>NC_090931.1:704901158-707401158 GCF_040938575.1 Ambystoma mexicanum
GCTATGTCTTCTGTGGGAGAGTCTTCACATGTGTCGCTGTGTGCTTACCTGGATGATGGCAGTTACAGCAATGAGTTACTGGATTTAGCCTTCCAGATCCATAGGAGACACTAGCAAGGGCCTGCAAACCTTTAACTCTCTATGTGCTATGTGTTCCAATTCCCATCATCCCTAGCTTGCACGGACAATGGTCAGATCGCCGGTGCTAAAGTCCCAAAAATCAGGAGTGCCACTTGTTGCAGACCCCTCCATGAGCGGATGTTCCTAAGTTGAAAGTAGACTAAGGTCATATCTAAACCTTGTCCCGTTTGTGTGAAACAAAAGGGATGGAGCAGTATATGGGATTAGCCTCACACTGCTGCAGTGAGTAAGAGCAGATACACAAATGAGATCTGTGAAGTCTGAGAAGAATCCACATCGGAGTGCTTGGACAGAGCACAAGAAGGAGTAACCGAAGAAGATGGTGACGATGCATTGCTGCAGCAACTTGCCAAGACCCATCAGGTGGCAACGCTCTGCCGGTGGTTGCTGATAATGGTATTCTCGAATACACAAGCGAGAACCAAGGGATAAGGGGTCCCTTTAATAAACCAAGTGGGCACAGTTGATCTGAATGCTTCCAAGGGGTGGTGCTCCCCAATAAGTCTTGCTCAGCCCTGCACAGAGCTGTCACAAAGAGGCCGGAGCAGCAGAGAACCATCAGTGCTAGTGACAGGAAAAGCCCAAGGCCTACCATTACGGAAACCAAAAATGGACACAAACCTTAACAGGTCCAATGTGACTCAGGAGTCAACCATTGTTAACCCTTGGCTAAAATATGGTTACTAGAACATGTTGGAACATGCACTGTACCAGAACCATACTGTTAACCTGGACACACCTCTGGACAGTATCCTAGTTATACAAGTTTGTCTGATCTCAGGTTTTGCACCTTATCCTGTGGGCCAGTCATCACAGTGCTTGCTTGCAGTGATTCAGAGTCAGAAATGTTGCAGTAGAACCAAATGCATACAGATCTATTCAAAATGCAGAGGAACAAGCACAATTCTCAACATTGGGCTTAACACCGACTGGTCAGATGCAACCGTAGGACATTGAAATACTCTTCCCAACAAAGTTTACTATATTCTAATCTGCCCAAAAGAATGTACCTTGACTGAAGGTGACCTAGATTTTTATAAAAATATGTATGTGGACAACCACATATTAAGGCTATGTGCATGCTACACTGTCTGCCGTTGCCATCCCTTTAACTGCTGAGCCTCGTTACTACTCGTTGTGTCTGTCTCCATCACCCGGAACACCCGGAAAATCATTCTCACACAGGGGAAGTCAAGGACTGAAGTAGCGGCGTGCACAAACATTTTCAAGGGGATGTGTTAGTTCTGGTTTGTGACCAAGGGTCCCATTGGCAGCTGCCTACTGCCATTACAAGTCTTCAACCCACAACAAAAAAGTTATCCAAATCTTAGTTTTAAAAACAACGGGATTTCCAATGAATAAGAAGTGCTGATGATGGAAGTGTGGACAAGTAAAGTAAAAAAGTGAATTTGGTATGCAACTTCGTTAAAAACATGAACATATTTAAAGAACACTTCATAATGGGTATCAGAATACTCCTCCAAAATATTATAATGTAAAAATGCCATTGGATCATTAACATTGGTAAAACAGGTGACTGCAAAAGTCGAATAAGGAAAAAACACATCTATTGACAGCTGCATTCTTTGTGACCAAATCAGGAGCAGGAGGATGCATTTATGGACGTGTAACATGAAATAAATATGCTTTCCTGGTGATCTCTTGGATTTGAGGTTTAAAGTTTAGCATTCTCCCAGTCATTCTCAACCTCGTGATCTCTCAGCAACCTTTGATACTGTCAATCATTTCATGCTCCTGGACCGCATTCACACTTCCTTCAGCTCAGAGGGCAGAGGTCTTAAATGGATTTTGTCCTTCCTCTATGACAGGAAGCTCCCCATCAGGTCTTGCCTCAACCTGGGGTTTACCAAATTTCTAAGCCATCACCTCCAGGTTATCCAGAACAAGGTGACCAGATGACCGTTTAACCTCAAACTTTAGGATTATATAACACCAGCTCTGCACACCCTCCATTGGCTTTCGTTTGTTGCTGAATTAACTTCCAAGTAGTATGGACCATTCTCAAAGTCTTCTGGGACTCTAAGCCTATGTACCTCAGTGGAAGATCAAGATTTACTGTCCATCAAGTCTCAAAACCCCATCTGCTAAAACATTATTTTTCAACCATTTAGGAGAAAACGCCTAGGTGGAATCAAATAGAAAGGGACTGGCGCCGTCCTGTGGAATGACCTCCCACTGGCCCAAAAAAGGAACAGTAATTATCTATGCTTCAGGAAGAGCTTCTCGATCCACTTCTTTATAAAAATGCCTTGGGCTCATACCCAGTCATAAACTTCCTTAATCTGTAGCCTTTCTGCTCCCTTCCCTCTCAACTTCTGCAGACCATGTTGCTTCTCCTGCAGCCTACACTCCTGGCCTTCTCTCAATCGCGACATGGGCTCTCGTTCCTTTCATACCACACTCTTTTCCCTCTCTGCGTACAGCCAGGTTTCTGGCACTGACCTGCCTTCTGATGCTACTGCCTTTTGTTGCACTTATTCATATTGCACTCATCGCTTGCCATATGCCCTGCACTTGCTCCAGTCACTCTTGTCCACTTACCCTCCTTCCCACTTACTTGTCATAATTGCTTCCAAGGGCTGCGAAATATTAATCGTCTGTACCATGTTCCCTTATCTGGAAAGTCCCATGATGCGAGTGACCACAGGTGGCCCTATATAAATCACCTTTGTAATGGATGTATTTAGCTGATGCAAGGCCGCCTCAAAAAGTCTGGCTCAAGGAAGCAGGTCTGGGCCAAGGATAAAACGTTGGGCACCAATGGGAGCTACACCCAGTAGGTGCTATATTACTTTGCTGCTTTCCCCTGCTTTTCGTGGGGACATAGGGGAGAAACCTGGCCCTGCCTGTTGCACTACCTCCAACTCAAAAGACAGTGACTGGGATGAATATTTGATGGTGGCTGTACTGAATAGCTTCTGCATCTCACCAGTTCTTTCCATCTAGCGACATCCATCCCTGCGGTTACACCTTCCAACAAGGCCTCCTTTTGGCTTGGAGAGCCATGTTTCAGTTGAAGGTCCCACTTTCAGGCCCCTGGACACCGGCATGCTTGCCTTATTTATAGGTGACCATGGGAAGGAAGATTAGGTTCATGGCAGCCTTTAGAACCAAGTCTGGTACAGAAAAAAAGCACTTTTATTCTACATTTACGCTTACTGTGGAAAAGAAAGGGAACCCACTGAGGCAGAAGGCCAATGGAAGGGAAAGGGGAGGATAATAGGCAGGACAGGCAACAGGAAGGTTTGGGTGTAGGGTTATGTCAAGGAAGGAGAATGAGGACCAAGTGACCAGGTGGAGGAAGAGCAGAGGAGCATGGAGGAGAATTCCTGAAAGAGTGTGGAAGGTGAGGCATCAGTTGGTGGGAGAGAGTGGAACTTGGGCTTCCATGTGAATGTAAGGGGTGTGAGTGAGTGAGATTAATAGAAAGAAAAGGGAGCAAGTGAAGAGAAGACACTGCGGGTGAAGTGATCGTAGTAGAGGGGAGAGTCGTAGTAGAGTGGCGAGAAAAGAGTAGTGAGGAGTAAGATCAGACATTGAAGGTAAGCAGTATTGAAAGAAATGTCGGACGGACAGTGGAGAAAGTCAGGTAGAGCAAAGAGAGAGAGGGCGTGGAGTATGAGGGAGGAGCATCGGAGGAGAAAAGGTAGATTAACAGAAAGGCATAGGGAGAGGAACAGCAGCACATGGAAGGTTCATATCAAGTGGGGTTAAGTAGGGGCACAACCCCTTACGTTACATAATTTTGGGGAATCTTAAAGCAGGGACCACCTAAATTGTTCCCGAGGGAGTTTTAGACATATAAAGCATTTACCTTTCGGCCATCACTTTTAGCTTGTGTGACAATTCACTGGCTTCCTCAATTCTCCTCATGGGGAGCCCTTTCCTATCAGGTTAGGGAGGTGCGGCTGCTACCCAAAAGGCCACCTAGAGGTGGTAATATGTGGGAGGAGCTCAGGGGAGGACTCGCCTTCTGGGGACAATGACAACCACTTGGGAATAAGCCTCCCTAAACCCTGCTCACATACACCCATACCATCCATGCCCACCTTTTGCCCTTCCACCACTAACAGATCTATGTACTATTGTAACATCACCATTCTGCCCAGTATGGAAAATACTGAGATGAAGAAGAGCATAGGAAACCCATGGGGAATCAATAGGCGAATCTATACAAGTACTGACACAAGGGTGCCCACCAGAGGCATAAAGAACACCTCAGAGACAGCACGTTATGAGGTTCACGTTACGCGAGGGCTGAGCCATCACCTGAAAATGACTAGGAAGAACTGACTAATTGGTTGGTGTATCTCACAGCGCACAGGCAAGACGTGCGAGAGAAGCTGAAGAAACAGCTTGTCAGTCTGGTCAACCCAGGAAGTTCAAACCAGGAGCCCTGACGCTAAGAGAAGGCAAACCAGCAGTGCCTGGTTCGCCAAACACAGGGGTTTAGCAGAGGCAGGCCCAAACAGAAGCTGGGAGCAGGAACATAGTGGAGGGACATTGCAGCGGTGGACCGGTGGGTTCAACAACACTGCTGATACCATAGACTCCAGCAGACTATGCAGCAACCACGAAAGAACCAGAACAGAAGGCGAAGAGCGAGAATCCAGATGTTGTGAAACCCAGCCCCGGGAAGAACCAGTAAAGTACTGTTGCATGCAAGAAGGTAACAGGAGGCACGGGAAGTGCGGTAGGGGTACGTGGGTCACAGAGAAGTGCATTGGGAGTAATCTCCTTCATCCCAATACTCACCAGAAAGAGTACAGCATTGATAAGCACATCAGGAGTAATCTCCCTTGTACCAGTACTCTCAATAAGCAGTACACCGCTGAGAAGTGCATCAGGAGTAATCTCCCTCATCCTAGTACTTACGGAGAACAGCACAGGGAATTGCATTTGGAAGAGTCCCCTGCAACAGAGTGAAGTTAGGGGGAAAGCGAATAAAAAGCAAGAAGCTATCAGACATGAACTCTCTGGCCGTAATGGTAATACAAGCGGATATATAAACTACAAGACAAGGTCAGCTAAAGACTCAGAGGGTTTAGGGATACCAGACCCTCATCGGTCGAGCAACCCACTTTTCTATGCTGCCTGAAGGAGCTGGAGACATCAGTTGAAAGTTGCTACTGAAGTTTGGGAAATACAGTGAAGAACCAAGGACCAGGAGAAGGAAGTCATTCCCTTGGTCCTCTTTTTGTTGTGGAACATTTACCAAATAATTTCTATTGGAACACTGGAGAAGGAAAACCAGGAGAAGGGAGGCATTCTCTCGGTTCAAGAAGTCACAAACTTTAATCGAGTTATCAGCATGAGTTTTAGTGCTAGGGTTAGGTTAGTTGGTTACTGACAGAGGACGGTGAGAACATTTTTACATTGACAGACATCCTGAGATATCACAGAGTTTTCCTAGGTTGAGGCAGGGAAATACCTTCATAGAAATAAGGAAGGTTAGGTTTTTGGGTAATAATAAAAGTCTGTAGCCCAAATAATGATCCTTCTTCGTCAGTCTCCTTCTTCTACACCCTCACACTGGGCAGTTTTTAGATAGTAGGTTCAGTTGATAGATACTTTGGATGATCCCTGGTGACCATCCCAGCGCTGAAGAATGCCTGGGTTAGATAAGGAACTGCGCTCTCTTGAAGAGATACGAAACTTGGAGAACACGTCAATACTGGAGCAATAAAAACCCATTAACTATCTTCAAGATTTGGTGTGTTCTTGAGGCCATCTGTGACATCACAAAAAGGAGGCAATTGTTGGTACTGGCAATATTTTATGTTCTCTCACGAGCACTGAGCATGCAGAAGTACTGAGCAGAACCAATTGCAGCCAATATTACTGACATGACACTGCTAGACTGTGAGATGCCATAATTGGGTGGTAAAAAACAGAAGGCTGTGCTGCAGCGATACTGGTCTCTGCTCAGGACATAGGCATGCCAAGTGACGGCATCCATGTGACACATTACACATGAAGGCGAGGCCTTTTCTTGCATTAGAACCAGAATAAAAGTCACGTGGTTATCAGTTACCAGGATTCCACTCATGAAATATGATGGAGCCATCTGCCACAGGCAGAGACCATGTAACATGAGTGGGAATAACAGCATTGTACAGGCAACCCATGGGGCCCCCAATATCAGAGGATGTTCCGATTGGGAGTGCTTTGTTTAAATATAACTGACTAAATTATAAATTACTCACCCTAGTGACTAACGTACTCTTAGTCCATAGTCCCCTTTCCTCCATACTGTATTGGCATCCCTTCCAAGGGACGGGAGACCGAACCTTTTTCACCAGAAAAAAATAACTTGCCCTTCAAATTTAGAGGCACGCGGGGGTGCGGCCCAGGGAGCCTGCGCTGCCCTGACTCCGCCCTTCGGCGCCACACCTCAGTCCCCATTGACGCATCGGCAATAGATTTAACATTGCCTAATGACACCAGTATTATTAGGGAGGAGGTTGGTGGGACGTATGGAGAAAAGGAGACAAAGGACGGGCTGGTAGAGCCTAGCAAGACCAGTCAGATGTTTCTCGACTATAGGGTTGGAGGAGGAAAAGATGCCTCGATGGCTGCAAGGTATGTGCGGCAGGTGTCCACCTGTATGCTCGAATGAGCGAGGGGCCTCGAAAAGGAGAGCACGTCATCCCTTGGAGTCTGCCCAGTGGCAGAATCTGGTCCATTTGCTTTTGTACTGGGCCCTGGCAGCCTTGCTCCTGGCGCCCTGTATGATCTCCCGATTGGCCTGTGAAAGGCTAAGGTGCCGAAGCGTTACCTGCGCAGGTACCACGCTGTGAGGGCTAGTTTCCCTGGCGTGGGGTGGATGATTCTGCCCCCCTGCTACGCCAGAAGATGTGCTGGGCCCATTGGAAGGTCTATGGGGGGCACCTCCGAGAGGCTGAGTAGTTCCGAAAACCATGGTCTGGCTGCCCACCATGGAGCTATCAGAATGATGAGTCGGTGACACTCCTTGCTCTTACAAATTACCCTGTGGATCAGGGGGGTGGGCAGAAAGGCGTAGGCTTTCATGCCGGTCCACTGGAGGTAAAATGCGTCGCCCAGAGAGCCGGGGCCCTGACCCTGCCAAGATGCGAACTGGGTACACTTCTTGTTGTGCCAGGTGGCAAAGAGATCCACTTGGGGGGGATCCCACTTGTTGAAGATCTCCTGAATAACTAGGTTATTTAGCTGCCACTCGTAATTGTCTGCTCCCAGCCAGCTGAGCATGTCCGCCTCCAGGTTGGATTCCCCAGGAGGTGGACTGCCGAGAGGTACATTTTGTTTTCCAAGGCCCACATGCTGATCGCCAGTCTGCACAGAGGAGGGGATCTGGTGCCTCCCTGTTTGTTGACGTAATACATGCTGGTCGAGTGGTCTGTCAGGATGAGGACAACCTTGCCCTTGATAAGTGGTAGGAATGCTCTGAGCGCTAGCGAGATGGCGTTCAGCTCCAACCAATTGATGTGGTATTCCTGCTCCTGTCGAGTCCAGGTGCCGTGCACCGAGAGATCATCCAGGGTGGCTTCCCAGCCCTCGAGCGAGGAGTCTGTGGTGATGGTGGCCTGCGGGGAGGGCGGCCAAAAGGGCTTTCCCGTCCGTAGGTTGCAGTCCATGGACCACCAAGTTAGGTCCGGGTGGAGAGATGGAGGAAAGTTGATCATATTGGATTGCAAGCCCCGCTCCTGATTCCACGGGGCCGCGAAGTGCAGCTGAATCCTTCTCATCCTTAGTCTCGTGTGCTGCACGGCTAACATAACAGCCGCTAGTGGACCCAGGAGATGTTGGTACCACCATGCCGAGGTCACCTCTCTGCTGAGGAAGTGGGCGGTGGCCCTCTTGATGGCCGAGATCTTGTCTTCCGACAGGAAAACCCTCTTGGAGCATGTGTCCCAAAATAGTCCCAGGAATGTCAGAGTCTGTGTAGGCTGCAGCTGTGACTTCTTGAGGTTGAGCGAGAAGCCCAGGTTGTGAAGTGTGTTCATAAGGGCATGGGAAGAGTGGTGAGCCGCTTCTGGAGATGGAGTCCTGACGAGCTAGTCGTCGAGGTATGGGTAGATGTGGAGGCCCTGTGCTCTGAGGAGGGCCACTACAGCATTCTTGAGTCTGGTAAAAACCCTGGGGGTCGAGTTGAGGCCAAACGGAAGGATTTTGTATTGGAAATGGTAGCCCATGATCCTGAACCGTAGGAAAGAACGATGGGGCTGCCAAATCGGGACGTGTAGGTACACGTCCTTCAGGTCCAGGGAGCACATCCAGTCTCCCCTGTCCAATGTCTCCGCTATATAAGCTGGCATAACCATCTTGAATTTTTCCAGGGGTAAGGAGAGGTTGAGGGTGGAAAGGTCCACCACAACTCTCAGGCACGCCTGGTTCTTCTTCTTAATGGTGAAAATCCTGGAGTAGAAGATGAAGCCTCGCTGAGAGACTGGAACTTCCTCCACTGCCTGGCTCTCTACGAGCGACCGGATCTCCGCCAAAAGAGTTGCTGTCCCAACCTGTGGGAGTGGAGGGGAGGAGGGAGGAGAGGATGGGACAGGAAGGCGGTACCCTGTGGATACTACGGAGAGGAACCAGGGGTCCACAAAATACTGCCACCAGAATTGTGCATGGAGAGCAAGCCTGCCCCCCACCGGGGACACGTGGACCCGAAGGGGCATGTCATGCCTTCTTTCCCTCAGAGGCTGAGGCTGAGGAGGGGGGACTGGAAAAAGCCCTTACCCACCCCCTTTTTGTTGTTTGCGCCGGTTCTGAGACGGCGAGTGGTCTGGCTGCCTGGATCTGCGTTCCTGTAAGCCGCAGGACTCTCCATATGTACAACCCTTCTCCGAGCGCTACTGAGATTGGGTGTACGATTTGGGCGTGGTCTTTGTAAGAATGGATAAAGACTTTGCCGTTTGTGAGCTGTTCTTCTTTTTGTCCAGCTCTTCGTCCGTAGAGGAGTGGAAGAGGTCCCCCCTCGAACGGAAGATCTAGAATGCGCTCCTGGACATCCGGGTTGAATTTTGTTGCCCATAGCCAGGCTGTTCTCCTCATGTCCGTGGCAATGCAGATGGCACGGCCTGAGGTATCGATATGCGCCACTGTGGATTCCATGAGGTCATGCACCACAAGCTTGGCTTCCGCTTGCCCTGCCTTGAAGCGTGATTGGCATTGGGTGGTGAGTTCCGGGAGGAAGTCTGCAATTTCCTGCCATAACCGTGGGTTGGCGGCAGCCAGCATGGCATCTGAATTGGCCTGACGCAGGTGCAAGGAGGCGTTGGAGTAGATCTTCTTGCCATACGCCTCCAAGATCTTCTCCTCCTTTCCTAGCAGCGTCACAGAGCAGGAGGCTGAGGACGACTGAGGCTTGGAGTATAGTGATGCTGCAGCGATCACCGAGGAGTGAGGCTGAGGATGGGTCAAGAGATAGAGTGTATCCCCCTCCATCTGCCTGTACTTGGCGTCCAGGCATCGGTTGACCGGCTGGACCAAGTGGGTGTTACGCTCACCTGGTTCCCACGGGGGTGTCGACCGGAACTGGGCCGCTGTTGTTTCCACCAGCGTGACGTGTAGCGCCGAGATGACTGACTGGACTGGCCCGCTCAGCCTAGTTCGTTTGGCTCGGAGGAATATTCTTCTGCAAAGGAGAAGGGGAATTAACCACCCGTGGAATTGAGTGTCAACCCACCTTCCCCACTCCCGTTGTCTTCCCACAGATCACTCTTGATGTCCCCTCCTTAGTCTCACCTGATGGTTTGGAAGGATGAGCTCTCCATCCTGCGACGACCACAGGGGCGCGTTGATGACCAGTTACTTCACTGGCGTAGAGGAATTGGTGAGTTCCAGTATTGACTCTAAAGTCCAATTGTTCATAAGAGTTCAAATGTCTGATCTTCACTCTGTCCGATTCCTTGCAGGTTGCCGATTAATCCACTTGAAGATTTCCAAATGGCAATTGGTAAGATTCAGGTAAGTCTATTGTGGTTTTCCCCTTAGGGGCCGGGGTACGGCGATGAAGCAGAGTTGACTGCGCCGACCCGAGATGAGGCGAGACCCCCGTGGTAAATCAGGTAAGTTTTGTAGGGGGTAAATTGTATTGTCTTTGCTTTCTCCCCTTAGGGGCTGGGGTACGGCGATGAAGCAGAGTTGACTGCGCCGACCCGAGATGAGGTGAGTACCCCCCGTGGTAAATCAGGTAAGTCCTTGGGGGTAGCTTGTATAGCCTTAGAGAGTCTCCTTGCTCACCTTGCTGTCTTTGTCTCCTTAGGTGTCGGAGGGCGGCCGCGAGATGGAGAGAAGTGATAGAATGCTGAAGTACCGCCAAGCAGGTGAGTTCAGCGCAGCGCCGTAGGAATGCGAAGCGATGCTTCAAAGACTTCTGTCTTTCAGCTCCGTGGCGAGATGGATCAGGATTCAGGTAAGGATTAAAGTTAAAACTCCTGTTCTAACCTTTATCCTTCTTTTCTTCTTGTTTCAGGAGTCCCAGGACTGAAGCGGGCGTGGCTGAAGACTGGAGCTGCTGAAAACACGGTGAGCGTTACGCTGCAGCAAGCAGAATAACGCGAAGCACGTGTGGCTGTCCGGGCGTGGTTTAAATAGCCTTGGAAGAAGTTCCAGGTAAGTATTCTTCCACAGCCCCACCCAAGTAACAAAATAGTCCCTTCAGTAAAATAGTCCCTCCTAAGCCTCATTTGGCTTGAGTCTTCATGCAGCATGGTCTGTCTCAGGTAAGTATGCAGCATGGTCTGCTTCAGGTAAGTTATCAATAATGAGCCTGGCGCCCATGGCGCCAGGACTGACTTTATCTTTATGAGCCTGGCGCCTTAGGCGCCAGGACTGCACCCAAACAGCCCCTAACTGGGGCTTTTGGGCATGCTCCAAGTGGCATGATGCCTGTTTCCGGGGCTGCTGGGCCTGGTCTGGTCTTCCGGGGGCAGGCATCATGACAGTGGGGCTTGAGCCAACCCTTTTTGGCCAGGGAGACTACATTGGTTTGCAGTGGAATCCCTGTGTTGGCAGAGGGACGTTTCGTGAGGACTTCAGCCAGAACCCCCTCTGCCGGCTGTTCGACCTCGGGCTGGGGGAGGCCAAGGTATTCCTCCAGGCCAGCAAGATGTTCATGAAGGCCCTGGCTGAGGATGGCATGTCTGGATCCTCCCCCCTCGTCCGTATCCTGCGGATCTTGTGGAGGAGGAGGGGTAGAAGGCACCGGAGGCTGGGGTAAAGGGCCCGCAGCCGGAGGCCTCAGAGGTTGCGGAGTTGGCTGTGGAGCCGGAGGAGACAGCTGCAGCGGGCCTGTGGGTCCGATGGAGGCGTGTGTGGTGCCGTTACCATGGTAGGGAGGACTTCCCCAACTGCGTCTTTGATGATAACCCCCATCTGAGGAGACCTCATGAGGCCGAGAAACTTCTCGAAGAGCACCTCCTCACTGGCCAAAGAGGTGGCAGGGGGTACCGATGGAGTAGCGGGGGGCTGCTGGGGCCGCTGCATACCCTGTCCATATGGACACAAAGGAAAGTTGCCCTGTGCAAATCAAGGGTAGACTGTAGGACATTGGGGGGGAGGGCAGGGGGAGTCCCTGGGAAGGAGTCTCCCTTGCGGGGTGCGCTGGAAAATATCAGCCCTACCCTGCGCCTAGTTCGATGCTTCACAAAGTTCTTGAGATCCTCTGGAGGCGACTTCTGGAAGAGCTCCCTCCACCTGGCGAGTCTGTTCTTCAGCACCTTAGAGGACAGCAAGTCACACGCCGAACAGGATTGCTAACCGTGGTCTGAGCCAAGGCAAAGTAGGCAGAGGGCCTGGGGGTCTGAACTTGGGAAGAGCCCGTTGCAGGATGGACACCTGCTGAACCCTGTGAAAGTCGACATGCACCGGGGAGGAGCATGACACCTGAGGAAAGAGTGCCTGAATGATAGATAAGACAAAAAGAAAAGACAAAGAAGACGTATCCGTGCGTGGAGTGGAATTACATGGCCGAAGCCAAACCCAGGAGAGCTGGTGAATTCGGCCCGTTTCTGTCGATGTGGAAAAAGGGACTGAGGTGTGGCACTGGAGGGCGCAGTCAGGGCAGCGCATGCTCCCTGGCCCGCGCCCCCGCCTGCCTCTAAATATAAAGGGGAAGAAGGTTTTTTCTGGTGAAAAAGGTTCCGTCTCCCATCCCTTGGAAGGGACTCCCATACAGTATGGAGGAAAGGGACGGGACATAATGGTAATGTATCTTACTGTTGTATGTATGATTCTCATTGCATAAAACCCTATCAAAACCACAAGAAATGTGTGTGTGGAGACCATATTTTCAGGACAGGATGCACTGATTTCCCCATCTATTTCTCTACAGCTGCATAGGAATAATACTGAAGCTGCTGATGATGGGAGTAGTTTCTTACCTGTAACTCCATTTCTCCAGCGTTGGTATCTTTCATGGATTCACATGCTGTGAATGTTCCCCGTCGTCAGGCTGGGAAACCTTGGTATCTTTACTTAGCGTTTTCCTATGAAAAACTTTGACACTTTAGTTTCCTATCAACGTTCCTTTTGGGTGCTTTAGGCCCCACCAATAGGTCGTCTGGTATAAATCGCCCGCCCCGTGGCTTCCCTTCAGGTATTAACCTCCAAAGCAGAGAGAACCCGAACCCAGGTTTGCGTGCAGGGGCAGTCGGCGGGCGCATGTGAATCCATGAAAGATACCAATGCTGGAGAAATGGAGTTACAGTTAAGAAACTACTCCCTTCTTCAGCATTGGATCTTTCATGGATACGCATGCTGTGAATAGATTATATAGCAGTACAACCAATGTGTGGTGGTGTGTCACAGGCAAACCAACCAATACCATTTTATCACATACATGAGACAACAAACACAGCAAGTGACATAGCCAAATAGAAAACACCCCGAAACTATGGGGCCTACCTTACTGAAACAGGGGTTGGAGGACTGCACGCGCCACCTGCACATATGTTGCTGCCCCAGACAGTAATGGTGAAGGTATGCAGCACCACCCAGGAGGCTGCCTGGCAAATGTCCACCAGCAGTATCCCAGACCACAGCGCCTCCGACGACGCCGTGGACCACGCAGAATGAGCGCTTGGAGCACCCCTCAAAGGCTAGCCAGGTTTTGTGTGACAAAAAAAAGAAATTGTAGAGGAAATCCAGCGGGAAAGTCCTTGCTTGGGGATGGACCCCCCCCTTTGTTGGAGAGCCCAAATGCTACAAACAGCTGTTTTGACTTCCTAAAGTCCTGTGTGCGATTCAGATAAAACTTTAGAGCCCTCTTAATGTCCAGAGAATGCAGGGCCTTTTCCCCTGGCTTGGATGCATTAGCAAAGAATGAGGGTAATGCAATAGATGCTGACGGCACTTTCGGGATAAAGTGTGGGTTAGTAGCCAGGAGAACCTTGTCCATCATAAACCTTAGATAAGGCAGGTCAGTGACCAGCGCTGGCAATTCTGACACCCGCCTGGCCGATGTAATTGCCAATAGAAAAGCCACCTTCCGCGAGAGGAACTTCAAGGAAGCCATCAAACCGAAAGTACCACCTTGAGGCTCCACACCGGTGCAAACCTCTTCACCAGAGGAAATGTCCGAAACAACCCTTTCAGAATATGTTTCACCAAGCGATCACTAAACAGAGGAGCAGAATGTCGTTTTCTAGAAATCGCAGCTAAATGCACCTTAATGGATGACAACGCCAGGCCCCCTTCTGCCAGGTTTAACAAGTACGGGAGAACCTGACCCAGGGAAACATACAAAGGCTGAATCTCAGGATTACCCTTACACCAGTTACAGAATCTCTCCCATTTATGAGCATACAAGACATTTGTAGATGGCGCCCTTGCTGCCTTCAAGATCCGTCAACACTCCCTGGATAATCCTAGATGACCAAACTCAGCGTGGTCAGGAGCCACGCCACCAGGCTGGAGACGCCGGATCGTGATGCCACACCCTGCCCTCGTCCTGAGATAGGAGATCCAGATCTGTTCCAAATTGAACCAGCTCTTCCACCGCCATATGAAGGAGATCTGAAAACCATGTCTGCCTGGGCCAGAACTGGGCAACCAGAATCATCCTGCACTGGTACTTCCGAATCCACTGGATGGTCCTCCGAATGAGTGGAAACGGGGGAAACGCATACGCGAAGAGGCCCGTCCACAGGAACGAAAATGCATCCCCCAATGACTGCGAATGAGCCCCTCTGCTGGCAAACTCCAGACACTGCTTGTTTTCCCTCAAATCAAAAAGACCCAACGGAGGATGTCCCCATTGCCGGAAGACTCTTGCCACCTGCTGCGCCTTCAGCCTCCACTCGTGCAGCTGACTGGCATCCCTGTTGACATTCAGAACCCCAGGCAAATGGAAAGCGACAATATTGATCCCCTGAGCTAGAGACCAATGCCAAACGTCCTGTGCCTCCTTCGACAGGACTCGAAAACGCATCCCTCCCTACTTCCTTAATTAGAACACTGTGGTGGTATTGTCTCTTAACATCCTCACCACTGATCCACGGAAGAAACAACTTCAGGGCCCAGTGCACCACCCTCAACTCGAGCACGTTTATATGCAAGGCAGTCTCCACCCGAGACCATAGGCCCTGAACATGGGGTCCGTCGCGGTGCGCCCCCCTACCCTATCTGCGAAGCGTCTGCCACGATTGTGAATTGGAACGCCGGCTCCAGCAAGGGCATGCCCTTCACAAGATTGGTCGTGCACGTCCACCATTGAAGGGCGTTCACCGAGCCCACACTGACCACCAGCTTGTCCGTCCATAATCCTCGAATTTGCGACCACCTGTCTGCGAGGAACTCCTGTACGGGCCTCATGACCAGGCGGCAATTGGGAATAAGAGGGATACACGACGCCATGGCCCTCAACAGTGACATGTACCCTTGGACCGAGAGCACTGCACCCCCGCGCCACTCTTGCCTTGGACTGCAACTTCTCCAATCGCTCGCCGGAAGGCTTTACTAGATTTTCCCTGGTAAGAAACTGCGCCCCGAGAAACACCAACTCTATGGACTGCATCAAATATGATTTGTCGAAGTTAACGGAGAATCCCAGTCGTTGCAAAAGCTGCATGGTTGCCATGGGAGACTTGTGTGTCCTTTCCCGTGACAAATCCCTCACCAACCAATCGTCCAGGTAGTGGTACACAGGATGACCCTCCCTCCGGAGGAAGGCTGCCACCGGGGCCAGACACTTTGTGAACGTACTGGGGGAAGACTTCAGGCCAAACGGGAGGACCCGAAACTGATGGTGATCCTCTCCGTCCACAAAACGCAGGAACTTGCGGTGTTTCCACCCCATAGGGATGTGAAAATAGGCATCCTGCAGATCTAGTTACGCCAGGAACTCGCCCGGTTGCACCAAACGGATGACATCTTGAAGGGTGAGCATCTTGAACTTCAGGCGTTGCAGATTTTTGTTCAACGCCTGCTAGAATAGGCCACTTGCCGTTGGGTTTTTTCACAACGAAGTACCGTGAGTAGACCCCCTGGCCCCGCTCTGCAATCTGAACTGGTTCTATTGCCCCTTTTTCATGTCATGGGTCAAGCTTTTATACACTGCCCCCGAGGCGACGGTCCGGGTGAGTGGGATCTCCTCCAAGCCCTTCCCGTTGGGCAGAGGAACCAGGTAGGGATGCCCTTTTCCTCCCCTCTTGTTTGTATTAGCCATTGAGCCCCTTCCAATCCGACTAAGAGCATCCCCTGCATGGTCTGGGTTCACGTGGCCCTGGGGCGGCGAAGACCGGGTCTCGGTCTATGCCGACTATCTGCTTATCTATATGAGCAGTTCTAGGGTTTCATTCCCCGAGATTACCAAAATCCTCACAGAATAACAAACGTTCTGTGGGTTTAAAGTCAACAGACAGAAAACTATCTTCTTCCCGCTCCAGGGCGGGGCGGATGCGATCCCTCCGCGCGTCCCCTACTCAGTCTCCATCCAGAGTTTTGTTTACTTAGGTATCGAGGTGACCCCCCAATCCCGAGGACTTTCTCTGACTCAACCTCCAACCTGTGGTGAGCAGGCTGGAAGCGGACGTCACTCACTGGCAATCTTTGCCCCTGGGCTTGCTGGGAAGATCCGCCCTGTTTAAAATGCTTTCCCTACCAAGGTTCCTTTATGTCCTCCAGAACGCTCCCATTCACATCCTCCCCACAACCTTCTCTAATATTGACTCCATCCTCCCGAAACTTCTTTGGGGTGGGAAACAACCCTGCATCGCCTTGACCATGATGCAGCGATCCATCTGGGAGGGTGGCCTGGGTATACCCTGCCTTCGGGCCTACTACTGGGCGGCACAATTAGGTGTCTTTAACGAATGGCTCCATGCAAATCCCGCTCCCCCACATGTCGGTAATGAGATCAGGTGCATGGGAGAACGAACGCCCCTCCGGGTTTTATACGGTACGGACCGGCCACGGCAAACCTCCCAGGTATGATGCGCCAGATACGGCTGGTGTGAAGGGAAGCACTCCAACATATTGGGTGGGAGGGACGCACTCCAACATATTGGGTGGGAGGACGACCAACGCTGACCCAACCAATGTGGGGCAATGGATACATCCCGGAAGTGGTCACCATGGGCCGATTTCCTGGTTGGGAGGACTGGGGCATACAAACCCTCACGGAGGTCCTACACGTCGGACACCTCAAACCGTTTGGAACATTACAAGAAGAGTTTGATCTACCACCCGGGGACGTACAGAGACACACGCAACTGGCACACGCACTACGCGCACAATTCCCCACCTTCTCAGACATCCCTTCAAGCTCACCCCTCGAGGCCAATGTACTACACTGTCACTTTCAGCAGCACCACTCTTTTCCAAACCCCGCTCCTCCTCAACTGATTCTTCCGAGGATGACTTCTTCCTGCGCCCCTTCTTCTTCTGTGTCCTTTTTTTTGTGAAGAGGAATGGTCTATCCCGTATGAAAGCCAAACTGTCTCCCTAGTGGAACAGGGATTCAGGTGACCTCCTTCCGGAACGACCAGAGAGAGGAAAAAAAGCGTGTGCTTAAAAAAAAAGCTCTCTTGACACAGTTCCAGGCTGGAGTGGATGTATAGTTGGAAGAAGAGTGATGACTGGTCTGGTGATATTGTTCCAGAAGGACCGGTATCCACAAGAAGAGGCTCTGGCTTAATTCCGGACTGTAGCAGAATATGAACTCCGTGGAAGAGGAGGAGCACTAGGTACAGGGGCAGAATGGAAGGAAAGAATATAAATCAAGGACTGAAACAGGGAGCCCGGGGCGGAGCCACCAGAGAAGAAAGCCCCCCGCCGCGGCCAAAAAAAAAGAACAAGCGGCGAGGAGCCCAAATACAGAAGAAGGGAGGAGGAACAAACAGAAAGAGGACGAGGTAGGGACAGAGGAGGGCCCCAGGAAAGCAGAAGGAAGAAGAAACGGGAAAGGAGCGGGATGAGACCCGCGAGCTGGCAAAGCGGGATTGTGTCCCGTGAAGCAGGAGCGGGAAGGGACCCGCGAGCAGGTAGCGGGATGAGACCCGCGAGCTGGCAAAGCAGGATTGTGACCCGCGAAGGAGGAGTGGGAAGTGACCCGTGAGCAGGGAGCAGGAAGAGACCCGTATGCAGGAAGAGGGGTGAGACCCGAGTG
The DNA here is from genome assembly GCF_040938575.1 of Ambystoma mexicanum. Lineage (NCBI taxonomy): Eukaryota > Metazoa > Chordata > Amphibia > Caudata > Ambystomatidae > Ambystoma > Ambystoma mexicanum. The sequence continues at coordinate 704,918,914 of NC_090931.1, forward strand.
AATAAACAGGAGCGGGCGAGACCCGCGAGCAAAAACAAGGGAGCGGATGGAGGCACAAGCCGGCAGAGCGTCAGCACCCGAAGTGAAAGCGAAGGGTTGCAACACGCCGGAAGAAAGCAGGGGCGGGGTTAAATGCAGGAATCAGACAAGAGAACGAAAGACTAGACCGTTAAGCCAGGAACAGAAAGGAAAACAAAAGGAACAAGTTAATGTCGGGCCATCCGCCACCTCTGCCACAAGCGCCAGTAAGGAAAACGAGCAAGGCGCGTGACATACACGCAAGGATCCTAGCAAAACCCACTTCGACACTATATCAGGTTATTACCGCATTCGGAGCTCAGGAGCTTACCCGCCTGCGAGGGAATTGGGAACGCCTACTGGGTCCACTGGAATCAGAGGAGTGGGTGGAGGCCCTGATGTTCCCCCGCGAAATAGGCATTGATGCTAAATTAAGGTTAATACAGTACAAAATACTCCACCAGACCTACCACTCCTGGGCGGTGCTTGCTAAATGGGGACTGAGGGAGGACGGCCACTGCCCCAAGTGCCATAGGGAGCCTGGCACTTTTTACCATATGCTCTGGGAATGTGTTATTCATAAATTCTGGAGGGAATGCATGCACGAAATCAACAAGGTCTTGGATAACCTGGCCCCGTTGGAACCCAAGGCTGCACTGCTATCATCCAGGGGGAAACGGATCACACAAAGGGAGAAAAAACTGGGCCTCACTAAAATACTGGTGGCCACCACATGGGGGGCACCCGATGGGCCCACCATTAACAGGTGGACCAATGAGATGGACAGGTGTGCGTCCATGGAAAAACGCATATACGCTGCCAGGGGCTGCCCTGGCAAATTCCTGAAGGTTTGGGGCAAATGGTCCGGCATTCTATGACTAAGAGGTTCTTAACACCAACCCCAACACTATTGACTATCTCCCTTGCCCCACTCCCCGGTGGAACCAACCTCCAGTCAGTCCACCTCTCCCTGGTGAACTGGCTCATGTCCATCGACTCTATGGTGACCTGACCCACTCACCACGGTGTAATATATGCGTGATATCCAGCTGGCATCCCGGCTGGCCTACCTCCTGTCTGAATGGGTCAATCCCGTATTTGGTTGTTTGTTGGACGGCGGGTATGCCCGCCTTGTTGTTGTAAACCAATAAAAAGAATTTATCAAAAAAAGAACATTGATCAGGCATGCTGTGAGGAACAACCATCCTGACAACTTCAGATGTATTTAGAACCCTGTTTTGCTATTCTGACCCAATTTGTACAAAGTCCTTAAGAAAACATTTGTTTATGCACTAAATATACATACACACTCACACACATAAATGAGATACAAAGTCGAACTGAAACTTTAACAAATCCATGAATGTTGAAGTTTCTATAATCGCTGGGGCTTTAAGAGAACCAACACGATTGCATGGAAAATAAGCATGGGAAACACTAAGGCCAAATCGAATTTGCTACGCCTTCTTGCAGGTGGTTCTGCTAATGAAAAATAAAAAGAACGCTAAATCGGCAAAAAATAGTTTAGTGACAAAAACAACTTAGTGGCATAAACAGCTAGTGAAAGAAAAAATACAATACTAATAAAAATGCATTCTTCACCAGACGCAACTATCCTACTCCTTTATCTGCAATTCATTGTGCATCAATTAGCGAATGCAGAAGACCTCCGCGTTGTAGGGTGAACATGGGGGGCAATGGGCTGCCCATTTGTATTACTATTTAATCACTTTTGCTAAATAAATAAAGCAGCCCCGAGGTGCTGTCATGTCAAGGGAATTTATAACAAAAAAGCGGCTAATTTTTCATTGGCCCTGCCTTTCCTTTCCACTCTGGAGGACAAGAGAGGTTTTTTGCTGCGGCCTTAAGTTCCATCTAGGAGTTTTTGGGGCTTTGATTCTCACTCGGTCCCTGCCACTTTCTGGCACTTATTTGTCATGCCAGACAAAGAGGGGATTTGTGCCTCCTGTCCGGTCTCAATTAGGAATGGCTTCTGCTGTATTATGTGGCATTCAGACAAGACACAAAGCGGATAATTACAGGAATTTGCACTAAATGGCTGAAAAATTCACAGGAAAACTCTGGCCCCTCCCGCCTATGGTCCCCTTTTCCAAGTCATCCCCTCCCTGCAGGACAAAAAACACAGAGAGGCTTTCAATAGACGCAAAATGTAATTACCAACTGTCGTCCCATTAGGTTAAACAGCAGCTTATGAAGCAAAACAGCCAAGCCCTCCTGCGGTGAATAGTACTTTTCGGGCTCGCACTGGGTAAAGGTTTATTCTGCAGTCTGCATCGTGTGAATTCAAATCCTCCGAGTTCCCTATAACACTTCGGACCCCAAATCTCTCAGACAAGCCCGACGGAAAGGTCTCTTGAAACGACTGAGTACTTCTAGAAATGACACCCAGATGCCAAAAAGCAAATGAAACAAAAGTCAGCACACAAAAAGTTGTTGTGCACCCTGGCTCATGAATTAAAGCCGACGGGCACGCCATTTCAGTCTGCGCCAGTGCCAAGACATGCCCATTTAAGGTACTACTCTACTGCCCCTAAACAAATCACTTACCAGGTTTGCATAGCATGGTGGCAGTGTCAGGATGGGAGAATTTTGTTTACCACCATTTAAATCCAAGTTAAATTCTGCCAGGGTGATGCTTTTACAGTGCTTGGATGCCGATCAAGGGGTACGTTTAGCTATACAAGTGGCATTACCATGCCACCATACCATACCATACGGGTTTGAATCGTTCAAACTGCACGCACAATAATTTGAATCACTGGGAATGCGGATTTTAAGTTCATGAACATGTGCCTGGGGCCTGTGTTCTGGAACATACTCTGCTTCAGAGGGGTCTAGAATGGAACTGGTTTCTTTGTTTTACATCTATTGCACTAGGTACTGTAGGAAGGTCAAAGATGTACACGAGTGACGCAATAGTTGTGTTTTAAACAAAATAACTTTATTCTGTCAGGGATGGGGCAAATGCCTGTAGGAGTTATGAGTAGATCTGAAGAAAAAAAAACTCTGGATGAAAGTGTAAGGGATGGGACAACAGAAAGTTGGGCAGTCTTTGTGTATCCAACACCTCCCATGTTCTGCTCTACAAATGCTTGTCCAAGATGTTTGCCAACATAAACATCCAAAAGCTACCTCGCTAACACTAGGCTAAAAGGTAAAATGTTTCAAGGCTTTGCCAACAAGAGTACATAATCACATTTTGAAATTCAGCCCTAGACTAAATACAACAAAGAAAAGTTAACCGTGCAAAGGCTCTTCCAGATGTTACATACAGTTCTGACCCTCCTCTGTCCTTCCTGCTTCACAATGCCTCCCAGGTCTTGGGGTTAACATGCTTCACGTTTGCCTCTTGTCTTTCAGCTTGTACTGGGCGTTCCCTCCCTACTTCTTTTTTTTAGCCAATTTATTAAAGATGTTCACATAACAAGAATAAACAAAAAGAACAAATAACCAATCAGAGAGCCCCCACCCCCTCACTACTTTTAGGTGCCCTTGATGCAGTTGGGGTTCTCCCCTAGGTTTAGTACTCCACAAAACCAGATAGGTCTCTTGCAGTTCTTGTATTTTGTATTAATCTGGACAGGTCTCTGGTTTTTCATCATTCATTTGCCATGTCTCTCACAGACCTCTGTTTCTCAGCATCCACTTTCAAATTTCTCATAGACCTCTTAGTAGCTCTGTATTCAATTGTTCAGGTCTCTCATAGACCTTCGCTTCTCAGGATTCCAGCTTCAGGTCTCTCTTAGACCTCTGGCAGACATCACACCCTTGCATCAAGGTCCAGGTAGCAGGAAGGGGCTCCTCCAGAGTGGCCACCCTGTACCAACTGGTGAGCTCACTTGGTGGATCCAAAGTGATATAGCTACAGCTCTGCTTCAGTGCCCTTTAGGATTCTTATCCACTTGACTCCATGCTTTCCAGCATCCTCACAGTCTCAGGGAGTGTGCTGTGGCAACAATGCTGCTCGACAGTGAGCTTACGTTCATGTTGCATCTTGCTTCTCCCTCAGCACGCATGCCCAGGACAAGTTCTGATTACATTTTGTGAAATATATGGCTCTAAAAACAGATGCAGCAAGCTTCGTTATTCCCCTCCGTTTTGATCCGCAAAGTGTTCCTGCATGGCATTAAGTGTGTTAAAGCCACACTCGTAGTTGGGAGCCGACACCAGGGATTTCCCTTGAGAGTCATACGGCGGGTTGGAGGCAGTGGCAAACCTCCAGGAACTCCCTCCATCCAAACAGAGGTACAAGGGGTAGTACCCAACCAACGCAGTCCCATGCAGCTCACCGCCTCACATAAAAGGACGGGAGTTCTACGAGCACCCATCAGTACCGTCCCACAGAACATATTATTTGTCCATCCTCAGTTAGGCTTCAAACACCTGCTTCGTGTTTAACCACACCAAAATGGAGTTTGTGGTCCTCTGCAATGCAGGCAAGAAAAAGTCACCCAATTCTGGCTAACAGGAATGAACCACGAAGGTTTATAATGCAATTAGTCCCAACGGCCAAATAAATGTCAACCTGCAAACCTCATATCACCAAGAAGGTCCAAACAGCCTGGTTACAGCCAACACCCCTGCACAAAATAAAACTTTTTCACTCGCTGACTTCTGGACCATGGTGCAAGAATCTTTTCTTTGCTTTTTTAATTGTTCATTGGTTAACCATAAACCTTCACACATATACTTAAATATAAGATACAAAAGTAGTCATAATAAACATTTCAAACATTTACAAATACATAGATATGAATTAACACGAAACAAAAAAGCAGCCCAATCCAGATCTTAATAAAAATATCCACTGCCATAAAAATCATCATGTTCATCTAAAACGATACCTGAAAGAGGATAAAAAGATTCTTTATAAAATCCTTAAAAAATCTATTCACATCCTTCCATAAACGTATAATCAGAGGGCAAAACCATACATATCTCTAATAAATGGTTACAAGATAATTACCTTTTAGCAATCGTACTTTCAAATTCTCGCAATATGTGAAGAGCAGCAGTAGCTACATTCAGGGCAGAGCATGTATAAATCTAGGCCCAAATTTTGTGTCTGTAATATATATTTTTTATTTAATTTTTTTAAATATTGGGTTTACAGTTCAATTCAGAACTTTTACCCACAATTTAGAATTAAAATAAAAAAGAGAACAGTATAATCTACAACATTAGAGCACTCATCTGATTGGTTCAAATATTATAGAAAACATAAAACAACACAAGTAGCAATCTCATGATTTGGCAATAGATATATTCCTCAAGATCACAATTAGAACTTTTCACTAAGCTCATGTAAGATTCAGAGATGAGGTTGGGTTCTGGGAGTTTCTCTACTACAAGCCTTTGTCCCGGTTTAGAGTCTCAACCAGAGTCTTTAGCTCACCATCTTTTCACAGAAGAGAAATGTCCACTACATATCAGTCTTTGTCCTGCCTAAGGGCAGTCCAGCACCGAAATGCCTGGCAATTCTCTTCTGAACAAGAGTACCAACAGACACCCCACACACGTGTTTCGTCCTGTTTGGGCCTCGTCAGTGAGGTGGAGCTGTGCCTTTCTAGGAACAGTGAGCAAGGGTTCCATGTCTGGATTACCCATGTAACCTAGGGTGAAAACCCAAAGCTACTTAATATGCAAAAACAAGGGGGGGTTCTGGGAGGTTCTCTACTACCGACCTATATCCCGGGTTAGAGTCTCAACCAGAGTCTTTAGGCAGGACAAAAACCGATATGTAGTGGACATTTCTCTTCTGTGAAAGGATGGTGAGTTAAGACTCCAACCCAGGATATAAGCCAGTAGTAGAGAAACTCCCATATCCCCCCTTGTTTTTGCAGATTCAGATATCAAACATATATCACAGCCGCTATTGCAGATGATGTATATCGGCTACTTAACAGAATATCCAGTTATTTCACACAGGACAAAAGTATATACTGAGCTTTAAAACAGTCTAAAGGCTGTACAATCCATTAATCAATGTTTCTCGATCAAGCTGACAGAACCCACAGTTTGCATCATATAAGGGATCTTGAGACTGGATCAACAGAAAATCACGAGTTGACAAGACATTAAATCTGATTTTTAAAAATATATTTCGAAATTTTAAATTCAGAAACGTTCCTAGATATTTCGGCAGCACATTAAAAGCTTTCGGTTCTAGCGGGATGTTTTTAAATCGCTTACATTTTTGACAGGCTGCTTGTATAGAGAGCCAATTCCCTATCCAAAATTTCGACTTGGCTTTGTTAGGACTAGTCAGCAAAAGATCCATAGAAATGTCTGCTTCAATCATAAGGTGGCAACAATAATTTTTCCAAGATTCAAGCATATCATCTGCGGCACTTTCCATCACAAATTACATTTTTCTCAAAGCAAGAGTACATGGTTGCTGGTGAGCATTTTCTAAAAAGGGAAAGCTGTTTCCATGCAATTATGCCCCACAAGGAAAGGAGTCCCAACTCATAATGGATGATTACAATTGGAGTGCTCTTAGGAAGAGGTAAAAGTCACTTCCAGAAGATACCTCTTAGATATTGCTACTTTACTATATCTGAGTTAATTTGAGTGTCTGCTCCATAAGTGATAATCAGGACCACTTTCTGCTTCTAGAACTTAAGGAGAGGGCATAATGGGTAAATACCGTATTTTGTACCGATAGCCGAAGCTTGCACACTTAAGTTGTTATTTGCAAAGGCAACTTCTGCATGTAGGGAGATTCACCTAACTTGTTTTGAAAACTAATCCCCAGATATCGGTAGTTTTGTACTATCAGAAGCGGCTTGCTGCTCAATGACCAACTACAGTCTTTCAAATTTCCCTTCTTGTTGGCTTGAATTTTCATTACATTAGACTTAGCAATATTGATAGTTAAACCATTGCTTGAGGCAGAAACTGAAAGAGCATCCAGCTGCCTCTGCAAGCCAACAGGGGTTCGATCTATCAACACTAAGTCATCGGCATTGAGAAGCCATTGAAACTCCCTAGCACCAAATTTCAGTGGAAATGCTTGAACAGCTTCTAAATGCAGATTAAGATTGACCAAAAATAAATTAAAAAGAGCTGGGGCCAATAGGCAACCTTGTTTCAGTGCCCTTAACGTCAGAATTGGGGGGCATCTCACCCTGCTGACTAAGGCGAATGGCTTGCATTAACAGTTCCTCAGGGCACGCCCACACTTTTAATTTCTTCCAAATAGCATCTCTCGGGACACTATCAAAAACCAGCTTAAAATCAATACAAGTAAAATATAGGGGGGTTATAGATTTAAAAGCCCAAGCTTTAAAAACCGCTAATAATAACAATTCAACAATATACCGTACCCCCTTCACAAACTCTGACTGATGAGAATCAAACATTTGCAGCTAAAATACAGGCCTTTAATTTAGTTAAAAGCAGCAATGCAAATATTTTTGCTGGCGGATCTAAAAGTCTATAGGGCGATCATTTTCTGGTAAAGGTCAGTCGCGCTTTTAAAAATTGGGATAATAATCGCTGTCAGCCATGACTCTGGAATTTGTTCAGCAATTACGATTTGATGTACAATGAAGGTTAAAATATCAACCCATAGGTCCGGATTGGCTTTTAGCATAGCATTAGTTCGACTGTCTGGTCCAGGTGCTCTTGAGGAACTACAGCGGTTCATTGACATCAAAATATCCTCTTTATCTATTGCCATAGACCATGCAGTTATGATGGCCCCAGTATCTGAAACCGCAGCATAAATGTCATCCTTATATTAATACCTAAAATGCGCTTTCCAAGTAGCCGGGGGGCCAAGATTAATTTGGAGAGCTATTTGAGGTGTTTTTTCACAATTTAAACAGTCTCCAAAATTGAGCCGTATTGCTGGACCCCATAGCCAGAAGCATAGCTTCAGCATCATACTGTAATACCGTAGCCTTATGACCCCGCATCCATTGCAAATATCTCTGTTTAATCTTCAGTTTTTGAGTCAGATACATTGGGCAGTTAGGTTTAGGAAGATAGCTTATTTCCCTCCTCATTAATAATTTTTTGCCATTATTTCCCCATCTTACGTATTCGTATGTGTGAAAATAGGCTTAAAGCTCTTAGATATGGAGGTGTTGAATAAATGCATAGTACTAACATACATGTCTGTAGGCCACACTCCTCGCCTAAGTGCTAGTTGATATACGGAATTTAAAGTAGACAGGAAGGATTGCAACTTCAGGTAATCCCATCTCAAACGGTTTCGGCAAGCCGAAACTTGGAGATTAAAAGCAGATTGCTCTCCTCCAAGGGGGTATTTTGGAAACAACCAAGTTAAAGACAAAGCGGCATGGTCGCTATACGCTGAAAATGAACTTGTCATATCCATCAAATTATGTAAGGCAGTTGCTGAAGCAAAAATAAAATCATTAATAGCCAGCTGTGTTTTGTGCCTCCAGGTAAGCTTAGCTGGAGTATCCCCTTTCGTAGTGCCATTCACCATTAACAGATCTCTCGAGTGAATTAAAAATAAAAAGGATTCCCCTCTTTCTAGCTGCTAAACACTCTTGCGTTTGGGCAGGGAAATCATTGTCTAATTTTGGACATGTCAAATTGAAATCCCCCCCCCCGCTAAAATAAGTGTGATAGAGTCATCCTGAAGGCAGTTATCTAGAACTTCTGCTAAACCTTTTAAAAAAAGGCTCCGATAGAGGCTACAGCATTCCAGCAAACATTGCAAAGTGCTATAGACATCTTAGCATTCGTTTCACTCTCAGGCCAAGAAAGCTTAGATAGCTGAATATACAGACTGGGGGCGGGGCATTCCTCAAGGGATAGGCCTAAGGAGTTATGCACTGCAGTTAAACCAGAGGACAGCCTACCTCTTGACCCGTTCATTGCTGGAGTCAAAAGGACAGTAAAACTGTCCATAACAGGTGGAGCAGTGAACCAGGTTTCCTGCATTAGAATGATATCATGTTTCCCCAACACTGCAGAATTAGACTATAAAAGATGAGAAACAGCTCTTGTGTTCCATGAAATCATAGAGATCAACAACTTTTGCTTCTGTTACTAGCTAGACTACAGGAATGACATTTGCTAAAACTCTTGGGAGTCAAGCCCAGGCATTAGGGGCTTGCAACAGTGAGAGGTGAACGTTGCACTCTAGCACCTGTCAGAACCCCCCCTCACTTGATGATTTAGTGTTCTGTAATGGGGAATAGCATCTTAGCTGGGCAGAGTCAGAAACAGGGATATTATTATCCGGGGCCAGCATCCCACCCCGACTCACCATCTTAAAACCATACCCCATAGGCAAAAATAAAAGAGCCATGTCAAGGTTTAACTTTAATATCTTTCTTGATCCTATATGGAGGACTATGACCAGCCTATCTTTAAAAATAAACTCTACCTGCTCAATATTGGCAGATTGTATATTTCGTAGTGAAGGAACGGCCCCTATTAATTTTAACACATTTGAACGATTCAATATCATTGGTTCAGTCGAAATGGGCAATCTTTCCAATAACAAACAATTTGAATCCTGAACAGAGTCAACTATAGGAGGTGAAGATTGAGGCTTTGGTACCAGACCCTTCGTCTGAAGGTGGAGGCCCAATTTTTGTTCCAAAGCGAAATATCTAGCTTCTGGTCCTGCCCTTTGCTGCATGGGAGCAGGAGCGGAATGAGTAAATATGGAACATACTGTTACAGGATCAGATAGAGGAAACATTACTTGTGCAGCAGCCAAGATACGAGGTAAATCAATTGTCCTAAATACTGGAGTTAGAGCGGCCAGAGGTTGACTGAGAGCCACTGGTGGAGGAACAGGTGGTTGTAAAGACGGAGACTCTTGAGGACAAGTCGTAATTCTTTGAGGGGGGCAGATCATACTTCTTACAGTTTTATTCAGTTATATGCACTGAATGGTGAGTGAGGTTCATTAAAATATCCATATTCTCATCATGCTTGGATATTAAAGCGGTGTTAACCAATATTGGAAGGCATCTAGCAGACTGTCCCTTTTTACAGGTCTGGGTAACAATGCCACAGGAGTTGTTAGAGATCGTAAAAAATTCCTGGAACCTGTAGAAGTCGATCTAGGAAGATTTTCAACATTTTTGGTTGAATTCCGTTGTTTAGCTGCTCCCTGTCGCGAGTTTCTGTTAAAAAAAGAAAAATGAACAGTCTTCATCTTGATTCACCAATGGGGCAATTATGAAGGATTGTGCCAGTTGAAAATTGGATTCTTGAACCTCTTGTATGTCAGATAACTCTGGTCGAGCAATAGGACTCCGTAATAATGGGTTCAAGAGAACTACCTCTCCCCGACACCATTCAATGAAGTGCCCAAATCTGATACATAGGTGGGTCGGGATATGGACACACCAGACACCAACGGCACTTTGTTTTTCAAAGGAGTCAAATGACTTTGACAGGAGGCCGTGATTTAACCCTCAAAGAAGGAGAACTTTGTTAAGAGTGCAGATATGGTTGTTGATTGCTCAGACAATTTCGAGTTCATAGCCTCATAGAGCTTTACCAATGTGATAAATGCAAAATTGAGCATCAGGATTGATGTCTGGGACATATTCGATGGGTCTTGAGTCCGATGCAGGGACGATTGAGGAGATATAGAGGGATAACCTGAAAAAGCTGAGAAAGAGCCCTCAACACTTCACAATGAATCAGCATATAATTCTGGAGAGAGAGACAGCTGATTTACCAAGTGCTGAGGGTTACATTGTTCAAGCCGGGTGACCGGAAGATCGCCACCCTGTGTGGCAACTAGCAAAGGATGATGTAGAACAGATCGATTCACTGGGTTACAGTTCTGCAGTATAGTCTGAGTCATGGCATGGAGATTTTATCCACAGCTGCAGCTATTTTCTCCAAATGGGGCGTCACGTTGTTAGCTGTAGAAATAGTCACTTTTTGAGTTGTCTCTGACACAGGTTCCGACTCCATAGCACCACGACCCATAGCTGAAACTGATAGAACATCCTCAAGTGCCTCTTTTAAAAAAAAAATAAGTTGTGATCTGTGACGTTGCCGGGTGATTAGCTTTACTTAGCACCGCCGTGGTTATGGGCTGCAATATGGGGATGGTAGACAAAGACGTTATTGAAGTATCAGCATCACCCACCTGGCAAGAGTCTAGATTAACACCTCAGAGTTGATTCAAGCCAATTCCAAAAATGGGTGGCGCTGAAGGAAGAGAGACAGACAGCCTTACGCTGCTCTTGTGTTATTATCGGCAATACAGCTCGGATCCCTGTACAAGCATAAGGCTACAGAATATTTTTTCACAAGATCCCAAACGTGGCAAAAACAGGAAAAAAGTAAATAGGAGCTTACCGGATAAGTGACACTGCCCGCCTGCTCGGCCGTCCGGCTGCCGCAGACTGTCACTTTTACTCTGCCACTTCCGGTGTAGCGCTCCACACCAAGAATGATTTAAATCCTGCTTCCAGTTAAAGGGCACGCACAAGCAAACACAGTGGAGAAAAAGGATCCCGACATCTGCGTCTCGAGCAGACTGTCACATTTGCTCTGCTTCTTTGCGCCCATATGTCCAACAGCAGCACAGCATACGGTCTGTCACACACGCTGCCTCCTCAGCTTCTTCCATGTTCAACACAAAATTATTATACCCTTTTTGATAATTACTTTCCAAACACTGACAAGCAGTCAAAATGTCTTGCAGATTCAATTTCCTTCCTACATAAGCAACCAAAATGTCAAAACGTAACCTCATTATAAACACAGTTTTCACAGGGTAATTGAAAGGTTTAGGGAAGAAAAACTTCTTTGCATCATTTTTATATTGTTATTCCCTGAGAGATAAGTGGGCAATACACACATATCCCAATTAATTGCTTTTTTTTCAATTCCTTAATGGCAGCCCCCACATTAACAGGTGGTACAACACTAAATCCAATCTGAGAATGGAATTCTAGAACCTTTTTCTCAACTAGTAGGAAATCTCTAGAATTGTAAACTCTGCATCTGGTGAAAAGGCCCAACAGAGTAGTATCACTTCCTCACTACTAAGTATTTTCAGATAGAAAGAACTCCTAGATATTTTCTAGAAGGTGAGCGCATCGACGTTGAACAGCAAAGGGCCTCCACCGGTACAGAGTTTGGCACCCCCAGAACTTTATGGCACATTTTAGCCTCCTGTTTTTTTACCCAAAAAAACTACTTTCCCAAAAAGGCACTTAATCAATATAATATGGAGGATACTTTAGCCAAACTATATAGTTTTAACATGCCTTCTAGAGAAAAAAAAACATTAACAGAAATAATGGATTTAATCAAAAGAAATGTCTCCAGTACTCGGGGTTGGATCGAATTACATCAAATGTCACTACCCAGGTTCCAACCAATCATTATGCCTAAATACATGCATTTGTCTGCCACCTCTACAGTTATCCCATTTACCTTCCACACATGGTTCAGTGAGATGTGCCATTTTAACCCAATCTTCATTATTTTTGTTTTGTTAATATTCATTACTTAAACATTCTCAGTGGAGTACACCTGCAGAGCATTCAAACTACATTGATATTAGACAGAACGGCCGTGGGAATGCAAAGTATCATCTGTGTAAGACATCCATGAAAGGCTGGACGTACCAATCCGTGGTGGGAAGTTGTTAACTTGCCCCATAGCCACCCATAAATCGCCACATACAAGTTGTATAGGAGGGAAGCAATAGCACATCCCTGTTTGACTTGGTGTTTTATAGGGATTTCCGCAGAAAGATGTCCTTCTTAATTAAGTCTTACCATGACTGAGGTTTTAGAATATAGCGGTTTTACAAAAATATGCCAAAACACAGTGAATACCCCAATATTGAAATGTATGCCATAATCTGTGTTGTATCACAGAATCAAAGGCTTTGGATTAGTCCACGAAACAAATATACACCTCAAGATTTTTGCGCAATCAAGTCCTTCTAATCAAATACACTAGCCTCCAAATATTGTGAACAGTGCTCAAGCCTACACAAAATCCCATCTGCTGGAGTTTCAGGATATTTCTGTTATTAACCCAAGAGTTTAATTTCACCAACATACAAGCGGCAAACATTTTGGATATTGAGTCTGTCAAGGCAAGGAGCCGGTAGTTCTCTAGGTTAGACCGTACACCCTTTTTAAACACCGGAACCAAGACTGCCTTCCTCCAACTCTGAGGAATGATCCCTGTGTCAATGATATTTTGGAAGATGATCAACAACATAGCCCATAATAATGGTTTGGTTTTGATCACCAGTTCTGCAAGCCTGTCTGGGCAAGGGGCCCGACATGCTTTTAATGTATTAATTTTATCAACAATAGCACACAAAGGCTCTGTCTTCTGTGTTAACATTGTTTGTGTAACTGTTTTTTTTTTGTAACAGCGCCTTGAATCCTTCTGATAAAAAATAAATAAAATCATCAATAGTGAAATCAAACCATGAAGAGCAATCCGTTATGAGTAGATAATCACTCTCTACATTCTGTGACTTTCTCAATGATTCTCCCCTAATGTTGTAATATAAAACACTAACATATCTAATCCAGTCCTCTTCAGGGATTGGATTAATCTCTCTCCCATAATTTATCGGCATGTGCTTTGGGAAATGATGCCAAAACCTGCGGCCATCTTTATCTATCATGCATTACAAGATATATGATATGCCTGTGAGCGCTTCTATTAGAGGCTTTGTGCAGTTTTATCCAATTCTTATATTTAGTCTTGAGATTTGTAATACTATTTAATATCTCAAGCTACATTAACCTGCTTGAACAAATCTTTCTAATTTCCCTCCACAGTTCTTTTTTTCCATAGCAATGGCTATATCATAAATCTGCAGGGCATTATAACTTAGCACAGCTGGTGGTTTTTCCCGTCCCAACAAGTTCTGGTAGGTCACCCTCATAGAGTCCCATATTGCATTAATGATCTCGCAATCCCCCCCAAATATGGTCAGAACCAAAGATCTTAAAGAAGAGTTTGCAAATAAGATTCGGACCTCCCAGGCTGAAAGGCACCCGCGAGTAGACCTCATAGATTGCTGGTCCAGTAACAACGGTACCGGCAAGCTTACCAGTACCGCTGTTACCGGACCAGCAACATTGTAATGAGGCCCAATGTTTTTTGCCACAATATTCTCTACAGCAGATCCATTAGTTCGAATCTTTGTAAACGAAGAAGGGACTCCTTTCATTGCAACCTTACTCTACTTTGCTTGTTCTTTCTTCTAAGTCTCTTCTGCTGGTTTTTCTTAGTTGTTCTAATACAAAGAGATGCATTTTCCACTATGGGTCCTGAATGAGTTCATGAGGGGATTCCTAGCTATCACCTCTTCATCAAGTACAATTTCCTCAGATTAACAGGCAGAATTATTTATCTGCTCTTTGTTCTTTCCTTGCTCTTCGTGCCCAAGGGTGCCTTCCATTAGGGCCAATGAGTCAACCTTGCGGGTACTGTTCTCTAATACAATGTCCACAATTTGAGCTACAATATTGCACAGATCATTTTGTTTTTGTGACATGGACATGCATAGAGGATACAATGGTACACATAAGGGACCAGAGAACTGGTTTTCAAACCCTGTACGTACTCCCGAACATTTTTCACACACAAAGCACCGGCAGAGTTTCCCAGTTCATAGCCTATTAAGCCCTCCAACCGATTGTAACTGTCCCTGCAATGCTGTTCTTTCCCTAGATATGGTGTACCGCCTATCTAGGTTGATGGGAACAGAAGAAGAGGCTGACCCTATTTAGACTACAAATATGTGGACCAAACAATAGGATCCACAATTAGAGAATCACTAATGTGTCTTTGATAAAAAAAATCTGGGGGCTTAGACACTAAGTGCCTGGATCAGGAGTATAAGCAGGAGGAATGTGGTACTTTAATGTACCTGCTTTTCTAACTCAAAATACTGCATTTTAAAACCACAAACAAACAAAAAGACACATAATGTGGTAGAGGGTGACCGGTTATTGATTGGACATCCCTTCGGAATCTGGTCAACCAGTTTCAGCCGCAATAAAAGGTATTGCCACTTTATTCATCACCGTAAAGGCTCTTATCATTGATGAGAATGACACAGTAAGCGCATATTAGCACAATTAGTTAATTCCCTCATCCACTGCACATAGACTACCTGTACAGAAAAAAGGGCTGGGGTAAGAAAGAACACAGGGGTAGATGGTTCCACTTCATCATACTGTACTCTACTCCATTTCAATAAGGCTTATGTGGTTACCAAGAATTCTCTAGATCATCAATCCTTTAGACTTCTTTGTCATCTGAATCATCAGTTCTCATCAATAGCGCTCCATCAATAGGTTCGTCCAGAGCATACCCTTGGAGTATACCTCAGTGGGGTGGTCAGATCTCCACACCAGTCGCCTTGCCCCTGAAAGAGTAGCTGTGTTCCATTGGTCCGGGCCAGGTTTTCGAATGGAGAATAAAGGGTTTTTGAGAGACATAGTCCTGTTACATGTAGTTTATCAGCCAAGATCGAACAACATACCCTGGGGACTGTGAGAAACCAGAGGGTGTCCTTACATCTACACCCCTTCGATCTTCTCAGGTGGCCAGGGAAAGGCCATTGCTTTTTGGATCCTGACCATGGGGGTGGAGAAGCGAGGGAAGATCACCTGGGTAGAGTGTCCTTGAGGATTGGGCCCGAGATGTGCTCAGGCGAGGCGTGGTATTCCGTCTTCCCATTTCAGGAAGAATTCTCTATCCCAGAGGTAGTTATGGGATATTGCTATCCCTGTCCTACTGACCAAGGAAAATACAGGGGATATTACCAATCTGGAAATACCAGGAAGAGGGTGAAGAAGAGAGGGGTTAAGGGTGAAGTAGGCGAGACATGGTATCCCGTAGACTTGGAAATCTCTCCATTGGCTCCCAGTGGATGCAAGGATTAAATTCAAAACCCTCTACATTGTCCACTAGGCTTTCTGTGGCCTGGGTCCAAAATACCTTCAGCTATCCCTCCGCAAATGCCTCTCCTCTCAAGCTCTTCGCTCCTCTACCTCTAACTCCCTCAGGGTCAATCGTTTTTCAAAGATACGAGCTGGGGGTAGATCTCGGTCTTTGGCTGGGGCCTCCCCCTGGAACAGCCTCCCTGCCACTCTAAAACTTGAGGAGAACCATCTTCTGTTCCGGAAGCACCTCAAGACCTTCCTCTTTGCTTCTGCCTTCACCCCCCCTCTCCCCTGCTGATCTGTTCTCTCTTGGCACCGTGCACCTGGCCACCCTGTGTCCTCCGGGCCCAGGTTCCTGCTCACCTTGCCACCCTCCGGCACTGCCTCCGGGCCACCCCTTGTACTGGGGTCTGTATCTGTACCCATATAGCTCTCCCCCACCCCCATTTTCTTCCTGCACTTATCTGTCCTAGCCCGTTTGCTGCCTTAAACTCAGCACTTGCCACTTGCTGGCTGCACTACCACTTTTGTTGCTTTTATTATTTATTATTTATTCTGTCCTCCTTTTGCTCCGCACTTTCCACTTCTTCCCCCTTCCTTGCACTTTTCCCCTCCCCGTATCTCATGCACTTGCGCATTCTCAATGTCACTGGGCCTAGTAGGATCGTTGTTTTGTTCTCCCCTCCCCCCCTTGCCTTGTCGCGCTCTGAAACACTTGTGTATGAGCGCGATAGAAATAAAATATCAATATCAATATCCCCTTTCCCTATTGAAGACCAACCTAACCCTCCCCTGGCCTTTATAGACTACGGTAAACCATCTCCCCCTCTTTTACCCACATTTTACCTCTGACAGTACTGGGAGGAAGAAATTAGGCGGCAGAGTAATTATTTATGTCATTTATTTAATTCACTCTTAGATGACTCAGAATGGCTTCCCACATGTCAGTATATCTTTACATTCTGGTCTCTCACATTGTGCGAGTTAATATGGATCTTCAGCTGTTTATCAATATGAGACCAGATTTGAAGAAGTGCAATATGTGTTGCATCCATACCAGAGTTTAGACAATAATTCCGAAAGTCCAACGATTTCATGGTGTCTTAGTTGTGGACAAACCTATCGAAATACACATATAGGATTGAACGTCTGCATATTTTCAATCATCCACGACATAACTCCCACCCAAACCCCTACTATATTGAGATAATAAATGGAAAAGATGAATGGCAGCAAGAGCAACACTCAGTGAAGCAGCCACACATTTGTGACTATCTGCCACAATGACAGCTCACAGTGGGCAGCAGAAATAGAGGTCCTAACCCTGATGCTCCTTAATATGAACCTTTCCATTATACATAACCTCCATCTGGGAAAATGGAGAAAAACTTGGAATTCACCACAGCGAACACGATTCCTCCCAACTCACTTGCTAATCAGGGGAGGCCTACGAGAAACAAGCTGCTGTACAGAACAGATTCTTGTGGGTGTAATCCCCTCTCCATATATAAAGAAGCACATGAATTTCTACATGTGATTCAGATAAGGCAGTGTGAAGGCCACTGTGTGTTGTGTATTCGGTATCAAGTGAACCCACATGATACCTCCATACTGAACAAACAGTAAGTACAGAAAAAAACGTTAAATTTGGTATTGAAGTGCACACCTCAAGACTGGACTCTTTATAGGCCAGGCATATTCCATTCAGTCCACCCAGTCTTGTATAGGATGTTTCTGCACAAGATCGACATGTTGTTGTTGACGTCAGGCATAGTCACACCTCTGCTGCTTACGTACTCATTCTAGGTTCCAATGCAGTGTCTTCAAGGTCAGGCATTGGCCATAATCTAGCCATAATCTAGGGTTTAAAGATTGCCTAGAGTGTCCTCTATTAGAATGCCAATGTTGTATTTTTGTATACTCACTTAGATGAACCGAAGCATTGCTGGAAGGATTCAAAATTCAACACTTGAACCATCCTTGCATTCCGGTTGATACTGAAAGAACCATGTACTATTTTGCTCTATAACCTTTAATTTAGCAGGATACAACAACATGCATTAGATGTTCAAAGGTTGGAGCGTTTATTTGACTACACAGAAAACATTTCTAAACGGTGTGGATATAATCCACGAATATGGATAGTTGTGTAGCACCAACATTGAATGCAGAGGTGGTTTTCCAATATCAGAGGATTGACTGCGGCAGTAGGTCAAGATTTTTGTGATTTGTGTCAGAGGGAGAGGTGGGTCTGGGAGGAGCGGGACTAACTAGGGGTCTTGCATGGAATCTCTAGGCTGGATGGTAAGGCTCCATTTTCGATTGCTCATCACTTTGCGCCTTCCTGTCTCCGGTCACATTGTTCAGTGGAGGAGAAGTGTGCACACCAGGACAGGTCAGCCACCTGGAGGCCTACAGATCTCCACAGGTGACACTAAATAGGTTTTAGGCTACTTAAGGTACTAATAGTAATGCCACATCCGTTTCAGGAGGCAAAGTATAGAAGTCCTTTTTCTTCACAGTGACAAATCCCTTTCAGAGCAGTAAAAGCAAACCAATTGGTGATAGTGTGTCCACACCCTACAGCCTCTTCCCTCAGTTTTGTAAATATGCAGGTGCTTTAAGCAACTCACAGTAGTCATCAAAGAAGAGAGAACACTGATAATGGTCTGAGATCACGCCCAAAAATACCCTTCTAATACTCATTGCCAAAAGGTAATCCCCAATGTTCCAGGTGGTGTGCTCGACCAGATTTGCCAACTCTAAGGCCATTCATTAAATTTAAAGTGGCCACAGCACACCACAGTGCAGATCCTCCATTGCCTGCCAGTGTCAGCAAAGGCCCCATCATGCACTTTAGGCCCAAGAAGCACTCATTCAACCAACACGCTGCTCCACAGCAGAGGCCTCCAGCAAGCCCACAGATGGTTATGGAGTATGCCACTGGCTCACCGGGTCTCGCCAGGAACTGAGTCCATGGTCGTCAACTGGTAGTACCCAGAGGCAGCTAGTCTAGGCTCAGCCCACTGCAGAATTGCACTCTAGGCAACAGCACGGCAGGGACAGATTTTTACAGTTTTCTGCACAGACACCTAGCAGCAGTAATGCCTGCCACTCCCAATTTAAAGCATTTTGGTCGCAGGATCATTTGTCTACAGTGCACACCAAGAGGGATAGAGAGGGATAACCCCCCTTCAGGTTCAATAATGGGCATAATATTTTTCGGTTTCATTATATCCTTCTAATTCAGGTTTGTTGTTATTACAAAATGATCTACACCCTTGATTCCCTGTACTGCTCGATCTGCTGATGAGACAGGATCCAGCAGAGTGCAAGTCCAGCAGAGCTACACAGTTCCGGTGGTAGCCATGGTCCCCTAACTCCACTGGTCTCTTTGATAATCTGCCAACCCCATGATAACCATACTCACTTGTAAATAGCATGGGTATCCTCTACTAGAGAATTGAACTCACCAATGAACACTTATGTGCTATGTTTGAGTCACATCACTAACTATCGTATCCATTTACCATTGCATGATTTTAGATCCACTCACAGATGTATTTCTTAAGTATCTTTGCTCTGTTGCATTGCTTTAAATTAAGTATATAATGGATGCATTTGCCTGATCCCAGAAGGCATCTGTTTCAGGGTAGTTACTTGACAATAGGGGCTTTTGATAGAGCAAACCAGTAGTAGCTCCATGGAGGGGGTGCTGGCCAATCAGGATGCTCAGAACGCAGGCTGTATGGTCAGCCTGGGTGCTGCTAGCTAGCGCCCTCTTCTCCTCCACGCTCCTCCTTCCCTTCCGTGCCCCCTTCACCTCTTAGCACCTGTGTAGTTTCCTAGACCGGTGCTTAGAGTGTGTTATTGAAAGAAAAAAAAAACGTACCTTGATGTGCAGCCCAGCACTGCGTCGTGGTTTTCGAAGTCCTTTTCAATGTTGATGACATCACAGTCATCAACATTGAAAACAGACGTGGGAAACACGGCACAGCGCCAGGCTGCACAGCAACGTACGTTTTTTAAAAATAACACCATTAGCACACACATAGGGAACTACACGGGTGCTAATGGCGCTATACACCTCATTGGCAGCCTGACCCTGCCGTTAACAGCACTGCAGCCCCCGTTGAGGGACCCTCGTTTCGCTCAGGCCCTTAACTTGGGCTTTGGGCCGTTATTGGCAGGGTCGGCATTCTGCTTCGTATAGATCACCCCTTTATATACTAAGAATCATAACAGCTATTTTAACGAACATGCAAGCAAATAAGGCAAAATACAATATGAAAACGGTACATACTCTCATTTATCTTGCCCACTGTAATGGGTGGCATTCAGGTCTATCGTCTAAGACACTGAAAACACAAATACCTTAAAACTAGTGCTGAGAGACTAATATTGAAAATAAACAGGCAAAATAACATTTCACCTGAGATACGGAATTACACTAATTGCACGTGTCATTCCGTGTTACGTTCAAAATGTTATGCTGGATGCCCAAAGTGTTCTGGATTATGGAGTCTCTGCCCCATTTGACTATAAGAATGCCCTTGCATGTGCTATCAGTAAATTCCAAATTGGCAGATCCATCTCTTTTGGTGAAAGGAAGCCAAATTCTTCTGGAAGGACCATTATACCCTGATCCTGAGAAAAAGGCAATATCATTGCACCTGTAGGATGGTTCAGAACACACCACTTTGTCAGACACTCATCTTAGGAAAAGATAACAAAACGACCTAGTAAGATAACAACAATGTTTTTGAGATATAAAGGAAACCTACAGCAGAACTAATGGACTTGGAGTATGACAATTTAAAAGATATTGGCGGTTTGATGCTTTTGCCCCCTCAAACACTTTACAGGCAATAAAAAAAAAAGAAAATCATAACCTGCTCAAAAACAGTGGTAGTAGTGTAACCGAAAACAGTAGTGCAACCGTGACCTCAGCAGGGGCTGGGGTAGGCGGAACAAGGTGTTGCAGCCGGGGCCGGTTGACAGCTAAGTGGGTAGACCATCACTTTTTATAACCCCAGAAACCAATCCGTTTTGAGCCACATGGAGGCTGCTAATAATTTTCTTTGAAGTTACCCCCAGAGTGTATTGCAATAGTTGAAGCGACTAGTCACTAAGGTGCCTACTAAAACTTTACATTTGCCATGGGGCATGAATGGACAAATCCTCTATCGCCACCTGATATTAAAAAAGTATCGCTTGCGAATGGCAAAGACCATTAGAAACTATATTGTCTTAGAATTTTACCTACGATAACCTCTTCAGAAGTATTCCAAAAATCAGGGTGTGATGGAGTGAGAGTTGAGATTCCTTCATTGGACCTCCTCCATCTTCCCCTGGTTAAGATGAAGCCAGCTAGAATCCATTAAGTCTATGTCACTTGGGCTTCATAATAATACAGTCACATTTCAGTTTAGCTGCTACTGCTATAAGATGGTCAAGTGAAGAGGTATGATTTAACTAAAATAAAAAGCATTCCAGAGTGGTGAATATGGATGTAAAAACGAGTGGAACTGTTATCAGAAAAAAATGAAAGTAGAGGAACACCGCTCCTGACCGTCCCATCTCACTTCGACCACTGCTCAAAGTTATTTATCCGAGCCAACATCATCAAAATACAGAGAATTCATAACCAGGTTACATATTAGTGTACTGTGCTTAGGGAAACTAAGTTGTCAGTGTTAAGGCCTTTGGAAAACCAGTCAATATAGAAAATATGATTGCTCAGAAGACGACTTGCATTTTTTCCTGTTATCTTGTCGCTGAGAGGAAGGTTTTAATGTCCGGTTAGGGTGCAGACAGGGATATGTACAGTGGTGGAAGAACTGAAGTTATCTTTAAATCTAAGAAAGTACAGTTGCATCATACTACCATAAAATGTATATTTTAGAGACATTGGCCTTAATGGCTACTTAATGTCAATTTACACAGCTCATAAATGTGCTGTGAAATTGCATGTTTGTACTTTTATAACTTTGTATTTTAATATTTACAGTGACATGCTTTCATTAATTGCGTGTAAATAAATACATCCACAAAGTAATTTAAAATCATTACAATGTATAAATGTTCTAAATGGCTATTGCACTAGAATGTAACCTCCTGGGCCACGTGGTGGGGATGGCTGCCTCTACAAAACGCACCAAACATGATACTGGATGCTGCCATTTCCACTTGTTGCTGAGGCACTGTGTACTGCTTTGCTTTGGGCATGTGTAAAGTGCAGTGGAGTGCTAGGAAAAGGGGTTCACGGACACCCTGCCTCTCACCTCAAATAATATGTTGCTGGCTTCGTCCTTCCGTCCCAACTTCTTGCCTTATCCAACACCTCTGTGATTTGAAACACAGTCAGTGAGGAGCAGGTAATCTGCAATCATTAACTCCAGTGGTAGAAGTGTACTGAACAAAGTAGTGGAACTGTGATCTTAGCAGGGGAGAGGGTAGGCGGAAGCCTAGTGCAATATGTGACAAGGTGTTGCAGCCGGGGCATTGCAATACTCTAAGTGACTAGTAGCTAAGGCTCCTATTACAAGTGTAGACTTGCACAGGGACGTGAATGGACAAATCGTCTATATAGAATGGTGAATATGGTCGTAAAAAGTAGAGGAATGGTAAACGGATGAAAATAAAAGTAGTGGAACACCACTCCAGACTGTTCCCGCTCACTTCGATCACTGAATAAACCAACATAACACCTAGGTTACATGCTTTTTCTCCCTTTCTTTTTTACCGCTATCCCATCCCTCTCTTTGGCCCTATCTTTCACCCTTTGAAATGGAAGACATAACAGCTTCAGGGAACAGTGATCTGTTGAGAGCTTTCTTTTTAGGGATAATGGTGTCTTGTCTTTGGGCTTACATACACCCTGACAAAGGTGCATCGCAAGAGGGATTTATTTTTATCTTGTATTCATTTTATTTATGTATTCGCTTATACCGCGCCATAGCCTGTAGGCATCAGGGCGCCACATACACACATGGACAGTTCAGCTATAATGACACGTAACATATAAATAGGAGTGAGCCGAGTGATTATTCAAAAAGTAACATTTTCAAACGTTTCCTGAATATGGAGTGCTTTCCTTCCTGACGTAGACTTAGCGGCAGATCCTTCCATCCTTGGGCTGCCAGCACCGGAAATGATCTGCCCTTCCCCTTTGTTCTTTTTTAGCCGGGGAATTGAAAGGCAATATGCAGTGCTGGAACGTAAAGATCTGCTTGGTTTGTAGTGAACCAACGTTTGTTTCAGGTAGCAGGGGGATTCCCCATGGATAAATCCATGGGTTACTGTAAGTATTTTAAAGTGCACCCTTGCAGCCACCGGACGCCAATGATGTTTGTTACGGGCATTTGTTATATGTTCTTTTCTAGGGATACTGCTCACAATTCTCTTGGGGTCATCTTGTATTATTTGTGATCTTTGTAGGTATTCTTTACTGGCACCCCCGAGCAGAGAATTATAATAATCTAATCTCGGCATTATGATTGCTCACACCAGAGTTTCACCGGGTCACCAATGGTCGGATCTGACGCAATTCCTTGAGAAGATAATGTGAATTTTGTATTATTCCATTTAAATAGGCATCAACACCCAGATAGGCTTCCATTTATACCCCTAAGGTCTTTACTTTGTCAGATATGGGAATTAGACACGTTTCTACTTCAAAGTTGGTATATTCATGCCGTAATTTAACCCTGGCTTATTTTGATCTGTGGATCATGAGCTCTGGATTTGTTTGAATAGCTATAAAACAGTTATTAGTCATCCAACTTTTAATAGAGCTATATAAGTTGTTAAGGTTTTCCGTGTCCTTTACATGGTTTTCACTGAGTTCCAACACCAACTGAATACCATCTGCATGGTTTGTGAAGAAAAGACTCATCTGTTCCATATGATCACATAAAGGTTTGATGTAGATATTAAAAAGAGTGGGTGATAGAATACAGCATGTTGCGGGGTGCGTGCCTATCTGGGTTGGCTCAGAAGTGGCACTACCCCAACAAATCCTGGATTTAGCCACTATGACATTGTCAGAACAGTTACCTGTGTCTGATAGTGTTTGTAACAGGCACCTGTGGTCCAGTAAGTGGTCTAGTAAGTCAAACGCAGAGGATACAACAAAAAGGATCAATATGCCTGCCTTACTGTTATCTAGGGTCCCTAGCATCTGCGTTTGCAGATCCAAAATAGCAGCTTCTGTCCCATGTTTCAGGGATCGAAATTGAGATTCAATGAGCAAGAGCCAAAACCAGGACCTGGGTGTCGGGCATCACCCTTTAGGCAGGAGCTACCACAGGGGAACCAGGAGCTCCCAGAGATGCTCCTTTAACATTGTGTCAATTGTGTTTAAAGGTATACTAGATGTGCTTAACATTCCAAAATACTCAAAGTTAATGTCACATTTACAAGTTTGTAAAGTATCAGTTGCCACTAGGAGCCAAAAGTTGCTCCTGTTAGCTGTTGGTTTTGCGATAACCAGGCTCTACGGTACTAGAAGCAGGCGCTAAATAGCTCCCAGCTCCCCTCATTTTCGAACCCTGATGTTTACACCTAAAAGACGATTGTTTCATGTGCAAGGACTTTGATACTTCTAGATAATCCTGCAGTTGTGCAGCCGTAATTTTATCAACCATCTTGAGTAGGAACGGGGCGTTTGTGATAGGTCTCCAATTGGATGTCACCTTCGGGTTCAATTCAGTTTTTTTAATAAGCGAAGTTACCACTACATCCTTAATTTCAACAGTCACTGATTTGTGATAGAAAGAGGCGCTTACAAATCTCCTGAGAAATGGGGCAAACAATTGAATATTCCCCAGGATGACTTTGGAAGGCCAAAGGTCACCTGGACAGGAGGGGGGGGCATGTTTTTTTAGCGCTGTCTCCATACCTAGAATAGAAACTGGTTTAAAACCATTATAAAGGCTGTTCCTTTCCATGCCCCTCGTCTTTTACAGCTTCGTCCACTAATGGAGTTTGCTTGTTATATGAGCCATTTTTTATGACTTCATGATCATTTTGAGGCACTAATTTAAGTCTTCCGATTTTATATTATACAAGTTTCTACTAGCCAGCTTCTTAGGAAGACTATGGCTTTCATTAAGAGTGTGGTGGTCTGGAAACAAGCGTGACAGTAAGCTTACCGGCACCCTTGTTTCCGGACCGCCACACTACGAGTCTGCATGCAGGAGCGGTTGCGCTCGGCAGGGTCAGACCTGCTGGGTGCAATGGCCCCTGCTGGCAGACCTTTCACAGAAGTACCGGCACCGCTAGCAATGGTGCCGGTGCTTCCATCTCCCGACTCCCATAGGGACCTATGAGACTCCACAGGAATGGGGAGTTACCAAATCTGTCACCCGACTTCCGGCGCTGCCAGGACTTGTAATGTCCCGGTGGCACCGAGAAGTCAGGCGGTGGATTAATTGCTTCTGGGTCCGCGGCAACCTGCTGGTGGCACTAGTGGGTTACCGCCAACCTCGGAATGAGGTCTTATGAGGTTGCTGTAATTTTCCTGGTAGCTGTAAACTACATTCTACAGAAGAATGAATCGACCAGATACAAGGTGTTGTTTTAATCATCCCTATATCAATATTCCTCAATGATACCCAATCCGAGATGTGACCTTTCGCATGGGTGGGCTTTTGGTTTTTTATTTGTAATCCGGAGTCATTTAGTTGTTGTTCCAAAATCATGGCTTCCCTATCCTCCATGTCCCCTCCCCACCTATTCAAATCCCCCAACATAATAGGAGCGCAGTTGGGTTTATTCAGGGGGTCTAAAGCAGGCCCAATTCCTCATTAAACGTAGGCATATCTATAGGTGGCTGATAAATAAGTACAAGATTACCACCATTATTGTCATTTGGAGTAAATTTAGCATCGATGATTTCAGATCCCTCACATTTGTTGTTGGATTCATACATCTAGATCTCTTTGATAGTCACTATGGCAACACCCCCCCCCTCCTGCCCTCCAGATACCCTTTAGGCAATTTCTGCAAAAGAAGTCATACCCAGGAGGCTTTGAGAACTCTATTTCTCTATTTTTGGCCCACTAGATGCCTCCAGCCAAGTTTCCGTGACAAACATGATGTCAATATTATTCTCCATAATGTAATCTTGTATGTCCAGCAGGTAGGGATTTAGAAAGTGAACGTATGTTTAGCAACGATAATTTCCTGACCTCTGGCCGGTAAGGTCCTTCACAGATTGTGTGACATTCTTATTGGGGGAACAAGTTGACGTATCATTATTTATACAGTTATCTTTAGGTAAGGCAATGCATTCTGAATTTAGATTTTGCTCTCTCCCATGATTTCGGGTATTAGTGTCATTAGATGGGAAGACTTTCCGATTTGCCCATCACTTACTCTCTCTTGAATTGGTCATGTTTTTGGCATGTGGGCTAAATATTGTAAGGGACACTGGCCCGACCTCTTCAGTTCCCGAGGTAACAATATTCTCAGAAACAGTGCAGGCAGAGGACTTGGTCAATTTTAGTGTTACATCATGATGTTTTTAAAGGGGACGTTATACATTCGGCATATAACTCTTCAACATAGCTTTGCACTAGGGCTTCCCTACAGAGCTGTTGGGCCACCAGTAACAAAACTAGCGCTGGATGTAGCCCCATGATAGCCCTGGCAATCTATAAATAGCAGAGAGTATAGTTGGAACCTCTGGATAACTTCGGAGCAGAGCGAAATAAAGAATGCAGCACCGACTTTCCGGCGTTCGCGTGGACTCATGCAGACCAGCTAACTGCTTGTCCCTGATGCGCCGGCTCTGACGTGCCTGGCAACAATTTAATATTGCGCGAGGACTACAAAAGTGAAGGGACTTGTAGTCCGATTGTTAACATGAACGGGAGCTTGCCCTGAAAGTGCTTAGGAGTTAGCACAGAGCCAGAATCAACAGCAATGGGCTAAAAGCGGCACATACAGCGGCAAAATCAAACATTTAACTAAATCCAAATATGTTAAGAACAATTCTCAAAAATAAACACACAATGATAAAAGTAGTAATCACTAAAAGCACATAAGAACAGTTCTATATAAAAGAGCAGCGGGCTAATGCAATAGTGACTAGTTAAAGTGAATGTCATGAAAATTATTTTTATTGCAGAAGTGGCAACTGTGCCTTTAATTAGTCACCTTCCAATAGCAATTTGGTTAGCTTTTGGTATTAAATGTGAAATTAATTTGCTTACCAGTACATTTGAAGCTCTGAGCAGTGAGTCCTCGTTCTAATGCCAATGTTGTCATGATGCTTAGAAAGCTTGTGGTGACCGATTGACGCTTGCTTTTCCTCAAGTCCGTATTGTTGGGTTGGTCTCTGGGCTTGTTTCTAAGTGGGACTTGTAGGTTCTGGTCCAAACGTCTTGCCACACTGGCAGCCGATGCTAAGGCATCCATCCATTCCTGGGCTCGTTGACAGGTCTCTGCTCTGAGGCGCAAAGTATCCTGAGGAAACACCACCTGAAAACAGGAGTCACAGCCGTCCAAAGCATCCATTCGGACAGCCAGGCACATGTCAGTGTTATAACTCAGCAGTGGATCGTCTTCCAATCTACTAGGCTGGTATGCTCTGAGATGGGATCTAGTCAGAACAAAAGTGAATGCTTTCCAATTATTCTGAGCAGTTAACCTGTAGAGTGTGCCCAACTTGAAAATATTTTTTTGGTATTCTTTGGGACTATTGGTCAATAATGAGGATTGGAGAAGGTTATTGGACTCCATTTGCAGATCACGAACTTCGGTAAAGTTACTGTTATGACCCAACATTTGTGAACTGTCCATTGCTTTTTGCTCATGGTTAACATAGGATGGGACCACAGCCAAAGAGCATACCCCTTCCCAAAGTTTCTGACCCCAGTCCAATGCCTCCCATGGTGAATCCGCCTTCAGCTGCAGTTGCGTGTTGTCCAATAAAACTGCATCAACCAACTTGGTTTCGTGGCTACCTGTGACAGTGATGCTTTGGAAATGCGAAAGAGGATACTCAGTGAAGAGATTCTGGTTACCACTGCTGTCTGGGCTGTAAAGACAGAGTTTATATGGCGAAAGTTCAGCATAACAGCTTTGCCAGTTGCTTTCATGGTCCTTTCTTGTATCCACATATCCCTTCTTCATCAGGTTTGGGAATGTTGATTCATCATGCTCTGAAATAAATAAAAACAATTAACCTACTGCTACATATAAACGTATAACATATTTACGTAAAATCTTTCATCAAGGGCAAGTGAGTTTTGAGGTTAACAGTTCCACTGGACTCGTCTCGATACCCACTGTGAAAATATTGCCTGTATAGAAGAGCTGGGGAGCTATGGGGTCCTGGGGAAGCCACAGAACTCTGTGTACCGACCTCAGGGATGGCAATCTAAAAGGATCCGCAGGGCTTCGCCATCGTCTTCTTAGTGGGGTCAGGAGTGCAGACAGCACCTAGCTTGCTGAATGGACCACAGGCAGCCAGTGGGGGTATCGGTTTCATAGAGGGGTAAGAGTAGGGCTGTTCAAATAATTCTACTCCCTATTACCCGCCTCCCAGGGTGAAAAACACTATATCATAGGCTCCTGAGAAGTGCTTATTACCTGTTGTAAAAACAAGTGATTTTTCACTGTACATGAGACCTGTCTGCAGACCTATGCATTGGGGGGGGGTGGCAGAGGGAATAAAGATTCATGCACACTGGGGGTCCTTGCTTGGTGTGGACTCCGAAGCGGAAGCAAACATAAATCCTACTTCATTCATTAAAAAGCCATGCAGCGAAGGTTGGCAATCTGCACAGCGTCACAGGCAGAGAACAAATACGCTCACAAAGATGCAGAGACTGCAGGTCCGGGTCCCATGATTCTGAAATGGTGGCGAGAGTGTTTATAACTTCAGGTTCCTCTGGCACACGCCCATCTTCATTATTAAAGAATGCACAACACCTGCAGGAGATAACTAACCCTGGCCCTATATATTGGGAGGTGCAACCATTTAGCTAGGCCCAACCTTGGAGCCACAGAGCTTAATAGGATAACGAACACCAGAATCAGCCATCATTTTGTCAATCACTGGGTGGGTGACACGAGAACATTCCTGAGAAAACCGTAATGAAGGGGGTGGGGGGTTGGAGTCTTTGAACTTAAATGTTGGCAATCTCTACGTTTGTAGACTTTTCCTTTGTACGGATAGTAACTTTCATTCTTTAAAAACTGTTTTTTTCCAGCGATTTCCTCTTGTTTTAGTCTTTGCCACACATTCTGAAAGTAATTTGGTGCATTCTGAAGGTTATATTGTGTTGGTGCATTGGTCATGCGTTTTTTTGTAGTCATTAAGGATGTGTTGTGTGCATTAGCTACTAGTTTGCTCTCGGTTTTTCCATGTGGAGCGTGTGTTCACACTTGCATTCTGTGGTTTGTCTTCCTGCCTATTGCGGTCCATCGTATTTCATTCATATGGTGGGGTGGATGCATCAGTTTGTTTCAAATGGATTATTGCTGGTGAGGATATGTATTTGTGGAGGCACGTTTCACCTGCAATGCACTCATTGATCACCCCGGACCTTCTATGAGTATAGTATGTGTGTGTTGTTTGTGCCTGTTGTCTGTGCCTATTGTGCTTCTTGCGTCTTATTCCAAGTCGATTCTTTGTACCTTGATAACGTTCCATTATGTGGCCATCAGGAAGGACTTGCAGGACTCTGGAGACAAGGCACACTCAACCTCCTTGTGAAATGTGACGTAGTGCTGGCACACAGGGGATTCCACAAATCCTTCTCTTGTGTGCCAGGGCACCTGGTCTCCTAAATTCAGAGGATCGGGTCCAACCACCAATACTTTCAGTGAAGGTGTAAGACAGTGTAGTAACACTGTCCCACCGTTTCCCACACTGCTGCCCTCCCTACTACAACAGCCCAACACATACCTCCCAGTCTAACAAACCCAAGGGGATCTCAACAAGGACAAAGGGAACTTACAAAAGAGCAACCACAGAGAATGAAGACTGCGCTTGCAGCCCAGAACGCAGACTCATCCATTCCCACTCTGACGCGAAACACACAGACGAGAATCTGGCTCCAGCAGAAGAGCAAGGTACCTGAATGAATGCTTCTGGCTATCTTGAAACGAGTGGCATGAACATTTAAGATTTCGGTCACTTCCATGCAGCCATTCCTTAGTCATAATTATAAATAATCCACTAGGAATCAGCCCCAATGAACAACTCAGGAGATTAAGAGAAATATGGTCAGTTCGAAAGGAAAATACGGAAAAACCACATCTCTAACTGGGACTTGGCAGAGAAGGGGCATTAGCACATCACAGCTCACAATACAGAAACAGAGTGATCCAGCATATAATAAGAGGCCCCAAACATAGTGTCACAGACCGGGCTGCCATCTTGGGGACAGAGAGAGGAAGGCACAAGTGCCAAGACGTTAGCCACACACTGGGAAAGAACAAAGAAAGAAACTTGGAAGAGAAAACCAATAGTCTGATGAGGGCTATTTCTCAGACCCTGGATGAACCCAGACCCACAGAGAGACAGCTTCAAGTCTGCTGAAGCATGCATCTCAGACATTGGCGGTCACCAGGGACAGAGAGAAACCAGACAGCCCAATGAGTGCTACCGCCCAGACAATCAGAGGAGACCAAACACCAATAAAAGAATAGAGGAGATCCTGGCCTAGAGCTTTGGAGGGGGCCTCGATTGGTAGTATAAAATTACAGAGCCTGACAAAAACCCTAAGCAAGGTGGAGAAATACTTGTGGTAGGAGTGTATGAAAAAGGTATTATCATTAGCCCAAGAGGGTGACCGAAGGTGAGAATATCTATGCCAAACCCGCACCCTAAAGCAAGGGGTCAGGAGGGGGGAAAAGTACTGGTAGGTGAAGTCAATGAGCAAGCTAGGTGCTATAAACCTGATACTGTGATTTGTGAGTAAAAAAAGGGAGCTGGGAGCAATAACGCAGAGCTGGTTTCAAGAAGTGTGGTGGGCACAATATCCCTGAAACTGCAAGGTGAAGTGTGTTAAACCTTATTTACCAGAGGCGTGTTAGCTAGAGAATAATAGGTAGGCCAGTATTTTCATAGATCGATCTTGATCGACAGTGCGTTAATCCACCCTGACACATTCATTATTAGAACACTTTATTGTTTCTAGAGTAATTCCCCTAGATCCAACAGGAGTTAACCTCATCCATCCTGCTGTAGAAAATAAAAAGTTTTGAACTTCACCAACTACTCCTGTGTGCTGTTGAGCTTCAGCATAGTCTGAATATACTAATGTGTGCATGTTGTCAGTGCATATTTTGTATCGCTATTGTGCTGACTTGTAATATGTGCAGGTTATTCAGAGCTTATTATTCAGTGGGTTGCATGACACGTGTTGAGGTCTTGTATGGAGAGATTTTTGTCTATCGCTATTGTCCTGAATGTTACTTTGTGCATATTATTCATAATTATTTAGAATATTTAGCATATTATTCAGAATTATTTAGAGCATAATGTTGTTGGCCATGGCGCGGCCTTCTAAGTTGTTCCTGCTGTTTATGGCTATTTTGTTGAATTGTATCAGGTGTGTTACTCCAAGCCAACGGTTATTGGTGATGTGTGCACATTACGTGGGCTTGTATGCATTGCGCATTCGCTGTTGCCTGTGGTTATTGTGCCGAATTGTATTACATACCCCATATTCAAGTGTATTATTATTAGTGTATTGTTTTTGGTCATAGTGTCCTCATGGTGAAGGTTTGGGTGCTGTGTATGTTGTGTCTTGAAAAACACGTGTTTTCGTCTGTGCATTTCAAAATGGCGTGGGCTTGTATGTAGTCCCTATTGTGATTAATTGTATTAAGAATGTGTTAGTCTGAGTATATTATTTGGAGGTGTATAGTGTTGTCATGGTGTAGACAGTTATGTGCATGTGTTATATGCAACTGCATAAAATGTATGTCGTGCTATGGTCTTAGAGTGCCTGTACAAATATGTCAATATATTTTCTTTTTGGCATATGTGGCATCATGAGCAATGCAAATCAGGAGGGCATTAATCCAGCCATCGGCCTCCTGTTGATATTTCACAGGTGGTGCTTAAAACATGGAAATATGGTTGAATTCAATGTTTAAAAAAATGATAAGACATTATCATCCAATCAGTGGGCACTTTGCACGGGGCATGGCCCCTGGCCATACCCCAGCTTACCCTGAACCAACCTATGAGCCGATTCACTAATTTGAGTGAATCAGGTTGTTTGTCCCTGCCCTGTGAACCCACAAGTCATACACAAGACCCTCTGGGTATGTATGGCCTGTGGCCATGCCCCTTGGCTGTGGCAAGCCCTTTATGCCTATCCTTGGGACCCCCAGCCACTGTGATAAGTCAGACTCAGAAGACCAACAAGAGGTCATGGTTAAACACTTGCATTTGATTGAACTTAAGAAGGAGGTCTATTCTAACTCTAGCTCTAAAGTGTATCTTGGCCGTATGTAAAAAGAAAGAATAACTGGTGCGTGTCTGTAATACTTACAAATCTAAAAGTCCTCCATCCTAAATCCCTAATCTAGCCTAAGTACTTACCCTATCACTAGTACAATGAACAAACAAAAGGATGACCAGAATAGGTCTCTAAAGGATTACCTCCTTAGTAGTCGAATTGGTGGTTGGCTTCTGACCAGTACCCAAATATCTCTATGTGTTCAGGCCCTGTGCCTGGTAGAACATTTCAGAGAATGTCTTTGAAGCCTTTCTCTTTTCCTTGTAGAACAGTCTTTGACTTTTCTAATTAAATGCAGATTTCTCCACCATGGAATATGGTGGGTTTCAGTCAACCTCAGGCTCGACGGTCTCTCTCGTGACCTTCTTGTCACACTTATTCTACCCCTTCTTGAGGTCATTTGGCTTCTGGTTTCTCACGCTTCCATTTGGCTTTCTCCATGCTAAGGGTCTTTCTGTTTCTCATCCTACCTTGGGGATTGGTTCCTTTTACCCCTGCCTTAGGTGGTTTGGCTTTCTGGCTTTCTCCCTGCTAAGTGTTTCTGGGTTTGTCACCACCTTATTGGGGTTGTGTGGCTTTTACCTTGTTGTAGGCCCTTCTGTACTCACCTCAACATGGGAAGCTGTACCTCTTAGCCCTTCTTGGGGCTTTGGGGCTTTCACCCTGCCAAGAGTCTCTGTTTCTTGCCTTGCAGTGGAGTTTTGCTGCCTCTCTCGGCCCTCCTCCCTGCTCCCAGGAACAGCTGCATATATTCTGTGTCATGGCAGCGTTCGTCGGGGGAGGTGGAATCTTCTGCGGCCATGGAACAGTGGTTCAGTTTCTTTCCAGCGTTCTCCACTTCAGTTCCTTGCGTAACCCTCCTCTTCAGCCAAAGGCTCATTGGTTCTTCAGAGTCATGGACAGTGAGCGCAGGTTGACTACTTCTTCCCTGGGTGGTGCTTTTCTGTGTGCTCAGTCGAGTCGTACTGACTCCAGACCGTTCTTCTGTGGGCAGTGTTCCGTGGGTTCCTTGGTTCCGAATACCGGTTGCATCAAGCTCTCACGTTTGTCCGCCCTTCATGAAGAGGTCTCCTCTTACAGCTCGCTCCACGGGACGACTTCTTCCTTTGCCGTTTCACTACTGTGATAAATCAGAGATAGGAAACGGACAAGAGGACATGTTTGCAAACGGTACGCTGAAAACAGTACTGTAAACCCTACTTCTATGAAGAATTCCCTGTGCTAGAAAATAACAAAAGGGTGATCGTCAGGAAGTCTTTACAGGATAAGCTCAGTCCTCTGTGAAACATAAACTAACCTATCTCTGTCCTACCACTAATGAAGGAAAACGGAAGGAAATCCACGTTATAACTCAGCATGCAGATTACTCTCCCTTTTGGAATATCAGTGGTGGCTGGTTATCTGTCCCCCATCTACAATGTTCTGCCAGTGCATTTCAGCTCCAGACTTAGATTTTCTGGAAAAGAAAATCCAGAAAACAAAAGAAATGTCTCTTAGTTTAGAATACCACAATGTCCTCATCTCCGGGGAGGTAATCTTGTAACATGAGTAGGTTTATATTCACAAGGGAACCAACAATGTTTGCTCTCTGTGGCTCAGATAGTTCCAACTTGTAGCCTCAGATATACTCTCGGCTTACTCAGCCCTACATATCAGTTCCTTCAGGGGCAACTGTTTTCCTAGCCTGGGGGGTTGGGTTGCTGCGGTTGTTTTGGCTCACTGCTATGTCATATGGTTTCTTCACCCCTCCATAGTGTTTTACATTTCTCAGCCCCGATTTGGCTAATGCAGCTCTTTTTACACCTCACAAGGTATTCACTTTTTGCGCCCTAGGTAGGCTATGGGCTCGATCCGTTCGTATTATTACAGTTCTATCACTCCCTTGAGGGGTCCTCTCTTTTACCACCCCAGGTGGGCTATGGGCTTGCTCAGCCCTGTTCGGTGTCGCCCACTCCGCCCTCAAACAAGTCCCCCTTTGTAACCATGTACCTTCTCTCTCATAGTGGGGCTCACACTGGAATTGGATTCTCTAGTCCTTGCTGTCTTCATCTGCATGGTAAACTCTGTTGCTCTTCTTTCTTCTGTTCAGGACTTCATCTCGGTGACAGGGCATCGATTCTTCTGGTTGCTTGATGGCATGCTTACTGCCTCAGAGGCTCCTTCCAAGTTTGAGTCTCTGCCTGCCTCGAAGCGGGCGGGTTCCTTGCGAGGCCGTCGCTCCCTGCCTACCAGGTCCTCTGCATGGTTCTCCTTCCTTCATCTAAGGGACCACTTCCCTCCAACACCTTCTCTGCCAGATGCTCTCTCCTCTGCTGGTTTTCACGCTTGTCTTAAGTTCAAGTTCCACCCTGGAGAGGGTGGAAGCATTCAATTGGTCAGCAGTACCTCCAGGAGGTAAAATCGAATATAGGTCAGTAACCCAGCTAATCACTTTAAGGGGGTCCTGTATATTATCAAAAGGGTCACTTCTCATATAACCAAGGAACATTTGGGTTTTGCAGTTGGGATCAAACCCTGACTTGGCCATTCCTTGTCCCAAGGTGGTTATGGGGAAGGGTGGGAGGGATAACCCCCCAGTAGGATCATGCTTGCTCCGATCCCTAGGGAGGGTTTTGCGTAGTGGGCTAACCTCCCTAGTCCCAAAGAAGGAGGCTTCCCCTTGGGGAGAAGGGACGAGTTCCCTAGATCCGCTACACAACCGCCCAATATTTATTTATTTTAATTTATAAAGCGCCCAGTGCCCCGGGGGCATCGTAGCGCTGTTACAGAGTGTTTGCTTCTTACAGAGTATGCATACATGTTATGACAGGCATTACATAAGTGTTGAGTACAAATTGGTACAGGAAGTTTCTTAGACATTATGCATGTTCATGGGCAGGTTTAGATGACAGTGTTGGGTTGTAGTTCCGTGTTAGCACAGGAGCGGAGTCAGGGACTATGCTGTGTTGATGAGTGGTCTAGTTGAATAGTTTTGTTTTTAGAGCCTTTCTGAATAGTGTGAGGGAGTTTTCGTTTCTTAAGCAGAGCCCAGGCCGTAGTGTTCTGTGAAGGTCTGGAAGGAAGACCAGGTGGCTGCTGCACAAATGTCATTAATCAGCCCCCCTCACTGTAAGGCAGAAGACATAACCATGCCCCTAGTGGAGTGAGCTTGCAGACCTTCTGGAGGATCCTTTCCTACAAAACTTCGACATTCTCTGATACACAGGATTATCCATCTGGAAATTAACTGCTTGGTGACTGCCAAACTCAATTTATGGCCAGTGTAACCCACAAAAAGTTGATTATCCTGCCTTATTTTTGCCAGATGTGATTTGTAAAAGCTCAACGCCCTTTTAGGGTCTAGTCTGTGTAGTCTTTCTTCCTGCTTACTAGGGTGTGGAGGAAACTACTTTCAGTAGAAAAGGGGGTTTGAATCTCAGGACAACCATGTCCTTATAAAAAATTGTAAATGGAGGTTTACATGATAAGATTTGCTCACCCTGCGGGCTGTTAAAGCGATCAATAAGATTGCCTTAAATGTCAATAGTCTGAAGGGACAAGAATGAAGCGGCCCAAAGAGAGCACACACAAGGAACTTCAGCACTAGATTTAAATCCCAACCTGGGACTAGAAATGGGACTGGAGGGAACACATGTGTCAGTTCCTTTAGAAATTGAACAACCAGTGGCATCTTAAAGTAAGAGGGTTCCTCAGACGTGCGCTTAAAGATAAAAATCACTGCCAAGTATCCCTTGATGGTTCCAATCTTGAGCCCCAGATTAGCTAAATACAACAGGAAAGACAACACTGTAGTTGCACTGCACTGAAAAAGATCCACATTCCTTCCCCTGCACCAGTTGCAGAACTTGTTGAAACGGAAGCGACAGAGACTTTGTTGCTGACCTTCTGGCCCAAAGCAAGATCTCAATTACATCTTCCGGAAGGTCTGAATCCTTGTATATCAACCTCTCAGAAACCATGCAGTGTGTTGACCTCTGGGTAGAGAAACCAACCCATCTCTCACGAGAGAAGATCCTCTCTTTGTGGGAGACGAATCGTAGGGCAGGCGGTCATGTCCAGACGGTCCGGGTACCACGTACTCCTGGCCCAATCCGGAACAATTAGGATCATGGATTTCCCTAACTTTCTCAACCTCCTGATTACTTGCAGAATGACGGGGGCTGGAGGAAACGCGTACAGGAGTGAAAACTCCCAATCCACTAGAAAAGTGTCCCCTAGAGCTCCTCTTGGGGGAAATTCCATGGAGCATAACAGCTCGCATTTCCGGTTGACACCGGTCACAAACAGATCTACTTGAGCGGCTCCTCAAAGGATGAAGATCACTTGAAGGACTTACTGAGTTTGTTCCAGCTCGTGGGAGACTGTGCTCTGCCTGCTCAGAGCATCCGCCACTGTGTTCTCCTCTCAAGCCAAGTGAACAACTGCTAGGAAGATTTCTTCTTAAATTGCCCAGAACCAGAGCTGCATTGCCTCTCGGAACAGTGGTAGTGACCCTACACCACCTCGCTTGTTGAGGTAGGACATGGCCACTGTGTTTTCGGAAGTTATCAGGACATTCTTTCCCTGTACAGCAGGCAGGAAGGCCTTCAGCGCTAGTATGATTGTACCCAGCTTTAAAAGATTGATACGTAGTTTGGACACTGATGGAGACCAACGACCGCTGACAGATTGTTTGCGTGGGCTCCCAAGCCTGTGAGTGAGGCATCCATAGCTACAGTTATCTCCGGCCATGGTTGGCAAAAGTGTTCTCCCGTCAGAATGTTGTCCGTGCAGGCCCACCAAAGGAGATCTTGTGCGACACTGCTCGGAACCTGAAGTAGATCTGATATCTTGCCGAAGACCTTGGACCACTGAGTTCTGAGGGCCCAATGGAGAGAACTCACCCTCAGGCGAGTCTCTGGCACCAGGAAAATGCAGGATGCCATGAGGCAGAGAAACCTCAAAAGAAATCGAAGGCCAGCAGACGCTGGTCACTCTGGAATTTGGTGACCATCTGCAGAATGTGGCAAGCCCTCGCCTCGGGTGGCAAGGCTTTTCCCGCATCCAGGACTGCTCTGATGAACTGGAACCTTTGAGATGGTATCATGTGGGACTTCCTGAACTTGAGGGAGAAGCCCAATCTGTGAAGCGACTGGCAGGTTATGCTGAGATATTCCAGGGCCTGCTCGAGAGAATGAGCCCTGATCAGCCAATCGTTTCGATTGTCAGAATCTCACTGTACATTGTTTGCTTTTGATTACTTTACTCTGGAATAACCCCCTAAATGGCCTCCTCAATGAGGGCAACCTTTCCTATGAAGCAAAGTCTCACCTATAGAATACGACGGGCGAGTCTGAGATTCAAATGAAAGAGCACAAAATACCACCAAGAAAGCGCCAGGCTGAAAATGCAAAAATAACAGTGCTATAATTATTATCGATATAATAGGCATAGGTAATTTTCTTAACTAACCTGGATATCCTGAGCGCTAGACTTGTATTGAAGGTAAGTCTGATGGTGGTCAAAACGCTATGTTGTTCTGTTAATTAATCTGTTGAACAAAATTATATATTTGGCAGTGTAGGAAAAGAATAGCACATGTGGGAAAATATAGGATAAGTGCTCACCTCCTTTTGGTGTGTGCTGTCCCCTGATAAGTTGATGTTCAAAACAGGAGTCGGGTGAGGAAACCCGTTCACGAAATAGGAAAGGGAAGGTTAGTAGGGTTAATGGGACCTAACCCCAGACGGCTCAAGGTTGCGCTAAACAGGTTGATGTTAACAGTTTGTATTCATAATCAGCATAGCTTCCGATGTTTTTGTTACCAATCACAGTGTCTCTCCAGGGTATCACAATATGTGAGAAAAGTCAAATAAAACCATAAAAAACATAAGAGTCAAGCCTGGAATAATACAAGGACAGGTGGATGAGTCATAAACAGAAGGGAAATCCGGTATCAGCCCATTAATCACAACATGCAGAGTTTGATGCCGGTTTTTGTTACAGGTTGCTGGTATTCAGAGCGTAATCCAAAGACAGGGTCGGTAAAACACGGCAAAATCAAGAAACCAGAAATTACAGATACAACAGTCAGAAATGAAGGGACTTGCTTCAATAAGAAGCGCCGCTGCAATGTAGGTATTTGTATGCTGCTGGAGCACAGTAACGTGCCGCCGTATGCTGGGCAATCTCAGCAACACGTTATACACTATGGGGCCATCGTGCATCAGGAGTCTTGCACCGCAAATGCTCGGTACGTTGTGCTAGCTTCCACGGTAACCACCAACAACGATGGACAGGGTAAATTGGAAATCGCTGTGACTGCCGCACGCGATCGTCCTACAGTTCCTGACACAGGTAGGGGTAGATGTGAATCCCCTCTCACCTGAGACTCGTTGTCACCACCGCCATCAATTTGGTGAAAATCCTTGTGCGGAGGTCAGCCCGAATGGCAGAACTCGAAACTGATAGTGGGAACCGACAACTGCAAACCTCAGGTACTGCCTTTGCTTGTGATGGATGGACAGATGAAAGTAAGCATCCTGAAGGTCCAATAACAGCATCCAGTCCTTTAGTTGCAGGGCCTGAAGGATCTGACAAAGGGTAACCATGTTGAACTTGTCCTTCCAAGTCCAAAATGGGTCTCAATCCCAGAGAGTTCTGCTCAGTCTCAGGTACTGGTTGTATAGCACTTTTATCTAACCGGTTCCAAATGTTCTGCAAAAAGAACGTATCCAGAGCTTTGAACTAGTGGCTCCCCATGGATGATCCCGAGGCCTTCTTAAAAAGTGGAGGCAGTAACCCTGGGCTACTGTATCCAACGCCCAACCATCTGAAGTAATGCCCCGCCATTCTTGCAGATGGTGAGTGTGTCTACCTCCCACCAGTGTTTTGTGGGTTAAGGCCTCAGAGAGGTTTTGAGGTGGCTGAAGCAGTGGCTGAGGGTAAAGAAGCTGTTACTTGGGCGGGCTTGACACCTCTTCCTCGTCCACTACAAGGAAACTTTCTTTGACCTCTGTGACCGGCCATTCCTCTCGCTCTTCCAAATAAGGAATAGTAATGAAAGGACCTATGCCTCCAAGTGATGCAATGGGGTGTGAAAGTTGTGGCTGTCTGATGGCGGAGCAGAGTCATTTGGCTGCCACATTTGAGGTCTGTAGCTTCTCGAGCCTTGCTGCCGAACAGCTGAGTGCTATCAAAGGGCATATTGAGAAGTCTGGACTTCAAGTCCGGTGCAAAACCTGACTTCAACCACGCAAACCTGCGTATGACCATGCTTGCCGCCATGGCTCTGCTAATGCTGTCTGCAGAGTCCAACCTGCACCGGAGAGACTCACACATTGCTTCCTTTCCATCTCTCACAGTGTTTAGAAATCCCTCTCTCTCCTCTCCTTCTGGAATGTGTTAAGCTGCCATGGAACTACAAACCCACAAGGTAAATGAAAACTTTGCAAGTGCCCATGTGGCATTGTCTGATTTCAAAGCCATACTCCCGGCTGAGAGTACCTTTTTGGCCATTGCGTTGAAACGCTGGTAATCTCTATCCAGCGGTATTGTGGGGTATAGCGCTTGCTTTGATGCAGAAGTTGCAGCCTGGACCACCAAGCTTTCCGGTGTCGTGTGTCTGGATAGCTACTCAAGGTCACTAATGAAAGGCCAGTATTTTTTAGTAACATTTTTGTCGTAGCTGGGCTCGTTTCCAGCGTCTCCCAATTTGCCTTCACCTTCTTCTGAAGGGCTAAATGGAATGGTAACACAGGGTTCTTTTGTGGGCCGTTATCCAAGATGTCAGTGAGATCATCTTGCTCAAAAGGAGGGGCTGGCCTGCCCCATCCCAAGAATTCTGTTACCATATACATTTATTGTATTCATTTATTTTAATTTATATAGTGCTGCAAGCTCACGAACATCGGGCGCATTTACAGATACATGGTACGACATACGTAATGAACAACAAATACAAATGACAAGTGGAAATACCACACAGGAAAAGGAAAAGTCTAACTAAAGTGGGGGCTTAAGGTCATTTAAACAAGTGGGTTTTTAGTTTTTTTGTGAAAATTTAAGTATTTTGATTCCAATCTCAAATTTACAGACAGTTTGTTCCAGTTGCCTGCAGCCACTGTTGGGAAAGCTTTCCCTAGGCTGTTTGAGCGCTTATGAGGTGCTATGGCCACCTTGCCTAATGCGGCTGATCTTAACGCACGGCTAGGTACATAAAGATTTATCTTTGCTTTTAGGTATGCTGGTGTCTTCCCGTAGATACATTTATGTACCAGCGTGAGGGCCTTGAACTGTATTCTGTCCTCTACTCTTAACCAATGTAGTTATTTCTTGGCATTGCTCATGTGCTCAGTTTTAGATTTATGTTGGATTATCCTGACCGCATTATTCTGAATATGTTGGTATCTACCAACGCATTGTTTGTTGGCACCCAGTAAGAGTGCGTTGCCATAATCTAGAAGTGATAAGATGGTAGCTCTTGCTATAATGGCGCAATCATCTTCGCTCAGATAAGGTTTGATAGATAGCTTTCAGCAATCTGAGATATTAGGAACATTTTTTTCTGATGTAGTGAGCTTGAGGCTTCCAGAATCATCCCGAGGGTTTTCACCTTCCTCAGTACCTGGATATGGGTATTCTTGATCAGGAAGGACTCATAGTTCGAAGAAAGTTTAGCTCTGGGTTGATGCAAGCCAAAAACCATCAGCTTGGTTTTCTTGCGGTTCAAGCACAAACAATTGCGGTCCATCAAGGATTCGACTGTATTGAATTAAGATGTTACGGTTTCACTGTCCTTCTTATAGTCCCCGCTTAATTCCACCACTAGCTGAGTGTCGTCAGCATAGTTGGTGAAAACGATGTTAAATTGGTCAAGGACTAGGCACAAGAACCTCAGGTAAAGATTGAAGAGTAGAGGTGACATGCTTGCTCCTTGCGGGACTCGGCAGTCAATGTTTTTTTCAAATGAGAATTTTTCACCCCAATGCACTCTTGATTTCCTATTTGATACAAAGAAAGTTATCCACCCAATTGCCTCCTCAGAGCAGTTGGCTGTTTTCTCTAAGGCTTTTTTTAAGAATGTTGTGGTCAAGAAAGTCGAAGGCCGCACTCAGGTCGAGAAGGATGAGGAGACCTGTAGTCCTCTTGTCCATTATGCTCAACATTTTTGTCTGGCGATCGTGCATAGCGGTCTCAGTACTATGGGCAGCGCGGAAGCGTGATTGTAGATGGTGTAATGATTCAAAGGCTTCGACGTGTGCCTGTAGTTGCGACGTGGCTACTTTGTCCATAACTTTCAAAATGAAATTGCAATTAGTTATGGGTCTTAAGTTATTAGGGTCTCCTTGGTCCAGATTGGCATTTTTAACCAAAGGTGTGATGGTTACCTTTTTTATACAGCTGGGAACCACTTGGTCACGAACGGATGTGTTTGTTATTTTAGTGATTATGGCCGCAAAGATGTCTATATGCACCAGAATTATTTTAGGAGGCAGGATGTTCACTGCACATGAAGTGGGCT
Source organism: Ambystoma mexicanum (assembly GCF_040938575.1). Lineage (NCBI taxonomy): Eukaryota > Metazoa > Chordata > Amphibia > Caudata > Ambystomatidae > Ambystoma > Ambystoma mexicanum. Next base: position 704,960,841 of record NC_090931.1, read on the forward strand.
TCAGTGCAGATAACACTGTCACCATGTCCCCTATGGATATCTCGCTAAAACAAAAAAATTAACTGTCTATAGGATGCATCAGCATGTTCTGCTGGATCTGGCTTCCCAAATATCAAGCAAAGCGTCTCACTGGTGCTGTATACCTGTTTTTCCTGAAGATGGGAGGTGTGTATGCCAGGCTGTTGGGACTAGAAGTTCAGACGTTGAGCCCACCCTAAATATCCAAAATTAAACTAGGGAACTCTGAATAGGCTCTCCACGCCACGGGATGGCGCTTTCCAGATTTTCGTGGTGTAGAGACAGTGCACTCACTGACTGGGAAGGCCAGACTGTGAGAGGCTGTCCAAATGTTGCTTGAGGTTTCCGATAGATGTTGCAGATGGAAATAGGCCAAGGGAGATGAAGGCTGGATAAAGGTGAATACTGCTAGGGACTGGAGGCCACAAGTTTGGGGAAGTTACTGGGTAATAGAATTGCATAGGCAGCAAGATAGAAGGGGGATGCCAGGACAAGCACGAAGGTGAACCCCTCAGGGACAGACAAGGGAGGAAGAACCCAGAAGGAGTTCGGAGGCAGGACGAGCAACAGGGCTGGGCAGTCAAGAAAACTGTACAGGAACAAGGAAGGACCACAGCAAGCCGGGCCGGAGGGTGGCATAGTTCGGGAACAAGCGGCAAACTGGCAAAAGGAGGAAGCTGATAACCGCCTATGGCAAAAATGAGGCTTTCAACAGCAGGCCATTGTTGCCATAGAGCCTTATGTACTGCGCATGAGTGCAACGTGGAACAGGGATGTCCGTGCATGCGCCGGCTGGGAAATTCTGAGAGCAGTGCCGGTTCAGAACGAACCTGCGGTAAGCACCATTACGGGTTCAACCGCCACATCGGGGAAACCTGGAAAGACCCCCAAAAAGGTAGGTGACGGCCAGTGGAGACAGCCCCTAAGGGGAGAGGTGTTACACCAAACTCCAATTCTAGGGAAGTATCAAACCCACTTGCTGTTTGCAGGTTTTCATACAGATCCCTCATTCTAGACTCCTCTGATATGAGGGCCTTAGGAAAATTAGGAGGGCCATATTCAAGCCCAAAGGAAGGAGAATCCTGATCTGATGGATCATGCTATTCGAAAATCGAAGATAAGGACCAAGGACTAAAGAAATCCTTCTTAGGGTGCGGCTTAAATGTTTTTCTGATTTCCCTCAATGGAATCGAGGGTTTCTACTATGGGCATCGAGGATTTCAACGCTTTCGCTGTCACAGACTTCGACGCTATCAGCGTCATTGACGATCTGGAAGGACTCGACCAGTGACTCGATTGAGTCTTCTACGGATGAGGACTAGGCCTATAAGACCATAGGGGTCAAAAGCTTCTCTCCCGGGCTCGAGGGCATGCTGGATTTAGCCTTGGACCTTTCCTTGTCGGCTTTAGAAGGCATGGCAGGGACATAGCTTTTTGTCTTTTCCTTCGAGGGGGCCAGGGCTGCCTTCTCAAAGATCTTTTAGCATCTCCTGCCTAAAAACCTGCTATTAGGCTGGAGTCGCCGACTTGCTTGAGCAGGTTATCTTGCGTTCCTTGCGAGGAGTCGGATGATGAGGAAGGGGGATCTATGGTGTCTTTCCTTCATTGTTTTAGCCAAAGAAGACGAGTGGCGTGAACCGCTTTGTGAACAAGAGCGTTTCTTGGGCCACTTCTCCATGGAGAGCCACCTCTCGACTCATCCAAGGAATGCTTTTTCGACAGAGTTGTAGACAGGGATTTCAAAGGGGGCCTAGACCCCGCGAGTTTCGCTTTCCGTTCCTTCAACACCTTACTCGTCATTTACTGGCATGATCCGAAGTCCGCCGTTCTGTGTTCGATGCCAAGACACCACAGACAGATCCGATGTGTTTCAGTTATCGACATTTTGGCACCGCAGAGGATGGATAGCTCAGGGGCAGCGTGTCTGTCTTGGAAGCAAGACAAGGCAGCGCAACATAGGTTCGAATCCCGAGCCCACATTTAGAAACCACTTGTTGGTATTAAGCGCATTATAAATTAACAATTATAATTAATTATAATACACTTTTTAAATCCAGTCTTCAGGGTTGATGAAGCTGGTGAGGCCATTCTCGAGGTAATGCCGCAGTTTTGTGAGAAATCAAAAGCGTGCTGTATCCGAAGCGTAAGCTATTGTGGAAAAACAGAACTGAATAACGGGCGCAGTGCATGCTATTTATACCTTTGATAACATCAACCTCGAGACAGAGGCCCTCGAGGGACATCGTGTCAACCACGACGACGCACAGCGCCCTCTGCCGAAATTTTTTCTGAAGTAGCTGATGCTGGAAGGGAAGATATCTAAAGATGAGTAATATAAGAGGACACAATCCATTCAAAAGACCTATTTCTGCCACTATAGAGTAGACTTGGCTGATCGCACTTGCTATCTAGTGCGGCACTCAAGTGTTTGAATGCTCCGTGCCGCATTCCAGCAAACCAAGGAAAGTGCCACACCTGGAGGAGGTGTCAGAGCAGGGGTGCAATTGGTTGATGTAATGCGGAGTTCAGCAGAGTATTGCAAGTCTGCTGTTGCTGAGTTGCTGTGTGGCCCGAGCTTTCAACAGACTGTTTCCCATTGATGTTGCCTAGATGGGAGGAGCCAATCTTCAAAAACCCCGGTTGCCCGCGGAGTGGCGCAGAGTCCAGCAGAGTCTTGTGAGTCTCTGGAGGCTTGCGAGGCTCGAGCTCTCTCAGAAAATCTGCAGCAGAAAAACCCAAGGAACGCATTAAAGAACACACGCGCCAACTGTGCCAGCCCCTTACGCGCCTTCAATTACGACGCGGGAACGAAGGTGGGAAAGAAGGCGGCCTGGGGACCTCTGCCTCCTTCATGAGCCGGCAGGACAATGTGAGCCACAATGTACAAGTAAGACAGTCTGAACCTAGCACGGCGGCCGTGCCCGTTTGCATGTATCCCGTAACGTTTGCTGTGAACGACGTTAGCATGCATGAATTAAAATGTTCAATGCCTGCACACGGTCGAAAATCACTTTCCCAGAACATTCATGATGGCGAGTAAGCTACTGAGCCTGTTAGTGACTGCAACCTATGTATAATGCCTGACACCACTCCTTATACTGCTGCACACTGTAAGCCAACAATACAAAGTGAGGTTTTGAAGCGAATACATCCACGCCCTACGCCACGTTAGCACTGCCTCACATCTGCCAAATTGGATGCACTCTGCAAAACATCATACTACCTTCTGCAAGTGAACTGGCAACTATAAGGGGCACGGACCGGGTACCCCCGTTGAGTGCTTTAGTTTGGGGAGAATTGGCAAAGTCTGATTCTGAGTGTGTGTGTGATAATAAGTGCCCTAGCAGGACGAAGCGTTTGACCTCTGAATGTACAGACGCTTCGATTGAAAGCACCAGTTATTCAACCAACGTGGCATCCATAGCGTTGCATCCTCAGTCGTTGATGGAACGCAATGAGACACAAAATGAGAGTTGTTTGCCTGCTTGCTTTCCTACAGCGTCATCGCAGCACCCTGAGCCTGACATAGGCATGAAAGAAGTGCAGCTTCAGTCCGAGCCTGAGATCTTTGATCCTAATACACAAGACATCTCTTTTCAGACCAATCCAGTCGCCTCATCTCATTTAAAAAATGACGATTTGTACAATCATACTAACAGCAAGTCTACTAGTCCGAGGAAACGGAGGGATTTGCTAGCTGTCGTAAATAAACTTCTACAGGACTTAACCAAACTGAATGATGAACTAAAAATAAAACCAGCAACAACGGATGGTTTGTGCGACTCTCAGGTCAAACATAAAGAGGTGTTTGACTTTGTCCCCCCTCCGATTGTTAATAATACAGCATATAGCCCTACACCTAAATGGCCAGCTGGTACCAGGAAACTACGCCGCGTCGTCTCAAGCCCAGTGGTCCTTCCCTCACAAAACAGAAGCAACCACTGCAGAAACATAACTCACTCACCCAAACAGATGAATGTCATGAGTCCTAATGGGTTGGACACCAATCATAAACACCCTTTAGAAGCTGATAATGACGATGGAAACTCCTTAATCAGATGAATCCTCTGCAGAGTCCTCCATCATGGAATGCCAGTACCCCAAAATAAGGCGCCTACAAAAAAGGCAACCGAAGTCAATCTACTATGGAGTGTAACATTCAGAAGCTGATTAAAGAATCACTAAATGATTTGAGGCCATATATAATGTCTTCATTGTATATATCAATTGTGCCAATGATGAAACCTTATGAGCAAATTAACGAAAATATAAAAGACTTGTCAACGTGGGCTGCGCTAATGAACTCTAAATTAGCGAGCAGTGATTTAGACATCAGCATCTCGAAATCTACAATATGGGACAACGTAAGAAGAATTGACGCATCCATCAAGGAATTAGCGGATCAAAAAAGAAATAACAGCGAGGACAAGAGACTTCTTGCAGACCTGGCCAGAGAAGCGATGGGACTTCTTAAACATCACCAGACTGTGCAGAAAGAAGCTAAAGTAAATCCTGGGCAAAACGCCCTTCACGTGGAGAACAGTGTTTGTGAACACTCTGCGAGCATGCAGAACGACACGAGTAGGCCTAAGTGTGCTGCTAAATGTAACATACATTTTTCAGCTCCTAGGCCCTCTCCACTTTCTATACAGCCTTTGAGTGCTACTTCTGTGATCATCGCCCAAGTGGCCGCCGAAAATCCTAATCTGAGCCAGTCCTCAAGAACAGAAGTAATTGTTATTGACAAAGCTAACGAAAAGTCTCCTGTGCTGCACGCGCGAGTTCCACCAAATGCACCTATATCCAGCAAAAACAAAGATAAACAGAATGTTTCTATTATACCAGACGAAATTGAATCTCAACCTTATACCTCGGCAAACGGCCTGGGTACCATCTGTCCGTCAGAAAGAAATGATGGTGCAATGGCATCTGAAAAAGACAAAACATATGCAATATTTCAAAAAAATATTTCCACTCAAGAAAATACATTGCATGAAAAAAATTCGAAAAACCAAAAATGCTAAAGAAAACGGAACAACCTGGGCTCCAGGAAATTACTTAGAAATTTGAAATCTGTAAACGTCTTTGTCAATTCTGAGCAGCCCTGCGGCAAGGCCAAAAAGGTCAGTCTTGCAATAACTCAGAACTCTGGGTCCCAACTCAATTGTCAATCTGAAACGGAAACAATTGCAGAGACTTCTGACAATGAACTAATGGATCTGTCAATCTATGAAGATGTGGAACATGTTGAATCCATGCAGCGACCGGGTGAAGACGTTTGTCCCGAACCTCCGGCCAGAATCACAGGCCAGGAGCACGTGAATTTCTCAAGCGATGCGCCCTTCTCCCCGCAAGTATTTGGCAGTATTTGCCATCTGGTATTGCCCCCTGTTTGCCACAAGCTCCCTAAATACGAGACCCAAGTTGTAAGCTTCCAAACTATGGACTCTAAATGGAAGAGCTTAGCCGCAATTAACTCTTCAAACCTCACGTCAAAGGGACAACGCGTGCTAAATACGCAATCTATGGGTCAAAACAGGTGGTTGCTTCTGTAAGTAGAGACAAGAACATGCCCGACTTCACACAGGGTAAACAAAATCAACCGATGCCTAGTCACAAAAAGAAGGGATCGGACAATGGTAGAAATGAATGGAGTGAGACCCCTATGATGAATAAAGCAACCAAACTTCAATGCAAAACAGGAAAATACCACCTGGTTCTTGAACGAATCTTAACATCCAAAGACGGCCTCACCTTGAACTGAAATAACATCCTGCGCCTTCTACACCATGTTCCAGGATTGAGATCAATCGAGTCTAGTGATATACAAACTATCGAATTTATAGATGAGCTCTTTTTTGACAGAGCACGCCTCCATATAGACTCTAGATTAATATGCAATCTATTAATAAACGCTGTTCCCTTCCTATTATCATTAGGATTTGACATACATGAAGAATTCCCCGACTCCAATGAAAATTGCCTGCAGCAGAATGCAAAGGAAATAAACCAAAGACAGAGTCAACATGGCCAAAACAGATATTGTGAAACAGATCGTAGTACAACGAGATGTTGAAGGGGTGTCTGACAATGCTGAGAGTAGCATATGTCCTGAGAGGTGCGAAAAAGGCGACACCCCAAGAGATGTAATCCCTGGAGAAAACATCAAAATCACCTTTGCATGTAAATCAAATCACAAGGCCGAAATCAAAGATGCTGGTGCAGGTTCAAACGACACTGGTACACCAAAAAATTGGAACTGGCTAGCGGGAGTACTGGGAGGTCAAACAAGCTAATGCCCAGCAGGGCCAGGAGTCCCAAACCTCAACATCACATCATGGAACACTAGAGGTTTTAGTCATTTGTTCCAAGAATCCCTCAGATCTAATGAAGATACTACCATTATTTGCCTACAAGAAAAGTGGATGGCTAGCTGTCCAGTTTCCGGGGACTTTGACTTAGCTATGAATCCAGCCATAACCAGACAAAAAGGTCGTTCATCAGCAGGTCTACTAACTTTAATTAGGAAAAACGCAGGCCTGAAAATGTTGAGCTCAACCAACTACACCGCCTTTATACAGCATACCGTGGTGGAATCAAAATGTCCCATAACTTTAAGTAAAAACCGTCTGGACATAATTAATGTCTACTGGCATCATAAGCCCAGGAAGTTCCCAATAAAATACCCTGTGGGGACTTCAATTTGGAGTGCACAAAAACAAGCAAGTCTGGTGGAGAAGTTGACAAACTTGCTGTAGAATGGTCTTTAGCATTGCAAGAGAGCAATGTATTGATGAGGAATGGAAATACCAAAGGAGACATCCCCGCTCAAACAACAACATGGAGATGTAAGAATATGTCGTCGATTATAGATTATTTTTATTAATCTGAAAATCTAAATCGATGCGCTCTCTCATTGCATATAACTAAATTCCCATGGAGTGATCATAGTCAACTCAAACTGTCAGTCCTCTACGTTGAGAGAAATAGGTCTAGTATGTGGACACAGAACATTGTTGCAGAACCAAAATAAGTGGTGACGAGGTAAACCAAATTACAGAAGCCTATATAAATCATTTTAGTGGTGAGATGGAAAATAAAGTGGAATACAGCCACCTGCTACAACAATTCACGTACCAAGCTCAGGGTCTGAAAAGAGGTTCCTTCAGACCAAAGCATCAGTACGACGAAGGAATTGTCAAAAGAAAGCGTCAACTCCGGCAAGAACTTGGACAACACACCAACCTCAGCACCACCGACCAACAAGTGGCGAGAAAAGTGAGCAGACAAAGATATAAAAACTGGCTGATCTCACATAGGGTCATCCTCCAGCAACGAGACTCAGAGGCAATGATGTCGACTCTATCCAACAAAAATGCGCAAGATTTCTGGAAACTAATAAACAACAGTTGTAAACAGCAAGCCATACAAATTAATATGGTTACCGAAACTCAGTGGATTCAACATTTCAGAAAAATATATGAAAAAAATTCCTGAACCTAAATAACCAGAACTATCCAAATGGGACCTTTTGAGGTCTCGGACATCCTCCAAAGTATTGAACGATGTAGTTCATCACAGGCACCCGGTCCTGATGGACTAAAAAATTACATCTTAATTACATCTTAAAGCAAAACCCAAAAGAGTGGGCAAACTTTTGCGTGAATCTATTCTGAGATATAGCCATCCAACGATCTACACCGGCAAGTTGGAAAAGTGCGATTTTGGTCCCCACCTTTAAAAAAGGCAACCGAGCAGACCCAAATGAATATAGACCCATTGCGCTTTTGTATGTTTTAGGCAAGCTGTATGCCACCCAACTACAAAAACAACTAGCGAAGTGGATAACAACAAATGGGCACTTTGACTACCGGCAGTCAGGCTTCGTGAAAGGAGTAGGCTGCGGCTTAAACCTGATGATCCTCAACTTGTAAAAAATGGAGGCAATTAGAACTGACAAGCGGGTCTACCTGGCTTGCATTGAAGGCATTCGACAGCATTGATAGAGAGCTGCTTTGGATGAAAATGAACACCTGGAATTGCCCAGAAAGTCTCCTAGTGGAAATAAAAGAATTGCACACCAATACGAAATTCAGAGTGAGACTGGACCAACATGGCACACTATCCAAACCCATAAAAACGTTTTGCGAGGTAAAACAAGGTTGCCCATTGGCTTCCATTATATTCAATCTCTTTATATCAGACATCAGTGAGCACTACATAGCAGCTAAGGTTTTCCCTCCAAAGATAAATGGAAATGAAGTAAATTGGATCCTCTATGCAGACGATCTGGTGCCGTTGGATCTGACACCCATAGGACTCCAACGCAAATTAAACATATTACAACAATACATGAACCAAAATGGGTTGTGTGTTAATACAAAAAAAAAAAAAAAAAAAAAAAAATCGGAAATTTTAGTCCTACAAAACCAACAAAAGACTAGAGATGGGTGCAAGAACAAAACAATCATCTGGAAATTGGGAAATGAAACCAATTGATCAAGTAATGCAGACTGTATACTTGGGCATGTGTGTTAGTGGCAGCATTAACGACTCACATTGGATCGAAAGAACAAAGGCCAAATGCAAACAACTCACAAACCAAGCCTGTATGCTGAACAAAAAATTTGGCAAATTTTCTATCACACCGTTATTGAATTTCTATAAGCAGAAAGTCGTACCTGCACTAATTCACTGAGCAGAAACTGCTCTTGGCTGCTCTGCAGGTCTCTGGGCCTCTCTTAAACATTCTTTTTGGACAAAAGTCTTGTGGCTATCAATCAACGCTAGAATAATGTGGAACACTCTGAATGAATTTCGTAAGATGACGTCAATACAGATTGCTCCCCAGTATGCAATCCTGAAAGACCCAGCGAATGGCAACAGTGTGAGCGTACTAACATCATGGGCTCAACGAGTTGAAAAAATACTAGCTGATATACGTTCTGATAATCTGACATTGCAAACCAATCCTAACAAAGTTAAAACTACCTTATGGACTCAAGATTGGATTGATACCGGGGACACCCAGCGTGAACAGAGCAATGAGTATGGTCCCGAGCGACGCAAAAAGATATAATACGACTCAAGCTTATCTGGAGAAATTCCCTGGGAGAGCCCGCCGGTTGATATTATTGAAGTTCCGCCTAAACCAAATACCAACGAGAGAAAATCTAAATATTTGGTAGACGAACGACCCAGCATCTCTAACATGACGACTATGCGATCTAAGGCCTGAGACATTAAAACATCTGATACTAACATGCCCGGGGTTGACACAAGAATGGAATCTGCACTTGGGAGAGATTTTTCGAGCAAGATCTTCACAGGATGCTGAAGATTGGTGACGCATACTTTTTGATGACCATGATCGGAAGCTGACAATTGAATTGACTTTTTTCCTAGAAGAAGATAGTAAAGAAGCTGGCAAAAGTGGAAGTATCACTTAAAATGTAAAACTAAAAACTGAAATTTTTAGTTGGGTACAGGAGTGAGAAAGTATTTTGAAGAGGAGAAATCTCTTTGTTTTCCGTTCATCTGTCCTTTCTAGTACTATCTACCCTGCACAAATTATTCCATTCTGGTAGGCAAATCCGATTCTTTTTTTTACTTTTCTCCTCTAGTGTCAAGGTGTTTTTTTTCAAATTCTTGTCTCCTGTCTCTTAGCACTTTGTTATTACGTGTCTCTACCTTAATGTTGTAAATATTGGTTCATCATTTTATTATGATCAATTGCTTTTTGTAACAAAACAATAAAACTAAAAAAATAAAAAGATGTAATGCTCATGCTTAAGACACATGCTGTTCATAGTAACTTTTCCTTTTCCAAGATATTCTTTGCCAGTCCTTATCTGCATTCTGGGGACCCCACTTCTCATGCCTTCTGCCAGATCCAGCAAACCAGCTGCTCTCTGACACATTCTGTTCAGGTGGCTGACATCAAGGTGCTACCGCACAAACCCCTTTCACTCAAAATGTCACTCACAAATATTGAAATGTCACGCATTGGCCTATAGCAATCATGTAAATGTCACACATCTGCAAAATGAAAACTTGACGGCTCTGCGACCTACACCATGGCCAACAACAATTTGTTTGAAATAATGCAATCAAGGGGTGTCATACAATTCAACACAATAGCCATGCACAGAGAAAAACGAGAATTAGTGTTAAAAAACACGTTTTTTTATAAAGAGGGTAGGCTGCTGACTATTAAAAAGGGGAAATCTACAAACGTTGGGAATGTCAATGCTGAAGAACGAACATTCACTATTTCCCTAATTAATACCAGCAAAGAAAATCGAATTACAATGTAAACCAAACTTACCATAGACCATTTCCTCAGAACACTCGTTAAAAATGTTACGTAGGCTCCATACATGCCATGGTGAAAGCGAGTGTTGAGAAGTAGTGGAAGTGGTCGAGTAACGGTCGCTATTTCCAGTGATAGGCATAATATATGTATATATCATGTACACGGAAACTACCCAACAACCCGAACAAGCGCATCAACCATGCTGTTTTCTACATGCAAGGTAGGTCTGGCACGCTTTCAGGCCTCTTTACTGTCCATCTGTAGCTCTGACATTATTATGTCTGTGCTGTGCTAACTCAAAAGCTATTAATGTCTTTGAAATCCTCATTCATGGCTTTAAAGTGCACAAGCTGAGTGTGCATTTAGTGGTCATCTTTTCTTTCCGTTAATCCAATAATAGCGCTGCGGGCGCGACTGCAATCTTGCGACAGATGACATTTTTGAAGCTGCTCGGCAACAGAGCAATCTCACAGCCTCTCAGGTGCTTCCCCTCCAGTAAGACCGGCCCTTCTGTGTTTATTTTTTTGTTAAAGGGGAACCGGGAAGAACCGCTCGTACATCAAGCGTGACACGAACAATGGTCATGATTTAACCCCTTACATTATGGGCTAGAATTTTAACGTAAAATGGACGAGATACTCTTGCTTAGAATTAGTCGGAGCTTTTGGCTGCTTGACAACGTCGATTCAGCACGCGTCATTCACTCACCGTGACCTGTCCCTTTGGTGTACAGCTCCTCCGAATTTTTTCAACTACACAACCAAAAGTGTGTCATACGTTAAGGCACTTTAAAAAATGGAGTCGGGCTTGGCCAAGGCCAGAGATGTTCTTTTTGCACCTGTGTAAAGAGATATGATCAAGTGAGGCTGTGAGAGTTCTGCACCAAGATTTTAAGTATCTACCTTGTGTCATAAAGTGTACCGAACAGTCCTCTGGCATCACTGGGAAGCTGCCTTGGGCAATGTCGAACATCCATTATTGTGTCTTTTGCCCATTGCTGACAAGTTAATACCCTAAAATGGAGAAAAGCAACTGTCATAAACAACAAATGGAAGGCATTCCAGGCTCAACAAGAATGAAAAGGGGTATGGGCACCTGCCATTGAATCCTTGAAGTCCCAGAACGTTGGAGAACTAATGGTGGGGGATCAGGAGTGCTACATGGTAGGAGAGGGAGCCAGAGGAAGCAGTTTCCATGACTAGAGCACACTGGATTTGATATGTTTTATATTGTGCTACTTAGATGACTTGAAGTGATACCTCAATATGGGCCACTAGCCAATGAGATCAAAATCTGTAGAAGGGAATAACCTTGACTCGCGTGGGAGGACATGGCTTGATTCTGCTACTCACAAAAGAGGTACACATCTTGATCTACTGTTGTACATGAATAATAACTATAATTTGTCTCCCAGAGGTTCATATAAACCCTTGCCCTTCTGCCAATACACTTCAAATGGCTGGCAAACTCTGCCCTCTCTTACAGTCCAACATTGCCACCTAGCCCCTTCCTGAAAGAAAACAAACGCGAATAAAGGCACACTATGAAATCGTCACTTGGGAAATTGCCAACAATAGGCTACCTTGCAGCTGCTCACAAGCGTTGATACTTGCATTTGCTTTAAAATGGGATAGCCAAGCCTTCGATGACTTGCCCACTTCCAAAGCTTGCACTCCCAAGACCAGCAGAGCTACAACAAATGATCCTAGTGAGAGGGCGTAGGTAATGCAGTTTGGGGCTGAGTGGGGGTGTATGGAGTGTGGTCGAGGGTAATGAGTGCGTTTAGAGTGTGTTTAGAGCATGTTTGAACATGGAGATCTACTCTGCACTGTATGACTGTGGGTAGCGCTAGAAATGGAAAAAGTAGCCTGGGAACACTGGGTGAGGAGCGGGCCGGGCGGGGAGGGGCAGGCTGTTGGGAGTGGCCCCAGGCAGTTCTCATCTCTACATGGAAACCAAGACTGGCGAATTTGCAAAAAATTAAAGTTTGGGAGCATAAAAATGCCCACTGGGATTCCGTATGAAACCCTTTTCAGGGAGCAATGGAAGTTTAACTCTGCACATTGTATTGGTCACAATACTCACCCTGACACACAAATGTCTGGAAATTACAGGACATATACCAATTTGGACAGCCTTTGAATAGTATGTGAGGCCTGGGCCAGCCTTACGCAATGGCGACCTGGGCAACCACACAGGGCACTCAACTCACTGGCTAAGGGTAGGGCGCTGCCGTTGCCCATATATTCAGGAGTATCCAAGCCACCATGGAACTTTTCTTTATTTTTCCCCATGGCGGGCGGCCTGTCGCCCATCGTGTCATCAAGGCGCGCCTGGGTTCTCGAGGCACACCTTAGTGACGTGTCCGGCAACAGGGCGCCCAGTATGGAAAAAATGTATACAAGCTGCCGGGTGACATGTGGAGTCACTAAGCTGCACCTGTTGAGGAGGGGCAAAGGGGGGTCCCTGGCGCTGGCCCGGTGCAGCTTAGTGACGCCACATGCTGTCCAGTAAAATGTCTTTAGTATGGAAAATACTGGCACTAGAGCACCACCTTTGCCACTCCTCTGCACAGGCGCCTTATTGATGTAACAGGCCGACCCAGGAAGACACAGTAACTTTATTTTTATCCTCTGGAGGATTGCTCGGGGGCAACCAGCTTGCCTTGGACGCAAGACGACATGGAGCAACACAGGTTCAATCCCTGGGTCCGCGCTTAGAAACCACTGGGTGTTAAGCGCATTATAAATAATCTATCATATCATGCCAGATGGCCTGTCGCATCACAAAGGTGTGCCTGGAGAGGTGAGGCGATGGGAGCCAGAGCCTGGATAAAGGGCACAGAACAAGGATGACTCAATCTGGCACTTGGATTCAAGCACCCCTGCACAGAGGAGGCCCTGTGGAGGGTACCTGGGAAGTGGATTAGGCGTGGACCACCGAGAGGAGGCATATGGGGGAGTGGAAAACCAACAAAAAAGGTAAGTGAGTCCTATCCCAGTGTAAAGTTTGATCAGAAGGCTTGATTAAAGCGAGCTTAAGAAGTTCCCATGAAGAGGTGTTTTGGGCGGGGAGGGGCAGGCAGGGGCAGGAACTGGGTGAGAATGGCCATAGGGATTAGTAAGGCCATGGGCAGTCAATGGATGAGCAAATAACCAAACACCTGCAAGTTTTGTGTCCCTTCTAATATGCAATTTCTTCCTATCTGTACTCTAATGCAATAGTTTCAGCTTCTAGCCCAAACTTAAAAACGTAGGGAAATACGGTGAGGGGGCATTAAGTAATGCAATCCACTGCACCTAAGGGAATATAATAATAGAAAATGCGGGAACTGTTACGTGTGCACAAGGAACATTGACCATGCCCTATTGCTACTAGAATAATATGCCAGAGGAGCGTGCTCTATTGTGCAAGTTCCAAATTAGATTTTCATAGTTGTGATTTTCAGTTCTGTCCAATTCCTATGCATAAAATTAATATGGAAGGTCAATTTCCTGAGCTTCACAACAAATATTTCAATTGTAGTTTTATTCAACATCAGAAGCCGACACATGTTTTGGCCAATGTGGTCTTTATCAAGGCCAAATGACCCTTGTCATGGCAAGCAGGGTAAACTCAAAGTAGTTCCAAACGATCTGGGGGTTCTTGTACTCTCCTGTGTGCGTAACCAATGGTATATCATGATGGTGCTTGGATCTGTAAATCTAGGCGGTGTCCAATCTTGCACTGTTGTGCAATTCACAGAGTTTCCTCTAACCACACGGAACATGGATGCCGAACACAGCGAATGTTGATGTTGAGTAAGTCTTCTGATGCTGAATAAAACTACACTTGAAATATTGGTTGTGAAGTTCAGGAAATTGACCTTCCATATCAATTTTATGCATATGAATCGGACAGAACTGAAAATCACAACTATGAAAATCTAATTGGGCACTTGCGCGACAGAGCACACTCAAGTAGCATAAAAAATGATATGATCACTATTATTGTAGGGGGAAGCCAAATTTAGTTTCACCCAGGGCGTTGCCAGTGCTACGGTCGTCCCTGTGTGAGGCTTTGGGATTTCTGCATCCAGTCTCTCGTGTTGTCTTCTGAAGCTTGTTTGTGTGTCCAAGCTCGGCTTGGGAACAGGTATTGACGTTTCCTGGGCTAGCCCCTGGGCCTCGGAACAGAGAAGTGCTCTGGCAAGACAAACTTTGCCGGGTCTTGTTCCGGCCCATTTGCTAGGCAGAGTGTGGGTGCAGACAGTGTCTGTGGTTTATGGTAGAACTCTTCTGAACATAGGAATGGGCGTGACTAGGTATGTGGAGGCTATGGTTGGAGATGTGCACGGCATGGATGGGGAATTGCGGCAAATGTGCATGAGGTATGTCACTATGAACGTATCTAACAGGTTGCTTTGTGTGGGTCAGGGCACAATTTAAAGGATCATTACTATGCAGAATCCTTAATGGTGAATACAACGTTTTTAAGAGCTTGGTAGCATATCTGTAAAATATTGATTTTTAACACCAATTAGGTATTCCGTTTGCATTACATTTGCCAATGGCTATAAGCAACAGTGATCCTAATAATTACGTGCAAAATAATGAGGCTCGCTACACTAAGTGGTAGAGGTGTGAAATATAAACATCAGAGCCAGTGTCAGCGTTCAAACGCTGATGGAAAATGAAGCCACCACATCTGAAACTGTGCAAGACCCGCCACAACAATCACTAGCCAAAAAAGAAAGCAGATGGCCATGAGATCACCGCCAATATCAGGCCTTTTATAGTGTGCACTCCCCCTCACTTAAGAGTCATTAAAACCCTGAAATGCCCAATGATAAAACATTATAAAAGCAGAAACACAGTATAACGCACAGAGCACTGTTGGGTAGTAAAATTAATTTCTGGGAGTAGTGTAGTCAGTTGTACAGAGCCTTCAGGGCACACGTTTTTGACTCCAGGCTACGCCTAATCATATTAATAAGCAAGAGGGTGCCCATTAAACTCAACTTAATTTCAAAAATCATTTTAAAACCGTGCAGCCAATCTAAATAACATGTATTAAGTATGTGATTGGTCTAATCAAATTTCTGCCCACTGAGTTCCTGTTACCTCACTACTCTGGCCAACACGTATAGGCATAAAAACTGCAGAAAGGCAGCTAACCTCTTGCATTGCATGGAGCCTGTTAAACATAAGCACCAAAAAGCTTGGAAGACTAAGACTGACAAGCATGGTAAAAGACCAGAGAGTTTTGAACAGAATACCACGTGCCTTCCTCGGCTCTACACATTCATTAATATTCAGACAAATCAATCTTCCTGAGTGGAGAATTGCTTACATTTTCTGTTATTTTTTGCATTAGACGTAATTATGAGACTATAGTGCATGAAAAAAAATCCTTTTTCCATTGAGTTTTCAAATTGTATATATAACTATTGTTCACATAAAAGCAACAAAATAATGGGCATTTTTTTGAGCGGACGATTAGTTAACCCCAATTCGGCAATGGTTCCAACAAATGTGTTAAGGTGCAGTTAAGTTGAGCACATTTAACACAACAAAACCCTTGAAATTCAGCAGATGTGGGAAGTCATGACCAGCTTAACACGGCACGCTCCCCTTGATGTAACCCATAATGCCATTTGATATGTGATTGTGAATCCCTTCTCTTATCATATGTATATACTCATGGGCTTTGCAAAGGGAAGGTGCCGAGTTAATCTGGACATGACTTCCGACATCCGCTGAATTTCAAGTTTTTTGCGTTAAATCTGCTCAACTTAACAGCACCGTAACTCAAGTTTTTTTCTGTCAATTTCATGGGTTTAGTTATCTCAAAAAAGTGAGTACTTTAACCACTAGCTACCCACCTCTAACACACCCAAGGGGAAGGCTATTTATCAGAAAATATCCTCACAGTGGAATTTTCATACAATTCCGTCTACCACCACGGTCAAAAAGTTATCTTAAACATATTTTAATCAATATTTACTCCAAACATAACAGTAAAAACAACATAAAAAGCCATATACAGTGTTCATCATTTACAAAAGCCGTAATGGACAAGATGGAAAGAAAACAACACTTCACACTTATGGCTGTAGTTCACATCACAATGTTTACGATCTATCAACATTGGTTATTTGACGTGATGTTAGTAATAGTGTGACTGAATCGCATAACTATTATACACAAATATGGTATAATGGCGTCTAAAATCTGATGTGTTTCTGGGGCAAAGGACAGCACTGTTGCAGTCAAAAGCTCGTCAGTATTGTCCCAGGACCCGTCTTCAGGACGCAGTGAGTTAAAAAAGGGCGGTTACACTGTCACCATGGCGCATATGTAGCAGTGTAGTCACCTATACAGTGAAAAAAATTGAAGCAAAGATAAGATTTACTCAATACCAGTAAAAACCTTTGTCTCCGTGGTGTGAGTGTAATACAGAGAAATAGCCAATTTGCTAACCTTATGGTGATTTCTTTTGGTGTGATGAGAGAGGCGATTGCACTCGTCAATCTTATAATGGCGGCCGACAAGTCCGTCCAAATAGTAACAGCTGTAGATCAATACATGTTTTTAGTCAATCAATAATACGATTTTCAAGGGATACTAATCACGATACGGTATATTAAAGTTAAATATTTACCGTTTGGCGTGGACCTCAATTCAATTATAAGTTCCCGCACGGCGTGTTGATTGTGAACATAGGTTATGTAATCATTTGGGCACTACATGTCCCATAATGCACCATGGAATCTATAAAAGATAAGGAATATATCAGTTCTGTGCTGGTTTAATTTAGAAAGTGTAGCGGTTACATACACTCTGCACTTACTTGACAAAGAATGTCCCAAACGCTATCTTGCTTTTTATCTCCTATTTTCGTTACTTTTAAGTGTCAGCTCGCATTGTCAACCAGACCAGGGAATCAAGCCCTGCATGGGGGCAGAAAGAGCCAAAGGAGACGGTCAGCCCTCTAGTTATTTGTTGGGTAGCCGTGTGTGTCAAAAAATCAAAAGAAGCTTACCTTATGTGTCAGTTCACGCAGTGAAACGCTACCGCTGCAGGGCACAGCTTCAATAACATGTACCTCAAGGAGAGACTGCCTGCACACTTCTATCAGAGCCCAGTGGTGTCGAAATAGAAAGTGGACTAACCTAGTAGTCTGAGGTTATAGACCTCAAAGAAGGACTACCTGTATAGTTCTATAGGCCCCTCTAGTCAAAAGGGGGGGCCATCTTGGAGTGAATACCTGTGTTGATTGCAAACACAAGGCAGCAATGTGATCCCTGTGAGGTCAAGAAAGCCCTCATATGATTACTTATACGACTACCACTGTGTGTTGTGTCTGTATTGTAATTATCAAATGTCGTTAATTGTTCATAGTAACCTCGATTCTAAAAAAAAAACAAAAAAAAACACACACAAATCGATAGATGATATACAATATTCATCTATTGTTGGATAATGATATCTCACATAGTGTTACCCTACACTATTAGTGTCTACCATCTCGGGTCGTGCATAAAAAATTCATCGAGATGTCATGTGTGGGACAAGTCTAAGTCAGCTTTGTCTTTGGTGTGTGTATCAGCCATTAGTCGATAAACAAATTCCATTCCACGGAAATGTTTAAACCGGATTGGGCTGTTTTTAGATTGTAAATCCATTTTTGTTCCAGTTTTTTAAGGGACAAATCCCTATTGCCACCTCGTGGGTGGGCTTTGGTAGTTTAAATGACAAACCAGAACATATCTTCACACGTGTGTTTAGCCTCTGCATAGTGGGCCACAAGCGGTTTGTCAGGGGTACCGTTTCGGATAGCTGAACGATGTTCGCAAATTCGCACTTTTACGGGCCTAATGGTTTTACCCACATATATTAGCCCACAAGGGCATCTGATCCCGTAAATCACCCATTTGGTCAAGCAGTTTGAAAAGGATCGATATTTCCACATCCGGCCTGTAAGGTCGATTTGTTTAAGGTTTTTGGTTAAGTGGCAGACTGAGCATTGTCCGCATGCATAATGTCCACTTACAGGCGGTAGGCCCCATAGTGTGGGCTGAGTTGGTGTCTCATTATTGTTAGTTGGATAGGTGTGCACTAGTTTATCTCGAAGATTTGGCATTCGTTTGAAGGCAAATCTTGGGTAATTCGGTCGTACATTGACAAAAAAATTGGCATTCGTTTGAAGGCAAATCTTGGGTAATTGTAGTACATTGACAAAAAAATTGGAATAAAAAACATGGAATTTCACAGCTACAGTGAGGTGAGGGGCCATATCTAGTGGCCCGGTCCTGTCAAAATTCCATGTTTTTTATTCCAATTCTTTTGTCAATGTACTACAAATAATCGCAGTTATCTGTAAAAAAGCGTGCACAATCCAAAACTCTCAGGCCCTCGGCAAGTGCCCTCCACCTCTTGGCATGCTCCCCCTCACTCCCCTCAGATTCTCTTTCCCCTTTCCCTCCCTAGCCCGCTCTCATTCCCCCACCCCCAACAATCGTCCTTTCATCTGACGCACTTTAATTCCTGATCTAGTTTTCTATCATAATCACGGTTATCCCACCAGATAATCCCGGTTATAAGAAAGCATTCAAGCTTTGAACTTGGTCTCCAGTTGCCCTCCTCCCACCAATATCCCATTTCACATGGTATCCTCTTTCCCCCTCCCCACCTCTAACCTGCTGCGATTTCAGCATTTTCCTTCCCAAATGTCATTTTATCCACCCGGAGTGCCATAGGAATGCTGTTTGCTGCGTTTGCCGTGTCGGCATGGGACAGTGCAGCAGCTGAACAGCAGACATTTGAATCTGACTTATCCACTTATCCACTCTGCGGTAGTTAGAGGGATACCTTTGCCCATTGGTTAAATTGACTGAGAAGAACTTGGTCCTTCTATATTTCTTACTCTATATATAAATTGGGGGAGAATTTTCTGTTCTTGCAGATTGCCCTTGCCACGCCCCCTGAGCAGGAAGCAGCAAAAAGACATGGGCTGCGTGCACCCGTAGTGCCATAGGAGTGCTGTTTAGGGCCGGCGTGGCACGTGGTGCCCAAGGAGAGGAAAACGTTTTTGCACTCTGTGTGCTACGATTCTGTAGAGGTACAGCGTAGGGGGGAGGATCCAATTGTAACTGTCAATTTGTAGTTTGTGTGTTTGTCTGCTCTCAGCAGTGGGTATCAATAGCGGTTATCCCACTTGGATATTACAGTGTACTTTGAATTGTGCACTGCGTATCAGTCAGCAATATGCGCAAAAAAAAACCTAGAGCTGCACTTCTGAATGCAGAGAGGCTGGCCGCCCCTTTGGGGCTTTACTAGAAGGAGAGACAGTATGTCTTGTGCACTTGCGCTCCACCTCCCCCCTGACCTTGTCTCCTACCAATGACTATGAGGCTCTGGGATATGAGAGTGGGCAAGGGGCGTAGGGGGATACTCAGGAGCTGGAACTCAACAGGGTGGTGGATCATGGGAATTCCCCTCTGTCGTTGGAATCAGAAGATTCTCCATCACTGGTCGAGGTGATGGCAAGGAGGTACACTTGATCAAGTACTAGCGTCTACAAATTCTAGGGACACACCACTGCAGGAGAAATCTGCTTGTTGGCATTGTCGGAGCATCCGCCAACTCAGAATGAAGGTCTTGACGCCTCCCTGTCCTCGGTTCAGCCCTTCGGGGATGGGTCGGAGGAGGGAAACAAACCAAGGGTAGGTGCTTTGTCACAGAAGGCCATTTGTGCTGAATTGCGAGAGCACACAAAATGTTTAAGAGCGACTGTGATCCAAGTAATTAATATGAATGCACACTTAGGAATGAAATCTCTTGCAGGGAATCCCCCTCTTATTGGTCTGAAAACAGGCTGAAACCTAAGGATAGATCTATTGGAAGAAAGGTGTGATAAGCAGCTGGCCAGGGAACCTGTTCAGAGGACTCCTGAGTTGCAACAAGAGAGGGGAGGGGAGGCATTATTGGCCCGGGCTTCCCTCCAGAGGGAGATCCACACTAGGAAACAGTTGAACAATAAAAAGGGGAGGAAAGAAATAATAAATAAAGAGAATCAAAATGCAGTCCAATGATGCAAGGAAGGGTCCCAACAAACCAGCACGAAACTCCTGGGGAAAGATGGTGCGAGAGGAGATATGCGATACACTAGACAATGTAGATTTAGACTGTTCACTGTCAATAGAGGATGTGATCCCAGGCAATTCGCCGAAGGGTAGAGTATCCCCCAACTTGAAGGGTGGGGGGAGCGAACAAAGTAAAAAATATTGAGAATCCCAAACAAGTAGCAATTGTGCATTTGGGGTGTAAGAAATTTCAAGATAAAAATACAGAAGTGTCTGACACTCTTACAAATGCTATGAAACATAAGAGTAAAAGTAATTGAAATGGGGAGAGAGCCCTCTCATGAAAGCCCTGGTTCCAAAGTTTATAACCTCTTTTCTAAAAAGAAGGGATCCACGAGGGAAGTTTTTGAGGTCCAGGAGGGGGCGGGTGAATTGGGACTCATTTCACACAATACAAACAGAGTGCAATGGGATCAAGAGATGAATTTGAAATCGACTGAGGGGGAATTCGAGGGGGCTATAAGACTGAAGGAAAGAGGTAAACTGTCAAATGGTCAGTGGAGGAGATGGTTAGAGCGAGTGTTAGTAGTGTGATAGATACATTGAAACATGATGGAGTGGGAGAGCCACGTAAACAGTGGATAGATGAGATGGGGCTGCGCCAACAGATAGGGCAGCCCAACGAAGGAATAAACCAGAGGAAGATTTCAAGAATAAACAACATTCTACACTCTGTGCAACAAGACAATTAAGGCATATTGGTTGGGGCAGGAATGACGCCCTCATTGGCATCAGAAGAGGCTCATTCTGGCTTGGTGGTGTCAGTCGAGAATCAGAAGATTTCGATGGCATCATAGAGGCCTGGAGCACTCTTGAAGCGAATATGGTCCTAATTCATGTATAGACGTCGGGGTCTCAAAAAGCCTGCCGGAATTGTCTAGGCTGGTGGCCCACCTGTACCAGAATCATCGAACAATGGGTTGCTCAAGTCGGTCTTCAATAGTACACTAAATTCTGCACAATGGAAAAGCCTTTTTTTCCTGATGAACCCAGTCTAGTATTATATTACATGTTTGGTTATGTAGGACTGAAATCCTTCAATGGATAGAGAGTGATGGTCTTGCTGAATGAGATCCCAACATTAAGGCTAATAATGCCTGCGGACATTAAATTAGTGGACTTTATTCATCCGGAAAGATATGACCATGTTAGGTTAGTCTTTCACTTGAGAGTGTGTATGAAGCCATATTGTTGGAGGTCACCAACTAACAAACTGGGTTATGACCTGCTTACATTTAGCTCAGAATTAATGAATACACAGCATGGCCAAATGCAACCAATGTATCATTATCCCAGGTGGGTGAAAGTAGGTTGGCACTCTGAGAATCGGCCGCAAGCAGGAGAGGGGGGAACAGAATTGGAGATGGTTGGCATTAACCCTGAGAGAGTCCATATCCCAGTTGCAAGGTCTATCTAAGCAACTTTAGCCCGCATTCAATTCTCTCTGTAATATCATGGAACGCAAGAGGGTTTACAAATGTATGTGCCAGTTTCGAGCAATGTCGGGAAGTGAGAACATTTACAATAATCTGCCTATAGGATACTTGGCTGACGAGAGGGCGGCCTGCGGGTGGATTATTGGTAGCAATATGAACTGGTTCGAGCAGAAGAGTGATTGATTACATTTGTGTGACTAAGGGCGCGCAAGCACTCGCTCTGGAATTAGACTCTAGGATTCCATGCCTATTTATTTTGTTGGTTAATATTTATTGGAATCCAACAGAGTATACCTTGAGAGAGTTGAGCAAAGTAATTGACTATTGGCGATTGAGCACTCCGGGAGGTGAAATTATAGTTGTTGGAGACTTCAATGCAGAGTGCTCTCCTCCACAGAGAATAGATTATGATCATCTATACTTGGATACGCAGCCTGAAGTGGGGGGAACGGATAATCAACCCCCTTGATAGTTATGGTAGATTTTCCGTGGGCAACAGAAAGGGGCTGCAGGGAAGAATCTGGGTGGATATGTTGTCAAGTAGTGGACTGTTCATGATAAATGATTTACTAGATAACAACTTGAGTTCAATAACTTGGTCACATGGGAAATATAGCTCAAGTATTGACTATATGTTTATGACAACTACCTTGAAAGATCGGGTAATGGAATTTAAAATAGTCTCCACAAGATTTAGTGATCATAAGATGTTGCATGTAACATTGCACACAGTGATCCAAGCTAGAATACTGACCTACGATGATAATACTCTGATTGTGAACTGTAGAAGATCGAGAGTGAGTTGGTATGAGGGAAATGTTTGTAAATTGAATGCTCTGTTCCTGAATGGTTTTTATGACTTCCACCCTGGATAGTAAGATCTCAGTCTTTACTCATAGCTCCTTTGGACCGTATGTATACAATCTAAATAAAAAATCTGTTAAAGTTCACCAATCCAGCATGTACCAATGGGATAGGGATAAAATGCTGGTGGCATTGAAGGATGGGAGAAAAAGCCATCTTGGCTCCTGGTGAATGCCCTGGAAACCCCCCAGCACCTAGTACAATGTAACCCGATAGCAGAAAGCGATTGGGTAGGACACTTTGGGAATCTCTATGGGTGTGAGGATAGAAAACTCCCCGATCGAGCCGATTACAAATCCGATACCTGGGACTTGAAATTTACTATACAGGATATTGGGGGTTTAATTGTGAAGGCCAGCTCTTCGCGAGCAGTGGGATGTAACCAATTGACGTACGCGACCCTAAAAAATAATGTTGATTTATGGTCTAAAGCCCTATACTTTTTATTCAAGGACTTCGTTATTACCAGATTGATGCCTCCCTCTTGGTAAATCACTTATATTGTTCCAATATACAAGAAAGGCAATAGGGGTTCCCCTCTAAACTATCGTCCAATAGCCTTATTGGATGCCTTATTGGATGCAGACACGAAAATCTTTGCATCATTGGTATTAAAGCATGTTGAAGAATGGAACAGCAAAAATTGGTATTCTATCGATTCAACAAATAGGCTTTAGGAAGCAAATGGGCACTGTTTGTGGAGGACCATTGATATGTGTTCAACAGTTAGCCTGCAAGAATAATTTGGTTCCAATCTATGTGGCATTGAGGGACCTATCGCTCACTTTTGACCTGGTGGATAGGAACACATTATGGGCCAAACTAAATAAACTTGGCTTACCTCTGGGACTTTTATCTATTCTAATTAATCTACATGAGTGATCAAAAATACAGGTACGCTTGAATAAGGAGGGCTTATTATCTAATGCTATACGAACACATAATGGACTCAAACATGGATGTATATACGCGCCCTCACTGTTTAACTTATATGTGGCAGATGTGGGTGAGGTATTAGATGAGGCCTCATTTGCACCACCTAAGGTTGAGGGACGCAACATCTGCTTGTCTTCATATGCATATGATTTTATTTTAGCTGATCGTAACCCTGATTGGATTGCAGAAACTCTTGCTTTTAATAGCTATATTGAAATAAACCATCTAAAAGTAAATCCGCAAAAGACTATAGTGATGAGATTGAGTAGGGTTACGTGCCCTGTTGACTACCATTGGGCTCTCAATAGTACAAAACAGAGTGTGAAGACATCAATTATTTGGGATTCCCCATTATATCCATGCCAAAGAAATGTTTCTATCGTAACTATCTGAGACAGAAAGCTCTCAAACTAGTTCCACCATCAAAAAATAGATAGGAAATATGGAAAATGTCCCATAATCCCAACACTAAGGTTTTATTATTCCAAGATTATTCCACATATGTGTTATGGCTTGGAGTTATTTCCTGTATGGGCTACTAGTGAGATGCATAAATATTCTCTTATTTGGCATTCAGTCTCGTACCATCTACCAAAATGTGTACCTCTACCTGCCATTAGGTATGAGCTTGGCTTCAGTCAATCAAAAGTTTTGTGGAATGGAAAAGACTAAACCTTTATAGAAGAATACATGCGAGTTTGAGCAAATCTTTATATGCATTGATGAGTAAGGGTGTAGGGGAGGGAGTCGGCCATAGATTCCAGGAAGAATGTCTAGCAGTGTTATTAAAGCTGGGGTCTCAGTTGATACTCTTTTGTATTCCCCTGCAAAGGTGAAGAGGTTGGTTTGCTGTAATGACTGGATAGAGACGAATGATGCGGTAATGGAGAAGAAGCTATATTCTCACATTATATCCTGTCAAAAATCAATCGGCTGTCCTAACCATATCTATTATGTTTTCCAAATAAGAAATTGCATCATGATTTAATGCACATCAGATTTAAATGTACTCTCAACGAGAGAGATTCTATCATTTAGAGGGTTGGCAGGCAAATAATTGATGAGTTGCCAATTTTGTAGAATAGTTGATTCCGTGGAAATATTGGTACATCTACTGCTGGAATGTGATGCTCTTCGAGGGCAGCTAATAGAATATTTAAAAAAATGTGTACTGAATCCGGAACGTGTTTTTGCAGATCAATTATGGTGGCAATGTTACATAGTAAATCTATTGCACTAAATCTGGCAGTACTTAGATTTCTGTCAGTGGTATGTCATCTGAAATATGAGATAATTACTTCCCTACGTGACTCTGTAGTAGTTATGAGAACCATTTTGAGTGATCTTAAGCTCGTTGAAAAGTAATTAAATAAAGTGTAATGGTAGATATGTACATCTGTCCTATGAATTTGAGTCTGCATGTATACTCAAACTTGGTATTAATAAATAAATGTTGTGTTTTATCTCTATGAGGGCTTGAAAGATGCATCGAATTTTAGGGATTTAGTTTTAAATGGATATTTGTATTTGTAGTAGTTTTATGAAAAGGTATTTATTCATATTTGTTACATGTGTTCTGAATGTATATGTTGTAGTTATTTCAGCGATAATTTGTTTATTTGATTTTTTGTAAAGCTTTTTTATTAACTAAAACAAATAAATAATAAGTGATAATAATAATAATAATTGTATCCGCTTTTCTTTTTCAGTTAACCCTGGTTAGATCTGTTATCTCTCTCGCATCGAGCAAAATAAAATGGTGGCTTGTTCATTTCTGAAAAGCCTTGCTGATGCATTATGGGACACATATAGCTATAATTTTGGGAGCAGGGGGGACCCCCTTCTCCGTCAAATATTTGAACAACTATTGGACTTAATAACCCCAGACTCTTCTCAGAAATTTTATTAGCCTCTCTCAGCCTCTCTGCTGCAAAGCACCAAGGCCAATATAAAGTTTCTAAGGTGCAGCGGGCAACCCATTCTCCGATTAATATTTTAAAACCTAGTGGATGTATTTACCCCAAACAAGTCAAGGAAATTAAGTCAACGCTTTGTGTCCAAATTCTTTCTTATTTGGTCCAAACCGTCCAAGCGTTTTTCATGCTACAGCTGTTCAAAAACTGTCCTTTTTCTCTATGGCAAACCAAATGGGAGTAGGCTGAAAGCTGTGTTTCTATCTCTTCTTGATAACTTTTTTTATTTTTTAACAAATTGTTCCCAATATCTCCAGTTGAGTGTGGCTCTTTGCAAAGTATTTGCTTGAAAAATGTAATCCAAATCCATCCACCAAGTCAAACTTATTAGCCTCTTTTAAGTTGAACTCTCAGACTTTCTGTAGTTTCGTTCAGATAGGGAAATCCCACCTAAGCGTAGGGCAAGTTAGGCCTTCAACCATCCTGACATTTAAGTTAATAAATATCTTTGATTTGAACTTTAAGTCTGCTGTCTGTGTCCAACTTCATGATGCCTTCATGATGCCTTCACACCTCGCTCAGCCTGACTGCTGAAGAAAGCACCAAGGCCGATATAAAGATTTTAAGGACCCCTTTTAAACGGCACTTTTCACTATGGGAAAACGAATGGGGACTGGGCCGAAGCATCTTTTGTTACCTCGTAACTTTTTAAAATTGTTAACAGATCTTTCCCAAAATGTCCAGTCTGGGGGTGGTCGGGAGGGGGTGGGGGGTTTGGAGGTTCTGTGTGGTGACAATACTTTTTTTTTTTTTTAAAGTTCAGCCAAATCCGTCACTCGAGTCAAAAGTTATTAGCAACTAATTTTTTGGGTTTCCTATGGAACTTAATACTCAATTATATAGTGCGCACTATAATATATCAGTGATATCAGTGTAGTTAGTACTGGAGCCCAAGAAAAGTTCAATGCAAAGAGTGCCGGATTCCAATAACCAGGGACATGCATGCGTTACCCCCATGTAAAGATGTAGTCACCCACAATCTTGGTGGAGCCCGTATGTAAATGCTGCAGCAGGATAGCCGCCTCTGCACAGACTTAAATAATGTTATGCTTGGTACCAAATAATGCAATTTCAACATGTTATATAGGATTATAGATATAGGCATGAGGTCAGTATGAAGGGTATCCAGGGATTTTACTGAGGATATTTTATTCAAGGCATTTTTTACCAAAACATTTCTACTGAGAAAAAAAAACGAATATTAAAAAAAATATATATGGGAGTTAAGGGGTTGAAACAGTTGGTCAGGGGGTTGGGTGAGGTAAGAAACATGGGGAAATGGGAGGCTTGAGGGGGTGAGTCCCCACAAATAAAATAAAAGTATACATTCTGTATTTGTTCAGTAAAAATGTTTTGATAAAAAATGCTTTGGATAAAAAAATCTTCGTTAAATCACATAGAACCAGTATGAAGAAGCTGTGCCCTGCAACAGTCCTTGAACACGCCCCTCAGAGGGTCTGTCACAGCAACTGATAAATTGCACCGGGCACAATGTGAAAACATGCAAATTAGGTAAGTGAAAGCTGATAAACTTAATGTATGTATTGTTCTCCTAGGAGGACAGCAGATTACTGTATGTAAATGTGGAAAAGGATGAAAGGCTGAAAACATTAACATTGTTTGTTCCAATGTGTTTGGGTAAAGGGCTCTGTCCAGGGTCCCTGCCTCCAATATTGCTGCTAATGAAACACTCCAAAATTACAGAAAGAGTTTCTCTGAGGAGAAAGAGTAAAGTGCTGGTGGCTGAGGCAGAGCTGAATGACAGGGAAAGTGCTTAGGAAACCTTTCCTCAGGACAGAGCCTTCTTCAGGCCCCCCACACTGAGGTCCCTGACATTTGCCAATGTAGCCATGTAGGCAAATCTATAAATAAGCCATGTCTAATGACAGGGGTCAAGGCCTAAAAAATAAAGTGGGGGAACTCATTAACATACGAAATGGGATGTGATGTCACAAGGAAATAGAATATCAAATTGAATATGCAAATTTAATTTACTTGGCTTTGCATAATCATACAAATTGACCATGCGCAAAAATGGGGACCAGAGGCATTTACATGTAATTTAAAGGTCAATGTTACTTCTTCAATATTAAAAAATAAACATTAGGTGAAAAAAGGTCAACTGAATATACACATATTTCAATGCAACTCTTCAAATAACATCATCAATATCTACTATCCTATAACGAGTCCACCAGATCAACACAACATTGTTATGGACCACCCTTACACAGAGTCCAGACAAGGTAACTGCCTATACTACACAAAGAGAACACGATAATGTCACACACTATTTAACATACCTAACACTTAGACAATTAGTGCATACCATACATACAATGATAACATGTTAATGTAATACTGACACACTTTTGTTTTCACATGTGTCTCCTAATAACTAACATCTTGAATAAACAAACAATGCACCTAAATCACACACTCATGTTCACCACTCCTCAAGTTCTTTTTTCTGCCAACTCGAGTTCCAGCCGATGGGGCCTGTGAAAAACCATAGTGTCTTTCCCAACCTACTCCCGGGGGATCTTTTACACGGTAGGCCATGGGTGGGCCATCGCTTTTGGATCCTTACCCTGGGGGTGGACAAGCGAGGAAGGATCACCTGGGTAGAGGGTCCTCAGGGATTGGGGAGGAAATACCCAAGGGTCAGACATGCTATCCCTCGCCCTTACTGGATAGTGACCTTTCCAACCCCCCCTTAACCTTTATATGGTATGCTCAAGCACACAATCCTCCTTCCCCCAAACATCCAAGTACTGAGACAAAGTCGTCTCAGTTTCTCTCTTATGAGAAATACCACTAAGGTACTGGAACGAGGAAGATGCAGAGCAAGGCACATCAACTTCCCTAATGGACCTGTACCACTAGCGAGGCCAGGCGGGGCCAGGCAATTGATTTCAACTATGCCCACAGTACTCCGGTGAATATAAAAGAAACACACATGCTTGTCAATTGGAACGAGCTGGATGGTGAGCAGGAGAGGTAGCAGAGCCAGAGCTGCCCAAACCACGGCAACAGAGAACGACCTGCTGGCATGCTGCAAGACTGCCAGGTGTAGCAGGAGAAAGTGCAGTGAAGAGGTTGTGTCTCCAGAGGGCCGGAGGCATTGCCAGACGGCAGCCGTGGGGCGTGCTAGTCCCGTACTTATGTGTGGCCAGAGAAGTGCTTGCTCCCCTGGTATGGCCGGAGACCCAGGAGGGTTTGAGGGGCAGGTGGAAAGATTCTGACCTCAGGTAGGAAACCCGCTGAAGGAAGTAGCAGCAAAGTCAATGACCGGTGAGTTTCTGAATGAGAAGGAAACCCAGTGCCGATTAAGAAATTACTATCGTGACCGCGAGTGGAAGAGCACTTGTTCCTGAAAGCCGTCGGGACACTGTTGTGATTTGAACAATGATAGCAATGGTATAAAAGGAGATAAAGTAGCAGAGTGGTCACGTATAACATGCATCTCTGTGAAGGAAAATAAAACGTCGACAGCCGGGGAGCAGTGAGCGAGTGAAGTGTGAGCAAATTAAAAATCCTTTTGAAAAGCTCCGTGGCAGTTGGGGAGCTACATCAAAATTGACGTGAAGCAAAACTGAAAAAAATCATAATGGGAAACTGTAAGTGAACAAGAAGTGTTGAAAAGCATTGGGGTGGCCCGCAGGCAGGAGGCTGATCCAGGAATGCCGAAGACACCCCACCCTAAGGACAAAACAAGAAACGTAAGTAAAGCTAGGCACCTGGTTGAGCGACCTCTAATGAGTGGACTTTGCAGTCAGCAAACTGTGCCACGACCAAGGGAGGCCTAGGTGTGAGAAGGAATCATTTAAGATACTCAAGTTTAAAGTCAGCATGTGTTTCGCATGGGGAAGGGAATACCACAAGCAACAAGTGAAGAGTAATATTTTCTGATGGAATTTTTGTGAGTTATACATTTGTGTGGAAAAGAGGTAACGTTGAACATTGGTATGTTGCAGGAGGATAACCAGGAGGATCTAAGCTTGAGGCAAGGGGAGCCCGAGAGACGTGTGAAGAAGCGAATCCAGATATGGAAAAGGAACTGTGAATTTTGACAAGTGAATTCTGAGAAGTTGTGGAACTTTCTTATCCTGAATGTCTTGAACTTGGGAAAGGGAGACGTGGAAGAGCTCAATTTTCACATTGACTTTGCACTATTAAGTTGGCCAAATCCCACAAGCATAGGTTTTGACACAGACAGTAGTTTAATTTTGACTAATAGACTTAGACATCCCTAAGTTTTCCTTTCATTAGGGAACATTCCCACCTTAGAGATAGGGCAAGATAGGTATTTTCCCATCCTGACCACCAGAAATAAAGGTTTTTCAAATCTATCTATTTATCTGTGTCATCTCTTGATACCATGCATGTCTCACATGCCTATATAATTTCTTTGCCCAGCATTCATCAGGGCATGGTTTAATGCGTCAGTGTAGATGGCGTGAAAAGTGGATATATCTACTACAAGACATGATGTACTTGTGTTAGTTTTGAAATTCAAAAACCTATCCAAAAAGGACCAGTTTCATTTTACAGGTGCTATGAAAAAATGAAACGCACCCTCTGATCTCGCAAGGGACATATGCCAATCCTGATGTTCAGATAAGGGTCACAGACTCACCCTGCCTCACTCCCAGAAACCCGGCCATGCCGAGAAAGACAAATGTATCTCTATCAGTATTGCTCGTAATTTCACGTTTGGTGCTAATAAGAATTAGTATTCATCTGTATAATACTGTGTCTGTAAAGCCTTTAAGCCATGTGGCATACTTTATCCTACCTTGCCTATGGGTAGACAGTTGCCATTCTCTCACACAGTCTACCTCGCATCGAGGAGCAAAACCTCAGTCTCTGTAACGAGATGGAAACACTTGTTTGTAATACCGTGGTAATCCATCTAGTGTTTGCTAATCTTTACTCGTGAAATGAACTAAAGCAAAGGTGATGCCACTATAATACACTCCCCAATTTGCCTAGACAGCTCTTAGCAGTTCATTCTCTGATGCTGTTGAAAACCGAGTGAAGTACAGTCACGTGGTAGATACGTAACCCTCGTATGCCCATGCTGCTGTGTGACAGCTAGAACGTTACATGCATCTAAACAGACCAACTATAGCTGCCATCTTCGAACTGCTCAAATCCAAGAAAACTAAAACTTTGTGAACAGAATATTCAAACCCTGATTGAAATAGAAGCATCGTGTTTTCAAGCCTCACAATATAAAACACAAATGTAAGGAACGGCATCCCTGCCTGCCATTTTAAAGCTGCCCGTATCGACCAATTTCATATGGACTGTCGTATGGACTGCGCACAGAGGTCCCAGGTCCCTCACCATCTGGCCTGGTGGCATTGTGTGCTGAATGAGAACTTGCCTGATGCTCGTGTTATTTCCTGCACACAGAGGTACCGGCCCCTTACCAGGTGGTGACCTGGTGACCTTGTGTGCTGAATGAGACCCTGCCTGATGCCTGTGTTTCCTGCACACGGAGGTCCCAGGCCCCTCACCCTCTGGCCTAGTGACCTTGTGGGCTGAATTGGAGTCCTTGCAGCACTTTGTTACAACTAACAGATTGAGCACCAGCTCCCTTCCAAGATGGCAGAGCCCCCTCAGAATCTTCTGCTCAGTTTGCCGGCACCTAGCTTGATTGGCTGGGTGCACTGGCAGTGTTGCATCCTGATTGGCCACCACTTTGTCATCATGACTTGCCCACTGCAAGCCGCCAGGCGAAGCTGCATCGTGTGAAAGGCACAGATTTAAGGCTTCCTCCTGTCTGCGCCTGTCCGCGCATGACAAGGTGCATGCTGCCATCTGCCGACCCGTCCTGCACCTTGGTGTTGATCATTTCTCCTGCTGAATTTTTCTACCTTCCCCTTCTGGTCTGCCTTCTCTAGGTAAGCCACACTGCAGACCGTAATTCCGTCTTGTACTCTGGGCTCATCATTCTGCCCCCTTCACTCCTATACTCATTCTTCTTCTGCACTGCTATCCCAAACCTTACAAACACCAGTGCCTATCTTGAGGCTAGCCTTCTTCCTTCTCCCACCAATCACTGAGTTGGATGAGGCCTTACCGTCCTCTGCTGGCTCTTCATCTCCTCTTTGCCTTCTGCCCTGTTAGTTGCTCTCCCCCCGCGTGCAGCACTTCTGGTGACCTCCCACTGGCAGCTTCGATTCAATCAACAGACTTTGAGTAGCCTACTCACCTCGCCAACCTCCATCTTCAGCCTGGGTGGCTTCTGCATTCCTTCCTCAGACTTTGACTATTACTCAGCCTTGCGCTGCCTCGCTGTTATGTCCCTGCAACTGCCATTCTTGTTCCTTACCTTGTCCTTTGCGCCCTCTGCATTATCTTTTGTAATCCCCATCTTGGTAAATTGTCAGCTGCTTGCCTGATGTAGCCCCTCATTCCATGAGGCAAGGCTTTTCCAGGCTGCAGCCACTCATACCTGCTTATCATAATTGCCCATCTGTATGCCCGATGTAGCCCTCATTCCATGAGGCAAGGCTTTTCCAGGCTGCAGTCACTCATACCTGCTTGTCATCATTGCATGTCTGATTTGCTGATTTGACCTTAATGGAGTTTCCCTACTTGTTCCTGCACTTTTTAACTTGTTATAAATGTTATGTACCTCTCACCTTCTTCGCCTCCTGCACTTCCTTTCCTCCCTCTCTGCTCCCTTTTTCATGTTCAGCACTTGCATGTTACAAATCGTCTCATGACCTAGTCAGAACACGTTTGTTTGTTTTCTTCCCTTATGCTCCCTTCAAGCACTTCCCTTCCTCCCCCTATTCCCTGCTCTCATGCTATAGCACTTGCTTCAAGACCCTTTTAAGAAAGTTTTTGCTTTATCTCCTCTTCCTCATTCCTATCCCCCCTTTGTCTTGATACGCCTTGAAACAGCATTTTTGCTGTATAATGCGCATACACATAGCCAATAAATAGAATGTATAATATCTATGCAATATGTAGTGTACAAACTATTTTCAAAATGGATAAATATTTGTATTTTGTATTTATATTTTATTAAATTTTATATAGCGCTTTAATCCAAAGCGCTTCACATAAGAACATCAAAGATACAATAGAAGCAATATGAACAAGTCACGAGTCAAATCAACGAGAACAGTATGTGGAACAATATGTGGAGTACATTAGATTAGGAATCAGGGTTCGGGGGGGCAGGGAGGAAGTAGTAAGAGCAGTCAGGAGGGATGGTGAAGAAAGTGGGATTTTAAGGAAGAGCGGAAGGAAGAGTAAGAGGTGATGGAGCGGATAGGCAGATGTAGAGAGTTCCAGTGGAGGGGGGCGAGGAGCTGGAAAGAACGGAATCTGGAAGGGGCACAAGGAGGAGGAGGAACATTGAGTAGGAAGTGGTCAGCTGATCGGAGGGAACGAGAGGGAGAGTAGAAGGAAAGGATGGAGGTAAAGTAGGGAGGGTCAAGATTGTGAAGAGCTTTAAAGACAAGACAGAGGAAGTTGAATTTAAGTTGGGAGTGAAGAGAGAGCCAACCGAGAGAAGAAAGTGAAGCCGAGATGGAATCATGAGGAGAGAGGGAGCAGAGTATGGATTGCAGTGTGGTAGAGGGATTTGAGGGGGGCCAGGTGAGAGGCGGGGAGACCGAAGAGGAGAGCTGAAGAGTAGAATAGATGAGAGAAGATGAGTGAGGAAATTAGGAGTTTGGTGGCATGGAAGGTGAGGGAGGAGTGAATTCTACCAACATTGTAGAGATGGAAACGACACGCACGGGAGGTTAGAGAGATGTGCTGAGTAAAGGAGAGGATAGAATCAAAGTGGAGGCCTAGATTGCGGGCAGAGCCAGAGAAGGGGAGATGAGAAGGGGGAAAGAGGATGGAAGGGAGGGACAAGGGGGAGGCAGGGTGTTGGCGGGAAGAAATAAAACCTCTGTTTTGTCAGTATTGAGGGTAAGAAAGTGGGAGGACATCCAGTTTTTGATAGCGGTAAGACAGGAAGAGAGTTTGAGATGGATGTCAGGAGTAAAAGAAGAGAAGGAGAGAAAAAGCTGGGTGTCATCAGCATAGAAATGGTAAGAGATACCGAACGAGGAGATAATAGGAGCTAGAAAAGATGTATAGAGTGAGAAAAGAAAGGATCCAAGTAAAGAGCCTTGGGAAACACCAAAGTCAAGGGAGTGGGTGGGGGAGGAACGGCCGCCCCAAGAGACAGCAAAGGAGCAGTTGTAAAGGTAGGAGGAGAACAAGTTCAGGACTGAGCCTTTGAGACCAAATGAAGAGAGAGTGTTGAGGAGTAAGGGGTGGTCTACAGTGTCAAAGGCAGCAGAGACGTCAAGGAGAATGAGAATGGAAGATTGTTTGGAGTAGCGAGCAGTGAGGAGAGAGTTGAGGAAAGAGTTAAGAGCAGTTTCAGTGGAATGTTTTGTGCGAAATCCAGATTGAGTAGGGGGGAGGAGAGAGAGGTTGGAGACAAATGTATAGAGTTGGGAGTATACTAGACGTTCAAGGAGCTTAGAAAGGAAAGGTAAAAGAGAGATGGGCGAAAGTTGGAGGCCAGGAGGGGTTTAGCAGAGGGTTTTTTCCAGGATGGGAATGATAGAGGCGTGTTTGAAGGCTGTAGGGAAGGTAGCGGTGGTAAGACAGGTGTTGAAGAAAGAGGTTAGGTAAGGTATGAGAAGGGGGTACATTTTGGGTATAAGATGGGTGGAAAGTGGGTCAGAGGGGGCAGCAGTGGGTGAGTTTTGGACAGTAGGAGAGAAACGTCAGAATGAGTGACAGGAGGGAATGAAGATATGCAGGAGGATGGGGTGGAGAAAGAAGGGGGAGGAGGGGAGTTAGAGGGGGAGAGAAGAATATTTTGTCGTAAGGAGAGTATCTTAGAGGAGAGGAAATCAGCGAAGTCAGAGGGAGAAAGAGGGGAGGCGATGGAGTGGGAGGGGAGAGCAGACGAGTCAGGGTTTGGAAGATTCGTCGAGGGTGAGAGGATTGAGAGTGGAGAAGTTTAGAGAAGTAAGATCGTTTGGCTGAGTTGAGGCATGAGTCATAGAGGGAGTGGTAAGAGAAGTAGGAGGCTTGGTTAGCTGGTGAGCGGAGATTAAACCAACGTCTTTTAAGGCGTTGGAGAAGGGCGCATGGGGAGAAGGTGAGGGGAGTGCCAGGGTTGGGCAGGTTTGTGGGAGGGGCTAAAGGGGGAAAGAGGGTGGAGCTGGTGTACACTAGAAGAGAGGGAGGAAGAAAGAGTGGATAAGGCTTCGTTAGCGGAGAGGGAAGAAAAGTGGGGGAGAGGAGGCAGGAAAGACGCAGGTATTGTAGAATTGAGAGGGGTCAAAGTTGCGGAGATCCCGTTGAGAAAAAGAAATGGAGGAAGAGGGAGGAAGGGAAGGAGAGGCAGGGGGAGTGAGAAAGTGAGTAAAGCGTGGTCAGAGAGATAGTTGGGGAGGGTGGAGACAGGGGATGGGGAGAAGGAAGAGACAAAGATAAGAGAAGTGGAGGTTAAAATCACCAAGAACAGTTAGGGGTGAGGGGGTGTGGGAGATGAGGGAGAGGAGGTGGTCAAGGTCATCGTAGAAGGAGGTGAGGGGGCCGGGTGAGTGGTAAATGATTAGAAAGGATATGGGGTGGGGGAGATGAAGGATTTGTACAGGTATTCGAATGAGGGGAAAATGGGGAGGGAGGGAGGAAGGGCAAGGGGTAGACAATTAGGTTGAAAGAGAAGACCAATGCCTCCGCCGCGACCTGTGGGGTGGGAGACATGAGTAAAGGAGGAGGAGGAAGTAAGAGAAGCGGGTACAGTGGAGTTGAAGGGGGGGGTCCAGGTTTCGGTGATACATAGGAAATTAAGATTTAACCATAGAAACATGTCCAGTACAGCAGCAGTTTTGTTACAAAGAGATCTTGCATTCCAAAGGGCAATACTGATGATGCTGGCGGGTTCGACAATGGGAGGATAGATGAGGTTGGGACGGTGGGATAAGGTGGAAGGGAGATGAGGTGAGGGGGAGGGAAGGTTGAGTGAAATGAAGGGCAACAAGATGAGGCAGAAGAAAGTGAGAGGGAGGGAGGCGGGGGAAGGGGTGTGAGAGGGTAGGGAAAGGAGGTAGGGGGGGTGGGTGGAGGTAATTTGTATGCTTGTGTGGTGTTTTGCACAGAACGAATAGCATTTGCCTTTCATAAAATCAAAAAAACACATAAAAAAACAAGAAAGGATATTTCCTTCTAATAGTGTTTTCAAAACAATAAATGGTGTGCATGTTTTAAACTCTAAGAATCAATGCCAATATTTGCCCTGGAATATGCAGTTCTGCAATTTGACATTTCAACTTTAGTTGTCTGCTATTTCTCATTAGTACCCGGCGAGGGCGCCATCAGAATGAAAGAGCCATTCTGAGTGGCCCTCGCCGAGTCATTACCAGGCCGGGAATCCCTCTGTCGGGGTTCCACGGCCTTTGTCCGAGGCGGGGGGGGCGTGGCAACCCCTCAGCCAATGAGGATGCTCGAAGCAGGGCCATCCCCGCTCTGAGCCTCCCCACAGCCGAGAGGCTGCCTTTGCCCCCCTTCGGGGACTCAGGTAAGGCTTTGGCTTTTATTTTTTCCGTCCTTCCCTCCTCCCACCTCCCTTCCCTCCCCACCCCACTTACCTTCTATCCCTTGTCCCCGGTGGGGGACGATGGCAGCCTCTTGCCATGTGGAGACTCGGAGCGGGGCCATCTTTACATTTTTTTAATTTTTTTTATTTTTTCCTTCCCCTCCCTTCCGCCCTTCCAACCGCACTTATCTTCTTTTTTTTTCAGGAGCGGACGCGCTGGGAACGCTTCTGTTTCCAGTGTGTCCGCTCCCGATGGCCGCCATGGAAAGGGAAAACGGACTCCGTTTTCACTTTCCATGGCGGCCATTTTCTTTGTCGTCTTTTTTTTTCTCCCGACATGCCGCAGCTTTTCGGGACATAAAAAAAAGCTTTTAGTGCCCCGGTGATGCAGTTTATGCGGGCCATGGTATTAATACCTATATGCCCCTCGCGGCGGGGGCATTTTGGTAATTTGGTAATATAACTATGGGCCCGGGGCATTACCTGAGTCATATTGCTTAATTAGGTTAAACAGTGCAGCAGTAAAGCGTTTGGTCTGCTAACTTGGCGTGGTTCGAGTCCCGAGGTCTGAATGAATTCAGAATAGACAACCAATATCTTTCATTTTACGCACGCCCTCCAGGGGTGTAGACAGGGTAGGGCCTGAGTGGGAAAGGCCCACCCAAAATCTCTGAATGCCCACTCTAGAGCACAGGAGCCTGAGGCCTGGAGAGGAGAATTGAGTCCAGAGCTGGCTGGGAAACAGGTAATAAACAAAAATATGATATGCGTGCGTGCCTGCGAGGGTGTTTGATGTGAATGTATATATCTATGTATGTGTGTGTGTGTGTGTGTGTGCTTGCATGCAAGGTGTCTGTAAGTGCGTGAATGAATGAGAGTGCAGTGTGAATGGTGTGTTTGCATGGGTGAGAGCACGTGTGAATTAGAATACAGTGTGTATGCTCTAGGTGCTCGTGTGAATGATTGAGAGAGAAGCTGCATGGATGAGTGACTGGTGGGTGTGAATGTGTGTGTGTGCGTGAGGTTAGGACTGTGGGCGTCAATGACCTCGGAAGGTGTGTTTACTGTGGGAATAACCGTCTACGGGATGCTAAAACTACTAGGACCCTTCAATGTAAGGACTGTGCATTCATTAGTGACCTGTGCAGCATAAATATGGAGGGAATAACAATGTGTATTCAAGTCTAGAGGTTGCAGGATTAAGAGGTGGAGGAGGTTGCACAGTAAGTAATGGATATGGGATGTGTAAAGAGTGGAAAGGCCTACTTTAAATACCTGTGTATGGCTGCAGTGGGGAGGGAATGGCTGCCAGCTTTTTGTATTTACAGATAAGGATTGGCAATAGTTTTTTTTTTTTTAGTATAAGCCCTTTTATTTTGACAAGACCCCACTAGGACTGTGTTATTATTTGATGGTCGTAGCTTGCTCCCATTTTTAGATTTAGGTTTAGATAGGTGTTTTTCTAACCAAAACCAGTGTGTAAGTTCAATAAAAACCCTTGAACTGTGGTCACTTCTGTCGGTCTTCACTACTTTGATACCATGCTTTCCCTACAGCAGCCACACAAACCTTACCCTTCAGATTCTAAGATGATGCAGCAATCCCTCGAACTCCAACTTGACCTTCCTACCCTTTCAGCTCCTACTCCTTTACCACACCCACCAATTCCATCACAGGAAATCTCCATCCTTCTTGCCGTTAAATGGTAATCTAAGGAAGGGTGAACATGCTGATGGAAGTACTTTTCCAAGACATTTGTCCAAGTCCCTTTTACTCTCCATTTCCTTGCTGTTCTTCTAATTGTACGACCTTGCAATTCGTGTGCAGACGATCTCTCCTGCCCAACACAACTCCTCCATGGCATTTCGGCCATTGTCTTTTATACTGCCCCTCTCTTCCCTCTGCTAGCCCCTCTCTCAGTCCTTCAAAGTCAAGCTCCCAGTCCCATTGCAAACCCTTTACCCTTGTCCGCTATACCTGCATTCCCTCTTTGTTACCTCCCCCTTTACTGTCCCCTCCTTAACTAGTCTTTTCCCGCATACGTTTCAAAGTGCTCTCAGGATGGCATAAAGACTACAGGCAACTGACACGACTTGCACTGGGCAGGGGTAGCTTTCTAAGAATACAGTCAGTGCCTGCAAAAAGCACAGTGGTCAGTTGGATGGATAAGGGTGTAGGGAGTGAACAGGGGTGCTGGTGCATCACTGGAGTAGGCACTGCAGCACATCACTGCGAGGTTTTATTGTTAATTAAATCTATGAAGGGCAACACTTGCCTCTGTAAGGCTGCATTCGGCAGGGGTTGCTTGGTAGTGTATTGCCCCTTAAGACAATTCCATTCCCTCCTTAGTTCAAAACCAGCATCCTAAATACTACTAATAATAGTAGGTATATTTCAATGAGCAACTATGTGCAGGGATGTGGTCAGGGGGAATCGGGGCATGGATGTTTTCTTACATGATGGCATATTTAACTAGAAGTTCTGGGCAAAGGGAACATTACGAGTGGTGTTATGTGGGTTTCAGGTGGTAGGTTAATTTTACAATGGGGTAGACAGCCTGGACGTTTTCTTAATGTGAGATGGCATTTTCATTAACAGCAATGCCAACATAATGTGTGTACTTACATGGGGAGGAGCACTTGTAAAGCCAGCACAAAATGTTTCCTTACTTTGCCATTACATTTTCTACTGGTGTTAAGGGCAAAGTCAACATGGCATTACAAGGTTTAGGGTGGCATTTGTGCAGTCAGGAAATAGATGATGCCTTCTTACTGTGGCATAACATGTTTCACTGACATTAAGGCAACCTGTGTGTTTTTCTATATGAGGGAGGCATGCATGCAGTTAGCAAGGACATGGTTCTTTACAGTAGCATTGTATGTTTTAATATTGTTAAGGAAAAAGCCAATATGATGAGTGGGCGTACATGGTGGGGATGGGCAGTTGTGGATTCAGCAAGAACATGTTGGTTTACTGTGACATGACACTTTTACTGGATCTAAGGGCAAAGCCAACAGGAGTATGTTCTAATATGGGCATTGTGGCATTTATTGCCAGAGTCAACATGAACATGTTTTCTTAATGTATCAATACTGGTAATATGGGCAAAGCAAACTTAAGTATGTTTTATGCGGTAATACTGCCATACATTGGTGTAGCCAGTATGGACTTGTACAGGAATAGTCAGCATGAAAATTATTTGTATACTGGCATATAGTGGACAGAGGGATCAAAAATAAGCTCCCATGCACTGTCCTGATTTGTAATCCAATCAATTTTTTATCATGTCTTATCTTACATAACTGATTATAAACTGTGTGGTATTTTACCCAATTTTTTTTGCAGAAAATGTGTTTTAAAAGGCGCAATTTAAAAAAAAAATCTCTTGGGGATAGAAACCCCCTGCCCCATTAATCACCATTGGTTGGTTTGGGCTCCCTCACTACGTTCAGTCACTCCACCATATCCTGGTAACAAACACCCTTCTGGTGGGCCGAACTACATTAGCTTCAGGACCCACTTGTTGAAAAATCCTGGCTACTCCCTCTAAACAAATGGGGAGGGAGGCGGCATCCACCCTCTGAAAAAAGTGGGTTGGCCCATCCACCCATGTGTACCCTCGACTTGAACCCTGTCTAGTTATGACATGATGATCTCTGGGACTCCACCATTATTCCCCTCTCTCCGGATCCAAGAACTGATGAGTCTTCTAGCATCTATAACTCAACAACGTCTGCCTGGTAACCAGCCTCTTTGATCCCCAAGCTGTTAAAACTGCACTATGTGGAAGGGCATGGTCCTAACCCTGTCAGGGGGATAGGGACCCCTCTCAAAGTAGGGCAGGAGAACTATCAGGATATTTACTAGATCAAGCCCTGCCCCAGATTCAGGGTGAGAGAGAAGAGCGGGCCCTAGTCTTGGTTCCTCCTTCATGCATCTGGTTACAAGTTGGAAGTACCACGGTCAAGCACCCAAAGCCTGCCTTAAAACATGCTGGTGTTCTCCTTTTTTCCTTTTCAGAATTCCATTCACAAGAAACCCTTGCAACCCTTGTGATGAGACACCCGACCCACAAGCATGTGATGCAGTGAGGAACCCAAAATACGCAAGCAACAGCATAACAAACATCAGCCGTAGTGAGGCTTCACTGCACAGGTAAAATATACTGAATGTAGACATTCCTATGGTGAGCGGCCACCAAAGAACACAAGCAGGTCTGCATTGGGAAAATGTGTGTGGATTTTTAGCATTTTGTACCCTGTAACCAGGGGAGAAGCCAGATAAAGACAGGCCCACGGGAGTAGGTGGGCACTTTAATCAACAAATGGGAAGGGGAAGTTAATATTAAACCACAGACAGTGACATTAAAAAAAGGGACGGTATTGTGATGAATCTTATGGAGTCACCACTGATCCCCAGTCTAAAGTCTCCTCACATGTGGGCAGGGAAAGGCAGTCACTGGGGGTGGTTTCCTGAGGGTGGATTACATGGGAAAACATGGCTGTTCGGGGGAGAGTGGTGACACCAACAGGTGGGACGCAGTATTCTTTCCTTTCCTGTGAAGAAGAACCCCCAATTCCAGAGTTTCTGATCGCATGTTGAATTTATTCAGAACCCTTTAATAGTAAAACTCTGAAATGCACTTCTACCAAACAGAAGTGTATTCCCTCTTCATATGTACATACCACATGTAAAACACATTTCACATCTAATGTTTATGATGATGGTTGTTTAAACAAAAGTGTCCAACAATCTAACTTGAAACAGTCTAAACATCCTTTGGACTCCAAGTCCCAGAAAGCCTAAAGTACTTAGACGAAAAAGAGCAAGGAGTCAATAGGGAATAAAGGTAACGTCAAGTACAACGTGCGGTCTAGTTGTCAGGTTCACAATCAGCTGCACAGGACATTTACACTTGAAAATCACCTGAAAGCAGAGAGGAAAGGAGAGGAGAGCTGCTGA
The DNA here is from genome assembly GCF_040938575.1 of Ambystoma mexicanum. Classification (NCBI taxonomy): domain Eukaryota; kingdom Metazoa; phylum Chordata; class Amphibia; order Caudata; family Ambystomatidae; genus Ambystoma; species Ambystoma mexicanum. The sequence goes on from NC_090931.1 coordinate 705,002,050, forward strand.
CAGCATGGATCAGGAAGCGAACCCAGAGGAAGAGGCAGATTCACGGAGACAAGCAGTGCAGGAAGAAGAAAACGCTTATAGGGAACCACCTGGTGGAGCATCATTCCGGAGGAGAGGAAGTCTGGTAAAGTCATTGCGGGTGGCATGGAGGGACCGCTAGAAGTGAGGCATTTGCCACAGGACCGGAGGAGACACGGTCTTGTGGAGTGGCAATGGTTCCATTGGCAAAAGGGTGAAAAGTCGATGCAGGAATCAAAAGAGGCTCTGCTGACAGGGGAAGCCTACCCAACGAAAACCCTTTGCCACAGCTGCACGTTACATTGGTGAGTCAACCCAGAGGAGTTGGTGGCCCCAGGACGCACAAACAAGTTAATAAACACTTGGGGAATTATTTTGAATACGGACCAAGTAGAACTGAAAGACAAGGGCAAAAGTGGTACAAATATGCTTATATGAGATGTCAATTTTTTGGAAACTTGGAACAAGGATAGCCAAAAGCCAAATGAAACTAAGAAAGAAGTTGACAGACAGAACTTGAACAGACCCTCATATGTGGGATATCAATAATAGGGAAGTTGGAGCAAGTGATACATGGAGTCAACAAGGAATAAACAGTGAAGGAGTGCACCTGCGTTATACTTTAAAGGCAAGTAAACATTGTAGAAAAGACCTGGTGAAACATGCATCGGTCAGTGAGCTGTTTTTGGAAAGAGCTGCCTGGCAGGAGAGTACACCAGGGATCTACTAGGACCAGAAAAGCAGTTCCTGACAGGGCAGTACGCCAGGAATCCATAAAATAGAGGAAAGGAAAAGATGCATTGAAAGATGCCTGGCAGGAGAGTACACCTGGATAACTAGAGAGTCAGTTGAGAAATCCCTGGCAGAAGAGTACACCAGGAAATCATATTTTTGAAAAGCTGCATGAAAGAGACACTTTATCATCTCAAACAGTTGCTGAAACTAAAAAATGTTGACATCATGTTAAGTAGAAAATACTTCCTTTTGCTATATTCCAACCAGTGTTGTAGAAAAACATTTGTTTTGACATCCTGATAAAAGTATTTTGTGAAAGAGACATTTTCATTGACCTTAGAACATTGTTGGAACAAACCACTTTGAACAGTTTTCCTGAAATAGTTCAGGGGAAGGGCATCAACCCCTGGACACAAGGATTGCTTTTTTACACATTTGGATTTGTGCACATTTTTGGTGAGTTGGAAACAGAGACCTTTACCTTGAACCCTTTGATTGTTTATGTTAGTGCGAGGGAGTAACACAGCTGGATACATTTGACTATCCACTTCGAGATGGCACCTTTAGAGACACGATCTCCTTCTCTGCCTATAGCTACGGAGACAAACAGTTGGTCTGTCTTTCTTAGCGGTCTGGTATTGTCTACATAGTAGAGGACTGCCCTACGCACATCTAGTGTGCGTAGGTTCACCTTAGCAGAGCTTTTGGGTTCTTGGAAGAAGGCTGGTAGCTCAATGGACTGGTTAACGTAGAATTTAGAAATTAACTTAGGTGAGAACCTAGGGGGAGTTTGAAGAACCAGTTTATCCTTATGAACTGTAAAGAAAGGATCCTGCACTGACAGAGCATGAATTTCACTGACCCTTCTTATGGATGTAATGGCTACTAAGAAGGCAGTTTTATATGTCAGGTGTTTGAGACTAGCTTTACGCATGGGTTCAAAGGGGGGGCCCCCATGAGTTTAGCAAGCACCACATTAAGGTCCCAGCCTGGAGGTAGGTTCGAAATTGGAGGGTGACGTCTCTTTACCCTTTCCATAAATGCTTTAACCACTGGTGCTTTCCACCACAACATCTTGTTATGGGAGGTGGTGTAGACTACCAGCGCCGCCCGGTGTACCTTGAGTGAATTAAATACCAATCCTGCGTCCAGCAGGTGGAGCATGTAGGTGACAATATTGGAAGGAGTGCAATCAACCGGGTTGATTTGTTTATACTGGCACCAGATAACGAAGCTTTTCTATTTATCAAAGTAACAGTGTCTTGTGTTAGCTTTTCTAGATTCTTTAAGGATATCCATACATCTCTGTGGCAGATTGAGATTGTCAAACTCTATGGCTTCAGGAGCCATGCTGTCAAGTTCATTGAGCTGGGTTGAGGATGCACTGTTTGTCCTTCGTGCTGGGATAGTAGGCTGTGCCAGCACGGGAGTCTGATGGGTTCGCACACTGCCAGTTTGTGCAGGTGCGGGAACCACGGTTGTCTCGCCCACAAGGGAGCAACTAGGATGAGCGTCATCGATTCCCTGTGCATCTTGTTGACCACCTTCCTCAACAGAGGGGTTGGTGGAAAAGCGTAGCCAAACATCCCTGACCAGTTCATCCATACGGCGTTCCCCTTGGAGCCTGGCTGGGGAAACCTGGATGCAAATTCTGGGCATTGTCTGTTTTCGCTTGTGTCGAATAGGTCTATAGTGGGGAAACCCCACTGTGAGAAGAGGTCTTCTACGACTTCTCTGTGTAGACACCATTTGTGTTCTTTTGGGAGGGGGTCTCCGCTTAAAGCGTCCGCTAGTGAATTGAGATTCTCTGGAACATGTTGAGATGACAGGTAAATGTTCCGTCTCAGTGCCCACGTCCACATTTTCTGGGCAAGCCTGGACCGATTCGGCGAACCAGTGCCCCCTTGTTTGTTTATGTTAAACATTGCCGTCATGCTGTCTGTTAAGATCTGCACTGACAGGTTCAACAGGTGGGGTTAGAATGCTCGAAGGGCTCTGACAACTGCCAGAAGCTCTAGCAGATGGATCTGATTCTTGGCCACTGTGTGAGACCAGAGACCCTGAGCTTTGTGGTGGAGAGGGTGTGCTCCCCACCCCGACAGGGATGCGTCTGTAGTGACTACGGCCTGTACTTCTGGATCGTAAAAAGGTTTCCCCTTTGAGAGGTTCTCTCTTGTCCACCAGCGAAGACTCTGTACAAGTGTTGGCGAAACGACCACTAGATCGTCCCACTGACCACTTACCTGAGACCATTGTTTCGCCAACCCTTCCTGCATGGATCGCATGTGCAGGTGTGCGTGGGGAGCCAGGTAAATACATGACGCCATCATGCCTAGTAAACACATCGCTTTGCGCACCCTTATCTGGCGACCGGGCTGATTTTTAGAAATTTGCAGTAGTAGATTCCGAATTCTTTCCTCTGATGGAAAGGCTAACCCCTCTAGAGTGTTTAGGACAGCTCCTAGGAACTGTTTGGAAGTGCTTGGCACCAGACTTTATTTTTTCTCGTTGATTGAGAAACCCAATTCGAAGAGGAGGCTGATCGTTCTTTGGATATTGGATCTGCAAATTACTGGGGTCTCCCCCGTGATGAGCCAGTCGTCCAGGTAAGGGTACACTGGGATTGCCTCCCTGCGTAGGTGCGCTGCCACCACCACCAGTACCTTGGTGAATACCCTTGGAGCCGAGGCTATACCGAAGGGCAGCACCTTGAACTGATTGTCCACCTTGAAACACAAGAATCCTCTGTGTGCTGGGAACATGGAAATATGAAAATAGGCATCTTTCATGTCCAATATTGCCAGGTAATCTCCTCTTTTTAGGAGTGGGATTACCTCTTGGAAAGTAGTCATGCAAAGTTTTTGGGGCTTGACATACTTGTTTGCAGGGCTTAAGTCTAATACTGGGCACATTGTTAGATCTTTTTTTGGTACAAGGAAGTAAGTTGAATAAATACCCTTGTTTACCTGGTTGCCCGGGACGGGTTCTATCACGTCTTTTTCAAGAAGATTGACAATTTCCTCGAGAAGGATCTTTTGATGCTCCAGGGAGTGTATTTTTTGTCTTGGAGGGTGATTCCGGGGGCGCTCCAGCAGTTCGATGCAGTATCCCGTGGACACTGTGGACAGCACCCATCTGTACGAGTTGATCCCTTCCCATGCCTGGGTGAAGTTGGAAATGTGCCCCCCCCTACTGGGGATGCATGGGAAGGGACCCTGAGCAGAGCGTTGCTGTTTGCTGGGAGGCGTACCGCCTCTACCTGGGCTGCCTCTCCCTCTACCGCAGCCCCCCATGTTACCTCTACCGTAACTTTGGGTACTTTGGTGGTTGCCACCCCACGTTGTACCCTGCCCTTGTGAGTAATTGGAACCCCTCTGGGAATTTTGTCTGCGTGAGCGATTAAAATTATTATTATTCCCTCTTTGGTTCGTGGGGTTGTTAGTCAATTGTCCCAGGGACTTTAGGCTATCGTATTCATCCTTGGCAGTTTTGAGTGCCTCCTCTACTGCTTTGCCAAACAAGACATTCAGTTCCACCGGCATGTCGATAAGAGTAGCCTGGGTCACGGGTTTAAACCCTGACTGTCTGAGCCAAGTGTGTCTCTTGATGACAGTGCTCTCTGCGATGAGCCGGCCTGCATTATCTGCGGCGTCAAAGGTCGCCTTTAGAATGCACCCTGACACTGATCTACCCTCCGACGCAATCTGGGCCAACTGGCCCTTTAGTGGTTCTGGTGCGGAGGCAATGAGCGCAGCTACCTGCTCCCATTGGTGACAATTATAACTTGCCAGGAGAGTGGTGGTATTTGCGATTCTTGCCTGGTAAGTGGAAGTGGAGGCCACTTTCCTTGCTAGCCCATATATCCTCTTGCACTCTTCGTCTGGGGGAGCTTCAGATGATGATGATAGAGGTGTCCCTACTCTTTTCCTGGTGGTAGTGACTACCAACGAGTCAGGCTTAAGTTGGCCACTTATATAAAGTGGGTCTGACATTGCGGCCCTGAACAATGTTTCAATTCTGGGGTTCACAGTCCTAGTGAGATTAGGAGTGAGGAGGGAAGGGTCAATTCTGCGTTGGATGGACTTCAGAATTGGTATTGCTTGGGCAATGGGTTTCTTATCCCCCATGATCTCTTCTGCAAACTCCCTCTTTTCTTGAGCCCCGTGAGTGTCTATGTGAAAGTGCTCTGCAGCTCTAGCTAAGACCTCATTTAGTAGAGGCTGGTTATCCACAGGTGAGTCAGTGACCGGTGGTTCTTTGTTAACAGGTGTTTCTAGATTATAGACCTCTGCCTCGTCTTCCTCCTCCTGATCCTGGGTCTCGTCGTCTCTGTAATAATAGACCCCTGCTTGGTCGTCCAACATTTTTATGTCTGAGTCTTCAGCATACTGGTGGTAAGGTTGAATAGAGAATGGGTCTGAAATGAGGCCCTGAGCTGGAGTCTCATTACGAGGTCTCTTACTAGGAGGCTGAGGGTCTTTGGATCCTGAAGGAGTAGAGTTGTCAGGGGTACTCTGATAGCTCAGAAAATAATCAGGATTCTTTTCATAGAAATTGGCTAAAGAAGACATTCTCCTCATCACCCTGTCAATGTCATCAGAGTTCCATTCCCTAGAACTGGGGATGACAATCTCCTGCTGAGGTTCCTCTCCTATTCCCATATCCGGCAGAGTGGGAGGGATAACTCTAGACTTAGTGACAGGGTCAGGGTTCTTAGATTTATCCTTATCTGAGGACCTATGTTTGTCCTTCTGGACCTGGGGTGCAGATGTCTCTGAAGACTTTTTCTGCTGTTTGTCCCCTTTACCATGGGTAGAGGAGTGTTTCCCTGATGGTTTGGCTCTTTCAGAATCTTTTGACACCTGGTGCCAAGATTCGGGGGTGTGTTGGCTAGGTGCCATGTTTTTAGAGTGTGTGCGTCAAGACTCGGAGGCAGACGTGGAAAGTGCTGCCGGAGCCGACTCTAAGCATGCTGCTTGGGGGTTGAGGTCAGATTCATCTTCTGACAACCATACCTCCGTGACTTTGGGGAGCGAGGCACCTTAGGCAATTGTGGACGTTGCCGTGTGTCGTGAGGCGATCTCGACCTGGAACGCCCAGAGGACACTGATTCTGTGGACCGCTCTCTATGTGCCTCTTTCTTCCGAGCGCTTGACACACGTGTTGAGTCTCGGCTGGGGTTAGAGTGCTTAGGTGCAGTAGTGGGTAGCGCTCGTGTCGCCGGGTGTGGTCCCCATAACTGCCACGCCGGACAATCCTCCGAGGCTGGGGACTTGCGCTTGGGTGTCTATCGACGCCCCTGTGCCCTCGCCGTCCGAAACAGCACCGCTGCTGCCATCACTGAAGGAACCCACTGCCTCCATGGCCTTGTGCTGCCTGGCGTAGTGGGCCCAACGTTTAGTGGAGAGGTCCTTTAGTGTTTTAGCCTTAAAGAGCTTACACGCTCTGCAGTTAGTTTCGGGGTGATCCCTAGGCAAGGCAAACACAGATTACAGGTGTTCTGCTTGTCAACCCATGGAAACTTGCGGTTGCACTTGGGGCAGAATTTAAATTGAGTACTCTCCATATATCACCGTATGGCAGCGGGTGAGTGTATGTAGGAAATATAGCGAGTGTGATTATGTCCACCCCCCACTCTCCCTACTTGCAGGGCCGAGGCCAGAGACCTTCCAAGGCCCAAAGTCCGTTGTGCAGTCTCGACGGTTGTTCGTTCTTCGGACCGGCGTCCATCTTCGATCTCTCAAGAGGGGATTGGAAGAATGGGGATTTTTAGATGAATTATGACAAAATGGCTGAAAGCCAGGGAACTCCGCAACAATGCTTCCGACAAGTATGGCGGAAAAAAATGGTCCTACACGTGTGAGGGATCATGGGTACAGTGGACGTCACACTAGGGATAGTATTACTGGCACGCCCTATGTCGACGCCCATTTTCGAGTTTCGGAAAACAAACTGTAATACTCCGCAGCTTCCACTAGATGTCGGCCTATGCACAGCATGTGATCTAAGCAGATTCCACAAGCCTCAGATATGTTATATATACATACATACATACATACATACATACATACATACATACATACATACATACATACATACACAATGCTTTGGTATGTGTCCGTACTCCGCTGATGCAATTTATCAGTGTTATGTTGCCCTCTGCTGTCCAAATGATGATATGCTCCTCTGTGTGTCCTTCCACTTCAACAACAACCATCATCTTAAACAGAATGAGCGCAGTTCTACACGGTCACCTTCACTTTTCACTATTGCAAACATTCAGAATAATTTCAAGTTACTTCTTTCTACCCTCCTTTCTCTACACACAGGGTATGGCGGTTACAGTTAATTACTGGCACAATGTTTCAGTCTCTAAAGAACGAAACGCTGTAGGACAAATGCCTCCTCACAATATACAACTGAAAGTAGGTGTTGTAATTATGCTACTACACAATCTTATGCCATTACGGAGAATCTGCAATGGGACAAGGTAGACAATTACGCATCCACGAAGACACATTATAGAGGCCCGTGTAATCAAAGGATTAAACTCAGATACGGTTGTTGTACCGTGCATACCCCTCATTCCATGTTCTTTTACCACGCATACCACTCTTTCCATCTGACACTAACATACCTTTCAAATGCAAAGGAAGACAGGTCTCTATATGTTTAGACTTTTCAATGACCATTAATAAGTCACAGGGACTTACAACCTCTTCCTGGAAGCGATCTGTGGTAATTCCAATATTTAAGAAGGGGGACAAAAGTGACCCTCTGAATTACCAACCGATATTGACCTTTAAGGATGCTATAATGGCGTATGTTATGCCGATAACAGCTAGTTTTAATAAAAATTGCGGATGTTGAAAGAATTACAACTTTGTGTCCGCCTGTCATTTCTGACCCCTCACAGTATGTAAGGTCTGAGTGTGGGTTGTTCGGGTGAGGACAGGTGGCGCGGGGGCAGCCTAAGATCAGCCAGCGAAAGAACAGTGAAGCAGAGCGTCGAGGAAGGAGAACTTGAAAAAGGTGAGGTATTAGCTGTAAGGCAAAGTGGTACCTGTGTGAGAGAGTGTGTGTATGTTGGCTGAGCATTGCAAATGAGGGTTGGCATGAGAGTAGAAGGTTAAGTGAGTGAGAATTGTGGTTGAGAACATAAAAGTTGGGTGACTGCATGAAGGAGGGGAGGAGAGTTGAGAGTAGGGGAGAGTGAAGAGTAGTGGAGTGTGGAGAAGAGTGGAGAGAGGAAATTAGAGGGCAGAGGAGAGGAGAGTGGAGACTAGTCCAGAGAAGACTGGGGGGGAATATAGAGAGTAAAACCAGACAGAGAACTTGAAATCGGAGGGGGAGTAGGTGAGAGATGGAGGAAACAGAGAGGGAGAGGAAGAGAGAGCCAGAGTGGGAGGAAGAGAGGATAAAGGAGTAGAAGAAGGAAAAGGGAAGACCATCAGGGGCAGGGATTTAAGAGCATGAAATGGGTGAGTACTTGAAACCATGCAATTGAAAAAGCACCACATCTCATTGTAATATTCAGACACTCATAGGATACATTTGGATAGTATCCACCTTGAAGACCCCTAGAGGGAGAGCAACAGACAAGGCTAAGGCATTTAGGCCATCAATCGAGTAAGCATTACAGGCAGTAGGGTTTACTGATCTCTAGTTTCCAACCAAGAGGACAAGGAAGACTTGGCTAGTGTGGGAGGAAGCTCATGGGAAAACAGAGCAAGACAGCCTTTAGTTTGTCCTACTGCCCTTGGACATGAAGTTTCTTATTTGAGTTCAGAAAAGTAGAAATCCTTGAACCAGCTAGTGGAGTACTGGTTGTCTTAAGGCCATCTGTGACAAGTTCCACAATGCTGTATTGAGCCAGATGAGCCCACTTGTTGCCGAAGACAATTTTTCACTTTTCCTCATTCAAGAGCCCAGAGTCTTCCAGCACCACCCATCTGGCATCACCTGCCATTTGCAATTGTCTTTGACCCAAAAGCCATTGCCGCGGTCTAACTTAGCTGCGCCACTGAATCCCATCTATGCCAATCCCCAACTCGGCCCATCGTTGAAAGCGAAGTGGCTCCCAGTTCGACATTGAAATGCTTGCAAAGCAAGAAAAAAGATACTGATACTGGTTCTGTCCCTTGGCCTATTTTAAAGTGCCAGATTCACTTGTAAGACCCCACTCTCCACCTTTCTAAAGACATCTTCAGTAACCTTTACAATTGCTGCTGAAATCACTGCCTGTGCACCCGTCTTCAACTGTAGAGTGCTCCCTTTATTTATAGCTCTGTATTTTCTGAGTTCTACTTTACAGGAGTGAGTTATAGTGTTTTCGATTAGTTTGTTTGTATTCTTAGTTAAATTATTCATACATTTATGGAAACTTGGTTGGACATTCTTTTATTTTGGGACCACAGTACTATTGTTGTTTGGTCTGCTTATGTACTTGTTCACTTCACTCCTGAAGTGTGTAGCCTGCCTTCAGTCTACGCTGTCCAAAGAGGCGAAGGAGGTATACCGGTTGGGTTGTGCCCGTTTCATCTTTATGATGGGGATCACTGTTGGTTTTGTAGTAGTGTGGGGCAGAGTATGAGTTTTATTCACAACTCATCAGTACTCATGTTGTCACAGTGTGTGTGTGTGTCACTGTGCGTTGACTAAGATTTATTTGGAGAGCCCTTAATAATCCGAACGGAGACATGCCGGACATACAACCTGGGGCTTCCAATTTATCCAAAAGGTTTCAGGTGGGATACCATATTCTGTAATGTTAGAGCCTCGTGTGTGTCGGTACAGCACAATAGCAGGTTCCTCTCACCATCTAGGAACCACCCACACTAGGAAGCCAGACCAGCATGCATGAAAAGAAGATACACATAGACCACGAAAGTGTCATCAACATCTACCACATAGGCCCCATTGTAACAGGAACAACATACACTGAGCCATTTTCACATAAAAAAATAAAAACAACTCTACTTTTTAATAGGCCTTAGCTTTGTGTTCATCCAGAAAGCCACCTGCATCAGATCAAATGGCACAGTGCTGTAACCTTCGGAAGGATTCTAGTTTTGCTGCCCACAAAGCCCATCCTTCAAAGTACATTCTGTGATGAAGAAGACTTGCCGGTGCCTGGGGGCGATGGACGGGGTGGACATGTGAACTGGTTTCCACTACCGGTTCTCTGAGGCTGGGCCTAGGGGAGTTAAACAAACTTAGAGGCTTTGGTGAGCACAGTGGCAGTCTGCCGTGACCGCCAAGGCAGAGTGCACATAGCCACTGCCAGTTCACAAGAGATACATGCCCGGCCACTGCCCATTTGCAGGAAAGGGCACAAGGGCAGTCCATTTGGCAGTCCATTCGCTAGCACCTAGAACACACACCTTATTTTTAAGAAGGTGGTCAGGCTTAAAATGGACTCAGTACACATAGGTGTATGCCAAAGCGGAACAACATTACATTTAGCGGTATCATACCAAAACATCGAAGACCACTGCTGCAAATCACAAACCATCAAATTTTTTACAACGAATTTTAACACAGCTTATCGAAAATATACAATGGGGTTGGGTTATGGTATTAAGGTGGGGGCATGTGGGAGATAGCTAGGGGTTTCTCCTCCCGCATTTATTTCCAATCAACTGTTTTGAAATATGTGAGAACAAAAATCTATGTTTTGCGATTTGCAGTGATTCTTTTCAGTGTTATGAGGTAGATACCATTTAACTGAGATAAAATTCATGAACTGCTGTTCTAATCTCATTTTAGTTGTACTCAAACCACACAACTGTCTGCACTCGTAAATGAGGCCCAACAGGAGGTGCTCGGTCCCTAAAAAGAAATAGGCAGTTGGACAGTAGCACGTGTAAAAGCAGTTGGAGAGCAAGCGGTCGAGGAGGCAGAAAACAAAGAGAGGTAGATACATGGAGGAGTGAAGAGAAGGCAAGGAGGAGTGAAGACGCTGAGATGGAGCTGAATGAGACGGTTGAATTGAGAAGGAATAAGGTAGGAGGAGAGGACAGATCAAGGGATGTTAAAGGAAACATTGAAGTGAGAGGGGTGGTTGGAAGGAAACCCCAAAAGACGGTTGGAGGAGACAATGGAGAGAGCAAGGAGGTTGGAAGAAAATACCAAGAGGATGTTGGAGGCAATCAAAGAGAGAAGGGAGGTTGAAAGGAAACAACAGGAGGAGGCTGGAGGAGGTACTTGAGACAGGAAGGAGGCATCACCACAGAAGGAGAGTTTGTGGAGGATCAGAAGAGGGCTAACCGAAACCCTGAAAACGTTGAGTCTTGGAAGGGTGGTACTACGAGCATGTGACAGAGCGTCAAGGAGGCATACAGGCATAGAATAGGATAGGAACTGCAAGAGCAATCCCCATTGGTACAAATACATTGAGACATGCTAAGGAGAAAGGTCAGGGCGGGCTGTGGTGGAATAGTACCAGGAGCCTGAGAAAGGGAGGTTGCGAGAAAGCAGTAGCAACACCTCACCTCTAGACTCCCTCAGACTACCAGTCTCTTGGTGGAAGATTAGGGGTTTTGTTCACTACTAGCTACCCCAACTTCAACATTTAGTCAAGCCAGGTCCACATGGGCCCAAAGACCACATAAGCAGGGACACCTCCAGAACCGAGGACAAGAAGCAGACAACCACAGATGGTGAATCCAGAAGACAAGACAGAAGAGAGTGGGACTCTCCAAATACAGGAGTGTGTGCGTTGGTGAACCAACTGATTTTCTGTACCGGGAAGAGAACCGGGTTTGAGATTTGCAATTTAAAAGACTCAACTATCTCAAGCAAGAAGCAGCTATGCGATTATTGTCACCAAAGTTTTACAATGCATTTTTCTTGATTTGGCCCAAACTTGTAAATAGTCAATATAAACCTCCTTCTAGTTTCTGCCTTGTGTTGATCAAACTCAGCTTCATGCCAATGGCTAAATTCCCATGCCAGCCTCTGGCAAAAGGCTCCCAATAGTATACATGTATGTGGTCCCACATGAATATAATTAAGTTCAGAACACACAAAAAAAAAATCTAAAATATAATTTTGGTGCGTCACAATGAGCATGTCTGACAGAGGACTCTAAAACCTATATAGCACACGCACCTAGGAAAAAGATACCAATATTTATTTAACCAAAGAAAGTCTTTTATGTTGAATTTGTGCCAAGGCTGGATTGGCACAAATTTATATTTTGTGGGCTACAATGCCAATGAGAAGGCCTTGACTTGAGTTGAAGTGGAAATGTGGAGGAAGGGGGAATTGAAAGCAAATTATACAGACTATTTAAAAGAGTCAAAATATTTACTTATCTATTTCATTTTACTGATCTCATCGTTTTGCTTTCTCTGTGCAACTGAGCGCCTGTAAGATAAGCAGGATAGACTTGGTAAGGAAGGGAGGGGATTTCCTTCCAGAGAAATGGAATCTACTTTAGAAATAAAAAGTCTTGTGTTGCTTTTGGATTTCAGCACATGTACAATGCTACATTCTCACATGCTCCCACCACGTGTACCACTCAGCATGATAAATCTAAAAAAAGTGACCGCATTTGAAAATGTAGGTTATGGCGACTACAGGGAATTCATCCCCTCTCCCCAAGGGAGAACAACCCCCTTTGGGACTAGGGAGGTGAAGCCGCTAAACTGAACACCCACTAGGTGACAGGGCAAGTGGGATCCCACTAGGGTGACCCTCCCTAGCAAGACAGGCAATCCCTAAGCAGGGATAGATGTTATCCAATCTAAAACATTTGTTGGTTATATGGCAGTTAAACTGCAATTTCCTACATACATGCTGGTATGGTATCTGACCCTTTTTAGACACCGCCCTCACTTCTGCAGAGAGAGAGAGTGGGAGATAGAGCCCTTGGTTTAAACAAAGACTCAATCAGAGCTGGAGCCAGGTAGGAAGGTACTTCACAGAGCTCCTGAGGAGAGACTTCCTCCTGTGAGGTGTGTCTGGGAGAGGCAAGTAGCTTCAGTGTGGCTGGAAGAGGCGAGTAGCATCATGGAGCACTTCGGGAGTGTAGTTACCCAGTTCTGACTCAGAGGAATCTCCAGCTTGCTTTCATAACGAGATGAAGCTTCAATTACAAGACTTTGGACACTTTTTTTATACGGATGTTTGGCCATGCCCCTTGCCACCAAAACACTTCAAATGCAGCAGGTCGTGTGCATCTGTGCACATATCAAGGAGTGCAGTTACGCTGGCCTGACTCTGAGGAATTTACAGTTTGCTTTCATAACAAGATCAAGGCACGCTTTAAACTAACACCAGATTCTGGAATTGGAAGTGGACTTTTGCATCTTCTGGATTTACTTGCCATCTTTCACTCATTTATTTGCTTTCAGCTTCAATAACAATAGACTATAGACACAAAAACGGTCTTTTTTTTACACTGGTTTTTGGCCACGCCCCTTGTGCCACAGAACATCAAATACAGCAGGTCACGCGCATCAAGGAGTGCTTCGGGAGTGCAGTTACACATTTGGGCGGTGTGGTGGAAAGTTTGGAATTTGTTTTATTTTGTGTTGTTTATAACACCAAGTTGCCGAACTATTTATGTCTTACGCTTAGACGTTCAAATCGGCAATAGTGGGCAAGCTTCCTGAGGACAATCACATGGTGATTACAATGGCCTCCTCGTCCCTGGTGTTGCATTGGGAGAAGGGAACCTGAGGCCTAGCTCTATGTGGGGGAGGAGCCAAAATCATTAACAGCTGATATTAGGGGGGTTCCTATTAAGCTCCAGGATTCAACCACTCTCAGAGAGGGAACCTGGTAAGCCTAGTACTGAGCCCCACAGGTCTTTGTTGGAAGCCAATCAAAATCCTTTGATAGACTTCTTTGAGATCTCAGATTCCATGCTGGTGGCGAGTTGCCCAGTTGCCCAGTCTCTTAAAACGGCAATCTTGGAACCGTGCTTGTCCTCTAGGTCCACAATTGCCTGTGGTACAGGGTTAAACCAAGTGGTTTTGGCTATAATACATAGAGAGCAGGGATCCTCAGGCTTGCCTTGTACTTCGGCGGTAACGACCGGTCTTGCTAATGAGTTATGCAACATACTGAGTGAACGGAACCGGCTGTCATCTAAAGAGGAGGGGTCGTCTTGCTTTAATATGCTAAACTCCAATCTGGGAAGCCCAGGCAGAATTCTGGTTCAAGAGACGCAGCCGCCTGAACGGCTTCCCCTGGCTTCGTTGAATTTGTCGCACTCTCCTATACTGTACCCTGACTTATTGAACTTGTCAACTTGTTAACTCCACCCCACGTAGACATTTAGCACCTAGCAAGGGCCCTCAGCCTCTGGTGTAGGTGGCTTTAGCAACTATGAATACAGCTCTGATAACCCTAGCAAAACTGTATGAAACTCTTGAGTAAAATTACTGATAATTCTGTGGTGTTATCTAAGCTAAGGGTGATCACTACTCGTATTGTTTGACTAGTGCTGAAATCAACTGTTTGAGCCCTGTTGAAGAGAGGGTCCCTGGAATGCCTCTCGTGACCCCTATACACATGACAGCCTGAAGACTAAGAAACGAGAGATGCCTGTCACTGTTTGGACAGCCCCCAGGAGGGCCAGTAAATTCTAAAATGTGAGGTGTAAGCTACCCTCGTTGACCGCAGGAGCGAGTAAATGGATATACAAAATGGAAAGAATAACAGCAGGATAGACACTAGCGGTAGGGGAGATTAAAGGTCTATTAGTGGTGAGCCTCAGAGAGGCTGCTGATGACATATGGAAAAGGGCCAGATACCCAGGAGTAGCCACTCAGAACATGGCGCACGATGGTTCACCGTTTAACAACTACCGAGCGGCTGTACGGAAAGCTCTACGGGTGAAGTACCCAGACACATCAGACATTAGCACGATCATGGCACGCAAAATGGGGGAAGACGAAGACCCCCTGCAATACATTCAGGCTATTGAAGCCTTGATGCGAGAGCCGTGGGACAAAACAGTGGCACTATTATGTCAAAGGTTACCAGAGCAGGTACAAAAGCAACTGAAGAAGTTGGTGGGGATGGAGGCAAAACTGTGGTCAGAAATCCAACTTACAATAGTACATTACTGCAGGTTAATGCAAGAAAGCATGGGGAAAAAGCAAGAGGAGAGAAAACGAGAGGAGGGTGAAGTTAGTGCAGAAGAAACGGTCTAAATCCGCTATGGAAGGGGCAGCATTAACAAGCACGGGAGGACAAAGTGCACCACAGAAACAGAATGCACTGCCGCCCATGGGAGGAGGGTTCATGGGGACGGGGGTGCGCAGCATGGGTTCCGAAGAAGAGGGGGCCACCTAGGAGACGTGAGTATGGGCATCAAATGCAACAGAACCAAAAGGGGTTTTCGGGAGGGCATCGCGAATACTGTCAACCAATGCAGCCGGGCCCATAGGGGTTCTCTGAGGGGTACCAGATGCAAACCACCCCAGTGCTGGGTGTGCGGACAGGTAGGGCACATCTCCAGAGTGTGCAGCAGCAGAGAGGGGATGTAGCAGACTGGGGGAATGCAATATCAGGAAACATATCAGGGGAAGCAGGATGAATATTATGCTGAAGACCAGACAACGACCATGACAGACACCGAATGCATACTCACAGGCATACCAGCCCATGACACAGACAACACAAACGCAGTTGTGCCAGCGCAACAGTATTCGCAAACACCACAGGTACAGAATAACATGCAACCATAATACACTGCACAGCAAAACGACGGGACAATGACATGCATGGACTCCATGGCAGTGACTCCCATTCAGAAATTAGGAGGGCTACCATGGTGGGGGGTAACCCATTTGCAGGGAACAGAATTACATTATACCCGCAATAGGACAGCCCACAGACAGACCTAATGTGCTCCATCCTATCTATTACACCCAACCCAGCAGAGGAACCACACATGGGGGTGACGATAGGTGACAAGACTTCCTCCTTTCTTGTAGACACAGGGGCAACTAGATTGTGCATCCACGAGGGGCGGTATAGAATGTTCGGCAATTCCATGAATGCTCAGGAATTTTCTGGGGTGCCGGAAGTGGTTCCTTTTACAGATGATCTTACACTTTCTATAGGGGAGCATGACCTAGGTCTACCCTTACTGTAGTCCCAACGGACACCTGTGGACATAATGGGAAGGGACATTATGAGCAAACTTAAAATGACAATCTCATTCACTGACAAAAGGGATAGTGTGTCCCACGCCTGGGATCCACCTGTTAAATGTGAGGGGAAATTATTCAAGCTTATTGTGGGTGTACGGTACAGAGGGGGTGCCAGCAGATGAATAACTATTTTGATATGGGTCTGAAGTAATAATAGCATGGCTCCCAGGAATTCAAAGAAAACTGCGGCACCTTCCGAATGAATATATGTTAAGACCAGAACTACCATTTAACGAGAAGAAAGGGACGATAATACCTCTAGAATTAGAGGTGGTAATAGTGGGAGATGACTGAATAACAGTGCATGGGACAGATGAGACTGGACCGGCATGGAGGTCAGTGATCGCCATGGCAGAAGGGCATAGGCTAACTACCATGCCAGACAAAGAACTGTTCATAGAAAACCGATCAGATCACGAGGTAGTGTTTGACATTCGCATTACATACTGGGTAAAGATACACTACAGGGAGGTACCACAGAGGATAGCGATGATGCTACAAGCACTCAAGAAAGACTTGGCAAAGGTACCCAGCGTCATATGGACCACAAGTCCCTATGACGTGGGGCTTCTAAAAGGAATAGGATCAGTGAAAATAAACTGAAGCCAAGAGCAATTTGACCATGAGCCAGGCAATATCCCCTGTTGAGGGAGGCAGACAAAGGTATTTATAAGACAATAGCCGCACTGGTAAAACAGGGTATATTGATACCATCAGAATCACCATGTAACACAGCGGATCGGTGTACCCTTTCAAAATGGCAACGAGGGGAGGGGTCATGGCATTTTATACAGGACTTGCACCCTCTGAACCATATTGCCGAAGCAGAATTTCCATTTGTTTCCAAAACCAGCAACAATTGTATGTCACATTCCTATGGAAGCTACTCACTTCACGGTTATAGATTAAAGAATGCTTTCTTCTCTATACCACTACACCCAGACTCACAAGGTTTAACTTTGTTTCTAGAAATAAGAAGTGAAAACACACCAGACTTCCTCCAGGGTACTGCGAATTACCTTCAATATTGCACAGGGTCCTACAAATGGACGTAGGAAATGTACAGTTAGAGAGCATTGTCATAGAGTACGTAGATGACATACTGATTTGCAGCAAGAGAGAGACACAATTTGGAGATGGCTCTGTGCACATGTTGACTGTACTAGCAAAAAAAAGGTAAAAGGTAGACAAGGCCAAATTACAATATTGCCAGAAAGAAGTATTGCACATTAGACAACCGATATCACAAAACAGGCAAAAAGTGACACCAGAACGAGCAGAGGCAATACGCAAGACTGTAAAGCCTGCAGCCATAAGACAAATGCAATAGTTCCTAGGACTATGTAATTACTGCAGAGAATGGGTATTCGACTACAGAACTTGCACTAGACCCTTGTTAATCGCATTGAAAGAAGCACAAAAAGGGAGGGTACTTTACTGTGGACAAAAAGAAATTACTGAGGCATTTGAGGAGCTGAAGGAAGCAATATGCACAGCTCCCATGTTAGGGATCCCAGGCTATCAAAACAAATTCTTCTTATTCTCACACTCCAATGGAGTGGTTATGACTGCAGTACTGACACTAAAGACAAGCATGGGGCACAAACCTCTAGCATATTACACTGGGAAGCTAGATCCAGTGATGAGAGGACGCTACACGTGCAAACAGGCACTGGCTGCTACCGCATTCGCAGTAGACAAGTCAGCAAGTATTACCATGGGATGCAGCACAACTCTCTATGTGGAGCATGTTCTCTTCGCAATACTGGAAAGGCCCAAAAGTACATTGACAACACAGAGAGCTTCGGGGTATGAGGTGTTACTGTCAAACCCAGTCCTCAGGATGGCATGGTGCAGACTTGTTGTTAGGCAGAAACCTGTGCAGTTCCCTCTGGGACCACTGCAAAAGATTTAAGACTACAGGTGTTTGGCAGTAAAGCCACTTGGTAGCAGTCTGTAACACACAGATTCACTCAGACTTCCCTCAAGAAGAGTTAGGCAGTATACAGAGTATTCACAATAGGTCAAAAGAACACAGTAGAACAAGTAAACACTGACCAGAGCTTGGTGTAAAAGAGATATAATTATTTATTTAAAACCACATCTAGTAAAGCACACAGACACTAATGTTAAGCAGTTCAAAAACACGGTCACTAAAAGATATACACTCCCTTAAAAGAATATTAGGCAAGTCTTAAGTAAAGCCCCACTTATTTTCAGACAGCGGTGAGCGCTTAACGCAGATGGCACTCTAATAATTCGTTTTAAAAAGGGAGAGAAAAGCAGAGTATAATTTGAAACAGATCCCAACACTTTCACAAGAACACAGCAAGAGAGGAAGGCAGAGTCAAACCATGAAGTTAGAGTACAGAAAGCCGGATCCACTTTAAGAGGATCAGAACGAAATGTGTCCAAGGTCACATGGTTGAAGTGCACAAAAGTCTTGAAAAGGTTCAGAAAGAGTTGGACCAAAAGAAAGGGACCAGTTAGATGGTCAAGGGGGACAGCCCAGTCCAGAAGGTTAAGGGATTATTATTACCTTGTAGCAATCTTTAGAAAGGGAGGCCTGGCGGACACGGTACCTTAAAGTGGTACTCCAGCGGGGGCAGTTGTTCCTGGCAGCGGATGCAAGTCGGTGCTTCGTCCGGGGGAAGAGAGGATCTCGTCGGGGAGGAAGACAGGAGTCCGTTGCACTGCCAGGGAAGAAACCAGCCGCGGAGTTCTCAGGTAAAAGGAGCGGTCCTTTTATTCGCAGTCCAGTGGTAAGTGGCTATCCGGTTGCCGGGGTGCTTGTTACAGGCAATTCGACCACAAGACGTCCGGGGATGCGAGGAAAAGAAGGTAAACTGGTTGTGCCCACCAGTCAGGGGAAGAAGCCTCTCCAGCTGGGAGATCTTCTCAGTCGTCGGGAAGTGGTGAGTCGGTTCCGCAGGGCTCCAACGGTGGTGTCGTCGTGGTAGGTCGGCTCAGCTTCTCCCTCATCGGATTCTCAGGTACTGTGGCGACTTCTGAAGTTCCAGTCCCCAAAGCCCTGCTTTTATGCAGCACACCCCCATTCACTCAGCTTAGCTGGCCAATCACACAAGAGTGCGACTTGAGTTACCAAGGTAACTCAGCCCAGGGTGCCTAAAACCCCCTCCCACACTCCCTGTGGTACCCAGACAGAGTGGCACCACTTTTGGAGGCTTCTGTGGAGAAGCCTGCCACAAAGTGGAACAAAGGGCCCCGACTTGGGTTGGAGTCACAGAAGAGAACACAAACGCCATTTTAGAATCGAGTCCTGGCAAAAAATACCAACCGACAAATTAATATTAAATAAATAAACCGGCGGTATGTTCGAGGCTATGAGAATTAAATAATTAAAGTTGGTAGCCTCGAACAATGGGAAAATCCCATAGGGATATATTCGCGGTCTAATATAAAAAGTAGTATCCACTGCCACCAGCCAAAACTCGATCAGGGAGGACGGAGACATGCCCCCTCGACTAACAGACCCCGGGGCAATCAAATTGCCCCGACCAGTACGTCCACAATATGATGGTTTGTACCAGTTTCTGTTAATAATTTGGGACTAGTAAAGCCAATGGTGACTTTACATGCCCTGGGAGACAGTAGTCAGTCCCAGGGTATGGAGTCTATGGTGGGGTGTCACTATGACACCCCTGTGTCACTGCACGGAGGGTACTGTGTAACACACATAGTAAAAACACATGTAAAGGAGTAAAGGACCCCATAGCCCATAAAACACAAACAGTCAAAGGAACACCATAAATCATGTCCAAGAGTGGGAGGAAAAGAGTCTCACTCTTTGCAGGAGAAAAAAAACAAACTCCAGAAATCCAGCAAAGCTGCCGGGGGACTCACTAGGTTAGGAAATTCAGCCTAAAGAGAGAATTCTCCCTAACACTTGTCAACCCAGCGACTCATCGCCGAGCCATAGTAGACAAAGACTATGTGCATGACTGCACCACCAGCATAGAAAACCACAAAGACATCTCAAAGGTAGAGGAGAACGCACTTGAGGGGGGGAGACGTACTTGATATTGAACAGTCATCAACAATTAACCAGACGACAGAGGAAAGACATACTGGGACAGCAGTAGTGAGATTAAAAGAGGACAGGATGAGTGAGGTTGTGACAAGCGCACGCTTACCGTCACATTTTTCAGCACAGGCTGCGGAGTTAGTAGCTTTAATAATTCACATTCAGCATACATGACCTCCACAGTGCGTTCTTGGCTGTCACGTTGGCTGAGGAGGGGCTTCAGGCATGCTGATGGGTCACCGGTGCAGCACACACACCTATTGGGCAGACTGATAGAGCCACTCCAATTTCCACTGCGCATGGCAGTGGCGAAGTGCCAGTTCAAAACTAGGTGGGAGTACCCCATCTCCAGGGGCAATGAGCCAGCAAATGCAGAAGCATAACGCGCTGCTTATTTTGGGGACATTTTAAAATGGATGCTTCCTCCCCAGCACGCAACTATGTACAAACAATGAATTGAAAGAAGGATATAACACATTACCGCTGACACAGATTATGGGATTGCAGGGAAGAAAATGTATTATGGATAAAGAGGGGATGTATAGTGTTTCCAACAGACGCCTTATGGCAGCAAAACAACATGGGAAAAGTGATAATGCCATTCTCATTATTGCACACTGCACTGAGACAGTTACACCATCCTACCCATATGTGGAAAGAGGGGCGTGCTGCTCACATTGGAGAAGATTGGTTCTGTCCTAATTTGGCAGAACACGTGGCAGAATTCATGGCTAATTGTCTAGTGTGTAAACCATTCACAGCAGGTTATACATTAAGGGTAGTGAGAGGAGCAATACCTAGCCCAATGGGTCTATTCCAACACCTTCATGTCGACTATGTTGACATGCTCCAAGTATGCCAGGGTTACTGCTACATGATAGTGGTTGTATGTCCATTTTCCTGATGGGTCGAAGCTGGTCCCTGTTCCCATGACGCCCTTAAGAGTGGTGAAATTCCAGGTTTGTGAGATTTTCCCATGATGGGGCATATGTGAGGTCCTGCGGTCTGACAATGGTCCTCACTTCGCCAATTAGATGTTTCACCACATCACAACCTTGTTGGGCATACAACACAAATTCTCTTGTGCCCATCACCCGCAAGCAAACGGGATGTGTGAGTGCCTCAAAGGGCTGCTCAAAGAAGGCATCGCCAACATTAAAAAGACCCTTAACATGAGCTGGCTGCACTGTCTTCCATAAGCACTATTCGCACTGCACAACAAACCAGGGTCCGACCACAATTTAACCCCGCACAAGGTGGTGACAGGACGGCGCATGAGACTTCCCCTGGCTCCTCCCACTAGGGCTTTGATAGATGCAGAAGAAATGTCTGATGTATTGGGTGAAGAAATTTACCAAAACACTGCTTCCTTGATAGCTAGTGCCTCTTTTATTTCAAGCCAACTGCAGGGACAACGGGAGAGGCCAAAGCAAGAGAAGAAAACAACAACCCAGAAGCAAACAAATAACTCCTGAAACCTCCACAGTTGTATCCGGGAGATCAAGTGCTTTTGAGTGACCTCACGTGACATTGGTACAAGCCACGGTTTACAGGACAATGTACAGTGGAGCAGGTCACAGACCATGCAGTAAAGTTACAAGATAAGAAGGGCTAGGATTACCTGGGGGACATCAAGCCCTTCCAAGTGGCGGCTCTCCTAGCACAAACAACAAAAGGGCCAACAATCTACAAACATCTCAACCCAGCAGGGGAAAAACTATGATTACTCGCACCAGAGAAAGAAAGATAAGGAAAGGACTTCCTATACATCCAGAGTCAGGGCCCACTTTCTGTTTATTATTTTTCTTTCCGCATACTGACAGCATTCATCATTAAAGTTAC
The DNA here is from genome assembly GCF_040938575.1 of Ambystoma mexicanum. Classification (NCBI taxonomy): domain Eukaryota; kingdom Metazoa; phylum Chordata; class Amphibia; order Caudata; family Ambystomatidae; genus Ambystoma; species Ambystoma mexicanum. The sequence goes on from NC_090931.1 coordinate 705,023,863, forward strand.
AACTGTTATTATTGCATGGTCCGATGCTTCCCCTTGATCCTCATCCCGAGACCTTGCATGGCCAATTTGTCCAATTTGTTAGGAAATCCAACAGCAACAGAAGACACCATCGTAATGTGTTTTTCTGCATTTTCATGGCCTATTTAGCACAAACGTACACTCAATTAAATAGAGGTAACCCTTCTGTGCTTGCAGTACTTTGTGACCCTAGAATACGCACAGTTTGGGAACAATTATCTTTCCTTGCAATTACCCAACATCAAGTTTGCGGGGCTTGAATTAATACAAAATACTAATAAAAGGAACGCCTTTTTCAGCGCATTGCAGGCGGTCAATTGACATCTTCAAGACTACACAAGATTCCAAAAAGAAGTAAGTTATGGGTGATCTTCTTTAAAAAATGCTTATTGTGGCCTGTGTATTATTTTTGTGTGGTATTTTTTCCCTCCTCTTTTGGCAAATATCGTTATCTTACAAGTACTATAGCTGTAACCCTTACTAACACAACCCCAACACCGGCAGGACGGACTCATGTGGGCATGGGACGGGTGGATCTCTATCTCACTGATACTGCTCGAGTATCCAATAACATGTGGTACAAGCACTTGATTAAAGTGAGCAAACAAACCACAGGGGAGAGCTGCTATGTCTGCTCTCTTATCCCCGATGCCATGAGTGCCTCCAGAACGATTGTGGCAACTGAAATACCAGCAACAAGAGCACCATGCCTTACATACCTGCCCATGTTTACTACCCGAGGAAGATTCCAAGGGAGGACTGTAACATTGAGATGGATGTCCTAGACAACATTCCCATATGAAGCTAGCTACATCCAAACACTTGACATGTTGGACAATTATTGAAAAAAGAGCAGGATATATAATACATAACTGATGGCCCAAAAAAGGAGAGACAAAAACAATAACACTGAAGGAATTACCATGTCCTAAGAAGGGACCCAAGGAAATAGGAGGAGTACCAGGATATTGGGAAAGACCACAGATGCTGGTGTATAGACAGGTATACACAGCAAACGATGGAAAGAAGGTCTAGTAGGGAGCAAAGCACACACGCTCCTGACAGTTCCAGTAAACACAGTACAGGCGGAGAATGACAAATGCCTGAAGGAATGGGATGCAAGTGCAAAGTTACTGACCTGGGTGTAGAATGAAGTTGCACCAATGCCCATAATACCACTGAAAAAAGCAGCAATATGTTTCCAGAAAGATGGAGCAGTAAAGGTTGGAGAAAACAAGGATATCGAGTAGACACTGAAGCGCCCAGGCATGAAGGTTGTGACGGCAGTATTAATGGATCCTTATTGGGCGTGCAGATCTAAGGCGTATGAAAAGCTGCCACCCAACTGGGGAGGCACATGCTCACTAGTGCACATCAATACGCCAGCACTAGTGGTGCCACAAAAAGACATCTAAACAGCATACTTCCCTAAGATGGACGATGCTAGAAGAAAGAAGAGGTCGGTAGAAGTGAGTAGAGTGAAGAGACAGAACTACTTGTCATCAGCATCGGTAGTATCTTTGGACGACATACCACCTGAATGCTGATTGGTCAGTAGGACAGAAATGTTCTTCACGTCAGTAGTTAAGCTGTACAGACATACACCAATACAAAATGGCTCCAAAGTACAAGATGGGAGCTGATGCAGACTATAAACTCTGGCTTCAACGCCATAAGAGAAGAGCTCCAAGCAGTAACGTTGATGGCCCTCCAGAACAATATGTTCTGGACCTTCTGACAGCAATGGAAGGAGGAGTTGCCCCAAGATCGGGTCATCTGGCTGCACATTCGTGTCAGCAAATGATGAAGCCAATGACACTAACAGAAGCAGTTACTAGATTGTCGAAAATGCACGCCAAGAACGTGGATGAAGCAAAAGGTACAGGAAAAAATCAAAACTAGCTGTCGTATATATTTTCATGTATGCCAACATGAATAGAAGACATACTAAAGGTATTACCAGCAGCACTAATATTGGTAATAGTAGCACTATGTGTGATTAAGATATGCATCACGCAATGCTGCAAAACAATAGCGAAGACAATAGGGATGTAAGTGTTAGTAGATACAAATGGTGAAGAAGACAAGATAGTGGAAGAGAGAAATAAAATAAGGGCACAGTTAAAGGAGTGCCCATTGTTCCCAACCGAGATGATAACATTAGATGATCCCATTGACTACAAAAAATACTGGGCGAAGTGGGTGTGGTGCAACCCAGAAGGAGACTTTCGTTACATGACATGGAGTTTGGATGACCATGCAAATTACAATGGACATCGTGGAGGAGTAATCAAGATATGACTGCCAAAAGCTACGGTGAATAGGTTTGGAGATGTAGTCGACAGGTTGATCAGAGGGAGGACTGAAGAGAGGGTCCCTGGAATGCCCCTTGTGGCCCCCTATATGCATGACAACCTGAAGACTAAGAAATGAGAGATGCCAGTCACTGTTTGCCCAGCCCCCAGGAGGGCCAGTAAATTCTACATATGTGAGCAGATACTCTCTTCCAACCTTATCCAGTTGACGTTTTTGCGGATACAGGTGCCTCAACACTGGACCTGGTTGACTAAAGATAAATATCTAACTGTGCTGACCTCATTAGAGACACCACAACATAGTAACGTTAGCCCCGAATCAAACCTGCATCCCTGCACAAAGTTACACAAACATATATGTGCACACACGAAGAACATACATACACAGTTCCACAGATAAGAGGACAGATACATGCACATACTATCGAAAATCTTTCTTATTTTCTTTCATTAGCCAAACACAGAAATGCAAGAAAGCAAGAGATGCAATGCATGCTTGCAGCTGCTTTTTACAACTAACCATATGAAACTACAGGATCATATAAGGAGCCTAGAAGAGCCAAGTACCACTAACCCATAAGGGAAATAGTACAAAATAGAGCAGAACATTCCTGGCTCCAGGGACAGGGAGCCACCTGAAAAATAACAGAATAAATCTTCACTAATTGAAGACCAAAAAGCTCAGTTTTGCGGTCCTCACCCACGTGGTAAGGCCTAGCCGAACAATAGCCATTTACTTGTGGTGGGAAGAGGAGCAGTTCCCAGCGAAGAAGACAAGAACCGATACATGTGTTGTCGAACAACATTACAACCTGCAGTAACTCTGTCAGGCTAAGTGGATATACTAGTGACAACAATGGGGACACAGTCTTTCTCATCACCTTGAGAAGGTACACGGATTGCTGAGAACAGAGCAGGGTCCCAGGCCTGAGGGGACCTGCTCCAGTCAGGGAACACAAATCTAGTGCATAGGCAAATGGCAAAGGCCAATGGTAGTCATGCGACCCTGCAACAACGTAATAGATAGTTTTTCGGGAAGTCCCAGGCAAGACCACCTGACATGCAAGGACCAGTCAGCTAACCGTGTATAGGCACTACCACCCCAGCAACCCAATAGTATGGGCTCGTACGTTATTGGGGATTGGAACTAAGCTGTGACGACATTTGCTAACAAAAACGCCCAACACAAGCTCAGGAGCTGCGATTGCTGGAGAATTGTTTTCCTGTATGATCCCTGTCTGTTATGGAAAATAAAGGACAGTTCTAACTTGCCTTCGCTGAGTCCTTGTCATTTACCAGGGGAGGGTTTGTTAGGCCCTGGGTACTCGGCTGAACGGTGATTGTGTAGCACAAACCTTGGTCCTAGTTTACACTGTGAGCCGGGTAAAACAAGCCCCCATGAACTTGATTTATGATATAGTTCAGGTTTATAATGCATTGTCTGTTGCGGTTTTGGAACCTGTGCCGGCTCTGGGGGTCCAATCAGTTGGTAATACTGAAAATGAAGTACATGAGGTTGACCAGACTACATTTGATGAGCCTGGGGATGGCGAGGCTGCTTCTTACTGGGGAGGAACCTCTTTTTCACATTGCTCCTAAAAAGGGTGCCGTTAAAGCCCCTCAGGCCCATATTCTCATCTTGGCACAGTGAAGGTGCTAAACAGCACGATTCACTGCGCCAAAAGAGGACGCCCAGGCTCCACTGCTATTCTCAAGTGGGCCTGGGCGTCCTCGTAGAGCACGACAGTGATCTGTGAGGATTGCGCCCGTTTTAAGGTGTTACGGGCGCAATCCAATCTCGGCAGCATTTCTGTAAAGTATCTCGTTATTTTACGAAAATGCTGCGTGAGAACACAGATTAACACGTTCCTATACACCAAAGTGAGCAGCTTCAACATTGCAGGATGCTGAAGTTGCTTACTGTGGTGTATAGGAAAGTGTTCATATACACCTTTATGGTGTATATGAACACTCATTCAAAGCGAGTAGAACATATAGATTGATTGTTGCAAACTTTCAAGGAAATGACAAATTACGAGAAAAATGGGAGTAGGAGGTTTGATTTTGTTATTACTCCTGAGAAGCCGCAAATTATTTGGGGGAATGTACTTTTATGTTCAGTAAATTTGGGGGAAGAGATCTCGCCAAATTAAAATATTGAACCAAGTTTATTGGTGTCCTGAAAGGCTTAAAAAAGAGGACTATCAAATAGTGATGAGTGTTGGGGTTGCGTACAAGAAGTAGGATCTTTTGAGCACATGTTGTGGAACTGTGTACGAGTCAGTGGTTTTGGAATAAGGTGTGTGTGGCTTGTGTAAGAGTTACGGGTGTGAATTTACATTTGGACTTCAAAACAATGATACTGCGGGATGATGCAGAATTAAATGAACTGAACTCTGCTCTGAAGAAATGGCTTTTCAAGGGAGCTATTGTAAGCAAACGCCTAATTCTGAGAGGATGGAAAACCAGGATTGCCCCTTCTTTTGACAATTGGGTTGATGAAATGCATAAGCTTTGTAAAATGGAAAGGATCATTTTCAAGTTGAAAAACAAATTGTCCGCTTTTGAAAGGATCTGGGGAAGCTTTATTGATTTGTATTAATTCATGAACTTGTATTGATTTGGGGTATTTTTTTTACTATTTACATTTTTGTTTTTTGTTTAATATTTTTATTTTTCTGCATTTTTGTGATATTTTTTTTGTACAGATTGTATTCCTATATTTGTAGATGTTGATTTTGTTTGTAAATTGTAAATAAATTCTAAAAATAAAAAAAATGGATATGCCTTGTGTACTGGCTAAACCTTCCTTTTATGGTTTTAATTTGAAGCTATTGGGTGGCAGGAAAAGGGTGAGGTGGATCCATGCTAATCTCACCTAGTTGGGGGAATGTATTGTAAATGAACATTAGAGATTATGTCCTGATGTAATTGAGTCAGATGGCCGTTACGTGGCAGCTTTAAGCCTGTTTACACAACAAAATGTTTCAAATTCGAGACCAGTAGTCAAATACAAGCATAATTTTGATCCTTTGGTCAAAAATAGGAAAACTGAACTGAAACAGGATATTAGAGCTACTTTGTTTTGAGACACAAGATCATTAAGAAACTAAAGCTACGCTATAAGAACTGGTTGAAGGGTCATTGTGCTATGATGTTTCAGCATGATAACAAATCTATGCTTTGTATACTAGTCTCAAAAACAGCACTCAAATATGGGAATTGCTTAATAAAGGTACGTTTAACACCTAATTGCCACTTCATATTAATACCATCCAGGAGGATGTATGGATTTGATATTTCATATTACAAATCACACACTTTCCTATCATGATAAAGTAATTACCCCAAAGTTCCTGTATTTTTCCCCTTGATTTTTGACAGAGATTATATTATTTATCAGATACAAAAACTGACAACGTCAAGAGCGCCGGGTCCGGATGGCCTCACAAATCACATGTTGAAGACAAATCCTGAGGAATGGGCGAATATTTGTTCTCCATTTTTAATCAGACGATAAAGACCAATTTAATCACACATTTGTGGAAGAAATCTCTCATAGTGCTGATTTTTAAAACGAGGGACCAGGAGCTCCCAGGTAATTATCATCTGATAGCTTTGTTGGATGCCCCAGGGAAAATCTTTGTGGGTTTACGTCTGAGGGACCATAACGTCTGGATTAAACGGCAAGCCATGTCTGATTCTCATCAGTCAGGCTTTGTTCCTGAATTGGACACATCTATACATTTGCTAGCTCTTTCTCTCATCAAAAAACAAGCAAGGCGATCAGGCCAGCCAATATACATGGCATTTATTGACTTCATAATGGAGTTTCATTCTGTACCTTGTAAACTGCTTTGGTCTAAGGTGAAAGAAGCGTCATGTCTGGCTCATGTTCTATCACTTATTTCCCAGCGTTATAGTGATACTTAATTGCAGGTGCGTTTGAACAGTGAGGGTCTCTTGCAGGGGGCCATTCCCACCTCAAGAGGTCTGAAGCAGGGCTGTATTTTGGCTATTATAGCATATATTGGTTCTTACTTGAGCAATGTGCCTTCTTAACTTCCACAGTTGGGCTCTTTCCCCCTGCCTCGGCTTTTATATGCCAATGATCTTGTGATTTTAGACCCAGAGGGGCATTCAAAACTCTTTAGCTGCCTTCGAGAGATTTGCTAGCAAGAATCACTTCACAATTAATATTGAGAAGTCTAAGATCCTTGTTTTTAAAGCCAAAAAGGTTGTAAAGAATCGCTATTTTAAGTGGCTTTTAAATAAAATACCTCTTGAGCTGGTGAAGGAGTATCTATACCTGGGTATAAATAGCAACAATACTGTGGACAATGAGCCTCATAATTTGGTCCTGAGAAACAAGGCTATTTCGGCTCCTTTGCAAGCATCCATTATACGTAGAAAGTATGGAAAGATTTAATATAATCCAGTTCTTACCTTCTATAAGCAGAAGCTAGTACCCATGTTGGCATACGGAGCAGAGTCGAAAATGACAGAAACTGGGCCCTCCTGGAACAAATTAGAAGGCCTCATCTGGAAGAAACTGTTGTCTTTACTATCTAGTTTCCATATTCAGCCGTCTTCGGATTCCAGGATTCGTTCAGCTTCTTCGTCCGGGATCAATGGAAACTCCAGGAAGCTTGGAAATGGAGGCAGCACATGGAGGTGGTCTGCGTGGAACGCAGAAGAAACAGGATCAAGGAAGGTAGAAGGGAAGGAGAAGGAGGAAGGTCCGGGAACCAGGGAGCAACACAGTTCAGGAGATCGAACTACGGAGCACGTCAGGCCACAGCTGTCGGTAGCGTTGAGACGCGCGGAACTGCAGGGGAGTGGCTAACTTATAGAACGTTCTGCATAGGACGTAAAGGTCAATAGACCGCGTTCCGTGTATACAGCCATGTTGGGTGTACTACAACAAGTAACCCCCGATGTGCCAGGGACCAGGAAAGCCAGAAAGGGCGTGATCGACGGATCATGACAGCATGCCCCCTTCTAAAACCCGTTCCACCGGGTTTACCTGATGTATTCGGTGGAACCTTCTGAGCAATCTGGGGGAGTTCAAATTTGAGACTGGTTCCCAGGTACGTTCGCTAGATGGATAACCTTTCCATTCCACCAGGTATTGAAGTTTGCCTCGTCTATATCGGGAATCACAAATACGAGAAACTTCATATTCCAGCTGGTCATTTTCGAGCACAGGACTCGGTCTAAGAGTAGTTTGGATGAAAGGCTTCAACAGGGATTTGTGAAAAACTGGATGTATCTTCTTCCAGGAGTCCGGGAGTTGGAGTCGAAAGGCCACAGGATTGATGATCTCTTTTATAGAGAAGGGTCCATAATACCGGGAAGCCAAGTTATTCGGTCTGAGATGTCGGGGTAGAGGTTTCGAGGATAGCCATACTTTATCCCCAATGGAGTATGAAGGCCCTGGTCTTCTCCTTGAATCTGCATAGTGTTTGGTTTGGATTTGCGCTATTTCGAGATGTTCCTTGTCTTCTCTCTGAACATTTATGAGTGTTTCAATCCAGGAATCGACAGTAGGAACAGGTGTAGGGTGTGGAAGAACAGAAGGTAAGACCAAAGGGTGAAATCCTTGGCTACAGAAAAAAGGCTGGTCTTAACAGCCGAATAAGCACATTCGGCTACTGGTACTAATAGTGACCAATCATCCTGGACTTTGGTAGAGAAACAATGAAGATATTGTTCAAGGGTTTGATTTACCGTTGGTTTGGGGATAATATCCAGAGGAGAGAGCTCTTTGAATCTCTAGTATCCTGCAGAGGTGTTTCCAGAACCGAGATGTGTTCCAGGAAAATACCAGCAGGTTCTGAGGAGGATGGTAATTTATACAGGAGGAGTAAAGTGAACCATATGAGTTAATAGATCAATGGTGACCATGATAGTGGTATAACCTCTAGAAGGCGGCAATTCCACAATGAAGTCTGTAGCAATGATTTCCCAAGGTCTGGTTGGTGGTGTAGGCTGTAATAAGAGACCTGTTGGTTTCTGGTTATCATGTTTATTCCGATTACAGACGGAGCAAGATTGAATATACAGCTGTACATCGGTCTTCAACTTGGGCCACCAAAATAGTCTTTGTATTAGACGGAGGGTGTTGGAAATACCACGATGACCGGAATGAAGAGTATCATGGCAGAGATTTATTATTCTTTGTTGTAATTTTTGTGTAGGAATGACCAGATTGGTATCTTTGAACAAGTATCCGTCCTTGACTGTCAAGCCCCATTGATTTCTTTCTGAAATTCTTTTCATAAGTTCCGAAGTCTGAGTTTGCATACGAATCTCTTCCAGGAGGTTGTCTGCTTGAGATATGAATATGGTATGACGAAATATCTTGGGATACGTCCGATCTTCCGGAGGTTCATAGTCTGGACGACGAGAAAGTGCATCAGCTATGCCATTTTGGGTTCCAGGGACGTGGTGAATCTGAAACTGATATTGGGCAAAAAAGAAGGCCCACCGAGCTTGGCGACTATTCCTACATTCCAGGGCTTGCAACACTTGTAGGTTTCGAGGATCCGTGCAGACGTGGACTGGAAATTTGGCTCCTAGAATTAAATGACGCCATTCTGTGAAGGCTTGACGGATGGCTAGCAGCTCCTTTTCTAGGACGGAGTAATGGGTTTCACTAGGAGTTAATGTCCGAGATAGGTAGGCGATGGGATGTTCCAAGCTATCCTCGAATTGCTGTTTTTTTCAATGGCGTAATTGGAGGCGTCTGTCTCCACTATGAATGGTCGATTAACATCAGGCTGAGCAAGAATGGGAGCTTGTGTAAATTCAGACTTTAACTGTTGGAAGGCCTTCTCTTGGGCCATGGCCCAAAAGAAGGGAACATCTTTTTTCAATAAGGTAATTATTGGCTGGACAATCTCGGAAAAGGAAGGTATGAATTTCCTATATAAATTAGCCAAGCCCAGGAAGGATTGTATCTGATTCACCGAGGCGGGGCTAGGCCAGGATAAAATAGCCTTAACCTTGGATTGATCCATACCCATACCATCGGGAGTAAGGACAAACCCTAGGTAGTGAACAGTAGAAGTATGGAAGATGCATTTCTCGGGCTTCGCCAGGAGTTTATTTTCGCGTAAGCGTTGTAATACTGCTTTAACATGTTCTTCGTGCTTGAGAGGGTCCTTCGAAAATATTATAATATCGTCCAGATAGACAATCACAAAAAGGAACAGCATGTACGAGAACACTCGATCCATGAAACGTTGGAACACCGCTGGGGCATTAGCAAGTCCAAAGGGCATGACTAAGTATTCAAAATGCCCAAAGGGTGTTCTATAGACTGTTTTCCACTCCTCACCTGCCCTGATCCAAATCAGATGATAGGTGCCCCTGAGATCCAGCTTGGTGAATACAACTGCGCCTCTTACTGCCTCCAGGATGTCTGAGATTAAGGGCAACGGATAACGGTCCTTGAGAGTACATTGATTTAGACCTCGATAATCCAAACACGGTCTGAGGTCTTTAGTGTCTTTCTTAGGAACGAAGAACAGGGAGGCCCCTGATGGAGATTTAGATGGTCTTATGGTGCCATTTGCGAGATTTGTATCCAGGTATTCACAAAGGGCTTTCTTTTCAGGTTCTGATAGGATGAACATCCTTCCAAAGGGAATCTCTGCGGAAGGTTCCGTTTCAATAGCACAATCTTCAGGTCTGTGGGGAGGTAAGGCCTGAACAATGGCAGAGGAGAAAACATCAGAATATTCCTGGTAAGCCTCCGGAACCCGGATGATGTTTGAGACTGAGATTGTGTTTTGATGAGTTGTAGGAAGTCCTTTCGATGGCGTAGGATCAATGTCTGGATGTAAGCAGTGGGACATACAGAACACAGAACTCAGAACTCAGAACCCAGGAACAAGGATCCCGCTGCCCAATTGATATAGGGGTTGTGTCTTTGAAGCCAGGGCATTCCCAAACCCATGAGGTAATGGGCTGACTTGATGATGTCAAATCTTATCCTTTCTCGATGTTGATTTATAGCAAGCTTGATTTCCTTGGTCTGCAGGGTTATAGGTCCAGAAGAAAGGGGTCTTCCATCAATTGCTTCTACAGGTTGCATGATAGTCCGGGATTCGTAAGGAATTCGTAAGGTGTTTAAGGACCCATTCATGATCTATGAATACCCCCATAGCTCCACAGTCGACCAGTGCCAGGATGGGGTATATTTCTTTCTTGGATGTTGTCAAGAAGGCCTTTAAGATTACCAAGGAATTTTGTCCAGGAGAGTTCAAGGATGGAATAGGGGTGGACTGGACATCTCTCTCCCGAACCTGCGCTCCATTTAGGATCGGGAGCTGGCGTTTCCCGAGCGCCATGGGGGGCAATCGGACATTCTCTTACTAAATGTTTGTCGGATGCACAATACATACATAATCCAGGATGAATCCTTCGCATCCTCTCTTGGGGAGTAATGGGTCCAGGGAAGGCCCCTAATTGCATAGGTTCAGGCTCATTGCTTGGAGTAGAAATGCCTTCTGAGCTCAAAGGGGTTCCAATGGGGTTTTTCTGGAGTGGTAACTTGGTTTTCTTTTTTTCTGCCTTTCTCTCCTGAATGCGAAAGTCAATCTGTAGAGCGAGATCCATTAGGGCTCGATAGGAACCGGGGCGTGCCACTCTGGCTAGTTCATCCTTAATCTCTTCGTTTAAACCTCTTCGAAATAAAGTAAAACAAGCTTCAGAGGACCAATCCGCTTCCTTAGCCAGCTTTTTGAAGCGTGTGACATACATGAGCAAATCCTGGGTACCCTGATGAAAGTCGAGTAAACGTTCCTGGGCACTGTAAACTTGTTCTGGGCGTTCAAACATGGTCTTGAGGGCCTCTATAAAGCCGTCGTAATCATCCAGGAGAGCATCACCAGAGTTAACCAATGGGGTGGCCCAGGTCAAGGCATTCCCGGAAAGATGCGAAATAATAAAGCCCACTTTAGCCCTGGGCGTAGAAAAAATAATAAGGCTTAAATGTAAAGTGGACCAAACAAGAATCTCGGAATCCACGAAGGCTCTTTGCTGAACCGTCGTACTTGTCAACGACACCGCCTAGAATTACACTCTCCTCCGTGGCGGAATCACGGGATAACACCAATTGTTTTAACGCAGCGTTTTCCGCCTTTAAGTTTTGCACTTCGGTCGTCAGCTCTTGCATGCCACGCATAAGATCCTGGACGGCCGCTTCCATGTCTGTATCAAGATCGGTCAGGTGGCGTCTCAATCTGTCACAGGTTTCCCCTTTTCTCACCTGTTTTCTCTGTTTTACGGAGTCCTTTGTCGGGGTTTTCTTCCGAGCAGTTCGGGTATTGTACAAGCCCGCTCGGCCGTCTTCGGATTCCAGGATTCGTTCAGCTTCTTCGTCTGGGATCAATGGAAACTCCAGGAAGCTTGGAAATGGAGGCAGCACACGGAGGCGGTCTGCACGGAACGCAGAAGAAACAGGATCAAGGAAGGTAGAAGGGAAGGAGAAGGAAGGTCCGGGAACCAGGGAGCAACACAGTTCAGGAGATCGAACTACAGAGCACGTCAGGCCAAAGCTGTCGGTAGCGTTGAGACGTGCGGAACCGCAGGGGAGTGGCTAATTTATAGAACATGCTGCATAGGACGTAAAGGTCGATAGACTGTGTTTCGTGTATACGGCCATGTTGGGTGTACTACAGCGAGTAACCCCCAATGTCCCAGGGACCAGGAAGACCAGAGAGGGCGTGATCGACGGATCATGACAGTAACTGGGTGTCTTGATTTCAAATGTTTTAATTTTAACTGCTCTTTATCTAAATTTATTTGATTGTTGTTGATGTATTTATTGAAAGGTTGATTGAAATCAACTAAAATAATAAAAAAGAAGGTGAGTAGCCACTCAATGAGTCAGATCCAGCCACGCCGAACCCACGGAGGGACCAGTGTCCCTGCCGAGACACAGACCGGAGAAGCATGGCCCATGAGTCTGTCAGACATTGGAAACCGCACAATCAGCCGTGGAGTCTTGTAACAAGGAACAGACACTGAAGCCCTGCAGGAGGATAGCAAGCAGAGAGCAAGAGCTCAGTTAGATGAGGAACACAGGTAATAATCTGAGAGAGTGAAGCAGCATCAGCCTACTGAAATGCCTGCACGGAGCAGCACCGCACATAGACAGAAGGTAAGTGGTCAATGCAAGGACCCAGAAGGAGGGCGGAATGGTCAAACCAGACTCCACAGCGGGGTGACAAAATCAAGACCCCAAGGAAGAGTGACTGTAATGCTCACCTGGTATCCACAGGGACGTCACTCAGCCTGTTCTGACCTCTTACGACCTCAAACCCTTCCCTGGAGTCTACTCGACTGGAGACTGGGCCTGAAACACAGGATTGGTAGAGTTTAACTCCCTATTATCTCTGTGTGCTTGAACCCCTTCTTCCCCAAGGTCCAACCCTTCCCTTTGATCCACAGCTCACCTTGTTTTCTTGGAAAGTGTGCTCTCTGTCCTGCTTTCAGCGCAGAGGCGTGTTGATTGATGCAGGCTCATTGCTGCCTAGTTTCTTCACTGGTTAGAGTCCGACAGGTAAGTATAATGAGTCTTTTGAACAGTTCTCTAACTGCGTTCCTTTCCTTCCTTAGATGATGGCCGGCATCCGGGGATGGCGACATGCTGCTGAGATGAGTAGCGCTGAAGGAGAGCACGATGCGCGAGTAAGCGAGGTATGCGGCGCCTCTAGATGTTTCCGCGCTAACCTGGAGTGTCTTTTCCCTCTTGCAAATGGATGAGAAGTTCCGGAGACAGAGTTCCCCCAGAGCGGCTGGGATTCAGGTAAGCGTTTGAAGCTCGTACAGTCTTTAAAAATAAGCAAAGATTTGCTGAATGCTTACTAATGCCTTTTTTCTGTTCTTTTCCCTTTTCCTTAGGAAGCGGCATGCCGGGATGTGAATGACACCGAAGATGCCCGCAAAACAGAAGAAGCGATGAATGATGGGCAGAAGCGCTGCAATGTAAGGCTTTTCCTAACGGTGTTCTTTTCTTGCAGGAGCTGAGCACAGAAGAAAGATGCAGGCCTACTGGAGACCGATCTGAACACGGTGAGTGTCTGTCATGATCTCTGCTTCCAAAAGGTCAGGGTTTTCCCAACTCCCTTGGAAGCAGATCCATAACCCAGGTTACGACCTTTTGGACCCAGTCCTGGCGCCAGTGGCACCAGGCTCATAAATATGCCCAGTCCCAGCGCTGGAAGCGCCGGGCTCATAATGCTTGGGTGGACTTACCTGCAGCAGACCATGCTGCTTACTTGCCTGCCAGTTGAGCCTCTGATCCTCTTCTGTTTGGAACTACTTTTCCTGTTGGGTGGGGCTGGAGCCACTCGCTAGATTCAGAACACTGGAACTCTTCTGGAAGGCAGGAACTCTTTTCTTACCAGGAACTCTTTTCTTACCTAGGCGTGGCTGTGGAAGGAGACACCTAAGCACTACAGGAGGCTATTTAAACCACACCCGGTGGATGAATCTTGCTTTGCGTTATTCTGCAACCTCTGCAGCAGGACGCTCATCGTGTCTTTTGCATCCAGTCCTGGGCCTAAGGAAAAAGGCTTACCATCCTGAATCCAGTCTTCAGCAACACCTATAAAGACAAGAAAGAACAGGTTAGCATTCCGGCATCTGAAAGGCAAAGGCTTACCATTCTGAATCCAGTCTTCAGCAACACCTATAAAGACAAGAAAGAACAGGTTAGCATTCCGGCATCTGAAAGGCAAAGGCTTACCAACTCTTCGCACGCTCCGGAGGCCTTCGGCGCTGCATCCCGCATCTGAAAGACAAAACAAGGTGCGTTTAAAGACATTGGGGAACTTTAATACTCACGTGCCATTACTCCTTTCCACATCTAATCCAGTGGGTATTCCGGCACCCTGCAGCCGCTCCGAACTCGTACCTGCAAAATAAAAAGACAGTTAGAGCGCATCGTGAAGCAGGCAACAAGCGCTTACTTACGTGCTTCCAGGCGCTTCTATTCATCACACGGGCTCCATCTTCAACTCACTTCAGCCCGTCATCCGCCATCGCCGGAACCCTGCAAAACAAGAGACATCATTACTAAAGACTTTAAAGACATTTGAATGACTCGAAACTTACCGTTCGTGCAGTAAACGACGGACAGCAGTCCTCTGAAGTCAAGAGGCCTGCGCTACCTATCTAGTGAAGAAACTGGTTACAGCACCCTGCCCCGAGGCAGATGGAGAGCTCGGCATTCACTTACCTAAGGTGAGAGCGTTAACCTTTGGGGGTCTACAGGAGAGGAGAAGAGGAAAGAGATAGGGACACCCCAATAACCCCAGTTCATTAACCCCATATTTTCTATCTGCAGACATCTTACTCTACACGTCAGGCATACAGTGCACAGAGGTCCAGCCCAAAGAGCCAACCGGGTGCTACACATCACCTTTGAAGATACGGTAGTCGCCCAGTCAAGACCGGCGCCTCTGCGAGAATCAGGTGAGCGTTACAGTGTCACCCTGCAGGTGCAGAAAACACAAAGCATGTTTCTCAGCCTGGGCGAGGCTTAAATAGTCTCTGGGTATCCCACGTGTCTCTGGGCTGAACCACACCCAAAAGACTAGACTGCACATGCAGTTCTGAGAACCGAAATATGTGGGGGCATCCATCTTGTCCCCATCAAAGCACTACAAGTCCAATCCCCAATGTTATCCTATGGGAGTGAGTAAGACTGGTGCCACAAGCGCCAAGTCCGATTCTAAGTGGGAGGGATGGAGAGGACCTTGAGGGCCATGTAGGTGATCGTGGCCTGGCTCCAGCCTGACATCTTGGAGGGCTGGGGACATGAGGGGCAGGAATCATGACATTGATAGAAGGCAGACCCCAAAGCAGGGTTTGAAACCTGAGACCCTAGGGAAGGGTAAAAACAGAGGTAACTGGAGCAAAAACCACAAGCACCCTTGGTGGGAAGCCCAAGGATAGGAACTGCTGTGAACTTACAAATCAGGGGGTGATTTCCAAGGTGGGTAAAAAACCAGGGAATGAGGCAAGAATCCTGTGAAGTCGGGGAGAAAAGAGATTAAGAATGATACTTAACCTGAGGAGGGGAAGGTGGAAGAGAAAATTGGTGCCTTTATTTGAAATGCGCAACAGGACAAGACCCCTTTTCTGATAGAGACATTACAGAGGGGTCAGACACCAGATACCTTTGCTTTGTGTCGGCAAAGGCCTGGATTGTACCTGTTTGAGTTAAGGTCTTTTTCGCTTTTAGTGGTAGGGCTAGAAATCAGGCTAGGCTAGGTTTCTGATTGGGGGACTTTGACTATTTTGTAGGACATCAAGACAATCACTCTTTTAGACTCCTTTTCTTTCATCTAGAGTACGGCCAAGAAGCTTAATTCAAATAAAATACCTAAACTAAAATGCCACCATGTCCATCTCCTGATTGTGAATTTCCACAAGGCTTTTAGAAATGCTGGGTTTACAAATTGCAGGTTTTAAACTTTATAAAAGCCATTTTAGAAGGACCTGTCCAAACACAGTGGCAGCTTCGGCCCTTGACCTCGGGGTATTACAGGTACCGTTGGGTAAGAATGCATTTTTGCCTACCAGTTGACAATATAAATCTGAAATGCTTTTGCTGGGCATTAATCAAGATATTAGAACAGCTAAATTGGCACAGATTCACGATTTGCAGGGTGCAACTCCAATTGCAAGGCTTCCACATGAGTTGCATAGAAAATGTGTGTGGTGGAAGTTTGAAAGCAAATTGTATTCAATATTTTAAAGAAAGTCAAGATAATTGCAATAAATCAAAGAATTACCTCTCAGATCTTTTTACTGCTCCATCCTGTTTTCTCGTTATGACTGACACCCTGTAAAATAAGCAGGATGGAGTTGGAAGTGGAAAGATGAGAGGTGATTTAACTCCCAAGGGAATGGAATTTACTATGGAAAAAAGCCTTGTTGTGTGTTCTACATGTTGTACATGTTGTTTCCTTCTGTAATTTTTGTTTGTTGTTACCTCTTCATACATTGTTCACGCTCTACCTTTTTTGTATGTTGACCTGATATGTATCACAAGTCAACTGCTTTGTTTTTTGCCTCTGTAACCTTTGCTCAATTGCAAGCGCCCAGATACCCCAGGGTTAGGTGTGCTCTATAAATAAACTATACTAAACTGATACCCAACGCACCGCAAGGAGTTTTTTCTGAGGTAAATCCAGAGAGCCAATTCTTTGCTTTAGTGCAAATATATGGACTCTCTTTTAAATATTCTTTATTCATAGACAAATATACCCTGCTCATTTCTGGATACTAGGACAATTCACTTGAAATATACTTCCACAATGTTTCACTTACATGCGCAGTCCCCCTGTGAATTAGTGAATCCGCTTGTAACAGGGTTCCATCCATTATAGTACAGCAGTGGGGGGTGTTTTTGAAATATCAACCATCAGTGTCCTGCGCTAGATAAGCAGAGGTGGCAGCTGAACAGTGGAGTGACGAAGTGATAAACCCCCTACTTCGGTAAGTATAAGTAAGTATATAGAGCTCAGAAAGAACCCTGCTCCACTTCAGGTCCAGCGCCAGACAATAAAGATAGTACAAGGGGTTGTTGTATTTTCATGAAGTATATTTATAACAGACAGTTGCCCTATGCTCTAGGATTATTTCACTCACTTCCGGTTTGATTTTAAAGGTCCAGAAGAGGTGCAGACATCAACGAGCTCTGTCAGAATCACCACCAGACAGTGTCTTCATTTCATTCTGTCCACCTGTTCCCTACCAGGTAATATAGAACAGACTTAGGAAAGATTTTCCAGCAGCAACATCCAGGTGGAACCCCATCTGCTTTTCTAGTGTCGAACAGGATCTCTTACTTTTCTGCTTTCATCAAAACTCTCCTCTCTTGCTGTTTGTTTGAGTTTAAATACTCCACACAGGCAGCCTGTGATATATTCCCTCAATTACACCTGCCCACTAGGATCCTTCTCTTCGATTTGATTGATCCACTGAGTATTCTATGCCATAAGAAAATGTGCCATCTATGAGGCAGCCCTCCCTTTAGGAATGTGGAATCAAAACTGGGACCAAAATATTTTTTTTCTATAATGTCCGATATGGACCTGTGCCATTACAAAGAATTATATATTCATATTGGTAAGAACATTCAGACTCCGACGAAATTGTTTATATTATTGTGGGTGCATGGATAACAGAGTTATTAAAATATGCAAATATATTAATCATTCATACTTTGTAATATACCCTTTTGATGAGCAGTCCTCTTTTCTGCTGAATTCAAATCCATCTATGGTTTACAAATCGGAAAAAAGGGTTGAAAAAAACAAGAGCCAATTATGTATTTGCAACTTGTCACACTACAATACATACTTTTGATGCAGCAACAAATTATATATGTAGCACATGTCTTGGTATCAACAGAAAAGATCTGCTATTATGAACAAAAGCACCTTTTAATTGGCTACTTCACTGAAGCAGATACATTCTGCATAATGCCTTATTGCCCTGCCAGTGATGGAAGGTTGGGCCTGTTCAAAGCCTCTGCTATTAAGAGTGCACTTAGTGACCCATGGACCCTGAACCTATTGACCTCCCTATCCTCTTAAAAATACAGATCCATGAAACCGAGCTGAATCCTATATAAAGTTTGTATTTCTTGCTCATTTGAAACAAGGCCATTGTTCTGTACGTAAAAATAGATGTTCATGGCTTGATCACAATGAATGTAATTGAGTCTGTACAATCCTGCTGTCAAGAAGGCGGACCTTTGCATAAACAAAGTTGAGGTGAACCAAAGTTCACAATTTAAGGTTCACCAGACATAAAATCTACATGAGATATTCTGTCCACAGTAATAGAAAAGTGATTTTTACCTTGTCTAACACTTAAATAGTAGACTGTTCTGTCATGAATATACTAAACCTCTAATGTGATTTGCAATTAACATTTTGTCTATCATTTTCTTGCAGAATATACAAATTCGGGAGGCTCACCTTATTCTATTCCCTTTTCACTAAACAACAAACGCAGCAGCTCTTTTGAATGAGCTGATTTAATTTGCCATTAAAGTATTTGTTCTTATGTTTAACATTAATTACATGATATGTCAGTGTAAAGCCATTGTGAATAAGGATTATTTAATGAAGAGTATTACATCCAGTCATATAATTTTTTACACTACTTGATCAAGCATCCATCGTCTACCAGCCAGCGCCGGCTTATGTAGCACATAGATTTCCTCTGTTGATTAATTCTGGCCAGGCTCCATCCTACAGTGGATGCTGCGCTTGTACACCTGAGGTGTGCTCAATACCGAAACACACTCCATAAGTGGATCTGTCGTCGGCCCAGCCATACCCTGCACTGTATTCACAGATGAGCAAATATTAGTAAACTTCTTTCAGGACGGATATCCTTGAGGTTGCTTCCCCAATGTCATTTTCGATTTAACAAAAGTACCCTCCTTCCCTCATCATAATAGAGGCTTTCGTTTGGGGGGCATTATGACTCCTAACATGCAATATTGGCTGTGCAATAGACAATGGGGTATTGGAGGAAGCATCCCCAAAAACCACCTCCTAGGGTTGCATCACATATCTAGTGGCTCCCCTGAACCCCACAGGTCCCCAATCTCCCTCAATTGTTGATACACTGGTGACTTTGTCACACTTCATAAATTATAAATGGGAAATATGCTGTCAGTGATTAGTCTTTTTTAAACATGGAGAATACTGTGGAATGCACATTTGAAAAGATATTTCTGGATCCTTTCATCATTTCACTTACATGCAGAAAAACACAAGTGAGCAATGTGTCTTTTAATGCTACCTTGGCAGTAAAAAGGGAAAACATGTGTCATTTTCTAATATTTGGGCTATTTTCAAAACAAATGAACAGTCCATCTAGATGCAAGAAATAAGTTGAACTAATAGGTTTATAAAAACTTTAGGTTTGTCCATGTATGCGTTTTGCAAAATGGAGCAACATTATTTTAATATATATTATATATAATCAAGCTATTGAACGGCCTACCATATTTACATAAACATGTGTGGTCTCAATTCTAAAGATGGATTCATCTTCTTGGAAATGGACCAAGCATAATTAATGTCCACATTCTTCTGACAACAACATCTATTATTATTATTCTTTTATAAACACGCTTAATACCAGAGATTGGTTTC
The DNA here is from genome assembly GCF_040938575.1 of Ambystoma mexicanum. Taxonomy (NCBI): domain Eukaryota; kingdom Metazoa; phylum Chordata; class Amphibia; order Caudata; family Ambystomatidae; genus Ambystoma; species Ambystoma mexicanum. The sequence goes on from NC_090931.1 coordinate 705,043,397, forward strand.
TAAGCGTGGGATCGGGATTCAAACCTGTGTTGCGCTGAGTTGTCTTGCTACCAAGATGAACGTGTTGCCCCTGAGCTATCCCGCCTCTTTAGCTGTGTTCTGTGGTTTCGCATGGCCGCACACCAGCGCCGCTGTACTTTTGAAGGAGAGAGAGAGAGAGAGAAAGAGGGAGAGACCCCCCTTATGTGCTGTGAACCCTTATTTTACACTGTGTGGTAATCACTTATATTTTATTGGAGTGGCTGGAAGTTGCTTTCGTAAAGCTCGAGAAAATTTCTGGAAACTGCATCTGCCCTTTTAATTTTCCATCCCTGATCCCTACTGGATAATGTCAATTGTAGCTTTCCCTGACAAAGTTCCTGATCCCAGACAAGGAGGAAATAATCATCAAATCCAATAGGTATTCTCATTTCATATTGAATATAAATGTTATGGCAATTAAGAAGACAGACAGTATTTTGTGTCAAAGTGTGGTACAATGATTATTTTATAAGACCAAATGTATCGCATATCTTTCTTATCGCTCTTCAATCCCCTTGTTCCTTTCACAAGGAAGCCAGTCGCTTGTTGGTATCTCAAATTCTTTGAAAGTTTTTCACTAATCAGTCCTTCCCAGGTTTATGTACTTTCTGGTACTTAGCATCCCTGGCAGGCTCTAGACCCGTTCTGCACTTCTCAATGCAAGGTTCAAGGCACTTTTAAGATTTTTGAGAAACTTTTTCAGGCTCTACATACTTTCTAAACCTTTCAATACCCTACTCAAGTTAAAGGAATGGTTCGGTCAGAAATTTTTATTGTCCCTACGGGTCGGCCATGTGTTTTTAAGCCTAAGTCGGTTGATATTAGAAACAATTCCTATGGACCTTACCCGAGTTTTCTTCCATTAAACACACGCGAAAAAAGGCAGCAGGGCGCTGCCATTTTGTGATAATCCTATCACTTGCCCCATCGCCCTGGGTGACCTGCTTTTGCAGAACTAAATCATATCTCCCGCCCCTGAACCTGTCATCAGCAGACGCGTACCGCCCATTTCACAATGCCAAAGCACGTCTCGTGTCAACATTCGTTGCGCTTCAGCTAATGACGTGTCACCATGGAAATGGCAGGAGGCCTCTTTGCTCAATAAGTATAAACAGACCGTTTGACAACACACAGCAGTAGATTTTCGATTCTATTACTCTCTCTGTGTTACTTTGAGTATTCTGTGACTCGTTTCTGTGCTCTGGTCAGCTACCTTCGCAGCTTGTAGCCCGTTTGAACACCTATACCATCGCTATAAATTATTTTAGTTTGTTTACCACACAATGGCTACAATAATGCCCTACATGTACGAGCCCGAGTATACCGAGGAGGAACTACTGGAAAGGGAAACATGCGAAAATGACGGGGTTTCAGACGGCAGTTGGCAGGACGAATCACCGGATGAAGACCCTGGACCTAGTCGCATGGACAGTGTTTCCACCTGGTGCACATGCAATCGGTGCGAGCTAATGCCAACCGAGGACAAGAACTGCTGCTGCTGTGAAAATTCTGGATGCGTGGCCTACATTTCAGAAGGCGAGCCACAGCCGCAATGCGTTACCGAGCTGCATGACTTCAGGGCAGCCTGCCTCACACGGTCCGTCTTGAGGATAATGATGGTGCTTATGCACGAACTTCGCGCAACTGTTCGTCCTCGTAATCAGAGTAACAAGTAAGTATACTCTGGTTGTGATGCCACTACTATTTCATGGTCGTCTCCTATATTCAAAATTACATCTACATATCATTGTAACGCATGAAAGTCGTTCAATTGTGTGCAGTGTCTAGATAGCATTTGTCTGAGCAGAATGCCATTAGTTACAAGAATTGTCATTGACAACAAAAGGTTTAATAAACTTATCTTGGTCATTTAAAAACAGTATGTATCATTCTTTTTAAACAGGTGGTATAGGCTGGTGGCCTATCGTTCCTTTACATGGTGGCTTCACGGGAGGCTTGGACACTGCATTCGAAGAGTAATACCCGCCTGTGCCGTTGGTGCTATAAGACAAACTTTCCCCAGTGACAGGGGATTTTCCCTCGCTGTGCTGCAACCTGACCTGTACAATGTGTAAAGTTTTGTATTTTTGTGCCATCAAAATAAGAAACAAAATAAAACACCACATATATTTTAACAACGGTTGTTTCGATTTTTTAAATGAATCAAGTGTGTCTCCATTCAAGAGTCTTCCTGTGCCTTGTCTGCACGCCCACCGGCCCATCCACCCTCCCCCTATCAAAGGCAGTTTGCACCCGCGGATGAGCGCTGCCATGGTGTGCTGTCAGGGGCGATAACGATCAAGGTGGCAAACAGCATGTACACTTCAAAAGGTATCCCACTCCCAGGGGCCATTGCTCACATAGTCTCCTCAGACCCCGTGTCTCCAGGCAGGCCTCCCGTGAAGCAGGCCGCGCCCCTGCAATCTACATAAGTGTGTCTCCATTCAGCAATCTTCCTGTGCCTTATTTGCACGCCCCAGGCCCATCCATCCCACCCCCCTCTATCAAAGGCGGTTTGCGCCAGTGGATGCGCGCTGCCATGGGCGGATGTCAGGGGCGTAAATGGCCAAGGTGCCAAACAGCATGTACACTTCAAAAGGTATCCCACTCCCAGGGGCCATTGCTCACATGGCCTCCTCAGACCCTGTGTCTCTGGTCAGGATCCCCCCTCAAGCTGGCCGCCCCCTGCAAACCACATAATACCACGACATATACGCGTCATTCATTCACAAACACACCCCTGTTTCTAATACTTTATAAACCACTTGATATGTCTCATGAGAACATCTTTGTGCTTTGCAAGTCAACTCCTGAACGTGCTACCTGAGAACCACTGAGATCGATGCTAATCTGCTCGTCGTCGTGCCATCTGTGGAATTCTGTGACCGCATCGAGCAAACTTGTCAGTGTGCTACCTGTGGCCATCTACCTGTTCTCCTACCACAAACTACTGGGCTTGCTGAATCTAACTGTTTGTTGGTCAAGGTAAGGCCATGTATATCACAGTCATATTTCGGTCATTTTTAAATTTCTATCTATTTGCGAGTAGAGTACTCAATAGTGCTATGTTCATTGGTCTCATTGCTATTGACTTGAGTTTCAACTGTTATGCTATCATTAGATCTATTTATTTTCATCTTTGTCAATTGTCATCGAATTGCATCCTTCGCGGGTCCTGTCTATAATGTAAGCATGTTTCCTTCTCGTGCAAGACAGTACATCCAAGGGAAGAGTCACATGTTCAGAGTTTAGTCGCATCATTTATTCATTTGTGAAAGTTATGCAAATACTAAGATGCACTTGATGAACTGGTATAGTTCCGGCGACCAAAACAAACCTTGCATTGAACATTGTATGGTTCATTTACTTTTTATCACATTTTTATTCATCAAAAATGTATAATAATGTTGATATTTACTTTTCAGAACAATGCCTGCCTGTTCAATTAGCGGTTGCCCTTCGAAGACCCATGCTAAATCTGAAGGCACTACAATGCATGTATTCCCTAAAACAGTTGACCGAATAAGAGAATGGGTCAGACATTGTGGATATCCACTGGAAGAGCTTGAAAGTAGAGTCCAACAAGTCTTTGAGGACAAGAGGGGTGATCAATACCGCATCTGCAGCTGGCACTTTCCCTCAAACATGTATGCCACATCTTGGGTAACAAAGAAGAATCAACGGCGAACGACACGAAAATTGCTCGCAAAAGCTATTCCCACTCTATTCGTCCACATTCCGCCACTGGTGAGTCAAGTGTCCGGATTTAGCTTTAGGCCTTGTGGTAGTGTGTAGGTAGCCAAATGGATAAATTGATATTTTAGGTGTTGTGTCACTTGTAATACTTTCGATATTGATATGCGTGTATAGCTTTTTGAATAATGACATTTATCAATAAATTATTTTTCAATTTTATAACCCTCAAAGGAAATCTATTTATGGGCACAGAGAACTGTGCTATATTGCGCATTTTCAATAGCATTATTCTCAAGTATTCTGTCGCCTTACATGGCAATTTTTAATATTGGCATTTCATTATCAAACAAAAATATACCTTTACAACTGCTTGACTATCCACTGAATCTGAAGCAAGAACAATCAACATCCATGACGTGCCCGCAGTTATCAACCACTTCTAGTGCATAGCAGGTAATCTTACTTAGCTATTCCGCTACAGACTTGTTTTATGCATGTCAAGTAATAGTTTTTATGTATTGTGTAATTATTTTACTGAATGTTTGGTTAGTGCTTTCCAATTGATATACACCTTAGTTGTTGTCCCCTTGTGTTAGTTTCAGTTATAATTAGTGTTATCCATACTAATGCAAGTACTGTCTATCAGGGAGATGCTGAAGCGTCCACCACATTGACAACATCCCTAGATGTTCTTCAGCAGCACGAGGTATGGATACTGACAGTTCCATCGAACGAGATCATCAGATCTTGTATACTTGTAGCATGATTGTTCTACACAATGTTTTATTTGTGGTTAGCCATTGGTATGTACTGGTGTCGTCGACCCCAAGTGTGTGTTATGTTTTCAATATTGTAATCCTTTCTAATGCAAGTACTATGTTTCAGGGAGTTGATGGAGCGTCAACCCCTGCACTTGATGCGGAGCCTGACATTCAAGTAATTCCAGAGGAAGTGGAAGCGGGAGCATGCGTATACGATTCGGTGCAACAGCTTTCGGAAGTGCGCACTACATTTACAACATCGCGAGGTATCGATACTGACAGTTCCATTGAGCATGATCATATAACGTGATTCCATTTGCTATACTTTCTTCCTTATTAACGCAAGTACTGTGATTCAGAGAGACGACGGAGCTTCCTCTACAATCACAACATCCCTTGTAGATGATGCAGATGTAAATAAATCGGAGAAATAAGTAGATTAAATCGGATCATATTTAGATATCCATTGATTCTTTTAGACAATGGATCATTTGTGGTCATCTGTTTATATGTACCTGTGCCGTCGACCCCAAGTGTGTGTTATGTTTACAATATTGAAAACCATACTAATGCTAGTACTGTGTTTCAGGGAGTTACTGAGGCGTCCTCTCCAATAAAATCGTTCATGGCAGTCTATGCGGAGCCAGAGGTATGGATACTGACAGTTCCATCGAACTAGATCATCAGAGCTTGAATACTTGCCGTTTGATTGTTCTACACAATGTTTAATTTGTGTTTACTTGTTGAGATGTACCTGTGTTGTCATCCTCACGTGTGTTTTATGTTTACAATATTGAGATACATAGTAACGAAAGTACTATGTTTCAGGGAGTCGATGGAGCGTCATTCTGTGTCGTCTATGCGGATCCAGAAAATATAGTCGTTGCAGCACAAGAGGAAGGGAAGACATGCGGAAATGAATCGGAGCAACAGCGTGCAGATGTTGAAGTTCGAGTCAAGAAAGTTGCAAAGAAAAGAAACAAAAATAAGGTTAGTTACCAACAGTTCATATTTTTAGAAATTGTTTTGTGCTGGGGACTATACTATTTTTTTTTCTGTCAATTGTAATATACTTTATCTAGTGTTTAAACTGAACATCCCTTTTCCAATCTGTCCTCTAGTTACCCGTGGGTGTCCGAACTATACATACACAGACAGTGAAGCAAATGAGAGCTGTTGCTTGCCAAACCATTTACACTATCGAAGAACTATTAATTCAGGCGTGGCGTGTTCAGACTCGAGATGCATTTGTCCAATGGCGAGAACAAGAATTGAATGAGTCCGGAGAATCCAGCAGTTTTATTGGACCATTGCTACAGTATGGACGATAGTCGCAGATCAATTCACACAATCTACACCCGCAAAAAAAATGCCACCCAAAAAGCTGTCGACATTATTGTGTTCTCCCATCAATGTTCAAGTAACAGATGTTGAAATGACAGAGAATGAACCAGCAGCACTATTCACTGACGCATCAGAACATATCAGCGATATTAGTTTCAATTCTGGTGATACGTCCACAACGGTACAGTCCGAAACAACTGTGATGCATGATGACAGTCTAATGAAAGAGGGCAAATAAATAGTATTCAACAGTTGTTTGATCGATATTATAGGTATGTTGAAATGTGGGCATTCAGTTAGAGGGGAAGTATGTGGGAAGCCATTGATTAATGGGACTCGTCAAACACAAGGCAGTAACGTCAAAATACATGCCGCCTGTACATTAAATCATACGTTCTCATGGTCTGCACAACCGATGCTGGGGAAACTGCCAGCAGGCAATCTACTGTGTGCAGCTGCCTCACTTTTTAGCGGGTCCAGTTTTAGAAAGTTAGAGTATTTCTTTCAATTTGTGGGACTCCATTTCATTTCTAAAATGCAGTACTAGAAATTCCAACATGATTATCTATTTCCGGCCAATAGTGATGCTTGGAAAATTGAACAATTGTCTCTAGAAAGTACATGCAGAGGCAAACGATTCAGGTTAGCCGGCGATGGACAGTGCGACAGCCCTGGATTTTCTGCCAAGTACTGCAGCTACCACTTTCAGGACATGGATAGTAGGAAAATTGTGAGTTTGGTGGTCGTGCAGGTGTCCCAATGTAAATCCTCAGTGGCCACAGAGAAACTAGGATTTATAAAATCATTGGAATATCTACAATCAAGGGGAATGCACATCGAACTCATAGGCACGGACAGACACATTTCAATAGCCAAGACAATGAGAGAGCAGTTTCCACATATTAAACATCAATTTGACGTATGGCATCTTGCTAAATCAATCAATAAGAAAATCTCGGCTGCAGGGGAAAAAAAAAGATTCGGAAAGTATTTCACAGTGGTCCCAGTCTATCAGAAACCATCTTTGGTGGAGCTCCAAAACTTGAAGGGTCAGTGGAAATCCTACTTGAAAAATGACGGTCACTAATACACCACTGGACAGAAAACCAACATTTCCACCAATGTGAACATGACCCTTTGCCCCCAAAGGAGGCACGGAAGAAGAAGTGGTTGATTCCATCTTCACCTACACACAAAGCCATTGAGAAGGTAGTGTTTGATAAAACTCTATCAAGAGATTTGAGGGGACTGACAGAATTCTGTCACACAGGAGGTTTGGAGGTGTTCCACAATATGTGCCTAAAGTACAGGCCAAAGCGATTGCTTTTCGGCATACAGGGCATGAAACATAGGGCTCTACTAGCAGTCTTGGCACATAATGAGAATGTGTGCCATGAACAATCTAGGACTACGAGAAATGTAGGGATGCTTCGCTACACTACGGCCTTTACAAAATGAAGTAAGAAATGGGTCGTCAAACCAGTATATGAGGAAATGGAGTTCGAATTTGTTAAAGGCCTTATTGTTAATGTACTAGAGATGCACACACATGGATTTTTGAGCGATTCTGGGCAGAGCACAGATACATTGCCACCAAACATTGCCACTGTGCCATGTCTACCCAAAGCAGAGCTTGTTGAGAAGTTCAAATCCCGGTTTAAATCATTATAATCTGATTGTCTTTTTGAAAAATGTTTTATTGTACAGTGTACATACAAAGTATGCTAACCCTAACCCCTCCCTTCACCATCCTGGGTGGCGTACAACCTGGTGTCATCTTTGACTTCGCTCTCTATTCACCTCATATCGCTGACCTTGTCAATATGTGTATGTATATATTTTTGTTGTTGTAACTAAGCTTCACAATCTCATGTAAATGCTGCGCACTGTTACCTGAGGGGAGGCTTGCGCATTACGAATAATAAAACGAACAAACAATAAATCTCACTTTCAACTCAACTCCTCGGGTACTTTATACTTTTCCTCACCTTCCCCCAAAAAGTCAATGTCTCCATAGTTAATAGTTCTCTAGGGCTGCAAAGCTCGCGGACAATGAGGACAAACTTGGGGGCCTTGGAACGCGCCAAGCGAGGCGTTGCGGATGGGAGAGAAGCCAGTTCGCATTAGCATAGTGAGGCCTAGTACAAAGATGGAGTCGAAAATTCAAGTTTTCGCAGATGGCTTTACACGGGATGTTGCAAAGTAAGAATGTATGCTCATGCAGAGTGAAGGTCAGCAGCTTTGATTTTTGCTCGCGGGCTGGAGAGGCCCACGACTTCCACTGGTAGTATAAGGTTCTATTGTTTTTTGACCTTGAGAGACAGGGACCATGCCGAAAGGACTTCATTTGAAGGAGGGGTGCAATAACGTAAGAGTCGATAAGGCTGAAAATTCTGAAACCACACAGAGTTTCATGTTAGTTCAGTATATGAAAAATCGTTGCTACAAACAGAGTGGGATTTACGGAATGCATTACGCAGAGACAATGGAAATGGCAAATATAATGTAAGTAACTCTTTAGACGATTTTATATCGGAATATAATACCAATAGCAAACCGTTAAAGGCAGGTTAAGTTGTACTTGTTTGTTCTGTGTGGCTTATTACAATGAAGAGCAAGTAAAACATTTATGGCATAGTCTTCCTAACGGGCACATGGGCATGCATGTCCCCATTCGACACGCATGTAGACAAACAGTCGTTTCTCAGTGGTTCAAGGCTAATAAATCATTAGACTGTGTGTTAACTTCGATTTCTTTCGTCAGTTTTCGCATTGCTTTTAGAGCCGGACATACTCCATTGCACTATCCTCGCAAGCAAATAGTTTCACCTCGGCCCTAATAAATAAAATGAATAATAGTAATAAAGATCGGCTGGTGAGACTAATTTCAATTTTTATGTTTTCACAACAGGTACATCCTACCGTACTGCGACTGCCACCTATTCCAGACCCCGGCCGACAAATTTTTCAATCGCCAGCTGCAGCTTCTTGTAAACAACTGCACTACCTTGACTATTTCATGGAACGATCGCCAAGGGCCCATATGCCCTTAAGCAGTACTAGCAGCTAGAAGCAACATATCAACCTTTACGGTGGCCTAGTGCCTAGTTGATGGAACAGCCTTGCGATTCACCGTGCGACGAAAGTGCTTCTTTTAATGAAAACCAACACCCTGTGTACCATAAAGGAACAGCGCGTGACTCACGATAAACTTTAGAGGTTTTGCGGATCGACAGCAAAGAAAAATAACTCCATTCTGATTTAATATGCCAATTGCTGAAAATTCTCTAAACATTTAATGTCAAATAAATGTACTTTACCAAATGTACAATCTTGCTGTTTGATTTTAAAGTACAGTTTCATATTCTGAATTGTGGAGCGCTGTATTGTGAGTTGATCTGTGTTGGTTTCCGGGTTCTGTGTGAAGTCGCGTAGAAGACGACTGGGCACGTTTGCCTAGGCAGCACAGTAACCTCATGGAGAGAGGCGGGAAATATGAATGTTTTGATAATGTCAGGCTCAGGGGTGGGGCCGCAAAAGCAGGTCACCCAGGGCGATGGGGCTAGTGATAGGATTATCACAAAATGGCAGCACCCTGCTGCCTTTTTTCGCGTCTTTAATGGATGAAAACTCGGGTAAGGTCCATAGGAAATTTTTCTAATATCGACCGACTTAGGCTTAAAAACACATGGCCGACCCGTAGGGACAATAAACATTTCTGACCGAACCATTCCTTTAAAGGGGCCGTGCAGACTTATGAGAGCCCTCTTAGACTATAGGCCTTTTCTAAAATGTATCAGCATTCCTCAGGTGCTAGGCACTTTCTAAAACTTCTTAATGCCCCTCTTGTGATGTGGGCATTTTTCTTACTTCTTGGTGCCTCTATCAGGCTCTAGGCGCTTTCTATAACTTCTCAGAGTTCAATTTACACCCTAGGTTCTGGTTGGTACTCTGGGATCAAATGAGGTTCTTCAAGCATAAGACTCTCTGTGTAGCAGCCAGCTACTAAGAGCCAGAGGCTGTCTCCACCTGCATCTCAGTACAGCAGCATCAGGATTCCTTCTCAGCAATTTTTTTGTTACATCCCCCCTCATCGACCTCCGATTGATAATAAGCAGGCCTCCTTTTTCATTTAAATTCTATTTGCTTTTGTCGTTTGAAGTCTTCCCCTTTTCCAATAATGCCCTGATTTCTCACCACTGTCATCATAGTGGAAGGTGCGTGGATGCAAAGCACATCAGCGATCTAAGATTATTTAGTTGCTCTTTATTTATTTACATTTATAAAGCACACTGGCAGCCCAGGGGCATCAAGGCGCTGTTACAAGACTTAGTTACAGGTTACGATATTGCTACTGGTTACATGAGATGGGCAGGTTTGGAGCAGGTTACAAGGATTCAAGAGTAAATACATGACAGTCATTTGGATAGGAAGCAGTGATACATGCACTTTGGCGCCTCTATCAGGAAGTTTGTGGAGTAGACCACAAATAAGGGCTACTTCCTGGATCACTCCATTACACTAGGAGTGGGAGTGAGGAATGTGTGGCGTGATGTAAGTGTTTTTAAATGTCTTAAGATGTAGTTGTTGTTACTGATGCATTAGACGTCTAGTGGAAGAGATTGAACCACTTAAGCAATACTGTACTAGAATTGTTTAGAACAAAAGTCCTATAAGCAGCTGAAATTCTAGCCTAGAGGGACCTTGTGGACAATATCAGAAATCCTGTTTGCACATGGAATTCGTTATTGACCTCTCAGCCAAGGGGAATATTTAGAGTGCAGTCAATAATTTCTGGTATTGACTGTGTTTTGAACATTCTGTCTTCAAAAACAGAAAAGGAAACAACAATGCAATTACCAGGCATGATTTCTTTCAACAAGAAACCTCCTCTATGAAAGGACTTTTGCGTTTTTACAGCAACATCCTATTCAACACACAAAAGAGAAAACTAACACATGGGAAAGAGCGTTCGCTTTCCTATGGAGATACTGTTTCATTGGACATGACGCCAAATGCATGCTTATGTAAACCGGTTTCAGTTCAACCAAGTTTAGAAATAACATGCCTAATTTTTTAGGACAACCATATTATTTCAATAATACAAAATAAAACCATATTTAATTTACTAACTCAGTTTCCTATTTACTTTACTTGTAAATTAACATGTTTTACTTCACCACAAAAACTCCAAAACATGTATTGCTACTGCCACTATGTGCTAATAGCATTATACACCTTGGCAAGGGCATTATCGCTTATTGTATTGTATTCGTCATTTATATAGCACCCTTTTCCCATTTGTATGGCCTTTGTGGTTGAACGCCCTCGATGACAGCAGTCCATGTGTGAGAGGTTCATTAGGTTAAAGATGCATGTGTGCAATTTACCAGGTTAGGCTGGCTAGGCTCCAGTAAGCAGCCTGATGATCAGGCACGTGGGTTGGTTTTTTAGGATAGAGTGCTAGCGACAGCGATTCGAAGTGTGCCCATCTAGAGTGAAATATTTTTGTAGGTTTTCGCTGTATACTAATGGCAGAGTTGTTGAGGTACGTCAGGGGTTTCAGTGTGGACGGCTATGTATGGATGGGTGGCCACGGACGTGGTGCAAGATAGACATACTGTAAGCGTGGATGGCGTTCGTCTTCAGTGTCGTTTTTTTCTTGGTCCAATGCGATTGGCTAGTCGTGGTCTCCCTGGAAAATAAGTCAGAGCAGTAGGCGACTGGCCCGGAGAGACAGGCAGGTGATGTACAATCGTCTGTCAGTGCGGGTGTGGGGTGTGGAGGACAAGAAATGCGTCACGTTGTGCAGCTGCACATGCTGCTGGTATCTGTGGGGGTATTGGTGGATAGGAGGGCTGTTGTGTTTGGGTCAAATTCTATGTGCCTATCGACAGTATAGAGTGTGAGAGGGTTTCAAGAGGGGGAAGGGAATAGCCAGGTTTTAATACCTTTCTTAATGCTAAGTGATTCTCAGTATTGCAGATGTGCAGTGGTAGAGGGTTCCAGATGATCAGTTCTTGGACAGAGGAAGAGGATCCACCCAGTCTGGTGGAGTTGAACGTGGGACAACTATGCGAGACGCTGACCCAGATCCGAGTGTCCTTGAGGGGTTGTAGGGAGTGACTGTCTTAGAGGACTTCCGGGCCAGTGTTGTGGATGGCCCGCTGAGTGATGCACATGGATTTAAAGGTAGTGTGTGACCAATAGGGAGCCAATTGAAGACTCTTAGTGTAGGGCTGATGTGTTCTCTCGGAGGTAGATTAATGAGCAGGTGGGCGGCAGTGTTTTGAATTCTTTGCATTTTCCTTAGCTGAAACGCTGGTGTGCCTAGGTAAAGGCAGTTTGCATAGTCTAAGCAGGAGAGGATGATGGAGATGATGACAGAGAAACTGAGGATAGGTGAGGTATGGGACGATATGCTTGAGTATGCATAGATGGAAGAAACAGGTTCTGATGTTGATGTGTTGGAGAGGTATAGATCCATGTCCAGTGTGCATCTGAGGTCTTTCACAGAGGTGGAGGTTGCTGGAGGGGGCCTAGTGATTGAGGCCAGGGAATAGGTTGGTGTTTTCCCGTTGACTAGGATTTCTGTTTTCCGTGGATTGAGAAGGAGGTGGTTGGTCGTCATCCAGTAGTCAATATCCGTGAGGCATGATGACAGATCCGGAAAATTGGTACTTGCTGATTTGGGGATTTTAAGGATGATCTCTGTGTCATCTGCATAGTTGTACCAGGTGAGATTGTGGTAGCCGATGAGGGCGGGGAGTGGGTTTAGATAGATGTTGAAGAGGAGGGGATATAAGGATGCTCCTTGTGGGACCCCTTTTGGTACTGGTCGTGATGTGGAAGTGAACAGGTGGTGGAGCACGATTTGTGAGCAATAAGAGATGAAAGAGGAGATCCAAGAAAGGGCAGTGTCTTTAATTCCTAATGAGTGTAGCCTGTCTAGAAGGATGGTGTGATTGATGGTATCGAAGGCGGCAGAGAGGTTCAGTAGGATGAGTATAGCGTAGCCTTCTGCCTTCGTAGTTCTTTTTAGGTCGTCCCAGACAGACACTAGGGAGGACTGCATTCCTCGAACCAGTCTGAAGCCAGATTGGCTAGGATTCAGGAGGTTGTTGGCTTCAATGAAAAGGCTGAGCTGCTTGTATGCTGTGCGGTCCATGAGTTTGGCCATGAAGCGGGTGTTGCAGATGGGCTGGTAGTTCTGGGAGAGGAGTGGGTCGAGTGAACTTTTTTCAGGAGGTGATGGATGTATGAGGGTTTTAAGGAAACCCAGAAGTTTCCTGATGATGGGGAGTGGTTGAGGATTGAGCGTGTGATACTGCCTGCACAGGTTGAGGCTAGGATGTTTTTGAGGAGGGTGGGTGGGTAGGTAGGGGTACTCAGGGGAGCCTGATGGGTGGCTTTGTGCTAGGAGCGAGAGAAACTCCTGGTGTGAGATTGGCAAGAAAGAGGTGAAGGTTTATACTGAAAGGGGGTTTGGATGGGGGTTGGCTGTGGATGGGCAGGGGGTGGGGGCATGTGTTCCAATTTAGAGATGATGGTGGAGTGTCTGACGATAGCGATATTGTAGAAGTGTTCTGATAAGGTGTCACACATAGGGATCGGGAGTTGGGTAGGGGAGGAGAGGGTAGAGCAGGCCAGAGAATTTAATTCAGAAATGATTTCAGGCAATTCCTTGTTTGGGTTGTGAGAGTTTAAGATTCTGTTCCCACAGAACGCTTTCTTGGTTTTTTTGATTTCCAATCTATAGGCTCTGGTCAGTCTTGCTAGGGTGGTTTTAGGGTGCCATTTTGATGGGGTGAGGGGTGTGAGGGTGTTCAAGAGCAGAGGTTGAAGAGTTTTATTGGGGGGGAGGGGCCTTCTTGGAGTGAGAGCGCTGGGAGTGAGGTTAGGTTGGAATTGCCGAGATCTGGGGTGATACTGACTTTGTTCCAGAGCGGAGTGAGAGGTGTACAGGTTGGTAGAGGTCGGGCGTGGCCTTGGCGTGGACAATGGTTGTGAATGGTAAGCAGAAGAAGATACCTGAGTGATCCGTCCATGAAATGGGGCGTGAAGGCATTGTGGAAATGATGTTTGTGGTGCTGAAATTGCATCAAGGGTGTGGCCTCCAGAGTGTGTGGGCATGGAGATGCGTTGTGTTGAAGGCTTCCAAGTTGTCTGTGAGAGATTGGGTCATGGGGTTTGAAGGGGAGTCAAACCAGATGTTGAAAGCACCTAGGATGTTAAGTGTTGAATGAGGTTGAAATTAGTTGTGAGGGCATTGCAGAGTGTCTGCAAAGTTTGCGTTGTATCCAAGGGGTCGGTAAATGAGTAGGAAGCTGTGTGAGGCCGTGGGTGAGAGAATTTTACCAGGAGGGATTTTTAGTCTGTGGTGTTGGCTGTGGTGTCCTTAATTAGTGATGGGAATTGGTGTTTGTGTAGAATTGCAAGTCCTCCAGCCCTTCTCGATCTGTTCTGAACAGTAAGGTTGTAGCTGGGTTGGATGATGACCCTTCCCCAATTTATGGCCCTCTGCTTTGCCTCGGGCCATAACTTGTTGGCGGGTCAGTATCCTGAGATAATGGTCCCATCTTTAGCCTATAGGGCTATATTAATTACCACTCCCTGGTTTTGATATGTGCCAGGAACCTGGTTTTCAGAACTTTCCTGCCATTGCCTATTCAAAAAGAATGCAATACCAACTAAGTGCACAAAAGGACTTCAACAAAATGGATAAAAGGAGCGATCTTGTGGGTGGGGGAAAGAAGGGGACAGAACAAAAAAGGTTTACCTCCAAACTGGCCGATCGCAGTTGGGCATGACCTATATATTATGCATACCTTTTTCCTGAAGGCCTTGGTCTTTTACAGGTGCTGAGATTTAGCATTGGTTTTCTTCATAATTCCTTTGCAGGAAATATTTTTTAACAGTGTGCATGTGAAAAGGCGTTTTGTACAAATGTGAGGGCAAGGTGTGTCATTCTCCACGTGGCTGCCCTGTCCTTTACTGTGCCAACATTCAAGATCTCCAGGTAGCATGTGAGGCACATCCACAAACACCATCATCCACCAGGGTGGGGGCTCTCTTCACAAAATCCTCTGGAAGAACCATCTTTTGCATTTTCTCACTCCGGTGGCTTAATCAGCTCAGTATCTGTGACCCTCACAGATGGCAAAGGGGTACCAGGTCACACAAATAGCACTAGGAGCAAGTGACCTGCTTCATGTGTTTAGAAGGGGGAAGACTATGCTGGCTGTTGTCTTGGAGAATATGGAGAAGGTGGGTTATGATTAATTGTTGAATATGCTGGCTGGGTTCTATGTGTTTTTGCAACAGAAATATCATAGCAATATTTTTCACCCCATTTTTTGCCCTCCAATTATTTTGTCCAAAATTCTGAGGAAGCCCTCACCCCGACTGATATTGCTTCACCCAAACACCCTAACCTACATTTTGCAGCAAATATTAGGTTAAAAAAAAGCACAGTAAAAAAGAGCTGCAGTAAAAAGACTTGATACCCGTTGACAGATATCCTCATCAAATAAAGTCACCAATATCAAAAGTGGCAAATGATAAGTGGAAAGCATTCAGCCGAGACTCCCATGTTCTCAGGTGTCTTCTGTCATAGTGAAGCTGGTGTTGAATTATTTGTACGTTTTAGTCACACTGTGGCCAGGGTTACCTAGAAGACAGTGCTGTACCATAAAAACTATTATAACCTGGGGGAGTGATGCGGCACTCCCCTATTGGTGTATTTCTGTGCCATAGGAGCAGGTAGGGCTCGGAAATTCAATAACCAGCACATAAACAGGCCAATGAGATGGAGGCGTCACATACTCCCCCCAATCCCTGCCGTTGGCAGAGCTGCCAGCGCAGCCCCACCACACAATCATTTTGCCAGGCCGCACCTAGCAGATGCGGCCCAGCTACAATTGTAGTCCTGACCCGCTCGTCTTGCTTAATATGCTGTATTTGGTTGTTGGAAACTAGAGAGTTCCCCGGGAACCACTCCAAGCAGATGGATTGCACCTATTCACACCAAAAGATTATATGAGCATTTTAGACCATGTGCTCTGGCCGTGCCTGGAGTTATGGACCTGTAAGCCTTTTTAAACACTTGTTAAACGCTCTTGCTGTGTTTGGGCCTTTACATCAGTTTTCAGGGCCCATAACTCCCATTAGCCCCCTTGGAGGACGCACTGTCCAATCAGGATGCTTGGAATGGGGGCTGTATTCTATAGTGCAAGCCCGCGTTTCGAGTAGCCTTGGTGGGCAGCGCCCCGCCCTTCCGTCCCCCACTGCCCCTTCACAACTTAGCACCCATGTAGTTTTCTTGCGCGGCCCTGCTCTCTTGCAGTCCGTTTCCATATCGATGACATCACAGTCATCAACATGAATAGCAGGCAGGGCAAGAACAGTTCCCTACACGGGTGGTAACGGGTGGCAACTGTGCCTTTTCTTTTTTTAATAAACTTACCATCCTTGCGCTGCCTGGCACCGCAGCAGTGCATCTGACAGGAATTCAGTTTTTTATGTTGATGACTGTGATATCATCGACATGGAAACGGGCTGCGCTCAGGTCCTTAACTTGGGCGGCGGGCCATTACCTACAGAGTCGGCCCAGCACCTCAGGGCATATATCCTCAATACAGCCCTTGGGCTAGGTCTATGAAGCGTAACTAGCATATGGAGATCATTAATGAACTTCTAGTCATAACTACTGGTATTAACTGTATTCTTAACAGTCTCACTTCAAAGGCATACAAGGAGACAACAACGCAATTTCTGGGCAAGATTTCCTTCAACAAGAAACTCCTTCTCTGGGAGGATCTTTATTTAACTGCAATATCCAAATTAACACACCAAAGAGAAAAGTTAAAACATAGGAAAATGCTTTCACTTTCTTTCAGAGAAACCGTTTACTTTCACATTACAACAAATGTACGCTTATGTTTAATTTGTTCCAGTTTATCAATGTTTTCAAGTAAAATACTTAACGTATGAAGACAATCATTATTTAAAAACTATAAAATAAAACCCCATTTAAATTACAAACACAGTTTGCCGTTTACTTTCTTTATTATTGAACGCTTGTAACTTCCCACCAAATCATGTACTACTACTACCATTAAGTGCTAATAGCTTTATAGACCTCGGAAGGGGCAATTGTCATTTGGGATAATGACCATTCTTCAACGTATGGCTGTCGGCGATTACCCCTCCCTCATTGTATAAGGCTAAATTGCGATATGTCCCAGCAAAATCAACATTGGTAGGTTTTCATCAATAGATACCTTTTTTAATATAGTTCTGACATAAGCCTTATTGTCTATCAGGTGTAGCCCAAAGTATCGTCCAGTGGAAAGTAATGATTTCATAATATCTGTATCAATGAACGATACAGACATCTCCCTCAGACGGCCCTCTTCTGCCTCCTTCCATCCAACTTTGACAGGGACATGGCCACTGGCACAAGCGGACCTGTTCCCCATCTCATCCATCTTCAATATCCTGATCACTTTTTGAGATTATTAGCTTGCCTACACTCTAGCCCATGCTCTAGACACAGTACTGCTGATGCTGGGAGCACTTTCCCACATGCTCCATTTACCCAACCGCCTACACGTGTGCTTGCAGTCTACCAGGAGCATTGATAAGTCAGCAAATGACCACGGGAGGACAGACACATATGCTGGATAACGTCTGGCAAATTGATTGTCCCCTCCATGATGTGCAGGAAGTGGCACAACAGGGCACAAAGAGTCCCCTCTGGGGACCACCAAAGACTTATATTAGAGAACGGACCCTAAGAATTTGCTGCCTCTCAACTGGGGGTGGTCGAGAAGCCGTCAACAGAAATGTTTCCGAAGGTCCAAACGACAGTGGAATATGTTTGTTTTGTGGGACGGATGCTCGCATATGCATTTTAGCATGAAAGCTTATGAAGAATATCCTGTTCAATATCTACTTTATCTGCTGCACTCCATCACCATTGGGACATCTGTCTGCAGTCAGCTCTTGGTAATTGAATGAACAGGCTGGAGTGAAAAGCGGCATTAGACAAGCATTCATTACTGTGTTGGATAAACATCAGACCTAACAACAACCACTGTTCGCCTTCCAGAGGCGCACTGCAAACTAGTAAGACGCTATCTGAGGGTACCAATTACAAGAATGTCGAACACACGCTCCCCGTTCAGTATAAGATAGTTTCACCAATGAATATTAGCACAAATGTTTTATTTTTGCTTTTTCTCTTTGGCAAAAAAGAACATTTGGAGTTGCTAGACTCAGACGTAAAAGGCAAAAACTGAGGTCTGGAAAAAACTAAAATATTTTCTGTAAAATATGAATTGTCCAAAAGGTAATGAAAATACATGATCGTTATAGACACTTTTAACTCAAAATGCTATCTTTTGCAGGAATCTAATTGGTAGAAACTTTAGAAAATTGCCCACATCATGATCAATCAATAAATCAAGTTCTGTTCCAGAACCAAAGAAACCAAGACATTTTAATGCAATTGTTTGTTCGAATTCAGACAGGTTGCACCTTTCATTATACATGTAATATGCAACTGTTAAATCTCTGTTTATTGTCAAAAATATTTTACCTCGTACATTATTTTACACCTTCCTGCAGCCGCATCGCCCCCTCTCTCGGTGCTGGGCCAGTGCATACTATTCCATAGGTTACTTTGAAAACCTCCCTCTCCACCTTTCACTTTACGACTTAACATTTCAAATGAACCTAGCTACGAAGAAACTACAGCATGGATTCTGCAACATTCTGACACTCAGATTAAAGAGCTACATCAACACTCATTTTCTCATTCAGTAGATCAGTGGTTTCAAGCCCATCTTTCTGATCATTCATTCTCTGTGTCCTGGGTGGGCAAAATCTCTGAAACATTTCCCTGCTTGCATGGTGTTTTCGATGCTCTGTTCTTGGTCCACTTCTCTTTTCTCTCTATACTTCTCTTGGTTTTATTATTAAGACATTTGATTTGTCCGGTCCTTTTTATGCGGATGACACACAAATATTTTTGTCTTTTTCCACTTTCTATAACTCCCTTTCCTCAACTATCTTTTTCCTGTCCCTTGGCTATTCAGTCTTGGATGCATTCACACTTTCTTCACCTTAATGCATACAAGACTGAAATCTTATTTTTCCCTGCTTCATCTGTCTGTTCTAGTTCCTTCCCTGCTTCTATCTCTTTCTCACCTTGCACTATTCCAATCAGTCTTTCCGCCTGCAATCTTGGTGTTGTCGTGGACTGTTTTCTCTCTTTTGAGGCCCTTATCATTTATGTGTTGCGTTTTTGTTGTTATCCTCTATATAAAAGTTGTAAAGCTTGCCCCCCTCTCTCCTTTTAAGCTGGTGAACTTGTAATCACGTCTTGACTACTGCTCGGTATGACTAATTGATCTCCCTCCTATAGCCTCGCCCCTCTAAAATCTATTTTCATTTCTGCTGTTCATTTTGTTGCCTCTCCAGTCGTACATCTATCTTCTCCTCACTTAAATCTATTTCCTGGCTTACCTTTGAATCACGCTTGCTTTACCATTTCTTATGTATCATGTTCAAATGGATGAATGGCACGGCCCACCATTACCTCTCTTCCCTTACCACTCTATGGGCCAGGTCAGACCTGGCGGATGTGACGCCACACGGCCACAGAACTCGTTGTTAGCCGGTCCGGAAAACAGTGCTGGTACGGTTTTACCGGCACTGTTAAATCCGGACTGGCTAACTTGTGATGAGGCCCTATATGTTCCTGCCTGTCATCTTCATTCTGAATCGTTTGATTTCCTCTCTGTTCCTAAACGTCTCCCTTACGTGCCTTCTCTTTACTGGCAATTGCAATTCTTTTTTTTATACACTATTTATCATTTTAAAAGTAACACAATGCAGACATTCATAACATCTATGGATTACACTACAACTACTAAATTCTTACTGTATCTACTGATCAAATTATTACACTAACCATATTAACATTTTACAATTTTGTCAACCATGACTTATCCATTATTTCACTATAACAATTCTACAGAGATAACAAAACTAGATAACACGTACACAACGAACATAAACAAAGAACAAGACTTGGTTCCTTCATGTCTTACCAACCCTTTATTATAGCAACACTGGCATCAACTATACAATTCATCAATTGGTCCCCAGAGTATTTACCCTCCCATTCCTGAATTGTCAGCAAAACATTCTCATAACTAGACAGGATTCGTAAATCTGACAACCATCCCTCCACTTCTGGCTTTTTCCCCTCGACTTCCATACCCTCAGAATTTGCTTTGTAGCCACCCCCAATAATCTATTGATCCAACCACTATGTCCTCGAGCTACCATACTCCTCCCATTATTAGAGAGCAGAATTGCTGAGTATGACGACTTTGGTAATTCAACTCCCAGTATTATGTCCAGTCTGTTCAAAAAACACCCCAAAAACCTGCCACCATTGAGCATTCCCATAGCATATGTAATAGAGTACCCCCTTTCTGGCCACAACCCCAGCAGGAGTCATAATCAGTCATATCCAAATTAACCATCCGTGCTGGGGTCCAGTATAAACGGCTCAAAATCCTTTGATGCACATATCGCAAATTCAAGTCCATCTTTGAACTTGTGTCAATTCTCAAACTGTCCCAATCATTTACAGATTGGTCTTTGCCCACCTCCTTCACCCATGCTTGCTGTAGTTTCTCCCATGAAGTCACGCATGAAATCTCCATAGGCATCAGCCTCAGATAGGTCAAGACCATACATAGAGATGAATGAAATATAGTGCAGACCGTCGGTCTGTCTTTCATAGTGCTGCTTAACATCCCCTGCCTTTGCGTGAGAAGAGATTGCAATTCAGTGTAACGCCTATGTTCTCTTTTCCCTAGACCATAATTCCTTCTGAATGACTCAAATGGAATCATTAATCAATCCTTCCACACATCATTCACCCTTAATATAACTCTTTAAATCAACTTCGCCAGCACAAGGTCTTGTTTCCAATCTGAAGCCACAAGTTGTGCCACAAAGATGCCTCATAATGAATCCATATATTTTCTCCACCATTGGTCATAAAAGTCCTCAATGCATCTCCAGTTGTTTCTATTGTAGACAACTTGGCAATCAAGTTAGATATTTTCTTCATTGTATATCCGTCTTGCAGAGAGTAAGGCAGATATTTCTCTTTCTCTATAATCATCCATAGTGGCATGTAATTATCCCTCCCATTAAAGTATAATGCTGATTTCTTCAATGGAAGCCCCCTGCAATAATCCTCCAAATTGGGATACCCAAAGCACTGACCGCAATAAAACATACCGTGGAATCCTAGGTCTCTTACCTTCTCCCCAAAGAAAAATCTGAAAAACTTTGTCAATGCGCCTAATAATCTTCTTTGTGAATTTAAGTGGAATAGACTGAATAATGTAAAGAACTTTGGATAAAAGCACAATTCTTTTTGCATTAACCATGGCCCAAATACTAAGCATTAAATGCCCCCATTTTAACAGATCCCTCTGAAGTACCTCTATAATCTTGGCCATATTAAACTTCACCATCCTCTTCAAATCTCGAACCAGATGGACCCCCAAATACTTAAAACTTTCCATAGCCACTGACAATTCTATGTCTATCCCCCACTCTAAGCCCTCGCAGCCCTTGTTCCTGTGTAATGTAAGCTAGCAAGGGTTCTAATGCCAGGTTAAAGAGAAGTGGTGATAACGGGCACCCCTGTCGAGTACCTATAGTCAAGGGAAAAGAAGCAGAGTTCTCCATTTACCCATATTCTTGCACTGATTGAGGAGTGCAAAGCTTTAATATTCTCAAAAAAGTATTCCCAAATCCCATTTTCTTAAGCGTGCATTCTAAAAAGCTCCAATTGACTCCATCAAACGATTTCTCAGCGTCCATAAAAATAACCTATTCCCTGCCTCGTCTTTCGGGAGCCCCAACAAATCTATGATAGTCCTAATATGATCATAGCCATGCCTACCATGCATAAACCCAACCTGGGAATGCTCAATCAGCCCACCAACATATATGTGTAACTAGTCAGTATCCTGGTAAATAATTTAGCATCCACATTCAGCAATGATATTGGCCTATAATTCCCACATTTTGTTTGATCTCTGACCGGCGTTGGGATTACTGTAATGCACGCCTCCCGCATCGTTGGACACATAACTCTCTCTATCATAAAATAATTATAAAGCCTACATAGCAAAGGGGCCAATTTGGGTCGAAGAGCTCTGTAAAACTCAACTGGCAACCCATCCAGACCTGGCGATTTACCTATATTAAGCTGATCAATAGCTCTCAGTACCTACTCAATATATTTCAGTATAGGATGCATAAAAGTTCCTAAAACACTTACATATATCCTCCCTTTTTACCAATGATATTCCAAGCTGATTCACTATTTTCTGGACAGATGCCTTATCTACCGAACCCTTCAATTTGTTGGCAAGCAGTCTACCACCCTCATCTACCTGCTCCCAATATTTCTGCTTCATATAAAACAGGCCTTTCTCACTCTGCTTATTCATTTCAGGGATTCTCACTCCCTATCCATTTCCGCCTTATCTACATTACTTCTTGATCAATTGGAATTTCTTCTGTAACTTACCTAACCTACTCTCCAGACATTTCAATTCCATCAAGTCAAGTGGCACAGCAGGTAGAGCGCTCGCTTTGACATCCGTGCAGAGCTTGCTAAGAGCTTGCTAACGCAGGTTTGAATCCCGGCAGGGCCAAACTCAGCTTTTCATCCTTCCGAGGTCGATAAATGAGCACCACACACCGTGGGTAATAATAAGCAACGCTCAGATACCCGAGGGTTCGTAGCGCTATATAAATGCCAAATTATTATTATTATTATTATTATCATCATCCCTGACTTCCTTGTACGGGACGTAATGTTCATAAATTCCCCCCGAAAAGCCACCTTGAAGCTATTCCACACCATTAGTTCATCAGCTGACCCTATATTTATTTCGTAGAAGGACTTAATAAACAATTTTAAAGATGTCAGCACTTCCTGATCCTTTAATACATATGTTTTTAAACACCATCTTGATGTGGTTGACCTGACATTAACTAATTCTAACTTCAACTTGATAAGAATGATCCGTCATACCTCACTCCATTATATCCACTCTGACGCCCTTTTCAATGAGTCTTTCAGAAATAAAAAAATAAATCGATTCTAGAGTGTGAATCGTGGACTGGTGAAAAAAAAAAAAGAATACTCCCTCTCCCCAGGATGCATAGTTCTCCATATATTAGCTAAATCAAAACTATGCCAAAGTGTTCCAAATGCTCTACGTGTACTCTTCGCGTGTATCGGCACTGCATTGAGTGGTCCAATTTATGATTAAGGACACAATTAAAATCACCCCCCAATATAATGTGCTCTCCACACATATTCTGCAACAGGGATGTTATTTTAATGAAAAAATTGTTCCCCACAGCACAGGGACCATGGATGGATAGTACTGTAATTACATTACCCTCATACTTTATGTCGACCAAAATCACTCTCCCTTCATCATCCATAGTTACCCTCTCCGCACTCGTATCCAGGCCTCTGCTAAGTAATATTCCCACTCCTCTTGACTTAGAGACATAACAATTTAACAGTACCTTATTATACTTCGTGTTGGTCATTAGATTTTTCGATTCTTCCAATAAATGGGTTTCTTGCAACAGAACAATATCCGCTTTTTTCCCTCTTTAGTCTCATTATAACTTCCCTCCTTTTCCGGGAATTATTTAGACCTTTAACGTTCCACGAACAAAATGTCAACTCACTCATCTAACTGCCTATTTCCCCATGTTCTTCCTTTCCTCCCTTCTATATCCCCTTTCATGTGACTGATATGCATAACTTCGACAGACTGCCTAATAATAAACAATCGTGATCATGCTAGTTCTAGTCCTGGTTCAGGGGCCAAATCAAAACCAGCTGCATCCATGTACTTACCGACCCCTGACATGACAGATACTTATATAGCAAACAGACAACATTCATGTGACAACACAAAACAAAAACACTTACTAAAACACTCAAAGAACAAATACAAAATAACTTTGTCTCAAAATTCCATGCCTTCACAGAATGATTTTGAGCCTCATTATTTACATTACAACAGTAGTTCAGAACCATACTCTCCTCGATCCGCACCTCAATTTATTAGCACTATACATTTAGCATGTACCCCCACCTCAATTTTAAATCACACACACTTCACTTGAAATCTGTTTCCACCCCGCTTTACTTCCTTGGGCAATAAACAGCTTCCTGACACATAGTCATTCAAATAATAATAGACCAGTCTTTCTATTAACACTTACAACCTCCATTAATATTTGAATACTATCTAGGCAGAGACATTAACCATTTAAGGCAATTTTCAGCCTATAAAGATTATTGCTCTTACTCACCAAACTCTCGCAATAGAGCCTTAATGCCAAGAATTACTCTCCCCCTTGTAATTAATTGCCACGCGATAATCCAGTTCCTCCAAAACCAATTATTTCCACCAATACCCCCATGACATGCCCATTAACCTTCCCAGCGCTATTTGCTTTTTGTGATACGCATTGCCACACAACGACGAGAGGTACACGAATCTCAGTTATTGTCCTATAGATATTCCATCGCACAATGGGTCATCAATCATTACACCTTTCCCACACAGAGCCACCTTTACCCTTATTGTGGTCTGCATGTAGGTAATACCCTGCAGCCTAGTTCACACAGTTTGTTAAAAAAAATGACCCCTTGCTGCAGTTATAAATTTCACCGCAAAGCTATTTAACCATGTTTGTTGGGGCAATTGCAATTCTTTACCCCGGTCAATTCGGTCTTTAACCACACTTTCTTCCTTTTGTAGCACTCTTAAAATGCACCTCACAGATATTCCAACCACGGTGCCACTCATTTATACATAGGGCGATGATAACATGGAACTTGACATTCGCTCTGCAATAGCAACTGAAATAACCGGCCACACAACACTGGAGACCGATACTAGTAATGGAAAGGCCACTATCTTCTGCTAAATTACCATGCGGTCTTGCATGAAATATTATGTTATTACCAGTTTGCCAAACGTATGCCATTCTGTTTTCTTAATGCCATTTCTTATGTACGGGCAGACCAGACAGATGGGGGATAACCCATGCTGGCATCGCCTCCCCCAAAGTCAATATCAATACCTACTAACATTCAAGCCACCCTACTTAACTAACACCAGATACCTACAAATCACCACAACAAACACTTCAAGCCAAAAACACTTGAACACAACCTCAAAGCACAGGGCATGAAACTGATAGGATGTCCACACAACTGACCCTTTTATACCAAACATACCGCAGAGTATACCCAGGTCTCACCAGACACTCTGTGGCAGAGTCTAAAAAAGTAGCGCAAATGAAAGGAGCGCATATAATGCACCTGCTTCATTTACGCTACTATTAGGAATGTGCAAGTCCCCTCTGAAAATAAGGTGAATGTGTATTCCAGGAGGGGCTGGACAGTAGCACAAAGATGTGCTGTCCAACCCCCTTGCATACATTAGTGCCAGGAGTGCGCTCCCAGCATCAATTTATGACTAGCTCACAGCAACCAAACGGTTTTGGGGAGACATTTTACAGAGACAGGCCTTTAAAGGGCCGTCTCTTTGAAATACTCAGGAAGGGGTGCAGAGGGCAGGAAGAGAGGAAGAGAGGAAGGCGTCCAGAGGGCAGGAAGAGAGGAAGAGAGGAAGGCGTCCAGAGGGCAGGAAGAGAGGAAGGCGTCCAGAGGGGAGAGCGAGGAAGAGAGGAAGGCGTCCAGAGGGGAGAGCGAGGAAGAGAGGAAGGCGTCCAGAGGGGAGAGCGAGGAAGAGAGGAAGGCGTCCAGAGGGGAGAGCGAGGAAGAGAGGAAGGCGTCCAGAGGGGAGAGCGAGGAAGAGAGGAAGGCGTCCAGAGGGGAGAGCGAGGAAGGCGTCCAGAGGGGAGAGCGAGGAAGAGAGGAAGGCGTCCAGAGGGGAGAGCGAGGAAGGAAGGAAGAGAGGAAGGAAGAGAGGAAGGAAGAGAGGAAGGAAGGAAGGAAGGAAGGAAGGAAGGAAGGAAGGAAGGAAGGAAGGAAGGAAGGAAGGAAGGAAGGAAGGAAGGAAGGAAACCTTTATAGCTGCTCTTCTCATAAGTCAGCCAAATCATATTGCCATTTCCAATGCTTGTTTTAAGATGTTATCCATTTCAATTCCATGAATACTGAGGTTGCAAGATTATATTAGTGAAAGCTGCAAAGCAAGGAAGGTATGTGTGCAGAATGTATGTGTGGTACCATTGGGCCTGCAAGGTAGATGTCATCTTAAAGTGCAAATGTTCCTCCTGACTCCATGTCCACTACTCTGTCTCCTATATCAGATTCCAAAATGTCAGATAAAACCCTGCCTTGGCCTATAACAAAAACTGAGAAGACTGGGAAGAAATAACAAGAAGAGCTCAACGGCTCAAAGGCTAAATGTATGGATATTCAACCAATTAGATCCATACAGTAGTCATCAGTCAGGAAATAGAGAAGTGAGGATTTCTTCTACATCTGTACTCGGAGGCACACCTTTCAGACAGAATATTTGGAAACAATGCATAGTATTTTTTCAATGGAAATTGGTCTACATGTCATAACCAGTGTCACATTGGGGCATTATCTGTTGTTAACATTATGCACAGCTGTTGGCTCACCTGTTGACTTGTCAGTGGTACAAGTGGGTATAGACCAATTTTCTGTGCCATTTCTATATAGATGTCTTAATAAGGCACAGTTTTGCACAAAACATGCAACAACTTCATTTTGCTCTCCGCGCAATTCCTATATTTTTTCTTGAGCTACCAATAAATAGGATTTTCTTTCAGATATACCATAACCTATGGAACTCCCTTCCACCACACTTAAGAAACGACCCATCCCTGTGGTCATTCTGAAAAAGTCTGAAAACTTGACTATTCAGCCTAGACTCACAATAATATTACACCAGTTATAGGTGAATTAGCCTTCCAGTATGTATTCCTCAAGTACGCTGAACTATACTAGAACAGAAATGTCATTATTGCTTTAGGTGTGTACCTGTATGTACCTGCCCTGCTGAACGCATCTGTATTAAGTAACATGTACGCCGTACCCTACTGTAACCATCATCCTAAGCATTAGCCTCTTGATGCCTCTGGGCAAAATGGCGCTCTATAAATGCCCAAAAAAAAAAAAAAATAACAATAAATAAATACATATTCTACATTGACAATTTATTTGATGGCAGATGACTAATGCTGCAACTAATTTGTTTGCTACATATTTCTTCAATTGGCTAACCAAGAACCTTGCAATTACAGTGGCCTATACTGGACTCAACACATAGCCATTATTGCTAGCTCACTTTCTTCTTAGAAAGGTCAATGTTTGGTCATGGATATCAGAGGGACAGCTCCTTACTTGATGTATGTGGTACTCCATACGCAAAACCTAGATTAACAAAACATGTAGAGTCTGGGTATTCCCAATACTTAAGTCGTGTATCTTGTATTCACTTGGACATAGCACAGACCAATATTGTTCAGCCTGTCTGTCTTTAAAGCGAACCTGTTTGGTCCATCCACTCGTTTTGCGCTTGAATGCGGTCTTCTATGCTCTATAAAATACGGTCTATGTCCTTACCAATATTTCCTGGGAAACATGGAATTATCATTGGCATATTAAAAAAACAACATGGTTATCCTTTCACAAGCAGGTGCAAAGGAGGAGTATTCCTATGGAACTCAAACACTTATTGGTCGGGGACTTCATCCATATATCCGCTTGACCTTCCTCCATATAGT
Source organism: Ambystoma mexicanum (assembly GCF_040938575.1). NCBI lineage: Eukaryota > Metazoa > Chordata > Amphibia > Caudata > Ambystomatidae > Ambystoma > Ambystoma mexicanum. The sequence continues at coordinate 705,071,089 of NC_090931.1, forward strand.
CAAAGAATGACACAATACGAATGGCGCCGGGCCCACATTCCTAAAACATTCTCTCAACGTGTCTCAAGTCCCACAACTGAGAGATGCATTTAATTAGACCAAAAAAATATATTTAGTCAGTTGCCGCCATGCTCAGATTTTCAATCGCTGTGTTATGCTAATAATTTGTTACCTATAAGCAATGTGCCCGACAGTGTTGTGAGCCAAATATCCTTGTCTGTGCTAATCATATAATAAGCAATATAAAAAGGAATGGAAAAAATAGTTAGGTCACAATATAATGAACGAGAAAGGTATTTATTGATTTCATAAAATGTGTCAAGTTGGATTCCAATCTCGGGTGATGGAAGATGGGAAAGATTTGAAGCCATTGCTCCCTCTACTGCCAACACATGTCCACCAGCGCGCTTAGGATAACATTTAAGAATGGTAAGCATGTGATGATGAAGAATGGCAAAAGGTAAAGGATGCATCTTGATGTTAAATTAGAGTTTTCCCATGCAGATTTCAGTGTGCCAGGATTTATTTATTTATTTTTAAATTTATAAAGCGCACAAAACCCTCAGGCATCCCGGCGCTGTTACAACCAATTACACTCAAAGTGGTAGAAAGTCAGGTAGTTATGGCTAGGGTAGTAGCCAGTAAAAGTCCAGGTGCTAAGAGCAAAGCCAAGTTTGTAGAGCCTTTCTGAAGGTCCAGTAGGAGAGTTCCAGTGGTTAGCTGCCACAAGTGGGAAACTTAAACCTCCACTCTTTACCCTTTTATATTTGGGTGGGATCAGTCTGTGGGTTGCCACGTGGAAGGATATTACAACACATACAGGGATCATGTGTAGATGAGACATGATAGGAGATGCTCGGACAAATGTTGTGTACTTGTGACAATACACAATATATTGTTTTGAAGGACTAGAAGGAGACTGTATTTTTGGGTCACTCACACAAACAGTGTGGCAAAAGTCCATTTTTGCCACAGTGATAATTTCTGCCACAGTGGCATGCATGGTGGTTTTCCAGTATGAAACGTCATAGGCACTTGAATAGACTAATTTAGTAGCTACAGCAACTAACTGCTTTTTTAAATCCAGAGACCCAATTTGCAGTAAGTGAGGCTGAAGCAGAGGTGTCAGGTTAACTTGTGTACTGATAATAGCTAGATCTGTTTTAGCGCTAACGTGATGTGACCAATTGGCCTTTTTGTAATTGCCCCTTTTGTGTCACAATGATATATCCCAATAATGTGACATGGTGTGCAGAAAAAAATACATCTTTTGCCATTGCACCTCTTTCATTTAGTTTCAAAGGCTTTTCTAAATTCCAAAAAAATGAGCACTCACCTGTGTTTCCTTCTGCATCTGCAGGGACAGCCTCTTTGGTGCCTAGTGATGTTAAAGATGGGCTATTTCGATGCATACCCTGACTGGAGGAGCGCTGTAGAGGTGCAGGTTTCACAACGATTGCCCAGTTTACATGGCTAGCATCAGATCGTGATCGATTATGTCCCCGCTTAAAGTTTGTGGGACCATTTGTGTTTGCCAGTGTATCATTCACAGAGAGAGGACGATCCTTCCTACGCTGAGACAAGCCGAAGACGTTAAAGGAGGGCGACTCCCTTTGTTCCACCCAGGTAACATTATCTGGGATCTTACTTCTAGGTGGTGCAAACTGGTCTTTGGTAGGAAAACCATTCAGTGTTTTGGTGTCTAAGAAGCTACTCTTGCAGTGTTCCCAAACAGTGTTCCCTCTACGCAGCGATGAATGATCATTTCTTGCATTGTTGTGGTCAGCCATTGTGGTCAATACTTCATGTCCAACCAGTTCCGGGATCTCCTGGATCCCAAAGACCTCGGTTTGCTGACCAGACTTCTCCGGTTTGTTATCAAATGTACTGAAGAAGTCTTCGGTGGCCTCCAAGGCTGGGCTAATGTCATCAACTTCCAGTGCATCCATCTCCCTTGCCTCTGCTAGAAAACCTTCATGTAGCAACCAGAGGGTGAAATGGAGACTTTGAAAGGCCAAAGCAAAGCCTGGTTTTCTTGCAAGCAGACTGCACGTACCTCAGTGGTAGTGGTAACATTGGCCATGTTCTAGGTCAAAGATGCAGTTTAATTTGCATACATATGATTTAATGTAACATTTTCAGGCTTCATTGTCCTTCCAACTAGAAACATGGCAGGAAGTGTTGGTCGTGAGGTGATGGCAGATCCAACTCTTTTGTGACCTTTTACCGCCACTATCTTGATTTCCTGTGAAACAAAGCACATTACATGTTTATTGAAACAGACCAAAGTCTCATTACGATGGCTTAATCATTCTTTTCCCACACCTTTGCCACCTTTTTTCTTAGCACTGCACAAAGGGTTGCGATTGTACTCCAACCAACAGATTACACACGTTTACTTTATTGAATCAGAGCCTAGGCAGAGGAGGGTGTGGCGCTAGATAACAAGCAGTAAAGGAAATCATTTTTATGAGTGGAGATAACATTTTGAGCGGTAAATGTTTTGTGGAGCGATGTCAGTGCTTTGCACACAGCTGTAAGATAATTAACTCAAGGAGCCTGGTTTCTGATTTCTCTGTACAAACCAACAAGAATAAATCAAAGTGGTGAAGAACAGGACATCACAGAATATGAAAATATAGACAAGGACGTACATACCATCCACTCGATATTGACTTTTGATCAGAGAGAGAGAGTGAGAGAGAATGAGTGAGGTACAGAGAAGGTAACACTGGGTACAAGTAGTGCAATATGACTATTACCTACTACAATAGTTTTTTTTTTATACAAATTGGTTTAAGTAATATCCTGAACACATAATTGCACGGTAAAACATTCAGCATGCCTTTCTTGAATGCCCACTGGGCTGGTTACAACATACCAGGAAGTACAGAGTGAAGCCAAGCATTGTCAACCAATCTTTAATATGATCTCACAGTGGTCACAAAATCATCCACTTCCTCCACATAGTTTGCCTGGATTGAGGTGGCAGATACTAGGCAGATGGCCTGGCCTGGCCTGCCATGCATGTGTAGCGAGAAGACAGATTCCACAAGAACAGCTACCCTTCCTAACACGCTAAGGTGGAGAATATCCACAAAAAGCAGACTTGGAGAACTGTCATATTTTGTTTAGACAGAGGTACAGAGACTTAAAAAGATACACATATTTGCATGTGGCAAAAACGTAGAACATCTAGTTTTGTGAGGAGGTATTGCTGTAAAGATAGGGCAGACATCTTTTTTGCAATAAGGCTCTTTCATGCCCCATAGAAAGAAAGTCTCTTGCGCCCCAAGATAGAGGGGCATTGTGTGGTGTGAGCGAAGCAAGATCTGGGAGTGGGGATGTTATTTAGTTTAGCTTGCGCAAGCACCACTCCTCCACTATTCTACTTCCAAAGGTTGACTACCTGGTTAAGCAGCGGACTTCCGAAGGTCGTGCATCCAAAGCAGCGCTTCGAAGCCATAACAATGGCAGTAGGCACTGTACAAATACCAAATAACATAACATAACATATTGGCATCCAGCATGTTGGATCAGTCACATAGCTTGATGTCCCCCGTTACCCCTACACCACTTCACTCGCGCTTGTGGTGGGCTGTCTGGTCGTGCTTCACAAAGCACGATGGTTCCCACTATTTATGAGGCCCATGGCTGGGGTATGCGCTCTGGGCACGAAGGGTAGGTCAAGTTGCAGAACAAGTAAAAAGAAGAAGTTGGTTGATAGAGGGATGATGGGGGACGGTGGAGGAGATGGGCCCGGTGGTGAATGAGCCCAAACTGGGAGGAAACAGACAAACGAAACAGTGTAGATTTGGAACAGTACAGAGCTGAGAGCACGGCGACACAGCCCATTCTTGCCTCTATTGCTGCCCGTTCAAAACGTGCAACCCATGCTGAACGTCCATGAAGCCCTATTTCCTCATACATACTTCCCAGTACCTTGGTTTTGCAACTAAATTTCACCTGCACCCTGAAGCCATAACATGTTATTGCTCTAACAATTAGTGATATCAACCTTTGTGATGTAGAATCTTACAGATGCGATTTGTCCATCTGTTACGCAACTTGTTGCGCAGCAGCAGCCCAGAGAAGGGAAGAGAATTAAGTTGAAGGGTGCAAGATAGAATGAAAAAATGGAACAAGACATAGAATTTAAGATTAAGGGGGCATTTGAGATATTATCTTAAGTTGCAAAGCACATTCTTCTACTCCCAAAGTTTTTAAAATGAAACTAAAAGTATGGGAGCTGACGCTTAAATATATATTATTCAAATATGCTCAGGCCATAAAAGAATGCACGCAAAGTATACATGAGAAGACATTTGATGGGTCAGTGAATGCACATGGATATTCCCACATAGCTTGTACAATATTCATCAGAGTGGGAGCGTAAACGTTAATATTTAACCAGGTATCCACCCCACCCACCTATTAGAGACATCAGAGGGCCCAGGAGGCAGACCAAGTCCCTATTATGTCATTTGTCTTATTTTCCAAATCAAATATTAGCACAAGCTTAGAAACGTATGATGAATGAGACAGGATTTCCTCAAATGATCGTTTAATTAATTGAAATGTTGGCAGAGAGGGTCAATGAGTAAGGAAAACATGGCAGCAAGTTAAATTAGAAATAAAATCAAATCGGGGAGAGTTCAATGCCTGCAGGGGAGGTTGGCACCAAAGACCTTGAATAATGTGCCCACCAATAAGGACAAGGGTAGCTTAGTACAACTTTCAGGACAAACCTGCTACCCCTGTTGCCTCTGTGTGGTCTGTCAGACCTCATCAGCGAGGTAGATGGGACAGGCAAACATATTACCTGATTACTAAGAGCCAGAGGAGGAGGGATGAAGCCATAAGACTGTTAGAAAACATATGGAATTAAAAGCAGAAGATTATTACATCAAAAGGTAGCGAGGGAGACAAGTCCCTCTTTCAATCATAAGGGACCTGTCAGGGTTAGCACGGCAACAAAGGGAGGCTACCTGAGGGCTGGAGGGAGAAAAAGACGGACGCTATCTGAAATAAATGAAAAATTGAGCCAAGCACAAGCCACTCAATCTGATCCTTCAAGTAAGCGTTCATGGACGTGTCCAACTAACTGCACAAATAGATGCGGATACAAATATTTAGACTGCTGTCCGTCTATAAAAACAAGCATTGGCAAACCAAACAGTTTGAGCTTTTGTGTAGTCAGGGAAGAGGCATTTCACGGGCACCGCCTGCATGAAAACATGTAGCCATGAGATGGCAACAGCTAGCAAATGGTGAGAGTGCTTGGCAAATGCCTATCCCATGCCTATACAAAAGCCAAAACTGTTGGCTTTGCCAATGCTTGTTTGAAGCAATGACACACATTGCTTAGAAATCAATTGGCAGAAGAGGTCTGCAGTGGTTACATAGACTTCATTCTGAAAGCTGGTAAGCTTGGTCGACTCATGTGGTCGAGTTGATATATATATATATACACTCAATGAAAAAAACGTTAGTTAATAATCAGTTAAGGTAAAAAAGTGTCACAATAAAACCCAGGAAATTCAGCTAAGCCACCTGAACTTCGCGCCCTCGGTTGTGCTGCCTATGACCACAATCATGACATCACTGAAGACATCACTGGTGACTTTAGCTCTCCACTCAGCAGCGGCCAGAGTAGAACTCTGGCTGGTACACAGACCCGGTTTTCTCCCAGTTTATAGATAGTCCTTCAATCGCAAGACCCTGTCCTTGGACAGCTGGGGCTGGCTCTATGCTTCTCTCCATGACGCCGCTGCACCCTGCTGCTTCCTTTGCTGTGGGATTCACTTTGTCCTCTACTGCCATTTAACTACTCCCCTACTCCCTTTAATTCTCGCCCTGGGTGGTGGAATACGAATCCTGGGGGCAGTGGGTCTGGTCTCCTCTATCTCTCACTCCTTCATACTTATAATTCAGATATCATATTTTACCAAACTACTACAAATGAAAGCTTCACAAGTTGTGATATGATGTAGGTGTAGCAGTTGACTATTTTTCCCAATGAACTCATTGTTTTGAACGATCCTAAAATCACATATATAGAAACGTAAAGGTGGCCTAAATATGTGCAAATACCTACAGCGATGCCATCAGTTAAATAATCATTACTGTCATATATGATATTATTAGTGATGTCATCAGTGGTGTCATCATTGTGGTAATAGGCTACACAACAGGGGGCATGAACTTAAGGTGGTTTTAGCTGAATTTCCAGGGTTTTGTTGCGATACTTGTTTTATCTTAACTGATCATTAACTAAAGTTGTGTTAATTGAATTTCAAGGGTTTTGTTATTCCATAGATTTTTTCCACGTCACTCGCCATGGCCTTTCACCATGGCCAATGTATATTTTAAAACACTACCAGACCACAAGCCACGGCCTTTGGCCATGGCCAATGAATATTTTAAAACACTGCCAGGCGGCCTTTCGCCATAACCGATGGACACAGCCATATTTTTAAATCACTCCCAGACCACTGTCCATTTTAGAACACTCCCAGACCACTAGCCATGGCCAATTCATACACATCGATACCTCATTCACTTGGGCTTGAGACCACTGAATGGTTGTTACTTCAAGAAGATGAAATAGGAGCTTCTAAGGAATTCATCATGTTAAATTGATTTATAACAAATATTTATAGAAAAGAAACTGACAGGAATAGTTTGCGGCACAGAGTTTTCACCCTCCATCCACTCTTAGAAATGTGCCTTTCAGTCAACTCCTAAGAGTCAAACGAATTGTGAGTGATGTAGAAGATAGTAGGAAGGAGTTGGCTACAGTACTCAACCAATTCTCTGCTAGAGGCTACGGTGTAGAGGAACTTGAGGAAGCACTCAGGAGAACATCAATACGGGATACAGTACTCGGAGTGGTAAAATCAAAAGGTTCATCTTAAAATATTGGGACATACTCAGGAAGGACAAGAGAATAGGAGACCCTTTTGACGAACAACTTGTTTTTACATACCAACGTAGCAATAACATATGGGATATGTTGGTACAAACAGGCAGAAAGGATGGCAACAAGAAGTGAGGTACGCGGTAGGCAAAGTACCATGTTATAATTGTAATAATGTCACTTGTGGTAATGTTATTTTTCATCTGGGTTCTGGCAGAAAATGATTAATCAAATGTAGCCCAAATTGTGATACTATAAACGTTATATATACCATCAGGTGCCCATGTGGCTTGTAATACATTGGCTATACTACGAGGAAAGCCAATACTCTGTGGAATGAGCATCGATCCAATGTAGAAACTAATTATGAAAAATATTCAGTGGCACAACACTTTAAAGAAGCCAGACACAACATCTTGCTAATGTGATTCCAAATTGTGGACAGAATTGACAATAGAAATCTTAATTGTGATGCAGAGAAGAGATTGAAATAAAAGGAATCCTTGTGGATCGATTTACTTGATTCCCTCCAACCGGAGTATATATTAAATTACTCACTGTATGCTCAGTTGAGCTAGTTGGATCCTGAAAGAAGGCTGGTAGTTCAATGGATTGGTTTACTTGGAATTTGGAAATGAATTTAGGAGAGAACCTCGGATAAGTACGTAAAACCAATTTGTCCTAATGAATGATAAAGAAAGGATCCTGCACTACCAATGCTTGCAATTCACTAACTCTTCTTATGGAAGTAATAGCCACTAAGAAGGCAGTCTTGTAAGTCAGATGTTTAAGACTTGACTTGTGCATAGGCTTGAATGGTGGCCCCATGAGTTTAGCGAGTACAACATTAAGATCCCAGTCTGGCTGTGGGTTAGAAACTGGAGGGTGAGTCTTTTTACCACTTCCATGAAAGCCTTAATGACTGGAAATTTCCACCATGATACCTTACTCTGAGAGGGTGTGTACGTTGATAAAGCTGCCAGGTGGACCTTTATGGAGTTGAATACTAACCCGAGTCTAACAAATGGAGCATATTGTTTAGAATGTGGGATGGAGTACATTCTACAGAGTTTATTTGTTTACACTGGCACCAGATTACAAATCTTATCCACTTGGCGAAATAACACTGTCTAGTGTTTGGTTTACGAGCCTCCTTGAGGATATCCATACACCGTTGTGGTAGATTAAGGTGTCCAAACTCTAGGACCTCAAAGCTATGCTGCCAGGTTCATTGAGTGTAGTTGAGGGTGTACTGTCATTCCCCTGTGTTGGGTCAATAGGTTCATCTGACACAGGAGTTTGAAGGGATCGTACATCGCCAGTTTGCGCAGATGTGGATACCATGGCTGTTCTGCCCACATGGGAGCAACTAGGAGGAGTGTCATTTGTTCCCTGTGAATCTTGTTCACTACCTTGCTCATTTAAGGAGTTGGGGGGGAAAGCATATGCAAATTTCCATGACCAGGGATCACACACTTTGGTTAAGCAGCATGCTACAAGCACCTTGTTTTATGGCCAGTCTCTTGATGACTGCTGTTATACATCTTACAACTAACGCATTTAAGCAGCATGGAAAAGAGGAAAAAAAATGACTAGCTGCAAGAATACCATAGGCCCAGGTACATTTGGCCTCATAGCGAAAATCAAAAGCTGTCACCATGAATGTATGCACAGTAAGTAAACATATCTTAAAGTGAAATATATAAATGTAGTTCAATTAACCTTCCCCGTAGAAGAACGCGTGCAAGACAAAATAGCATTGGACTGTTCAGAAAAATAACTTGAGAGAGGAAATGTTCCAATACATATACTGGCAAAGTATAAAAGGTGCTGACCTGTTAAAACCAACATTCTGTACTGAATAATCCCTGTAAAACAAAACCCCATTACAAGACAAGTGTTCTTGTGGGTAAGCGTCTGCACTGGGAACATGTCAACCTTGCTAAATTCCTGGTAGCCAAATACATGAACCAAGTGATTGTGACCGTCCTCTGCAAAAAAGTTATCCTGTCCACCCACATGTGTCCTTTAGTTGTGCCCTGAAAAGCACCACAATCAGGAGAAAATAACTGTGCCAGTGTCCAGAATTGCAACCTCTCCTGCCACATCCTGGGCCAATACTCATGACTTGCTTGCCCTCTCATCATTTCCCCTACTCATCCCCATACCTGGCTTTAAACAATACTTTGCTTTATAAAGATAACTTGAAAAGTACACATACCATAGTGTCACTCAAATATATAAATCCTTATAGAACTATGTTCGGCAAAAAGTGTACATTTGTGGCATTGATCCCCTCCCCCATCTTGCATGGGAGACTACAAATACCAGAATGCAATTCAGCAAAAGGCACACACATTTCTCAGACAGCACTGGGAACAAAGAAGATCTTTAAACCATATTGCTACATTTTATATAAAAGAAAATGTTATTCAATTTTTCGTTGCACGCGTACGCTGGATTTGTAATTCTCCATGTATTAGCAACTCCTTATCCAGAGATAGCTGCTCTTTTTATGTCGGCCTCATGGCAGCTTGACCTTTAGAATGCAATACTTTGGACAGTAGCACGGTTTAAAAACAAAAAAAATGCAGATGCCATGTTAGTGTGTTATGAGATGTTTAAAACTGAGAAAACACACAGCATACAAGACTGTGGACCGTCTCCCATCCATGCAGTAACCGGGACTGACGCTGCTTAGCTTCAAAGCGAGGAAGCAGCCCTCCCATTCAGGCTATTTTGTTCTAGGTGGCCGCTTGTGCTCATTTATTAGGCAACATGGCCTGAGGGAGCCGGCCCCTTCCTTGCTTTGAAGCTAAGCAGGTTTGGTCCTGGTTAACAGCATGGATGGGAGTCCTGGATGCCCAATGTGTCCCTGGATTTTTCACCCCGACATCCCTGTAGCTGTAAAAATATATATATATTTTGTTCTTTATTCTATACCCACAGCTATAAACTAAAAATACCCTTGTTTATACCCTTGGTTATTATTTTCCCAGACCCTCACCAAGTTCCCCGCTCATGTGTGCCTGCTCCTCCCACTTCCTTGATAGCTTCCTCACCTCCCCTGCCCTCACAATATAACACTTGCTGTTTCTGTGATGCAGTTTGCTTTGAAAAGTCAGCTATTCTGCCCGATAGCCGAGGTTACAGAAAATCTTTGTGTTGCAATCTCAGTCCGTACACCTCCTGCAACTCCCAGATTCAACTTGGTATCCCATTACCTATTACCCCCCCAATCCCCACCACCTCTTCCCTAAAGGAATTTCTCTGATTTTTCACCTGGAAATGGCATTTTTCTGCTTTTTGTTTTCGGCTAAGCAAGGTTATAGCCACAGCTATCTCTTGCCTCGAGAAAGAAAAAGATGGCGGCTGTTTTATTTATAAAGCCCTGGTTTCTTGGCAATTTACCCGTGATATAGCCATCTGTTTAGGAGTAGGTGGCACAACCTTTTCTGCCATATACTAAAACAAGTATTGGACTGAATAAACCCAAACCACAAAAGGAATGAATGCCAAAGTTTGGGACCAGATCCAGACCTGTGTAGCGGTTTTGGCTGTGCGGTCCGGCAGAAATGTTGCTTGTATGTCTATGGGAAAATGAATGGGGACTATGTCGAAACGGCGTTTCTTAATAACTTTTTTCCTTTTCAAAGAATCTATCCAAAACTTCCAGTCGATAGAGGGGTGTCATGATTTCTTGGATTTCCTATGTAACTCGGTTTTACCTTAACTATAGGGAGGCGACTGACACCCTATATATATGTACACACATTTCCAAAGGAAATACCGACTTTGAAGATAGCCTGAATTCTAGTACACACTACCCAGTTGTAAACTGTGTTCAAGATTCATCTGTGGCAATTTTTCAAATGATTGTTGATTTTTTTATTAGTGGAGTAGTGCTGCCCTCCCGCCACTGGGCTATTGCTTTTTTATGACTTTAAAGTCCTGTCAGGTGAAACCTACTGGCGCGTTCTCATGCATTTTCTAACGTGAGCTACACAACTCAATGTAATACTAAAATAAATGTAAAAACTACTTTATCTTAACTTTTTAAGCAAATTGGTATTTGGCTAAATTGCAGATATCGCACATTATCTGTGTTACCGGGATCAGTATCCAACACAGATGCAATCTATTTCCTGCACGAGCAGGATTATGTTCAATATCTCACTTAACAGGCACCACCCAACAACCTTATTTGCATTCACTTTTTGCATTATCTTGGTCCCCTATGACATCAGCTTCCTGAGCAAAGTTGAGTGATAAGCCAAACATTTTTTCATGAACAATGTGTCACACAAACAGTCCTTTCACCAACAATCCAAGTGGGATAATTTACTTTCGATTAGGTGTTCTTAGTTTTCCAAAAGAGGGAAATGTTTTAATAGGACAATAACGATAAAACACATCCGATGAAGGGTCTGCTCATGGACATACATCTTAACCTTTGGTTTCAGCAATACTGGGAAGAATGTTACAACACAATCCAATAAAGTCTATAATCTGTTCAAACTTCCAATGGCAAAACGACTCAGTGCGCCTTATCTAAAGAATGCTTACATACCGCCGGCAGTTACGTAGCATTTCAGCTTTCAGTCAATAGGACTCTGACCAATACAACAGTGTGAAACTGCGTGTTCCAATACCGTCGCAATATGGAGTAGAACAGTAATCCAGTGGCTCGAATTCTCGAATTGCCTCATTTTAATTCGGACAGAAAAATGGTAGAAGGGGCTGGTCCATCACCACTTATGCGGTTCACATTCCTTCCCAAGTAATTTGAGGTCCCCACGGCACCATACAGAGCATGATCTTGCAGTTTGGCTGCACCGGATCAGTTAGTGGAGAGCCCCACACATGATCCAGTGCGCAAGGGTAACGACTCTCCTCCATAACTCTCAGCCGTAGAGCTCCTGGGAACCATGCTTCTAAAAGGCACACCCAGAAAAAGTGGCAAGCCTCACACCAGGATGATGCATACCAAATGGCATTTGAAGCTGAAGGCTTGTGAAGAGGGTGCAGTTAGAGCAACCAGAAAGCGCAGAAGGGAACAAATGGAAGATTTTGTCACCTTGCTTTTCCTGTCTGTTCTCTCTCTTCCCTGTCCCCTTCATTTCCTGCAGAACAGAAGGGTTGGGTTGTATGCAAGAAGGCAAGGGTCGCTTGTCACAACAACCGGGATTGGACCACTTACAATGGCCTTGATTTTGTAAAATCCCCTGCAGCCTTTTGGATTCATTTTGGACTTCCAAAAAGAACAGAACCCTTAATTGGACCAGTTGTGAGTTGAAGATAGAGTGGTGCCAATACAGGGGCAAGCTCTATCCCCAAACCATTACCTAGGAACACTGGGGATGACTTGTTGTTGGACCAAGGCCTGCACGATGCAAGCTGCACAAGTACTGAGGCTCCCCACTATAGGTATGGGACTTATGCAGGTGCCACCTACGCTCCCTGGACTGGGAGTTACCAGACTCACCTTGTCCCAGGGCCCCTGGATTGTGACTCGTAGCACCAGAAGAGCCAAAGCAGCTGGATTGACGTTTTTTACCAATCCTTGAGCCTGAGTCGACATTGTTTGAAGCTTTCAATGCACTCAGGATCCACAAAGCCTTTTTTGGCACCCTCTTTGAACTGCTGCTTGCATCATTGAACTAGTTTGATGCTGCACTGCACCAGCCGTGCGTTTCGCTGCTCAGCTCAAACAGAAGATCCCCACGATGGAAGTCTTTGAGATTGCTGCATCTTATACCAGGAACTCAAACTGCTGGGATCTTGGCCCAGACCCATCCCAGTCCTCAACTCGAACCGCCGGAAGAATCAGGTCAATGCCGACTCGACCCAGCGGTATCCTTCATCTCAAACCAGCCCACCATCAAACCTAACCTGGCAGACTCTCTGAATCTCTCTGTTCGGACGTCACAATGAACTGCACAAAGCTTCAAATTGAAACCGGCCCAACACTGACTTGACGCCTGGATCAGAGTGGCTCGTCTCATCCAAACCCAGTTTGACCTGCAAGTGCAGCGCTGGTAAACTGCTAAACCACACTTTTTCACTTTTTCTCAAAAGTATATCCTTTACAATGCCTTGCTCTTCAACCCTGCTACAGTACCCAGTGTGCCTTCTAATCCATGTTCTGCAATTTGTTTTCTTTCCACAGGGGTGCTAGAGTCAGTTATTTGCATATTGGTGCATTTAATGAAAGTATATATATTTTTAAAGACTCTTGATAAGACATTCCTTTATTTTGGAGTCTTGTACTATTGGTGTTTGGGTTGCTTCTGCCATTAGATTAACATCACTCACGTTTATAGCTTGCCAATGGTTCACATTATTACAAAAGGCGAAGGAGGTAGATCTCTTGACTGTGCCCGTTTCACCTTTATGATTGGGATCACTGCTGTACTAGTAGGCGGTTTAGCCACCGATCACCCTTGTACCCCTGCAGAGCAGTATTTATTTTATCACAGTCTACCTTTGCTGCCTGGTTTTCTGTTTGGATTATTTGGCGACATGCTGCCGCATTCGATATTTCCAGAAGCCTGGCTCCCCAGTCTCACTGTGTACTTTGGAGGTGGCTGGACAGGAAGGGTGCAGGAGCACCGGAGTGCCGTGCCCCTGTGCCGAGTCTGGTTCCCTGGCCATGCAGACGTGCAGAGAGGAGGTGTTTGATGCATGCAGAGCCCAACTGAGGCTAAAGAGACAGGGACCGGAGGCATGCTGTGCCCCTCAGCCGCTTTCAGCAGGAGACCTGCTTAGCTTGGGTATTTGACATTCTGAGTTGTAGTCAGTGGAAAAGGGTGGAGTTACTCATAATCTGACACATTCTTTACACTGTTTTTTTCTTTCCCTTCTCTGCCTGCTCAGATAGCAATTTCCTTGTTTTTCAGTGTACATGAATTTACAATTTCGGTTTTACTACAGACTGTTTCTGCTACCTATATTAACAAGATATAGGTCTATTTGAAAGTATATTTCCTAGATTGGCAGTTGATTTGTTTTTTCCCTCTGGTCACATATTGCACTGTAGGGATTGCCAGGATCGGAAGCATTTTTTCAGATCAAAATGTCATGTCAAGTCTCTGGGTATAGGAAGTGACTGGGACTGGGCGAGCACATGGGCCAGGTGGGGAGAGCGGGAATGCCATACCCAACCTAGCTTTAAGCATGTGATGGGCCTTCCTCCTTCCGTACTCCCCATGGTTGGCTGTGGGCCTGGACACAGAAGTACCTGCATTCTTTTTTGGAAACTAAAGTACAGTATTTCTGAGAAAATGCAATTTTTTCAACACATAGCAATATTTTGCCTCTCTGCAGGCAAACACCTAAAAACAGAAAACAATTAACAGGGCATGAGGGCAGAGCAACAGGAATAGCACTGGAAGGGCCATTATTGCTTCATAACTATTGAAAGTGGTTGTGGATGAAAGAAATGTCTGTGCTTGAGGGTACCAAATAATAGTAACCAGTTGTAAGACAATAAGGTGTGGCCCCTCTTATAAATGTTTTGGCAAAGAAATGCCAAATTTGATAATGATATTACAGAACAGAAAGCAAGCTACTCCATTTCAAGACCGACTCGCAGACCAAAGCCTGTGAATACTTTGGGCCTGATTCACAGAGCGTTTTCCAATGGGACTGCACCATTATAAAATGCTTCCATGAATCAGGCCCTTTATCTACTAAGATGTCCAGCAGTGTTAACAATCATTAACTAAAACAGGGACTGATAAATCCAATAGCTGCGCTTTTATACAGGCCCTATATTGGCATTTTGCAGACATTCTCCCATCATTTGCTCTGATACTCAAATCATATCTCAGGTATCACATGCCATTAAGTGCCCAGCTACTCGCACCATTGGTAGGGACTTCTGTCAAGTATGATGCATCTACATTGTTGGGCAGGCATTTTGAAGGTGATCTGAGAAGTGAATGAATATGTTCATGGCTGCAGAACACCTTCGTCCCTTATACTCCATTGGCACAAAATGCTGCCCTCTGCCTCTCCCACCGTGTCGAGCTTTCTGTATGTTTTCACATCGTTCATTTCAGGAGAAATGAGACACAGACTTAATCCAATTGCTCTCTCAACCCACTTCTAGAACGCAGGAAATGGTGGGCCCGCCATTAATCAGCAAGGGGACCAATCCAACAGTAGATCCTGCGGGCTACTGCTATACCTGCTATTAATCCTCATCATCTGGTTTTTCAGCTAACTTGCCATAGCACTTAAGAAAATGCAAAAAAAAGAAGGAGGTTGAAGCACTAGCCTCGGTCTTGGGCTTCTGTCTGGCCCCACACTTGGATTTCTTTTCCAAGAAGAAGGTTTTACAAGTTTGACAAAGATCATCCATTTCTTACAGTACAGTCCAATCCTCAGCCTCTCTGCAGGTTCTGTGTACCACGTTTTTAAGTCTTTACATATACTTCAAAGTTTCCTTTTCCTAAAGAACACGTTTCCTTACCATAACCATCAATTTTGACTTGGTATTTATCAATGTTCTAGTTTTGTACTTGAGGGCTGGAACCCTCCAGGTTCACTCTCCCTCCAGTTCTGCGCGCTACATTTTGTGGGTTTTTAGGCTTCCCAAAGTCCTATGGCCCTTGATCTCGGTCTCAGTGGGGCATCCGCCCATTCAAATTTTCTTGGCTCCAGTAACTTGTGAGTTTCCTAGCCTCAAATGTTACTGTCTCTCTGTTTCTCTGTTTCTCGCGGCTCTCCATAGCCTTCTGGCCCTCGTTAAGGTTTGCTTTATTGCATCTTTGGTAGCGGGTTGCCTGCTCCGGTTTATATGTCTCCTGCAACCTTTGTGGCTTTTCCAGCTGTGGATATAAAACTCTTGGTTTCTCAGGGCTCTTCAAAGCCCTCGGACATTCTGATAGGCTTGCTTTATCGCTATTCAGGTTTACCTGGCTGCCGTAACCCTTGTGGACTTCCCAGACTCAAATCACACTTTTCACCCCTCTGCGCGGCGTAACCTCTTCGGGAGCATTCGCTTCCCTTCTGCTGCTAAGCTCAGCAGCTAATGCAATTCTTGTGCTGAGCTCGGGGTTTCGGTCTCTCCACTACAATTTGCTCTCAGTGTCAGTTAACGGGCCCCAGGCCCACCATGGCTTCCTTGTGGTTGCTCCACTATCCCAGTCTCCATCTTGACCCAGGCCTCTTTGCCGGTAGGGGCAATAGCCTGCCAGCATCTTGCAAGCGTTTTGTTCGCTCTCCATGCTACAGCTGGCTCCATGGTCTAGCATGACTCCGCCCCTCCAGGACAAATTCCTATCAGAGGCTTGCCTCTGCGTAGGATTCTCTTCCATGTGTTGTTCTGCTTTGACTGTGGCATTCATTTGGGATCCATCATTGTCTAAAGCCAAAGAGATTGAAGAAATGTCACTATTTGGTGAATCCAAATCAGGGATTACAGCCTTTCCAATTCCCATGTAGGCAGACAATGTGCTGGACTGGATCTCTGTTTCACTGAAGTCAATAGATTCGCTGCAGAATTGACCGTAGTCTATTTCGCCGCAAATCTATTTGACCTTTGGGAAAACAACCCAAATTCCTGTCCCACCAGCAGCCCTATACCAATCCCCCCCTCCCCTACTTACCTTTTTCGCCGGCCTCTGGCGCTCCTGCTATACCCCTGCAGTGTCATTTCCGCCCCTCAGAGCCGACGATGCAGGGTCCTTTTTTCCATTATTATTTATTTTTTTTAGTCCCCCCCACAACCCAATATGCTGAACATGGGGAGCGGGGAACACCACCGCAACCCCCACTCCTCATGTTCGGTATAATGAGATTCAATTTGTTAGCAGTGGCTGAATTCGGTCAAATCGTTCATAAGGAAGAAAACAAAAACAAAAAAAATCAAATTGGGTAGTACCTGCTGGACCGGCATTTATCAGAATGGGAGTCCTTGTAATGGGAGTCCTTGTCCCCAAGAAGGGAGTCACTCCCAGTGAGGTCCCACTTGCTCACCTCCCTAGCCTCAAAGGTGGTAACTCCCTTCTGGGGAGAAGGGATGAATAGTCCAGATTCATCACTAAACTGACAGGCTGTGTGTCCCTCATCACATTCCATTTGCATCCTATCTGTACACGTATGCAATAGTTTCTGCTTATAGTTTCTGCTTATAAGTTGCTATAAGCACCACCTAAAAGCCAAAACTAAAAAGGAAGTATTACTGACAGGCCCACCATGCTGCCTGATGTTTTGTCTTGCCCCTCCACCTCTCAACACAGCTTGTGACTGGCTTGGGCAGGAGAGGAAGTCTACCATCAGCCTATTTGCTCTTTTATCTATCGGCTCTCTTTAAAACCGATCATTGCAAGCCTTAACCAGGAAGTAGAGTGGAGGAGCAAGCAGACTGGGGAATTCTTCCAGGTCAAGTATGAGGACCCTGCAGGCCATAGAATAAATGACTTCCATCCACGTTCCACCATCGGGATCTTGCTCCCTTTCTGCACCCAGTCACAGGGTGATGCCCATTTCTCTCTCCCAATAGCACTACCCCCAGCTCAGCGCACCTGCCCCATTCCTACAACATCCATGTGTCTCTTCTCCCCCTGCACAATCCAAAATAAAACAGTGTGCTCCCTCCCTTAGACCCATCACTGTTTTCATGCATCGCTGTCCCATCCACACACAACATCTGACGCAACCATCAGCAGTACAACCCCTCCCTCGCACCTGCTTCTAGAGCAGTAAGCACTAACCACATCCCATTCTCCCCCATTCCTGTGCCTACAAATGAAAGGATGTCACTCTCAACAGCAGTGCCATCTCATTTTCTCATCCTCCACTCCTACTTCTCCCCTGCCCTGTGACGCATGAATGATTAAGTGACATACAAGAAGTTGCCATGAGTAAGCCAAAAGGAAAATCATTTTGTTGTGGTCAATATAAGAATGGTCACTACTATAAATGGTTGGAGCAACACTACCATCTAGTAACCTACAAGTGAGGATCTTTTTAATCTCTTAAATTGCAAACTATATCACTTGTAGGGATTCCCAATGTTGTGTTCCCGGAATATGAACACAGTGTGTGATTTAGGCAATTTAACATGTATCTATGCAGCACTAACTCTAGTCTACAGTACAAATATGTGTATGATTAGCAAAATCATCCATTCCATGTTTTACGTCATCATTTTCCTGGGTTGGCTCGTGTTTGGCACTTATAGCCAGGCCAGATACCCTAACTTGCGCTATCCATGAATTTCCTGACTCACCCAGCTCCACTTGCAATTTTTCACTTTTCCTCAAATGAAATGGCATGATCAAGTTTCAGCACAGCTAAAACACATGCAGAAGATGTTCTGCCACTAAACCATCATTTGGGGGTCACTTGGGGTCACAAATGCGACTCCTGGTATCCCAAGCGACCCCTGGCACTGCCATAATGTGAGGTCACTGACTTCAAAAATAAATTATTTAATTTTGAAATCTGAGCCGATTTGATTTTGGGGGCTGCAGGAGAGTGGGAGGGAGAGGAGATGTGTGGAAGAAGTGGGGCAGGAAAGGGGTGTGCAATAAAGGTCATCAGTGAGAAAGCAGGCATGATATGCATTAGTGGCTAGACTGGAATTTTGGTACAACCAGTCTAGTCATTCGTTACTGTGGAATGATATTTGTACTAGGCATCTATAATAAAAAGAATCATGTTAAAGGGAAAGTGTGCTAAAAAATGGTATTGGGCCTCGTTACGAGTCCGGCGGTAACCGAGGCGGTAAAACCGCCTGGTTACCACCAGACTCGTATTACCATTCCGCCTCCGTGATTCCCGGAATTACCGGGGCATTACAACCCCGGTGTCCCAGGAATTCCAGAGGCGGAATGGTCTAAATCCCCATCCCCATTGAGTCCTATGGGACTCAATGGGAATGGGGATCATGGAAACACCGGCACCATCTCGTGATGGTGCCAGTGTTTCCTCGTCCACCTGCAGGCGGGCGGTGGTAAACCCGCCAGGTCAGACCTGGCGGGAACGCCACCTCCCGCCTGCAGGACTCGGTATCGGGCGGTCCGGAATTAACAGTGGCGGCGGGTTTACCGCCAATGTTATTTCCGGACCACCCGACCTGTAATGAGGCCCATTGTCTTAAAAGATCGGCAATAATAAAAAACCTTTTTAAACATCTTTTTAAAGAAAGTTCCTATGTAAAATGTTGCACAAATCATGTTTAAAGCCCTTTAATTTCAAGCACTAGAAGGCAACCATTTTGTGAAATGGATGAGCCTCCTGTGCTTGTGTTAATCTCTGCCCTCGCGGCACTGATGTTGCAAAAGCCACCTGCTAGCCCCCTTCCTTGCCTCATAGCGTCTTTTAAACACTTGTATATGATATGGCATTCGTAACGCACCTATACACATGTGAACTCTGAAAGGAAAAACCTGTAATTAACACACAGACACCATGGATTTCTTAACCAGCGTTTTTATTTCATTTATTCATGCTTATGTGCTTTGCTTACTATGACTGCAGTTATCTGTGCTCTGGCAGTAAACTGTACCACCAGCCAAGGGGAGCCTTGTAATGTTGAGGTATCTGGACAACGGGGATCAGTCATGCAGACAGGGAACAGTGGACTTTGGAATGTAATAGGAAGAAAGGACAGGAGGAGGCCCATTAAAAGAAATGGCTGTGGAGAGATAAGAGGAAGGCGAAAAAGGAGCGATCAAGGAAAGGAAACGTTAACCCAGCCTCGGGGGGCAGGACCCCAGAGCCAAAGTGTATCGAGCCATGAAACCCTTTTTTTTTTACGCTGGGCTGAGGAGTCACCTAGGGTTGCATGTGCTTTGCAACCCTGGGAGAAGACATTGAAACAGCCCATGTGAGTGGAGCAGAACGAGTGAAGAAAGTGGAGCAGCTACTGGCAATCCAGGGTGGCGTGAGTAAAGAGATGACCAGCATCAGGCACATAGACCAGAGCACCACCCTGCCCAGGTAAGGCAGGCTCTGGTCCAGAGCAGTGGGAGCCATCTGCTGCTGAATAAGCCACCGCCCAGTGAAGCGGTGGCCTGAGCGTGGAAGAAGAGCTGTGCCCGTGGAAGTAAAAAGTGTGGTGGAGTGGACTGGGTGGGGCCGCTAACTCAATCGCCTCAGGCGTCGTGAGGTGGGGAGATGGGCTGGCTCCTCTCAGAGGCACGGATTGTCACAACAGAGCCACGCTGGAGGAGGCACTGGACAGTGTGCTGGATCAGCCCCAATTCCAGGAGGTAAAGAAAATGGTAGAGGAACTGTGTGGCGCTGGTAGCGATGATGCAATGGACATGAGCAGTCAGTGGCCTGTACATAGCTAGTAGGGCCCCTCATGTGTATACTTCTTAGTTTCAAATATAATTGGGGCAGTCTGCAGCAGTCTCTGGGGAAAATGGAGGTGGTGTTGGGCGATAGTAGGCTAATGGCATGCTTGCTGTACTTCACGACCTGGGAAGTTTTTTTATGAGAGTAAAGTGCACAAATATGTTACCTGGGAATTGTCCAAGCGGTCCTACCACAGTTCCTAAAGGCAGAGTGGGCCCCTTAAGAGCTCTCCAAGAGCTGTGTAACTGGGAAGCAAACCTAGGGAGTGCTGTCCTGCTCTTGGTGTCTGCCCCAGGGGTCCTCAAGCAACTAACCAGAGGGAGGGGGGCCAGTCTGAGCAGGGATTCGCCAAGCAGGGCTGTGTTACGTTCACTGTTTTGAGAATAGAGTTCCTTGGTTAGGGCAAAAAAACCATCTACCTTTAGGGTGGTTATTGAAGTACTGGATTCATTCTGCTTTCGCAGGTCACTTAATGCTCTTTCCTCCAGAGCTAGTCTGGGGCTGGGAAATGTATGTAGTGTTCCGTCCCTGGTGGCATAGGCCAGATAGCAGGCAATGTAAAAATAGACCTGGCCTACATAAGCATCACCAGAAAGGCATGGGGTATTTTGCATGGTTTGTGTCAGCAGCAGTTCCTGTCCAACCCACCTGTGCATCTTAGGTTGATTATTCATACGTCTGGCGTTACAAGCATAACTTCTTTGTCCTTTGTAAGTTTAAATAAAGAATCACACACTCTACAATTACAAAGACAGAACTGTTGACTTTGCCAATGCTTGTGGCTATACATATTTGAGTAGAGCATCCAACCATTGACATTGCTTTTCTATGGAGAGTAATGCTTTGACGCTACCATTTCCCACTCTGCCCCATTTCCCTGCAGCGACAAGATGGAGCAGAGGGGAGATCTCTGCTGTGCACTCTGACGTACATTCCTCCTCCGTCTCGCCAGTGCGTTTCTTTTTACATCTTGATGATATTTACATGCTTGGTTTTCCTTTTGCTAAACGTTGTCTGAAAAGCATAAGTTGCAGGCAGCGTCCACTTTTCCACAAGTTTACTTTTCCACAAGACGGAGAGGGCAATGACATAGCAAAAGCGAGTTCGTCTCACTTTACTCTTCCCTTGCCTCACTTCGCCTCAATATTTCAAATTGCAATCAGGGGGCCCCACAGCATGCAAGTGGCAATGCTGGCGGTCCCTAGCATGAACTGTGCATATGTTATAACATGAGGCGCTTAGTGAGTATAGAGAAGCAGCTATGTGCCTCTGCTTTTAAAACCAGGTAGCATATATACACTCTTGCAGCCCGGCTTTGCAGGGATGACAAGCGTTGCACCAAACTTTGAGGATGATGCGAAGAGGGCAATCAGTGGCTTGTGCCATGTCAGAGAAGCGGGCCATGTAAACCTGTACACCTTGCACTCACCGGAAAAAGAGACCGACTTTCAGTGTACGCTACAGAGAAGTGCGTCACATGGAACATACATCACTTCCTAAACGCTATAGTAAAATATAAAAATACAATATAACCGACAGAATATATTCGCACCTTACTATTAAAACTCACGTAGATTGATGTGTTATTTTGCCTGAATGCCGGGCACAGACAGTGCATGGAACGAGCTCATGGTCCATGCTACAGCATTCAAAAAGAGATTGGTTATTGTGCGGAGAATGCGTAGCGCACGTGCCTCAGAGCCAACAGGGCCATTACGCAAGTCCCTGCCTACGCTGGAGCTTCAGGCGGCACATGAGGAAGGCTCACCTTCCAAGGGGAATGCAGAGGTCAGTGCAGTGTAGACGACATGCTGGGCAGACACCTCTCATATTTGGCACACTGAGAGGCATGTTTTCCCTGAGGCATGTTCCTGCGTATCAATCGCTACAAACAGCCTGCTTTTAGGTTTTTTTGGTTCACCATGATCACATAATTTCCAGTCCTTCCCATTACGGCTGGCTGACCCATGTGTTGCATTACCTTCCTCTGTGTGCTAACCAAAAGAGATCCACTATACAGGAGATGTGTGTGTGTCACGATTGGCTCCCTTCGCTCCCCTTCCCACCAGTTGGGGGCATGATTTGGGTTTATTCCCTACTGGACTTTAATTCTGAACCTTATGCTACAGTGCTGTGGTGAATTGGGAGCGCAAAATCCTTATTTCCCATACTACTTCCATTCCGGATACTTTCCAGGTTTTTGGTAGCCAGCATGCCGCTTTAATCAAAAGACTATTCTTCCCAGAATGCCTGGCCCACTGCTTCATCTCCACACTTACAGGACAAGGTTGGGTGGAGGATACGCAACACCTGTGGCTGGCAGGTGGAGCAAGCAGCTCACCTGAGGTGTGTGCTTGTTAAGCTTTAAAAGCCTCAGTTTGCTTCAGTCCATTGCTGGTCATTGATGCAGTGTTCCCGTTTGTAACTGGTCCCTTGTTCCTGGTTCTTGGCTTAGTGCCTAGTTCCTATTTTCTTGTTTCTTTTCCTTGGATTTCGAATTTAATGTGCTTATTAGTGATTTCTGCTTCCTGGATTCCCTTTCTGTCTTCCTCTGTTTTGCAGGCAGCACTTCGCAGTGCTTTCCTTTTTCTGTGCAGCCCAGTTTGCCTGTGTTCTATATTTCTTTGACTTTGCCTATTCTGCTGTGAAACCTTGATCCTTTAGTCTCTCCCCATGTGATAAGGCGGTGGAAAGGAAGGAAGATCAGAGCCAGGACAAGGCCTATAGCAAGAAGCCAATCAGACCTTGGGGGATGAGGTCATAATGGAGCGAGGGAGGTTACAGCCTGGGAGAGACAGACAACTGGGCCAATGATAATGCTCTAGAACAGGAAAGGTTCCAAGAATGTCATCCTGATGCAAGCTTCTAGTGTTTGTTTTTGAATTAGAGAGAAGAGTTGGAGGAGGGCCTAGGGCCTGAGGAGGAGGTGACCTATGAGTGGGCCTATTGACCTGCGGCCATAACAAAGCAGTGGTTCAAGTTGCAACCGTTGTGCCCCGTTCTGTTGTAACCCGTATATAGAGACTTGATAAGAAATTTATACAAGAGAAGAAATTAGCCGTGAGAGAGTTGCTGCTGACAGTCCTAACGGCACTAGAGACCCAGCTGGAGGCGTCTGTCATCCGAGAACTTCATCGAAGGAGCCGTCGGGTCCGCGGCTCCCCTCTGTAGCCCCCACCCTCCTGGAGGAGGAGCCGCGGCGCAAGCCTCTCCTGCTGACTGACGTGCCGGCAGGGAGAGGGGGCCCGACTCTGCGAGCGAATTGCAAGCGTCAGGCGAAGAAACAGCTGACAGCTTGACAGAGCCCTGAAAACAAAGTCGTCCTCCGAGCGAGCGGAAGAAGGAGGAGCGCTCGCAGCTGCTGTAAGCCACCGAGGAGGGAGCCGGAAGCCAAGGTGAGCGTCGAGTGAATGAAAGGAAGAGTGGATGAACAGAAAGGCAAACGACCGTGCTAACGGTTGTCCGTGAAGCCTTTCCAACAGGGGCCGAGCCCTAAGGAGGCTGGAACACAACCAGCACCAATGGGGGCGTGAACTGGAGACCTCATTTCTGGAGAGCAACAGAGAAACGAATAGAGAGGATTGAGAGACAATTTGAGACTTTAAGGAGTTGAAGATGAGTGATCCCTAGGAAAACAGTTTCCACAGAGTAAAAGACAATAGAGTCCCATCTCCTGGAGAAAACTCCCGAACACTGTTAGCCTCAACAGAATGGTTCGTGACTACAAGTAAACAGAATGTTTGTTTTTTTTAAGTATGGAAAAGGGAACGGAACGTTGTCCCCCCTTTTCCCAGAATTAAAGAGGCCTGTTGTTTCTACAAATAAAAGTCAGTAAGTCAAGTGTTGAAGGCTGGTCTTCTCATTTCCTGGTCCCTACACCCGTTTATAGATTTAGCTTTTTGCCTTTTTTCCCTGGACGTGGAAGGGGAGGTTTTGCCTTTGTAATTTCTTTTTCTCTTCTCCTGTTCCTTTACTTCCTCTTGGAATGTTTTCCAGTGTTCCCCTTGCACTTCATGTTTTTCCTATTGATTATTAGGTGTGGTGTGCAGTTGAAGCTAGTGTAGTGTGAATGCCTATCTTTTCCTCAGTATTCTGTAATCACTAGTCCTACTTGCCCCTTGCCATGAGTGTTATGTATTAAGTTATCCCCCCATTGCTGTTATAGCCTTTCTGAGTCATTGTTTGATCAACAGTGTTCGTGGGCTTCGCTGACATTTCAGATGGTCTTTCTCGTCCTCGTGAGTATTGTCTTTACGTTACCTTATACAATACCATCAAGGGTGTTCGCTCACAGATCCTGTCATTGCTTGCCCTGTATGTGGGTCTAACGCTGTCAGTACCTGTACACGCAATTGTGGGTAAGGAGCTTGCCGACTTGCTTTGTAATCATAAGGAGCTTCTAAGTGCTTACCCCCATCCCTTTTCATATATTTGTATTGTTATCCTGCTCTACTTGCACATCCTGGGCTTTAGTGTACATGTGTCTTGGTTCCTGTGTCCCTTGCCATATTCACCGCCTTTGTCCTCTCATGACAGTGTGAGAGTCCTTGGGAAAGATAATAAATGGAGTTGTATACGCAATGCATAAACACTCTTCATGCTTTACAATCATATGCCCATGTACTCATACCTTTTGGCAGGCATAGGCATCACATGTTCAAGTACTAATATAAATGCCAGAGATTGCCATCAAATGTTCAGGTCCACACATAACTGCTAGGTAGCCAAGCACTGTAACCACATCCTTTTCATGGATTCCCATGAAATGCACAGGTACTCGCGCCATTAAAAAAATAAAAATACAAAAAAAATATATATATAAAGTGTCGGGGTTCTCACAAAATTCCAATGCATTGGCATCAAATAACTTGACAGTCATATCTGCAGCACCAGTGATTGAAATCAAATGTCCGGGTGCTCACTCCACAACTATGGATTTCCGTCAAACGCCTAGGTACTCACACCCATGGCCAGTATTGCCATCAGGCACCCACATTTACCACTGGCATGGACTGCAATTAATGTCTAGATGCCCGCCTTCTGGCCAGGGATTGTCATCCAATGGTCAGGTATGCCATGGACAAACAGATGGCTCCATTATGCCAATGCGTGGGAGTAATCGAACATCCTGGCGATATGGAGGCTCAAGCCATAGGTTCTTTCTTTAGACACACACACTGCGTAAAAACCCACTAGGAGCATAAGTGAGGGAAGAAACTGTTGGCAGAGATAAATCCGTGTTTACATATATTTGTAGCTTTCAGTTTATCAAGAATTGCTTTTTGTACTGCATCAAACATGTTGTACAAGGCATGTGTTACTTTATGGCACACTACCCACAAATGGAAGGGACAGCCTTTCCAGACACAACTTGTTGCATATTTCTAAGGAGCTGAGACTGCTTCCAGTGGAGTAACTTTGCGGACAATGTTGAGGGAACATGACATCTAAATTAAAGTGACACCTGCCAAATGAGTGGGACAAAATGGTGTGCCACAAAAGATGGATGGTAGGGGGAGTGGGGGTGGTGTGACAAACATCCTTGCCGCTCCTGCTCCCCCTAAAAGTATGCCCACTGAAAATGCAGAAAAATAGGCCCGGTTTGATGCTACGTTTAATGGTTTAAAAATGGTGCCTGTTATGCAAGGCCGCCTACAATGATGATGGCACAAGTCAAAATTAGATACAAAAGGAAATTAAAATCTCTTCAATGCATGATAAAATAACAAATGTCCTCTCAAAGATTTTTTCTCCCTGCTACCTTTACTGTGACTATCGACTATCAAGTCTCCCTCAGTTGGCCCTTTCTCTTGCTCGCGATTACCAGGACTCATGGGTAATGCAGCTCTGCATTTCTTAATTCCCTGTATGGGATACATTATTGCTCTCTTCCGCCACATTGGGGAGTGACAGAATTCCACTCCCAAAAAAGACAATTCACTTCGGAATTCTTGAGGCTTCTTAGTGCCACACGCTTAGCCCTTTGAAGTTTAAGAACTAATACTTCCAACAAACCATTCTCACTGGTTTGCCTTCACTCTCTCAGTGCCTCTTGTGCACAGTGTGTGGGCATGGCATGTGCACAGTGTGTGTACTTGGTGGGTGTATGTGAAGTGTGCAGACGTATTTGCAGTGCTCAAGGGTATGGAAAGGTGGTGGGCCCATGTGCAACATGAGAGTGTGTATGTGTTTTGTAAGAGTTGTTTGTACAGTGCGACTGGAAATGTGCAGTTTAAGTTTACAGTGCGAAGGTGCATGTGCAATGGTAGGTGCAGACTGAGGGTGTGTGTATATGCCATGTGATGATGTGCAGTGCAATGGTGCATTGTGTGAGTGTTTATGTTACGAGTCTTTTATACTGCTCCAATTGCCATCATATGCCCCACAGCCAGACCGTACCCAAAGAATAGAGATATTGTGACCCCGTCAATGTTAACCAGACAGTACTCTAAAGTAAGGGAATGTAGTAAGGATCACAGAACAATAAATACAGGAATAACGAGGCAACAAGATACATTGAGACACAAAGGGGACTAGGGACTAAAGATGGGCATGTGACTAGTGGTGGTGCCATTACGTGTCTTTGTGTATAGTGGGATCATGAAGAAAGAAAAGGAAAATTTAATTCCTCATGGAGATTAGTAGTTTCACATGAAGGCATTTTTTCGAGACATCAGAGAGAAGTGGATGTATGATGGATCCAAGAGGTATTTGGACATTCTCTATTAACAGTTGGACTAAAATGTGTCAGGAAGTGTTGATAGGCTTCCCCCACTATGTCCCAGATAGGAAGCTGGCCTGTGCCTGGCCATTTCAGAGGGGTGACAGAACCAAGAATTGGTTGTGTGGAAGGTGAACGCGGGTCACACAGAAGGAAAGCTGAGAGATGTGCTCAAAAAGGACACGCAGGCAAGAGGAACAGTGATCTGTGCAGCTTATAGACGTGGAAACACCTTTTAACACCCCACTCACCCTCCAAAAAAAGAAAACGGTGGGTACTTGATACCAGAAATGTCAGAGATGTGAATTTTACATGTTCTCAACATCCTGAAAAATTATCACAATTTCCATTAGTGTTCTCCTTTAAATTGCTACGCTTTTATTCTGCACCAAATACCCAGTAGTTCCAGAACCTTTCATTTAACATCTTTAAGAACAATGAGCATAGTGCTCTGACTGAAGTGGTCAGGTTTGTAGGCACCAGCGTGCCATTGTGAGCCTGGGCATGTTGAAACTACGTTCCATAAAACAGGGACCAACGCCCTTCTACGTACTACTGTAAGCCCCAAAAAGCCACAAACAGCGAGGTTTTGATAGACAGAAAAGCTAGAAGGGAATATGGGTACGTTTAAATAAAGGTGGATTTTGGACCATACCTCCTCTGGGGCAAAAACCCTGTCCGGGCTTCCTTGAAGTTCCTGATACCTTCTAGGAACTTTATGGGGATGGTTATAGTGGTGTGTAACCCAGTACTCCTCTTAGGCTATGGCTGCGCTTTTCTGGGAATAAAGCTGCAAAATCCAGCCCTGAATAGTCTTCTCAACCTGCACTCTAGATACCTTCCACTGTTAATGGAGGACAACATGTGAACCTTAGGTCAAAATAAGGGAGCAAAGCCTGCTCCACCAGATTACATTTCCAGTTCTACTTTGGGCGTTATGGCCCACTTTCGTAAAAAGAGTGCCGCTCCTGTGGTTTCATTTATTTTAGTGTTCCGGGGCCTGCCACCTAACAGCTACTTAAACATTGGCCATTAATGCAAAGCGATGAAATGAAACATCACATAATGTAACCAGATATAAACGTGCCCTAATCAGCTAGTATATAAAGGGACCAGTTCCATGCCCTGCAAAAGAAATGTATATGTATATATTGTGAGAAACATAAGGGTCTTCCCGCATCTACTTCCCCGATATCCTCTGTGCCTGTGAAAGGCCATCACTTTTGGATCCTGCCCCTGGGGATGGACATGTGAGGGAGGACAACCTGGATAGAGGGTCCTTGGGGATTGGAGGCGGGATACCCTTAGGTATGACACAATATTTCACACCTCCTTTCACGAGGGAACATCTAACCCAGAAGTAGTTATGGGATATTGTGCACCATGTTCCCTTATCTCTGAAAAGAATAGGACACACCATCATCACCGAAGTTTTACAGAGGGAGACAGACTAGGAATAAGGTACCGTGGACCAAAACACAATATCTCCCTTGTCCTTATGACAATCAGTTTAACCCTCTCTTGACCTTTTTAGGTCACTATAAGGTAGTTCCCTCTTGTTCCCCTTCTTGGAGTGCCTAATAGTATTGAGACGAGGAAGAACTAACAGAGTTATGGATAATACACATTTTCCCCATCATGTTACTGAGATGAGGAAGAATCAACTGAGATTAATGAATACCATTACCTTTCACCACTTTGGTACTGGGAAGAAGATGGCCAGGCACGTCCTTGCAATCAGAGCAAGGCAGCCTTTAATAAAGAACACCTGCAGCCCATCAACGGACCACACGTGTAAAAGAGGTGGAATACTACTTCTGTAAAGAGAGACTAGTAAGGAGAAAGACACAGCAGAAGCAGCCATGCTGGAGCGAAGAAAGCAGAGATGCTGGAACGCCAACCGAGATCTTGGGAGTCCTGTTGGAGTGACGTGCAGGACTGAGAGCCGAATGAAGAAAAGGCGGACAGCAGGCGCTGCCCAAGAGTGAGGGCAACACTGCACATGAGAGCCATAGCGGGCTGTTTGAATCGCCAGCGATCAGGCTTTCCAACTAAGGGGAGAGTTCGGGAAGTGTCTGGGACACTTAAAAACACCAGGGCGCTCCGAAGAACCACACACAGTAGCGGTTTACATAAAGAAGTAAAACTGTCTTTATTGACTACTGTAATGAATGAAAGCAACAAAGTTAAATCTATTGAATACTGAACTCAAGGAAAGAAGCCAAGTTGCTTATATTGAATACTGAACTGAATGAAAGGAGAAAAGTTGCCTATTTTGAATACCAAACTGAATGAAAGACAGTGGGCCTAATTTTTTTTTTGTTTTTTTTTTTTTTGTTTTAATTGTGTTACAATTTTTACAAAAATATGGCATAAGTAGTCTTCATACATCATACATCAAACGTCCGGATTCCTTTTAATAAGCTTATGCTTGAGGAAATTCCTCCTGCTCGAGCTTCAAGGATTTAAGGAAGAGTGTTACTCCTATAACACATCTGATATTATTCCCGTTCGTCAGGAGTGTCCAGAGGTTTTCCTCGTCGAGGGTGAGGTGGTTTTCCAATGGGTCTGCAAGGTATTTGTCTCTTTTTGTTTTGAGCCCGGAACATTCCATTAGCAGGTGTTTTGTGCTTTCTATGGCATTTATAGATTGACAGAAGCGGCAGGAACTCGATGGTACTTGGTTGCGAATTGCCAAAATTTCGTTGGTTTTTATTTGGTTCAGCTTGAATCTTAGAAACAGACGACTTAGGTTCTTGTCTGGAAACCTCAGTAGGTAGCCACGCGTAGCATTTAGCTTCATTGGAGCAGTTGGTAATTTTGCTGTGATGGAATACGACCAAGCCACTTCTTGAGTGTGAATCCAGTCTGCTTCTAAAAGTTTTTGCGACACTCGATTTGGATTGTGTATGAGTGTCTCAACAGGAAGATCCAATTCTTCCAACATTTTCCGGTTGAATTGTTCCCAGTTTACAAGCGTCCGATTATTTCCCTCGGAAAGTTCTTTCCGTATGAGGTCCAGTACTCTGGCTTCTGGATTATTTATTACCTTACGGTATAACATCAGAGTGGCTCTCAATTTTATTGCCAACAGTGAGGAAGTACATAGCTCTCGTCTTATTAGTGCAATTGGAGTGGATTGGGCTAAACCAAGGACCCTTCGCCAAAAGAAAGCTTCCAATTTCTCCCAGATGGTGTTCGGAGCTAGCAGCATTGCGTCCATCCCATAGATTAGGGCCGGAACAACCTTGGCTTTGTAAAATCTCACGATAGGTACAATCGAAAAACGGCCGTGTTTCTTGTCCACAGCCTTGGCTTGGGCTGTGAGATTTTTTAGCTTTGCCCAAAGTGTTTCAAACATAGTTTTTTCCTCTTTATCGTTACTGATTGTAATCCCAAGGTATTGAAAGGCTTCCACTCTTTCCAGCTTCCTTCCGTCACAATGCCAGGAAAACTTGGAATTCCACTTTGAGGATCTGCCCAGGATAAGCACTTTAGTCTTTGCAGTATTTAGGCGTAAGTTATTTTCCGACATATATGTTACCATATTGTCCAATTGTCGTTGGAGGCCTATAGGAGTTAAGTCCATCAGGATGATATCATCCGCGTACAGTAGACGATCTATCTTCTCCCCTCCCATTGTCGGGGGAAAATGTCTGATCGTGAGGGTGGAATCTTCGTAATCGGCGATATAAGAATTGTACAGCGATGGGGCCAAAGGACAGCCCTGCTTGACTCCTCGTGCTGTTTCAATTTCTTCCGAGAGTCGACCATCTGCACTCAAACGAACTCGGATTGATGTCCCTTGATGTAGAGCCTTGATTGGGTTTAGGATTGACTCCGGACAGCCTTTAGATTCCAATTTCACCCATAGGCGCTCCCTATCTACCTGGTCAAACGCTTGTACCAGGTCGATAAAAACGATATAGATTGGATTGCCACTTTGAAGAGCCTTTCCCTTTAGGACACTCATGAGTAGGATGTTCGTTGAAGTTCCAGAGTTTCTAATGAAACCATTCTGAAATGGGTCCATTGCTTTTGACGAACGCGTCCACTCTTGGAACGCATCTAGGGCCAGGGACGCAAAAACTTTCCCCATTACGTCCAAGAGGGCGATGGGCCTGTATTGGTTCGGGTCGTCGGTCGCACCTCTCTTGTAGATGGGCACAATGTTGGCTTTTCGCCATGTTGGTGGTATTGCTCTTTTTCTGTTACAATTAGCGAAGAGCTCACTCATGATGTTGGCCCAGCACTCAGGATTTTTTTTCAGTTCCAGATTACTAATCCCGTCGGGTCCAGGAGCCCTCGAGTTGTTTAATTTCTTTAATTTGTCTAAAATAGACTCTTTATCATCAGGAATAGACCATGGGCTTGTCTTTTTGTGACGGTCGCTCTTAGAAATTTCAGTTACGTTCACTGCATTAATGGGTGCGAATAATTTTGAAAAATGGTCGATCCAGCGCGCCTCACCCACGTTGTTCTGGATACTCTCATTGGTGTTCTTTTGTGTTCCTTTGATCAAGTTCCAGAACTCTTTAGGCTTCTTGCCACAGATGGTTGACAGCATTTGCTGAGAATCGTTCAGGTACAGCTGGTAACGGTGATTTTGAAGCCAGCTTCTGTAGTGGCGGGCCGATTTTAGCCACTTTTCGTTGTTCTCTGAGGATGGAGTTCTTTGTGCTAATCTTTTAAGTCTTCTGAGTTCCTTCCTTTTCACTACCAGATCTTTATTATAAGCATGGGGATAAGATTGATCTTTCTTCTCCGCCAATGCTTTTACTGGGTCCATTAGAAACCTGGTTAGTAGGGGTGTGTAGTCCAGGTCAAACTCTTTTCTTTTTGACGCTTTTGATCTTGGAATTTGAGAGCCAATAAATTGGGCTTCCAGTTCCCGTATGCCCTTTGCAGATATTTTGACTCGCTTGCCTTTTTCTGTTGTCTCCAATGGCAGATTCTTCAGAGTCGTTTGGGGTTTGGCGGCCCAAACTTCTGTCACCAAGATATTATGGTCACTAAAAGTTGTTGGCCTTATTGTAAAGGAGCAGATCTCTGGCAAAATATCTCTCGAGATGAATATATGGTCTATCGTTCCTTTTTGTTCGTCTCGTTGCCATGAAGGAATTGCCAGATTTGCCTTATTTCGCTGCCAGTGCAGGTTGTGCATATCTCGTTCGGCCATGATCTTGTCAAGAAAAATGCCTCTCTCCCGCGCGAGAGACTTTAAGTTTGGCGATGTAGAACGGTTGCCAATTCCTTCACATATGGCATTGAAATCCCCGCCTATAATGGTACTATGGTCGTTCCATATCTTCTGTGCTTCCGCGAAAGCATTTTGAAGTTCATTGATGAAGTCTTCGTTGGTTGTTACCTGAGGGTTCCAGTAGACGTTGACCAAAAGAATCAAACTTTCCTTTTGATTCAGTGTGTAGGATTTTCTTGTAAGAAGCAAGGCTTGTATCCAGTAAGGAGTTTTTAGTATTTTAAAAATTTCCAGGCCTGATCCTGCTTTGATGGCGGTAATGAGGCCTGCTGATGGTCTTCCCGATTCACCTTTTCTAGCACACGTGAATGCTATGTCGTAACCATCTAGTTGGGGTTTAGTAGTTAACCAGGTCTCCTGGAGGCAGAGTGCATCAAAATTTCCCAGATTAACGTCGGTTTCTCTTGTTAAATGTGCAAAGCCTCTCGTATTCCAACTGCCAAGTCTTAGTGGATGGAGTTTGTGTCTTCCATACTTTTGGCTTTCCCAAGCACATAGAGGTCTTCATTCCCCTCAATCGTTGCTAGTGGTTTTTTCGATTTGAAGCTTCAGCTCTGTGCCATGTCCAAGATTCCACTTCATTTGAACTTAGTCTACCATCATTGTTGGGAGACCGTTTATTACCGTTAGATTGTAGAGGTCGTTTGTTTCGATGAGTGTTTTGTTCCCGATGCGCGTCTTTCTGTGGAATTATCTCGGGTCTTTTTCTCTCTTTTTGATTATCCACTCCAGTTCTTAGATTGGGTGGACTACGATTCATCCAACCTGGCTGTGCGTGAGGCATTTTGCTGATGTATCTAGTGCTCATTTGTGGGGTGGCCTTTATATTTCTCTTGTCTCTTTCAGTTTGTGTAAATAAATCCTTTTTTACGTGAACCTGTTTGGGGTCAGTTAGTTCAAATCCCATAGATAGTAGATTTTCGGATTCTCTCAGTATGTATCTTTTAGTATTTTCCGAGTAGAGGTGTATATAAGAATAATCAGTTCTCCCGGTGGTGCTTGGTTCTACTATCCACAGGTCTTTATTTTCAATCTGCTTCAGACTTGTGATTTGGGTCAAAATTTTTAAAATATTTGATCTGTTCATAGTTATATCCTCTTGCTTTGAGTTGATGTTTTTCAGTCTTAACATATGGGCGGTTAGGATTTGTTTTGCTGCTTTTTTCCGTTCTTGGTCTTGTTCTAGTGTACTTTCTCCTTTTTTTTTTTGGTTCACCTCAGTAATGTATTGGAGGTAAGAGTCTGAGGTCTTTTTTTTGTTATCGTGGCTAAGTTTACGAGCCTTTTTCCGCTCTCCTTTATCCGCCTGACCTCGAGTGTGAGCCGGAGTAGACCAGATTTTGTTTTCCTTCCATATATTTGTTACGTGTCTACATCTCTCGTTTGATCTTTGTTCTTTCTGGTTGTTAGGCCTTGAACTCGAAGTGGATGTGGAGTCAACTTTTTGCGGTCTTTGATTTTTCACTGTTACTTCTCTTGGTGAGTCAGGAATTTCGTACATAAAGACCTTGTGTGGTGGTTCATTTTTGGGAGAGTCCATGATCGCTCTGTGTACCTTTCTCTTTGACGATTTTGTTGGGTCATTTTCGGATCCTGTCTCATCCACAGTCACAATACTCCCATCCGACTGCTCCAAAACCATAAGAACTGGCTCTTTTTCCTTTGCACAGTTAGATCGCTTTTCACTCTCATCAGTAGTTCGAGTAGCTGTTTTCTTCACTGCTTTCTTTGCAAGACCGTTTTTCCTAACGGCAACCTTTAGCTGCTTCAGAGGTATTTGAGAAACCAAAGAAGTAGTTGGTCTATTCCCTTCCTTCTTCGAAGTTTGATTAACGATTGATTTTTGTTGCGAGAATATTCCAAATGTAAAGTTCTTTGGCTTTGCAGTGGTGGCTTTACTGGGGTTCCCGACTTTGTCCCCAGTCTGGATGTAGGAAAAGGGATTAGCTGTTTCTTGGTTTGCCCCCGTCGTGATTGCTTCGTTTTCCGTCACCATATGATTCTCTCCTTCGTCAAGAATAGCTATAATAGCGTCCAGTGGCTCTCCGCCTTGTTCGATGTTAAAAGTGTTGGTGACTCTATCATCATGTGCCAATGGCCCAACCGTTTCGTCCTGTCTGATAGAGGGGGCTATCTGATCTGTGTTGGGATTTTGTGATCGTTTGTTCTCTGGTTCCTCAACTGGCGGATGGGATCCACAGGCAATACCGCAGCGACAGGTTTCAACCTGTCCTTTTTTTTGCGTGCTTCTTTCCATTTCAGGGTTTTGGGCCCCCATAATGTAGCCTTCCAAATATTGCAATTTAGATTGCATTACGGAAAGCATAGACATCTGGTCCCGAAGCGTGTCATTTATAGTCTCGTACATCTTTGTGAATGGCGCCATTGCTATCGTCACTGACGACATTAATGTTGATTGGTCCATACTTTGCTGCACGAGGTTTAGTGAATGTGACTGTGACTGTTGAGTTTCCTCGAGACTCCGCGTCACAGATCGTGCGCGATGTAGTAGAATTGTTTTTCCCCTGTTGATCTCATGTTCTTTTGGGGAAACAATTGGGCCTCGCTCAGCTGGAGGCAGCACTGCTCCGGCGTCCATCGCTAGCTTCTCGTCTGCCTGTGGTCTCTTGTTCTTAGCGCTTTTTGGGTCCGTGTCTCGTGGTTCTTTGGTAAAGCTGCCTTCTATAATTGTGGTTTCATGTGAATATGTATTAGACTCTAGGGTCAAGATCTCTTCTTCAATTCTCTCCTTTTCTGTCCTTAGTTCAGCCTCCAGTGAGGCTTGGGAGCTTGTTTCAGTGGTCTTTCCCGTTGATTCACTCAATTCAGTCATCTTCTTGTGATTATTAGAGTAGTGCCATCTTAGAGGAGTAAAGGACCCTCCTTGTGCTTTGGCTGATGGACTGATCGGTGGATCTGGACTTGCAGTGGCCTCTGCTATAAGGCACTCAGGTCTTAATATATTTGTTTCTGCTTCACCTAGACTCTCAAGGATTTCACAGTCTGACAGCTCATGACCTTGATTTAAATTTGGCTCCAGTTTCGTTCTAAAAAAATCGTTCATGGCTGCCACTGTGCAGCCTTTGATGGGACCGGCTTTTGGCCCCCGTTTCTTTTTTGGTAGAGCTTTCAGTCTTGGGGTCGTTCTACTTCTCACTTTGTTATAATTATGTCGGTGCGGTTTACAGATCGTCGTTAAGGATATGATATCCAGGCTCTCGTTATCCGTTCCCGTTTTTTCTTGTTTCTTTTTCGATTGGGTTTTCATTTGGAGATATGCAACGGTCGGTTTTACCAGGGTCTTAGTTGCAGTGCCCGATTCCGTGACGGTTTCAATATCCTCGGTATTTCCATCCACTGAGTAATCAAAAACCGCCGGATTTCGGTGTGCAGTTTTACAATTGGATGCTTCTCTAGGTTTTTCATTGGCCCTGGATAGCATCAGCCGGGGTTCCTTTAAATTGCACTCTTGATTTTCTGGTGCTGATGCAGTATGGATTTGCGCAGCACATAAAGTTTTCGTTGCAGGCCCCAACAGCTTAGACGTAGCATCTTGGTCATTGCCTCTAGTGTTTGGGTGTTCTGAAAACTCGTCGTCGGTGACCGCTGCCGTCCTTGGACGTTGTCCCACATATGTCTCAGATTGATCTTTTTCTCCCTTGGGGCTATTGCAGTTCGCATCAGCAGTAGGCAATGCATCGCGAACTGTACGATTTCTAGCAGTCTGGTTCTCCTCCCCCTCTCGGCACGCACGTGCGGATCGGGGGGGCGACATTGTTGGTACGATAATTCTTCTCCGCTGAGTCTCTGCTAGCGAGTTGCCTCTCGAGTCCATCAAAAGCGAAGGCCTGCCTTGTTCCATTTCCAGTGTGAGGCAGGGCGCTTCGTCGCAGGAATTGTCCAGCAAGAGTCTCGCGGTCTTAAGTTTAGGTGTCACAGGAGGCTCGGCTTGATCAGACGAAATAGTGCGCTTCGGCACCCGCTTGAGAGCAGTGCTCTTCTCTCCACGCTTCCGAAGAGGTCCTCTTCCAGGACAGGTCTCCTTCAGAGGTCTAAGCACCCGATGATTTGTTGCAGTCTCCACCTCCAAAATCGAACAGGTAAGGGGAAGGGAAGGCGGTGAAAGAATAAGGGAAGTAGGTAGGGTAACGGGAAAACAGGTTTCGTGAAGGGGAGACTTTTCCAGCATGGGAGGCGGAGAGAGTGGGCGGGCAGCGGGGAGGGCTAAAAAGTCACAGGCTGAAGGATCCTTTACGGGACCCTCCGCTCCCCGCAAGTGATAGGTAGGGGGTGGCGTACCTGATTGAGGTGACTCCACCCTTGTAGCTGGCTGTTCATTCACAATGTTCGTAGCGAGTGTAGTCCTCTCAGGCTCACCTGTACACGAATATGTATCCATATCGGTAGCTTTTCCCTTAGTCCACGCTCAGACCGCGGTCTGCCGCTGTCTGCAACCTCACTCTGCTGCTCACTCCGCGGCCGCTCCGCGGGTGGGAGGCCCCTTTGTAGACAGGTATGCTGGGAAAAAGTGAAGAAACAGCAGAAAGACTCCGGTCTGCCGCTGTCTGCAACCTCACTCTGCTGCTCACTCCGCGGCCGCTCCGCGGGTGGGAGGCCCCTTTGTAGACAGGTATGCTGGGAAAAAGTGGAGAAACAGCAGAAAGACTCCGGTCTGCCGCTGTCTGCTACCTCACTCTGCTGCTCACTCCGCGGCCGCTCCGCGGGTGGGAGGCCCCTTTGTAGACAGGTATGCTGGGAAAAAGTGGAGAAACAGCAGAAAGACTCCGGTCTGCCGCTGTCTGCAACCTCATTACGAGTTTGCAGGTCCGGAAACAACGGTACCGGTAAGCTTGCCAGTAACGTCGTTTCCAGACAGCAAACTACGAGTTCTGTGAGCGGGTGCCTTTGAACGGCACCCGCTCGTAGACCTTGACGGATGCACCGGCACTGATGCCGGTGCATCCATCCTCCTCATTCCGATTGAGTCCAATGGGACAGGGGATTTTCTTCAGGATGTCTTTGGAAAAAAAATAACTCCGGTGGCAGCCGTGCTGGTATTTACCGGCACGGCTACTGCCAGAGTCATAATGAGGCCCAGTGTTTATTGAATATCGAATTGAAAGAAACAAACTAAGTGGTGTTTATTAAAAATCGAATTGAATGGAAAAGGCAAAACACATTTTTGGAATACTGAATTAAATTAACTAAGCAAAGATGCATTTATTGAACATTGAATGAAAAGAATTCGGTAAAAAGGAATATATTGAATATTGAACTGAGTGGGATAAGCAAAACCTGCACCTGTTGAATTAAAGTGAAAGCAAAGAACAACCTTGCTGCACTATGGCACAATGAACTGCAAGCCAATAGAATTTTAAGACTAATGAAAGATCCTGAGTGCAAAGTTGAACTCAAGGTTAAGAAACTACTGATATGTGAACAATTGCATTTGAGAAAATACTTGTTTTCACTGAATATTGAACTACTTGAGGAAATCTAGAAGTTACTGGTAGAGTGGCATGTAATCGGCGAACTGTATGGTCCAAAACTGCGCCAAGACCAGAGAACCCCTATATGCTAACAAGGAAGTTTTTTGTTGTGGAAGAAAGAAATCAACCGTTGGTGTTACGTCTTGGAGAAGGGAACCCTAAGTTGTAAAGAACTGTTAAAATATGAAACCAAAGCTCCAATATACTTCTTTTTGTGTCAGCTTGTTATATTGCTCTTGTGGAAGGGAACCCTGAGACATGTTGCCCTGAAATGTTATTGAACTTGGGAAAGGGCATTTTGACCTTTACAAAAGTGCAGAGCTTTATTGCTACAAGTCCAAAAGAAGCCAAGTTCAACATTGCAAAGAACGTATTGACATTGGGAGAAGAGACGATGAAGTATAAGCCAGAGCTGGAAATAGCTCAGAACTTTACATTTGGAACACTATTTAGTTTATGGTTGGCATCCCAACACATTGTTCTGTTCTAGTTGCGAAGGCAAGTATAGGTTTTGGGCACAGACAAACTTTTCAGTTGGACATATTGACAAAGACTTTCCTTAGTTTCTTTAGGTAGGAAAATCCCACCTTAGTGTAAGGCAAGTTAGGCCTTACTCCATCCCGACAGTTTCATTAATAAAAGCTTTTTGATATATTGAATCGGTTGTCTGTGTCTCCTTCCATGATGCCAATCTCAGAATATATCAAAAGGCGTGAAAGAATAAATAAAAAGCATAAACTCATGCTAACATGCATTTACATTTGGGAACAAAAACATATATCCTAACAAATAAAACATTGCACATGCTTCTGCAGCTTAAAAATATGTCAAGGTGTAGCATAAATGAATGCAGTGTAGCATGCCAAACCTAGGACAGCATAGCATTTCAAAAGGAGGACATGCATGGCACAGCCACTCAGCAAAAACATGCATTCCTGAACAAAAATAAATAATACAAACCAGCAAAATAGCATCACACGTGTAACAATAATATCTTTCTTATATATCGCTACACGCCCATGGGTGTAAAAAAAACAGGTGATATTATCCCACAGAGTGGTACTCAGTTTATCAACCTTAGAAGGATAAAAGGCTGAGCTGACCTTGACGGGATTCGAACCTGCCACAGCAGCAGGCTACACACATGGCTGAAAGGTGATGTAGGCCCCAGAGAGGGTAAAAGGAGGGCCTGCCCTGTCCATCTGCATCTTTGTGTTTTTTTCCCATTCAGTGACACCCCGACCAACCTTGGCAGAGTAGATATGGCCAGAATAGGAGGATAACAGACACAGACAAGGAGTATGCAACCTGCAAAGCCAACTTCCCATGGGTTCATGGGACATTCCCCAATGAGCCCAGTTTCACTGAAAGGTAGAAGCAGGCAATCACAGGACTCCTGGAAGTCCCAGTAGCATGCACCCCTAGACATGTCTGGGAGAGTCTAGACAGTAGTAGCCGCGCTACTACCCTTGACACCCATGTATAAGATGGAAGAAATGTCTCCTTGAACACCCGAAAAAAAATAGTGCAAAGACCGTAGTGGACTACGGACCAAAACCACAGGTGTCTGGACTGCCTAAAAGTATTAATGCGGAAGAATAGTTTTCTGAGGAACACAAGTAGTGCTCGCGCAGCTCATCGCATTTCCTGCATTCTCAGGACCACAAGTGAGTCTGGAAATGAACATCTTACCCAGTGATGAAAGACGAGAGAACCCTGGTCAATGGCAACCTTCGCAATTCACGTCCTGATTTGGCCCACTCCCAGGTGAAGTATTTCAACAAGAGGAGCCACGAAAAGATCGGCAAGTAAGCTGCCCTTGCGTCCAAAGATTTTAGTTCCTTTGAATGAGCCATAATCACAATGCAAGGGCACACGTTTTGCATATATGGAAATCATTGAATACATAAGTGTCCCGTGGCTCATACCACATGCAGGGGCAAAGGAGGCAGGAGCATGGGGTGTAGATCAGAAAGGAGAAAGGAAAAGGAGAAGTGCCCAAGAAGAGAGGCATTAAAACATGGGTTAAACAGTGGCGGCTGGTGAATATTTTTAATTGAAGGTGCTTAAATATTTCATCCAAATATGCCCCCTGTGACTGAGTGTAACGTGGGAGCTGAACTAACAAAGGGGCATTCAATGGGAGGGATGGTTATCCAGCCCTCCGCCCCCCCCCCCCCCACACGTTTTTGAAAAATTGGTTACAATTGTTCATTTTACGGCATGCGAAGTGAAAAATTGGGTAAAAAGTCAAACAGTTTATCTTTTATTTTGTAGGCCAACATGAAAAAATCCAAGAGATGCAAGTAACCAACAGTGCCCAGGAGCATTTCCCCAACGCATTTTCTTGATGCCTTTGCCCACAATACATGCCAGTATATAAATATTTTCACGCTGGCTGTGCCCATGCATTTCCATGTTGGCTGCACCAATATATGCCAGTATTCCCAAATAAATCACACTTATGTTCGCTTATTGCTTTAATGATACTATAAGAAAACATGTCCACGCTGGTTCTGCTAATATATGGCAGTACCCCCACCTAAGAACATACTCCAGCTGTCACTGCCATTAAAAATGCCATGCTGCAATATAAAAACAATATAAAAACATGTCCAAACTGCCTGCACCAAAATGACAGGCTAGTCCTGTAACAACACATCAAGCTTGCTTTACCAAAGATGGCCATTAAAAAAATATTATACCACAGTAAGACATGGGCAGACTGGCTGTACAAAAACGCTAGTCTAGCTACGTCATAACACTTATGCTTGCTTTATAAAAGTTGGGCGGTAATAAATGAGGCCATTATAGGATCATTTTTTTTACTGGGTGTCTTTGATTATGCAGGCGTCCCCACTTATCCCAACCAATAATCAGGGGCCTGGCCTGCATCAACACCACACACATCCACGCAACATTTACGTACTCGTTCATACTGCATTAACTCCCCGACATTCGCTCATTATACGTGTCCACCAGCAGCCACCCATGCATCATGTATGCACACATTCCTTCACACACGCATAAATACACAAAATAAGTTTCTTTTACCCTTTGCCCCAGTCCAGACTCTGCTTGATTGCATGGGCGAGCAGCAACAAGGACGCCCCCCCTGGTTCCTGTACATGTGCGTGCAGGAGCCTGACACCACCTTTACACCGGCCATACCTTTTTAACTTGGGGGAGAGGCACAGTAGTGCCCCCACAAACACATTCAAAGGAGCAGTTCCCCAGCCATCATCTTGAATGGGCCATGCAAGGCCGGGGAAGCAAAATGCTCTAGCCTCGCATGGCTCATTCAGCATGCGTGCTGGGGAACAAAATTGTCAAAGGAGAAACCACGTTTTAAGGCCCCTTCATTATGGGCAAGGGTTCTATAAGGTCAGTGTCCCTCACCCATTGTGGAGGAGCCACCACTGTTAGTTAAGACCCAAGGTCCTGGACAGGCTTGTAAGTTGGTGGTGGAGCAGCACCCAGAGTAGCTTTAGACAGCCTGGAGATGGGGTTAAACCTACAAACCCATGGTCCAATATGATCTTAAGAGTCAGGAAATAGATCAAACCTAGTCAAGAAAGAAACGTGTGGTACTTGAGACCTCAGAGTCTGGAAGTGACTCATTTCCCCACCAAGGTGTCTGCATGTAGAGTAGAGAGCAAAGGACTGAGACTGAAGACCTCAGTCCTAAGAGAATCTGAACCAAGCTTGTATTTTGTTTGAGAATCCCACCTCCTGACCTCCGTTAATCCTAATCACAGGCAAAGAAGAGGAGTGATCCTCTGCCCTCATGTGGGTGTTGGGACTGTCTTGTCCCGATCAACACTACAGCCAGGGGATGTCTGTTGCTGGGCAAATGTGGGGCAAGAGGCTATGCCTCACTGGACAGCGCTTGCCAGTTTGAATGGTGCAGATCCTTACCATTGGTGGGCTGGGGCTGACCCCAGTTGTTCAAATTTAAAATAAAAGGAGGAGGCCTACAGCCTTTCGCTAGATCCCTCTAGGAAGAGACCCAGTTCACTGAAGACCTGAAGAACTCCATAGAAGCCAACCAGCATTTCATGCAGCCAAGTCCTGGTAAATCTGTGTCTCCAAGTATCACACTAAAGAAGACTCTTGCCAGTGCTTCGACCCTTGGGCTAGTGGGACCAACCAATACAGACCTTTGCACGAGGGTCCTGCCCTCGGAGGCATCCCAAAACCATACTGTTGACTGACCATCTTCACCCAGGACATCTTCAGTGCATCAGTCCCCCATTCCATTGCTTGAAATGCCACATGTCATCTACTGGTGGCCCAAAACCTGATGATCTGTTGATGCTGCTCTCCAACTGAAGCAGGGCCTTCCTGGAGCAGAGTCTTCCTCAATGACATGAGTGCCGCCTCCCACTCCCTGATCAGGTTGTTCTTTGCTGTTGCTGCTGCCCATCTCAGTTGTTTCCTTGGGGTGCACTGTCGTTGTAGGTTCTGTGGTGGCCATCATCTTGTGGTGCCTGGGTCATTCAGCTTCAAGGTATGAGAATCCATCTGATCAGAGTGTGGATCCACCATCTAGCGGGACTCAATTTCTAAATCAAAAACTACCACTAATCCCACAGCCCCTTGACACCCTGCAACCGGACCTTTGCCTGAAGTAAGTGGGCCTAGCTACTATGGCAACCACAGGGACAGCCTCTTAGAGAATAAGACGTGGGGGGGAGGGCGGTGGAGCATACCTTTTTCCACCCCCTCGTACCATTGGAATTGTATGGGCACAACGTCCACATCTTAACTCCTCCTTGCCTAGTTGTGATCGGTGCAGTTCTGGCCAAGGATCCCTCCCTGGGCTTCTGCTGGAAAAATGGGATTGGAAATATCCCTAATCAACTGAACCTACTTTCATTTTCTTCTTCACTTGAACATGTACCTACCTGTTGGCTTTGCAAATACTTGTTCTTCACCTTTAAAGACTTCCAGCTCCCTGCAGCAGGTTCTTAACTGCGACTTTTGATTATGAGACCTACTTACCTTAGCAGTGTTAGGGATCAGATGTTAAAAGGCAGGGCATTTGTTTCCATTGCTTTTCTACTGTGTCCCATTCACTTTACTGCCTACGGTCTATGTTAGGCATATTTGTATGCAGTACCCTCTGGGACCACCACATACAATTAGTACTACATGTGTAAGCAAAACCAACCTTTGGTATAAGTCTGTACTACATAGTTTTGTGGTAGCGAGCTGAGCGGCCAGGCTTATCTCAAGAGGGAATGTGAGCAGTACAAGAGGTTACACAGAGGTCTTACAATCACAGTGTTTCAAGTAGACACTTACACTCTAGGTTTCTTGGTAAAACACTTTTTAATTTATTACACAATCATTTAGAAAACATTCACTAGAAGGAGGCAACTTAATATTATACACAAACACACTTCACTAACAAACCAATGAGTTTCTGAACAAGTTAGGCTCCCCTGAAATAGGAGCAAAATGGCATTACAGTTACTTTCAATGGGAGTAAAAAGGCACAAGTTAGCAGAATAGATCATAAATACTTTCTTAGGCAGTGCAAATAGTTTTAGTTCACTAGAGGACTCGATTCAGTTCAATAGGTCTAGGCCAAAGTCAATGGACTAGTGTCTTGGATTGGAAAGAGCAGTTCTTGAAGTAAACGGTAAAGTCTTCGCAAAAGTTCTCCGAAGTAGTTTGTACGAAAAAGAATCATATGTTGGGTCACAAGCTGATTAGGTTTCACGAAATTTCACTGCGAGTGAGGCGTTCTCTCCATCGGATTGGCACAGTACCTTAGTAGGAAGCAAAAGATGCAGCTGAAGACGTTGGTTCCTGGCAGTTCCTGCAGATCTCACTGTTCCTGAGCCTCAGTCGTGGGAACAAGAGGGAGGACGTCAGGGGACTGCTGCATTTCACAGATCGTCAGAAAACACTTACAAAATGGAGTCACTTCAGTTTGAGTAGCTGTAATTCAAGCACACAAGCTGGTGTCCTTCCCCCTGGTTAATCCTCACCAGCTTCGGAATGGAATCCAGGTGGCTTTTTGATTGGTCCCACCAACTCAAAGGAAGAAGTTTTTCTTGAAGGGGCTTCTCTGTCGAGATGAACTTGGCAATTCAGACTTGCAGCAGGGCTTCACCGGGCAAACCAACGGTCCAGGAGGTGCAGCAGCCGTCCTCTTCCAGCTTGTCTTCGGTTCTTTCGTTCCAGTGGTCGACTCTGCTTTCCAGTCCCTCCCATTCATTCCAGCCGAGCTGCCACTCACCCAGCAGGGTGGCTGTCCTTGCCGGACAGTCAGCCAGCCAATCACACCAGAGTGCATTTGCCTCTCCTACGAGACTAAGCACAGGGAGTTTCGCTTCCTGACCACCCCAGACACTCAGACGCCACAGGCGGTCTTCAGCCCTGAAGCCCGCCAAAGGCATAGAACTAAGGGACCAAACTTGGTTTGGCACGCAGAGACAAACACTAGAAGGATCTTTCCAAAAGGAAATGGCGAAAAAAGAACACCATGACCTGTTTAAACAAAAGGGGCTTAAGGTGCCATCTTGAAAAACATCCCTCCCGCGATTTTTAGCTACCGGTCTTTGCGGTCGGGAAAAATCATGGTAGTTCGTTGTAAAACCACTGCCACCAGCCATTTCGATAGAAAAGGGTAGCATTTGACTGCTACATGAGTTTCTAGACACAGGGGATACTAGGTAGCCCTTGCAGCACTCTATAGGAAGATAGTGTGTGCTGGGTCTAGGAATTTAAAAAGACTAGTAAAGTCAATTTAACCTTACATTCTCTGGGAAACAGTAGTTCATCCCAGAGAAGGTATTTAAACCTTTGGGAAGTCTAAAAAGACATCCCTGTGTCACTGCACTGCGGATGCGGTGCAAAACACCTAAAAAAAAGATGATGCCTATGGAGTTGTCTAAAACTCCATAACCAAAAGAAATAAACACAGAAAACAAACAGGATAAAAAAGTTCAGAGTCCCAAAGTTCAGCAAAAGAGCTGGGGGTCTCTAAGGTAGAGGGAATTAGTACATTTATGAGAATTCTCCCTAACACTCT
This sequence comes from Ambystoma mexicanum, assembly GCF_040938575.1. Taxonomy (NCBI): domain Eukaryota; kingdom Metazoa; phylum Chordata; class Amphibia; order Caudata; family Ambystomatidae; genus Ambystoma; species Ambystoma mexicanum. The sequence goes on from NC_090931.1 coordinate 705,115,837, forward strand.
ACTGTTTTATTTCTAAACTGCTTCTACGATAAAATGGCTCAGAGGTTTAAGTGTTCATTGCTGTGATCTGTGTTTGATCTGCAGGTCACAAGTTCAAATCCCGGCTAGGTCGACCCAGCCCATCATCCTTCCGAGGTCGATAAAGTGAGAACCAATTTCGATTGGGTAATAATAAAAATTCATAATGTATGTAAATTGTTGTACTGACTTGAAGGCTGGATTGGAACGGGAGGGATGTCAGCGGTGTGTTAACAATGGAATATCTGTGGGCAAACCGACTTCCAAAATCCGACGAGGTCAGTTGTCCTTCTGTCCTGGAGGGGTTGGTGCTGCTGGGGGGCTTGCTCCAGTGTAACTCAATAAAGTACTTAGGAGGTATTTGTGTGGCACTGTCTTGCAGCCCCCCCACCCCTTGAGCAGTGTGGTTGCATCCTGCCTTGTCTCTGAAACACTGTGTGCCTGTGGACCACGCCCTCTGCAAGGTCCAATGCATTGTTTTTGTTGAGAAGCGAAAACATCAGGTGAGGGGCAAGGGGCGTGCCACCCCGGTGGGTAATCCGCTACCCGTTCACGGTGGATGAACAAGATCGTGATTGACTATAGGAAAAAGGCAGCGCAAGCGTCGCACATTTAAAGAAAAGGACCTTAAGCGTGCAGCAGTAGCAGTCGGCTACCTGATTGGCGCACAGCCCGGTGCCCATTTTGCGGTTGGCATTGCGTTCCTATGAGCACAGGCATGTTGGGTTTGGCCTGTTGTCCATAAAAGAGGTTCGACATAGTGAAACTAAGCAGAGCTTAGCTGCGTGTGCCTCTAGAGTGAAAAGCATGCAATGTACACCTGCTATATACACTGTGGCTAAACAAATAGTATAAACAGTAGTTATCAGGCACCCCACTGATACTTAAACTATTGCTAGTGGGGCAGTGTGAATTAAGTAGTGTCCTGCCATCATGGCTATGCCAGGGGTACCGGGCCCCATAATATTTAGGATTTTCCATTATATAAGGGCAGCATGTGGACATTCCTATTCCAATGGCAGGAAAACATCCCTCCTAATGCATTTTTTGGGGTACAAAGGACACAGGAAATCCTTCCTGATGTAGGGCACGATGGTAGCAGCAGCAATGTGACCAGCGATCTAGAGATAGCTTTATACAAATTGGATACCCATTTTAGCCCAAAAACGAGTACCATCCTAGAATAATATAATTTTAGAATTCGTGTTCAAGAACAGGGTGAGACTGTGGAAGAATGTGTCACGGCTTTACGCTATCTTGCCTTGTCTTGCAAGTTTGATGCAAGCTTTGATGAACACATAAGGGGCCAGTTCACGACCCACTGCTGTAGCAATAGGATCAGGGAAGAACTCTGGCTCAAGGATGAACCAAGTTTGATGAGTTTCTTGGGATTGCACAGGGAGTCGAACATTCCCTGGCATGTGTGGCGAAGCTGGTCAAGGCTGAAAATAAAGGATCCAAAGTAGAGGTGCTAAAAGTGTTGGAGAGTAAGTCAAAGAAGAAACCTCAGAAAGAGAAAAGTGGGGGTGAAGATAAGAATACATGAGTTAAGGAAAAGAAGGGTCAAGATAGACTCTGTTTTCATTGTGCCAGCAGTACACACTTCACAGCTTCTCCAGGATATCCAGGGATGATAGCTGTTAATATGGTTAATTTTGTTGGGGATGATGATGAGCAGGAATGTGGGCACCCACATGCAAAAATGTGCGTGAATAGTGTTCCGGTGTCAATGATGGCAGATTTGGGAGCCAACATTTCTCTTATGCCAAGGAATGTGTTTGAATATGTAATTCGTGTGAACGTGTGTGACCTGGAGAGTACATATGGATCTCATGGCAGTTAGAACATGGATATGATTGATCTAATAGATTATTTCAATGCAGAGCTGAATTTTAATGGGAGGTGTAGCCACGAGAAGGTGTACGTCACAAAGAAAGGGGCTAAGCTTTTGGGGTGACGAGCTCAAACAAATCTTAAGATAAAGTTGGATCCCAATGCAAGTGAGGAGGCGCTGCATGTGGGAGAGTCTGTGTGCCAGAGATACAAAAATGTGTTTAAGGATGGCATAGGGGAAGGTGAGGGGTATGAAACATAAGATTTTCAGGAGGAAGGGTTGCGAACCCATTGCATCAAGATTGCGTTCTGTTCCTATAAGCTTGACGGAGGGAGTTAAGAAGGAGCTGCCAAAATTGTTCAGTCGGGTGTAACAGAGAGAGTGGGTGCGACGCAGTAGATCTCTCCATTGCTCGTGGTGAAAAAGGCTTCAGGAGAGCTTTGTTTGTGTGTGGATTTGAGGGAGGTGAATAAGTGTGTGGTGGTAGAGAGACACCCATTGCCCAATATGGGTGAAATGATAGCCTTGATAGATGACAGCAAAGTATTTTCAAAGCTAGATATGACGTCAGCTTACCATCAGATTGAATTGGATGAAGAGAGTAGGAAGTACACAGCGTTCATTACGCATGAGGGTAGATACCAGTTTAGGAGGACACCGTTTGGGCTGGTGTTGGCGTACTCCGTGTTTCAGAAGATGATGGATAGGATATTCAGAGGTGTGAGTGGCGTGTTTTGCTTTCAGGATGATGTTTTGGTTTCAGGGAGAGATGAGGAAGAGCATGACACCACCCGTGCAAAAGTGCTTATCATAAATATATGGGTCTGGCAGACGTAGTAGCAAAAGATTACTGGCACTAACCTGTTTCCGATGCAACAGCGTGAAGAACTTGAGAACCCCTGAGGAACCTTACTCCCCTGTTCCTGGTAATCAAGATCCGGAGGGAACAAGGTCACCAGGGTAACCCTCTGGGGAATAAAACAATGACAAACAGGTAAGACTTCAATCTGGTCTTGTAGTCACTTCAGGTGGTCGGTGGCAGTGTAACAACTCTGAGGAAACTAAGGATGCCAAGGAGTACAGGAAAGTCAGTTGCCATGCTGCAGAAAGGTAAGGAACACAGGTAAGATGATGTATGCCTGTGTCAATGTTTGAAAGAATATGAGCAAGGAGTACAAGTGCCGGAAAAGGACTCAGCTTGTCAGCGTGGCTTGCAGGACTCAGAAACCAGAGGGAAGGAGTTGCTGTGCTACAAGAGATATGTGAAAGGATAAGCGGGTGTCCAGAAAAGGGGAGTCTGACTAATGTTAGAGGCAAATCATTTACACACCGGAGTGGCTGAACCTTAGTTGATGAAAAAATGTCCGGAGGGAGGGAAGCACAGAGGTGTGTGTGTTCGGCTTGTGTCTAGGCGACAGAAAAAGAAAGAGAACATTTAGTAAAGGCAAAGACAAGGAACGGAACTGCAGAAGAACTGAACCTTGAACTCACTGAGCGTCTGACTAGAGTAGTGACGCGCTGATGTCTTTCTTGTGGCTGCACATATCCTCTACTGAAGGCTGCCATGGGTGAAGACAGGAAGGTGAGCGAAGGGTGCACGAACACTGCAACGTTGCGTGGAGCTTCGGGCGCCATCTTGGGAGAAGACCGAAGAATTGGACAGATCCGTCTCCATTTACTCCAAATGAATCCACGACGCATACGCAATGTGACAGTGCTTAAGATTCTGGAAAAAAGGGGTATCACTTTGAGGAAGAAGTGCGTGTTTGGCAACAACAGAGTTCAATACTTAGGTCATGAGATATCTGCATCTTAGGTGAGGCCCAAGAGCAATATGGTGTGCGCCATAAGGAAGGTGTGTAGTCCCACGTCAAAAGGCGAGGCGAGATAATTTCTTAGCATGGTGGAGTTTTATCAAAAATGTGTGAGGGACTTCGCCGACAAAGTGAAGGAGATGAGAAAGCTACTCAGAAAGGGAGTGGTTTGTGTGATGAGGAGTTTTCTCGGATGAAGGAGGAGATTGATTTGGCCAAGGCTTTGAGGAGTTTTGATACAAGAGAAGGAGTATTATAACTGTGGATGTGAGCGACAATGGTGCGAGTACTGTTTTGTCCCAAATGGATGAAGATGGGTGTAAGCAAATTGTTGCCCATGCTTCCGGTGTGCTGAGGGAACCTGAGAAAAATTATTCGGTGTTGAAAAAGGAAGCCCTAGCATGTCATTGGGCTGTGGAGAGGTTTGCAAATTGTGTGTGGGGTGCAGAATTTTGGATTAGAACACATCACAAACTGTTGAAATGCATCTTTGAATCGAAAGGTCAGAATAAGGCATCGCAGAGAGTGGCTGGATGGGTCACCAGGATGCAGAGCCAGGAGTTGAAGATGGAGGTCATATCAGATAGAGACAATGTTTTGGCAGACCATTTATAAAGGTTGGGTGGACAGGCTGGCGAGACTGGTGAAGAGCTCATCACTGACCTTGTGTTTATGAATCGCGAGGGAATTATTGGTAAGGAAGAGTGGATGAAAGCTATGGGTGGTGATGATGTCCTCAACCGGGTGAAGGGTTTTATGGAATCGGAGTGGCTTGGTAAGATTAATCTAAAACAGGAAGAGAGGTAATTTTGGGAGGTGCATGAGGAGTTGAGCCTCGTGGAAGGGATCTTGTATAATTGGGAACGTGTTGCAGTTCCAAAAGTGTTGTAGAATAAGATTATTGACTTGGCACATGAGGGACATTTGGGTGTGTCATGCACCAAGGCGGTGTTGAGGGGAGAATATTGGTGGCCAGGTTTCAACCATGAGCTGGAAAAAAGGTTGTATGAGTTTGTGGAGTGTAGTCTGTCTGTTAAGAGTCAGAGTGACAAGCGTCAGCCATTAGTAAAAGTGGATATTCCCAATGGTGTGTGGGATGAGGTGGCCATGGATGTTCTAGGTCTAGTGAATTTGGGATCTGGCCAAGGAAAATTTGTTGTGCTGGTATTGGTGGATCAGTTGTCAACGTGGATGGAGTATAAAGTTGTCAGAGAGGCAACTGGTGAGGTCGTTGTTGAATTCTCGCAAGAGATTTTTGCGAGGGAAGGTTTGCCGCGCAGTGTGTTAACCGATAATGGACATCAGTTTGTGGGAGGCGTATGTCAGAAATACTTTGACTTGTGTGGGATTCTGCATAAAAGAACGCCCTTGTATCATCCAGAAAGCAATGGAAGAGTGGAGAGGATGAGTAGATGCATCATGGAAGCGATCAGATCGGCGGAAGTGAGTGGGAAGGATGAGAAGGTGGCGATCCGTGAGAGAGTGCATGCGCTGCGGATGTTGCCCAATGGTGCGACAGGTGCGAGTGCTTTGGAGTTGAAGAGGGGCCGCAAGGCCAATACAAAGGTGATTCCGCCCCGGTTGGGAAGAGCTAGGGAGACTGTGTTGTGGTTGTGATAAAAAGAAAGTTGGATCAAGATAAGGATCTGTGGCTTGAGGAGGTGAAGGAGAAGAGGTGTGGGAGGATCCTGAAGGTGAGGTATGGTGATTGGGTGCAAATTAAGAAGGGTGTTGTGAGGAGGAAGGGTGACCCCTTATACTCAGAACCGGTGCAGTTGGAGAAGGTGAACGAAGGAGCTCTGAGGGTGATTAGGGGTCAAGTTTGGAATAACAATAGAGTTGCTGTTGTAAGAAGGAGGAGGTGCAAAATGAGAAGGGGAGATGTGTTGTAATGACTTGAGGGCTGCATTGGAGCATGAGAGATGTCAGCGGTGTGTTAACAATGCAATGTTTGTGGGCAAACCAATTTCCAAGTTCCGAGGTCAGTTGTCCTTCTGCCATGGAGGGGTTGGTGCTGCTGGGGGCTTGCTCCAGTGTAACTCAATAAAGTACTTCGGAGCTCATCATGTGGCGCTGTCTTTATATTACAAATATGTCCTATGTTAAGCGCTTTGGATAAAAGCGCTATATAAATAACAAATTATTATAATAAAATTATTAATACTGTTTTTGTGGTAAAGGGTAGGTGATCTCTAGCACGACCATCAACGTTGTAGGTAGATTTGCTTTAGGAAAAATTCCTACCAGTGATTTTACAAGTCTAAGAGAGTGTTAACACATAATAAACACAGTGTTTTTATTCCGTAAACCATTTTAAGAGAGAGAAAATCGAGAACCATCTGACTGGCTTTGAGTTGTCCATCAGTCCCTCTGCAATGACATAGGCCAGAAAGAAAGTGGAGGCTAGCTGAATGTTAATCCGACATCTATTGGACAAATTTGGCTATGTTGTGGAAACATATTCTGTACATGGAGTTTGGAGCGGGCTGCATTAATAACATAAGGAATTATTAATTTCTCAGAAATGGTAGTGAAAACTAGGAGCTGGAACCCTCTGCCACAAGCTCAAAAGCTGTCTCCAATTAAACAATGTAAAAGTAGTGGTGAATGCAAACGTATATCAAGTGAATTAAGAGAAGTCGAGAGTGCACACAGTGAAACAATAGAAATGCAAAAGCAACTATAAAGCTAGAGAGTTTAAAGGGGTGTCAAGCAATGACATGGAAAGCAGCAGTTATGGAATGCCTGGGCTGTGTCTTATTCTTTCACGTTTCACCTATGATATAACAACTTTATATACCAGTGTCTAGGTCTCTCTACAATCGTTTTACCCACCAGAGAAACTCACAAGGTTTGATTACCTTTGTCCGCTGTAAAGCAGCAATGAATCAAGAAAAAGTATGCTTTGTTAGATTAAAAGGCTCAGCACTCAGCGCAGGATTCCAATGTTATCCTGCTTCTAATGTTTGACGAAGTCAGGCATCTCACACAGTCACCAGGACTGGTAGATTCTCGGATGCCCAGGAAAGTTACCTTTTCAGTTCATTCAGCAAGAGCCGCAAGCTACCTGGAGGCTGTACAGGGTGGGAGCGAAGATTCCCTCCATCTCTGTGGCCGAGCCCTGGTGAAAGAGGCACTGCTTCATAATAAGAACATTTTCAACTTGTACTGTCGGGCCAACAACTCTTCCATAGGTCTTGCATGCACATACCAATATCTGTTTACCAGGTCATTGAACTTTAGCAATGGTAGTGGGAGGAGGGGGGAATACCCTGAAGAGAGCATATAACAAAGCCCTGCAACCAGACCCATCTGTCTCTTGAAGATACCACTGAGGCAAGAACCATACAAAGTAAGAGGGGAAAAGAGTGTATTAAATTATTCACTGATTGGAGCTTGAGCCATTTGAACAAGAACACCAGGGGAGATATTCTGGGGAAGAACACCTTTCATAGGAATAATCAAAAATCTTGCATTGATTTTATGTACACTTTGGAGGTGTTGTATGACCACTGCCTGAATTTTGATATATTCGACTCCCAGGCTAGTGATCACAACATGCCAAGTGCCTCATTTAAGAATTTTGAGGAAGTGTTAAAACACTGTTGTAAACAAGAAATAAAAAAAAGTTTGCAAGGCTGAAATTCAATTTTGTGGCACACTAAAAACATGAACACATTTAATAACAAATTTTCCAACAATTTTGACTTTTTTGAAGACAAAAATGAAACCCTTTACCACGGAAGATTTACCTAGATTCATCAGGACCATCACTGAAAATAATGTATGTACTTCAACATTGTTTGCTAAGAGGCCTCACGCCTTTAATCTTGACATTCAGGGCGACAAGAGGTACCTTAGAAAACAGATTGCTCTTTTGGTAAACAGTAAAAACTCTAATGAACAGAATGGCTGCTCTGATAAATCATATGGATTCCTCACTAAAACCCTGCCTAATGTCTCTTCTCAAGTGGCCAGGGAAAGTCAAAAACTTCCTGATCCTGACCATGGGGGTGGTGTACTGCAGGAGACTAGGCTTGTAGCTGGAGTCAGTGTAGCAGCAGTTGTAGCAGCCGGTCCGATAGCACAGCGAGTAGAGTGCTCGCTTTGACATCTGTGCAGAGTCTGCTGACGCAGGTTCGAATCCCGGCAGGGCCAAACCCAGTCTTTCATCCTTCCAAGGTCGATAAATGAGCACCACACACCGTGGGTAATAATAAGCAGCGCTCAGATACCTGAGGGTTCATAGCGCTACATAAAGGCTAAATTATTATTATTAAAGAAGAGAGCACAGTGTTGGCAATCCAGGCAGAAGTGGGTGAACAGAAGAGATGCTGGGACGTTGACCAAGCAGATTTCAGCTACCTGTCCTGAGAGGGTCTTGTTCCCCCAAAACTCTGAGGTGCAGAGATTGCGCAGCAGAAGGTGGCTGGAAATGTGGCTGAGAAGAGTTTTGCAGCCAAGGACCCCGAGAGAAAGAGAAGTTCTGTAACTGCATGGCGGGGTCAGAGGCACCTTTACAGAGAAAGAATATATGTCCCAGAGAAACCTGAAGTAGTTCGAGTCCTGTGTGATGCAAAGGGAGTAACACAGAAGCTGGTGAGTGAAACTGAGTGTTCTGAACCCTTGTGCGAATACAGCCAGGCAACAGTATTGAGTAGGATCACTTGTGCATGAGTGAAAGCTGTTATAACACGACCGTTGATGACTGAACAATGGGAAAAGAGTGAAAAGTAGCACTTGCGTGCAAGTAACACTTTATTTCCTTTTTCTCGCGTAAAAGCATAAGACAGAGAGACACTTTAATTGAATGGTTAAACATACAAAAACAGACGAAAGACTGGTCATGTATAACTAAAAACGATTTTGAGGCAATGGTTAGCCTCTGAGTGAATTATAAGTTGGTTTAATACAACGTTACTCTGAAACAAAGTGACTAAAACATTAATAATTGTGAGTTGAGAAGAACAATCAATGCCCAACACAAGAGGGAACAAAACCTTTCCCAAAGACAGAGAGTGGTGCAAACATTGTCTAGGTTATGAAGGATACAAGCACTGCCCAAGTCAAGAGTATACAACCATTGCCTAAAGCCAAAAGACTGACAAGTTCTGTGACTAGGTTGGGAAGAGGGAAGTTTACTTCTTGTGGTTGTTTTCTACAAGTGGATATAACTCACATTGCCAAAGGCAAGAGGAGAAAGGGAGAATTGCACCCGAAAGGCATTCTGGTTATTTTCATTTTCTTGTTGCAGACAGACAAGAGTGGCAAAGAGGCTGCCCTTCTGGAGGGTGAATGTCAGAAGAGGAGTGCCTTGCTTACTTTAAGGTGTTGTGGTACAGTAAAGTGAATCTTGTCTTATCTGTTTAAAGTCACAAAGAAACAAATTGGTGAAGCTGTGGTTTTACTTTTGGTTGTCAGCAGATTTAAAAATTCAGAAGCACAGTAGAATGTGGAACTCTATAAGGCAGGTGAGTAGTCGCGCATACTGAAGTCTTACAGAAATTAAACTGATATGAGAGTTGTTCAGGTGAAGTATTAGTGCTGCGAAGTCATCCTGACAAAGATATAAACTTTGTTTCAACAACTTATCTTGAAGCTATGTTTCATTAACTTTGCCCAATGTTGCGTTTATCAAAACCGAACAGTGTTTCTTTTTTGACATTTATAAGTTGCGTCAAAGCATCTCGGCCTGAAATGACATTGATGCAATTTGATAAAAGTGAACATTCATTATTCAAGGAAGAAGTGGAACCTTTCTGTTGGTTGAACTTTGGTTAACAAATCTTTCTCTTGGCATCTTGAATGAGCCATGAACTTAATTGAGACTGTTTAAAACCAGGATTTCGAGGTTTCTTTTTGTTGAACAATGGAACTGAATCTAACCTGAAACCTAGGGAAGGGGAGTTCACCCAGGTTACCAAGAGAGACTATGACCATATCAGCAGTACAACTGTTAATATAGTTGTGAATTGCCATATATTCTTTGTGTATGTTATGTTTAAGTGTGAGGGCCCAATATCCTGCATTAAAGCCTTTTCGTTTTGATAGGCACAGGGAGACGTTTGATGAAATATATGATTTAATAAAAAGGCGTATTTTGAGAAATCGTCCAAATGTTGTTTGCCTCACATTTTTGACCCGTCACACTAAGCTTAATATGTCAAAGATATAAGAAGAGCTTTAAAACATTGTGTGGGAACCTATTACAAGATGACGGCAAAAGCATGTTAACTGCATTCTCAAGAAATCGGATGCCAATTTCTGGAAATTGGTTAATTCCACGAAGTTGCCTCAGAGTGTACTCCAAGAAAATCCGATTCTTGAATCTGCTTGGATCAAGCATTATATAGACCTCTATTCCACTGCAGGCAATGATGTACTATGGCGCCCTATAGACAATTATTGATGACTGTCTTATGATGTAGATGATATTATGATCATCATTAACAAGAGCGGCAACTCTTGTGCCTGGGGCCGATTGGTCTGTACGATAGGATATTTACAAACAGACCTATGATATGGGCCAAATCTTGAACTTACTTTTTTGCTAAATTCTTAAACACGGCCAAACTATGCCTTTGTGGAAGACATCATTAATTGCCCCAATTCACAAGACAGGATCACCATTGGATCCCATGAACTTCAGGCCATTAACATTATTAGATGCCTCCACCCATGGCATTCTGAACCAATGTCAAACAAGTTTCTGCATTGAACAAATTAGTACAAGGTTCCAAACAGCGCTCCACCTCAAAGTTTAAAGAAAACCTTTGATATATTTGTAGTTGATAAATAATTGGACCCAATAGAATTTGCCTTTGAACCTATACATTTCTGATATAGGCCGAGAGTTGGCGAATTCAGCCTTTATTTCACCAAAAGTAAACGGAACAAAGCTGTTCTGTATTTTTTATGCCGATGACGTCATTTTGTTGGATTCAACGTACATTTCTTAGCGCGTTTCACAAATATACCTCCAAAAATGATCTATTGATTAAGTAATATTCACTAAACAAAAATCAAACCATTTACTCAGACTAACAGATGATTGGCCAATAAACTGGTGGTTGAATAACCCAAAACTTGAAATTATAAACCTACTGAAATATTTAGGATTTACTGTGAAGGCACATCCGAACAAGACACTCCTTTTAAACAACCTGTGTAAAAATGAGACTTAATTGATGGTAAGGATGAAATTGTTTTTGCTATTGTTACGTTATCCTATGTTGCCTTATACCGTGCACCGTTACCACCACTGGGGCGGTCTCCAGGCCCTCAAGTGGCTCTGCAAGAAAGAGGACAGGGTGTTAGTGAGGGTATAATGATAGGATAGGTTCAGAACCAAGAAAAACTGCCTTCTGTGTGTGGTGTCCTGTGTGTGGTGTCTTGTGTGTGTGTGTTGGTCGTGTGACGTGGCTTGTATCCATGAGAGTAAGACTGAATACCTGAGTTATGGTCTAGTGTTATGTTAGGTATGTGTTTGTGTGTTTCATGTGGGGTTTGGCTGGCAGGATAACCGTGTGCACTAGCTTGTTGTATCCATAAGGGGAGGGTCCAGTGCCACGGTTGTTTGTTGAATGCAGGAGAATGTTATGGTGGGATGTGGTTTAGTGTGTTTCATGTGTAGTTTGGCTGGTGTTTACAGCTGTATGCACTGGCTTGTTCTCTCCTTAAGGGTAAAGTCCAGACTCTGGGATTGTTAGTTGTGTGCCGATTTTAGTTAGGATTGGTGTGTGTATGTGTAGTTTGGCTAGCCCATAGGCGTGTGTAGTACTTGCGAGTTATGTAGGAGGGGAGCAGGAGCATAGAGGCTAGTTAGTTCATTGGTTACTCACAAAATTCTTCCGAGTATGTCCTCAAAGCTCATCCAGCTGCAACTCAACAGTATCCTCCAGGTCATCTGGCTGTGGTACACTGTCCGCCCTAGCCACCTCTCTAAGCTCAAAGCGCTAGATCCTCCTGCAAGTTCCTCTGAGTGCAACACACTTTGGACAATCCCATTATTCCCTATTTGCACAGCAAGAATTATTAGATACAATGTGCTTCTGTGTGTTGCAAGATTAACACCTAAAGTGATGCATGGCTAATCTTCACAATTTTCTCGAATTGATGCGTGGCTAATCTACCCAATCTACTTAAAGTGATGCATGGTTATTCTACATAAGTCTGTCTAATGTGGTGCAAAGCTATATCTTCCCAGAATTATCTAAATCTGATGAATAGCATTCCTTCACAGATCTGTCTAATGTGTGGCATAGATGGTCTTCGCAGATCTAAATAAGTGTGATGCATGGCAAAGAGAGGAGAGGAGGAGTGGGAAGGGTGGGTTGGTGGTTAGGGGATTTTCCTTCGGTCCTCATTGGTGTTGTACCTTTTGTGCTGGTCATTGGTGGTTGAATAGCCAAGTTTTCAGTCATTCGCTGAAGTCGATGTGGTCTTCTGTGGTTCCAATTTCCTTTGGCATTGTGTTCCATAGGTTAACAATTAGGACTGAGAATGCAGTTCCTCCGAATGTCCTTTGCCACGATTTGAAGGTTGTTGCTTTATTTTAGGCCTCTTCCCGGTTGGTAGCAGCAGATCTTGGTCTGTAGAAATTCAGCTTCTGGTCCATGTAGAGATTTGTGGGCAATGCAAAGGGCCTTGAATTTAATGTGTTTTTTTACTGGGAGCCAAAGTAGGCTTCTGAGTGCTGGTGTGAGGTGGCCTCTTCCGTTTAATCTCAGGAGTATCCTTGCTGCAGTGTTCTGGATTCTTTGATGTTTTTTGGTGAGCCTTTCAGGCATTCCAAGGTTGCGGCTGTTTGCGTAGTCGATTCTTGACAATATCAGGGAAATGATTGCAAGATTTCTGTGTGGAAAAGAGAGGTAGAGGACCATCCCTCTGTGCAGTTTCAGGAGGTAGAAGCACTCCTTTGTGACAGTGTTGACTTGTGGTTCTAGAGATAGTCTGTTGTCCATGAGCATTCCTAGATTGTTTATCACACTTGAAGTCTCCGGTTGGGCTCCCATGCCTGGGGGCCAGTCCAGTTGTAAGTTGGTTACGTTGCCCTCTGGGTGCGAGATACGTATTTCTATTTTGGCCAGGTTCAGTTTGAGGTTGTTCATAGTCATCCATCTGTATGGGTCTGTGACACAATTGTTGAGGGTGTTGTTTGGGTCTTGTTTATCTTGACAATGAGTTGTGTGTTGTCTGCGTAGCTGTAAGTGGTTAGGCCGTGGATTCAAATGATTTTCATCAAGGGAGAAATGTAGATGTTGAAAATGAGAGGGGGGTGAAGAGGCTGGAGCCTTGTGGCACTGCATGAAATATTTTTGGTGTTTGAGGTAAAAGGTGGTAGTCAAGTCCTTTCGGTTCGATTTGTGAGGAAGGATTTGAACAATCTTAAGGCAGTGTCTTTTATACCGCATTCAACCAGTCTTTCTATTAGTGTTGTGTGACTGACTGGGTCAAATGCCACCGATATGTCCAGTAGTTGGGGGGGCAAATTGAGTGCCGCTGTCTGTATTTATTTTTAGGTTGTCCCATATGGATAGGAGTGCCAATTCCGTTCCTCTCATCGGTCTGAAACCGACTTCCGAGTGGTCGAGGATTCCCTTTGTTTCTACGAAGTTAAGTGGGATTTTGTATACATTGTTTGCCAGTATTTTCACTGGGTAGGACAGGTTTGATATAGGTCTGTAGTTGTCGGGGCCTTCCGCACTTTGTTTTGTTTTTATCAGTGGTTTGATCTATGCCAATTTGAAAGCCTTTCATACTATTCCTGTGTTTAGGTGTAGGTTCATTAGATGCCGGAAGTATGATGCTTGGGTGCTGTGGTTAAGGACTTCTTTGTACATGTCCGGTGAGTAAGGGGAGATCCTGAGAGGTTGTGTCCTTTTAATAGTGTGGAGAAAGTTTCTTCATCTATTGCTTCAAAGCTGACAAGGCTTGCTGTAGTTGGTGTATCATCAGTTATCCGTGGTTCAGTGGTTGTGCTTATATGTGTGCGGTTTGAATGGTCTGTTGGATTGTTTACATTTTAGTTCTAAAGCAATTGGTAATGTTGCATATTGCTTGTGTTGGAATCGCGCTTTTGTTGTAGGATGACATTTTTTTTTTGTCTCTTTGATGATTATGAAGAATTCTCTTTGTGGGTTTGTTGCAGATTGGATTCTTGAAGTGTATGTTTTTGCTTTGTGGACTGCTGATTTCTATAATCTTAGTTGTCTTTTTATTTTGTCCGGTTGGTTTTTTCCAATGTGCGTTTTTGTTTTGTTCTCTCAGCTCCTCGGTGAACCACCTTGCTGCCAACATTTTTGCCGTGACTTTGAAAGGTTTGCTGCTGCTAGTCTGTCTAGGGTCTTGGTGAGCCAGGTGTTAAGCATTCGGTTCATGTAGGTGTGTTCGGTTGAGTTGATTCCAGCAGATCTGTGGGGGATTCCAAGTCAAGACTCTTCCAGTTTCTTTTCCTAGTGCCATCTGATATTGTGTTTCCATGCAGGATGTAGGTTGGAAGTAGAATGGTATTAGGTAGTGATCACTCCATACCACTGGTGTTGGTGGAGCGGTTGCACATAGTCCTTCCCTGCAGAAGATTGCGTCCAAACGATGTCCGGCATTGTGGGTGGATACATTTACTATTTGCTTGAAGTGGAGTGTTTCCAGGAGGGGGGCAGATCGAGTTCACTGGGGTTTTCTTCTCTATTTCAAACCAGATGTTGAAGTCCCCCAGGATGATTAGGTTGTCATGGTAGGTGGATAGGTTGGAGATGGAGTCTGCGAGATACCTTGCAAAGTTTGGGTTGTAGGATGGCGGTCTGTAGATCAGAAGGAACACTATGTTGACTAGTTCATTGAGTTTGATATTGACAAGGAGGGATTCACAATCTTCTATGTCATTTGAGGCAAGTGGCGGTGAGCAGATGTGTTCTTTATGCATCATTGTGATTCCGCCTCCTCTTTGTTTTTCTGTGTTGACGTGTACTCGTTTGAAATTGTCTGGGATGGCTTTGCGCGAAATATTTTTGTAGTTGTCTGATAGTCATTTTTCTGTGAAGTAAGGTACGTCTGTGCCTCCCTCGCTTAGGAGGACGTGTATTTCTGTTTTATGTTTAGCCATAAATCTTACTTTTAGTAAGCTGCAGTGTAATTTGTCTATTTTCCCTTGTGGATTGTTGTCTGTTCTTTCGTGTGTCCCAGCCGGTGTGCTGTTCGTTGGGTTGTCATTACTGGGGATTCTCTCCTGGTTGTACTTGCTGGGTGGGGTTCTTCTTGGGTGGTCCATCTCTTTGTCGAATAGTCTAATTGGGTTGATGGCGGGGTTGCTTAGTTTTGGTTCGTGCAGGTTGGTGGGTTATTTGGGCTTTGGTGCTTTATTCCAGTCTTTGGTAATGTAGTGCATGCTAATGGTTATGGACCCAGGTTTTACTATCAAGGAACACGAAATTAGGTGAGTAAAGTAGATGAGTCACTATATTTAACATCATTGTGACATTGAGGAGGCACGGGTAGTTAAAACACATTTCAGTGTCTTGTCACAGATAAGTGTTGGGGCTCTCCACTGTAGACTTGGGACTACTAGAATGCAAGCGGTCCTTGGACGGTGCGCTGAATGCATGAGAATCTGAACTCTGTACCAGGTAAGATTGCACTTGCAATCAAGAGGGCAATGATTAACTTTTTTTTTTTACATTTTTTTATTTGTATCTGGTTTAAACACAGTTAAACCTTTACAACATTTTTGAATAAAAATGTTCACAGTGTTACAACGGAAGAAGAAAATACATTTGCAACATTATTCCAAATATAAAACTCATTAATCATATTATACAGTTCATATTATAGACCATAGAAACAAAGACATAAAAAATAAAAAAGAAGATCACACGGCATTTCCATCTTTCAGATTTCGTAAATAACAGTCGAAGATCAAAGAAGAAGAAAAGAAAGGCTTTGTTTGTCCTTTAGTGAGTAATTAAATTTCCAGCGTAAATTTTAGAATTGTTAATGTGTTCTTTCTAGGGTAGCCAAACCACACACTTCTACTAGGAAGGTGACCACTGCTAGCTTTAGAGTGTTTGACTTTCCGTGTAGCATGTACCACCATATTAATTCAGTGTGGACCCTAGAGGGATCATGGACAAATTTTCCAAAAACGTGTAACCTCTGTTGCACTATCATTGAGCAGTTTAGGAGAAGATGTTCAAGTGATTCGGTCGTGTTAGGACAACGACAAAAGCGACAGGGAATTTTTAGGCTCATGGCAGATCTGATCTCGAGAATTTCCCCAGTAGGGAGCACATTGAAACGGAAGCGTAAGTAGATTGCTCTCCTTACCGGGTCAGGGAATTTGGTTAAATAGGATTCCAGAGTGCCTAGCTTTTTCCCCTCAGTTACCAGTTGTTTATAGATCTTTGAGGAGGCCACTTTTTCCGTAGTAGTGGCCCAATCTGACCACTGTAGCCGTTTTTTCACTTCCATTGGATTAGTGAATAGCATTTCATGAGAGACATCTATGGTCTTGAGAAGTTTTACGCAGTCTTTTTGTAAATTTAGCATCCATACTGAATCACTGGATCCCCCTCTTAGTCTACCACCCAATAATGTATAAAGGGAATTATTTTATATCATTAGGTTCTGATATAAAGCCATTTTTTCCATTTTACTCTCATGGTTAATGAAATAAGGCCTAATTCGTAGCGAATTGCAGATATCGGAACACAATGGGGCAGATAAAAGATAATTTTTCGCTAGATCTTTGATTCCATTTTCTGGACCAAACAATATATTTCAAACGGTAAGATTTCCATGCCGTATATCAGTTTCGGAACAATTTTCAAGTTGTAAAACCTAATCAGAGGAGTGATAGAGAATTTACAAAATTTACCTGAGATCTTTCTCATTTGGAGGATGAGCTTATCTGTTTTCTCCAGGGAGAAATTCCAATAAGAGTATATCGAAATGCTTCCAAATATAGGGAACCCCAGATAACGGAGTGAACTTACTTTTGCTAGCAGACATGTATTTATTCGCCATTTAAATTTTATAGTTCTCTTCCTGGAGGTAAAGGATATGATGACAGACTTCTTTTCATTTATCACCAGTTCATTTTCTTGTGCATATATAGAAAGGGCCCCACGTTTTCGCTGTAAACCCACTGGGGTACTATCGACCAAAAGCAGGTCATCCGCATAGGCATTCCAACATATTTTAATGCCCTCAATTTGCGGAGAGACCAGGGAAAAATTTGTGAGAGGGAGATCAGCATCAGTGGTGTAAAGATTGAAAACAGTGGGGGCAATAGACACCCTTGTCTGAGGCCATTCTTAGTGTGAATTATTTGGGAAAGATCACCCGACATATTTAATCTTGATTGCCGAGTCTTCATGGAGATTAATAAGAATTGTCAGCAGATGTGACGGCAGCTCCATTTGGGATAATTTAGTCCACAGTCTCACCCCGTCCACCTTGTCAAAGGCGAGCGACAGGTCTACTGAAGCCAGGTATATAGGTGTTGCCATTTTTTTACAAGCCTTTTCTAAAAGTAAACAAATAATCAGCCTGCCTATTTCAGTTCCCATCCCTTTACGGAAACCGAACTGCAGGGGGTAAGATATTGTTTTGGTTCGCCCATTCCTCAATTCTCTGTAGTACTAGACTTGCAAAGATCTTGGAATCAGCATCCATAATTGAAATCGGGCGGTAGTTTGTCGGACAGGTTCTGTCCCCTCTTTTATATATTGGCACAACGTAGGATGATCTCCATTATTGGGGAATTGTCTTGGTCTGTATAATGGAATTAAAGAGTATAAACAGTGATTTTGCCCAATGTTCCGGTTTTTTCTTCAAGGTGTTATTTGTCAGCCCATTTGGGCCGGCCGCTCTTGAGTTGTTTGACCTCTTTATCTGGACTTCAATATTATTAATCGTGAAATCGAAATCCCAAGACCCCTCTTTTATAAGTAAGAGTTCATACGTCATGGCCATTTTCCCTTTGTATAGGGTTGAGAAATGTTTTCCCCAGGTATCCGACTGTACATTAACAGATTGCAGTACTACCTGTCTTTTTTCAAGCGCATTTATTAATCCCCAAAATTCCCGACCTGATGTTCCCTTTAGGGCTGCTAACACAGCAATATTATCATTATTTTGCAGTACACACCTATGATTTTTCATCCAATTTTTTTATTTTGTTTAATTTGTGTAATTTTCCTCTTTTTTTCTATCTCAGTCAAGTTGGTTCTCAGGATAGATCTTATTTGTCGATTTGCAAAGTTTTTTTTTTGGTTTACCAGCGGATCATACATATGTGAATGTATTGGTTTCAAAGAGCTGTATCTATTAGGTTTAACTGATCTCCCTATCAGATTTTTGATAAGGTCAGTAAAATGCAAGATCGAATAACACTGTGTTTTGGCGGACAAAGACATTCTGTTAAAGTCTTCGACGAAGACTGTATTAAGTTTGTCAACGTTTCCTTCATGCCAAGTTATGCGGTTTCCACCGCATGACACTATCGAGTTTATCTGCATTGATCTTTGTTTAGAGATTCTGTTATTTAGTGCCATAATAATTTCCAAGAATCTGTGGTCACTCATATTAGTGTCACTTATATGAAATTCCGAGCACAGTGCTGATATAGATTTTGACATAAAGATGTGGTCAATGTGTGATTTATAATGTCCATTCGACCAAGTATGCTCATACAAAGAGGAATTGAATATGCCATTAACATGGTCCAGTCCCCAATATTCAAACAAATTCCTCCAAATTTCACCATTAATAATCTTTTGTTTGCTAGAACAGGCAAACCCCTCCATGTTAAGCGTGGGCCTTAATAGTGAAACGCCCATCTTTTTCCCAATTCCGTGCCCGTATTTGATTTCAGAGTTAAAATCACCTGAAGTTATAATGTCAATTCCTCTGCATTTAAGCAGCATGGTGGCAAGGCAGTTGTTCAAGTACGAGATGGCATTGCCGAGAGATACTCGAGTATTCCAGTAGATGTTTAAAACAAGCATCAATTCAGAAACTGAGTTGCTTCCATGTTTCACTACAACGGCAAGTGCAAAATTCATTAATTCAATCGATTCCAAAATACAGGTATCTAATTCGAGTTTGACTGCGACGAACAACCCACCCGTGGGTCTTCCACGTGATCCCGCTTTAGCCAGAAGATGTGTACATATAAAACCGTCAAGTTGTATCGGAGCAGTCAACCACGTTTCCTGTATACAAAATATGTTAAATTATGTAGGTTTTGCACACAGTTGCCCAGAGTTCATCAGATTCGAGTGGCCTCTTGAATTCCATGAGAGGAATTTCCAATCGGCCACTACTTTAGTGGCATTAAAGGTTTGGTTTCATTTTTTGCATTTCCGATATGGATTCTCTAAGTTTTTGGGCTAACCAGGCCAAATCCTGCCCCTCCCCTCCTTTAACAGTTTGAGTATTTTCTTTTCGTATCTCTACCTCATCCCTACAGGGATTAGGGCTTACTTTTTCTATTTCCCGAGTACTTCCCCTCTCCCAACCATTACTAAAGATCAGGATGTCATAGCCCATTCTATTAAATTGTTCCACCTCCTGAATGATCGTATCAAAAATCTTTTGTGAATTGGGAACAATGCGGACATGGTCATGGCGAGAGGGATGGATGAAGTCCACCAGACAAATGTCCGCTGTTCCAATCATCCTAAATCGAGGGACCTCATTGAATAGTGAGAGAATGCGTGGCCTATTCAGCGAGAAACGGCCACCAATATCACAGAGATTATAGAGGAGGATACTCGGATATTCCGGGAATGAAATGTCTCGCCACGGTACATTCCTGAGATCGCTCTCCTTTACGTGTAGGGGTCTAGCTGATTCATATTGAATGGGGTTCCTCGAGTCATGGGATGCGATAGGATAAAGAGGTCCATGCCTCGAGGACGATTGGATGGGATTTCTTTCTGGTTGCTCCCACTGTGACGGCGGAGCATTTTCCGTTCCGCCTTCCCTAGTTAGGGAAATAGTGGGTATCTCATTCGTGGTCCGAGGTTTGTTTTCTTTTGTCTCATGTCCACCCCTCCCTCCCCACCAAATCCTTGTTGTAGAACCGAGACAAGTCGTGAAAGGAGGTCCATCATAATCTTTTTTATGGTGTCAGGAAGATTTGCAATGGCCCCATCAACCCCAGACCGGATTTGTTGAACTTCTTTCAGGGGTAGTTTTGGGCACTCCTTCTTGGCTCCATCTAATAGGAGAGTCCCATGATGGAGATTTGTTTTCACCTCAATCGCATCCTCACCAGTGGTCTTAACCGACTCCAATGGTGTAGGAGGTAGGGAGGAGAAACCCAATCTATTGGATTCTGCTGAGGTGGTAGGGTTTTCTGACAAACGGTTGGAGAGGTCTTGTGGTAAGATCTGCCGATCAGTCAACTTCTCCAAAACCTTATAGAAGTTAGACAGCTGTGACTGTTTTATCTCTTTATTTTCCCCATCCATATGTAATGGTTGTACTTTCTCGTTGTCAGTTCCGATAATTTTGTCAGTTATCTTTGGTCTGAAAACTTCCCTCTGAGTCGGGTTTGTTTTCCCCATTTTTTTCATGTTTTTCCCCCCATTTACATTATTTCCATTAGTTTTTCTTTTTTTTTTCTTTTGAGATGTCAGCTGCATTTAATTGTAAGGCCATCCTACTTTCCTCATTGAGTTGTCTTAAATCAGATAGTGCAACTTCATTCGGGGAAGCCTTCGATTCTGGCTTGCGGGGTTATGGTCTAGCAGGCATCGGCCCCTTTTTCATCAGCCTTTTGCTTGCCTTTAACGCCAGTCGTTTCTGTTTTCTTGAGAGGAAGAAGCCGTTCCCCATCGGACTCCCCTCCTCCTTTTGCTTTTCAGTCTCATTGACCGGGGCCCCCTGCAGCATCAATAGATTCCAACAATTTTGCAAGTGCCGATGGACTGTCAGGTGGAGAGGGGAGGATGGGGTGTTCATCCTGAATGGATGTTACTGGTCTCACAGGGATTAGAGGTACCAGTTTTCCCAGTAGATCTAACAGGCCCTTTTCTAAGATAGACATTTTCGTTGATAGTTCTTTCAAGACCTCCATGATCCTTTTTTCCCCTTCTGGCTCCAATTTCTGTTCTTTTTTCTCATAGTTCTTTTTATTTTCCTTTGGTAGGTTCATTGCAATCCCCACAGGTATCACACTAGCATAGCTCACAATCTCCACTAACCAGGGTTTGAGCGCTTTGTGAATTATTTGTTTTTGGGATTTGTATGGGTTCTTTCCCTTTTGAGAACGCCATCCTTTCATCTTTGCCCATGAGAAAACCTTCTTCTCTAGTTAATTTTAATTGAGTATCAAAAGCAACCCTTTTGAGATCTTTTATCTCCCAATGGGTGAGCTCATGGCCTTTATCGAGGAGGTTTAATATTCTAGATAATACTGGTAGTGACTCCTCAAATTTGGCATTACTGTCATTAATGGGCGAACTGGTAAGGGAGGCTCCCAAAATTGGCAGAGTGTTAGTATGGGTTGACAGTACAGGGATCGGCTGATTCCCCTTTGGTATGCTGGTTCCCTGCACCTCTACAACATTATTCTCTTCCACCCCCCAACCTTGCTGGGTATCTGTGAAAATTGAGGCAGATGGTAGCGGGAATTTAGCATTTGAGGAGAAAAATCTGCATGATGTAGCAGAACTCAATTTCGGAAGTGTCTTAAATAGATGGACTTGATCAATCCATTTTTGGAGGCATTTACAGGTGTCGAGGGGCCCCTTGAGAGCCTTGCACGCCTCCCCAATTCCGTTCTTACTGCTTGCCCCATCATGGATACATCAATATTTATTTCCTCTAGCATATTCTCTGTCCCCTCAATTGTTTTTTGATCAAGTAGGTCATTTACGCTCAGAAAACTTGAGTGAGCAGGGATTTGGGTCTCAAATGAGAGACCCGCCGGCACAAAAGAGATATCCTCTTCCCCCAAGAATTGCGCACCCATTTTTGTTTGTATTTGCGAGTGCATATAGGCAAATTCCACTTCCTGTTTAATAGCAGCCATATTTACCTTTGTTTCCTCTTCCACTTTCACCCCCTCTAAGATCTCCTCTTGGGTAGTAATAGCCCAGGAGGGAGTCATGGTTTTCTGATCAATATGTCCTTCACCCAAGGTCATAGCTTCGTGATTAACAACCACCTACGTACTAGATTTTGTCTCAATACCGTCACTCTGTGCGGCCTTTGTATCTCCGTCCGGGATTGGCCCGGGGGTTTTTATAGCGCATATTTTCCCATTGCGCAACACCGTTGCCATGATGGCCTATTTAGGGTCTAACCCCTAAAATAAGAGAGAGGAGGGGACTCACTCACCAACTCTGCACCTCCGCCCAGCCGAACAGCCCAACAGCCCACTTGCGTGCCACTACCGGGTGCACGCGCGGGTGCGCTAGCACCAGTGATTAAATACTGTGCGCTGGCGGAGGCGGGGATCCGGGCAGTAGAAACAAAAAACGGACTCTGAAGCAATAGAGAAAGAGGAAGTGAGTATTTCAAGCGAAATCTCCTATTATCCCTATCCCAATACCAGTCCCAGTCCCAAACCCAATCCCAGTCCCCAAACAGGTCCCAAAGAAAGTCCCACAGAAAGTCCCTCAGCGCATGGCCTGCAATATTTCACCAAGCGGCCGCGTGTTACGCAGCCAAATGTCCACTTGTGCTTCCTCTTGCAGACTCACTTCAACTTTCGTCCAAACGAAGCAGCGAAAAGCAATGTGGCTCCAGAGTCTCCCAGCCCAACAGCCCACTTGCGTGCCACTTCCGGGTGCGCGCGTGGGTGCGCTAGCACCAGTGATTAAATACTGTGCGCTGCCGGAGGCGGGGATCCGGGCAGTAGAAACAAAAAATGGACTTTCAACTTTCGTCCAAACGAAGCAGCGAAAAGCAATGTGGCTACAGAGTCTCCCAGCCCAACAGCCCACTTGCGTGCCACTTCCGGCAATGATTAACTCACATAAAACCATAGTATTTGTAATCATGTATAAGAACTATGAGTAGGGAGGCTCATCTTGTGCCTTGTCCATTTGTTTGCAGTCTCTGTTCTGAGTGAAATTATAGAGCTGCAGGATTTTTTCCTCCGCTGACATGAGGCTCCATCATTGTAGTTTGGAGGTGAGTGCCAGTCAGTATACATATTCAAATGCGTATGCACATAAGTGTTCTGTGTCACTAGAAGTAAGAGATCCGAACCATAACTAGATGTATATTTGTTTGTTTGTAGATTGATGCTAGACGACATCTCCTACCTTTTTGACACCTCGGATTGGTTGTAAATCCAACCATCTGTTTCCTGAAGAAGGTCACTTAAACTGGGTGGCTGATTTGGTAGCCTACTTCCGGACGACGAAACATATGTCGAACTGCATTGAATAAGCATATGGCTATTTGATTTTGTATTCACACTCACTGAGAATTTAGATGGGTGTTATTGATTGATGTAATTGTGTGAGTATTTTGGGTTTATGTATAATCCTGGTTGTGTAAGATATGTACATTAAGAGAGAGTATGAATGTATCATGTAATGAATGGTGGTGTATGGATGCAGATGTTCTAAATAATAGATACTTTTATGTATTAAAGAACATGGCACATGAATAAATATTGCAAAGCTGTATAGAAATAAATGTATTTTTGTGATACTGACAAGATTTTTGTTCTCAATACTAAGAAAGGTTTTGATCTCACCTGCCCAGGTCCATTATATTGTTGTTTGATATATTTAGCCTGAAGGACCTGTGGCTGTTCGAGCCCCCTTATTTTTGAAAATCAATCAGGAAGGGCCTGCTGTTTCGGTGTTTCGACACCGAGAAAGCATTTCACTCGATTTTTTGGCCTCATCTATTGGTGGTGCTGCGGAAATTGGGATTGGGAAACAGGTTTGCATCCCTGGTGGCACTTCTATGCAACTCCCTGACGGCTAGGATCACCGTCAACTGGATGTGGTCTCAGGCTCTGGTAATGGGGAGGGGGACGAGACAAGGGTGTCCTCTCTCACCGTTGCTGTTTGCTTTGGCTATGGAACGGCTAGTGGCCCTGCTACGGGAAGAACATGTACAGAGATGTGTTCGGCTTTATTCTTATAAATTGATTATTTCATATACACAGATAATGTAATGCTGGTTTTAAAGGGGCCCAGAGTGAATTGGAACCCGGTAATACAGCAGGTGAACCGGTTCAGAGAATACTGTGGTCTGCATATCAATCATGCCAAGTCTGTGATATTCCCTTTAACTTCGGCTGCGTCAGTCTTTCAAGATAAATTCGGGTTCAGGTGGGAAATGGAGCACACAAAAGATCTGGATATAGAGATAGGGAAAGACCCAGACACACTCTTTTGGGAAAAGTGCAGCAGGGCGATTGATAAACTCACAGGGGAAGTACAAAGATGGCATGACCTTCCGCTATCGCTGGCAGGTAGAGATGCATTGATTAAAATGGTAACACTACCCAGATTTGTATATTTTTTCTGAACATTCCAATGCATCTACTGGTTCACTTTTTCAAGCATCTTAAGGGGATCCTCTTGTAGCTCCTTTGGTCAGGCAAGCAGCCAAGACTCAGTGGGACAAACTGTGACAACCTCTTGCTGAAGGAGGCCTAGCCCTCCCAGATTTTGAGAGGTACCACTTGGCCGCTCACGTGCATTTCCTCTCCTTTTGGTATCCCTCAAGACCGGTTGGGCCATATGTGCAGATAGAGAGGGATTTGGCTGCTCCAGCATTGCTTCGAACTGTGATATTAAGTGTGGCCAATTATAAATGGGGAAAAGAAAAAATAAATGTAGTCCTGTTCACACGCAATGCCTGGAAGAGGATAGCAGGCAAATTAGGAGTGGTTGACTTATGTTCCCCTTGCTACCAGTCAGTTTTGTAGCTGGGATGGGAATAACTCTGAGATGGTATATATCAGTCTTATGGCCAAATGTCACCTAAATACATTTGGGGACCTCTTTCCGGATGGATCCTTCTTAACCCTAGATGCAATTAAAGAGAATGGAGGTAGCACATCTCTAGACCTGGTCATGTATTTCAGGATTAGGAATGCACTCAAGGCACGATTTGTCATTCCACTCTCAGCCACCCAGGTTTACACTGTTGCAGGAAGTCATTGAGGCCCAGGGTGAAGGAAGGTTGGTCTCAGGGATTTATGGGCAGCTCATACAGAAGATTCCTCAGGAGGGGGATTCAGAGAGGAAGGAGGTGGTGGGAGACATGTTTAGGCCTTGGAATTCCAGAAGAGGATTCGTCCTACATAATGGGTAAAAAAAAAAAAAAAAACGGTATGGCTGAATGCAAGATACAAGCTGATCCATTTCCATGTTATGCACCAAACATAATCGCACCCCAGCCAAACTGCATAAATACTATCCCGAGACATCACACGAATGTGGACGATGGCAAAGAAGCTTTCTGATTCTGTTCACTTGGGATGGGCCTGCCCCTCCTACCCCCGCCCCCTGATATCGGAGTTCTGGAGAGAGGTGTTTGATGTTCTGTCATTGCTGGGTTTCACTCTGAACATTCTGAATAATGCACACAGGTTGGTTGGGCACCTCCTGATCCTGGCACGTAGAAGGGTGGCGCTAGCTTGGTGGAAAGGACCGGGGCCAAGGGTGGATGTCTGGCTTGTAGATGTTGCATACTGTCAGGACATGGATACAGCGTTTATATGCACCATGCCCTTACATGTCCATCCACCCAATATTTGGGGCCCAACAGTGCAATACTTGTTGACAAAACCTAGAGATGCATCTTCGGATGACCAATGGGGCTGTGCCCCCTGAATGTATCCTGTACTTCCCGATACATGTATATGACCTGTATTTACGGCAACTATGGTTCTTTTGCTGGTTCTGCAATCACTCATGTATTGTTTGGATTGTTCATGAAAAGTAATAATAAAAAAGGTGGCTCAGCAGGCTAGCAGCTAAGGTGACATTAGCACCAATGCAGCTATGCCTTTGAGTTTAGACCATGCCTTTGAGTTTAGAGCCTAGCCTAGTCCCCAGTCCAATTTTCCACGCAGAAAGGTTTCTGTTACACTGCAATGCAGTTTATAACATTGAGGGTACAGATAACATACAGCGACAATTTATTGCAATTGGTGCAGTACTCCAGTGAATAACTAAATAAAGGGAATAAAAAAGAAATGTAAAAAAAAATCAGTGCTCAAACCCTTGGTGCAACCTTCTTAATATCAAAAAGGTGTGCCTCTGTAGGGGGCAAAGAAGAACAAGCATCAGGAGGAATAGGTTAGTGTGTAGGTGTCCATGCATCGAACAGATTGCCGCAAAGTATCAACCACTGTTTGAGACGGACATCATTTGGTGAGGTTTTTCCATCTAGACGCCAGCAACTGAATGAAAAGTGGTTCTCGATGGAGGAGGCTGAAGCACTGCCAAGCATTAAAACTATCTGGAGGAACGCATGACAGCTTTATGAACGTGTGGTTTACCACAATAGCTGCCTTGATGGTTTTGTCTCTAACATGAATTATATGCACTACTAGGGCCACTTTGCAGCTCCGATGGCGTGACTGCAGTTCGTCTACTTTCCCGTCCCTTCTGGTATTTTTTTAGGCTTCTTTTAATAATAGAGTTAGCCATTCAAAATGGCTGGTTAGCTGTCAAAACTATAAATCGTTTGCGTAAAGAAATCGTGTAAATGCCCTTTCTAATAATTGCCTGCTGCAGAATCCATTATTTCATGAAGCACAGAAGGGAAGGTTGGCCTTTTCGGTTCAGATGGCAATTGGCTGCCACTTTCAATTTGGGTCACTGGGCATTACTGCAGATTTATAAAGCTATTGACGCCTTGCTATTTTTACCAAGTAGTGTATGGTAATGCATACAAAGCTCATCGGCTCTCTCGTGCAAATAGTCCATTATTGACACATTTGCCTGCTTTATGGAGAATTAACATAGTAGAGCGGCATAATATAGAACACCATAGCATAGCAATGTACAGAAAAGCATACCATAGCAGAACACAACATTATGTGATGCTATAGGGCCTTTGAACAGCAATAGGAAGAAGTGGCTAGCTGGTATCTTGACTATTATAGCTAAGCAGGTAATATTTGCCAGCTGAAGGTTTCTCTGAACAGCAAACCTTTTCTGTAAAGCAAAACCTTGATGGTTTCTTTTTTCGCCCAATCTTAGGGTTTGATGCATTCTAGGTCTAAAACCTGTGAAGTCATACATACAACTATCTCACCAAATGATTACTCTGGTCTGTTCTGACCAGAGGTCTACCAGAATTATGTCTGGAGAAAGTAATTTGCAGGATAAGAACATATTCTTGTTTACTTCCACATACTGTAGTAGATTCGGAGCGCCTAAGATGTCTGCACAGTACAGAGGTCCCTGCGGAGCTCGTTACCACTTCACATATGACTTGTACCAGCGGCATGACGTTTAGGAGAAATCTCAAGTCTCACCTCTTCCTCTCTGCATATGGTGGTTACCGTTAGTCCAGTCCAGCTTTTCAAGATTTCCTTCACCCCTGCACCCTACCTGCTTCCAAACATGCAGACTGAGACAGCCCCATAGGAGATGCCCAACGTGCCATCCATTCATTCAAGAATGGGCATCTTTTCTGGACCAATGCAGGCCAAATTATCTTGACCAATATGAGTCACTTTAACGGAGCTGGTAGTTTCAACCAACATCAGTCACAACATGCATTACAATGCACCATTTCACACACAATATCCCCCAAAATGGGCCCCATTATACTAGTCATGATTTGCGATGCGGGTTGTGGGTCAGTTTTTCATTATTGCCCTTAACCATATTTTGTTCCAATCCGACCCTGCTCACATGGGCACTCCCAGTGCAAGTACTTTATGGATACCCTAAATTGAGAAATGGCTGAGTGAAGGCTCTTCACGTTTTCCATCTGCTGTATGAGCAGCCATCATTCCAAGCTTCTCCTAAGTGCAGTTGCTAATATAGTCATCAAACCACTCTTTATAGTGGACTA
This sequence comes from Ambystoma mexicanum, assembly GCF_040938575.1. Lineage (NCBI taxonomy): Eukaryota > Metazoa > Chordata > Amphibia > Caudata > Ambystomatidae > Ambystoma > Ambystoma mexicanum. Next base: position 705,143,521 of record NC_090931.1, read on the forward strand.
TAGAACATAATGTATTCTTTTACTGCGAACCACAAGCTTCCATCTAATTTCCAAGGATGACCAATGTCCTCCACAGTCACCCGCTATATGTCCACGTTCACATGGATTACCCACAACGTTTACAACTGAATGGTAGGTGGGAAACAAACTTGGCCTCTATCAAATGAGGCAGTGCAGGCATTCTTTTGCTGTCAAACAGTGAGAACAGCGGCCAATAAATCGTAAATATCCAGAAGAGGAGAAGTGCCCCATTTTTTGGGCCACAAATCTGCAAGGCACGCTGCAGCGCCTTCTGAACACAATCACTAAACAAATATTAAGCTTTAACCAAGGAAAGTGGGCTATTGGACAAAGATGAAGAATTCTTTAGCGCAAACTGCTCTGGGAACTGCACCAACTTCTCTTTAATCCAAATTAATATCCACTCTATGGTTCCTGCCCTTGGCCGGTCTATGAAAACAACCTCTACACAAAGCTGCAAGCTCCAGTTTATGCACAACTTGGACGTTTGTGAGTTTTTAGCTGCTTTGAGCAAACAACTATTGTCCTTGGTGAAATGTGCTGTTTCTTATAAGGTTTTGATTTCAAACAAAGATAGGCGTTCTGGTTTACAAATCTATCTAAGGTTTGCAGTTAAGCTATTTGCAGAACAATTTAGCCTTGAACTATTAGGGCCCTTATATTCTATTCTCATCTGGAGTGGCACTTGAGGCTTACCTTCCAGTTCTTACCTGATGTGGATAGCCATACTTTCTTCTCAATTTTGACTGCTATGCCTTTGGGTCTCAGAACTGCCCTTCATTGTTTCCACAAATTGTGCAAAACACATTTCTCATTGTGCGACTTTGTGATGGCTATGTAGAATGACGATCAATCAAGCAGCCTCCCTACCAACAATGCTTTCCCCAAAATACCAACTTAGGACCTCTTGCACCACCAGTGAGGGTCAACAAGTCTTCAAACGTCGGGCATCTCTTTCTTCCCACCATACTCAGGAAGGCAAACAAGTACTTGCATGACACTCCTCCAAAACTAAGGTGGGAAATACAATTTCTAGCTTCCTATTTAAGAAAGGAATAGCTGTGTTTGTGTGGTCAAAACAATAAATGTGACAGAATGTCATCTGTAAGGTTCCACTCATACATTTCTTTGTGATCCCAATTCAAAGTGGTATCTCTGAAGGAAAGCATGCTCGGCCACACTCTGCATATGGTCCATGGCTAGAAAGCAGGGGCAGTGGAAATGTCCCGAGCTTATATTGCTCCCAGCAAGTGTGCAACATAGTCAATGTTTTCCATACAATGGATACCTGTAGTCTTCTGAAGTGCACAGTTGAAATGTGAATTGGCCATATTTTAGATACACACATCACATATGCGCATGCAGAGACTGTAGCACATTGTCCTATCATCTCTCTTTAGAAGTCAATTTGGCACTAAGAAGAGAGAATGCTATCATACAGATCTCAATTCCCGCCTCTAAACCTATCACTACTACAAGATTGAGTTTAAGAAGTTATGTTATTAATCAGGAACGTCTGTTAAAACCTAAATTCTCCTGAGAGCAATGGAGTTATATCTCAATTCTTAAAACCTAATATTGAATCCCACTGGCATTTTTCTATTGCTTTGGAACTCATTTAGTAAATGTTAACCTAGCTCGATTAGCACACACATGTGAAATTAATCCTTCCATCTTCAAAACATTTTAGAAATGTTCTTCAATCATATCTCAACAGATACTTCATTTTTTCGTGTCAATGGTTCCACAAAGATAAACATTAAGGAGGCAATGCCAATCTTCGCATTTTGGGGTCTTCACACCATCATCAGGAGAAAATGTCTATAATAGAATCACATATATTACAGTGAAATAAAGCAACTGCAACAAAATCTGAAGGGAATTAGATTTCTATTATCTATATAGATATAAAAGTGAAAATGTGTGGGTTTGTGGCAAAGTGTATGTTCCCTTTACAATTCCAGTGTTTCACCAATCTGCACCACATTTTGCACAGTCACCTGTTAGGACCCTCTGGACATTACTGGCTACATGACATTTGGACAATGAGGCCTTTGGGAATTGCTGTAGTCAAGCGTGTAATGCTTCTCTGGGAGGTCATCCCTGTTGGGTTCTAATAGGATGCCACCATCTTGGGAGGATAGTTCACGGGCAACGTGCTCGCTTTGGAAGCAAGGCGAAGCGGACCAAGACAGGTTCGATCCCCGGGTCGACGCTTAGAAACCTCGAGATATTAAGTGCGTTATAAATAACCAATAATAATTCTAATCGCCTGCCAGGATTTACCTATGAATGGAGTGGGACCCCACCCCTTCCGTGGACTACTGTTGGAGTTATTAACATGTCAAAGCCCCCTTCTATGGAGCGAACGGAGCTGATCCATGGGGGTAAGGGAGAAAGAGAAAGAAAGAGACCCTTTCCTCAACATCCCTGTTGCACAGAAGGGACATCTTTGGAAGAATTAGGGAATTTACCACTCCTACAATACACACAGTCCCTGCATTGTTCCACTCACATAGCATATACTTTCTCCTGTGCATAAAGGACTCCTACAACAGATGCACAATAGGTGTGTGACAATGAGGCAAAATAGGCAGTTAAAGGGAAAGAAAATGTTGGTCTTTATTCAGATTTAACCAAATAATGCTGGTTAGCAAAATTAAATTCTTTTCCCAGAGTCCTTCTGAGTGTTCTTTTTGTGGAGCAATTGGTTTCTTCTATTTTCTTGTAGGGCACGCTGTAAGGACCTCTGACAATCTTCTTCCACTTAGTCCTCATACGCCCAGGTGCTTCCTGTCGTTCCGGAATCCAGGTCTGATCGGCTCTGCAAGGAGAACAAGAATGAGCACCCATCTTCCAACTAACTGGCTCTTTATATAGGCAGGTAAGGATGGGCCAATCAGGGTCTACTTCCTGTCTTGGAGCATAAAAACCCTCATAGGCCCCGCCCCCTTTTCCTTGCGAGCCACCCTCCGTGTTCTTCCCTGACCCTGTCCCCCTGGAGGTCCTGCTGCCGCCCAGGTAAGTGTCTGCTGCTTTGTTTGCCCCCATGTTCGGGCTAAGTATCCCTGGTAATAGGACTCCCCCTGTGGGTCTGTGCCGTTGCTGACGCGGATCAGCTTCCTCCAGTCTGCGGGCCACGTGGTTGGTGTCCTGCTCGCGGTTGCAATACACGCGGACCGCGTCTCCCTGCGGAGACTGGGCTTCTTCTATCCGGCGGCCGGTTGTAGTCAGCTCCTCATCGCGGCTACAGTTTCCTTCCTCCCTCCTGCTGGTCGTCAGTGCCGCTCTGATAAGGCGAGTCTTCCCCGGCTGGACTCGGTGCTCTGCTTCTCGCTCCGATAACTTGGGGGCTTCGTTCCAGCGGGGACGGCTATCCTTCCACCTTGCCATCAGTGTCGCTCTGGCGAGGCAGGACTTTTCCTGCTGGACACAGCTTTCTGTCTCTCGGCCCGTGGAGTCGGGTTTTTCATCCTCGTGAGGACGTTTCGGTAACCTCGTCTCTGCGGGCTGACCCATGGTCGGCTGTTCGGGGTTCTTAGCAAGTACTGATGTTGTGCTCTCCCACTCATTTAGATCCTCTGTTCGGGGTAGGTTGGGTTTGCCTGTGTGTTCCCACCACTCGCCTATCATACAGGTCGCGTTTGATTCTTTTTCCAGCCCGTAGGTCTGCCTTCCATATTCCTGGGTTGTGTGGTTCCCCTCCTGGGTTGTGGTTCCCCATGTCAGGGTCCTTACAAGGTGCCGTGGCTCTTCTGTAATACACATATGGGCCTCATCACAAGTTGGGAGGTAAACAGGTGCAATTTCCGCTGAGTGTAAATAGCATTACCGCCAGTTTGTGCAGCAGAATCAGCGCTGCATCACAACCCGGCGTCAAAAATAAGGGTAACCGCTGAGAAATCAGTGCCAATAGTGCTACCACCGGCTATCCCGGTGCTATTAGCGCCAGCGGGAATTGCTTAAATCGACGGAAGGGGAAGCATTGTAGCAGCCATTTTGAAAAACACAATCCATTAAATATCTCCACTTCCTACAGCCATCCGGTCCTGTGAAGAAGCAGGAATGTCCCAGAAGAGGATAAGAGGCAAGGTGGCAGAACATCGCCTGAACAAAGGGGAAATTGGTAGTCCTCACAGATGAGGTCATTGCCCACTATTTAGAACATTAGGCGGTCGGCAGTGGAAGACCATTGGGCAGCGCAGGACAGCCATCTGGAATGCCATGTGCCAGAAGTGGCAAGTGTATCCCATGATGGAGAGGACTGCCGCAAGCGGTGGAACGACCGGAGGGTCAGGGTGCATGGACTGCTCTCAACACCGTCAGGAGTCCCTAACAACTGGAGGAGGCACTGTGGAGCCACTGGTCCTCATCGCCAGGGAGGAGGAATGCAGTACTGTGCAGGACATCGAAGGGATAGAGGGAGTCGGCAGTGTGAAGTTGGGTGGCAGGAGGTGACTTAACACCCCGCCACCAACACAAGTGCATCCACAAATGACAGGCCAGCATAAGATGCCCCAGTGGACAGGGACACATGTCAGCAGACCCAGAAGCTGGGCATGCCAACAGGGTGGAGTGAGGAGGTGGCACATCAGCCACCCTTCGCAGCAGCCATGGGGCAGGGCACGAAGGACACCCCTGAGCGGGAAGTGGTGGCAGGTGACTGTCATGACCCTTACCCCTGGCCCTCACTGGCAAGTCAACCTTCCAGTTAGGGCCAGGTCAAAGGCCTTAAAACCTCATCAAAGACTCTCTTGGAGTCAGTCCTGGCAACTTTGGCGCCAGGCTCATAACCATCATGAAGACCGACATTAGAATGGGACTATTTACTTGGGACCATTTATCTTAGGTCTAGTCTTTTGGGTCTGGCAGGCCTGGGAACACTTTACCTGGACTACTTTGGGTGTGGCAGGCCTGGGACTATTTTACCTGGACTACTTTACCTGAGACTATTTAAACCGCACCCATACAGCAGAACACGCTTCGTGTTAACGCTCACCGTGTCCAGGTCTTTGATGCCAGCCTACCTGAAACCAAGGACCTGCAGAGAGAGAGAAAGCACACTACAAAACTTACCTGGAATAGTATCCTGTCTTCAATCCATCGCCGACTTCAGTTCCACTCACCTGAAGGTACGAACTCCTTCATCCGGCACCGCATGCATCTTGAAATAACCTGGAAAGAGGAGAAAGAAAGACAGAATTAGTAAGCGTTTACTCACGTTTCCTCCCGAATGAAGAAAGCCACACAATTCTTACCTGGGTAGTTATCTCCCGGTCAGTATCATCGCTGGAACATCACGGCGCTCAGCGAGGAACATCGCGACCTGCAAGGAGAGAAAAGACACAGGTTAGCAATATAAAAGGCGAAACAGCACCGCGCATCGCGCATTACTCACCGGACAGCATCGTGCACACCGCGCTTTCGCCTACCAGCCCATGCTCATCTTCAAACTGCATGACAACACCAAAATATCTTTCCATACCTAAAAGGAAAGAAGCAAGACATTATTATTCGAACAAGGAAGAACATAAGAACTGCATATAAAGACTGTAAAGCAGCAAACCTACAGAGTCGCAGCAGGCCTGCATTCCCACAGGGGGCGTGCACCAGTGAAGTAACTTGGTCGCTGCTCGCCCCCCACATCTACGCACCACTGCCACGAGGAGCAGGACAGAGAATCCACCTTTTACAATATTAAGGTGAGGAGAAGGCCCAAGGGGGAGGAAGGAGTTGAGGCCAAGGGAGGTGGGAAAACAAAGATAATCTGGTATTGAATCCAGCTCTCCTATATTGCAGACCCATCTTTAACCAGAGGCCTTACCAAGGGACCGGGAGAGGCTTTGAGAGTACAAATCATCCAACCAGGGTTGGGTGGCGTCCCCGTGGATACCTGGTGAGCGTAACAGTGACCCAACCAAATGCCATGAGCACTACACCCAAAAGGCTGCAACCTGTGCCAGTGGAATTGATGTGCTTAGGGTAACCACGACACCAGGTAGCAGTCACACTAGCATGTTGTGGGCCCAGGTGGCCTGCCCCATGTTGACATGGTAGACAAGCCACAGGTAAGTACACGTCCTCCACACCGACATATGCTCAACCTGCCAATCACTGTGCACAGCAGTGTCACATGGAGCCATGACAGTGCCATGGATTAAGCCACCACCCCCACTCGTACCATGTGAGTGCCACCCGGGAGGGGATGTGGGGGCATGAAGGGCCACAAGCATGCATGCCAGAGGTTAGCTGCTTCAGCATGGACACCCTTCCCTCCCCACACACAGGCCAAAGACCAACTGGCAATGTGTCATCGCTACAAGCCATGATGCTAGGCCCACATACAATACCCACTGACCAACCATGCCCATGTGTGTAGGGTCCCACTCTGTATCATAGCATATTTGTCTTGCATGCCAACACACGAGGGAACCATACCCGACGACATTTCCTATGTCCCCTACAGGCACTCATGCATCGCCAGAGGCATCAGAGAAGGAGGAGGAGGAGGAGGTGGTGGTTGCAGGCCCATCTGGGAGTGGCTTATCCAGGCCCTCAAGGTCTGCCAACAACACCACCACCACCACCACCCTGCAAAGGGCCACTCAAACTAGACCTAGGCAGATGTCCCACTGTGTAACACCGCAACACAGTAGGGCCAAGCCAACGCCCACACCACATGCCCACTGCACCTACACCCGCAGCTCAAGGCACACACACCAAAACCACACCTGCAGCGACTGAGGAGTGTCAGGGGGACACGAGCCTGGTGTCACCGCTTGCCAAAGGGCCACAGACCCAAGAGAGCCCTCCACACCACCAGTGTCCACACTCCCCAAATAGCCCTCCATACCACCCGTGTCCACACTCCCCTGATAGCGCTCCAAACCCCCAGCATCCACACTCCCCGGATAACCCTCCACGCTGCCAGCATCCACACTCCCCAGATAGTCCTTCACACTGCCAGCGTCCACAGGCCCAAGACAGCCCTGGCCACTGCAGGCATGCACAGTCACCTGAGCCAGACATTGACACTCCCTCAGATGGTTCCCCTGAATACAATCCAGGGCCAATGCAGAGTCCCTCTCCCACAGATCACACCCAGACATGCAGTATGCAGTTGCGGAGGCTTGTGGACATAGAGCGGAGACAGCAAGAGTTGAAGACAATTGGCCACACACACTCCAAACATCTGCAGGCCATTAGGGACAGCATTCAAGGGACCACCAGCAGGATTGTGCAGGCCATTGCGTGGAACAGGGCCGTGACAATTGCCAGCACGGCCACCCAGCCACTTTACGCCCAGAGGGTCAGGTAGATGACTGAAGGCGTGTCCGCACTGGCAGAGGCCATCCGGCAGAGCACAGAGGTGCAACGCCAACAAAACCTTGGGACAGGCTCCGTCCCTTCCACTTCAACCATACCCACAGAAGGGTCAGAGCAGGGCACCCCGAGGCCTCAGTCACAGCACCTTCTGTGCCCAAAATCACTGGAGGCTGGAAGGGGAGGAAAGAGGCCACGGTTGTGAGAGACGCCAAGACACCGATTGCCATGAGTGGTCATGCTGGGGAGTTGGTAGGGGGAGGCAGGAGGATGGATAGTGTGCAGGGGAGTTGGTGGGGAGAGCCTGGAGGGGGGAATAGTTGGGGCACTTCGTTACATTAAAACTGTTCAACTGCATCAATGCAAGGACATTCGTGATTGAGTCATTGTCATGTTTATTGATAGCGGTGAGTGTCAAACAGTCGTGCATGCTGGCCTGACAATTACCCATCCCTTACATCATCTCTGGCAATGCGTGCATTTGCCTCTGCCACAGGCACTGCATCCTCATCCTCCGGGGGTGGCAATGTCCATGTCAGGGGTAGCGGGGCCTTCCTCTTCAGGCAGATATTGTACAGCATGGCACACACAAGCACAATTTTACCCACTTTCTCTGAAGCATACATCAGGGCTCCACCGGTACAGTCGAGACAGTGGAAACATGCCTTCGGGAGGCCAAAGGTAAGCTCGATGCACACATGGGTCCTGCTGTGAGCGTGGTTGTAGGCATTATTAGGAGTAGAATTAAAATTGTCAGAAATACATTCCTACTGCTTCTTATTCTATCCACTTTTAGATAAGCAGAACACCAGCACAGACTAGGATACGTCTTTTGCTAGGCAGGATTAGTTAGACAATCACCCTATCCTGTGTCCTCCAGTTCTGCCCTGGCCAGTAGACAGGGGTAGCATCAGTAGGAAGATACTTCATTCTTTCTCCAGCTTTGCATGAATGTGGAGTGTGTTGCATTGCATATTGACAAGGTGTGTTTGGCAGTGAGGCACCAGCATTACCTCCAGCTAAAAACAGGAGGGAAGGCAGGCACCCTACCGGCAAAAATAACCACTCATGGTAATGATGGCAAATGATGGCAAATCCCCTCATGGAGTCCTATAGGACTCCATTAATGGGGATTTACACTGTGACTTCAGCAGTGCTGCCGGACCAGGAGGCCTAATCTCTTTTTACCAGCTGAAAGGTCCAGAATATTATGATGTTATGATAGGTTATTTATAATGTGTTTCTAAGCACGGACCGGGGATCGAACCGGTGTTGCTCCGTGTCGTCTTGCTTCCAGGTCGAGCACGTTGCCCCTGAGCTATCCTCCTGAGACTCTAGTCTACACCATGAATTTGGATAGGATTGGACCAGATTACCCGACTGGTTTCACGTAGGTTTGGGAACCTGTTAGAACTGTTTCCACAGGTGGACAAAATGAAAGCGGTTAAAAAAGAAATTCACAACTTAAGAAGTTGCATTGATGCAAAGAAACATGCATTCCAAATAGCACACTGGTATGTCACATTGTGCAACCCCCACAGATGTGTTGTGTGGTAACAGAAAGCGCCACAGAGAAAGCTTTAGTCCCCACCGCCTTGAGTTTGAAACTGTTTTCTGGTCTTTTAGCAAGTATATAATTATGCTGCTGCAAACACAAAAAGCAGTGGTAACATTGTAACCATAGTTACCTCCAGAAAGTAACATGTTTATTTGTAGTGCAAGAGTGGATTATGACATATGTTCTGAATGAGGTTAAATGGAGAAAGAGATGGACACCCTGATGAATACTGAAATGCAGAGTGTAATCTACTAAAGGTCTGTCTGCATAGACCCGGGTCATGTGAAACCTCAATATCTATAACATGGCGAAGGAGTACTATAGCTTTAAATAAAGAACCAATGAAGTATCTAATGGTCATGTTATGTGTGATGCACTTTAGTGCAAAAAGGGTTAGTGTGGGATTAAAAAGAAAATGTCATTTTGGATATTGTGAGCAACCTAAGGGCGTCCTCACTTCTTTTCCTCCCGGATCCTCCTCTCAGGTGGCCAGGGAAAGGCCATCACTTTTGGATCACGACCCTTGGGGTGGATATGCGAGAGAGAATCACCTGGGCGGAGGGGAATGGGGAGAGGACATCCTTCGGTGAGACATAGCATCCCCCATTCCTTTTCAGAGTAAACCTTCTATCCCTCAAGTCTTTGTAGGTTACTGTCAGCTCTTTCCCTTTTCTTCCCTCCAAAATGTTCCCCAGAAACACCATCTCAAAACTGGGATGAGAAAGAGACCAACTAGAAGGACACATCTTCATTTGGGTGAGAAAAAAAATATATCCGCCTTATACTGTTAACGCAGACACATATCAGTCAAATATCAAGACGAGGCAGAGACATCACAGAGTATGCACCCTTCTTTTAATTTCAACCTCCCCAAACAAAACTCTGGTACTGTGACAAAAAAGAGAGCTATGAAGGTATGCACGTGGCACACCCAGACTCTACCTAATGAGTTTCACCATGGCCAGGCAACTGAACTTAATGACCCACACCTGTGGTAATTTAACCATCCCAATAGGTAGAAGAAGCCGAGCCACACAGAACACGAAGAGAAAGCAGCTTGGGAGCCAGCAGCTTGCGAGAAAGCGGGCTGGAGGAAAGCAGGCTGGAGAGAAGCGGACTGGAGAAAGAGGAGCTGGCGAAACAGATGCCAGGAGCTGTGTTGGGCAGGAGAGAGGGACACTGTGCCTGATGCCAGCCACAAGAGAGTCTGGAGGTCCTGCAAACCCTCCTTGCCTGGTGTGCGCAGCAGGAGCTGTGGGGTGCTGAAGTACTCCAGTCGCCTCAGGTCTCCAGGAGAGCAGGCGGTACTGTCTACGTCTTCCGCGAGGGATGAGCAGAGGCATTTGAAGCCGGAAAACAGTGCAAGGAATGAAAGGAAGAAAGAGGGAGCTGCTGCATACAACTGTTAAGAGATAAAACTACCGGTGAGTGGAAAATGCAAAACACTCATACCGGGGTGCTCTAGGAACATGAAATAAACGCATATTGAATACCGAACAAACTGAAAGTTGAAAGAAGCACTTTTGAATGCCAAAACAAGTAATCGTGACTACTGAACAAATTGAAAGACTTTGTGAGCATTTGTTGGATACCGCATAGAGCAAAAACAAGTTAGGAGTACTTGTGAATTAAATGAAAGCAAGGTGTTGCAAGTAGCAGATACCACAGAATGAATTATTTGAAACAAAAGTGTTGGCAAAGCTAAGAGGATACCAAGAAGGTGACGAGATGAGAAATTTAAATATTGGCCAAAGCTAGAGTTCAAGGAACTGCAAATTGAGAGGAAATCTATATTGACAAAAGCCAGAAGAAAACAAGAGAGTGCAACAAAGTGCATGGTAACCAACCAAGCTGCGATAAAGTGTTAGAAGAATATAATACTGATGAAACAAGCAGGCTTCACTGTCAAAGAAGAGCAGTGGACAATTGTTGATGGAAAGTAGATTGGCAGGGGTTTCGGTTGCGTGACCTGTAATGGGCGGACTGTGTGGTCCGACAACTGCGTCTAGTCCGAGAGCCCCCCTTTATGGAAAAAGCTAATGAAAAAGTATCTTTGAAGAAACTGTTTTGCAATAGCCGCTTATGTGATTTTGAAACCAGGAAACACATTTACCTAAGTGAACCAGTGAAAAGAGCTGTTGTGTGAGCTGGTAAGTGTCTCCAGGAATCGTGTTGTTTTGGAAAAGTTAGAAGATTTGAACTCTTGAGGAAGGGAACCCCAATGCCTTGTGAACTATTTTGAACTTGGTGAAGAGGGAGCCGATTACAGGTCAGGAGCTGCAAGAAGCTCAGAGCTTTGTTTTGAACACTCTTCATTTTGATGCGGACATCCCTACACATTGTACTCAGTTTTGAGGGCAAGTATAGGTTTTGTACATAGACAGACTTTTGAGTTGGACTTCCTGACACAGAGTATCCTTAGTTTTCGTTAGGTAGGGAAACCCCACCTTAGCACAGGGCAAGTTGGGCCTTTCTCTATCCTGACATTTGAATTTGTAAAGCTTTTGATATGCAATTTTGAATCTGCTGTCTGTGTCTTACTCATGAGGCCTTCACAATACCCTCTTCCACCATATGATCAAATCTCTCTATTTCCATGGTGTCCCATTCATAGGACTTTATTACACTATAATGCTGTTTAATAGATTGGCTTGGGGCAATGGTTGTTTTTTGTCAGATTCTGGAGCATGCGCACAAAAGACGACTGAAAAGTGCTGTCCTGCAAGAATTGAAGCCAATATCTTTCAGACCCGGCTTAAAAAAAGCGTTGTATCTGGCATAAGCCCATAGAAGTGCCGAAACAAATTATACACATATTAAATTGCTAAATGTATTGCATCAATTGTGAAAACATTTCACCCAATTTCAAAACGTCATCTTACAGTCCATCAAATCAATTAGAGGCCAACTCTGAAAAACAAAATTTAAAAGCATTTGTTCCTGTTCACAGTGAGCATATGCATTGCTCTTAGTCTGATCCATCATGCCTTTGAGAGAAAGCTGCAAATATGATATCCTCTTTGCAGGCCATATTACATAAAATGCATGCATCATGTGTCAAACATTTGAGGACGGTGGGATATAACTGCCACTTCCTCACTGGCTGAAATGTAGGACAATTGAAAGGAAATGCAAATCCGACTACTTCTGACGGGTAGAAGTGAGAGAATGTTGAGAGTTGGGAGACCACCACCTTAAGAATTCTGCTACCTGTAAGACATTTATTATTTTTACACCGGTATGCGCTCAAGTCCCATAAGATCTCAAATATGATGGTTCATTGTAGTTATTCACAGAATCGAGTTCCTTGTCCAATTATTTTTTATTGTGCTAAAATAGTTTATTGAGGAATGGTCAAGAGTCCGTGACATTACTAAGACTGACATTTTCATTACAAGATAACTGTTGTCATTAGAAGATAATCAAGTACCACCGGACACGCAAATATTAGAGGAATAACATATATTCCCAAGGAATATAGGCATGACTTCATTTAGAAATAAGTCCAAAATGTGTTCCTTTAACAAGTCAAGACCGTCTCATTGACACCTTTCATAAGGCAGTAGTCTAAGATATACAAAAGGACAGTCTGAAGATGATGGCAGGGAAGGACACAGTAACCTCAGTGCAGGAGAGAGGCAAGCCTTACTAAATTACATGATGATGACTATTATTATTAAGGAATGACTATTATGATTAAGGAAGCGTATAAAGGAGGAAACATAGTGGTTCTCAATGAAAACAGATATTACCATGGGAACCCAACATCTACTCACACCAGACTGTTATGAGGAACTTGCAGGGAATCCAGTTATAGCAATAACTAGTCAGGCTAAGGGACTAATCAACAAATGGCATAGAAACGGACTCCTTACTGATAAGGCATTCCCACATTGGAGCAGCATGCTGTAATCCATTGCATCTATTTTCTTCCAGAAATACATAAACCTTGAGAAAAACTTCCAGAGGTAAGGCCTATTGTGAGTGGCATAGCCTGGATCACCAAGAATCTTTCTAAATATATTGACACTGCGGTCAAAAGTAGAGTTTTAGAGCTACCATCATACATTAAATATTCCACACATATCTTACCGATTTTAAGAGGTCTTAAGTGAAGTGAGGGATATACGTTAGTGACACTTGATGTCAAGGCACTCTATACATTGATTGCTCAGGACTTGGTGCTCATTGCACTAGATTTTACCTATGCAAACACATCAACATCATATTGGACTCATCTAATCATGATCAAGGAAATGCTGAAATTCAGCCTTGAGAATAACATTTTCATATTTAACAATATTATTTACAGACAAACTAGAGGATTAGCCATGGGGGCTAAGTATACCCCTTCTCTTGCAAATATCTTTATGGGACAATATGAACAGGCACACACATTAAGTGGTAATAACTGGTGTGGTTGTGTGGTACAGATACACAGATTATATCATCATGGTATGGAAGGGCACAATGGAGGAGTTGAACCAATATGTGGCACTACTCAAACAGAATGTCGTTGATATTACACCGACTTATACAACAAGCAAAATTGAGATACACTTTCTGGATCTGACATTTTATGTAAGGGGTGGTGAACTACATATGACGACCTACTGGAAGGAAACCGCAGTCAATTCCACACTTTTATCCACAAGTTGCCACTTAAGGATGTGAAGAATCCAAGGGTCTTTCCCTGCCTACTCCTCTGGGATCATCTACGCAGGTGGCCAGGGGCAGGCCATCCCTTTTGCATCCTAACGGTGGTGGTGAACAAGCAAGGGAGGATCACCTGGGTGGAGTGTCCTCGGGGATTGGGAAAGGAGGGCCCAAGGGTGAGGCATAGTATTCCCCACTTTCTAGTCCTACCCTACCCTACCCTACCGCCCACTACTGTTGTAGGGTATTGTTATGCATGTCCTACTTTACACCAAGACCTTCTGACAAATAGGGGAGGTGAAATCTCCTTCAGCTAACTTACCCTCCAGTCCCTCTAATAGTAAACCTGATCTTTACCTTCCCAATTATTCGCATCCGCAAAGATTAACAGGGTGAAAGAACTGAAGCACCCATAGTTATCATTATCCTGATGCAAAAAGGAGGAAAAGACTGGAAACCTCATACCTTAACATTGAGAGGGAAGAGAGAAAATTAACAACAATACCTTCTTTTCCATCATAAAACACCCCTAGACCAGAAATATGGTATTCCCCCTTCTTGATAAAGACTTGTCTAACACCTCCTCAGCCTTCCTAGGATGTATTCAGGCACATTCGGATCTATTCCCCAAACACCACTTAAGTGTGTGCGCCTAGAAACAATCATGTAGAGGTGCATTATAAATGACTTATATCATATCAAATACTGGGACAAGAAAGAAGAGGCGATCGAGAGGAGTACAGATTTCCTATGAGAAACACCATTCAAGTACTGAAAAGCAGAAGGTGCAGATCAAGCCACATCATCCTCTCAATTTTCCATGTCTCCTTAACAAGACCAGGCGGAGTCAGGCAATTGACTTTCACTATGCACACCTGCAGCCTGCAAGACCTTTAAACCAGTATAAAGAGCACCCAAGCACTCAATGGTTGGACCGAGCAGGAGGGCGGATGGAAGTCGCAGCTGAGCCAGAGTTTCCCAGGACCAGAAGGCAGTGAGCGGGACACCGATACACTTGCCCCTGCGGAGTAAAGCAAGGTGGAGGAAGCGTGGTGAGGGAGCTGTGTCTCCAAGGAGCCAAAGCCTGGAATTGAGTGGCGACGCGATTCCTACAATACTCTAAATTTCTCATTCTCCTGGGCAGTGAGAAGGAGCCCAGGAGTGTCTATGAGGCAGGAGCAAGACCCTGACCTCAGCGGTTGAAGCCAGATCCAGCAGAAGCAGCTGCATGACCGGTCAGTCTGTCTAAGCGAAAGAAACCTGTTAGGCGAGTCAGGGCGGCTATCGCTACAGTGTGTCTGAGCGAATGCATGCAGGTGACACGATAATGAAAGCTCTTGCTATTGCTATAGTGTGTTTGAGCGAGCGCGTGCAGGTGGCACGCTGATGAAGGCTTGTAATGGAAGCAAAGTGAAAGTGTGTAGAATGAACTATTGACGCAGGAAACAAAGTAACCGAGTGGCCACGTACAAGAGTACATTTTCGAAAGACTGTGGTTGGATGATGTGCTCCTGTGAGCGTGAGGGGAGCTGTGTGAAAAGTGAAGTGGGAGCAAAATACCAGAGTAAAGAGGAAGAGGCTTTTCAAGAGTGTAAAGAAGCATTAGGGTGGCCCCCTGGATCCCACAAGGAAGACAGTAGAAACATTGAACAAGTAAGGCACCTGGTTGCGCGACCTGTAGTGAGTGGGTGGACCGTGCAGTAGGACAACTGCGCCACGACCAGGGGGGACCTGCATGAAGAACAGTGAACTGAACTGTAATATTATACATGAGGCAACTGTAAGCCAGTTACATATTTTGTGGAGTGTAAACCAGTCAAGAGAGTCCGGCTCAGGGTAAAGGAAACCAGAGAGACCCACTACAGAAGAATATCCTGACAAGAGAAGGTATTGTGAACTTTTATCCAGTCAATCTGACTTGCCAAGGGAATCCTAAGCCTTTGGAGAACTTTCTAAATCTGAGTATTTTGAACTTAGGGAAGGGAGCTGCAGAGGAGCTCTATTGTTACACTAACTTGATTCTTGAACACTACCCAAGTGCCTTTGACTTGGGGAAGGGAGCCACGGAAAAGTTCCATTGTCTCCTTAATTTTACTTTGAACACTATTGAGTTGGTTAAATCCCATTCATCCTGTTATACTGTGGAAGTGAGGGCAAGCATGGGTTATGACACAGACAGACTTTTGAATGACATCCCTAGACTCCCCTTAGTTTTCCTTTCGTTAAGGGACATTCCCACCTTAAGAGTTAGGGCAAGTTGGGTATTTTTCCATCCTGACCACTGAAATAAAGGGTTTTGAAACTCTACCTTACTGTCTGTGTCAACTCTTGATACCATGTCTATCTCACAAGGAGCAGAATTACAAACATACCAGGGGATGAGTACATTAGAGCAAATAGAAACGGCAGTGAAAATGACAACTATACACAAGAATGCAATAGGTTAACATAGAGATTCTCAGAATGGGGATTAATGACACACTGCCTAAAGCCCAGAAGACATTTAAGGAAACCCACAGGAAGGGTTTATTTGTTCAGGAGAAAATAAAGAGTAGGGCAAAGGACCTGAAAGAAAGAGTTATTACCAGATATAGACGAGACAATGACAAACTATATAAAGATTATAAAGAAACACTGGTTCTTCTAAAATGGATAAGGATGTGGACACATTTCTGAGTGAAAAGTCAAACCTTACATACACCAGAGCACAGACTCTGAAGGATAAGCTGTACCCATCATTTATGACTAATAAGCGGACAGCTTCAGACACAGGCGAATGGTGGAAACAAAGGGAATGCTGCAGCTTCTATAAATATGGGGCATGCTCTATGTGCCAATATGCCAAGGATAACAGCACTTGCCTACAAATTGGATGAAAAAAGGAAAATATGGATCAGTCAATTTATTAATTGTAAAATAAAATATGTTGTTTGTGCCATTTTATGTGTATGTTATATGGTCTATATTGGCAGTACAGTGGGAGAACTAAGAATTTGCATAGGAGAACATTGGAGTATGCTTGGGAGCAGCGATTCCAGATTGCCATTGGCAACTCATTGGGAGGAGGAACACCAGATGATAAAAGGGAAGTTGATTCCATTGGTTTACAGCGAGTTAACCTAGGCAAGAGAGGAGGTGACAGAATAACTATTACTCTCACCGACCAGTGCCCATTCACACTGTATATGTCGTATAACATGTGAGAGGTATAGCCGCTTTCTTGACCTCTTTACAGTACAATCTGTGATAATGAAACAAACAAAATTAAAGAAAAGAAAGAAGCAATAAAAAAATCCAACACACAAACTCAGTTAGATCAAACCTAGAAAACCTGTTGCATTTTTCTCTCAGTCTTATGTCTGATTTCATTTCAAAATATTTTTATTAGCATTTCTTAGTTGGCATTACATCCTCTTTATGAGGTTGAAACATGTTCTATTATTTCTTATACATAATAAACAAAACTCTAACATACCACAAACATACATTATCTTCCTTTTGTAGCGAATATGACGTCTGGATTACTTAGGGTCGGATTGGTGGCCCGTCCCAATCTCTGCTTGTGGGTTGAGGGTAAGGTTAGCATTCATTCCCAATGTGCCACACCTCTCTCCTCTCTTCTTTACGAACCACGTGTCTCTTGGGGCTGTGTGCCAGTCCACCTACTCGTTAGTTCATGGGGGCATATCATCCGACGGCAGGAACATGTCTCTGATCACGGCCTTCCATGCCTCGAATTTAGCGTTAGCGTCCCCTAGCCCTCTGGTGGTCCCGGTGCCCCACGCTTCCGTCTCTGCGGTTGTCCACCGCTCCATCTCCCTTTTCCATCTTGTATATTGCGGGCCTTTCTTTGACTTCCACGACATTGCTATTTCCCTCTTTGCCAAGATGCATGCTATGTCCATCACCCTCACAATGTGTTTTAACTTGCTGATCCTGGGGTACGTGCCTAGCAGACACTCCTTCATTGTCCAGTCGTATCTGCTTACTCCGCCCTTCTCGCATGCCTGTTTGATGTTGGCCCAAAGAGTGCCCACCTTTGCACATCCCCAAAACATATGTATTAGATCTGCGTTTTCACTGGCACACCATGGGCATTGCGCTTCCGGTTGCCGCTTAAAGCTAGCTACTCTTTTCGGGGTCATGTACGTTCTGTATAAGACATTTGTTTGGATGAGTCTGAATCTGGTGTTTCTGGACACTGCTTTCGGAAACTTCAGTGCTCTTTCCCATTCATTGTCTGAAATCTCTTCACCAAGGTCAGTTTCCCATTTAGCTTTTAGAGTAGCGCCCCTGGGGTTGGGCCTATCATTCATCTGCGCATAGATTCTTGACACTGGCCTCCACCCATCGCTTAGATTGTACATTTCTGTTACAAGAGGGGTCGCTGTTGGCTCCTCTGGCCAGTTGCTCCATCTCGCTTTAGCCTCGTGCTTAAGCTTCTGATACCATAAAAACTGTCCCATGGGTATTCCCTCTGTCTCGTGCAGTGATTCCAGCCCTCTGAACTCCCCATCCTCAAACATGTCTCCCCAGGCGTAGATACCCAGTCTTTCCCACTGCCTGATCGTGTTAGTGTCGGCTGGTGTTTTTCTTAAGCCTGCCATTATTGGGATTTCTGGGGAATAAGGATTCTTTAAGTGCGTGATGGCTTTAACTCTTTCCCATATCAGTCTGCCCAATCCAGCCAATGGGGGTGCTCTGTCGGGACGGTCTGGGGGCACCCATATTATCTCCTTGAGGTACAGAGGTTTGATTAGATCTCCCAGGAGGCCTGTTTCGTTGGTAACTTCGTCTGGTAACCATTTGGTGACATGGCTAAGTTGGGCCGCCAGATAGTATCTTTCGAAGTCCGGGAGCTGTATGCCCCCTACATCATGCGGGAGGGTCAGAATATTCAGTGCCAGTCTGTGGCGTGCCTTACCCCATATGAAATCCCTAATCTGGGCATCTAACTTTCGAAAAAAGGGTGGTCTAATGTAGTGGCAAATAGTCTGGAAGAAGTATAAATATCGGGGGAGTATAATCATCTTTACTATTGATGCTCTTCCCATCATTGAGAGTGGTAGCTTAGACCAAAATTTCATAGATTTGTGAAGCCCCTGAGTTACCCTCAGCGTATTTTGCTCGTGTGTAAGCTCAGGTGTATGCCTGATCCAGACCCCCAGATATTTAAACGTGTCCGGTTGCCATCTTATCCCAACTTGGGGTAGGTTGTCTGTTCCTAGCTCCCTTAGGCCCGCCAGCGGAAACATGCAGGACTTCTGTTTACTAAAATGTATCCCCGAATAACGCGCAAAATTATCTAACACTTCCAAGATTGTTGGGGCGTTGTTTTTTGGGTCCCTTAGGTAGATCAGGACGTCATCCGCATATAGCGAGATAACATGATGTCTCCTGCCCACCCTTATCCCAGCGTCCCAGAATTGACTCCTAATGTAGATCGCAATTGGCTCCAGCCCCAAGATATAGAGCATGGGCGACAGGGGGCATCCCTGCCTTGTGCCTCTTTGTATGTTCCAGGCTCCCGAGACCCATTTGCCCGTCTTCACCCTGGCCGTGGGTCCATTATACAATATCTTGACCCAGCGTACAAATCGTTCCCCGAATCCGAACTCCTTTAGCACCTCTATCAGCCACTCCCAGTATATGGAGTCGAATGCCTTTATGGCGTCTAACGACATTACCGCCATATGATCCTGGTCTCCCTCTGTGTGTGCTATAATGTGCTGTAATCTACGCAGATTGGCCGTCGTATTGCGGTCGGGCACAAAGCCATTCTGGTCCTCGTGAACTAGGCTTCCTACCACTTTTGACAGTTTTTTGGCCAGTATGGTGGTCAGTATCTTACAGTCGTAGTTTAGCATTGCTATTGGTCTGTAAGAGTCGCATTCCTCGGCCGGTTTATGTGGTTTGGGTATCGGGACTATTAGTGTCTCTGTCATGGATTTGGGTAAGGTTCCTGTTTCATAAGCCTCCTGGTATACCTCATATAACAGTGGGGCCAGTGTTGTCTCATATGCCTTGTAAAACTCGGGGGGGAGCCCGTCCGTTCCTGGGGTCTTGCATGTGGCCAGGGATCTAATGGCGTCTGTAATGTCTTCGGGCGTGAGGGGCTCTTCTAACAAGTCTCGTTGTTGCTCACTTAATTTGGGGAGTCCTATCTCTTCCAGGGTGTTTTGTATGTCTATCAGCGGGACTTGGGTGTCGTGTGCATATAGTGTGGTGTAGAAGTCAGCAAATGTGGTGTTTATGGAGTGCTGGGTTGTCTTAGTGTCACCGTTCATGTCTTTTATGGCAGTCACTGGGTGTCTGGGGTGCTCTCGTTTACATAACCAGGACAGCAACCTGCCTGGTTTGTCACCATGCATGTGTGCTCTGGTGGTGCGTGTTGCGTAGTCGAATTTCGCTAACCGTCCCCATGCCTGGTGACAGACTATCCGTGCCTCTTGCAAATGTTCCTCTTCCTCTCTAGTCCCTGAATTATTAACTTCCCCTTGCCTTATTTCTTCCTCCCTTTCTTCCAGTTCCCTCATCAGCATTCTCCTGATTCCCGCTGTCCCGGCTATGACTTCTCCCCTCGCTACCACCTTCAGGGCCTCCCAGACCGTGCTCCAGTGCTCGACGCTGCCGCTGTTAGTGGTGACATAGTCTGCCAGCTTTTCTCCCAGTTCCTCCCTAAACATCAGATCCGTCAGTGTGTCCGTGGGCATACGCCACAGCGGGACAGGGGGTCTTGGGCCTTTCAATGCCCAGTTCATTAACAGGGGGGAATGATCTGAGATCGATCTACCCATGTATTGTATTGATTCAACCTGGGCTTGGTGTGTTTTATCTATAAACATATAATCGATTCTTGTGTGGAGGTTGTGTGGGGAGGAGTAGTATGAGTATTCTCTGTCTGCGGGGTGGTGTACCCTCCAGACATCCACCAGGTCCAGTTGTTCCAGCAGGCTGTTCAGTGCCCGGGAGGTCCTATCCACTCGTTTCTGTGGGGGTTCAGATCTGTCTAAGCTCGGGTCCCTCACACAGTTAAGATCCCCGCCCCATATGTAAAGGCCATAACTGTGTCCCGCCAGTTTCAGCTGTAGTGTTTCAAGATAGGGCGGAATACTGTGATTCGGAAAGTAGGTGTTGACTAAGCAGATCTCCACTTGCTCTAGCACGCCCCACATTATCAGATACCTCCCATCCGTGTCTATTTCACATCCTATCAACCGAAAGGGTACCTCAGGGTTTATCCAAGTGTACACTCCCCTAGCGAATTTGGAATAAGGGGCCCCTTGCCCTTGTCCACCCCAATACTCCTGCAGTCTGGACTGGTTCTCCTTTGTGAGGTGTGTCTCTTGGAGCATTGCAATATCTACTTTCTTCCTGCGAAGGTAGGACCTGATCCTGTTCCGGCGTAGGTATGACCCCAACCCTCTCACGTTCCAGGTTAGTACTCTAAGTTGTGTTGCCATTCGTAGGGTGTCTACCCCCCAGGCTCTTATTCTTTCTCGCCCTCTCACCTTTTTTCTTGCATCCTCCGTCTGTCGGCCACCTTTCCCTACTCCTCGTTCTGTATGAAGACTGTGGTATCAAACTGGAACTGCTGCGGCAACATCCACAGCGTAAACAGGTGCGCCCAGCAACTACACAACCGGCGTTGTGCTCGGGCGCCTCCACGCTCTCTAGCCCCTTCAGGGGCATCCAGCGTGGGCTTGGGTATGCCAGCAACAGGCTGGCATCCATCTTTCCTAGTGTTGGGGTGATGTGTGCGGTGCAGTGGTTGAGCTCTGGTCGGCCGTCCGTTAAGAGCACCTGTGGTTCACCCCCAGTATTCCATGGGACTTTCACTGGTGGCTTAGTTGTCGTCGTCGCTTCCGTGCCTTTGTGTTCGTCCGTCAGCTTCCATCCTTTCGGGAATCTTTGTCTTGGCCATCCGCTAAGTTATTGTGCTCTAGCCACATGTTCGCCGCCTCAGGGGTTTCCAGGAATATGGCTCGCCCCTTATGGATTATCTTCAGGCGGGATGGGTAAAGCAGCATGTATTTTATGTTAAGCTGCCGCAGCCTCGCTTTGATCGGAACGAAGGAGTTTCTGGCCCTTTGCACCTTTTGTGTGTAATCAGGATATATGGCTATCTTAGAGTCTCCTCTCTCTATCAGCCCGCCTTCCCTCGAATGCCTGAGTATGATCTCTCTGTCCTGAAAGTTGAGGATTTTTGCTATCATCGGCCTGGGGTGTGAGCCGGGAGGCGGTTTCTTCTGTAGGGCCCGGTGTGCTCTTTCCACCGCGAATCCCTGTGACAGGTTGCCTGGGCCTATCTCCTGCTGCAGTAGGGACTCTACGTATCTTGTCGGATTCATTCCTTCGGTTCCTTCGGGGATGCCGAGCAGTCTAACGTTACTTCTCCTGGCCCTCCCTTCAGCTTCCTCAGCTCTAGTCTCCAGCATTGCCACCTTCTTCTCCAGTTCCCCTACCTTGGTCTTTAGTTCAGTCGTGGCCTCCGCGGCTTCTGCCACTCCGGTTTCTGTCACCGCCACCCTCTCCGCAAGGTTCCGTGCATCTTGCCTCATAAGCTGCATGTCCACTTTTATTTCATCTATTTTCGTTTCTATGGAGGTTCTTAGAGCAGCTATGGCCTCAAGCACTTGCCCATCTCTATTGTCCATTCTTGGTTCTCCCTGCACCTCGATTTCCGGCGGGTTTCTTTGTGCTGTGGCTGCCGTTTTCTGTGCCACAAACGCGTCCATGGTCGTCATTTTCACCTTTCCTTTGTCTTTAGTAGTTGGCATGTTTGTATGGCGCTTGTGGTTCCGATCCGTGTGTCCAACTTCGCCCTGCGTCCTCACTCGCCGGGCTTCTTCTCGGTTTTCTCTATGCGTTGGCTTCTTCCGCTTTACAGCTCTCGCTGGAGTCTCAGTGATTGATCTTGGGTCGTCCAGTGCCCCTTCATTCCGGACTTATCCCCCACCAGCTCCTCCTGCTCTGCTTATCTGCCGGTTATCGGCCACCTGATTCTACGGCCGGTGTTTCCCGCGCTGCTCTGGGCACTGGATCCGTCAGGCTTCCCGATAGCCCCGTGGTTCGGAGCTGCAGTGCCCCACGGTGTGTTTGCGACAGACTGCTGCCGGCCCTGCCGCTAGCCCTGCTCCCCTGTGTTAGCTCTCCAGAGCCCCGGGTGGTGTAGTGGGTAGTTTCCTGCGCAGTCCGGTCAGTGGTCCCCGAGCCGTCTCTGCGCACTCTGGGTGCCGTTTTCTCCACCCCGTTCTCTCACCTGGGTGCCCGTTCCCCGCTGGGGCCACCGGTCTCACCTTGTCTTCTGCTGGCAGTGCTCACAGAGTCCCGGGGTTTCACTGTCCTCTTTCGTGGTTCCTGGGAGGGTCTCTGGCTGCGCTGTACTTCTCAGCGCCGGATTTCTGCTCCCTTGGTCTCGGGGTCCGCCGTCTGCGTGGCTCTACCCATGGGTGTCCGTCTGCGGCGTCCGGTCCGATCTCCTTTCCCTCGCCGCGTTATGTCCTTCCGCTGCGGGTCCGTGGGCGCAGTTCCGCTCCCAGAGGTTTCGCCGCGTCGGTCTCCTTCGCTGCGGCTGCCTCGGTGCCGGCTCACCTCTGCGGTCCCCGCTCGGATTTGTCAGCTGGGTTCTTCGCCGACTCCGCTGGGCTCCGTCGCCGTGGAGCTCGATCCGTGAGAGTCTTCTGTAAGCCGGGGGGCCCTTTTCCGTCGCTGGTGTAGTCAGTTCTGGGGCCGGTTTGGTTTCCGCGCCCTTCCCCCTTCTCTCTTCTAGCTCCGGTCCGTCGCCGCCATCTTGGGCTGCTCAGGGGGGGACTCGTCTCACACTCCTCACTGCTTCCCTCGACGTCCGATTTTTGTCGATTCCGCCACGGTTCTGGTGCGGATCGCTTTGTCGTCCTAGTGGATTACTTCTGCTTTCTATTGGTTGTATCTGTGCTTCGCTGGAGGATCAGTACGTAGGATCATGGCCGGAGCTCAGTGCCCTGCTTCCTCACTCCATGCGCGCCAGACCACGCCCCCCTCAGTCTTATGTCTGATGAGTGCTCCTATTTCTCTCTGTCCTATGTCTGATGAGTTGCAAGCAGTGCTAGTTCCTCTTACATTCTATATCCATCCTCTGCGTCCGACAACAGGCACTTTGCCCATATACTTAAGAACGTATTCTCCCTGTCGTGCAGTAAGTATATCATCCTCTCATACACCGCTATTTGTAACATCTCTGCTTCCCAGGTTCCACTAAAGGTTTTGTCTGCGCACCCGAAAGGCTCACCACGCGCTGCCCGGCCACTAGTAAAGCTGTGCTGAACCACTTCGCTTCCTGGGTTGAGAGACAGTGTTCTTGCAACAAGTCACTTAGTATACATAGCAACAGGGTCAACAATACATTTTTGCCCAGCACAGTCTGTATCAGTCTATATATAGTTACCCAGTATACCCTAAGCTGTGCACATGACCACAGTATATGCAGGATTTCAGCTTCTGGTGCACAACATCTCCAGCATATATCCTGCTGCTTGAGACAAGCTGATCGCAGCTTCTTGGGGGTCCAATACCACCCCTGCAAGATTTTAAATTGTGTAAATGTAAGCCTCACTACTCAGCACCCTTTGGCATACATAATTCTCCATAATACGGTCAATGGAGTCTTCACTGAACTGGACGTCCAATAACGCTTGCCATCTTTCTACTATCCTTCCCTTGATGTGTGATAATCTTTCTGTATTCATCACACTTACAACTTCCTAGACTACTGATGTAAGCAATGAACACCTGGTGATACTCTGGGCTTTAACTATCTGCATCTTAATATTCAGCTATTCTTCAGTTAGATTCTTCTATTTTACTGCCACTGTGTTCATGTATGGAAACTAACAGTAAAGAAGATCCCATTAGGCAATTGCCCCATTAAGGGCATGTGCCCAATTGTAGACATGACAAGAATAGGTTTGCAAATATTAGTTTTTGGTACTTACTGACTAGAAGCTTTACATCTTAAATGTACCAATCTACTTTTTCAAGCACATCAAATACCTTTAGCTTCACGTGAATAGGGAGTGCAGAGTAACTGAGATAAACAAGAACCCAAAGAATATACAACATTCAGGTATGTCACTGGCTTTTATCCATTTCTGGGATTTGTGAAAGATCTATTACTGGTATATATTAAAAAGGACACCATTAATAAAAAAATATATCAATTTTATGTCCTTTTACCTTTTTCCTCTCTCTCTCTCTCGCTCATTCGCCTTCCCTTCTTTGTAATACGGTATGATCCTGTTTTTATACATGTCTATCAATATTTTGCTTAACTTTAATTGCTGTATTTTCTGGTATAATCATACCCAACATCACCACATTGAAATGTGGTCACATTTGGCAAACACGTTATTACATATGGGTGGGGTAATAAGGTTTTCTATTGTTTTATTTTTGGTCTTGTGAAATAATTTCAATTACAATGTTGTTATAATTGGTATACAGGTAAAATTGTGTAAGCCTTGAGAAAGAGCGTCCAGGTGGAAACACGGGTTAGCTTTTCTTTTTGCTAAACGATTTTAGCACAATTAAATATAATTGTACAAGGAACGGGTTTTTGTGAATAACTACAATGAACCATCATATTTGATATCTTATTGGACTTGAGCGCATCCACAATTTTGTCTGTGGCACTTAGCAAAGCCACTTTGCTTGTGCTAAGGCTGCTTGTGCTAATCCTGTTAATCACCGGGAGTAACTTTTACCTAGCGCAGAGAGTCGACTATCTATATGCCCAATTCTAGAATTAAAGCACGGTAGGCTGTTTAGCCTACATTTTGTTTATAAAATGCCCTGTTGTGGCAAGGGAACAATTCATTAAAATAGGGTTCAGAGCCCAAATTTACTTTAAAAGGGAATTACCCAGGAATTCTGGTCTGGTTAGAAGAATCTGAGATCAATGTCTCTAGATACAAGATACCAAGCGTATTCTTTATATCCTTGTTTATCTCTTCAGTAATTGCAACCTTGCTGTTCAGTAGGTGCTGAATCCCAATGCTTAACAGAAGGGAACCTACATGTTTGAACCTTTTCCATGATTTTCCACCAGGGGTCAGAATAACATCCTGAAGCATTTCGTTGTAGTGCTGCAGATGATCAGATTATTTCAGCCTTAACCAGTGGAAGAGGGGTTTACACAGGGCCTCAAATGTGGCTCTTAATCACAACTTGTAATAACAATGAGGTCATAGGGTTATAGGCTTACTTGAAGGTAAACCAAAGACTTGAATGAACCTATCTTCCACTTTAGTTAATAAGGAAGTATCTTTGAAACGCCAGAGCACACTGCTATACAGTGCGGTAGATATAACCTGGATTGATAAGGAGTCTGGTTTCCATGCAGAATTTTACAAGTACTTCCAGCTGCTGCTTTGTGCACATCTTTGTCCTTGAGATGAGAACTGTATCAATCAGCTTATATCAGTAGGACAACCTTCTGTTTGGCTAGGGAGGGCGCATGAGCGTTGATTTCAGAGATTCTCAGCCCCAAATGATGGGCACAGATGAGAAAAAGAAGGGGGGGTACATATCTATGACTCACACTATCTGTGACAGGAAGGGAATTCGTTTTTTTACTGTCCTGCCCGTTCCCACCTACAGCAGAATTGTTCTCATACAGGAATTGAATGGGGCTGAGGATTTCAATAGGAATTTCGAGATCAATTAGGATATTCCCTCTCTTTCTCTTCCTTTGATGCACTGGGTCGAACGCTGACTTAAAATCTACAAAGACTAATAATAGGGCTTCCTTTTCGAGGGTCACACATTTACTCTAGATCAAAGAAAAGCAGAACACCTAATCAATCGTGGTTACGCCCCTTTTAAAGCCCACCTGGTGGTTTGAGATAATATTCTCATCCTCAACCCATCTCTCTATGCGGCTCAAAAGTGTCTCCCCTTAGACCTCCGAGAGGCCTTCAATAAGACTAGTGGGTCGGTAATTCACAGGGGCTGGTCTGTCACCTTTCTTATATATGGGAGCGATTTCAGCCTGCTGCCAGCTTGGCAGGACATAATCAACAGAGTTTTAAATGGCTAAAAAAACAGAAGTGAACTGGAACCTAAAACTTCGGATCTTCACTAATAATGTCATTAGTGATTCTGTCAACACCAGCTGCCTTACCTTTCTTTTGGGTCATTAGTGCCTTAAAGACTTCTGCTTCGCTAACCTGAAGTGCAGACCCGCGACCAGGGTATACTTTCGAGGACAGTATGTCATTTCCACTTTCAATGAATACAGGTTATGGTAATAAACAAAACAGGTGCCTTTTGGAATGGACGGGTGCGCTTCATAGTTGCTTAAAGAGGAACTAGTTACATGTTGGCGATAAGATTTCAAAATTCACAAGGATTCTTTAATACGGGAAGCATTTTTTTACTAATTCCCCCTTAGTCTACTCAGCGTTTTTTTTTCTTCGAATGAATTAAGTTCTTGTAGGTCATGCCCGTTTAAATCTCCTTCAGGAGATTCCTCTTGGCAATCTGTCACTCATTAACTGTATAAACTGGTTGAGTCCAGTATGTGCAAATAATCGCTCAGACCGAAGGAACGACTAGACGATGGGAGGAATAAGTATGCTTCTCGATGGGATGCAGTCAAGGAGGACCCATCGTGTGACATGGTAACTGGAAGCAGATATCAAAGAAGGACTAGATGTGAATGAAAGGATGTATTATGTGTGCAGGAGGCAGAATATTTCTCCTGGAAAGCCTAAAGAGAGTTTCCAGAATGTCCTTAGGTTTCAAATCT
This sequence comes from Ambystoma mexicanum, assembly GCF_040938575.1. Classification (NCBI taxonomy): domain Eukaryota; kingdom Metazoa; phylum Chordata; class Amphibia; order Caudata; family Ambystomatidae; genus Ambystoma; species Ambystoma mexicanum. Next base: position 705,170,865 of record NC_090931.1, read on the forward strand.
GTCAGCTAACTACAGACCTATAAACGTGAGGGATCTAGAGGGTGGGTCAGTTTAGAGAGGCAAGTTCTCAATAGACATAGGATTCTGTGTTCTTGTCTTGCAAGACAACAATCAAGCGGTCACTGCTGGTCATCACTCTTAATTGAAGTGTGAGCCTGATTTGGCTGACACTATGAATCAAGATTTATTTCAAAAGTGTGAATCAACACAATGATATTGATCTGTGTCTTTGTGAAGTTCCTGAGTTTTAAAACATGAAGGCACAATGGAAAAGGGATGCTCTCTTTCTCTTCCTACAACAAGTAATGGCAGAAAAGCACAGTGTCTGCTGATGCTGCTCTGCTAGGTTACATGGCTTGTTGCAGGACAAGGCAAAATGACTGCAACAAGCTGCAAATGCTGGACCTTCTTGAGATAATGGGTTAGGGTGCCAACTCTCCTTATATTGAACTTGAGTCAGCACTGCACCAGGACCGCCCATACCAGCCATTCTCATCCAATAACACAAGCTTAGCATGTGGCAGACACAGGCTGGTTAAAAGGTAAGGGTTCCATGTCCTCTCATTGGGGGTCAACACTAGTTTGGCAGAACGGTAAATGTGCTGGTAAAAATGCTGGTAAATCGGTTAGCTGCAATTTTACCACCCCGCCAAACTACAGGTTTGCCGTGGGGGTTAACTGATTTACCGCCAGCCAACAGCTATATATATATATATATATACATATATATATATATATACACACACATACACACACACACACACACGCGAGGTAGACCCCGGTTTTGACCCAACATTTGTATGATGCCTTCTATCAACAGTACACAGTAACTGCAACCTAGGATGAGAGGGCTAGTCAAAGGGTAGATTATGTAAACTAACTCCCATAAGCACCCAGCCTCAGTCTAAGAAGATTCCTGCCTCAAACATTAATATAACCATTACCTTAAAGGTCCTAACAGGACTCGAGAATCTCCAGGGAGACCACAGTGGGCTTCCGGTCCCAAGGAAGCCTTGGTCGAAATCTCTCCCCACATCCTTCCAGCTTCCCTATATATAGAACTTGGCTGTTCGTTGCTTAGGGAAGTAGAGGGGCTTTGCATGCTGCGCTTTCTTGGGCATGGTTTTCTACATGCCTAGGCTCAGTAGGAAACTGTGAAAGGCTCCAAAATCTGGCTTAGACAAGCTTTGTTCCTTTAAGCACACTGCACACAAGCCTAGAGTTGGTAACTATGACATAATTGAGGAAACCAAAAAGGGGGAGTTTTTTTGCTCGCTTTTCATGGAGCTTTTGAAAACTTGGCAAATTCGAATTTCTGACATACAACCCCTTCAAAATGTTGAGGGCCCAAGGAAGTAAGCGTAAGGGCTTTGCCAGCTGTGTTTTCTTGGGCATAGCTTCAGCATGCGTAGGCTCATCATGCAGTGAGTAATTTCCATACATACGCCCTCCCCCCTTGTGCAGAGAAAACCTCCTCTCCAGTTATCTCTCCTCTTGGCGCTGCGCTCTATAGAATTCAGTTGAGGCCTGCCAAAGTCGGTCCAATTGTGCACTTGAGGGCATCCTCACATCTTTCCCCCCTGAATCCTCCCCTCAGGTGGGCAGGGAAAGGCCATTGGTTCTGGATCCTGACCTTAGGGGTGGATATGCGAAGGAGGAGTGAGGAAGAGAACATCTTAGGTGAGACATGGTAACCCCGATTTCCTTTTCATAATGAACCCTCCATCCACCAAGCCTTTGTAGGCTTTTGCCAGCCCTTTCCCTGTTCTTCCATCCAAACTGTCCCCAAGAAACTCCAACTCACACTGGGACGAGGAAGAGACCAACTAGGAAGACACATCTTCATTTTGTGAATACAGACACATATCAGCCTCAGCTATGTACTGAGACGAGGAGGACAGCACGAGCAAGGCAGAACTACCGTTCCACTGGCCTCATCATAGTGGTGGGAACTTTAAAAACTACATCCTTTCATAAATGAAGTCAGCTGTGGAGGCAGAGTCAGCTGTGGAGGCAGAGGCAGCAGCTGGGAAAGCAACTCCGGCTCGGCTGTGTAGCAAGCGGAGCGCTCAAGACCCGGTTACAGATGCAGAGTTTATGCAGCAGAAAGCAAAACTAAGGAATGCTGGAGGCCGGTAGCAGTCCGCAAAAGGGAGGCTGGCACAAGAATCCCGACCTGCAGGTGGAGCATCTCTGGAGAGCCACGCCACAAATTGCAGCTGGGAGTGGAAACGAGGTACCACGTGGAAAGTCGCGAAACCGTGGCGGCAGAGACCTTGCAGCGCCATAAGCTCTGACCGGTGAGTGTTGGAAGCACCGGGTTGGCATGCAATGCTGTAAGCTCCGACCGATGAGTGTGGGAAACACTGGGCTGGCAGTCGAATATGCGATGAGCATTATTTCGAATACTGAATGAAATTAAAACCTTAACAAGTACTTTTCAATTTCGAACAGAGCAAATTTAAGTACTTTTGAAAAACGAACCAACTGAAAATCATAAATACTTTGGAATGCTGAATAGATTAAGAACAAGTTTTGAGCACTTGTGAGTGGGGTGAAAGAAAGGTGGTGAAAATAGTTCATACCACAAACTGTATTTTGTGAAGCACAATTATTGGCAAAGTCAAGAAAATACCTAGAAGGGTATGGTATGAGAAAACAAGTATTGGCCAAATCCAAAAGAGTTCAAGGAACTGCATGCTATGAGGAAAACTGCATGGGCAAGAGCCAGGAGAATACAAGAAGCTGTAAGAAGTGCAGGAAGGGGGGAGCATCCAAGCCACAGTACAGTTTCAGAAGAGTATGACACTGGTGTATGGAAACATGGCATATTGTTCATAGAAAACCACCAAGAAAGGGATATCGGTTGCATGACCTGTAATGGGTGGACCATTTGGCCCGATAACTGCGTCTAGACAGAGTGCCCATGCATGGAGAAGCCAATGAAAGTATCCATAAAGAAGCGTGTGTTGTGCAACAATCTCTTATGTGATTTTGAAGTGAAAATATTGAACTGCCCATTTGAAATAGTGAAAAGAACCAATATTAAAAGAGCTGGGTTGAGTCCCAAGGAACTGTGTTGTGAACTGCTCTCAACTTGGGGAAGGGGAAGCTGACTATAAGCCAAGATCTGGAAGAAACTTTGAACTTTATTTTGAACACTGATCATTTTGTTGCCGACATCCCTACAAATTGTATACAGTTAGTTGTGAGGGCACGTGGGTTTTGGACAGAGACAGTTATTTGAGTTGGACTTCCTGACACAGACTATCCTTAGTTTTCTTTAGGTAGGGAAATCCCACCCTAGCATAGGGCATGTTTGGCCTTAACCCATCCTGCCTTTTAAAGTTAATTTACCTTTTGAGTACCAAACTTGAACCAGTTGTCTGTATCTTCCTATCTTCCTCGTGATGCCTTCACAGCACATAGCTCACACGCCTTTTTTAAAATGTTTATGGTTAAAAATACTTCAACATTTACAGTTTAGTATAAAACATACAGAATGTAAGATTCATACAGAGTTATACAAGATTTAAAAAAACAATAAGTGATTCATACAATACATAATAATATCCAGATTTGTGATCACAGCTCTAAAATTCTAATAAACATAAAATGCATTCAAATATCCCTAAAATGTATAAACTCTCATATTATCAATAAAGCCCCACACTGCAGCCACTGCGATAAATTATCATGATCTACAAAGCTGGTATCATACACAAATTGTCTGAAGTATAATATATGGTAAAAAAATAAGTCCCGGACAAAATAAAAACGTAGGATGCCAAGTTTCTATTTCATTAATACTATTACAATGACAACAATATACTTGAACAGATAGCACGAGACCCCTTTTAGCTAGAAAGTCTCTTGCTGGTAGTACATTTTAAACTAAACCTTAATAAGGTATTCCACGCAATTGCATTTGGAAAAAATACTAAATAAGATGCTACTGTGCCACAACATTTATGTTCCAATGATAGATGAATCAGGCAAATGTACCCATGCAGACCTTCCATAGTTTTAATACAATCTGCTCTATATAGCGATTCTTTCACGTACCCATGTCTTACGATCAGATCACTCGGAGAGTCCCAGCTCCTGCATGAACTCCAAACCGTAGATCGCCAAATTATTCACCTTTACATTCCACCCCTTGTCCATTATAACTGCTAAATCACCATACAGTGATCTATGCAGGGGTTCCATAATTCTTCTGAACAGTGAGAGTAGTTTCCATTTGGCTGTAGCCGTCATAGACTTCAAGCCTAGTTCAAAATGAGCAAGTAAAATTGGAGTACAATTAGGAAACCAAGAGCCCTTCTCCAAATTAGGGCCTTCAGTTTATCCAACCTACTAAACACCCACGTTTGTATAATTTCTATCACGTAAGGAAGCTTGGAAACATTTTTCCCCCTCATAAAAATTAACTAGAAGAACCAAAGAGAACTTACCAATTTTACTAACACATTACAGGCTTACTCAAAATTGAAGAAGCCTAAGTAGATGACGTTCTCTGCCTTGTACAGCTGTACGTTATTTATGACCCAGGGTCTAATGGATGAGAGGTTTTTGCATATGAATTTGCAAACCATTTACTATTGCATATTTAGCGAATGCCGCAAGCACCCTCTGCAAGCTACCTTTTGCTTCTCATACCTTCCTGTGCATCTTACCTATCCCTCGCCCTCATTCCAATTATCTACCCGACTTTACTTCTCCCTACAACTATTGAATGTTCTATCATACTCCTCCTTTACCTCTCCAAAAAGGCAAAGCACTTGTAAAGGGCACTATGCAAATGCAAGATAACATGACATAAATATATAAAACATTGACTGAACTTTTCATGTGGTGTAATGAATGTTTAATAGATTCTGGAGTATTCTACTTTAGCGGAACAGAACACTGCCAAGAAATGCACTTGCAGGACTACGGGCAACCTAATCAGTAAGGTTACAGATACTCGTATACTAACTCGCACTGTGTCCGACCATGCACCTGTGATGCTGAGCTTGGAGCCCGGGTCCCTCTTGCCCCCTCGCAATGCCTGGCACTTCAAATCCAAAGCTCTGCTCGACATGGTATTCAAAGCCGAGATCCTCTCAGACATAAGGAACTTCTTTGAGTGCAACCCACAGCAGGAGACTACCCTTGGGGTTTGGTGGGAGGCCTTTAAGGTCTATATTAGGGGTATGGCCATCTCACGGGAGGCGGGTGTCTTAAAAACCATCAGGAATTACCTACAATGCTCCGAGGCTAAACTCAAGTATCTGGAGCGTGAGTGTGTAACAGATGCAATGCCATCCAAGTTGGCTCAAATCAGAGCGGAACTGGAGACGTTTGAATCTCATGCTATGCAAGAGATAAAATACCTGGCACGACCAGTCGCAGCGAGGAAATATGGGGAGGGCGAAATACCTGGGAGAACACTGGCTAGGCTAGTCCGGGCTGAAGGGGGTAGAACTCATTGAATGTATGAAGGATGCGCAAGCGGTTCGACAACGGTCGGACCAGCAAATGCTTTGATATTCTCACAATTCTACGCAGACTTATATACTCCACGACATGAACACAACACACAGTATCTGTTTGATCAAATCCCCATGACTCTAATATCCCAATCCACTCGTGAGCAACTAGACGCCCCAATAACACTGGATGAGATAGTCCAAGCCATCACTGACCTCCCTCGAGGCAAGGCCCCAGGCCCCGATGGACTTACTTCAGAGTTTTATCAAGAGCATGTTGCCATCCTAGCACCTAGATTGCTGGAGGTCTGGTCCGAGGCACTTCGCGAATCCACCCTTCCCCTATCAATGCGTGAGGCAATTATAACAGTTCTTCTCAAGCCTGGTAAGCCTAGCGACGGATGCGGGTCCTATAGGCCCCTATCGCTTATGAGCTTAGACACAAAGATACTCACCAAGACCCTGGCCAACAGATTCCTCCCAATTATGCCGTACCTCATCAACGATGACCAAAGTGGTTTCGTACCTGGACGCTCAGCGTCTCTTAATACCAGAAGGCTCTTCAATTTCCTTTCAAGAATAGACCCGGGTGTGGAGGCAGTTACGGTCACACTAGACACACTGTAGGCCTTCGATATGGTCTTGTGGCAATATATGTGGGCAGTCCTGGAGAAAATGGGGCTTGGCCCAAAGATGATTCAATATATTAAGATACTATACTCTTGCCCCACCGTTAGAGTCTGGGTCAACTCTCGGATCTCACATTCCTTTGAGCTACAGAGGGGTATGCGCCAGGGCTGTCCCTTCTCCCCCATCCTCTTTGCACTGGCCGGTGAGCCGATGCCAGACTATGTCAGGGCACAACATTCCCCTAGGCGCATACGTCTGGCCGATAACCCTGATATAATATCGCTGTATGTGGACGATGTCCTATTGTATGTCAGGGACCCATCTACACATCTGGACCCCAGATTGAGAGACGTAATCAAAGCAGGCACCTTCTCTGGCTTTACCATTAACTATACGAAATCCGTGATATTCCCTCTCACCAGTGCAACCCAACGGCCGACTTGTGAATACCCCTCCACTGGTCACCGACGGTATTAGATACTTGGGGATCCAGGTAGCACTATCTAGATCTGCTCTAATCACTGATAATTATATCACGGGTGCGAAATACTTTGAATCTAAAGTAACCAAATGGCGCGCCCTGCCGCTCTCTTTGCCTGGTAGACTCTCATTGATGGTCCTGGTCTCCAAACTTCTGTACATTTTCGGAAATGTACCGATCTGGCCGGGGCAGAAATATTTCGAGGAACTACACGCAATGGGCTCTCAATTCCTATGGCACGCTGGTGCGGTTAGAAAGAAATGGCAACACATGGCCTTGCCCTATGAGAAGGGGGGATTCACGGCTCCTGACCTGGCCCTATACTGGATAGCGGCCCAAGCCCAATTTGCCACATAGTGGTATAAACATCCCACTGCCCACCCACATGTCAAGTTGGAAAAGCTGGCCACGACCGAGGTCAACACTATGACCCTGATCCTTCAACACAAATACACAACTGATGCCCCAGCTGACCCCATCACGTCCACCCTGAGGGCGTGGCGACGCCTTCTTGACCTAACATCCGCTCCCCGCCCTTATTATAAATGTCTCCCCATATGGAGCTTCCCCGGGCTGGAACATACTCACGACAAACTCCTTTCTCAACACTTGTCTGGCCTGGGGTACCACGCGTTGACAGATATAATCGCGGAAGGGAAGTTTATTACCCCACAGACATGGCACCCTGGCCATACAGGCTCGGCTCTGGAAATGTTGCAGTATTACAGACTCTGAGCCGCAGTCCGTGGTATGTGGTCATCATTCCCAGAGGAACCCCCAGATACCCTCAAGCTGCCAACTCCAGCAACAGTCGGAGACTAGTCTCCTCCCTATATAAAATCCTACTAATGAAGAGCACAGATATGGCCCCCAAAGCTCGGAGTGCGTGGGCCAATGAACTCGGTCTTGATGTCACAGATGACCTGTGGAGGAGTATGTGCTCTCACACGAGTAAGGTCTCCCTAAATACCAGATATCGATGCATGCAGTATAAAATATTGAATAGACTGTACTATACCCAGGGTTTCCTGTTTTTGGGGTTTATTTTTTTTTTTTTTACTTCCGGGGTGTTTTTCCAGTGTTTTCAATAAATTTCGGAATCTGTGTTTATCAGTGTTTTCCCATTTGCCCCTTTCAAAAAAATCGCGGACAACTGTTTTTCCAGGTGTAAACACAGAAATTTTATTTTATTGCTTCATTGCATGCAAATTTAGGGTAATCTCTCAATGTGAGAAGTTCTAAGGTCCTGCCCCGTTCTGCTCCTCTGCCACGGCCTTGTTTTTTTATTTATTTGGACAATGTTTTTCGGGTCAACATTGCGGAAATAAATAATTAATCGGGTCCACGGACCCGAAGAACATTGTCCAAATAAATTTTTAAAAAACAAGGCCGTGGCTGAGGCCTGTAACTGCCGCTGGGCACCAGTGGCAGTGACCGCCCTCCCCACATCCCGCTCCTCTGCTGGTGGGGGAGCTATCGGGGGCCAAGGGCATGACTTGCCTCTGGCCACGGCATTGGTTTATTTATTAATTTGGACAACGTTTGTCGGGTCCACAGACCCGTCCAAATAAATAAATAAACCAGGCCGTGGCGAAGGCCTGTAACTTAGGGTGACCAGATTTCCAAAACAAAAACCGGGACAACCAACAACATAAAAGAGGGAATACCACATCGCAGCCCACCAATGACCACCCCTCCCCCAATACATCCCCACAACCACCACCCAATCATATTTCCAGCTCTTCTCCTTTTTATAAACTGTATATGATCTCATTAGTGCAGTTTTGTCTCTGAATCTTGGCATGTTAATTCAAAACAAGCGTTTGCTATAACTGATATTACATGGCCTTGTGTAGAATTATTTCCAAGCCAGTCTCTGTAGCACAGTTAGTAAGTGTTGCGACTTGCACCTGAAAGGTTGGGGGTTCGAGCCAATCCTCCAACTCCAACATTGTGAAAAATAATTACAATTTTAATTACCATAGTCACCACCATGCAAACCCCAGACGGGGTTTCTAAAATGAAAAAAAACTCATGGGTCGCGGGACGGAGGGCGATTTACCCCGGGAAATCTCGGACGTCTGGTCACCCTACTGTAACTGCCTCTGGTGCCCTCTTGCAGGGGGAACCAGAGGCAGTAACAGTCCTGCTCTCGTCCTGCTTCTCGGCCACGGCCGTGTTTACTTATTTTTTTGGACAACGTTTTTCGAGTCTGTGACCCGATTAATTAATTTATTTCCGCAATGTTGGTCCCACCAACATTACAGAAATAAATTAATTAATCGGGTCCACGGACCCGAAGAACATTGTCCAAATAAATAAAAAAACAATGCCGTGGCTGAAGCCTGTAACTGCCACTGGTGCCCCCTTCCAGGGGGCACCAGTGGCAGTAACCGCCCTCCCCACATCCCGCTCCTCTGCTGGTGGGGGAGCTACTCGGGGGCCAAGGCCATGACTTGCCTCTGGCCATTGCCGTGTTTATTTATTTGGACAACGTTTTTCGGGTCCGTGGACCCGATTAATTTATTTATTTCCGCAATGTTGATCCCACCAACACTGCGGAAATAAATTAATTAAATCGGGTCCACGGACCCGAAGAACATTGTCCAAATAAATAAAAAAACACGGCTGTGGCGAAGGCCTGTAACTGGCTCTGGTGCCCCCTTACAGGGGGCTCCAGAGGCAGTAACAGTCCTGCCCCCATCCTGCTTCTGGGCCATGGCCGGGTTTATTTATTTATTTGGACAACGTTCTTCGGATCCGTGGATCCGATTAATTTATTTATTTCTGCAATGTTGGTCCCCACCAACATTGCGGAAATAAATATATTAATCGGGTCCACGGACCCGAAAAACATTGTCCAAATAAATTTTAAAAACAAGGCCGTGGCTGAGGCCTGTAGCTGCCTCTGGCAGAGGCAGTAACCGCCGTCCCCACGTCTGGCTCCTCTGCTGGTGGGGGAGCTACTTGGGAGCCAAGGGCATGACTTACCTCAGATACTGAAGGCAGGTTGCAAAATGCAATTCACCATTCAGCCACAAGGTGGCAATGGTGCATAATCATTTAAGGCACTAAATCCAAGTCATTCATAGAGCTGCCATGATAGCTCACTGGCAATGCTTCTGTCTTGAATACAAGACATCACAGCTTCAAATCCCGCTCCCTGCATACGATTTACCGGGGTTTATCAGAGTCCCCCGAGTAATAAATAATAACGGGGTCTAGATATCGGGGAAAATCGGTAATCACCGAAAACCGGACTCCCTAACTATACCCCACATAGACTTACCCGGCTCTCTCGTGGCTGCATACAGGCTTGCCCGAGATGCCTTGCCGAGAAGGCGGACCATGCGCATATGTTCTGGTCGTGCCCTGCACCGAGTACATTCTGGCGAGATGTTCTGGATGCACTCTGAGATTGTGGGCACGGTAATTGGCCCAGACCCGATGTTGTTATTTGGTATCTGGAAGGGGGATGAGATTAAGGAAAGGGCTAGATTTCTAAACGTGGGAAGCATGGTGGGCAAGAAATGCATATTGCAGTGTTGGAAGCGCCCCTCCCCCCTACTTTTAAGATGGGGCTCACAGCACTTACTGGGACACAAACATATGAAGAGGAATACATCCCCTTTATACCAGCGCAGTCTCGCACCAGGAACGTCTGGACTGTCTTCTGCAGCTACCTTAATAAAGAGATTGATGAGGACTCGACCTCAGCTATATCTCCATTCTCATGAACAAGATACAAACTACTGTTGTAAATCCTTGCCCCTTCCCTATTGAAGATGATACTTATGACTGCCAATGTATATGCTTTATTATGTACGTCTGTGAGAATATTTAAAGTGCTTTGAGCGTGTAACTGTCCCAACTATGCCAATAAAACAAAAGTAAAAAAAAAAAAAGAAATGCACTTGCAGGAAAACTACCAACTCCTCTGCAGTTTTACCATTCGTTATGTATAGCATGGTCAATGATGGTGTACCAGTCCTTCTTGAAAGCAATGCCACATGATTCCACCTAAAATATATACATACATACACACACACACACACACAACTGAAAAATGATGATGCATACCGCAAACATAGTTATTATTTATTAGTGCATTTAAGTTATACAACTTTTTACACTGAAAACATATTTCACAATTACAAATACACACAAAATACAATAAAAATAGTTAATCTCAAAGTGCCTTTAAATTGCTTACAATATAACCTTATTTAAGAATTACAATATCACAATATCAAAAATCGTTTCCTGGCTGTTTAAAATTCTAGTGCAAAAGAGCTCTGAATTTAAAAAGAATTCATAAGAAACAAATCTGCCAAACATATTGATTAAAGGTAATTTGAGGATCTTGCAATCAATGACTAAATAATATAGCGTTTCCACAACTTGAGCACAATGTCTACACACTCTATTAGTTCTCAGTATTTTGGTTCAAGCTCTTATCATTTCTCTAGCAGGCATCAAGTTTAGTTTGAACCTCAACATGTCACCTCTTGTGCGATCTGGAGGGGTGCTTTTGCAAGTAAAATGGCAACACATTAAAATCTTTAACTTCATATCTAAAATTAGCAAAACAAGTGATAATTCATGGCCAAAGCACGATTTTCAATATAGTCCTGCTCAAATATTTTTTGGGGACCTTTTGGGAACTATGAGCTCCTCTTCTGAAAACACATGAGAGCTCAAAATAAAAAACGCCCGCTGTTTTCAATAGCTTAATACCTTACACATCTTATTGTTCATTTCCACCTTCCGAATAACAAATAGACTGTTTTCTGGAGGAACAAATGTTCTCTAAATAGTTGCAATAATTTCCAATTTGTGCGAACCCGCAAGGAAAGTAAACCCAGTTCATGCCTCCTAATCGGGACAGGAGTTCCCTGCGGCAAGAATAAACTCAACCATGTCCCAATTGGAGGGCAACAAGCCCGTTACAGCACCATATAGCAAACGAGGAATAACTTTCTGATGGTAATAATTTAAAATTAGTATAACAGAAAAAGGGCCAGGTTTTCTGTCAATTAGTCGTATTTCAGAGGCACTCACAGAGACTGGATTTCTTCAATGATTCCCGTCCTGCAATTTAGTCCTCTTGGGGTGAATAAATACCCCAAAATATTTAAAGCTAGATACTAACTCCAAGCGGGACTGGTTCAAAACCCAAAGACATTTTTCTTTCACAAACTTGGTGTAGTTTAAAATTAGAATTTTACATTTGTTTATATTTAATTTTAAATTCAAAGTCAAAAAATATAAATGAATTTCTGAGAGGGCTTGTTGCAATCCAAGAGGAGTCAGGTTGAAGAGGATGATATTGTCCGCATAAGCTAAATAACTTACAACCAGACTACCCAATTTAAGATAAACATGGAATATACACTTCAAGGATTCATCAAGATCAACAATATACACATTAAACAAGAATGGAGCCAACACGCACCCTTGGCGAAGCCCATGATGAGTTTATATCCATTTAGCAGTATTTCCTACAGGATCCAAACAAATTTTGATCTTTGTCTCGGAATGCAAGCAATTAAAATACTAAGTATTCCTGAAGAACAACCTAATTTATCTAGCTGTTGCCAAAGGACTACTCAATTTCTGCAGTCAAAAGCTTGAGTAATATCTAAAAATGTGCAGTAAATAGGTTTCTTTTGGCACTAGCCTGGGTCTGTAAAAGAATAATCAAGAAGCAGTTCAAGGCTGTACCCGTGCACCCCTTCAACTCTGATAAACATCCAAAAAAACCTTTTCCCTTGCCCAACTCTGGAGTTCTTGCAATATCAAACTACCAAAGATTTTACTTACCGAATTCAGAATTGATATCGGCTGGTAGTTTTTGGGAAGCAATCTATCGCTGCTTTAATCAATTCAAATAAAGCACCCCTCCAATAGGGGAAAAGGGGAATTTAGCGAACAAATATTAGTAAACAAACCCCCTTAAAGTCCATAGGGGCACATTGGATTTAAAGTAGCGTTTGCTAGACCATCCGGCAACAGAGCTTTGGATGCTTTACTTTTAGTAATACAGGACTGCACCGAAAGCAAATCCACCAGCATGTAATCTTTCCACTTTACCTCGCATTGGGGTAGGCTTGTATTGGTTCCAACCAGCGAGAATACATTTGAAAAATGGTCTTTCCAAATTGAGGTCTCAATTGGTTGCATCTGAAGCGAACACTGAGATTCCAGCATCTTAATAAGCCTCCAGAACGGGGCTGAATTTCACTCACGAACCACATAAGGCATAGCTTCTGCATCAGCACTATACAGTTTGGCCCAAAAACTTTTGAGCCAATTTGTATAAGCTTGCTTCAAAGAGTTGGCTTCCGTTTTTTAGTGTATTGAGTCCTCTTAAAGATGTACGTAGGAGGCACTTCCTCTCACATATCCTTTCATCAAAAGTATGCTAATTTTATTTTTATTCCTGGTCATAGTCGAACCCCCAGAACTAACTATTACCAGTCCCTTCAATAACTCCTGGACCACATATTCATAGGCGAAAGGGTCTATTAATGAATCCTTAAAGTATTGGCACCCGACACAACGTTATTAAATCTAACTGCAATACCTGGTTTCCACAAAAGCGCATGATTTCTTGGGTTAACTTTAACACATAGGGGGTAATTCCGAGGTTGGAGGTAAGGGATAAACGATGCCGGTAATCCTTACCGCCCCGGGCTATTCCGACCAGCCAAACCGCTATTAGCGGCATCGTAAATAACAGTGCCTCTAATAGCGGCATGGGTGCGGGCATGCGGGCCATCATACTGGCAATAGCGGCATGCCGTAAACTGGAGGAGATCACAAGTGAAGTGGACATGCAAATACCGGCATCATGAAGGCGTCAAAAGTGGATTCTGGCATGCCGTAAATACCGGCATCTCTGACCAACCGTAAAATGCCATATGCAGTGTTCCCAACTGCCACAGGTGCAAAACATCAGCACAGATAGAGGCACTGGAGTCTGGCCCTGACCAAAAGGAGCTCACCCACACACCACACCCCTTTCCACAACAAGATCAATTCAATAGTAGCATCAACACTTCAGCTGGAGGACATGCATGCATTGCAACACCAGGAACACCACCAACACCAACAGCAGGCACCACAGAGGAGACGCAGCAGGAGAAGGAGGGTGAGACAGGCCCAGCATGCCCCACCAGTGCAGTCAGCGTAACCACGCATGCAGCCCCCAAACCCAAACATCAGAGCCAATTCCTCCAACCCAACCCCGCAGCACAATCACACCCTGTACCATCTGGACCGGGACACCATCAACACCATCGTGGACATGATACACGATTTTCAGCCTCATTGAAATACGCACCGCCATCCCCCCTCTACTGAAGGTAGTGTCGGTGCTCCACTCCCTTACCACAGCCACCTACCAGCACACGGTGGGGTACATGCATGGCATATCACCACCCTTATTCACTCGCATCCTGAAGCAAGTGCTGGATGCCCTCCTCAAGCACACAATGGAATACATATCCCTACCACAGACTCCCCAGGAGATTCTTGAAACAAAAGGTGGCCTCCATGCCATGGAGGTGGTTTACCGCAATCGCAAGCTATACCACTACAAACAGGTGCAGATGGAAGGTGACGCATGCAAGATCATCACACATTGTTGTGCCCGATATCCCGGATCAACCACAGGAATGCTGCATGTCACCATGGCAAAAATCAGCGCAGAATGCCTAACATTGCAGAGCCTACTGCCAACGCTCCCCATCAGAAATCCTACAGAACACAACACATCACTAAATTCACACAAACATAGCTGTATGCGTACACAATGCATGAGCTACAAGACGGCAGAGCACACCGTGTATCATCTTGAAGATGCAACCCACACCATCATTCCATGGCACAGGACACATCGAGGGCCTAAAAAATGGCGTGCCTACTACCAGGGACATGTGCATCTGACCAACGATAATCTGCCGACATGTGTGACTAGTACAGCTGTCCATCATCAATCGACTGGCATATAGCTTTTATGCCTCCCATGCTGGTGACAGTGGCAATCCCTTGATGTCGTGGCTCATCACCCCTGTCCGAAACACACAGAACAGACATGAGGACTACAATCGATCCCACACCCTTACCCGTGTGGTCATTGACCACACCTTTGGCCTGTTGAAGGCATGGTTTTGCTGCCTTAGCCCGTCAGTTGGGGCACTCCTCTACAGGCATGAGAAGGTGGCCAAGACCATCAAGGCATGTGTTATGCTGCACAACATGTGTATCCGATGCAACGTGCCCCTGACCCCTGACAATGAACTGCTACCACCTGGTGATGAAGAAGTGGCTGCACATCATTGCGGTGCCGATGCACAGGAGGGACGTGCTGTGTGTCAGTCAGTGATTGCACAATATTACTGACACGCATGGCTGCAGAGTGTGACATGATATTCTGACAGAGGCCACTGGGTGTGTGGGTACATGCACACTATGCACTGTATATGAATAAATGACACACGCTAAATGATGAATGTCCACTCAGGTCTTGCTTTCGACACAACGGGTGTATTAAATTTAATAAAGAAAATGCAATAAATGCAATAACCCTCCACCACCTTCATCCCTCTCCCCCCCACAGCTCCCCCACACATCCTCCCCCTCTCCCGCCTCCCCCCACAACTCCCCCACACACCCTCACTCCCCTCCGCCTCCCCCCACAACTCCCCCACACACCCTCACTCCCCTCCGCCTCCCCCCACAACTCCCCCACACATGTCTCATCAAGTCTCTTATGCCTACATCAGGCTGTCCAGACTAAATTCGCACTCCCTGGACCAGGTGGCGGCATGTCTGGCCGGCGCAGGGTGCGTGTTGACCTGCGAAGCAGGCTCGTCTGGGCGAGCTAGACGATGACGGGGTGGCCGCCTGCTCGAATTGGGTTGCCGGACGCCCTGCCTCCATGGCATCGGCTATGCAGCCTAGTACCTGGCGCAGGGCAGAGACCTCCTCACAGAGGCGACTAGTGTTCTCGGCAAATATTTTGCCCATGGTGGCGGTGTTATAAGAGATGGTCCTGCCTAGAGAGGCAATGTTCTCCCGCCACTCCTGCCTAGCCTGTGTGTGGTCCTCAATGAACTGCCGCACAAGGGCAGTCAGCTGCTCTGCACGAGGCGGCCCTGCGGGTGCACCTGTGGAGGTGGATGGTTCCTGGGTGTCCTGCTCAGCCTCAACACTCGCCACTATCGGACTAAAGTGACCTTCAATTTGCTCCTGCCCAGACTGCTCTGGGGTGGTGGCGTGGTCCGTCTCAAGGAATGAGATTTGGGGGGGTGCCAGTGGACTGGGCGTGCGGGACAGTTCTGATGAATCATCCTCAACGGGCACCCATACCACCTTCCCAGCCAAACTGGATTCCTCAGAGTGTGGTGCCTCGGCTGATTCCTCAGGCTGGGCAATGGGTGTTGACATGCATTTTTGTTGGGGCCTGCATGCTGTGTGATTTATGGCATTTACATCTTTGTGTGGTATGTGTCAGGTACGGCATTGCCTTGCTGCAGGCATCTGCATGTGTCTGTGATGCGTCCGGCTACTTTGCTGGGAGTGTGTGTGTGTTGGGCCATGGCTTGCCTCTTTGGAAGGTCATATTGGTTGACTTTCATCAGACTCTGCATTACAGTGTTTTCTTAGGACACTCGCCTCCATCGACCGATGTTGTGGCGCCACACTCCATCTCGCGAAAACCTTCTATCCCCTCCATTCCAATCATGCTGGCGCACATGTCCTCCCATGGGGTCAGCTTGATGGGTGAGCTGGGACCTCCTCCTGTTGCCCTTGCCTGGCTCCTGTTGACAGAGAGTATGTTCCGTACCCTGAGTCGTCCCAGCACTTACGACAGTCTTTTGTGGTGCGTGGGGTGTTTCCACCTGCACTAACTTTCTATGCAACAAGTGCCCAGATCTCCTTTTTTTTTAGGATGGCCTCCCTCTTCATGCTGTTGGCAAAGACAATCCCAGCATGCTCCTGCAGTGTCCCGGCTAGCATCTCCAACTCATCCTCGTTGAAGAGCTCCTTGCGCTGGCGGGCAGCTCCCTTCTTAAGGGCCTTGGGCATTGTGGTGTGTTTGGAGAAGGCTTTCTGACAAACAGCAGAGTCCCACAGGTCCTGTGTGCTGAGGATGGCAATGGATTGTGTATTTAAAGATGGCCGTCGTGCTCCTTCCCGTTCCTGTGTGATGACGCTACTTTCGGTTTCGCTTATTTACGGTGATCGCTATTAGTGGTCACTGCTAATGCCGCATTGGTTCATGCCGATAGCAGCAGATGCTGCTAAGGGCATTTTTCGTGCCTTTAACGGCATGGCGGTAATGCCCTTACCGGCATGGCGCAAAGCTTGTGCCCGCAAAGTCGTAATAGCCCTCTATTAGCGGGCTAATGACTGTCCGGGCACGCTATTTGAGCCATGCCGGTAAGGACCGTTACCTCCAACCTCGGAATGACCCCAATAGATTTTTCAATTGTTTTTAAAGGATCAAGCTCCAATGTTAGAGCAAGCAAACTGTGAACACTTTTGTGAATCTGACTTTAAGATCCAAACATACAAAATTCATGTCATCGGACATAAAAGATATAATCTAGAGTAGATTGGGTACATTTATTGAGCCAAGTGTAATGCAGAGGCATGTCACCACCGACATTACCGTTAGCAAGTGACAGCCCGCAACTCCTCGTTGTGTCTTGAAAAAATAAACCCCTCTCTTTTGATAAAACAGATGCTCCAGATCGCTCACTTGACAAATAATGCTGCAGGTCGAGGCATTCAGAATTAAGATCTCCAAATACTAAACATAGTGGTGTGTTAACGAGAATCTTCAAAAAATTAACATTGCAAAGGATTTGTATTCATCCATAAACTAACCAATCGCATTGCCCAGTATTAAAACAAAGGATTGCAAATTTGTTAGTGTCCCCATCAATTCATCCTTGCCCCTTAGTGTAGATTACTTAATGTGAACTCAGACTGTATTGTGCATCTGCTGAGATGTCACACTGTTACTTTGATTACCCTGGTACTTGCACATACCCAGAGAAGGTTGAAGAGTGAAATCTTATTAACAAACTGTGGGCTAGATTTAAAAAGGTTTCAGTTGACCAGGAGTAAACTGCACCAACCACAATGTATGCTTGCGCCTGAAACCACGTGAATATGGTTATTCATGAAGAGTAACACGCATAGAGCCATTTGCACCTGCCACAAATTGCGGTAGAAATGGCATCCCTATTCACATGGAAGGAGCAAATCAAAGATATAGAGCTTGCAAAGGAGAAGGGGACAAGAACGGGACAAGTGAAAAAGTTACATTACATGGAATCAGACGGAACTAGTTTCAAAAAGTGAGGGAAGTAAAAACATGTCAACAGAAATAGTTCCCGAGATCTGTCTGCAACACAGATCTAAAGTAGATCAAGTTGTAAGGGGAGCAAATTCTGAAATGGGTGTGACGAATCCAGAGATGTCGTCAATTCTCCCCGAGGGGGAGTCACTTCCCATGAGGCCGGGGTGGTGAGGCTGCTACCCGATAGTCCCCCTGGGTGGTGCACAGCGGGAGGATCTCATGGGGACAGACTCCCCCTCTGGGGGACAGGGGGTAACATCTTGGGAGAATGCAGTATGCCAACCTTCCACCCACACCCTATACACCTCCCTATCCTAAAAACCCCAACTCCATGGCCCATACTTCCATGTATGTCTGGAAGTCTGAAAACGTAACAGGACTACCTTTGGGAGACCCACTTAAGTACTGGGATGTGGAGGAGGTGTAGAGCAATAAAGAGCACCGGGAAGAACTTGAATGAGCCTTCTAGTTATCCTGGCCCATTCGACCTAAAAGGAAGGAAGGAAGGAAGGACTAACACTGTTGTCAAGCCCTCCCTCGAGAAGCTGCGAGCAACGAAGCAGTGCGCTGTGGAAGCAGGAAAGGGATGCTAACCGGGACACTGTCGAGAAGGCAGAGAAGTCCTTAAACGGTTTAGCGCTGAAGGACCGGTTCGGAAGCTGGCAAAGCATAGGCCCAGACCCGCGAAGAAGCTGAACTGTGCGGTCCAGTACAGACACCCAGTCTGCGAGACTGCAGAGCTGCCACAGTGCACCGGAGGGCGAGGGAAGCAATGGAAAGTCCAAAACCAAAGAAGGAAGGGCCCAAGACCGACCACAGCATGCCAGCGGAAACCCTAAAGGTTCCTGGGTTTGCCAGGATAGCATTGGGGAAGACTCAGAAGGTGGCAGCAGATCAAAACCCACAGAGCAGGGGCAAGAAGGTAACCCCTGGGGTAAAGAAGAATATTAAGAATGCCAAACCTAAAAGTAGAGAAATACGGATCTGGGACCCGCACCCACGAGACAGGAGAAGTACAAGTCATCTTCTTCACAAGAGTACCTGGCAGGGGAGTGAACCAGGTCTGCCAAGGCAAAGCAACACAGAAATACGGGTCTGGGACCCGCACCCACAAGAGAAGTACAAACCATCTTCCTAGTGGCAATACTTGGCAGGAGAGTGAACCAAGGCTGTCCAAGTATGGAGACAGGGAGATCTGCGACCCTCAAAGTGAAAGACTGAAAGTGCTTCCTTGTGGCAGTACTTGGCAGGAGAGTGAACCAATCTGCCCAAGTCTGGAAGGTACATTCATCAGTTGTCTTTTTTTTTCCAAGAGTTTTTTGGCACTACTTTTTTGCTGCAAAAATGTATCAAAAATATGGGGTGTGTGTAAATGGATAGAAGAGGTTCGGGGTGTAGAGAATCAGTTGTAAATAGCTGGGAAGGGGGAACTGTTAGGAATGGTATTCCTATTATATTTTTAGCTTCTTGCTTTATGCTTCCTCCTGAATGCATGGTGTGTCTCTGCAGGTATGAGGTCATGATTGGAATGCCAGGAGTGTGACTGACTGGAATACTGAGTGTATGGGATTCCACCCAGGGCAGTTGGTGATGATGTAGCCTGGGTGGTGGGAGCCAGTGGGCTTCCATATGACTGATCGTCCTATCTTCTTGTGATGTAACCCGATTATAGTAACCTGAAGATCTCAACTGGCTGAGTATCCTTCATAAGTACCCAGACTGCTGGTCATAACAGAAACTCGGGGGGAACCCCAGCCCCAAAAAATAAAATGTGATGAGTTTTTGCGGCAAACAAATAGGCAGCAAAAAACAAAGCAGAATAAAAACAGGCGATGGAATGACATAGAACCATCTGAAGCCGGGGAAGCCTGGGTCTAGGACCCACAAAGTGAAATACTGAAAGTGTTGAAGCATTCAACTGTGAAATCATAGTTAAAGAGGGACCAGGCGAAGGGAGTCATTCCCCCTTGTTGTGTTGAATTGCAAATCAAGAGACCCAGAGCAGGGAGTAATTCTCCTGGTAACCAAAGCTGAAATTACTTTCTGATACAGAGTGTTAAAAGATAAGCAGTGTGCCTGCCAAGGGAAAAACTGGAACTTTGTCTTTTATGTTGGAGGGCAATCTTGAAGAGCCAAAGCCTGAAAGTGAACTGTTATCCTCAGTCCAGAAGAAGGGAGTCATTCTTCTGGACCAAGGTGGTCTACTTTCTCTTTAGTTTAGTGAAAAGTGTAAGGGACAGAAGTAGGGTTTTGGACATACGGCCGTGGCCTATTGATTTACACTGACATTCTGATACAGCCCTTAGTGTTTTAGTGGAGGCAGGGAAAACGGAATAGAAATAGAGATAGATAGGTTTTCCTTTCCTTTTGGACCAAAATAAAAGTTTATAGCAACCACTATGCCACCTGTGTGTCAGTCTCCTCCTTCTGCACCCTTACAGGGAGAAACGTAGCAAGAGATTTGCTGATTTTGAATCGCTGTTGTCTATGATCGTTTATAGAAGTGTTGCTTGTTTGTATTGCGTGTCCATGCCATTCCCTTCAAGCAGTCTAATTTTGCAGATATGATTTGGAGGTAAGTAAAGCGCCTCCACATCCAATCAGTTGGAAAGGAGTGCGTTTATGTGTAGATTGCACCAGAAATGTGCAACATGCACATGTGCGTTGCAAGTGCATTTGCTCCTTATCAGATCATGAATTGAGCGCAGTTCGCATGCGCTACTTTTTCGGTGTGTGCAAATGCATTTGTACTAGCAAAAGGTGTGCACAGACATACATTGACTGCTGCGCAAATGGAGGAGTACCCACTCGCATGAGGACCTGCAACTCTACCTCTCTGCCTTGATATGATATGGCATTTATAACGCGCATATACACAAGTGTTTCAAGACTTGAACTCTCTCGAGTCCTCTATTGATAGATTGAAAAGAGAATTCCACACCACCCTCATTAACTGCCACTCCAACCATCCTGGCCGGCTACAGGGCATGCTAAATCACTCCTCACTCCTCCTAAACCTATAACCATCAACTCCTGTCTCACAGCTAATGACCTAGCTGAATACTTTACTCAAAAATGTCCAAAATGAAAGACTCGCTCCTCCTACATTCTACACTCTGCCTACTCTACCCTTATTCCTCAGTCTCTATCTCCCACTTTGGTCACACTAATACTAAAGACGTCCTATCTCTACTAATCAAGGCTAAGCCCTCTTGTGCCCCATCAGACCTCTTGCTCATCAACTAGTCATGCCCATTGCTGCTTTAGTGCCCCCTCACCTCACTGAACTCTTCAACCTGTCCTCTGGGTCTGCTTGCTTTCCTTTTATTTTAAAAATGGATACGGCCATTCCTCACCTAAAAAAGGAAGGGGCTTAGCCAAACCTACTGGCTAATATTTGCTTTGTGCCTCTCCTTCTGCACTTCTCTAAAGTGCTTGAAAGGGTTGTGTTCAACTGCCTTACCAATTTCCGAGACATGCAAAACCTTCAAGACCCCCTACAAGCAGGTTTCTGTTCCTGTCACTCCACGGAAAACTGCTCTCATGAATGTCTCCAACATCATCCCCTCTGCTAAGCCCTCCAACCTATCTTCTATCCCAATATCCCTGCTGTTGACACTGTCAATCACTCTGATCTCCTTAATGCTCTCGTTGTTCTTGGGATTCAAGAGCAAGCCCTTGCCTAGAATGAATCCTACCTGGCAACTTGTGAATGGTATGTCCCCTGGAGCAACAACACCTCTCAACTCACTCCTAACTGTTGGTGTTCCACAAGGCTCTGTCTTGGGTCCCCTCCTCTTTACACTCTACACCTCTACTCTTGGGGTACTAATTTCCTCTTTTGGGTTCTCGTACCAACTCTTCGTGGACGACACCCAAATATTCTTCTTTTCCTGAACTCTCCTCTGATCTCTCTATCAAAATGTCCAACCGTCCCTACTGAATGGCTTTGAACTCTCTGTTGTTAAACTCAACCAAAACAAAAAGGTGCTCTTCATTCCTGCCAAATACTCTCTCTCTCATCTCTTCCCCTGCCTATCCAGTTCCCACTTGACACTCCCCCCTACTATT
This sequence comes from Ambystoma mexicanum, assembly GCF_040938575.1. Classification (NCBI taxonomy): domain Eukaryota; kingdom Metazoa; phylum Chordata; class Amphibia; order Caudata; family Ambystomatidae; genus Ambystoma; species Ambystoma mexicanum. The sequence continues at coordinate 705,192,898 of NC_090931.1, forward strand.
CTACAGCTAGAAACCTCCTCACACCCACTCCACTTTCATCTCCAAAACGGCAACAGCAGCTCGCCTCAACCTCCCAAATACTGGGACCATCAGGAAGCCCCTTTGTTTCAACACTTCCAAGCATCTCTTATCTTCTCTAAACTTGGCTACGGCACCAGCACCCTCTTGGGTCGCTCCAACTAGGTTTTCTGTCCACTCTGCAAGATCATTAACTTCACTACCAGGACTCTCTTTGGACTCCCTCACTTTATACATAATTCCTCATACCATCACCAGGCTGTATGGCTGATGATGCAAAACAGGGCAAGTTTAAATGTCTTCTCCTGGTTCACAAATCTATGAACGGTAAGGCACCACTGTATCTATCCTCCTCTATCCAACTGTACAAACCTTCTTGTAATTTCCGCTCTGCCTTCTCTACCCTTGTGGCACCTCGCCGTTCCTGTGCTTCTCGCTTGCCGCCACAGTTGCAGATCTTGGTGGTAGTAGCAAATATTCAATTGAGAACTTTGAAGGCCAAAGTGGAGAAGGGCTCCATGTGAACAGCAGTTGAACATGGATCAGTTAGTCCTAAGAGTTGCATGGAATTCACTTCCCAAGACAAACCTGAAAAACAGTCCACACAGATTTGTTCAAAACCAAACTAAAATCATACCTCCTTGCCTCCGAGTTACCCTTTTAACCTACCTCTCATCTGACCTCTAGCTAACATTTTCCCCTCAGCTCTAACATACTTCTGTCCTCACTTTCTCTGCCTCCACTCTATCACTTCATCCATCACGGTCACATCCATAACAGCTGACCATACCATCTACGTACACTTAAAAATGTCTAACGTTGGTTGTCCTTAATCTATTTAGGTACACCCATGTATTTTCCCCAGTGCTGTTCCATTTCCTCCCCTTCACAACCTGGTCAGAATGTTACTCAAACTCACCAAATCTGATTACGTATCCATTGTACGTTCTTAGTGATCAAAAGAGCATTGTTCCTCTCTGTAATATTATATATATATATATATATATATATTTTTTTTTTTTTAATGTTTTGGACTACAACTACCATGATTCCTCACCATCGACTCTGGTGGCTAGGCTTGATGGGAGTTGTAGTCCAGAACATCTGGGGGGGGGGGGGGAGACAAAGGTTGCAGATCCCTGCCCTACATGGATGATCTCTACCGTTCTTTATGCCCCATGATTTAATACCATGCCTCACTGCCTCTATATTCACCACAACGGGTTACATTAAATGAACTTACCTAGCTTACAAATCTCGCCACCATCACTCTATCTTTCATACCAGATTGTAGCCTATCCATCGTAAATGATAATTGGCATATCAGTTTGTCACATCATGCTCAATGACATAACAGTCTGTTAGATCTCGCCCCACGTTTACTCCAACAAACGCTTGCCAATATCAGTTTGTAGAGTCCTGGGCCACATCCACCTAAACCTCACTGAGATAGCAGTCTGAGTTTGACTCTTCCTTCTCAAACAAATTCTCAGCTGACTAGTTTAACTCTGTTTTCTTCACCTATTGTTCAATGACATATCAGTCTGCTAGTTCTCGTCCATTAATGTTTCTTTGTCTATTTTGGCACCCCCTTTGCAGGACATCTCTATCGAACACCATCTATCCCATTGGTGCTTTCTCTTGTCAAACAATTTTGTTATAAAATTAGCTCTCCAACCATGTGAATTTATCAAACCTTCCTCAATTGTCCCTGCCTCTTCTCGATCCCTATTGTTTGTAAACACATGTGCTGTGCAGATTACTCGTCTTGCAATCTTCAAACTAATATCCTTTTTGTCCAGATCATGTAGCACAAAACAAATACAAATGCTTATGTACCTGCTTATGTACCAACTGCGTCCATTATGAGGGTCACATTCACACAGTCCTATTTTGCTTCACGCAGTAGTACTCGGTATGCTGGAATTCGAACTCCCTTACTTAAAAAAAAAAAGGGGGGGAATGCAAGACCACAAAAGGCAGATTACAACAATACTAGGCCTCGGTTAATGGCTTAACATTATGACATGTGTCCAGTCCCACTATGCCAACAACACACACAAGCGTGCTAACAGCCCAGCTAGCTTGCAGCTGGAAATGTTGACCTCCTTCCACAACCAAACTAGTCATTACAGAGACATGCATAGCTACCAAAGAGAAGTGAGGAGGCAAACACAAGCCAGTTTGACGCAAGTGCAAGAGCTGTGCATCGATACTAGAGCTATTTTATTGGCTACGGTGTCCGTGTGGCTCTAACTCCCGGCTAATAGGGGCAAATCACTTCAGCCCTGATGTTATGATGAGAAATTCTGGAAACGAAACGACTGACCATCACACACCTTTTTAGCAATACGAGTACACTAGCCAGGCTGGGGTTACGTAGGAAAATGCACTGCACCAAGCTGGCTACTGTGCAAAACTGTAATGACTATTTTTATATAGTTGGTCTACTCATAGTCTAGATTAAGATATACATGAAGGAATAAAGCATTTACCGCTTAAGGACATAGCATCGCCAAAACTAATTATACAACACTCTGGCAAATGACAGCACAACCCCAAGTAGGCACATCGGCACAGAGCGTGGGTACGACATTAACTAAATTTGAAACTGCAAATGTAGAAAAGTTTATATGTTAATGCTCCCCCCCCCCCTTATTGGCAATCTCTGTACCCAAGATGTTTCAATGAGCAGGTTAACTACTACCCGCATAGCAATCACGAGGCCATTTAAAGCTACTAACCCTTCATCTTCCTTTAACAACGACATAGAAGGCCCCACGACAGTAATAATTTTAACACATATTTGGAAATGCTAGCTATTAGGAAACTTCACCTAAAATGTCTTAACACATTGTTGTGCTTCATTACCTACATACCTCAGGTAAGAACCCCATCCAGTTGAAGTCCACAAAGCTCACGGTGCCTCTACCAAACGCTACTTTTGTAATTCCGTTTGCAATAAAATAAATAATATCTCATCCTAAAATGGCCAAGTTATTAACTCATAAAACACCTGCGGGATAATTTAAAAGTTGCAGACTATTGAACACTGCAGCCTCAAGTATATTTGCTCAAAATTGTACGCACAAATACAAATCTAATCAGGAAAAAAAGAAAAATGTATGACACTGCCACAGAAATATGAAATATGTATTTAGAGTACATTTGTCAGTGATGCATTAATACAAATGCAAGCACCTTGTAGATTACCCCGGTGTCATCAGAAGGGGAAGTGCATCTGGTTAATGAGTTCTCACAAGCAGCTAGAAACCACGAAGTTAAAACAAAAGCATGCGCATACAGCCCTACAGTAATAAGTGAAAGTGAGACAGCGCTTTAGGTTCCCCTTTCAGATTACCTCATCAGAGCTTCGGCATCCCATGGGGCCTTGAGAGAACACGCCCAGCTTCTCTCATCTCTCCACTGCAGCATCCGATAGAAGCACTGGGTGGCATGAAACCAAGGGACTGTTTCCGTCCAAGCAGGACCTCGGCCGTATTCCACACTAGTCAAGTAACAATCAGGCCACTTTCCAAAGCGTTCAGATCCACTGCAAGCGACTATGTGCGCATGTACATGTTTCAAGGAACATATGTTTATTCCAATCTTTGTCCACATAGGAAATGCCCAGTAGCCCATATAAGCAGCTTGCCCCTTCTTCAGTGACGAGGTGACGGTTTTGTCAACAAGGAAGATATCAACACAAACCATATGTTCTTCCCCAATTGAAACACTACAGTAAAAAAATAATAATAATACGCAGTCTTTTCAACTTTAAAGGGATGTCTTAAGTGGCATTTTTGGGACACAACGTGCAAGCATTTTGAAAGTCAGGTACATAAATCCCAATGAACATTTCTGAGAATAATACTCATTTTTAGTTTTCAGCTCAGCGTACAGACACACTTCATGGCTTCTTCACGCAAATAAGATAATGTCAATTGCGTATGAAGACAGGCTACTAAGTAGAAAACATCTGCAGCGTGTTTCTTTATTCAATGGGTGAACTGATTATAGCTTGACAAAACAAAACACACTGGAAATGTGAGAGTTCCCCCAATGCAAACAGATCTGATAATGAGGTATTTAATAATTAAATAAGAACATGATACAACGGCTCGAGTAGGTTGAAATAAAACATTTCATAAAACAATGTGGTGTGCAGTTTAATAAATTAAAGCAATTACAGGAATGCAACAGCAGAAAGCAATCCACAGTCCTGTGGCAAAAAGGGGCATATTCACCTGTGAGTCTGCAGGTTCCACCCGGTGTTGTGTGATTGGTTCCTTTGCTCGGTCACCGTGTGCCAAAACAGAAAGCTTGAATGGGCACCGGGTGACACTGCCCTGCGGGGAAGAGCATTGTTACAGTGTATGATATGTTGCCACTGGGATCAGCTGCTGCCTGTGATGTCTACTCTGTTTGCAACCCCCTCTTGGTCCGTCGCTTTAACGTGTCCGGCTGAAAAACACTGCTGTGAAGCATAAACGTTCCGCTGCGGCTCTCATTCTCTTTGTGACGTAATTAAAACTGTTGGGACTCCGAGTCGTTCTACGCAGCTCTCTTCTGTTTTCCAGTTTCGACTTTCGCCTCCTTAGCCGTGTGTATTTGGCATTCGGTTAAGAAGGATGTGTGACTATGGTTAATTAGGTCAGAAAACGAACGTTTTATTTGGGAAAACATTGTTACTTCTGAATATTTTTTTTCTCATACTACAATATCCACCGAGGTTACTGCCCCAACTTCACGAACAATTCATGCACTCCTGTTATTTTCTTTACATTGTTCTGTGTAGTTTTGCTTTTCCATTATGAATACTGTAGTATTCTCGTGGACCGCCTTAGCCCCCAAGGACCTGCGACGCTCTCACTCATACATACAAAGGAGGCGGAGGCAGGAGGTGGGGTACAACACGTCTTTCTTTATTTTCTCGAACTGACGTTTCCCCTCCCTTGCCTGCCCCTCCCCTTCCCGTGTCCAGTGTCCTCCCCCACTTGACATGAGGCAGTGAAAGACCCCCCACACCCCTGATATTAACATGAAGCCCTACTTCAATTTATTTCTTCGATGAGCCAGTGAGGTTTTTTTCGAGTTCTTTGGGGTCGCTGGTCTCTCTGTTCAAGGCCACCTTGTGATGGCCAGGGCGGCACCTCGGCGCTGGAGTCTTCTCTGTCTCCGTCATAGGGTGTTTCCAATTCGTGTAAAAGATCTGGCTAGATGGGGTCGGCAACAGGCACGATCCCAGGCATTGGCCGGAAGTGTGAGGAGTTCCTCTTCGTGATCTTTCTGTCACCCCCATGTTGGCATGCCCGCACCTAGGTGAAAACTTAATGCCAACATACCCACACCTAGATAGATTTGTGAAATATTAGCCAGCGTCGCATCTAGATAGGACTTCGAGCGTTAGCATGCCCGCACCTATGCGAAACCTAAAGACTAGCACAGGCCACACATAGAATTGTAGACATTGGCCTACGTCACTACTAGATGGGATTGATTGAAGGATAGCAAGCCCGCGCCTAGATGAAACTTGAATGTTGGCGTGTGCCACACTTGGAATTGTGAACACCAGTCTGCGTAGCATCCAGGTAGGGTTGCGAATGATAGCATGCCCACACCTGGACAGATCTCTAGACGCTAGCTTGCGCCGCATCGGGATGGGACTGTGAATGTTGGCTTGCCCACACCCGTATAGAGTTCTGAACATTGGCCTGCGCCGCATCCAGATAGAGTTTTGGGGGTCAACTGGCACCACACTGGGACAGAACTGCAAATGCTAGCATGCCAAAGGTCAGGTAACCCACTAACCAATATAAGCTCAAACTCTGCATACTTATCTCACTCAAAAAACTCACACAACCATCTCTCACAACAAGCCGCACGCACTTCACAACACTGCAACAACACATAAGCCGGACCAACAGCACACGCAGCCTGTCACCGATCCAATACCCGCACCAAAGCTCAGCATCTGGTGTATACCGATTTGAAGCTGCCAACAGAACACCACTCCTCTCACTATCCTACTCCCTCATCACCTACTAACCCACCCCACCTTATCATTTACAGATCCGCCAGAGCGCCTGGGGACCAATTCCGTTGGTGACGGTGCGCGGTACAAATACCTTTAACATTTAACATTAACCCTCGGCTGTGATGAGGGATCCCTTCACTTGAACAACAGTTAAACGCGGCCATGTTCTTGCGACCTTGGGGTTGTCTCACAATGACCACAACCCCTGGTTCGAGGTCATTTTCTTTGGCTCTCCTTTTCTCATCTGCCTTTCTCTTCATGTCAGCCTTCCTTCGAGCGTCTTGCTCTCGCATTTCCTGATCGCCACTGTATCTATCCTCTTCTGGCGTAATGTGCAGAAGTCGGGTTCTTATGTTTCTTCCAAACATCACTTCCGAAGGTGGTGCAGTGCGGACTGTTTCTATAGTCTCTCTTCAATTGACACAGCATCTTTTCTACAGGTTCTCCGGTGAGCCAAGTAATTTGAGTCGTGCGCTTGATATTGCTCATGAAACATTTCACGGTGCCGTTAGCCTGAGGCCATAAAGGTGTTATCTTTCTGTGGTGAAATCCCATGTATTCCGAGAACGTCTTGGAGTCCTGCCCCGTAAATGGGGGTCCATTGTCTGTCTTCATGACGTTGGGGATACCATAGGTGGCAAACATTCTGTCCAAGGCGGGAAAGGCGTGGTACGCCAATGTGAACGGTACGATCTGAGTGTCCGTGAGTCGCGAATATTCATCGACCACTACTAATATGTGTTCACCCCCTTCTAGTGGTCTAAACTAATCCACTGCGATTTCCTCCCAGGCTCCCTCAGGTAGTGTGGTCATGCATAGAGGCTCTGGTCTGGTATGAGGGTTTATGACTGCACATGTGGGGCAGCTTTTGAGCAGTTCCTCCACATGGGTGTCGAGATTGGGGAACCACAGCCTTTGCCTCAGCATCCTTTTTGTGGACACTATGCCCCTGTGTCCCTCGTGTGCCAGTTCTAAGACCTTTTGTCTTAGGCTGCGGGGAATTACAAGTTTTGTGCCTTTTAGAAGTAGCCCTTCCTCCGACTTGGCGAGTTCGTCCTTGACAGCCAGCAGGCACGTGATGTCTTGTCTTGTGCCTTCCCCCATGTTTTCTTTGAGTTGTCGCTTTTGCTTCCAGTGACCGGTCTCCAGGCACCTCAGGATGATCTGTAATCCTTGATTCGCGTTGGACTCTTGAGCTATTTGCTGTGCGTCAAGGCCTTTTGGTGTGTTTCCTTGGATCACGTACCGGATGTACTGATCCGCTATGGAAGGGTTCGCCACGCACTCCTTGTTTGGGTTTCGTGAGAGGAAGTCTGCTGGGTTCTGATCTTTCCCTGGCCTGTGAATTATATTGAAATGATAGTCCTGCAGTCTTAATGCCCACCTTGCTACCCTTGGTGGCATCTTGGCCTGTGGATTGCCATAGATGAACAGTAAGGCCTGGTGACCGGTGACAATCGTAAAAGGTTTCCCATACAGGAATAAATGAAAATGCTTGCAAGCCCAGACCACGGCTAGGCCTTCCTTCTCAGCCTGTGAGTAGGCTTGTTCGGTCTTTGACATACTCCTGCTTGCATATGATATGATGTGTTTGGAGTGACCGTCTCTCTCCAGACGTGGAACACCAGTTGTGTCAGGATGGCTCTGAGGCCGACTGGGCTTGCATCCACAATCAGTTCAGTGGGCTTTCTGGGGTCGAAGTAAGCCATGTTCTTGGCGTCAGCTATGTAATCTTTTATAAGTTGGAACGCCTGTTGGCATTTCTCTGACCACTTGAACTCTGAGTTGAGTTTGGTGAATGCCCTGAGGGGTTCACTAACGGATGCAAAGTCCTTAATGTATTGTGTGCAGTAGCACGCTAGTCCTCAGAAGGATCTGAGGTTGGACGTGGAGCTGGGTGGTTCAGCCTCTGTGATGGCACTGACTTTCTGTGGGTCGGGTGTCATTCCTTTTGCAGAGAAAATGTGGCTGAAGAAATGAAGTTTCTTTTTCCTAAATTCGCATTTGTCTTTGTATAGGATGAGTTGGGCTTCCTCGAGAGCCATGCACACTCGCATGAGTGTGTTGTCATGCTGTTCTTGGGTCTGACCAAATACTAGGATATCATCACTGTAGTTCAGACAGTTGGGTACATGCTTGATTACATTGTGGATCTCTGATTGGAAAATTCCGCCGCAGATGAGAATCCAAAACTAAGCCGCTTGTACCTATATAGGCCCAGATGAGTGGCAAAAGTGGTGATGTATCTGGACTTTTTACTGAGCTCCAGTTGATGGTACCCCTTGTTGAGGTCCAGCTTCAAGAAGATGGTGGCCCTGCCTAGAAGGTGCACCATGTCAGTGATGCATGGGGCTTAGTGACGTTCTCTCATGATGGTCTCATTTGGCCGTCTCATGTCCACGCATATGCGAATGTCTGACAAGTCTCTTTTGGGTACGGACACTATGGGGGACACCCATGGTATGGGACCTTCGGCTGGCTCAATGATGTCGGCTTCCAGTAATTTGTTCAATTCGTTCTCTACCTGTTTCTGTATGTTGACGAGGATTCCCCTGTAGTGTTGCGCCACTGGAGTGATGCTGGTATCGTTGTGTAGCTCGATTTGACAGCCTTTTAACTTGCCCAAACCCTTGAAAAGTGCTGGAAAAACCGGTTCAATGTTCGCAGTGGGATCCAGGTACTTGTGCACCATGAGTCTATAAAGGACATGGATAAGACCCATTTCAATGGCCGCCTTGTAGCTCAGAATGTATCTGATGTCAGTAGCAGTCTCCAGGACGTGCATGGGTATGTCTTTGGCTTGTCCTTTATAGCTGCAGGATGCTGTGAAGAAACTCTTGCAGGCTACGGGTGTCTTTGAGCCGTAGGGAAATATGAGTGCTTTGGCAGATTACAGACCCCATGTGTGGAGTATGCTATTGTATACCTCTTCACTTATTACGTTTACAGTGGCTCCCGTGTCTACCAGAAATTCTGCCACCGTCTTGTTGACTTGTATGATGAGAGTTGGACTGTGCTCTTTTGCCGTCATGTTGCCTAAAGCATATAGGTATCCCTTTTTTCCATGGTTCTTCCTTGGGCCTTTCACCCTTTCTGGCGTTGTCCTCTGAGGATGCACCTGAAGCGATATCTGACTGTGATTGTTCGACTAGATATCTAACATATCTTCGGGGTCTCCTCATTGGTCTGGATGTGGTGGGTTTGCTGTCTCTCTAGTCACTCGTGGTTCTCTCCCTTCTTCTGTCTTGCTGGTCGTCTCAGTATTTGCGGTGGCCAGTGTCGTACGAGTGGCTTGTTGTACGGGGTGGACTTGGTTTCCTTTGATCTCTGTCCAGTGTTAGTCGTCCACTTCTTCCTACGCCACACATTTTGCTGCGGTAAATGAGACAGACCGCCTTGTAGTGATTTTCCCCCCCGCAAGCGGAACACTGCTGGCCAATGGCGGGGCACTGTCCCTCATGCGGGTATTCATGACCACATCTGTAGCAGAATGGGTCAATGTTTTTTGAGGCCCCTTCCAGCTTGTTTACGCATTCCTGCTTTCCATGAGTGATTTTGATGTCATCGAGTCCAGTCTACCTGAGATGATAATACTGCGTCTGAGCGAGCCAGGCATAGGATTTCCTCTAGAATTTGTGGTTTTTACAGTCTTTTTCTAAAATCCGCTCTCTCACACCCAACAATGATCTGCGAGCGTAGCGCCTCTTCATTGGAATATTTGTTGAAGTCATAGTGCTTCATTTTCGGTCTCAATCTCATTACAAATGCGTCCATGGTCTCACCTTTTGTGGGATGTTTTAACCCACTAGGCTCTGCCCTGCAACGTCTTTGTGTGCTGATGGTGCAAGAATCATCAAAATGGCCACAAAAGCGCTATGCGAGCCAAAAACCTATGAAAATTGCGCTTTGAAACACGGAAAGATGGCTGCCAAATCTGCTTTGCCTGTTGTCAGTAGTGGAAAGGAGACCTCACTGCTGAAACATGTTACTGGGCTGCTCACCAAGTAAAAATGGAAACTACATGAAAGGCAGTGCTTTAATGAAAGAAACCTGGAAATTTCTCTTAAATCGCTGAAAATACAAATTACCGGTCCAAAACACCACAAAACATCCAATATCTGTAATAAACACTGTCGAGATGAGGACACGGCACAGCGATCTGGCAGTACCTTACCTGGCTCCTTCTGGTTTCATGGCGAATTGCAGTACTGCAGGCAACGGTCTAGTGTTGCGAGCAGCGACCAACCTTTACATGGCCACGCCCCTCGACGCACGCAACGCTTATCACGAGACGGCGACGGCAGTTCAGAGCGTTGCTACTCTCCACAGAGTTCTGAGACGCTTCGTGAGTTCGAACACTAACCATTTACTATTTGTTCTTCCCCATACTTAGAATTGCCTTTGTAGCTCCTCTGTCCTGATAGGCACTTTAATCCTTGTTCTGGCTTTCGTCCCTATATTTGTTCCTAGCTTTCGGCAGAAGAATCCCTTCCTCACTTCCGAATCCCCCTGCCTGCACTTCAGGGCGGAGACGCCTCCTTTAACCACCAACGCTCACCGTCCAGGCAAAAGCTTCATCTCATCTGTCGTTATATACTCCGACCCACATTTGGAGCTGAGCCTTACTCACCACTTTATTCCGAGGGTAAGATTCCTCACGAATATCTTTAGGAAGTCAGTTCAACTCCCTCTGCTACCAGGTTCATATTTTTCTGTTTTGTTCACAGTCTTCTGGTTAGTTCCTACTAACATCCTGGGTCTAAAATCGGGGAACACTCCTTTCCTCACTCAAGGCTTATCTCTGGCTAGTTTTGGGTAAGCCTCCATTTCTTCCTTCTTAAACCCCATTTCTCAGTTTATGAATGTGTTGTGGGTAAATCTTAAACTTCCCCTTATATTATTATCTAGTTCCAGTAGTCCTTACTGATTGCACGAAGATCATTCACTACATTGAGAAGTAACATCCCGATCATCTGGAACCTCCCCGGGGAGCAGCTATCTGGACGCCTCGAACCCCAGCAGCTCTTCTCGGCACAGGGTTTTTTCCCCTACGGGGGTTTTCCCTGGAGGGCTCACCCCTGGCCTGGACTTGTTCGTTCCGGCCAGTGGAGGGACTTCTAGGTATTTCCTCATTTTCGCCATAAATCGCAGGGAAAGGACTCAGGTAGGTGTTTTCTGTGTACTTTCTGGCCGTGTTGGGATATTTATGTGACAATCATTACAATATCTTTGCTGGGTGTTATCCGCCACTACATTTGAGAAATCAGTATGAACACACAATGTCAGGAAAAGCAGAATCTGTCATGAAAATATCCACAGTAAAAAGTGTGCTTGCCTGTAAAAATCTGTCAAAATATGGGCGCAGTACCAGCGGCCGCCCGTATGACAGCTGTCATTAATTGCATCAGAATCTTAAACTTGTGCAATTGAAATCAAATGGCTGGAAATTAAGTGACCTGTTATCAAAAGTAATATAGGATGCAACTATTTAATCTCCATGGTTTAGAGACTGGAATTAGAGTTCTAGTTACCTGTTTTAAAATTGCAAGTTTATTTTCAACAAAGAAAAATGTAACAAAGTGACTTTTAAAGTAAGCCTGATTCAAGCCAAAACTACAAAGCAACTTCCCCCACTGGGCAAGGCACCTCCCTTCTGCTCCATGGACCAGGAACTCACATTCAGGTGTTGATTAAGAGGGGAGGGGCACTGGAGCTGCTCCTGGGAGAGACAATGGACCTTCCTTGGCTAAAAGGATATGCAGATTGTGAAGTGTGTCCCGGACAAAAAGTGCGAAAATTTGTCAAATCCAGACCCAAGATCTCACAGCAATGAGGCTTGGAAGAGGGTGTGCTCCACAAAATATGTGATCTATGTAGGTTATTGGTATAAAGATTGTACACATGTAAAGATGTATTATATCAAAAATAGATTTTATGTGCAAAAGGCAAAGGAGAGGATGTTTTGCCTCATAAACCACATCATCAGGATGACACTCTGTTTTCTCCTCCAATCAAGGGAGAAAGCAGACTTTAGCCAATAGACTACATAAGGGGTGTGCCTAGGATAATTCAGTATACCGAGCCCTTTATCAAACACATAAATAGAGACAGCTGAGGACCTAGAAAACACACTGATCCACCCACCATCCCGATATTGGCGAAGCACTCTGAAGGAGATCCATCCATACTCCTTGTTCCAGACTCCAAAAACTTTGCAAGCAGAAAGGCTCAGAGCATAGCTGAACCACTTTCAGCTGGGCCTAACTTCCAGAACCCATCCCTCAACTTAAAGGGGAAACCAAAGAAGCAGCCAGGCTGTGCTGTAACTGCTTGCCTGCCAAAGAATTATCTTCATAACCAGAAGGGCAGATTAAATCCCAATCTGGTGCTGTGCCGTGCTGTGCTGTGCAGACCAGAGAGCCATTGCAGATCCAGTCCAGTTGTGCTATGCAGTGTAGACCAAAGCGCCTTGCTGTCCAGTCCTTCGGTGCGGTGTCCAGAGCGCTTAGCTGATCGCTGAACCAGACCAGTCCGGCGTGCCCAGCAGAATCCCAGAAATCCCTGACCAGAACCAGAATTCCTGAAGGTTCCATTCAAAACATTGGTAGTGAGTATCCCTAGTATAGGATTGTCACTAGCCTATGGACTGTCAATAGTCATCCCTATCCAAATCAAATCTATCTCATCTCCAGAACCGTATTGTTAGAAATCCTTTTTGTCTTGTCTGAACTTTCTCTCTTATCCTATAGTTCTTCTGTAATAATATTGTTAAAATCATCTTTGCGCTGATATATTTTCTGAAGAAGGCAAGCGTCTCGGCAGGCAACAACCTGATCAGAGACGTCCTGGTCTGGTGGCTGAGCTGTCGTGTAGTTTGTTTCTTCGTAGTCCATCCCTAGTGTGAAGAAACCTTGTTTGTATTTTAAAAGCGCATCTTGTTTTACATTTTGCCTCTATCTGAAAAAAACAACCTCCACGAAAGCATCCATAACTTCTTCATATTTTATGCTAGAAACAACATTTAAGTGTCTACTTGAAGCTAACATCCTAAGCTTTCCAAAGAACACAAAACCGCATCTCAACTTATAGTTTTTCCGCAATCGCGCTTACCGCGCACTGAAAAGTTTGCTGCAAATGTTTCGTTTTGGCAAATCTATAATGTGTAAAATTGCTTTTCGTTGCACCCGACCTCAAAATTCAGTTTGCAACTTGCTTATTACTCTCAAATCATTGCTAGTATGTGTCTGAAACTGTCACGACCCATGACCCAGAACCCCACTGGCATGGTCACATGCCAGGTAGGGTCAGGATTCAGGGTTCATTTGGGGCCCCAAGGGCCTTGCATTATCATCATAGACTCTCCTAGAGTCGGTCCTGGCGCCAGGCTCATGTTCAGATTGGGACTTTACCTTGAAGGGACTACTTTTCCTGTGAAGACCTGCAGCCAACATGGAGGCACCCATACAGTCTAGTTCCTTGGAACTAGACTGTGCGGTGCAGTGTTTTAGGGTGTGGTAACCTGGACTACTTTACCTGGACTACTTTACAGAGGGCTATATAAACCGCACCCAAGCTACAGAACGTGCTTCGCGTTATTCTGCAGCCAGCAGCGTGACGCTCATCGTGTTCAGAGACCAGCACCCGACGATCCTTGAATAGCGGACCTGCAGAGGAGACAAAAGAACATCATTAGCAGTCTCTGCTTACCTTCAACTTTCCATCCGTCGATTCCTGATGCTCGTGGTCTTACATCCAGTTGGCAGCATCATCAGGACACCACGCTTGCAACGGAACGAAGCAACTGGAGGGAGAGAGAAAGAAGGACAACGTTAAAGAGGTTACTCACGGCATTCACGGCAGTTATCACAAAATCCTCACCTGGCTGGGCATTTCTTGACTGGTTCCGCTCCGGAAATCTTCACACGCCCAGAAAGACCATCGCGACCTGAAAAGGAATAAAGAATACAGGTTAGCAAGAAAAGACATTACCGCGCCTGACCTCAAGCTTAACCTACCATCTATCATACGCTCCTGCGTCCATCGTCCTGGCAAGAGCCTGATCCAAGTAGCGCACCCACCGAACCTCCGTGCACCTAATGGGAAACAAACAAGAAAAAACATTATTAGCAAGAAAGGAAAGCAAGGACATTTAAAGACTGCTATAACAAGACTTACCTCCTTAAAGACACTTGAATGGGTTAGCTCCAGTGAAGTTAACTCGGTCGCTTCAACCCGCAGAAGACTACGCGCCCCTGCACAGAAGGCAGGACGGAGAGCACGCCAGACATCATAACAAGGTGAGGAGTGGGCCATCAGGTCGAGTCCAAGGGGCTGGTGGGAGGAAACGAAGTCTGTTCCTAAATCCAGTCCTCCTGTGTTTTCGGGCCCGACCGCCACTGAAGGCATCGTCCAGAATTGGGAACGTCCAGGGTGAATCCGGCAACCAGGGCATAAGGGCGTCCCCATGGATACCAGGTGAGCGTAACATAAACCATACAAAGTCGCTCCCATTAGAATTTCCACCATTTTAGTGAATTAAATCAATTTTCAGTGTTTTACCCCATTCTTTCAAAGCCAACTTTAAACCCATTTTTGACAAGTTTGCCAATCAATTCTGTTTTTCTCTGGTGTTTGCTGGGGGAAATTGGGATTGATATATTGCTTGAATTCCGCATTCCTGAAACCTGTTCTCTCTCCTTCTATTTCTTCATATTGTATATTGGGGGGATTGAGGGGTTTGCAGGGAGAAATATTAACCACACTGCCATTTTATTGAACACACACCAACGTATTATTTCTGTGCTGCATTATTTTTCCCATCATTGCTCCTTGTGATTAAAGAGATTGTTAGTGTGACATCACCCCATTGGTGATTATTGTATAACCATTAAAAATAGTGTGATATATATTGAGAAATACATAAATAAATATTTTAACTTTGCAAACCAGCCTGCTTCCTGGTTCAGTGTGACCGGGGGGATTCAAAGAGAGGGGCGTGATATAAGTGGTACATCGTTCAGAAATAAAAGAACTTATAGACACAAATAAATAATTAAGGGTTTCAGTTGTGCATCTCACGCTAGGCATTGACTTAGGTGAAGTGCCGGATTAAAATCACTTACAAGATTGGGGGCTCGTGCCGGGATTTCTGAATTAGACATACCACTTGTGACAGCTTAATACAGCGTGCTAACTGACGGGGTACATAAACCCTGTTGGGCTACCACACTGTGTTACACTGTGAAAAGCACCCTTCAATAGGAACGCTCTAAGGAATTGGCCTGTTTGCAAAAATAAAATAACTTCTGTAAGTCAGAAAGGAAATTACTATTTCCGGAATGGCGACCTTGGTAGAAATCAATATGGCAAAGGAACACCCACTGCAAAAATTATTTGTCAGGGGTGAATGGACAGAGCAGGATCAGAATGTGTGGTTGCAGGAAATCAAAGAACAGGATTAAATATATGGCAAGCTCAGCGTCCATTACATATGGCACTGAGTGAACTGTATATGGCCCCTAAGGTAAAAGAAGAACAAGTAAGATTTTCAAAATAGTGGCAAATCTGTATCTCCACATTGGAGCAATACAGTACAAATATGTCGAGAGCCTAGATCTGACAAATAAGCAACTACAATCATTAGAAAAAGCACAAACTGATCTGGACCCTGCAGAGCAAAGGCTACAGAAGAGCCATGAATCAGAAAATGAAACCAAGCAATACCTGATAAAAATAAAAGAAGATATGGATATCCTGCAGCAGGAGAAGATAGAGCAGGATACCAAAGTATTGGCCCCTCAGAAAGAGTGCCAAGAAAGTTTGGACTCTCTACTGCAGAGCCAGAAAAAGCTGGAACAGCAAATACATTTTAATAGGGCCTGCGCAGAGCAGGTAGTCACCCTGCAAAACCATCTAGACCAAGAAAAAGAAGAAAACAATATGAATTCTCAAAGACCTTGACACCCAGACAGAATTCGATGACGAGCGCCAGAAAGCTGGTGCACTCCAAAAACAAAGGAACGACCTGGCTGCACAGAGGGGTACTCCTATTCAGCAAAGGGACACCTTAGGCCAGGAGGTCAGTTATTTAAAAGATAAGATGGAAGAAAATCACCTGGCCCTCCAGGGACGGGGTGAGCTCCAAAAAGATTACACAAAACTGTTAGAGCACTCCAGGAGGATGGAAGATGCTCTGGCAAAGAGTGACCAGGCCAGTAAGGAAAGGACTCAGGAGGTAACCCTCCTGCAGCAACAACTGGCCCAATATTCTCAAGTTACACAGGAAGCACAGAGAGACAATGAGGCTCTCTGTGAGAAAAATGATAGGCTCCACAGACAAGTAGCTATGCAGGAACAACTGATAGAGACTAGCAAGGCATTGATAGAGGAACAAAAATGTCAGGTTCTTGCATGGCAACAGCGAGCAGTGGCTGAGAGAGATGAAGTCCACTGGGAAAGGGAAATACCTGAGCATAACCTCAGGAACCCTAGTACCAGAGGCCTTCATCTCTTCCCCTCCATGGACTCTGCCACCCCCATGTCCACTGGCGCACATGAGCCAAGGGCCACAGGGATGGCAGACTTCAATCCAATGAGGAATATGAGGCTCATAGATCAGCACCTCCCAGGTATGGGTTCCCAAGTGCTAGGGCCATATTCTCTGATCAGGGAGACTCCAATGAGGGGAGGGTCAGAGAAATGGATCCTCAAAAATACCAGTTACCCAGAGACCAGATGGTAAAATTTAGTGGGGGAACTCCATGAGAGTGGGCCCACTAAGGGCATCCTGAAAACCTCTGCCCAGCTAGGACAGTGGTGGGGGGGTACTCAGCAAATCCGGAGAGCAAGGAGGAATCAGAAGACTCCTCTGAGCGCCACAGGACTCAAGAAACTAGGCCCCCACATGCTGCCAGCCATTCCCAAGCTTGCAGAATCCGGGAGAGCCTAGAAGACCAGACGGGCACCTCTGGTAGCAGTGCCTCTGAGTCAGAGGATGAGTGGACCAGGGTCACCCAAACCAAAAAAGCCAACAAGGTCAAGGAGGCCTTGCTCAAGGATCCCCTAAAACATATCAAGGCCATTAGGAGCGTCATCGCGCCCTATCATAAGAATGCAAAGTTTGGCAGCACCTTGAGCTCTTTGAACAAATGATGGAGACTTTCCATTTGAAGGGCAGCCAAAGCTGTATTCAATATGTAAAGTGGACCTTCTCTCCCAAGTACTTCAGCTTCTTTGCGGGGCTGGAGGATCAGAATCATTCCAGATGGTCCACCTATAGGGCGGCCATCTTGAAAAAAAATTCTGTGCACAGGAATCCTCAGTACGCTCGCAGGGCAGCCTATAACTTGCAATGTGGGGAAGATCAGGCCCCACAAGAATTTGTTCAAGAGTTGAAACGTGCCTTTGCGCAGACCCCTAGAAGGGTGCGCACTGACAGCAAAGAGTTTGTCAATACTTTCTTCCACGCTCTCCCTAAGTACATCATGACCCAGCTAGTGAGGGACTTTCATGAGAAAAGATCTCTAGACTGGGTCATTGAACAAACCATGTGCATTTATGAGGTGCAAAAGCCAGTGGAAAACAAAAATAGTCCCAAAAGCCCCAAAACAACCAACACTCCTGCTGCTGCCAAAGTGGCAGAGGTGAAGGTTGCCCCCATTTTTGATTTAGAGATGGGGGGCCTAAAAACCTGCCCGCACAGAATCAAAACAATCCCAAACCCATAAGGCCCTTGGGCCAATCACGAACAGGGAGCCAGGGAGGTAGTCCCACAAATGGGACCCCTAACTCCACTGACTACATCAGCCCATGCTACGAGGGCAATAGACCCATCCTGGGTTATGTGTGGACTTCTCCAGCCCAAGGGGGCGATCCAACCAGACAGCAGCTAACCCATGGAACCTCCCTCCTCAACTCCCCCAGGAGGGCAGTAATCCCCCAAATACCGGACAGAATTTGTTCCCAAGGTACCCGCAAAATTTCAACCCCCAAAACAATCTCCTTCTTTCCCCAATTTCCTGAGCCCAGACAGCCCCATCCAGGAGAGGGGAGGCCAAGGGTGGAGGAGTACTCAAACTTTGCTAACCCGGGGTATTTTGGGAGAAGGGATAGCTACCCTTCCCGGGGTTAGCCCAGGGGAGACATGAGGACCCCGTACCAGCCAGAGCGGGTGTCCCAACTAGAGCGCCTGGTCCAAAACATGGCACAGGATCTGGGTCGCATGCTGAGGGCTCAACAGAACCCTCAAATGAGCATGGCGGCACAGAATGCCTCAAATCCGGGACCTGGTGCTCCAGAGCAATGACGGGGGAAGAACCCTGACAACCCACCCGTTCCCAGGGAGGAGGCACAAGGGGAAGGGGGGTGTAAAGCCTTGGAGGAAGCTTCCTTCCCTACTTGTAAAAAGCCCCTGGAGACCCAGGAACCAGAAACACAATCTCCTGCCCCTGAAAGTCTGCAACCCAAGGAGCAGAGAGGAGGTAGGAGAAATAAAGAGCCCAGAAAGGCCCATTTTGAGGAGGAGATACAAGTCTTCCAGTTTGAAGGAGAGGGATCCTCAGAGGATCCTGGGAAAAGGATCTTCTCCTTCAGGGATGGGGGAACTCCTCCCAAAGAAAAATGGGTCCCAAAGGATCCAAATCCAGACTGGGTAGATATGGGGACTGAGTTAGCACCGGCCATCATCAAACCCCAGAATCACCAGCTTGAAAATCCCCTGGTTCAAACCCATCCTGGTGACTGCCTCCAAATAAGGGGGGCAGCCCAGAACCAGAACCAGGGGAACCCAAAACTTCTCCCATATCTAGCTGTGACCTTTTTCTTTCAGATTCCCAAGACTCCAAACAGAATCCTGCCCAAATCTCCTTCTTGTCATTGTCCAAAACCAAGAAATTAACCCACCAGTTGTCCAAAAATGTACATTATCTTTGCCCCCTTGAGGAAAAGGAGGGAAGATGTTATGCCCCGGTCCAAATACAGGGGCAGTGTACAATTTTGGCACTGGTGGACACTGCATCCCAAGCTACCCTTCTGTCAAAAAGGGCCTTTGATCAACTGCATTCGGGAAGGGGGGAGAAATACCAAATTCCTCTCACCCCTCTTCCTGGACAACTTCAGAACTTTGACGGGAAGGAAATTCCCATCGAGGGGACTGCGGATTTGGATATTAAAATTGGGCGACAGAAGGTGAAGCACCCGAAAACAAAAATAGTCCCAAAAGCCCCAAAACAACCAACACCCCTGCTGCTGCCAAAGTGGCAGAGGTGAAGGTTGCCCCCATTTTTGATTTAGAGATGGGGGGGCCTAAAAATCTGCCTGCACAGAATCAAAACAACCCCAAACCCATAAGGCCCTCAGGCCAATCACAAACAGGGAGCCAGGGAGGTAGTGAAGCAAGAGACTAGATAAAAAAACCTAGTCATACAGCCGCTCTCTGTATAAACCCAACAAGGGTCTTGTAGTTCTAAGCAGGTTGTTTGGTAGCAGTAATGATTCACTTTATCAGCTGCATCGGTTTAATAAAGATACCAATGAATTCAGAGTTTTGGTAAGAAAAGTATGTTTATCAAAAAAAAAATCCAAGAAGTATCAAAAAAAGGAAATCACTAAACACATCTTTAGTGTTTACGACGTGGCTGCCACTTCTCATATTTTTGAATAGACCTAATTTACCAATGCATTTCGGAGCATAGAGCTCCTTCATCAGGGTAAGTCTAATCTAAATTGAAAACATCAAACATAAAGTGTAACACAACATGTTGAAACATACAGTTAATAAAAGAGGTGAAGACATAAACATAAAAATGTATAATCACATACCATAAATGGAGGCGGGTTCAGGTCAAGTAGTAATATGCAGATAGAAAAGAGAACAACCAATAAGTAAAATAATGTAGAAAATCAAAAATACTACTCAATAGTCAAAAAAGAAATTAAGGAGGATTACCTCAAGAGAAGTGTGTGGCCAAGCGGGGCAAAAAATGCAGAATCAGTGGCAGACGTGAAGTCTGCTATGAGTAACAACAGCGTGTGATACGCGACCAGATCTAATGACCAATCTGTTAAAAAAAGGATGTGTTAAGTGAAGGATATGAGAGGCACGACAAGGAAAAGAAAGAGACAGCATGTGTGAGTACCTGAAAGGCAGAATCAGGGTCTGCGGCGGCCGTAGAAACGCCGTGGCGCATCGCTGTGTGTAAGCGTTTCTATGGAAACGCTGAAATAAATAGACACGTGACCGCGTCGCTCCGGCAGAAGGTGCGATGTGGCACGTTCACAAAAAGAACTGCATATGGGGTATCTGGGCGTCGGGGGGCGTAAAAAACAATTGTCAGCACTGCAGAGGGTAAGAAATGAAAAGTGTTCACATAAAAAGTGCACATAAAAAAATGTTCCGAATGACATAGACATAGAAAAAATACTAATTAAATGATTCAATCTAACAGTGTCTGTCATAAAAACAGGCACTGGTTGTGAAAACAAATATAAAGTCACGGTCAGGGTGCTACGTATAAAAATTGTAGCTGGGAATACTCAAGTGAGTGAGTAAGTATGCATCTTAGCCGCAATGGGTGGCACCAAAGGTGTCACATTGGGTCCCACACAACTGTCCGGGAGGGGCGGCACCGATGTAAAGAGCGCAGAAAGCGCTAAAGTTACAATATAACAAATGCATACATAAAGATGACGAAACAATGCTGAGAAAACAACTATGGTGGCATAAAGCAGAAATGGACTGCAGTACATGTCAAAAAACAACATATAAACGGGTAGTTCTGGCATTACGCTAAGGACAACAATGCTTGCGTATTATAGAAACTGCTGATCCGTAGGTAACGTGCAAACACATCATCAGGTGATTCAGAAACAGTATATATAATATCACATGGAATCAACAATAGTACATCAAATTCAAATATAGCAATGGTAGTTAATTTCTTTGTGAGGCCATTGGGATACAGGCTTCCCAGTCTATCAATCCAAAATGTCTCTCTTTGATTGAGCCGATGGCCCAAATCTTCATGAGGATTGACTTTGTCGAGTACTTCCAGGATCAAGAACCTGATTTGTGTCAAATTGTGGCGTTTTCCGTTCCAATGTCGAGCCACTGCTGAGTTAGGATTCGAGTTACGTATGGAGGAAAGATGCTGGTTCCAACGTACTTTTGCTGCTCTCGTGAATTGGCCAACATAATATTTCCCACAGGGACACTTTATTCCATAAATGATGTTCATGCTATCGCAAGTGCCGAATGTCTTTAGTAAGATCTTGTTGCCTGTGCTGGGATGATATACGATGTTACCTTTAATTACCAGACTGCAGTTGGCACAATGTAGGCAGGGGTATGTCCCCGTCCGTTGGGTGTCGGGTTCTTTCAAGGGGGGTCTTGTGCGAACAAGTTTGTCACGTAGATTCTTGCTTCTCTGGTAAGCAAATACCAGCAGTTGCTCAAACAATTTCTGCACTCTGACATCATTCTTAAAGATGCTCCAATGCTTCTTAATGGAGTTCTTGATCTTATTGCTTTAGACCGAAAATCTTGAAACATATACCAGTGTTTTAAGTTCTCTTTTCGGTTTGGTGGTGTTGGACAATAATGTATCGCGATCCAGAGTGTTCACTCTTTGGGATGCTAAATCGAGTTCTTCCTCCTTGTAGCCACGTAGTAGAAATTTGTCTCTCATAGCAGATTGTTGAGCTAAACATTCTGCAGGATCACTTACTATCTTCTTAACTCGTTGGAGTTGACTATATGGTAAATTCCTTAGAAGACTAGGTTGATGGAAACTGAGACGGTGTAATAAGTTATTCCGATCAGTGGTCTTGCGGAACAGAGTGGTGCTGTAGCTGGTGTCTTTCTTCTCTATGAGAACATCGATGAAATGTAATTTGATCCTTAGATATCTCGCTTGTGAACTGAATGCGGGGGTCAATGCTGTTCAGATATTCAAAAAAGACCATAAATGTATCTTCAGTGCCCGTCCAAATTCCAAAAATATCATCAATGTAACGTGACCACAAATGGATATTTTGGTTCCACTCTTGCTTATTCAGTATATGATCTGTTTCAAATTTATGCATAAAGCAGTTAGCGTATGACGGTGCCATGGTGTCCCCCATCGATGTGACGGAGATCTGTAGAAAGAACTTGTTGCGATACTGAAAGTATGAATTTTCTGCAATGAG
Organism: Ambystoma mexicanum; assembly: GCF_040938575.1. Lineage (NCBI taxonomy): Eukaryota > Metazoa > Chordata > Amphibia > Caudata > Ambystomatidae > Ambystoma > Ambystoma mexicanum. The sequence goes on from NC_090931.1 coordinate 705,215,138, forward strand.
TTGGAGAAGAGTCAAAATCAATTCCTTCTGTGCACGAACTGCTGGTGTTTCTAGTAAGAGCCATTCTACAGATTCAATGCCGAGATCATGGGGTATGAATGTATATAAGCTCTTGACATCAATTGTAAACATGAGGTGTTCTCGTTGAAATGTTGTGTTGTTGAGCTTCTGCAGGAAATGTGAAGTATCTCTTATGTAAGTGGAGGTTTTTTGTATAAGCGGTTGAAGAAATAAGTCAATGTAAACTCCCAATGGTTGGTTGATGCTGTCCATGCCAGCGACTATGGGTCTACCTGGTGGTTTAGCCTGATCTTTATGGATTTTGGGTAATGTATAAAAGTTAGGAATCCTGGGATGGGTGTTATTGAGAAATGTACGAGTATGTTCATTTATCCAATCTAGTTCCATAGCTTTGTCAAGTAGGGTTTCCAGATTTTGTTTAATGGACACAGTGGGGTCATGATCCAAGGGTGCTTAGATAGTCTGATCTTGTAATTGTCTCGTGCATTCTGTGTCATAATCTGTAGTATTCATGATTACCAAAGCACCTCCTTTATCTGCTGGACGAATAGTTATGTCTTTATCACAATAGAGGTCTCGGATTATTTTCATTTCATGTGGTTTCAGGTTCTTATATGGTGGAATTTTATAACTGATCCGTTCTAGATCTTTGGTAACCATTTCCTGAAAGATATCTATCGATGGTCCTGAAATTGGTGGTACAAATCCACTCTTGGCTCAAAACTCTTGTAAATCAGGAGTATCAGTAGTCCTTTCATGCGGTTCAAGTTCTTCAAAGAACACCTTGAGTTTTAGTTTTCTAACAAACTTGTAAAGTTCAATCTTGGTGGTAAACAAAGTCGTGCTGTATGTTGGCACGAAACTTAACCCCTTTTGTAGTGTGTTCTTTTCCGTTTTGCTCAATGTTTTACGGGATATATTGATAACTAAGTTTTCCTCAGTTGTAGTCTTGTTTGTGGCTTGTTTCTGAGGTTTCCTCCTCCCCCTGCGGGTTCTTTTGGACGAGCTCCTAAAAAAGACGCGGTTGTAGGGACCCCTAACTCCACTGACTACATCAGCCCATGCTACAAGGGCAATAGACCCATCCTGGGTTATGTGTGGACTCGTCCAGCCCAAGGGGGAGGGGGATCCAACCAGACAGCAGCTAACCCAGGGAACCTCCCTATTCAACCCCCGGTCATAGTTGTGACTCCAGAGGGCACCCCTTGTTTACTAGGGAATGACATCCTGCGTAGGTTGTCACCCCTCATACAGTGTGTAAACAAGGTCCTCTGGACCCAGACTAACCAACCAATAAAATTGAAACAGAGTTTCAACCATGTTAGTTTAAACGGCACATGCCACATGGTTGAACAAAAATCTGACCAAATAGAATTTCACTTCCAGAATAATCAGATCCCAGACGTGACAGTAATTGCAGTAGGACAACAAACTGGTGATGGGGGGTCCTCTCTATTTCTGAAAATCAACCTTTAAGGTGGCATTCCACACTGGAAGGAAACACTCTGAAATTCTTAACAAATTCACAATCAGAAAATCCCACTCCTATAGTCCAGAAAGATGAAAAATCAGCTCAAAGCCTGGCTGATATTCAGAAAATTGGAGAGCAGTTGTTCATCCCTATTCAGTTAAATGAAGGGAAGGACTCTGTTCTCGCCTGAGTGTGTGTGAACAACGGTAAGAGCTTCATCAGCGAAGCCATGTTCCGCAATCTCCCAAAAGATCCAGCCATTGCCACATTTAAAGTGATAGACACATGGGAAATGGACCTGTAAACACCCAATTCCAAACATCTCCTGCCTAGCAGGTGTATGCTCAGAATGTCCATAGGCAACAAGAGCATAGTCCATAATTGTTGAGTCGTGCGAAATGTCCCTGCCGCATTTTACTTAGGCAGTGACATTCTCAATCGCTTTGCCATTAGGTTGGACCTAATAAACTTCAAAGCCTGGTCCCAATTAGCGGATAATCCCATGGGCTTTGATGACCCAGAGAAAGCATTTAGGTCAGCTCAACTGCTGCCTTATGCAGTTGATATTCAGATTGGAGAGGAAGTCACCATCCCAGAACGGGCCCGACAATTCTCACTGGAAGTGAAAGTTAAAAGAGGACAGAAACTGAAAAACCCTGACGCCTATGTTCATCTCAATGCTTATTCCCAACAGCAAGGGTTGGGGGTAAACCCAACACCACTAGTCAACATCGAACATGACACCATTCCAATAGAGGTGGATAACAGCGACTTAAAGAGTATCACTCTAGCCGCAGGCACCATTATTGGAATGGTGGTTGATGACCAACATTTTTCCATAGATTTAGGTAATGACTGTTATGACCAATCCTCAAGGACTGTTTTGACAGTGATAGTGACGACGACGCAACACCAGACAGGATCTTCACCCGGCATGGGGGGAATTTCCTGGTGTACATTTCCTGCCCTTATGGTAAGGAAGATGTGACCTGTGACTTCAGGAGGGATGAGGTGATATTTCAAGTCCGCGAGGACTGCCTTCCCAACCTGAAGCCACCAGTCTAAATCAGCACTTTGACCAGGGACTTCTCCACCCAGCTGGAGGAGGCCGCTGAGATAGCAAAACCAGAAGTCTTTCTAGGCTTCAGGCAGATGGTTGAAGAGAGGGTCAACCTAGCTGATGCCTGTTAGACTCTGGAGCAAAAGCAACAATTGAAACAAGTTTTCTTAGATTTTCAAGATCTCTTTGCGGTGGACTCATATGACTATGGTCGCACCAACATCCACACAACAACAATTCCCACGGACCCTGGCATGACTCCAGTGTTTGTGAAGCAATATCGCTTGCCTCTCGCATCAATTGAGCCCCTTACTGAAATAATTACGAACCTTGAGTCCCGTGGGATAAATCGTCCAGTCCACAGCACCTTCAATAAACCGGTGCTGGGGATTTTGAAGGCAAACGACCAGTGGAGACTCTGCGCCGACCTAAGGGACCTCAACAAATGGGTCCATACTTCCCGATGGCCTCTTCCCTACATTGACCAAGGGCTGGCCCAGATCCAGGGGTCACAGGTATTCACTGCAATAGACCTGACCAATGGGTACTGGACTGTACCTGTCAGTAGGGAGGACCAATACAAGCTGGCCTTTACCTTCGGGGGGGCAGCAGTACACATGGACCCGGACTCCCTTCGGATACATCAACTCCGGCAATGAATTCAACATTTTTCTACACAAGGCCATGCCCGACCTGGGTGAAAGGGGTAACTTGGCCTATGTAGATGATGTTTTAATCAAAAGCTCAACTGTGGAGGAACACATAGCAGAGATCCGTTATGTTCTGACACAGTTGAGGGCTGCCGGAGCAAAACTCTCCTTTCAAAAGGCACAGTGGTGCAGAACCCGTTTCAATTTCTTGGGGCATGAGATTACTCCTCAGGGTCTCTGTCCCCAGGAAAAGAGAGTGAAAGCACTCCAGAAATTAAAAGACCCCACAACTCTGCTTGAACTAAGGAGCCTCCTTGGACTAACTAATTACATCAGAAAGTTCATTGAGGACTACGCAGAGATCACAAGACCCCTGGTCCATCTTTTGAAGGGGGGGGTCAAGTGGGAGTGGGGTCCAGAACAAGCCGAGGCAGTAAGACAACTCAAAAGAAGCCTCTCACAAGCGCCTTGCCTAGCTTACAATGTCAAAAACAAGGAGTTCTTCTTTGAGACAGGGTTCTTCAATACATGCTTGACTGCAGTATTATATCAAAAGCATGACAAGGTCAATAAAGTAATCTCCTATGCGAGTAAGACTTTATCCTCTGTGGAGGAAAAATTCGATTGTGAGAAGGCACTCCTGGCAACGGTGTGGGCATTGAAGAATTACCACCCGTTTATCCAGGGGGAACACATCATAGTGGAGACTCCACACCAGCCTCTGCAATATCTCCAAAGTGACAGAATCCGGGCCGGAAATGTGAGTAATTCCCGAATTACTTACTGGATTCTGTCAATGCAAGGCTTTCCTGTGGAGGTCAGATATGGCCAAAACAAGAACAGTCCCCTCGCGCAAGGTCTGGCTGACTTGAATAATTGTGCCAGAGAAAACTGCCTCGAAAGTCTGAAAATCAAGGACAACATGGAGGCATACCTTAATTCCCCACACAAAGTCTACGACGAAGACCAGTGTGAGGGAATGCCCACTGTCTATGTGGTTGCATGCTTCTACCATGTTGACAACAACGGGGAAAAAGAACTTGTGGCCGTTGTAGGGAATGCATGGGTGAATGATGCCCCAGAACCCTCCGTTGGGTACAAAATCGACCCCGAAGTAATCAAGTGGCAGAGTTGATGGCTGTGCATCAAGCCATCCTCACTGCCGCCCAACACCAACTCCACAAACTGGTCATAATCACAGATTCAGATTATGTACGGAACGGGTTCGTGGAGCACCTGGTTAACTGGAAAACCAGAGGCATGCTATGTGCTAATAATAAACCATTGAAACATGAAAAATTAATTAAAAATATTGATGATCTGGTCACCTCGAATGGGATGGCCATCTACTGGAAAAAGATCAAGGGTCATTCTAAAGTAGAGGGGCCAGACAAAACTGGAAACGACCTAGCTGACCAGCTGGCCAAAACCGGAGCCATCCAAGGGGATCTACTTGAGATTGAGTCCCTGTTGGGGGAAACCCAGGTCACTGCTATCACTAGGTCCCAGACAAATGCTCACAATGAACTCTCAACTGCACAATGGAGTAAGGAGACCCCAGATGCTGATTTGATTACGGCTCAAAAGGGGGATCCAATAATTGGTCATTTTTATCAACACATTGAGGACCCTGAGAACTTTCCCCTGACGGATACCTATTACATAGGGAAAGAGGACCTCAGAGAATTGATGAAATGTCCAAAAATGTTCCGAATCCAAGACGGTTTGTTGGTGAGGAGATCCTTAGCTGGCCAGGATCAGTGGTGGTCCCTACCTCATTCCGAAGCCTGATGCTAAGTCACGCCCATGATGCTGTCACCGGGGTCGGTGATATCTTCGTCCGAAAGTGTAGCTTCTGAAATCTCCCCCTCCCCCGACTCCTCACCTTCTTCTTCCTTCCAAGAACCCTTCTTTTCTTTTCTTCGAGTAGACACCTTTTTTTTATGAAGATAGGGACGACCCCGGAAGGAAGCCACCGTGCTCCCCAAGAAGGGAGACCAGGGGGCCCACCCCCGGGATCGACCAAGAGGGGAAAAAGCCTTAGGCACAAAAAACCCCTGTAGTATCGTAGGGTGTCTTGTAGACGTGGAACCAGGAGTACTTATAAGGTAAGATCTGGTAGAAGTGGCTGGAGACAACACGTGGAGTGAAGACTCAGAAACACAGGCAGTCCATTAAGAGGTCCGAGGAACTGGTACACAGGCTAAGTGAGGAAGTACTAATGCAGCAAGCAAAGGCAGTCCAGGGGAACAGGCCGGAGTCTGGTACACGGGAGATCACAGAAGCAATACTGAAGGAAGGCGAAGGAAGAGCGGAGAGAGTAACAGACAGGAAAAGGAAAAAAGCGGTAAGTGAAGATGGGAAGGTGGGAGGGGAAGCAAGATGGAAGGAGGGCAAGGGAGAATTACTGCGAACCAAAAGAGAAAGGGAAAGGCAGACAGGTCCAGCGGAAAGAATAATAGAAAGGTTCAGACAGGGTACGAGGACCCGACCAGCAGCAAGCGAGAAAGCAGCACGAAAGCCACAGGTAGCAAGCAACTCAGCCTACGGACGAAACCGGAAGTGTTGCAACGCGTCCGTGACCCGGAAGTGGCTGGTTAAAACACCGGGCCGCGGAGCGTCTAGCCAATCAGAATCAGAAAGAAGGGAACCAGGAAACAGGGGGCGCGGCCGAAGCGAACGAAGCTAGGTTCCGCGTCGCCAGCGGCTCCATAGACGCCAGGAACTCGGCGGTATGACAGTATGCCCCCTCCTATACGCTCCTCCTCCGGGTTTCCCTGGATGGAAAAAGTGCTATTTGCGAAGTAGGACAGGAGCATTAATGTGTGTGATGGGTTCCCAAGAGTTTTCCGAAGAAGGGTAGCCCTTCCACTTAACCAAATATTCCAGCCTGCCCTTATGATACCTGGAGTCACAGAGTTGGGCGACCTCATATTCGGCTCGAGTGGAACCCTGGGGAATAGGAGTCTGTCTAACCTGTCGTGCCCATGTATCAGCATGAAATGACTTAAGTTGGGAAGCATGGAAAACAGGGTGTACCCTCTTTAGGTTATTGGGTAGTCTTAGGCGAAAAGCCACAGGATTGATTTTCTGTATGATCTCATATGGCCCTAGATATTTTGGAGATAACTTGGAGGGATGTACCCAACGAGGTAAATATCTAGTGGACAGCATAACTTGGGTACCCACATCCCATCCTGGTACAGGTCTACGATGTTTATTGGCTTGAATGCAATATCGGGCTTGGGCTGACTTAAGGCCTTCTTCTACCTTCTTGTGTGTCTCTCTAAGGAGGGAGAGTGAAGAATCTACTGAAGGTACGTTAGTAGAAAGGCCCGAGACAGGAAGAATGGAGCGAGGGTGAAAACCATAAGTACCAAAAAAAGGGCTGAACCCCAGAGCTGCATGTGTGGAGTTATTATAAGAGAATTCAGCTAGAGGGAGTAGTGTGCACCAGTTGTCTTGTTGGTTGTTGATAAAGCATCTTAAGTACTGCTCCAGGGTTCCGTTCAAGCGTTCAGTTTGCCCATTGGATTGTGGATGGAATCCAGAGGTGAGAGCTCTTTCAATACCTAGTCTGCTACACAGGGCCTTCCAGAACTGGGAGGTGTACTGACTACCCCGGTCTGAAATAATCTTGTTAGGTAGACCGTGTAACCGGAATATGTCTTGGAGAAACACTTCCGCCATCTTGGCTGCCGTAGGGACGCCAGGTAATGGGGAGAAGTGAGCCAATTTGGTAAATGAATCCACTACTACCATGACACAGGTGCATCCTTCAGACGGAGGTAAATCCACTATGAAATCAGTTGAAATTGTGCTCCAGGGACCCTTGGGTACAGCATTAGGTTCCAGTAGACCAATTGGTCTTTTTCGGGATGTTTTACTCCTCAGACAGATGATGCATGACTGAACGTACTGCTCTACATCCTTTCTCATTGTAGGCCAATAGAAATGTCTTTGAAGATAGTCATGAGTACCAGCCACACCCCTGTGTCCTCCTAGTTTAGAGTCATGACACCAGACAAGTGCGGTTTTACGAAAAGCCGGAGTGGGTAGATAAAGTTTTCCTCCTACTAGGTAAAGACCGTTCCTGATTTCATAGGCCAGATCTTTAGAGTGTCTTTCAATTTCAAAACGACCTCCAGAATCCTCCTGTACCTGTTGAAGGAATTTAGAAATTATTCCGATAGTCCTGGACTGGGGAAACATCCGTTCAAGATTCGTCTCTGACTGTGACAGGTAATCACACCGGCGGGAAAGAGAGTCGGCTACAACATTATTTTTTCCCGGGATGTAAGTTATGCTGAATTCGAATTGGGCGAAGAAGTGAGCCCATCGGGCCTGTCGAGTATTGTAACACTCGAACTGTTTGAGAACCTGTAAGTTCTTATGATCAGTCCTTATGGTGAACGGGAACCTTCCTCCTTGAAGTAGATGACGCCATTCTACACAGGCCGCTTTCATGGCTAGAAGTTCTCGCTCTATAACCGAGTAGTTCCTTTGGCTGGAGTTTAGGGTCTTCGAGAAATAAGCCACCGGATGTTCTGTACCCTGGATTTCTTGAAGAAGCACAGCCCCTATTGCGGCTGAAGAAGCGTCCGTCTCTAGAATGAAGGGTAGATGTTGGTTTGGTTGTTGTAAAATGGGTGCTGAACAGAAGGCTTCTTTAAGAGTACCAAAGCTGTCTTCTGCCTCCGTTGTCCATTTAAATGGAGTTGCAGATTTCTTTAAGAGCGAGGTGATGGGTAATATCTTTTGAGAGAAATTTGGGATGAATCTCCGGTAGAAGTTTGCTAACCCCAGGAATTTTTGTATCTCTTTGACTGAGGTGGGTGAGGGCCATTCAAGGATTGAAGACACCTTATTTGGATCCATGGAGAATCCGTGGTCTGACAGAATGTATCCTAAATAAGGAATGGAGGAGGCTGAAAACACACATTTGGTGAGTTTAACCGACAACTGGTTTCTCTGTAGTCTTCTGAATACTTCCCTAACATGTTCCACATGGTCTTCAGGTGTACGAGAGTATATCAGTATGTCATCTAAATAAACCAATGTGGTTTGGCACAGGAGATCTGAGAATAGTCTGTCCATAAATCGTTGGAATACCGACGGGGCATTTACCAATCCGAACGGCATTACCTGGTATTCAAAAAGTCCGAAAGGAGTCCGGAATGCTGTCTTCCATTCATCTCCTTTCTGCACCCGGAGTAAGTGATACGCATTCCTCAGGTCGAGTTTGGTAAAGATGGTAGCACCCTGTACAGCTTGTAGGATATCGGTTATCAATGGCATAGGATACCGGTCCTTTATGGTAACCTTGTTTAGGCCGCGATAGTCTATACACGGCCTCAACTCCTTAGAATCCTTTTTTGAGATGAAGAACAGTGATGCCCCTGCAGGGGACTTGGAAGGCCTAATTAGCCCGTTCTCCATGTTGCTGTCCAGGTACTTTCGGAGGTATTGTTTTTCTTCTAATGATAGTGGAAACATCCTACCGAAGGGTACCAATGCACCTGGGGTGAGATCGATGCAACAGTCTTCAGGCCGGTGAGGAGGGAGCTCTACGGGTATCTTTTCAGTTGCCACTTCATTGAACTCCTTCAGGTAGTGGGGAAGACAGTGCACCGTTTTGACTTCGCAGCTATTAGTGGTCTTGACGGTCTCGAATCTTGGTTCTGGCAAACATTCCGATTTGCATAGTGAGGACTGAAAGCTAAGTAGGTTTCTAGACCAGTCAATACAGGGGTTGTGTCTGCGTAACCAACAGATACCCAGGATAAGAGGGAAGTGAGCAGCTCTGATGATATCGAATGTGATACTTTCGGTGTGTTGTTGGATGGATAAAGTAAGTGCTTTAGTGGTATGAGTGATCAAACCCGAGCTCAAAGGTTCGCCATCAACTCCTTCCACCTTTTGATCTTCGTTTTTTGCTATCCTCTTGACTCCATGTCGTTCTGCCCAATGGGTATCCATGAAGTTTCCTGCTGCTCCACAGTCGAGTAGTGCTAAAGCGGTTACTTCTTTGGGGCCTACTCTGAGAGAAACTGTGAGCACCATCAACCGGGAGTCCTCAGATGTTTCTGTAGAGGATACAGAAAGTGGTGCGTAGGGACTAAAAGCAGCCCCTCGGTAATGCGTCCCAATGTTTACCGAGGGCGAGCGTTTCCCGATCTTCTGGGTGGTACTTCCGGACAATCTCTTAATAAATGTAATGAAGATCCACAGTACATGCACAAGGAACCCTCCCTGCGCCGTTTCCTTTCTTCCGGTGTCAGTGGGGCTCTGGTGGTTCCAATCTGCATGGGTTCTTCTTTAGTTGTCCGTTGGAAGGGTATAGATGCTGGTGAAGGAGTCTCCACGGGAGGGGGTACGCTTAGCCTGATCTTCCTCTTTTCTTGACGTCTTTCCGTCATCCTGAAGTCAATTCGGAGGGTAGCTGTCAGAAGTTCGGCGAAAGACACCGGTCTTTCTATTCGGGCAAGTTCGTCCTTCAATTCCTCCCTTAAACCTCGCCGAAATATGGCATACTGAGCCTGTTCCTGCCAACCTGCCTCTGCAGCCACCTGTTTGAAAGTGGTGATGTATGTCAGTAAATCAGTATTCCCTTGACGGATGTCAAGGAGGTCCTCCGAGGCCAAGTATGTACTCTCTGTTCGCAAAAAGGTTTGTTGAATCAGGGCCTTAAAGGCATCGTAGTCCTGTAAAACCGGGTCTGACTGGTTTACTAGAGGGGTAGCCCAAGCCAGGGCATTTCCGATCATGTGGGTGATCATAAACCCCACCTTGGCGTGATCTGAGGCGAAGGTCTGAGGGCGAAAGGTAAAATGAAGATTGCATGCGTCCAGAAATTCTTTAACCTTCTTTGGGGATCCATCAAACTTCCCTGATACTAGGGGAAGTGGAGGTAAATCGGCTAAAGGTCTTTCTCTGTCCGTCATACGCTGTTGAAGGGTGGCGTTAGCAGTCTTAAGGTTCTGCATCTCTAGACTTAGACTTTGTACAGCGGCTACGAGTTCTTGTACCTGCTGTGGGGTGGCCATCTCTTTTAGGCGTTGCAAACTGTCACCGGGGTCGGTGATATCTTCGTCCGAAAGTGTAGCTTCTGAAATCTCCCCCTCCCCCGACTCCTCACCTTCTTCTTCCTTCCAAGAACCCTTCTTTTCTTTTCTTCGAGTAGACACCTTTTTTTTATGAAGATAGGGACGACCCCGGAAGGAAGCCACCGTGCTCCCCAAGAAGGGAGACCAGGGGGCCCACCCCCGGGATCGACCAAGAGGGGAAAAAGCCTTAGGCACAAAAAACCCCTGTAGTATCGTAGGGTGTCTTGTAGACGTGGAACCAGGAGTACTTATAAGGTAAGATCTGGTAGAAGTGGCTGGAGACAACACGTGGAGTGAAGACTCAGAAACACAGGCAGTCCATTAAGAGGTCCGAGGAACTGGTACACAGGCTAAGTGAGGAAGTACTAATGCAGCAAGCAAAGGCAGTCCAGGGGAACAGGCCGGAGTCTGGTACACGGGAGATCACAGAAGCAATACTGAAGGAAGGCGAAGGAAGAGCGGAGAGAGTAACAGACAGGAAAAGGAAAAAAGCGGTAAGTGAAGATGGGAAGGTGGGAGGGGAAGCAAGATGGAAGGAGGGCAAGGGAGAATTACTGCGAACCAAAAGAGAAAGGGAAAGGCAGACAGGTCCAGCGGAAAGAATAACAGAAAGGTTCAGACAGGGTACGAGGACCCGACCAGCAGCAAGCGAGAAAGCAGCACGAAAGCCACAGGTAGCAAGCAACTCAGCCTACGGACGAAACCGGAAGCGTTGCAACGCGTCCGTGACCCGGAAGTGGCTGGTTAAAACACCGGGCCGCGGAGCGTCTAGCCAATCAGAATCAGAAAGAAGGGAACCAGGAAACAGGGGGCGCGGCCGAAGCGAACGAAGCTAGGTTCCGCGTCGCCAGCGGCTCCATAGACGCCAGGAACTCGGCGGTATGACAGATGCGGCCACAGCCGGTCATAGGGGGTTTCATACGACATTAGAAATCTTAAGAGAGGTTGCATACTGGCCACACATGGGGCAGGACCTCGACCAATACTTCAAGGGGTGTCTTGTGTGTGTGCACAATTTCAGCCAACATCCCTCATGCGCCTCTCCAAAAGAGGAGGATGACACTGCCTTGGTCAAATTTACAAGTCGATTTTATCGGGCCCATGATTCACTCCTCTAGAGGGAACAAGTACATGTTGACCGTGACATGCTTGTTCACTAAATGGGTGGAATGTCTCCTGGCAAGGCAGAAACAGCAGCTGCCCTGATGATCAACCACATCTTCTCGCGTTTTGGACTACCTCAAAGGATCGAGTCAGACCGAGGTAGCCACTTTACTAGCGAAGTGATGACAAAGATGTGGGAGATACTTGGGTTCAAAAGGAAACTACACATTGCCTACCGGGTAGCCTCTAGTGGTGGAGTTGAGAGATACAACAAGACAATTGTGAGCATATTAAAAAAGTTTGCGGCAGATTCTGGGCCAAGTTGGGACATTCGATTACCTCTTGTCTTAATGGCCATCAGATCTACCCCTTCCTCTGCAACACAAATGTCACTGTTTGAGCTAATGACAGGACGAAGGATGGTGCTTCCCCAGCATCTGATCTACAAAACCCAAGAGCAGACCTTCATAAATGCCTCCACAACTCATGAGTATTTTGAGAATCTGAGAAAACACCTTCAACATGCTTTTGCCTATGCTCAGCGGAATCTAGAAAGATCTGCAAACAGTATGAAGACCCACTATGACCATAAGACAACTAGAAAAGAATACCAAGTAGGAGACCGGGTCTACTTATACAATTTCCAAAGGAACCAGGCCAAACAGCACAAATTTCTTCGTAGCTGGCGGGGTCCTTTTGAAATTGTAGACAAAATCTCACCAGTCGCCTGCAAAATCCGTATCCCCAAAGGCAGTTTGGCAGAAGGGGAAGATAAGTGGGCGCACATCAACCAGCTGAAGTGTTGCCATCCTAGGCACACTCTGCAGCAATTAGAGGATTCATCTGGAAACCCACAGGGGGACACTCTAGACCCCTAGAATTCCAACTATAAAACTATTCCACCTGTTGAAAATGAGTAATCAATTGCAAATAGGAAAGATTGTCATTATATGTAAAATGTATGCGTCTGCCCCACTACATGAATAGTGGTGGGGAAATGTCTACAAATATGCTCTGTTTTGTCATTGGTAGACTAAAACCATGGATCCTAGGTACAAAGGAGGACCACTCGCGGACCGGAAGGAAAGTCCCAAAGGGCCTGACGTATCGCTCCATACTCTCATCCGGAACCAGCGATGAGAACCTGTCGATCCACCTCTACTGGGAGAAGCAGACAAATTTTGCCATTTGGACCAGAAAGAAAAAACTGAACATCCCAATCTCGCGACTTCCCCTTGATGGGCGGTCAAAAGTCAAATCGCGAGGGGGGCTTGTGGGATGTTTTAACCCACTAGGCTCTGCCCTGCGACATCTTTGTGTGCTGATGGTGCAAGAATCATCAAAATGGCCGCAAAAGCCCTATGCGTGCCAAAAACCTACGAAAATTGTGCTTTGAAACACGGAAAGATGGCTGCCAAATCTACTTTGCCTGTTGTCAGTAGTGGAAAGGAGACCTCACTGCTGAAACATGTTACTGGGCTGCTCACCAAGTAAAAATGGAAAATACATGAAAGGCAGTGCTTTAATGAAAGAAACCCGGAAATTGCTCTTAAATCCCTTTTTCTTGGTTGCTGAAAATACAGATTACTGGTCCAAAACACCACAAAACATCCAATATCTTTGCTGGGTGTTACCCGTCACTTCATTTGAGAAATCAGTGTGAACACACAATGTCAGGAAAAGCGGAATCTGTCATGAAAATATCCACAGTAAAAAGTGTGCTTGCCTGTGAAAATCTGTCAAAATATGGGCGCAGTACCAGCGGCCACCTGTATGACAGCTGTCATTAATTGCATCAGAAGCTTAAACTTGTGCAATTGAAATCAAATGGCTGGAAATTAAGTGACCTGTTATCAAAAGTAATATAGGTTGCAACTATTTAATCTCCATGGTTTAGAGACTGGAATTAGAGTTCTAGTTGCCTGTTTTAAAATTGCAAGTCTATTTTCAACAAAGAAAAATTTAACAAAGAGACTTTTAAAGTAAGCCTGATTCAAGCCAAAACTACAAAGCAACTTCCCCCACTGGGCAAGGCACCTCCCTTCTGTTCCCTGGACCAGGACCTCACATTCAGGTGTTGATTAAGACGGGAGGGGTACTGTGTCTGCTCCTGGGAGAGACAATGGACCCTCCTTGGCTGAAAGGATATGCAGATTGTAAAGTGTGTCCCGGACTAAAAGTGTGAAAATTTGTCAAATCCAGACCCAAGATCTCACAGCAATGAGGATTGGAAGAGGGTGTACTCCACAAAATATGTGATCTATGTAGGTTATTGGTATAAAGATTGTACACATGTATATCAAAAATAGATTTTATGTGCAAAAGGCAAAGGGGAGGATGTTTTGCCTCATAAACCACATCATCATGATGACACCCTGTTTTCTCCTCCAATCAAGGGAGAGAGCAGACTTTAGCCAATAGACTACCTAGGGGGTGCGCTTGGGATAATTCAGTATACCCACCACTTTATCAAACACATAAATAGAGACAGCTGAGGACCTAGAAAACACACTGATGCACCCACCATCCCGATATTGGCGAAGCACTCTGAAGGAGATCCATCCATACTCCTTGTTCCAGACTCCAAAAACTTTGCAAGCAGAAAGGCTCAGAGCATAGCTGAACCACTTTCAACTGGGCCTAACTTCCAGAACCCATCCCTCAACTTAAAGGGGAAACCAAAGAAGCAGCCAGGCTGTGCTGTAACTGCTTGCCTGCCAAAGAAGTATCTTCATAATCAGAAGGGCAGATTCAATCCCAATCTGGTGCCGTGCTGTGCAGACCAGAGAGCCATTGCAGATCCAGTCCAGTCGTGCTATCCATTGTAGACCAGAGCGCCTTGCTGTCCAGTCCTGCTGTGCGGTGTCCAGAGCGCCTTGCTGATTGCTGAACCAGACCAGTCCGGCGTGCCCAGCAGAATCCCAGAAATCCCTGACTAGAACCAGAATTCCTGACGGTTCCATTCAAAACATTGGTAGTGAGTATCCCTAGTATAGGATTGTCACTAGCCTATGTACTGTCCATAATAATCCCTATCTAAATCAAATCTATCTTATCTCCAGAACCGTATTGTTAGAAATCCTTTTTGTCTTGCCTGAACTTTCTCTCTTATCCTATAGTTCTTCTGTAATAATTTTGTTAAAATCATCTTTACGCTGATATATTTTCTGAAGAAGGCAAGCGTCTCAGCAGGCAACAACCTGATCGGAGACGTCCTGGTCTGGTGGCTGAGCTGTCGTGTATTTGTTTCTTCATAGTCCATCCCTAGTGTGAAGAAACCTTGTTTGTATTTTAAAAGCGCATCTTGTTTTACATTTTGCCTCTATCTGAAAAAAACGACTGCAATCTGTCTCCTTCTATTTCTTCATATTGTATATTGGGGGGATTGAGGGGTGTGCAGGGGGAAATATTAACCACATTGCCATTTGATTGAACACACACCAATGTATTATTTCTGTGCTGCATTATGTTTCCCATCATTGCTCCTTGTGATTAAAGAGATTGTTTGTGTGACATCACCCCATTGGTGATTATTGTATGACGATTAAAAATAGTGTGATATATATTGAGAAGTACATAAATAAATATTTTAACTTTGCAAACCAGCCTGCTTCCTGGTTTAGTGTGACTGGGTGGATTCAAAGAGAGGGGCGTGATATAAGTGGTACATCGTTCAGAAATAAAAGAACTTATAGACACAAATAAATAATTAAGGGTTTCAGTTGTGCATCCCACGCTAGGCATTGACTTAGGTGAAGTGCCTGATTGAAATCACTTACACTTTGTTCTGTTTGGTGGTGTGAACGATGTGTCTCTCATAATCCACATTTGTGTGGGGTGTGAAATAGTCTGTGAGCGTTGTCTTCAGGTTGATGTATGTGTCAGTGTCACTTTCAGGGAGCTCGTCCACAATGTCTCTTATCTTTGAGCCTATTGAAAAAGTTAGCAGACTTTGTTTGTTTTCATCATCAATGGGGCCAACTGCTTTAAGGCATACCTCGAAATCTCTCAGCCACCTTTTCCACCGTGGGCCCAAAGTGCTGGTGTCACTGAGGTCAAAGTTGGTGGGTAATTGGGTCAATAGACTGTCAGACATTCTTGGTGGAAGCGTGCAAGCAGGTGTTATTTGCTCGGTCAATGATTCATTATGTGACATGACGCTGTGCTGATTATGTGTGATGACTGCTTGTCCCATCTTTGGCAGGTTCTGCGTCTGGGGAGTGCCTGAAGTTCAGTCCTCAAGTGGCTGTCGTGTTGCCTGTATATTCAGCGTCTTGATTCCTCTTGTGCCCCTGCTGTTGTTGTTGAAGACGCTCTTTGAGCGACTGCTGGAGTGTAGTGGAGGCAGGAAGTGTTGCTTCGGCAGCATGGCCTGGTAATGGTAGTGAGGGCTCTTCCCCGAAAAGGGCTGCGCTGTGTGGGTGGAGCGTATCGTTGCTGTAGTCGGGAGAAAATTCCTGTTCTCACCCGGGTGTTCGTTGCAGCGGAGAGCCTTTGCGCTCC
Source organism: Ambystoma mexicanum (assembly GCF_040938575.1). Classification (NCBI taxonomy): domain Eukaryota; kingdom Metazoa; phylum Chordata; class Amphibia; order Caudata; family Ambystomatidae; genus Ambystoma; species Ambystoma mexicanum. Next base: position 705,231,053 of record NC_090931.1, read on the forward strand.
TGCCCGCTGTAAATGACTTACTGCCGTTGGCGGGAAAACTACTTGCTGCCGCCCGGAAGTGTCTTCGCAGTGGGGAGGCTTTACGCTCTCACCCGCTGATGTAGTGAGTGTCCGTTGGCAGGAGAACAGTCTCCGACTGCCCGGATGTTGGTTGTAAAAACGGGGAGCCTTTGTGCTTCCACCCGTTGTGTGGGTTGCCGCGGTAGGTGAGAAAAAAACAGCGTGCTCACCGCCCGTGGTATTCTACTTTGGCCCTTCGGCGGGGGGGGGGGGCTCTCAAGCTCTCACCGCTCTCCCGTCTCTCACGTAGGGGAACCTTCTTCCCGCCAGAAGTTCATTTAAGGCAGCCACACGCAACACACGTGGCTCGGATTGCGTTTTCTTACGTGGTCACGAGCGCGGCTGCACCAACATGTGGGAAGAAGAAAACGTGTTTGTTCTTTGAAACCACGCCTTGTCGCCAGTGTAGTATTCTCGTTGACCACCTTAGCCCCCAGGGACCTGCAACGCTCTCACTCATACATACAAAGGAGGCGGAGGCAGGAGGTGGGGTACAACACGTCTTTATTTTCTCGAACTCAATCTGGAACTGACGTTTCCCCTCCCTTGCCTGCCCCTCCCCTTCCCGTGTCCTGTGTCCTTCCCCACGTGATATGAGGCAGTGAAAGACACCACAAATACATTTTTAATAGAACAAAAAACAGAACTTGATGGGGTACCGACGCCTATGAGACAACAAGAGAGACCTGCACAATCCCATCATGCCCCCAATGCAAGTCAGTAGTCAGATTATTCTCTCTGTATTGAAAAATCCCCTCTTTAGCAATTTCTGATTGGGATTATGAAAGCAAACAATACAACGCCTCACTCTGTGCTCTCAAATGTATAGTTCTATTACGTACCTTTGGTATACTTGCCAACTTGATCATTTCCAATATGTAGGTGCTTATCCATTCCCTGTATTATTGACATTCTGGGATGATGTGTAGTCCTGGATGTATAATATGAAATGCAAAAGTACACATCCAGAATGTAAAGCAAAACACATGAGTGGGCTAGCCCCTACAAATTGGATTGGTCCATTCAAACAATGACCCAAATGGGCTTCTGCAAGGGAATTTCCACCTCACTTTACACATTGGTGCTCATGTGGCAGCAATGGACAGGTGAAACTGCCAGTAGCGTAGTGGCTGTATTGGATTATTGTGCAGCGTTTGATACGGTGATGTCACCTCTTGTGGGCCAAGCTGCTATCCTCTAGTATTGACCAGGAATTGTTTAGCATGGTGATTTCATTATATACCAATGCTGGGGCTCATTGCGAGGTGAATAAGCGGTAAAAGTGTTGGTAACGGAATTACAACCACTTTTACCACACAGCTAAATTAGGGGTAACTGGAAATGGGTGTTCATTCCGCCGGCAGAATTAGGACTGATGGAATTAGTGCCAGCATATTGCAGGATTACCGCCAGCATATCGCAGATTTACCGCCAAGATGCAGAATGGTGTTTCTGCCATGTTTCAAGTCCAGGGCTCGAAATTGAGGGGAGCTGTGAGCTATTTAGCTCCTGCTTCTAGCGCAGTAGAACCTGGTTAGCTTGAAACCAGTAGCTACCAGGAGCTACCTTTGGCTCCTAAGGCCAACTGGTGCTTTCCAAGCATGTAAATGTGACATTAACTTTGGGTATTTAAGAATGTTAATAAAGAAGAATTAGAACACATCTAATACACATTTAAACACAATGGTTCATACAAAATGGACAAAAAGTTAACGGAGCATCTCTAGTTGCTCCTGGTTCCCCTGCGCTAGCTCCTGCCTACAGGGTGATGCCCGACACCCAGCGGATAGTTGTAGCTCCTGCTCATCAAATCTCAATTTCGAACCCGGCAAATCAAAATATCACCACAAAATAAGCGGTAATTCCGCTGAAAACAAAGTGCAGTTACCTCCATCTGAAAGTTGGAGGTAAATGCATACAGGTGATGAAAATAAGTCAGAGGTGCACCTAATCCACCCAGAAAGGGTACATAAAGCCTACAACTGACCCAAACACACTTTCCAACACTATGCTGCGACTAGCCGTTGCAAACTGCAATATGCAGCAACTCCTGCTCTATATTGAGGTGCAGAGCCAGGAACAGCAACACAGAACAAATGGAGCAGAGAGGAGGCAGCTATGCCATGCAAGGCAAGCACCCCTTCCCCAGGGATTAACTGATGTCCAGCTGATAAGCCTGTACCGGCTGAACAGGGGGACTATTGCAGAGCTACTCTCCTAGATCCATTAGGACATCCAGAGCAGGATCAACATCAGAACTGCCTTAGCCCCACTGCTGAAGCTTGTGTCAGTGCTTCATTTTCTAGCAACTGGCACCTACCCCCACACTGTGGGCATGCTACCTGACATGCCTCAGCCCACATCTTCAGTTGTGTTTGGACAGGTGCTGGAAAAACTCCTGCGCCATGCACCCTGGCACAGCTCTCTGTCCTCCACCACGACACAGATAAATGCCACTAAGGCACGTTTTTACTCGGCAGCTGGCCTGCCCAACATAAATTTAGCTCTGGACTGCACCCATGTGACATTGGTTCCCCCCTAGGCAGTAGAAGAGGTATACTGCAACAGGAAACAATATCATTCTATGAATGTACAGGTGACCTGGGTTTCTAACCTCACTATCACACATTGCTGCACCTGGTTTATAGACATAATTTCGAAATCAAAAATTTCGAAAGTCAAAAAGTCGAAAAAAAAATGTCGGAAAAAATAATGTCGAATTTATTTTTTATGACGTTTTTTTTTCGAAATGGGGGGGTTCCCCCCCAACCCCTGTTTTTTCTTTTTTTTTTTGTTTTTACCTATTTTTTTAATATAAACTAGAGCCCAAAAAAAAATATCGAAAAAAAAATAATTCGACATTTTTTTTTTCGACTTTTTTGATTCGACTTCTTTGACATTCGAAATTTTGTATTCGATATTATGACTGGACACCGCTGCACCTGCTTTTGTGGTTCCGCCCATGAAACCATGGTCCTGCAGTACAGCATACTCCCAGAGTACATGGAGAGTGTAAGGATGCATAAGTACAAGTCTGACATAGTGGTGGCATGTTTGTTGGCAAAGACGTTTATTTATCAAAGTAAAGAAAAGGAAAAACCTATCTTGCCCTATTACTATGAGGGATTGCCTTACTTCAACAAAAATATTAAGGACTTTGTGTCGTGAATCTCCCTCCGTCTCATCTGAGATCGCTTCTTGAAGGGATCCGCGGGAAGATTCTTCTTGCGGGCGGATCGGGTTTTGTACAGGCCGGCACGAGTCTCTTCTGACTCCAGCGTGCGTTCAGCGTTCCAGGATACTCGCGGGTTCAGGACGTCCAGGAAGGAAGAAGCGGTCGCAAGGATACGTGGATTCCAGGAACTGGGTGGAAAGGAGAGGGTGGAAGGAGTGGGAATAAGGGTCTAGGAACTTGGATAACAGAAGAGTTCGCCAAGCTGCGAGGTACACGTCTAGTCACTACCTGTTGATAGCGTTGAGACGTGCGGGGCCGCTGGGGCGTGGCATATTTATGGGACGTACTACGTCCGCCGTGATGGCTGGTGCGAGGCGTGTCACGTGATACGGCCATGTTGGCAGAAACAATGAATGCAAGCCCCGCCGTGATAAGGACCCGGAAGTCCAGAAGGGGCGCGTTCTGTGGGTCATGACAGCATGCCCCCTCCGAAAACCTGTTCCACCAGGTTTGCCCGGGTGTATGAGATATCTTCTGAGCAATCGAGGGGTGTTCAGGTTAGAAAGTGGTTCCGAGGTTCTTTCACTAGGAGGATGACCCGGTTTATACCTGGAATCGCATATTCTGGATACTTCATATTCCAGTTGGTCATCCACAACCACGGGACTGGGTCTGCAGGATTTCCGGGAGGATCGGATGTAAGGTTTCAATAAAGAAGTGTGAAAAACTGGGTGAATTTTCTTCCAGGAGTCTGGTAGCTTGAGCTGGAATGACACTGTGTTGATGACTTCTTTTATGGAAAATGGCCCATAGTACTGGGGGGCCAATTTGTTTGGTCGTAAATGTCGTGGTAGTAGTTTCGAGGACAACCAGACTTGATCACCAACTGAATAAGGAGGCCGTGGTCTTCTCTTGGAATCCGCATAACGCTTAGTGTGTGTTTGGACCTTTTATAAATGTTCTTTGGCTTACTTGTGTATGTTGATGAGAGTTTCGATCCAGGAGTCGACGGTAGATACTGGTGTAGGATGTGGAAGAACAGAAGGTAAAACTGATGGGTGGAATCCTTGACTGCAATAGAAGGGGCTGGTCTTGACTGCTGAGTGATCGGAATTGTAGGCGAGTTCAGCCACAGGTATAAGGAGCGACCAATCATCCTGTACCTTAGTGGCGAAACAACAAAGGTATTGTTCCAGGGTCTCATATACACACGTTCCGTAGCTCCGTTAGTTTGTGGGTGATAACCTGATTAAAGAGCATGTTGGATTCCTAGAATGCGACAGAGATGTTTCCAGAATTGTGAGACGTATTGAGGTCCTCGGTCTGATATGATCTTGGAAGGAAGTCAATGATGGCAGAAAATGTGTTCCAGGAAGATTCCAGCGAGTTCTGATGAGGATGGTAGTTTGTACAGGGGTGTAAAATGAGCCATATGAGTGAATAAGTCAATGGTGACCATCATAGTCGTGTATCCCCTGGAAGGTGGTAATTCCACAATGAAGTCTGTAGCGATGAATTCCCATGGCCTTGTCGGTAGTGTAGGTTGCAGTAGGAGACCCGCCGGTCTCTTGTTAATGTGTTTGTTTTGACTGCAGATAGAGCAGGCTTGGATGTACAGTTGTACGTCAGTCTTCATTCTAGGCCACCAAAATTGTCTTTGTATGAGACAGAGAGTGTTGGTGATGCCACGATGTCCGGAGTGGAGGGTATCATGGCAAAGGTTTATTATCCTTTGTTGTAGTTTCTGTGTGGGAATGACTAGAGCATTATTTTTGAACAAATATCCATCCTTGGTTCTCAGATTCCATGGATTCTTCCTTGAAATATCCTTCCAGAGCTCAGAGGATTGGGTTTGCATCTGGACTTCTTCCAAAAGACTGACTGCTTGAGCTACAAAAATCGTGTGGGGAAACATCTTGGGATAGGCCCGATCTTCAATAGTTTCGTAATCAGGACGTCGAGATAAGGCGTCAGCAATTATGTTTTGTGATCCAGGAACAGGACTGATGTGGAACTGGTACTGGGCAAAGAAGAAGGCCCAACGGGCCTGACGACTGTTCCTACACTCCAAGGATTGTAGAACTTGAAGGATTCGATGGTCTGTGCGAACCTGGACTGGATGTCTAGCTCCCAGGAGTAGATGTCGCCATTCTGTGAAGGCTTGGCGGATGGCTAACAGTTCCTTTTCCAAGACGGAATAATGTGTCTCACTGGGAGTCAGGGTTTGTGAAAGGTAAGCAATGGGGTGTTCCAACTGTCCTCAAATTCTTGCTTCAAGACTGCTCCTATGGCGTAGTTAGAGGCATCCGTCTCCACTAGGAATGGCCGATTAATGTCGGGTTGGGCTAGGATGGGGGCTTGAGTAAACTCTGTCTTTAGGAATTGGAATGCCTTGTCTTGAGGTGCAGACCAGAGAAAGGGAGTGTCTTTCTTCAAGAGAGCGATGATCGGTTGAACAATCTCAGAAAAGGTGGGTATGAACTTTCGGTAGAAATTGGCAAGCCCCAGGAAGGATTGAACTTGTTTCACGGACGTGGGAGCCGGCCAAGATAGTATGGCCTTTACCTTTGAATGATCCATACCAATTCCTTTTGGACTAAGGACAAATCCTAGATAATGAACAGAAGTAACGTGAAACAGGCATTTCTCAGGTTTGGCTAGGAGTCTGTGTTCACGTAGTCGTTGTAAGACTGCCTTTACATGCTCTTCATGCTTTAAAAGGTCCTTGGAGTAAATCAAGATATCGTCCAGGTAGACGATGACAAAGAGAAACAGCATGTCAGAGAACACCCTATCCATGAATCGTTGAAAGACTGCAGGGGCATTAGCAAGTCCAAAGGGCATGACCAGATACTCAAAGTGTCCAAAAGGTGTTCTAAAGGCTGTTTTCCATTTGTCTCCTTCCCTGATACGAATCAGATGATAGGCATCCCTGAGATCCAGTTTTGTGAAGATTACAGCTCCTCTCACCGCTTCCAGGATATCCGAGATCAAGGGTAAGGGGTAGCGGTCCTTGAGGGTGCATTGATTTAATCCACGATAATCGAGGCAAGGTCTAAGTTCATTGGTATCCTTCTTGGGAACAAAGAACGGCGAGGCTCCAGCTGGGGATTTCGATGGTCTTATGGTGCCATTTTCAAGGTTGGTATCCAAGTATTCTCGGAGGGCCTTTTTTACAGGTTCGGATAGGATAAACATCCTCCCAAAGGGAATCACTGCTGAAGTCTCTGTGTATATGGTGCAGTCTTCAGGTCTGTGAGGGGGTAGAGCCTGAACTATGGAAGTTGAAAACACATCAGCATAACTTTGATAGGCCTTTGGGACCTGAATGATATTGGAAACCATGAGTGCCTCTTGTTGATCTGCTGGATTACTTTCAGACGATATCGAGGAGGGATCCAGGGATAAACAATGAGACAGACAATACTCGGAACCAAGAAACAAGGATCCTGCTGTCCAATTGATGTATGGATTGTGTTTCTGCAACCAGGGCATGCCTAGTTCCATGGGGTAGTGGGCTGATTTGATAATATCAAACTTGATCAATTCCTGGTGATGGTTTATTGAAAGTTGTATTTCCTTGGTCTGCAAGGATATGGGTCCTGAACTGAGGGGTCTTCCATCAATTGCCTCCACAGGTTGCATTACACCCCGAGCTTCATGTGGAATGTGGTGCTTAAAGACCCGATCTTGATCAATGAATACTCCCACAGCCCCACAATCCACCAAGGCCAGGATGGGGTAGATCTCCTTCTTTGATAACGATAAGAAGGCTTGTAGAACCACTAGATTGTTCTGTCCAGGAGAGTTCAAGGATGGAATAGATGGGGAGCAAACATCTCTCTCCCGACACCTCGCTCCATCTAGGATCGGGAGCTGGCGTTTCCCGAACGTCGTGGAGGGGCTAGAGGACATTCTCTAACCAGGTGTTTATCAGATTCACAATACATGCACAAGCCTGTGTGGATCCTTCTCATCCTTTCTTGTGGGGAAATGGGTCCACGGAAGGCTCCTATTTGCATGGGTTCCAGGTCAGTGTCAGGGGTTGGAACAGGATCAGTTTTTACTGAAGTTTCAAGAGAACTTTTCTGGAAGGGCATCTTGGTCTTTTTTCTCTCTGCCTTTCTTTCCTGGATACGAAAGTCTATCTGCATGGCTCAATCCATAAGACCCTGAAATGAGCTAGGACGAGCCACTCTGGCTAATTCATCTTTTATATCCTCGTTTAGGCCCCTACGGAAGAGAGTGAAACTTGCTTCTGAGGACCAATCTGCTTCCTTGGCCAATTGTTTGAATCTTGTGACATACGTTAGCATGTCCTGGGATCCTTGCCGAAAGTCAAGTAGGCGTTCCTGGGCACTGTAAACCTGTTCTGGGCGGTCGAACATGGTTTTGAGAGCCTGTCTGAATCCGTCATAGTCATCTAGGAGGGCATCTCCAGAATTGACTAAGGGAGTAGCCCAAGTCAATGCATTTCCTTTGAGGTGCAAGATTATAAAGCCCACCTTTGCCCTGGAAGTTGAAAAATAATAGGGCTTAAAGGTAAAATGCACCAAACAGGAGTCCAGGAATCCACTAAGGGATTTTGCAGACCCATCATACTTGTCTACAACACCACCCAGTAACACACTCTCTTTTGTAGCGGAATCGCGATAAAAACAAGTTGCTTTAATGCGGCATTCTCCGCTTTTAAGTTCTGCACCTCGGTTGTTAGTTCTTGCATGCCACGCATGAGATCCTGGATGGCCTTTTCCATATCGGTTTCAATGTCAGTCGTTTGTCGTCTCAAACTGTCGCGAATCTCCCCCGTCTCACCTGAGATCGCTTCTTGCAGGGAGCCGCGGGAAGATTCTTCTTGCGGGCGGATCAGGTTTTGTACAGGCCGGCACGAGTCTCTTCCGACTCCAGCGTGCGTTCAGCGTTCCAGGATACTCGCGGGTTCAGGTCGTCCAGGAAGGAAGAAGCGGTTGCAAGGATACGTGGATTCCAGGAACAGCGTGGAAAGGAGAGGGTGGAAGGAGTGGGAATAAGGATCCAGGAACCTGGATAACAGAAGGGTTCACCAAGCTGCGAGGTACACGTCTAGTCACTAACTGTTGATAGCGCTGAGACGCACAGGGCCGTGGGGGCGTGGGCGGGACGTCCGCCGTGAAGACTGGTGCGAGGCGTGTCACGTGATATGGCCATGTTGGGAGAAACAATGAATGCAAGCCCCACCGCGATAAGGACCAGGAAGTCCAGAAGGGGCACGTTCTGTGGGTCATGAAACTTTGTCAGGATGTCCGTAAAGTAAAATGTCCACCGTCCTGTGTCCAAACCTATTTCCATCCCTTACACTCTAAACTAACTAAGGAAAAACTGAGTTATCTTCTTGATCCAGAAGGAAGTCCCACTCGTTCTTGATACAGTGTCAACTAGTCACCTCTTGACAAGAAAACCTTATTATTGACTATTTAACTTAAAAGTTCCTGGTCTTAAATGTCCTTCCAGCCATATCCAAAACACTGTTCCCAAATATCAGGGGGGCTAGCCTCTTCCCCAGTTCTTTCTTTATCTCATAGCATCAAGTCTGGTTCACTATCCTGCCAGACCTGACTGTAGACTTTCTGTTCACAACACAATGTCCAAATATCTCCAGGTCACCAATGTTGGTGAGGTCTGGTATGCCAGAGGTCTGGGGGTTACTACAAGCTCACCCGTTCAGCTCCCAAGGGCCCAACAACCCTGTCCCAGAACAAACGGAGGTCTCAACCAAGCGCAAGGTAGAACTGCCGTTTATTACAAAAACTGACGAGGATCATACAGGACATTCAAAAAGCTCTGCAGTCACCATTCCCCCTCATGTCACCCCATCTTAATACAGAATTGCGTCACAATCTGGGCTCTCCCCAAAAAACCTATCACATGTACTCATTGGGTGCTTGGAGTGGTACACACTATAGATTGCTCTTATACATCCTACTGAATTGGTCCTTTCATATAAGGTGGCTGGCTTGCCCCCTCCCCATGAAACTATCTATTATATTGTTGCAGGGTCGCAGGATTAACATTGGCCTTTGCCCCTTGCCATCCACCCCTGGATTTCTGTCCCTTGAATGACTGGAACTGGTCTCCTCAGGCCTGGGACCCAGTTCGGTTCGCAGCGCTCTGTGCACCTCTTCAAGGTGACGAGAATGACTATGTGCACCCAGTGTATCTGTTAGCCATACCACTTTTGCATGTGAGAGTGCTCTCCATTTTGCAACGTTAACGTCTTCATGTTTCACTTCATGTCTGAGGTGCTGAGAACTGCTCGTCTTCACACCGCGGGTGAATAGCCATTGTCTAGCTCAGCAGCAACACGTGGATGAGGACCACAAAATCGAGCTCTTCTGGTCTGCAATTATGAGGATTTATTCTGTTTTTCTGCAGATGGCCCCTTGTCGTCTTAACATTGGAATGTGCTGCTTGTCTCTGACATTGGCTGTGAGCCCTGGCCTTCCTGCTTTCTGCAACCTGGTTGTGCTTTTCTCTTGTCTCTCGTCCTGCAGTTTGAGGCCTTTTGTTATTTCCGTTATACTTATACTATGATTTCTGCACACTTATATCGTACTATATTTTCTCTATAGGTTAGTTGTATTTGGTCCTGCCAGACTCCTTATATGATCCTGTAGTTCCATAGGGTTAGTTGCCATAGGCATCTGAAAGCTTGCTCTGCATCTCTTCATTGCCTTGCATTCAGCGTTTCTGCATTTGGCTAATGAAAAAATAAATAAAAGCTTCTGACAATATGTATCCGTCCTCTATCTATAGAACTGTGTAAGTATGTCTTCGTGTACACGGGTGTGTGCTTGTGTAAAGTTGTGCATGGTTGCGAGTGTACTTCATGACTAACGTGGCTATGTCGTGGTGTCACTAATGACATCAGCACAGTGATTTCTCAGCATTTAGTCAAGTCATCCATCATGGCATTTGGGTCTATGACCACTGTTGAAGCACCTGTAGCCATAAAGACATTCTCTGGATAAGGTTTGAATGTCTGTCTGAGAAATTACTTCTCTTCATACATGTCAGTCACTGGTGCTCCTCGGGGCTGTCCAAATAGTGAGTGGCTTTGTGCATTCTTGACTCTTCGGGCTGTCATGTTCAGAGGAATGAGGGGGGCCATTCCTGGGACCCTCTCTTCAGTCCTCCCTCTGGTCGACATGTCAACCAATCCTCCATATTCGTCACTCTTGCTCTTGGTAGCCATATCTTCATTTCTCCTCCAAGATGTCCATAGTAATGTGCATGGTCATCGAAACTCCAGGTCATATAGCTGCACTCTCTTTATGGGTTGCACCATACCCATTTCCCCCAGTATCTGTTATTGTCAAATTGATTGTCGAATGTTATTATTTCAGTCGGGAACAGTGGACATTCCTTTATCCCCGTCCTTAGGCTATTCCTCTCTTCCGCTATCTTGTCTTTTTCTCCTTCCATGTTCACATCCACTAACACTTTCATCCCTATCATCTTCTCTGTAGTTTTGCGGCATTGTGTAATGCAGATCTTCACTACACACAGTCCCATCTAGTACTAATATTAGTGCTCCTATTAACACTTTCAGATCGTCTGCTAACCATGATGGCATCCAGGACCATATGTATGACAACCAGATTTGGTCCTTTTCTGTACCTTTGGCTTCCTCCTCCATCTTACCGTGCATTTTCGATAATCTTGTCACTGCTTCTGTCAGTGTGCCGTTCTCTCTGTCATTTGCTGGTACAAATGTGCAACAGAAACTGCCGATCTTGGCACAAACTCCTCCCATTGCTGTGAGAAGGTCTAGAAGATATCTGTTTTTTATGGGTGCCATTAACCTTACTGCTCCGAGCTCTTCTTTTATCTCATTGAAGCCATTTACTGCAGAGTTTATTGTCTGCATCAGCTCCCATCTTGTTATTTGCAACCATTTCACGTTTTTGTATGTCTGGACATCTTGAACTACTGACGCAAAAAATATCTCTGTCCTGCTGAACAACCGATGCTAAAGTGGTACATCGTCTAGTGATGCTTCTGATTCTGATGAGAAATAGTTGTCTCTTTTCACGCTACTCACTTCTGCTGACTGTTTCTTTCTTCCCCATCTATCAACCTCTTCTTTCTCTTGTTAATGTCCATTTTGGGGAAGTTGTCTATCTTCATGTCCTTTTGTGGTACTACCAATGCTGGCATATTAATGTGTACCAACAACCAAGCTCCACCCCAGTTGGGTGGCAGCTTCTCATAGGTCTTGGATCCACACACCCAATAGTGGTCCATTAATACTGCTGTGCCAACCGTCATTGTTGAATGCTTCTCTGTGTACCTGCACTCTGTGTTATCTCCAACCTTAACTGTACCTTAATTCCGGTAACATAATGCTGGATTCTTCAGTGGTATTATGGGCATTGGTCTTGCTTCATTGTCTACCCAGGTGAGCAATTTGGCTCTCGCATCCCATTCTTTCAGGCACTTATTGTTTTCTCCTTGGACTGTGTTTACTGGTGCTTGTATTAGGGTGTGTGTTTTGCTTCCTACTACTCCCTCTTTCCATCCTTCTGCTGTATATACTTGGACGGACACAAGCATCTGTGGTCTTTCCCAACATCCTGCTTCTCCTCCTATTTCGGTGACCCCCCCTCTTTCGAGCATGGTAATTCCTTCAGTGTTATTGTTTTTGGCTCTCTTTTCTGTGGACCATCAGTCATGTATTGGATAGCTTGGTCTAATTGCCAATAATTGTTCATCATGTCAAGAGTCTTTATACAACTGTCTTCATAGGGGAATGTAGATTGAGACATCCATCACAATGTTGCTAACGTTGTTATTTTCCCTTGGAATCTTCCTTGGGTTGTAACTATGGATAGGCACATAAGGCATTGTGCTCTTGCTGCTGGTATTTCAGTTGCTATAAATGTTCTGGAGGCACTCATGGCATAGGGGATTAGTGAGAAGACATAGCAGCTCTCCCCAGCGGTTTCTTTACCTACTTTGGTCATGTGCTTGTACCACATATTGGTAGACACTCGAGCAGTGTCAGTGAAATATAGGTCCACCCTTCCCATGTCTATATCAGCACTGCGCTTACCTCTTTTTACTGTGCTTACAGTGCTCCCTTGTCCACCTGACATGGTCATACCATCTGTTGAAGTTGAGGTAACGTTAGTAGAGGATACAGCGGTATCACTGGCTACAAAGAATATTCGTCAAAATGCTGGCTTTCGGCACCATCGCCATTCAATGCGGTGCCTCTCTGTAGTGTATTTTCACCCAATATATGATGCTCTCTTTGAACACCATCTCGTGGTCTGATCTGTTGTCTCTGAATAGTTCTTCGTCTGTGACTGTGGTCAACCTCTACCCCTCAGCTATGGTGATCACTGCTCGCCATGGTCATCCTGTGTCATCCGTCCCAAGCAAGGTTATCCAGTCGTCTCCCACGATTACTGCTTCTAATTCTAGTGGCACCATCGTCCTTTCTTCCTCATCTAATGGTATCTCTGGCCTGAATAAGTACTTGTTCAGAAGATGCCACATTTTCCCCTGAATCCCTGGAAGCCATGATATTATGATTTCAGTCCCATATTGGAACAGCTCCTCATCCACTCGTATCCCCCTCTGTACCCTTCGTCCGCAGTATGCTTGAATGATTTTCCTCACCTTTCGAAGACGTATCCCTGTTGTGGAACACACTATGCCCTTGTTGTGAATGAAATGGTCATGTTAAGTCGGCTCATGATGCCTCTCCCTAGTATATTTACAGGTGTCTGTCCGGAATAAAGAAGGGACAAGGATAGATCATGCTCCCCCATAGAAAGTGCAATATCTTCTGTAAAAGGAACCACTTCCGTTGCCCCAGAGAATCTTTGAGCATTCAATGCATCACCTAACATACTCTATTTCCCTTCCCGGATGCAGGATTTAGTCGCCCCTTGTCTACAAGAAAGGAAAAGGTCTTGTCACCTATCGTCACCCCTATATGTAGTTCCTCTGCAGGGTTGGGTGTAATCGATAGGATGGAACACATCAAGTCCGTCTGTGGGCTGTCCTATTGAGGGTAGAAGGACATCCCGTTCCCCAAGAAGGGGTTGCCTCCCACTACCATGACCCCTAATGGGAGTCGTTGTCATGGAGTCTGTGCGTGCCATTGTCTCGTTGTTTGGCTGTGCGCTGTTCTTCACCTGTGGTACTTGCTGTGCCATATATGTGTGTTGTGTGTTGTGCTGCATCTGTGGCATCTGTGACATTTGTGGTGTATGCGAATACTGCTGCATAGGCGCTTGCATTTGCAGTGCCTGTATCATGGGCTGATATGTCCGTGGGTATGCATTTGCTGCCTGTCCTTGTTGTGGTGTCTGGTCATGCATGTAATATTCGTCCTGTTCCCCCTGGTATGCTGGCTGGTATTGCATTCCCCCATTCTGTTGTGCCACTTCCCTGCTTCTGCACACCCTTGAGATGTGCCCTAACTGCCCGCACACCCAACAGTGGGGTGACTCTCTCCCCTGCCCTTGGAATCCCCCAGAAAATCCCCCTGAGCCCAGCTGCGTTTGTTGCCCATATCCTCGAAACCCCCCGGGGATCCCCCTGTGGGTCTGCTGCACCTGATGCCCATACCCGCATCTTCTAAGTAGCCCCCTCTTCCTCAAAACCCATGCTGCGCATTCCCCGCCCCATGAATCCCCCTCCCACGGGTGGTGGCGTGTGCTGCATCTGTGTTGCCCCTTGTACTCCCCTCCCGTGCTCATCAATACTGCCCCTTCTAAGGCATTTTTAGATAGATTTCTTTGCACTAACTTCACTTGCTCCCGTTTTCTTTCCTTGCGCTCTCTTGCACCAGCCTACAATAGTGTATTATCGTGAGCTGTATTTCTGACCAAGGCTAAATTCCTGAGTTGCTTTTACACCTGCTCTGGCAACCCATGACATAATATGTGATAGAATATTGATAGTGTTTTGTCTTACAGTTCTCGGGTTTCAAGGCGCCAATGCTCTTGAATTGTCTGAATGTAGTGTAAGGGGTCTTCATCTTCCCCCATTTTGCATGCCATATTTGCACTAATGTCTGATGTGTCTGGGTACTGTGTCCTTACAGCTTGCCATACGGCTGCTCGACAATTTCAAATGGCGCGCAATTGTGCGCCATGTCCTGTGTGGTTACTCCTGGGTACCTCACCCTTTTCTATACATCATTTAATGCTAATTTCTGTCCCGCTGTCATCCTTTCCATTTTGTATATCCATTTCCCGCACCCGCGGTTAATGAGGTTAGCCTACACCTCAAGTTTTCCTTGTCTATGTGCTTCCAGGGTATGTACTGAGGTCACCCCCTCCCTTTTCCAGTAAGGGCAGTTGTGTGAACCCAATCTCCCCATTTGCTCCTCGTGCCAATTGGATCTGCCTATCTGGTCCCCCAGCATCTTTAATGTCAGTACATGCCTTGGCCGTCTCCCCCTTCTTTCACCCTGGGAGATTCCTAAGTCTCTGCATGTATGGGAGCAAGTCGTCCAGACGGTGTGATGCGTCTCTGGTCCATTGTGATCAATCATCTTTGTTACCCCTAAGCCCCCTGTGTCTTTCCCTGCTTCATATGCCATGCTTCTCTCTGCGCTTTTCCCCATCAACTAATCCTTGGGTCGCCCGCTTCCCTCGTCCTCACTTCCCTTAATGTCCCCATCTGAGTCTGTGTCCATATCACTGCAAAAATCATCCACGAAGCTCAGCCTCCTCAAGGTCGTGGCTTTGCTGGGCTTCCCTCCAAAGTCAATGAAGTCCTCGCTCACCCTTGCCCCAGAGGACCCCATGTCTGTCCTGTCTGATAGTGTGGCAGTCCTGTCCTGTGGGGTAGTGCTGTCTGGCTCCGTTCGCCTACCTTCTCCCATTTTGTCATCTCCCGTGCCCATTGCCCACTTTGTCCTTATGTCTCTTATTGCATGCTCCTCCTACTCCTTGCGTTTGCGCTCTCTTACGAGTCGCTCTAATCCCCACTTTCTCTGTTCCATCTTCAAAACTTGCTTTGTTTTCTCATCCTCTTCTCTTCGTTTCTCTATCTCTTTGAGCTCCCTCCTTCTCCTCTCTCGCTGCTCCCGTTCTTTCTCTTCCTCCCTTTGCTTGTCTGTACGCACTCTCTCGTGTCTCTCCTCTACTTCCTTTTCCTTTTGTTCTACTTCTTCCATTATCTCCACCCAGTCTCGTGCTTCGCTGCTCCCCTTATGACCCTACATTTCTTTGATCACTCCCCGTTGCTTCTCCCATTGTCTTCCCATCCAATTTTAGGAGTATCTGCCCTCCTACCCATTCCTTCATGGCTATGCCCTTTAGCCCTTCCTTGGTGCTTGTCTGTGCCTCGCTGCATGCCCCCTTTGCATCGTCTGTCTGTCCAGCCCTTCCTCCTTGGTATACAGTGGAGTTTGAAATACTGGATGTGTTTACCCCTCCTCTGCCTTTAGCTCCCATATAGGGTATAACCCTTGCGCTTCCTCTGCGCACCCTTCTTTTTCGCTCACAGGAGAAGGTGGGGGAGCAGAGGGCGGGGACGCTGGCCCCGGTGTCTCCTGTTGGCTCAGCATCCAGTGATGCCTCTCTACTTCCTCCTCATACTCTTGGAACATTTTCCAGAGTTCAAATATTGCCATACGATTAGCCAACTTCTTCCCCTTATAGGTGTCTTGTAGGTGTGTCACTAATGGTTGCTGCACATTTTTGGAGAAACGTCCACATTGTGGCCATGGCTTAGTAAATTTACCTTCTGTACTTTTTTCGTCCATTCCATGCTATATTTACAAATCTTGTCCTTATAGCGTGGAAAGATCTTACACAAGTGCTGTAGGGGCGTGTCTCAATGCACTTCCCTTCATGCATTGCTTTTATACGTACTTGACATCAATTTGAGGCTTTCAACACTCCGTTATTGCACAGGCACAATGAAATAACAGTTCTTACAATTATTCTCGAGCCTCTCTGGCCCCAAAACAACTTGTCAGGCGTGCTCCGCTCACTGCTCCTCTGCAACTCTCTGCCTCCGCAGGCACAGTCACCAATCTTGCGCATGCGCCATCCACGCACTGCCACTGAACAGCCTCCTCTGCCAATTTCAAGCTTCTATAGCTCCACGTGCCCTCCAAGTCCAATGCACAAACTAATGGGTAACTCACCAACTCACTAAACAAGGTAGTGCTAAAGATCACTTACAGCGTGCACAATGCTAATGTCCTGTTACACAAAAATGTGCACAACTCCAAACCGAAACCCACAACTGTCGTCCTGCCTCCTAACAGGGGATACCAATATTTCTCATGTTCAATCTGTACCCACAGCATCACCTTGTACATAAAAAGTCTCAGCAAGACTTAACCAGATGAACACATTCTGCAATCTAGGCCCGCTCCCTTTGCTAAACCTTACACGGGGATACCATCATCCATGTCCCGAGCTAAAATGCCCAATACACAGGAAATCCAATATTCACATGACTACTGTCGTTTCATTGGTGCCCTTAAGTCAATAGTCTAGGTTATTCACCAGAACCTTTTCCCTTAAGACCGAATGTGCCCTAACCACAAAAGCGACATCTACCTCCACTCCTTTTGCCTACTATGCTTCACAATACCCAACACTAGTGGACAATACTCAACAATACTTCAAAGATACTCAACAATGTTCAATACCACCCTTGCACCCCGTTACTTTCCCACTCCCTTTAGTTGCCGAGTGGCTGAGTCAATACTTACACTCTGTGATCCACTGAAGCTGTTCAGCTACCGGCTCTCCCAAAGCTGCCACGCCACCCTTCTGGTCTGCTGGACTCCTCACGGATCATGGGCAGGATATTTCCAAGCTAGCTCCTAACGGCCTTTGTACTGTGGTGCACCACTCCGTCGTCTCGGGTCCCGCAAAGGCACCCCGCAGCCTTACAGGGGCTGCAGTGGAAGAGGCGGCTTTATGCCAAACAGGCGTAGTCAACCATACCTCTTCTACAAACTTGTTGGTGAGGTCTGGTATTCCAGAGGTCTAGGTGTTACTACGAGCTCCCAAGGGCTCAACAACCCTGCCCCCAAAACAAACGGAGGACTTAGCCACGGTCAAGTGAGAACTGTCATTTATTACAAAAACCAACATCGATCATACAGGACATTCAAAAATCTCTGCAATCATCATTCCCAAACTCATGTCACCCTGTTTTGATACTGAATTGCGTCATAATCTGGAACCTCCACAAATAACCCATCACACATACTCATTGGGTGCGCGGAGTGGTAGACACTACAGATTGCCCTTATACATCCTACTCAGTTGGCCTTCCATGCCAGGTGGCTTGCCTGCCTGCCCCTTCCCCATGAAACTAGCTATTACATTGTTGCAGGGTCGCACACGTATATCGTACTATATTTTATATAGGTTAGTTGTATTTGGTCCTGGCAGGCTCCTTAAATGATCCTGTAGTTCCATACTTGCCATAAGCATCTGCAAGCTTGCTCTGCAACTCTTCGTTGCCTTGCATTCAGCGTTTCTGCATTTGGCTACTGAGAAAAATAACGAAAGCTTTTGACAAAATGTATATGTACCTGTCCTCTATCTACAGAACTGTGTAAGCATGTTCTTCGTGTACACAAGTGTGTATTTGTGTAAATTTGTGCATGGTTGCGAGTGTACTTCATGACTCACGTGGCTATGTTGTGGTGTCACTTATGACATCAGCACAGTGGTTTCTCTGCATTTAATCAACGTCATCCATCATGGCATTTGAGTCTATCACCAATGTTAAAGTACCTGTATCCATAAAGACATTCACTGGATAAGGTTTGAATGGCTGTCTGAGAGAGTACTTCTCTGCATGCGTGTCAGTCACTGGTGCTCCTGGGGGCTGTCCGACTAGTGAGTGGCTTCAAGCATTCTTGACTCTTCGGCCGTCATGTTCACGGAGATGAGGGGGGCGCATTCCTGGGACCCTCTCTTCACCAACGTAGCATCAAGTCTGTTTCACTATCTTGGCAGGTTTGACTGTGCACCTCCTTGTTGGCTTAGGTATACCAGAGGGACTGGGGGTCACACTATGAGCACACAGTTCCAGCTCCCAGGGCCCAACAAACCCTCCCCCAGTGCACAGATGGAGGACTCAGCCAAGGGCAAGTTAGAACTGTTGTTAATTACACAAACAGACAGGGATCCTACAGGACATTGAAAATCTCCCGGACTCACAGCTCTTAAGCTCCTGAGCCATTTTGTTAGATTTCTACTTCACAACATAAGACTCTTCCCCAAAAACCCACAAGAAGACAGGACTGGGTATTTGGAATGGTAGTGCCTATGCATGGCACCTATAGATGTTATTCTATTGGTCCTCACATGTCAGATGGCTTTCTCCTGCCCATTCCCGAAAACTATTACACTGTTGCAGGGTCGCAGGATTACCATTGGCCCTTACCCTCTGACATCTATCCCTGGATTTCTGTTCCCTGATTGGCTGGAGCTGATCTTCCCAGGCCTGGGACCCAGCTCTGTTCTCAGTGCTCAGTGCACCTTCTCATGGTGATTAGAAAGACTATTGGTCTCCTTACAAGTGTGGTGGTCTGGAAACAAGGGTACCGGTAAGCTTACCAGCACCCTTGTTTCTGGACCGCCACATTACGAGTCTGCCTGCCGGGGCCACTGCGCCCGACAGGTCTGACCCTGCTGGGCACAGCAACCCCAGCAGGCAGAGTTGCCATGCAAGCACCGGCACCGTCAGCAATGGTGCTGGTGCTTCCGAATCTCCATTCCCACGGAGTACTATAAGACTCCATGGGAATGGGGATTTACATATTCTGGCGCCTGACTTCCCGGGCCACCAGGACTTGTAATGTCCCGGTGGCACCAGGAAATCAGCTGCCGGGAACATTGTTTCGGGGTCGACGGCAACCCACTGGTTGCACCAGTGGGTTACCGCCAAACTCATAATGAGGGTGTGTTCCCAGTGTAACCATCAGTGCTACCACTTTTGCCTGATTGAGTGCCCTCAGTGTTGCAACGTTGTTAAAGAATCCATGTTTCACTTCATGTCTGTGTTGCTGAGAACTGTTTGTCTTCCCAGCGCAGGTGAATCTGACTTGGCTGTGGTTGAGGAAATTGAAATTGAGCTCTCTGGTCTGCAAATTCTAAGGATTTATTTTCTGCAGATGGATCCTTGTCTCTTAGCTTCGGAATGTGCTGTTTGTCTCTGACCTTGGCTGCAAGCCCTGGCCTGCTGTTCTGTTCAACCTAGTTCTGCTTTTCTTCGCCTCTCGTCCTGTGGCTTATAGCCTCATGTAACCTCATTATAGTTATACTGTGATTTCTATATATCTATACCGTGCTATGTTTCTTATAGGTTAGCTGTATTCGGTTCTTCCAGGCTTCTTATACAATACTGTAGTTCCATAGGGTTAGTTGCGATAAGCATCTGCAAGTTTGCACTGCATCTCTTCTCTTGCCTTGTGTTCAGCATTTTTGCACTTGGCTAATGAGAAAAATAAAAGCTTTCGACAGTATGTAGGTGTATCTGTTCTCTATCTACAGAACTGTGCAAGGATGTTCTTTGTGTGCGCACGTTTGTGTCCGTGTAACTTCGTGCATGGCTGCGAGTTTGCTTCATGACTAACGTTACTATACCGTGGTGTCACTAACAAAGTCAGCACAATGGTTTTCAGTTGTTAGTGAATCTGATCCATCGAGGCATTCGGATCCATGATCAGGGTAGTGACACCTGTATCAATAAAGACATTGGGGATCATTACAAGTTTGTCGGTCCGGTAGTAACGGTAAGCTACCAGCACCGTTACTACCGGACCAGCAAACTACGAGTCTTGCTCGCAGGTGCCTTTCTGCCCACCAGGACTGACCTGGTGGGCAGACCGGCACCCGCGAGCAAAACTCGACGCACACACCAGCACCATTCAGGAATGGTGCCGGTGCATCCGGCCTCCCCATTCCCATTGAGCCGTATGGATATGGGGATGAATGGATTCCAGCGCCTGGCAATGGGGGAATACAGGGTCCGCCAGGGTTGTAATGGCCCTGTATTTCTCCATTGCCATGTGCCAGAACAATTCGCAAGTTCGGCAGCAGCCTGCCGGTTTTACTGGCAAGGCTACCGCCGAACTTGTAATGAGGCCCATTGACTGGATAAGGTTTGAATTGGCTGCCTAAGAGAATATCTGTTTGCAATTGTGGATGTCACCGGACCTCCTGGGGGCTGTCCAAACAGTGAGTCGCTTTGTGCATTCTCAAAAATTCAGGCTGTCATGTTCATGGGGTTGAGGAGGGGCATTGCAGGGACCCACAGACAGTCCTACTAGTACTAGTTTTAGTGCTCTGTGAGAAACCAGAGGGTATTTTCCCAAGTAGATCCTGGGAATCCCTTATTCAGGTGGCCAGGGAAGAAATGGTTTTCTCTTATCTCAAGGGTAGACGAACAGGGAAAGATCACCTGGGTAGGGGAACACGGGGTTATGCTCGGGGAAATGCCCCAGGTGAGATGCAGTATCAGACCGGAGAAAGGGATGAGGAAGACAAGCTTCCTGAAGCTTTTATAGGTTGCCCCAACTCAACCTCTGTTCCGCCTACATAATCTCCGTCATCCAATACCAACAACCCCTCCACATATGATACACCCACTAGGAACCCAAACCCTGATATATTCGACAACCACAATTCCCAAAATCCCTGTTTTCCTGTTTTTGACCCAAATGCTCCCAATCATTCTTCTTCACGTCACTTTGATTATTATTTTCCGCACACCCACTCTACCTTGACTAAACACTATCGTTTCCACAATCTCCCCTGTTCCTTACACGATAATAATCCTGCTCATTCCCGTCTGTTTCACAAACCCTATCCATCTCACCCTTCTGAGTTTATCAACCCCCACCCCGAATATGAGTGTTATAATTCCATACAGCACCTTTTCCCCATCCTACCCGGTAGGACAATCATACACACTAACCCCTCCACTTTCCGACACAAATACAGTCTTACACCACGAAAGACGACAGACAAACACCAAAGCCGTCTATCTGACATGTCCCAACACACGGGCCAGGCAAAGTCAGGCAATTGACCAGGATCACACACACCTGACTTCCATTTCCCTTCTCCTTAGTCATAAAAGGTGGAGCATGACCGCACAATATGAGGAAGGCAAACCATATGACGAGACAGCTATGCAGGCACAGCAGTTCAAGAGGAGGAGAAAGGCAGCGATAACCGAAAGGCTGACAAGGAGAGAAGTGGCCTTGCCCTTTCCGGCACAGACCAGCGAGACCTGTGTGGAAGGAATCGTAAGACTGCTAATAATAGCGCAAGTGTGTTGCAGAAGATGTCAATGGTACACAGAGCGTGCCTACGCTGATGAGCAGGAACGAAGGAGACGCCTGCTACCGTGGTCCCAGCCTTAACTCCAGATACAAGGAAAGCCAAACGGTTCATCACAGCTGGTGAGTCAAGGGGAGAACCGATAAGAAACCGGACTGTGTTAAATGAAAGTCGCAAAGTGGCCCATTAAGGAAAGTTCATAGAACTGTAAATTGTTAGAACTGTAACATTGTTAAGGGAAGACCAGCTGCAGAGGGGATTGGTTGATCATGTGTAGATTGAAACTACTGATACCAGAAGGCTGTAGGAGAGACACCAAGAAAGGTCAAAGTGGTGATACAAGGGTCTAGCAAAATCTGCATACAGTCGAAAGTCTTTGACCAACAAACCTTTGAGAATGCAAGGGAATTGAATCCCGCATCAAGAGAAAGCAAAAGGAAATGTAAAGGGGCAAGAGTAAACCCAACAGAGGGATGCCAATAAAGAGAGGTGACCTCTAAAGTCTCAAGAAGCACTTTGTTGGCAAAAGTGAACTCGGCACAGGGAGTTCCACGAGGAACTGTTTATAAAGACATTAAGATTTGTGAATGCCAAAGAGAAATGATCTCTGCAAAAGCCAGAGTGAACGCGACAGAGGGAGGCAAATGTTTGAAAAGGATCTGAGCCCAGAACAGGGGGATCGGGGGGAGAAGCTATGACTCCATCGACACGTGAATGCAAACGAGAAATCATTTTGACTATAAGCCGGAGAGTACCCGACACGAGGGAGGCTGATATTCAAGATGGGTCTTCACTCAGAAGAGGGAGACCCAGAGGTGAAGACTCATCATCTCAAGTGTAAAGAAGAAAGGAACCTTTGGTTATACTTGAACCTATCAGGCCCTTGGAAGCAAGAAAGTCAACCACCGAAGGTCCTGATAGTGATAGGAACTGTTTGTGGGTCTAATCCCGGAAGAGTGGGATGTAAGGGTGAAAAGCCATCTCCCAACGTACTTTTGAAAGGAACACTTTGTTAATTTTTGGAGGCTACCAGCTCCACAGAGGCAAGAGGCTTTTTGTTGAAAAGACACGTAACCACCAAAGGTCCTGATTGCCAAAGCTGGAACTGTTATCTCGTGCTGAGAAAGCTCGAGCGTGTGCTGTGCTTAGAAGGCCCACCTTGTCCTGTGCTCAAAACGCAGGGAAGGGAGACGCCTGGCTACCTCATCCTGACTTATCATTTGTGAACACTTTTTTCTTTCTTGTGAATCCTATCCCACACCCTCTCAAACACGCAGAATACTCTTGCATGGACCATTCATGACTGTGACCGATAAACGTTAACCAAATGTTACATGCCTGCTGACTCACGGGGTAAGCCTACAAACATTTGCCACTGTGAACCACCTGTTCTATACTTGATCCTCTGAGTGATACAACTTCCCTAATTTACTATGTTGGACTCGGGTCCTACAAAATGCCATCTCCAGGTTACTAACATTGTTGAATGTATTATATTAGAGTCGATTCTGACCACTGCCATCTTCCAGTCATTGCTAACGCTGAATGCATTATGTTAAAGTCAATGGGCCTCATTACACGGTAGGCGGTAGGGACATACCGTTACCGGTAAGGGATTACCGATATCGGTAAATCCCCTCCCCAATCACGACCCGGACATACCGCTATTAGCGGCACCGCAAAGTACGGTGGCACTATTAGCGGCAAGTCCGTGAGCGCGCGGCCCCTCAGACCGGAAATAGCGGCATAGCGCTAATATCACGGCATCACGAGCCATGCGTACATGGCAATACCGGCATGTACTAGACCCAAAGAACCCTTACCGGCAAGGCGCTAATACCGGCATCGCGAACCACACGTTAAAAGAGCACAGCAGAGTTCCAACCTGCCACAGGTGGACAAAATCAGCACAGGTGGAGGCAATGGAGACTGGCAGCACAAAAGAGCACACCACACCCCTCCCCACACCCATTCCCACACCAAGATGGATGCAATACTAGCAGCATTACATGGGCTAGAGGACATGATTGCTGTGCAGCAGCTACAACAACAGGCAGCACAGAGGAGACGCAGGAGGAGGAGGAGGAGGGCAAGACAGGCGCAGCAAGCACCACCAGTGCACCTAGTGATACCACAGAGGCAGCCACCAATTCCCAGGATCAGAGCCAGTCCAGTCAACCTAACCCCTGAGCAGATACACACCCTGTACCGTCTGGACTGGGATACCATCACCACCATAGTAGACATGATATACAACGACATTGTGAGTCTCATTGACATCCGTACTGCCATCCCCCCTCTACTGAAGGTAGTAACAGTGCTCCACTTCTTGGCCACAGGCACCTACCAGCATACGGTAGGTCAGATGCATGGCATATCACAACCAGTATTCTCACGCACACTGAACCAGGTGCTCGATGCCCTCCTGCAGCACACAAGTCAACACATATACATGCCACGGACTGCCCAGGAGATCTCCAACACCAAAGTTGGCTTCCATTCACTGGCAGGCATCCCAAGTTGCATCGGGGCCATCGACTGTACCCATGTAGAACTGCTGGTCCCACATGCCAATGAGGTAGTGTACCGTAACAGAAAGCAATACCACTCCATCAACGTCCAAATGGTATGTGACTCCAATAAGATCATCACACATTGCTGTGCCCGATATCCCGGTTCAACCCATGATGCAATGGTCCTGCGGAACTCGACAATACCACGATACATGGAGCGACATGCTGGACAACGTTCGTGGCTACTTGGTGAGTAGCAGGCTGACCACATGTCAGTGTGATGTGGATTGTGAGTGGGGGGGGGAGATGCATACTCCAACTGGCCGTGAATGGGGGGGGGGGAGATGCATACTCCAACTGTGCGTGAACTTGTGTCATGAGAAGAATGGACATACATATTTGCATCACTGTACAGTGAGGCAGCCCACAATGGACCAGAGACAAAACCACATGCCGGAAGTGAGTGCCACGGCAAACATATCAATCCATTACGCCAAACAGGCCATTCCAAACAACATGCACACCGCACAACACACCATTCCCCCATTACACAAATCAGCAACATGCATATCAAAATCACAACTGAAATGTACGCTGAACTACATCAGAAATGGTCCGCGCACATGAGTGCATACAAATGGATCCCCTGTAGCCATTGTGGTGAGGCACACCCGTACCCGCGTGGTGATCGAGCAGACATTCGGCCTATTGAAGGAACGCTTCCGGTGCCTCAGCAGGTCGGGCGGGGCACTCCTGTACGGGCATGAGAAGGTGGCCAAGATCACCATGGCATGTGTCATGCTTCACAATATGTGTATCAGACGGAATGTGCCAATGCCCCCTGACATAGAACTGCGACCACCGTCTGAGGATGATGACGGGGATGAGGATGGAGGAGAGGGGGCTGCAGGTCATGCAGGTGTCGATGCCCATGAGGGACGTGCTGTGCGGCAGCACCTGATAGACCATTGATTCTGATGCACATGGATTAGGAGGGTGCAATTGGTGTTCAGCTCAGGGCACGGGGTGTATGGAGGACATAATCACAGTGCACCCTTCAACAATAAAACACACATACACAATTATCAATGTCGAGTCATGTGATTAACCATGCCATTACGTCTGTATTGAGCATTATGACATTCAAACGTGCATGTACCCTCCACCCAAAACACCCTCACCCCCCTCCCCCCGCAACTCCCCCAAACACCCTCACCCCCCTCCCCCCACAACTCCCCCAAACACCCTCACCCCCCTTCCCCCACAACTCCACCGAACATGGTGTGCACATCAGTGCTGCATTAGTTCCCAAGTGTCAACAGGGACAGGCTGGCCCTACTTCCCTCCTCCACTACCACCATTGGGGGGTTGTGAGTCTGACCGCCGCAAGGACCGGCTGGACCTGCGCAGGATGGTTGTCTGGTCGGAGCTAGTAGACGAGGGCGTGGCTGGTTGATCTGCTCCCTGTGAGTGACGCATGCTCTCCATCGCCTCAGCAATGCGCGTTAGGACCTGCCTCACAGCGGCCATCTCCTCACATAGGCGCGTCGTGTTGCTGTCCATGGCAGCTTTCATGTCCCTTGACAACCCCCGGATCTCCTCCCTGGTCGAGGCAGCCTCGCTCACTTGCCGGGCCCCCAGGGCATTGAGCTCCTCCTGGCGCTGGCGTATCAGGCTCATGGTGTCGTCTGCGGCCCTGCCTCTGTTACTCCTCGGCGCAGCTTGCTGCATGTGGCCGACATCAGGTGAGCTCGCCACGGGACTGAATGACCCATCCATTGCATCTCCGGCATGCACCTCATGGATGTTGCCATTGGATGTGTTGCATGGGCTGTGGAGTGGGGACAGCTGGGGGCTGGGTGTACGCTGCCCTTCCGGTGTCGGACATGGGTCGTCCACATCACTCATAGGTGCCGTGGCTGCTGCTTCCCCAACGGAGCTATTGGCTGCGGACGGCGTGCCTTCTGGCACTGGCTCCTGAGTGGTGGGGGTGGGTGGTGGGGGTGCTGCCACAGTGTCGGATGGCATTTCGACCCTTGGTGTGGTCGTTGCGTGGGTGGCTTTTGTACGCTGGGCCACTCCAGATATCCCAGTGCCCCTCGATGTACTGGGCCTGGTGCCTGCATCCTTTCCCTTGGCCTGCTTTTTGGGTGGTGGGGCCTGCGTTGCAGCGTCCAGCTCCTCACTGTCAGATTGTGACCCTGTGGGGGAGCAAAACAGGGATAACATCAGTGATGGGTCAACGTGCATCATGCATATGTTGTTGTTGCTGCAGTTCTTTGGATTTGGACATCTACTTTGGGCCTGCAGGTTGTTGGCCAGATGGGTGGGTCATCCGGACATGTGTCAGGGTGACACGTGTGTGAGGTGCTGCATGCATGTGGTTGTGTGGGGATGTGCAGGGCATATATGCAGGGTTGTGTACATGTGTGTGTGATGACCCCATCCATTAGCTGATTCCCAATTCACATTTAGGGGAGGGACTCATGCTTGGCATTGCTGTGTCTTGCGTGGTCACTCACCTCCGTCTGACGTTGTTGCCACACCACACTCCATTTGGCCCACTCCCTCGATGGATTCTATGCCAATGGTGCTGGCACATGTCTCCTCCCACTCCTGCATCTTCATCGGGGATCCACCTCCGCCTCCTGTGCCCATGGCCAGATTCCTGTTGGCCGATAAAATGCTGCGTACACGGAGGCGCAGATCATCCCACCGCTTGCGCACGTCCTTTACGGTGCGGGGGGTGGAGCCCACCGCACTGACTTTCTGCGCCACCTCAGCCCAGATTTCCTTTTTTCTCAGGAGTGCCGGGCGCCGCATGTCGCTAGCGAACACTACATCTGCATTTGCAGCCAGGGTGTCTGCCAGCATTTTCAATTCCTCATTTGAGAAGCGTTCTTTGCGCTGGCGCGCATCGGCTTTCTTTAGGGCCTTGGGCATTGTTTGTTCTTCTGGGATGTGGTTTTGCCAGTTGTGGTGTTGCTGCAGGTCCTGAGTGCAGGGGATGGCAATGGATTGTGTTTTTAAAGATGGCCGCCGGGCTCTTTCCCGTTCCGGTGCGATGACGCTATTTCCGGTTCCGGTGTTTTACGGTGACCGCTAATAGCAGTGACCGCTAATAGCAGTGACCGCTAACAGCGGTGGCCGCTAATAGCGTGCAGCATGAGGGCGGAGGTGCTATCAGCACTTTGGTCGGAGCCGGTAAGGTGCTTTTCCGCCATGGCGGTGGGGTCATTTACCGTCATGGCCCTATGCGCGTGTCCGCTAACTCGTAATGTGACGCTATTAGCGGTCTCCTACGATGGCGGACACGCTAATGGCGCCATGACGGTAAATCACTTTTTTTAGCGCCTACCGTGTAATGAGGCCCAATGCCTGTTAATGCCTTTACCAATGAATGATGCCCCTTATTAGCTCTGTACTTGCACATGGTGCTTACTAGACCTAGCGTGCTGCTAACTCAACATAGTAGTTACTTACCCCACACTTCGAAGCCTATATTGTTGTACATATACCTTACCATTTGCTGGCAACTTTATTACCATTAAGAGCTCCCAGCCTGCACTATGCCCTGTCTATGTCAGTACCTGACTGTATAATACTTTGCTTAACTACAGAGTACTGGCTTCATTTAACTCCTTCAGCCAAAACTGCACATTGTCTACGGAGACATCTGGCACCAGTTTGCATATTGTGACCGCTCACCATTCACTCGTAGTTACATTATTACACTCAACCTTTTGTTGTGTACTTACCCACGACCTGCCTCACACTACGGTCCATACATCAATATACTGAATCTACCAGTCTCTTTTTATGAACGGACGCTCTGCCCTTCCTTACTTAACAACAGAACCTCCACCTTACATATTTATTTGACCTGATTTCCAAGTCATGTACCTCTCCATTACTAATATCGCACGCATACTGCCATTGATCAGCTCTCTCCATGTAATTACACTACCTACACATATTACTGCCACCATGGCCAACTTCCAAACACACAGTACCTTGTTTACAGCTAATACAACAGTGGTCATGCCACACCAACTTCATCTCACTCTTACTATGACCACTCCACTACCACAGTCGGATCGCATACTACCGACCAAATTCTTGCCACCCCTTCAACCAGTTGCTGACACACTCACCTTTAATGGCAAATTACTCACTTGCCCCTCTTGTCCATTATCACCAGTTCAATGGATCCAATTATATGCCACTAGGCCTACACCCAATCAACATTGTTCCATGAACCTCAGAAACCATAGGCTCGGATCCAGACTAAAACTGGCTTATCAACCACTAACTAATGACAGCGAAAAACCCAATACCCTAATCTCACCAAAGAAGAGAACCAAACAAAAGCCCAACAATAATATTCCTACCACAACCTAACGTGACAGAATACTGTGTGCTATCCGACTAATTCACCTGTTATTGACATCCCACATATCAAAGGTGCTTTGATAAATGCCAGATCGATGGTAGGTCATGCATTAGACATTGCTGACCTCATTGTTTCAAACCAACTAGATTTCCTGGCCATAACTGAAACTTGGCTTCATGCAGCTGCTGGCCCAATTCTATCACTAGCCATACCAGAGAATTATACCATACTAAGGCGAGATAGAGAAAATGTCAGAGGAGGCGGCATTGACTTCATTGCTAAAACTAAATTGGGTTTAAGAGTCCTCCCATATCTCAACTTCCCTTCAGGAGAGCTCCTGACAGTCACATTACCTCTTACAGCGTTGAACTCTATAATTATGCATCTTATATATAGACCACCCGGCCCTATCTCAACTTTTGAGGAAGACATCACTTCACTATTCACCACAAACACTAAACCTACATCACAAATCATTCTACTAGGAGACCTCAATCTAGGTCTCAATGACCTGAAAGATGACAATGTTTCAGCACTCGCTAATACTATCACCGAACTAGGCTTCACCCACCGGATCAACTCTCCTACACACACCAAAGGAAGAACTCTAGATTGGCTAACCAACTTCAATTGCGATACTAAAATTATATCCAGTGAACCTTGTGCCTTGACGGGCCATCACCTTATCTCCTTCACCCTACAAGACAGTCTACAACCTAATTTGATGCTCCTATTGGCTCCTCCAGCATTTACTATAAACAAGCACATTATAACAGTGGAGAATGCATTATCATTACTCCAACCTATCACCAGGCTCGCCTCCACCAGCTCAGACCCCTCAGCTCCAGTAGAACTCTACAACCACACGATCAAATAAGCCATGAACAAAATAGCACCCTTAAAATTGTGCAAAGGTAAGCCTCGAGCACACCTAAACTCCTGGTTCACCCCAAATCTTAAAGTATTACGCAACGAAAAAAAAGAAGTGCAGAATCTTTATGAAAAAACAACCCTACTATGGAATATAAGGAAACACTTTCTAAAATCTCGACTAGATACAAATCTGAGATCCTTCAAACTAAAAGAGACACTTATAACAATAGAATTAATAAAGCCAATTCAAACACTAGAGAACTCTTCATCATTCTAAGAGAACTAGAGTCCCTCACTCCTCCAACTGAAGCATGTACTAAGGATAAGACTTGTACAAATATTCAATCAGCACTCTCTAACAAAATTGCTCTCCTACAAGAGAAAATCGAAATCAAAAAACTCAATCTTTCTGGGGACATACCCTTGCCGAACACAAAACCATGAAACCGCTTTAAATTTACCCCAGTCACTATTCATGAAGTTGAGGACATAATAGCCTCTCTAATCCATCCCGATGCCAGGGGGACACTTGCCCGGCACCAATAATTAAAGAGGCAGTTAGAGAACTAGCGCCATTCATCACTACCTTAATAAACTTGTACTTTGATACATGTACTGTCCCAACCAATTTAAAAGATGCATGGGTCCTCCGACTATTAAAAAAACAACCTCAACCCTAACATCCCAACTAACTACAGACCAAAACGACAGTTCCATTTCTTTTGAAAATTCTAGACAGGGCGGCCTATTTGCAGATAGAGGCTTAGCTTGAATTCAACAATCTCCTTGGCCTGCGACAGTCAGGTTTTAGACCTAAACACGGAACAGAATGAGCTTTAATAGACTTGAAAAATCAAATGGACGATTTAAGGGACAAAGGAAAGCTTGCCATTCTTCTCCTGGATCTCTCAGCCGAATTTGATTTAGTTGATCACAAAGTCTTATGCAATCACTTAAATTCATCTGCCCACTTCTCTGCCGAAGCCCCTGCCTGGATCTATCCTTCTTGGATAATCGAACCACAAGGGTCTTCTCACCAACTACAACGCACCCATCACTTTTGGATTACCGCAGGGGTCGTGTGTCTCTCCTACGATGTACAATATTTTCACCAAGCCTCTCTTCCATCACCTTGACAATCTGGGTGTCACTTACACTAACTATGCTGATGACAACCAGATTCCCATCCCCATCACTGGCAATCACGACACTGACTCAACCGTGCTTAACAAAATCTATGTTCTTATCCAAGCATGGATGGCCACTCACGGCCTCTGTCGTAACGATGATAAGACAGAGCTCCTCCTCATTGGCTCTACAGTAAAACAAAATAAACTAAGTAACCAGTTCAAATCTTTCAATATTGACGGTAAAAATATTAAAGTATCTAAGGAGGTAAAAACCTTGGGCTTTTATCTCGACTCAGCTCTAAACCTGAACAGGCAAGTCAATACCACAGCCTCTGCCACGGCATACACCTGCAAGCTAATCAATGCGTGCAAACCATTCCTTTCGACATCAAGTTGTACTACCCTGGCAAGGACATTAATACTGTCTAAAATAGACTATTGTTACGCCTTATACTTAGGGTCGAGTAAACACAATGTCAACAAACTCCAAGGTTTGTAAAATAATGCATTAAGAACTGCGTTAATCATTCCCAGAACGCAGCACATCTCAGCTGTCAGACGTAATACTAAATGGTTATCAGTGAAGGACAGAATTAACTTCAAATCATTAACTCTTACCACAAATGTCTCGCCAATTCAGCCCCTAAATACTTAGCAGGCAAATTCTCTTAAAACACATCGGAATGTCCTACCAGAACCTTACACTCTCATTGCCTCAGGGTTCCTAGATATAAGCTCAAGAAATCAGAGGGTAGCAGTTCTCCTGTAATGGCAGCCAAACTGTGGAACTCCATGCCCGCAGCCCTAAGAGCAGAACCGTCATTCTACAGTTTTAGAAAAAAGACCAAAACATGGCTACTCTCTCATGATGTATAATTTTGTATCACCATACCATACTTTTAAATATCTGTAATGTAATCCTGTAAATTATATAGGGGGTAATTCATAGATTTCAGTGCAGAGGCAGCGCACGCGAGCAGCGCAGAGAGGGATCGTGCGCCAGCGTGCGCCAGCCGTGTACGCTAAACAGCATTCTGGCGCACCGCGTATTCATGGAATTCCCAAGGGAAAAAGAGGCCTGGCGCAGAGAACATCCCGCAGCGCCAGTTACGCCCCCAAGAACGCCCCTTGCGCAAGGAAAAGCCATCAAAATCCCCAATCCAGTGCAAAGGGCTGCGCTAACCCTGGACCAGTTTACAGGGCCGCTACACAGCAAACGCCAAGTGGGGAATGTGTATTCCTGGGGTGCGCTGGAATTATCACACGCGGTAGGGCCTGTGTGAGCGGGGTACGTGTATTACTGGGGTTCGCGGGGAGTTTCACACGCGGTAGGGCCTGTGCGAGCGGGGTACGTGTATTACTGGGGTTCGCAGGGAGTTTCACACGCGATTGGGCCTGTGCGGGCAGGCTACATGTATTTGGGGGGTACGCGGGTAGTTTCACACGTGGTAGGCCCTGTGCGAGCATGGTACGTGGATTTCGGGGGTGCGCAGGAAGTTTCACATGAAATTGGCCCTGTGCGAGCAGGGTACGTGTATTACTGGGGTACGCGGGTAGTTTTACACGCGGTAGGCCCTGTGCGAGCATGGTATGTGGATTTTGGGGGTGCGCAGGAAGTTTCACATGAAATTGGCCCTGTGCGAGCAGGGTACGTGTATTACTGGGGTTCGTGGGGAGTTTCACACGCGATTGGGCCTGTGCAAGCAAGCTATGTGTATTTGGGCGGTACGCGGGGAGTTTCACATGCGGTAGGCCCTGTGCGAGCGGGGTACGTGTATTTCAGGGGTGTGTGGGAAGTTTCACACGCGATTGGCCCTGTGCGAGCAGGCTACGTGTATTTCGGGGGTGCACGGGAAGTTTCACACGCGATTGGCCCTGTGCGAGCGGGGTACGTGTATTTCGGGGTGTGTGGGAAGTTTCACACGCGATTGGCCCTGTGCGATCGGGGTACGTGTATTTTGGGGGTGTGCGGGAAGTTTTACACGCGATTGGCCCTGTGCGAGCGTGGTACGTGTATTTCGGGGCTGCGTGGGAAGTTTCACATGCGATTGGCCCTGTGCAAGCGGGGTATGTGGATTTCGGGGGTGCGTGGGAAGTTTCACACGCGATTGGCCCTGTGCGAGCGGGGTACGTGTATTTCGGGGGTGCACTGGAAGTTTAACACGCGATTGGCCCTGTGCGAGCGGGGTATGTGTATTTCGGGGGTGCGCGGGAGTTTCACACGCGATTGGCCCTGTGCGAGCGGGTTACGTGTATTTCGGGGGTGCGCGGAAAGTTTCACACACGATTGGCCCTGTGCGAGCGGCGTACGTGTATTTCGGGGGTGGTGGTGGGTGAAAACCCTTTCGTAATGCAGGCCATACTGTCCAGGGGTGTCTCTGGGTGCACCTCCCCAGACCTCTATTCAGGTGCTGAATCGGATGATGAGACTTATGTGACGTCGCAGGTGAGTGTTTCTGGCAGTGATTCTGTTCTGTCCAACCCACCTGCAACAGGGGTAGAACCCTCTTTCGGGATGTCAGGTTTGGTAAGTCTGCCTTTGGCGGTTACGGATGCAGGGTCACACTCCACAACATCTGATCCTGTTCCTGGGCCAGCAGATCAGAGGGGGAATGCAGTCAAGCAGCCTCAGGCAGTGCCAGCACAGCAAGGTGCCGATCGCCTTGCCCTGAACAGGTGTGGTGCCTGCCGACGCGGTGGCCGTATGCCACCAGGCAATACTGTATGGGAAAACTCCATTTACAGTATGGCAACCCAACAGGCAGCATCAGTTGAAATGATGGCTCAGGCAATGGAGAGGGTGGCCACTTCCATTATCCCCCCTGAAAGGCAGATGGAGCAACAACAGCAGGCAACAGACTCCATTTGCCGATCACACTGGGAAGACATGTTGGCGTCCAACAGGGACCGACGGACGGCACTGGAGACTCTGCAGGAAGCCATTTCTATAGAGTCACAGGGCCACAGGGAAGCCCTGAGGGTAGAACTCCATAACCTCAGGGAGACTCTTGTTGAACTTGAGGCTTCCACACATTTGAGGACAGAACAGCAGCTGGAGCGGCTCACACGTTCACTCTCAGCTGAGCTGCAGGCAACTCGGGAGGAGATCCGGGCATCACGGGAGGCCATGCGTGCAGAAATGCAGGCAACCCATCAGGTACTGCATGGGGATCTCCGTACTATCATCCTCCAGAACGAGACCTTCCAAACCCGCATGCTTGCTGCCATGGAGGACCATACTAACGTAGCCGTGCAGGCCATGAGCCCATGGAGGTGTTTTTTCTGCAACATCCACACAGGTGGGTGTTGGTGTGCACCCTGTCCTCGGACCTCCTGGGTGGCCTCCCCTCCTGCCCCCCACATGGCCATTTATTATTTTATTTATTTATTTATTTATTTTTTTAACAGTTTGTTGCCTTGTGTGGCTCCCGTGGGCATCCACTGTGTATTCCCATGAGCTGTGTGGGCAGTCTGTAGTCATAACTGTGTGGACATCCCTAGTGGGGTTTGTTTTTGTATTGAACACTGCATGGTGTCTTGATATGTGCTTGTGCATCCACGTCTTCCTCCTTATCCGCAGGTACCTTCTTCATGTCTTAACAAGGCCGTCTCCTTTGCAGATGCAGTTCATGTTGTATGCAGTACACTGACACACTTGCCTGACAGCAACACTCTGGAGTTGGAAGGGGTCGATGTCCTGGCTTATTGAGGTTGTATGACTTACATTACTTTGAGTTTGTACTGTCATATTTTGGCGATGTGTCATGCTGTGTTGCTGTATTGTGTTGCTGGTAAGTATTTGGTCATGTGTGCTGTTTGTTCTTGATTACTGTGAGCATATTGTCTGTGGCCTGTTTCCATTTGGGACAGTGCACTTTGTGACACTTGTGTCATGTGTTGTGCATTCCTTTGTTTGCTTTCAAATTGCAGGACATGCCATGGTGTGTTGGGTGGCGGAGATAGGGAGGGGTTGGGTGACATGGCGCTATTTTCATGTTTTATTTTGCAAGGGGGTAGTCATTCATGCAGCATAAATGTGTGTCTTTTTGTGACACACCATTGGTTGTCTTTCGGTAGGTAGGAATGCACACAATGTAACACTTCCAGGTGACCAATCTCAGGCTGGTATGGTTGTGACAGTTGACTGTCCCTTATGTCATCATCATTGATTGTCAGCTGGTATGTGCCAGGGCTGTGTGCACTCCAAAGGGGTGTGATTTTAGGTCAAGTAATTAGCCACAAGCTGCGTACTGGCTGCATCACCAAGTGCCCTTTCCCCTCCCATTCGCAGCAGCCGTGCTTGTGGTTGGGGATGTGGGGGTACCACCATGTCCACCGGCAGGCCCCGGCGTGTTGCAACGCTGTGCAGAACACATGCTGCCACTATGATCCTGCACACTACTGGGGGCGCGTATAGCAGCTGCCCACCAGAGCGGTCAAGGGAGCGAAAGCGTGACTTGAGCCCTCTGAATGTGCGCTCCACTATGCCACGTGTTGCAATATGGGCTGTGTTGTATCTTACCTCGGGTGGTGTGGTGGGGTTCCGAATTGGCGTCATCATGTGGGTGCTCAGAGGGTAGGCACTGTCCCCTGGGGAGTTGATGATCGGTATCATTAGTGGAGTTGTGACATTACTCAGTATCTGACATGCATGCATGTGCAGGGGCATTTATACTCACCAAGCAGCCATGTATAGCCATGCTGCCCAGCTTCTAGGTCCCGGTTTAGGGTTGACATTCTGTAAATGAAACTGTCATGGGTGGACCCTGGATAGTTGGCATATACTGAGGTGATGATTCCCTTGGCATCACATACTACCTGCACGTTGATGGAATGCCAGTGCTTGCGGTTTCTGTAGATGTGCTCAGTTGCCCTGGGAGGACGTAGAGCCACATGGGTGCAGTCAATGGCACCTAGCACTTTGGGGAAGTGTGACACCCGATAAAAATCCTGGACGACAGCCTGCCTTTCTGCAGGTGTTCTGGGCAGGTATATGTGCCTGCGGACTGATGGGCGTGCAGTCATGTTGGCCAACACCTGGTGCAGGCAGCGTGACTGCATGGCCTGTGACACCCCCCCCCACTATGATATGATATGGCATTTGTAACGCGCCGATACACAAGTATGGCACTTGTCCGCTGAAATGAACCAGTGGCCAAGAAGTGCAGTACATTGAGCACCTTTTCCAAGGGGCTCAGTGCTTGGGAGCACAGGGTGGGTGATGTGAGGTCATCCTCCCACTCACTCACCAGGTCGAGTATTATGTGAGGTGGAAACCTGTACCTCCCATACACCTGGTCATCAGGCATCCCAAAAAGGCTGGTTCTGGGTGTAAAAATTCTGGCCCTAACTATCCTCCTCCTCCTCCTGCGGTATCCCACGACCACTGCTGCGAAGAACGGTATATTCATCTTAGTGTCTGAGCTTGTTTGCGCGTACTTTTATGCTGCATGGTTCCATGTATGCCTGCTTCCTGCTGGCGTACGTGTTTCCGTCTTTTTTGTCGCACGCGTTTGCCCCGTTCGATTCCGTGAATACGTGTTGTAGGCGCGCGTTTGGGCGTTCCGCGCATTTGCCTCCTGTACTTCCCCCGTGACGCCCACATTTTCATGCGTTGTTCCCCATTCTGCACGTTACGCCCCGTGTTACGCCTACTTTTGTTGTGTGCGCTGCACTATGTGTGCTTTCGCTCTGCGCCTAGCAAACGCTGTTTGAAGACGTGTGCGCCAGCGTGGCCATGCAGGATTTTAGCGCACATCCATGGATTTACACGCACACGGACTTCGATGAATCGCTGTGCACGGGTTTCGCTGCGATTTTCGCACTTGCGCTGCGATTTTCACGCTTTTGCACGCTTGCACGGAAATTTTCAGGGCACATTAATTCCATGAATCGGCCTAAAAATGTTCATGCTGTGGCCACAAGGGGGATCTTTTTCAAAAACGGTATTGCAACACATGACCAAATACTTGCACGCCCCGTACACAGGGAAGAAAGTAGAGAAAAGATTAGCAATTTTAGAACTTTGGAAGATGTACCAAGAGGAAAAAGAAGATCCACCACCTGAGAACTGGATGCTTAATCAGCATAAGGGGGAAGGCATCTAGCCCTCAGCTCCCCTTACCTTGTCTGAAATAAAGAGTGTTGCTAAGGAACAGATAGTATATCCTTTACAGGAATTGAAAGCAGCGATGGGGTATAGTAATCCGATATATGAACCCCCTGCTTACAGCAGTGACGATAGTCCGAAAGAGAATAAAAGAAAGGAAGATATTTGTAAATGTATACAAGACATGGAAGAAAGAAACAAACTGTTGAATTTGTCGACAGATATAGACAGAGAAATCAAGAGATGGAAAGGAGAAAAAGACAAGGCTGACAGGGTAGCACGCGTACAAAATGAATGGATGGGAGGAAAGATATTACTCAAGATAGATGGGAAAAGTATCGAGGAAGTTAGGCAAAGAGAAGATACGGATGAACAAGAAAGGAAGGATAAGGAACGAGCGAAGAGATTAAAGGAGGCTGAGCAGAGAAGGAAAAGTAGGGATCGATGAGAACAGATATGTCAGGAGGAGCAAGAGAAAGATGAAAAACAGGCAGAAGAACAAAGACAAAGTATGACAATAGACAAAGAGCGATAGAAGAAAGGGATAGAAAGGAAAGAAAGAGAGAAGAGGAAGAAGCACAAAAGGTGAGGGTTAAAAGATTACAGAGACAAAGGGAGGAAGAGGAAAGAAGGGAAGGTGTAAGGAGGGAAGAACAAAGGCAAGAGGAAGAAAGAGTTAGAAGGGATGCGAGAAAGCAAAGGGAAGCAGAGGAAGAAATAGAACAAAACTGAAGGCAGCAAGTTTCGGATACCAGTTTTGGTTGTAATGAACAAATGAGACCGATCCCAGAAATACGATGGGAGAGAGAGAGAGATATTCTCCCAATAAAGGAGAAGGCGCTAGAAGCACCTAGAGGAACGCTAGATGGGCAAAGGTATGATATGGAAAGCATTGGAGAAAGGATCATTAAGGCCTATCAGCAATTAAGACGAGATGACGAGCATGGAACGATGATCGATCCCAGTACCTCAATCACGAAGTGAGGAGGGAAATCTGTTTAGTGATGAACGCAGAGTATTTTCCTTAAGTAGATCAGGACTACAGAATTCTAACGGCTAGTGAGCCATATCACATGAATCCGTGCATCATTACTGCATGTTGGTACACCCTTAGCTAAGACATGTGAAACTAATCTTGCAGACAATACATCCAAGGCAGCTTTTTCGCAGCTCAAACGGCCCTCTCTGTTCAGAACAGCCCTGCCTTGTAAGATGGAGACAGTGAGGCACAAGATGCCCAGCCGACATACAAGCCACTAGCATGCTGCTACTTAATACCCGGTCCTTAGGAGGTGGTGTTGCCATGATTTATAGATCATCTCTCCAGCTCTGGCAAATTATTAATGTTACCATACCAGACTGTGAGTTTCTTTTTACCAAACGTACAATGGATGCCAATGCTACCATCAATATTGCTCTAATAACTTAATGAGATGTCTGATTTTCAGACTCATCTGAGTTTTGCCATCCTTCCTTTTCTTAAACCAGCGGCTAAACTGATTCTACTGGGTGATTAGAATCTGGGTTTTTGGGACCTCACTGATAAAATGGCTCAACACACCAGCTCCACACTGACTGCACTAGGTTTCACCCACTGGATGCCATCAGCTACTCATGATAAGGGAAGGACACTTGACTGGGTGGCGACACACAACGTAGAACTACAGTGTATCAACACAGCCGCTTGTCCTTGGTCCAGTGACTTTTTTGTGCATTTGTCCTTTTCCTGCATTACTAAGTATAGAAGCAACAAGGACCCCGGGACCTGGGTTAAATGTAGGAATACTCGTAAGCTTACGCCAACTGTCCTAGAACCATTAATTTCCCCTATACTTAAGGAGCTACCTGACCTCACTAGGGCCAATGAACTGGCCGAAGCCTATCGCAATATGTTGACCAAGGCAGCTAACTAGCTGGGGCCTGAAAAAACACGGCTTTATAAAACCAACATTTCCAAAGGTTGGTTCTCCAATGAGATTCATAAACTGAGGTGCCATAAGAAAAAAGCCTTCCAACACTGGAAGAATGAGCCATCTACGGCCAATAAATTGGACTATTCTAATGCTGCCAAACAGTACAAGACTGTCATCCATAAAGCAAAAAGACATTTATACGACAATAGACTTGCTGAAGCACCCTCTAGTACTAGGGAACTGTTTAGGATCCTTAAGGAACTCAAGACCCCATGTTCCATTAAACAGAAGTTGTGAAAGATACCAACTGGTGCACTAGTATTCAGGAGGCAATGAGGGGTAACATTGAAAAGATCAGATTAAATACCTCTATCAATTATACTATCTTAGACTCTTTGCAAGACCCTATGCTCTATAGTCCACCCCCACATACTGCTGCACCCTTCTCCTTTAAGGAGGTAACAGAAACAGAAATGGCAGCCATTCTGTCTAGTCTCAAGCCTACTAAATGCAAGGGAAATATCTGCCCAGCAGTGACGGTTAAAGCCTGTGCAACTCAGTTATCGCCTATAATAACCAAGTTTGTCAACTGCTCCTTCCAAGAGTACGATGTACCTGGGTCTATTAAACAGGCATGAATCTCCCCCCTTCTGAAGAAGCCATCTCTTGACCCAGCCCTGCCGGAGAACTATCGTCCCATTACAAACATCCCTTTCCTTCTCAAAATTCTGGATAGGGTGGCATATATTAAGATTCAGGGCTTTCTGGAAACGCACAACCTTCTTGGTCATTAACAGTCAGGTTTCCGTAAATCACATGGCACTGAGTCCACCCTATTGGATCTCAAATCTAATATCCTGCAGTACCTTGAGGAAGGTAGTACAGATATGCTCATGCTACTACATCTGTCGTCCGCTTTTGATGTAGTGAACCATGACATACTGATACAGAGACTCTGTGACACCGCGTTTTTCTCCCTTAACACGGCTAAATGGGTCAAATCATTCCTCTCTGGCAGTATGGCTAAAGTATTTTGTAACGAGGCCATGGCCGAGAGTTATCTGGTGACATGCGGGGGTGCCGCAGGGGGCGTGTTTTTCCACCACTCTGTTTAACATCTTTTTTTTTAAACATGTTTATTTTAACAGACAGGTTATAACAGAACATAGCTTAATCATTCGTGACATGAAGCATAAACGAAACAACACATTTGTCGCCTTTCCCTCCACTCCCCCGCGTCTTAAGTTCCTTCTTCCCATCCCCGCTGGGGATCCCCATCTTGTACATTTCTTCTAGCTAATTGGGGCTTGTATGTCAGGGCTGGAAAGTTCTGGTCAAAGTCTAAGACTGGGCTCCAAACGTTGTGGAAGCGATGTAGGAGGCCCGCCCCGGCAGCTGTCACCCTCTCAGCGATCAAGATGTCCCAGAGTTTCACCCACCAAAACGGCATAAAGGGGCCTTCCGCCATTTTCCAGGTGTGGGCTATCACATTTCTGCCCGCTAATAAGCATTGAGATAATAGTTTGGCTTTGGGTCCAGACCTTGGGTAGATTCCAGGAATCGGAGCTCCAAGAACAATGGGTTCGGGGTCTAGGGGCAACCGCACCTGAGTGATGTCTGCAATCGTCTCTAGGCATTGTTTCCAAAAGGTTTGAGCCTTAGGGCAGGACCACCACATGTGAAGGAAGGACCCTATTTGGCCGCATTGTCTCCAGCATTTTGGGTCAAGTGTGGGATTCATATGGTGAAGTCTTAGGGGAGGGTAGTACCAACGGAGGAGGATCTTGTAGGCGCATTCCCTATTTGTGATGCAAGATGAGGAGGTGTGGGCCCGGGACCAAATATCATCCTCAACAGGGTGGCACAGGTCTGCTCCCATTGGGCCATATACTGGGTCTTGGAGATTAAGAAATCATTTTGGAGGCGTTTGTATAGCGTAGAGATTCTCCCTCGGACCGGGAGCTCAGTAAGGGTCAGTTCAATAGCTGTGGGGAGGCGGGTAGCTGACTGGCGGGTCTGTGGGTGAGTGCACCAGTGGCGAAGCTGGATATATGTGAATCTATCCTGTTCCCGAATCTTGAAGAGTTCTTTACATCGCTCAAAGGTACAGGGTTGGCCCCATTCGAAGAGTTGTCCTAGGGTCTCCAGGCCTCCCGCAATCCAGGGCCTAAAGTTCCGGGTGGACAGTCCCGGTGAAAAAGTAGGGTTCATGAACACCGGGGAGAAGGGGCTGAGTCCCACCGGGATCCTCTTTCGTTTCAGCGCTGTTTAACATCTTTACTACTCCCCTCTTTAACATGCTGGATAGGGAGGGCTCTCTATGCGAACTATGCTGACAACACTCAATGTCTGATTCGCCTTACTGGGGACTACACCAAAGATACCATTTCTGTTAACCATGTGTTTGGTCTCATTGAATCCTGGATGAAGGATAATGGGTGAGCACTAAACGCCAAGAAGACTGAGGTGGTGATTGCTGGCACTGCTGGCCAGACAAGGAAACTTGGGGGTGAAAATCGTGCTTTTGAAATCGTAGGCTGCCAAATTAAGACAGTCAACAAAGTGAAGACCCTGGTGGTGGTGCTCGATCAGGAGCTTTCCATGAAAGCGTATATCAGTGGCCTGGTATCTAGTACAGGCTACTACTTGAAATTGTTGGCACAAATTAGGCCTTTCCTTAGTAGATCCAACTGTGCGGCAATCGCAAGAGCGATTATTGGGGCCCTCATTGACTGCTGCTCCAGCCTTCTTTGGGGCGTTGGAAAAGGCGAACTGGCAAGACTCCAGGTCATTCAAAATAATGTGGGGAGAGTGATATAGGGTCTCAAACAATCAGACCACGTCTCAGTTGTCAGACAAAATCTCCACTGGCTCCCAATGGAAAGAGAGTGATCTTTCAGACACTCTGTATTACAGACCAATGCCTCCACAGAAATGTCCCTAGATATCTCGCTCAGAAATTGGTCCAGTTGCCAGAGAGAAGGGTCCTGAGATCAAACAACTCAAATTGTCTGCTCATTCCTAAGGCAAGACTGGTTATGGTTGCACAGAACTCCTTTGCCCACACAGCCCCCAGGCTATGGAATGACCTCCCGCCTGACCTGAGGGCCTGTAGCACCTTTCTGAAATTCAAACAGGTACTGAAGACACTCATTTCTGCTAGATACTTCTGCTCGCACTTGCCCTGCCTTCTCATTCTAATCTGTTTTGTCCTATTTGTGTGTCCTTGCGCTCTTGTGCCTATGGGCCTTGTCGACGCACATTACAAATAAAATAAAATAAATACATTAGATTTAGTCTGAGAAGGGGAGGATAGTCACACCAGCTGAGGTTTAGCAATATCAGATGAAGAACGGGAATCGGGCCAAGGGGCAGAGGGAGAGGGTGTGTATATACCCTCAGGAAACTTTGCCATGGATAAGGAGTTGAGATGGTCGGATCTGGAACATCCTAATGAAAGAACGCCAGATCTTTTATCGTACCCCGAGTTTCCCCAAAGACGATCATACAGTGAGAAGGGAGAGTCTCCACCATATGTAAGCAGGTTAAGGTCATTGCCAGCAAGGAGACAGACAGGACGATTATCCCTGCCATGGATAGACTAATAGTGGGATCCGACTATGGGATGGGGTTCACGCAGTTCCCCTTGTTAGAGAAGGGGGAGCAAGACCGCAGTACATTCCATGGCCCCAGATGGACAAGGATAACTTAAAATGCAAGCTCCCTAGTTTGACTTTGTGGGCTGGGATATGGATATATGAATTAGAGAAAATAACAGGAGGAAATACACTGGCCATAGGGGTCATAAAAGGTCTCCTGGCTGCCATTCTTGTAGAGAGGACTGATGACATATGGAGGAGAGCAGAATATTCAAGTGTGACCGCACAAAACATGTGCATGATGGAGCGCCATTCAATAATTGTAGGGCAGATGCTTGGAGGGCTCTCAAGGTACAATATCCTAATACATCTGATATGGGTGCAATTATGAAACCAAAAATTAAAGAAGATGAAGACCCTATTGCTTACATTCAGGATATTCAGGAGAAATGGCACCTTGAAACTCGCGATCCGTGGGAAAAGACAGTGGCATTATTTGACCATATTTTATGCCAGGGGTTGCCTGAACCAGTACATAGGCAGATGAAAAAACAAGTGGGGATGGAAGCAAAGCCATAGGCTGAGATACAGTTGACAATAGTACACCATTGCCAGTTATTGCAAGAGAAAAACAAGAAGAAAGATGAAAATAGAAAAGTGAGGAAACTAAGTTAGTGTCATGATGCCTACTCCCGGAGGACCAGTCCAGGACCAGCCTCCCCGGAAGCAGACATCATGTTCCCGGGGAAAAGGCCAGCAACCCCTAGTAGGGGCCCTTTGGACACTGTCCTGGCGCCTTTGGCGCCAGGCTCATTGTGGACCTCAGTCCTGGCGCCATAGGCACCAGGCTCATAAATGGAGTGTTTATCTGAACTTACCTGATGCAGACCGTGCTGCCAGATCCAGACCTCTTTGAGGCCTGAAAGGGACTATTTTACCTGTGGGACTATTTTGCCACTCGGGCGTGGCCAGGGAAGAATACGTACCTGGAACTACTTTGGGGGCTATTTAAGCCACGCCCAGACAGCAGCTCACGCTTCGCGTTGTTCTGCACCTAGAAGCTGGACGCTCACTGTGTCTGCTCCTGCATCCTGACTCCAGCCACGCCCGCCTCCATCCTGGAACACCTGAAAGGAAAGAAGAGAAGGGAAAAGGTGAACAGAAGAA
Source organism: Ambystoma mexicanum (assembly GCF_040938575.1). Classification (NCBI taxonomy): domain Eukaryota; kingdom Metazoa; phylum Chordata; class Amphibia; order Caudata; family Ambystomatidae; genus Ambystoma; species Ambystoma mexicanum. Next base: position 705,274,314 of record NC_090931.1, read on the forward strand.
CATTACCTGCTTCTACCCGGAGTCCGGAGTCATCACGCCGGCGATCCTAAGGGAACACATTTATTTTAAAGACGCATCGCGTTGCTCGCTGCAGCGCCGCGTTCCACTCACCTGCTCACAAGGCATCTCCGTGCTCCTTAGCGACCATCTGCACGATCCGCCGCATACCTGCGCCTACGTGGGAAGAGAAGAACAAAAGGTGAGCAAAAGGAACATATTGAGGAAAGCCAGATTTTCGCCATAAGACTTACCTGATTATTGTTGGGAGAATCTTTCCTCATCTCGGGTCTGCGCCGCTTCTTCGGCAGTACCGTATCCCGGCCCCTATGGGGAAAAAAGACACATGCATTAGTGGGTGAATATAAGGACATTAAAGGAACCACCCATCATAAACTCACCTGAGTTTACCTTCGGCGAATTGTTTCCTCTACGCGAAATCTTCACTCAGCACCTGTGATAAAAGGGATAAGAGACGGACTACTGAATATAAAGGCAAATAGAAAAGGAGGCCAACTCTTGAACTTTTACAACAGTATACTTACGGCACCTTGCCAGGAAAGTCAAGTAAGCTTGGATCCTCACCAATCCGAACACCAGTGAAGTAACTGGATATAATCGCACCCCTGCACCAGAACCAGGATGGAGAGCTCGTCCTTTCAAACCTTAAGGTGAGAGTTAACAGGGAATTTCGGAGGTGGTCTGAGGAGAGTGAAAGAGGGAAGTGGGAGGCCGACGCGCTACTCCGCAGGTAGTTAATCCCCTTTCTCCATCTGCAGAAGGATTCTCCTGCGAGTCAGACAAGCGAGATTTGGGGGTCCTGTATAGTCGGTCTTCCGAGTTCTGCGCATCACCTTAGAAGAGGCTGCAGCAGTCCAGACATGGTCAGCGTCTCCGTGGGAGTCAGGTGAGCGTTACAGTTAGTTCAGAAAAAGTTGTCATAATACGCCATAGAAGGAGCGGTGTTGTCAAGTGGAGAAGGATTGGGAATGCAGGAAGAAATAGGTACATCGCAGGTGAATAATGTGCGTCCCGATGGACCAAGGTGGGTATGCGTTTATGCCACGAGGCAGAAGTATGGGTTATAGGGAAAGAGGAAGCGGATTTTAGAATAACCAAGGTGGGTTTCAAAACACACAGAACGATAGCCAGAGTGCTCAGGGAGGATATAACCAAGGAGGGTTTACCAGAAGGGCTCCCCCAGTATGTTGGAATTGTGGAATGATAGGACATATTGTGCGCATGTGCGAGAGCCGACGGAGTGTACAAAATGGCCAGTTCTCCACAGGGGGGCCAGTTTATCCACCACCATACAACACACAGACCAGAGAGGGCTTTGCCCAAGATCACACATCTTATCAGGCACAAGCACCACAAGTACAGCAGGTGCCACAACAGGGACAAGCACTAATGAATCCACCCCATGGGCAGTCGCAAAAGGCCCCTATGCAGACACACCAGTATGCGAATACAACACAAGTACTAACACCTAGAATAGGAGGTGTCACTGTGGTAGAAGGAAATCCTTTCACAGGGACGGGGATGAGCTTGTACCCACAATGAGACAGCTCACAGGGTGACTTGATGTGTTCTGTACTATCTGTGACACCAGACCCCCAAGAGGAACCAAGCGTCGATGTGACGATAGGAGGCAAATCTTTTTCTTTTCTTGTAGACACTGGGGCAACTCGTTCGTGTGTACGGGAGGGAAAGTACCCAATGTCAGGTATTGCCAGGTTTCTCTGGAGCTACGAATCTAGTTCCTTTTACTGATAAATTACCGGTCTCCATAGGAGAATGTGACATGTATGTATCTTGGTTATATTCACGACAGACACCAGTTAACATTTTAGGAAGAGATCTAATGACGAAACTTAATATGACAATTTCATTTACTGATCAAGGAATAGTGTGCTTCACTCCAGGAATACACTATTTAAATGTGGGAGAGTTCATACTGGCATTCATAGGGCAAGTGGCTCTGCGAGGCGTTCCAGTAGATCCAGAGATTTTTTGGAGTAAGCATTTTGCTGACATGGCTGCCTGGTCTGGTAGGAAAGATTGTGATGATACCTGATGAGTTTTTAATTAGGCCACAAATACCTATGGAGGAGGAAGGTGGACAGACTATTCCTATAGAGTTGGAAGCAGCTATAGTACGAAGAGAGATGGCAATGCTCTAAGGGACAGACGATGAGGGTAGACAATGGAGAAAAGTAATAGCTCTTGAGGAGGGGTACAGACTGACTGACATAACCAATGATGATATGTTCAGGGAAGACTAAAGCGATGACGAAGTGGTTTTCTTCATGAGCATTACATATTGGATAAGGATAGAAAAAAGCGAAGTCCCATAAAGAATGGCGATAATGCGGCAATGACCAGCATTCTTTGGTTCCATGTGTTAATATTGCTGAAAAATATCGCCATATAAAAATGACGCAATTTTTTTGTTGCAATATTAACCCATAGAACCTGCGAGAGACACCCCCACAACCCCCATATTTTTTTAGAGGGAGCGGGGGACACCCCCACAACCCCTCATCCCATTTAACCCATAAATTATCCCCACAAATAATATTGACTATGGCCGTTCCCGACGACCATATTTATGGCGATATTATTGGTGGGGATAATATTACCAGATACCCATTTTTTCAGGAGGATCTTGAAAAGGTGCGGAGTGCCTTATGCACCACAGGCCCCTATGACATAGGTTTATTGAAAGGGATAGGGGAGGTTAAAATAAAGCTTAAGCCATGAACAATTTTACCCCGAGCAAAACAGTACCCCATGTCTTGAGAAGCTGATGAAGGTATATTTCAGACTATTTCAGCACTGATGAATCAGGGGATTCTGGTGCCAGCAGAATCATCGTGCAATACAGCAGTATAACCGATAAAAAAAATTTAAAGGAGGGTTGTGGAGATTTATCCAGGATTTGAGACCTCTTAACCAGATTGTACACGCTGATTTTCCTTAGTTCCTAATCCGGCAACAATATCGTGCAGTATCCCAGTAGAAGCTCAGTACTTCACGGTGAGCAATTTGAAAAATGCGTTTTTCTCGATCTCGTTGCACAAGGACTCACAAGACTTTACTTTCTTTGCGTTATGCCAAAAAAGACTAAAACATACTTGTCTGCCTCAAGGTTACTGTAGGTCCCCATCACAGTGATCCTACAGATGGATCTAGGTAATATTGATCTGAAGAGTATGGTGATACAGTACGCAGATGACCTATTGATTTTCATTAAAACAGAGGATGAGTGTAGGCAAGACTCAATGCAATTGATGACTATTTTAGCAGACAAAGGATATAAGGTGGACATGGAGAAATTACAGTATTGTCAGGAGGAGGTGTTGTACATAGGTCAGTTAATTTCACATGAAGGAAAGAAAGTGACACCAAAACCGAACACAGTGAGACAAATGCAGCAGTTTCTGGGTTTATTCAATTATATTAGAGCCTGAGTGTTTCATTACAGCACATACACAAAGCCACTTCTGCAAGCATTAAAGAAAACACAAGTTGGTAAGGCAAAAATAGAATGGACCGAAGAAATGGAGGAAGGATTTGAGGAGTTGAAAAAAGCAATTTGTACAGCCCCTGTTTTAGGGATTCCCAATTATGGCGAGGAATTTTATTTGTTTTCACACACAAATGGGTCAGTAATGACAGTAGTACTTACACAAAGAACCACATTGGGTATACACCTTTGACATATTACAGTGGTATTTTAGCCCCAGTTATGAGATGACACTTCCCTTGCAAACATTCTTTGGCAGCTGCCGCGTTTGCAATTGAGAGGTCCAGAAGTATTGTCATGGGCTGTTCTATGACCCTTTACGTGGAGCATGCTCTATTTACCATTCTAGAGATACCAAAAGACACAGTAACATCCCAAAGAGCTTCAGTTTATGAGGTAATGATTTCTAATCCAACGATTACAATTGTAAGATGTAAAATAGTAAACCCTGCCACGTTCATAGATGAACCCGTAGAAGAAGGTGATCATGTGCATGACTGTGCCAATTATGTGGAATTTTATGATGATATACCCTGTGTGAAAGAGAATGCTTTGGCAGGATGGGAGATTCTTTTTATTGATGGTTCTTTGAAAATTGACCAAACTGAAGGGGAAAGGCATGCAGGCACCACAGTAGTAAGACACAGATTAAATGGAGAATTCAAGGTGGTGGCGAGTGCAAGGCTACCATCTAATTTTTCAGCGCAAGCAGCAGAATTAGTAGCGCTTATTGTCACGCTTGAGAAACATGAAGGGCAGGAAGTGACAGTGTACAGTGACTCTGCCTATGTGACGTGAACCGTACACGCAGGGTTGTCATGTTGGAAAAGGAAGGGCTATCTCCGTGCAGACGGCTCTCCAGTGCAAAATGTGTCCTTATTGGATAGACTCATTCAGGCACTACAACTCCCACTGGCCATAGCCGTCGCGAAATCTGCAGCGCATACTAAAGAAACAGACTTTATCTCTTGCGGGAACAAAGCCGCAGACATAGAAGTAAAAAGGGTTGCATATTCTCCAGAAATTGTTGAGATTTGATCCTGAGATTATTAAAGAAAATTCGACTACATCCGTGTTAGTACAGGAAGGGTTTAATATGCTACCAATACCCCAATTAAAAGAAATAAATTCAGGGAAGAGCACCACAGGAATAGCAAGAGCTATGGAAACGAAGGGGGTGTTCTTTATCCCCCTCAGAAGCTTTATGGTGACAGGAAAGCACTGGAAAGCCAGTGATGCCAGTAACTTTATTAAAAGTCGCTCTTCAACAGCTGCATTACCCTGTGCATATAGCTAGAGAAAGTCTTGCTGCTAATATTGCAGAAGACTGGTTCATTCCTAATTTGTTGGAACACTTTGCACTGTTTATGGTGAATTGTATTGTGGGTCAAAAGTTTACTGCTGGGCATACACTGAGAACGATTAGAGGAGTAATACCTCGACCAAATGGTCAGTTTCAGCATTTACATATTGACTACTTCAATATGCTGCAGACATGTAATGGATATAGGTATCTATTAGTGGTGGTGTGCCCCTTATCTAAGAGGATCGAAGCGGGTCCATGCGCACACCCTGATGCCACTTCAGAAGCAAAGTTTTTAGTACGCAGTTTTCCCGAGGTGGGGTGTGTGCAAGGTACTAAGTTCTGATAATGGGCCACATTTTGTCAATTAGCTATTCAAAAAAATAGGGCTTTTATTAAGTATAAAGCACAAGTTCTCTGCTGCGTATCACCCACAAGTGAATGGGATATGTGAGAGACTCACCGGCCTCCTCAAAGCAATTGACTTTGAAAAAGGGATGGCTGTATTGATTACCTCTGGCTTTATATTCCCTACAGAATCAGCCAGGTTCGGAAAACCACCTCATCCTGCACGAGCTAGTAAGAGGGCGTTGAAGGAGAATGCCCATTACATCTCCATCTAGGATCAGGAGTGATGCCCACAGTGTAGCCAAAACTCTAGCTGATGAGATGCATGATTATTTGACATGTATGACTACCAGTATTTCTTTCCTTTCAGATCAAGTCAAGCATCGGGGGGGGGGGGAGGTCTAGGAACATGTAAGAAGATAATTTGGCGACCAATCCAGGTGTACTATAACCACCACCTAAATTATATGTTGGGGACCTGATTCTGATTAAAAACCTCACCCGGAAGTGGTATGAGCCTCGATTTAATGGCCCATTCCTTGTTGAGGAAGTTTCCCCTTCTGCTGTTAAGGTTTCGGGACGACAAGCTTGGTTGCATCTGAACGACGTGAAGATTTATGAAGGCGAGACCCTCCCTCCCACCATTGCTGACCCAGAAGCAAGACAAGAAGAAGTCTTCGATGACTAAGAAGAAGGATGATACAAAAACGAGTGATTAAACACATACTTTATTTGGACTGGAATTCAATAGACACTCTTTATATATATTTTGGCAGGAAGTGCAAGGACTTGCAGAGAAATTCCAGAGGTTGAAATGAACTTTTAGAAATATATTGAAACAGTAAATAATGCATCAAAATTATGCCTAAATGTCAGTTCTTGATGAGAAATTGGAAGAGAGATCAATATCCAGACTCATTTCGTGGGGAATATCTGTTTTAAGTGATACAAATACATGATACCTGCCAATAGTGATGTTCATCGGCTTGTGGTTGCTGTCTTTGTGTTCATACTTCAATCTTACCCTGCTCTCGTTAGAAGAGACATTAATATGAACACTTTTTTTACAGGATCCTAAAAACTGTCCAGTGATAAGAAGACTGCTCATTGCTATAATCAAACAAATTGTACAGTTGCAAATGTAAAGGAAACTCAAATGATTGTATTAAAAATGATTAAGGAAGAAGACGACACGATTATAGAGAGAGCATGAGTTCAGCAAGCAGTGGGATGGCACGAGAAATGGTTGTCCAGATTTCTATGCATAATATATATTTGCATGATTGTTCTCGTTATCTTTTTATTATTTTTCAGTCTCTATTATCTTAATGGTTCTATCGAAGAAAGAGTGCCTATGATTCTCCCCAATACGAGTGTGAATGATGATAATTTCCTTGATCTTATGGGTATGTTAAGAAACATAAAAGAGATGCAGAGGAAGATAATTATCTAGATAATTCAGCTCACCTGGGGAATAACATGTGGTATCAACACATGAAAAAGGTGGGGGAAAGAGCATCAGATGAGAGTTGCTATGTCTGCTCTCTCATCCCCTATGCCATGAATACAGTAAGGACTTTAATTTAAAGGAGGTATCAGCATACGATGCAAAATGCCTCAGCCATCTTGCAGCATGTACTACACGAGGACAGTTCCAAGGAAGCTGGGCAACCTTGCGATGGAGATCAATATGGTCGTTTCCATACCAGGATGACTATATCAAGACCATACAGATATATATAGAGCCGGGATGGACAGACAAAATGCTTGTGTATCCTGCTGCAGGACAGGATGAGGTGATCGTTGAAGAAATGAAGAAAATGAACTGTTCGGAAATAGCAGGATCGCCTGGATGTTGGGAACAAACCCAACTATTCATCTATGTACGAGTGCATACCAAGAGGGGATGGGAAGAAGGAATGATTTCCTGTGCAGCTCATCTGCTGAAAATGGAATACGTACAAGAAGTGCAGAGAGTGAATGATGGATGCTTAAAGTCATGGGCCAAGCACTCCAAGTTACTGACATGGGTAGAAGACGAATCAGGCCCAGCAGTTGTAATCCCATTGGTTAATGCAACACTATATTTCCGTAGCCATGGAAGAACCATGTGGGACATAACAATGGATGCAAAACTACAATTGATGTTCCCGGAATGAGAAAAGGGACAGCTATCTATCTATCTATCTATATTAATTTTTGTATAGCGCTAAATCGCCCGAAGGCCTTGAAGCGCTCTACCAATTATTTTTTATCTATATATATTCATTTTTGTATATCGCTAAATCGCCCGAAGGCCTCGAAGCAAAGCAAAGCAAAGCTGTCCTTACGGATCGATATTGGGCTTGTGGATTTAGAGCCTACTTGAAGTTGCCCAGGAATTGGGGCGGAGTGTGTTCCCTGGTGCTCATCCATGTTCCAGCATTAGTGATTCCTCAGAGCAATCTAAACATTGTTGAATTTCGAAAAATGGATGACCATTTGAGAAAAAGAAGATCACTTGAACTCTGACAGATGGAAAGAGAACATTATTTCTCAGCCAAATCCATAACAGCGTATGAAACCATCTCTGATGAGCACAGGTTGTTCAGCAAGACTGCTATGATAATGACAGCTATATTCATGCGTGGAATTCAAACAGTGTCGAACACCAGATGGTTGCAAATCACCACATGAGAGCTTCTGCAGACAATCAACGCTACCATAAAGGGATTCAACGCCATTAAAGAAGAGCTGAGTGCCATATGATTGATGACCCGCCAGAAAAGATATGTCCTTGATATAATCACAGCGATGGAAGGAGGAGTTTGCACCAAAATCATACCATCATGTTGCACATTTATACCTTCTCACGATGGCCAGAATGGGACCTTGGCAGAGGCCATATCGATGTTGACAGACCTACATACCAAGATGGAAGAAGAGACAGAGGACTTTAAAGATGACAGTTGGTTTACCTCCTTGTTTTCATGGATTCCTAAGTGGTTGGTGAATCGATTCAAGGTTCTTGGAGTAATGCTGGTGCTAGTTATGTTTGGATTCTGTATAGTCAGGATGGGAATTGCCCAATGCAAGAAAACACCAAAAAAGGTAATAGGAATGAAGATCATGATTGATGCCAAAGATGAACCAAACGCTAAGGAGCTGACTGATGACGCTGTCAGAAAATAAATAAAGGCTAACATCGTAGCACCTGAGGGAACAAAGTTTCTGTATCCAAAGAATCATAAGAAATATGTGGGACGATGGGTCTATTGTGCCCCGAATGGACAATGTAACTACATGACCTGGAGTGTAGATGAACATGTCAAATCAGCAGGCACCCTAAAGGGGGGTGATGAAAATATGAACACCTAAGAAACACTTCTTCAAGAGAAAACACCAGGCTGTAGTAACACTTGAGGAGGTGATCGAACACTCGACCAGAGGGGCGGAATGTAGAGGAGCAGCTGTATACCTCTGGAGGAGACCCCGCCCTCTTCCTCCTATATTTATGAGACATGAGACCATGCCGTGTTTGACACCAGCAGCTGCCAATACCGCAGTGTGTGTTCGAAAGATGATACCCGTTGAGACAACCCTACCGAATGTATCCCCAAAGTGATGACAACCTAAGGGAGGAACTCCCTGAAGGAATATGAGAAAGAGTAAAGAAAAGAAGTTAGTGACATCATAAAAATTATGCACGACATCCCGAGATACTGGCTGAAGAGGATGTATAGATCGTAAAGAAACTAATGACGAAGTTAAGAATCAAGTGAAATTTTAAATACAAAGAAGAACATTACTCATGCACAGAGTGCTGCAGAAAATCAACTGTTCAATAAATGTACAGATGCTGAAATGCAAGGTAGACTAAGTCATCATAGAAGCTGGCTATTCGTCGTGAATAGACACAGGCAAAGCCGCCATTATATAGAAGCTGGACATCGGTATCTTGAATTTAGTAAGCCAGGACCTATGAAGCGGGAAGGGAAAACTGTGTTGCAGCAAGAATAAGCAGAATCGTGGAGCTGCAAGACGATGGTTGTCTGGCCTGGAGTCAAGACTGAAGCAGCCAAGGTCAGTTATCTATTCTGGAATTGAGAAAATGTGCAGAGGATGAATCATCCCTTGTTAATGTGCAAAGAAAGAACACCAAGAGTGCCAAGTTTAATTAATTTAGAGCATTTCAAACCTGCAAAATTGACCAAATTGTGGTCTCCTGTCACGTGAGCTAAGGATGAAAATAGAGTTCAAACTTGGAGTCCTAGATACGATAGTGAGTGCCCTCACTCCCATGCTTTTTCAAAGACAAGGATACTTTACAAGGCCAAGTACAAAGACACTCTTCATGGCAGAAGGCATGGGCAATGAGAGATGCTGGGCTAATTGGGTGGGGAGGTAGTGTCATGCCCCATCTCCTTGCAACTGGGTCTGGGCTTACGTGCTGCTAAATAAACCGAATGTTCCCGACATGGCACAAGAGTGCCAACCAATTATAGTAGTCCATATAACGAAGACCAATGAGAAACGGTGTATCTAATGTTTCTGAAGATTACATGTTTTAGAGGTAGGCATATGTTGTCCACCTGATAATGGGCAGCCAATCACAATCCTGGTTCCTATAGAAGGTATACTTATATGTTCCCCTTAGCCAATCCCAACCCTTTGATAGGTTTTTCATTATTGCCATGTAGTATGATGTGACTTCTGACATATTTAAATTAATTAAAATAATAAAACAGTACTTTGCCATCTTCCTGAGTTGGTTCAGTTATTTGGACTCTGAATTATTCTGTATGATCCCAACCATTACATATGCCCGTTCTAAAGGGCCCTAAACTCACAGTATTCTGGGAGTTGTGGTTCTTAACAAGTTTACCAGATGCAAATGTGTTGTTGGTTTTACCCTTGGGTAAGGGAGATTCAATGAGTGGAAGAGAAGGTGAGCGGGAATAGCTCATAAAAGCTTCAGGGACTTCATTCCCCTCGCCATCCTCTCTGTGATTCTACCGTGTCTCACCTGGGGTATTCCTTTGAGCATAACCCTGGGTTCCCCTACCCAGGTGATCCTCCCCCATAAACTGGATCCAACAGCAATGGCCATGTCCTGGCTACTTGAATAAGGCATTCTCAAGGTTTGTGTTTCGAGAATACCCTCAGGTTTCTCACATGCCCTTCCCCTTTGCTGTTGTTGCAAGCCTCCCATCATAATCCCGGGATCGGTATTGCTGGGATTTTTAATCCCTTCCTGGTTGATCATGGCTTGCGTATGAGAATATCTAAAAGGTTATTTTACTTCTCTTTCTCTTTCTATTCTCTTTCCCCTTCCTTGAGTGTCCATCAACTCCTCCTCTATCCTTTCAGAGCAGATCTCTATAGCATGGCCCTTCTCTCCACAAAAAAGGCAGGGTTCTAATTGCAAGGTTTCAGCTATCTCTAGAGATGTAGTAGAAGTTGATCCTCCCTTACTCTTAGTCAAGGATATCCTGAGCTGGGGAACTGGAGATGTCAACAGTTATACACAATCTGTAAATCCTCATTTGACAATGGTCTCAACTTGGAACCACAAGTGAACGCAATAGCTAAAAAATACTTGTACCTCCTGTGATTACTGAGAGGGATACTCCATTACCTAAGCTTTGCACAGAGAACCTTTGCAATCATTTCCTGGGTATTATCTACCTAGATAGGCCCAAACGTCTCACCGAAAACAACTACAATGCATCCAAAATACAGCAGCCACATTACTCCTGAGACGAAATAGAAGAGACCACATCACAACTACCCTAAGAAGTCTACACTGGCTACCAGCAAAGAAACACATCAACTTCAAAGCCCTCTGCAATGCCCACATATCACTACATGAACAAGGAGCCAAATTCATCCAAAGAAAACGCTCCTGAGTTCAGTCGAGAAGAGACTTAAGATCTAGTACTGACCTCCAAAGAGAAACAAGACACTCCGAGGAAAGAAAGTTTGATAGCCAAACTAAGAAAATTGATCCTGAATGAAATAGGAATGATGGAAGGCCACCTAACTTTCAGGAAACTACTGAAAACCTGGCTATTCAACTTGCTGAGATAAAAAGGCCAACATGTACCCCCATGAGCGGACCACCCAACCCACACAATCCCTGCTTCTACAAACCATAAGCTGGAAACAAGGACAATAAGGGGTAAACGGAGAATGAAAGACAATAACATCGCTACAATTACCCAGAGATCACCCAAAACCCACTAACCATTTCTCTCTTTAACACAACCCACACTTCTCCCCTGCAACTCTTGCCTAGAGGACTAGTGAAACAATCCACTAAAACACCCAAACCGCACATCAACCACCGGGCTGGGGAGTCCGAGGACCCCACGAGAAAAGCTCCAGACCCTGAGGACCAGAGTAGGAGGATTGCAGATGAACCTCAAGCTCACAAACCTTCTACAGTCAGGGGGCCCAGAAAACACTTTACAAATTACAGGATCAGAGCCAGCACCTGAATCATTGGTGGTGGCCAAAAATTGCACAAGAAGCATATTTACAGTAGTGAAATTCAGGTTCGGAATTGGATTTGGCTACATGCTACTTTGGGACTCTGGTCATGAAGTGTAAAGCCTAATATGGTGGTAGGACCAGGACCCAAACATAGAAGGACCCTCTGCAAATCACCCACAAAGGCAGAGACACCCCAGTAGTGTTGTTTTTTTAAAAGAACGTTATTTATTCACAGGTTCACATACAGCACGATAGCCATAGAGTACATCAATGCATCAATACAAACATTACTAAGACACTGCACATCACTGCATCATAAGGAGGTTGCATGCTAGTAGAGGTACCCTCGACAGTGTTTAACAGGAAGTATGCAAACAGAGATTAGCAATTTCCCCCCCCCCCCACTTGTTCCAGCAGGCTAGGATCCCATCCCCCGTCTCATCCTCAGCTGCTTCCCCACTCCCCGGCAATTCTCCAGCCATCAAGAAGGCGCACACAGGGACCCAGATATCACTAGGCCTAGATCTAAAAGGCTGCATTCTACAGTATTCCTGTTCAATATCACAGCACCATGCTAAGTCCTTGTGCCATTTTGTGAACGTAGGCACCATCTGGCTTGACCAAAGCATTAAAATGCAATGCTTCGCTAGCAACATGCATATGGACAGCATCTTCCTCTGCGCCTTAGGAATCCCTGGCAGCCAGCGAAACATACAGCAAAGGATAGCTAAAGGTACCCCCAGGTAAATCATTTCCCCCGTCGACTTAGTCACCTGCTGCCAAAAGGTTGTCAGAGCAGGACAGCTCCATGTAACATGATTAAACCCAGTGCTTTCGAAATTTGCATCTGTGGCAGCGACCATCGCTAGAGCGGTCAGATTTCTGCTGGACCACGGGCGACAAATAAGCCTGATGAAGAATTCTATATTGTATAAGCTTAAACCAAGAGATAATCACCAACCTCTGTCCTTGCATATAAACACATATATTTCCAATCCCTCACCACCCAGTTCACAGCCAATATCCATCATCCATCGCCCATGATGTCCTACTCGCTAGCGCCGCCCTAGGCGTTGAGCCTAGCGCCATTCGATATATTGTCGGGAGCACTCTCTTAACATACTTGCCAACATTCTGTGACCAAAAAGATGTAGGATTTTTCAAGTTTCAAAAATAATAATTTGCATAACAATGACATCACAAGAAAATACAAAACATACATTGTTGGCACCATTGAAGTATTCTAAAATACACAACCCATCAAACAGCACAACATGGAAAGATGTTCAAATGTTAAAAATGTATAATTCTAAATGGTAAGTTAACACCAAATGCAATTACACAGAAGGTAATCACACAGAGCTGGTAGGCAACGTTTACCACTGCTCTCTAGCAGCAGCAGCCTGGGGAATAGATATGTATTCCTGCAGTGCAAGTTGAACACTGAATGCCATGGAGACAGATACCCCTCTCAGTCTGATAGGCAGATGCTATATGATGGTTTTATGCTCTGCCACTTGCCTTCACTGGTGGTTCACGTAAGGGTTGTACTGGCAAGAGTACAGGACAGAATCACGTAGCTGTCAGGTCAGTGTATTTGTCCTGCAGCCTGCTTTAAAGTCACATAAATTACCTCCCACTGTGAAAAGCAGTAGGATCTGTCACACAAATCTGTAGGTGGTAGGACTGCTTAAAAAGCTGTAGCCTACTGCCTAAATCTGTAGGGTTGGCAAGTATGTCTTAACATTAGGAGCAGTAAACAAGAACTTCAAGAGAGGAAATACCTGCAGTTCCTCCATAAAATGTGCAGACCAAGCTCGAAATTCCTCCCGGATTCTAAAAAACTGAAACGCCAGCCCAAAGGCATTACCCAACTTATCCCTGAATACCCCCCAGGAGACAAACTTCCCGTCCGTGTAAAAATCAAACATATGATTAACCCCAAAACGAGACCACTCCCTCATGATCTGTACGTCGCACGTTCGGCCAAACATTGAATATCCCATACCCTAAATTCAGGGGTATATGGAAGAGATACCTGCATTCTCTGCCACAGCCTCCTCCAGGCATGTACCCTACATGCCGCCGGATCGAAAAAGCACTTATAATTGATCCGTCTGGAAATCAGGGTACCTTGCAAAGAATACAGGATGCTGACCTCCTCTCAATCCTAACATGGAGAAAGAGCTGGAAGCCAGGCAGCCAGTTTGACGCGAATGACACCTGCATGGCCAGGTAGTATAGTTCTAAATCAGGAACTCCCATGCCCCCTTGTTCCCACATGCCAGATCTGCACTTGCACTTTCTGAGCACTCACACCGCCGGCTTCTTTATCTTCATTATTATCATTATAATTGCCTTTCGTTCCCAGGTTCCCTCCCCGTTGCCCTGCGGGTGCTTTAAGACACAATATACTTGATTTATAAGCGCCATACAAATGAACAATAGATAAAATAAATGCCAGTAAGCGTTTCCCATTTAATCATGGGTGCCTTCGGGCTCCACAGCAGTTTACTCATTAGTGACTTTGGCACAGCAAAGAATTGAGCACCAGGCCGCACCGGGACATTACGAAATAAGTACAATAACTTAGGAAGTATAACCATTTTAATTATCCCTACCTTCCCCAGGAGTGAAATTGGGAAAGACACCCACCCATCGACCTTACATCGAAGCACCTCCAGATACGCCCTATGGTTATCCTTAAGCAACTGAGAACGGTTTCTTCTTACCCTTATGCCCAGATACTTTGTGGAGTTTTGCTCCCACTGGAACCTTCTGGCTCCAAAGGGCTGCACAGTAGTCTCATTCAGTGGGAACAGGATCAACTTAGCCCAATTGACCCACAACCACGAGAGACCCCTAAAAGCCTCTATGTCTTGCATGAGAGGTTGCAAATAAATTGTCAACAGGGTCCCTGATATAAAGAATAATATCATCATCATAAAGTGAGATCAACTCCCGCTCTCCTCCGAGAGCGAGCCCCCTGTGCTTATGAATTGTCCTCAAGCGCACCGCGACTGGCTCCATTGTAAATAGAAGCGGGGATAACGGGCACCCCTGACACGTCCCTCGAGCTAACTCAAAAGGTACTGAGTGCCTGCCAAAAAGACCAATCTTTGCGGTCACCAAAGAGTACAGGACCTAAACACATGTCAGGAAGTATACCAGCAGCCCAATCCTTTCCAGAACTGCAAACAAGTAATCCCAAGCTACCGAACCAAACGCCTCCTCTATATCTAGTAGCACCCCTATCATCTGCACGGTGCGATCAATCTGAGCCAACACTCAGAACAGTCATCGTAATTTAAGGGCCGTAGATCAGCCTGGAATAAAGTGGCTTGGTCTAGGTGCACAAAAGAGGGAAATAATGGGAGTAGCATATCTTCAAGTATTTTAGAAATATTTTCTTAGCCATATTAATAAGAGATATTGGCCTGTAAAAGGCGCAGGCCAATGGGTCTTTATCAGGCTTTAATATCAATGAAATTACTCTTTCCCGCATCGTGGGAGGCAGCGATCCTGTCTGCAGGCCTTCTGCTATACCCGAAGTAGGTACTCTGCAACGTTGGGGCAAAACTCCTTAAAGAACTCAGAGGTAATCCCATCTGACCCAGGAGCCTTAGCATTCAAGAGACCTTTAATTGCAAACAAGCAATACACTGAGACCGGTCGCTGTGGTTAGTCAAAATTGCAGAGGAGCGTATGAACAGAGCAAACTTTAAGACAGTAACTGTCAGATTCCCACGACCCTTGAACAAGTAGTGTAGCCATGGAAATCCTCAAGATAATACGACCCTTGGGTGAACCTGACAAAACACACCAAGGATAATATTAGCCAGAAGATGGAGACAGTTGAACTTTTGGATCGCACTCCGAATTTCTGGAAGGTGGTCAACAGACGTCAAGTTCCTGCAGACAAATCATCCAGATATCACATCTGACTCCAGGCACTGTCTTAAAGTAATAAAACCCAATCGTGATTTGACTTGTGAAGGGCGAACAGCAGGCAGAACTCAAAATTACTGATACCCAGAGAGACTAAAGAAACCCTAGTGTAATCCAATAACCAAAGATGAAAACCCCAAACAATCAAGTCTACAAAACAATATTGATAACCAACACAATGCTTACCAGGATAGTAATCGGGAAAGCTACCTCTGGTCTGCCAGGAACCTGAGACCAACGGTACAAGGACATCTAAAACTAAGGTGGTAAGTCTCTAGTCCAAGCTACCACCGAAACCACCGGCATGAGGATGCCTAACCCTAAGGTGGCGAGTCCCAGTCTAGTTGGCCACCGGACACGACGGCACAAGGATGCCTGTACAGATGAATGGAGTCTAAAGGCAGACCAGAAATAGGAAAGGTAAATGACAGTGAGTGGTTCCCAGTGGAGTCCGGAGCAGGTTCTGTGTTGGCCAACTGTTGGAGACAGAGATGAAATCCAGGAGTTCCAGGTGAGGTGAGTGATGAGGGAAGCAGTCCCTATGATGTGTAGAAAACCAGGGTCCACCGTATGGAGGAAAGTAATGAAGTACAGTGTTCAGCAACGTAGGAAGGGTATTGAACTCAAAACATAAATGCCAAAAATGACTAACAAACAATCCTAAGACCCACCGTAACTAATGAGAGCAACTCAAGAAATGCAGGCAAGGGCAGGAGTGTAGCAGGTCAAAGAGCAGCCAAGGATAATCAAAGAAGAAGCAAAGAATAAGCCGACAAGGAGGAGGCAAAGCAGTCCGTAACGTAGCCAAGGTTTGTCAATGTGCGAGCGGAGAAACAAAGCCGACAAGGAGCAGTCAATCAGTCCGTAACATAGCCAAGGTTTGTCAACGTGCGAGACAAAAACAAAAGCCAACCAGGATCAAACGTGGTTGACAATCCAGGAAGACAAGGTCCGTGGTCAATGAAACGAGGCAAAAGACAGGTTGCAAGAATCAGGAACAAAGCATGATCAGAAGCGCCGTACAATGGTTCCGGGTTCATTTAAATGCCAGCTGTCACGTGTTTGCAGCGTTGCACACGTGGCCGGCATAGAGCAGAGCGTTGCCCTAATCGTCATGGCAACCGACACCGCTCATCCAGACAGGAGCGTGCCGTAATGAATACACGCCTTGTCCCGGAAACGGGCTGTAAATCGTACTGAAACCTACTGATGTGCCAAGGTTTAGTTCTAAGAACGTGAGACACACTTCTACTCTGAGCACGAAGCAATGTCTTCAGTATCTGCGCCTGAATCCTGACAGTAACTAAGAATTCAATAGTATCTGGCAATGAGTTATCAAAAATATAATATTTAATTCCAAGACAATTTGGGCATCATTAAAAGTTAATATCAGTAAATATAAACCACTTCAGCAAGTGTGGGCCCCAATGGATAGAAAATGGCTAATACTGGAGTGGTGACAAGAGACACTTCACTTCACAAAGAACATAGAGTAAAAACATACATCATACTCAAAATTAATCGAGAGAACAAGAGACACGTAACATCACAATTATACAACATGGGTACTGTAAAACATTCTCATAAAATCAATAATGCCGAATAAAGAGCCATATCAATGAAGTTCAAAATGACCAAACATGTTTCTTTCCCATATGCACATCGTATATTATTCGAGGGAAGTTCTTCAGGGTTTTTTGTTCTAAGTAGCAGAGTCTCTGCCGTTCAATCTGAGCGGTACATATTGTTCTGTTCCAATATATTGTACTCTGCAATAGGTACAAGGAATACAATATAAGCAACTTGTTAGTGGTTGCTCATGGGCTAATGGTTAACCATTACCAAAAAAGGTTGAACGAAAAAGGCTATTAATCGCTCACTTCATCTATTCCACAATTTACCAATGGTAACTGTTAACACTGGTAATGGGAGCATAGGGGTATCAATCCACCAACCCAGCTTCACCCTACAGAGGTATAAAAAGAAGAACCAGACATTAGTGACAGGAAGTCACTATTAGTCACTATTAAAAACAGTACTGTTCCACACGTGATATGATTAACCGCATGGCAAAGGCTTTATCTCACGGCCCATGGAGCAAGCACTCGGATGCTATGTCAAATTACATTGGAATTGTAAAAGTTGTAAAGCCTCTTGATGGCAAAAGGGTGAGCAGCCTGAGCATCAAACATTGTGGAGCAGGGTGAATCAGTCGTCACTCCACCCCCAAGTTTGGACCTAGGTCGCATGGGAAATCTGTTGAGCAACCGGAATACTCTTTAATTTCAATGGTGGTCGAAAGGAGACCTATCTATTCATAACAGTCATGTTGCTAAAACCTGACAGTTGCAAATTCGTACTCATGCTACGAGTCTTGCTACTCTCTATCAATGTGTTATCTAGTTGCTGTTCTATTTGCAAGATAGGATAGGTAAAGAGCTGGTAAACTCACTATGGATGTGCTGCATTGGATGGAGTCTCTATATGTTTCTTAGGACCAGCTAATAAGTCGGCATTAGTGGCCAGACGGCGGTTAGTAGTCCGCTTGGAAATATTAGTGTAGAAATGGTTTTGTAGACACCTGCATTTTGTAATGAAAAAAGGAAAAAGAAAACAACGGAGTGAGCCTGTGTCTCGTCCAGCACGCAGGGTAACATTCAAACTGTTTCTAAACAAAATTAATAGGTACGTGCTGCCACCTTACTTACTGAGTATGCAAAGAGTTGTGTGTGCTCCGCGTTGCCCATGGGCATTCTCAATATAACATCCAGTTTATCGGCGTCTGTGTTACGCTAGTGAACGATATTGACTAGAGTGACGCTCTGTCATTTGGTTTAGTGCTCTGGCGTAATGCAATGCGGCCATCTTGCATTAGGCTCTGTTCATATGCTGCTCTGCAATTTTGACTAACCACAGTGACGAGTCTCATTGTATTGCTTGTCTACAGTTATTTCCAGGGTTGACCAGCCTGCTTTCTCCCCCCCGGGGTTCCTTTTATTGTATAGACCTTTAATTTCTGAATATACTCAGTAGTGATAGGTACACTTAGCACTTCGTTTGCGTGCACATCCAACTCCTCCAACACGGCCTCTCCCGCAAAAACCCACAAAGCATCAAAATGCACTCCCCTCTAGCAGCATTCAGTCTCCAATAAAGCTCATGGAATTCCACAATAATTACATCAGGCTATGAAACTAATGCGCCATCTGCACAACTAATCGCCGGAATATCAGTTTGCCCACTGGCACCCCTCAGCAGCCCAGCTAAGTATCTCCCTGGTCTCCTCTCCTCTCCATACCTACGTGCTAGACGTGGGGTCACGAGAAAACGCACCTCTCTGTCTGCCTCGTCTCTAAAGCTGTCAAGGGCTGAGCAAATTGACACCAGGGATTCCTCAGTAAAGTTCTCAGACTGCAATTCCTTAAACTCACCTTCCAATTTGCCCAGTCGCCCTCATATCATCTTTAGTACCCCACTTTCAATTGAAATACAGCGCCCTCTCAGATATACCTTAAATGCTTCCCAGAGGTTCCCAGCCAAGGCTACCGAACCCACATTACAGGGAAAAAATGTTGTTACGATCTCCTGCACCTCACTGCAATATACCACATCTAGCAGCGCTTGACCCTTAAAGCACCAATGAGGCCGGACATCCAATACATTCTGAAGCCGAAAACCTCCACAGAATAGGAGAGTGGTCAGACAACATTCTCGGCAGCATACTACAGCTCTCAGTTCCCCAAACCAATGCCGGTCCCACCATAATATAATAAATCCGGGATCTCATATTGTGCACTTAGGAGTAAAAAGAGTAGTCTCTCTCATCAGGATGTAACGTTCTCCACAGATCTACTAACCCAAGATCCACCAGCCCACATCTATCTTGCTCTGCATTCAAGATCGTATTAAAATCCCCTGCAACTATAAACTGAGTATGCAAATATGCCAAGCACTTAACCAAGAGAGTCATAAAACCCCAGATACACATTAACCAAAGTCACTTGGTTCCGAGCCAGAGTCCCCGACACTATAACAAACCACCCAGCTGTGCCCCTCTCCTGGTGCAGCAGCCTGAACCCCAGTGATTTGTGAATGACAATCGAAACCCCCCATGAATAGGATGAGTCGGATGTTTAAAACCGGGCATCTCCCTAGGACCTTGCCAACTCCTCATTCAGTTTCCCCATCAAATACATTTCCTGAAGAAATAGGAAATAGAATTTTAGCCCCATGGTGCTCTTCATATGCTACAATCTTGCACATTTTAGCATGGTTGGAGGAAGCATAGCTCAGGGGCAACGCGTTTGTCTTGGAAACAAGACAACGCAGTGCAACACAGGCTTGAATCCCGATCCCGTGCTTAGAAACCACTCCTGGTATTAAGCATGTTATAAATGAACAATTATAAAGTAATTAATGGAAAATTATAAAGTACAGCGCTCTTATGGTGGAATGCTAGCCATCAGCTAACGTGTCTCAGTGCCTGAGGGCATACCCCTCCAAGTCCAGCATATCTTAGCAGTAAACGTGTGAACTCTGCAGTTTCCTACACTCACATGAACCGATTTTGCATAAACCTCCTGAACCATAATAACATCAACCCAACCCCCTTTCCAATCACTGCCCCCTCCCCTCCCTGAATATGCTTCCTACCCCACTCATTACCTGACCCTGCCGCCCCCACCCCCACTGCCCAACCCCAACCAGCAGTGATACCTCCCCAATCCTCCCACCCCAACATCTCCAACTCCCCTTTCTTGAGCACCTTCCTGGGGGCGTCGGATTCAGCGACTTCGTTAGACCAACAAATACGAGCGACCTCCGGAGAGAAGGAGGCCCAATGTACTAAGACAAGTAGCAATTGGCCCATTTCGTTATATATCGAACAAACCAAATCACAACGTGAGCTCTGCTCCTGGGGCCACACTCCCATCCAATCGCCCCCCAACAGACCACACTTACAAAAAAGCAAATTTAAGTCAAGGTCACATTTCTAAAGCAACTCGAGGAACCTCCCATTCAATGATGCTTTCATGTGCACCTCCGCTCCTCAAGCGTTAGGCAGGGACTCAATGAAAGCTATTGCTTCAGCTGGCACTGTAAAAAAAATGAGTCTTGTTCTCATGGATAACCTCTAGTTTAGAGGGGTACAACATTGCATAATGCAACCCCCTTTCCCTCAGCAAGCGCTTTGTTGCTGAGGAGAGACAGGCCCTTTGCAGAGATGGGGTGAAATCCTGGTAGAATGACATACTGGCCTCCTTATAATGTAACTTTCCGAGTTTCCATGCTCTGCGCAGGATAATATCACAGTCACGATAGTTCAACAGTTTCATAATGACCGGTCATGGATTTTGCCCCAGCCTTGGCTTCTGCACAGACACCCGGTGTACCCGCTCGACCAGGAATTGAGGGGGGAGTGGGGGATAGCTCAGGACCTCATTAATAAAGGCTTTCATGAACTGTTCTGTATTTTGTGCAGGCACGGACTCCGGGATCCCCCCCACTCTGATGTTGTTACGTCGAGATCTCACTTCAAGATCTTCATTCTCATATCGAATTTCCCTCACTACGCGCTGTAGCCCTCAAATCGCCTGGGTCACTTTGCTACTCGTATTCTCTAGGACCCTCACTCTGTGTTCTGCTTCACAAAGGCGACTGCTATCCTTCTCAATCCTCTCCTGCATGTGGTCCATTTTGTACTCCATACTATCTAGTTTAGTGTTCACAGATGTGAAGCCGCTTTTCATCTCCACCAGCATTAAGCTCAGATCTGCTGTCTGACCGGATGACCCTCCAGGCGTAGCTGCGACCGCACTGGCACGGCGCCACTCCCTCCAGTCTGGGCGACTTGGAAGCAGTCATAGTGCCCTTGCATAATGGCAACCCCTCCTTCTGAGTAAACTGCAGGTGACCCAGCTTCTCATTCCATTTGGCCATCCAGTAACAGCGTACAAGTCACTCTGTGGTACTACCAAAGCTGGTATACTTATCAGTACCAATGAACACACTCCTCCCCATTTTGGCGGCAATTTGATATATGCTCCTGATCCGCAGGCCCAATAGTGATCCATCAGAACTACTGTTCCTTTCTTCATGCCTAGGATGTCAAAACCTCGACCACACTTGAGGTTTTCTCAAACTTTCATTGTACCATTGTCCCTGAAACATAAAGATGCGTTCTTTAGGGTTAGTATTTGCAAAGGTCCCCCCTCATCATCAACCCATGTTAACAATCTTGAAGTCTTAGGCCACTGTTCCTTGCATTCTTTCTCTGCGTCTATCACAACTGCTTCCCATTGTCCGGTTAATGCTAGTGTTTTGCACACAACCAATCCATCAGCGCATCCTTCAGGAGTGAGCACTGTTCCTTTAATTCGTAGCTGGCCTCTTTCCCAGCATTTTCGTCTTTTCTCACCAATCTTGACTTCACATTGGAGCATCTTCTTTTATTCTGGCTTTATTCCTTGTCCATTTACTCCAGGCTGTTCATGTTTTATTATTCAGTGCTTTGTTTCTTGATTTTCTCTTGACTTTATATCTTGTACCTAATTGTCTTCTCTTGGATATGTCGCTTTATTCACCCACACCATGGATGCTGTTCTGCCTTGGAACTGTCCACTTGTCAGTCAAAGTGCAAGGCGCATCAAGCAACGTGCCTTTTTCACTGAAACTTTGGTGGCTATTAATATTTTAGATGTTCCCAAAGCATAAGGCATAAGGGAACACACATAACAGCTTTTGTCTGACGTTCTTCTTCCCACACTTTTCATGTGTTGATATCATAGGTTATTTTTTAAATGAATCGAATTATCAAGATATGTATTTATATATTCATGGTTTTCCTCAACATCCCATTTAAATCGAAATAGACTCTTAGTTATATTGTACAAGTCCAGCGGTAACCATGCTGGTGCTACCGGCGGGTTGCGCCAGACTCGCAATATTTACCGGTGCCTGCCTTTCTGGTAACACTGGGGTATTACAACCCTGGCTTTCCGGGAAGTCAGGTGCCGCTAAATTGGTAATCCCCATTCCCATTAATGGGAATGGGGATTAGCAATGGTCCCCATTCCCATTAATGGGAATGGGGACCACGGAGGCACCAGGACCATTAATAACAGTGCCAGTGCTTCTGTAACTCTGTGGGTGGGTGCTGTTCTGCCTGCCAGGTCTGACCCTAGCAGGCGGGATGGCACCTGCCCGCAGAGTCATACTGTGCCGGTCCCGTAACAACGGTACCGGCAGGCTTACCGGCACCATTGTGCCCAGACTGGCACTGTCAGAATGAGGCCCACTGTGGGCATCAGTTCTTCCGCTAGATGGAGGAGTAGGTGGGGTTCTCTTGAGGAGTTAGATGGTGATCTAAACCAGGCTGATTTCTTAGGGCATATAAAGCAAGGGCCAGGTAATGTAGCCATCCCTTTTTCAGAGTGATTTTCAATTTGGCTATGTGCTCCTTTAATAATCAGTTTAATCTTTCACAGACACCATTTGCCTGTGGGTGATAAGCAAAGGAAAACATATGTTTTATACCTAAGAAGAACTATCTGTTCAAATAACTTGTTTACAAAGTGTGGTCCATTGTCAGACTGCAAAAACCTGCACACCCCCCACCTGGGGAAAACCTTGTGCACAAGGAACTTGGCAGCACAAAGGGCATCAGGGTGCGTGCATGGACCTGCCTCTATCCATCTAGTAAAAGGACATACTGCGACCACCATTTATCTGTAGCCATTGCATATTGGCAGCATATCTACATAATCTATATGTAGATGGTGAAATGGGCTACTGTGTCTAGGGATTGCTCCTCTTACTGTTCGCAAAGTGTGCCCTGTAGTACATTTCTGGTACACGATGCAATTTACAATCAACTGTGCCACATGCTCTAATAGATTGGGTGAGAACCATTCTTCTGCAATTGTTGCAGCTAGACTCTCTCAAGTCGTGTATGCTGTGTAGTGAAGCTGCTCCAGCGCTACCCTCAAGAATGCTAGAGGCATAACTGGCTTTCCAGTGCTATCCTGTCTCCAAATTGCCTCAGTGGGGGATAAAGCACATAAGGAACATAAATGGATAGAGAACACCCCCACTTTCTTCATGAATCCTGTTCTTCTTGCAGAGCTCGACCTTGTATTTCAATTAACTGCACAATAGACAGCATGTTAAAGCTCTCCTTTGCTAACATGTATCGTCCTGTCATCTGTTTAACATCTTCTATTTCCAAAATAGATAGGAGTGGATAATAGGCTGGCTTTTAGGCCTCTAAATCTGTGGCTCCTTTTCAGTGGGAAATTAAGTCTGTTCTTTTAAAATGCGCTGAGCATTTTACGACTGCTAGGGTCTAGACTTAATGCTTCTATAAGCATATCCGATAGGGCTGCATGTTGCACTGGAGTGCCGTCTGCACGGAGGAAGTCCCTCCTTTTTCATTGTGACAGACCTGCGTGTACAGTTGATGTCACATAAGTGGAGTCTGAGTATATTGTCACTTCCTCATCCTCACATCTCTGCAATGCGTTGATGAGCGCCACTAATTCTGCCGCCTGTGCTGAATAATTTGAGGCCAATCTCCTACTCGTCACTACCTCAAATTCACCTTCCTGATTTAGCTTTACTGTTATGCTGCTGAAGTATATCTTCCCCCAGTTGTCTGGTCAATTTTTGAAGAACCATCAATAAAAATAACTTCCCCCCCTCCGAGGGCATTTTCTCTAGCCTGGGCAATATCATTATAATGCTCGGTATACGTTTTGCATTCATGTACATAATCATACTTTCCTACTAGTTCTGCTATAAACGTTGCTGGATTTACTGTCTTACATCAACCAATTTTAATCGCATGGCTGGAAATAATCACCTTGTACCCAGATGCTCTTTGTGTGGTCAATGTACTTTTGGGCATCTCTAAAATCACGAATAATGCATACTTTACAAATACCATTATTGGGCACCCCATTGTTATACTTGAAGCTTTTTCAATTGTGAAAGTAGGAGAAGCTAAAGATTGCTCACAGGGAAAATGTCCCTTAATTACTGGATCTAAAATCCCACTGTAGTAAGCCAATGGTGTGTGCCCATGTCCTAATGTCATCTTCTGTGTAAGGACTGCTGTCATAACTTCTCCATTTGAATGGGAGAATAAATACAATTCTTTGTTGTAATCTGACATCCCCAACACAGGGGCTGTACTGATTGCCATTTTGAATTCTTCAAACCCTTCAGTCATCTCGTCTGTCCATGCTATTGTGCTCTGGTCTACCTGTGCTTCTTTTAGTCCTTTTAAAAGTGATCAAATGTATGTACTGTAGTCGAAAATCCAGGCCCTGCAATAATTGCATAAGCCTAAAAACTGCTGCATTTCCCTCACTGTTTTAGGTGCTACGGTTTTCATGGTTGCTTCTGTTCTTTCAGGTGTCACATTTCTCCCTTTGTGAGAAATCAACTGTCCTATGTACACAACTTCTTCCTGACAATATTGTAATTTATCCTTCTCTACCTTATATCCTTTCTCTGAGAATATAGTCATGAGTTTGAGTCTTCTCTACATATTTCTTTTGTCTCACTACACACCAAAATGTCATCAACATACTGAATTATTATTTTTTTGAGTTGGACATTACCCAAGTCCATCTGGTGCCCTCTGTTAAAGATTGAAGGGGACTCACAGTACCCATGATGCCATAAAGAAGATATATGAACCTATGTTGAAATGATATGAATATACTTAAGAAGTAATGATGTAACTAAGGCACTAAGAGAGACATGTACCTAAAGCTAAAGTAATCATGGGCACAAAGAAGATGAAGTAACTTGCTGATAAATAACTAAATATGCAGTAATGCAAGGTAGAAAGAAAACATATAGAAGCTTGCTATAGTGGAGTATTGTAACGCTCACCTGATTCCCGTAGAGGCGCCGGTCTTGACTGGGCGTATACCGTATCTTCAAAGGTGATGTGTAACACACGGCTGGCTCTTTGGGCTGGACCTCTGTGCACTGTATGTCTGACTCGAAGGGTAAGATGTCTGCAGATAGAAAATATGGGATTAATGAACTGGGTTATTGAATGTCTCTCTCTTCTTCCCTTTCTCTTCTCCTGTAGAACCCCAAAGGTTAACGCTCTCACCTTAGGTAAGTGAACGCCGTGCTCTCCATCTGCCTCGGGGCAGGGTGCTGTAACCAGTTTCTTCACTGGATAAGGGGAGCAGGCCTCTTGACTTCAGAGGACTGCTGTCCGTCGTTTACTGCACGAACGGTAAGTTTCGAGTAATTCTAATGTCTTTAAAAGTCTTTAGTAATGATGTCTTTTGTTTTGCAGGGTTCCGGCGATGGCGGATGACGGGCTGAAGTGAGTTGAAGATGGAGCCCGTGTGATGAATAGAAGTGCCTGGAAGCACGTAAGTAAGCGCTTGTTGCCTGCTTCACGATGCGCTCTAACTGTCTTTTTATTTTGCAGGTACAAGTTCGGAGCGGCTGCAGGGTGCCGGAATACCCACTGGGTTAGATGTGGGAGGAGTAATGGCACGTGAGTATTAAAGTTCCCCAATGTCTTTAAACGCACCTTGTTTTGTCTTTCAGATGCGGGATGCAGCGCCGCAGGCCTCCGGAGCGTGCGAAGAGTTGGTAAGCTTTTGTCTTTCAGATGCCGGAATGCAGCGCGAGGCGTTGGTGACAGCCGATGGACCAGGTAAGTGAAGCGCTGTCACTGAAGACCGTAATGCTAACCTGTTCTTTCTTGTCTTTATAGGTGTTGCTGAAGACTGGATTCAGGATGGTAAGCCTTTTTCCTTAGGCCCAGGATCAGATGCAGAAGACACGATGAGCGTTCTGCTGCAGAGGATGCAGAATAACGCAAAGCAAGATTCATCCATCGGGTGTGGTTTAAATAGCCTCCTGTAGTGCTTAGGTCCTCCTTCCACAGCCACGCCTAGGTAAGAAAAGAGTTCCTGCTTTCCAGAAGAGTTCCAGTGTTCTGAACCTAGGGAGTGGCTCCTGCCCCACCCAACAGGAAAAGTAGTTCCAAACAGAAGAGGATCAGAGGCTCAACTGGCAGGCAAGTAAGCAGCATGGTCTGCTGCAGGTAAGTCCACCCAAGCATTATGAGCCGGCGCTTCCAGCGCTGGGACTGGGCATATTTATGAGCCTGGTGCCACTGGCGCCAGGACTGGGTCCAAAAGGTCCCAATTGGGACTGGTTGGCACTCGGAACCTGGGTTATGGATCTGCTTCCAAGGGAGTTGGGAAAACCCTGACCTTTTGGAAGCAGAGATCATGACAAGTATATAACGTGGCAAGGATGGGCATAATGAGAAAATGGACGCTGGCTCACATTGAACTGAACCAAGCTACCTCAGAGACATCCCGAGGCCATCGAATCAGGAGACGCATAAAACAGTTCAGTATGCAGAGCTGACAATGAGTCAAGGTTGGCCCAGAATTAAGAATGCTATTTTAGGGGATAAGACAGAGCAGACAGGGTGTACATGGATAAGCTTTGGATGTGGCACATTCCTCATAAATGGAAGAAGAAGAAAACATATGTGAGAGCCAAACTGCTATTACATTAATAATATACACAGTACATGTGAGATAGAGTGAGCAAGTCTCTAGAGGCGAAGAAGAGCAACAGCACCCTGCATAATTAAATCAAATAGCAATAAATAGAAGACTGAAATGGACGAATGTGTGGTCTCTTAACACGTGACTCAGAAGTTGAAAACAATGGCTATTCATTAGAGTTTCAAGCTAAGATAGTGGTGTGCTCACACTCCCTTGAATGTTCAGGACGTTGAAGAAGAAACAAGGTCAACTACAGATGGAAGACTTTG
Source organism: Ambystoma mexicanum (assembly GCF_040938575.1). NCBI lineage: Eukaryota > Metazoa > Chordata > Amphibia > Caudata > Ambystomatidae > Ambystoma > Ambystoma mexicanum. The sequence continues at coordinate 705,301,743 of NC_090931.1, forward strand.
GCTTATGGCCTACTGATGGCCTACTGATGAGAGATGATGGACTAATTGGTAAAACGGGGAGTAATCTAATGGGATTCAAACACCTACATTTCGTATCACGTACGTGCTGCTAAAAGTCCAAGGTTGGGATAGTATGCCAACCAATCAGTGGGGTTGGAGACAACCAAACGTGCAATGTAGCATAGACCAATCCACTGTCGTTTAGTCCGCTATCATCAGTATTATATGTATTTAGAGGTAGTTCAAGGCATGCCTAATAGATAAGGGGTAGCCAATCCTTTTATGTTCTATAAATAGATGTATTCCCTTAATCCAATCCCTTCCTTCGATTTGTTTTGTATATTGCCACATAGAATGACATCATAGATGACGCATATAGGGGTATGAGAGCTCCACGTAATCAGGCTACTGTGTGAGTGTGCATGCATCAGTCCGATGCCTCTGAGTTCTCCCTTCTTTATTAAATGAGAATAAAGTAGTGCTTTGCCATATTCCTTGAGACTGTCTGATTGTTTCGTCTGAGATAATTATTTGTAATTCGATCTAGCACACACAAAAAGACAATTCAAGATGCTAGAGCACATTTGGTAGTGGTGCAGATGGTTACGGTCTAGTCGACCTAGGCCAGATCCTGACCCCTGGAGACTTGGCTGCTCCCGCCATTAGCTAGAAGACCACAGAAATACATTTACTAAAATGATAAAGGAAGGCGTACTTAGTAAAATTTAAAAAGTGCACATGTGGGGGGTTATAAAAATTTCAATACAAATCTTGTGTTGTGCCTAGAATAATAAATATAAAATTATAGTAAAAAATTAAAGAGATTGGTGAAAAATTGGACGAAGAGATTGATGTCAATCAGAAAGTGAAAAATCAAAGGATAGTAATATATAAATTAAGAAGAGACTCTTAAAATATTAATAACATAAGAACAAGATAATAAAACTTGATAGAAAATGTAAATGAAGCAATCAGAATATCATTGCATAGATTTTTTAGATAAAAAACGTGAGCTGTTAAAATATTTCCTGATTAGGGATCATAAACAGTAATCGATGGTGCCTCCGCCAATTGATCGGCATGACATATTTGATGAAATAAAGAATCGAATAAAAAAACAGGTAAGTATTCACAATAGAAACAATCAAAACCGATCTGTCATCATGGCGGACACACCACTTTTACATTTGTGTAGGACACTGTCATGATACACAGTGAAGATAAGGAAATATCACTCGCAATGGGTCAGAGACACAACAAATAAGACACTCATGCCATGACATCAGCAGAGTTCTCAGTCAAAAACTGTGTTACAGCCTATGATGACATACTTGCATGCCACATATAAGGGCAAGAAATTGCAGAAAAGGCTGGCCATTTTAGAGCTATAGAAAATGTACCAGAATGAGAAATAAGATCCAGCCTACAGGGAGTGGATGCTCAATCAGCATAAAGGGGAGGATAAAACACCTTCAGCTCCCCTTTCCCTTCCTGAAGAGAAGAGCAGCGACACAAATGAGAAGGGATTTTACCCTTTAAAGGAATTTAAAGCAGAGGCGTGGTATGTTAATTCAACAGATGCACCCCCCGCTTATAGCAGTGAGGATAATACAGAAGAGAGCAAGAGTAGAGAACACAAAGAAATATCAGCACGCAATGAAAGTAAACAGCGTGATGAGAGAAAGGACAGGCAAGACAGACAAATGGAGATAGAGGAAGAAGCAGGGAATCAGAAATAAATAAAGGATATATCTAAGGGAACAACAATAGTACATAATGAATGGATGGGAGGACAAATATTGCTTAAGCTATGTGATAAGGGCAATGATGGGGTTCGAGAAAGAGAGAAGAACAGTAAAAGAAAGAGAAGGAAGAGGAAAGTGCATACAAAGAAGAGAGGGATAAAAAATGCAAGTGAAGGGAAGGACGAAGAAGATATTAGACAAGGAAAGAAAAGGAGAGATTAGAAGAGCAGAAACAAGAAGTGATAGCAGCCCAAAGAAAAAAAGTGTATAGGTTGTAAAGAAGGCGAAAGGAAGATGAATTGAGGGAGATGAGGACAAGGGAAGAAATGAACAGGAGTAGGGGATTCAATGATGATGAGACAGCATATTTATGCCTTAGGAGCATGGTGCCGATTGATCTACGCGAATGATTGGAGGAAGAGAGAGGGTCACAACAGCCCCATGGGGAGCTGCAAGGAATGCTGAGATCAGCATGGGCTGATGGGCAGGACACAGAAGACATAAAGCAAAGGCTTGGTAATTTATACAGGCAAATGAGGGATAATGAAAGTTACAAAACCCAAGAGAATAAAGAGGGATCTGTATCAAGGGGACCTGGAGGTAGGATAGATGACGTTATAACAGACGAGTACGGAACATTGTCTTTAAACAGATTAGATCTTGATGACGCAGAAGAAGACAATAGCCACGCAAGTTGGGGCATAATGATGTCAGACAAAGAAAGGGAGCAGAATGAGAGGGTGTGAAGAGAGGGTGCATGTGGGTTTTCAAAGGAATCAAATATAGAAAATGGGGTAAGATGGTCAGATTCAAAGGAAGGACCCTAAAGAAAAGACACCAGAATCAACACCCTATACTGAGTGACCACAGGCACGATCACGCAGTGTAGAGGATATATCCACGCCATATGTAAATAGATTAAGATTATTCGCATGGAGGAGACAAATGGGTGAGGTTAGCTCCGCCTTGAAGACAAGGAGTGTTGGCAAGTATGATTATGGACTGGGATTTCCACAATTCCCATTATTAGAAAACGGGATAGGACGACCACAATATATACCATGGCCACAGATGATAAAGACAATTTAAGATGTAAATTGCAGAGTTTGACTTCCGGTGCAGGAAAATGGATTTATGAGTTAGAGAGGATGACATCAGGAATGATGATAGCTATAGGTGACGTGAAAGGGCTGCTAGCAGCTATCCTAGCAGAGAGAGCTGACAACATTTGGAAGCGAGCAGGATGCGCAGGTGTGACTGAGCAAAACACGACACATGATGGAGTGCCATTTAATAATTGCAGAGTAGATATATGGCGGGCGCTCAGAGTACAATAGCCCGATACATCAGACATGGGTGCAAATATTACTAGGAAAATGGGAGAGGATGAAGATCCTTTTGCTTACGTTCAAGATATTCAGGATAAATGGTGGCAGGAGATTCGCGAGCCATGGGATAAAATGGTAGCATTATTTTACCACATTTTGTGTCAGGAGCTGCCCGAGCCATTGCATCAGCAATTGAAAAAACAGGTGGGAATGGAAGCGAAGCCATAGCCAGAAATACAATTGAAAATCTTCCATCACTGCTGATTAATGCAAGAGTAGAACATGAAGAAAGTTGAGAACAGAAAGCTGGAGGAAGCAACGTTAGTTTAGAAGAGGTTGTTCAAAATAGTCACCGAAGGAGCGGCATTGACGAGTAATGAAGGAGGGGTGACACAGGAGATGCAGCCAGAACCGCACAATAATACAGGATATCCCACACACCAGAGTGGGTACAATTTCTGGCCAAAAGGAAGAGGCAATGGGCCTAGAGGAGTAGGTGGAGGTGGATTTCACAACCCTCAGGGAAGAGGAGGAGTTAATGGCGGACAGCCGCAAACAATGTTGGAATTGCAGAAGAATAGGACACATAGCTAGGACATGCAGAAGCAGAGGAGGCCTGTGATAGAATTGGCAAGCTCCAAGAGGCGGAATGGGGTATGCTCCACAATACATAGAACCATAGGAATATTATGGCCAAGATCGCATGCAGGTTCAGACATATGCCCCGCAACCAAAACAAATGCAACCAGCACCGCTGCAAATGCAATTGCCACATGGGCAACCATAGCAGGTACCCATACAAGAACAACAGACACACCCACGGCAAGTACAGACACAGTAGGCTATCACACCACAATGGAACATGACCTCAGGAGCCCAACAGGCACCTGCACCCAAATTGGGGAGTGTGACTGTGATAGGAGGAAATCCTTTCACAGGTACAGGGATGAATTTATATCCACAATGGGTTAGCCCACAGAGCGACCTGATGTGTTCAGTACTATCAGTGACACAAGACCCCCAAGAGGAACCAAGGGTAGTAGGAAAATACCCAATTTCAGGTTCTACGATGAATGCTCAGTGATTCTCTGGGGCAATGAGTTTAGTTCCTTTTACAGACAAATTGCCAATCTCTATAGGAGAACACAATATGTCAATGCCATTATTATATTCGAGGCAGACGCCAGTTAACGTATTGGGACGTGACTTGATGGCAAAGCTTAACATGATTATATCTTTTACTGACAAAGGAATAGTGTGCTCTACTGCAGGGATACACTATATGAATGTGGGAGAGTGTATATTAGTCTTTACAGGCCAGAAGGCATTACGAGGAGTTCCTTTGGATCCAGCAGAATTTTTGCATGGAGTGACTATCTTATTATCATGGTTACCTAGATTGATAGGTAAAATATTGAGAATACCTGATTAATTTTTATTCAGACCAGAGATTCCTTTGGATGATGAGGAAGGGCCGATCATTCCCTTAGAGTGAGAGGCAGCAGTGTTCAGAGAAGAAAGGGTGATGCTTCATGGGACAGATGATGAAGGAAGTGTCATGACCACTATGAGGGGGCACAAGTTCTGCCACAAGCAGGCTCCCACCAGAACCCAGAGGGCCTTAAAACCACTGCAAAAGGGCTCCTGGAGCCAGTCCTGGCGCCTTTGGCACCAGGCTCATTTGTAGGAAGGAAGGGCTGTTCAAACTAGGTCCCATTCATGTACATGGGCCTTTAAATCCAACATGGAAGCAGCCACACAGTCCTAAGAACCAAACCATGCAGTCTAGTGTTTTGGGTGTGGCAGGCCTGGACCTACTTTCTGTGGTACTACTTTATCTGGGCTATATAAACCACACCCTGACTGCAGAACATGCTTTGTGTTATTCTGCAACCAGCAGCGTCACGCTCACCGTGCCCAGCTCCTGATCTTCAGCATCTTCCTGTAATCCTGCAAGAACATGATTATTCTGTCTTACCTGCGGAAACACCATCCAGCACTCAGCTTCTCAACTGGGCTGCAATCTGTGGAAACCGAGAGAAGAAGAAACATCACTCACCTCTGAGTACTAGCTTAAGGACTTCTAGCGAACTGCTACCACAGCTGCTGTTCGAACATTGCGACCTGCAATAACGAGAAAGGGAAAAGCAATATTAGAACGCACGCTTCCAAAACATCGAATTCCACCAGTCTTACCTGAATTCCATCGCGCTACGCCACGCTTCCATCCGGAGCACCACAGCAACATCTGCAAAGGAAAAGAGACATAATCAGATTTGCTTTCAATATTAAACAACGGCACAGCGCTGTACTATCTTAACAGATTCCGGGGGCCTGTTTTTCATCGCGCTCTCATCCACTCGCAGCACCACAGCGGCCTGTGAGGAGAAGAAGAAGAAAACACAGGTTAGCTTCAAAAGACAATAAAAGCGCTGCGCTTCGCGCTTTCTCTTACCTAGAAACATGCCTCTTCATCCGGAAAGCCAGCATCAAGACCTTCGCACCCGAAAAGAAGGAGATAAAGACATTAACAAATTCCCACCATAAACAGAACAAAGACTTACAATTAACAAACCTACCTGCCTACCAGCAGATTCGGGGTCACAGCAGGCCTGGGCCCAAGGAAGGCGTACTGCACCAGTGAAGTAACTCGGGCAGCTCGCCAACAAACGTCAAGCGCCCCTGCACAAGAAACCAGGACGGATAGCTCACCCTACAAATAACTAAGGTGAGAAAAGAACCCAGTGGGAAGGGAAACGGTCAGAGGGAGGTGGGAGATTCACCCATTAGAGACAGTTATAACAAATCCTCCCTTCTGTAATTGCAGATTCATTATTCGGCACTGGGCAACTAAGCAACCAGGGTTCCAGATCTCAGAGGCTTACAGATCCCCCCGGGGATATCAGGTGAGCGTAACACGAAGGGGATGAAGGACAGTGATAGCCCTCAGTGAAGGATACAGATTGACTGATTTGACAGATGTAAAAACTGTTTATGGATGACTACTCTGATGATGAACCTGTGTTTTTGATAAGTATCACTTATTAAATCAAAGTAAAGAATATAGAAATACTGCAGAGAATGGTGTTGGTAAAAAGCAGACCATCATTCTTTCAGGAAGACTTAAAGAAAGTGCCAGAGGTTTTATGGACTGCAAGCCCATATGACGTGGGTCTATTAAAAGGGATAAGTGCAGTAAAAATTAAATGTACACCAGGAGCTCTTTTACCACAAGCAAAGCAATATCCCATGTCTAGGGAGGCGGATGAAGGTATATTTGAGACCATTTCCGCTTTAATGAAGCAGGGTATATTGGTGCGATCGGATTCATCATGTAACACTGCTCTGTACACCATGAGGAAATCAAAGGAGGGGTGGGTCATTGAGATTCATTCATGACTTTCGCCCCCTAAAAAATATAGTTGAAGCTGAGTTTCCTTTAGTTCTAAATCCTGCAACAATTCTGTGTAACATCCCATCTACGGCCAAATATTTTACATTTGTCGATTTGAAGAATGCATTTTTTTCGGTTCCCCTTCATAAAAACTCACAAGATCTGACTTCCTTTTCGTATAGAAAAACATGTCTGAAACATCACCCTCTCCTCGTCAGATTTCACTTTAACGTACGTCAATGATGCCCATAGATGCGCTCTGACATCCTGGCATGCAACATCCTTCCGCATCTTCAGTGCGAGAGTACATTCTGTATGGCTGCCTGAGTGCATAACGTCTCTCATACACTCGATGCGATATGGGAACAATATAGGGGGTCCCATTTACTGCTCTTCTTCAACTATTCCAGTATGACGGTGGTGGGGGGGCACAAACTAGTGAGATAGCATGTACCTGCTCCTTTACAGAACCCTTGCAATCATTTCCTTGGTATTATCAAGGATAGACTACACAAATAGTCTGTACCTGGAAATGCCCAAGCACCTCACCAAAAAACTACAATGCATCCAAAATACTGCAGCCACACTACTCCCGAGATGAAATAGAAGAGACCACATCACACTGACTCTAAGAAGACTACACTGGCTACCAGCAAATAAACACATCAACTTCAAAGCCCTCTGCATTGCCCACAAATCACTACACGGACAAGGAGCCAAATTCATCCAAAGAAAACTCTCCTGATTCCAATCGAGAAGAGACTTAAGATCTAGTACTGACCTGCAAATAGAAACAAGACACTATGGGAAAAGAAAATCTGATAGCCAAACTAAGGAAATTGATCCCAAATTAAATAAGAATGACGGAAGACCACCTAACTTTCAGGAAACCACTAAAACTGTTACGCTCACCTGGTATCAACGGGGACGCCACCCGGCCCTGGTTGGATGATTTGCACTCTCGAACCCTCTCCCGGTATCTTCGTAAGGCCTCTGGTTAAAGATGGGTCTGCAGTATAGGAGAGCTGGATTCAATACCAGATTGTCTTTATGTTTTCCCACCTCCCTTGGCCTCAACTCCTTCCTCCCCCTTGGGCCTTCTCCTTACCTTAATATTGTAAAAGGTGGATTCTCCATCCTGCTCCTCGTGGCAGGGGCACGTAGATGTAAGGGGCGAGCAGCGACCAAGTTACTTCACTGGTGCAAGCCCCCCTGTGGGAATTCAGGCCTGCTGCGACTCCGTAGGTTTGTTGCTTTACAGTTTTTATATGCAGTTCGTATGTTCCTCTTAGTTTGAATAATAATGCCTTGCTGCTTCTTTCCTTTTAGGTTTGGAAAGGTATTTTGGTGTTGTCATGCAGTTTGAAGATGAGCATGGGCCGGTAGGCGAAAGCGCGGTGTGCGCTATGCTGTCCGGTGAGTAATGCGCGATGCGTGGCGCTGTTTCACCTTTTATATTGCTAACCTGTGTCTTTTCTCTCCTTGCAGGTTGCGATGTTCCTCGCCGAGCGCCATAATGTCCCAGCAATGATACTGACCAGGAGATGACTTCCCAGGTAAGAATTGTGTGGCTTTCTTCATTCAGCAGGAAACGTGAGTAAACGCCTTCTAATGCTGTCTTTCTTTCTCCTCTTTTCAGATTATGGGATTCCAGGATGCATGCAGTGCCGGATGATGGAGTTCGTACCTTCAGGTGAGTGGAACTGAAGTCAGCAATGGATTGAAGAAAGGATACTGTTCCAGGTAAGTTACGTAGTGTTCTCTCTCTCTCTCTGCAGGTCCTTGGTTTCAGGTAAACTGGCATCAAAGAACTGGACACGGTGAGCATTACGCTGCCCACAGCAGAATAACGCAAATCATGTTCTGCTGTTTGGGTGTGGTTTAAATAGTCTCAGGTAAAGTAGTCCAGGTAAAATAGTCACAGGCCTGCCACGGCCAAAGTAGTCCAGGTAAAGTAGTTCCAGGCCTGCCATACCCAAAAAAATAGACCGCATAGCTCAGTTCCTTGTAACTGAGCTATGTGTGTGCCTCCATGTGGGCTGAACTCACCCCAGGTTAAATAGTCCTAAGTAAATAGTCCCATTCTAATGTTGGTCTTCATGATGGTTATGAGCCTGGCGCCGTAGGCGCCAGGACTGACTCCAAGAGAGTCTTGGATGAGGTTTTAAGGCCTTTGACATGGCCCTAACTGGAAGGCTGACTTGCCAGTGAGGGCCAGGGGGAAGGGTCATGACAAAAACCCTGGCTATTCAACTCGCTGAGATAAAAAGACTAACTGTTCAACAAGTACCCCCACGAGCGGACCACCCAAACCACACAATCCCTGCTTGTTTAAATCATAAGCTGGAAACAAGGAAAATAAGGGGTAAACTCAGAATGGAAAACAATAACATAACTACAAATACCAAGAGATCACCCAAAACCCACTAACCATGTCTCTCTCCAATACAACCCACACTTCTCCCCTACAACACATGCCCAGAGGCCTAGTGAATCAACCCACTAAACCACCTAGACTGCACATCACCATCTAACCAAGCTACAAAAACAATCACCTCAGACAACAAATAACAAAAACACTGGACGCCGCTTTTCCGGACACAACGTACCCCAGTGCACAAAACAAAGCACATGGAAAAGGCTCACATGCACGGACACCAGTTGTTCCTGGTTCTGGGCGCACCAACAGATGAGCACATCTATCCTACTCCCCCTCAATAACAAACTCTTACTTTTCCTTTTAGAGCCACGTGAGCACCTGGAGACCAGGAAAATGGAAGCGGGCACAGTATGAACGTAACATGTATCTACACACACATGGGTTGGGCTAACCCAGCCCTCCAATCCACAGGCATGTACTATTCTAGGCTTTGGAGGCAATCGAATACTGAATGGCCAGCCAAACTCCATTCACTCAGGCACATCCACAGATTTGGATTGGGATGTCTGGTAGAACCTTTTCGATTCTACATTGAAAAAGCATTAAAAAAGAGGCCTTTGTTGGCTCCGAAAAGGCCTAAGTAGGCAGGACGGCCATTTTGGTAGTATCACATTGCCCAAACAAAAAAAGTAAAGACACAGAACGAAATAGCCACGCTGTAAGGCTTACAAAATGCAATGGTACACAAATGGCCATTATATACGCACATTTGGCCACTACCACTATAAAAACTCTAGAGCGAAGTGTGATCAAAAACAAACTGTACCTCTGCCGCCAGCCTACTGACCAACACACTTTCTAGAATGCTTAAAAAGCATCCCGGCCCTGATTGTCAAATAGCCTACCAAGGGCAGCACACGCCGTTTGGAACAAATGTATGAGAGGTATAATATCAGGTTTGTGCTTGCCCTCCAGAGGATGTGGCTGTCATTGGAACAGTGTTGAAACATAGTCCAGACACTCACAGAGATCTGACAGAGATTTGTTTAGCATAGTATAGTGAAGCAACTGGCGGATCTTTCATCATACTTGTTCTATGATGGATTGGGTGTATTTTTGACAATTAATTGAAACCGATGTGGAAAAATGCAATTGGTCTTCATATATTTTTATTTTTATGATGGAATTTGTGTCTATATCCTAATTAATTACTAGCGATTTAGAACATTTTCTCCACTATATCTTATACTGTATTGAAGGTTTGCATGTTTTAAACCGTATGATAATTTAAAAAAAGAAATGGGTTAGGTTGGCAAGTATGTAAACATTGTAACAAGCATACTCGCATACTGAAATACCAGTCCAGCATTATATTTCCATTGAAATATTTTTGACTGGAGGACATTTGAATACAGTGCCAACAGCACCCAAGAGCAAGGGCGTAAGAGACCTTCGACTCCGTTCTGCTATGGGACAAGGATGATTGCTGAGTTGAAATTTAATTAGGGCTAATGTGCTTGGTGGCATTGTTAACCGAGAGGACCTGCCAAGTAATAATCCTTAGGCTCTGTCCTCCTCATCAGTGGTGATTTTCTGTGTGTGAACACATGGTCGTGTTCTGGCGCGGAGCTGGTTAAACAACCTTGTAGCAATGGCCGACGCTGGCGCACCATTGGACGCAGCCAATGGGATTCTCCACTTTGCGCACATGCACGTGGGGGAAGGAGGTGCGAGAGAGTGGTAACAAATGAACAAGTTCTGTGTACTTCTGGCTCCACGTATTTATTCGCTGTGGAAGTTGCACAACACCTTGAGGCACAGGGGGACATTACAGACTGGCGACGAGGATGGGATAAAAGAATAATTAGGCAAACACCCACAAAATTCAGAAAGTAAGTCATCCTGCCCACAGCTTTCCCTCTCACAATACAGCACCGATTCTACGTGTGCAAATTGACCACGTTCTGCTGTGATAAATAATCCTCACAATGTCAGACATTGAGAATGTGGGATATTATGTGTCTAGTGCAGCAGATTTCCGGTGTCCTATCCCCTTTGACATGCCAGACCAGAAAGCCCTAGTCGCATGCTGGGAACTGTGACTGAGGCCTTTTGAGAATTACTTAGCGGTCTACAACGAGAGCACCGCAGCTCCAAGTGCTTTGGTGGGTTAGAAGGAGTCAGGCACTTGAGGGACACTTCTACTGATGTTTATTAAAATAATAATTATAAGGCCTATCTTTCTCTATTGCTAGAGGGGTATAATCTGAAGGTGCTTGTCAGTTGTCAGAAAGTCCCAAATGAATATGTTCATGGTCTAAACTAGTTCTAACTGATCCTACCACTACTTTAACTAACCTAAAGTTGATCAGGAGAATGTCTACCTTCTTCTTGTCATCTCCTATTGAAGTGTTTCTTCTTTACTCAAAAGTTCTCTTTAGTATGATATCTTTAGATAGTCCCTTGCCACCTAATGGATGGTTTTATCTCCTCGTTAGGGCCTGACTATCGCCAGTCTTCCAGGATGCTCCTTCTTATATTCTGTTCCAGACTTGTGTACATTTCTGAATCTTGTATCCCAGCTCATCTTAGTTTGGGCGTACTTTGTTGTGATTTGGCTGTCCCCTTCTCCTGGGTCTTCTCACTTTGATTATCTGTCCTCTTATCTGGTTCAAGAGGCGATGGCTGGAAGTTTTAGAATAAATCTTAACCGCTGGCATTGCTCTGGGCAATCCTCCAGACCATCATTCTTTGCTTGCCAAGCCATTACAAAAGGGGTAAGACCATAACTGCTTGGTCTCATCCCTTCTGCACAAGACCACAAGCATACCCAGACATGTTTTGGTCTCAGTGTGCGTCATCAGTGAGAAGTAGCTTGGGTCTCTAAGCCTAGCAGGCATGGTATTCACATCTGGGCATACCCATCTCACTCGGGAGACAGTAGCAAAATAAAATCTGTCATGGCTGGAAGTTTTAGAATACATCTTAACCTCTGGTATTGCTCTGGACAACTCCCCATACCATTGTTCTTCTCCTGCCAAGCCATTACAAAAGGGGAAAGATCATATGCAAATCAGGCTTGGTCCCACCTCCAAAGGGGCAATCCAGCCCAAAATGTTTGGTCACATCCCTTCTGCACAAGACCACAAGCATCCCCAGACATGTTTTGGCCTCATTGGGCGTCATCAGTGAGGAGTAGCGTGGGTCTATAAGCCCAGCAGGCACGGGACCCACATCTGGGTATAGCCGTACCACTTGGGGTGACAATAGCAAAATAAAAGAGTTGATGGCTAGAAGGTTTAGAATGAATCTTAACCTCTGGCATTGCTTTGGGCAACCATCCAGACCATCGCTCTTCGCCTGCCAAGCCATTACAAAAGAGGAAAGACCATATGTAAATCAGGCTTGGTCCCTCCCCCAAAGGGGCAGTCCAGCCTGAACTTCTTGCTCAAAACCCTTCTGCCCGAGACCACAAGCATCCACAGACATGTTTCAGCCTCATTGGGGAGTCATCAGTGAGGAGTATCTTAGGTCTCTAGGCCCAGCAGCCACTGTACCCACGCCTCGGCGTACCTGTCCCACTCGGGGTGACAATAGCAAAACAAAAGAGGTGATGTCTGGAAGGTTTAGAATAAATCTTAATCTCTGGCATTGTTCTGGCAATCCTCCAGACCATCGCTCTTTGCCTGCCAAGCCATTAGAAAAGGGGAAAGTCCATATGCAAATCAGGCTTGGTCCCATCCCCAAAGGGGCAGTCCAGCCTGAACTGCTTGCTCACATCCCTTCTGCATGAGACCACAAGCATCCCTAGACATATTTCGGCCTCATTGGGCATCATCAGTGAGGAGAAGTTTGGGTCCCTCGTCCCAGCAGGTATGGGATCCTGTACCCACGTCTGGGCCTACCCGTCCCACTCGGGGGGGAAAATAGCAAAACAAAAGAGGGGATGACTGGAAGGTTAAGAATAAGATGCCTGCCGGGGGCTTTGACCTGAAAGCTGGCATGCGCCAGATGATATTAAAGAGAAGGAGTAAGTGAAAAGCCTGCTGAGAGATGTAGCCTGAATCCTGATGGTACCCACATAGCCACACCAGATGTGAAATTAAGTTTACAACCCAGAGGACCTGAGAAGAGCATGTGATGTGAATGGCTGAAGCATAGAAGGGCATCTCTTGACTGAAGCGTTACAATAACTGCAGTCTGAAAAGGACCTATGTGTCCAGGTGGAGTGGTAGCGAATCCTACCGAAGGAGGCGCCTAGGGCAAGAGGGGGCAACTGACAATTCTTGCCCCACTATCAGCACAAGGAGACCCCTAGGGCAAAGGGGAGATCTAAATGGTCTTGCCCGAGTCGGAATGTGTCACAAAGTTATGGAGTTAAAAGAACGCTAATAGGTTACACAGGGGTTGCTTCCCCAAAGGCATAGCCTATGATTGGCTACGTTTGCTGACATATCTTTCTCAGTCATGTATCCAGAGTAAGAATCCCTTCAAAGCTGTAGGGGTTTTTTGGAGTCCTAGCCAATGGGGATGCGGCAATAAAGCAGTTGCAATATGAGGATTATCTAGTAAGAGACCGTCTGAATGGAATTCAAGAGAGTATATGTGGATTGAAGAGGAGGGGGCAGTAATGCACCTTAGCTTCACCCCCTTTGTTGCCTTAAAAATTCCAGTGAATATTGTTTTCTGTCTCACCCAAATCTAACTGATACAAACCTCCCCTGCTGCATCTCTGCTATAGTTGCCTGTAGTATATGGGGGACTCCTGTGACCCCTAACACTGCTCACAACGCATTCATGTTGACACAGGGAAATGCTGTAGATGAATCCATGAATGCCAAAAGCTGTGGGAAGTTTTTACCTATCATATATGTATTAATCATTAAATGAATATTAGTTATGGGCGCAAGAGTTCTACCTCCCTTCTGAAGACATACTGCATATCCACAATAATATTACTTTCTTAAATGCAATCCAGAAAATTACTGCAAACTAACTTTGTGTACATCTTTGCAGATGCATTTAATAAAGATATGGGTGTGTACCAGGAAGGGGCTCCAGTTGCCCTATTGTAAATGGGAGTTGTTGTTGCTGTTATCCAGCTATTAGGATTGTCTCTCGTTTGGAGGAGTGTAATAAATATGCTTACCAATAGAGGAGCCTACAAGACAATTTCAGTTTTACATCAGTCCTCAGTTATCCCATCGATGCAGGATGGTTTTTCAATGATTGTGACAACCTGGGCTTTGATTAAATCTGTTAATGTAAAGTACTGACCAGCAATAAGCAAGGCTAATTTGCCAGCATGTACACTGTTTGTGATATCCGTATCCTCCTTGCCACCTGAACGTGTCTGGTAATTATATAAGGAGCTACAGTGATGGGATCAATATTTCGAAAGAGAGTTAGGCTCCCTGCCTAAAAGGAGAGCCATAATCGATCAACTCCAGAATTTACTGGTAGCATTCCTAGTGATGGCATCCTGGGGATCACTGCATACATCTTTTTTTGTTTTTTCAGTTTTCTGTGGGCACAAGAAGGTTTGTAGCCTTTTTGACTATTCACTATCAGCTGGGTAATTGGAGATATCTGTTAAATTGCAGCCGAATTAACTCTTTTCTTCTTGTGACATTCAAAGTCATACTAGCCTTTACCTTCTCCTCCACGAGCAGCCTTAAGCATCTTTTCAAAGTATAATTTCAACTTTAGCAATAAGACATTAAAGGCATGCCTGATCTTATGTGCAGAGACAGGGGCAGATAAACATGTTTGCATTCCAGTGGGGGCCTTAAGATATCTCTATGATATAGCTAACCAGGTTCATCATGACCCAGTACAGGTCTGCATAGTTGTTTGTGAAAGGCCCCTCATTTAGCACATGTGGGCATTGGCCATTGGAAGGCCGTCTTTGCTCTGCCATTCCTATTTTACAAGCTGTATGAGCAAGATCTTGGATGGACAGATGGATGAGGCTGATGTATTGATAACCACTCTACCATGCACAGTCACTTATACCGTTTTCATAGATTCCTCAAACCCTCTTGCTGTAGCCTGGTACCAACAATCGAAAGGAAAGATGGGTTGGTATAATAAATCAATACTTTATTGTGTGTAACCAAGGCTCAAGCGGATTGGCTCCAATTGATGCCGATGGGTTACTGTAGCCAAGCAGAATTCAATTTGGTTTGCTCGATAAGGGGCGATTTGGCATCACTGACAACAGTGTTTAGCTTTTGTCTTTAAAAAATATTAATATTTCTTGCACTGCATACGTTTTTGGGGATTGCTTTCACTTCATCAAATATTGCGAGGGGTTTTGCCTTATACAGGGTTGTTTTTGCCCACATCCATCTGGCCTGGCATTCTGCATAGAGGGAGCTGGGATGATAAAATAATAATGCCTGGATTTGATCACTCCCGTAGAAAGTTTTGGTCACAATTTCGGACGTGGGGGAGGAGTTAAAGTAAACATGGCATGTTTGCATATTGTCACAATCTCTGTCATCATTTGTGGAAGCGTGAGGCCAAGCATCATTTAGGAGTCATTTGGTTTTGCTAGTTTAGATTAACAACACAATTTGTGCCTGTTGGAGTAAGGGAGTCCCGGGTTCTAACCATAAGCCTGGTTTGCAGTCCTGTCTGTTTCCTGGAAAGTAAATAGTCCTCCTTTTCAGTACTCTTGGGGTTGTGTTTGGGATCAATTGATTCCCCATTGGTCTTAAAATTCAGATATTAAGATGTTAGTCAGGGATATACTAGTGTGGCCTAGTACAGGCCCAGGAGGGCTGGATCGCCGTCTACCTTTAGAGTTTGGTTTACGCAATCACGTTTTTTCTTCTGCTTTGCCAGAGGTTTTTTTCAGACACATTCCAGGGTGCATTAGGTGAAGGTTCTCCTCTCCATTCTTTGTTACTACTTGATTGAACAAACGCACCACCTATCAGCCAAAACTATTGCATTGGAGCGCAAATGGGGAGGAAACGGAATGTGAGGAGGGACAAGCACTGTATCAGCGTTGTTTGGTTATTTACCCAACCATATTACCGCTCATGGTAATGTCAATCCCCATGGGCATTCCTACCCACTACCTGCCCCTGCCCACCCGAAACACACCCTTCTGGGATCTCTTTGAGATAGCTCTGTCATGCAGGAACATCAATCTATGTGCCTTATAGGGCTTGCCGATTTGGGGTTGTTTTACTGCAGAGGAAGTTTTAGAAGGAGAAACGACCGAAGATTTTTTGTTCGAAATAATCTTCGTTCGTTTCTCCCTTGAACATTCCAGATGTGTCCAAACCCCTACCCACACCCCCACCCAAACCCCTACCCACCCTGCCACCCCCAACCCCCATCCCCTTACTTACCTTCATTTCCGTCTCGCTGGCCCCTGCAACGCCATTTCCCTTGCACTTCCGTGATCGGGAACCGGTGCCGCATGGTCCTTTCCTTTTATTTTTTATTTTTATATTTTTTCTTCGGATCAGCTGCAGAGGTGTCCCACGCAACACCCCGCTCACTCTACTAGACAGTATAGTGATAGGGGTGTTGCGGGAGAAACCCCCGCCGCCTCTTTTTTTTATGACTGGGGGACAGCTGCGGGGGACACCCCTGCAACCCCTGCTCACAGTATAGTAAGCGGGGGTTGAGGGGACACCCCTGCAGCCCTAATCAGAATCCAAATGACCTACCCAACCAAAAGTCCGAAAGAAGGTCGAACATTTGGTGGTACCTTCTTTCGGACTTTTGGTTTGGTTTTTTGCCAGAGTTGTTTCTAAGTAGTCTGCAAGATTTAATGGTTTAATTGCTGCTGTAAATGAGATCCTGGTGTAATATAAATGCCTTAGCCAAGTGAATCTTCACAGCCAATGGAACTATAAGCAATATGTGTGTCCTCACATCTGTTCCTTGCACCAAGGTCCTGTTAAAAACTAACAGGGGCAAAGTCAAAAGTTTGGCTTGCATACATGTATTATGCCAAAACCTGAGGTTATAGGCCCAGGCACTTATACAATTTTACAGCTATTTCAGTCACATGGCTGTATCATTCTGGTAGTACCTGGAAAATGCTATCCCATGCTTACACAAAAGCCAAAACTGTTTGATTTTCTAATCCTTATTTCAATTGGATAGGTGCGTCAGTGTTCCACACTGCAATATCTATTCTAGAGGTTGCCCTACCTCTGCCCAATACGGGTCTGTGGGTTTTCTGTCAGTTCTCCAATAATCCCTGGCATAGCTGCCCATACAGTGTGGATGGCATTCGACAGTCAGGGATACTGAGGTCCTCCCGCACAATAGGAACTGAACGTTGTGGGAATACATTAACCTAATTTATTCTACCTCCACCATACAGGTTGGGTTTTGATATTCCCCTGATTCCGTGTGTCCTCGGCCCATCCCTCCCTCTTCTGTCTCAGTGCAGGTAGGGCATCCACTCTGATGTTCCTGGCCCATCAACCACAGGATGGTGCCATTGTAGTAATTAATGCATGCAATCAGGATTGAGAATTGATTAGACAACATTGTCAGATGTTTTGGATCATTGAAAGTATTCTTTTCATAGTTTCTCCTATCCTGGTGATCTAGGGATGCCCTGGTCTCCCTATGGTTACTATGGTTACTAGGTTTCTCCATACACTCATGTTTATTCCTCTAATTGGCAGTCTCAGCCCTCTAACACTTGTGTACGGGTGAGTTATAAATGCCACATCATATCATATCATATCATATCCTGCTTTCTCTTTCGGTTGGAGTCATCTTGGGGGCTTTTCCATGTCAAGGGTAGGCATTCAGTTCCATGTCCTTGTCTTTTAGGCCACTATTCTAGGTTCCTTTCCTGGTTCTGCCCAGCCTCTGAGGTTATAAGAAGGTCACGTTTAACTTTTGGTAAACCCCAGAGGGTATTGTCTTCCAGGCGTTGTGATTGGCAGAAGTTATAGTGAGAAAATGCGTGCATGGAATCATCACGCTTTATGATTCAAGCAGTTTTCTTTCATAATTGTAGCCTACAGCGATGTGTGCATTATGGTGGGAGTAACAGCTCTGAATTTGGTACGGCCCGGTGTCACAAAGCTGGTAATTTCTTGCAGGCAGTAACTTTAAGGAAGGTCTCAACAGCTACAGGGTCTCTTTGTAGCTTCTCGAGTCGCACTAACCTTTGCTGGAGGTTATTAGACCAACATCTCTGGATTGGTGTTGCGTTTAAGAATACATACTTTCTGAAACCCTAATGCCATAGCAATGTCTGCAGGTCTGTGTTCTGGTCACATACCTGTTATCGCGAGGATACAGGCCCTGCTTGGTTTATCCTCATGGAGTAAGGACTGTGACGAGGAAGACGGATGAGGCGGTAATGGCACGATTACTTACCAGTTAACTTCATTGATGCAAGTCTAGATGTTCCTCGCCACATATATTGACTACTCCCTTCCCACCCCCCAACTCTTCTGGGCTTCCAAGTTAGGTGGATCACCTCGCCTTATCAAAAACTTGAAGTTTCTCTGACTCATAGGATTACTACTCAAAAAAAGCAATTAACCAATTTCTGTAGAATCTTCTTTATGTTTAGTGGACAATGAGGTGTCTGCCTCGAGGGTGAGGACTCAACTCATAGAGCAAGGACTGTGATGAGGAAAAATACCAAGGCAGCAGCACAAAGCAAAAAGCCTGAATTCTGTAGGTGGTAGATGGCTTTCCACAGACAGGGAAATACCATAGGAAACACTTTTACAAACATTGTATGACAAGCAGGTGTTATTTTTTTTTTTAGCACACAAGTGTTTTTATCACACAGTCATAGCCTGGGAGTACACACATGTTTCACTATTCTTTAAACACTAAGCTCACTCTCACAGTCAACTTGGGGGTGCAGATGTCCCCCCCCCCACTTATAGTCCCGTAGAAACAGGACTAGTTGCTTTTCTCATGCCACTTCGGCCTGGGCGCCACTTAAATGGGGTGGTTGTGTGCCGAGTGGCGTTTCACCCAAGCTTTTCCTTCGTGAGAAATCGCGTTTGATTGGTTTTCGGTCTCCCTTTGTCAATGGACGTTCCCAGTGCACGCCTGCGTGCCCCACCAAACACGTAAGTATGCCACAGAGACGCACGCTCACATAAACACATACGCACAACATAGCCCCACTATTCTTCCGCTAATGGGATTGGCAGCGCTTAAAGCAGACTGTTGGGCCATTGTCTACATCTATAGCAAGAGAAACATTATGCAAAGGCCATTGAGGACCCAAAAAGAAGCCGAACGGCCGAGTAATTATCAGAGTCTCTCCATTAACCCGGGCATCTTGCCTCTTTGTCTGTGTTGGTTTAATCAGGCCCGCTAATGGGTCTGTTGGGGAGGGGGCCGCCCTAATGGCTCTAAACAAGTATGCTTTGCTCGCCTTGTTGTGATGGCGGGCTTTATGGAGAGTGACAGCGCACCATAAGTTTCCATATTGCAAACTGACCCTTGGGAACGCTAGCTGAACCCTGACTGTTTTTAGGCGCGTCCCCTCAGCATACGGAAGCCTTATTTTCTTAATAGGTCAGCAATGTTCATCCACTGTTTTCTATATGTGTCTTTTATTTCCTAGGCTTTCCCTCAAACATTGCATTGTTGGACGCTGCAGAAAACGCCACGCAGTGCTAAGCAACATCGAAAAGACAGAACTAGCACAGCCATGAAAAGAGGATAGTGTTATACGGGTACACTCATTGCATTATCCCCCAGAAGATGAAATCCATGCATGCTTGTGGTGTCCTATCGTAAGTTCATTGCACATGAATCTGTCAATCAATAATCGCCTCTTACTGTATTTATTGGGTTGCATTTATTTAGTGTTCAACTATCGCCAATAAGCCGTTGTACATACACGCTTGCCAAAATCATGTTAACAATTTGTATGCGATGTTAAAGTTTTATTTGTATTTTTATTTATTGAACATTTGTATGCCGCCTATACATCAAAACGTGTCTCCAGGCTCCGCAAGACCAGAGGGGTGGAGGGTGCAGAGGAGAAAATAACAGTAACGGGCCTACCAGGCCTTGTGAAATTCGGATCGTGCAAGTGCAGTAACACGAAGTGCAGGGAGAGGGGAAGAAGGATAAGTGCAGGGGAGAGGTGTGCCCAGGAGGGTAAGTGCTCAGGGAACAAGGGATAGGGGTGAGCTAGGTCGAGGGATGGGGGTGGACCAGAATCAGTAGGCTAGTCGGGGAAGAGTGCCCGAGAGCAAGTGCTGGTAAAAGGGGCGAGGGGGAGACTGGTCAAGGAGGGCCTGGCCCCAGTAATGCTCATGAGGGATCAGGCAACCAGACATAGAGGCAGATGGAACTAGCAGGGGAGCGGGAGTGGGAAGGAGTAGGCTAAAAGGAAGGTCTTGAGAAGCTTCCAGAATTTAAGGCGATCCGGCTCAAGACAGAGAGGCCGTTCCAGAGGGAGTCTCCTGCCGAAGAAAGAGATCTACCCCCTACTCTCTGCATCAATATGTGTGAGAACCTACGCTGATTATGGGCGGTAATTGTTATTATGTACATTTTCGTATACCTTTCTTGGTTACTGCAATTTTGAAAATTCGATATCTCATAAAACTTGATAAAAAAATTCTCTGTAAGTAAAAAAGATTGAAAAGTGATCAGATCGACAATACTTCATTACATCTCATTAGTCCAGGTGGATTGTCCTTCCGAGGTCTACTAAATGCATAACATTACATTGGGCAATAAAACAGGCATTATTTCAGTGCTTAGAAGTGGGAGTATTTCCTAATGCTGTCATTATAGAAGCGTTCAATAAAAAGGCAGGTCTGTCGAATTAATGTTCCTAATTAATTCGGAAGAGTTATAATCAAAGTTTAGTGCTTTGTTTTTTTCAGGGTTCGTATTGGCCTTTCCCACATGCAAGTCTGTGTATCTCTCTTAGCTGGTGAGTGATCAAGGGCCATGCAGGGCACAAGCCCTAAATAAAGTGGCGAGAATCATTAGCATCCCAATGGGATGTGACCTCAGCTGAAATGAACATACCTTAAAATAGTACCCGGCGGTACTTGCGTCCACAGGATACACTAACGTGATTGGCTCGTTTCCGAGCCATACCACATAACAATCCTGTGGACGCACGTACGTGCCTGCGTTTGTTCCCAGCGGGTGACGTGGCAGCCCTTTAGCCAATGAGGAGGCTCGAAACGGGGCAATCCCCACTCCAAGCCTCCCCAAGGCTGGAGGCTGCCGGGGACTCAGGTATGTTTTTTTTTCCTCCACCCTCTTCCCTGCAAACTATCCCCTCCCCGCCCCCCCTACCCCACTTACCTTCTATTTTCTTTTTCTCTGGAGCGAACGCGCTGGGAACACTTCTGTTCCCAGCGCGTCCGCTCCCAATGGCCGCCATGGAAAGGGAAAACGGACTGCATTTTCCCTTTCCCGGTGGTCATTTTATATTACTTTAAAAAAAAAAATGTAAACGCTGCAGCGTTTCGGAACACAAAAAAATGACATTAGTACCCCGGTCTAACGGTCAGGGTACTAATGGCTATAAGATCCTTGGCGGCGGGCCAATACCGCCCGCGGTAATGCCCCGGGGCCTCCATAACTAGGGGCCCTGGGGCATTACCTGGGGCGGTATTGGCCCACCGCCTCAGGTCTTATTGCCACAGTGAAATTCGCAAGGTTGATTTAGTTGGCCTTTCCTAATGGAAGAAAGTGCACAGGACAAATGAGAATTTGCCTTTCCGAAAATTCAACATCAACACCCATCAAATAACCTGGGAGGTTTTTCTATGAATTTGGAGATAAAGTATAATAGACATGCACCTTTTAAACCCAGCAATCTGCATTGAAATATTCACTTATCAGTCTTAATAGGACCTTTTACAGGTGCTTTAATCACATTTGCATTTATCAACAGTTTTTGTTAGCATAACAACTACATCAAATAATCAAGATACAAATAACAGGTCAGAGCTACATTCAAAAGCATAGAAGATTATACAATATATATATATATATTTTAAAAAACGAATGGCGTACATCAATCTACGTAATCAGAGATTATACAAGAAAGTGGCATGCAATTCTGAGAATATACAAATTGCAGTGCATCATATAAAGGGGCTAAATGTGAGGGAGACTTTCGGGTAATGTAATTATTATCAGCTCGTTGTATACAAATTAGCTGTATGCCTCCAAGAAGAGACAACAGATTGCATGGAATGTGTCAGGGTCTTCTCTGAATTTCTATATGATCCGTTCAAAAGTAGAAAGAGTCAGCCCATTCCTTTATGCTCAAATAGCCTGTTGACATTCAAGCAAGTAGAATTATTTTCTTCGCCAGCATTCATCTTCTGAACAGCCAGGTCTTGTTTGCTTACGGCAGCTCGCACACCAATTTATCATCACCCATGAGGAAAATTGAAGCTTTCATCGTAATATTAGTTTCAATACAAGGTTAATTCTTTCAGATACCCTTTTCCAGTATTCATTGGAATACCAGATCATGTGAGCAAATGTACCCTTTTCTTTATGACATTACCAACATCGGTCACTGTCGCATAGGATGCTTGTAAACATACCATCAGGTGTCCAGTACATCAGGTGTAGCAGTTGTATCTGGCTAGCACTTAAGTTCCAGTCTATTGATGTGAGTCAAATATTATTGCTGCACTTTGCCAGGCTTCCAGGTCTCAAGTTCTCACCAAGTTCTTGGGTCCACAGTGTTGCGACGTCTGTGTTCTTCCTACATGCCATCGCTAGACATCATTAAAAGCATGCACCTGAGTGAGTTCTAGATATGCACGTTTCAATTTTCAGACAGACATCACTCTTGGAAAGTAAACCAGGTTCAGTTTACAGAGTTTCGTTCAAGATCTTTCTCAAGGAAGTGTATTCTCAGTAGTTGCAGCCATTCAAGTTGTATTGCGGACATAGATGGCCATAAGGGATCTATTCATCATTTTCAAAGGGGTCTGTAATGTAGCAAAGCCCACCCAGTTACCAATTCAGCCAATATATAATAGTGATGTCAAGTTTGACTCTGGGGTTTTGTCAGATTGATGTATCAAGAAAAACAAGGGCTCATCGCCGGGTATACCTAGTACAGTGTGCCAGCTATCTTTTAAGCATTTTGTCAGTGGGTTCTTCTCAGATCTTCTAGACTTGGTAGTTATTGACAAACATGGTTCCAATGGCAACGTTCTACTAGATTCAGCCTCTGCACATACATCTGTATCTGATTTAGTTTAGTTTAGTGTAGTTTATTATTTGCATAGCGCCGTCTGGCCCTGGGGCATCCATGTGCTTAGCATGGTTACAAAGTTGCAAAAACATTACAAACAGGCATTATAGGTAGTAAAGACATTATACAAGCAATTGCTCCTGGTATAGACATTGTGGATTATTTACATGGTTTGTAGTTGTACAGGTTGTACAGGCGGTTTATGGGCATTAGCAAAGGGTGTTGAGAGCATAGTTGTTGCGTTACAGTTCAACAGTATATACAGGAGGTTGCACAGAATTGAATATATACATTTGTGTGGCTAAGTAGTTAGTAATAGGTTGGCGTTTGGGCTTCTTTGGCAAGTAGCCATGTTTTGGCTCTATGTCTGAAGCGTTGAAAGGAAGGTTCGGATCTGAGATCGGCTGGAAGGGAGTTCCAGAGTTTTGCGGTGAGCACAGTGAAGCTTGTGCCGCCTGCTTTTTGTAGCTTAAATCTGGGGATATTTTAGCATTGGGCTGATCTGGTTGGGCGAGATGGGGTGTGAAGCATGAAGTTGTCAGAGAGGTATCTAGGTGCTCGGTTAGATAAACACTTGTATATGAGTGAGAGTGTTTTCGAATTGATTCTTGAGGGATGGATAGACATTGAGCGGAGTGTCTGGCGTCAAAGATGTGCTTGTGTTTGAGTATGTTCAATGCTGATCTTAGTGCGTTATTTTGGATAACTTGGAGCTTGTTGATGTTCTTTTGGCTGATGCCCAAATAGAGAGCATTACAATAGTCGACTTTAGAGAGTAGTAGTGCTCTGGCTAGAGTAGTACATTTAGAGGTCGAGAGGTAGGGTCTGCTGGCATTGATGAGCTTACATGTGTAAGCAGTGGCGGAAGAGATGGCATTGATTTGTTTAGTCAATGTAAGGGATGAGTCAAGGTAAATCCCCAAAGTTTTAACACTGTTGGAGACAGAGATGTTGTTACAGTCAATGATGAATGTCTGGTAAAGTTTGTAGAGGTTGTTGAGTCTGGATTGGGAGCCTAGTAGAAGAAGCTTGGTCTTGTCGTCATTGAGGCAAAGTCCGTGTTTGGCCATTCATTCTTGGATAATGGAATAAATATTGTTGAGTACAGTGTTGTCGGTGGAGTAGTTGCCTGTTAGTGGGATGAGTATTTGAGTGTCATCTGCGTAATTCGTATAGGTGACACCCAAACGGTCCAGTATGTCGAAGAGAAGTTTAGTAAACACATTGTATAATGTGGGGGAAACGCAGGAGCCCTGGGGGACGCCACAAGTAATGGGGGCCGTTCAGCGGCGGCCGTGGGAGCAAAGACCCTCATGGATCTATTATTCAGGAAGGACTGAATCCAGGGATTGGCCTTGTCAGAGAATTTAGCTGCTGAGGTTAGATGTTTGTAGAGAATATCGTAGTTTACCAAGTCAAAGGCAGCCGATAGGTCGAGGAGGAGAAGAAGGGCTAGTTTGCCATTGTCTTTAAGGTTGTCCATTTGTGTCTTGAGATCGATCAAGGCTGTCTCTGTGCCGTGTTTGGGTCGGAAGCCAGATTGTCTTAGTCCTAGCAAGTTATTTTTCTCTAGGTGGTTCTGAATCTGCAAGTAGGCAGCTCTGTCGAGGATTTTTAGCAGGAAGGGAACAGTAGTAATGGGTCTGTAGATGGTGGGGACGCTAGGGTCTAGGGAGGGTTTCTTGAGTAGAGGTAGAACCCAGGAATCCCTTAAGTTATTGGGTACTGTACTGGATGTGAAGGATGTGTTTATAAGAGAGGTGATGAAAGGGGCAAGATGTTTGGCCGCATCTTTGATAACTGGGGCTGGGTAAATGTCACCTTGACATTTGGAGGGTTTAAGAGAGTTTATTATAGCTTCAACCTCCTTGGTGGTGATGGTGGAGAATTCGAATAGGGTGTCATTGTCCGTTCGAGTGGTGTGGGTGGGTGAGGTGGGATTGTTAGCGAAAGTGAGGCTTTCTTTCTTTGACTCAATTTTGGATTGTAGCATGGCAATTTTGCCAAGGAGTGCTTCTTGTAAGTTGGTACACCAAGATATGTCTTTGGTGCATGTGTCTGGTATCGGAGATGGGGACTCGAGGTCTCTAAGGATGTTGAAAAGCTCTTTGGTGTTGGATTTGGCTTTACTAATTCTCTCGTTATACATGTTTTTTTTGTTTGGATGATTGCTGACTTGTAGATGTTGGAGGCTAAGCAATAGGATGTTTTTGTTACGAATCTGTTACGTAGCTCGTTGGTCGTGTAGAGTATGAACAACCCCTCTGTCCCCAAGAAACACCCTGACGGTTTAGTAATATCGTCAGTGTGAATATTAAGGCCACAGGTGGAAGTCCGGAAAACCAGGACGCGGGAACAGCCGGAAGAACCCCTTGAGCGCTGTAAGGAAAGGTACAGTGGTTAAGCAAAGAAAGGGCCCGAATACCTTTATGTGCATAACCCCGAAATCCCTGAATACCTGTGAGGTCTTGGGTCAAGGCGTGGGTCTCCTAGCTGTAGCTGGAACAAGCTGTAGGGTAGAACAGGTAACCACCTTTTTGTAGGACTGAGGCCCTAGCCAGTGAAGGGTTAAGCAAGTGGAGTCCGTGGAGCAAACGTGGGTCGGTAACAGGCAAATCCAAAAGTACTTGAAGGGCTAGGCAAGAGGAATCCGTGGAGCAAGCGTGGGTCGATGACAGGTAAATCCAAAAGTACTTGAAGGGCTAGGCAAGAGGAATCCGTGGAGCAAGCGTGGGTCGATGACAGGTAAATCCAAAAGTACTTGAAGGGCTAGGCAAGAGGAATCCGTGGAGCAAGCCGAGGTCAGAATCTAAGCAGGTCCTAGAACGAACAGAGAGCGTCACGTGATCCAAAACAAGACAGCTGTGAAGCAACGCCCTCGGTTCACAGACTCCTTTTATCCTCGGAAGGGTCGTACGTAGAGTCACGTGTGACGCGAACCGGAGTGTTGCCATGCTGCTAGGCAACAGAAGTCACGTGATCCGTGAAGTGCCGGGAAGCGCCGGTCTCCGCAAGGGATGTGAGTTCCTGAAATGACGGAGCCTCCAGTTGATCTGCCACCGCCGTGAGGGGCGATAAACACCCGTTACCCCAAACCTGTCATGCCGTGCCCTGCTGTGTGCGACGTGAGTGGGGCGCATAATGCATGAGTGTCGGGGAGTGCTGGAATGGGTAGACAAGGAGGGGCGAGCGGTAGACAAGGAGGGGCGAGCGGAATGGTGTGTCCGCGGTCTAGGTAGCGGTGTGACAGAATCCCCCCTCAAAGGCCCACGACCCCGTGGGCTCGCAGGATTGTCCCTATGAAAACGAGAAACCAGAAGCGGAGCCTGGACATCCCGGGAGAGAACCCAAGAGCGATCCTCGGGACCGTAGCCCAGCCAGTCCACCAGGTATTGAAGCCGACCCCGATGGAAACGGGACCCAAGGATGGCACTGACCTCATAAACATCCCGAGAAGCCACCGAGACAGGAGCGGGCGGGACCAGGACACGGGTAGGAGCAAGGTAGGGTTTCAGGAGAGAAGTATGGAAGACCGGGTGAATCCTCCAGGAAAGGGGAACCGAAAGCCTGAGAGCCACGGGATTCAAGACCCTGGAGATCCTATAAGGGCCCACAAAACGAGGCAACAACTTGCGACAACCAGGGATCCGCAAATGCCTGGTTGAAAGCCACACCCGGTCACCCACCCGATACTCCGGGGCTGCAGCCCGTTTACGGTCAGCCTTCCTCTTCATAACTGTTTGGGCCTCACGGAGATGGACCAAGGTCTGGGCATGGACACCGGCCAGATCACGAACACAGGCATTAGCAGCGGGAGTAGCAGAGGGAAAATCAGGAAGTGGAAGGGCACGTGGATGCTGCCCGTATAGAGCATAAAAGGGCGAGAAACCAGTGGTCGAATGACGGGAGTTATTGTATGCAAATTCAGCAATATACAGTAGTTTGGCCCAAGAGTCCTGGTACTGGAGGGACAAACACCGCAAATACTGCTCCAGAGCCTGATTTACCCGCTCGGTCTGCCCGTCGCTTTCGGGGTGATAAGCCGAAGAGAAGCGAGCATCGATCCCCAGAAGTCTGGTGAGAGCGCGCCAGAAATAGGACGTGAATTGTGACCCACGGTCTGATATGATGACCTGTGGCAAACCAAAGAGACAGAAGACAGATCTGAAGAATAAGCGAGCCAGGGCTGGAGCAGATGGTATACCAGTACAGGGGATAAAGCGGGCCATTTTGGTGTATGAATCGACGATAACCCATATGGTATCGTAGCCCTGCTTGCGGGGTAGGTCAGTGATGAGATCCATCGAGACGGTGTGCCATGGTCTGGGAGGTACGGGTAGCGGCAAGAGTAGCCCTAAAGGCCGTCCTTTGCGTGTTTTACACTGGGCACATATGGAACAAGTGTTAACGTAATGTTCGACGTCTTTTCTCATGGAAGGCCACCAGCACCAGCGTTGCAATAGGTCCAGAGTACGCTGTTGCCCGGGATGGCCGTTTACCGCAGCATCGTGTGACCATGTTAACGCCTGGTTGCGTACGTCACACGTAGGAAGGAACAATTTATCGTGGATAAAAGGTAACCCCTCGTGAAGGGCTATGTCCCATTCGTTGAGTGCCTGAGGGTTCTGGGAAACCCAACGCCTGATGTCAGTAAGCATGGTGGGGGATGGAGTACAAGTACAGATGACATGGCCCTTTCCTAGCAGTGTGTCGGGGTAAACGGACAAGGACTCCCCTCCGGGAGATCGGGATAAGGCATCAGCTTTGCCATGAATGTGTCCTGGTCTGTGCTTGACCACAAAATCGAAAGCGGCAAAAAACAAATGCCAACGCACCTGTCTGCTGTTTGCACATTTTAGAGAGGCCAGGTCCTGTAAGTTTTTGTGGTCTGTATATACTACTGTCTGATGTTTTGCTCCCATGAGATGGTGACGCCATGTTTGTAAAGCATCCTTGATGGCCAATAACTCTTTTTCGGTTACCGTATAGTGTGATTCAGCCACCGAGAATTTACGCGAGTGATAGGCCACTGGATGAAGACAACCCGTGGTCGGGCATGGTTGAGACAACACTGCGCCTAGAGCAAACGAGGAGGCATCTGCCTCCAGAACGTAGGGGAGATCGGAATCAGGATGCTGCAAAACAGGGGCGGACACGAACCTGGCCTTGAGTTCCTCAAAAGCTTTCTGATGAGTCGAGGTCCAAGTGAACGGGACCAGGGGGCTGGTCAGAGCGGTCAGTGGAGAGACAATAGAAGAGAAGCCGACGATGAATCGCCGGTAGAAATTCGCGAAGCCGAGAAAAGACTGGAGTTGTTTCAGAGTAACGGGAGTCGGCCATTCAGTGACGGCATGGACCTTGGATAAATTCATGGACAGGCCCCCAGGGGATATGTGAAAGCCCAGAAACTCCACTTCCTTGGAATGAAACAGACACTTTTCAGGTTTGGCAAACAAGGCATTAGCCTTAAGGCGAGAGAGCACTTCCCTAACATGCCCGACGTGTTCCTCCAGGGAGGATGAATAGATCAGTATATCGTCCAGATAAACCAACACGAACGTATCCAGGATGTCCGAGAATACGTCATTGACAAAACGTTGGAACGTGGCAGGAGCATTACAAAGCCCGAAGGGCATTACAGTGTACTCGAATAAACCCTGTCGGGAGCAAAACGCCGTCTTCCACTCATCCCCAAGCCGCATGCGAACCAGATTGTACGCCCCTCTGAGGTCCAGTTTGGTAAAAACGGATGCTTTAGTCAACCTGTCCAGTAGCGTGGATATGAGCGGAAGAGGGTACCTGTTCTTTATAGTGATGGCATTTAGCCGTCTGTAGTCCACACATGGACGGAGATCGCCCTCTTTTTTCGGCACAAAGAAGATCGGACTAGCAGCTGGAGAACAAGAAGGACGTATATGACCCAATTCCAGTGCTTTCTGTATGTAATCCTTAAGGGCTTGCTCCTCGGACCGTGACAACGAATAAATCCTACCCCTGGGAATAGGAGCATCCGGAACCAGGTCGATCAGACAATCGTACGGTCTATGAGGGGGAAGGCCCTCAGCAGTGGCTTTATCGAACACCATGTGAAAATCGTGATAGGCCGCAGGTATGTCGGCTGTGACAGCCCCCACAGTGTGTGAAGGCACAGGGTCCGAAACCGTGTCGTTGAGATGGGTGGCGGTCATGGCACCAAGAATCGAGGCAGGAGTGGACTGTGAATCTGTGTCGATGAGACAGTAATGTTGACACAGATCCGACTCGAACGTGACCTGTCCGTTGCCCCAATTGATCAATGGGTTATGTTGCCGTAACCATGGTATCCCCAGTATGATGCCGAACTGTGGTGTGTTAATCAGATCAAGTACTAGGGTTTCTCTATGGTTGTTTTGGATCACCACTTCCATAGGAGCAGTTTGGAACCTGATCGGACCAGAAGATAGCGAAGTGCCGTCCACAGCATGTACTGGTTCCGGATGTTCCTTCCTAACCAGGGGCAGGTTGAGACGATGGGCCAGGGAAATATCGATGAAACAACCAGTGGCCCCGGAATCGATCACAATATGGACTATGTGTTTGATCTCCCCAGTGGGTTTTAGCAGGGCATGGACCTCAATCGGTCTGACAGGGCCAAAGGCAGGTTCGGAAGGGGACAGAGATAGGCTCGCCGGTGCCCCCTGTATCATGGGCGAGCCTTCGGAAAACCCGATGCTTTATTCTTGGGGCGTCTGGGGCATTCCCTTACAAAGTGTCCGTTCAACCCGCAATAAAAGCAGGCATTGTCATTTCTCCGGCGTTCTCGTTCGGATAGGGTTATCGGACTACGGACACCTCCTATTTGCATGGGTTCAACAGGGGCGGTGGATATGGGATGTCCAGAGTGGGCAGAAAAAGACGTTTCGGCCCTTCTCTCGGATCTCCTTGCGTCTACTTGTAACGCAAGATCCACCAAATCCGAGAATACCGAGGGAAGGGCAGGAACCGCTGAGAGAGCATCTTTCATGGAGTTGCACAGGCCACGGTAGAATACGATTGCTTTTTTCTCCTCTGGCCAGGATGTCTCAGCAGCGAGCTGGTTATATTTAGCAATGTACTCTATCAATGTATGTTTGCCTTGTGTTAGGTCTAGGAGTTCGAGGTCTCTGGAGTGGGCTTTATACCGTGTATCAAAGACTTTGGCCATTTCTGATACAAGAAGATCGAAGTCATAGAGGGCGGGATGGTCGTTCTCTAGCAGCGGATTGGCCCAGGTGGCCGCTACCCCTGACAAATGGGATAGAAGAAATGCGGCCTTTGTAACAGAATCGGGGAACGCTAAGGGTCTACACAAAAAGTGTAGCTTACATTGATTAATGAAAGTACGATACCTTCGAGGGTCCCCCTGGTATCGTTCGGGGGCAGCAAGGGGAACGGGCGTAGGAAGCAGAATGGGAGTGGGTGCAGGAGCCATAACCGGGGCTGGTTGGTCTGAAGGGACTGTGTCACCGAATTCAGCATCCGAGGGTAAAGGAAAACGTGTGCTCTGGAGGGCATCCAGACGGTGGTGTATTGCTGCCGTGGCGGTAGTCATGTCGGTCCTAAGGGCCGCCACGGCTTGTAACAAGGCGGTCACTGGATCCCCGGCGGAGGGATTCATGCTCTGGACGACCAAAAAAAGGGCTTCACAGTCTGTTACGAATCTGTTACGTAGCTCGTTGGTCGTGTAGAGTATGAACAACCCCTCTGTCCCCAAGAAACACCCTGACGGTTTAGTAATATCGTCAGTGTGAATATTAAGGCCACAGGTGGAAGTCCGGAAAACCAGGACGCGGGAACAGCCGGAAGAACCCCTTGAGCGCTGTAAGGAAAGGTACAGTGGTTAAGCAAAGAAACAGGGCCCGAATACCTTTATGTGCATAACCCCGAAATCCCTGAATACCTGTGAGGTCTTGGGTCAAGGCGTGGGTCTCCTAGCTGTAGCTGGAACAAGCTGTAGGGTAGAACAGGTAACCACCTTTTTGTAGGACTGAGGCCCAAGCCAGTGAAGGGTTAAGCAAGTGGAGTCCGTGGAGCAAACGTGGGTCGGTAACAGGCAAATCCAAAAGTACTTGAAGGGCTAGGCAAGAGGAATCCGTGGAGCAAGCGTGGGTCGATGACAGGTAAATCCAAAAGTACTTGAAGGGCTAGGCAAGAGGAATCCGTGGAGCAAGCGTGGGTCGATGACAGGTAAATCCAAAAGTACTTGAAGGGCTAGGCAAGAGGAATCCGTGGAGCAAGCCGAGGTCAGAATCTAAGCAGGTCCTAGAACGAACAGAGAGCGTCACGTGATCCAAAACAAGACAGCTGTGAAGCAACGCCCTCGGTTCACAGACTCCTTTTATCCTCGGAAGGGTCGTACGTAGAGTCACGTGTGACGCGAACCGGAGTGTTGCCATGCTGCTAGGCAACAGAAGTCACGTGATCCGTGAAGTGCCGGGAAGCGCCGGTCTCCGCAAGGGATGTGAGTTCCTGAAATGACGGAGCCTCCAGTTGATCTGCCACCGCCGTGAGGGGCGATAAACACCCGTTACCCCAAACCTGTCATGCCGTGCCCTGCTGTGTGCGACGTGAGTGGGGCGCATAATGCATGAGTGTCGGGGAGTGCTGGAATGGGTAGACAAGGAGGGGCGAGCGGTAGACAAGGAGGGGCGAGCGGAATGGTGTGTCCGCGGTCTAGGTAGCGGTGTGACAGTTTTATTATTAGCGGAAGGAGACTGTTTCCATGCTGATTCGTCTTGTCTTTTATTTTTGCGGAGGGTTTTTAATTCAGGAGTGAACCAAGAATTGAGGTGCGCGCGTGGTTTGGTTTTCCGTAATTGGAGTGGTGCTACAGTGTTAATGGCCTTAAGAATGGTTGTGTTATAGAGGTCTACTAATTCTGTGGGGTTGATAATGGTAGGTGTGAAGTCAATCATGGGTTGGAGTAAAGGGATGAGTTTCTCGACTGTGATGTTTTTACTGTTTCTTGTGAATGTGGCAGGAGCGTTTGGAAGGGGCACCGGTATTTGTTTATCTTTGTTGATGGTGAAGGTGATGAGGTGGTTGTAAGTCCAGGTGCAAGGTGTGTTGGATAGGATGGAGGTGTTGCAATTGAGGTCTGCTATCCAGTCGAGGGTGCGGCCTTTGCTATGTGTGGGTTGAGAGATGTGGCGGGTGAGTCCTAATTCTGAGATAGTGTTTGCGACTGTGCTTGCTTTGTCATCTTTCTCGTCAATGTAGCCCAGGTTGAAGTCACCTAGAATAAGTATCTGTGAATTGGGTTTGGTGTTGTTGGAGAGCAGGAGAGCTATGTCGTCGTTAAATGAGGATATGGGACCTGGCGGTCTGTTGATAAGATGGATGGTGATTGTGCTTTTGTTGGCTGTGGATAGTTTGATGGTAAGTGATTCTGCAGATGGGAGAGTTTGGTTTAGTATGTGTCTTATGCTAAGGGAACTTCTTGCTATAAAGGTGACTCCACCACCTTTGGCTGTTTGTCTATCCATGCGGAAGATGGTGTAGTCATTTGGGGTGGCTAGCGCTAGTATGGGACCTGATGCTGCGTGGAGCCAGGTCTCGGTAATAGCTATGAAGTCCAGATCATTTAGCGAGATGATGTCGGCTATGTCTAAGGCATGGGCGACTAATGATCTTGGGTTGATTAGTGCGCCTTTGATTGTTTCGGTGGTAGGTTGGTGTGGTTTTCTGTTAAGTGTGCGGGGGGAGGAAGCATTAGAACGGGGAGTAGGCTGGTCAGGAGATGCTGTTGTGTATGTGGTGGGAGTGGCTAGTTTGAGTTTGCTTTTACTTTTTCTTGGACCTGTGTTAGGAAGAGGCGAGGTGGTGTGTATCCTGGATCTGAGGCCGTCGCGTCTCAATATGCTTAAGCTAGGATAGAAATTCCTGATGGGATTGTTATTCAGAATAGGAGTGCCAGGGATAGAGGCATGCATTGCTTTTTGGATAATGCAAATGTCTGCAATGGGGTGGGTTTGTTTATGGCAAGGCTGGAATGGGTTTAGGTTAGGTAGGAATGGGGTGGGGCATAGGATAGGATGGTGTCTAGGACATGCTGGCCTGTTAAGGCCAACATAGGTCAGCCTAGGATTCTTTAATGCAATGGTAATGACTTTGAGGAAGTTCCTGAGTCGCTTATATGACTCGAGGTAGGTGTCCAACATTCGCAACAGAACAATTAAATATCTGGGTATGCCGTAGAATCCAAAAGCAAGGCAGTTAGATAGCTGAGTATGCAGTGGCAGTCAGTGCAGTAGCAATCACAGCAGGACAATTGGGCAACTAGATGTACAATTAATATAGATGCGAGGCGCCAGGCAGGACACCAGATGGTTAGGTTGCCAGGCTCAGACATGCAGCAAAGTAGCGTGACGTGAGAGGAGCATACTTGTAAAGCAAATTACCTAGGGTACGACCAGATTGTAGAGGATGCTGGCAAGGGGCTGTGCTGCAGCTAGTAGGGCGTCATAAACCTTTTGAGGCAGAGAGTATGGACGACGTAAACAGAGCTTGTTAGAAGAGTGAGCAGATATTTCACTGGGCGTTGCGGGTGAGCGTCACAATGCGTGCGTGATATGGGTGAGCAAGGACTCATAGCACGTGAGAAACAGTAAAGCAGGGACGTTGGATGGCTAAGGTGCAGTCGGGACAGTTTCCTCAGCTAGTTGGCCCTGCAAGGGTGATACAAGTAGTGCAGATCAATGCATATGATATGATATGATATGGCATTTGTAACGCGCCTATACACAAGTGTTTCAAGGCGCGACGAGGCAGGGGGGATAAGGGGAGAACAGACAACGATCCTACTAGGCCAGGTGTCATTCAGATTGCGCAAGTGCAAGGGTAGGGGGACTGGGAAAAGTGCAAGGGGAAGGGGAGAGGGGAAGTGCAGTACATGGTTAGTACAATACAAGATAAGTAATAGGGCCAGCTGGTGGCAAGTGCCAGGAGAGTGCAATACATGGTTAGTAGAACACAAGATAAATAATAGGGCCAGCTGGTGGCAAGTGCGAGGTAAGTGCCGGGAGAAAGGGCTGTAGGATACAGAGACAGTCCCGTAGGCAGTGCAGGGAAGAGTGACTGGGCCAAGGACCGAGATCGGTGAGTGGCCAGTTGCAGATTCAGTGCAGGTTCAGTGATTTTAGCAGGGGAGAGAGGGAGAGAAAGCGCAGGCAAAGAGAAAGGTTTTGAGGTGCTTCCGGAACCGGAGATGGTTCTCCTCAAGTTTCAGGGAGGCAGGAAGGCTGTTCCAGAGGGAGGGCCCTGCTGCGGAGAGAGATCTACCCCCAGCTCGTTGTTTGGAGAAGCGGCTGACCCTGAGGTAGTTGGAGGTGGATGAGCGAAGAGCTCGAGAAGGAAGATATTTAGGAAGGGAGAGTTGAAGGTATTTTGGCCCAAGGCCCCAGAAGGCCTTGTGGACAACGCAGAGGGTTTTGAACTTAATCCTCGCAGCCACTGGGAGCCAGTGTAGCGATTTCAGTCCTGGAGAGATACGGTCCGTGGGCTTGAGGCCAAGGACAAGTCTCGCAGTCCTGTTCTGGATGAGTTGCAAAGGGCGGAGAGTAGAGGCAGGAAGATTTAGATAGAGGCTGTTACAGTAGTCCAGCTTCGAGAGAACCAGGGCTCTGGAGACAGTGAGCTTCTGGGGGAAGGAGAGGAAAGGAAGGATACCTCTGAGGAGGTGTAGCTGGTAGTGTGACTTCTTAGAGACGTCAGATATGTGAGGAGAGAAAGAGAGCGTGGAGACGAAGATGACCCCGAGGTTTTTTGCCTTGCAGGTAGGAGCAGGAAGAGGGCAAAGGGAGGCCAGCCAGAGAGCTGCAGGGAAGGAGGGAGTGAGTGTGCCAATAAGTAGAATCTCAGTCTTACTGGCATTAAGGCAGAGGTCGTTGGCGGCACACCATTCCTGGATAGCAGAAAGACAATCGGAGATGAGGGAAGGGGAAGGGGAGGCCGAGGGTAGCCTGAAAATGAGCTGGGTATCATCCGCATAGCACTGGAAGTTGGTACAGAGAGCGGCGATGCAGTGAGCAAGAAGTGCCAGATACTGGTTGAACAGTGTTGAATAAACAGCCACTGCTCATTCAAAGTTAATGGGTTTATTGAAGTGAAAACACAACAGGCAGCAGACACAACCCTGTGGCACAGCTGATGCTCTCAAACTGCCTGCCTCAAACGAAAACACTCCAAATGGAACATACCTGACAGAATTCTTCATACAGAATAATGAGTGGGTAAAGTTCCATACTCATAACATAGCATATATAAACTTAACACACCTTCCCCCTTGCATGTTACACAGGACAAAGTACCAGGCACTTTACTCCAAATAAAAATCCTTATATCGATCCGGAAATGTCTTTGTTCTCCTAACTTGTCTATCAATGCTGAGATTCAGATCTTTCGAGTGTCCTTCATTTGATTTAGTTATATCTCTCATGTTGTTTTCCTCTGAATGTAATGTCCTTTGCGAATTTCCTTCATCTTGTTTATCAGTTGACTCACCACCCTCGTCAACACCCTCCATGTTGCCTTCATCGACTATAGAATCTAAAGTGCTTTTGACAAGCCTAGAAATAGACCAACATTCACCACCATCGAGTATAGCCACATTGCCTCGAATGGTTACTATTTTTCTTGGACCTAAAAACTTGCTTTCAGAACATTTTACACCAAAGCGAGGATTCTTTATGAGAACTATGTCTCCTTCCACCAATCCCACTTCTTTAACATGAAATGTGGAGTCAAACCTTTGTTTATATACATCTTGGGCCTCACATATCAAAGTCATTATCTTCTTCCTATCTACTTTCACACATCCAGCCAATCCTAACCATCCTGGGCATAATTTGGAGGCAGGTTGTCTCCCTCTAAGTGAGACAAATGGTGAAACCTTAGTGGTGGAATGTGGTGTGATACAATAACTCCACACCATTTCCCTCAACAACCTAGACCAATCAATACCCGAATTTAGTGCCAATTGAATGCCACCTTTAATGAATCTATTGGCCCTTTCAACCATGCCATTTGCCCTAGGATGATATAGAGCAGTCCTGGAATGCTTGATCTCATAGCACTGTAAGAACTCCTTCATTCTTTGTGAACAGAACTGCACTCCGTTATCTGTTATAATTTCTGTGGGAAACCCTTCTTTGTAAAATAGCTCCTCAAAAAACATGATCAATTCGTTGGTGGTAGCCTCTCATAATGCCTTACACTCTAACCACTTGGTGTGGTAGTCCATTAGTACCACCATGAATCTGAAACCATCCCCCCGACCTTGGATAGGGCCAATGATGTCCACTGCAAGTTTTTTCCAGGGTTCACTAGGAACTTTAACTGGACTGAGTGGAACTTCTCAGACAACTTTACTTTTATCAGCATTTCTACATTCCCTACAGTCTCTAACTTTCTTCTCAACCATGCTGTCCATCCCTGGCCACCAATATGACTGTCGCACCAACCTCTTGGTACCACTTATGCCCAGATGGCCCTGATGAGCTAGGTCAACCAAGCGAGCTCTAATACTTGCAGGGGGAATAATCTTGCATCCTCTTCTCAATATCTCACCATTCTCAGACAAATTTAATTCTAACCTAATTTCATAGAATTGATCAAAGTTTCTATCTAGAGACTCCTTCCTGGGCCATCCCAACCTAGTCCACTCCTTCACTCTGGAAAGACACAAATCCTCTAGATCAGCTTCACTCCACTCTCCTTTCCCCACAGCATTCTCTGTGATATTCGAGATACACAAATCCTCCTCATTCTCTATGCTGGGGACTAGTCCCACCTGATCCAAAGGAAGCCTGGACAGACAGTCAGCAACTACATTGTCTTTGCCTGGAATGTAACTGAGTGTAAAACCGTAACCTTGCAGCCCAATCATCCATCTCGCAATCCTGGGCGAGCCTTTTGCCCAATCACAACTACCTAGTAGTTGTACCAGAGGTTTATGGTCTGATTTAATCAGGAACTCCTGTCCCCATAGAAAATATTTAAAGTGTAAAATGGCCCAATAAACGGCCAAAGCTTCTCTTTCAATTACCGAATAATTGCACTCAGCTCCCTTTAATGGTCTGGAAGCGAATGCAATCGTATGAACCTGCTTACCTGAATCTACTTGACACAATGTGGCACCCCACCCAGTCAGGCTCGCATCAACTGAGAGAACTGTCTTTCTACCACTAATGAAACTGCCTAGGGAGGGTGCTTTCGATACTACTCTCTTTTATGGTGGAAAATGCTTCCTGACATGCTGTTGTCCAATTAAAAGACACCCCTTTCTTTAGCAAATTCCTCAATGGTGAGGAAATGGTTGCAAACTTTTCCACAAACTTGTGGTAATATTCGGCCATGCCCATAAAGGATCTAAGTTGATCTTTGTCTGTCGGAGCAGGAACACCACAAATATTCTCTACTAGCTTAACGTTTGGAGATATTCCTTGACTTGAAACCTTATGACCTAAGTATTCAACTTCTCTAAGAGAGATGCAACACTTTTCCCTCTGCACTGTGAGACCAGCTGACTTTAACCTTTGCAGTACATTTCTCAATATACAATCATGCTCAACCTCAGACTCAGCATACACTAGGATATCGTCTTGAAAAACTGCCACATTCTTGAGCCCCTTTAATACTTCTTCCATCACCCTTTGGAAAACTGATGCGGCAGATGCCAACCCAAAAGGCATCCGTAGGTACTTAAAGGTACCCAGAGGTGTTACAAATGCGGTAACATGTTGGCATTGTTCTGACAGTGGAACTTGATGGTATGCAGCAGATAAGTCAATTACTGAGAACCAACTGGGTTCTCCCAATGTGGCTAGAGTCTCTGAGATGATGGGTAGTGGATGCCTCTCAATGAAGATGTTCTTATTCAAGTCCCTCAGATCGACACACAGCCTTAAGTTTCCATTGCTTTTTGCCACTAGAACAACAGGAGAAAGCCATTCTGTCCCTTCAATGCGTTCTATCACCACTTTCTGCATCAGATTATCAAGTTCTTCACTCAGTTGTTGTCGTAGTTTGAGTGGAACTGGTCCCACCTTGTGAACAACGGGTCTGGAATTTGGTTTTAGCTTTATATCATGTTCAAAGTTGGATAACTTTCCTAGATTGGATGTGAAAACTTCTGGGAATTCCTTTTTCCACTTGTCCTCAATCTCAGCAATTGTCACTGGTTCACTGGCATTAGCTTGAATGCGGACACCAAGTTCTCTTTGCTCATCCCACCCCAATAACGATGCGCCCTTTTTCGCTACCAAGATCCTGGCCATACATGCTCTCCCTTTGTATGCTACTCTTGCTTGGAATTCTCCAACCATGGCAATAGATGACTCTCCATATCCACATGGTTTTACTCCTGTTTGGGATAATATGCTGCATTTCTTCCCTAGAACGTTCTTGAATGTATCCAGGGATATTATTGTCCAAGGGGAGGCTGAGTCTACTTTCATTTCAATGTTGCAGCCATCTATTTCGAATTGATCAATAGGACCCTTACTGTCGTCGGATACTGCATAAATGTGGAATATGTGGCGAGTACTGTTTTCCTGAATGGGAGCTTCATTAATTGTTCTGCCCGATGTGTGACTATGACTAACAGATGCAGGATCTCTTTGCTCAATAGCATTAATGGAGGATTCCCTGCACACATTTGCGGAGTGCCCTCTCTTCTTGCATTTGTAGCACTCTGCGAATCTCGCTGGGCATGTGGGACAATTTGCCATGTGTCTTGAATTGCTGCACCTTGTGCACTTCTGAATCCACCACTCCTTTTTGTTGGGTGTTCTCTTCTTTTGTTGAACAGCACACACTCCTTGTGCCAAGCCTTGTGATTGTTGCTTGTCAATTTTCATCTCTCTCATGTACTGGGACGTCTGTTCAATACTACGTGTTAATTCTACAGCTTGCTCCAGCGAGACATCCTTGGCCAGTAGTTTCTCTTGTACTCTGGAGCTATTCGTGCAACGCACTATTTGGTCTCTAATGAGAGAATCAGTGAGTTCTCCAAACTCGCATGTGTGACTCAGTGTCCTGAGTGAAGCCACGTAAGATTCGACCGACTCCGCACTATCCTGGGTACGTTGAAAGAACTTATGCCTTTCAAAAGTAATGTTCTTTTTTGGCTCAAAGTGTCCTGCAATTTTTTGGATGGCTATAAGGTATTCATCGCCGTCACCAATACCTTCCTCATGGGTTCGTGTGAGGCCATCAAACACTATGCGACCCTCTGTTCCAAGATTGTGAAAAAGGAGTGCCTTTTTTCTCCCGGAGCTATACCTGTCACCACCTATGGCCACCAGATAGTTTTCAAAGGATTTGATCCATCTATCCCATCTCAGCGGAGGGCGACCGGGATCGGAGAGAAATGGAGCTGGCGGCGGTACTGCTGCTGCCATTTCGTCTGTTCCAGGTGAGGGGTGCAGGTAGGACAGTTTGCAGGTGAGCAGAGGGCCGGGAGTATTCTGTGTGCTTGCAGAATGGATTTATCTGAAGTTTGATTAGCTGCCCTGAGGTTACTGTGAATGAATTTGTGAAATGGAATGTTCCAAGTTTCTAATATTATTATGTGTCACAGTGGCTTCTTCCTTAGTCAGAGTATGGAGTGTTCAGGAAAGCATTCATTGTTTAGTGGTACATGGAGATTCAGGCTCAGTTCAAAATTAAACAAGAGTCTAGTACTGTATATGCACAGACTCTTGATTACTGAAATACAATGTATAAGTCCAGTCTGTGAAAGTACATCCCCTAGATACTCTGCGCACACGGATAAGATTTCCTTCCCCTCCCAATCTGACCTGAAGGGCTCGCAGCCCTGCGCCTGCTGCCTGTGATGCTGTCAGCTGTGCTGGGAAAAGGGCGCCGCTCAAACTCCCATCACTGGGAGGAGCGGCAAGACGGGGAGCCGTTTCTGTTTGATCAGCCTTGTGCTGTTTTCATGTTCTGGTGTCCAGGCTGCTGGGAGGGAGGTGCTGTGTCCAGGAAAGTAATGTGATACGGTCGGAGAAGCAGTGGGTTGATCCTCGTCGCCAATGTTGAATAAACAGCCACTGCTCATTCAAAGTTAATGGGTTTATTGAAGTGAAAACACAACAGGCAGCAGTCACAACCCTGTGGCACAGCTGATGCTCTCAAACTGCCTGCCTCAAACGAAAACACTCTAAATGGAACATACCTGACAGAATTCTTCATACAGAATAATGAGTGGGTAAAGTTCCATACTCATAACATAGCATATATAAACTTAACAAACAGCTAGTGGGAGAGGTTAGATCCCTGGGGGACACCACAGGTAGAGAAAAAGATGTCAGAGAGGAAGGAACCCAGTTGGACCTGGGAGGGTCGATTGGAGAGGAAGGAGGTCAGCCACGCCAGAGCCTGACCAGTGATACCCAGGTTATCACGGAGACGATTGAGCAGGATGGTGCGGTTGACTGTCAAAGGCAGAAGAGAGGTCGAGCAAAATGAGAACACAAGGGGTGTTAGAATCAAGGTTTGAGAGCAGGTCCTCACGGATGTTCAGGAGAGCAGTTTCCGTGCTTCTGGCAGCTCTGAAGCCAGACTGATGGTCATGAAGACTACCAACAGATTCAGCATGGAGATTAAGCTGGGAGATGGCCAGTTTCTTCAGGAGCTCGCCCAGGAAGGGAGTGATAGAGATTGGGCAATAGTTAGCTGGGCAGGAGGGGTCGGAAGAGGGTTTCTTAAGAAGGGGGTGCACAAGGGAGTTCTTGAGGGGGGATGGGAAGACTCCAGAGGCGAAGGAGTGATTGCAGAAATCAGCCAGGGCAGGTGCCAGGGAGTCGATGTGGTCCTTGATAGTTTTGGAGGAACAGGGGTGGACTTGTTTTGACGAGACTTTCATAGATCGGACTTGTCTCGAAACCTCGTCAGCAGAAAAAAGGGGAAAGGCAGAGAAGGAGGGAGGAGGGGTGGCTGCAGAAGGGCCAGAGGGAGAGCAGGGACCAGAGGAGGGGAGGTGATAGGAGGAGAGTGAGGACAGGATGTCCTGAGTTTTTTAAATGAAGTGAGAGGCCAGTGCCATGCAGAGGGCCTGGGAGGGGACAGGAGAGGTGGAGACTGCAGCAGGGTTGGCCAGCTCCTTGCAGATTTTAAAGAGTTCGGCCGAATTGTTAGATGCCGCAGAGATGCGGGCTTGGATAAGGGCTCTCTTCTTAGTGAGAACGGAGAGCCGGTATTGCCTTTGGAGCAGGCGGCAGGCCAGTTTGTCAGAGGATGAACATGAAGCACGCCATTTCCTCTCTGCCACCCTGCACTTGCGTTTAAGGGTGACGAGATCCGAGTTACGTTTGGCTTTGGGCTTCAGGCGGATTCTCATGACAGGGCAAGGATATCAAGGGTATCAGATATAGCAGAGTGGAGAGTGGAGAGGGCTGTGTCAGGGTGGGAGTCAGCCGAAGGGGGAGGGGGGGCGAGAAGGTGGAAGCGAAAGCCTCAACTGACACGCGCTTCATGGGTCGGATGACCGCGAAGGTGGGTGGCAGTGATGAGGGTGGCTTTGCCTGTGGGGTAGGGAGGGTGAGGTGGGAGGATAGGAGAAAGTGATCACTC
This sequence comes from Ambystoma mexicanum, assembly GCF_040938575.1. Taxonomy (NCBI): domain Eukaryota; kingdom Metazoa; phylum Chordata; class Amphibia; order Caudata; family Ambystomatidae; genus Ambystoma; species Ambystoma mexicanum. The sequence continues at coordinate 705,343,399 of NC_090931.1, forward strand.
CAGGAGAGAGGAGTGGAGAGAGGAACAGAGAGGGGAAGGTCAGAAGAGATCAGAGTATCAAGAGTGTGCCCTGCAGAATGGGTCGGCCCAGATGGGAGAATAGAGAGTGAGAGAGAGTCGCAGAGGTAGCGGAAGAGTCCAGAGGGAGGACAGGAGGCATCAAGGTGGATATTGAAGTCTCAAAGAAAGAGGAGTTGAGTGGTTGAGGACAGGAGTGAGGAGGAGAGGTCAGCCCACTCAGAGAGGAAGGAGGAAATTTGACCAGGTGGCCGATAGATAGTAGCCACGGTAAGGGAATGGCTAGGAGAGAGAGAGAGTCGGCAGACAAGGCATTCAAAGGAGGAGTAGGTCTGCGTAGGGGTGACAGTGGCAGGAATCCACCCAGGGAAGATAAGGGCCAAACCCCCCCAGCACGGGTGGGCCTGGGCAAGGAGAGGGTCTTGTAACCGTCAGGTAGGAGTGTGTCAAAGCTGGTGACAAAGCTGGCCGTGAACCATGTCTCAGTGAGACCGAGGATGCCAAGGTCCAGTTCCTCAAGAAGGCAACAGATATCAGAGGAATGTTTGATGGCAGAGCGAGAGTTGAGAGTGGCAATGAGGAGAAGGTTGCCATCCTTAAAGGACTTCCGGGGAGGGGTACAGATCAGAGGTATGCCCTGTGGAGGTGAAGAGGAAGGAGCAAGAGAGAGGGCAGGGTGAGAGGGTGGAGGCAAGGTAGCCGAGGACAAAGAAGAGGGGACAGCAGGAGAGGAAAGGATGTTGATGAGGCACGGGAAGCGTCTATCAAAGAGGTGGAGGTTGGCCTGGGGGCCTTGGACCAAGACGGTTCCATTAGAGTAGACATTAATGATGGCCTTAGGGGAGCGGAAGGGGGCCAAGAGGACATCCCAACGGGCGCCACCATTAATGGGAGAAGAGGAGAAGGGAGAGAGCACAGAGACCATATGAAGGGTCCATTGGTCAGGGGAAGGCACGAAAAAGAGGATGTCAGTAAGAGTTTCCTTGGAGGAGCCACTGGTATAGGTGTCAGCGATAGGGAGGCCTGGGTTGGAGACCAGGATATCCTTTTTAAACTTTTCCCTACCAGATTTAGTGAGGAGAGCAGGATAGTCAATGGAGAAGCAGTTAGAGAAGATAGGAGAGATAGAGAGCACCATGGAATAAGGAGGGAGTGGGGGGAAGACAGACGAGAGCAAGCGGACAGGAGTGAAAGCGGCAAGCCCTAGTTTACCACAATTACAGAGTGTCATGATCTCTGCTTCCAAAAGGTCAGGGTTTTCCCAACTCCCTTGGAAGCAGATCCATAACCCAGGTTCCGAGTGCCAACCAGTCCCAATTGGGACCTTTTGGACCCAGTCCTGGCGCCAGTGGCACCAGGCTCATAAATATGCCCAGTCCCAGCGCTGGAAGCGCCGGGCTCATAATGCTTGGGTGGACTTACCTTCAGCAGACCATGCTGCTTACTTGCCTGCCAGTTGAGCCTCTGATCCTCTTCTGTTTGGAACTACTTTTCCTGTTGGGTGGGGCTGGAGCCACTCCCTAGATTCAGAACACTGGAACTCTTCTGGAAGGCAGGAACTCTTTTCTTACCAGGAACTCTTTTCTTACTTAGGCGTGGCTGTGGAAGGAGACACCTAAGCACTACAGGAGGCTATTTAAACCACACCCGGTGGATGAATCTTGCTTTGCGTTATTCTGCAACCTCTGCAGCAGAACGCTCATCGTGTCTTCTGCATCCGGTCCTGGGCCTAAGGAAAAAGGCTTACCATCCTGAATCCAGTCTTCAGCAACACCTATAAAGACAAGAAAGAACAGGTTAGCATTCCGGCATCTGAAAGGCAAAGGCTTACCATCCTGAATCCAGTCTTCAGCAACACCTATAAAGACAAGAAAGAACAGGTTAGCATTCCGGCATCTGAAAGACAAAAGTTTACCAACTCTTCGCACGCTCCGGAGGCCTTCGGCGCTGCATCCCGCATCTGAAAGACAAAACAAGGTGCGTTTAAAGACATTGGGGAACTTTAATACTCACGTGCCATTACTCCTTTCCACATCTAATCCAGTGGGTATTCCGACACCCTGCAGCCGCTCCGAACTCGTACCTGCAAAATAAAAAGACAGTTAGAGCGCATAGTGAAGCAGGCAACAAGCGCTTACTTACGTGCTTCCAGGCGCTTCTATTCATCACACGGGCTCCATCTTCAACTCACTTCAGCCCGTCATCCGCCATCGCCGGAACCCTGCAAAACAAGAGACATCATTACTAAAGACTTTAAAGACATTTGAATGACTCGAAACTTACCGTTCGTGCAGTAAACGACGGACAGCAGTCCTCTGAAGTCAAGAGGCCTGCGCTACCTATCCAGTGAAGAAGCTGGTTACAGCACCCTGCCCCGAGGCAGATGGAGAGCTCGGCATTCACTTACCTAAGGTGAGAGCGTTAACCTTTGGGGGTCTACAGGAGAGGAGAAGAGGAAAGAGATAGGGACACCCCAATAACCCCAGTTCATTAACCCCATATTTTCTATCTGCAGACATCTTACTGTACACGACAGGCATACAGTGCACAGAGGTCCAGCCCAAAGAGCCAATCGGGTGCTACACATCACCTTTGAAGATACGGTAGTCGCCCAGTCAAGACCGGCGCCTCTGCGAGAATCAGGTGAGCGTTACAGAACGCAAAGCCTACCGCAAAACTCTCGCCCAGGCGCTATGGAAACCTCGGATACTGACCCCCTAGCCCGGTTACTTGGGGAACTAAGGGCAGAAGTGCATGCAGCTCGTCAGGAAACGAATGCTCTAAGAAGGGAACTAATTATTTCCAAGGAGAGAACAGACAATCTTGCTAGACAAGTGCTACAGTCACAAGCCGGACAGACCCCGTTACCCGCATCAGGGGCAAATCTTCCTTCAACATCCTCTATGAATCCAGTGCAGATCAACCTACCTGGGAATGTACCTCTGGCTCCGCCCGAACGATTTTCTGGTGACCCAAAGAGGTTTGCAGTATTTATCAATCAGTGCCGGTTGCACTTCTTATGCCGGCCAGCAGCCTTTCCAACTGATCAAGCAAAAGTAGCTTTTGTACTTTCGTACCTTAGTGGCAATGCGGCAGACTGGTCGATCCCTCTAGTTAATCAAGATGATCCGGTTCTCCATGATTTTCAAGCCTTTCAGCTTAGTATGGAAAAACTGTTTGCAAGACATTCACAGGGGCAGGCCTTGGACAATGAGCTTCTTTCGTTGCGACAGGGTAATCAAGACCTTTTGGCTTATATTGCATCTTTCAATAGACTAATAGTGGAAACTCAATGGCCTGAGGACAAAAGGATTACGCTGTTTTATAGAGGTCTACGTGGAGAGCTCAAAGACGTTTTAGCCCAAGTAGTGAATCCCCCACAAGACTGTTCGGATTATATAGACTTGGTCGTTCAAATAGATCACAGGCTGCAGAACAGGAAGGCCGATCGTTCCAAGTTTGATGCTCGAGTATTTTCCAAACCGCCAACTCCTTCCAAAGGAGTAGACTCCGGGGAACCCATGCAAATAGGGGGTCTGAAAGGTCCTCTAACACAAAGGGAGCGGGAAAGGAGGAAACAGTTGCAATTATGCCTATATTGCGGAAACTCAGGGCACTTTCTTCGAGACTGTCCGGTGAAACCTGCCAAGAAGGCAGTAGGAGCTGCAGTTACCAAAGTTACAAACTCTGAGCAGGGAAACGACCTCGCCCGACAAGAATAGAGGTCCTCTTGCCGAGCGTGAAAACCAGTTCCGTGACCTCGCATTTCGTGATACCTATGGTCCTCATTAGCCCTGATAATCCGGATCGATTACATGCAATTGAAGCTTACGTCGACAGCGGTGCCATCAGCAATTATGTGGATCATGAAATGGTTTTGAGGATGAATCTAACTCTTTGTCCCAAGGCTGTAAAGGACGTCATTACTACGGTGGATGGTACGGAGATAGCCTCCGGGCCAGTAACGCATACCACTCAAGAGGTGACGCTAGTAAGTCAAGATGGACACCATGAGAAGATCGTGTTCGATGTGATCAAGGCCCCTCAGTTTCAGATTATTCTAGGAATACCTTGGTTAGAGAAACACAATCCTCTGATCGATTGGCGAGCAAGAACGGTCCAGTTTCCAGAATGTGTCTCTACTTGTCACCCTCCACCTGGTGTTGCACTGGCCGCAATTTCTTCAGAGACTCCCCAGTTACCTCCCGAATACCTAGAATACCAAGATGTTTTCCGGAAGGATCAGGCTAACTCTCTACCTCCTCATAGGTCTTATGACTGCCAGATAGACCTGATACCTGGATCTGCTCCTCCTTGTAGTAGAATTTATGCCCTCACCGAGCCTGAGAACCTTCACCTTCGACAATACCTGGATCAATACCTGGCAAATGGGTTTATTCGTCCTTCCAAGTCCCCTGCTTCTTCAGCTTTGTTCTTCGTTCCAAAAAAGGAAGGAGACCTTAGAACTTGTATCGATTATCGCTCCCTGAACCAGATCCCCGTTAAGAATAGATATCTGTTACCTTTGATCCCTGAACTCCTGGACCAAGTCAGAAAAGCATGCATATATACAAAGCTGGATCTTAGAGGAGCTTACCACTTGGTACGAGTAAAAGAGGGCGATGAATGGAAGACGGCCTTCCGCACCAAGTATGGGCTATTTGAATATCAGGTCATGCCCTTCGGACTTTGCAATGCCCCGGCCGCCTTTCAATATTTTATGAACGATGTCCTCAGAGAGCTCATAGATGTATGTGTTGTTGTTTACATTGACGACATCCTCGTTTATTCTTCATCGGAATCTGAACTTCGGAAACACGTGAAAATGGTCCTCGAAAGATTGCGTCAACACAAACTTTTCGCTAAGTTGGAAAAATGTGTTTTCAACGTGACTGAAGTTGAATTCTTGGGATTCATATTATCACCTGGTGGAGTGCGTATGGATTCAAAGAAGGTCGATGCAGTTCTCAAATGGCCATCACCATCCTCCGTAAAAGGTGTGCAAAGCATGTTAGGCTTCGCTAACTTTTACCGCAGGTTTATCCCCGAATTCTCTCGAATAGTCCAGCCCATCACTGCCTTGTTAAAGAAAAACAAATGTTTTGAATGGTCTACCGAGGCGGAACAAGCTTTCCAGGATTTGAAGACTAAATTTATCTCTGCACCAATCTTAAAACACCCTCGCCCCGAACTCCCCTACATCGTGGAAACTGATGCTTCAAGCCTTGCCATGGGGGCAGTTCTATCACAAAAGGACCCGGTAACCAATCAGTTGCATCCCGTGGCATTTTGGTCCCGCAAATTCTCGCCTCCTGAAATCAATTACACGATTACTGACAAGGAACTTCTGGCTATCAAGTCTGCCTTTAAGGCTTGGCGGCATTATCTGCTGGGGGCCCGACACACCGTTACTGTGATTACGGATCACCGAAACCTGCAATATTTGAAGACCGCAAAAGCCCAATCCTCTAGACAACTCCGTTGGGCATTATTCTTTGCCGAGTTTGACTTCATAATTACCTATCGACCTGGTACAAAGAACGGTAAAGCCGATGCCCTTTCTCGGATGGGAGTGGAAGAACACTTGGTCAACCCTAAACCTGTACCAATCATTCCCGAACAAAGAATTCTGGGTGTAATCGCCACAGAATCCATAGAGGAAGTTAAGGATAAAGCCAGGCAACTTGTAACTCCAGCAGACATACAGAATTGGCATCTGCAGGGAAAGGACTTTGCAGTAAAGGACAACTTATTGTATTTCCAAGAACGATTATACCTACCCAGCACAGATTTACAGAAAAAAGTAATCTCTTGTTATCACGACTCTTTAATGGAAGGTCATCCCGGTATAGCCAAGACCTCAGAAAAGATCAAGCGCTACTTCTGGTGGCCGTCTTGGAAAAAAGATATCAGAGACTTTATAATGTCCTGTGGAGTATGCGCCCAAAACAAGAGTCAAAAGGAAAGACCAGCAGGCCTCTTACGCCCTATTGACATCCCACCTCGCCCTTGGCATACACTTTCTATGGACTTCATCACCGATCTACCTCCATGCTCCGGATACAATACGATTCTAGTAATCGTGGACTTATTCTCCAAGATGGCGCATTTCATTCCGCTCAAAGGCTTGCCAACAGCAGCAACTCTGGCCCGAGAATTTCTCGAAAACATCGTCCGACTGCACGGTTTTCCTTCGGTTCTAATTTCGGATCGAGGTAGTCAATTTATTTCTCATTTTTGGCGAAGTTGCTGTCGGTCGGCTCAAATTGATGTGAGACTATCGACCAGTCACCACCCTCAGACCGACGGACAAACCGAGAGGACCAATCAAACTCTGGAACAGTATTTACGCTGCATGCTGCAACAAACTGAAAAAACTTGGAAAGATATCCTTTGGATAGCCGAGTATGCCTACAATAACTCTGTCCATTCGGGAACTGGGAAAACCCCGTTTTTTCTTTTGTACGGCAGTCACCCTCGAACCTCGGAGTTGGATCCCCTCCAAGATCTTGAAACACCAGCAGTAGACTACCTGCATTCTACAATCACCCAAGCCTTTAAGGAAGCTGTTTCTCACCTTCAAAGGGCTAAAGAACAATACAAGAAAGGAGCAGATCAACATCGGAAGGAAGCCCCTCACTATAAAGTAGGGGATCAAGTCTGGTTATCCACCAAATATCTATCTCTAAAAGGGCCACGCACATTCAACCCAAGATACCTTGGTCCCTATTCCATCACTACCATAGTAAACCCAGTAGCGGTCAAGTTGGACTTGCCCCCGCACATGAAGATACATCCGGTCTTCCACGTCTCTCTATTAAAACCCGTGCAACCTCAAACCCGACTAACCAAATCTCCAAAACCTATCCTAGTGGATGGAGAACTCGAGTTTGAAGTCAAAAGCATTCTGGACTCCAAGATCTTCAAATCTAAACTATTCTACCTAATTGACTGGAAAGGCTACGGCCCCCAAGAGAGATCCTGGGAACCTGCTGAATATGTCCACGCTCCTCGCCTAATCAAAAGATTTCACCGAACATTTCCTGACAAGCCAAAACCCCCGGAGAAGCCCGGTTTGGGAGGGGCCTTGAGGGGGGGTACTGTCATGATCTCTGCTTCCAAAAGGTCAGGGTTTTCCCAACTCCCTTGGAAGCAGATCCATAACCCAGGTTCCGAGTGCCAACCAGTCCCAATTGGGACCTTTTGGACCCAGTCCTGGCGCCAGTGGCACCAGGCTCATAAATATGCCCAGTCCCAGCGCTGGAAGCGCCGGGCTCATAATGCTTGGGTGGACTTACCTTCAGCAGACCATGCTGCTTACTTGCCTGCCAGTTGAGCCTCTGATCCTCTTCTGTTTGGAACTACTTTTCCTGTTGGGTGGGGCTGGAGCCACTCCCTAGATTCAGAACACTGGAACTCTTCTGGAAGGCAGGAACTCTTTTCTTACCAGGAACTCTTTTCTTACTTAGGCGTGGCTGTGGAAGGAGACACCTAAGCACTACAGGAGGCTATTTAAACCACACCCGGTGGATGAATCTTGCTTTGCGTTATTCTGCAACCTCTGCAGCAGAACGCTCATCGTGTCTTCTGCATCCGGTCCTGGGCCTAAGGAAAAAGGCTTACCATCCTGAATCCAGTCTTCAGCAACACCTATAAAGACAAGAAAGAACAGGTTAGCATTCCGGCATCTGAAAGGCAAAGGCTTACCATCCTGAATCCAGTCTTCAGCAACACCTATAAAGACAAGAAAGAACAGGTTAGCATTCCGGCATCTGAAAGGCAAAGGCTTACCTACTCTTCGTGCGCTCCGGAGGTTTTCACACTGCATTCCGGCATCTGAAAGACAAAAGTTTACCAACTCTTCGCACGCTCCGGAGGCCTTCGGCGCTGCATCCCGCATCTGAAAGACAAAACAAGGTGCGTTTAAAGACATTGGGGAACTTTAATACTCACGTGCCATTACTCCTTTCCACATCTAATCCAGTGGGTATTCCGACACCCTGCAGCCGCTCCGAACTCGTACCTGCAAAATAAAAAGACAGTTAGAGCGCATAGTGAAGCAGGCAACAAGCGCTTACTTACGTGCTTCCAGGCGCTTCTATTCATCACACGGGCTCCATCTTCAACTCACTTCAGCCCGTCATCCGCCATCGCCGGAACCCTGCAAAACAAGAGACATCATTACTAAAGACTTTAAAGACATTTGAATGACTCGAAACTTACCGTTCGTGCAGTAAACGACGGACAGCAGTCCTCTGAAGTCAAGAGGCCTGCGCTACCTATCCAGTGAAGAAGCTGGTTACAGCACCCTGCCCCGAGGCAGATGGAGAGCTCGGCATTCACTTACCTAAGGTGAGAGCGTTAACCTTTGGGGGTCTACAGGAGAGGAGAAGAGGAAAGAGATAGGGACACCCCAATAACCCCAGTTCATTAACCCCATATTTTCTATCTGCAGACATCTTACTCTACACGACAGGCATACAGTGCACAGAGGTCCAGCCCAAAGAGCCAATCGGGTGCTACACATCACCTTTGAAGATACGGTAGTCGCCCAGTCAAGACCGGCGCCTCTGCGAGAATCAGGTGAGCGTTACACAGAGCAACAGTAGCACGGTAAATACGAATTAGGTACCCAGTGTAGATGCCACCTAAGTTTGGAAGTCCTGCGAGGGGAGAAAAAGTCCTAGTTTACAACAATTACAGAGCAACAGTAGCACAGTAAATACGAATTTACTATAGGTAAATAGGTACGATATACGAATAGGCAAGGGGATTGATGCATCTACAGAGGTACATGAAAGGCACATGAGAGGTACATGAAAGGCACACAATGAACACGTAACTGTTCGATCAGCGGAATTACAACAGAACAGGTCAGCGTATCATAATACCTGAACAAAAAAAAACTCAGAGATACAGTGTGATTTACAGGAAGTGTCTAGGCAATCAATGGGTGAGCAACTAGAAGCTTACCAGGCAGAGTTAGAACTGGCTGCAGTGGTAAAAAAGGTCAAAGAGTCGAGGAATGAAATGCACATAGTTCCGGGCCCTGGCCTCTGTACGTCTCTGGACAGGCTCAGGACAGGAAGGGATCCTTAGGATGAGGGCCGGCATTCGCCTGCCGGCACTTGATTGGCCTTAACGAAGTGGGGCTGGCCAATGTAAACGGGCGCTCCGGTCATGTGGTCTCTGAAGAGGCAGATGGGGTGCTGGTGGCCATCTTGGATAGGGAACACCTCGTGTGTTCAAATGGTGGACACAAAATAAAGCTAAAATTCGCTTTGTGGCTCGGATCAGAGCCTGATAGCATTTTTTCCATGGGAGCCCGCAATTGTGGAACAGATTGTGGCTGATTTCCGTGTTGGGGCTTTGTAGCTGGCAGGGGTCTGGAATTAGGCAGGGTGCCTACCTTGATCCAGGTGGGGGCAGCAGGAAGGCTGGCCCACTGCTCCTGCAGTGGTGGGGGCTCCTACACCTACAGGGTCCTGAGCGCTCTAGTATATTTTGACATTTTGTAGATGTGTCCCACCGTAAAATCCAGTTGGTAGTTTCTAAAGATGGGGACATTCATTCCCCACAATGAAGTTGGTAATTGCAATTTCCAAAGTGCCAATTTTGATGGCTTGTTCTCCAAAGGAATCGCTGTGTCAAAGCATCCAATTCCTTAAAAATGGTTTTCGGTGGTTTAAGAGGGAGAATAGACAGGGAGTATTTAAGAGAGACCATCTCTCCTGGTCGGACTTGCTTTTTGGTAATGTGGTTATAGCCCCTCTCATATGAACAATTGAATCTTTCTCAGAGATGTCACAGTACAAAATTAATTGGAGCAAATCTGAAATCTTACCGATCTCCCGTCTTGTGTAAACATTTATTTCACCAATGGAACTTCATGTGATGGCCAATCAGGATGAAATACCTGGGGATTTGGCTATCTCCTACTGTGAAAGACATGATGCAGATCAACTTTGCAACGCTAATCACATTTTTTAAATGGTTTAGTGTGTAAGCGTCTGACCTTCCATATGACAAATTAACAGAGCATTCTTAAATTTTTGCCTCAAATGTCCAAAGGGGATGGTGTCAATTCTCTGTAAAAAGTGGACAGATGGAATGGTGAGTGGCCTAGGAGGACCCGCGAGAGGATGCCTCTCTGAGTGCCTCCATATTAAGCAGGGCCCAACGCCATAATGCTGCTGTGGCCCTATTAGATTTGGAGAAGATGCTGCGGGTCGATACAGCGAGGGGGACCGGGCGTGCATGCAGAGGCGAGCTGTGAGCTTCTGCAGCCCCTGATTGGTGGTGTATCTTGCCTCTGCTAGCTTCGTGCTGGCACTAGATCAAAGATGGCACCTGTGCACTCACCAACCTAGCAGGAGTTGTCTGAAGCGTGCAGATGCCATAGACCGCCCCAGGGTTGGCGGTTTCCAGGGTGTCCAGACATTTGGTCGACTGAAAACTGGTCGAAAGACATTTGGTCGACGCAATTTGGTCGAAAACCAAATGGTCGAATTTTTTTAAAATTTATATATATATTTTTCGGGTTTTCGTTTTTTAAAAAAAAGGGTTTGAAAATAAAAAAAAAAATTCGACCATTTGGTTTTCGACCAAATTGGTTCGACCATTTGTCCAGTTGACCAATTTTTTTTGACCAAATGTCTGGTAACCGGTTTCCAGCTCTTTAGCGTATCTGAAGTATTGGCCCAAGTGGGAAATTTGCATGCTGTGGGGATGTGCAGGAGCTGATTGGGGGGGCGATATGCCCTTGGAAGAACTAAGAATGCAATGTGTACTCCAGAGTCTGTAGCTGCCTGCTGTTGCTTGAGGCAGCTGGTGCCTGGAATTCCTTGTTTGGGTCTACCTTCCCCTCACAGGTAGTGGTGCTTGCTGCCACTCCCTCACTTGGTGTGGTGGATGATCTTGGCCCCTTGTCTTCCTACTCGAAATAGGGAAATCCTAAGCCGCAACAGAAAATATGGTCCAGAATTGGCACAGCAGAGAGGCCTGGTGGACCTTCGGGGGTCAAATGAGGGGGAGTGTACCAATATTGTCCAGGAATCTCAGACTGTTGCTGGCTTTACTGGAATTCACCAGCCAGGCCTATCACCTCTTGTACTTGCTGCTCCGGTCCATGATGCTTGTCTTCTTGAAATCCAGTTGCCCTTCAGAATGGGTGATGGGTTTCATAACCATTTTAAGTTCCTGTATTTGTGGTGCGTGTCAATCAGCATTAGACCTGCGCTATGGATACTGTAGCTCAAGTTTCTGTTTTTTCTTGTTTTCCCCTTTCTTTGGGTGGATAGGAGTTGGGGAGGGAAACTGTTGCATTGTGGGTTAACATTGGATGCGAGGCTACAAGAGCTACCTTATTTCCTGTTATTTTTGGAGTTTGGCACTTGGTGTTGGTAGGCTATTGCACAGGGTGTTTTGGTCCTGAGGGCACGGTAGATCCTGCGCCTTACAGGATCAAGGTGCTTACTCTCAATGTTCAGGGCCTTAAATCTCCCAATAAACACAGATCGATCCTGCAGAGGCTCTGAAACAAAGGTTGCTGTATTACCCTACTTCACGAGACGCACCTCACAAGACGCACCTCGGTCCCTCTGATGTTTGCACGCTGCAGAGTCGACTCTTCCCCCAACAATATGTACCTTCAAGTGGCTCTAAAAGGCAGCTTGCTGGGATTTTGATTGCTGGAGATATCCATTTTATATCCATTTTATAGAGCTGGAAGCTAAATGTGATCCCAGGGGAAGGTTTGTGGGTGTTAAGGGCATGTTACTTGGATGCTTGTTTACATTAATTTCTCTGTATTCTTCGAATGAAAAGCAGGATTTGTTTCTCGCTGATTTCATGTCTGAAATTATTCCTTTCGCTGAGAGGGAGCTCATAGTGGGTGTGTAGGCAGATTTTAGTCTTGTGACTGACCCCAACTTGCACAAGCCTCATTCCCCCTTCTGTGACTGACTTTAAACATGCCCTTTCATTTTTGAAATTGTTTAGGGAGATGAACTTAGTTGATCTTTGGAGGCTGTTGCATGATGGGGAGCAAGAATATACACATTTCTTGCATGTGCATAGGACCTTCTCGAGGATTGACCTGTTGTTGGTTTCCACCTCATTGGTCCTCAACATGTCAAGACCGTCCCCAACCCACTGACCACCTTGTAAGCTGTATGATCCGGCACTTGGGGAGCTGACTCTGAGAGATGCTGTAGCTAAAGCAATAACTGATTATTTTAAGGAGAATAATGATGGCTCAATATTGAGTTCAGTCTTGTACGCCATGAAGGCTGTATTTCGGGAGGAAATCATAGCACCTACTGTCATGTACACCAATAGAAACAGAGCTCTCAGTGAATCTTTAGAGGGGGAGGTACGTGACACTTAATGGGCTCATAAATATTCGGGTTGTATGAAAGCCCTAAGAAATCTGTTCCTGGTGCAAAAAAAAAAAACTGGACATTTGATGGGCCGTACAACTCATGCAATAATTCAGACCAAACAATATTACCATGCCAAAGGCAATACAGCAAATTTATTTTTAGTTTGCAAATTAAAAGCTATTCATACTACAAATACCATCACTGGGCTGGCGGGTGCAGTTGGGATGGTTAAGTAACTGAACGGGGTAAAGTGGAGATTGTAGAGAGGTATTTTCAGGCGGAAAGGGTTGCAGGTTCTTCCAATTCCTCTACATGTACATACTGCCAGCTATCAGATCTCCCCACGCTTGAAGCCAAGGAACGGGAGGTATTGGATGCCTCTATAACCAGCGAGGAAGTGGCTGGCGAGGAACCTGTATGCTAAGCTGTATTCCAAAATATTGGCCAATAGATCGGCTATGGTGCTGCCTTGATTGATCGATCCTGACCAGGCAGGGTTTGTTCCTGGGCAGAGTACTCATGATAATGTAAGGCGGGTACTAAACGTAATTGACATTGCTGTATGGGAAAACCTGGGTCTGGGAGTTTTTGTGTTGGATGCTACCAAAGCTTTTTATAGGGTGATATTGTCCTATTTGCACAGGGCCCTGCCAGCCTTTGGATTTGTACCAATGTTTCAGAGCATGCTCCTAGCTAATTATCACTCCCCCTCCACTAGAGTAACAGTTAATCAGGATTATACTGCCCCTGTTCGTATCATCCGAGGGACTAGACAGGGATGTCCATTGTCTCCTTTAATATTTGTGCTTATCATGGAGCCTTTCACCCAAAGACTCAGAGAAAACCCAGAGATACAGGGGGTGGAGGTTAGCAGAATCCCATATAAGATCTGTTTTTATGCCGATGATGTCATGCTCACCTTTACCGACCCCCCCCGACATCCCTTAGTAAAGTTATTTCTGAACTGCGTCGGGTCGCAAAGGTCTCAGGCTTCCCCCTTAATTACCAGAAGTCAGTTGCATTGGGTATACAGATACTGGGCAGGGTTATAGCTGTGGCGAAAGCTATCTGTCTGGTGGTATAGGAGTCCAGTTTTATCCAGTACTGGGGGTACGGATCTCCTCCTTTCCTCAAATGATTTATCGGGCCAATTTCCCTAGGCTGTTTGGGAAACTTGCTGACAAAATGAATCGTTGGAGTAAGCAGGAAATATCTCTGATGGGGCGAATCACTGCTGTTAAAAAGAACCTCTTACCAAGATTCCTATATTTTTGTCAGGTGCTTCCGGTTAAAATACCCACACCCAGCTTTGGTATCTATGCAGAGTAAGGTTTAGCGTTTCATCTGGGAGGCAAAAGTCCTCATGGTCCTCTGCGATATTAAGAAGGGTGGCATAGGCTCCCCAGACCTTTTCATGTATTTCCTGGTTACCCAGGCTTCTTGTATTCTGTAATGGAGGGACTCTGCTGCTCCTTGCAAATGGGTTTTCCTGGAGCAGGCCTTCTCCCCTGTAAATTGGCCTCCCTCCCCTTCCTAGATCATATTACACTCTCTCGTACTACTGTCACTATGTCTTCGACGCAGGTGTGCATTAGCACCTGGAACATTCCAAGTGCCAGATGGAATTACCATCAACGATCCCAAACCCAAATAACCGGACAGACTCAAAGAATATAGCAAAATACAACTTTATCAGCTCAATAAAGTAGGGAAACCTGGTGAACAAGCATTTTGCAGCTCACTCACTCTCGAATACATGTCAATTACACAAAAGATTTATACCTCGATGTATGCCAGCTATGACATCATCCAACGTGGTAAATAGTAAAAACCTATCGAAAGGAGGGATTGGTTAGGGGAACATATATACCTATACTTTGTTTAGGTGTTATTGACACAATTGGGTGCCCCTTATCTGGTAGGCACACCTTGAACTACCTCTAACTACATATAATACAGATTAATAGCAGAATAACAGCAGCGGATTGGCTTCTGCAACAATGTATGGTCCATTGCTACATAGGCCCCCATGATTGGTTGGCATTCTCTCCCAGCCTTGGACATTTGGCTTGTTAGCAGCATGTAAGCAAAACGAAACCCAGGTGCAGAAAACAATGTTAGACGACTGCCCACTTGGTCAATTAGCCTACCATCTTTCATCAGTTAAGGGAGTGAAAGTACATTGCTATCTGCGTGTGGAGCTTATTGAATAGGCCTTGTTTTCCATTCTTGCACCATGTGTGAGGAGACCACGATTTTGTCCATTCTGACCCTTTATGTAGTGCTATTTGATTCAATTATACTGGCTGCTATTACTCCTCTTGGCACCTGGTGGCTTGGTTGCTCTGTCTTGCATATACTTTCTGTATCTTTGATTGCTGAATACTTGGCACTTGCAAATGTTCACTCCTTTGCTTAATCTAAGAGAAATATTTAATGCATATGTGGCTTATCCTCTTTGAGTTCTTTTGTGCTCTTGTGCCTTGCAATTGTATCTTGCTATGGCATCTATGATCCTGAGCCAAGCAAATACCCTTTGTTCTTTGTACAAAGCTGTTTTTCAGCATCTGTCAGCTCTGCAACTTTGGTCTTTCTCCTTCAGGCTTCTTGCTTACTATTATACAAAACTGACGTCCATTTTTTCGTCATGGCTGCTTTACCCATGTTATATTTTCTATTGCAGCAAGCTTCAATATGTCTCATCTACCTTGCGCTTCTGCGTGTGTACATCCAATGCATCTCTTCTCACTTATCTTCTCAATTTATATGATTTCTTCGTTCTTGCATAAATATTATTTTGTTACTTCAGTCACATCTTCTTTCTTTAAGAAGTCACATATTGTTTTAATATGTCCTTGCGTCTTCTTCTTATAACGCTGTGTTGCACCTGTCAGACTTCGCTTATAGCTCTTTTATGTTCAATGGTGTATGCCAACATCTTTCTGCTGCATCAATTTGAGGGTACATTTGTTACTGTTGTCTCAGTGCATAGCATATTTCATTCCTTCGATGCAGTATTGGGATGATACCTGGTTCCACACAGTGTCTTCCTGCTCTTCCAATAGGACAGAGGTGAGGGGGCGGGCACTATAGATGATGTGTACATCTGCCTTTCTACATTCCCCCCACTGATCCAGTTCTCGACCACCTCCTCAATTTTCTTCACCCTTTCTTCACAATGTCATTTCTCCGGAATCCATATCTTTGTCACCCCCCTCGGGGTCACTTGCATTCTTTATGTGCTCATCCACATTTCAAGTCATATAGTAACACTCCCCAGTCGATTGACAGAATACCCAACGTCCCACATAGTTCTTATGATTCTTGGGATTATAAAACTTTGTTCCTGGGGGTGCTAGAGTACTTCCTTTCAGGTGCTCACGGTGGTACTTTCAGTCTGTGTGTTCTCATAAGTTACAGTATTCACATCAATCATAATCTTCATCCCAATAGCTTTCTTTGCTGTCTTCTTGCACTTTACTATTGTTATTCTTACATGACAGAATCCAAGCAGTACCAACACTAGTATTGCTCCCAATAGTTTGAAGGCTTTTGCCATCCTGGTTGGAACTCATGAGAACAGAGACGAAATCTTCATGTTCCGTCTCATCTACTTCTTCCACCATTTTCGGATGCATGCAGGGATATTGCTTCTGTCAGGGTTCCATTTTCTCCATCATGGGCAGGTGTGTAAGTACAGCAAGAAGGCCCAATCTTGGCGCACACACCTCCTTCTGTTGCTGTAATCATGTCCGGGACATACCTGTTCTGAAGGGTCATGAGTCTGATGGCCCTCATGTCTTCTCTAATTATATTAAGTCCTTTTATTGTTGTGTTGATTGTGTGTAGTAATTCCCATCTGGTGATCGGTAACCATTTGGCGTTCACGGCAGTTTGAAATCATGGCATGAATATAGCTGTAAATATCACTGCCATCCTGCTGAACAATGTGTGCTCATCTTGGATGTCATGATAAGCTTGTATTGATTTTGCCAAAAAATTGTTTTCCCTCTTCTGTCAGGTGAGGCTAAGTGACCTCTTCTTTCCCTGGTGGGCATCCATTTTCAGAAAACTGTCTATATAGAGATCACTCTGGGGAATCACCAATGCAGGAACATGCATAATCACTATAGAGCACATTAATCGCCAGGTTTTAGGTAGTTGCATATAAGCTTTGGATCCACAGGCCCAATAGTGGTCCATTAGCATGGCAGTTCCTCCATTCATTTCTGGCACGTCAATTATTTGCTTACATCTCTATTTTCTCCAACTTTTGTCAGACCCCTTTTTCTGAAACACATTGTCGCATTCGTCATTGCTAATATGGACACAGGGATGAGAGAACACACATAGCAGCTCTCATCCGACGTTCTCCGTCCCACATCCTTCATGCGCTAAAATCACAGGTTATTCTTTAAATGGGACGAATTATCAAGATATGTATTTATATCCTCATTATCCTCCCCAGCATTCCTTTTAAATCAGATAATTTGTTTGGAAATATCAGGGAAAATATCACTCGTGCTTTTGTTAATGATAAAAATAGATGTCTCATTGTTCAACACTCCAGCTGCATTATTGATCATTAATTGATGAAATGCCATAATAATAAGGAAGAAAATACAAATCATTGTACAGAATGAGGTTACTAAAAGTATTCCTAATAAACGTATCGATCTTCTTGCTGGCAGTGTGAAAATTCCCATTCTTTAATTCGATGTGTCATTTCTGTGACTTTTATAAACCACACTTTTTTATGATAGACGTTGTAAAAGTATTGCAATAATGACCCTGAAAATAATAAAGCAATTTTTAGGATTGCCCCAAAATTTGACAATATCAGCGTGTCATCTCACCAAAGCTAGGTAAGACCGAAGAATGTAAGTAAAAACAGCATACAGAAATGTGTGAAATGTTATTGTAATAGGTAACATAAAGTATTATGTGCAACCTTTCTTTTCATCTCCAACGCATTGTCTCTTTAGCCTAACTGGAATTGCCCTGGAACTGCTGTAAAGTTTATTTCCCTTCAAACTTGGGAATAGCTGAAAGATCGAATTGTCTTTATTTCGATGAATCTTTGTTTTGGCTCCTGGTGGACGATCCTGTCATTATTCATGGAACCTCTTCTCTTGCTTCACTCTCAGTGGGTGCAGGAGAGGTCAGGGTCTCTCCTTTGTAGAGTTTTACACCATTCAAGTGCAGCCACTCTCTTCTTCCCTTGAGGTTCACAGCGGTGGGAGTGAACCCCTCTACTAGATATGGTCCTACAAAGCAGGGCTTATTCCAAGTGCGTACAAAACTCTATGCAAGCACATGGTCCCCTGGGTACAAACTGGGTTTCTTTAGTAAGTCAATAGAATCAACAGACTGGCTGTCTTTATCAATTTTCCTTGACCCTTCCCTCTGATTTTTGATCTGTTGGGAAATAAAAGAAACACTAGCTGTCATATTTGTTAAATAATCTTGCATTTCATCACCAAATGTTTTTGCTACACTGTGAGCATCAGTTTCTACTATAGTGGGAGGAGCAAGGGGCACTCTCAAAAGGCGTCCAGTCACCAACTCACGAGGAATCAGGTGGTGATCTTAGCCTGGCTGGTTTCTCAGGGCAAACAAAGCAAGGAGTAGGCAATGTAGCCATCCTTTTTTCAAAGTTATTTTGATCTAGGCTATAGTTTCTTTAAGGAATCTGTTTAATCTCTCACAAATACCATTCACCTTTGGGTGATAGGCAGATGAAAACTTGTGCTTTATGCATAATAAAAGAGTAATCCTTTTGAACAATTAATTTACAAAATGGGGGCAATTATCAGACTGCAGGACTTCACACACACCCCATATAATAGAAAACACCTAATGTAAGAGAAACTTGGCAGCACATGTGACATCTCGGTGAATACAGGGACCTGCCTCAATCCATCTGAAAAAGGGACATTCTACCACTAACATGTATCTATAATATTAACATGTATGTAAAATATCCACATAATCTATATGTAGATGCGGAAATGGAGCATTGTGTCTAGGAATTGCTCCTCTCACTGTTTGCACGGTATGCCCTGCTGTGAACTTCTGGCATACAATGCAGTTCACAATAAACAGTGCCACATGTTCTAACAAATTTGGTGAAAACCAATCTTCTGCAATCATGGCAGCAAGGCTCTCTTTAGTTGTGTGCATGGGGTAGTGAAGTTGCTCCAGCACCACCTTTAATAATGCTAGAGGCATAACTGGCTTTCCAGTGCTGTCCTGTCTCCATAGACAGTGTATGCCGACTGGTTTTTGCGGCCTTTTGTAGGCAAGATACAGTCATATATTAAAGATGCAACAAGCATGATCAACATCATCACCGGTCTTCAAACAACATCAGAAGATATGCTAGTCACACTCGATGTAGTAGCGTTATACACGAGCATACCTCAACAAGAATGCCTAGCTGTTATGGCTAAATATCTTGATTTACGTACCACCACTCTGACTAAAGTACCAACAGCGTTTATCCTGGAATGCATACGCTTGGCATTGAAGGAGAATTTCTTCTTATATGGCAATACCTTTTTCAACCAGCTACAAGGTACCAGCATGGGAGCCACGTTTGCTCCCAACTTGGCTAACCTCTATATGGACAATTTTGAGATCAATCCATATACCATTGTGATAATCCTTTCAGGTTTAACATCCAAGCATGGTACAGATATATCGATGATATATGTATGATCTGGAGAGGCTCAATAACCCTACTTATGGAGTTTCATAAATGGATGAATATCCAAAACCCATGTATTCAATTTACCATTGAACATAATAAGACCAGGGTTCCTTTCCTTGATCTAGAAATCATCAAAACAAACCAGGGAACCTTAGAGAAAGTGTTATACAAAAAGCCCACAGATAAAAACATGTTACTAAGCTACTCTAGTTTTCACCCAAAAAGTTTAAAAGAAGGTCTTCCTTTTGGCCAATTCTTGCAAATTTGCAGAAACTGCTCTCAGATAGCTGATTTCAAGTCTTATGGCACATGCTTGAAAACAAGGTTAAAAGACAGAGGTTATCCGAAATCTACCATTCAGAGGGCATATAAAAGAGCACAACACATGAATAGGGAAACATGTCTGCACTCGATGCAGAAAACCCCTTTAGCTAAATCACGTGTGTTAGCACTTTTAGCCCCATGCAATCCCCTCCGAAAATTAATTCTAAGACATTGGGATATGATAAAAACAGAGGATTGTAATCCCTCTAAACCACGCTTCGCCTTTAAAAGGCAAAATAATCTAAAGGATAATCTGGTGCATACTTATCCACTGCAACCAACAGCTAATAAAATCCAAAGCACATTATGGGGTTTACCCCCAGTGACAGGCCACCATAAATGTGGCAAATGTTCAGTCTGCCCACAAACCAGAGATATGAAAAACATCACCCTAGGCACACGAGTCGTTCAGTTGACGGACTTCACCAACTGTTTAACTACTTTGGCAGTCTATGTCATTAAATGTCCTTGTGACCTAATATACATTGGGAAGACTAAGCGACAGGTGAGACAGCGAATATGCGAGCACAAATTGTACATAAGGAACAAAATAGACAAAAAAACCTCTGGTTGCCCACTATATTAAAAAACAGCATAAACCAACCGAAATGCAAGTTGTCAAACTGGCCCCCAGAGGTGGTAACAGAGATCTCCAACTGACACGCTGTGAACAAAGATGGATTTACGATGTTAACTCGGTTAAACAAGGACTAAACTTGGCTGTCGAATGGAATGCATTTCTGTAAGGCTCTTTAACTTCCCTAGGTAGATTGAACAACAATATATTTTGCCCTCTAAGGGATCAACAATTGCCAACTTAAGACGACAGTATGAGGAATTAAATGAAATAGAGTAAGGCTGCTTTTGCAGTCATTGCATATCTTCTGCTATCCTACTAAAGTTTGTGAAATATTTTCTGTAACTTCATAATCAGTTTAGATTAGTTTTGATCAACTACAAAAGATATGGGATATGCAAGTATAACCATAGGTGCCCCCATATGGTCCCACTCTCTTATACCCTTTGCAATTTTGGCAGATTGGGTTATGTCGTTGTAAATTCAAAAAACATTTTTGACATCAAACCATAAAATAATAAAATAGGACATGTTATTTACCACACTATACGCGGGTCTAGGCAGTACCCAAGGTTTCATGTTTACTAAGAGTTGCAGTAAAAAGTTTTCTGCTAAAGTTTTGACCAGATTCGCTTACTGATGCAAGTTATAGCTCAAGCATCATCTGTTTTGCCCCAAAAACTACATTTTGTAGAAATAAGGGAGTTTTTCTTTCCGTGCGACTATCCCGTTGTACAGCCTTATAATTCGATCATGTGTGTGAACACATGATTTCACCTCAAACGTCTGGTTCCAGTTGGGAAACATGGAACGAAACAGAAAGCCGTGACAGGAACGGCGAACATAAGTGCATTTGAAAATATTGCCCGACAGGTAAGTGGCATGCCGGGATGATGTAGAATACAGTAGGCACCTCCTTTACAACACTAGTTTTAGCGTTTTTTGCAGCACCTTAGCCAACAGTGTGCACGGAGCAGAAAATGGAGGCTCGGAAGCACGACAATCCGCTGAGTCAATAGAGAAACTTGTGAGACCGTACCGTTGCAGTGCAATCACTTACCTTGCTATAGGGATGCAATCTATCTATATCACAAGAGAGGGTGTGTCGGCATTGATGTGCTATTTAAAGAGAGAGATATTGCGTCTTTTGATAAAAGTTAATATAATCATGAGTTAGATTAATTAACAAGTCATGAGTTGAATCTGTAAATAAAAAATAAAAAGATACTATAGAACAGCTAACCAGAAGCGCTTGTTCTCGGTCTTTTATACTAGACTGTGGGTGCAATAATGAGCACAGCGCCCTAAGAAATGGCGGTGAAGACAGCCATATAAATATGCAATAAGGACAGCTCACCAACGGCACTACGAAGACAGCAGAGAAATCAAGTCTGTCTCGGGGCATAATTTGGAGGTACTTTCTTCTGCCAAGTAATGGCTTTACTTTAAATAAGATTATTAAGAAAGTTGATTATAATGAGATGTATACTAATATAGGCTATGTATATTTATAGGGATGGTAAATGAATACACCTTCTGGATTGAGCATCTACTAAGCAGCCAGACGGTGCCCAGCACTTTTTCCTAACGTCTCAAAGCAATCTGAGCGATACACAGGTCAGTCAGTAACGTGGTACATGAAACAGATACCAGTCACTACTCTAAGAATATTAACATCTAAAAAACATTTTTAACCTTAAACACAATATTTTTTTATTTTCTCTGTAGGCTGCAATATAAGAACCACCGATTTTGAGAAGTATTAACTACATGCTTAAACCAGTTCTCTTGTCCTGAAGATGGTCCTTATTAATCAGACCAACAGCATTGTGAGAGTGCACTGTATGTGTCAAAATGTGCAAAACATATGTCGACTTGATTAAAGGAAACTTTTACCAACTTCTTTCCTTTCTCTCAATTTACATCGAAAACTAAAGAGTGTCTGGTAGAATTTAAAACATCAATCACACCCTTCAGCTATGCCATGTAGTAATGCTGAGAGGCTGTATGAAAGAGCTTAAATAAGATACAGTTGACTCTTGAGATAAAGGTTGCATTAGATTATGCAGGAATGATCATAGCCACTGAGGCTAGGTCTGTGTTCCTCGAAATTCTTATTTAGCAGTAGTTCACACTGTTCTTTTTTCCTTTTGTTTTTCACTTTTGTTGAATTTGTTTGTACAAAAATCAGCTCAGAATTTTAGAAACCTGTATTAAATGTATATGGGACCAAATGGAAGGTCTTTTTTAGCTTTGCAAAATATGTATTAAAATAAAAGAATATGTTATAGCTTCATACTAGAGTGGTGTACTTAACAGTTTTATAGTGAATCAGACTGTCACTGTTCTGACGTGTAGATACTCAGGGACAATAAGGAAGGGGTAAACAACCTGTTCTTGCCTTTCCCCCTGTCTCCAAAGAGCCTCAGTGAGGGATAAAGAACACCCCTGTCTCTTCCATAAATCCTGCTCTTCTTGTGGTGCTCGACCTTGTAGCTCAATTAACTGTACAATAGACAACTTATTAAAACTTTCCTTCACCATCATACATCATCCTGACATTTGCTTAACACTTTCTACATAAATATGCTGCCTTTTTTGCTTCAACATCTGCAGCTTTGTTACTGCAAGAAATCATGTCTGCCCTCTTAGTATGGGATGCGCATTATACCACGGCAACAGCCAATGGGAGCTTTAATACTTTGATAAGTTTATCCAATAGAGATGCATGTTGCACTGGTGTGCCGTCTGCACAGAGGAAGCCCCTCCTTTTCCAGCGTGACAACCCTGTGTGTATGGTTGATGTCACATAGGCAGAGTCAGAGTACACAGTTACTGCCTCATCCTCATATCTCTGCAGTGTGGCGATAAGCGCCAGTAATTCTGCAGCCTCTGATGAGCAATGTTAAGGCAGTCTCACACTTGTCACTACTTCAAATTCACCATTCTTATTTAACTTCACTAAAGCCGATCATTTATTTATTTATTTATTTATTTGCATTTTTAAAGCGCACAGCTGCCCTTG
The DNA here is from genome assembly GCF_040938575.1 of Ambystoma mexicanum. Classification (NCBI taxonomy): domain Eukaryota; kingdom Metazoa; phylum Chordata; class Amphibia; order Caudata; family Ambystomatidae; genus Ambystoma; species Ambystoma mexicanum. Next base: position 705,366,438 of record NC_090931.1, read on the forward strand.
GGCATCGTGGCGCTGTTACAAGATAGTTTACTTGGCATAGGTGAATATAACGAAGACAATGGGAACATGGTTACAGACATAGCTAAAGTTCCGAGGTTACATGGGAACAGTGAGCATAGGTACAGTTGTATATTATAGCCATTATTCATATTGCAGTGGTGTTTTAAGTAGGATTCATTAAATAAGGTGGTTTTCAGTGCCTTTCTGAAGGCCATGAGGGATGTTTCAGCTCTCAGTTTGGGAGGTAGAGAGTTCCAAGATTTTGGAGCTAGAACTTCGAAGCTCGAACCGCCAGCTTTTTCTCTGTTGAAATTGGGGACTGAAAGTTGGTTTGCCTACAGGTCCCTTTTGGGTCTGAGTGTCTGGACTGGTTGTATACGCTCAGTAAAGTAGCTAGGGGCAGATTGGGATATGCATCTGTGGGTAATGGTGAGAGTCTTGAACTGGATGCGTTCTTTGACTGGGAGCCAGTGGGCATTTTGTCTTGCTAGTGAGATGAGTTCCCTCCTAGGAATGTTGAGGGCTGCTCTCAGGGCATTATTCTGTGTGATTTGAAGTCTATTTATGTTTTTGGCCGAAGTGCCTAGTAGGAGGACATTGCAATAATCCAATTTGGCACCTATGGTGGCCCTAGCGATGTTGAGGCAGTTTACAGTGGATAGGTGAGGCTTTACTGCATTGATTATTTTAGTTGTTAGTGCTGCTGAGGAGGAGATGTAACTAACATGTCTGTCCATGGACAGGGTTGAGTCTAGGTATACTCACAGAGTTTTTACAGCAGAGGAGACTGAGATTACAGAGTTCTCAATTAAGAAGTTACTGTATTTGTTGTCTAGTTTAATGAGGGATTCTTTTGGTCCCACCATGTAGGATCTCTGTCTTGTCTCCATTGAGACAGAGGCCATTGGCTGCCATCCAGGCCTGGATGATACCATATGTGTTTTGTAGGGTTTTTAAGTCTTGCTCATAATCACCAGATAATGGGAGAAGATTTTGTGTATCGTCGGCATAATTGGTGAATGTTATGCCAAATTCTTCTAGGTCGTTGAATAGAGGGAGTGTAAGTAGGTTGTATAGTGTGGGGGAGGTGCAGGAACCTTGTGGTACTCCACAGTTAATAGTTAATAGGGGAGGGAGTGGCTGATGCTTGGTCTGAGTAGACCCTCATAGCTCTGCCCTCCAGGAAGGATGAGATCCAGGTTGTGGCCTCAGTAGAGAAGTGAGCCGTATTGGTGAGGTGTGTCTTTAGGATTTTATAGTCGACTAGGTCGAACGCAGCCGACAGGTCAAGGAGTAGGAGGATGGCACATTTACCTTTATACACATTTTTATTAGGAGTTGGTTTTTTAGGTCGTGAAGCGCTGACTCTGTGCCAGGGCGTGGACGAAAACCGGACTGTCACTTGTCTCGGATGTTGTGTAATTCAAGGTAGGCTTGTATCTGTAGATAAGCAGCCTTGTCCAGGATTTTCAGCAGGAATGGCACTGTTGTGATTGGCCTGTAGTTGTTGGGTGAGTCTGGGTCTAGGGATGGCTTTTTTAGCAGTGGACGAACCCAGGCTTCCTTGAGAGAGGAGGGTACCGAGCCGGTGGCAAATGATGCGTTGATAAAGGTTGCAATGAACGGCGCTAGGGACTTAGCGCAGGCTTTGATTATGTTTGCTGGACAGATGTCCCCTTTGCAAAGTGAGGGTTTTATTTGTTTCATGATGAGTAGGACTTCAGGAGTGGTTACCTTTCCGAAGGTAAATGGCGGTGGTGGGTTGCTATCATGTTGGATAGGGTGCTTAGGGTTAGCGGAGGTCCACGTTTTGTGGGGCGACTTGGGTAGATTGTCAAGGTTGGCTTTGATTTTCTTTTGGAGTAGGTCCATTTTGTCAAGTATAGCCTTCTGAATGTCATTACACCATTTCTCGTCTTTGACCGTTTGGACGTGGGAGGTACGACTAGCGCATTGAAGATAGCGAGTAGTTCTTTTGAGTGTGATTGGGCATTGTCGATTCTGGTATTGTATGTATCAGCTTTGGCTTTGGCTATGGCATTTTTGTATTGTTTAGCAATAGTTAGGTATGAGTCATGCAGAGAGGCAGAGGGGCAGGATTGCCATTTTTTAAGAGCGTATCTTTTGAGTGTTTTTAGGTCTCGTAGGTCTTGGTTGAACCATGATTTGGCGTGGATGAGTTTTTTAGATTTTATGGTCTCTAATGGGGCAATTGTGTCGATGACCTCTTTGATAGTGGTGTTGTAAAGTTCGACTAGTTCTTTAGGGTTATTAGAGATGGGTGATTCCAATGCTGAGACTTCTAGGAGTGGGCAAATTCTCTCTTTAGTGAATAGTTTTTTAGATCTGGCTAAGGCAGCTGGGACGAGGGTTTATTTTTTTAGTGATTGCTGCATTCGTTGGGATGTAGAAGTGGATGAGGTGATGATCGGTCCAAGGTTGTGGGGTGTTTGAGCTGATATATACCCTAGAGTTGTGGTCGACTAACCAGTCTAGTATGCGGCCATTAGTGTGAGTGGCAGAGTCAACTCTCTGGATGAATTGTAAGTCCAGAAGGGCTTTAGCAAAGGTTTTGCTGTATTTGTCTTTTGTGTCATTGAATCCGAGATTCAGGTCTCCTAGGAGTATGACTTTAGTATTTGGTTTGAGGTCGTTACCTATGAGGTGTAGGATGTCGGCTTGGAAGTTCAGGAGTGGGCCTGGAGGCCGGTAGATAAGGTGCATGGTCATGGTGTCATTAGGTGTGAAGGAGATTTTTACTAATAGGGCATCGAAGTTCTCAGATGTGATGGATTTAATTTGTCTAGCCTTCAGTGTTTCTTTGACTATTAGGGCCACACCTCTGCCTTTGTGTGTTAGTCTATCTTGACGGAGGATGATGTACCCGGGGGGAAGGGACTGGCATATGGCTGGTCCAGAAGCTTCATGAAGCCAAGTTTCTGTAATGGCTAGAGCGTCTAGCTCGAGGTCGGAGATTAAGTCATGTATTTCTGAGGCATGGGCTTGTAGTGATCTGGCATTAATGAGAGCAAGTTGGATTTGGGAGGGTTTGTGTGTGCTAGGTTTAACAGTGTTGGTGTGGTGTTTGGTGGTGGGATGCTGGGATTTCAAGTTAGGAGTGATTGTAGTAGGTGGTAGGAGTGTCTGCAGTGTGGGTTTGTGAGTTTTGATGTGTGCTTTGGTTGTGCAGGGTCCTAATCTAGTGTTTCTTATGTGCACTGGTGGTGTGTGAGATGTGATTCTGGCAGTGGATGTAGGCTTAGGGACAGCGTTAGTGGATGGGGTAGCTGTGGGGAGGTGGTTATGGGGCTCATATGTGATTAAGGCTGGTAGGAACGGAGCAGGAGGAATGGAGTCCAAGCATGGAAGCCTGTTGGAGTGATGGGAGGCCATGTTTGGTAAATTGGATGTGGCCTGGGGGTAGGGGCGTAGGGCTCAGATATCCTAGAATGGGCAAATGCAGCTTAGGCTATGTGCATACACAATGGGCAAATTTGACTTAGGCTCCGAGCATACAGGATTGATGCTTTGGAGTGAGTGAATTAATGGTAGTATGCCCTAAGCAGGTTCAGCAATAAACAGTAGGTAATTACACTATTACAATAAGGATAGCATGGAAATTGAAGTCAGGATGCAATGCGTGAGGTACAATACATTGTCTCAAGTGCTATTATCAATAGGCTAGTTTAAATGCAGCAGTACTAATGACACCATGCTGGTGGCAATAGGCTAGTGCATATGCAATATGGCTAGTGAGTCAATGCTAGAGACAGCAGTCTAGATCAGATGCAACATGGCTAGTGGGTCAGTGCTAGTGACAACAGGCTAGATCAGATGCAGCATGGCTAGTGGGTCAGTGCTAGTTACAACAGGCTAGATCAGATGCAGCATGGCTAGTGGGTCAGTGCTAGTGACAACAGGCGGCAAGCATTTATTAGATGGGTACACAGGCCAGATGCAGCAGTCCGACATCAGGTGGGTACATGGGCTGAAGCAGCGAGATAGCAACAGGTGAGTTTGCAGGCTAGGTGCGATAAACTAGGGGCTGGTCATAGTTGGCAATGGACTGGCATTGTGGTGTTAAGAGAGTCACAAATCAAAGGTGAAAAGAGCAATAGCTTTGTCCTTTCGTTTGGTACATTTTTGAAGAACCATCAATAAATAGGATTTCCCCCCTCCAAGAGCATTTTCTCCAACATGGGTAATATCATAATAAAACTCAGTATACACTGTGCAATCATGTACATAGCCCTCCTTCGCTACTGGTTTTGCTTTAAATGTCACTGGATTCACTACCTGGATTCAGTACTCTACATCTAACAATTTTGAATTTTTGTATTCTTTATTTATTCAAACCAGTGAGTACGCACTTGCATAGTCTGCTTTAGAGTTCTACACTCAAACACAAGGACAGTGCCAAAGGACCAGTTTACATTTTACCATTTTCCAACCAATTCAAAAAAGAAAATCATTAACATTAACTCCCCACTCTCCCGGTTTTTCCCCCCAGTAGACAGATGAGTGGTCTCAATTCTCTGATAAAGAGTCATTGGTCTGTTAGGGATTCCCCTGCATGTCTTACCCTGCTCGGGCCCAGATCCTGATTCTAAAACCAGAGAAATCACCCCCCCCTAGGAGCGTCCTCCCCTCCTATGTTCCTCCATCTAAAACAGGACTCAGTAACCTTTCCGGTGAGCCTTCTCTGATTAGACTTAGAAACGCTGCCCATTCCATTTCTCCAGTGGGTCTCAACTTGTGCTAGGCCCCGGTAATGTTTTCCATTTCATACATTTCCCTGGCTTTTTCAGGCCCTCGATTTCTCTGTAGGGAGTTCACATTTCCACCCAATGGTGAGGCCAACCCTCGCCGCCAGCAACAGAAAGTACAGCACATGGGGTAAGCGTCTCCATTACCCCCCATATCCTCTAACCCAAACAACAATAACAATGAGCTACACGATCTCTCTATGCTCTCCAGGTCTCTCACCCAACCCAATATCTCCTTGCAAAAAGTGTGCACCGATGGACAGGCCCACCACATGTGCCAATAATCAGCACTCCGGCTGCATCCCCTCCAGCACAGCGGCTAGCTCCCTGATACATTTTGGAAAGGCGGATCGGATCATACTGCCACCTACAAAGAAGCTTCAGGCCATTCAACTTGTATTGGCAGGAAACAGATGTTCTGTGGGTGCTTACACATGGCCGTCGTCAATCATCCACCTGAATTTCATTCCCAAAGTCCTTTTCCCATATTTTCTTCAGGGCTTCCCCCTCCATCCTCCCGGCACCCACCAAAGCTCTATACATACCAGAGATCAGCCCCTTGGCATTGGCAGCCGTACTTATAATACTCTTCATAGGCGTCAAGTCCCTCTGTAGGCTATCCTTCCATTTGTCTGACATCAGGACCCCTTTTAATGGCAAGTACTGAAACACTAAAAAGGCCCCCATGCACAGCCCCTCCTTATACTCCTCCAGATGGGTGTACATGCACCCTTTTTACATCTGTCCCTCCCTCTCCAGACCTGCCTCAAACAACTTTTGGAAGCAGACCGGTTCTTGTATCTCGTCCCTGATCGGGGGAGCACAGATGTGACTTAAATGGGACGTCCACGTCGCAATCCCCCTAACCTCCTGTTTAGTCCACCATAGTTGCAGAAGTGGATCCATTACCTGTGGCTGAGCACCTTCTGTGGGATTGCCACCTTTGGGGCTCATAACCATTCCCCCAGGGTCACAGGTCGCAGTGAATTGCGCTGTGGGGAAGTAGCTATACATGTCTGGGAGATTCACCCCCTTCCTCCTTGGGCCTTATTAGAGTGGAATAGGCCCTCTCTGTTTCTTTCCCTGTCAGAGAAACCGATTGATTCTTCTCTTAAGCTCTAGGAAGTGTCCACTCAGCATGGCTATGGGCAACATTTGATAGCAGTACAGAACCTTGGGGAGCAGCATCATTTTGACTGCATTCAGACATCCCAGCCAAGACATAGTAAAACCTGCCCATCTAAATCTGCAAAGAGGACTTTCAGAAGCGGGGGGAAGTTGGCCTTATAGAGTTCTTTGGTGTCCTTTGTGATCCTTATACACAGATACTTAAACGCCACTGCTCAATCGGGATCCCTAGCTCTTGCAATCCTCCCTCTTGGTCGTCATTCAGTCTACAATATGGGAATAGGATCAACTTCTCTGCATTAACTTTGAGACCCCCCCACTGCACATATTCCATAATTACTCACAGTACCTTCGGTATGGAGGTGGCAGGGTTAGCCAAGTATAGGAGCATATCGTCCGTGTGCATTTCCAATTTGTGTGCCCTTGCTCTAACTTGAACTCCCGCTATAGTCGGCTCTCTTCAGATAATTTTTCCAAGGCGTTCCACAGAGAACGCATAGAAGAGAGGCGAGAGCAGGCAGCCCTGCCTGGTTCCTCTGCTCAGGTGAATTTCCCTGGAGGTTTTCCCATTTACTATAACCTTCGCTATTGGGGCTCTATATATTGCCTGCACTCCCCTTAGGAAAGTACTACCAAAGCCGTATTCCCTGAGTACAGTGAAAAGCAACCCCCACTCCACTCGATCAAAAGCTTTCTCTGAGTCTAAACTGAGCAGCACATGATCCCCTCCCTCCATTCTAGAGTGCTCCATAATGTCTAAAGGTTTGCACACTGCATCCTCTCCTTGTCTTCCCCTGACAAAGCCATCCTGATCTGGGTGTATCAATCGGGGTAGAATCCTCTCCAAGCGGGTGACTAGGACTCTGGTGTACACCTTTTCATCCGTGCTCAGGAGGAAGATGGGCCAGTACGATTTACAACTCGCTGGGTCCCTGCCTTCTTTTGGGATCACTGCTATCATTGCCTTCTCAAATGAGCCTGGGGCTATTCCTTCCACTCGTATGTGATTAAACAGCTCCACCATGTGTGGGACTAAAACCCCTGCAAATGCCTTGCAAAACCCCATCCCAGGGGCCCTACCCACAAGCAGCCGACCAATTGTGACGAGCACGTCCGCAGGCGTGAAAAGCGGACTCCAGGAGTGCCCTCTCTTCCCCGCTAGGTTTCGTGAGTCCTGCGAGTTGCAGATATTGCTCAATCCTCCCCACGTCCTTTACCCCTTCCGTGATATACAGCTCCTCATAGACTTGCGCAAAGCACTCTGCTAGCCCCTTTGGGTCTGTGATCCATTGATCCCATCTCCCTTGGATACATTCTACCCATCTTTCAGCCCTATGTGCACAGAGCCTAGCTGCCAGAAGTGTTTCTGCCTTGTCTGTCTTCTCGTAACACCTCTGCTTTAAAAAAATCATGTTTCCTGACTGTTTCCCCAATGTCCAACTCTTTCAGCGTGACTCTTTTCTGCCGGAGGGCTTATGAGTCCCCCTCATCATAGTCCCCTTCCCCATGCAATTTGCCCTCCAAGTCTATAATATTCCTGCAGAGCTCGTCCACCTTCAGTCTACATTCCCGCTTTCTTCTGTTCCCTTCACTTATAAGCAACCCTCGCAAGGTGGCCTTTCTGGCTTCCCACACTGTCCCAACCCCCACCTCCCTGTTGTTTTTCTCTTTAAAATAGTTCTCTATTGTTGTGGTGAGCTCTTGGGCAAAGACTGGATCCCTCAACAGATAGTCATTGCATCATCACCTGGATTCCCCCGTATTCATCCCTGCTATATTCATCTCCATGGCGACCATGTCATGGTCTGACCAACCCACTGGACTGATGTGACAATCAGACAATCTCCCTATATGCTCCTTGTCTAATAGCAAATAGTCTATCCTCGTGAAAGTTGTGTGCACCCCCGAAAAGAATGTAAAGCCCTTTTGGCCAGGATGTCTGAACCGCCATACATCGGCCAGGCCTTTCTCCTCTAAGGTCCTCTTAAACCAGTCTCTTCCTCCATGCGCCGCTGTGCCCTGTGATGCCCCCTACGACAGTGTATCTAAGCGAGCATCAGCCCATGAGTTGATGTCCCCTCCAATTATGACCATTCCTCTCCTTTTCAGCAATATGGAGTTCATCACTTCCTCATTAAAGGATTTTTGGCCTTGGATGCAGGCGTAAACCATGGCGAACAACACCCAAACCCCTTCCAGTAGCCCCTGCAGCATCAACAACCTCCTCTCCATCAGAGCAATCTCTTCAACCTCCATCTGGCAGAGGCGCCCGTGCATCACTATGTCCACCTCTCCTTTTTTACATGCCCCAGAGGCTCAGCAGGTTTTCCCCATCTCCCCTCCCCCCAGTGGCCTCTCCTCCCTGCCTTCAATCATGTCTCTTGTAGGAATAGCACATCCAACGCAGTCTTCCTGAATTCCTGCCCCATCAGGGATCTTTTGGTGGACAAGTTAAGCCCCCTCACATTCAGGGTACCTACCCGCAGTAAGCTGTGTCCCGCCCTTAACATCGTTATGTCCTTCATCTCCAAATAGAGCGTATTCCAGTGAAGTCCTGCTGCCTCCACTCATCACATCATCCCCATTCTTCGCAGACCTCCTCTCACTGTCCGTTTGTCCCCATCTGTCTCCCCCCGTATAAACTGAACCATTTGATCCACCAACTTAGGCGGATCCAACACCAACAACCATGTAGAGATGCCCTCTGAATATCGAGGCCATCATTGGGATAGCCCCACCCATTGACAGTCCATTGGATGTTGCCTCCTCTCGCTGTCTTCTCCATATAGACCCAGCACTCCAGATTCAGTGTCCAGTCATTCCCCGTCCTGACTGCTTCATTGGTGAGGGGCCGCTGAGCTTCACATATTTCCTGCTGACCTTGCTTCTCTTACGCCTCGAGGGGCCAACACCTCTCTCAAAGCGTGTGGACCGAAAGGGCCCTCTGACCCCTGTGCCACCCCTCCATGCGACAGGTGCTGCAAGGCTTGCTCTGCTTCCTTGGCTCTGGTGACTCTGTATTCCTCCCCCTCCTTTTCGAAGAGCAGAGCAAACAGATAAACCCATCAATATCGAATTCCTTTATCTGTGAGCCATCTTGTCAGTGGGTGGCAATCTCTTCTGTGCCCCAGTTTAAGGCCCGAAAAGCTCTGTCTTTTGTGTGTAGCGGAGGAATTTGGCCACAATGGTTCGAGGGCCGCCACTAAATGCCCTGCCCCCTCTGTGGGCACATTCAATCTGCACCGGCTCACCTCCCTCCACTCGAAAAAGGAGATCCACTATGTCCTACACTTTTTTCAACACTTGGGTCGGTGTCTCCCCATCTTTCTCAGCCAGTCCGATTAGCCGTAAGTTGTTTCTACGTTCTCTGTTGTCGAGTTTCAGAGTCACTTCCTCCTCCCTAAACTCAATGTCTGTCATTCTTGCGTCCAGTCTCATCTTTACCAAATCTGCAATCAGTTGGTTGTGCTCCAGTCCTTCTACTTTCTCTTCAATCTTTTCAACTTTCCCCCTCATTTCTGAGATGGATGTTTGAATGTCCAATTGGAGGGCCTTTATCTCGGCAATGATCCCCACAATATCCTCTTTGATATAGACTCCCTCCATGGCGTCCTTCTGTATTTGCGTATTCACTCCTGTGGGTTGCGCCTGTCTTTAAAAGTTCTGCAGGGACGCCAGACTTGACATTGAGGGGCCCGTACTTGCCTCACTTGGGCATCTGCATCCGTCGCCCAACCAGGGAACCGGGCCGGCTCCGCACCCAGCCTGGATGACAGTGGGGAGTCAGACCTACACTCCCCCAGCGCACTCTGTCCTCTTGGTGTGTCACCAGCACCTCCCCCACTGGCTCCTCAACTCTGTTGACCTTGGCACCCTCACACCAAGCGGGGCCGACAGGGCGCCGCCCTGTGCTTCTTCCAGGGGGTGATCACTGTCCTCACTACTGTTCAATCCTTGCTGAAGCACCCCATGCCGCTGTTGTGCTGATCCTTCACCTGCCTCCCAGGAGACCTTGTGGAGGCGTTATACCCTGTTTAGGCTTATTCTAGGTTCCCGCTTGACCGTCTTCTTCATCCAGGTTAGACCTATTCTTTCCCTCATTTCGGGCCTCCCCCTTCTCACAGAATGTGGCTCAGGCTTGCGGGTACTCACTTTTGTTCCAGCTGCGGGCACTCCCTGCTAGGTCCTTTAGGCTCCTGCAGGGGCAGCAAGCAGTCTCAGCCTCTTCTACTCCATCCTCAGTAGGCCAGCCCTCTGCTGCAGTCCTTCTTCCTGACTTGGTTGCTTTATGCAAACCTCCACCATGCAGAACCAAAGCACGGTGCTCTAAGCTGAGGCTTCCTCCCTCCCCACTCTCGCTGTGTCCTCCGCAAATGCTGCCCGGTGTCGTCCCAGCTCCAGATACTCAGTGCGCAGCAGCACTATCCGCCCTCTCTCAGCGTCTCCAGGGTACCCGTGGGTACCCGTGGGCCTGGATCCCCATCTGCCTTTTTGGTGCACCTTATCTCATGTTGCCGCCAACCATCCACCATCTCAGTCAGGCCGGGTTGCAACGCTTGCTTCCCCCTCCTGTTCCTTGCTCACATTCTCTAGCGCTGGGGACACTGCTTTATTCGCCATCTGTGCCCTCTGTCGGCCACAGCACATCCTCTTCTCCTCAGGGCTCGGCTTGCACTGCAATTACCACTCTCCCGGACGTTGGGAGCAACAGCTCCCCCAAATCCCCTGTAGGTTACGGGCTGCACTGGGCTTCTCCGTGGGCCAAGTCAGTGGCTCCACACCACGCCTACTCTGTACGCTGGCCACCCCTCCCCCACCAGGCCATGTTCACTCTGCCCCACTGACCGCTCTGCAGGCCGCCACTCCTGCTCACCTCTTGTATCGGGTGCCCTTTGTCTACCATGCATTATGAGCAGCTCACTTTGCTCTGACTGTGTGGGTAACCTTTGGTGCAGTTATTCGCCCCATTTCAGCAGTGTCAAAAGCACTTTATCTCCTCAATATCGCCAGCGGGCAGCACAGCTGACTTTCAGGCGGCCATTGCTGCCTGCGCCCCCTGTTGGTCTCCATCTAACAATTTTGATCACTGAGGTTGAAATAATAATTTCAAACCCTCATGCTCTTTGTGTACTCAATGTACGTTTGGGTTTCTCTACAATGGTGCATAAGGAATGCTCAACGAATAAAGTCATTGATCACCTCATTGTAATACTTGCAGCCTTTTCAATTGCGAAAGCAGAAGCAGCTAACACTTGTTCGCAATAATAATGTCCTTTCATTGCTGGGTCTAAAATCCCACAATAGTAAGCTAATGGTTTATGTCCATGTCCTAATGTCATCTTCTGCATGAGGACTGCTGTCATTACCTCTCAATTTGAATGTGAGAATAAGTAAAACTCTTTGTTATAATTCAGAATCCCTAACACTGGGGCTGTACAAATCACCCTTTTTAATTCTTCAAATCCGTCGGTCATCTTATCTGTCCATGTTATTTTACTTTTACTTGTCTGTGCTTCATTGAGCCCTTTTATAAGTGGTTGAATGTATGTACTGTAATCAAAAATCCAGCACCTGCAATAATTACATAGGCCTATAAATAGTTGCATTTTTCTCACTGTCTCAGGTGGTGGAGTTTTCATGATCGCTTCTGCTCTCTCAGGCGTCACTTTTCTCCCCTCTTGAAGAGAACAGCTGTACTATGTACAGGACCTCTTCCTGACAGTACTGTAATTTCTCTTTGTCTACTTTGTATCCTTTCTCTGCTAGTATGGTCATTTGTTGAACTGAGTCTTTTCTGCACTTTACATCTGTCTCGCTACACACCAGTATATCAACTACGTACAGAATGATTGTACTTTCAAGTTGTCGTTATCTAAGTCCATCTGAAGGATCCTATTCAAGATTGATGGGGACTCACAGTACCCTTTAGGTAATCTTGTATGTTTCCAGTGCTGCTTTCTATTCGAAAACAAGGTAAAATCTCGTGAGTCCTCATGAAGAGGAATTGAAAAAGTAGGCGTTTTTTAGGTGTATAACTGTAAAAAAGGTGGCTCTGGCAGGAATATTGCAGAATATTGTAGCTGGATTCGGAACCGGAGGAAACTCTGCTTCGACAATATTGTTTAGGGGGCGTAGATCCTGAATAAATCTATACGACCCCCTGTTGATTTCTTCACTGGGTACACATCCGTGTTACATGCAGATTCTGGTGACACCAATATTACCTGCTGTACCAGGTTGGAAGGGGTTTCAAATATGCCCTCATCTGCTTCTCTGTACATGGGATACAGTTTTGCTCATGGCAAAATCGTCCCAGGCTTGAACTTAATTTGAACTGCTCCTGCTCCACTCAATAGACCCACGTTATATGGACTGCTGGTCCATAAAATGCTTGGCATCTTTTCTAAATATTCCTAGAAAAATTACGGTTTCTTTTTTACCAATGCCATTATCTGTGGTATCTCTCTAGTCTCAACTTTAATCCAATAAGTGAGACTTATGAAAAATACTAATTCATCATCTGAATAATCATCTCTAAACAATTCTTCATTTGTCCAATCCATTATTCTGTATCCTTCACCAAGAGCTATCACTGCTCTCCATCCTCTTCCCTCATCATCGGTCCCATGAACAAGCACCCTGTCCTCTCGTACCACTGCTGGTTCTAGTTCTAAAGGGATAACCTGTCCTTCCCCATCATCCATAGGTATTTCTGCCCTAAACAAAAAATCATCAGGTATTCTGAACAATTTACCTACAAATCTAGGAAGCCAAGTCAAGAAAATATTCACTCCATACAAAAATACTTCTGGAACTAAAGGGACACCTCGTAATGCCTTTTGACCTGTAAATGCTAGTATGAATTCACTAACGTTCATGTAATGTATTTCTAGAGTAGAACACACTATCCCATTGTGAGTGTAGGATATAATCATGTTTTGTTTTGTCATCAAGTCACGTTCCAATATATGAATTTGTCAGTAAAATGAACTAAACTCATAGCCCCAGAGAATCCCTGTGCCTTAATGGCAATGCCAGACATTAGGTACTTCCCCTCTCGAACACAGGAACAAGTCACTCCAGTGTCTACAAGAAATGAAAATGTCATGCCTCCTATCATTCGCTTGTTGAGGTTGCCCTTGTGGGAATTGTGATTACGACTGAACTTGTTGTCCTTGCTGTATTTGCAGCGCACATGTCTGATTCTGTGTGTGATCTTAGGCATAATATTTCTGTGTGTCTTATTATAGTGTGGAGAATGGCCCCATTCCCGCTCTTGGAGCTTTCTAGTTCTGCTTAATGCCCCCTCTACTACGTCACGTTTGTACCATATGTCCTATTCTCCCACAATTCCAATGTTGCGGTTGTCCTCCATTAAATCCTACTCCCCCATGAGGGATTTTGAAATCCGCCTCTTCCTCTTGACCCATTCCCTCAAACTCATGGCCAAACATTAGACCCTCGTTGATCTATAGGATACCCTACATTGCTTGGCTGCACTTCCTTTAACTCTTGTGTTGCCACATCTTCACCACTATCAACACTGCTCCTTTTAAAGCAAATTTTGACAATTGTTTCTGAACTAACTTTGCATCCTCCTGCTTCCTAGTCTCAGCTTTCTTCTTATTCTTCTCTTGTAGTAATGGACAATGATGTAAGATAGTCAACTGTATTTCTGGCCATTGCTTTGCTTCCATCCCTACTTGTTTCTTCATCTGCCGTTGCACTGGCTCGGGCAGTGCCTGACATAAAATATGATAGAAAAATGCTACCGTTTTATCCCATGGTTCTCTCATCTCAAGACGCCAACATTCTTCAATCTCCTGAATAAAAGCAACAGGCTCTTTGTCCTCACACATTTTCCTTGTCATAATTGCACTCATGTTTGATGTTTCAGGATATTGTACTCTAAGAGCCCTCCATATGTCTGGTCTGCAATTGTTAAATGGCGCGCCATTGTGTGTCGTGTATTGCACTGTCACACTAGCATATCCTGCTCATCTCCAAATGTCATCAGCTCTCTCCCCTAGGATAGCTTATAGCAGGCCTTTCATGTCACCTACTGCTAACGTCATTCCCACTGTCATTCTTTCTAACTCATAAATCCATTTTCCGCACCTGCTGTCAAACTCAGTAATTTACATTTGAAATTATCTTTGTCCATTTGTGGGCACGGTATATATTGTGGTCATCCTCCTCCTTTCTCAAATAATGGGAATTGTGTAAATCCTGGTCCACAATCATACCCACCTACACTTCTTGTCTTCCAGATGGGGCTAGTTTTGCACGTTCGTCTCCTCCATGCAATGGCCTTAATCTACTTACATAAGGTAGGAATATATCCCTGTGCTGCGCGGCTGTGTTGGTGGTCGTTCAAAATATGGTGTTGGTTCTGGTGTTTTTTCTTTGGGTCTTCTAATTCTGACCACTTTACCCCTCTTTCTATGCTTGGATTTACCAAAAACCTGCATGTGCCTTCTCTTTGCACTCTTTCATTTTCTTCCCTTTCTTCAACTGACATCATTATGCCCCAGTTTATATGGCTGTCGTCCCTTTCCTCATCATCAAGATCTAGTCTACTTAAGGACAGCATTCTATGCTCATCCAACATTATGATATCCACTCTTCCTCCTGTTTCCTTTGGTGGAGATCCTACGATACTCCCTTTGGTTTTATACCTATCCTTCTCCCTCATTTGCTCATATAAATCCCAAATCCTTTACCCGATGCCTTCTGTCTCATGTTCATCAGCCCATGTCTGTATTCTCAGTATCTCTTGCAGCTCCCTGTGGGGTAGTTGTGACCCTCTCTCTTCTTCCCATCTTTCTCGTGCTTCAATTGGTATTATACATCTATTTAATGATGTGATCTATTTCGTCATCCCTTTCTCCCCTACTCATTCTCATTTCTTCTTCCCTTCGTCTCATCTCCCTTTTCACTTCTTCCTTGCCTTCTTTGCAACCTATGTTCTTTCAGTCTCTGTGTTTCTATTTCATCATGTTTCTTCTCCTCTATTGTCTCTTTCATTTTCTTCTGTTCTTTATACCTTCTTCGTTCTTCCTTTTGCTTCCTCTCTTTTTCCTTTTCCTCTTTGTATGCCCTTTCTCGTACCTTTTACTTCTTTTCCTGTTCCTCTTTTTCTTCTCTTTCTCTAACATCGTTGATACCCTTTCTGTCTAATTTGAGTACTATCTATCCTCCCATCGACTTGTTCTGCACTATTGTCACTTCCATGGCTTTGTCCTTCCATTCTTTTTGTCTCTTAGCTTCTTCTTCTATATCTGTTTGCCCCTTCTTTCATCACGCTCTTTATATTCATTGCGTGCTGACATATATTTCCGTTCCTTAATCTTGCTCTCTTCCATGTTGTCCTCACTATTATAAACAGGGGTCGCGTACATCAGGTTAACATACATAGCAGCTGCTTTTAACCCCTTTAAAGGATAAAATCCCTGTTTCTCAGTATGTGTAGTCTTGTTTCCAGAAGAAGAAAGTGGAGCGGAGTGTGTTGTGTTATCCCCTTTATGCTGATTAAGCATCCACTCCTTCTTGGGGTGGGGTCTTCTTCCTCGCTCTAATACATTTTCCAAAGTTCTAAAATGGCTAACCTTTTCTGTAACTTCTTCCCTGAGTATGCAGCATGTAAATATGTTGACATGTGTTGCAATACTGCTCTTGATGGCAAACTTTCTTGAACCCAAAGCATGGACATTTTGCCAGCCATGCCCTTTACCCATTCTGCATGGTACTTCCTAATCTTGTGTGTGTCTCGGTAATGTTTTGCACAGGTGTAGTAGGGGAGTGTCCCCCATAATGACGTTTTTAACTGTCAATACCAGTTTTTTTAATTCTATTATTCCTTAAATGAATTATATCACAAAAATCAATTCGGCTGGCACCATCAATCGCCACCGATGGCCCAAAACAAAACCAATTCTTTAACCAATTTTAAAGCCTATAAAATAATGTTCTCTTTATTCCTTCATTTATAGTCCTATTGATTCTTGTTGCCCTGCTATTTTATTGACACTTTAAGAATCTTATTTCACTTACTATTTTTTCTCAACTTTTATTCTCCTCTGATTGACGTCCATCATTTGATTTTAGAGTCTGATAACCAAATAGATCACTACCATCATTTTATAAGTAAAAGTATGAATAACCCGGAAGGAGACTGCGCCCAATTATCGAAAAGGTTTCTTTATTTTTAAAGTGCCCTCTAGATGATGACACGTGTTTCGGTCTCCCTGAGACCTTTTTCAAATCAGGGCTATTAGTCTTGATTTCCTCTAGTGCCCCTATTACATTTGAAATGAATCCTCCACAATAAATGGGTTAGATCCCTCTCGTACCGATACAGCATACGTAGCGATAGAATCGAGATTCTGTGAAACACGCGATTAAACGCTGTATCGGTACGAGAGGGATCTAACCCTTTTATTGTGGAGGATTCATTTCAAATGTAATAGGGGCACTAGAGGAAATCAAGACTAATAGCCCTGATTTGAAAAAGGTCTCAGGGAGACCAAAACACGTGTCATCATCTAAAGGGCACTTTAAAAATAAAGAAACCATTTCGATTATTGGGCGCAGTCTCCTTCCAGGTTATTCATACTTTTACTTTTATTCAAGGGGGTTTTTCCTTGGCTAAACCCACAATCCGGTGAGACGCGACCATTTGCATTAAACTAGTCACGTTTGAAAAACACCTAATCTCAACAAAGCTAATGTCGCCATGTTAGACCAAACCGCTGCAGCCAAGAGTGTCTGAGAAAATACTATCATTTTATGTCTCAAAATTTTTACGCAGACATTTTTATAACCCCAAATAAATGTGCGCTTACATTTTCTATGATCGTCTTCTCCTACATTCTCTTGTAAAGGTAGCTTATCTTCAGTTTACCTAATTTTGGAGCGTGACACGCATTCTTCATCTCAGCCTTGCCTCAGGAATCTGTAAAAAAAAATACCCCTTCTAGGAGTTTAATGTGTGTCCTTCTGTCCCTTTGGGAGTAGGGATCAAGGTATTTCTCTCTTTCTCTTAAACCAAATCCAGTTAATATATTATAGGGCGGCGATAGCTGCCCTATAGTTAAGGTGAGTCAGACTCCCATAGGAACCACTTACAAATTTGTGTTAATAACTTTTGTTTAGAGTAATGCATTTGACTGAAATTTCATAAATGATTAGGGATTCGCCCCCCACTCAAAATGTGCGGCTTACTTCTCATTCATTTTTCTTTAGACAAACAAGGTCAATTTTTGCCAAAGCTCACAGCCCAAACCACTGGATGGATTTGGCTTGCGATACATGCGTGGCATGAGATTATTCTGTGCTGTAGTTATTTAAATATTTGACGAAGGGGGTGTCCCCTTCTCAAAAATAGATAGCAATATCTCAGGGATTTACCCAAAACTGGGTGTTTTTAGAAATGAAACAGCCACCATCTTCTTTTTCTCTCAATGCGAGAGATAACCATGGCTATAGATGAGGATATGGGAAAATTAAATGCAGGAAAAAAGCTATTTGCAGGTCAAAAACATGCAAATGCCATCAGGCACGAGGTGGGAGTAAAGGGGGTAGTTAGAGGGCACCAAGTGAAATGTAGGAGTTTGAGGGATCTAGGGTCTGAGTTTGCAACACAAAACATTCTCTAGCCTCGGCTATAGCCGCAAATAGCCGGCATCTCAAAGCAAACTGTGTCACAGAAACCGCGTGTGTTGTGGGGAGAAAGGGAGAGGGCAGGGGAGGTAAGGAGGCCATCTGGAGGTGTGGGGGGAGCTGGCACAGATGAGGGGGCACTTGGTGAGGGCCTGTGGGGCAGGAAAGCATTTTTCTTTTGGCTGTTTTTCCAATATTCACGGCTATATTCGAGGCAACAAAGGATGAAGGATAGCCATGGGTAAGAGTAGTTCCGTGCCCGTGGCTATACATTTTGGGGTGTCTGTGTTTTATTTCTTTTTAAAAGATATTTTTATAGATAAAGTGATGTCGGGGTGAGAAATCAATGACACGGTAGGTATTTGGGAGTCTCATCTATTTGGCTGTGTGTTTTCAGACATTCTTACATGTGAGACTGTGGAGAAAAAATAATAAACTTGTTCAAAAAAATTTATACTAAAAGGAGCCACCCTACTCTAGTTTTAGGGCCCATCCACTGTATTTTAGCCTGTGTATTCCCACCCATGCTATCGTATCTTGTGTAATTGTACCCATTAGATGGCCCCACCTAGTTTACTGTGATGTGTACTCTGCTTTCTTTATCATCTACCTTACATAACTACATGAGAAGTCATTTACTGTATTGATCTTTTAACTTCCATTGTATTTGTAATGTCTCTTTCGTCATTCAAATAGCATACTCAGAACTTTTGGGAAAAATCTAAATGTTATAGCTGCAGCTATACAAAAAGGGGAGCGATTGGTGTATTGAGGATCGTGCCTAGGGACAGCAACGACTGGGGGTGTTTACCCACGGCTATCCCAACCCATCCTGCACCATGGGATGTTACCCACATGTATACCGTGCAGCCGTGGCAAGGAAGCTGCAACTAGCGCGTCGCATGTTATGTAGCCGTATTTATAAAAAAGTATAAAGAATATATACGTGTATGCGGGTGGTCCTCTTGGAAAGGTTTTTAAGATATATTGAGTGTAGTATTTGTAAACAGTTATTGTAACAATTGAATATATATTACACTTAGAAATAGTTGTGTTGGTTGCATAGATTTTTAAAAGTAGTTAGATAAACTATATCTGTTTGTTGACTGAACTTTGTTCAGTAACATATCATTATTAGTCTAATTTTTACATAAATATAAAGAATGGACTCACAAAATCCTGAATCTGATGTATTTTCTTCTGGTTCCTTTTCTTGAGCATCTTCTTTTTTAATTTCTTTTTCTGCAGGGCCATTCTCCTCCAGCCATTCTATGTAGTTTTCCATTGTACTGTGATAGAAACAAATACTGCTTGTCACTCAGATATAAGAATTAGAAATGGAGGAAGATTACATGAGGAGAGAAGGTGGAATTTCTTGTATTTACTTTCTGATTGGTTGTTTATTGGTTGTGTGGTGGGTAGCTGCCAATAGGATGCCAAGTACATCAGATGCTGTTCAACTGTTTAACCCAACAAAGAATGTACTTTTTTTGAGTGATGTTTATATGTGCCAATAAAACAGATTATATTGTATAATTATATTAATAGTTTCTCTATATAGTACATTTTTATTGCTTGAGAGTGAGGTGTAGATTTAGGAGATTGTGCTATTTTTGGGGTATATTTATTGTTTCATTGGATATTTGAAACATGGTGCCAATTCCAGAAGGAGAGGAATTTCATTGTTCAGAAGACTATGGAGAATTTCAGAATTTTGAGAATGAGGTAAATAGTGATGTTGAGGATATAGGTGATGTGTTGTCAAATCATTGGCTTACAAAGTGTTTTGGTTCTATTATTTTATTTTTCTATTTTTATTTTATTTTATTTTGCATTTGTAAGGTGCTTATACACCAAAAGAATTGTGTTTCAAAGTGCCCACAGGGCAACAGGGAGGCAATAAGGGAATGAAAAGCAAATATAACAATGAAAAATAAAGGCAGACCTACTAGGCCCTGTGAGCATTCATAAAGTGTAAGTGCATTTTTAGACGGAGTGTTTGAAATGAGAGGTTTATGCTGCAATTGTGGAGAAATATTTTGACTGTGAGCACAGGTATTTTTCTCTTTGGGAAAAGAAAATGAATTAATCGTCTAAAAAAGAGCACAGAGAAATGTTGGAAGATTTTTAAAATTGTAATAGTGGTGAAGAGTATTGCTCTGATTGAAAATATTTATTTTTGTTATATATAGGTAAAAGAACCCAAAGGCTCTTTTAAGAGCCACCCAGCGAACTTTTTAAGTATATTGGAAAAGGAAAATACCTTTGATGCCTTTTTCTATAAGTAGTCGTGGTTACGACTGCAGCAAATGAAACGTTGTGTCCTGTCAGGGGGTTATAGCCTCGGGTACCAGTAAGCCAATGGGATATTGCCCAATCTTTTGGCGGTCACAGCTGCTGCTACAACTATGCCTTACGGCAGGTATAGTGATATCAATTCTTGTGCATTGATCATGATATTTCATGGATTTCACGGTACACAATTTTACACGTGTTTCTGATTCTATGCCCTCATGTGTACCTACGTGTTGTTTGAATGTGTACACCTTTTTAATATGTCTTTTTGAATCTTGAAAAATGTTACGGGTAGCCGCAGCTACTGGCGGTTGACCAGACCCATGGCTATCTACATTCCAATTGGACATTGTACTTTGTGGTGGGCTTTGCTAGCCATGTGTATGAACCCGCTGGTCGTACCTGCAGTTATAGCTGTTTGTATTTTGGGGCAGTGATCACATTATTTTATGGATGTTTTAGCAGAGATTTGTACATGTCTTTCTTTTTGGCTGTTCTCACTGCAAGGCATGTGTGATTTAAATTTGAAATCTTTGCAATATGTGTTTTTCAGTTCATTGGAAAAATGTACATCTACCCGCGGTTATGTGATGTCTCCCACAGTAACCAATGGTTTTATTTAATTGCATTTCTACATGTTCTACAAAGTTTTCTTTAGAAGGATTGTTTTGGGGTTTATTGACTGTTATAGGTTGTAATACAAATGTGTTGGCCATTTTACTTGTTTGCTTTACACAGTCCTCCTTTTATGCTATTGATTTCTGAAAGCTATGAAAGTTACCTTTTTGTGAACCTTTGACATTCGGATTCCAGAATTCAGAGTGTGCAGATGTTCTATGTTTAGCTATTGAGAAGATCTATTCATTCTTTGGAGCAGCTGAAGCTCAGTGAGTGTGTGTTTTTGTATTTTTCATGTATAATATGAATTGTTGTTTATATAAGATAAATTAAGTAAGTTTAGGTTTCTTATTTAGTAAAGTTTATAAGTATTATTTGAAAAGTAGGGTTTTACATATTCTACTTCAGTCTTTTTAGCGGAGTGACCAAGCAGTAGCACATGTTATGCTATGGTTATGTGTGAGAATATATATATTTCCAATTAAAGGTTGTTTCTCACTGTTTTGTTGAAAGATTTTTTGATCATTTGCTGATAATGTGGCTTTCGGCATTTTTTTTTAAAATCGTTGTGTATTTGTTAAAAATAATGTGCCACTGCTCTGTATTTAAGAAATATATGGTCACAACTCTTACAAGTTATTTGTTAGGGAAGAATATGAATTTTACTTTGAAGAAATAGGGTGTTTTTCCTGAGTTTTATTTCAGTATGTATTTTAGGCTCCTGCAGTTTCCTCAATAAGAATATATGTGAAATTGAGTGTGGCATTTCTGTCACAGATTTGAAAGTACATTGCATTACTACATTGCATACAGAACACCCATGGTACCATAATGTACGGCACCATTGCATGCAGATGAGCTCAATGTGTGTACTAGTTAGATTAAAATGTTGGAAGTACTTCATAAACAATAAACAGCGACCATATTTGGTATTTTCACAATCTGCTTGTAAATGGTGTACCTTGGGAGGGCGGGACCCACTTGGGTACTATACTATGTGATGAGACCTATACTGTTACATAATACACAGGCGTTGGGAGATGGATGTGAAGGGGTGTATAGCAAACTCATAGCGTCAACCAAGCAGCATAACTCTGCCCTTTACATATATTTCAGTAGTCTATGTGCTTTGTAGTTGGATACCAAGCGGTTTCCTGTGACCCTATATTAGTGACTTTCTACTGTGTCAGAGTTGTGGATGTTTTTGAATATGGTTTGAAATTTGAGAAGTCTTATGATGCAGTGCACCTGATCAATGCTAACTTGGTTATGAGGTTCGCTAATGTTCTTTTGCTTATTTGTGGAGATTTCTTGATTCTGCCAGCTTACTGGGAAAGTTAATCACCACTAGTAACTTTCCAGTGAACATTTCCTCTCTTTCAAAGTGGTTTGGGAATTGTACACTGGGATAATGGCCACAGTATGCCAGGCAGTACAAGAGTGTTTTGGGGTTTGAAGCCAAATGCACCATGGTTTCTGAGCAAATGTGAAATAAAGTGAAGAAGGTGAAAGCACAAAGGCTAAGGCCTTATAATTTGTATTTAAGATTTTCTGTAGCAATCCATCAAAGTCTTTGCCTGTTTTTGTATAGGTATGACCTTGGAAATTCCATGGTTTGTGCATTTCTTTCACCTTATGTGTATGAATTAGTATACATTCTTAAGCTGTGAAATAAATGGTCTCTGTGGTCTACAAGATTAGTTCATATTTTATTCTGATTTAGCATTCCAAAAATGTAGTTTGCCAACCACAGATGCATCACAACTTGACTAATGTAGTTGTCATTCACTGAAAATCTAGTTTGCTTATCTTATTTCCACTATATGAGCTGCTCAATACCACCCAATATTACTCAAGCACTTAGAGCAGAGCTCTTCACGGGGCATTTTATTTTATACTGCAGCAATTGCTCTCTAATCTAATTGTTGATTTATGTAGCTTAGCTATGTACAGTTTCCCCATGAACAATATATGTGAAATTGAGTCTAACATTTCAGTTCCATATTTGAAAGTGGATTGCATCAATGCACTGTATGTAGAACAGTATGGGTAGTATACTGTTCAGTGCCATTGCATGTGCATTAGTCCAACTTGTGTGGCAGACAAAACAAATGTTGGTAGCAGTTCTTAAATAATAAATAGCAACCATCTCTGGCACTTTCACAATTTGCTTAGAAATGGGGTGCTTTGGAAGGGCAGCAACCCACTTGGGTTCCATGCTATGTGATCACATATGTTGGTATACAATGCACATTCATAGGAAAATGAAAAAATAATCGTGGTGCATAGCAATTTCTATCATCCAACAAGCAGTATGCCTCTATGCTTGAAAAATATTGCAGTTGTGTTCTGCTTCGAAGTTGGATATCAAGCTTTTCTCTATGACCCCATATCAGTAACTCCCTTTGTGTCAGATTTGTGGAAGTGTTTGAATGTAGCTTTAAATATGAAAGTCTTATGATTGAATGCAGCTGCTGATCAATGCTAGCTTGATTATGATGTTGGCAAATGTTCATTTCTTTATTTGTGGTAATTCATGTATTCTGCCATTTTACAGGGAAAATACATTTCAACTGGTAAGTTTGCAGTGAACATTTCTTCTCTCGAGAAGTGATTTGGGAATTGCACTCTGAAGTTATGACTACAGTATGCCAGGTATTAGTAAAGTCTTAGGCATTTCAGGCAAAATACATCAGGTAAATGATTTCTGAGAAATTATGAAGCAAAGTGAAGAAGGTAAATTCACAGTGGCTAAGGCCTCATAGTTTGCATTTCAGCTTTTCTGCTGTAATCCATCAAATGTACATTCCTCTTTTTATACAGGTATGACCTTGCAAATCACATGGTTTATGCATATTGTGCACTTCATATGTGCATGCTTTATCATGAATTCTTAGCTTATGGAAGAAATGGTTACTGTTGCGTATAAGATTATCTCACTTTCCATTCAGGCTTATCATCCCAAAAATGTACTGTGCCAACCAGAGATATATTACAACCCAACAAACTCAGTGCCCACCCAGTAAAATTCTACTTTGCTCATCTTATTTACGCTACATGAGCTACTCAAAACCATCCCACATTATTCAAGCACCAAGAGCAGAGCTCTACATGGGGCATTTATTTTACACTGCAGCACTTCCACTCTAACCTAATTGTTGCATCATGTAGCTCAGCTATGTACAGTTTCCTCACCAACAATATATGTGAAATTGAGTCTAACATTTTGGTCACAGATTTAAAAGTAGATTCCATCACTGCATTGTATGTAGAACAGTATGGGTACTATAATGTTGAGCACCAGTGCAGGCACATTAGTCTAACCTGTGTGGTAGACAAAACAAAATGTTAGTAGTAATTTATAAATAATGAACAGCAACCATATCTGGCACTTTCACAATTTGCTTGGGAATGGTGTGCTTTGGGAGGGCAGAAACCTACTTGGGTTCCATGCTATGTGATCACGTATTTTGTTACACAATGCACAGACATTGAATGATACAAAATGAATGGGAGTGCATAGTCATTCCAATCATCAGACAAGCAGCATACCTCTACCCTTCAAAAATATAGCAGCTGTGTTTTTGTTTTGAATCTGGATATCAAGCTCTTCCATATGACCCCATATTAGTAACTCCTTTTGTGTCAGATTTGTGGAAGTGTTTTAATTTGGCCTTTAATATGTCAAGTCTTATGATGGAGTACAGCTGTTCAATGTTAACTTGGTTATGATGTTGGCAAATGTTATTTTTCATATTTGTGGTAATTCATGGATTCTACCATCTTGCAGGGAAAGTACATTTTAACTGGTAGGTTTCCAGTGAACATTTCCTCTCTTGAGAAGTGGTTTTGGAATTGTACTCTGAAGTTATCGCTACTGTATGCCAGGAATTACTAAAGAAATGTTCACTGGGATGGGGGCAAGCGCAATATTGATGAGGTTTGCTTGTTTAGCTTTCTGGGGTTGCCCAGGGAACATGGCCATTCAAACCCTAGTGAGAGTGGGGTTGGGCAGTGGAGGGGGGACATACATTATGATATCTTTTGTTGAGTAGCAGTAGTAGCAATTAGTTTGTAGGTGAAATGCAGCATAGCGGGTCAGGCCATTTGCCCTATCAGCCCAGAACTGGTACAAACAGGTGAGGCCCTTGTCTTTGAAAGTCCTTTGATGAGGATGCCTAAGGAGGACTGATTAAATAGGTGGTGGGAGGAGCAAGCGAGTGGCAAGGTCCAGTCACGTGACCAGCAGCCTATTCAATGCTGTCTGAAGCTGGCCTACAGTCCTTAAGTAGAGGCTTTTAAGGCGTGAAAACTAGATCTGGGCAGAGCTATTGAGTGGCAGTGCATTACTTTCCAGCTCTGCTCCGTCATTACCTTTCTCATGAATTGAGGACACACTAGAGATTCATGATTGGTAGGTTGCTACATCCAACCAACAATGTGTAACAGATTATCTTGCAACACCCTTATGTATGTAAATTAACAAATTATGCTAATGTATGCCATGTTTACTGTGCTCATGACTAAGATGCCCCTTTTCACCTTCAGTTTATAGTGATCAATGAATTTAGAGGGGGAAGACCATGTGACCTTCCTTGACATTTCTGGTGAAGGAATGCATTTTGCCAAATAATCTGACATACCTCTTGTAGATTAACCTGACATGATTGGAGACAGTGTTTGAAGGGTTGCATGTAGCGTAAATAAGATGAGAAAAGTAAAGTTTCAATGGGTGGCAACTGAGTTTCTCAGTTTGTGATGCATTTGTGGTTGGCACAGTACATTAAACTAAACTAAACTGTAAACATTTTCAAGATGCTAAACCAGAATGAAACCAGAGCTAATTGTTTAGATCATAATGACAATTTGTTTCACAGGCTAAGAATTCAGGATAAGGGATGCAGGATATGCACCAACTATGGGATTTGCCAGGTCATACCAATAGAAAAAGAAGCAAGGACATTTGATATGGGAAATATATTTTACTCACACATAACCGTAGCATAACATGTACTACTGCTAGAACACTCTTCAGAAAACACTGGAATAAAATATGGAAAACCCTACTTTCCAAGTAATACCGATAAACAGTGCTAAATTACAAACCTTAATATACTGAATACATTTTATATAAGCAATCATACATATTCTAGATTGAAAATATAAAAAAAACAATCAGTGACCTTCACCATCCCACATTTTTTTGTTTACAGCTTTTTTCTAAGCTGCCATCAAGCAAGCAACAACAACTTGCTAGAACGAAGAATCTTGTGCAGAGAAGTAAACATTTACAATATATTTTTTAAAGCAGTTTTCTCAAATCTGTTCATACAAATACTGTAGATAATACAAATTAATGGAACCCAGAATGTTTTTTAGTGAAAGAAATAAAAGAAAAAGATGTATCAAATCCGTTAGTAGTTACTAAAAAACAAAGATTTTTAGAAGAAAGGTCAGCAAATGTGGTAACAATTTGAAACAGAGGAAAAAGATATATATAGGAAAATGTACCACTCTTGGGTTTTTACACATTTTTTGAGAAGTGTGAAGCCAAAATCTAGATAAATTGTAAGGCGTATTTTGTAAAAGAAATGTAGAAGTAATAATTAAAAAGGCTTTTCAATTGAAAAGAAAATTGTTCATTTTTGAATAAACTTAGGAAATTACTTAATGTGACTACACCAGTCCAAAGAAATATAGAAACAGTTAATGTACCTACGCGTGAAAACCTTTGCGACTTGTTTGGCAGAGAGTGGAAACACACTTCTCATACAGAAAGCATTTCTAATGAGGGGAGTTACATTCAAGGAAATAATGTACCCCTTGCTATTGATGAGAGTGGACGTAGCTATGAAGACCAAAACGGTGCGATTTCTAAAAAAGAAGAAATCCTACAGAAATTGAAAGTTTAGGTCTGTCTAGAATAAAATCTAAAAAGCAAAGTGAGATATTGCAATTTTTTGTGCAATATTGATACATTTTCTAGTAAAGTCTTAAGGTGATGTTAGCAAGTGTTGCACACAAATAATAATTTTCAAAGACAGATCACGATACTACAGAGAATAGATTACTGTGAAGTTTGTGATAACACAGGACGTCTGGGTCACTCTAGCTTGTCTTGATATAACTAGATGTAAGTGTCAGTTTCATCATGTGCGGATGCTGGGTTCAAATTGTACTAAAATGAGAAACCTTCTAGTTAACTTATATCAGTGAAAAACCCCAAGTATGTCTCTTGCACTTTTAAATCAAACACTTTTGACTGGAACTGTAGAAAGTTTAGTTTGTACACTGCAAATGATAAATATAATGCATTAAAAAGATTATGTGTAAGTAGGTGAAACACTTGCAGGAAGTGGAAATGATGATCCTATGCTTTCAAAGTATCCGATTTTTCAACAGTATAAAAAAAAAGTATTGCTATGTTTGAGTTGAGCCATATCATCTATGGTTTCAGTCTATATGGTGATATTGTATAAGATGGCCACCGGGTTTACACCTTTAAACATGATGATACAACTTGAGACAAGGGACTCTATAACAGTGTATCCGCATTTTGCTCTGCTCAGCTTGTTGCACTGGCATTCTCGCAGGCTGCCGAGTGTTTGGTGGAACAGAGCATACGACACAAGGTAAGCAGTCACTTTCTACATAACACACCACGATATACTTATTCTCGTGTGGTAAATTAGAATAGGATCTACACACCGAGATACCTTACATAGTTACTAGCATTTACTTTTAATTATCGTGTCTCCTTTAAACATATGGCTTCACCTTATGTTTTACAGCAATTGGAGTTATTTACTGGCTCAGTATGCGTGTGAAATGATCAGTATCCATACACTAGGATATGCTGCATGGAAGAGACGTTTATGTTCAGGACGTTTATAGAAAACACGGCTTAGAAGTAAGCATTTTTCGTTCTCTTGTTTTCATTTTTTTACGTTTACCACAAGCATTGTAAACGTTTGCCTGCCTTATTACTCATCTTGTCCAGTGAAATTAAATCCCACATATGCTGGCCTGTGGTTGCACAATTTTCTTGTGATTACAGGCAACAGGGATTTACTTGGCCCGCGCACCTTATTTTCATTTCGGATTTGACTTGAACCTTAAGAACATTTGAACTCCTGACTGTTGACTACTTTGAGCAAAGCCAGTAAATGGAATTCACAATGTAAGTAATACATTACATTGATGATAATAGTGTTCACTTTAAATGTAGGATTAGATTCCTAATGATAATCACTCACATGTTTCCCTACTCCTTTGTATCTCAACAGATAGCCACATCAAGAAGAACATTATATTAATCAGACACCCCAGATTATCATTAATGAAGAAAGTGGGTAAGTGTGAGTTTGCTTAAGGAGGCTTTACAGTCAATTTAGATAATTACCTCTTTGTTTGTGATTGAATTGTTGTATCACGATGACATTATGACCCACCAATTATAATGAGTTTATTTTTGCATCTTTATGTACAGGTCACCAAAAGAAATAGAAATCGAAATTCCAATTATTATGTAGTGAAGCAACACCAGAAAGACAGCCAATAAATACCACCCCTGAAGAATTTCCAAGTACTTATCAATACTTTTGTGCTACAGGAAAGAAACATGTCAGGATGAAATTGGCCGTAACCACTTGTATTAGGCTTCTTATTGATTTGTGTGTAGGAATTGTTTTTGTTAATTACATATCTGTTAATTCATTATGTTTTATGTTTGATTTATACTTGCCTTTGTATTGTGAATGTGCAGAATTTTGATTAATTGAGTCTGTCATCTCACGGATGGCTTTCTTGTCTAGTGTTGCCTTTTTGGTTTATTCACTAAATGTGTGAATTGGTGTTAAGTATTTCCACAGCTATTGTTTTAGATGGAGTCTTAATTACTTTTTAGAGACAGTTAAAGAATTTGTATTGATTCAATGAAATATTTGCTGTATAATGATCAATGTTTTACGTGCTTCGTTTTTACATAAATAAATATGACAGATTAATAATTGGAAATTGATGGGACAGAATTGAATTTTTTCTTCCCCCTTGTTGTTCAAGTTGAGATCATCTCTGCTTTTTCTGGTCTACTGTACAGATGCATATTACACCCAGTCTTTTTTCTTTATATGTTTTAATGTTTGAGTTGTCTTCTGCTGAAAAGACCTAACATTGTTAGCGTATCGTGTTGACGTACTTTTTATAAGTCTTATGTGCAACTATTGTACATTGAGGAGAAAATTAAACAGAGCATAGAAGCTGTTTGGAAAGAACTTTATCTGTATTTGTTTGTAGAGGAACGATTTGACACAAGTGAGGCTATGTTTGTAGACACTGTGTTGGGTTTTATAATCAAACAAGTATTCCTGCAAGAAGTCTCTTGACCGACATGGTAGTGCCTGATATCCCTGTTGTGCTTCAAAAATTTAACATTTTTGAAGTGATTGCATTGCAAACTGCTCATCCTTTTCAAGTTGTTGTTAGATTGAAAACAAACATGTCAAATTTGTGTATTTACCTCTCAATATGGAAAAAAAAGTCAAGGGAGTGAAGCGTGACATTGCAGATTCTTTGTTTGTTTTAGTAAATGTTGTTGTCACAAAAGATAAGAACATTTGTCAACAGCTTACAGATATTGGAAAAGTGAAAACGCATTTGTGTTTCTAATGGAGCACAATGATTTATACAAAAGCAGTGTGACTGTACCAGACTTGTCTATGCTTGATGTTGAGTCAACAACCAAAAGCAGTGAAGGTCAGTTCCAACGTCTATCTGTTGTGGAAGGGAATAGTTTGTATGAACATTACACTATTCATCCTCTACACTCACGTGAAGTCAAGGGTGGCAGTTTAGAATTGTATCAAATAAAAGCAACGTAAGGTGCACCAATCAGTGTCTCGGAAAAGGTGCTAGAAGCTTCTTGATTTCCTATGCTTTTTCCAACTAGTACAGGAGGCAGATTGGATGATTAGAAGGTTCCAATTTCTTCTTCAGAATATCGTTTTACAAGAATGTATTCTGAAGATTCCTGATTCTGCACCAATGTTTTATGCTGTTGCTCATTCACTTCAGACAGGAACTAGATTCCAAAATCTTTCTGCATGTGAGATGCTGCAACAGGTGAAAGAAAAAAATGAAGTTTTAGAAGGTAAACTTACCCAATATTCTTGCTACAATGAGAGGAACCAAAGACTTTTGGTATAGGAGACAGTCCGAGGTTAGATGCATGATCAGAAACTTGGGCTCTCCAACTTGGTTTGTGACTTTAAATTGCACTGAGTATGGTTGGGATGATCTTGCAGAGTGGATTACTGAAATGAATCCACAGAAAGAAGACATAGAACACATGACACCGGGAGAATATGTAAGAATATTGAGGTTCTTTCATCACAGAGTTTTAGCCGTGTTACACTTTATATGTTATAAAGAAAATGGTACACTGTGGACCATTTCCTTTGGAGGCAAGAGTACCAGGCACGTGGGGCTCCACATATACATATGCTGTTGTGGATTAAAGATGCTCCTCAGTTTGGTAAAGAATCTGATGGCTGTGTGATGGAGTTCATAGAAATGTTCTTTACTTGTTCTATTCCTGCTCAGCATGTGAATGCTGATCTACGGAACAAGGTGGAAAGATTTCAAAGGCACTCATGTGGTAAGTACCATCAGAGAAAATACAAAAGTAAAGACAAGTACTACAGTCAGTGCACATGTGGCTTTCCGAGGCCTGTGACACCAGTTGGTCAATTGAATAGTTTGACGTCATCTGTTCGACACCATGTTACTGGTAAATCAGCAAGAAATATCTATCATTTAAAAAGCGATAAGGAATGCCAATTCATTAATGATTACAATCCTGTCATTGCTCAGCTTTGGAATGCAAATACTGATGTACAGTATATTGCTGATGATACAACAGCTGTTGCTCATTATGTTACAGCATACATGACAAAAGCTGAAAAGAGCAATGCAGCTGAGGTATGGACAGATTTAACAGCAGATAAAAGTCTTAGTCAGAAATTTCTAAGCTTTGGTCTGAAGATACTCCTACATGTGGTAGCTACAAAGCTGCAGATCATCTAACTAGTTTGCCTCTGTGAGGAAATAGAATTAATGTACTTTGGTTAAGTCTTGGGCCAGCTAGTACTAGAAAATCCAGCATTTAAGTGAAATTCAGCAGTCAGCTGAAACAGTATCCAACAGCACAGATATTCTGAAAACCAACTTGATTGATGCATATTATCCAAATCAATCTGTAGAATTGGAGGATCTGTGTTTATATGAAGTAGCAGAATGCTACTCATATTGAAATATTGAAGCAACCACTGACAGAGGACAGTTGAACATTGATGTACTGGTTGTCTAGTGAGACATTAGAAGTAAAGTCTCAACCACATGAAACCGTTTTGCCAAAATGCAGAGAAAAATGAATTATTTCATTTTTGTCTTTTGCTGTTGCTCTTCCCATGCCGTGTAGAGAGTGATTTGCTTGGAAGTTTTGAAACTTTTGAAGAATGATTTTTTTGCTAAAAAAAAGCTTAATTTCATATCCAAAGTTTGAACAGTACTTGGAGTTACTGGAGAAATAACTGTGTCAAGAAGAACCTTTGCCACCAGAATTGACTTGTGAGAGAAGTCAATATTCTGCAGCAGGAAGTCAACATGTGATTGGTAAGCCAGTTATTCAAACTGATGTTGAGCTTGCCATTGAAGAAGTAGAAAGTGCAATGCAACAAACTAAAGTTGCAGATGCAAATTCTGATGAAATAGTTAGTAAAATTGATATGTAGCAAAAAAGAAATGTATTATAAAATCATGGATAGGTTCTTACATGGTTTACAGCATGGCAAGCATGAATGTTCTTGTGTCCATTACAAAACTGTATTGTTGTATGTTAGTGGGCAAGCCGGAACAGGTACATCTTTTTTTAATTCATGCAATAAGAGCTATGATCCAAAATGTAAATGATTGCTCTTTGTCATATATTGTAACTGCTCCAACAGGTTTAGCAGCATTCAATGTCTGAGGTGTTAATTTACATCGACTGTTAATGCTATTAGTGGAGCATGACAACAAACTAGAGTATTGAATACTTATATCAAATGTTGCACAAGAAGTAGGAAAGGTTCTTAGAAAATCAAATACCTTGATTGTAGATGAAGTAAGCATGGTATCTAACTTGATGCTAGCTTTCATTCATTTGCAAATGCAATCGGTTTTGAAGACTGACTACAATGTTTTCTATGGAGCTAAAAATGCACTTGTTTTTGGAGACTTGTTGCAATTAATGGCTGTGAAAGCTCAATCAGTTTCCAAAATGCTGCAATCTCAGGATAGTCAAAAATTATAGGAAGTATTGGTCATTTTAATCTTTGGAATTGTTTTGAATTCCAGGAACTTACCATTAACATGAGGCAATCTGCAGACTTAGTACAAGTGTTCCCTATAAGCGCTAGGTTACAAACGTGGTTCCATGTACATTATATTGAGTGTTATGGAGTGTAGAAGGTCATGACTGTTTACATATGAAACAAGTAAACAGTATGATGTAGATACAAAACCAATCAAGTACAATGTTTGTAAAATAAATGCCATCTAACTACGAATAGGAGTTTTAGGGAAGGATTTAGATGTACCGTGTCTTAATTGTCATTTGAATAGCTGCAAAAATAAGGACGCACATGTTTTAAAAAGCTTGTTCATTGGATGCGTTATATCGACGATGTATTGATAGTATGGAAAGGTACAACGACAGAATTTGTTGAATTTAAGGACAGGATCAACCAGAATGAAATGGACATACAGTTTACAGGCACATGCCATGAGGAGAGCATTGATTTCTTGGATCTTATAATATACATTGAACAGAATCATATCATAACCCGTACATATAGAAAACCTACAGAAGTAAACTCGATTTTACATGCAGAGAGCTGCCACCAAAGACACACCATTGTGAATATACCCACAGGAGAATTCCTAAGGGCCCGAAGAAACTGTCAGACAATGGATTACTTTGACAAAGAATGTACATTATTAACATCTAGATTCCTGGCAAGAGGGTACACAGAAATGTGTGAAGAAAGCTCTAGATAAAAGTCAAAGAGCAAAAGTACAGAACTACCTACCATTGGCTTCATTACTAAATACAGTACAGATCACAGAATGCTTTACAAAATCCTAGCCAAACACTGGTATCTTCTCAAGTTGAACGAGAACATTGCCAAAAATGTAGATGAAAAACCAAGGATTGTCTTTAAGAAGGCACAGACTCTCAAAAATAAACGGAGTCCTTCGAACCTTCCAGACTTACATAGGGAGGAACCTTTGACCTGGTTACAAGCACAAACTAATGGATTCAGGAAGTGTGGATCATGCACAATGTGCAAATATGCACACAAAAAAACTGACTCGTTCACCGGCACTAACAACGGAATGTTGAAGATCTTGCAACCCATCAACTGTAGGTCAAAATACGTGGTCTATGGGATCATATGTGTATGTAACCGGGTCTATATCGGCAGCACTATCAGGGAACTAAGGTTTCGGATTAGAAAACACTTGGCCAAAATTGGGAGCCAAGACCCAAGGTTACCATTAGCCACCCATTGGCAAGAGCGAAACCAAATGGACAACAAGGCGAACATCAAGTTTATTGGACTCCAGAAAGTCTCCTTGGGAAAAAGAGGTGGCAATAAGGAGAAAAAGTTGAGACAAGCGGAAGCAAGAACAATATGTAAACTTAATTCCACAGTTCTCGGCCTTAACACAGACAATGAAATGGCCTCCTTTCTTTAAAAGGAACCAGATACAATCATCCTGATTACTTTAAATATCACCAAATATGTAATAACTTCTAGATTGGCTAAGATTGAGAATTTGGTACCATACTAATGTATTACCCTGACACTAAGTCATCATGCTTGCAATCTTTTTTGATATTTGTTTTTTTGATAATTGTTTAAGATTTAGGATATAACCTCTGTACACACTTATGTCACCGAAAAATATGCTCGAGACTTTTGGCATGGTAGCACTAATGGCAACTAACTATATTTTGAGATAATGTTACCTAAATGCATATAATTCACTTTTCCTTGCAGTAGGCAGCCATCACCCAAGCAACTATCACAGACTGTATTTGAACAAGGAATTAAATTTGACTTACTACAAGATACAGATCGTTTTTATAAACAAGTAAATGATCGGTGGATTTTGAGATGATTTGAATCTAAACAATTAGCACTCGCTAACAAGCACCTAAATGACCTAGTTCTTTAAATGGACTAGGTCGAGTAATACATGAAGCATATAACCTCTTCCATTTAGTAATGGCCGCCGCTTTCGATACTATAACAACAATGGCCTCAAAATTAGAGAACGGACTACTCTTGGAGTACGTCGTCATGGCGACTCACTCTTAGTTTAACAACAAAGGGGATGCCTTCGGATGCCCTCTTCGGACACTCGGTGCGCTATTATACGCAATTCATGCAGTTTCAGGTGAGAGACCGCCTCAAAAGTGTGGCGGTTTTTCTCTTTCTCCCTTTACGATTTCAATGTAATGAAAGACCTCAAGCACCGTGTGTGCTGCATCTTTAAATAGCACGCTGGCTCAAGTCTGGCGGAATACTAAGATCTAATCTGTATAACTGAAATAATATTGTGATCACATGACTAATAAACACGGGATTCTTAAAAAAAGTCACAGACAACATCTACTAATCCTTACGGAAACCTAATTATGTATACTAACTGGGAACTAGGAAACTGGATTAAGATGCACATTACCTTGGGTGACACCTTGCCTATTACATTAGATTAACAATGCCGAGCGGCATCTGCAGAATGCTTTAGTTAATTGTAATTTATGTCATTTCTAGGGATCTAACCCGTTAATGGAAGCGGATATTCTCTGCAAAAGCTAAAATAATAGGGGCACTTCAAAGAATAAGAGGTAATACAACTATTACTCACCATACACTGTAAGAAGGTATTATGAGATAATAGACAAAGCATTAACTAATTGAGCCTTTTATGCCTTTCCCTTGACCCTTCCTGTCCCTCCCAATCCCCCACCTATTTTTGTCTGTCATCTTATTTTTGCATTATTGTTTTGCTTTTTGATTTATCATCCATATGAATTGAATATGTGACTTGTTTCTTTGTTCTATGTTCATTCTTTTGCTAATGTACGAAATGTGATCTAACATAATGTCTTTTTGTTATTTTTGGCACTTAATTACTGTATATTCACTATAATCAGCCCTGATTTGAGAAAGGTCTATTAAGGGACCGAAACACGTGTCATCACAAAGGGCACCTCAACGCATTAAATATTATTTTCTTAAAACTGGGCGCAGTCTGATTCTCGGTCTTTTTTCCTTTTCTTGAATACTTTTTGAGTGTTTTTTTATCTTGGCTTTACCACTAACCATCTGGGACGCAACCTTACAGAAAAACCTTGGAAAGCAAACATTTGTCTATTTTATATCATTTGAAGTGAAACTAAAATGTCGCCATGTTAGAAAGGACCGACCTAGCCAAGAATTCCTAAACTTCATGTTTTAAAAAAGTATTCCAATTTAATTAAAACATGAAAACAGCTTACTTTAAGTGTTATTTTGCTCAATGTTTAAAGATCTTCTACTTGCAATGTGGAAGTTTTCAGAAAAGTCATACAATGGACTATGCCATTACACTGTGGACGGTTTTTGTTTTTTATAGCAGTTTATGCAAAAGTGTCATTAGCCCAATAAGTGTGAAGGTGGCCAAAAAAAGCCCACACACCAAATTAAAAAAGACGTATTCTAATGGCAACGAAGAGATAATTATCTTATTTGAAAATGAAGTTTGATTTCATTAAAAAAAGTATTATACACTGCCGACAACTATCTGTGTAAATAGAAGTTTAAATAACAATTCCCAGTTTTGAAAAAATGTCAAATATGATGTGTACATTTCGAAATGTCATTATTAACGTCTCATGTGTGCACATGGCGAAACAAAGGACACACACAGATTTCACAAGAAGTATGGAAATTACATTTGTTAGGTTCTTAGTGTAGCTTTTGGTAAGTGTTAACACATTTACATACGCACATGTTTTTATTGTCTACCTATTATTTGAAATATTGGAATGTCTACACTTTAAAATGATTTATACTCAAAATAATGTTAGAGTGTTGGTATGCTTTCATATATTTATTTGTAAAACTGAAGACATACGTTATATGTCTTCAGTTCCTGGTTAAGGTTGAATCTGCAAATTTGTCATAATTTAATAATAAATAATGTGTGTGCAGCTTTGAAACATATCTTCATTGCAGTGAAATGCCTTTATAGGTGCACAAATATTGACATTGTGGGCAATTCTATTTAGAATTTGCTGGTGCAAAATCAAGCTTGTAGTTACCTATATTGTTAGTGCAGTTGAGGTAATCATACACCATTTATGCTATCTGTACTTCACTGTAGACACCCCTTCTCTGTGAAACTGTTATTCTTTTAAGTTTGTTTTTCGACATAATGTTCATGTATACAATTGTTAAATTTTTTATATAACCTCTCCTATAGATATACTTGTAGAAAGTGAGATAGTATATAATTTGTATATATATGTATAACATACTTTGTTAAAGGTACATTTTGTTAAGTTGCACTAATAATATCTATGAAATTCAGTGAAAAAGTGTTGTTAAATGAATGTTATGTTTAAGTTGCACTAATAAAAACCTATGAAATTCAGTGAAAAAACTTTGTTAAAGGGACGTTATGGTTACAAGTAAAACCAAAACCCCCCAGAAATTCGCAAGTTATGGTAAGCTAAACAACCAGAACTCGCACCACCACCGTGCACTGCTAAGACTAACCCCCAACACATCAAAGATGACATCACAAATGTGATTTAACAATGTCCCTTTAACAACATTATTTCTGTACATTTTATAGGTTTTTATGAGTGAAAATGTTTCATGATGTTATATCACTGTATATAAGTATATAAGTTATTAATCATTCCTTTTTTAATATATATGAAAGAACTGTAAAACTCCTTTAACAAACATATTGTTTGCAATGCATATTTGTGTGTGTTGTTATACGCAGAGCATGCTGGGGATGCAAGTCATGGTTGAATTGCCTAGGGCATGAGGCTCGACCATGACCGCAGCCCCACCAAACCACCCACATTATCCACTGCGCTTACCATCCATACAAGCTCAGTGTCCACTGTAACCTCATAATGTGACCAATGGCAAGTGCTCATGGCTTGCAGCCATGGGCAGTCTTCACAATCCATGGAGCATGGGCTTCGGCCATGTCACATTCTCCAATAGGCAAATCAGAGTAGACATTTGTCCCTGCCGAGGCCAGGCCCACTGCCCAGGCAGCAAAGTTATATCACTAGTTTTGTACTTAATTTTTGACACTTTGAAAAAAGTAAAACCCAGGACAGATTTGCAAAAGCATGTTTTCAGGTCCTTGCTGATGCTCCTCGCGCAAGTTTGCTGCAATCCCGTCCAGCACTTCGGGCTGCAAGCAGAATATTTGTTCCCATTCAAACCTAGGGCTTCGGCCATGCTGCATGCCCCAATAAGCAAATCAGAGTACACATTTGTCCTTGCTCAGGGCCAGGCCCATTGCCAAGACACCAAAGTTATATAGCAATTTTTTGTACTTACATTTTGACACTTTAGAGAAAAAACACAGGAAAACCATGCTTTGAGGTTCTTGCTGATGCTCCTCGCGAATGTTTACTGCAATCATGTCCAGCACTTTGGGCTGTAGCCACGAGAAGATTTTTATTCCCATTCAAGCCTATCTAGATTTCAAAAAATGTATCTAGATTTTGAAAAGCATTACCACATAGCCAGTCCCTGGTGGCTATGCCCCCTTTAGCCCCATTGCTGGTCCTTCGTGGTAATGGCCATTATCCAGATTGTCCGGTCATGACCAGGATAATCTGGCCATTGCCCATGGCCACAGGCTCTACCTCAGTCACCAAAAGTATATCACAATTATTTGTACCAACATTAAGTCACTTTCCAAAAAATAAAACACAGACAGTCTGCTGCAACCCCCCCTCGTGGCAAAACAGCACCAAATCATTCAGGATCAGTTCTAAAATTATATTGCAACATTTCATGCAGTTTCTTTGAGTGGCGCCAAAGTTATAAGCCATCCAAAAACTACTTTTCACTGACCTTGTAATGCAGAAATATGCATGGATATGCATGGATGGTCCTGAACATCAGAGATGTTCAGGGACATTGGAGATGAAAAAATACCAGATTTATCGGCTTTTGATGACCATATACCATCTCATCCTCATCACATCTCTGCTCCCGAGAGATAGTTGACAAGTGCAATGTTGTGTTTTTTAATGTTTTTACTTCAATGTCCGCGGACTAAGGGCGCAGTTAGTGAATCCAACATGGTGTCCATTTCAAGTGTTTTGACGCACCTCACATTTTTAAATGACTAATCAACAAGCACGTATGATGTCCGCGAACATCACGCTGCTCTCTGATTGCTCCAGAGGCATCCGCAGACTCCGAATCAGGAAAAGACTTAGCGGACCCAGATATCACTAATTTTTGTTGACCTACTTTTTGGCCATTTAAAAAAAAAAGGACTGGATGGATTTACACCAAATTTACAAAAGCACGCTTTCTGGACCAAGTTGCCACTCCTGGTGCAAATTTGGTAAAAATCCATCCATTTCTTTTTCTATTGCATCTATGAGGATTTCCACACATTTTGGGAGCCCACTATTATCCCCCCCAGACGTAACCACACCAAACTTTGCAAATAAAGTATATGTCCCCCTCAGAAGGATTTTGCAAAGTTTGGTGAGGATTCGTCCGGGGGGAACAAAGTTATAAGCCACCCAAAAAGTGCTATTTCTATGAGTTGAGCAACTTAACCATAACTACAGAGCCGGTACCACAGGCCCTGTCATTTATTGTTAAATATTTTAAAGAAGTGAATAGAGTTTTTTTTCTCTCCAACAAGAGGTTTTTTTTCCTTTGTAGCATGATGAATGAATACAACATTTATTGGTTGAGTACTAGGAATACAGAATTACTGTTATTCAAGAAAGAAGTTGACACATATAAAGGTATTAGGTAAGACATCTCTAATATATTTATGTACAATGCACATATGTATATACACAGCTTTGTATTTCTTTTTATTATTATTTATAGCCGTGGCTACAGCACCAGCCAATCAGATGCATGTGTATGCAGGCACGGCTAAGGTGTGCAATGACTGGAGTGATTATATCCGCAGCTACAGACCCATCCGGTAATGAAACAGAGGACAAAACCAAATAGCCCTCTAACTGATATTTGCCAATAAAGAGACAATACAGAGTGGATTGTGGTATGCGAAATGCAAGGTAACCCAGCTTTAATTGCAATGTAAAACTGGGGGAAAACGAGATTAACAGTCAAGATTTTGCTCTCCAACTCATCAGGAAACAGCAGTTGTTATAGACATTTTCATGTCACAGTTATGAAAACCTATCACTTCTGGTCATTGGTTTCCTTTACTAAACTGCATATATAATTCTATATGTCCAACAATAACGATTGGACAATCCTTTATCCAAGATCCCACCCATACACCATCCCATAAAAATGTGCTACATCATCATGCTTGTATATTATTGGTAGTCTCTAAATTACTTCTGCAGTGAAAAAGGGCATGTGCTTTTCGGTTAACATGCGGTCACACTCTCCATGAACTGGCGGCATAATGACATGCTTTATGTAGATGGGAAGAGGCAAGCGTATCTCCTTTGTTCTTAAATAAAAACAGCCCAGGTTATCTCCGCCATGATGTTACTGAGTCTCAAGGACCACTTCTAATAATTCTGGTCCTCCTTATCCTCGCAACAGTACCGGCTCCATTCTGTTCTAGACACATTTATGAATAACTATTATTATAAATCCTGCAGCTTTCACCACGTGCGCATTCATTATTTGTCTTTCAGCAGTATACGTGTTTCTCTGTCACACCTAGCTGATCGCTGAGACATTAATCTGCCAACTACTTCTGAAATGTCCTGGGATGTTCAGTTGGTCCAATAGACTTCAAATAGTCTGTCATGTTGTCGCAACTTGATTTACCTTGACAGTTGGATACACACAATGGTATCTTGTTCTGCCAGGAAACCCTCCACTACGGAGCCTTGGGTTTTGACATTCCTTTGAGCCATCGACCATCTGGCCACCACAGCATGTTCCTGAATTAAATGTATTTGTTCCTATAGCGTGCTTAACTGGGTCCTCTCTTAAAGCTGCAGTGTTTAATTCTCTGCTGCGTTTGGTGCAGTTTTATAATGGGAACTGCTTGGCACTTTATTTTCCTCTGCAGGACACATTTATTTTGCATTTATTTTGCTACCTACCGAGTTCCGGATGCATGCATGTCACATTATATTTCTCACTATGGGTATCAGCAACCTTATCTGCCTACAGTTGTTCTTCCCTACTTGTGTAGTGAGTCCCTATCTTGTGTATACGCCTTCTTGTCACCTAATCTATTCTATTTAAAATGCACTAATTGTGCAAGCTAATGCCGTGTCTGTTCCCTACTCGTGTGGCGCAAAATAACTATCCTTTCTGCCAGCTGCCTTTCCAGGAGAATTTAAAGTGCAGTTTCAAATGTGTCCTTTCTTATTTTATAATTTCATATCTTCTGAGGAAGGCAGAGGGGCAGTGCCTGAACATGCTCTCTAGTCAATAATTGCCCTACTACAGTAACATTATAACCATGGTTATAAGTAAAAGACTGGGTGGGGGTTTAGTCACTCAAACTGCATAAAAGAGATTGTATTGTAATATATTGTTGCAGTCTGTTTTCAATTTCATCTATTTTTGTAATTTAAAGGGTGGACCTTAAAAGGGCCATTTTGGGGAAGATAAGAGTGGGGTGGAATAGGGAAGAAAAACACATAAGGATGAAACAAAGGGAAGTAAAATAAAAAGGAACATATTGTTTGGTCTTTTTTTGTTTTTAATTTTGAATGAAAAAAGGGGGAGGTGGGAAATTGCCACTTAAAATAAATGAATGATGACAGTTATTCTGCGGTTGAGATATTAACTTCTCCGAATCCTTAGTTGTTGTAACAATTAGGTACTCACGAATGTCCAGAAACAGTAGAGGTGTAGAAATGGCTCTGAAGCAAGTAGGTAATTCCCCCAAAGTGTTCAGAGGCCAGAAAACTGGACTCAGTGCACCCCGGGGGCAGCACCATTGGGAAACCCTTGTGGGGAAGAAAACCCAATTCTGTCTCTGAGAGGATGGTATCTCCAAAGTAGCTGTGGAAGAACGGTAAATGCTGCAGGCTGAGGAGGAATGATTCCAAGTAGTCGTCTTGCAGGAAGATGGAGATTGCTGAGGACGAACTGTGGCACTGCAGGTAGAGGGAGGAACGGATCCAGGAATCCGCACGGTGAGGAGGAGTAAGAACACTCCGGATCGAGCAGTGACTCGGAAGAAGCCCGGTCGTGCCCAATGCTGTAGAATTAGGAAGAAAAGGGAATAGGAAGATAAATGAGGTAAGAAGCAGCGTAGAGAAAAGAATCCGAACACGAGTGCTCGGGGCAGGAAAGCAAGACGAGTAAGAGGGAAATAAGGAAAGGTGAGGAAAGGTAGAATAAGTAGAGGCGGAACTCAGCAAGAGTGCGCAAGGCGCAAAAAGGAGGAGGAGAGGCTTAGAGAAGTCTCAACGGGCTGATTAGCAGACCGCTACGAAAAAGCACTGGCGCAACCAGCGTGGTGCAGTGAACAGAAGCGACACGTCTTGCCCAACCATAGAGGGGAAGATATAGAATGGGAAGACGCGGTCGCCATTTTGGAAAAAGAACCAGAACGGCAATCATCTTGTGGTGATAGCGCTGATAAGCAGCCATCTTGAGTTCCATTGCCGGTATCTAGAATGACTCATTCTCCATTTCTGCCAAGCATGTCGAGCCGAATTCCTGACAGTATGCCGTCCCCGTGGGGTGATTGGTCCAGGTTTCCAGGGGTGAGAGCGATGGAATTTGTTCACCAATCT
This sequence comes from Ambystoma mexicanum, assembly GCF_040938575.1. Taxonomy (NCBI): domain Eukaryota; kingdom Metazoa; phylum Chordata; class Amphibia; order Caudata; family Ambystomatidae; genus Ambystoma; species Ambystoma mexicanum. Next base: position 705,407,976 of record NC_090931.1, read on the forward strand.
TGAGGCATGAACTGCTGAAGCGTTTTCCCAAGTCCTGTCGGATGGATTGTAGCCTTTCCAATCAATTAGGTACTGCAATTTACTGTGATAGTATCTGGAGTTGCATATTGCTGCTACTTTGTACTCAGGACCTTCTTGAGTGTCCACTGGAGGGGGAGTATGATTGAAGCCCCTATTGAATCTATCCGGTATTTGTGTCTTGAGTTGAGAAACATGAAAAACATTATGAATCCGGTGCCAGGATGGAGGGAAACAGATTTTATATGCTACCTTTCTGATGGCCTCAATAATGGGAAATGGCCCAAAATACTTGGGGGATAGTTTCGATGGTACCAAATGTTTAGGAAGGTATTTAGAGGAGAGCCATACTAAATCCTTAGTCTTGTAGGTGGGTTCCTGTAAGCGTTTCTTGTCAGCTTGTTGTTTTACTCGGTCTCTGGTCTCTGAAAGGGTAGCAAGGGCTGTAGTATGTCCTTTCTGGATGTCATAGACTAATTCATCTACCGCTGGGATTTTGGTGGATTGAGGAGTTATGGTAGGGTAACTGGATGGATGGAATCCATATGTGCACAAAAAAGGTGTCATTTTGATGGCTGTGTGAAAGGAATTGTTATACGTGAATTCTGCATATGGTAGAAGAAGGCTCCAATTGTCTTGAGCTGCTGACACAAAACAACGCAGATACTGCTCTAAGGATTGATTTAATCTCTCCGTTGCCCATTGGATTGTGGGTGATACCCAGAGGTGAGGTTTCTTTGTATACCTAAGGTTTTGCATAGTATTTTACAGAAGGAGGAAACATATTGTGATCCTCTGTCAGATATGATGTATTTTGGAAGTCCATGGAGACGGAAGATGGTTTGTGAAAAACAGGATGCCATATGAGCTGCTGAAGGTAATCGGCTCATGGGCATGAAATGTGCTAGTTTGGTCAAAGTATTTATAGTCACCATGATGGTTGTGTTGTTTGAAGAAGGTGGTAAATCTACAATAAAATCTGTAGATATGCACTCCCATGGTCAAGTGGGAAGCTTAGGTTGTACTAACTGTCCTGTTGGTAGTTGTCTAGGAACCTTAGATTGTTGGCAGATGGAGCAAGAGGAAACATAATCCTTGACGTCTTGTGTTAATTCAGGCCAACAAAAGTGTCTATTGATGAGTTCCAGGGTGGTTTTGATTCCTCTATGTCCTGCGACTTTATGGTCATGACACATATGTAATACCTTCTTTCTTGGTATACCTTCAGGTATGTATAGTTGGTTAGCCCGGAAGTAAAGTCCATATTCCATTCTCAGTTCATGATCACTGATTTCTTTCTGAGTCAGTTCTTGACATTGTATCCTCTTATTTTCAAACGATACGAAAACAAAGTATAGAAAAGTTGCATGTGACCACATCTTTTCTGGGAGATATGATAAAGTATTGTGTGAACTTCTGGAAAGAGCATTAGCGATTTGATTATTGGTTCTCGGTATGTAAGTGAGGACAAAATCACAGGATGAAAAGAAATAAGCCCACCGAGCTTGTCGACTGTTTTGACACTCCATGTTTTGTAACACTCTCAAGTTCCTGTGATCTGTACGGATTTGAACAGGATGCTGAGCCCCTAAAAGGAGGTGTCTCCATTCCTGGCAACGCCTTTTTATAGCTAAGAGTTATTTCTCAAGTACGGTATAATTGCGTTCAGATTCTGTCAAGGATTTTGACATGTAGGCAACCGGATGTTCAATCCCATCTTTCGAAACTTGCTTGAGTACTCCTCCTATGGCTTATTCCGAAGCATCGGTTTCCAAAATAATGGGTTTTGTCTGATCTGGTAACCGTAGAATCAGTGCAGTAGAGAAGGTCATTTTGAGACCTTCAAAGGTTTTTTGAGCAGTTGCATTCCACTCAAATGTTTTTCCTTTTTGAAGAAGAAGAGTAAAGGGTTTGATGATTCGAGAATAAATTGGATTAAATTTTCGGTAGAAGTTTGTGAATCCTGAGAATCGCTGTACCTCCTTTACGTTCTGAGGAGGATTCCATTTGTAGATAGCATGTACCTTCCTTGTATCCATGGCAGCTCCTTCTGCAGATAGAGTGAAACCCAAATAGGGGATACTGGGTAGATGAAAAGAACATTTTTCAATTTTGGCAAACAATCGATTTTGATGAAGACGTTCTAGAACTTCAGATACATGGATCATATGTTCTTGTAGATTGTTAGAAAAAATGAGGATGTCATCCAAGTATACGATTAGGGTATGAAGGAGTAAGTCAGCATATATGTGATCTACAAAGCGTTGAAAGACTGAAGGGGCATTTGCTAGCCCAAAAGGCATCACACGGTATTCGTAATGAGCAAAGGGCATGTGGAAAGCTGTTTTCCATTCATCACCTCTTTTGATTCTGATCTGATGATATGCCCCTCTAAGGTCGAGTTTTTTAAAGATAGTTGCACCTCGTACAGCTTCCAGAATACCTTGGATAAGGGGCAGAGGGTATCGATCCTTGTATGTAACCTTGTTTAGGCCTCTGTAATCGATGCAAGGACGGAGTTCTTTGCTATCTTTTTTGGGGATAAAGAAGAGTGAAGCACCTGCTGAACTTTTAGACTCTGTGATGAGACCATGGCGCAAGTTGGTTTGTAGGTATTCCTTTAAGGCAACTTTCTCGGGAATAGAAAGAGTGTACATGCGCCCAAAGGGTACTTGCGCTTCGGGTAGTAATTCAATAGAACAATCGTCCTTTCTGTGGGGTGGTAATTCCTTGTATTCATCATTTGAAAAAACAGAGCTGTACTTGTGTCCATCGGTCCTGATGATAAAGGGTTTCCATCTTCCACTGGCAAACTCGGGGTTTTAGCCACCCGAGGTATGTTGTTTCTAAATGCCCTTTCGGAATCCATAAACATTCCTGCTGCACCACAATCTACTAAGGCGGGTATCTGTTGGATGTGCTTGTCTAGGAATTGTAGAGACACATTGATTACCACCATCTTATGGTGAGTTGAGGCTGTTTCCTGGGAATTTTGTACCAATGTCCCACTCATGGTTCCCTTCATGGGTGGGAGTTGTCATTTCCCTGACGTCTTGGAGTAGTCATGTGGCAGTCTTTTAGAACATGTTCATCGGAACCACAATACATGCATAATCCTAATGTTCTTCTTCTTTGTCTTTCTTCCGGTGTTAGCGGTCCACGAGTTATACCCAATTGCATAGGTTCACCAGATTCCTGGTTCTTACTGGTCCTAGAAATATCCGACTTGTAAGATACTAGCGGTGGACGAGATTTACCTTTCTTTCTTTCTAGATTTCTTTCTTGTATGCGGTAATCAAACTGGAGTACTAATGTAACCATTTCCGCAAAATTGGGAAGTCTAGGAACTCAAGAGACTTCAAGAGACTGAATCTTTAAGTTCTTCACATAGATTCCGGTGGAATATAGTCAGCAGGGCCTCATCAGCCCATGCCGTCTCATTGGCTAATTGTGTGATGAAAGTAAGGATATCAGTGTTCCCTTGCTTCAGATCCAATAGATTTTCTTGTGAAGACACCACTAATTCTTTTCTACCAATCCTGCGTAAGAATCCATTAGCTGATTGTTGGTGGTGAATAGTGGTTCAGCCCAGGCCAGGGCGCTGCCGGCGAGATTAGATGTAGAAAAAGTTACTTTTGCTCTATCGTTTGGGAAAAACGAGGCTTTCAAAGTAATTTGCACCAAACAGGAGTCCAAGAATTCTTTTAATTTTTTAGGGTTGCCATCGTATTTTCCCATGGGTAAGGATCCCGGAGGGATCTCTGACCTGTTAGCAACCATTTGTCTCAACGTAGCATTTTCGTTTCTTAACGTCTGTACTTCAGTATTGAGACTCTGCATGGCTGCCATTACTTGTTGCATCTGCTGTTCCATTTTTTGGGCGTCGCTTTCTGTAACAATTAGGTACTCACGAATGTCCAGAAACAGCAGAGGTGTAGAATCGGCTCTGAAGCAAGTAGGTAATTCCCCCAAAGTGTTCAGGGGCCAGAAAACTGAACTCAGTGCACCCCGGGGGCAGCACCCATGGGAAACCCTCGTGGGGAAGAAAACCCAATTCTGTCTCTGAGAGGATGGTCTCTCCAAAGTAGCTGTGGAAGAACGGTAAATGCTGCAGGCTGAGGAGGAATGATTCCAAATAGTCGTTTTGCAGGAAGATGGAGATTGCTGAGGACGAACTGTGGCACTGCAGGTAGAGGGAGGAACGAATCCAGGAATCCGCACGGTGAGGAGGAGTAAGAACACTTCTGGATCGAGCAGTGACTCGGAAGAAGCCCGTTCGTGCCTAATGCTGTAGAATTAGGAAGAAAAGGGAATAGGAAGAGAAACGAGGTAAGAAGCAGCGTAGAGAAAAGAATCTGAACACGAGTGCTCGGGGCAGGAAAGCAAGACGAGTAAGAGGGAAATAAGGAAAGGTAAGGAAAGGTAGAATAAGTAGAGGCGGAACTCAGCAAGAGTGCGCAAGGCGCAGAAATGAGGAGGAGAGGCTTAGAGAAGTCTCAATGGGCTGATTAGCAGAACGTTAGGAAAAAGCACCGGTGCAACCAACGTGGTGCAGCGAACAGAAGTGATGCGTTTTGCCCAACCATAGAGGGGAAGATATAGAATGGGAAGACGCGGCCGCCATTTTGGAAAAGGAACTAGAACGGCAATCGTCTTGTGGTGATAGCGCTGATAAGCCGCCATCTTGAGTTCCATTGCCGGTATCTAGAATGACGCATTCTCTATTTCCGCCAAGTATGTCGAGCCGAATTCCTGACAGTTGTGGCCCCTTCCACGGCTACCCATTGGTGGCATAGTTCACACATGACTTTCATAACAGAGACATTGGGAGCCGGTAAAATTGGAACAGGTGGAGTTGACACTGTTGCAGAAGTTGAGGGTTCCTTTATTCTCGGTGACATTGCACTGGTGGATGCAGGTGCTGGAGGTGGTGTTCATTTTCATGCATGTAATGCATGAGCCCCAGGCATTTTAAGTTTGTGGTGTTTGTACAATTTCCGATATGTGTCGTCCACATCATCCCAATGCACTCTAACCAGAGGATTTATCATCACAGATGTTCCAATGCTTTGCAACAGCACATTTGATGGTCCATGTCTTGAGTCTTCGTGCAATGTGCACTGTACATCCTCCATCTCCTTTCTAGAGCAGTGCTCTTTGACCTTGAAATATCTCCAACTGTCTGCAGGGATTTTTATTCCTGTGGATTTCTTCCTGGGTGCCGATGGATTGGAGAACCAAATGACATTGGGCCTCATTACGGGTTTTGAGGTAGCCATACCATTTTTACTGGCTTGGCTACCCCCAAACCCGGGTCCCGGAAAATGTGAATTACCGGGCCATTGCGACATTTGCGTGCCCGGTAATTCCCATTTTTGGGACCTGGACCCAGTACGTCCCCATTCCCATTTTGGCCCCCATAGGGCTCAGTGGGAATGGGGAGGATGTTAACAATGGTCCTGTTAATGTTAGCATTTTTGTCAGCTCGGACTACCGGCGCCGTTGTTGCCTCACTGCAACACTTGTAATGAGGCCATTGTCATTGCTGCTGTCATTTATTTATTTAATTGTTTTTTATAACACTGTACCTGAGTTCAGTTTCTAAGCGCGGATCTGGGAGTCGAACCTCTGTTGCTCTGTGTGGTCTTGCTTCCAAGACCAGCGCGCTGCCCCTTTGCTATCCTCCATTCACATGTTGAAATGTCCAAGTGGGGAGGAAAATGTAAAATTACAAAAATGATAACACTAAAAAGACAATGCCACAAAAACTGAACCAATGACAAGACAAGGGAAAAGATGATTAGGTTAAAAGTGGGTAAAAAGGAGGAACAAAAGTTCTTGTAGTTACTTGGTAAACCTTTCACTAACAAGCACTAGTATCAAATATTTTTTTTTTGTGGGTGGGGTGATTTTATGCGGCTATGCACTGCTGCGCACTCTGATTGGTCAATTTCGCACATGTGGATTCCGTCATACGGCATGGGTTTAACTGCGTCAATACATCACAACGTATGATTGGACCGTTCGTTGTCATAGATGGGAATCACGTGTAGAAGTGCAGCCGCAGTGCGTGATATGAATGGCTGGTGCATCAGGCGCAAAGATGCGTGGCTGCATTGAAGAAGCTTGAGGTCCTATTGGGTGATTTTACAAACGTGGATTTCATCACACGGCATGGGCATAGCCACTTCAATACATTGCAAAGTGTGATTGGTCCATTTGTTGATACAGCCATGTGCACAACCGCAGTGTATTATATGATTGGCTGGCGCCACAGGCACCAAGACAGCTAGCCGTGCCGAAGAAGCTCAACGTCCCATAGGGTAATTTCGCATGCATGGATTTCGTCATACAGCATGGACATAGTCACGTCAATATACCGCAGTGTGTTATTGGGCCATTTGTTGATGCGGCTAAGCAGGGGGGGGGCGCAGCCCGTGATCCGATTGACTGTGGAAAACAGGCGCTATGCCGCGTAGTGGTGTGAATACAGTTTTTAAAGTGATTGGGCCTTCCCTCGACTCGGCTACCACCACTTGCATGCTCGCCTCCTCGTTCACTCAGCAATTGATCAATAATTTAGCCGCAAACACTGTATTGCGCTTGGGTGTACCCGCATATATGGAAAACAGATTCTGGTTTGCTATATCATGTTACTGTGGTTATACCCCTCTCCCAAGCACCTCTTTCCTGTTTCTGTCATTGCTTGTTGTCTCTTGGTGGGTGAACTTCTTTGTAAGCCTTTAGGAACTTTTAAAAGCAGTACCTTGATTTATCCATTCCTTTTTTACCGTTCTTCTTCCTATACCTTTGTGCTTTGTCTTGTGCTTTGTAGTTCGTCAGTCGTTGTTATTTTACCTGTTTTTTTAAGTGTTTTGATATTAAGTGGCAGAGTCCTTTTTGTGTTTTGTATTTTTACAGTTTTAATTTTTCCTCCACGGCCCTGCATTTCAAAATGACTACGTCCAGCCATGATGATGAGGTGGTGTGGGTGGTTTCAGCTTTACTGCCTCGGAAGAAGCAATGTGCACAAAAAACTATAGCTGACAGTTATGTTTCCGCGTAAAGGACCAAAATAATGAAATGGAGATTGAGGAGGTATTGTGTAATTTCTGTGGTAAGGTTTTGCAGAGGGGACCTTCTCACAAGCTGTCTCAAAGCTTGGGGACATTCACGTTAATTCAACTTCTTGTCCGTGTTCATTGGGATGAAGTGGATAAATTATATAGGTAGGCTCATGTGAAACGTAAGGTCAAGGCACACGGGGCAAGATCAGCACAGCAGTTTTTATCATCTGAGCCAAAAATACGATTACTAGCTATTCTCCACGAACTAACACCCAAACTCAGTTTATCCTGCCTGCACATGATCTTTCTAACTTTACTGTGATGTGCAAAACCTGTCACAGTTTGATCGAGGTGGGAGGTGGCACCCAAGACGGTTCGGCAATGCTCTTTCAGAATATATAGCCAATTGCCAACGCTAGGTATATTTTTAAGTGTCCATTTTGATTTACCCTATTCTTTAAAAGAAAAAAACACAAACAAATATACTAAATATAAATACCTTTTGCTATGTGTATGAATCCTAGTGTTTTTCCTTCCCCAGTTCCTACTCTCCCCCCCCCCAAAACTGTTCTATTCTGGGCCAACTTTTCAATTATAAAAATAGACAATAGAACACATACGGAATATATGGATGAAAGACCTTTAATTGATCCTTTAAATAGAGTGCATGTTAAAAAATTACATATCCTTATGCATTTCATTATAGCCACGGTTATCCACTGTTGCCGCATTTAGTCACGCATGCATCCTTACTAGCCGTGGCTCTAAAACGGTTAAAAAAAAGAATGTCCCCAATATGTGGGCAGTAGTCTTGTAAAGATTTATTTTAGGATATGTTGAGTGTAATCTTTGTACACAGTTACTGTAACACTTGAATAACTTTCTGTTTATCAATAGAACTTATAAATGTTAAACACTTTAAAACGTTAAGTAAATATTGAAAGTATTTTAAGAACAGGTTTATTTGGGGGGAATGTGTTTGCACAATTTCTTTTTATTTTATTTTCTACACATAATACATTGTATGCATTAGCCCAATGATCTGTATTATTATTATTGTCAATTATGTATGGAATAACACAACTCTTGAAATTCAAGGAAAAAACTTTAGTTGCAGAGACGTAAAGGTGAGCACTACATTGTAAAGAAAAACCTTGAAATTCAAGGGAAAATCGTTAGTTGCATGGACGTTAATGTGAGAACTTAACGCAACAAAACCCCTAAAATTCAGCTTAAGCCACCTTAACTTCATGCCCCCTGTTGCGCAGCCTATGACCACAATGATGACATCACAGATCACATCACTGATGACATTCCTGATTACATTACAAAAGTAACCTGCATTAAGGATGGCCTTTAGACATGGTGAGTGTGCATGGCCAAATATGTTTTAACACATTACTGGGCACTAATCATGGCCTTCAGTCATGGACACTGGCCATAGTATTCACTCATATGTACTGTATATTTTAAAACACTAACAGGAAATCAACCATTGACTTTGGCCTTCACCAGTGGCTACAGCTTTCAGTTGTGTCCATTGTATATTATATACACTAATCAGCCACTAGCCATGGGCTTTAGCACAATACTGGCCAGTGGGCACAATCTTTGGCTGTGCCTTCTATATATTCTAATATATAAATGGACCTCACTAGCCACAGCCTTTGACCATGAACAGTTTCTACATGCCATAAGCGATGGACTTCGGATGTGCCCACTGTGTATTATAGAACACTAACCAGCCCCTATCTATGGCCTTTGGCCATGCCCACTGTATATTATATATTTTCTAACATATTAATGGGCACTGGCTATGGCCTTTAGCTATGGCCTTTAGCCTTTATCTATGGCCACTGATTACAGCTTTTAACGTTGCACGGTGTATATTTTAAAACAGTGATGGGGCACTAGGCAGGGCTTTTAACCGTGCACAATAGTTTTTTTCCACACTAATTGACCACTAGCTATGGTGTTTGGTGATGGCCAGTGACCACAGCCTTCGTAATGGCAAAGTCCATGGCTTAAAACTGTTGTCAAGAAAATCAAAGCTTTTATGAGTTAACATATTAATCATTTTATGTCTAATGCCATTAATTTATTGCATATAGTTCTAACAAGAACTTTTACAATATAAATACAAACAAACAATACACAAAATAAATACAATTATAACTTTGCGTTGCATCATCCTATCACCGTCAATATCCTCAGCAACAATGATACCAGCAGTGCAACCCATCGCTTCTGCCTATTCAGCAACTAATTAATTGTTCACATATAAAATACTATTTAAATCCTTACTCCAGTTTCCCAAATTTCCGATTTGTGATAGTCACTATAACAACAAGAATTCCATTCTAGACTGTACTTTTGGACTTGGAATAGGGCTTGTGAAGACACCACTTTCCCCTAAGTTCCTAATGTGCATTTGTATTAACCAATGAGGAAATAGTCCAGAACTCTGCAGGTTTTATCGTATTGCAATCGTGAACAGGAAATCCCAAAGTTGTCATGTATAAGGACCTTGCTTGACAGTCTCTGAGTCTGTTCGTATTTTGAACATTCTACAAAATCTTGCACCTTCCAAGAGTTTGCATTTTGCTCCACATACCGCACAGACTGGTAGATGGTTTGTGCGCATCTTCAACCGAAAACTGTGCACCAACGTATCGGGGCAGAGCAGTAGGTAGAGTTGGGGTTTAAGATACCTGTGGATAACCTGGCTAACATCCCTGTAATCCCTTAACTGTTCAAGGTGGTCATAGTTAGAATGCCAGTCCCCTTCCCCTATTCTACGAGATAACATTTCATTTAATGTACCAAAGACTGGGCACCGTTCTAAATCGGGGTATCATCTAACCAGGTCACACAAGTCCCTGAAGCATTTCACAAATGAGTCTTTCGGACCAGAAGCCAAGTCCATGCCATAGCTCTCACCTAATTTTGACAGCAGCGGGCAAGTGGGAGACAAAATCTCCCTCAGGATAAGTGCACCTCTGCGCTTCAGCAGTTGCACCTTCAGTGAGAGTAACCCCAACTCTAGGTGTATGTATTCAACAGAAGCAGACCTAGGTAAACCTAAAAACCCCCTCCAAAAAAGGGCCTCCAAGGCACTTAACTATTTCAGGTCCCTCATCCCCAGAGCCTCCAGGCCGTATTAAATTGAAGGTGAAAACCACTGTTTGTACAGCACCAACACTGCCATCAAGGAGAAACCAGCATGGTTAAGTGTGAACTTTCTGACCAGAGACGTGATTTGTTTTGCCCGCCTGGATTTGGTTTCCACTATTTGGTCATACCGAGTGGTTGCTGGCATCTCAAGGCCCAAGTATTTATATGAATCAACATATTCAATAGGGCCCACTCTTACATTTAGCTTGCATCTGTTGATCTTCTTTGCAGAAACCAGCATAACCTTCAATTTGCTTAGATTTATCGATAGCTGGTTTCAGCCGCATACTGCTCCAACTCATTTAACATGGACTTCAACCCTGTTAGGAGACGATCAAATATAACTAAGTCATCTGCATAGAGCATGGCAAAAACTGGGGTTCTCCCGATCTTCGGAGGACAGCCCACACTCCCTGCCAGGTGTCTCACCAGATCAGAAATGTAGATGTTAAACAACAGGGGAGCAAGCATACATCCCTGCTTTTCTCTCCTACTAATCATCATCTGTTTAGACAGTAGACCATCGTCTCCCAACCAAATCTGGGCCCAACCAAGCAGCCAGCTTGGGCAGCTCCATCTTCTCATTTTTATCCATAGAATGTTACGGTCTACTTGATCAAACGCTGACCTAAAGTCCACATATGAAATATATAAAAAGGGACTGTTAGGCTGATTTGCTTGGGTGATTAGTGAGTCCAATGCCCAGATGTTACAGGACCCCGGTCGGAAACTCGCCTTGAACGAATGAAGTATATTATTACTGGCAACCCGTGTCTGTAGATGTTTCAGCACGTAAGTTGCAAACACTTTACCAGTGATATCTAATAGGGATAGTAACCTATAGTTTTATGGGGACAGCCGATCCCCTGATTTTGAGACCAGGACCAGTATTGACTCTTTCTAAGAATCGGGTATCTGCCTTGCAGCACACACTTTTTGGTATAGTGGGCAAAAGGTCCTAGCCCAAAGACATACATCCCCCTTGAAGACCACAGATGACAACCCATTTGGCCCAGGAGCCCTGGAATTTTAAACTTAGTCAAGTGTTGACACACATTTCTTCAATACTAAAGACAATGGCCCACTCACTGATAGTCAAAGCCTCAAACTCTACAGGGTCCGACAGGTTAAACATTCTTCCTTCTATGTAGGAGGTCCAGGCCCCTTCTGCTATAGGGTTTAGGATAGAAGACTCAGGGGTCCATCTGGCTGAGGATAGAAGCTAAAGAAAGTTCATACTATGAACTCTCCCATCCCCTGCAAACTATATGCTGAAGAACAGCCAAAACTATTTAGAACACAAGTGTGACAGATATTAGAAAAATACAATGATACAAATCACACAATCACAGTTCATTTAATCCAACAATGTTGTTGAGTCATGTTAAAATGTGCATTTCTCTGTAGAGGCCAAAGACCAATCCGGTTTAGCTCGCCGAGTTTCGGGGACACCCCCTTTTTCAAGAGCAATATAAACTGTGGATTTAAACCAAACAAACTATGTTAAAGTACAAAATAGCTAACAAATGATAGTCACATTTTACATGCTGCTCCGTTCAGAGACATGAAGTATATCCTTGAAAAAACATGTGTTTTTCCTAACCTATCCATCAACAATTGTGCCATTGTGAACTAACGTCCAGTGTCTTATTAAAAGTTCCATTACATTTCCTGAGTGAACAAAATGCACCCGTGGGGGCTGCAACCCGTGAAAGGAGTCACTGCCACTTTTACAAAAACACTTGCGCTCCTACATGGAATTCTACTACTTCTAAAATCTCATACACAACAATCTCCTAATGAGATGCCCAAGAAAGTAAAGAAACTGAACCGTACCTGTCTGTCGCAATGTCTGTTAAATCCCAAGGGATTCCCCTCACTCACAATGTATCCACATGATTTCTTGGGGCTGCGATTACGTGTTGAGGAACTCACGTGACGAGCCCGAGGAGCTATTCAAAATGACACAAACTACCAGAGTTCCCAATGTACAAACCCATCAGCCAAATTACTGTAGTACCCAGTGTACAAAGCCATCAGCCAAATTATACTGAACTATCTGATGTCCCAAAAGCTACATATGTCTAACTATATGAGCCTGTTAATTTCGAATGGGACCCGCCCACAGACATGGAGGTTAATTCACTATGCAACAAATGTTGATGTTCAAAGATAAATAATCTAAATCTAATTACCAATGATTGCCCAAACTCAATCGATCATCATGTGGATACATTTAAAGATCAAACAAATGTATTTAGTCCACATCACCCTCACCTCATGATGGCTTCTGTTTAACATCAGAGCCCATATGTTATATAAGATCTAAAGATTAAAATTGATAATTACAGATAAATAATTCCATCCCATGCATCTTAAATGTGTTGCTCAAAGAATGTATCTTAACTCGGAATGCGTTGTTAGACAATGTGCTGTATACAACAGTGTACACACATAACATTCAACCTAAAAACTGAGACTCTGGTGCATATTATAGAGAATAGCATTTTGTAAGTACAATAAAAAACAATGCATTCTGGTTAAGTGCTGCGGGATCTACTACTTCCCATCTATATACAGTGACACTTAGCCCATGCACAGTGATATACACATCCACCTGCTCTGTTAAATACCAACCCACCAGTCATAAAGATGTTTCCCCAAATCCCAAGGTGGCTTAAGACCAACCCCTTAGGTTGACTGTGTGCCACTGTGGTGACTTACTGCACTTAGAGAAAACAATTAAGAAATAATCTTCAATGAGACCGCGAGGTTGAACTGTGTCCAGTTTATGGATCCAATACATCTCCCTCTGTAATTGGATGGAATTGTAATCACCTCCCCTTACTGGGCGATTCACTAACTCCAATACAATGAAATTCATCTGGGCTACTGTATGGTTATGCTGATTAAAATGCCTAGTCACCGGTGACTTTTGTTGTTTACATTTTACATTCGATTTGTGTTCGTTCCATCGATCACGTCTAGATGTCTGACCCACATACAGCATCCCACAAGGGCATTTAAACACATAGATCACAGGTTGGTTGCAAAATCTCTAAAGTGAATCTTTTGGCCAGTGTATGGGTGTGAATACGACTTTCCCTTAATGATGGTATTGCAATTATTGCACGCCAAGCAGGGGAATGTGTACCTTTCTACCGGGTGCTCAGGAGCAATTGTCGATCCTTCCCTGTTCTCTCTGCATGAACCAGCTTATCTCTAACGTTACGGCCCCCCTTGAATGCCATCATGGGCGGTTTGGGGAAGATTACATGGAGTGTGGGGACCTGTTTCAACATTGCCCAATTGTTCCTAATGCTTTTACGAATTTGGAAACTCTGTCTCAAAAATTTGGACACACTTAGCAGTGGGGGTTTCCCTCTTCTGCTGCTGTGAGAGTAGCAATGTCGCTTTTGGTACTGTGTCTGCTCTATCCTTTGCCTCCAGAAGTACTTCATCTGGGCAACCTCGCTCTTTAAACTTATGTATAAGATCCACACATTCAGCCTGAAATGTTTGCGGGTCAGAAGTTATTCTTTTAGCCCGAAGTATCTGGCGATAGGGTAGACTCTTAACCATAGCCTTAGGATGAAAACCTGAAAAATGTATTAAACTATTTGCATCTGTAGTCTTACCGAACTGTCGCGATCCACACCAAATACAAAAGATGTCATCAATAAATTGTTTCCAGAGGAGAATCTTATCGGCCCATTCATTATTTTCTAGAACATGTATCCTTTCAAAATTGTACATAAATATATTAGCGTACAATGGGGCCATGGCTGACCCCATCAAACTTCCTGAGGCTTGTGCGTAAAACGTACCCTCAAACCTTAAATAATTGTTAAATATAATGATGTTGAGTAGTTCCAATATGAACTGACAATTGCCCTTTACCGGTCCCATGTTTAACAATAGCCATTCAATGGCCTCCAAGCCCTCATTATGCGAGATAGACATATATAAACTACACACGTCTAATGAAAATAGTATACAGTCATCTGACAGAGCTATGATTTTCCCCAATGTGTTAAGAAAGTTTGAAGTATCCAGAAGGTAGGTAGGGATTACTTGGACAAGTGGTTGTAGTAACTTGTCAACATATATTGCCAGTCGATCATATATCGTTCCAGCCACTATTGGTCTAAAAGAAGGGTTAGTCAGGTCTTTGTGGATCTTGGGCAACCCGTAAAAAACTGCAGTAATGGGGAATTTATTAATCAAATAATATTTAGTCTTAGATGAAATCCACTCATGTTCAAATGCTTTATTGACACAAGAGCCAATAGGTGTTTTGATTTCATTAATAGGGCCACAATCAAGTCTAATATATGTAGACTCATCGTTCAATAATAGAAGGCACTTCTCCTTATAAAACGAGGTGTCCATCACGACAATTGCTTCCCTCTTGTCTACTAGCTTTATGGTAAGTCCCTTGTCTCTTGCTAGAAGAGCTAATTGTTCAAGCTGCATGTTCTTGGCATTGTAGATTTTTGATAATTCATTTTAGAGAGTGAAGAGATGACTTTATTCTCAAACATATTTAATAGAGAGTTCTGAATCTGGGGTTCGAAGTGGCTTTTCGGTCTCATCTCCAGGGGGTCCACTGCCACTGGTTGTGCTTCAAGAGTAGGCTGCGTGGCAAAAAACAATTTAATGCGAATCTTAGGAAGGAGTTCATGTAAATTCACCTTTTCATCAAATAAAGTGGTGTTGCAAGTAGGGACAAAGGATAAACCCCTGTTGAGGATATCCAATTGTTTATTTGTTAGGGTCTTTTTAGATATGTTAGCCACCAAGTTATGTTGATGATTTGTTTTTTTGTCGTGCTGGTCTTTTGCCCTTGGTGGATTTTCCTCTTGTACCTAAAAAAGGCCCTCCCTTACCTCCTTCTGTATCACTCTCTAGTGTTGTGTTAGTAAGTGGTTCTACCCCACCCCGTGGGCTATTTAATGGAGTGTGGATGTTGTAACCCGGCCTGTTGGAATCTGGTATTATAGGCTCACCTAAGCTACCTGTGCTGCTACTGTTGAACCCTTGTTGCCCCAGGTTGCCTGTGGGTGGAAAACTTCCCCTAATTAGATTTTTGTGGGCATAACATTCTTGCTACGTATGAACAATATCATTGAGGTAATCAAAGATGTCTCTTTTAAATTTCCGCAGTTTCCTCTGTTCATTTTCGTTCTTAAACTCTGCCAATTTTAAATTCACATCCTTAAGTATTGAATTGAATTCCTGTTCTGTTTTTAGAGACAGTAATTGGGATTTGAGAGTGGAGATATCTGTTTCAATCAAAGATAGAGACTTGGAGAGTTCTTCGATAGTTAAAAGGATTAAATCCAAAGAACATTTATTTAAAATCTGATCCCACCTCTTTATGAACTCTTTACTATCTTTACACAGGGTAGGTCTTAGATAGACATGTAGTCCCCTAGGGATTCTCTGAGATTTATAGTACTCCACTAAGGTCGTGGTGTGCCATATTTGCGAAATCTCGCATCTGACAATTTTTTCTAATTTGAAGACTAGTTTTTTGGCATCATCCTTATTTTTTAGACAGTTACTTGTGTCACCAACCAACGAAAGGATTCGGATTGCCTCATCCGGCGTAAATGCTAATGTAGTAGCGTGTTTATCAGTCAAGTCGTTGATTTTGGAAAAAGACATAATGGGAGGGTGCCACACAACCGTTGTGCCACACTGACTTGCAGGGAAAGATACACATAGTGTAGATCCCAATCATCCCCTGAATTCCACCATTGTGATAGTGGTAAACCACGAAAAGCGATTGGGCAAGTTTGGAAAAAAGCTGCGTGGAAAAAGAAAATGCAGCAGACAAGTGGGGGGAGGGCCTGAAAAGCTGGCTCCTTAAAGATACTCCAATAAGATCCACAGTATTGCAGTTAGACCCTTCCATAATTGAGGTAAACGAAGTGGAATCAACTCTACCGTCCCACAACCTTGGGGCCAGCAAAGACAACACTGGGCCCATTAGCCGGGGGGAGTCATTACCCACCTCAAAACCAAGTATATTGACCCCCCACCCTCTTGACGCTGGAATTTTCAAAATGGGAAAAAAGTGTGGAAGGGACGCAAGAATCGCATCAATAGAAGCGAACTGTTGAGAATATGCGGGAAAATGCAATCTTTATGTATTCTCAGCTCATGCGACTTTATTGAACCAGTGAAGCATGGGTCGGGGGCTGTGCACGAGTTCATTGCTCCTTACCCGGAACTGCCTCATTAATAAGAGCCCAGTATGAATCCCTTGAGTTACATGGCTAAGAATTTGATAAGGTTATGTTACTCTTGGAAACTGATATCTGCTGTAATCATTATACAATCAAACTGAAAAATAAGGTTCCCGCGAAATCAGTGTCAATTGATTCTGTCCCAGCAGGCTTTGAAAATCCCCAAGGTTGGTTTTGGTTAAAAAATGTGCTAATGGGGATTGACGGTAAGGCAAAGTGAGAATTAACACTGGCCTCTTGGAATACCAGAGGTCACTCCCACTTTCTGCAGAAGGGCCCCTCTAATGGCTTCTTGCTGGTTCGCTCAGTGTTTATGTTGCAGGAAACCGGGCTAACTTCACACCTTTTAATGTACGGGTTTGCTATACACAAGGTGATGGCTAAGAATGGCAATGAATGGCAGGCTGCTCATTGGGGTGAAAATTGAATATAAATCGAGCATAGTACTACCGACTGACCCTGATGACAACGTTCTAGCTATTGAAGTTTTACTGAGGGCACATCTAGAGTAAAACGGCTCCTATTGATTAATATCTATGACCATCCTAGGGGCAGTGGGACTGGTGACATATTTAATTATGTTGATGAGCTGATTACAAACTGGGTAAATGTACCCATGGAAGATGGTATTATTCTGGGTGGTGACCTCAATGCTGGATGCGGGTAACATTACATTTCTGGCAAATATCGAACTGTAGTGGGGACTAGCAAATTTGTGATAAAAGTGGCAAATGCCAGAGGTAAAAGATGGTTGCGGTTCCTGACAGACTGGTAACTGGTGATCTTAAATGGGAGAACCAAGGGCGACATCCCCAAGGCACCTACCTGTTATGAAGGAAATAAAAGGGCAACATTGGATAATGTATGTTGTAATAATGTATTGATTGAGAGAGTGAACACACTGAGCATATATAGGAAACCAGTGAGTGACCATGCTGCTCTTAGTCTCGGATGGCGATTGGAGCTATATGAGCAGGGCACCTGGGGTGCGCGGGGCAGCCATGGGGACCATACAGGAATTTCTTAAAAGGGGCACCTGCCAACTGTCTCGTTTTCACACATGCTTTTTTCGCCGTTCTCCGCAGGAAACTGCAGGATCTTCTGGCTAATGGTGGAAGACGTCAAAAATCAGAGTCTAGATCTGTGAGACTGGCTCAGAACCATCCACACCACTACCAAAATGTGCAGTAGCACTTGGAGCGTTCCAAGTGTCAGATGGAATTATCAATACACGATCTCAGACCCAAAAAAACGGACAGACCAAAAGAATATGGCATAATACTACTTTATTATCAGCTCAAAAAAGTAGGGAAACCTGGTGAACACACATATTGCAGCTCACTCACTCTCATATACATTTCACACAAAAGCTTTATACCTCGATGTACATCAGCTATGATGTCATCCAATGTGGCAAATAGTAAAAACCTTTCGAAAGGAGGGATTGGTTAGGGGAACATATATACCTATACTTTGTTTAGGTGTTAGTGACACAAATGAATGCCACACCTTCAACTACGTGTAACTATGTATAATACAGATTAATAGCAGAAAAACAGCAGCAGATTGGCTTCTGCAACAATGTACGGTCCATTGCTACATAGGCCCTCATGATTGGTTGGCATTCTGTGACACTCTAATCCGGCAAATCAAATGAAAACCCACAAGCGGGTGAATGTAAATACAAGTTTCCACCAACCTGGTCAGAACGCCGGAACCGGGACAGCAACGGCGGAAATGAAGAGCCTCCCTGAGAGTCCTGAGCCCCCTACCCCTTCGGAAGGAAAGAAAACCTCAACAGGGAGAGGCAGGACCCCCAGGGAAACCCTCAAAGGGAAAAAAACCCTGGACGCGTTGTCGGAGATCCTTGCAGAAAGATGGCTATCCAAGGCACAGAACTCCTGGCTCGATGGCAGTATCACAGGTTCTATTGGGAGAGAATAACAGGTAAATATAGGAGGAAACCGGAATAGAAGAACAGAATTAATACAGGTGAGTATGTTCTTACGGATGGTGTTGGTAGATTCTAGCTGTTGATGAGAGGTGAAGATTTCTCGGAGTGAAAGGTAGGTAAGGACTGGAGTTCTAGTTCCTTCAGGAACTTCTGTAGTAATGAGAGGAAAGAATACTAAACAGGAGCGGGAAAGAACGGATAAAAAACTAACCAGGAACGGAGAAGAAACGGAGGACCGGGGAAGGAACTCACCGAGTCAGGAAGACTTGGGATTCCGCTGTTTTCACTTTGTAATAAAGGCTTGAGATAGGATAGCGTACGGGTTCCCGGAAATGCAGGCTGAACGGTAATAATAGCTGGAAGGGAGCGCTGGAAGGGAACGCTAGACGGTAGGAGAGAAAAAGGAATAAGGAGTCACAGGCAGGATAGCTTGGATACACGAGAGTAAGGAGTACCTAGAATTCGAACTTACGGAGCGGCATGCAAGTCAGTAGCGACGCGAGAGGGCGATAGCCTTCGGTTCTGAAATAGTGTCACATGACTTGTCGTAAGAGTCAGCTGGTTGCGTGGATGAATCATGTGACCTATTCTTGACGTGCGCTGGCAGCGCGGAACAACAGTACCGCTAAAACTGATATCATTGACAGGAATAGACAGCGCTGCCGTACAATAAAGCACGGAACTGCACAGTCTCCACTTATGCAAATGTAAAAAGCAGCGATGACGGAAAGGTGTAACACATTCTCTCCCAACCTTGGACATTCGGCTAGTCAGTAGCACATAAGCAAAATGAAACCCAGGTGCAGAGAACAACATCAGACCACTGCCCACTTGACCAATTAGCCTACCGTTTCTTGTCAGTTAAGCCCTAAGCCAAGGCTTCTACTTTGTAGCTGACCTTGCTTAGTTTTCTCTTCCTCAGGACCTTTAAGGGAGTGAAAGTACATTGCTATCTTCATCTAGAGCTTAATGAATAGGCCTTGTTTTCCATTCTTGCACCGCGTGTGAGGAGACCATGATTTTGTCCAGTCTGACCTTTTATTTAGTGCTATTTGATTCAATTATACGGGGTGCTATTATTCACCTTGGCGTCTGGAGACTTGGTTGCTCTGTCTTGCATATACTTTCTGCATCTTTGATTGTTCAATACTTGGCACTTGCAAATGTTCACTCCATAGCTAATTCTAAGAGAAAAATGTCATGCATATGTGGCTTATACCTGTTGACTCCTTTTGTGCCTTCTATTGCATCTTGCTATGGCATTCTTGCTCCTGAGTCAAGCAAATACCCTTTGTTCTTTCTATGAAGCTGTTTTCCAGCGCCTATCAGCTCTGCAACTTTGGTCTCTCTCTTACTATTTTACGAAACCGACATCAATTTTTACATCATGGCTGTTATGTTTTTTTATTGCAGCAAGCTTCTATATGTCTTATCTATCTTGCACTTCTGCGGATGTACATCTACTGAATCTCTTCTCACTTATCTTCTCAATGTATATGATTTCTTTATTCTTGCATAAATGTTATTTTGTTACTTTAGTCAAATCTTCTTTCTTTAATTATTCGCATATTGTTTCAATGCAGCCTTGCGTCGTTTTCTTATAACTTCATGTTGCACCTGTGAGACTTTGCTTATAGCCCTTCTAGCCCTTCTACGTTTAATGGTGTATGCCGACATCCTTCTACCTCATCAATTTTAGTCTACATTCGATATGGTTGTCTTAGCACATAACATCTTTCATACGTTCGATGAGGTATTGGGATGATACCTGGTGTTCCACACAGTGTCTTCCTGTTCTTCCAATATGACAGAGGTGAGGAGACAGGCGCTGTAGATGATGTGTATATGTGCCTCTCCACAAAGGTATCGCTATGTTATTCATGTAAAGTACTCAAGAGGATGGATGGAAGTGGTCCCTGGTTTGGGCCACTGCTTCCTGGTTTTCGGTACTCCGGAGTTCTCTCTTGATGCCTCTGGTGGTGGCTTTTTGTGCTGGATCAGAGGGCGCCTCCAGGGTCTTTCCCAGTTGTGCTGGGAATGATATCCCTTTTCTTTTCACAGATTTTAAGGCAGAATTTTCTTTGAGTGGGAAGGAACGATTTAGATTCGCTCAAATTTGGCATTGGGTTACCAACCCCTTGGTGAAATGGTGGGATGTGAGAAACCGGGTGGGGATTGAGCTTACTCTACTTGAGGGCATTGTTAAGGGTGGCATCTTATGCCTATGTAAATTGTTGGGGGTGTACCTGCTGCTATCAAAGCCTTCTTATATCATTAGCTGGAAAGCTGATGTGGGGTGTGTCATAGATGACACCGTTTGGGAGGACATCTGGGACAGGAATCACGCATCCTTTAAATTTATTACAAAAAGGGAATGTATGTTTAAATTATGCTATAGTTTATACCTGCCTCCTCTCATGTTGCACAAAATGAGTCCAATGAGTGGATGCGGTTTTCTGGCGAGGGTGTGGTCGTCGTGGAGGTAACTACTACACGCTGGGCTGAAGTCGAGGGTACACCTGGGTGGACGGAGTCCTCCACTTTTATCAGAAGTTTCCCTGGTTTTTTCAGAGGGCACCTTGATATGCTAATTTCTGGTGACACCACATTCAATTGGGTTTATAGTGATAAAATCGAAAACAAAAAAGTCGAATGTCAAAATGTCGAAAAAAATGTCGAAAAAAAAGTTGCATTTTTTGTAGGACGTTTTTTATTCGAAATGGGGGGTCCCCCCAACCCCCCTTTTTTTGTTTTTTGTTTTACCCATTTTTTTTTTATTCCCGGACCCCAAAATAAATATATAATAAAAAAAGAGGGAATTCGACTTTTTTTTTCGACATTTATTTTTCAACATTATTGTCGTTCGGCTTTTTTTTTTATTACATTTTTACTGACCACCATTCAATTGGTATGTTAGTGATTCCCCCTAAGTTTCTTTTCAGGACTTGGCCCCTGACGGTTCATACTTGTTGGGTGTCCATTCTAGCCTCATTACGCAGATGTGGGGGGGCTGACTGCCGGTGGACCCACTGGTTGTTCTTTCGGGATGTCCTGTGAGGATATTTATCCTAGGTCAGGCTATAGGGTGCAACTAGTGACCCAACCTTTGTTAGCGGACAGAATTACCATTGCACGTGACTGGAAAAACCCTGAGGGTAAGCTGTTGGTGCGGTGGTGGATCAAGGTGTGGGATGTTTTAGTTGCTGAAAGGTTTGCTGCTCGAATGAACAACCAACTGATTGGATTCCATTTATTGAATATTGTCAAAACGTCCCGTCTCTCACTTTCAAGGCGTCCCTTCTGGCAGACTATTGGTTCTTTTGATAGTTGATACTCAGGGAGGGAGTGTCGCCTGGCACTACTACGTTCTCTATGTACTGTTGGGGACAGGTGGTTTTGAAGGGAGGGGGACTTTTTTTTATTTTCTATGATCCTGGTGTTTATGTCTACTGTCACATCAGGCATTCTCTGTGTCTCTTGCATTCGTGTTTAAATAAAAGTTTTGAGAAAGAAAGTGGGCAGATTCGGTCCACCTGTGTGTGCATCCTCAAATTGTGCCTTGGGACCGTGGCATCTGGTGCAGTGATGGTGCAGCAGCAGCATTCAGTTTGAGCAGTGACCTTTGCGCGGCGTAGACTGAGGAAGTTAATAGATCACAATGCCCCAAGGAATGGAGTGGGGCTCATACGATTTTAGCAGCGTATTGTAGCTGAAAGTGGCACTTTTACTTCTAGCCGACAATAACCAACACGCATTGGCAAAGCCAAGATGTTTTGCTTTTGTGTAGGCAAGGGATAGGCATTTGCCAGGCACTACCATAACGATATTACCTGCTCAGGAAATTGCAACAGCTAGAAAATGGTGAGATTACCTGGGCATGCAGTAGGAGCACCTGTCAAATGCCTATCCCGTGCCTATAAATAAAGCCAACACGGTTGGTTTTGTGAATGCTAGTTTTTCATTTGCAGGCGTGCACTGCAAAGAATAGATAACAATCAAGTGGCTGGACACACAATTGACTAAGACATTTTGGTGATATTATCAATCAATTTAATGCTACAGTTTGATGTGACTGCTTGATAGAGCGGGCTCAACGAGATTCCCAGAGGATGTGTTTTGGGCGGGGTAGAGGGGCAAGTAGTGGGTGGGAATGCCCATAGGGTTTAGCATGGCCATGGGCAGTCAATGGGTGGATGAATAACCAAGCAACACTCACACGCTGTGAGTCTCCTCACATGCCATCTCCCTGCAAGCTGTATACCGATGCAATTTATTTTGGGTTATAGGTGGTGCTTATGTTCCATCAAATAGCCAAAACTAAAATCGTGGGCAGAGCCATGGGAAGAATTTGGTGAATGAGGTTTGAGATTCAATTGCTGTCCAAGTCTCCAGATGCCACTGTGCCTTCAGTTATTTGAAGTATTGTCATTGAAGACAGGCAGCTCATTGACCATGAAAGAGAATAACATAGCACAAGTCAGTGCATTTTGTACTGCTACATTCTAAAACAATATAACCAGAATTACCCAAAGAAAAGGGGAAGTGGAGTAAAACAGGCAAGACATAAATGAGATAAGGAAACGTGTCATATTAGAAGGCTGTATGGGTTGTGAGTTGCAGGTTTTGTAATTCCCTGATTACTCACGGATAATCTTTATTACTCTGAATTCTACTATTTCCTTTTTACAGTCCTTAATCATGAGGGTTGTCTCTTTAAAGACAGGTGCCCCAGTCTCAACCCGGCATGTAAGGGCAGCATAACCCTTATCTCTCTACTTGATAATCTACCAAGCTGTACAGAGGGTGAGGGGGGCAGGAGCCTACAGAAGAACTGTGACAGGTATGTAATTGTCCTGACAGCTTTGCAAAAGGCCTGCCTTGGGTTGATTAAGCTATGTATAATGTAGCACTGCCTTATAGACAATTTCCTGGAGAAATGGTTTGCATTTTGGCTAATTTGCATATCCACAAGGCCTTACTGTCGGGCTTAGAACTGGAGGCGGACTTCCAGCGATGGCCACTAGGTGGCCTTGTGGGATGTGTGACGTGGCTCAAATGGACATTCCTACTAAACACACATTTCATACAAATATGTTCATACAAGGCAGGTTCACAGCTTTCTAGAAGAGAGGCCTGTAAAGAGTGGCTTAAATGGTAGGTGCGAAGGGTTGGGGCTTGGGGAGGGGGGCGACGTGAGTGAGCAATAAGGTAATAGAGGAGGAAATGAGGCCAGAGCGGTGGATGAATTTGCACAACCTACATATGACTTCTCGCGCTTCCGCTGCTAGGATCTTTTGTCCTGCTTGCCTCGTACTTTCCATCCCTGGGTTTTCGTGAATCTGACTCATTACTAAATTAATGTTGGGGTTTAATGAGACCTGCCCTTTTATCAATGCAATTTCCCCTCTATTATTCCTCTCGCTCTCTCTCTCTCCATTTTAACTTATCAGCATCACAAAAGCCTCCTGCATCTGTAGTTTGCTTTTGATGAGGTGGTCATTTGCTCTCATCTATCTCCATGGAAATGCAACCGCTCTCTTGCTTTCCGGCCTCCGGCGCGCGCTGCTCGGCGGTGTAGACCAGCCGTGGCCTATTCAGGTGCATTTGCCCAACACCCAGGAGTACATTGGATCCTGTGAATAGGTCTAGGTTTCAGAGCTTTGTGCATTTCTGTTCTCTGAGAGAGGTGTTCTGTTCTCTCCTGTGAAAGCCAGCTTCGGTCACAGAAGGCCTGTGGGGTAAGGCAAACACATGCAGCTATCTAGAATTCCACAATCAGCGAGGTCCAGATTACTCCTATAATCAGCACTGGATGGGGCCGAGTGAATGGATGAGTAAGCCCCTGCATTTTCTTGCATTCATAACAGCATATAGTGTCTGTGGAAGAAGGTTGCCAGGTTGTAGTGCCCACCAGTACCAGCCTCTCACACTATCTACTGCTACCGACTACTAACATTAGGCAATACGTCTATGCTTTTTGCACCTGCCCACAGAGCTGTCTGACAATGTGAGATCCCCAATGAGCCCCAGAGCATTACACTCTCACACTGTGAACATGTTCAAGCTTCTCACACTGACTTTAGTGCAAGCTTCTCATATGGCCCACAGGTGCACGTTTCTGGCACTGCCCACTAGTGCAGACTCTTCACACCAGCTGCCAAGGCGAGCTTGTAGAGCTGCCCACACTAATGAGCTTTTCACATTGTTCCTCGTGTCATGCTGCTCACACTTCTCACCAGTGCCACCATCTCACACTTTTAGATTATCCTATGGTGCAGCAAAGGTTTTCCTTTAGAACAAATGCAACAAATAATAGTTTGGAAATTAACTTTTGAGTTATTTATTTAGGAAATAGTCTTAGTTGGAAGCATGAAAGCTAGATGGTTCTTTCAAGTACTCAGTTTTAGTGACAGAGCATTCCAGAGGGTAGGTGCAGTCACTGAGAATGCTCACCCTCTTTTTTCATTCCTACAATGTGGAATGATACAAACGTGTGCGAGGAATATCTAGAAAAAAACATGATTCAGAGAGGTCGGATCTAGTATGTAGAAAGCTTTGTGAGCAATTTACCGTTATATAATTTAAAACAAAATAATTCGTTATTTATAACGCGCTTAATACCCAGAGGTTTCTAAGCCCGGACCTGGGGATCGGACCTGTGTCTTGCTTCCAAGGCGAGCGTCTTACTCCTGTGCTATCCTCCCGAGTGGCGTTAACCTGATGGATCTCCCAACAGGGAGCCAGGAAAAATCCCAGGGAGATGGGATCTCACCTCCCAATGCCATATTCTAGCCATTTTGCACTCATTAGGACAATCAAACATGATATTTAGAGGAGCCAGATAAAGACGACTACAATAGTCTAAACTCAAAGGCACCACAGCAGCTAGAAAAATGGCTTCCGGATTTAGGGACAGAAAAGGGAGGATTCTGAATAACATTTTCAGATGCAAATAAATGTTTGGGCAAAGAAGTCAATATAAGGAGCAACAAACAGGGCTCTATATCTCAACATTATTATGCCAAGATCTCAAAAGCTTATGGTGAGCGACGCACAACCCAGGTCTATAAGTCGGACTCGTCAAGTCTTCACTTCGCCCATGATCAAGATGTATGCCCTGCAGGCATTTACAAAGTTGCTACTCAACCACCTCAAGTGGCAGTAAGCACACACACTCCATTCAAAGGTGAGGCCAGTAAGGGTTTCTTTTTATAAAGCATTCTCTCAAAATATCTGCGTTCAGCTTGCAGGGCATACCTTTGAGTCCAAGCAAGGCCCACTCTTCCCTTCATCCACTCTATGTTGCTAAATTAGTACCATTAAATTGAGTGATAATATCACCAATTATGGTGTTTAGAAGAAGTGTGGGGAAATTGGCACTATATGAAAATGTGATATCATTATTATTTAGGTGATGCATCTCGATTGCCATTTACTTGTATATTTTGATGTGTGCTATTTGCAACTGTCTATCATCTTGCCTATTTTATCTCCTTCTGTTCCAATCTGTACATTAACATTAACTGTAATCTATGTTTTATGCCTGCATACAATTATTCTGTAAATGTGTAAATACCAATGTGTAAATACCGCCATGTATAGTAACTGGCTCAGATGACGAGGCCTGTATCCCAAATCACGTGCCCGGATGCCCTTGGGCCAGGAGCGTTCTATAAATAAATAAAATACAAGACACACAGAGCCTCATTACGAGGTTGGCGGTAAATTACCCTGCAGCACTGTTTCCACCGCCTGACATCCTGGTGCTACCGGGATCTCATAGGCGGCGGAACAGTTATTTCCCATGGAGTCCGATAGGACTCAATGGAAATGGGAAACCTGATGCACCGGCACTGTTAGTAATGGTGCTGTGCTTCAGGAAAAAGCATGCCAGTAGGGGCCTGAACTGCCGGCAGGTCAGGCCTGCTGGGAGTTCCATGCCCCTACCAGCAAACGTACAGTTTCATGGTCCGGAAAGGGTGCGATACATTGCCTCCAGCACTGTCATTTCTGGGACGCCAAACTTGTAATGAGGCCAACAATCAGGAAGTCATGAATGTAGCTAAGGAGACAAAACGTTTTAAGAAGTAGGGGTGAGTGAAACCTTTGCCCACAGAGCGAAAAGTGAGGAATCTGCATTGGCATCTGCTTCTGCCCGATCCGTGAAGTCAGCACTACGGTTCTGCTGTCACTGAAATTTCACCCGGTTTTGTGCGGTTTTGCGCAGAGCGTGATGTTTCTTTCCCATGTTAGTTTCTTGTAGAGCACCGAGAAACTTTGCATGGGTCTTTGTCTTTGATCCGTGCTATTTTTGTGCAGCCAGACGAGAAACTTTGTGCAAATTTTTCCAAACCGTACTAGTTTCATGCAATACCACAAGAAACTTTGCATGGTTTTTCGCGTTCCTAATAGGCTCGCGCAGCGACACGGGAAACTTTGTGCATGTCGTTTTTGATCCGTGGTAGGTTAGTGACATGAGTAACTTCGGGCAGGTCTTTTTTTGATCTGTACTAGTTTTGTGTAGCGGCACGAAAAACTTTGCATGGTTTTCCATGATCTGTGCTAGTTTCATGCAGCAACATGAGAAACTTCATGCAGGCTTATTTTAGATCCGTACTAGTTTCACATTGCGGCCCTAGAAATTTCACACATTATTTCGAACCGTGCTAGCTTTTTGTTTGATTTGTGCTGGGTTCACCAGCAGCACAAGAAACTTCATGCCACTCTTTTTGATTTGTGCTATGTTCGCGTAGCGGCAGGAGGAACATTGGGCCTCATTACGAGGTAGGAGGTAGTCATGGTGCAATTAGCACCATGGCTACCCCCTTACCGCATTCTGGGTTCCCGAAATAGGGACATTCCGGGTCATTCCAACCTTGGAGGACCCGGTAAGTCCCCTTTCCGGGAACCATTCCCCATTCCCATTGAGCCCCCATAGGGCTAGTTCTAATGGGGATGGTTCTAATAACGGTACCGCAATTTGCGGTACCGTTATTAGCTCTGAAGTCCCTTAACGGGTCCCATCCATAACGCCTGGTAAAACCAGGCGTTAAGGAAGGGACCCGCTAAGGGACCTCAGAATAGGGTGGTAAGGGATTACCGGCGTCTGTGTCCTTACCGGTGCCAGTAATCCCTTACCACCAACCTTGTAATGAGGCCCATTGTGCCTACCTTTTCAAAATGTGCTAGGTTCACGCAGTGGCACAAGAAAACATTTCACGGCTCGTTTCGGTTCGCAAGATGGCACGAGAAACTTCTTGCCACTCTTTTCGATATGCAGGGATAGCGAAACAGATAAAAATCTTAAAGATGTTGCTTCTGCAGCTGGCTGAATGGTATTTAACTATTTCTCCCAGCCCCTGTAAGAAGCAGGCTACAGCCAGGGAATATTGATCTAAGTGCAGGGGAGTTTGTGTAGACCCATGCAATTTAACATATTATTTTAATTTCCCACAAAGCATCAAAGCTCTACAAGATGGTCTGAAATTATTCAGTTAACGTGATGGACGTCACCTGAGAACTGAATCTATGAACCCCAATTTACTCATTGCCCATGAGTGCCAGCATAATAGAGTTCCCCTTAAGTGAAATTGTCACACTTCCCACAAGTGCCAGCTTCTCACACTGCCCACTTGGTCTAGCTTCTCTTGCTGCAGCCGTTGCCTGTTCACACACTGCTTGCTCCCCACTGATGCCTGCTTCTCATACTGTCGATCCACTTGTTTCAATTTCCTAGATTTCTCACCCACATAGCTGTTCACCCTGAAGTAATTTTCAAACATAAAAGGAGGCATTGTAGCAGCACAGAGGCAGGTTTTTAGACAAATTCAATGCACTCATTAGGCCCAATCATGATTGAGTGTGGTATCAATTACATGAAGTGCAGTATTATGATTCACTAGGTGTTCCTGATGTATTGCACGCCACTCTATTGTGTTCTCTCCCAACCCTTTCTTTCTCTCTGCCTTCCTCTATGAGTCTCTTCATCTGAGTCTATGGGCCTTATTAGGACCCTGGCGCTCCCGTAATGAAGTGGGCCAATACGGGACCGGCCCCCTTCATTACGGGAGCGCATATTACAAGGTTCCCTTTGCGAGACCCGGATCAGATGTCTGATGAAACCAGATGTCTTTTCCGGGTCCCGTGAGGGGAAGAGGGAGGTAATAACGGGCCATTCGTAATGTTCCCGTCATTACCTCCCTCCCCATTCTCATTGAGCCCTATGTGGGCTTAAATGGGAATGGGGAATGGTTCCTTCAAGCAGGAATTACCGGGTCCTCCAATGTTGGAATGACCCAGTTATTCCTCATTGAAGGAACCCGGTAATGGAGCCGGTTTGGAGGCAGCCATGGTGCTAATAGCACCATGGCTGCCTACAAACTCGTAATGAGGCCCAATGTCTCCCTGATAGTCACTGTTATTTCCTGTTCATTCAAAAAAGAGTGTGTCTCACTCCAGGCCTAGGGCCTCATCACGAGTTGGGCGGTAACGCCGACGCTATCAGCGCTGGTGCTAATAGCCCTACCGCCAAACCCCCTGGCGCTATTAGCACGGGATCACAGGTTTGGCGGAAGGGTTATTGCCCATTCTCCATTGGGCCCATTCGGGAATTCCTCATTCCCCATTGGCCCCAATGGGGAATATTCGCGCTATTACTGCCGGCGGGAAATCCGCCGGCGGTAATAGCACCGAAAATCAGCAATTTTGCCACGGATTTCCCCCCAGCTCAGAGCTGGGGGAAAATCCACCAAAGCCATGATCTGGCGGACCCTTAAATGCGGCAGTAATAGCGCTACCGCCGCATTTAAGGGTTACTGCCAGACTCGTGATGAGGCCCCTAGTCACTAGAAGAGAATGAAAAGTGTGTTACACTCTGCAGCCTTTGTAAAAAGTGTGTCATTCTCTGAACTCAGTCGCTTATGTTCTGGTCTCTCAGTGGAATCAAACATTTGTGTCTTTCTTTGAGCCCATTTCTTGATTTTCAGATTCCTCAGGAAAAAGACCTGTGCATCATTCGAGTATCACATCAGTGACTACATTCTATTCACTGATGTGATACTCGATAATGAAACAAAAAACAGGTTTGAATGTCTGAGCCCTGTCACAGAGTGTTTGCTCTCTCAGGAGAAAACATGTCTGCCTATCTGAATTGAGCCGGTGATGTTTTGGTCCTAAAAAACACTTTGGCCAGTCTCTGAACCAAATTACTGATTTTCTGCTCCTGTACGAAAAAAACATATGCATCAGACTTCTCGACGCTATGGGCCTGATTTACACTGTGTTTTTCAATGGGATTGCACTATTGTGAAACGCTTTTGTAAATCAGGCCCTATGTCTGTTCACTCTCAAAAATATAATCCTGCCCTGAATCCAAAATAACTGTTATTAAAAATAGCTCCACTAGAATGTTAGTTTTGAATCCCTTGCTTAGATTTAGATTAGAACTGTTATAAGTATTAGTACCCGGCGAGGGACAATCATATTGAGGCCATTGATCTGGTTGGCACTCGCCGGGTCGTTACCAGCACCACAAAGACTTACCTGGTAACCGTTCCCCTGTGCCGTGTGTATTGCTGATCATCCCTGATCTGCGACTGGCCGCCATGGAATGGGAGATGGGACTACATGTAGTGTTTGCTCCGTTCCATGGTGGCCCTTTTCTTTGTTTACTTTTTTTAATATCTTTTTCATGGCCGCCATTGAAAGGGAGACTAGCAGCGCCCCCTGCGTCTCTGGACGTCTTCTCCAGACTAATACTAAATCTCAGAACTGTTAGCCCACTATGAAGGTCACCAGGCACAAGTCCCTAGAGTGGATTCTGGTTGAACCTTGAAGAATGTTAAAAAAAATTCGACTTATTTGAACTTGCTTAACATTTGGTGTATTACTAGGCATAGTAAACCATCTCTGAGATACTTCGATTCTCCTCAGAGCCTTGATACGGAGAGCATCACAACATTTGACGTCACACAGGCATATGCTGCCCTTTCTGTGGCCAACACGTGTGAAGAAGAACTCGCCATATGGCCTTGGGCTTTCAGGAGGCTTTCTTGTACCGCTGACAATTACATGAATTATGCACCGCAGTATACCGGGTTTCTATTTCATTATTGACCTCAGGAGAGTGTACGGGTTTGCTTTGTCGGCTTTCATCCTTTCTATGCCATAGACATGAAAGAGAGTATTGAACCATCCAAAGATGTCATTGACCTGAGTGTTTTAATTATTTTGGAATCATTAATAAATGCGTATAGATCTGTTTATATGCACCTTTTCTGGTCCCTCCATTGAGTAAATCACCGTGACGGACAGGCATTTTAAATTGAGTGACAAAATGGGTGACCGAATAGTGGCAAAATGGCATCAACAAGTGAAAATATCAGGGATTGCATTGATGCACAAGAAAGGGAAGTACAAATATTCTCCAAAATATGCTCTGTAGTCATGTTTGGCCGCTCTGATTATGAAGTGGGCCAGTACAATGCCTTCAGGCTGACACTGAGCCGAAACACCATGGTGTGCAAGAGTGAGGCTACATTGGAGATGTGGCTAGGACAAGAAGTGGAGCTATGGGGCAATAAGAGGAGTGAGATGGTACAATAAAGTGGCCAGATACAAGTGGGGAAGAGCAGGGCAGGTCAGACGTGCGGAGCATGGTGGGACGTGGAGGGGAACAAGGGAGGAGGTAGCTGAAGAGGGCTCATGTGCTCGGTATCTGTCCAGGCGATGTTTGAAACAGTGATTGAAATGAGCGGGAGCGCGGTTCCACTACTTTAATTATTTACTGTTGACAGTCCCACTACTTCTTAGAGCCATATTCACAATTCCGGAACTGTACTTTTTGAAGTTAAAGCTTACCACTTCACTTTACCATCTTACGGCAGTTGCAGATAAACTGAAATCTGACTGTACATTTATGAAGCCTAAGTGACGTAGCCCGGACGGACTCTAGCTGTCATCATCTTGGACAGGCAAAGATGGGAGAGGTCCCTTTTAACACTGAGAAGGACTCTCTCCTCTTACCTCATCTCCGCCTGATTTTTGGAAAACTTGTCAACTTGATATCTCAGGTCAAATGTTAAGACAATATAGTTTCTAAAGTGCCATGCAATTCACAAGGGGACAGTTTTCTTTAATGTTATTTGGCTATAGAGGATTTGTCCATGCATGCCCTTGGCAAGTTTAAAGTTGTAGTAGAAGCCTTAGGGACTAGCCGCTTGGACTGTTGCAATGCACTGAAGGGGTTACGTCAATTAAACTTATTAGCAGACTCCAGGTGGCTCAAGACAGATTGGTTTCTGGACATAGGAAAAGTGATTATGACAAACTGTTTCAAGGAACTGGTTGTGGGTTCCACTAGAGTGGAACATTCAGCTTAAGAATCCTTGCATCCTTTTCAAACATCCTGAATGGGTTTGCTCATGCCTGCCTGCAGGATAGCGTCACATGGTATATCATTGGATGGAAACTTTGGTCTGTGCAGGATCACACCATTCATCCCTTCCAAGTTATATGAGGGTCCCTCTGTCAGGCCAGAGGAGATAAGACTGTCGTTCTTGGGACACAGGATTTGGAGTAAATGAACACATTCTGCTCATGACAACGCACACCATTTCTAGTTCCAGGCCCCTGTTGAAACAGCATCTGTTCGGGTAAATGTTAGGTGTACGTTCCAGTGGAGATATGATCAGTGAGACTAGGCAATATATAAATGAGCCCACTGACTGACCGACTGAGAAAAAAAGCAAAGCTATACAGGGGTACCTCGTTCGTGCCCCATTCAATACATTAGGGTGGAACTTGGTCTGCAGTCTTTAGGATCCATTGTGAGGCAATAACGTGGCCTTCTTAATTTGAAAGCTGTGTGTCACCCAGAGAGTGAATTGTTACAAGTTATTGGTACTAATGCTGTTAAAATTGACGTTCCTACGTATAGGAGTAAATACATGATCAGCTGTTGTAAATACTTTCAAGAACTACAGTGGGAAGCAAAAAGGAATTGGTGTGGTTTTTTCCCTGCTATCAAAAAAGCTTTTAAATCCAAAGCAAAGAGACTCGACTGGGAGTTGAATTTTACTCATATGTATGAATTGAAAAATGTTAAATATATTGAATAGATTGTACATGAGTATTTTAAACCTCAAAAATATTTAATACGTTGCCCAGACCTGTTGATACGGAACTTTAGATTATTAATGCGAACCAACCACTCCCGGTAAAATCTACCTTCGGTCGTCAATGGAAGATTTTGGAAAAAGACAGATACTGCCGAATGTGCTTGAATGTTGATGAATTAGAAACTGTCAGGCACGTATTAACTTCATGCCCTGAAAGATTAAATCAGTATACGTTGTAATATGGTCGATTTGTCCATAATATGAATTATGTACAATCAGAGGAATTTTGGAGATGGTGTCTGAATGTGCTATCTGAGGCTGTATATGTTGCTTTATATCGAGTATGGAAAACAATCCCGCCTAGAAATAATGATAGCTTTTAATACAAATTGGCTATTGACTTGCATTAATGTATTAAGGAAATGTTCCGTAGCCTTTTTAGTATTGTATGGATAATTGTTTTATATCATGTATGGTATGAATGTTTGTGTATTTATTATTATTTTATTTTACAATTAATTAATCTTTAGATATTATGTATGGATGTAATAGTTGTAAAGTTTTATGGATGTAATAGTTGTAAAGTTTTATGAACTGAAAAACAACTTAATAATAATAATAATAATAATAATAATAATAATAATAATAATAATAATAATAATAATAATACCATCTTCTAACATCCCTTCCCCCCACTTGACTGTTAACCCACTACACTATGCTCCCACCTTCGGCGTCCCCGGCTGAGTTCATAATTCCACTACTGTTTTCGGTACACTTCTACCACTGGATGTTGCAAATTCATTAATGCATTTATGAGAGTAGAATAGGCCATTTCGGCTAAGCCACATATGCTACAGGTCCACTTAAAAGCATCTATGTTAGTTCACCTACAGATCAGAGCCACTGAGCAGTGCATTGTGGTTATGCAAATTGCCTTAAAGGCATGATTTTAGCTCCACACATTTTTTTGTTATCTTATAGGTCTGCATTATTTTATACATAGCTTTATTAACCTAAGTCAGACCGCTCACAAGAATGCAGACAATCTCAAATGCAATTCACCATCATTAGGGATCAGCAATGCAGTCTAGTCTGACATAATTGTGGTTGGAGTATTGGTGTATGTTTAGCAAGCAACATAAATTGTATGGTGGGTTTCTAAAAGCATGAGAAAAATCCTCCTACCTGAAATGTGAGAATATAATATGCCATTTCAGCTAGTCAATGCTTGTGCGGCTCAGATGAAGAGTGTATTCTCAAAGCACGGTGGCAATCAAGGCTAAAGTAGTCGCAGTTTGTGATGCCGCCTGCCAGGGAAGAGGTACAGTTTGATTGGTTCAAACCAGTGTAGGAACACAACTGACCAAATCCGTGTAAAGCCACAGTAAACACTCGTAGGTGTCCTCACTCTAGATAGGATGGCCCAGTGGCCCGGCCTAGGGTCCAATAAAGGAAGCTGACACTTTAACATGGGCGAAGCTGTAGGGAGCTGGTGAGTGGGTTGTGGATATTACTGGAGATAGAGAAAAGCAGGTGACAGAGACAGATAGAGGTGGAAGAAGGACTGGAGAAAGCAGCAGACAGAGAGAGAAGGAGAGAGGAAGGAGGAACTTGTGTGGCAATAGAGATTGGAAGGAAAATCACAGAATCAGGTAGAAGGGGACAGAGAGAGGTGGAGGAAGGAGTGAAAATGAAGTAGTTGGCGGGAGAAGGGGAGATGAAGGAGGAGGGAGCTTGGTGAGAGATTTTGGGAAGGACATCACAGGAAGAGGTGCAAGGAGGCTTAGAAAGGTGGAGGAATGAGTGGCGAAAGAAGAGCTTGGAAGAGACACCAAAGGATTGGTGGAGGAGAACCAGCAAGAGGTTGGACGGACTATCAAAGTGGGTGTCTTTTGACAATAGTGTGCCTGGGAAGGGTTAAGGTACTAGAGTGAGGTGAAGTGTAGAGGTGGTATAGGAAGATGAGAGAGAAATTGAAGAGATACCGAAGAGGTCTCCCATGGCACGAGATAATGGCGAACCATCGAGGAAGAGGGTGAAGATGAGAGTTTGGGCAACATATCCAGGACCCTGTGATAGGGAGGTGTCATACAGTAAAAGTTAGGTCGCTAATCACCTGCTGAAAGCTCTGGGGTTTGCCAACTACTATTCTGGCTAGCTTCTAACATTGTTGAGCTCTAAAGTGTGGGTGTACACAGGCCCAGCGACCCAGGGAAAGGGGTCTTCCCGGAACCAAGGACGAGAAGCAGAGGACCGGGAGTTAACAACCAAGAAGACAAAAAAGAAATGCAGGGACACTTCCCTTTTGATATTTATTTATTGTGATATGGTTAAAAAAACTTTCACAAATATACAAAACTCAATTCATTACTTAAAATAACAATCAATAAAATAAACAAAACTAGACAAAATGCAGGGACACTTAAAGACCCCATGACTGTGAGTGACTGTGAATTGATCATCAACCCTAGGGAAGGAACTCAAAGTTAGATTTGTCAGTTAAGATTTGAACTGTTGAACCCAAAGGGAAACAATACTACTGTTGTTAAAGTTTGTCCCCAATCCAGAAACTAGCCCTAACAAGCCATTATTTGAGCAGACACTCACACATATTTGCCCTCTATTGACCCTGCTTGGATCATGAGAATGGCATTCATGCACACTCTTACTTATAGAGGGATTTGCTTTTAATATAACTTTACAGTCTATCTGTGTTTTAGTTTTTGAAAAGTGTCACAATGTAAGTACAAAACATTGTGATGTAACTTGGGTGGCTGAGGCATAGCCTGCGGCCATGACAGTAGCCAGATTGTCGGCCATGCCCTGGACAATCTGTCCACTGGCTATGGCCACCAGGGACCTGCAATGGGGTTAAAGTTGACATGGCCACCAGGGACCGGCTATGTTGTAAAACTTTCTAAATCGGGATAGGCTTGAATGGGAAATAATTTCTGCGTGCGGCTACAGCCGAAGTGCTGTATGGGTTTGCAGCAAACATGCATGAGGAGCATCAGCAAGGACTTGAAAGCATGCTTTTGTAAATCTGTCCTGTGTTTTATTTTTTCCAAAGTGTAGAAATGTACGTACAAAAAATAGTGATATAACTTTGGTGCCTGGGCAGTGGGCCTGGCCCTCAGTAAGGACAAATGCCTACTATGATTTGCTTTTTGGGGGCTGCGGCATGGCCCATGGATTGTGGAGCCTGCCCATGGCTCCAAGCCATGAGCACTGGCCATTGATTACGATTACATTATGGGGTTACTAGTGTAAAGGCCTGTGTACACTGGCTAATGTCCCTAAAGGAAGACATTTCCAGTGTTAACATATTATGTGGTGTATTTTAATGTGATTTATGTTAGTAGAAAACACTTTTATTAAAGGATTTTGCTCCTTTTACGTGTAGGATTAGTAACCTCAAACAAAATCTCTCAGAATTCAATGAAAGATTAATATAGAACATACAGACAATTTTTGTAGCTCCTATTCTTTGACTTGGATTCCACTTCCAGGATTTGGAATCAAATATATAATGTTGAGGAATGTCAGAGTAATACAATTCACGTGCAGCATGATGCTCGTCATTCAACTTGAAGTATGCCGTTAAGGTGATATCCCTGTCTTGGGCCTTTTCTGCAGCTTATTGTATGTTATCATTATTGAAATACACATTTATTTCACCTGGAAGATGAACTTGAAGTCTTATTATGTATGCATAAGTCAGCAGCTCCCTCTAGCGGTGACAACAGGTGAAACGAGCAGTCTTTGCTGGGCATGGCTTCATTGGACAAACATACATTTGGCCTTTTATTATATTGTATGACAGTGGACACTGGACCAGGTGCAGACTATGTGCAGAGGATAGTGGGGGTGGTTTGGTGGGGCAGGAGTCATGGTTGAGCCTCATGCCCTGAACAATTCTACCATGGTTTGCATCCTAAACATGCGCTGCTGAAAATGACACACATCAGTATGCGCTTCAAAAAATATGTTTGTTAAAGGAGGTTTATAGTCCTTTCATATATTTTAAAAGAGGAATTATTATTAACTTATATACAGAGCTGTACCATTGTCACTTATAAAAACCATTGAACATTGGGACACTATGGTTAAGTTGCACTAATAGAAACTTATGAAATTCACTGAAAAACTTTGTGAAAGGGATGTCATGGTTGCAAGGTAAAATTGAAAAAAAAAACAAAGACATTCGCTAGTTATGGTAAACTATGCAACCATAACTCGTACCACTGCCACTGTTAAGACTAACACCCAGGACATCAAAGATGACATCACACAATGGTAAGTTCTAATGGTAGGTTCACAACATTAATGCTGACTATACCAAAACTGCTACATGCCCAAGAGCAGAGGGTTCACTTGCCATAGTGCAAAGATCCTTACTGACTCCCTCTAAAGCCCTGCATCAGGTTTAATAACTATTTTCTGCAACACAACTTGGTACAGCCCCAGGCGGATCTTCTAAACTGCCTTTGGGATTAAGGTTTGGCTCTGTCAAGGGGGTTTAATGAAAATCATGTCAGATGCCGCCAGCATTGTGCTCTACAATAGCACTTACAGCTTACAAACAGAACTGTTCTAAACATCTCCCTTTTTTGTTCACAAAAGAGGGTTGTAAAGCTTAATGTTACAAAGATACCTAACACTAGTTGAAATACAATAGAGTGGCGTATCTGCCAGTCCACACTGATGTTAATTTACCTGATCAATGCCACGTAACAGTGTATAGATGTTATATAGTAGTGGGGTACATCAACCCAGTACCAACTTCATAGTGGCAGTGGCACAGAAGCGCAGCTTCCCATGAGCAACATTGTGCATTTATATGACACCTGTTATTAGAGTGTATAGGAGATTTGGAATCCTTTGCATGAGGCATAATTTAGACCTAATCCAATATGGACATTAGGTTCCATGTGATTCCATCGAGAACTTTTAATCGCAGGAGAATTCATTGAATTCCTTTTTTATATAGGACATTTTACTGCAAATGTATGCCGGGGAGACCCCTCGACCCCCTCCCTCAAAGTCTCCCCTACCTTTATTATCCCACATACATTTGTGGCAAATAGCGATGGAACAAATTGAATGGCTTCTCCCACAATGGAAAATCCAGCAACGGAATCTTCCTATCCCT
The DNA here is from genome assembly GCF_040938575.1 of Ambystoma mexicanum. Classification (NCBI taxonomy): domain Eukaryota; kingdom Metazoa; phylum Chordata; class Amphibia; order Caudata; family Ambystomatidae; genus Ambystoma; species Ambystoma mexicanum. Next base: position 705,445,715 of record NC_090931.1, read on the forward strand.
GAAACGTATAGGTACTTGGAATTTTCACTACAACATACGGACTGTCAGAAATAGTTACTATAGGCTGGTCTAATCATGTCACGGCTTAAAGGAGAATCTGCAATAGAAAAGGTAATTAGGAGACAGACACTACTTAATGAACAAGATAATGCAACTCAATTTGCTGACATGGTATCAATCACCAAAACTCCCCCAGCAGAAATCATCTGGGCAGATGCTCAGGAGAATGATCAAGCAAGAAACCAAACCAAAGTAAGCCGGATAAAGGGGTAGCTTGCAGTGGGAGATGTGATAGAGGTAGAACCACTTTACCAGCAAGCAGGGGATGCAGGTGCCTTACCTCACTGCCCACCATCACAGAGGAAGGCTCTGATATTCAGGACACTCATCTTGACGGAACCTCTTCTGTGAAGACCCAGTTGTGGTAGAGATGCTGGGGCACGGATAGAGGTAGAATTACATGTCACCTGTGGAACAGAACAGAGAGTAGAGAACCAAAGATCTACAAAGATGAAGTCTATGTTTTTTCTCCCTCACAGAAAAGAAAGACACAGCGCTCATCATGAAAGGGAGACTGAAGCCTGTGATGAAAAAAAGAATGAAGGGAGAGAGAAAGCGGATGTAGCTCTGCAGACTGCAAATGGAGCATCTCCAGACCCAAAGGATAATATGGGTCTCATTACAAGTGTGCCAGTCTGGAATAAATGGCAGAAGAAATGCCAGTAATTCCGGCTCTGAAATATTTTTGGACCGGCCCACTTCAAGTTTGACGGTGGGGGCCATGGATCGCCTGGCAGGCCCTACCTGCCAGGAGTTCAGTCTTAGACCAGCAAAAAATGTCTGAATCACCGGCACCGTTGCTAACGGCACTGGTGATTCAGGAAATCCCGTTCCATGGAGTCATGTGAGACTCCATGGTAATGGGAATTTACTGGCACTCCGCTGCTCGTAATATCCCTGTAATACCGGGATATTGTGCGGCCGAGATGGTAAGCGCAGTTTGCCGGTATCCCGCCGGTAACACCGGCGGCATACCGGCAAATTCCGAATGAGGCCTATGAATGCCTAAGAGGATACTGAATTGAGGGCCTTGCGGATTCTGGTTCTGACATTACCATATTTGTGGAAAGTTACACAAAAAACATTGAATTCACACACCAGCATATATGCAAGTGGAAGCAACAACTCGCAAAGGACAAATGTTAGAAAGCAATGAAGTACATTTGATGACTATTCAGAGTGAATAACCACATGAAATCGAGGGCTTTTATAACTACATTGCACCTACAAAGGATTGCCTTTTAGCAGGTTGACACTGTTTCCTAATTTATGTGAAATTCTTAGCAGAGAGAACGCAGTAAAACCTGCTTTTTTAAAGGTATTTGTGGAGAACCTGATTGCAGAACATTAGACTGTTCTGTATTTTATTTTACATTGTGTGCCCCTCACATATGCAGGTGTACTCAATGCCAAGTCCTCTGAAACAGCATCCTATTAAAGCACAAGTTATCAGACGCATAAGAGAAATGATAGACCTATTAATAATTAATCCGATAAGCAAGTCTACATAATGCACCCATACTACCTTCCAGTAAATCGGATGGAATATTCTATTTGGTTCGAGATTTTAGAGTACTAAATATCCACATGTGCATCGAGAAGATTCAAAATCTACAAAGCGATGAGCCCTCAGAACAGTTTTGCCGTTAGCCCGCCAGGATTCCGGCAGTATACTGGCAAAACTGCCTTACCGTTTCCGCCACCCAGTATCCCGGTATTACTGGGATATTATGGACAGCAGATATTTTAGTAACATCCCATTCCATTGAATCCCATAAGACTCCATGGGATGCGAATTCCGGAATTATGAGCACTGGTGGTACCAGTGCCAGTGATTCTGGCAATTATTTGACTGCCGGGGGCCTGAACTCCCAGCAGGTCAGGCCTGCTAGTAGATCATTGCCCCCATCGGCAAACTTGTGTTTCCCCAGTCTGAAAAAAATGTTGGTGACAGAATTAACCGCTTTTTTTTTACGGACCGCAGAACTTATAATGAGCCCTGTTTCTTTAGTAATATTCAAAGGTAGCAGTATACAACAGTTATTGGCCTGAGAAGTTGATTATTTTGGCATGGCCCCTGAACCCAAAAGCCACCTGAACCATGTACATTGCATTCACATTTAAAGGGGCACACTACTGTTTAGGTCAGCTCCATCAGGGCAAGAAAACATCCCAAGGACGTTTTCAAGTAGAACCCAAAGAGTAGTCGAAGGCATTACTAATTGTTGACAATACGGGAATGACATCTACAAAGGGTGTTTTAATACTTACTTAGTAGTGATCAGTTCCACTTTATCTATCTTCATATTGATATATTTTTAATTAAAAAAAGTAAAAATAGCCCAAAATGAAGCCACATTCTCAGGTGTCTCCGTTTCAGATGGTTCCCACCTGTTGGTTTCTTAGCCCTTAAATGTGGTGGATGCTAAATGGGCTGTGCCACCTCAAGCTTTTTTCTGGAGGTAAAAATCCTATTTAGCGCAATTACCGCTGGCTGTATTAGCATGCAGTATTTGCGCTAACTCCAACCCGTGATAACGCTAATACAGTTGGGCGGTATTACCGCTGGGATACCGCCCAACTCGTTATGAGGCCCAAGGACCTGATTATGAGTTTGGCGATATTAGCTCTGCTAACGCTGCCAAACGTACCTACCATTGTTTCACGCGGTAAGGGGTGCAATGATTTTGAGTCATGTGGACCCTTCTGTTATTCCCCATTTTGAAGTCCATAGGACTCCATTGCGTTATGCGGTATTACCAGATGCAGTATACCTCTTGTGGTAATGAATGTGTGTGGAGAAAATGTCCTCCAAACAAAAACAGGTGGATAGAAAGAGGTTTGGTAATGAAATGTGTAGTTTGGCAAAGGACTAAAACATACAGGACCTCATCACGAGTTGGCCGATATCCCACCTGGGATACTGTCCAACTTTATTTGCGCTACTGCCCACCCATCCGGCTGTATTACTGCTGGATCATGGTTTAGGCTTTAAACGTAATTCCCCATTCGGTCAATTGGTCCATTGGACCCAATGGGGAATTTTTTGTGCAATTACTGCTGGTAAAATTACCGCCAGGGTATTACCATGCGGTAATTAGACAGTAAATCTGCATTTTTCAAGTGTGTTTACTCCCAGCTCTGAGCTGGGGGTAAACAGGCCATACTCATAACTGGGTGGACCCTTAAATGCAGTTGTAACCCCATTACCACCGTTTTTAAGGGCTACCACCCAACTCGTGATGAGGGCCACAGAAATGCTGCATGTTTTACAATTACAGTGCCATTGCTTCCTGGATAGGATGTGACCACATATACCATTTGCAAATGTGGGCAGCCCAAGCCAATTGGCTGTTACTCACACATGTAAATAATATCAGAATACATAATTACTCTTCAATATAAAATGTTATCTGAAGTAGAGGTCATTGTGCAGAAGTAGCATTAGCTACCAGCCAATAAAACAGTTTCCAAAAACTCTCAGCAGCTACATTGGCTGCTTTTGATGTATAATATCATTACGAAGCAGCATTAAAACCGATGTGTGATCTTGAATAGACTTTACAAACAGAAGCAGATGCAGCAGTGTCTGAAATTCCACTGTGGGTGTTTGCACATGTAGTTTACTCTGATAATTCAGCTATTCCACCCACTGGAAAATGCTGCTAATATTCAGCCACCTGTGCTTCAGTGAAAAGCCATTGCCACTGCCACTGCAATGATGCTTTTGGACAGCAGTATACAGCCACAAAACATGTAGGAGATACAGCAAAAAATTACACAGGCTCAGTATAGGTTTTTTCCGGTATCCCTCTCGTAATTCCAGCAGGATACCCGCAAACAGACCTACCGTTACTGGCGGCTGATATCCTGGAATTTCCGGGATATTACAGGTGCCGGGAACCTAGGACTCAATGGGGGGATTGCCGGAATACTGGCTGTTTTTTGCTGGTGGGGGCCCGATTTGTCTCCAGCTATAGGCAGGAGGTAAATCAGTCAACCCCCAACAGCAAACTTCTAGTACAGGCCACTTTTACCGCCATTATTTCTGCACCGCCAAAACCTATAATGAGCCCCACAGTCTTCTACTTGCACGCCGTCAATTTGCTCCACTGAAGAACAGACTTATCAGTCTCAGATTCTGAGACTGTAGTAAGAAGATTCAATTTGAATCTGTTCGCCTGTGCACAAAATAGCTTCAAGGATTCTTAGGATGAACTGTTATTATGGAAACAACCCTGACAACAGGTTCGGATCATCAAGTGTCACTCACAATAAAGCACAGATATCAAATCTTATGCACATAGCAGGTAATGCACTGTCCGACCTTCCTGCTAATCAGCAGTGTACAAAATGTATGGTGGCTACTCTCACCTGCTCTGCCATATGCATAGAGAGGACGTAAACACCTACTTACAAGTAAACAGTCTTAACCTAAGAGGTTTCCCTATCACTTATACAAACAGTCCAGCAGACAATACAATTCCCAAGAAGACTGGTGACCCTATTCAAAGGGTACGTCCAAAAGCATGATAGAGTCAAACAAATATGCAGTCCTGTTTACCACCAGTTTTGAGATATTTGCTAAGGTTCAGCTCCTGATGGTCAGATGTTGATGGCCAGAACTGAGGGCTGATATATGACAGTTTATAGAATTAATTTCTCCAGAAGTCCACTGACAATAGCGGTCACACAAGAAATCCAAAAGAGACCCTGGTACTGATTGCAACATTACCATGTGAATGTATGTATATTAAGCAAATAGGTCCACTGACAGAGGTTAACAAATATAACAACATGCTCATTGTAGTAGATAATATCCCAGTGGACCGTTTATTGAGACTCCTTTTGCTAAGACTGCACTGAAAAGGTTCCGATTTGACAATGGCACTGCCTTTTCAGGCAAAGTCTTGAAAGAACTCTTGGCCTGCTGGGGATGTACAGTGCAGTTTCCAAACCCATTAAGGCCACACTCTAACGGGGATACTTAAGAGAGAGAATGGGATTATACAACTGGCTCTAATCAAACACATCCATTCTTCTGCCGGATCATTCGTTCTTTGGAATGCCAATCACAATGTGAAGGCAGGGCACCATATTAGTTGATGCAGAGCTCTCCAATGCTCCTGCCAGATAGGCTTCTAACTTCACTGTCAGGCCCATTGAATTGCTTCACACCGTAGTTTTAAGGGACTCATTGAAGGTGACAAAAGCTATTGGGACTGTGGAGAGCACTTGAAATGCGGGCAATTGGGTTCTACAGAAGATGCATGATTGAGAAATGCTTCGTCTTGACTACAGACAGGCTGTTCAAATATTCAACAATGTGGGTCCAAGAACATTAGCCCTGCAGGATCCTCCCCACTATAAATGGAATGTGTCAAGTGTCTTTCGATCACCTGAAACTATCTAATGATGGTTAGTGGTTAGCGCTCTTTACCCAAGGGAGAGGACGCTTTCCCTTGAACAAGCTAAGGAGCGGCTGAAGGATGGGGAGCGATTCCCATTGATTGAAAACAAAGAACCATCATCTACATCCCCATCATCTATGTCCGGCTGTCACAATGGAACAGCAGCATAGCACAGGAGACAAGCATAAACGTTTATAATTTGGGGCGGGAGGATAGCTCAGGGTAACACGTTTGTCTTTGAATCAAGACAACGCAGAGCAACACAGATTCGAATCCCTGTCCCGTGCTTAGCGACTGGTCTCCAGTATAAGTGCGCTATAACATATCAATTAATTAATTAATTAGTTAAAAACCAGTTCTGGGCAAAATGTTGGGAAGTAATGCATGTCATCTTCTGAAATATTTCTGCAGAGGAGACCTGTCATTTTAGGTCCACCACACCATTGCTTTTATACTCAACTTGCCAGGTGCCAAAGAACAGAGGGTTCTCTTGTTGTAGTGCAGATATTCTTGCCAGCTGTCTGCAAAGCTTTGAATAAAGTGTAAGTGCAGTTCTCTGCTGCAAAGCCTGCCACAGATCCAGCAGATTTTCTAAATTGCCTCTGGGAGGGGAGACTAGGTTCTGGCAAGTGGGGTGTCATGTAAGAAAAAAATGTCTTTTTAAAAATAATTAATAATTAATGAGTCGTAATCCCCAAGGAGAAGGGGAATAAGGAATGGCAAGTGGCGGAAAGACATTCAGAGTCACTGAGCCAGCTTCTCTCCCCTATCCTTCTCTCCTTTCATTAAGGGAGGGCCAAGTGGGAGACCTTCATCTTGGTTGTTAAGTGTTTTCAGATGCAAACGCCCAGTCACCTCTCGACGATTCTCTATTGGGCTTCTTTTCCCTTGCTGCTTTTCACAGGACAGCCAGATGTGAATTTCTACTCTCTCTTTTCCGCTGTAGTAAAGGGCTTTCATCTTCCTCGCATTCCTGTGCTTCCACCACTTTCCTTTCTTTTCTAATTTGGTAACAATTGTGGGAGCCTTTCCAGAGGAAAGAATTGTTTAGAGGTAGAATCTACCTTAATTTGCCCCCTTTTTTTTGTCATTTAGAGCATATCACTTCCAATGACTCCTGAAACAGTGACACTTGAAAGGTCTTGATATAATTGAGCCATGCTTTCACTTCAGCTTCTATTCATTTGTATGCTGGATCACTTGGGGAGATCTCAGGATCATGGAGGACGGCAGGTAGAGCTTGTTACCAGCCCGTCCTGCTCCCCACAATACCACTGCACCCTGACACCTCAGGCACTTGGAGCCCATTTCTCTCTACCTTTGGTCTACTGTGTATCATTTGTGTGCAAGTCAAAACACACCAGTGCATGGGAGGGCTGCTTTCTGTTCTGCCCCTCAGGCCTGACTCATCCTTATATACAAACAGAGTGGCTAAATCCATTCTCCACGCATACAACAGCACATATAAAGCATGTATAAAAACAAACAGGCCCATTTCGGAGAAAAGAGGGAAGGCGTATAGGCTGCAGTTGTGAAATGCACTGTCATATCTGCGAGGCAGCCTCTGATCCAGCAGTGTCCTCAGCAGTGTCCTCAGCAGTGTCCTCAGCTGTGTTCTTCTCAGGAGGTGCTCCTGCACTGGCCTGGGCAGCCTGAGGCATCACGCATTCCACAGCTCCGCTCTGTGACTTGAAGGCCAGTCTGTTGGCCAGTCTCATCACAGATGCGCCTCAAAGAAACCAAAAGAAAATGCAGTATCAGAGTTGGTAACACATTTGTAAATGTCTGATCATCCTGCCGCACTTTTTTCTAATGCTTGATAGCAGATATTTCAGATGATTGCAAATGTTCATGACTTAACAAAGGCAACACCACCACCACTCCCAGAGAATCTCCACCGCATCCGGTATTGCTTGTTTGTTCACATTTGTCCCCTCACTCAAATTCCTGATCTATTTGTTACCATATTCTCCCTTATTTTTTGGATCACTGGCCTCATTTGATCCCTGAATTTGTCAATGTTAAAGAGCCAGGGTGAGAGGGTAGAGCCATGTGGGATGCCACAGGTGGAGATAGAAATAGGAGAGTGAGGAAGGAGGTCAGCCAGTCCAGTACCTGTTCCCCAATACCCAGGGTATCATGGAGCCATTTTATGAGGATGGAGTGGTTAACCATATCAAACGAAGAGGAGAGGTCAAGTAGAATGAGGACAGCGGGAGAGTTAGAGTCAAGAGATGCAAGCAGTTCTTCATGGGTGTTCAGAAGAGCAGTTTCCATGTCTCTGGAAGCTCGGAATCCAGATTCATGATGGTGTAGGCAACCAACGGGCTCAGTATTCTGGGCAATTTGGGGGAAGACCAGCTTCTCTAGGAGTTTCCCAAGGAAGGGAGTGATGGAGATGGGGTGGTAGTAGCCCGGACGTTTGGGGTTGGCGGAATTCTTATTCAGGAGGGGCGCACAAGACAGTGCTTAAGGGAGGAGGGTAAAGACCCAGCGTTCAAGAGAGTGATTGCAGAAATCAGCAAATGCAGGGCAAGGGAGCCAATGTTGTCCTTAATATTTCTGGAAGAACAGGGGGAGACCTTTTGAAGGAGTCCTTCAAGAGCGGACAACCCTAGTAACCTTGTTCAATGTTGGGAGGCCAGAGGTTGGGAGGCCAGAGGTTGCAGGGGGATGGCAGAAGAGGGGGTGAGAGGGAGGAAGAAAGAGTGCTTAGGATGTCCTGAGTTTTTGCAGTGAAGTGGGTGGCCAATGCAGTGAAGAGGGCCTGAGAGGGAAGAGGCAAGATGGAAACTGCAGAAGGATTGTCTAGTTCCTTGCAGATTTTAAAGAGTTCAGCCATGTTGTTGGATGCTCCAGGGATACTTGCCTGGATGTGGGCCCTCTTCTTGAAGCGGGTGGTGAAGCGATGCTGCCTTTGGAGAAGGTGACACGCCAGTTAGTCAGAGGATGAGCTAGTGGTCTGCCACTTCCGTTCTGCAGCTCTGCACTTGCGCTTTAAATCTACTATATCAGAGTCATACCAAGTGTTACACTTGGTGGCATGTTTCAAGCAGATCCTCATGACTGGGGCAAGAATGTGGAGGGTGTAGAGATGGCGCGTTGGAGGTTGCTGAGAACAGAGTCAGAGGTAGAGTATGCAGTGGGAAGAGAGAGAGTGTGGGATGAAGGTGGGTGCAAAGGCAGCAGCTGACACTCGTTTTATCAGGTGGATGGGTGTGAACGAGGTTGGCAAAGCTGGGTGAAGTGCGGTCAAAGGGTTGAGAAGGCCCAGGTGGGAGGAGTGGAGGGAGTGGTCTGACCAGGAAAATGGAGTGGCGAGTGGGGAGGAGAGCAGAAAATCTGTGTGGATGAATGCATCAAGAGTGTGTCCAGCTGAGAGGGTGGGACCAGAGGGGAGGATGGAGAGGGAGAGCGAGGTGCAGAGGTCGTGGAAAAGGGTGGATGCCATGTTGGAGGAGTCAAGGTGGGTGTTGAAGCCACCGAGTAGAAGGGGTTTAGAGGAAGCGTAGAGAGGAGAAGAAATCTACCCATTCAGAGAGGAACAGGGTGGTAGAGCCAGTACTCGTAGGTACCATCTTTTTTTTGCCTGTCTGTGGCTAACTACCAAAAGTACGTTCTCTGGTGTTCTCCTACTACCAAGATGACTATTTACACCCTCATCCTAACCACCATCTCCCAAGCCCTTGCCTGGGGACTCCATGCACTTCCCTGCATGTGCCCCCACTGCTCCTCTCTCCTCCATCTTCCCATCACTTCTGAATCCTCCTCTTAATTCATGATGACAATCTCATCACTCAACCAACAACCACTCCAACTTCATCTACCTTTCTCATTTCGTTCAAGGAGCACCACCTCTTCCCCCACTGCACTCACTCAAGGTCTTTTGACTTCCCCTCAGTTGTATCAAATATCTCAATCTCATCTTTGGGACAATTTCTCTACTCCCATTGTGACTTCTTATTGCCAAAAAACTCACCTATCGATCTCTCCAGCCATCAAACAGCTGAAGATAACTCTGTGTCTCAACCTGCGCTGCTGGTTCAAAACCCACCCTCCATCTGTTCTTGTTTCATACAAGAGTTGACTCCTTACTTTCACTCCTGCTCTACACTCAGCCGCATCCAACTAGTACACTCATTTTCCATCCTCTCTCACTGCTCCAATCCTCAGAAGCAATCTATGACCCCTGAGTCAATGCTTGCCACCCCCGATTCTGCTCTGTCTCATCTGCTCTCTCAGTTCATAATTTGTCCAGCTACTTCTCCAAATTCTCTCAGATCTATAACATCGGATATGCCCTTCTCTCTCCTGCTCCTCCTTCCTGCTCTCATCACTCCCCATCATTACCTTCTCCTCACTATCTAACTTCACAGCAACCATGCCAGCAGAGCAGGCACCATTCTGCTTGGCTACCAACCACTCATGTGCTCCTCCAGACCCCTTAGCAGGACAAACTGTGAAGGAGTTGGCACGTCCGACCTGCTCCTAATCCTCTTGTGAAGCTTTCACGTTCTCCTCATATCTCCCCAGCCTACTTAAAGGTCACCAAGATTGTATTCATTTGGAAGAAACCGCACAACCTAACCAACTATGAATTTGTCTCTCTTTTTCCTTACAATTCCAAAATTCTTGAAAGTGTCATTTTCAAACACAACACTGACTACCTGGCAGCAAAAGGAATCAGTGAGCTGTTCCTTTCTGGGTTCTACATTAGATACGGTGCTTACCAGCATCTTTAGTGCCCTCACTGTGGCGCTCCAATGATAATGATGTGTTTTTTATGCAGTGCTCTTGCCAAAGCGCTTTACATAGAACATATTTACACACAATATCAACCAACTGAAGTTGGTACTCATTTATTGACTTCAGAAGGATAAATAGCTGAGCTGACCTTGCTGGGATTCAAACCTGCAACCTCATATCACACACAGATCTCAGCAGCGAGCACCCAACCTGCTGACCTGTCCTAATGGCAAATACTGTTATCTTTCACCTGTTTTCATCCTTCTTGATATTTCTACTGCATCTGACATGCCCGGCCACCCCCTCCCCCGCTCTATCAGAGTCCCCCACCTCTTGACATCTATCTTGCTCTGCTTGCACACCTAATGTACACTTTCTCCCCTTAAATCCAGTGTTATGCAGGTGACACGCAACCCTTCTTCAAACTTCCTTCTGACCCTCTCCTTACTCCCTCCATCATTCTTAACTGCCTATCTGCCATGATCCCTAGTGTGCCTCCAATAATATCTGCCTCAACGGCAGCAAGACTGAGATCCTTCCCATTGGGACACTGCTTCGTCCTTCTTCCCTTCACTCTGGCCTCCCTCTATGGGCTCTCCCCCTTCTCCCTCATCTGAAGGCAGAAACCTTGGAGTGATCTTCGACTCCTCTCTTTCCTTCCTCCCTCACATCGAGGACCTTGCCAAGAAGGCCCACTTTCAACTCCACCTCCTCAAAGGAATCCTTCCTTTCCTCACTTTCCCCTAGAAGCTCAATGTCTCTAGAGCAGGGGTCTCCAACCTTTTTGTTGGCAAGAGCTACTTGTAGTTAGTGGTCAATAGGCGGGAGCTACTAGGGTGGTGATACACTTGTGTATGAGCCCGATATAAATAAAATATCATATCATGTCCATGAGTATGAGAATTTCGACCACGCTGTTTTTGAGCAGTTTATTTGCACTTCATATAAAAAAGGTATACTGTACGTATTTATTGTGATATTAATATATCAATAACTTCAAACACATGTTTATTTTATTATTTATTAGATGCTGTTTCCTAAAAATTGTTAAGCATATTAGAAGTAGGAAACTAATCGGGACATTCAATGTGAAGGCTTAACCTGCATGCTATCTACCGGTGCTCAGAAATCTGGTGTAAAACTTTAAACAGCAACAGCACTCAGATGCTGTCAGATGGGATCAAGGTTTTGATTTCAGGAAGGTAGTCTGAAAAAGGCAGATTCACAGAGACAGGCAATCACATTGGCTGATAGTGTAGATACCTTTTTAGACATAGTGATTGCACATCCGGCATGGCAGATATACATTCAGGACCGTTTTTAAACTTGCTTACAACAGACTTGGCCATGGGAGCCACTGTGCCCTTCACAACTGCACCATCTGTAAAAAGATTATTTGTTTTTCATCAAATAATTAGCACCTTTTGAAGGACGGTTGTGTAACTGCATTTAGTTTAACTCCTTTTTAGAATCACAGACAAATTCCTTTTGGAAAATTATTTTCATAATTTGTGTGTATTACTGCAAAATTCCTATCATTGTTACTATTTTATTCCAATTTTATCTTGGGCACCATAGATTATAGATGCACATTTTCTTTTGACAGTGGAACAAAAAATATGGTTTCCCACTCTGCATAGAAATGGTACATCTTTTGCCATTTGTTGGATGGTGAGTCTGCAATCTGACCAGTTTTTCAATAAATGTGGTATACGGCTTCAAAACAAAATCCCGCACATACCACATTCTGCTTTGTCAAAAAATATAATCCACTGCAAGTTTAACATATCCCCAATTCATAAACATTGCTCACGAGGTCACAGAAGTCAGCCAAGGAAAAGTAAGCCAAAGCCTACTTTGTTGATTACCCTTCAACGTTTCTATGTCAATAATTGGCAAGATTGAAAAAATGAACATTTGGGAAACCATGTGATCTAGTTATGTGCAAAAAGTAGTGTAAATGGCAGGGCTAAATAACATTCAGTTTTATATTGATGACTTGTAGCGTGCACACATGTGGCAACATATGAGTCTTTAAATTAACATTTTAAGAAAAGAGTATGGTTTTAACCAGGGGTGACTGATTCGGAATGGATGGTGACATGCCACCCTGCTCCCTTTTATGAAAGAAGCAGTATCAAAGTGAACAGCTCACAGGATCGCTGCTTCTCCCTGCAGGAATCATGTTATTCTGGTGCATGACCAATGGGCCATGCTTGGCTTGCACGTGCAACTCTCCGACATATTGGAATTGTTCATGTATCAGACAATTACTTGTAAATGATATGTTTTGCTGAATATTTGTCAAAAACAGTGCTCCTAAATTGCACAAGTTCAGCCCAGTATTGAAAGGCTGGAAATCCCCTGCCAGAATTTTAACATGTGTACAAGATCTCCATAGATCCCTTAAAGATCTCGTGATTTGTGCACATAGCCAAAGGGGATCAACCCTGTTAATTGTTCTCCCATCCCATGTCTCACCTCTATGTTCTCTCCCTGTATTCACCACCCTATTTTGTACAGTGCTCTGTTACTTAGTAACTAGGTTTAAGCTATATTAATCCTATGCATATCAAAATATATATATGCAAACCACTGCACACATTTCCCACTTAATTCCAACTATCGTTTTCGTAAAACATCTCACATTATGCCCTGGTATTGATAGACATGTCACTTTACATTCCTGTTTAGTTTTATAAATATAAGTGGACAAGCACCAGAATTCCGTTCAGCTAGTAGTTTTCCATGTTTACTTAAATGTAAAATTGCAGTTAGCGTTTGAATTCCTGTTTTGGGACATCCATAGAGGTGGGCTCATCCATACCACACCATTTTCATCCTTAACTTTAACACAGTTTGGTTACTAGAGCTTTAAAACTGGGAACTCAATGTCTGAAAATATAAAAAAATAATTCACAGTTTTACCATAAACACGCAAAGCGGGATGTACCTTTTTTTTGCAAGCTGGGACTCACACCGATTGTTATTTTGCTGTGCACACACACGCATGCTTAGGAAACGATTACAGCTGTATCTTTATTTCCCACATTCTGATTGAAAGCATACAATTACCGGCGTGCAAAGTATTGCTAACTGAAATAAATCTAAATGAACACAGTGAGACTGAAACAATCACAGATCAAGCTTTGTTTTACACAGCATGCAGATTTATGCACCCAGGACCTTTCTAATCCGCCATCATGTGCACCTCTTGGTACAATGGCCATAACACACATTTCACATTTACATTTGTTATTGATAGTTACCCCCATGTTGGGACGCTGCCCAAGCCCTTAAAGCCCATATGCAGCCCCTCCTCTCACTGTGCAGACAGCCTTTGACTGTTTACTTTACAAGAGGAGGAGTGGGAGGGGACAGTGGAAAGGTCCCAGGGATTCAGACACCAAAATAAACACACAGTGCTCATTTTGGGGTTTGATCAAAGAGCTACTGGGAAGCCTGAGGCGAGCTACCAGTAGCTCACGATCTACTGGTTGGAGACCACAGCTCTAGAGCTCTGGTACTCTCTAGGCTCGACTACTGCAATATCCTCTTCCTTAATCTACCGTCTTCCTCGCTACATCCCATCCAGCTTATCCAGGATGGTGCTGCAAGAATTATCCTTGGCCTCAAGCCCAGGGATCACATCTCTCCAGCCCTAAAATATCTCCACTGGCTCCCAGTTGCTGCAAGAATCAAATTCAAATCCCCCTGCATCATTCACAAAGTTGTCTGGGGCTCGGGACCACGCTATCTACAGCTGGCTCTCACCAAGTACTCTCCCTCCAGATATTTACGCTCCTCCAGCACCAACTCTCCGGGGGTCAAGCGCTTCTCTGAACAGTGAGCAGGTGGCCGATCTCTTTCCTCAGCTTACTCCCTCCTCTGGAACAGCCTCCACTTCCTCCCTCCTCTCCGTCTTGAGCCGGATCTCCTCAAATTCGGTAACTACTCAAGACTTTACTTTTCACCTCCTTCTCTCCCCTCTCCCTCCCTTGCTAAACCCCTTAGTCACTGAGTTTGGTGACCAGGCCCCTCATGTATCCTTCTGGGTCCTAGCTTCCCCCTCCCGCAATCTCCTTCAGCCTCCGCCACTCTCAGCACTTTGCCTTGGACGCCCACTGGCCAGTGCTGTCTCACAGGCCTGCACTTATTATTGGCAACTGACCACTCTTATCAAGTCATCTCTGCCAGGCACTTAAGAGCTGCTTGCAACTTCCTCCATAGCACTTCCTAAGTGGAACTCCTAGCACTTACCCCCCTCCACCCTCCTCCCTTCTCTCTCTTTGCACTTGCACGTTCTGAATGCTCACAAGGCCTCTTAGGACCGCCTCCTGCTTTCTCTTCATTGTTTTTATATTTGCTTTCGTTCCCATGTTTCCTCCCCGCTGCCCTATGGGCACTTTGAAACACAATTTACTTGATGTATAAGCTCCTTACAAATGCACAATAAAATAAAAGATACAAATAAAAATACTATAGAGGAGTACAGCAGCAGGTAACAGGGGACGCAGCCCTTTCCTTCGTCTGCCCTTATATGGAGAATACCAGGAAGCTTGTTGCCCACTGCGCAGAGGTTCTGGTTTTAACAGGCGCACACAGGGAGTCATCCTCTGGGGCTGCCCTGAGGAAAGTAAATAAGGATGGTGGGAGAATGTCACATGGCCCTCTGAGAACCAGAGTGGGCAGGATGTCTTTTTCTGAGCCTAGAAGCGGTTGCAGGACCCTTAGTCTTGCAGGGAAGAGGGGACTTTAATTATTGTAGCAATATCCTCAGGTGATGGTCAGGATGGTAGGACAAGGCAAACAGAAGGCCTTGAAAATTCTAATTGTATTTCTACTTGGCCATCTGGGGGCCAACTAAAATATGCAAGATGGCTTCTAGTTGGTCGAGGAAACAATTGCAGAACTCCTTTGGTCTTGCAGGAAAAAGAGGGCTTTGTTCTTTCGGCAGGATCCGAAGGTAGTAGCGATGTTGATAGTTATGTGGATGATGATTATGTCATGTGAAATAATTGTTAAGAGATGTCATGATGATGTGATGGTGATGGTTGTGTGATCTGATGGGTATGTGATGATATGGATGTTATATTGATGGTGATGTTATATGTTGATTGTTTTGTGATTGTGATGTGATTGTAAGGGCTGTGTAATTAGAAGGGATGGCTACGTCTTGGTAATAGCTACGGGAAACAATGATAATCGTGATGGATAAGTGATATCAATGCTATGTGATGTTCTGTTGATGGGTGTGCTGTATTATGGCGATGGTCATATCATCTTCAGCAACAGGTGAGGACAGATGTCTGAAAAGTGAGAGAGCAGAGAGGGAACCAGAGGGAAAGCCGGGGCACGCCTCTGGAACTGCATTGTGGGATGTATCCAAAATGTACCCAACTTCCTGTACCCGATAGAAGTTTCAAGGAGGTTGATTTTAGTGAGCAGAGAGTTTCAGGGTGGGGGCATTAAGCGCACACGGGGGTGGACTCATAATCAAGGTCTACTCCCTCGGAAAGCACCAATATATGAGTGTAGCGAGATATAAGAGCCTGTAGAAGGGGTTTTGTGATAAGGGCCTATTGAATAAAGGGAGGGACTAGTCCACGGATGGGCCTGCACACTATAAAATAGACCTTAAAAATCAATCCTTTTTTTAATAGGCCACAATGAAGCTAGGACAAGTAAGTTGACATGGGGTGGACTGGCCTATAGGGAACTCTGGAAATGTCCTGGTAGGCCTTTGCACCCTGGGCCTCTCATGTGTGGTTTCCTATTTTATTTCCAAATGTTCTCCAAGGAAAAGTGTTCGGTCTGCTCAAAATGTGTAATATGGGGCCCTCTAGAAACTTATTTCCAGAGCCTCTTTTGGTTCCCAGTCCACCCCTGGAGGTGACCACATGAGCTCGTCATGCAGCTGCCTCCCGTGCACCCTCATATCAGCCTCCTCCACACAATGACATATGCTCCAAACTGCATTGTGGGAGAACCCTAATAAAAATTACAAGTTCAAAAATACACCCGAATGGCAGGGTTGCAAACGAAAAGGGCAAGCCGAGAAGAAAAATGGTGTCCGCCAAAAATGAAACGAAAGGGGAATGAATGGAAGAAGGCTCCCAGATACGCTAAGGTGGCATAGAGGTTTGCGGGATATTAACTGCACCTGGTTGAAAGGCGTTCTTAATTAACAAGCAATCAAGTCATAGGAATAAATAAATGGAGGTGTTAATGAACCACTTTAAATGCGATGGAAACTAACAATGGATGCCCCCCCTTGATCCCCCAGCAGCTGCACTGGATGAGCAATGACGTCTGAGCAGTAGACCACTACCCTCCACGTCCTGGCTCTTTTCGCAGAAGCATAGATAGATGGAGGGAGCGCACACAAAATAATGCAGCTCATGAGAGATGGAATATCATTTTCACTCAGCTGAATTATTATCATTAAGTTGTACCTGGTTGATATGCTGATTTTATTCTCTCTCTCTCTCTCTCTCTCTCTCTCTCTCTCTCTGTCTCTCTCTCTCTCTCAAAGGAGAATTTTATTGTATCAGGTAATATTATCCCCACCAATAATATCGCCATATATATATATTCGTCGTGAACGGCCATAGATGATATTATTAGTGGGGATCATTTTTGGGGTAAATGGGAGCTGGGGTTGCGGAGGTGTCCCCCTTCCTTTAAAATAATATGGGGGTTGCGGGGGTGTCCCCCGCAGGTTTAATGGGTTAATATTGCTGCAGAAATATGGCACCATTCTTATATGGCGATAATTTTGCGGGGATATTAAAACCTGGAACCTATTTTATGACATGGTAAGAAACATAGCTATAAGCATATCTGTTTTAAAAGAAATAAAATCACTGAATTTGCCTTTCACTTGTGGCTCTCAAGTGAGAGGAACATTTGTTGGCAAAGCATGCACTCTTCAGAACTGATAACAGCAGGCCTCCTCTCCTCCATGACAGTCTGCTGTGGTCCTTTTGTGACTGTTTCACACTTCACCAATATGTGACGGGGAAGGTTTCCAAAGACTGGCCGAAAACCTTAGAGCTTTTCCAGGCTCCGCTGTGAGATGCCCACTCTGGGAATTTCCGAAGACCGGGTGGGCACCACTCTAGAAAGAGGTCACCATTTCACCTTAAAAGGAGGCTTGGAAGTCAGAAAGCCCCTGCTAGGAGTCAGCTAAGAGAATGTCCAGTTATGTTGGTTAATTGTTGGAGTTGTTGACAATTCAAAGCCCTTTCCAAAGGGGTGAAAAGACTTGATTGAGGGATAACAACCCTTTCTTTAATATCCTTGTGACACATAAGGGACATTTGCTGGAGGAGATTAGGAGATTTTGTTCGGCTGATGGCCAGGATACCTTTGTCCCCAAAAGGAGACAGCATTGCTGTAAGTGCCTCACTGCACAGCCACAGAGGTACTTTGCAGAAGAGAGCTCCATCGCTGAGTGGTGCTCGCAAGGAGACACTTATCACCCTAAAGTCCAGTGGCACTAGATGTTCCTCAGCAGAACAGGAAAGGACTTTGAGCATTTATCAAGCCTTTCAGCCATGTCGAACCTGATTAAGCTGCGAGAACGCCTCATGCATCTAACTGCCTTCTGAGCTTCAAGGAACTACTTTGCATTTCGAGCTGTCCGACAGTCAGTCAAGTACATGGCTCTATGCTGGCCCTACTGAGATGGAGAATCTTTGAACAACTCCCTGAATTGGAGACATCTTAAACAAACCCTTTGGAGGTGCCTAGAAGAGCGGCTGGATGCTATCAAGTCTTCTACAAAGAACCAAGATGGAGAACCTGTGGGGTAGGTGTAATTCCAAAGCATTCTAGGCTCCTTGACCACTTGGACGTACCTTGAACTCCAAGGACTGGCTAGATTTCCATCTCCCTGCTTTCTCCAAAAGCATTTACAGAAATATGTTTGTGCTTTGTCATATCGTAACCATTTCCTAATTACTTCTCTCTTGTAGTGCACATTGTAAGTTATTCAGCCTGCATATTAGGTCTGTCCTCCTCTCTGGAGAGAATACCCTGCCCTCGACCCAATTACTAAACCAAGTCAAAGAACGTACACTCTCTTATGTTGCATGTTTAGTCTTTATTAGCACATGGATATCGGTATTGGCCTCCTCTTAGCCAATTAAAATGTTC
Source organism: Ambystoma mexicanum (assembly GCF_040938575.1). NCBI lineage: Eukaryota > Metazoa > Chordata > Amphibia > Caudata > Ambystomatidae > Ambystoma > Ambystoma mexicanum. The sequence continues at coordinate 705,464,092 of NC_090931.1, forward strand.
AGAGTGCAGTCAATAACTACTGGTATTGACGGAATTCTGAACATACAGACTTAAAAACCAGACAATGTAATTTCCAGGAAAGATGTCTGGCAACAAGATACTTCCTGTCTAAAGAGAACCTTTTTTCACTGCAGCACCCTATTTAGCACACCAACGAGAAAGCTTCCAACAAAACACTTCCACCCCACAAAGATTTTTTTTTTTGCTGCATCATGACATTTAACACATGAAAGCGAAAACTAAAAACATGTGAAAATGCTTTCGCTTTAGTCTAGAGGAACTGTTTACATGGCACATAATGCATGCCCATGTTAAAACTTTCAGTTCGTCCATGGTCGCAATAAACATGCTTTACATAAGAAGACATGCAAATTATTTAAATAATACCAAATAAAAATGATTTTAATTTACTAAGTTAGTTTGTCCATTTACTTTGCTCACTATTAAAGTAATTTCGTTTTTACTTCACCTCCAAAACATGTATTGATTTTACTATGTGCTAATATCCTTGTAGACCTCAAGAGGGGTGATTATTGCTTAGGGTAATAATAACCCTGCCCCAACTCATGTCTCTCGGCTTTGCCTCGTGCCTTAACTTGGTGTTGGGTTATTATCCCATGATAACAACCCCTCCCTCTATCACGCTATATTATTGTAACATCTCTCAGACAAGTTGTGGTACAAGATTGGATATAGTTCAGGGAGTGTAGTAGCCTTCGATCCCACTTGTATGTCTTCTGGCCAAAACAGGATTTTGTCACTCAATACTTTGACAAGGAACCTGCCCTCTGGTGAACCCTGTACCTCTTCAATCGCATGCACGAAATCTATGCAGGACTGCCTCATGGCTTTCACAATGCCAGTCTGTATCAAAATGTTTACATTTCTCAGTTCCAGGCCCACTCCGGAAATAAGCCAGCTGAAACTCCCGCAGCTTGTGCCATCTCCAAAGCTAGAGGTTCTCAAAGGGCAGAGGAATTACATGTAGATTTCATTTGCAGTCTGGTTGGGGGCATCCACCTTCACCACAACGATATAGCCACCCCATTTTCTGGTGAAAGGCAGCTGCTGCATCAACACTAAGGCCATACCCCTGCCTCTGCCCCCTGCGCCCCCCCCCAACTAGTCGCTTGGTAGAATCCAGACGCTTGATCTAGGTGATCAGATTCTTCTGAAGGCCTGGACTGTGGTCGGACCACCTACCCCTGAGTGACCTATGATGCTGGTGGCACTGGGTGCCACAGTTCCTGAGGTGCTAGAGGTCAGGTCCCAGCTGATGGCCTTCACTTTGTATGATGGTGCAGTGGGACACCCAGTACACAGGTGATTGTCAGCAGTGTGACCCACTTGCAATCCCTTATTTATTTCTTTTATTGTGCATTTGTGAGGCGCTTATACATCAAGTAAATTGTGTTTGAATAGCGCCCACAGGGCAAAGGGGGGGGGGAACATGGGAATGAAAGCAAATATAACAATGACAAATAGAGACGGACCTACTAGGCCTTGTGAGCATTCAGAAAGTGTTTATGCTCACCTCATAGTCAGGATATTGTTTGCCACTTTCAATTACAGTGAAATTATAAAGGTACTCATCGATCACAGAACTCCTCTGTGACTTCCTGATTATGTGAGGTTAGTGGTATTTATCCCATATAGTGTGTGCTTGTTCTCACGAAGAGGTTCTGTATTACTACTGTTCGTTCAGTAATAACAGTATGTGTATGAGAACGCAAGTATGCAGTATAAAACAAGTTGATGTACAGTCACACAGTCGTACATACCATAGTCCAACTACAGTAACATAACCGTGTGTGCAGTCTCACAGTAGCAGAATTCTGTGAACAACGTTAACACATTCGTCTCAGTGGTAGCGCTTTTGTGTGGTGTAACATTTGTGTGCACAGTTGCACAGGAAGGCCCCTGATTGTAAGGGGCAGCCAATGCCAGCAGCATGATGCAAGAGTCTGCGACAGGTAAGAATCATAGAGGCACATGGTTTGGGGGTGCCTGACCGTATGAAAAGTGACCGTGACAAACAGACCAAAAAAAACAGCCCGCATCCGGTCACTTTTCACATGGTCAAACACCACCACCTACACCCCCACCCCAAACCCCCTTCCCTACTTACTTGCTTGCTCACTGCCTGATCCGCTTCAACCCTGCAGTGTCAGTGTCACATCTTCCACGTCCACGTCCTCTACCTTACGAACTCCTATGTTTCCCACAGACTCACGTTTCCACACACCCACATTACGTAGCCCCCGATGCTTACCTCTGGGCGCGCAGACAAGGCAACACCATTGCACTCGTCATGTCAGGGGGGTCCATGGCAGACTTGGTGTCTATCGCCCTTCTCTCCGTTGGCAATGTAATTGGAAGTTCCCATTTGGCCGCAATCACCGTTGCCTATGTGGACCTGATCGTCACGTGAGGAGACCAAACGCAATCGGTATCACGTGACGACCCCCACGCCTCAATGTTTCCTTGTTGAGCATCACGTGATTTTCCCCAATGGTTTAAATGCATTCAGAAACACCGAAACAGTGCTTCACAGCTGGTCTTTCTCTTGGACATTGCTACGTTTCGAATCTACCAGGAAATCTTTGGTCACTCGACAACGGTCTGCTTAACGGATTGCTTTATCTACGCCCTGAACTTGCCTTGAACACCATCAGAACTTTTGGTTACTCGACAACGGTCTGCTTAACCGATTGCTTTCTCTACACCCTGAACTTGCCTTGAACACCATCAGAACTTTTGGTTACTCAACAACGGTCTCCCTAACGGATTGCTTTCTCTTAACCCTGAACTTGCCTTGATTAGCTCTGGAACTCTTGGTTTACTCGACCACGGCCTGATTAACGGATTTTCTCCACGGACCACGATTCTTTGGAACCTGGGCCTATGGCCTCTCAATAGGCGTCCGCCTGATCAAGCACTTCAAATCCCAGTGCTTACCGTCATCATACCAGAGGTTGTGGAAACCTATCCGAACCTGAGCTCAGGTCCAATCACTCTCCTTCCTTTCCGGGTGGGCCCACAGTACACATACAGTACACATAGGTAAGAACGTTTAGTTTCTATTCCTAGATACCCTGTGAATTGCATTTCACCCTGTACTAATCCCTCCTTGCCTTACAGCGCTCAAAGGGTCCTTCCGGCAGTTCCTGACTCCAGCCTCGACGAACTACCACACCTGTGGCTTCAAGGATTGCACAGGCAGTGTTCATATAATTGCCTGTGTGGTACTTGGGGACGGAGGTATTCATATCTGCACGACCGGCAACTTTGTAACAGACTGTGAAGCCTTCCCGGTTCGTTCAGAATATGAATCCCTCCGCCTGGGACCCTGTGGCCGCGTTAATGCAGGCCCTAGAGGCCCTTAGGACCGACATGGCCACTGCCACGACCGCCATTCACCACCGCCTTGATGCCCTCCAGAGTACACGTTTTCCCTTGCCCGGTGATGACGATGAACCCGGTCCTGCCTCTCCAGCCCAGCCTGCCCCGACTTCAGCCCCCGTTCCCGTTCCCACTCCAGTGTTGCTCCCGTTGACTCCCCCTCTTGCTGCTCCAGAACGCTTCCAAGGTGAACCCCGGAAATATCGCACCTTCATAAATCAGTGTAAATTACATTTCTTATGCAAACCTCAGGCTTTTCCCGACTCTGTCACTAAGGTCGCCTTCCTTCTGTCTCATTTGTCCGGGGTAGCTGCCACTTGGGCAAATCCATTGTTGGAAAACGATCACCCTGCCTTATACGATTTCGATCTGCTGGTCACAGAAATGGCAAAGGGATTCGAAACCCGTTACAAGGCCCAGGCACGGGACCTGGAATTACTTGATCTCACACAGGGTAGGCAAACATTGATAGACTATATCACCCGTTTTAACCAATTGGCCGCAGAAACCTCTTGGCCAGAGCAAAAAAAGGCGATCGTTTTCTACCGGGGCTTGTCCAATGCCATGAAGGATGCTCTGTCGGTGGTTCCTGCTCTGCCTTCTGTTTTTTCGGATCTAGTTGATCTCAAACTGCAGTTAGACGCCCGCAGATCCGAGCGGAAGGCAGAAGCGACATTTGCTAGTCACTCTTCCCCGGCCCCTCCATCTACCAGTCCCGAACCCATGGAAATAGGCGGGGTCCGCAGTCCAATAACACCGACTGAAAGGGAACGTCGGAGGACAGATAACGCCTGCTTTTATTGCGTACTCAACGGGCACTATGTGAAAGAATGCCCTCAATGTCCCAGAAACAAGACTCCGCTTTTTCAGAAGGCTCGCCCATGAGAGAGGGGGCACCAGCGAGCCCTTCATTGACCCCCCACTGAACCCGCCTTTGGTCCAATCAGACCCATAGTAGTGCAGGCCTTATTGAAACCAACCAGGGAGATCACACACACTGTCTATCCTGTGATCGATTCAGGGGCCACTGGCTGCTTCATGGACATCGCTTTAGCCCATATTCTTAACTTACCGCTAATCAAAAAGGAGCATCCTGAGCCCGTACAAGCAGTCGATGGCACGTCCCTGACTTCTGGCCCGATCAGACATCAAACTGCCCCTCTTGAGGTGGTAATACAAGGCACACATAAAGAGACCCTGTCATTCGATCTCATCACTACACCGCAGTTCGGTATCATTTTAGGTATCCCCTAGTTGAGGCAACATAACCCTTTGATCAATTGGGGAACAGGTCACGTATCGTTTGAGTCGGAGTTATGTCAACATTTTTGCCTGATAGAATCAGACTCCCTTGTTTCTCCTGCCACGATTCTTGGCGCCATGGCCTCCTCCCGACTCACTGATGACACAGCAGAGGTTACCACATTACATACCGTAGGGGCCATCTCGGTTAGCATCCCTGTTGAATACCAAGATTTCCACATGGTTTTCGATAAAGCATCCGCGGAGGGTTTGCCCCCGCATTGGGCCTACGATTGTCCTATTGATCTCATTCCAGATGCCCCCATACCAAAGGGGAGGATCTACTCGTTGTCACCTTCCGAGGAACAAGCCCTGAAGGATTACATACAGCAGGCTCTGCGTTTAGGTCATATCCGTCCCTCCTGTTCCCCGGCTGCTAGCCCCATTTTCTTTGTGCCAAAGAAGGAAGGTGATCTACGCCCGTGCGTGGACTATAGACAGTTGAATGCCATCACCATTAAAAACAGGTATCCTATTCCACTCATTTCTACGCTGTTAGATAAGTTAACAGCCGCCTCTATCTTTACCAAGTTGGACCTGAGAGAGGCGTACAATCTGATCCGTATGCAGCGTGGGGACGAGTGGAAAACGGCCTTTTGTTCTCGACAGGGGTTGTTTGAGTACACCGTGATGCCCTTTGGGCTTTGTAACGCTCCTGCCACATTCCAACGCTTCATCAATGATGTATTATCTGACATTCTTGATGTATTCGTGGTGGTCTATTTTGATGATATCTTGATCTTATCATCCTCTCTGGAAGACCATATCGGGCATGTAAGAGAAGTCCTCTCTCGCCTCAAAAGAAACGCCTTGTTCGCCAAACCCGAAAAGTGTTTGTTTCATTCTCAAGAAGTAGAGTTCCTGGGTTTTCACATTACACCCGGTGGGTTGACCATGAATCAGACAAAAGTACGTGCAATCACGGAGTGGCCTACCCCCGTCAACCTCAAACAACTCCAATCGTTTCTCGGTTTTGCCAACTTTTACAGGCGATTCATCGCCGGCTTTTCTGCCATCGTTTCTCCCCTGACCGCCCTCACCAGCCCTCATGTCCCCTTCATCTGGACACCTGACCACCAAGAGGCCTTCGAGACACTCAAGTCCAGGTTTGTTTCTGCCCCTGTGCTACAACACCCTGACCCAGAGATTCCGTTTGTTGTAGAGGCGGATGCCTCCTCTTTCGCGTTAGGCGCTATACTTTCTGAACCTTGTTCTGCTACTGGGCTTTTGCATCCTATAGCTTATCATTCACGGAAATTCTCGACAGCCGAGTCCCATTATACCGTAACAGAAAAGGAACTGTTAGCCATTAAGGATGCACTTCAAACCTGGCGTCACCATCTCATGGGGGCAAAGCATCAAACGGTGGTGTACACAGATCATAAAAACCTGCAGGATCTTGCCTCTCTGAAATGTGTGAACAGTAGGCAGGTGCGTTGGCATTTATTCTTCGCCGCATTCGATTTTGTGGGTAAAGCATAGGCCGGCTCTCGCTCATTGTAAAGCGGATGCACTTTCACGTTCTCCTGGGGGAGTATCGCTTTCCACATTTCCGTACACATTATTGGGAAAGGGCCATGTCATCTGCCTATGTACACCGACCCCAACCATGCTTACCATGATTAAAGATTGGACCTGCCAACACCCGCACATACTCACTGAATGGGACATTACACTTCAGGAGGGACTGCCATTAATTCAAGGGAAATTATTCCTCCCCACTAGCGATGTACGCAATCAGGCACTTGCCTGGTCTCATGATGCTGCCATCAACGGACATCCAGGGCAACAACGTACCTTGGAGTTATTACGACGTTGGTGTTGGTGGCCGTCAATGAGAAGGGATGTAGCGAACTATGTAAACACCTGTGCGATCTGTGCCCAATGTAAATCACGCAGGGGACGTCCTTTGGGTTTGCTCCAACCTCTACCCGTTCCCCCCAAACCTTGGCACACGGTCTCTATGGACCTTATCACAGACTTACCCCGCAGACGGGTATGATACCATCTGGGTCATCGTTGATTCTTATACTAAAATGGCCCGTTTCATTCCCTGCACTGGCGTGCCATCAGCCCCGACTTTGGCCCGTTTGTTTTTTAGGTCTGTCTTTTGTCTTTTCGGCCTCCCACAAGTCATCATATCAGACTGTGGAGCACAATTCACGTCCTGTTTTTGGCGTTCTCTGACCAAGCTCCTGGGTATTGATGCCTGCTTCTCCTCGGCCTATCACCCGGAAAGTGATGGACAGACGGAAAGGGTGAATCAGGCTCTAGAACAGTTTTTGCGCTGCCTGACCCTTCAGTATCAAGATTCCTGGTTCGATCTGCTCCATCTCGCTGAATTTGCCTACAATAATGCATGGCACTCGGCCACCGGCTTTTCTCCTTTCTATTCCATGTATGGCCAACACCCACGCACCCTTCCACTTCCGGACTTTCCTTCTGCCACCCCTGCTGCTACTGCTTGTGCCCGCGATCTAACTAAGGTTCATGCCCAAACCATGATCCATCTCTGTGAGGCACAGACAGCTATGAAGTAGAAGGCGGACAGGAAACGAGCAGTAGCACCTGTGTATCATGTAGGGGACCGGGTTTGGTTGTCAACTCACCATTTACACATCCGGGGCTGTCGCAAACTTCTTCCCCGCTTTGTCGGCCCCTACAGAATTGCTAAAGTCCTGAACCCTGTAGCCTTGCGCCTTGCTATTCCATCTGCTTGGCGTATACACCCGGTTTTTCATACTTCCCTCCTTAAACCATACCTTGCCCCTACCCGGGTTCATACTCCACCTGCTCCTGTTTCAGTCTCCACACCCGATGTCTTTGAGGTCAGTGCCATTTTGGGTTCCCGTCTGCACAGAGGTCGGCTCCAATACCTCGTGGACTGGTTGGGCTATGGTCCGGAGGAGCGCTCTTGGGTTCCATCTCGGGACGTCCAGGCCCCGCTTCTTGTTGCGCGCTTCCATAAGGACCATCCCTCCTGCCCACGAGGTTGTGGGGCTTTGAGGGGGGACTCTATCACATCTTCCATGTCCACGTCCTCTACCTTACGAACTCCTATGTTTCCCACAGACTCACGTTTCCACACACCCACATTACGTAGCCCCCGATGCTTAACTCTGAGCGTGCAGACAAGGCGACACCATTGCACTCGTCATGTCAGGGGGGTCCATGGCAGACTTGGTGTCTATCGCCCTTGTCTCCGTTGGCAATGTAATTGGAGGTTCCCATTTGGCCGCAATCACCGTTGCCCATGTGGACCTGATCATCACGTGAGGAGACCAAACGCAATCGGTATCACATGACGACCCCCACGCCTCAACGTTTCCTTGTTGAGCATCACGTGATTTTCCCCAATGGTTTAAATGCATTCAGAAACACCGAAACGGTGCTTCACAGCTGTCATGATCTCTGCTTCCAAAAGGTCAGGGTTTTCCCAACTCCCTTGAAAGCAGATCCATAACCCAGGTTCCGAGTGCCAACCAGTCCCAATTGGGACCTTTTGGACCCAGTCCTGGCGCCAGTGGCACCAGGCTCATAAATATGCCCAGTCCCAGCGCTGGAAGCGCCGGGCTCATAATGCTTGGGTGGACTTACCTGCAGCAGACCATGCTGCTTACTTGCCTGCCAGTTGAGCCTCTGATCCTCTTCTGTTTGGGACTACTTTTCCTGTTGGGTGGGGCAGGAGCCACTCCCTAGATTCAGAACACTGGAACTCTTCTGGAAAGCAGGAACTCTTTTCTTACCTAGGCGTGGCTGTGGAAGGAGACACCTAAGCACTACAGGAGGCTATTTAAACCACACCCGATGGATGAATCTTGCTTTGCGTTATTCTGCATCCTCTGCAGCAGAACGCTCATCGTGTCTTCTGCATCTGATCCTGGGCCTAAGGAAAAAGGCTTACCATCCTGAATCCAGTCTTCAGCAACACCTATAAAGACAAGAAAGAACAGGTTAGCATTACGGTCTTCAGTGACAGCTCTTCACTTACCTGGTCCATCGGCTGTCACCAACGCCTCGCGCTGCATTCCGGCATCTGAAAGACAAAGGCTTACCTACTCTTCGTGCGCTCCGGAGGTCTTCACACTGCATTCCGGCATCTGAAAGACAAAAGCTTACCAACTCTTTGCACGCTCCGGAGGCCTTCGGCGCTGCATCCCGCATCTGAAAGACAAAACAAGGTGCGTTTAAAGACATTGGGGAACTTTAATACTCACGTGCCATTACTCCTTTCCACATCTAACCCAGTGGGTATTCCGGCACCCTGCAGCCGCTCCGAACTTGTACCTGCAAAATAAAAAGACAGTTAGAGCGCATCGTGAAGCAGGCAACAAGCGCTTACTTACGTTCTTCCAGGCGCTTCTATTCATCACACAGGCTCCATCTTCAACTCACTTCAGCCCGTCATCCGCCATCGCCGGAACCCTGCAAAACAAGAGACATCATTACTAAAGACTTTAAAGACATTAGAATTACTCAAAACTTACCGTTCGTGCAGTAAACGACGGACAGCAGTCCTCTGAAGTCAAGAGGCCTGCTCCCCTTATCCAGTGAAGAAACTGGTTACAGCACCCTGCCCCGAGGCAGATGGAGAGCACAGTGTTCACTTACCTAAGGTGAGAGCGTTAACCTTTGGGGTTCTACAGGAGAAGAGAAAGGGAAGAAGAGAGAGACATTCAATAACCCAGTTCCTTAATCCCATATTTTCTATCTGCAGACATCTTACCCTTCGAGTCAGACATACAGTGCACAGAGGTCCAGCCCAAAGAGCCAGCCGTGTGTTACACATCACCTTTGAAGATACGGTATACGCCCAGTCAAGACCGGCGCCTCTACGGGAATCAGGTGAGCGTTACACAGCTGGTCTTTCTCTTGGACATTGCTACGCTTTGAATCTACCAGGAAATCTTTGGTCACTCGACAACGGTCTGCTTAACGGATTGCTTTATCTACACCCTGAACTTGCCTTGAACACCATCGGAACTTTTGGTTACATGACAACGGTCTGCTTAACCGATTGCTTTCTCTACGCCCTGAACTTGCCTTGAACACCATCGGAACATTTGGTTACTCGACAACGGTCTGCCTAACGGATTGCTTTCTCTTAACCCTGAACTTACCTTGATTAGCTCTGGAACTCTTGGTTTACTCGACCACGGCCTGATTAACGGATTTTCTCCACGGACCACGATTCTTTGGAACCTGGGCCTATGGCCTCTCACTAGGCGTTCGCCTGATCAAGCACTTCAAATCCCAGTGCTTACCGTCATCATACCAGAGGTTGTGGAAACCTATCCGAACCTGAGCTCAGGACCAATCACTCTCCTTCCTTTCCGGGTGGGCCCACAGTACACAAACAGTACACATAGGTAAGAACGTTTAGTTTCTATTCCTAGATACCCTGTGAATTGCATTTCGCCCTGTACTAATCCCTCCTTGCCTTACAGCGCTCAAAGGGTCCTTCCGGCAGTTCCTGACTCCAGCCTCGACGAACTACCACACCTGTGGCTTCAAGGATTGCACAGGCAGTGTTCATATAAATGCCTGTGTGGTACTTGGGGACGGAGGTATTCATATCTGCACGACCAGCAACTTTGTAACAGTCAGATCCGTCCTCTAACGCGGGTCGTATCCGACACCACAGGGTCCCTTTTTCTTTTTTTTTTGTCCCCCGCCTCCAATATTGAGGAAGCGGGGGACACCCTTACAACCCCCAGGCCAATAAACACCACCGAACAACCTGCTCCACATGTTCGGTATGTATTAGCCAATGGGTTTGAATATATTCGGTCAAATGGTACAGGCCAGATTCGGTCAAATGTACCATTCGGCCAAATATATTCGAACAAATCTACTAATACCAGGCACATTGGCCTGTTCCACTGATGCCGATATAAAGCAATGGCACTTGCCTCTGGAATGAGACGATGCCGTGCAAATTGGGTTCAACCCCTGGTCGGATGCATAAAGCTGGAGGAGTCCAGCATTAAGCGTGGCATAAATCACCAATGTTAATAAAACAATCCCACAGACTCACTCTGAACACTGGGCCTCCACTTCTCCAAACGAATGCAGGCAGAAGTAACACTAAGCCCAGAAAGAAGAACTGCCTTGCCACCAACATAAATTAACTACACTTCCCAAAAGCAAAGCAAAATGAAACAAATGACTAGCTGACATAAAAACCAAACAAGTACAATGCAAGCAATAGAAAATAAATCTTTGTTTTACACAAGGTTATCAAAGGAGGAAAAATGTGTTTATTTAAAAATTTCAAAACATTTAAAAAGGCTCATGAATAAAGCTTAGGCGGGACCTGAGAGACACACGTTTTAGCTTCTTGTGTCCTTCATTTTGAAATAAATGTGGGTGTGATCATTACGGCCAAATATCTTCTTTACATTTTAATTAGGGAGAGTTAGACCTTGTCTAGTTTAGGATCATGAGCAATGGTGATTGTACCCACTGAGGGTGGTATGGATCCAACTATGAGTTGTTCACCTTGGGCTGTATTCTAGACAAGTTGATCTGTGGTTCATCCTCACCCTTGTCTTTCGGGTGAAAGAAATACTCATTTGCGTGTTTGAATTCCGCATTAGTATTCTGGACATGTCCCCAAAATTTTGCATTAAGTTAATACAGATAATGAGGAACAATGCCAAAATATACATTCCACATAATCAGCAGCTTTGAAATAAGTCACGTGTATGTTTGTATGGATACACTCCATCTACGTATGTTAATCAGCTAGTTCTTCCATTATAGGCATTTCAGGGCAACACAAACTTCCATTGGCAGTTAAAACATTCATGTGGAGTGTTATACACTTTAAACAACATTACTGCATTGTTTAGGATTCTTTTGGCAAGAATGTTCAAATAAAATACATTTATGCCTCATCTAAAAACATATAAGGTTTGACAGTCATCCCTTCTCTAATGAATCAAGATTTACCCATAACCTGCATCTTCTACATGTGTTAGGATTAGGAGAAGGAATATGTGGAGACATTGGATTAGATTGAAATGGACACGGAATACATACAGGAAGAACTCCCTTATGAGATGGTGATCACAGATTATCCATTCCCACATCCCCAGCAGGGATCCCAGAGTTTGTTTCTTATATTTCAGTGATCCGTGTAGGGAAGAGGTGAGTCTTGTCAGCAAACCACCATCTTCCAGCGAAATGTCATCATCCACAATTGGACTTGGAGCAATTTATCTGGCCCATTTTGTTTCACTTGGTGAGTATGGTAGTTGGCGTTAATACGCTTTCTTTCATTGGGCAGCCCGGATTTGGTTTGTTAGTTTTTGGTTGTTTTTGGTTTGTGTATAGCGGTTGACTGTTTCTCTTCGATATTACTTCCTGTGTATCCTGGTGAGTGAAAGAGCTAGGTTTTTAGCAGTTTTCTGAATTTTAGATGCTCTTCTGTTGTTCGTATTTCCTTGGGGAGAATGCTGGTCAGCAGGAGAATGCTGGTCCACCAAATTTCAGCTTTGAGTATTGCTTAGGTTCGAGCCAAACATCATTGCTAGATATCAGAGTTCGCTACTGTCAGTAGATGAAGATTTTTTCCTGGATGAATTCCGCTGCTTGTTTGTTGATTGCTCTGTGGGCCATGCACAGTGTTTTGAAGAAGATTCGTTTTTTGACTGGTAACCAGTGTAGGGATCTCAGTGCTGGTGTGATGTGTTCCCTCTTAGTCTGTCCGAGGAGTATTCTTACCAGTGCGCTCTATTGTCATTGTAGTTCTTTGTGGGGAAATTCGTCATTCCCTGGTAGATTCTGTTAGCATAGTCAATTCTTGACATGATGAGGGAGATGATGGTAATTGTTCTAGGTGGGAAGTGTCATGTAGTTGCATGTTTAACCAGGTTTTAGAGCTAAATAGAGCTGGATATCTGAGTATTGTTCTCAAGCCATGAACGCTTCCTTCAAAGACAGTACAAAGTCATACTTATTAAACATGAACACTGTTTTAGAAATGCACAAGGCAAAGAAATATGTCCGCTTGGAATTCTTGGATGGGTGCCATTGTTTTGGAACATTTAGAACAAAATTGTAAACAGTGTCCCTAAGATACACTATAGACTTTCCAGGAAGAGTGCCACGAGTCCTTGACAGAAGAATGCTGTGGCTGCATAAATATATAAAAGCCCCCTGACTGCGAGAAGAAAAGTATAAACCATGTCTCTACCATGTCTCTATGACGCACTACAGACTTTCTGGCAACAGTTTCAATTGTCTCCGTAATAGTAAACAAAAGTGACATAGCAGTTATTTAAGAAACTACAATACATTAATGAACTACAATATTTTTGGGTCATATTATAGCTTTTTTTTATTTTTTTTAGAGATTGTTGCATAAAAGATAACAGCATTACACAGAAAATTAACTGACATATGTAATTGTATCGTCGGAAAGGACATTCTTTGATAATCCAATCACACATTTTCAACATTAACCTTATGAACTTTCGGCACAAAATTAACCCCACTGTGACGTAGCAGTATTTTCCAACAATTCTTTTATCTTTGATGCCGGGGGACCACAGGTGGCTCAGTGGTGACGGCCACGTGGTGATCTTTGCCATATCTTTGCCTTCCCGCCATATATCCCATATGGTTTCGAACATCGGGTGCGCTTTAGTTCTCTGTAACACCCTCCTCCTAGGGGACCATAGCCACTCAGAAACTGTTGCCGGGGACAAGTAGTGGTTATCCATGGCAATCCATTGGGGCAATTTTTGGTTGCAGAGATGTGGTATGAGCACCCGCAATTGAGCTGCCTCATAATATTTTTGAATGTCAGGGAGGCCTACCCCGCCTTTGTCTTTAGGCAGTATCAGATTAGAGTATGCTATTCTACCCCTCTTCCCCTGCCATAGAAATCTCATAATTGCCTTCTTGACCTCCATGAAAAAGTGTCGCGGCATCTGGATAGGGAGCATTTGAAAAGGGTATACAAATCTTGGAAGGCAGGTCATTTTTATTGCGTTAAGGCGTCCTAGCCAGGATCCCACCGGGCAAGGTCCGTGTGGAACTTTTTGAGAAGCGCCGGGAAGTTAGCATCGTAAAGCTCACGCAATGATCTCGTGACATATATCCCTAGATACTTTAGTTTATGGTGTTCTATCGTGAGGCCTATGGGCTGATATTTATCATTGTTCGTTTCTACAGACCCCTGGAGAGGGAAAAGTATGGATTTGGATTTATTAACTTTAAACCCCGATATGCGGCCGTATTCATCTAGGAGGTGGAGTGCTCTGGGGATGGATGCATTGGGGTTAGTCACGTGAAGGAGTAAGTCATCAGCGTACAGCGCCACTTTATATTACACTTGCCCCAGCCGCATGCCCTCTACTTGGGCCAGGGGTTCAACCGATAAGGCGAAAAGAATGGCCGAGAGTGGGCATCCCTGCCGGGTACCGCGTTTGAGCTCAAACCACCTCGAGTACCCCCCGTTGATGGCTACTGATGCTTTAGGTGAGGTATAGACTGCCTGTATACCCCTTCTGAGTTTTGGTCCTATCCCCACTGTGCGGAGAACTGCGGCTAGGAAGCCCCATTCTACTCTATCAAAGGCTTTTTCAGCGTCTATGGAGAGTAAGGCGGGGTCGTCGCACCTAGTTTGGGAGGCAGAAATTAAATGGAGCGTCTTCCTCATAGTATCTGCTCCTTGTCGCCCAATTATAAATCCAACCAGGTCGGGGTGGATAAGGTGGGTCATATGGGTCTCCAATCTGGCGGCAAGTACCCTCGTGTAAATTTTGGCGTCCAAATTAAGTAAGGATATGGGGCAATACGACCCGCATTGCTTGGGATCTCTGCCTTCCTTGGGGATGACCGTTATAAGTGCACGGACGAAAGAGTCTGGGGCAACCCCCGATTCAAGAATTTTATTGAACAACTCGGCTAGGAATGGAATAAGAAGGGTGCTGAAGGTTTTATAGAAGCCGGCTGTGTATCCGTCTTCGCCAGGGGATTTGCCTAGCGTTAGTCTATTGATCGCTCCTTGTATTTCTTCCTCTGTTATGGGGGATTCGAGGAGGGCTGAGTCCGTGGGTGCAACCTTGGGGAGACCGATGTCGGCCAGGTAATTGTCTATCTCACTGGAGTTAGGATCATTTTTGGAGGTGTAAAGGGATTCATAAAAGTCAGCAAATAATTTAGGAATAGAGGGTTTGGGTTGCCCCTGAATAGGGTCAGCGTGTGTTATCTCTGTTACCCTATGTTCCGCCCGTTGAAGCCTAAGTCTAGCTGCCAGTAGTGCGTTGGCTTTATCTCCTTTTTCATAAAATGTTTGTTTCAGTAGATGGAGCCTGCGCACTATCTGGTCATGCTCTAAGTGACGGAGTTCTTCCCGTTTTATTTTGGCCTCCTGGATCTTACTGGGGTTCGTGGTGTCACCTTCTCTAGCCTCTTTATCTAGCCGGCATATTTCGCCCCTGAGCCTGTTTTCAATGAGCGCTCTTTCCCTTTTCTTCCTGGCTCCCTCCCGTATGAGGATTCCCCTCCAAGTTGCCTTTGTTGCTTCCCATACTCCCTGTTTAGAGACTTACCCAGTATTGTTGGTTTTAAAATATTCTCTGATCTCTGTTTCCAATTCATCCTTAAAGACCTGGTCTCTCCACAGGGCCTCGTTACATCTCCATTTCCCCCCCCTAGTCGGCAAATCCTCCCAGCGAATATCAGTTAAAACCATGTCGTGATCGGACCAGGTTATTGGAGTGATTTCTGAATGCGATGTGGTGTTATACAGGTCTCTTGAGAGATAAATATAATCTATGTGAGTGAAGGTGTTGTGGGGGGCCGAAAAGAAGGTGTATCCCCTTTCCTCGGGGTGCAATTCTCTCCACACATCAGTCAGCGCATATACTTGCATCATACTAGCATAATCATTGCGATCCCCTCTTGTTTCATCATCTGTGGTTGGGTTGCCCGCCTTTCGGTCTAAGTCCCCATTCGCCTAGAGGTTAAAGTCTCCACCCAGTATAATGTGACCAGTAGCCTCCAGCATTATTTTCGGGATGGTTCTGGAAAGAAACCTGAGCTGTCCCAGATTGGGAGAGTAGATTGTGGCCAGCGTTACTTCAACCCCCCCAATAGTCCCAGTCACCAACAGGGCACGACCTTCTTCATCCGACCAGGTTTTAGTGACTTGGAATTCGATCCCCTTTTTGATAAGAATCCCCACACCCCCCTTGCGCAGTATCCCCGAGCCCCAGAATTCTATTCCACAATTTCTCCCAAAGACAGGTCTCTCTTCCCCTCTCATATATTTAGTTTCTTGAAGAAACAGAATGTCAATTTTGGCCCTCCGGAATTCCCTGGAAACCAATGATCTCTTAGTCGGGGAATTGAGTCCCTTAACATTAAGTGTCCCCACTCTCAGGGTGCCTCGTGTGTTGCCTTTAGGGTTGGCCATCTATACACAACATGAAGACATTCGCATTAGTAAGCCACCCTACCCCGGGCATCGCTTCTTCTTCCTGCACTAGTGTCTTACCCTTCCCAGCGGTGTTTAGGGAATTTGTGTCATATTTTATCTCCCTTACGTCTTGGAATCCCTTCCCCCTCCTTTCCTCCCCCCCATACAACGGCGTCCGCGCGGGTCCAGTTGATCGCACTGAACCGGCCACAAACCACCAGCAGGAACCGTTACCTCACGGTCCCTTTACTACAATAACTAGCACATGAGTCTGAGCCCTCATTACGTCCCCCTCCTTTCAAACCTTAACTTACAGCAGTTGAGCATAAGTCTTGCACTGGGTCAAAAGTAGGCCCCTTTTGAAGCATTAGCATCACGTAAGGTCTTTTGGTGCATCTCTGGTATATCTGGTTCATTTGCCCCCCTCCGAGGAAACATTGCCTCTCCGATATTTCCTCGATCCCTTAACTTTCTGTCTCTTGGGGCCTTGAAGCCTCCATTCTCTCCCTTCATTCGTCGGTGCATCTCCATCGTTCCTCTTTTCATTCGCCTCCACTAGTTCAAATATGCATGCCTTTATTTCTCGCTCAGATTGCAGCCTGATACTCGCACCATTGTGTTCAAAGGTGAGGGAGAAGGGGTAACCCCATCTGTACCGGGTGTCTCGTTCCTTTAGCCATTTCGTCAGGGGGCCACACAACCTCCTCAGGGCGACTGTCATAGCAGACAGGTCCTTTGTGCTCCATTAAGAGTGATGACACCTCCGCGCCTCACTTTCTCGAGGATCTTGGCCTTGTCCTGGTATCTGTGGAAGCGGGCGAGGACCGACCTCGGTCCTCCCGCCGGGCCGCCGGCCCTGTGGATCTGTTCTGTCCTTGGTTCGTCGATCTCGTCGTCAGCAACCAAGATCTTAATAATATCATGGAGTGTTGATCTTAGGCCTTTCTCTGTCTCCCTGTCTTGTTCCGGGATTCCGAAGAAGCGAAGGTTGTTTCGTCGCTCCCGGTTTTCCAAGTCGTCCATCTTCAACCTGTAGTCCTCCTCCCTCCGCTCGAGTTCCGTTATCCTATGTTCCAGTTGTGTCTCCATGGTGTCTATCAAGGTTTGGTTGTTTTCCACTCCGTCCAGTCTATCCTCGATCTTGTCCATGCGTTGAGTGATCCTATCGATTTTGCCGCCTATGTTGGCCCCCATATTCTTTATCTCTGCCAATAATGCCGCAACATCGTCTTTTGTGGCGGCTGTGTCCCCCTGTGTTGCCGCTTGAGTTGCCATTTCGGGGGTAGTAAGTTTGCCGGAGGGGGGTGCGTAGGTGTACGTAGCTAATTTTTCTCTTGCTTGCATATATTCCGATGTCCCAGCCCTGCGTGTAATGGGAGTGGGGTTTGGACTCACTGGTTGCGCCGTGTGTGCAACGGTAGCTTGTTCGTGGTGCTCCCACACAGCGATTCCCGACCTTAGGGAGCTGGCTGGATGCCCTAGTTCGGTCGCAAAAAGTTTGCTACCTGAGGTGGCACACGCCCCTGGTACGGGGCCCAACCCTCAGTCCTGGTAGCTTTCCCGTGAATTGAGAAATTTGGTGTAAGATCTCTCGATCTGGCTGAGCAGAGGGACCCTCTGGTCGGAGTTTTTCGGCGGGGGCAGGAGGGCCTCAGTAGTCAGTACCCGCGGCCCTGATGCGACTATGATCGTAGAGCGCGGGAACTGCGTATGAAGTGTCCACCCCACGCCATATGATGTGCCCCCATTCCACTCAGTTGTCGTGTGTAGGTTCCTCGAGGGCTCTCCTGGGGGGAGGGCAGCCGCACCTTCGGGCGCGTGAACACTTCACTCTGTTCACTGTAGCGGACGCTAGGCCCTGTCACCTTGCCGGGGAGTGTCGCCCATAGGCCTTCGCCAGTAGTATGGGGTTATGCTGGCTGCTCAAAAGGAGGCCCCGCTCCGCGTGGTGTGTCCTGATTCTGTCCGGTTATCATGCACAGCTTCTTCAGGGGCCCTCCTGGGTGCGTGGGTACTCCACTTAACTCGCCGGGGTGAGCGCTGGGCCTTGTCTCCCTGCCGGAGACTGTCGTTTGAGGGCCTTGTGCGCTACGCGGCCCTCAGCAGGAGTAGGGGGAGGGGGAGGAGTAGGCCTTGTTGCGCCAGGGATGTGCTGGAGGCTTGAAATAATGCTGTCGCGGTTCGCGCAGTAGCACGGAGCAGTTTTGCGGGCTCGCATGGACAGAAGGAGAGGGACGGTCGCCTACCTTATCCAGTTGAAGGGGGCCCGTCCGGGTCCAGCCCACGCGGCCGTCAGCACCGAGGCAATTCTCAGCTCACAGAGCCCGGCCGGTCAGACTGGTTGGGGCGAACACGAGTTCTGGAAGGGTTCTCCTGGGAGCGCAGAGTAGAGGCCCAGGGCAGTCTCTCTCACCAGGGTCGGTGTTCGCTTCGTCCGAGGAGGCCGTGCGGGTCAGCTTTCCCCTCCAGCGTAGGCCAGCAGGGCTTCACTTCAACCATGTAGCTGCGCAGGTCGCGGCCAGGGGCTCCTGACATCTTCGCCTTTTTCTAAGCGAGGGCACCTCCGATTTTAGTCAGGTTTTTTTCCTGGGTAGGGGGGTCACCTTCCCATGCCTTATGCTCTGTCGCCATGTCCGGGGGGGGCCGCAAAGTGGGGGCTCAGGACCACTTTCAGGACCTCAGGTGCAGAGCTCACATGGAGAGCGGGCTCATCCGTGCGCCCCCTGGTGGCCGATCCATATTACAGCTTTTAATGCTCATTGGAAGACAATGATAGGTGACCTCAGCAGCTTATTGCTTTGACTACTCATTCGTAGAAAATGACAGGTGACCTCAGCAGCTTCTTGCTTTTAATGCTCTGATTGGTAGAAAAAGAGAGGTGATCTCAGCAGCTTTTTGCAGCTGGCTCTGATTGGTGGAGAAGACGTCCAAGTACTATTTATGTAGTGGGTCTAGAGGGTTGGGACCGGAGATGAGCTGAGCCTGTGAGCATACCTGAAGACTGGCATAAGAGGCAGCAGAGGGCTGGAGGACTGAAGCAGACTGGACGCTCCCTTCATGCAAACCAATGCAGGGGTAGGAGGAATCTACCTCTTTTTTACTGGCTAGAATTTCAAGCCCATGAAATCGATTTATTTGACTTTTTGAGTGTCACAAAGGCGCTACTATTAACCTTTTGAGTAGATCTACTACTTTTTCAGAAGAACTACATTCTCCCACCTCCATTCATCTCCCTTCCTTCTATCTTCTAAGGAGTAGCGAGTATGAATGTTTAACTCAGTTTTCTATATCACTTCAGGAAAGAGGAGGGGTATAGAAGGCAGATCCTTCCATGAAGTGCCTAATGGGATCTGATGAGGCAGGCAGTTACTTCTGAAGTGGCTAGAATGCCCCTGATAGCATTAATTGGTCTTGAGTAGATATAGAGCTAATAACAATGATAGCTGCCTACTCATAAATAACGTTTTGCATACTGTGTTATATTTAGTGACTATAACGGTAGCAATGTTTCTTTATTAGTTATTTCTAGTAACTAAAAGATGTACTTTATACATGAGAGTTTAAGAAGCATTAATTGAGTGTTCATCACTGAGAAGTTTATCAGAAGTATTTGACCAAGAACATTAAGTGTGTGGTATCTATTTCAATGTATTGTGTATTGATGTGTTATATATCGCACATGCCACCTAACACACTTATGAAGGCTTACTGGATGGTGTGAGAAGTGGACTATCAATAACATATATGTGATACTGGTAAACCCCTCCTGGGCAGATGAAAGCGTGTATACACCTACTGCAGGGGTTGTTGCGTTCTCTCTTTTTTGATGCACAGTGATGGGTATATGATTTTCCCTACCCCTACTCCTACCAAAGACCCTGCAGGGGGGCCCTTGGACACCCACCTGGGGGTGGAGGGATGGCACTTGAGGTAGGGGTGATAAAAATCACATCAGAAGGTGAGAAAAAGAGGTATCCATTTGATTGTGCATAGGTGGAAGGAGCACTTCTTCATTAATGCATTGACTTGTGGTTCAAGTGTTAAGTCGTTGTCCATTAATATTCAGAGACTTTTAACTCCTTTGGAAGATTCAGGTCAATTTTCCCCATTTCACTAGGTAATGGGATGTTATGTTGGTTTGACGGGTTGTTGGGCGTGATCATGATTTCTGTTTTGTGCAGATTGATTTTAAGGCTGTTGGTGCTCATCCATTTGCTTATTTCTGTGAAGCAGTTGATAAGGGTATTGACTGGTTCTCCAGTAATGCTAATGTTAAAGATGATTTGTGTGTCACCTGCGTAGTTGTAGATGGCAAATCCATATCTTTTGATGAGATTGATGAGGGGTAGTCATGTATATGTTGAAAAGTAGTGGCGAAAGAGATGAGCCTTGTGAGACTTCAGAGATTGGTGCGCTTGGTGCTGTGCTGAAGGGGGTTAGACAGGTTGTTTTTGTTCTTTCTGTAGAAAGGACTTGAACCATAGTAAAGCCTTGTTGCTGATCACTATTTCTTGGAGTCTTTTCATGAGAGTTTTGTGGTGGACTGTGTTGAAGGCTGCTGATACATCTAGTAGTATTAGTGCAGAGGTGATTTTGGGGTCGGTGTTAGTTTTTAGGTCATCCTTGATGGATAGTATCTCTGTTTCCATTCCTCTTACAGGTCTGAAAATGACTTGTGCCTGCTCTAGTGTTCGATTGCTTTCTAAGTGATCCAGGACTTGTTCGTACATATAGCTTTCTGGAAGTTTCACCAGGTAGGAGATTTTTGAAATAGGTCAGTGGTTGGTTAGTCCTGTGTATTTTCCGAGGGGTCTTTAAAGAGCGGTTTAATGAATGCTGCTTTGAAGCTTTGTAGTACATCTCCTGTTTCCAGTGAATGGTTAAGGAGGTTCTGGAAGTATTCTGCAGGTGTTTTCTGGGTGATGATAGGTTTGTAGATTTGTGGTGGACAAAGGTCTGCTGGTGTTCCTGCTTTGCTCGTTTGATTCACTAGGTTGGTGAATTTTTCTGTCATAATTGGTGAGAAGTAGTTTAGTCTTGTGGTTATTTCCAGGTGGTGTTGTTGGTGCTCTTGTGCATACTCTTGATGACTTGCTGGATATTTGAGATTTTGTTTTTGAAATTGTTCACAATTTCATCACTCAGTTTCTGAGAGGGAGTGGGTGTGTTGTTGCATGCTGTCAGGTTTCTTATCTCATTGATGATGCTGAACATCTCTTGCTGGGTGTTGCTTGCTTTTGTGATGTGTTAGTACAGTTTAGCTTTTTTACTTTGTGGATTTCTGCTTTGTATAGTCACATCTGTCTTTGGTATGTAATTTCTTTTGCTGGTCATAATTTGTCCTCCCCTCTTGTTGAAGTTTTCTTTTTTCATTTTCTTCAGGGCTCTGGGGTGAGGCTTGGACCATCTTGCCATTGTTTTCTTTTGCGAAGGGGTGAACTGTTTTTATGGTGCGATACCACCTAGTGTTTTTGTAATAAATGTTTGGGATTGTCTCAGTTCTTTCTTCTATGCTGATGGACTGTAAGTCAGTTCTTGGTGATTTCATGGATTGTAGTCTGGTGTTGAGGTCCATGGTGATTTCCAGTTTCTTTTCTGAGTTGGAGAGTTTTCTTAGAAGGTTAGCTTGTATTTGCGTTAGGGAGTGGATCATGTAGAGTATTATGAGGTTATCACTCCAGAGAATATGCATTGGTGGTGGGCCCTGCCAAGTGGTTTGCTCCATTCACCATTTTGTTAAGATCAAAAGGTCACTGATAGTTGAAATGTTAGTGTTTTTTCTGAGTTAATGTTTTCTTATTCAAAACAGATATTGAAATTTAGTATGATCAGGTGGCCATATTGTACGGCAATGTTGGTAATGGCGTCTACAAATGTGTCTGTGAAAGGAGGGTTGTTGGAGAGTAGTCAATAGATGTATAGGAATTAAAGGCTGGTTTGGCGCTCCAAGGGTAGGTGGAAGGAAGAGTGATTTACAGTTTAGGATGTTTAGTGAAGGTGCTGTTGTGATCTTTAGGTTGTCTTCATGTGCAGTGACAAGACCTCCTCCTTTTTCTCCTTCTCTGTTAGCTTGTTTCAGTTTGAAGTTATTGGTTAGGGATTTGTGTGTATCTACCTTAAATTCTTGTGTTAGCCAAGTTTCGTTGAGGAGTAGAATGTCCGTTCCACCATTGCAGAGGAGATTGTATTTCTCTGTGGTGTGTTTTCACATTGATCTGGTGTTGACTAGGTTGCAGTGAATCATTTAGTTTCTTTGGGTTTGTTTTTGCTTTGAAGCGTGTGTCAGTAATTTGATTTGGTATTGGTTAATCTTTCCTTGTGACTCTACATTTGGTTTTGCTATGCAAATTGTTTGGGAGATTTTTGTTGTTTCAATTCCTTTGTTTGGTACTACTAGAAGATTGCATTTTGGGTTGATGTGGTTTTCAGAGTTGCCTGTCTGCTCATGTTGATGAGATTTGTTCTCGCACAAGTTGTTTTGTGATGAATCGTGTGTTGCGGTACCTTGGTTCAATTGTGACCAGACCTTGCAATGGCAAAATACAAAAGAGAAAAAAGAAGGAAAAAGCCTCCTAATTGCAGACTATGAACAAAAGCATTTCAACCAACAGGCAGAAACAGAGTTGTAAACCCTGATGCGGTGGAAAGGAACTCAGTAACCTATATCACTTGGTGATGGACAAAGCACAATGGAATGATGAAGCAGTAGCCTTTTATCTTGGCTTTAGAAAAGAATTAAAAGATGCCTTAGCATTGGTAGTGGACAATACGGTTAACCTTACAGATAAACCAACAAAAGCTTACTAGGGAAAAGCGACAAATGTGCAGGATCTCAGAGAAGTAACATGTGGCCAAGACCTTTTCAACCAACTCCCACAACACAGACTTTAGAACCGCATGGCCCATGCAAATTATAATTGTTAAAATAACATTAACCTTGCTGAAAAAGAACAAACAAGACAGCTAGATGTATCTATTTATTGTGGACAGTGTGAGGGGTCAGAAATGTGAAACGGACACAAAGGTAATGTTTTTTAAAGGTTTGCCATTTATTCAAAATACACAGGGGTTTGGATAAACGCATAACTTTCCCTGACCTAATAGAGAAGTTCCTGCCTAGCAAACTAAAGAAAAATGACCTAGTGTACAAAATATCTCTGGCCCTCACACTAATGCACACACTACAATTTTACAAGGAAAATATGTCTAACTTCAGTTCAGAAAAACTATTCTGTAATTCAAACTTCAAAGTCATTGAAAGCAATCCTTGCGACTAGGGTTCTATTCCCGTCCCCTGGATCAATTCAGCACCACTTGGATTAAAGTTCTGATTTAACAATGTTATCTTCAAGGTGATATAAAAGTCCTTTTCACCACTGTGTCTTTCTCTGGGATACACCAAATGTCTCTTCCACAATGTTTGGTTGAGAATGCGAAACAACTAATGGTTTTCCACAATATACCCCTTGACAGGATGATTAACCCTCTTTCACAAACACAAGTTAAAAAAAATACAATTGTTCTGTTACCACATACCCCTTCTTCAAAAGACTACTTCTTCTCAAAATTAGCACTTGACTCTTTCTCAGTACTTCTTCTTGAAATGTAACAATATTGTCAGGATAGCAAAACTCAACTTGTTTTAGTGATGCAACTGCTTGTCAAACAATTTATAAAGTAAATTAATTCTTCTTAATTCAACAAAGGTTCTTTCAATACATCTTCTGCCACAAAGGTATTTTATCAAACCAGTGCCTTCGTTCCTGGTGCACTCACCTGCCAGGACTAACCACTACAAGCCCTTTCCTGGTGTACTCGCCTGCCAGGAAGAAAACTCCTACAACTACTTTTCAAACTGGATGGCAATATTGATTCCCAGATTCTCCTCACCAATATCTCTTGGAAGGAGGGTTGAACAATAACTGCCTTTTATAGAGCCGTGACTCTTGATAACTTCTTGTGTTCCAGTTTTACCTTAACTGCGAACAAATGATAGAAGAACCTTCTTCACAGGAACTCCCAATATCTTCTTGACTGATAGCAGTTTGTGTTACAAGCTTCTCTAGTTGAAATCCCAAAAAGTAAGAGTTGCGCCTTTGTTGCCTTGGTATGGCTTCACAGTCTCTTGGCTGTTGGCAATATGAAATATGAGCTTTCCCAAAAGTATATCTTGGGAAAGGGGATTAATGTCTGGGTTGCTTTATTGTGGTTTACTCACAACATTTTGGCTGTTGTAATGCTGTTTATGAACTTTCCCCAGTGGATGTCTTAGTATGGATTTCACATAGCCCCTTGGCTGCGGATATTACTGGTTAGAAGCTTTCCCCACTGGTAATTCACTTAAAGTCTCTTGACAATCTCTTGGCTGTCGGTTGTACTGGCTAGAGGCTTTCCCCACTGGTAATTCGCCAAAAGTGTCTTGGCTGTTTATAATGCTGGTCATAAGCTTTGTCCTCTTTTGGTTTCTTACTATGGAACTTATGCCTTCACCGCTTTACTTTGTCACTGCTTTAATTTATCAATGGTTTGGTATTCACAATTGTTGCATTGTGACAGCTTTCATGTTTGGAGCGCCCCGGAATCAGCATTTACACTCAGCCAGCTCACTGGTTCTCTGTGGTGGCTCCCTCTTGCTGTCTGGCATCACAAGGGCCTCCGATAAGTTGCGCGTCAGTCTTCTGGAGTTCTTGCGCAGTAGCTGCTCCATTGATCTTCTGCAATTTCACCAGCCTGCCACACGCTACGCCGGAAACTCCTCCTCAACTGGGCTTCTTCTCAGTACGCCACCCCTCTGCGCATACTCTGCAATTTGTGGGCACTTCGGCTGGCGGCTTCTTTCCGTGGCAACTACTGCACCTCGGGTGGCTTTAGCATCCTCAGCTATGCCTCCTGCAGGAAATATACCAAAATGTCGCCTCCAGAATTCCAATTGCCGAAAATTCTGACAATTCTTTGGACCCTCCTTATACCACATATATATGTTGGGGGTATGGGATATAATACAATTATGGGGGGCTTAGAGGGTGTCCACACACATATGTATGTGGTGAAAAGGGGGTTGAAAAAAAAATGAAAACCAAGTTGCCATTTTTGCCCGTCATAACTCTGAGGGTTGCAGTAATCACTGAGATCCCTCTTGCATGGCCCTCCAGTACTCCTTGCACTTCTTCCCCTGCTTCACCTTCATTTCCCAGCTGTGCCTCATCTTGGGTATTAAATATTCAGCTGAGGTACTTTGAGTGGCAACAACTAGACCGCACCTTTGAATATTCACCATTCTGAATCCTCGTTGCCTCTGAGCTCTTCTTCCTCGTTTCATTATTGTTAGCATTATGGGATCTGAAATCCATAGAAGAATGTATGACATTAGGTTGTTCCCTTTTAATTTGAGTTAATCCATTCTGCTTTATGAACTGAGTTGTTAGAATAGGGGGAGTTTTGGAAATAATCTGTAATTCCACATTGGAGTGAGGATTTCTCATTAAGACAGAATTATGACAATTCAAGGTTCTCATGTTTAATTCCTGACCTTTTGAGGTACCAACTTTGTTCTATTTAAATGACTTTTTATGACAGGTTCTTTGGGCATTGTTATTGGAGGGACTGGTGCATTGATAGCACGCCATTAGGTATCTGGGAATGATTTCACTTTCGTCCTCCGAGGAAGATGAGTACTGTGTCTCTCCTAACGGAGTCACCCCCGCCCCCCAGATAGCCTTCTCCTCCCATGTGATCCTTCCCCCTATACCACCCCCAGGGTTAGGATCAGGTAGAGGCTGCCTAACCCTGGCCACATGGGAGGAGACTTTAGACTGAGGTTTGATGATGGCTCTGCAGAACTCATCACAACAGGCAGGCCATTTTCTGTGAGAAAATGTCCACGGTTGTTGGGAAAAGCCAGTGCTCAGTCATGAAGATCACATTTCTTTTTTCAGGTATTGTTAGCTCTCATTGTGGTTTCATTGCAATGGTAGGATTCATTGATTCAGGATCATATGGGGAGTCTATGGCTGTACAGTTTGCTAAAAGATTAAAGGATCCTGTGAATACAAAAACTACTCCAGAAACAATCAGCTAGGATATTCATCTAGAAAATACACACATATTCATGGCTGCTAAGATCGGGCATGTAGAAGCCATCCGGCTTGACATAATGTTAATTCCAAATTGTCCAGTGATATTAGTGACATCATAGTTGCAAAAATAAAACCCATTAACAAATTGGGTAAGCCAGCAGACAGAACTATCTGTGCTATAGTTGTAACAAAATTGCTGGACAATACCACAGACAGACCACACTCAAGCCTTAATTTGTATGATAGATAAGCAACCAGAGAAGGTAGACAAGACACCAACACATTAACAAGAGTTCCTTGGTGTATTTTCAGAACGGGAAGCAGAAAAACCTCCTCCCACATTGGACATATGATTGCCCAGTTGACTTAATAACTGGTATAAAGATATCCATGGCTGAACATATGCTCTGACAGCAAAGAAAGATGAGGAACTTAGGAAGAACGTAGCAGAGAATTTGAAGAAGGGCTTTGTTAGGTAGTCTCTACTAAGGGCATCCATCTTTTTTGATCCCAAAGATGGAGGGAAGAAAAGGCAGTGGATAAACTAAAGAGAAGTGAATTCCATCACAATCTATACAAAATATCTATTTCCGCTAATCAAAGTGCTTATTGACCAAATAAGGCCTGGGGAAATATTTTCCTTATTAGATTGGAGAGAGGCCTGGAATCTGATAAGAATTAGGCGAGGGTATGAGTGCAAGACAGCATTCAACATGAAATATGGATGCTTTGAATATCTGGTAAGGCTCCTTGGGCTCTGTAATGCGGCAGCAACATTTCAATATTTAATAAATTACACATTCCGAGTCATCCTAGATACATTTGTTATTGTATAGCTCAATAAAATATGGGTATTCTCTAACTCACAAAAAGAGTACCAACAACATGTGTGAGAGGTCCTAAGAAGGTTCAGAAAAAACTGTCTTTATGCAAAATTGGGACAATGTGATTTTAAAATTACAGCATTAGATATCTTAGGATTTCATATTCAACAGACATTATAAGAATGAATACTGGAAAGGTTAAAACAGCAAAGGAGCGGACAACTTCCCAGTCACTTAAAGACATTCAAATTTTTCTGTAGCATGTATAGACATTTTATTGGAAACTTCTCAGAAATAGTACAGCCTATTTCCACACTAACCAAGAAGGATGTCAAGTTTCAGTTTGGCCACCAAGAAGAAGAAATGTTCAGTATATTGAAAAAAACATTTACTTGAGCTCCTATTTTGCAGCACCCAAATCTGGAGTTACCATTTATAGTTTAAACAAATCCACCAGCATTAGCCATTGGCGTGATTCTAACACAAAGGCAACTGTTGTCCAGTGAAATTCATCCAGTAGCTTCTTTCTCAAGACCAGAGTTGCACTTTAGTATTTATGATAGAAAATTGTTGGTGATAAAAGAAGTATTTGTGCATTGGATATCCTACCTTAAAGGAACCACCATGCATGTGACTCTATGGACAGATCATAACAGTCTGAGGTTTCTACGCACAATGAAATGCACAAATCATAGGCATGTATATAAAATAAAAAAGATCATGGCGGGCCCGAATATACTGTACCCCCAAAAAAAGTCTTTAATGTGCTCACCTAAATGAGGACACTAGACATGCAAAGGCAACAAATGAAAGTGGTATAATACATTTTAACAGTGTAACACAGAAAAATAATCAAACATATGTTAATAAACACAAATTCTTCGTACATTCTACAAACGATGAATCATACAAGTGCGAGACGGCCCCTTTGCATTTTATAGGAGCCATATTAAAATATACATGCTTAATTAATCAGCTGGGTAAACAGTGTGCAAGATAAACACTGTATGGTTGTTAGGTTGTCGACACAACGTATTTCGACCCATAAGAGCAGTTGACGTGCTGTAGTTGGATGGGCCTTCATCAAGACAGTCAATTGAAATAGAATGTCATTGGATGGAATCTCCTGTCGTGCTCTACAAAGAAAAAATATAGAACTGTTAGTAGATGTGGGTAGTATATTCGGGTTTCTTCTGGAGGCATTGCTGAATAGGACATGTCCTCTAAAAACTCATGCACATAGGAGCTAAATTCGGAAAGCTGTGTATCAGGAATCTGCAATACACAGAAGGGTTATTTAATGCTAATAATTAATAATGCGGCGCCACAAAGTCCCTTGTAATGACAGGGGCAATGGAATATCAATGTTACCTGTCAGTGACGCCTGAGTCTGGAGACCGCTGTACAAGTATGGGATTCCGGATGTTCTGTGGGACATTGAAATTAGTTAGAAAACGGGTCCTAAAAAGGAACTTGGTCATAGACTTAACAAAATATGTCTGCACTTACCCAGAAAGGGGGCAGGCTAGACTAAGAGCTTCTGATTTGACAAACCATCTTCCTAAAGGGAAAAAGGGTAATGCTCAAACAGGGATACATAAGGATCTACGGTGTGAATTAAAGCTAACTGGCATTGACATATACGGAGGGCCGAGAAGTGCGGTGTAGCCTCTGAAAGTTGGAGCAATGTGCATCCCTGAAAGGGCTGTGTAAGTGGCTAACAATGGCGTGCGAGACGAAATGCCCCGGTGGAAGTGTGAACAAAGCCAAACGCAAGAAAAGTTCCAGCAATACGCGTTAAGGTGCGTGTCCAAATCATGATGGTAATCTAAAGAGGGCATGGTATCAACAGCAGATATCCATGACAACAGATGCAAGTTTCAAAAACCTTTTTTTTTAAAAAACTTGTTTGTTAGTTTTACATAAATAAAACAAGAGAAATAACATTGAATCTTATAACATTCCCCTCACCCTCCCTCCTCCCTCCCCTCGGATCGAATAGAATCATATTGTCCCAGGTTCCTATTATGCGTTGAAAATGTCTGAAACTTTGATATTATGGGGGCACCATTGTTCCATAAAGTCTGACTGAAGGTATTGCAAGGTCCCTTCCCATTCTTTTACGAATTTGTCTCCAGTTCCTTGAATTTTGTGGGTGATTTTCTCCATTGTTATATGGGCCCATACTTTCTGTAGCCAAGTATAGGCCAGTGGGGTATTCTTGTTCTTCCAATTTTGTGCAATGGTGGTCCTTGCCGCTATGAGTAGTCCCATAAAGCTTCTCCATTGCGATTTACTGTATTGCCTTACTGTATCATCTCTAAGTCCGCAAAGCCACACCTCCTCCCCGATCAACCCCACATCCAGGAATATTTTGCCCATTTCACTTTTAACTTCTTCCCAAAAGGGTTGAATGCCTTTACAGTCCCACCATATGTGTCTCCATGTTCCCACTTCGTCACATCCTCTCCAGCAGTGGTTTGGCATGTTTGGGTACATTGAATGGAGCCTCTCTGGAGAATAATGCCACTGTGTCATAATTTTGACCCACATCTCCCTAGTTTGTGCCGAGCGGGTCATCCTGGGGATCTGCTTCCATAGGTCTTCCCACTGTCTATCCGTTGGTTCCTCCCCCAACTTTCTGCCCCACTTTACTCTGTATGACCATTTAATGTCTTCCCCTTGTGTGTTTATGTATTTGTACAGAGTTGAAACACACTTTTTTTCCCCCGTGTTGGAGATGATGTATGTCTCGAACCCTGTAAGGTCCCTGGTTGCTGCCTCAGTGATTGTCGGGGAGTTTAGCCAATGTTTTAGCTGTTCGTATCTGTATCTATCACTTTTGGAGTTATGCTTGCCTACAAAGCAGGATTCTAGTGATATTATTTCCTTGTCTGCGAACATCTTGCCTATTTTAGTAATGCCCGCCTTCTCCCAGCTGTCGTACGCCCCTTGTTCCATCCCCGGTGGAAATTGTGGATTTCTGCAGATGGGTGTAAAGGGTCCCATTGCTGTGGTCATTATACCTTTTCGTGTTTGGCAATCCCATGCTTCCAACGTGGTCTTCATTATTACGCTTATCCCTAAGTTTTCATGTCTGTGCTGCCTCTGTTTCCAGAGAAGTTCTACCAGTGGGGTCCTCGCTACTGCTCTGTCTTGTTTGGCCCATATTTGCTGCGGATTCTCCCCCACCCACTCCCTCAGGACTTTAAGCTGTGCTGCCTGATAGAATTTTTTAAAATGGGGGAGCGCCATCCCCCCTTCTCTGGTTGGGGCTGTGAGGACCATCCTCGCTATTCTAGGGGTTTTTCCCTTCCATACAAAGGACAATACCAATTTTGTTAAGGTTTTGAAGAACGTGTCTGGGACACCCACCGGGAGAGCCTGAAAATAATATAGTACCCTTGGGAGGATGGTCATCTTGACTGATTGAATTCTACCCCACCAGGATATCTGTAGTGGGTTGCATCTGCCTATTTCCCTACGGATGTTTGCAATTAGCGGCGGGTAGTTTTCCCCATAGAATAGTTCAATTTTTGGAGGTACAATTATTCCCAGATATTTTATATCTTTCTCTACGATCTTAAGGTCCAGTAGTTTTGCTTCCCTTTCTATGTTTGCTCTGTCCCCTGCCCGAATTAGGATCTCTGATTTTTTTCTATTAATCTTTAAGCCTGAGATGGCCCCATAGTTTTCTAATTCTCTCACCGCCGTTGACAGTGTAGATTCGGGGTCTTCTAGGGTTATTAACATATCATCCGCATACGCAATCACTTTATGTTGCTGACCTGCCATTCCTATCCCTTTAATGTGTAATGATTCCCGTATTTTTATTAGGAGGGGTTCTAAGAACAGATCGTACAGCAAAGGTGAAAGGGGGCATCCCTGTTTCGTTCCTCTCGAAATAATTACCTTATCCGTCACCTCGCCATTAATGACTATTCTACTGGATGGGGAATTATAGTTCGCTCTAATGCTCGCAATATACTGTTCCCCAAACCCCATGCACTCCAGAACTTTAAATAATATTGACCACTCCACCCGATCAAAAGCCTTCTCGGCGTCTATTGACAGTAGTACGGCTGGGGTGTGGGTTATACCTATTTTTTCCACTAGATGGGCGAGCCTCCTTGTGTTGTCGTGGGTTTGCCTGCCGGGAATAAAGCCTGATTGATCTTCACTAATCAGTTTAGGGAGAAGCGGGGACAGCCTTGTTGCCAGAATCTTCGTGTATATTTTCGCATCTAGATTAATTAGGGAGATTGGTCTATATGATGCAGGGTTTATTGGATCTTTACCCGGTTTGTGAAACACCAGCACCTTCCCTTCATTCATTGTGGGGGTCACATTACCGCTATCCTTAAATGAGTTCAAGAGCCTTGTTAGGATCGGGGTCAATATATCTGCATATTTTTTATAAAATGGGGCCGTGAACCCATCTGGGCCTGGAGCTTTGTTACTTGGGAGTCCTTTTATTGCTTTACTGACTTCCTCTTCACTGATAGGGGTCTCTAGTGACAGTTTGTCCTCTTCTGATATTTTCGGTATCTTTAGGGCCTCTAAGTATGAAACTTGGGCGTTTGTATTGGGGCGTTCTGTGGAGTAGAGAGTTTGATAGTATTGCCTCAGTGCTTCCCCCATGTCGTGTGTGCGTGTTTGGATGTCACCCTTCGCATCGCATATGGCCTTAATCGTTGTTTCTTTCTGTTTTGCCCTAAGTTGTCTCACCAGGAGTCTGTCTGCTTTGTTCGCTCTTATATAATATCTCTGTTTCAGATATAGTAGGTTCCTTTCTGCGTCCTTCGTGTGTAGCATCTCTAGTTGGCCCTGTGTGTGTTTCAGTGATTTTTTTAATATCTTAGTGGGGTGTGTCAGCATTTTCTCTTGGATATCTTCAATTGTTTTTTCCAGTTCTTTTTCCCACAAAAACCTTTGTTAATCTCTCGTGATTTTCAACGCTATCATCTTTGCCCTCAGAACTGCTTTAAACGCATCCCAGACTGCGCTCATTACGACCTCCCCGTTGTCATTTTGTATGAAGTATTCCTCTATCATTTCCCTTATGAATTCCCCTGTAACTGGGTCCTGGATCAACTCCCACCCCCAGAGCCCATTCTTCCTCCCTGTAAGAGTCACGTCTAACCATAGTGGGGCATGGTCCGAGAGGGCTATTGCGCCCTTATCTAGCCCTTGGATCTTTCCCAGTAGTCCCACCGACACCCAGTCTATCCTAGACATAGAATTGTGAACATGTGAGAAATATGTGTACCCCCTCTGCTCACCCTTCAGTTTCCTCCAAACATCATTCAGGGCCATATGGTCCATTTGTTGTCTCAGACGCTTTGATGGCGCCACCTGGCCATGTGTGTTTCCCGTACTCCTATCTAGATGTGGGTTCCACGCCATATTAAGATCCCCCCCATAATCACTTCCCCTTTAGCATAGTCTTCCAACTTCGATAAAACGTCTCTGAGAAAGCAATCCTTTCCCTGATTGGGTGCATATATTGAGGCGAGTGTTATGCGATATCCCTCAATTTCCACATTGGCGAAGGCATATCTTCCTTCTTTATCTATGGTTGTATCCAGGAGTTTAGTGTCCTTTCCTTCTTTCACCGCTATCAGCACCCCAGCTTTTATTTCAGTTGCCGTTGCCAGTGCCCATATTTTGTATCCTTTTATCCGTATTTTCTGCTTATCCCTTGTTCTAATATGGGTTTCCTGGAGAAGTAGTATATCTGCCTTCCCCCTTTTGAACTGTTTCTCCAGTTTCGCTCTTTTTGTTGGGTGATTCATGCCCCTAATATTGTAGGTCAATATGCGTATCATCCCCATTCTGTTATGTTCGTATGCCGTTGCATCGGGTCCCCTTCTGTACTTGTTTCATTTCTTAGATTCTTCCGATCCTGTCCCCTCCCTTGAACTTCCCTTCCCCCCCAACTTTGAACTTTAAACAAACCAAACTGTCCCCCGAGTAGGGCGAGGGTTCCTATTGACGCTAGGGCGTTGCGCCCTTCTCTTTCTGCCCTCCATACCCTCGGGAGGTATGTTATGGGGAATCCTAAACCCCATTGACCCATTGGTCTTCGCCGAGTCCCAAACCGTCGGTTCTTAACCCGACCGCCAACTGTGTGTTGTCCGTTCAGCTCCGCTCTCCTCCCTCCCCCCGACTGGGTTTCAAAATCAGCCGTTCAATGTCAGTTCCCCAAGCTGTGGATTCCCTGGATTCTTCATGGTACTTTTCTCCGGGTTTCCCTCCCTGCGTTTGACTTCTTTTGCGTGTTTGTTTCCCAGCCCATTGGTCTTCTCGTTCGGTCTCTCCTGTTTGACGTCTCCCCCCGTTCCATCTCTTCATCTTGAAGTCCCATAGTGCTGAGGCCTTCTTCCACCGTGGTCACTCTTCTCTGTTTTCCTTCCCATATAAATAGCAGTCCAAATGGGAAGGTCCATTTGTAGCGGATTTGTTTTTCTATTAACACTTTCACCAGTGGGGCCATTGCTCTTCTTTTTTGGAGGGTTACTAGAGCTAGGTCCTGATACAATTGGATGTCTTGCCCATTCATTTTAATATGCTCCATTTCCCTGGCTCTTCTGAGGATCTGTTCTTTCTGCGGGTAGGAGGAGAGAGCCATTAGGACATTGCGTGGTCTCTCCCCTGGGGCCCCAGATCTTTTTGGTCCTACCCTGTGGACTCTGTCAACTCCGATATCATCAGTGTCTTGCATCCCCAGTATGTCTCTGAACACCTCCTTTACCGCCTCTTTCAGATCTTTGTCTAGCACTGATTCCGCCATGTTCTTGATTCGAATGTTGGAGCGTCTAGAGCGGTTCTCCAAGTCCTCACATTTTATTTCCAAGTTGTGTTTGGAGTGTCACCAAATGTTCTTGCGTTTCGCTTGCTTGTCTCGTGTCTTCTTCAAGGCTTTGCACAGTTTTTTCCACTATGTCAGTTCTCTCTTCTAGATTGTTAAAATCGATTCTCATGTCTTGTACCGCTTGTTTCATTTCATTCTTCATGGTTGCAAATTGTTCTTGAACTGTGGACATACATTTTTCTTGCAAGTCCATGAACCAGGTTTGCATATCTTCCCTAGTCAATGGTTGTTGTTGCTGGGATAGTGATTCTGCCTCTCCCATGGGCTCTCCCTGGGTTCTCCCTCCCGATTGTGATGTCCCCACTGTTGACCACATTTGTAGTATGTCTGCGCCTTGTTTCGCAGATTGAGGTGTCTGTTGGATGGGGTTCACCTTCCCTTTTGCTCTTGACATGGTAGAGTGTCTCGTTCGTGTGTCTATGGGGCTTCTGCGCCCTCGTGTAGCCCTCCGGTAGGTCCTTCACCAGTTCCGTTCCTCAGTTATGTGCTTGCGAGCGGGGGTTCTTGCTTTAGCTGGGCGAGTTGCCCACGATTCCGCTCCCTCCCCCGTCATCTCGCAGTGCCTAAATGTTAATGGCAGCTTCGTTTCTCCTTTAATGTTTTCCCTCTGCTCTTCACCCTCTGGCCCGTGGGGGAAGAGGCCTCTCCTTGGGTCGGGCCTACGTGGGGAGGGTCTTGTGTAATGTATCCTTTGGGACTGGGGGGATCCCCGATCAAGTTTATGCCGGAGTATTTGCGCCTTGCAGGGATTTTGTTATGATAGTTTTTGTCTTTGTCTTGACTGCGTCCTTTTAGGTCCCCCCCGGGGTAGATATCTGTCCTTATGTGCGCTGGCAGGTGCTTAATTTACTCCCCCCTGGGTTGGCTCACCTTTTCCACTTCAAGCGCTTTGCTTCAGGGCGGCCTCCGCTTCTCCTCTCCAGTGGTCCGCCCTGAACTCACCGCCTTCTCCCGGCACCGCTCTTCTCCCTGACCGTAGCTGCTGCTGCAGCGTCTCTGCTCTCCGCCTTGGACTGTGCTCGTTGGTGCGTTGCAGGTGGGGGGGTGGTCCTTCACCTCGGTGTTCTGCGGAGCCTCCGGCCCAGCTCCCACGCTGGCCGCCGCCTCTGTGTCTTCTTGTGCCACGTTGTGCGCTCCTCTTAGGCGCGGGAGAGTCTCGTTCGGCCCCGATGGGGGAAGGGCAGGTCTTCCTTTCTCCTTGCTTCTCATCCGTAGTTCGCTTTTTAGCGGCGCCGCTTTCCTCTCAGGGTGGGAGGATACGGGGGGGGAACTGAGGAGTCGGGAGGGGTAGAGAGACGGTCCGTCACGGCTTCTGTCATGCTTATTTTTTGGACGGCCCGGGCGGAGCGCGGTTTAGCTGCGACTCCTCACCCCGGCGGCCATCTTGAGTCTCCAAAAACCTTTTTTTAGAGTAATTCCTAGCTAATCCTAACTCTAACATGGGAGTAGTCTCGACCATGAAACAAAAGAAAAACAGTCATCGTCAGTCTAAGTCCAATTATAAAGGCCAATACTAAAGTAACTTAACCTAGCCATCTTTCTCTAACAACAAATGTGTACAGGGGAAGTAAAGAAATAAAGAGTGTTCTCAGAGGAAGTGATGAAATGGCATGTATAGCAGTTCCCTTCCATACGTTTACTAGCACAGAGGTTTAGAGCGTTCAGACGGATAGGTGATGGTTACAGTTTCATCAAGTTCACTCTGGCTTGTTCACAGTTCCCAGTTTAACAGCTCCTTTGAGTTCTCTTGGTCACGTTTTCCATGTACAGTTAAGTTCTGAAACAACCAGAGGATCATTGTCCTACACATGCCTTCTTCTACCGGATTCAAACCTATTTCAATGTTACCTTTTCTTTCATCACAGGGCAATGCTCACCTTCATTTCATAATATTTCAATACACACTTTCCATTCATCAAACGTTCATTACAGGCTTCCCTCTGCCGGGCACAAGCCTGCCTTTTCCTTTCACCTTGGGGTTCCCTCCCGCAAGTCTTAATTCTCTTGTTTTAACTTCTTGTTCCTTGGGCTATTACTATTGAAGACTTTCAAAACTGCAAGGATTTGACTCAGACCTTTGCATGATCACTCTGACATCCCATTAGAACAGTTTTCTCAATTTCAAAAAGTTTGTGATGCTCTCATCAGGTTTTCTTATTTGGCTGCTTGGCCCTTTCACATTCCTAGGTTTTGGATACTTTTCCTGTATTTGCTTTGCTGATTTGGTGGTTCTTAATTGCTTCCCATATCTTGCATTCCCTTTTTCAGTTCTATCGCAACCTTTCGTTAACATTGCTCCCCCGTTTACTTCTAACACAAGCCGGCCTTCAGATCACTCACTGGTCGTGTACTTGGGGGATCATCTACACGCCACGGTTCCCTCATTATAGCATAATGTGTGTTTTTTATGGAAGTTGGGGGTCATTCCGAGTTTGGAGGCAGCCATGGTGCTACTAGCACCATGGCTGCCTCCAAACCCGGGTCTGGGTCCGCTGTCTCTGAATGGGGACTTACCGGGTCATTCCAACCTTGGAGGACCCGGTAAGTCCCCATTCAGAAAACCATTCCCCATTCCCATTTGAGCCCTGATAGGGCTCAATGGGAACGTGGAAGGAGCTAATAACGGCCCCCAAATTGCGGCCCCGTTATTATCTCCATGGTCCCTTAACGGGTCCCGCTAAGGACGGCTGGTCAGACCTGCCGTTCCTGGTGGGACCAGCTAAGGGACCTCAGAATGTGGCAGTAGGGGGTTAACGGCACCGGCATCCTTACTGGTGCCATTAACCCCCTACCGCCAGGGTCGGAATTACCCCCTTTGTGTTTCTACGTGTTCTGTTCCGACAAATCTGACTGTAACATCACTGTGTTTACTTTACATAAGGTTGTGTCCACAGTATTGATTGAACCTATTCATAAGGTACCAAATGACTATTATGTTATAACTTGTCAAGGGTTGTACTTCACCACCTCTTAGTATGCAGCCTGAATTGTGTATTAATTCCTTGCTACACATTATTAAGAGGTTCTACCTAGTTTGCTCAATGTGATAATATCCTTTTGCCTGCCCTACACCATTCAAAGATGGCCGACACGAAAATCATCAGTTGTATCTGGTTGCCTTGACAACCATATCAACACGGACTGCCGCAAAGCGCTGCTCACTGTGAGTTGCAGTGTGTTGCCCAGCCATCTACCATTAGACAGGTATGATATTTTGCAGTCACAGGGATACTGCCACCTGAGGTGTGATCACCCGCTCTTTGTTATTGGCACAGGGTGACTCTTTGACGTTCATTACCATCATGATTTGGACACGTACCTTAACGTGTTTTGCCGGAACTTTGCTCATGTCTGGTTTTGTTTACGCTACAACCAGGGCATTTCGTCTCGCTCACCATTATTTACTGGTTACACAGCCCGTTCAGGGATGCACGGTGCTCAACCTTACCCGAGGCCACAGCACACTTCTGTGCCCTCTGTATATAGCAATGCTAGTTATCT
Source organism: Ambystoma mexicanum (assembly GCF_040938575.1). Taxonomy (NCBI): domain Eukaryota; kingdom Metazoa; phylum Chordata; class Amphibia; order Caudata; family Ambystomatidae; genus Ambystoma; species Ambystoma mexicanum. The sequence continues at coordinate 705,501,505 of NC_090931.1, forward strand.
TTAATACACACCGTAGCTCCTTACATATCCCTGTTTCAACATTAACTTTTTTCCCTTTAGGAAGACAGTTTGTCAAATCATAGGATCTTAGCCTAGCCGCCTCATTTCTGGGTATGTGTAGACATATTTTGTTAAGTTTATGACCAGGTTTTCGAACTAATGTCAATGTCCCACAGGACATCCGGAACCCAATACTTGCATATAGGTCTCCGGACTCAGGTGTCACCGAAAGGTAACATTGATATTACATTGATATTCCATTACCAGTGTCATTACAAGGGACACCACATTATTCATTTTTAGTATTAAATACCCCTTCTGTGTATTGCAGATTCCTGATACACAGCATTCCGAATTTAGCTCCTACGTGCATGAGTTTTACCATGCACGGTAAGTGTCTTGTGTCCTCTTCTGGGACACTGTTAGAAGACATTTGCTATTCAGCAATGCCTCCAGAATAAACCTGAATATACTACCCACATCATCTTACAGTTCGTTATTTATTCTTTGTAGAGCACCACGGGAGATTCCATCAAATGACATTCTATTTCAATTGACTGTCTTGATGAAGGCCCATCCAACGGTTCAAAGTCATAATGTCGAATTCAATAATTTCGAAAGTCAAAAAGTCGAAAACAAAAATGTCGAATTTTATTTTTTGGTTGCTTTTTTTTCGAAATGGGGGGTTCCCCGCCAACCCCCCTTTTTTCCATTTTTTTTTTGTTTTACCCCTTTTTTTTACCACCGGAACCCAAAAAAAAAATATAAATAAATAAAAAAAATTCGACATTTTTGTTTTCGACTTTTTGGATTCGACTTTTTTGTAATTCGACTAATTTCATTCGACATTATGACTGGACACCCCATCCAAGTACAGCACGTCAATTGTTCTTATAGGCCGAAACACGTGTTGACAACCTAAAACCCATACAGTGTTTATCTTGCACACTTTTTACCCAACTAATTAATTAAGCCTGTATATTGTACCACGGTTCCTAAAAAATGCAAAGGGGCCGTTTCACACTTTTATGATTCATTGTTTGTAGACTGTATGAAGAATTTGTGTTTGTTAACATATGTTTGATTATTTTCACTGTTAAAATGTATTATACCACTTTCATGTGTTGCCTTTCCATTTCTAGCGTGATAACCTGGATAGATCAGGTAATTGCCAGATGCCCTGCATTATATGACTGCAAATCATAGGTATGCCAGATGAATGCTGCTCTTCTCACAATTTAATGTTGAAATAACAGACCAGGTGACAGGCATCGGAGCAAGGGAAGGCAAGATACCTTATCCAAAATTGAGGTGAAGGCGGAGATTGGAGGCATGGGAGAAACATTTATTTTGCCCAAGGTGTTACCAACTCTGATACTACATTTTCTTGTTGTTTCTTTGAGGCATATCTGATGCAATGAGACTGGCCTACAGACTGGCTTAACAGCTGAACACCCATGCTAAGTGAGGTCGCAGGGCAGAGCTGAGCTGTGTAATGTGTGAGGCCTTAGGCTGCTGATGCCAGTTCAGGCCCCTCCTGTGAATTATTCAAGCCTCCGGGTCCATGGCCTGCACATTACAAGTTAATTAAACTAAAGTAAAACACTGCTGACAACAATGTTGGCTCAAATCCCAAGGCCAGGGGCTGCCTTGCAGATATGACCGTGACAGTCTTTCACAACTGCAGGCTATACTCCTTCCAACTGTTCTCCTAAATTGACCCTTTTGTAATTATACATGCTTATACCTACTGTTTCGTGGGTGGAGAATAGATTTAGCCACTCCGTTTTGTATATAAGGATGAACCAGGCCTGGGAGGGGCAGAGCAGAATGCAGCCCTCCCATGTGCTGGTGTGTTCGCTTTACAGCCCATTTCTCTCTACATTTGGTCTCCTGTGTATTATTTGTGACTGAAGTGCCTGACGTGCCTGAGTGTGTCGTGGAGTAGCAGGATGAGCCTGTAACACAAGGGGAACATCATTCCTGTACTACAAGCATAAGTAGCTGGTGATATAATTTCTACCATCAAAGGAGGCTTAAAGACCTTAGATAAGGAGGCATGGATCCAGAAGGAACCACTGTACAGCAAGGAAGAACAAGTACTGTAGTTCAGAAGGGATCAGATGACAACACTGGATACAAGTGCCAAAAGAACGGTATTGAACCTTTGTAATGACTCACGTTTGGCCGAACACCCTGGGATAATTATGACATTGGAGTTGGTAAAAAGGGATTTTTAATGTAAAGACATAAGGGAACAATGCAAGAATTAAATACAGTTCCTGCATAGTTTGTGTTCAAATGAAAAGAATATGCCAAATTCTGGGAGGATTACTACCACCACTGCTTACACCAACACAGTCTTGTACTAACCTCCAAATGGATTTTATTGTAAAACTACCAAAGTCACAAAGATTTACTATGATCTTGGTAGTAGCGGGTTCATTGAATAAACTGACATATTTTGAATGATTACCAAAATTACCTACAACAAGCACTTTAGAGGAAATAATGTGGAAAGCAGAGTCAAGGTTGCATGGTTTACTATAGGTTTTAGTGTCTGAAATAGAGGCACTATATATATATATATATATATATATATATATATATATATATATATATATATATATATATATATATATATATATATATATATAATACATAGTTATGGTTAAGTTGGTAGGAAGAGCACTTTTTGGCCGGCCTATAACTTCGCTCCCCCTGGACGAATCCTCACCAAACTTTGCAAAAAAAGTATATGGCCCACTCTGAATTATTTTTGCAAAGTTTGGTGAGGATTTGTCCAGGGGGGAAAAAGTTATAGGGGGGGTCCCAAAATTTCTTTTCTTCCCATTCATGGGAAAAAAATGTGCTCGCACCTACAGCCCAAACCGCTGGACGTATTTTCACCAAATTTGGACCCGGAGCAGCGGCTTGGTCCCGAAAGCGTGCTTTTGCAGATTTGGTGAAAATCCGTCCAGTAGTTTTTTAAAAAATGACCAAAAAGTGGGTCATAAAAAATTAGTGATATCTGTGTTCGGTCCGCGGACACACTTCCCTGTTCGCTCTGCGGACAGTGTCCTGATTGGCCGATGGGCTTACGTCATGTCCGCGGACATGCGACGTGTTCGCTGATTGGACGGTGTGAAGCACGTCCGATTTCCGGTGGCGCCCGCCATCTTGGATTCGCGGACGTCCACGAATAGCGTGGTCAAACTTGGTTCAAAATGTGTCTTTCGTAGAGTGTGTTGGTGTGTAGGAGTGTTTGGGGAGGGTGGAAGAGTATGAGATAGGTTGAAAGTTGTGTTTTTTCATGTGGTAGACGTTTTTGTTGTGTTCGATTTGTCTGCGGAGATCACGGGTGTTCTGAAATGTTCTAAATAAATTGAATGGGGGGTGTTCTGAGTACTCAGTATGTGTCTGTTTTGTTCGGAAGCAAGCTGAAACTGTTCTAAGAACACTCGCGTTGTCTGGAAATGTTCGTAAATAAACAAAATGGGGGTGTCCTCGGGACGCTGTCCGTATTGTTCTCTGGCAAGTTGAATGTGTTCTAAGAACACTTGCGGTGTACTGAAATGTTCGCAAATAAACAAAATGGGGGTGTCCTGAGGACATTGTCCGTATTGTTCGTTGTCAGGTTGAAAATGTTCTAAGAACTCTCGCTGTGTCCTTAAATGTTCGTAAATAAACAAAATGGGAGTGTTCTGAGGAAGCTGTCCATATTGTTCGTTGTCAAGTTAAAAATGTTCTAAGAACTCTCGTGTTGTCCTGAAATGTTCGTAGGGGGTGTGCTGAGGACGCTGTCCGTATTGTTCTCTGGCAAGTTGAATGTGTTCTAAGAACTCTTGTGGTGTCCTGAAATGTTCGTAAATAAACAAAATGGGGGTGTTCTGAGGACACTGTCCGTATTGTTCGTTGTCAAGTTGGAAGTGTTCTAAGAACTCTTGTGGTGTCCTGAAATGTTCGCAAATAAAAAAAAATGATGGTGTTCTGAGGACGCTGTCCGTAGTGTTCTTTGTCAAGTTCATTCTGTTCTAAGAACACTAGTGGTGTCCTGAAATGTTCGCAAACAAACAAAATGGGGGTGTTCTGAGGACTCTGTCCGTATTGTACGATGGTGAGTTGAATGTGTTCTGAGAACACTTGTGGTGTCCTGAAATGTTCGTAGGGGGTGTCCTGGAGACACTGTTTGTATTGTTCGTTGTCAAGTTGAAAATGTTCTAAGAACTCTCGCGGTGTCCTGAAATCTTTGTAAATAAACAAAATGGGGGTGTTATGTGGACGCTGTCTGTATTGTTCGTTGTCAAGTTGAATCTGTTCTGAGAACACGTGTGGTGTCCTGAAATGTTCGTAGGGGGTGTCCTGAAGATGCTGTCCGTATTGTTCGCTGTCAAGTTGAAAATGTTCTAAGAACTCTTGTGGTGTCCTGAAATGTTCGTAAATAAACAAAATGGGGGTGTTCTGAGGACACTGTCCGTATTGTTCGTTGTCAAGTTGGAAGTGTTCTAAGAACTCTCGCGTTGTCCTGAAATGTTCGTAGGGGGTGTCCTGAAGACGCTGTCCGCATTATCCGTTGTCAAGTTGAAAATGTTCTAAGAACTCTCGCGGTGTCCTGAAATGTTCGTAAATAAACAAAATGGGGGTGTTCTGAGGACGCTGTCCGTATTGTTCATTGTCAAGTTGGAAGTGTTCTAAGAACTCTCGCGTTGTCCTGAAATGTTTGTAGGGGGTGTCCTGAAGACGCTGTCCGTATTTTTCGTTGTCAAGTTGAAAATGTTCTAAGAACTCTCGCGGTGTCCTGAAATGTTCGTAAATAAACAAAATGTGGGTGTTCTGAGGACGCTGTCTGTATTGTTCGTAGTCAAGTTGGAAGTGTTCTAAGAACTCTCGCGTTGTCTTGAAATGTTCGTAGGGGGTGTCCTGAAGACGCTGTCCGTATTGTTCGTTGTCAAGTTGAAAATGTTCTAAGAACTCTTGCGGTGTCCTGAAATGTTCGTAAATAAACAAAATGGGGGTGTTCTGAGGACGCTGTTCGTATTGTTCGTTGTCAAGTTGAAAGTGTTCTAAGAACACTCATAATGTCCGCGGACATTAAAAGTTTCCATAGGCCATAGTTGAAATGTTTTACTCTATGGGTGTGATATGCTGCAGTGGTTGTGGCCAGGGCATAGAGTGTTGGGTGCATGGTTATTTGGCCATGCACCCAACACTCTATGCCCTGGCCACAACCACCGCAGCATATCACACTTATAGTTGCTTATAACTTTGGGTCAAAAACTAATTTATAAAGGAACAAAGTTACAAGATACTATGGGTGTGATATGCTGCGATGGTTGTGGCCAGGGCATAGAGTGTATAATATACTTACTGTTTGGTTTAGTAACAGGAGTACATGTATTTCTTGTTAATTTCAGTGATAAAAGGAAATAGCATGTTAGTATTTTGTAATGACTTTTTACATTGTATAATCAACATTTTTTTTTTGGACCCTCATATTTAGTAGATTAGAAACCAGAGTACTGTGCAATTTGCTCAGTTTCTGTGTTTGTTGCTAAAATCATTGGGTCTGTGGGAGAAAAAAAAATCCATGTTGGATTAAAAAAAAAACCTTTTTCTGTTATGCTACAGTTTATTAGTTTGTTTGTTTTCAGTGTTCTCTTGTTGTTTCTGGGTAATGCTTTATACATTGGCTTGTTGCATTTTTTTGGAGCAGTAACATATTATTTATTTGTTTGGATATTATAAAATTTTGGAGCAGTTAGATACCAGTAGGTGTATTCTAACTGCCTATTTTTTGATATATTTTAGTGGTATTGATTTATCTGTTTGGATATTGTTAAACTTTGGGACAGTTAGATACCAATTGGCGTATTCTAACTGTCTATTTTTTGCTCTAATTTTCTGGTATTCATTTATCTGATTAGTTGTTGTAGAATCTTTGGGCAGTTAGATAGCTTTTGGAATATTCTAACAGTTTACATTTTTTTACTACAAGTTTACTTAGGCTTTAAGTACAGTTTAGTTATCAAATTTTGGTTTTAAGAACATTAAATAAGCGTTTGTAAGATTTGCTGGTAATCTCTTCTTTAGAGTAATGGTACTATCATTACATTGAAACCATCCACATTTCTTTTTTATATATGCAGTGTAGTGCCCTGAATTGGTTGTGGCTCCTGCGTGGTAGATTATACCTATTGTTGTGAAGGTTTTCTTACCAAGTGATATTTGACCATGTGTGAATCCAGTCAGCTTGCAGTTGTTTTGGTACCATCTGCATTGTAACGTAGAAGCATTAGTATTACGTATTTACTATGTGTTTGTATTAGTAACGTGGAGCGATTATCTGAATTGCAGGTAGAACATAATCTACCATGATTTGCATTTTGTACAAGTTGCTGAAATGGAATGGATTCACAATTAGGTATTGATATATATACAAAGCGTTCATTGGGGATTTGTTCTTCTGTCACATTGTTGCAAAGAGTGCATGTATGTTTCCACATGTATGAAATCTAGAAGATTTATAGGTATGTTTTTTTTCCAGTACTTGTAGTAAGTACATTAGAAATTCTTGTGGATCTTCCTGTGAGTTTATAGTGAATTTCACCATTCCAGCACAGTAGTCCAATTGTTGTCTTATTCCTTAAACACTATATGTGTTATCAGGGTTGTTTGCTGCATTTCTGTGAAGTACTAACATTTGCAAACACAATGGGTCTGTACTGTGTAAGTAAATGTTGTCAACAATTGGTGATAATTGAAATAGAATATTCATTGCTACATTCGCGTATCAACTTACACCAACTAAATTTGAGAGTTTAAATGGACCAGGTAGTTCTGTATTTGACTGCTTTTTTTGGAGTTTGTCTTCCTTCTTTGAAGAAGTACCTGGTTTACTTTCCCTAATTGATTCTTTTTTGCTTTTGGTACTTGATGAAGTATTAGTTTCTTTTACTCTCTTCGGAGGATTTGCAGTGACATCCTGTTGCATTTCTGCTTGATTTATTTTTCTTTAATAACGTTTTAATTTTTGTGGAACAGAATATGTGTTTAGATGGGGGGTGTATAGTGAGCAAAGTCTATTGTATTCTAAAATGCAAGGAATATCAGCATTTACTTTACTTGCATCAAAGTTGATTAGAAATAGACCGTCAAGTGTACGTAAGCGTGATAGCGCTACGTAGCTCATGCATTCTTTAAAGACTGTGTTACCAATATCTATCATTGCTTTGTCTAGGGTAAGACCTTGTGATTTATGAATTGTGACTGCGTATGCAAGAGTTAGAGAAAATTGTTCTCTGCGTACATACATGTCTTTGAGGAGAAGGAATCGAGCTGTTGAGCGTCCTATCCTTTTTACTTCTGAAAATTTGTCAAAGAGAATATTGACAAACTGAATTTTGTAGTCACGTGGGTATGTTTGAAAGCCAACAACTGTACCCAGTGCTCCATTAGCTAGTCCTTGGTCCACGTCAAGGTTACGTTTAAGCATTACTCTGCAATTTACGGATAATTTTAATATCTTTTCTAAGCCTGCTGTGTTTGAGATTGATTTTTCTAAATTATTTAGTCTTGTTGTGGCTTGGTCACACATAGGTAGTGTCATACCATGTACATCTAGTTTGTCTGTGGCGCTAATTTCCATTATTGGTTGCATTTCTTTACTTAACATTATTTCATTGAATTTGAAACAGCTTGCAAGAGTTGGCATTAAGGCCATACAATTGACATTTTTGTGGGCTAATTGTTCCATACCATCTGTAGCACATGCATTATCACCATAAAGTGCATTAATGTGCCGGGTTTTCAATATTGTTTCTGCTTCTTTAGAAAGTATACCAACTCTGATACTTTTTAAGATGTTGGCATAAGTGAGATTTGCAGATTGCCGTATGTTTTCTGTTAATTCTCTGTATTGGAAATGTTGCAAAAAGTTGACATTTCCAATGCTGCCAACAGTTTTACGGCAGAGTTTGTGTCCTAATGTTTTAAAAATAGGCTCACCTTTTACTGGTGTCAATTGAAGAAGATCTCTGAAAACAATAATGTGTTTTCCTGCAAAGAGCTCTTCATAGTTTGTTTTGAGTACTTCTTGTAATCTGAGATGAATCAAAGCCAACATTAGGTTGGAGACCATGCTCACTTCATCTATTAGTAGCATTTTCATTTGTTCCAATACTCTGCGTAGTTCCATTGCAGCTTCTGCAGAAAGTTTGTAATAGTCTAATTTGTTCTGGTGTTCTACTGGCAATAGTAGTAATTGGTGTAACGTGACACCACCTATGTTGTAGGCAGCTAAACCTGTGGCGGCAGTGACAACAGCTGACAGTTTGTTATTTGTCAATTGTTGAAGGAACTTACTGATGATTTTGATTAGGAATGTTTTGCCAGAACCAGCTTCACCACTGACGTACAGTAGTATAGGTTTATAATTATGGCAAGAACATTCTTCATTTTCATGTTGTACACCATGTGCAATTTGTTTTGTTACTTCTTGAAAAATGCTACGTTGCTCATTGTTTAGTTTTGATTGTAGCATAGTTAAGTCTTCTTTATCTTCATACTGACACATGGTGTTTTCTACTTCTATCATAGCTAATTCTGCCTCATTTATTATTAGAGGTTCTCCCAGTGGTTCTTGGCTTCCTGTTACAGAAGGTTGACTACTGTCAGGAGTTTCTTTATCTAGTTGTGCCTGGAGTTCTTCTTCGTGTTGCTGTTCATTGTGCAACATTGTTTTGTGCTGTGTAAAGTTTACATCAGTTATAGTGCTTTCATTTGTTTTGAAAGCATCCTCATGTGAGTCATAGTTATCTAGTATTTCTTCTTTTTTTCTCCATGGTTTGAAGAGTTGTAGCAGGGACATGTAATATACTTCTTTATGTTGAGGAGTCTTTAATGACAATTTGATATGATTAATGAAATTTGGTTTAGTGAGTTTAACTAAGCTGCCTTCACAATTTGTCACTCTGTATTTACCTTTTTTTTCATCAGGATTTATATTATTTTTGTATGTGTAGTTCTGGTATAGACACATGGTTTCCAAAGTATTACTTCTGTTTGGGTAGTATGTGTCCAATACATTGTTTTTTAAAATGTCTTGGCTGTTGGGATCACGTTTGGCTATTGTTTCTATATCTTCATAGGATTTTAGAACTCTTTTTCTAGATTTAGCTGGACCAAGACTTAGCCACACTATATTTTCAGATTTACCATACAATGCAGTACCAGTTAAACGATCAGCTGCTTCATATAATCCACATTCTCTATGGGAGGGCATTTTTATGCCCAAGCTGTATAATTTCTGAGACACTGTTTTATCTGATGACAGGTCATTCCAGAGGTCTTGGAGCTCTGTCTTTTCTGCTTTGGTTAAGTATGCTGTGACATATCGTGCAACTGCAGTAGAATTGTCTGCAATGTACTGCACATCTATGTTTGCATTCCATAAGTGGGCAATGATTGCATTGTAATCATTGATATATTTTTCTTCTTCTTTTCTTTTTATGTAATATGTATTTTTAGGTGACTTACCTTTAACACTATGTCTAACTGAAGACATGAGGTTGTTCACTTGACCTGTTTCTGTAAATGGTCTATGGAAACCAAATCGGCATTTGGTGTGGTATTTCACTTTGTTTTTGTATTTGTAACGACAATATTTTCCACATTTGTGTCTTTGAAATTGTAAAATTTGTGCATGAAGATCACTATTTATTACTTGCAATGGAATTTCACAAGTGACATATTTTTCAATAAACTGTAAAACAGTGGCATCACTGTCTTGACCAAATTTAGGAGCATCTTTAATCCATAAAAGCATGTGGATATGTGGTGCTCCTCTGGCTTGGTATTCATTTCTCCAAAAGAAGTGTTGCACTTCTCCAAGGGGAGGAACAGTTTTATTACAAATAAAATGTAGCATAGCAATGAAGCGATGGTGAAAATATCTTGAAACATTAACAGGATCCAAAGAACAAAGTTCTCCAGGTGTTAGTATATCTATGTTTGTTTTGTTTTTGTTTGATGTGCGTAGGAAATCATGTAAATCTTCCCATGCATATTCTGCACAACTTAATGTAACAAACCAAGTCGGTGGCCCAAGGTTTCTGATCATACAACATACATCTCCATGACATCAAAACCAGTAATCTTTAGTACCACGCATATTTGCTAATAGATTTGTAATATTTAATAATAATAACAATAATTTGGCATTTATATAGCGCTACGAACCCTTAGGTATCTGAGCGCTACTTATTATTACCCACGGTGTGTGGTGCTCATTTATCGACCTCGGAAGGATGAAACGCTGAGTTTGGCGCTGCTGGGATTCGAACCTGCGTTCGCAGGCTCTGCACTGATGTCAAAGCGAGCGCTCTACTCGCTGTGCCACTTGACCGGCTATTGATTGTAAAACCTCATCCTTTTGTTGCACTTTTTGTAATAATTGTGTAGCTGTCATATTTTGAAAGTGTGATCCTGATTTTAATATGTGTGCAACTCCGTAACATAAAGTTGCGAGTTCACTTTCAAAGAGTAGGTGGAATATGTATTCCACATTTTGTCTAAATCTTGGATCTTCAGAATACATCCGTAATGAGCGGTATTCTGAAGCTGATATTTGAATAGGTCTATCATTGTACCTTCCTCCTTTGCCATTAGGAAAGAGTAGAGGAAAAGCATGTGCTTCTATACTTTTTTCCCATATGCTGATTGGTGATCCTTTTGTTTGACGCATTTGGCACGTTTCCAGTGCATCTTCTATGGTGTCATTAGAGTGCAAAGGATGAATTGTATAATGGTCTAACGTATTTGATATTGTAGCAGGATCTAGGAGCTCAAATTGACCAGCTTCTTGTGTTTCTTGAATTATTTCAGTTGTATCCTTCAAGGTTTCTTCAACATTAATTTCTTTGTAATATTCATTATTCTTTTTAAGATATTGCAAGGCATGGCTAACTTTATGTAAATCTACCAGCTGTTGCCATATTTTTTTGTCTTTTGTAGATACTCCATTTACTAAGATAATTAAAGATTGCTGCATTGGACGTTGCACTTCTAGAGTATGCACATTTTCTTTTAAATCTAATGGTAAATAAACTACTTTTCCACGAATGCCTTTTACCAATTCAGAGGGAGGTAATTTTGCTGTTTTTGGTTGAAGGCGTATTATTGCTTGAAATGGGTGCACTGTTTGAATTATGATGCTCTCATATAAATTAAGTTGTTGTAGGGGTTTTGGTAGTGGCTATAATTCCAAATTATTTGTGATAGCACGTGAAGGAGTTTGGTTGTTGTCAAGTTTTGTAGTGATGTAACTGCAAAGTATTAAGGGGTCAGTTATTTCGTATTTGTTTTCTGCTACAAGGTAGAGAGCTAATTCAAACCATTTAGAATCTTCATTGTCTTCTATTTTGTATGATAGGTCTACTGTTTTTGTGTTACTTTTATAAAAAGTTCTGCGGCAACATACACACACATGGTTTGGTACTTCAGCTGATGTACTTTTAAATTTTAGTATTTCTTTTTTGTATGTGTTTAGTAAAAGGTTGCCATGTGTAGAATTGTTGCTAATTTGGTTTAAAGCTATTTCATTCTGTAAGTGGCTTTCACTTCCAAAATATTTTTTCTGGATATAGTCAATTTCTTCAAGTAGGTCTTTTGCATGTAGAAGAATGTTATTTAAATTGGCTAGTGCTAAAGCAGGACTTTTAGCATAGTACAGTTTATAAACTAGATTTCTTATAGTTGAATGATGTGTTGATATCATTTTGATATCATGGAAGGTGGTTTTACAAGTAGGTCCTGTAATGCAGGCTAATGAATGTCCTTGTAGTCCTGTGTACTTGCGCACTGGACAGGTATTTTGCAGTAGTTTAATTTTGATTTTGTCTTTGCTTTTTACATATTGATTGAGGAATTGGCGTAAAGACTTGAAAAATTGTTTGAGAATGTTACACATTGACGTGCATGGCCATTTGTACACTAGATGTTCTGATTCAGTTGAATGGAGGGGTAATTCTAAGTTTTCAGGGCATATTTTTGTAAGGAGTACTTCTTGTTCCATTATGGTATTATTCACTTTTCCATAACCTCGACCACTGCTATGTATGGCAATTGTATTTGTTTGCTTTTGTTTGTACGCTTCTTCATTAAAATATGGTTCTGTGCTTGTAGTGTGATTCCATTCCCCTCCGCAGATACATAAGAAGTTCTTTCTGTTGACATTTCGTTTATTGAGTAGTCTTTTTTGTAATTTAGTTATTAGTTTTGTTAGTGGTTTCATTTTGTTTAACACTAAAATAAATAACTTTCTTTTGAGAGGAATTGCACTATCTATCAATGCTTCTAAGATTAATTTCCTACGATAGTCTTTAAGGGTTTAAGGGTTTAACCTGGTTTCTCTCCTGTTTTTATAAGATTTTGAAGGACTCTGTGACGGAACATTTTGGCTAAAATACTTTTCTTAGTATGCTTACTTTGAACTTTATCAAGATTCATAGAAACTTAGTTACAGTGCCTGACACAGGCTATTACAAAACAGAGGTAATTTACAACAAATGATACAAGTGATACAGTACATATAGGATCAAGATGGGTAAGCGTTGAAGAATGCCGTCTTAACATATGTATAGCATGATCAGCTAGATAAGGGTGAATATCGTTACATATCATTGGTGGGAGTATGTTCCATGATTGTGCAGCTCTAACAGGGAAGCTAGATCCACCCGCTGTGGTAAGTTTGAATCTCGGGACTTCAAGTAAGAAGGTGTTGGCAGATCTCAGCTAGGTAGGGGGGTGCTTGATTGTTGAGGCATTTGGATGTGAGAGAAATAGTTTTAAGGAGGATTCTGTCCTTTATCTTTAGCCAGTGGGCCTCAGTCCGGTGTTTGGAGATATGCTCTCTACGTGGGACATTCAAAGCTGCTCTTAGGGCATTATTTTGTAAACTCTGGAGTTTGTCAATGACTGACTTATTTGCACCTGAGTATAGGGCGTTGCAATAGTCCAGTCTGGACATGACAAGGGAATTGGCCAAGGTGAGGCAGCTGGCACTGGACAGGAATGGTCTGGCAGCACGGATGAGTTTACACGTGTAAGTGGTTGTAGAGGCGAGGGAGTTCACTTGCTTTTTAAGGGTGAGAGCTGAGTCGAGGTAAAAACCTAGAGTTTTAACCTGTCGCATAACCTTGATATTATTATTGTCGATGTTAAATGAGGCATAGTCCGGGGTGAGTTTAGTTAGGTTAAGGTCTGATCCGAGGAGCAGGATTTCAGTTTTATCGCCATTCAGGCAGAGGCCATGGGTGGCCATCCATGCCTGATTGAGGATGTATATTTTATTCACCATAGCCAGGTCCACTTCATAGTTGCCCGAAAAGGGTATGAGGATCTGGGTGTCATCTGCATAATTTGTGTAAGTGACACCCAGTCTGTCCAACTTGTCGAACAATGGCTTGGTGAAAATGTTGTACATAGTGGGTGAGACACAGGAGCCCTGTGGGACTCCACATGTAATTTGGATGGGATCGGCACAGGTAGAGGTGGAAAAGACTCTCATGGTCCGGTTGGCTAGAAAGGATTGGACCCATGCTATAGCTTCCCCTGTGAAATTGGCAGCGAGCTTGAGGTGGTTGCATAAAACTGCATGATCCACCAAATCAAAAGCTGCTGACAAGTCCAGTAGGAGTAGCAGCGCTGTTTTCCCACTATCCTTGAATTCATCAATTTTAGTTTTAAGATCTATCAAGGCTATTTCAGTGCTATGGAGAGGGCGGAAGCCCGATTGGCGCGAGCCTAGTAGATGGTTAGCTTCTAAGTAATCTTGAATTTGGCTACTCTATCGATGATTATTAGTAGGAAAGGTACAGTGGTGATAGGCCTATAATTAGTTGAGATGGATGGATCAAGGGTTTGTTTCTTAAGAAGGGGGAGGACCCAGGATTCTTTTAGGTTAGCTGGCACTGTGTTGGATTTGAAAGAGGAGTTAATGAGCTTCGAGATAAACGGGGCTAAATCTCTGGCTGCGTCCTTTATTATTTGATCTGGGCAACTGTCGCCCTTACAGTTGGAAGGCTTCAGTGAGAGGATAACCTTTTCAGTGTCGATGATGGAGATAGGTTTGAAGCTAAAAGGGGGGATAGTATTAGGTTCAGTCACTAGAGGTGCTTGTTGATCAGTAGGAGAGAGGGTGTCCTTTTTATTAGTTATTTTAAGCTGGAGGGTGGAAATTTTATTCAATAGGGCGTTCTGTATGTTAGTGCACCATATCTTGTCCTTGGGGACCGTGTCAGTTGGTTGGATGGGGGATTCCATTTCCCGGAGGGTGGCAAAAAGTTCCTTGGTATTAGATTTGGCATTAGTAATTCTGTCATTGAATACATTTTTTTTTGCATTGATAATTTCTGTCTTGCAATATTTGGTGAATTGGGTTAAGTTAACTTTGTTGTCGTCGGTAGGCGAATTGCCCCAGATAGTTTGGAGTTTTCGTTGCTGCTTTCTAAGGTCCTTAAGTTGGGGTGTGAACCAAGCATTAAGGTGGGCTTCTTGTTTAGCTTTGCGTAATTTGGGTGGTGCAATAGTATCTAGTGCATGAGACATAGCTTTATTAAAGGTGTCTACTAGGGTGTCTGGGTCAGTATTGTTCTCCAGGCCATTGATAGTAGGCAGGAGGATGGGGATGAGTTTTTCTGTAGTAATGTCTTTTTTACTTCTGGTGGGGAGTGGTGGTATCATTTTCATAATTTTAGGGCTGAGGAGGTCAAGTGTGGCAGTGAAATTTATTAGATAGTGGTCGGTCCATGGTTGAGGGATGATGTCAGTAATGACTATGTTGCAGTTAAGTTCAGATACCCAGTCAAGGGTTCTACCTTTAACATGTGTGGGGGTGAGGACTTTTTGGGTAAGGCCGTGGTCGTTTAGGATAGCTGTTATAGAGAGGGCATTTTTATTATCTGGCTCATTGAAGCCAATGTTAAAGTCATCCAGCAACAGCGTTTGCGAGTATTTTGGGTATTGTTAGCTATGAGGGTGGTAAGGTCATCTTTGAAGGTTCCCAAGGGGCCTGGGGGCCTATAGTTCAAGTGAATAGTTAGCGTGCGGTTATTAGAGAGTTGCAATTTTGCTGAGAGTACTTCGCAGGAAGCACAGGGAGGTGAGGTGGTGAGTCTGATAGGCAAAGTAGTTTTAGCGATGATGGCTAGGCCACCGCCTTTAGCATTGGGTCTATCTACTCTGTCGATCTGGTAATTGTCAGGTACGGCTAGCATCAGGGAGGGTCCTGCTGCCTCGTGGAGCCAAGTTTCTGTTACGGCAAGGAGGTTGATGCTGCTGTTGTTTAGTATGTCAGCAATTTCCGTTGCATCAGCTACCATGGATCTGGCGTTGATAAGGGATCCAGTAAGTGATAAAGTATTCTTAGGAATAGGATAGCTTGCAGATTTATCTGTGTGCTTGTTTCGACTTGGGTGTTTCTTTTTATGAAAGTGAGTGGGATTCGGGGTCGGAGTTGAGGGTTTCGTGGCTTGAGTTTGCTTATCCAAGTGCGTCTGTATAGTTGGGGATCTAACAGTATTGTTTGCGCTATTTCCTTTGGGTTCATAAATGCAAGGTAGTCTTGCCCTACATCTCAGGTTTCTGTCTGTGGGGGGCTAGTGCTGTAGGTAGCAAAGGCCATGATTGTAGTTAGGAGGGCCAGGGAGATCAGGTTTCTACACATGGTAGTTAGAGTAGTTAAATGGTTCAAGTTACTTCCCTTACTTCGCTAGGATGTCTGGCTAGGGTGTCGCAATATAGATTGCGGGTGGCTAGTTATAGCCAGGGTTTCATCTAGTGATATGGATCATGATATTCAAGAATCACAATATGAACTAAAATTCATGACTTAGAGTAGTTAGCAACGTGCAAGGCAGGCGACCCAAGGGTCTTAAATAGGTAACAGGATGCAGTGGCAAGCTACCAAGGGGTCTCGGATAGGTCACAGGGTGCAATGGTAGGCGACCAAAAGGGTCTCAAATAGGTCACAGGGTACAGTTGTAGCAATGCGGCAGTCTAGGCAGTACTGGGTGAATGAGTGTGCACATTCATAGCAGAGGTACAAAAGGCAAAGCAGATACCAGGCTTGCAGCAAATGTGGGCATATCAGGCAAAGAGCAATGCAAAATACATGGGGCACCAATCAGTAGTGAGGCACAGCAGGTTAGGTTATGCAAGTACACTACACTTACATCAAGTAGGGAGCAGTGCAGAGTACACAAGGCACCATTCAAAAGTGTGGCACGTCAAACAGGCATTGCACCTCGAGCATTATCAGGCAGAAGATCGATGTAGCATACATGTGGAGCAGATCAGAATATGTGCGCAGCAGGTTTGGATAATGCAGGAGGTAGGCAGACTAACTCAAGAATCGCGCACATTAGTCTGAGGCAGGCGCAATGAGGGAGCATAGCAGGTAAAGCATAGGCAGTATGGCAGGTGTTAAAGAGGGGTGCTGCAGGTGAGCACGTTGGTAGCAAACTGGGGTGAGCACTATAGACGGTAAGGAGAGTGCTGTATCTCAGAGTCAATAAAGTACATTAAAGGTGGTGCAGGTAGCGTGGATTACCTTCCATTGCAGGTGGTCAAGCACTGCTGGTTGAGTTAGCTGGAGGGGCACTAGAGGCAAGATGAATTGCAGAAGTTTTTGGGCATAAGGACGTCACCTGGCTGCGTGGCTGTGCTCGGTCAGCTCAGTCACGGGGATGGCCTTCTCTCTGGGCCTTACCTCATTGGCCGGCTCTCGCCTGACGGTGATTGGAGGCACGATGTGTTGCCAGTCAGCACCAATCCAGAGGCAGGATGCAGGGTGCAGGTCAGGCAGGCATTCAGGACAAGGTCAGGTGCGGGGGGACCAAAGCGCGGCAGCCATCTTTAAATTACGGCTGCCATCTTTTAATTGCCTGACAAACGATTTTCAAGTGGAATGCAAACACATGAGCAATATGTGCTTGGAGGCTGCAGGTAAGTAAGGTGAGCAGCCTTTGTAGAGTATAGCAGACAGGTGGTCTTCAATAAAAGCGATTTTAGAGCGGATGAGGCGAAGATGTGCTGTGAGGATAACGAGGGCAGCTGATATTATGCCTGGAGCTTACCTCTTCCTCTCTGCATCTCGGGGGCAGCGCGGGCTGCTCCTACAGCAGGCTCAGCGACCGTGTGGCTACTGGACATCATGAGGAACAGACTGGGGGCTCAGCTCAGCATTCATTGTTTCTCCCAACATGGCCGTATCACGTGACACGCCTCACACCAGCCTTCACGGCGGACATAGTACGTCCCATAAATATGCCATGCCCCGCGGCCCCAAGCGTCTCAATGCTATTGCGAAGTAGTGACCAGACGTGTGCTCCCTAGCTTGCGGTATTGCTTCCCTTGCTTCTTCCACCCTACCCCAATTCTAGTCCCTTTCCTTCCTTTCTTGATTCCTGGACTCGTGTGCTAGTTGCGCACCCTGTTTATTTCCCGGATTCCTGGATCCCTGCATCCTGGTACTTGAACGCACGCTGGAGTCGAAGAGACTTGTGCAGCCTTATTCAAGACTCGATCAGTATGCAAGAAGGCATCGATCAAGAAATCCAGCAAAGATCGAACTTCTCAGGTGAGAAGGGGGGAACTCCTTGACAGTTTGAGACGCCAACCGACCAAACTCGATATGGACATGGAAGCGGCCGTCCAGGACCTGATGCGTGGCATGCAAGAGCTATCAACCGAGGTGCAGAATCTAAAGGCGGAAAACGCCGCTCTCAAACAACTAGTTCTATCCCGTGATTCTGCCACAAAAGAAAGTGTATTGCTGGGCGGTATAGTGGACAAATAAGATGGCTCAGCAAAAACACTTAGAGGATTCCTGGATTCATGTTTGGTTCACTTTACTTTTAAGCCCTACTACTTTTCAACTCCCATGGCTAAAGTGGGCTTCATAATTTCCCACCTTTCAGGAAACGCCTTAACCTGGGCTACGCCCCTCGTTAATTCCGGCGACGTTCTTCTAGATGACTATGATGGCTTCATACAAGCCCTTAAGACCATGTTTGACCGTCCAGAACAGGTCTATAGTGCCCAGGAACGCCTGTTAGACTTTCAGCAAGGATCCCAGGATATGCTCACCTATGTTACCCGATTCAAACAATTAGTCAAGGAAGCTGATTGGTCCCCGGAGGCGAGTTTTACCCTTTTCAGGAGAGGACTGAATGAGGAGATTAAGGATGAGTTGGCCAGAGTGGCTCGCCCAAACTCATTCCAGGCACTAATGGACCTTGCCATACAAATAGATTTTCGTATCCAGGAAAGGAAGGCAGAGAAGAAGAAATCCAGAGCTAATCCTCCGAAGCCGTCTTTTGAGAGTACCACCAAGGCGGACACAAACCCAGGCTCAGTCTCTGAACCAGAACCCATGCAGATAGGAGCCTTCTGTGGGCCTATATTCCTGCAAGAAAGAATGAGAAGGATTCATACAGGGTTGTGCATGTATTGTGCCTCAGACAAACACCTGGTTAGGGAGTGTCCTCTAGCCCCTCCTCGGCGTTCGGGAAATGCCAGCTCCTGATCCTAGATGGAGCTTCGGGAGAGAGATGTTTGCTCCACATCAATTCCATCCTTGAACTCTCCTGGACAAAACAATTTGGTGATACTACAGGCCTTCCTGTCGCCCTCCAAGAATAAGACCTATCCCATTCTGACCTTGGTGGACTGCGGAGCTATGGGAATTTTCATTGATCAAGACTGGGTTGTTAGTCATCATATTCCGTACGAGACACGAAGCACCATGCAGCCGGTGGAAGCTATCGACGGAAGACCCCTCTCTTCAGGACCCATAAGCCTGCAGACAAAAGAGATCCAACTTTCCATAAACCATCACCAAGAGCGGATTACATTCGACATCATTAAGTCAGCCCATTACCCCATGGTATTGGGTATGCCCTGGTTACAGAAGCACAATCTGTATATCAATTGGACAGCAGGATCACTATTCCTGGGCTCAGAGTTTTGTATGTCCCACTGTCTAATCCTAGATCCCTCCTCGACACCCCCTAAAGAACCACCAAGAGACCAGAAAACACCACTCATGGTTTCCAATATCATACAAGTCCCAGAGGCCTATCAGGGATATGCTGATGTATTTTCAACTGCCATAGTCCAGGCCTTACCCCTCACAGACCTGAAGACTGTGCCATAATACAGATCCCTCAGCAGTGATTCCTTTTGGCAGAATGTTCATTCTTTCCGAACCAGAGAAAAAGGCCCTCAGAGAATACCTGGATACCAACCTTGAAAATGGCACCATAAGACCCTCAAAATCTCCAGCGGGTGCTTCTTTGTTCTTTGTTCCAAAGAAGGACACCAAGGAACTCAGACCTTGCCTCGACTATCGTGGCTTAAATCAATGCACCCTCAAAGATCGGTACCCACTGCCCCTGATCTCGGATATCCTGGAAGCTGTGAGAGGCGCCGTAATATTCACAAAGTTGGATCTCCGGGGTGTCTATCATTTGATCCGTGTCCGGGAAGGAGACAAATGTAAAACAGCCTTTAGAACACCCTTTGGTCACTATGAATACCTAGTCATGCCCTTTGGACTAGCTAATGCCCCCGCAGTTTTTCAACGTTTTATGGATAGGGTGTTTTCTGACATGTTATTCCTTTTCGTCATTGTCTATCTGGATGACATATTGATCTTTTCCAAGGATCCTCTAAAGCATGTAAAGGCAGTATTACAGCGACTCCATGAACAAACTTTTAGCCAAACCCGAAAAATGCTTGTTTCACGTTACTTCTGTTCACTACCTGGGATTCATCCTTAGCCCAGAAGGAATTGGTATGGACCCTTCAAAGATAAAGGCCTTACTGGCATGGCCTGCTCCCACATCCGTGAAACAAGTTCAATCCTTCCTGGGGCTTGCCAACGTCTACCGGAAGTTCATTTCTACCTTTTCCGAGATTGTTCAGCCGATCGTTGCTCTCTTGAAGAAAGACACCCCCTTGATCTGGTCTACACCGCAAGACAATGCATTCCAACGATTGAAGACAGAGTTCACGCAAGCCCCCATCCTGGCCCAACCAGACATAAATCGCCCATTCCTAGTGGAAACGGATGCCTCTAACTACACCATAGGAGCGGTCTTGAAACAGGAACTTGAGGATAAGCTGGAACACCCCATTGCTTACCTCTCACGAACCCTGACTCCCAGTGAGACACACTATTCCGTCCTGGAAAAGGAACTGTTAGCCATCCGCCAGGCCTTCACTGAATGGCGACATCTACTTCTGGGTGCTAGATATCCAGTTCAGGTCCGCACGGACCATCGGAATCTTCAAATTCTACAGTCGTTGGAGTGCAGGAACAGTCGTCAGGCGCGTTGGGCCTACTTCTTTTCCCAGTACCAATTCCAAATCACTCATGTTCCCGGATCACAAAACATGATTGCTGACGCCTTATCTCGACGTCCTGACTATGTAACTATTGAAGACAAGGCCTATCCTAAGATGTTTCCCCACACGATCTTTGTAGCTCAAGCAGTCAACCTCCTGGAAGAATTTTGAGTGCAAACCCAATCCTCTGACCTCTGGAAGGATATTTCAAGGAAGAATCCATGGAACCTAAGAGTTAAGGAAGGATACTTATTCAAGGACAATGCACTGGTCATTCCTACACAGAAATTACAACAAAGAATGATAAACCTCTGTCATGATACCCTTCACTCCGGACATCGTGGCATAACCAACACCCTCCGTCTTATACAAAGACAGTTTTGGTGGCCTGGAATGAAGACCGACGTACAGCAGTACATCAAAGCTTGTGCTGTCTGCAGTCAAAACAAACATGATAACAAGAGACTGGCGGGTCTTCTATTGCAACCATCGCTGCCAACAAGGCCATGGGAATTCATTGCTACAGACTTCATTGTGGAATTACCACCTTCCCGAGGGTACACGACCATCATGGTTACCATAGACTTGTTCACTCATATGGCTCATTTTACACCCCTGTGTAAGCTACCATCCTCGTCCGAGGTTGCTGGAATCTTCCTGGAACACATATTTCATTTACATGGACTCCCTTCCAAGATCATATCTGATCGAGGACCTCAATACGTCTCTCAATTCTGGAAACATCTCTGTGGCATTTTGGGAATCCAACGCGCCCTTTCGTCTGGTTATCATCCCCAAACCAAGGGGGCCACAGAACGTGCTAATCAGACCCTGGAACAGTATCTTCGATGTATCGCCACCAAGGTTCAGGATGACTGGTCGCTCCTGATACCCGTGACTGAATTCGCCTACAACAATTCTGACCATTCAGCAATTAAGACCAGTCCCTTTTATTGTAGCCAAGGTTTCCATCCATAGGTTCTACCCTCTGTTCTCCCTCATCCTACACCAGTACCTACTGTCGACTCCGGGATTGAAACCCTCATCAACGTACACCAAGAGGCCAAAGAAAATTTAGAGAGGGCCAGAACACAGACTGAGAGGTATGCGGATTTAAAAAGGAGACCAGGTCCTTCTTATGCAATCGGTGATCAAGTCTGGTTGTCTTTGAAATTACTACCCCGGCATCTACGGCCAAACAAGTTGGCCCCTCGGTACTATGGTCCATTTCCCATCAAGGAAATTATCAATCCAGTTTCATACCGGATTAGACTACCAGACAATTGGAAGAAAATTCACCCAGTATTCCACACATCCTTATTAAAACCCTACCACCAATCCTCCCGTAAATTCTGCCGACCTCCTCCTCTACTGGTCGACAACCAATTGGAATATGAAGTATCTCGAATATGTGACTCCAGGTATAAACGGGGTCAGCTTCAAAACCTGGTTGAAGGGAAAGGATATCCTCCTAGTGAAAGAACCTGGGAACCACTTTCTAATCTCAAGGCCCCTCGACTACTCTGAAGATTTCACCTTATACACCCGGGCAAACCTGGTGGAACAGGTTTTCGGAGGAGGCATACTGTCATGACCCACAGAACGCACCCCTTCTGGACTTCCTGGTCCTTGTCACGCCGGGGCTTGCATTCATTGTTTCTCCCAACATGGCCGTATCACGTGACACGCCTCACACCAGCCTTCACGGCGGATGTAGTAAATATAAATATGCCACGCCCCCGCGGCCCCGCGCGTCTCAATGCTATTGCGAAGTAGCGACCAGACGTGTGCTCCGTAACTAGTGGTATTGCTTCCCTTGCTTCTTCCACCCTACCCCAATTCTAGTCCCTTTCCTTCCTTTCTTGATTCCTGGACTCGTGTGCTAGTTGTGCACCCTGTTTATTTCCTGGATTCCTGGATCCCTGCATCCTGGTACTTGAACGCACGCTGGAGTTGGAAAATACTCGTGCAGCCTTATTCAAGACTCAATCAGTATGCAAGAAGGCATCGATCAAGAAATCCAGCAATGATCAAACTCAGGTGAGAAGGGGGGAACTCCTTGACAGGATTAGCTGTTTTGTTTCATCTTCTTTTACAAATTCCGCTAGATATGGATGCTTATGTTGGACACTTTTATTTTCATTTGCTCTACTTCTGCCTTGCTTTCTACGGACTTGACTTTTGGTAGGCATTCTTCAGGGTCTGTTGAAAAAAAATAAAGAAGGTATGGGTTGGGGTGTTCTGCAATGTATGTGTGCTGTGTGCATGAGTGTTTGAGTAAGATGATAAAGATGTATGTAATGGTGTGTGATTGTGCATTGGGAACTACAACTAGTAGGGATGGGTATTCTTGAATTTATATGCTACTAAACTGGGGTTCAGATGACAGAAAAAAGTAAGCTGGTGGTGTGGAGAAGTACAAATAGTAAATCTAATGTATACAATTAAAACAGTTGTTTGTTCTATAATATCCAAATTGTAGCGGTTGAGTTGGGTAATTTGTGTGTCCAAAAATGGGAATTTGTGGGCCATTCTGTCTGTAAATCGCTGTTTAAAACATGGGGATTTTTGGACAGAATGGTGCACAATCTCTATTTTTAGGCACAGAAAAAGCATGAATTAATTTTACAGTGTGTTTCAGTAATAATACAAATATTATTGGGATATTCTACTTACTTTTTTTTAAATAAACAGGTTAATTCTTAGTTCTTCTTTCTTCTTCAAATTCGGTTGCTTCTTTTCAGGAGAATGGTCTTCACTGCAATTGTAAAAGAAACAAATTAGTAATTTTAGTAATTTTGTTTGTATATAGCACTGTTTTTAATTTATACATTGATTTTTTTAATTGAAATCCTCAGCGCCTTCCTCAAAACCATTAAAACTATCTTATTTACATAAGATACGTCGCACAAGTTCAATACACATGATATGTTCTTAATGAACAAATTGTATTGTAATGACTAACTTTAGCAAACAAAATATATTTACTATGTTTGTGAAATTCATAATGTACCACTGAATACCACTATTTCTGTAACTAAGCTCTTCCAGGTAATAGTGTCTCAATTTCATGCTTAAATTAAAGTAATTGAATAAATAAAGAAATAAAACAAAAATATTAAGTCAGTTTGAAAATGTGTTCATGTATTGTACAGAAAATATGCACACCTGTAGTTTGTGTTCATGCATTTGGATATGCATGGAGCTGCAAGTAGAAATCTTGGAGACTTGTACAGTATTTCTTGTAGATGGTGCTTGCCAATGATATGACACTTGTACTCAGAGAGATTCACAGTACATTTGCATTGCTGATCTATGATGATGCAGTTAGATGTAGAGGTCTTGAATGTGATTGGTGGATGGTCATGTGACTTCTTAGCTACATCCAATGAGGGAATGGCACAGAAAGTGAAGTGGAAATGGTAGAAGGGCTGTTCATGTTACGATTTGTCCGCGGACATGGCGGAAGTTCGCGGACATCGGGTGTTACATCCGGGGATTTTTGGGTTCAGAAGTCATGCACATGAGAATGAGCACTGAAAGGGATTGGTCAGGAAAGTTTAGTGGGTGTGTTGTGCCAGGAGAGAGTTTCTCAGATATTATTTTTGCTGAGAGAACAACAGATAGCTATGGCTGTGTGTTTCAGAAAACAGATTGTTTGGATTTTGGGAGATTCATGGATAGATTGGTTGAAGATGCATGCAGAAATCTGTGGAGTAGCTGTAGATCTTGGATTTCCACATGTGGAAGTACACTGGCATGGAGTACGTGGAATGAAGTGGTTGGACTTGCTACCTCTTTGTGCTAGTTTGGAGACAGAGCAACATCCAGACATAATTATAATTATTACAATGAATTGTAATTCATTGTGGAGGGAACAGTTTAGGACATGTGTCTGGAATTTCTTTGCAATTTTCTATGAAAGAAGGACTTGGGAAGGTCATGGACATGTTCCCTAATTCTCAAATAATATTTTCACGGATTGAACAGAGACAAATGTGGCTTCGTTCTTCCTCATTTGGTCCACAAATGGAAAAAGCAAGGCGCAATGTTAATAAGGCTGTTTGTGCCTTTCTAAGAGATTTTGGCATGTCCTCTTTTCACAATGTCATCAATGACATTTGTGATGTCATCTTTGATATCCTGGGTGTTAGTCTTAGCAGTGCACGGTGGTGGCGTGAGTTATGGTTGCTTAGCTTACCATAACTGGCGAATTTCAAGGGTTTTTCGGTTTTACTTGGAACCATAATGTCCCTTTAACAAAGTTTTTTTCACTGAATTTCATAGGTTTTTAGTAGCGCAACTTAATCATAACGTCCCTTTAACAAAGTTTTTTCACTGAATATATATATATATGCAAGCTCTGAAATATGTTATGCTGATGTCTAGTTGTAAGCTGCAATAAATCAGCAGCATACAACCCACAGTCAAATGGTCAAAAGGAAAGGGTAGAACAGTCATTAAAACAGTTCTTATGTTATTTGTGGCACAGCACCAAGATGACTGGGCAAGATGGATCCCATTGGTAGAGTTTGCATATAATAGTCTTTGGCACTCATCTACTTAATTTTGCTTTTCGTCGCAATTCTTGCCATATGTCACACAATGTTTCCTGGGAAATTAACTAATGCACCAGCTTCAGCAATGAAATAGCCTTTGAAGATAATTAATGAGACGTCAAAGAAAGTCACAACAAATCTGAGAAAAGGGAAGTTGACATATAAGAAACGTTTGTCCACTCACGTTTTAAAGGTGCCATGGTTAATTTCAACATTTCAGAATTCACCCAGGGTTTGTAGTTTCTTTTGAGCTGATGCAGATGATGAATTTAGCGGCAACCAAACTAAAGCCGGACACATGGAAACTACACCCTGCCTTCCATGTTCCACTATTTAAATTAGTTATAGGTTAATGGCAAAGCAGGCCAACAGCAGGAAAAGACGAGGTGGGTGGACATGATGAATTTGAGTAAAAAACAATTTTGGATTCTGAAATAGTAAAAATACAGCTAAGAAAGCTCATAGATTGGAAGGGGTATGGCCCAGACAAAGGTGCATGGGCACTCGTGGATTTTGTACACACATCCACATTAGTTCAGAAGTTTCATAAGATGTGTCCACAGAAAACTGTCCCAGAGGGGAGATGTCTTAAATGGGGGGTCCTGTTAGGGTTAAGAGCAGGGGAGGACTGGCAACAGTTGGCCTGGGGGGGAAGTTTACTTGCATGGCCCATAGTGCAATGGCCAAAGCCTGCCGGGCAGCAGCCCCACCTTCCAGAGCGAGTAATCTCAATACCAACCCTTCCCCCTCCCACACATTATCAAGTATATATAGTAGACATTATTGACATTACTTTCCTTGTATGCAACATATTTTAGAGTTACGTTTGTAGTTTAATAGCTTTAGCCGTTGCTGAACCAGGGGGTCAGGGTTTTCTCTCAGAGCCAAATAAGAGCTGTCATGGCAAAAAAGACCCATACCTGGCTTCCTGCCTTCCCAGCCCAAAAACAAAACCCATACCTGCACTCTGTGTACCCACCCCACAACATAGAACCCCCACTTGTCATCATTCATCCTCGCCAGTATGCTTAACAACAATTGCTGAAATTAGAGTTAATTATAGAGTAAAACCATAGAGTATAAACCCATATGAGTGAGGCTTTTACTGCAGATAGTTAATAAAAATAAGGCACAGTGATGAAAAATGATTTGCTGACGATCACATAATGTATGACGTTTGGAAGGTGGCTATTTGAGCCCTGTTTTTCTTGTTCCACAGTTTCTAATTGAGAAAGCAGGGGGGTTTTCATCTTTTCCTATTCCATCTTCAACATTAGAAACAAAATGCTTTCCGCAAAGTTGGTATTTAAGGGCTAAACTAGTACAGTGTTCAATAAATCTGGTTTTCGAAGCACCAATGTATCCAGAAAGGGGAAACCTATTAATCATCTGTATCCTGAGACAAATACACCTGAGAAACCGACCAAGATTATAATTGTAATGAAATTATAATCTTAGTCTGTACAATTGTGTGTATTTTCAAAGCACCAGGTCACACGATAAATCAACCTGAGAAGTAGTAATTGAAACATATGGCATCACTTAGTCAGAAAAAAGAAAGGGGGTTCAAGCCAGTCTCAAAATTGGGTGCAGTGGCATACAGGTTAGACATACATCTCAGCAATAGACAACCTGCTGACCTACTATTTCAGATGTGTACCTCCCTCTCATTTACCCTATTTTCATTACCCATCATCCTCTGATTGTCCTTCCCTTGCACCACTTTCTCAATACCCCCTTGTCTCTTACAATTAACTTTCAGACCTCTGTTTCCCTTTTTGCTCCATCCTTTAACTATTATTCAGTCCCCGTCCCTTACCTTACACACACCTACTTCCCTAGCCCACATTGTTCAGTCAGCAATTCTTTGCCTCTCACCAATTTCCATTGCTTTGGCTTACAGTTAGACACCAGACCATATTGATTTGCCAGTCTCCCTTTGCCAGACATAGCATGAAGCTGTAGGTTTTGGATAAAATGGCTTAAAGGTTTTCTTTGTATAACCATTAAATAGCCAATACAAAAAAAGTAATAAAGTAAAAGGCCATGTTGAGAGGGTAAAAAAGTGGCCATTTCTGATTGCCTCCTCTAACCACTTTTCCCATGTAATGCATACAAGGGCTACAATTGACCCTTTTATGCCTAAAGAAAATCAACAGTAGTGATATGAGCCACTACTGTACATGATCCATTTCTCCATTCACACTGATGCTGAAAATGGCTGATCATCAGATATTGGAAAAGATGGACACGGATGGGGAATACATATAAGAAGAACCTTCTTTCATGGTGGCACTAGCCTTTGAAACTATTTTGTGTCCCTCCACTTTGGTGTTCTGCAGTCTGAACCTTTGATTAGCGGTTCCCCATTTCATTTTTGTCGAATTTTGTTCTTTGCTTATGCTGTTTTTTTACTTCCTTAGTTGGGCTTCCTGGCATTTGCCCATGCCCCCCTTCCAATACCCCTTTCTCCATGTTTCCACGGATGTAATTTGGGGGCCATCAGGGGTCACACCTGCAACCTCTGGGGTCTCCCTGGCTACCCCTGGAGATTATTATTATTTTTTTTAATTTAAGCTCCTGGGCTGTGCCAGCATGATGTGGCTCTTTGTTTCTAGAGTGGCTGGCTTTCTTTTTCATGTCTAAAAAAAACGGGGTTCCATGATTGTAATACTTTGAGCAGTCACCCTAAATAAGAAAGATTAGGAATAACAAATAATGCGTCTTTCTGGAATCTGTACAATAACTGCTAAACACATTAAAGGTTTATTTCAGGCACACTTCAGGTGGTGAGTCACTGATTTAGTCTGTTCTTAAAACCCTCAACTCAGCCCTTTATCCTTCTGAGGCCGATAAATGAGTACCAACACAGGTTGGGTGATATTGTATCTATGTTCTATATAAAGTGCTTAAACGCAAGTGCTATATAATAACAAATCATTATCATTTGGCCTTGGACATCTGCTTGCCTTCACAGTAATTTGGTAATATGGGTTTATACACACTGAGATTAACGATACATATGGTTATCCATTCTTGTATGAAATGTATATCACATTATAGTGATATCATAACCATATTTTTCATAGTGTACTTAGGAACAATGCTCTGTGATTCCACTTCCTGTTTTGTCAAGGTGTGAGAGGTTGTGTTCCATTGCTTCCCGTGATGTCACTTTGGGGTAGGGTCAAATGACATCACTGCCTGGGCTATCATCAGAGGTCAAGGGTCGTGCAATGTCACTTACACAAACCCTAGCATTTTGGTGAAAGGACGTCCATGCATGTTTGCAGGGACATCCCCCTTTCTGAGAGCTCCTAGGGTTACAATAATGCGTTCTCCTGGGCTTTCTTCAACTCAACCCCTTTCTGTCATTCCTCCATTCAGTGCTATTGCTCCTCCTATCTTCTGTTTGAGCCTTTGTATATGTTGCCCACAGTCCCCTTTCGGTTTCCATTGATTATACCACGCTTGCTAATGTAGTTCACCGCTACTGCTTTCTTGCCATCTCCTGTAGTGTGTGTGAATCTGCCCTGATCCTTTCTCGGGATCTTTTCACAGGAGCCGGAACACCCATAAGGCTTTGCGGTAAAGTAACAGGCGGGAACACCTGGGATAAGAGAATATGACACATAAAAATGGCACCAGGATGTAGGCCAGGGAGGACCACGTGGTCTCATCAAAAGCAGAGAAGTGCAGGCGAAAGACCAAACATTGTGTTGAAATTGTTACTTACACAAAGTCTTCAGAATCAGTATCTTAGTAAAATAATGAGTATGTCCTAGTTCGTTAGTTAGGAGAGGGCCTATGGATTAAAGATATCTTTTTTGTCAAACTGCGAAACACATTGATCCCTCAATAAATACATTCAAATAAGAAATACGATAACAAAGAAGAAAACACCCTATTCTTCACAGCACTACTCCTTCTCAGTTAAGATGCACATGGAGCAAACATCAAGATAAGTACCCCAATTTATAGACCATTTAGTTTTGCAAGCCCTTTGGATGTATGTCTGAGCACAGTAGTCTGACACAGTTACATTCTTGCGTTTTTTAACCAAACATGATCCTTCGGGTATGCAGTGATATTATCGACTAGAAAACAACGAATGAATGTTTAAACAAACCCAACACAGCTATTAAAAAAAACGAATAAAAAAAGATACATATGTGGTTGGGAACGGGAATAGTAGTTTTTGGGGTAGGGGAAAAGGAAAATTATTAAACCACCCCCCAAAAACCCAAAAATGTGTTATTTTTTTATAGATGTTTTGTGTTCGTTCAAAATGCATTCTTTGTTTTATAATTCGATATAATCACATGTAAGATCCTTCATACTGCATGGCCCACTAAAGTACTCTTTTCTTTGTAACAATATTTGGATGCTTTGGACTTTTGTGGATCTACAAAATACCCCTTTTGAAGGTTATGTACAACGATTGCAGTACAACCAGACTCCAAACTTGTACCTATCTATTGGCGGCCTGTTAAATGTCAGTGTTAGAAACCATGGACCTGGGGCGACCTCGTGTGGATTAAAATAATACTACAGTTTCAAAATTAGAAACTAGCATAGATATGAAACCGAATTAAAGAGTAATAAGTACATACAGGTTAAGGAAGGGTGTGGGAAGTGACATCCCGTGGGAGTAGTATTATAGGAATTAAGAGCGTGTACAGACTGTTTTGCACCCTATTTAAGTGGCACGACTAGAGTACGATGTCTCACTGTAAGGTAATCTCTCCCAGGATATGTTTATAAATTGATACTTGTACTCAACTAGAAAAGCCAAGGTATCCAAGTTTTCTATGTTATGTCTGCTTGGTGATAGTTACTTATGTTAACTTGCTTTTGGAGTGATTAGGAAGAAACGTTTCATTTAAGAATAGTGTTTCACAGAAGTCTGATTTTATTCTTTTGAATGGATGAATTCATAACAATTCGCCAAAACACTAGTGGTAGCAACTGTGGCATCACACACTTGGTGACAGCACAGGAAGCATCTTATATAATCTTTGACTCTGATGACATCACAAAATGTAATGTCAAAGGACCTTTGCCCTCATGACATCACAGGAAGTGACATGATAAATGTAACAACACCCATGAAAAAGTCTCGGATTAATGAAATGAGAAATAGCACTGAAGCAGACATGACGCTATTTTAGAAGCGAGCCATATAGGGGGCAGAATTGGTGTTCCCTAGGTGCAGTCATGATATCTGTAAAGACAGGAGGGGGGGTATCTGTACTTCTGGCCACTATATAGTTGGGGTAGAGGCACAGAGCACCCCAGTCCAGGCTCTCAATTGGCAACGGGCGAGCACTCAAGGGAGGTGATGCAGGCTGGTTCTTATGTACAGTGAATTCTCAAGCTCCCCACAGTGGAATGTACACACACTATGTTAGATGATAACACAGCCCTTTTATTAAAGGATAAAAGTCAGGTAGATTTGCACAAATAAATAAGACTCACTTTGTACTAGAAATCTAAACAGGTAACTTAACTTAATATTAATGTATGTGGTACCAGTGTTACCTTTAAATTCAATTGCATTGGACCAACTGCTGACAGTTATTAAAAAGCATTTAAATTATTAGGCAAGGGTTAACTTCATAAAACATTACTGTAGAAAGGCAGGTAATAATACAAACATGGGCAGGATGCTTCCCCTGGGTTACAAAAGCAATACTGTGTGAGGATGCCCCAAATCGGCAACCTATATGGAAACGTCAAGGATTACTTTATGTTGTCTATTGCAGCACAGTGCAAATATGTTCATTAATTCTAGAGAGAGCTCCCACTACCCCCAAAGTATCAGGCAAGCGATGGGAGAACAAGATCTAAGACAAATCTGGGTCCACTGGATGAATCTGAGGATGGAAGAAGCTCTTCTTCGTCACAGTACCTTGGGTGCCTTGTCAGGCAAAGTGATGGAGTTTCTTGGCTTTACTCAATGAAACCCCTCGAGAATGGACTCCGCTTAGAA
The DNA here is from genome assembly GCF_040938575.1 of Ambystoma mexicanum. Classification (NCBI taxonomy): domain Eukaryota; kingdom Metazoa; phylum Chordata; class Amphibia; order Caudata; family Ambystomatidae; genus Ambystoma; species Ambystoma mexicanum. The sequence goes on from NC_090931.1 coordinate 705,532,462, forward strand.
GAAGGAGTCCCTGCGATGTCAGTGTCGAGAATAAGAATTGAACTAATCAGTGTTGGAAAGGCAGCACTGCAGGAATCTTGCAGTGGTCTCCGATGTCGGGTTGCTACGTCGCCTGTGAATGTCCCACGAAGGTGAAACTTGCTGTGGACCTCGACAAGGCCTGGCCAAAGAAGATAAGACCCTTGGTGGGCTTGAATGACTTTCAGTGGCGACCTGTGCAGTGGCACAAATAGGTGTCAGGTTTCGGGATTTCTCTGTTTACCGCCTTTCCGTTCTTTGGTGCTGCAGCCACTGCACGGACCTCAGGATGGCTTCTGGCAACCTAGGACATTACCACTGGACTGGACTGCAGACCCTGACCAAGCCTGGAACCCGGGGGCATCTTCATCAGATTTTGGTGGCAGGAAACCCACCGGCTGACACTCCTCTGCAGACAGCAACCATGGATTTTCTCTAGCATGGAAAAGTGGATGGATGTTGCAGCAGAGGTGCCCATTTGAATATTTATTCAGTCGTTTGGAACTTTTGCATCTCTGGGTGTCAGGCAGCACTATGCCAGGGTATCCCTCTTCTGGGCGATACTCAGCAACCTCGCTTCCTACAGTCACAAGCACTCCTCTGGACCCTAGGTGACACAGATCGACTTCTTGGCTTCAAGATGTCTAGGTACTCTACTTCTGGACCCACGAAGATCCCTTCTCCAGACAGCAGGCACACAGGACTAGCTTCCAGGACACTTTGGGTGAAAAGCAGCAGTTGCACGATGTTCCCTCATAGCTACGGGAAGAGGTCACCTGTTCAGGTCCTCTGCTTCAGTCCTTGAATCAGCATGGCAGCTTTTTGATTAGATGAAGAGATGCAACCACAGTCTTCTTCCTCCAGCTAGATGATTCCATTATGGAGGCTAAAGATTACTTCAGCTCATGCTTTAGGTTTCTTGGAGGTGAGATGAGGCCCCCCTGTTTCACAAAACACTCCCAATTCACTCAGGCTGAGCCAGGCTCAGTCAGCCAATCACACACACATGCATTAATGCAGACAGCACCCAATCAGGCTCACAGGCATTGGGGCCATTCACCAGAAACCAGACACCCACAACCCAGGATGTGGACTGGGGGCTACTCCCCAGCCTTTCAGTGCACTACACTTCATTCATTACAGTTTCAGTCAGGGCTGGCTCAGGCATTGTGCCCCTCAACCAAAACCAGACACCCACAACACAGAATGCTTATCGACTACTCACTCCATTCATGCAGGCTCCATCCCAAGGGTGTACCTACAACAAGCTGTCCCAGGGAAGGCTCCAGCCAGCCTGGCAGGAGGCAGCCCCAGAGCCATATATGGTCCTTCCACCCAACAGCCATTCAGGGTAAGGGAACAGAGCCAGGGCTTCTCAGGACTTTGAGAAACAAGGGGCAGAGTAAAGGAAACCAAAAAGCCACCAGTGGCCATATTGCCTTTTTGTAGGAATCCATTGAATCCTATGGCAGGGCCTGGGTATCCCAAAAATGAAGGATGCCCAGAGCCACTGCCAAGTCAGCGTGTAGCTGCCGCCAGCCCATACCCTGCTCTGTGTGCAACACACCTGTGCCCAAAAACATACACTAAGGGTACAGAGTTGAACCCCTACCCATGGGTGCCCTAAGAGTCCCATGGATATTTGTGCACCAAGAACAAAATGAAGAGCTGCGCTGCTAGTGGTCCCAACTGGACTCCCCTGGGTAGAACATAATCCAAACACACAGTTTAAAGAGGTATAGGACAAGGCCAAGGAGTCCCTGTCCCTCCATTGCATTTCCAGCATCACAATATGCCACTGAGCAGAATTATCATAGACTGCAATAAGTCAAAGATGTTACTGAAAGCAATCAGGTGTTTTGATTGTGTCAATAGTTTTGTAATATTAATGCAATGCACAGACACACAAGTCCAGGAGCTGCCATATTATGGCAGGTAAAGTCTTCAAGGAGAGATACTGTTAGATATAGGCTCACGTGCCATGGGGTCCCCATCATATGTTAAGAGTAGATTTCTTTGCGCAGACAAACTCTTTGCCACTGGGCCTGTCTCCACTGCAGTGGCAGATTTGAGACAAGAAGCCCCATAGTCAAGAATGTCAAAAACGGCCCGGAGTGAATGGGATGTAGAGATAGGGCAGTTCAGGGTGTATGGTTTGTGGTGGGCAGACTTTCAATCTGATGGTAGGGGGGTGAGGGGCTCTGATATGATTGGACCTCTCAGCAACCTTCATAGTCGACCACCCAATTCTTCTAGCATGGCTTTCTGCAGCTGGTATTAGAGATAAGGCTTTGGCTTGGCTGCCCTCTTTTCTTGCCCATTCTATTTCGGACGATTCCCAAGTGCACCAATGATCGATAAATAGGTTGAGAGGTATCCCCTCAGCCAGCCTTACCGACCTGGCACAGTACATATCTATACATCTGTGAATGAAGAGCTGCAGGCCATGGTCAGGGACACCTATATGGACAGCCTGGACTAAGCCCCATAAAGCCATGTTGCTGACATTGTTAGAGACACCGCGACACAGCAGCTTTAGCCATGAAACACATGTGCAATCCGGACTTTGGGACACAACTACACGCCTGAATACATGAAGAACACGAGCGCACAGTTCTATAGTTAGAAGAGAGATACATATATATATATATATATATATATATATATATATATATATATATATATATATATATATATATATATATATATATATATATATATATATATATATATATATATATATATACGGTCATTGCCTTTATTATTTTTCCATTAAGCAAATGCAAAAACGCAGAAACCACGAGGCACCCAGAGATCCTGAGCAAAGCTTGCAGATGCTTAATTGTGAATAACCCTATGGAACTGCAGGAGCACCTATGGGACCTGGCAGAGCTAAGTGTGACTAACCTATGGAGAATATAATATAGCATGGAAAATGTAGAAACCATATTATAAGGTTTTGGAAAATCACAGCAGGCCTCAGACCACTAAGCAAGAGACGAGCTGAGCTGATTCCGGCTGGACAGAGAGCAAGATGTGTGAGACAGTACCCGCTGCCACGTTCAAGAGATACAGAGGACATTCCAATCCCCATATGACAAAGGGACCAGCAGCAGAAAAAGGGAATAAATCCTCATAGTTCAGGGCTGCACAGCTCAATTCTGTGGTCTCCATACATGTAATACAGCTGAAGCAGACAATGGACAGTGATCAGTGGTGAGAAAAGAGAGCCGATCCCAGGCAGCCAGACATGGACTACAACAAGTATGCAACAAGTGTTGCACCAAGCAGGAGAATATTCTCACAATGCAAAGGTGGTGCAAACAAGTTACAATACAGACACATAATCATTCACATCACCTTGAAAAGTTACACAGTGAGCTGAGAACTGTTTCGGGTCCTAAGCCTGGGGAAGTCAGCTCTAGCCAATCACAGTTTAGTACCCTAGGGGTGGGTGGCAACAGGCAAGAACCAATGGTAAGTCCCTACCTCTGCAACAATGTTATAGTTGGTAAATTGGGGATGGAACAGGCAGCCACTTGACATGGAAGAACCAGTAGAATAATATATATATGTACCCATATAGGTTATTATTCTCCTGACGGCCAATCCCACATCATGATAGGCTTCTGGAGAGAGGCCCAAATAATGTCGGAGCAGTGAAGTGTCCCTAAGACAAAAGTGGCCTGCGTGCAATTTTCTGTGTAAAATGCTGTAATCTTGTTGTATCGATCCCTGTTTGTTTTGGCTGTAACAAACTGCAGTTTGAACTTGCCGTTGACTGAGTCCTGCGTGTATTCTGGGGGAGTGAGTTCGGCCCTCCAATTCCGCAAACTTCTAGGATCACTGGCATACTTGGAGTTCTCCCCAACACCTTTAGCAGACCTGATCAGATCTCTTAGTGCTAGTTTGTATCACTATACTGACTATACTCAGCTGATGTTAAGTTGGCAAATCAATGGGGGATCCTGCAGGCGATATGAAGACCTGCCTGGAACTTTTTGGTGGGTGGATGACTGCCAATTGATTCAAATTAAACGCTCAATACACAGAAATCCTGTTATGCCTTTCTTTGTCACCACCTCAGCTAACTGACAAGCTCAAAGGTGCTCGGACTCCAGAGCATGCTTTAGCCTGGCTCTGGGCGGAGGAGCTGGGAGTGTACCTGATTCCTTTCTTAAAGGCTAGGAATCTTGGTGCATGACTTGATTCTTCCCTTTCTCTAGAGAGCCAAGTAGCCTCGGTAGCTAGTTACTGTTTTTTCAGCTCTGCCCTCTTAAGAGATTTTTGGATTGTTTCTCATTTCCTCATAAGATTCACCTGCTTAATGTATTCATCTCCAGTAGAGTTAATGTTTGGAATGCAATCTACTTGGGTTTATATTTCTTCTATGCTGAGATTACTCCATTGGCTCCGGTTGCTCAATGGGCCAAGTTTAAGGCACTTTGCCTGATGCATAGAGCGAGATTTCTGCAGTCCATCCCTGCCAGAGCGTTGCGGTCTGCCTCTGCTGGACTTTTTGTGACACACCGATTCAAATATGAAGGTGGGGTGGCCGTTCATTCACTGCCCAGGCAGCTAAACTGTGGAATGGCCTCCCCGTGTCCCTACGCATGATTAGCAACCATCTGGAGATCAGATGAGGTGTGAAGACCTTCCTGTTTCCCCAGTAATTCCTTCGTAGGTGGTTGTGGCTCTGTGAGGTGGAGCCTTTTTCTGTGCTGTGAAGCCTTCTACAAGGTGTGTGTTTGCACTCTATATGTCTCATTACCACACCATTTCCATAACTATATATAGTAGGGAATGGGTAGAGCATCAATAGGAATCAGTTACAGAGAAACTTACAACGGCTGTACACGATTATTTAGTTATGAAAAATTTCGAATTTGAAACTCACGAATTTGAAATCCCTGTAACGAAATAATCACGTACATGAAGCCGGTCTGCTATCTGTTGCCCCTGACAAGGCCTGAAAGGAGGATGCGCACACGGAGGGATTTCTCAACACGTCTTTATTTCTCTTTCACAAACGATAACTAGCACTTCTCGCGCCTTACCCAGAACTGCCCTCGTTCCCCAACTCCCCGTTATAAACTCTGCCTCTCCAACGGCGGGGGCTAAGCAAGTTAACCCATTGGTGGCGGGCAACACCACCCCCGAACAATATGTCCAAACATCAACTCAACATTGTTCAACAAGCCTCATAGGTCTCTTGATGGTTCGCCGTGGTCTCTCATCTTGGGCCCCTGGCCCTGACGTTCCCTGAGTACCTGCTTCATGGCTGGTCCCTCCAGGATCTCCTACCGGAGGGGTCCACAGGTCGTCTCGTGGCTCTCGCAGTTCTGGGGAACACGGTCTCTGAGGTAGCTCCATTCCCTCTCGTCTGACATAGTGTCTAAATTGCTGACAGTTCCTGGTGACGGCTCTGTTTTGATCTTCGGCTGTCACCATTGTACCTTTCACTGCGGTTACCCTCATGGGACTTGGGGCAAACCGCGGGTCTGTCTTTCTGGGCGTTGGCTGTTGGACGAGAACTTCATCTCCTATGTGGAAATCTTTTGTCACTGCGTGGCGGCGAGTGTCGATATCTTGTCTTGCTCTGTCTTTGGCTTCTGCATCCCTTTGGAGTATGTCCATGTCTGGCGGTTCATCGCTTGACGGGTTGCATGGTATGCGGGTTCGCACTTCGTAGCGGAGCATTAGCTCGGCAGGTGTCTTGTTCGTGGCTTCATGGGGTGTGTTTCTATAGTCTTGTAGGAGTCGACACAGTGCCTGGTGGGGATTGACTGCTTCGACCCTGGCCCTCTGTATCGTCTTTTTAATTGACGCCACGAAGCGTTCTGCCATTCCGTTCGCTTGCGGGTGACGGGGGGTTATGTTCATGTGTGTGAAGCCCAGATGCTTCGCTTGTGCTCCGAAGTCGTGGCCACAGAACGGTGGTCCATTTTCGGGCTTGACTGTTTTAGGGATTCCCCACTCGCTGAATAGTTCCTCCAGCGCCGCTGCTACTTGGGGAAACGCTGTGGTGGTAACCAGTTTGACGATCGGGAATCTGGAATGTTCATCTATTAGCTGCAGGAGATAGTCACCCGCTTCCGTGGGCCCATAAAAGTCCATGGCTACTCGCTCCCACGGGCGATCAGGTATCTGCGTTTGCTGTAGTGGTAGTGGGTTTTCAGCCGGGGCTGTGCACTGGCAGGCATGGCAGTTCCTCACCCATTCCTCTACTGCTGCATCTAAGAAAGGGAACCAGACGTGGCACCTCAGCTGTTTTTTGGTGTTTTCGACCCCTCTGTGACCCTCATGGGCCGTTCGGACAACCTCGCTCCTTAGTGTGGCAGGGATGACAATCCTGCACCCTCTGAGAAGAATGTTGTTGTCCTTGACAGCCAGTTCCCTGTGCACCCTAGCCAGTCTTTCGATCCCCTGCCTGCTCACTCCCGGGTGTGCCAGCATTGTTCTGTGATGGTCCTTCCACTTGTTGATCAACGTGAGGCTGATGGCGAGGGCTGTCGTAGGGTCAGCAGCTGATGCGTTGGCGACCATCTCAAGGGATAGGGCCAGAGGTAGCGAGTTGGATGCTACGTACTGCACATAGGCGACATCGCCTTTCTGGGTTAATGGATACCCGACTGGATGTCGCGACAGGTAGTCAGCGGGGTTGAGGTCACCCCCGGGACGATGTATAATGTCATAGTCATATTCCTGTAGACGGATGCCCCACCGCTCAATCCTCGGGGGCATCTTGGTGTGCGGGTTCCCGTACAACGACAACAACGCCTGGTGGTCAGTGATCAACGTGAACCGTTTCCCAATGAGGAAATTGTAAAAATGCTTGCATGCCCAGACCGCTGCCAAACTCTCCTTCTCTGCCTGGGAATAGGCCAGTTCTGGGGTTGACAATGCCCTGCTTGCATAAGCAACTTCTGCCTGGGGTTGATGTCTTCGCCCTTGCTTTGGGCTAAAATGGTGCCGAGGCCAACCAGGCTCGCGTCAACCACCACTTCTGTGTGCCATGAGGGATTGAAGTAGGCCAGGCGGTGGGCTTCTGTTAGGGCGTGTTTGATGCTGGTAAAAGCCTGGCGGCATGCGGGGGTCCACTCAAAGGTTGAGTCTTTTTGCAGTAGCTTCCTCAACGGGTCAGTGAGAGAGGCGTAATGGGGTATGTACCTCGCACAGTATACCGCCATGCCGAGGAAGGAGCGAACATCCGCAACCTGCTGTGGTTCGCCAAGGTTGGTGATTGTGTCGACCTTGTCGGGATCCGGAATCATCCCTTCACTGGAGAAGATGTGTCCGAAGAATTTTAGTTTTGTCTTGCTGAATCGGCATTTGGCTATGTTGAATGTGAGGCCCGTCTCCTGAAGCGCTGCACACGTGGCGTGTAGTGCTTTGTCGTGGGACTCTTTTGACGACCCAAAAACGAGGATGTCGTCACTGTAGTTCAGCGTGCCCCTTATGGGCCTGATGACCTGGCGTATGGCCTCCTGGAAAATCTCTGCAGCGGACGAGATGCCAAAATTCAGTCTCCGGTATCTGAAGAGACCGTTGTGTGTCGCGAACGTTGTGATGGGCCTGGAGTCAGGATGCAGCTCCAGCTGGTGGTAGCCTTGGATTAAGTCGAGCTTGGAGAACATCCGGGCATTGTTTAGTTGCACAATCATGTCTCCAATGCACGGGCCCGGATGCCTCTCCCGTTGAATGGCGGTGTTCGCTACCCTCATGTCCACGCACAACCGGATCTTGCCTCCTTCTTTGGGCACGACCACAAGAGGGGATACCCATGGCGTTGGCCCCGTTGCCGGTTCGATGATACCATCGGAAAGCAGTTGTTGGAGGGCTGCTGACACTGCCGCTTGCATATGGAACCCGACTCTTCTGGGGTGTTATGGCACCGGTCTCACCGAGGGGTCGATGTGGAGTCTGATGGGAGGGGCCTTGAGTTTACCCAGTCCTGTGCATAGGTTGGGGAATGTTCTTGTGATGTCGCCTTGTGTGTTGAGGTTCTGGGATTGGTAGCATGCTATAGTGCCGACAGAGTCTCTCGGATTCAGTCTGTTCGAGGTTGCAGTAATGGTGTCTCCCGCCTTTACGTGTATCTCAATCAGTCCCAGGCGGGATGCCGTATGATAGCTGAGTAGGCATTGGCTTCTGGCAAGTGAGCGGATGATGTGAATGGTTGGGTCCACTTGCCAACCATTCAAAAGGAGCCGTTGTGTGAAACGCCCTACTGTCTGCAGGGGGGTGGCAGCTCCCCATTGAAAGATTCTCGAATGTGATGGTTCGAGCGTCGGCGGGTTTGGTATTTTAGCGTAGTCCTGTTCGCCCATGATATTCACAGTAGTGCCTGAGTCGACCATGAATTGGAATTGGCAGTTCCCCATTTTGATCGGGATTTTGGGGGCTTCCCTGGCCTCTTCATTGTCAAGTATAAGATTGACGTATTCGTCCTGGTCAAATTGATCATATGGCGTGTTGTATGCTGTTTCCAGCTCGTCGTGGTAGAATGTTTCAGGCCTATATTCTGCTGGTGGGTAGTCATACTCATCCGTGAAATATCTGGTTTGGTCTGCCTGGTCTAGCTGTGGTGGGTACCCCTGTGCTTGGTACTCGTTGATGGCTCTGACGTATCGCCTCTGTCCTTGACCTTGCTGGTAGTATCTGGGTTGATTGTATTGTGGGGACGGCGAGCGGAGGCGTCCTGGCGGGCGCTTGGGGGCGCATTGGAGGAAATGGTATGCCTTCTCTACATACAGAGTGAAAATGTCCCTCTCTTCTGCAGTTTGTGCATCGTTGTGATAGAGCCGGGCATGACCCGGAGTGTGGGAAGGACATCCCACAGCGGTAGCATTGTCTCTGTTGGCGCGGAGCCTGCGTAGCTGGCGCTCTGTATGGTTGCGACCCTCTGTCGCCTTGACGAGGGGGCTGTATGGCTGCGACGAGTTCATTGGTGTCTTGTTTGGGGTTGCCTGTGTTGCTCATGGATGAGGCTTGGGCATCAACCCTCTCATGTATGCAAGTAAGCTCGCTGACTTCTGGGATGGTGAGGGTTTTTTTCAGTAGCTGTTTGAGTGCAGGGGACAGGCACCCTTCTATGACCCTCAGCCTTATCGCTTCTTCTAGGGAAAATGCGTCGAACTGGCAGTTTGCTCCCTTCACCCTCAAGCAGGTTATGAATTCATCGACCGTCTCTTACGGCAATTGAGTGCATTTGTTGAATAGATACCACTCGTAGTCGCAGTTGACTTAGATGATGAGGAGTTTGTCTAGGGCCCCAATCAAGTTCGTGAATGTGGTTTGTTGGGCTGCGGGGATCGTTTTCACAACTGTCTTTATCTCCCCCCCACCAGATTGAGGAAGATGTCCCTGATATTGGGGGAGTCGCCATCACCAGACCCCCGCACGTAGTGCTGAAAGTCTTCCATCCAGTCAGTCCATCTCGGCCCCTTGGTGGCTTGGGGCGCCATGGTGAATGGCGGGGGTAACCGCAGCTGTATTGGTTTTGTCTCGCGGGCCATTTGGGGGGATCCAGGATTGGACACTGGGCTGCTCATGTTGCTGGGCGGTGGGAGCCCGCGGGCGTACAGTCAGTCCAAATGCTGCCTCAATTCTCCGGGCTGGAGTGGCGACCGCGCCGCAGGCGATGGCGTACGCCGGTGTAGGCCTAACACGCAGGTGAGCGTGGACTTGCACTCACTTGAGAGTCCGGCGACAAGGATGGGCCCTTAGGAGAAAGAGGCCGGAGGTGCAGCCGGAGGGCGTGGCTGGGATCACCGGCACGCGTCGCTGGAGCGGACCTGGTGGACTGCCAGGACCAGATTCGCACATCCCAGTGTTCGTGCAGCTGTCTGGAACGCTGTCCCAGGCGTGACGATGGAGGAGGAGAGGAGTTCGGTGAAATGCCCACGCGCACGCGGTGGATTGCCGTTATTCGTACTGGAGGAGGAGGAGTAGGAGGAGACTCGGCAGACATCCGAGAGAGGATGAGGCGGATTGCCAAAGGAGGAGTCCGTAGGGCGCACGGACAGCCTTCGTCGCCAGTGTTGCCCCTGACAAGGCCTGAAAGGAGGACGCGCACACGGAGGGATTTCTCAACACGTCTTTATTTCTCTTTCACAAACGATAACTGGCGCTTCTCGCGCCTTACCCAGAACTCCCCTCGTTCCCCAACTCCCTGTTATAAACTCCGCCTCTCCAACGGCGGGGGCTAAGCAAGTTAACCCATTGGTGGTGGGCAACACTATCCACCCACTCTGCACCCCTCCCCACACCCCTACCCTTAAAATCTACCTCCTGCTTCTCACTTACCTGCACTTCCTCTGCACAGCCACGGCTCCTTCCCTGCGATGCAAGTTCTGCCTCCCCATTGAGGGGCGGAACTTCCGCCACAGGGTCCATTTTTTTAATTTAAAAAAATCTTTATTTGTCCCCGCTTTCTTATATGGAAGCGGGGGACACCCCTGCAACTCCCCAACTCCCGAAGCACAATATTGTTGTTCAAGGGGAGAGGAGGACACCCCTGCTCGCCTTGATCGACAATATAGTATTACTTTTTTTTTCCCCAACACAGAATTTAGTATTTTTGGCCGTTCGTGTTTTTTTTTGTTTTTTTTCTGCGGATACCCCGTACAACAGGCAGGGCAATCCCACCAATGGGAGCAGTGGGCATGGACCAGATGTTGCTAGATAAGGAGGGGGCCACATACCATGAATGCATACAGAGAATACAGGGACAAAGGGGGGGTGGCAGGGTATTTACAGTGAGGGTGATGTTGAGTTGGGGGAAATGTTCTGACAGAGAATAAGAGTGCCGCTTCGAGATAAAGGGGATTGAAGCTGGCCATCAATGATTGAATGGTGCTATTGCTTTTGATGTTGCTGAGTTCCAGTAAGGGGGAGGGCAAGGAGCGAGTACAGTGGAGAAGGAATGCTAACATATAGACAAGGGATTCACACAGTTTGCAATACAACACCAGACATAATACATACCAAGTCAAACTTAAGCAAAACGCTCCACAAAATAATAAGCCGGAAGATGGCATGGCAGGAGCCAATGTGGAAGCTATTTAGTTTCCTTATGCCAATGGAAGCAGCTCTTGACCTTGCATGAGTTGCTGGTTGTAGAGGCTTCCACGATGTAAAAACAATCCTATTTTAAAGAGGTGACAGGGGCCACACACGCCTATTGGAGTTCTGCGGCACTGTAATATAGCAAGTATTCCATAATACCACATGATTTACCACTCTACATAATTCTGAGCCCAAACCAGAACTGGAAACATTGAATGCATAGAGAGCTAAACCAACGCATGTAGAATCAGTCAAATACTGCATGTGCTAATTGCTAGTTTTGGAAAATATGATCCAACACATGATTTACAGTCCTGATATGGGCAAATATAACACTAGAAACACCACCAACATTTAGCTCTTGACATAGTGACAGCCAGATGTGTTGAAATGATATACTATAGGTACAGGTCAAAAACATCTACAAACACATCCTCCAACATGCAGACTAGGTTAGCCCTGTTGCTTCATATCAGAGCGCATAGAATCCTCTTTGAGGGCAGGAGGCATAACAACATCCACCAACAGAATGTCACACGCGGTAGGCGCAGAGCACTTAGGCCACCAATCTGCATGGTCAGACCGTCTCCGGGAGAACTAACAGACACCCATATCATCACGCGTTATCACCTGAAGAGGAACAGCATCACAGATGGGGACCTTGAAAGTCAAATACATATAAAAATACCTGCTCTTCTGAATTTGGTGGGCAGCCTATATTTATTTGCCACTGGAACATGTGCGCTTTCCCAGGTGTAATGTGCCCTCTTCTAACATGTATTAGATAACATATCACTTCCTACCACCCAGTTTGCCAACAATACCCTCAAGGGGCATTTCTATGGAATTGTCGAATTTACCAACATCATGGGTGCCCTGGACTGCACACATGTACCTTTGTTGCCATACCATTTGTGGGAGCTGGTCTGTAGAAATCGAAAGCAACAACACACCCTCATTGTGCAGATGACCTGAAACCTCACCATCACACACTCTTGAGCCCGTTATTCCCGGTTTCTCACATTACACCATGATACTAAGCTTAAATGGCAACTCACAAGGGACAACACACTTGGCTCTTTGGTATGTACATAACTCACTCAGCCTTGGGAGGGGTCAGTGGGGGTGAAGGTTGCACATAAGGAATCCTGGGATGGGGGTAGATGCTTGTGCAGAAGCAAGCCTGGGAATTAGAGAGGTGATGGTTGTACAGAAGGAAGTCTTGGGATGGGAGAGTGACATGGGACCTTTGCTGCCTTACAAGCCACTTATCTCCTTTGCCATCCCTAACACAGCCGTGCAAATGCCCCCATTTTCATGTCATGTTAAACCAATTGTTGAGCCATGGGAGTCGCTTAGGAACAAAGTTCTGGCATGATTGCGTCAAAGAATAGGGCGAAACTATATCGGAACCCAGGACCTGAGCTTCCTACAAAGGGTGCAAGTTAACACCTGGTGTACAAAGAGTGACACAGATTGTATCGTTATAGGGTGTGGCCAAAGCAATCTCTCACTGTTCCCTGGCCTGTGCAAGAACCTGGGCAAAATGTCATCTTACACCAATATGAGGATTATCCTGAATTGATGTACCAATTTTAAGTTACAGGTCATTTGGTCGAAAACAAATGGTCGACAGGACAAATGGTCGACGCAATTTGGTCGAATTTTTTTTTTTGTATTTTCACATTTTCTTTTTTTTTTGGGGTGTCCCCCAAACCCCCTTTTTTTGCTAAAAAACCCTTTTTTTCCTAAACGAAAACCTGAAATATATATATATAAATAAAAAAAAATTCGACCATTTGTCTTTCGACCAAATTGCGTCGACCATTTGTCTGTCGACCATTTGTCTGTCGACCAATGACTGGACAGCACAATTTTACCCATGGGATTTGTTAATTGTTGCCTGGATTTTATTTCTGTCATTTTGCACCTCTAATGGTTGTTCCGTTATATGACTGTTTCTTATTTCCTTATTGTTTTTTTATGTTGTGCAGATTGTGTTGCGCACTGAGGCCTGTGGGTGTGTTGCACTTGATAAGAAATAAATCAAATCAAATCATTCAAATCAAATTGTATGCAACCTCTGACATGTAAGCATTGTTCCTTCTCAATTGGTGATGCAGGCTATCCTCTCTTGCTATGACTTTTGTCACAATACCTTGACACTTGACACCTGCGGGTGTTTGTCACCATGAAGCCCATATCTAAACTAGATGCACCTTTGAGAGTGCCTTTGGTCTCATCAAGGCCAGTTTCCATTGTCTACAAAGAACTGGCTGTGCACCTAGAGGTTGCACAACATATGTAGCTGGTGGCAAGCGTACTTAGGTGAATGTCCATCCTTACAGTGATGCGCAAGAGCAAGAAGGTGCAGGTGCAGGATATCTCCAACAGGATGAGCAGGATGGGTGGTTAACCAGACAGCTGTTAGTGACAGTTTCTTCTGAATACTGCTAAGAAGGCAACATCTGTTTTGTCATCTGGTGTAACACTTGTCAACTGGATATGGACGGTGTGTTATTGTCTCTGAGTACTGTCCGCTTAGCCCTGGCATGGGGTTGCTAGAATGGGACTTGTGTGTGCAGGGTGAGGCACATATGATGTTGGGGAATGTGGGTGCTTCACTGAGACACTCTTTGAGGCCATTATGGGTATGCAGATTTCTAGGGAGTGATATGTGACCTGAGGCAAGTAGATAGAGGGTGTGAAATGCCTGGGCAAGTACACATGAGAATGCTGGGCGCAACATGCATGGAGAGGCACCATCTCAACCCGGGATGTGCCCATGTTTTAGCCTTGATGTGAGACTGGGCATGAACACCGACTGTAATCATCTGACCTACTGATACTCGTATTGCATAGTTAGACTGCACTGTAAGTTTAGTCCCACTTGTACTCGCATCCTTTATCAACTTGATTACTGCATTCTTCTCTCTGTAACTGTATTGTCCAATCATCTGCTGTTGTAACTGTATCTTACCTGTCATGAAATGCACCCAGGTGCCTCAGGGTTAGGTGTGCTATATAAATGTACACATAAAAAAATAAACAATCTCAACGTGATGCCTCCATTCACTTCTTGCAAAGTTGCAATCCTATATCAGGGATTCTGACTCGTTTTATTCTAAATAATTGATTGTGAGTGCGACAAGAGGAAGACTGCATGGCTGCTCTCCCAATCGCCACTGGCTCTTTGTGTATCGGATGATGTGTTTACTCTTCCTTAACCACAGTATTTACATCCGGCCACACACAGATGAAGGTGCATTTCTCTCAGTTCATTCCACTTCATTAGTGGACCATCACTGTCCCCAGTTCCTGACTGCTTGTCATTTTGTTCAGATGGCAGTCCACAGCAGTGTGCATGCGTGGTACTCCACACAAATGGTACTGGCGCAGAGCAGTTCTGTGCGTTTCCCGCATTTCGCAAACCGGTAATGGTATTTCTGCTTGAAGTGAAGTCTTTCCTGCAAGTTTGCTTGTAGAGATTACTGTAACGATAGTCATAGAGGTGAGGGGTGTGCCTTAGATTACCATATGCAGTAATAATAATTGCAACATCCGATATTGCCCCATGTTTTACCGGTAAACACCCCTAAATATGTCAACATTAAAGTGGTTTATTTCAGTACAGCAGTGCTTTAACTGCACAAAGCACATTGGGGCTCATTACAGGTATGGCGGGTGGGGAAACAATTGGTGGTAATGGAATTACTGCCACTTCCCGCACTGCCATGCTACGAGTATGGCCCTAGAGTGGGGGATTTACTGCCAGAATCATGCTGGAGGTAAATTCTCACACTGTCCACTGAAAAATCGGCAAAATCGGTGGAATTACTGCAGTGGTAATTCTGCCAAAGAAGGCTCATAGAGTCCAATTGACTGTGAAAAAATTGGGATTTACTCTGCCACTGCCACTTGTAATCCGGCAGTAATTCCGTCAGACCAATGCCAGTAACGGTAATTCAGTTGGGTGGTATTCCAGCAGATTTACTGCCGGAATACCGCCAAACTTGCAATGAGGCCCATTGTACAAAACACTTATCATGAAAATTAACAGGGGTAACACCTGCTACCAATGGTGATCCTTGAGTGACTCCTTTGACTGCATGCCTTGTTTTTGTCCTAATAGTGGATTTGTGGGTGCATGTTCTGTGACGAAGTTCCCTGGCTTGCTGTTGGATGCCAAAAGTGGAAATGGCCATGGGGTCCAGGGGCCTCCTCCACTGCAGAATGGCAGCCCCAGACGCGGGATATAGGATATATCTAGGGCCGTTGCAAAAAAACGTTGCCGCTCTTAGCAAAATTACCCCATCAGCACCCTGACAGCTACATGCGCTGCCCCTTCAGATAAATGCAGTGCCCTCACATAGTGAGCGTGACCTAAAACTTTCCCTTTACACCTACTGTTTAAAACTTTCTTTTGACACAGTGGCTGTAATAATTTGAAGCTTGCTACTTTTTACCATACGCAAGAAACAACACAGGATCTTGTGCGATGATGCTTTTATTAGGCTAACTCATATTTCTGTCCTCTATTGACTGAGGTCTTGGAAACTAGCAGACTAGAAAATGATTTATGCTGCTGAAGGTACCGTCCCTGCAAGATCCTGTGCTATTTTGTGCAACACAGGGATGCACTTTATATAATCATAAAAGTAAATCCTGCATGGCATCTCTCTCACTCCGGCAGAAACAGAACTTGCCATAACAAATAGAATGCAAGCAAAGAACAACAGTCATGCATGACCATCCCCACCCCACATGCCCAGACAGGACAGCATGGGTAGGAGCAATGCTAGCCTCCCCCCAAGAAAGGATGAGAATAGATAACAGTGTTAAGCTTCCTTCAGGCATCAGCGTGTACGACGTGGCCTTGAGAATCAGAAACAACACGAGACACAGAAGTGCATGTTTTCGTCTCACATAGATGGTATGGCAGGTGCTGCAACTTTGCAAGCCTCTCCCACTGAGAACAGCGGCAGCATTACAACTTCTCTCGTCTCGTAGACACAGAACAGAAAATAGCATGAGCATCACTGCAATAAGCTCCCCACACATAGAACAGGCACGGGATGTGCAACCACTATGCAACTTTTCTGTGCAACCATTATGCAACTTTCCCTCAGTTAGGTACGTCCAGTGGTGGCTAGTGAATTTTTAAAGTGAGCATACATGTTTTTCTTGACCTGAGCAAACAGATGCTTTGGGGTTCACCCCCAAGAAATGTATTAAAATAATGCATTAAAATGGTGTGTTGTATGGCACCAGTTACGGTTGAAGTGTGTGAAAAGCCATATAATTTACCATCAGTCCTTTGGGTGGTCACATGAAATATTTGTATAGAATCCAAGTTGCCCACATTACACAGGAGAAATTTTGAACACATTTTCATGCTGGTTAGCCTCAAGCAAAGCCATGTACCTTTGCCACATTATATGTCATCAATGGCAACATTTAACCCATTTTCATACATTTTGTGCCCAACCAATATCATCAAGACTGTCTCAATAATATTTCCCATCACTGGCACTGTAAAACACATGTTCATCTTGGTAGTGCCAAAAGAATATAATAAGGCCGGTCACAACTATATATGCCAATGTTGACTCTGCCCAAAGTATATCACAGTCACAACAATATAGGACTGTTTTGCCCCCTTATGTTGCTTGCGCCCAAAGAATATCATGAGGCCAGTCACATTAACATATTCCATCAATAATGCTACTTATGCCCAAAGAAAATTAGTACAGTCACAACAATAGTGCCAAGGTTGATGCCCTTTATCATTCTGCTCATGCTAAAATAATAGCCGGAAGCTGGTCACAACAATAATATCTTTCCATGCTGACTCCTTTGGCTGTCATGCTTATTTTGCCCAAACAAAACCTTAATGCTTAGGTAAATGTATGCTAGCATTTGTATAGTAAGTCACATTTTCAAGATGTGTTTGCACATTCTCTGGCACACTTGATTTTCTCTGCCCAAGTTCTAATAGTGCAGCAGTTTCAGAATTTTAGGAAACACTGGATCGGAAATGTACTGGGAATCAACCATGGCCGTGGACATGTATTTCATAGGGTCCATATAACACCGTACAAACACTCTAATCCCCTCTCAATAGGGCTTTGAGGTTCTCGTACAATACCATTTAGACAAATGAGTCTAAATAGTGAATTTCCAAGCACATTTGTCGTAACACACAACTTTCATATAACATTTGTTAAGAGTGAGTAACAACATACTGGAAGCTTTATAACAAATTCTTCGAAAAAGGAGCCCATGGTGCAGAGGCCTACCTGGAAATCTCCAGAGTTCCCTATAGGTCAGTCCAGCACTGACCTAGGTGCTTTGATGAACCATTTGTCAGTGAAAACCCTCTCCAAAGAATCGTTCAAGGGGAACATCAGTAATCTAATCTCGACTAAGCAAGTGCGCTTCTCCTTTAAGCATTGTCAAACGCAACAGTTTTGGATTATGTTCAGGCGTAGGATAGGCATTTGCCAGGCACTGCCATAATGGAACTACTATTACCTTCAGAATATTGCTTGCAGATAAAGGCAGCACTCTGCAATGATGAAGGGCAAAGTCAAAAGGGTGAATGATGATGTAGATGGTTAAATAAAATGTCAACATAGTCACCAACACCATTTACAGAAATTCAGGATTAGTGAGTGACTGGACAGTTGTTTTTAAAAGGAAAATGAACACGGTCTGATTGGTGAGGTTCGGAGGCAGCCCGGACACCCTGTGACAGTGGGGCAGCTCTTGGAAAGAGATGCAGTTCAGAGGAGTTAGCATATTGGATGGTTTGTAGTGCAAACCTTAGCATTGGCTTGTTGCGCTTTTTGTAAAATGTCAGCGCCCCACTTGTTTCTCACTTGATATTGAAGCTCATTAGGAATTTTCGTTTCACACTTTATTATGTGTGGTCTAAGCCAGCTCATTCATGCTTACTTTTGAGGCTACATTAGTTAAGTTAAAATTGTATCGACCTTACCCTTCATTTCGCTATATGAGCCGCTCTGAGATATTAAGAAAAAAGCCCACCAGCTGCAGACAGTGCTGATTGTGCCACATTCAAGAAGTCGAGACAACTCGAGAGAGAGACAGAATATTAAATTTATGTATACAAAAATGTATAAGTGGTTATTGTCTTTGGTGTCATTTGCCACTCTAATCACATTATAGGCAAGTGCCTAACCTTGCCTAGTGATAGCACCGGCCCTGGCAGGGCCGGTGCAAGGAATTTTGCCACCATAGGCAATCTGTCAGAATGGCGCTCCCCCACTCCAAGTCCTCGATCAGATCACGGCTGAGAAGTTAATTTTAGAGGGAGGTATATTTAACCCCGGCCGGGAGAGTGGCACGACCCCACCTGCACTCCCCCCGCAGCTCCCAGGCTCCAGCACTGGAATTTAAATATACAATCAAACCAGCCTAAGAAAAGTATACTGACTGTGATTTAAACAGCTCCACTATGTCACATAAAGAGGAAACAGAGGTTTTAGTGAATGGCCCAGCCTTATCCAGACTCTCCAGGATATTGCTGCATGAAATGGCACATTTTGCGGCACAAAGCTTTATATATTGCAGCATTTTTGCGACACATTTTTTATTGACTGGAGGGTGTAAGATGGGCACATTGCCGGAGAGAGGCACCCACACACCTCTCACCACCACACCTCACACGTCTCACCAATTGCCCATCACAACTTGCGTTCCCGAACCTCTCACTCTGCCATACAAATACTCACGTGCTATGTCACACTGCCAAGTCACAATTTGCACTCCCCATTCCCTGCCACACTCCAAATCATACTCCCAAATCACACCTTAGGCTCCCCAATTCCTTTTGCAGTATACAGTGCAGCATTCTTTCACGCTACTTCTCCATCTTGCATACTTTCTCCCATTCTATTGCACTCTTCCCTCGTCCTTTCTCCCAATCCACAGCTCAATGCCTCTTTCTGGCCAACCGCTTTCTCTCTGCCTTTTGGCCAACTGCTCCCCCTCAGCTCACGCTCACCTCTAGTTTCTGTACCTCTACCCCCTCTCTGATTTCTGGCTGCTGCTCCCTCTCTGGTGTCTGGCCCACGGCCCCATTGCTTCCTGTCTGCTCTCTTGCCCACCGCTTCCCCCCCTGACTCACTGCCTCTCCTCTACTTTCTTGTCTACCACTCCAGATCTCACCCATCACCCCCCCTCTCTCTCCTGTCCCTATCATATTGTGACCATTTTTACATTTGTTTAAAATGTAGATTTAGGCCCGGATCCTCAAAAAATGGGGCATCTAAAAAAAGAGTGGAGGATATGCTATTTTTAGATTACCCTTTTGTTGGGAAATGAGCAGGTTCACCTTATTCTCAAAGGTGACCTGTGCCTTTCCACAGGGCTGAGCTGTAGCGCAAATGATGTGCTGGCCACTGGCCAGCTGCCTTTTGTGTCGGAAGCGCTCTCCAGACAATGTCCTACAGGCTCCCAGCGCATTCCTTTGTGACAGGCCTTTAGGGTGCCTACCCCTGTAAAATGCGAGACAAAAAACAAATGTCTATCCTATTTGATGCACAGAAATGCAAGTGAGATAACAGCGGTAAATAACTCTGCTGTCACAAAAAAATTAAAAGTATGACCAGGTCAGGAAGACCCTATCATGCAGTGGCACCCACTGTGTGCCTATTCGAAGCAAGCGCATAGGGTTCCCTACAATTTCTGCACATTTAAAAGCGTGTCTTGTTTGTAAGTTTGGGAATGCGCTTTTAAATGTGCAGAAACAGACCCTGATTTACGCAAAGGTTTGAAATAGGCCATCTGAATGGGTGCATATAAAATGCACCCATTCAGATGGCCTTTTTCATAGTGCCATAGTGGATTGGACTGCTCTTCTTTTTGCCCAAGTGATGAGATGTGCTTGCGCATACCATTTCTTGTGTCTCATGTTTTTGCCCTTTTTAAAAAGAACTGCTGTTTTCGCTACATTTAGCGGGATCGCAAAACTGCTATAAACTGGAAGGTCTGCTAATCCCAGGTGTTGTGAACTGACCAACAGTAAAGCAGTGTCCACAAGACTGCCTAAAGGACTTTGAAAGGTGCTCTATAGACAAAAGACTTGAGAGTTCTTTGAAGAAAAGGATGTATGTGGCAGCAGACATGTTTGCCAGATCAGGGACAGGGGAGGGGAGGGGATTTCTGCCACATTGCTCCCTACAAATATAAATTCTTCTAATTTGGTGATCCTCTATTTAACGTTGTGTTCAAAGTCTAACAAGCAATAAAGCTTTGCTAGTTGCTACCAGTACTGAGGCAACAGCCCTTCTTTTGTGTGAGCTCCCAGTGTGCGCCCAGTGTGCACTCCAGCCTCCCGCTGGTGCCTATTATCCACCACCCTGGCACAAAAAAAAGCTGCCTATGCTACTTACTCGCATGGCAGACTCATATTCCATGCACGCATACATGCAGACACATATTCTCTCTTGCGCACACACACACATACAGATACATGTATAAACTCATTCTCCCTTCCATACACACATCACACTCACAACACACAAATGCCCATCACGTGCCAATGGTGTATAAAATGCACGCTGGATTTTTTAAACTACTATCCTCACCTGCTGCTAGTGGCTTCTTACATTTCTGATAGGAAATGTTGTGTTACCTAGTGCTGCACAATGCTTGGCGAGTAAAAAGACTTGCAAAAAGCCATCATTATGAACGGAATTCCTGACCACTCCTTATTGTCTAGCGAAAGTTGTGAAGCGTAGCATGTAATCACTGCTCTCTAAAGCCAATCATAAGCACAGGTGAATGAAACGGTCTTAGGGGGTGAGCGCGGGTTACCACAAACCTATCCAAGTGCATTTCCAAATGTATGTAACTGTCATACAGGGGAAGCTGCACTCAACATCAGCTGAAGTGTAAGCCAGCTGAGTGACAGCTACATCCCCAGCGGCCAGTGCCGGTTACAGAGAAAAGCCTAAAGCAGAGGAAAGATGTTCTCAGTCATTGAAGACATGTGGGCGACAGAGCGGAGGGAGGTTGAATGTACAAGGGTAAACATCTCCCTCATACTCGCCCGATCATAGATAGCAGGCCAAGGTAAGTAACCCCATGGTGCTGCAATGTCATTCTAGTCCTGCACGCTGCACCCTCATTCAATGAAACTAAACTGCATTCTGGGGTTTTGGACTACTTTAATGCTAACTGGATGTAAGCAGCACCGACTAGGCTGGAAATGAGCACTGTCAGTCTGCAATCCACAAACTTCCAATGGCTCCAATTTGCTCTTTCACTACTCTATCCCTGTTCGTCTGTTGCCAACCCGAGACCGAGAGGCAGAACAATTTCAAAACAATAGGGCACCTCACCTGCCTGTGCATGTGTCTGAATCTTTCTCACGCTGTGTTGCTACCCACGACCCATAGTGGCAGGTAGTGGAGAGTTCGGCCATGACCAGTCCAGAAGTAGCACATTCGCACAAGCTTACAAGGGCACGTGCAGTGCTAATGTGTAGCAGCGGCCTGAGGCCCTGCGCACAGCAGAGTGCCACACCCACTCCCACATCAGACCCGAGCCTCACAGTGCGTACTGCGCTTCCTGCTGCTGGAGACAGTGTTGAGAGTGCCCCTTTCTAGTAGTCGAGACGACTAGAGAGAGCGAATAATACATTTATGTATGCAAAACATTTATAAGAGGTGATTGCCTTCAGCGGCATTTGCCGCTCTAACATTTTCACACTATAGGCAAGCGCCTAAATTTGCCTAGTGGTAGCACCGGCCCTGAATGGTAGCCTGTCAGATAGCACTGAGAGTAGAACACTCGCTTTGACATCTGTACTGAGCCTGCCTACGCAAGTTCGTATCCCGGCAGGGCCAAACTCAGCCTTTCATCCTTCCGAGGTTGATAATTGAGCACCACACAGCGTGGGTAAGCAGCGATCAGATGACTGAGGGTTCGTAGCCCTACATAAATGCAAATTATTATTATTATTATTGAGGGTACATTCACAGGTCGTGGAATCAAAAGAAAACTAGAGACAAAAAATAGGTTTCAGCAAAGCAGTATTTATTCAAATTAGAACACAGGGCTTGGAGTAATGGTAAAGCTCTCATAGGGAGTGGCTACAGCATAACAAGCATGCCTCAGCACTGCAGAGGTGCAAGGTAAGTATACCCACAGAGCGGGATGATTGTAATCCAAGTCTTAAACAGAAATGTGGTACCTGCCCAAGTTGCACTAAATAGCTGCATTTAATTAATGCAATATACTAATTTGCTAAATCAATACTTTTGCCTTTTTAACAGACTTCATCAAAGAAACCACTACTGGACTGATGCTCTAATTAGCCAGACACCCCATCGCCTATCTCCACTAGATTGCGACTGGCTCAGAAGAGACAACTATACATGTGTTCTCTCCGTAACTTCTTTTTTATCAAGATGAACTAATGCAACAAAAATCATGAAATCACAAATGGATGACTTATGAGTCCACACATCTTTTTCCTCATTCATGTAGGAAACTGGACACTCAATGACTTTCTATTTCTACACCCAGCAGTCCAAGGGGCCGATTCATGGAACAAACGGGCGCCGAAAATCTACGCGCAAGCAGGCGCAAGCGGAAAAAAAGAGGCGCACGCGCACGCGTGCGATTCATGGAAGTCCCTGCGCGTGTCTTCCTCGGGATGTGCGCCAAACCCGTGCATGGCGCACACGTCACTGCAACATCCCGAAAGACGTCCGCGACGCGCACAGTGAAAGCGCACAACCTCTGCGCATACACTAGAAAGTGGGCGGAACACGGGGCGTAACGCGCGGAATGGGGAACAACTTGCGAAAACAAGAGCGTAACTGGGGATGTACTGCAGGGAAGCAGAGGGAACGCCCACACGCACCCGAACCACACGTATTCATGGAACCGAATAGGGCAAAGCCACGCACAGCGAAAGACACGCACAAGCTGATACACGTCCGCCACACGAAGGCAGGCGGTAGCGTCCCTGCGCATTACAAAAGTGGCAACATACAGCAATAGTGCCTGTGCGAGCGGGGCACGTGTATTTCGGGGTTGCGCGGGAAGTTACACACGCGATTGAGCGGGCTGCGTGTATTTCAGGGTTTGCGTTCTCACGTGATCGGGCCTGGGGGAGCGGGCTACGTGTATTTCAGGGGTTCGCGTGAAGTTTTCCACGCGATCGGGCCTGGGGGAGCGGGCTACGTGTATTTCAGGGGTTCGCGTGAAGTTTCTCACGCGATCGGGCCTGGGGGAGCGGGCTACGTGTATTTCAGGGGTTCGCGTGAAGTTTTACACGCGAATAGCCTGGGCGCGTGTATTTCAGGGGTGCGCGGGAAGTTTTACACGCGAATAGCCTGGGCGCGTGTATTTCAGGGGTACGCGTGAAGTTTTACACGCGAATAGCCTGGGCGCGTGTATTTCAGGGGTACGCGTGAAGTTTTCCACGCGAATAGCCTGGGCGCGTGTATTTCAGGGGTGCGTGGGAAGTTTTACACGCGAATAGCCTGGGCGCGTGTATTTCAGGGGTGCGCGGGAAGTTTTACACGCGAATAGCCTGGGCGCGTGTATTTCAGGGGTACGCGTGAAGTTTTACACGCGAATAGCCTGGGCGCGTGTATTTCAGTGGTGCGCGGGAAGTTTTACACGCGAATAGCCTGGGCGCGTGTATTTCAGGGGTTCGCGGGAAGTTTCTCACGCGATCGGGCCTGGGGGAGCGGGCTACGTGTATTTCAGGGGTTCGCGTGAAGTTTTCCACGCGAATAGCCTGGGCGCGTGTATTTCAGGGGTGCGCGGGAAGTTTTACACGCGAATAGCCTGGGGGAGCGGGGTACCACTCACCGTCTGCCTTGCGTGTAGTAGAACGCGTAGCCAACACCCGCTGTGAAGTAATAGCGTGTGAACCCCAACGGATGGAAAACACACGCACCGCACGAAAAGCACGTACAGAACATAAAGGCACGCGGGATCTCCAAGCCCTGCCAGGGCAACGCCCGTGCGCAAAACGTCACAGACGCGCTTACGCTGTAAGGGCCTTTGGTCCAATGAAATCGCGTACGCGTGCTGACGCGCTTACGCGCTAAGGGCCTTTCCTCGAATTACACGCTGACGTGCAGATTTTTCACATGCCAAATCACTCCGTATCAAGCTGGCCACGCGAAAACACACGGAAGACCACGCTCCTGCCCAGAAGGCCGAATCACTGCCCCCCAGTGCCCCGAGCAGCCTCCCACGTGCCATCTGCTGCTGCCTGCCTGCCTGCCTGCTGCCACCGTGCCCTGCCATTTGGTGCCTGCACATCAGCCATCTGCAGGGGTCCAGTTGCTGTGTCCACCCCTGCTGGTACAGAAGACTCCCGACTCGAATAACATCGCTCCACAGCCCAGCCCCAGGACCTAGTTGCCCACCCACTCCTGCCTCTGGGGTTGCCATGTCGGGCACATCCACATCTGACCCCAGTGGCAACCCCCGGCCAGAGGGGCAGAGGGGCACCAGCTTCACTGCCACCGAAGTTGGTGTCCTGGTGGAGCAAGTCCTGGGGCAGTATGATGCCCTCTTCGGATCGTCCCGCGCCAACAGGGAAGGACGGGATAGGATCTGGGCCGACTGTGTGGTTGCCATCAACGCGGAGGGGGTGGCAACCCGCACCATCCTGAAGGTCAAGAAGCGCTGGGAGTACTTGAGGTCCAGGACCCTCATGAAGGCCCGGCGCCTCGTGGAGGGGGGCCGGGGCCGCATGAGTTCCATCCAGTTGAGGGTCCTGGAACGCGCACACCCAGCGCTCCACGCCCAGGTCCTTGAGAGGGAGACACGTCTGGAGTTGAGCGGTAAGTGGCCAAGCATTGCTGTGTGAGACAGGGCATGTTGCAGTGTGCTGGTTGTCTGATACTTGCCTGCATGTGTGACATAGGCCATGTACGCATGTATGTGTGCAGGGACATCATGGGAATGCATGTGCGACCTGTAATGTGTGAACCGCACGGTTTTTGCATGTGTTTGAATGCGACATGGGGATCCCTGTGCAGATTGCACACATGAGAGCATGGCAGTCTCTGTTCCTGGACATGGGTGGGGGCGAGGGATGGGTGCTGATGCCAGATACATATGTGGTATCCATGTCTGTGTGCCTGACCTGCGTGTCTGTGACTTGTGAGTGCCATGGATGCATGACACATGTCTGTGACAATGTACAGATTCACTGATGCAGCCTAGTCATCCTTGTATGCACTGTGATTGGGGTGTACGGGGCCAGATGGATGTGACTGAGGTGAAGTGTGTGCATGTGATAGGCATGACCCATGATGCATGTGAGTCCCATTACATTGTATGATTCGAGAGTCCATTGGACATGCATTGAAATGTCCATGGCACGCACCATGACTGTCACTGTGTGTGTTTTGCCTGGACTGACACATGTGTTGTGGTGTGACATGATGGAAGTGTACTTTGACAGTGGCACTCATCTGCTATTGCTTCCTGTCTAGGGGACCATTGTACAGTACCCTGATGCTTGTGTTCTATGTCTCCCTCTACGCAGCGGCTAGTGAAGGAGAGGGCGGAGACGGCGCTGTGGAGCAAGGCGGCGGGGATGCCCCCACGGCTGCAGCGGAAGGGGTGGGTGAGCCCCCACAGGGGCCTGCTACGGCGGTAGACGGCGAGGAGCCATCCAGGTTGGTGGTTTCCACAGAGGAGGAGGAGGCCGCCACTGAGGCGCACATGGGGCCTGGTGGGGGCATCCCTGCTGGTGCAAGTGGTGCAGTCCAGGGGCAGGGGCAGGAGACAGCACAGGTCACCGTGGAGGGGCCTGTGCATGTCGCTGTCCCTGAACCTGTGGGTGCACCACCTTGCACCAGCAGGGATGCCCCGTCCCAGGCCCGTCCGCAGGTAGAGGGGATGTCCATGTCATCTGACTCCCCTCCACCTGCGGACGAGGGGACCCCTGGCCGTGTGGAGAAGGTCCTGATTGGGGTCGCGATGCGCACGGCTGTGATTCGTGATGCCGTGCGTGCTTTCCAGGAGGAGCACGCACGTCATCACGAAGAGCACCGTGCCGACGTGGCCCAATTGGGATCGGCCCTGTTCGGGGGTTTCCTGCATGTGTCGGCCAATCTGGCGGCCCTCTCCTCCTCTGTGGAGACTATACGCCAGTCATTCTCCTTGCCGTCTTCTGGCCCAGATGCCACCAGGGCCCCCTGTGGACCTGCCCTGACCAATGCAGCCAGCTCGGTGGGGATCCCATCCCTGCCACAGTCGGGAGTCAGAGGTCCAGCAGGGGTGGACAACACAGCAACTGGACCCCAGCAGATGGAGGATGTGACGGCATCATCGGGCAGGGCACGTGCACGACGGCGTCGGTGGTTTCCATCATCCTGGATGCCGTCGTGCTGGCAGAGGCAGTGGCGTCGGAGGCAGCAGCAGGCTCGACGTGGGAGGCATCATGGCTCGGGGCCATCAAGATCAGAGGGGCAGGCATCGGCCGGAGGGCAGGAGAACCCTGGGATGGTAGTGTCTTCCGTGTGGGAGCAGTTGGTTCAGCGGATAGGTGCGGAGCGGCAGCGGGCGGAAGAGGAGCGGCTCACCATGGTCAGGGCGGAGTTCTCCATGCGTCGGGCGTTGAGGCGGGCTGAGTGCCTCGAGGAAGCTCGCAGGGAGTTTGAGGTGAACATGGGGTTATCCCTGCGAGACCTCGGGGCCAGGACAGAGTCCCGCCTCCAGGACATCGACATGGAGTTCGATGATGCCCTGGCCGGCAACATCACAGAGTGAGCCGCAGGACTTGCCCGCTGCCATTGTATATAGTTCTTTAGTTAGTTAGTGTTAGGTTTCCTTTATTTTTTAAGTTTTTTTTGGACCGCTCGGACAATGGCCACTTTTCTGTATATATTTTTTTTATTAGTTAGTAGTAGTAGGTTTCATTTATGGTGTTGGGCTCATGGACCCTGGGATATTCTTGTACATAGTTTGATGTTTGGAAAACATTTGTTGGATTTATATTTGTGTTCACCATGAGGCAATGGTTTTTCCTTATTTTTTCCCCCATTATTTTGCTTTGGACTACATTAGTTTTTGGATTCCTTTGTTTTTTGATTTTTTCTATTAGTTCTCGGACATGGACCATTTGTTTTGTCATCCCCATTGTTGTGTGTTTTATTTCTTTACTTCATTTTCATCTTTAATACATATATTTATTACTTACATTTGTGGTATTTTCTCATTGGTTTCATGCATGTCATGATATGGGTTTTGACATTCACTTGCACCCATTGTGTATGTGTGTGTGACCGACATGTGTTCATTTACATACTTGCCATTGGGGTTGTATCATGTAATTGCATCTACTATGTGGGTGGATGCAATCCTTGGCTGGGTGTTTGTGCTGGGTATGCTTCCCATTACTGCCATGATTGCGTTTCGTCAGGACCTGGGGGCAGGGGGACATGAGTGGGGGCCTGCTGGGGGGTGGGGGTGCATGGGACATGAGTGGGACATGGTTGGGGGCCTGCTGGCAGGTGCCCCACAGTGCTGGGGGTGGGGGTGCAGGGGGACATGAGTGGGGGCCTGCTGGGGGGTGGGGGTGCAAGGGGACATGGTTGGGGGCCTGCTGGCAGGTGCCCCACAGTGCTGGGGGGTGGGGGTGCAAGGGGACATGAGTGGGGGCCTGCTGGGGGGTGGGGGTGCAAGGGGACATGAGTGGGACATGGTTGGGGGCCTGCTGGCAGGTGCCCCACAGTGCTGGGGGGTGGGGGTGCAGGGGGACATGAGTGGGGGCCTGCTGGGGGGTGGGGGTGCAAGGGGACATGGTTGGGGGCCTGCTGGCAGGTGCCCCACAGTGCTGGGGGGTGGGGGTGCAAGGGGACATGAGTGGGACATGGTTGGGGGCCTGCTGGCAGGTGTCCCACGGTGCTGGGGGGTGGGGGTGCAAGGGGACATGTGGCTTGGCTGGGGGGCATGCCCATGGTGGATGGGCTGCCTGCGGGACATGACCAGGGGTGCAGGGTAGTCCCCTGTGGTGTGGGCTGCCTGCAGAGGTCGTGGAGGGGGTAGAGGGGAGACCTGGGAGGACCCACACTGGCAATTCACCTCTTCAACCTCCCGCACAGCCACGTAATACACTGCCCCACTCGCACAGGCCCAATCGCGTGTAGAATTTCTCGCGCACCCCCGGAATACACGTACCCAGGCCAATCGCGTGTAGATTTTCTCGCGCACCCCTGTAATACACGTACCCAGGCCAATCGCGTGTAGAATTTCTCGCGCACCCCTGAAATCCACGTACCCAGGCCAATCACGTGTAGATTTTCTGGCGCACCCCTGTAATACACGTACCCAGGCCAATCGCGTGTAGAATTTCTCGCGCACCCCTGTAATCCACGTACCCAGGCCAATCACGTGTAGAATTTCTCGCGCACCCCTGAAATCCACGTACCCAGGCCAATCGCGTGTAGATTTTCTCGCGCACCCCTGTAATACACGTACCCAGGCCAATCGCGTGTAGAATTTCTTGCGCACCCCTGAAATCCACGTACCCAGGCCAATCGCTTGTAGAATTTCTCACGCACCCCTGTAATACACGTACCCAGGCCTATCGCGTGTGGGAACACCCGCACACCCCTGAAATACACGCGCCCAGGCTATTCGCGTGTGGAACTTCCCGCGCACCCCTGAAATACACGCGCCCCGGCTATTCGCATGTGGAACTTCCCGCGCACCCCTGAAATACACGCGCCCAGGCTATTCACGTGTAGAACTTCCCGCGCACCCCTGAAATACACGTACCGTGCTGGAATCGCGTGTAAAACTTCCCCTGCACCCTGAAATACACGTACCCTGCTGATATCGCGTGTGGAACTTCCCGCGCACCCCTGAAATACGCGTACCCTGCTCGCACGGGGCCAATCGCGTGAGGTACTTCCCGCGCACCCCAGTGATACACGTAGCCCGCTTGCTGTGCTGGTACAGGGTTAGCGCAGCCCTTTGCGCTGGATTGGGTATGTTGATGGCTTTTCCCTGCGCGGGAGGCGTTCTTGGGGGCGTAACTGGCGCTCCTGCAGGGTCGCTGCGCCACTGTGCGCCACGGCTGGTTTTGGTGGCTGGAATCCATGAATACGCTGTGCGCGGAAATGGATTTCAGCGCACGCGGCTGGCGCAGGGATTCGCACGCGCACACTGTGCGCCAGCCGCGTGCGCCACTTGTGCGCTGAATTCTATGAATTACCCCCCAAGTGTAGATGTCCAAATTATAGCTAATGGACGACCGTCTATCCTGACGGGATTAAGATTGGCTTAGAGGACACAAATATATACGTGTTCCTTCCGTAAATTCTTTGTTACTAAGATTAATTAATTCACTTGAAATTATGTAATTATATATGGAACACTCACTAGTCCATACTTCTTTTCCTTATTTGTGTAGGAATCTGGACACTGGATGCCAAACTATTGCTACAGCCAGTAGTCCAAGGTCAGACGTCCAAATTAAAGTTTATGGACCACAGGTGGGTGCAGTGTTAAAGTCTCGGATAGTATAGACTAGCCATCACCTTACAAAAAGTCAAATTGGGGAGCACAATCTCTTTTGTACAATAATATATGTATATTTATGTTTTTAGATTTTTCAATCTATGTTAATGGGGAACAAAACTGACCTTCTAGAAATAAGGAATGTCCTGAAGATGGCCCAACATTTATCTCACTGACCACCGCTGACAAAGGTGGTACACCGTCAAGGGCTGAAAAATATGTCGACAAAGAAAGGAAAACAAAATACTTTTTCCGATGTCATGTATGCATATCCATAATAACTGTAATGCTGGAAGAAAATTTAAGTTATACAACCCCGTTTGTGTAAAAGGTACATGTTGGATGAATGGTATGATCGATGATCATTAGAGGAAAATGTTTTTTTAAATATGTTTTTATGAAAAACCATTAAAGAGATTCATGTTTTGCAAAATTGTACTCAGCCTAAATAATTGTCCCCATTAAGGTGTTAACCCTGCCAACTATATAAGAAGGGGCCCTTAACCTCACCCTGTGTTTCATACAGGACCTCTAGAGAGGGGTAGTAAATCTGTAATGCATTCTCCTTCCTTCTTAGACTCTCCCTTCCAACAGATTTGACCCCCCCGTCAACAAAAAAGTAGGGAGTACCCAATAATTTATTCCTTTATCATGCCTGGAATTGGGCTATTGCCTTCAATAGGCCACAGAGGGATTCCTGTACTGCTGAATTCATGGTGTAACTTTATGTAACTGATATAATAACCCTCTTCGCTTTCCTTTGCCTCGCCGCCTCTCCTCCCCACCCACACATACTTTCAGCAAGGTTTACCCCTAATACCTCTCTCACTTTCTCTCTCTCAGTCTCCCTGTCTTTTGACCTTTTACACGGGCCAGGATCTGGGAAAAATCTCCCCGTAAATCGTTGTTAATGGTCCTTGTGTGTTTCGGCTAATATCTCTAAGTCACTGTCTGACTCCTTCCTTCCAACTCTTCAAGACTGTATGCCTTTGTCTTCCTCCTCCTTCTCCTTTCCTCACTTCCTCAGTGTCAGCCTCCTCCTCCTGCCTCGGCTCTCATCCTCTTACTGTTTCTCTCCTCTGTTTGTCTCCAGCCTCTTCCTTGTACACCTGCCTTTATTATATCTGGCCTTTCCCTTCTACAATTGAAGCCTCCCTCTTATAGAGACTCCTTCCTCCTTCCTGGTCTTTCCCTTCTATGGAATCTCCCTAGTGCTCCTCCTCCCTTCCTCCTCCCTGGCCTTTTTCATCTCCAACTCCAGTCTCTACCTTTTACTACTTTCTCTTTCCCTCTCAAACTCAGCCTCTCCCTTCCTTGTACCCATTCTTCCTCTTGCTTGCACACCTCTGGTCTCTGATCTCCTTCCAAACTCCCTCTCCTTCCCCTTGTGCCTACTCCTTTCCATGCCTGCGCACTGGATGCAAGTAGGGCATTAATGGTTTAATGGGGAACACCAGGGCCTCCTGGAAGAATGGATTGTTGTTAGGTCACGGGATTGGGTCCTCCTGACCAGTTCCATGTGTTAACATCTCGCAAAAATATCGCCATACGTAAATGGTTACCGCCATCGTTTTCCGCCAGGTACGATCATGACCCGTGACCGTTAACTACGATGCCATTAGCGGCATCGTAGTTAACGCTACCGCTAACTGCGCTAAGGGTGTGCGCATGCGGCCGGCCACACCGTACTTAGCGCCATGGCGGAAAGGTACGCAAATGCTGACCCAAGCGGACATGCACCTAACGCCATCACCCAGCCCGTTAAGTACCTTACCGCCATGGTGCTAAGTACGCCATCGCGAACCAACCGTAAAGGGCCATGTAAAGTGAATGCAGCTGCCACAGGTGCACAGAAACAGCACAGGTGAAGGCAATACAGACTCAGGAAGTACAAAAAGAGCACACCCCACCCCTTCCCACACCCAGTCACACTCCACAATGATACCAATACGACTAGCAATGTTGGGGCTGGAGAACCTGATAGCAATGCAATTGCTACTACAACAACAACAACAACAACAACAACAACAACAACAGGCTGCACAGAGGAGACGCAGGAGGAGAAGGAGGGCAAGGCAGGCCCAGCAAGCCCCACCAGCACAGCCAGTGCCACCACGCAGGCAGCCCCCAATCCCACGCATCAGAGCCAATCCATTCAACCTCACTGCTGAGCAGATCCACACCCTGTACCGTATGGACCGGGACACCATCACCGCCATCGTACACATGATACACAACGACATTGTCAGCATGATAGAAACTCCAACCGCCATCCCACCCCTACTGAAGGTAGTGTCTGTACTCCACTTCCTGGCCACAGGCACCTACCAGCACACAGTGGGGCACTTGCATGGCATTTCACAACCATTATTCTCACGAACCCTCATCCAAGTGCTCGATGCCCTCCTCAAGCACACAGACGACCACATCTCATTACCACGGACTGCCCAGGACATTGCAAACACCAAAGTGGGTTTCCATGCACTAGCCGGCATACCCGGTTGCATTGGTGCCATCGACTGCACCCATGTGGAATTGGTGGTTCCACGTGCCACGGAGGTACCGTACCGCAACCGGAAACAGTTCCACTCAATCAACGTGCAAATGGTCTGTGACTCCAACAAGATCATCACACATTGTTGTGCCCGATTCCCCGGATCAACCCATGATTCTATGGTCCTGAGGAACTCCACAATACCACGCTACATGGAGCGACATGCAGGCCCAAGATCCTGGCTACTCGGTGAGTCCAATGTCATGGAAGTGGGCAGGAGAATGACGTACCGATGCATACTCCACCTGGCTGAAGGGGGGGGGGAATGATGCATACTCCACCTGGCTGAAGGGGGGGGGAATGATGCATACTCCACCTGGCTGAAGGGGGGGGGAATGATGCATACTCCACCTGGCTGAAGGGGGGGGGGGAATGATGCATACTCCACCTGGCTGAAGGGGGGGGGAATGATGCATACTCCACCTGGCTGAAGGGGGGGGGGAATGATGCATACTCCACCTGGCTGAAGGGGGGGGGGAATGATGCATACTCCACCTGGCTGAAGGGGGGGGGGAATGATGCATACTCCACCTGGCTGAAGGGGGGGGGAATGATGCATACTCCACCTGGCTGTGAGCAACACAGAGAACGGAGACAGAGGATGGGCACTCACAATGCACTCAACCCCTCTGCATACATTGGGTGATGGCATGCAAAACAGGCCAGGGGAGCCATGAGCATATACTGGTTGGATTGTGTGAATCAATTAGTGCATGTAGACGTGAGCCGAAGTAACAGTTGGATGCAGGCCATGGTGGCACATCATGTTCTTGATCAGACGACATGACTGACACATGCATTCTCGCCTACATACAGGTGATGCAGGCTATCCCCTGAAGAGCTGGCTCCTTACACCAGTCCGGAACCCGCAGAACCAGCACAAGGAGGACTTCAACCGTGCACATACACGTACTCGTGTGGTCATAGAGCAAACATTCGGCCTATTGAAGGCACGGTTCCGAAGCCTCAGCAGGTCTGGAGGGGCACTCCTGTACCACCATGAGAAGGTGGCAAAGATCGTAATGGCATGTGTCATGCTACACAATATGTGCGTCAGACGGAATGTGCCCCTGCCCCCTGACGCAGGACTGCAACCACCTGACGATGAGGATGAGGAGGGTGCAGATGGGGCACCACCCCATGGAGGAGGAGACGCACAGGAGGGGCGTGCAATGCGCCAACGTATCATCGACCACTGCTTCTAGCACGCACGGCTGGTGTGAATCACATGGAGACTGCACTTGGGGCACTGTGTGTCTCTGGGACATGCACACTGTGGACTGTACACCAATAAAGCACACATATGCAATGAAAATGTCCACACATTTCTTTTTGTGAAAGAAAAATGTGTATTGAAACAATGAAACGTCGTGACACACCCCCTCCCCCCTCCCCCCTGAACACCCCAACACACCCCCTCCCCCCTCCCCCCTGAACACCCCAACACACCCTCTCCCCCCTCCCCCCTGAACACCCCAACACACCCCCTCCCCCCTCCCCCCTGAACACCCCAACACACCCCCTCCCCCCTCCCCCCTGAACACCCCAACACACCCCCTCCCCCCTCCCCCCTGAACACCCCAACACACCCCCTCCCCCCTCCCCCCTGAAATCCTGGAGGTAAATCCTCCAACTCACTGCCTAAAAATCAGCAGCATCGCGGAATTACCTCGATGGAAATTCGGCTGTGGTAATTCTGCCAAAAAAGCCCCATTGAGTCCAATGCACTTAAATGAAACAGGGAATTACACCAATACCCCCACTTGTAATCTGGCAGAAATTACACCGGACCAAGTGGCCTTAATGGTAATTCATTTGGGCAGTATTCTGGCAGATTTACCGCCGGGGTACCGCCCAACTTGTAATGAGGCCGTTAAGTGCTGCAGCAGAGTCAATGGACTATGCTATGGCAGGATCAATGAACCAGGCCCTGGTGGAATTACAGTACTGGGGTACAGCAAGAGCACTGAAGACATCAATAGTGGGATCACAGCAACAGTTGATAGTAGAACAACAGCATGGGCACATGATTAAACAATTGTAACAGTATATGGTGGAAGCCTTGGAATTCTTTCCCATGCCACTGGGGAGAAGAGGATACTGCTTGGATGATATATGGAGATATGTGCAGAAAAGAAGATTAAAAATCAGCACAGAAAACAGGAAAATAACAGTAATAACTGCAAAGCAGTTTGATTTGGTGTGCAGTTTACACTATAATAGCCGAAGGGAAAGGAAGGAGTTTGAGATTGTGTAACTACACTGAGATCAAGTAGGGTGACAGATGCTTATGCAAAGGAATGATGGGCCACATGTTATGCTGATTGGAAATGTAAAACCAGACCATTGCACAATGGGGGGAATGAAAGTGCTGATATTAAGTACGAAATTGCCTAAATGTTTTTTGAACCTTGGGGTAAAAGAGGCATTGATAAGAAAGATAACTGAGCTTGCTGTGCACCACGTTTCCCATGCCACTTAAGTATGTAGAATAGTGGCAGATGTATGGGAGTATATCTAAGAAATCTTACATGATTCCATATAGGAAGGCACATGTTTTATAAATTGTGCATAGCTGCAGATTAGTAAGATTGCCATGGTTTGCTCTTTAGTTTAATATTAATCTAAAATAAAGATAAAACTAGGGAAGCATAACTTGAATCAAACTGTTTTTTATTGTATCATCAAATCAGAATAGCAGGGATTCATTAGCAAGGGTCCACAATTCGCCTGAAAGACCCAACCTTGGCATTTGGGGAGCCCCAATCGGCAAACATCTTGTACTCTCCAGGTCTCAGGTAGTACTGGCGCCCTCTGAAGTTGGGCTCCTCATACAAGATCCAATTCCCATCCAGCACAGCGCAGGAGTGGACGTCACGAGACGGGAAGTCTTCATGGATGTTCGGGCAATCTTCTGTGAACTCCTTTGCTTGTCCTTTAAGATCCTCTTTCTCAAATACTTTTATTTTTTGGGTACCTTTATGCTAGAAGAGGAAAAGGAAACAAAATGAACACGTTTTTAAACCCTTCTCTAATTAGCTGGTGTGTACTTATTCTTTTGTAGTCTAGCTCTTACTCTCGAAAAGGTGAAATGGAAGCACCATGTGACGTGTTTGCTTATGGAAATGCATTGATATGATATGATATATGTCATTTATAATGCACCTGTACACAAGTGTTTCTAGGCTCGACAAGGCAACGGGTGGGTTTGGGGGGGTAAGGCAGAGGGAGGACAAGACAGACGATCCTACTAGACCTTGTGTCATTCAGAACGGGCAAGTGCAACCACACAGAGTGCAGGGAGAAGGGAGCAAGGGAAGTGCCAGGGAGAGGGAGGGAGACATGCAATCATGGCAGCATTGCTCTCGGTAAGCGCAGCCAGAGCAACACGGTTCTGGGTAAGTGCTACGAGGCAGGGGACTGTAGAGGTTACAGTTACAGCCCCAAAGTGCGCGTTTGGCTCTGAGGCAGTGTAGGGCAGACTGATCATGGAGAAGCCTGGAGCCCAGTGAGATTCTCAGGGTACCAAGCAACTAGTCGGCACAGCAGACAGGTAGGTCAGCAGGGGAGGGAGAGAAAGCAGAGGTGAAAAGGAAGGTCTTGCTTCCGGTACATCCATTAGTCTGGCCATTCCAGAGGGATCCCCGCTCTCTGCCTGGAGAAGTGTCTGACCCTCAGAGAGTTGGAGGTTGATGAGCAAAGGGATCGAGAAGGAAGGTATTTTGGAAGAGAGAGTTGAATGCAGTGCGGGCCCCGGCCCCAAAAAGCCTTGTGGATGATGCAGAGGGTCTTGAAATTGATCCTTGCAGTCAACGGGAGCCAGTGGAGAGATTTCAGGGCTGGAGAGATAAGGTCCCTGGGCTTGAGGCCAAGGATAAGTCTTGCACTCCTGTTCTGGATTAGTTGCAGAGGGTAGAGGAAGGCAGATTGCGAACAAGGCTTTTGAAGAGGTCCAGTCTAGAAAGAACCTAGGCTCTGGAAACAGTGAGCTTCTCGGGGAAAACTGAGAAATAGAAGAATACCTCTGAGGAGGTAAAGCTGGTAGTGGGCCTTCTTGGCAAGGTCTGTGATGTGAGGTGAAAAGGAGAGGGTGGAGTCGAAGATGACACCCAGGTTTTTTCCCTCACTGGAAGGAAAAGGAAGAGTGCCCAAGGAGGGTGGCCAGAGTGAGAGGGGGAAAGCGGGAGTAGGGTTCCCAATGAGAAGGATCTCTGTGTTACTGGCATTAGGGTAGCGATTGTTGGAGGTGCACCAATCCTGATACGCGGATAGACAGCCAGGAATGAGTGAGAGCAGAGGAGGCTGAGGGGAGCCTGAAAGTGAGCTATATGTTATCCACATAACAACGAAAGGTAGAGGAGAATCTAGAGCTCAGGTGGGCCAAAGGGGCCAAGTAGACATTGAAGAGCCAGGGAGAGAGGATAGAGCCCTGGGGAACACCACATGTGGAGAGAGAGGTGGTGGAGTGAAAGGACCCAAGTTAGACCTGGGAGGGTCGGTCCAGGATTAAAGAGGTCAACCAATCCAGGGCCTCATCCGTAATGCCCAGGTTCTCACTGAGTCGATTGATCAGGATGGCGTGATTGTCTGTGTCAAAAGCAGAGCAAAAGTCAAGGAGGATGAGGACAGAGGGAAGGCTGGAGTCCAGATTAGAGAGCAAATCTCTGTGTTTCCTTCCTGTGAGTCTGTGCATTCCAAATCCACAAAATCCTCAAGGGATGGGTGTATGCCATCCTGACAAGGATCAGCCTGGTTGACACATTGTTGAAAACCAGAATGCAGTGACAGCCCTTTCAAAGTCTGATAGTGACCATCCCCTTTTCTTGTAGATTTCTAATATGTCATCCAATAAATCCTCGGGTCATTTGAAGCTCAATAAAGTTAAAATTGTAACCATGAGATGAAATAGTTGGTATATCGTACATTAAAGCATCAAACATAAAAATGAACCTATGCCACATAGCTAGTTCTATGGCATGTGTTTTCCCCGGGACTGATAAGGGCATTTTATACCAGTTCTTAAGCATCTTCTTTGGTTCTATTTACTTTACTTTATAAGATTTATATAGCGCAGCAATTGACCTAAGGGCGTGAGGGTGCTACAAGACCAGAACAACACGAAAAACTGATAAGCAACATTTCAAAATATCTTTCAAGTAAATGTTGTTTGTGCCATGATAAAAGAGGAGGTCTTGTATGTAACACTTGAATAAACAACTTTACTAAGATCCAGAATATTTGTGTCTCGGATTCCTTTCACACTTCACTTGGGGTGCCATCTGGGATTTCTGCTTCTCTGTTTTCTGCCTCTGATACATCCATATTTTCTTCTAGGGAAATAGCTTGATTGAGCGCTTCTTGGTCTCATGTATGAGGTAATGGCTTCCTTAGTAATGGGGAATGTTTCCTCACAATTTATAATACCTGTCAATAATTATATAATATCTATTCTGTTGATATTAGCTGTGCCCATTACGATGCATTTAATATTGTTCTTAGAATCAAGGCAATTCAAGTTTATTTCAGATAACAAGATTTGCCATAAAATGTGCAAATAAATGCCAGGACACAATGAAACACAAGCTTATACTAAATGTAATGGAACATTGTTCTTGTAGCAGGTAAACATTATTCGTTTGATAATAAAGTGCACCTGTGCTTCAGTTCGAGTGGAAGATAAAGATAAAAGTGCCCAACCTTTTATCAGGGATTCCACTTTCAACAGTTAACATTTGACCGGGCGACATTGATTAAAACCTAAATTCTGCAATCTAGGCAACAACGTTTTTCTCCTAATGGCATGATAGACAGGAAACAAACATTAATTAGATCTTCCAAAGGGGGCCATACAGATTAAACAATGTTTCCCCTCTGGGCAAATAGCCCAGGAGACAGAGATGACCCTCAAGAGAAGCAAGTCAAATCTAGTTTTAATGATCCGCACACGGTCAAATTTCAAATGACTCCTTAATAAATGATTGAATGTTAATACTGCACAAAATGCATGTATTCTGTAGGCCAGTTAGAACAGCGTTCTGTGTTCACATTCCATATTACGATGCATGATCAAATGAATTTAAAGATAGAGTTACATGTTCGTTTATCCATTTCTGGGTGAGCCAAACATAATCTGACTTCATTTATGCCCAACATACAAAGTTCAGCCAGGGAATAGCTAAATAGGCTTAGCAGGACAAAATGTGTTTTAACAAATACTGAGTTAAAATGTCTTTGCTGTTAGCCCAAATGTATAGTCATCTAACTTTATTTACTTATTTATTTTTTTATACTGATCCATAGCCCGTAGGCATCAGGG
The DNA here is from genome assembly GCF_040938575.1 of Ambystoma mexicanum. Taxonomy (NCBI): domain Eukaryota; kingdom Metazoa; phylum Chordata; class Amphibia; order Caudata; family Ambystomatidae; genus Ambystoma; species Ambystoma mexicanum. Next base: position 705,570,957 of record NC_090931.1, read on the forward strand.
CGGAAAACAGACAACATAAAGGTTTACAGTCCAGGGTTAATTCATTTGAACAAGTAGGTTTCCGATTTTTTCTGAACGCAATATAGTTTGGTTCTGCTCGCATAGATACAGGCAGTTTATTCCAGTTGCTGGCTGCATTACTGGGGAAGGATCTTCCTGATCTTCCTGATCCTCTGGCTCTTTTTACATGAGATGTAGTCAGAAGATTTGTGGCACTAGATCGCAAAGGCCTACTAGGGGAATATTTCCTCAATGTTTGTTTCAGATATGGTGGGGCGTCTCCATACAGACACTTATGCGTGAGAGCCAGTGTCTTGAATAAGATTCTTTTCTCGACAGGTAACCAATGAAGCTCCCTGCGGTGATGTGATACATGGTCGCTCTTAGTTTTGCTGTAGCAAATTCTTACTGCATCATTTTGAGTTATCTGCAATTTTAGGATGTTCCTCTTGTCTGCTCCAGCCATTCGGGCATTGCAGTAATCTAGTCGAGGCATAATAATGGCTCTGACTAGCGTTTCACAGTTATTGCGAGATACCAGGGGGTTTATCTGCCTTACTACTCGGAGATGACATTTTTTTGTCAGGTTGTTAACGTGTGCGTCCATATTAAGAGAAGCCTCAAAAACTGTGCCTAAGGTTTTTACCTTCTCAACTACCTTGATATCACAGGTGTCAATCCTAAAGCTAGCGTATGACTGATCCCGTTTTTTTTCTAGCCAGCTTTGATCCAAAGACCATAAGTTCTGTCTTAGAACTGTTTAAGCACATCCAGTTTTCAGTCATCCACTCCTGGATAGTCGAGTAGATGTAGTTTAGCATGTCGGTGTCCTTAGAGTGATCGTTCCATAACTAACCGGAAGAAATCTGCGTAATTAGTGAAGTGGCTACCCATTTTTTCCAGATTGTCGCACAAGAGTCTTATACAAATGTTAAACAAGATAGGCGAGATACAAACCCCTTCTGGTACCCCATAGTTGATGGAAATGGGGTCAGAGCACACGGTGCCCAGCATACCTCAGATGTTCTATCACATAAGAATGTGCGTAGCCATTCCACAGCTTAGTTAGAGCATTTTCCTGTACTTCTTAATGTCTCTAGGAGTCTAATAACTGGTTCTAGAGACAATTTGTCCTCTAGATTTGCAATCCCTAGTCAGTCTGGACTGCAAATGTTGGAGCTGGATTGGGAAGGCCTAAAAGGTTTCCAAAAAATGGATCTTCTTGAACTTGTAATCTCACAGGAGTTTTAGAATCCCAGAGTGCAGCATGCATCGTTGGCCACTGCCTTAACTTTAATGTTGTAAACCCTAAAACACATGCCATAGGTTGAGCTTTGGTTTTTTTACAGAAGAGATAAATGACTCTAATAGTCTGAGTCATTCTAGCGTTTTGCATTCTAATGTGGGAGGTCGCATTCCATTTTGAGGAAAAAGACCTTCCCAGATATACAAATTCAGGCACCTCTGGAATTACCTGATTATCAGTAAAAAAATTCTGTCTGGCTTGCAGTGTAGAAGAGTTGATTTAGTTACATTTATTTTGAAATCTAACTTGTCCATGAACACAGTATAGCCATCTATCAGGCATTGAAGGGAACGCAGTGTCCTAGCCTATAATACAGTATTATCTGCATAGGTTAGGACCGGAACAGCTTTACCATCAATGTTTGGAGCATCGGCTCCAATAATGCTCACTAAGTCTTCATATAAACCATTGATATACAGAGAAAAGAGCAGAGGGTGAGGGGGATACGGTTTAGCCTGATCCCCACATTGATTGGGAAATACACAGTACACCTCCCATTTGTCCCAGCTCTTACACAGGGAATGATGCCTTGATGGAAATCAATTCAAAAACTCAAACGTTCATTGGGCAATTCAAGAGTTGAAGATCCTTCCCATACATCAATCTATTGACTTTGTCGAAGGCAGAGCTTAGATCCATGAAGGCTAAGTACACTGCCTCTTTTTTAATAAACTGGGAGTTTACTATCAGCATATATAGATTTAACGTGCGTTCATTGGGTTTAGGCCTTCGTGGAATCCCAGTTGTATCTTTGTATCTCATCCTCAACAAATTGCCCATTTTCTAAGATATTAAACTGGGAGATATTAATGATATAGGCCTGTAATCATCTGGATTATTTCTCTGTCTTTTTTTTTTAAAGATTGGGCCACAACTTTATCTGGTCTCATAGACTTGGTACAACATATACCCATTTAGATCAATGTTGCTGTTTGCCCAAGTTGCTTGTTGAAGAATAATTCATAATTATATATAAAAAAAACTATCATGATTAGCTGCTTTAGTTTTCCAACACACAATGTTCCATGACAGGAATGAAAGAAACCCCCTAGTATCAGAGCCAAACTAGGGTTGACCGAAAGGTCCAAGGTTAGATTACACTCATCAATAGAGCAACACCAGTCGTTACCTGCCATGTTTTCCTCATAATAAGCGATAGCAAGTCGAATATCCCCATAGCACAGATTTGATTGTCAGTGTGACGAATTGACGTCTGCCCTGAAGGAGTATGCCGATGAGTAGAGGCTAAAACTCCTACTCAGCCCTCACATTTCTACAAACCAAGAGCCAACACAATCATTAAGGTAAAACAGACACAGGTAATAGAGATACCTCTTTCGCCTTTTGTGGTAATGTGGGCCGAGAGAAGGCTGCACTCTCAAGAGGGGTGTGAATGCGGTTCACTAGCAACCCAAACAGCGAAGTAGAACAGTCCAAAATAAAGGAATATCTAATAAAGGTTCCATACAAATATATATACTTTAATTAAACACATCAAGTACAATAATAACTAACTAGAAAAGTGCTACAAAAACCCATCCCTGTAGAAAGAACACAGAAGATACAAAGAGAGCAGATTCAGCACTCTGGGTAATGAGACAAGGGGATAAAAGGCAACAAAGAAAACCCCACCATAGTAAAAGGATTTTTTCTTGAGGTTGCAAAAAGGGATTAAAATGACCTCGCCTCTAGCGGCCAAATACAGACCGGGGGTGGCAGATATCAGTCAATAATACCTTTGCAAATGTCTTGGCCGTTCGACAGCTTCAAACCAGTTTTCTCAGCATCGTTTCATGGCTAATTTCAGTTCGATGATGCAGCAGTTGCAGTTGTCCAGTGGCGCGCTGGCATAAAGTTGGGGTCAGACAGAAGTTAGCTGCAGTCTTTAAGCGTCTACTTGAGTGGCGTGGATTCGGCCGTCACCAGGTTCAGTTCAGAAGTCGAGGTTCGACGAAGGCAAGCTGGTACCAGGATGCACAGGTGAGTCAGTTTGAAGAGGAGGCTTAGAGGTTGATGTTTAGGAGAGCACCAGGGTCAGTTTGATCGACTTGCAGAAACAGCAATGCAGAAGCCGGTGGTTCAAACGGTACTCTGAGCAATGCAAGGCAGCAGCACTTCTTTGGTTCGAGCCAAGGCAATGACGCCCTTCAGATGGTGCAGTGTGGTGCTAAATGGAGCTGAACGGGCAAACAGAGGTTTGAAGAATGATAAACGCCAAAGGCAGAAGGACGAAGAAGGAAAGAGTGCAGGAAGAAGGCAGTGTCAGGACCTACCCCTGTCGAGAGGGGATGGGTATCCTCTCAGCCTGTGGTGGAAGGCCTACCAGGGGCCACTCCTTCCCCTGGTTTCTTATGACTCTGGTTCCCAGAATGCCTGGCAGTGGAGAAGAGAAAAACCCGCTCCACAGAGCCAACGAGGAACCGTCAGACTGTGGAGCAATCCACCCATCAAGCCAGCATTCAAAATACTCTATGTGACATGGACATGTGCAGGGGAATTAACTTCACCTTCAGCAAGACCATAGAGAGAGCTGCACCACAAACCTGCTGTCTCAGTGATCAATGTGATACAGAGTCAGCTCTGTTACCTTCAGCGTTGTGCTGCCAAGCGGACCAGATTTCAAACCAGCATACCGGACGATCTGGCCAGTTCCAAAATTAAGTTTGACATTTATAGTAGTTTGAGCAGGATGACATTCCAATTGTAGGTGGACCCACCTAGGAAAAGGTGATGGGGCTTTTGTTTTTGCTTGCCAATAACCCATTCATGTTTTTGCTTACCTGTGACACCCCCCTATGGAAATGAAAGCCAGTGGGAGGCCGGGGGAACCAGCTGAGGGAACAAACCAATGGAGTGGGAAGGGAGAGGATAAAAAAGGGGTACAGGAAACAGGAATGTGTGGGTTGTTCGGCTGAGGTCAAAAGAGGAACGGCCCCTAGTAGGCACCTTTTTCAATTTCTTAAATAAAAACCCTTGAACTGTCTCCGAGAGTTGGTGTGTTCCTGAGACCGTCTGTGACAATATTTAAAGCCTTCATTAGAATCCATCCTGACGCCTACTTTCAACCCAGAGTTCTGATTTCATTGAGTTTCTTGTGTTTTGTTGGCACTAAGCGGACTATCCTCGCCATAAGCAATAATGCTGAATTCTGTAACAACTCAAAGATTTCAAGTCAAAATGTTACCTTAGCACAGAAGGCATCAGCACCCGGCCCATTCTTTCCTGATGTTAACAAAGACTAATTCCCCATGTGCACCAATTCTTCCTCCAAGTAAATCTAAAAAGGTTTGAATCTTATTAACTTAATACCTACTCGAAACAGGGCATTCACCAGTCTGACTACCACAATAGTATGATCTGAACTGTAATGAAAAATGATCTCAGCTTCCTGGAAAGCAAAGTGCCTTGAGGCAAGAAGAGAAAATCTGTTCTCGAATGGCCTTCAAATTGGCAGGTGACATATGTGTAATGTAGCAGATTAGGATTTAATTTGCGTAATTTGTGGATTTGGGTTGTTTGCTCGCGTACGATTTGTTCGCAGTGACCTAACCGAAATTTAATTGCTCGAAGTTACCATTTGTACATAGATGGTAAAACAGTAAATCATAAACGCGTCAAAAACGACAAACTCCACAGGAGGGCGCCATTGCCCTATTTATACTCTATTTCTTCTTCGCCCCAGAGAGGAAAGTTTGCTCGCAACGCCTCAATTTATTTCAATGATTCCCTGCACATCTGTCCCCTGCAATCCTTCCAATAGAAACCGGGTACAAACCACACAGCCCCTGAACACATTATACTGTACAATGAGAGCAGGGACACACCCGCAGCCCTGCTCTCCTTATACGGTATTATAAACATAATGAAAAAGGGGTTTAAACTGGAGTTATAATATGTAATGTAAATTGAAGAAAGAAGTGAACAGAGGTCAATTTGTACCTCTTAAAAACGAGCAAATGAATTATTCAATCAAACATTTTCGATCAAATTGACTAATTCATATTTTGTATCACGTAAATCTAATCTCTTTAACGTGTGATTTAAACATGTCCTCGCGTTGGGTTTAAATTGCAATCCTGAGGCCTGTGGAAACAAAGTCTCATTCTTCTGACGCAAAGTTAAAATTCTCTGTTTATTGGGAATTGAAAAGGCTAACGTCATGCCAATTGATGAATTAGGATCATCCATAATGGGAACAGAGTATCTCTCCATGGCTAGGGATCTAGTTCCCAATTTTCATCCTTATTGTGGGATTAATCACCCATTGAAATACCTCTTCTACCCACACTTGAGAAAGCAGTGTCTGGCCAGGCTGGCTGTCAAGTGAATTTGCTGTAGCATTATATTCTGGACTTTCATTCTCTGAGGAAATGCCGCAATAAAGACTTTCCTGGTGACTAAAGTTATTATCATTCAAAGAGAGAGCCCTGCGGATATCCTCCATCATGATGTGCCATTACTTTGAATCATTACTTGCTGAGTAACCATATATTCGCTCAAACACACACAACAGAAATGTGCGTTTTGCCCCCATAGACGTCCACACTCCGAACTATTCCCACCCATTACATTCTGTCATATAGCTGAATGTTTCAAAAAAGGTAGCAGGCGCTTCTCTCCAGAAAGAACATGGCATGATAACCTGTTCTGTAGTTTTTTCCCACTTTGAGATGAGAGTTTGCAGTACACGCTTTTTGCCCACTGTACCTTTCACAGATGGGAAATATCCATTTGCATATGAGTCTTTGCGTGCCCACATCGGCAGTCATGCACCGAAATGCTATGGCAATTCCCTTCTGAACAAGAGTACCAGCAGCAACCCCATACACGTGTTTCAGCCTTGTTGGGCCTCATCAGTGAGGCGGAGCTGTGCCTCTCCGAGTATAGCTGAATGGGCTGTACCCATGATCAGTGCAGAAGGATGACTTGTAACACATTACTTTTGTACAACCCAACCTTACAACCACCCACAAAAAATCTTAGATCGCTGTACTGGATTTGTTTTGGCCTTAAGGGGTCACCATACTTTGCTCCTTCATGTCATTCAAGTTCCACACCCATCTCCTCTCAACCTCTGATATCTCCTCTCTTGTTGTCTGGCTTCTCATTGGTTATTCTTTCCCTTGGGCCACTCCTGCAGCTGTAATTGGGATTCTCCCAGTAGTTGCTTGTGGAGGGCAAACTTCTCTGCCAGGTTTCTAATGAACAAAAGGGTACCTTTTACTTCTCCCTTCCCCCCTCAACATTCTGCTACCGGCCCATTCCTCCACCCAAAGCGGGTTCAACCACTTCAGACCAAGGTCTTTCCGCTATGCACTGTATGGGGTCCAGCTGACATCCTTAAACCTTCCTGTGCTATTTGTTCACTCCTGCTGCTTTTCTCTAACCTCTTCCTTCTTTTTCTCTTCCACCTCCTCTTGATGTCCGGCTCATCATTTCCTCCTGTCACCACCCTCTGCTATAACCTCCTCCAGATTTGTACCCTCCTCTTTAATTTCTCATGCTACTGTTCACCACCATCCTCTAGACTTTCACTCTTCTATTCCTTTTCTTTTCATGCCACCTCCTTCTGCAGTTGACTAACCTTTTCCAGATGTTCACTTTGTCCCTATCCTGCACCTCTTTCCTGCTCTCTGATCTCTAACCTCCTCCCAAACTCCTGCCACCACCTCCTTTCAATAAAGCCAACTTACACCAACCACCTACCACAAATGTCTCCAGACACCCACACTATTAGACTGGACTGAGAACCTGACCTTATATGTGTCTCATTCCTGTGGGCCATACACACTTGGCCTGCATCTATGCTGGCAAATTCAGGAGCTACTGGGATTGGTTGTGAGTAACAAGTTCACCTGAGCTCAATTGGTGAATGTGAAGTTGGACCAAGCCTACATTTACTACTGCGTCCAACATCTTGGATTCTACATTTTACTTGGCCAGTAAGGGATAATGGGCATGGGCTATACCAGGTATTACTTGTCTATAGTATTAGGACGTGTCTATAGAATTAGGGCAATGGATATTCAGACAGTAGAATTCTTTTCACACAATCTGCATCCTTTCTAAGTGTTCAGAGTTGCATTGGGCATAAACCTTAACACATTATATTGTAACTCAATGCTATACAACAATGATTTCACGTATCAGTTGTATAATCCATCCCAACAATATAAGGGTGGGATAAGTTGCAAACAATCTTGTTTTCACTGCAAAATAATTGTTTACCTGCAGATTATTGCCATTTTCTTAAAATGCATACAATATCATGGAGAGGCACTAAATATGTTTTGCTTGCAAAGTATTATGAGTATGCAAATAGCCCGATGAATGTTTCACTGCCACAATGTTTTGTTTTCCTATACCTGCCGGCACGAGGATGCCTAAAGAGTTAATTGATCCGGGCGCCGTTGTGCTGGTGTCCTTTGATCCTTGTGCTGATGCGCCAATGTCCTTTGGTCTTTGCACCGATGCGCGACAGTCCAGAATGTTCCAAAAGTGTCTGACAGTTCCAGAAAGAAGGTAGGACACAGGCGAGACTCACGAGATGAGGTGTATGCAGTCCGTGGGTTTTCCGATTGTAACGAGGAGCAGGTAAGACTTGTGAAATGAGACAACTGCAGTTCGTGGAGCAGGTAAGACTTGAGAGAGTAGACAAATGCAGTCCGTGGCAGTTCCGGGTCTGGTATGAGCAGGTAAGACTTGACGGATTAGACAATTGCAGTCTGTGGACGTTCTGGGTCGGGTATGAACAGGTAAGACATGAGGAATTAGACGAGTGCAGTCCGTGGACGTTCCGGGTCGGGTTTTGAGCAGGTAAGACTTGAGAGCAATGACAAAAAGGAAACAAGGATGGTTACAAGACGGACCGGGGATTCAAGGAGCCAAGACTACAAGGTACAAGGTACGTAGCTTTGAAAACAGACAAATTCAGAAGTGTCGCCGTGCGGGGGGGCACGGCTTAACTACTGGTCACCTGACCGTAAGCACAGGACGGCACCGTAGGCCTGAGTGCCTACGTGAATACCATGGCCGCTAGCATTTCCATAGCAACCCATAGCGTCCTGTAAAAGGACTTGCCATAAACAATGCAGATTGGTTCTGAGGCTTTGCAGACCACCTCGATTTGGAACCAAAAACGTTTTCTCCTCTGGGTTTACCAGGAAGGTTGTTATTGCATGAGCTCTGTTTATGTTTACCCAATGAGGCATTCAATGGAACCCTGACTGTTAACTCCCCCAAAGATGCCTCCCCGAAGCGAGCAGCAAGGAACTCAGACAAGAGACGAGGAGCATGTATATTGGACTCGGGCTCCCATGTTCGCTCTTCCCGACCATAACCTTCCCAATCAATAAGGAAATGACGGACCCCACGTATCAACTTAGTATCCAGAATGGCTTTGACCACGTACTCCTCCACCCCCTTGACTATCACTGGTGCCGGATGTGATGAAAGACAAATACCTGCGGGACAAGCCCTCAGAAGTGAAACGTGAAAGACTGGATGAATCTTCCATTGGGAAGGTAAATCTAAGCAATCCACCAAAGGATTGATCACTTCCTTAATGGGGAAAGGTCCCACAGAATGAGGTATCAAACATCTACGACCAGGCAAATGGAGGTTCTTAGAAGATAACCAGACCAACATTCCAGATTGATAATCGGGAGCAGGTCTCCGGTGTTCGTCAGCATACAGTTTAGCTTGCTGTTGAGCGGCCTCCAAATTATCAAAGACTGTTTCCCTAAGGGAGAAGAAGTCACGAATGCAAGCCTGAGCTGCTGGGTTTTCAGTGGTAGGTATTAGATCCTCAGGAATTGATCTAGGATGGAGACCGTAAAGACGTAAAGAGCAAAGAATGGAGAAGTACCTGTAGATGAATGTACTGAATTATTGTATGCATATTCTGCTGCCCCAAAACATTTAACCATGGCTCTTGATGCTGAGTAATCAGACAACGTAAGAATTGTTTCATAGTGGCATTTGCCCTTTCAGTTTGCCCATCCGTTTCGGGATGACAGGCCATAGAATAACGTGCATCTATACCCAAGGCAGTGACTAGATGACGCCAGAAATGAGAGGTAAACTGTGAGCCACGATCTGTAATGATGATCTCAGGTAGCCCAAAACGATGGAACACATTCTGCAAGAACATTTCTGCTAGGACCGGAGCAGAAGGAATACCCTGGCAGGGTACAAACAAGGCCATCTTGGAAAAGTAGTCAACGACCACCCATATGGTATCACAACCTCGGACATGAGGTAATTCAACCACAAAGTCCATCATTGAGATCATTAGCCAGGGTTTCTTAGGAACACGGATAGGCTGAATCAATCCCATAGGTTTAGACACTGTACCTTTGCACTGAGCACAAATAGCGCACCCTTTGATGTAGTCCGAAACATCTTTCACCATCGTAGGCGAGAATGCCCAACGTTTTAACAGTTTGAGCGTCTTGTGTCTCCCTGGATGTGCAGCCATTAAGGCATCATGACACCACTGAAGGGCCAAGAGACGAGTTTCTGAAGTAGGGAGATACAACCGTTCTTGTACATAAGGCATGGAATTGACGATGTTTATGTCATGATCATGGAGTTCAGGAGGATCCGTCACCATCCAAGACTTAATCATTCCCTTCAAAGAAGTATCTACGGTACAAGAACATATGACAAATGATGGTTGTAACACAGTGCTTTCCCGGTGAGGCGGCTGACCGCCTTCGTTCAATCTTGATAAAGCATCTGCTTTAGAATGCATCTTGTCGGGACGGTATGTGATCTGGAAGTTACACATGGAAAAGAATTCATGCCACCTTGCGTGGTGAGCGGTGGTACAGCATACAGATTTAAGAGCAAGAAGATTACGATGATCAGTGAAAACCTGTACGGGTGTGATAATACCCAGTAGGTGGTGTCTCCATACCAGGAATGCATCGCGTATTGCCAGAAGTTCACGTTCAGTGAAAGTGTAATTTATCTCATACTTAGTAAGTCTCCTGGAATGGTAAGCCACATGATGTAGAAGACCAGAGTCTTCACACCTCTGGGACAGAATCGCCCCAACAGCCAGATCCGAGGCATCAGCCTCAACAATAAACGGATGTTTTGATTTGGATGCTGTAGGACTGGGGCAGAAGTGAACGTGGACTTTAATGTTTCAAAGGCCTTCTGGGCTTGATCAGACCATACAAAGCGAGTTTTAGAACAGATTAATGCAGTCAAGGGAGCTGTGATGGCCGAAAATGAGTGTATGAACCGCCTGTAGAAGTTTGCAAAGCCTAAAAAGGACTGAAGAGACTTTACATTGTTTGGGGCAGGCCAGTCCAAGATTGATTTAACCTTATCACTGCCCATTTTAGCCCCCTCACTGGTGATATCATAACCTAAAAATTCCGCCTGGTCAGCATGAAAAACACACTTCTCCAATTTGGCATAGAGGTTGTTTACGCGCAATCTCTGCAAAACGGTAGAAACATGTTGGACGTGTTCCTTATAGGTAGAAGAATAAATGAGAATGTCGTTGTGGTAGACAACCATGAACTGAGCCAGTAGGTTTTTGAACACATCGTTGATGAAATACTGGGAGTAGCTGTGGGATTACAAAGACTGAATGGCATAACCAAGTACTCGAATAGACCATACTAAGTTTTGAACGCTGTTTTCCATTCGTCACCTTCTCTGATTCTGACCAGATTATAAGCCCCCCTTAGGTCAAGTTTGGTAAAAAACTTGGAAGAACCTAGTTGATCCAGCAGAACAGATATCAGGGGAATCGGATACTGATTCCATAATGTTACTGCATTCAATTCTCTATAATCGATACAGGGGCGTAAGTCTCCCTGTTTCTTAGGTACAAAGAAAAGCGGTGATGCTGCTGGAGACCTGGAGGGGCGGATGAACTCCGTGCAGAGTGCTTGATCCAAATACTCCTTCAAGACCACATCCTCCTTTTGTGTAAGTGAATAGATTCTTCCGGAAGGAACACGGGCATCTGTCAATAGTTCTATCGGGCAATCATAAGGGCGATGTGGAGGTAGTTTTTCCACCGCTTTCTTATCAAAAACGTCCTTAAAAGAATTGTATTCCTTTGGAAGGAGCACTGTAGTAATGGCCCCAACCGTTAAGGCTGCATCTAGGAGCCTGGAACTAGGATTTCCAGATCCAACCATATCTGCATGACAATACTTGTGACATTGATCCGAGGTAAACTCAACTGAACATGACATCCAATCGATGGAAGGGTTGTGTTTAATTAACCACGGCAACCCCAAAATCAGTTTACGTTGAGGAGCTGAAATAACATCAAAACGGATGATCTCTGAATGATCGTCACCAATCGATAACACAAGATCAATGGTTTGTTCTGTCACCAAACCTGAGATCAGAGACGTACCATCCACTGCATTAACTAATTCTGGTGTTTTCTTGGGAATCAATGGAATGGAATGATCACGTACAAATTGTGCATCCACATAATTTCAAGTAGCACCTAAATCAATCATAGGTTCAACAGACCAGGTTGTCTCAGGTGTAGAAGACAAAGTAGCCAAGACTGAAAAAGGGGTCCATGACCGCTTGACTCGACAAAGGGACCCTGTCTATTGTCGAGCTTTGGCATTTCCCTGCCTTCTTCGTTTTCTTAGGACAAAGTTTCAGAAAGTGACCCGATGACCCACAATAGAATCATAAATGCTTAACCCTTTGAAGCTCCCTTTCTGAAGGAGTGAGCAGACCTCAAATGGCACCAATTTGCATCGGTTCGGAGGCTGGGACAGGAGTTACTGGCAATCGGAACGGTTAGGGTGGTTCTTTGCTCCCCCTTTCGTTCGGCCTTACGGGCATCGATTTGCAACACAAGGTCAACCAGTTCTGGGAAACCACTAGGAACCACTGGTACAGTTGCCAAAATATCCTTTAAGCCTTCCGAAAGACCCTTGTAAAACAAAGCAGATTTCTTTTCGTTGGGCCAATCTGTTTCTGCAACTAACTGGTTAAACTGAGCCAAATACTCCAAGAAGGATTTGTCTTTCTGTTGTAAAGAAAGAAATTACAAGTCCGTAGCCTGTGACTTATATCTGGTATCAAACTCACGGGTCATAGCCGTAATTAGAGCCTCAGAATCATACAGTAAAGGACTACTCTGTTCCAGCAAGGGATTGGCCCACACTGCAGCAGTACCCCCAAGGTTAGACAGAACAAAAGCTGCCTTAGTAGTAGCATCAGGGAAGGATGCAGGCCTACACAGGAAATGTAAACAGCACTGATTAATGAATGTTCAAAAGGTCTTAGGATCCCCTAGGAACCTTTCTGGAGGGGCTAATGGAAACTGTGTTGCCATGTAGACTGGGCTTGACTCAGTTCTTGATTGAGCCCTTCCTGAAGTTGAATCCACTCCAGGAATAGATGCTTCAGCCCCTGAATGCAGACCAGCATGTAACTCATCAATACGACATTGAGTAGCATCATGTGCGGCTGTCATGTCAGCCCTGAGGTTTTCCACCACTTTGGATAGAGCCGCCAAATGGTCAACGGCCTCTTCCATTTTGTAAAGGCTTCTGAATATGTTATGACACAAAAGCCCGGTATAGTAGTGGTGGCTTGACACGTCGTGATGCAATTTAGGCTGACAATATACCCCTCAAGTGAACAAAAGGACAGATTGATGTGAGTTCTGCCTGAAATATGGTACACCCTGGTACTTTAACAGCTGGCCGCAAGAAAAAATAACCAGATATTAACATGCGGGTTGAGGCAATGAACTCTCCAAAGCAAGATATTGAACTGATACTCACAAACAAGAAAATCAGACTGGGACTGAATAGTTCCAAGTTAGACTAGTGAGTACCTTGAAAACGAGGAAAATCACTGTTACTAAGAATACAGAAACAACAAGAAAGTAAGAAACGAATAGCCTTGTGCTTACCAAATGAGTGCCCTGGATAGGTGTTAAAGAAGAGTTGAAAATGGAGTGACAGTCCGGGAAACACAATGTTTTGTTTTCCTATACCCGCCGGCACGAGGACGCCTAAAGAGTTAATTGATCCAGGCGCCATTGCGCTGGTGTTCTTTGATCCTTGCACTGATTTGCCAATGTCCTTTGGTCCCTATTCCGATGCGCGACAGTCCAGAATGTTCCAAAAGTGTCTTTGACAGTTCCAGAAAGAAGGTATGACACAGGCAAGACTCATGAGATGAGGTGTATGCAGTCTGTGGGTTTTCCGATTGTAACGACGAGCAGGTAAGACTTGTGAAATGAGATAACTGCAGTTTGTGGAGCAGGTAAGACTTGAGAGAGTAGACGATTGCAGTCCGTGCAGTTCCAGGTTTGGTATGAGCAGGTAAGACTTGAGGGATTACACGATTGCAGTCCGTGGACGTTCCTGGTCTGGTATGAGCAGGTAAGATGTGAGGATTTAGACGATTGCAGTCTGTGGACGTTCCGGGTCGGGTTTTGAGCAGGTAAGACTTGAGAGCAATGACAAGAAGGAAACAAGGATGGTCACAAGACGGACTGGGGATTCAAGGAGCCAAGACAACAAGGTACAAGGTACGTAGCTTTGAAAACAGACAAATTCAGAAGTGCCGCCGTGCGCGGGTGCGCGGCTTAAGTATTGGTCACCTGACCGTACGCATAGGACGGTGCCGTAGGCCTGAGTGCCTACGCGAATACCATGGCCGCCAGCATTTCCATGGCAACCCACAGTGTTTTGTAAAAGGACGCGCCAGAAACAATGCAGAATGGTTGTGAGGCTTAGCAGACCACCTCGATTTGGAACCAAAAACGTTTGCTTCTCTGAGTTTACCAGGAAGGTTGTTATTGCGCGAGCTCCATTTATGTTTACCCAACGAGGCATTCAATGGAACCCTGACACTGACATCTGCCTGACTTTATGACTGTATTCTGTCTCAATGAGAACTTTATCCTCCCTATTTGTCTCTCTCTCTCCCGCGCTCTCTCTGTCTCTCTAAAAAGGGTAAAAGGCTAGATGAGCTGTTGAGCTCTCCCATTGCCCAATGCTTCCCATTTCAGCCCAAAAGGTAATCCTGGGATAAACAAACCAAAACCTCATGGTTTTGCTGCTGGAAGTCTAGTCTCTGACCCACAGCTTATGCACAGTTCTCCATGGGAGAAACATTAAGCTATTGAGCTATTTTTCAAGGATGGGCAGCCTAGGTTCTACAGTATAACATAGATCTGTGCAGGAAGCATTTAACCCACTGAGCTATCACAAATAAGGCAAGAGAGGCTGTTTTCTTCCACCACTTTAAGGACTAAGCTACAAATCAGAATGATCCCTTGGACGTGGGTCCCTTGCCCGCTGCGCCATAGGGAACTGAGCTGCACCTCACTGATGAGGCCCAACAAGGCTGAAACATGTCTGGGGTTGCTTGTGTTTCTGTGCAGAGGGCACTTGGCCTAGCAGTTCGGGCAGGACTGCTCCCATTGGTGGCATTTCCTGACTGATTTGCATATGCCTGCACCCCCTTTTGCAATGACGCAGACAGGCAAAAATATGGTGGCGTGGAAGGTTGCCTAGAGCAGTTCCAGTGGTTCAGATTCATTTAAAACCTTCCATCCATCACTTCTTTTGGTTATGATCCCTTAGAGACTAGTTAGGACTGAGACACTGCTATTCCACCTCAAAGCCAAGCGAAGAGTGAATTGCCAAACCGTAGAAGACTCCAAAAGGCCCAGCGTATATGGAAATCATCGGGTTCATAGGTTTGTCTGAGAGGTGCCTCTAAAGGGGGTGCACTAGGAGAATGCCAGTCCCATGTCTGGCATGGGACAGGGAGAGGTTATGAAAGGTCCTGAGTAGACAGAAGTGGGGGTTGTAAATTGTTCTGAAGCAGTTGGCATTTGTCATTGGCCAACCGTAGTCATCACGCCTGCTTGAAAGGTAACCAGGGAGTTCAACTGCTTGCTCATTCATTCTTTGGTCTCTCTGCTGAGTCGGCCAACAAACCTTGGCACCGCACCATTAAACATACAGCGCTTCTGCTATCTGCCAAAAAGTGCTGCCAATTTCTGATTCGAAGTATCAGAGCTCTACTGAGAGATAAGTGTTGATACTATCCTGTGGAAAGTAGAACATCCATACAGATAATTGCTCACCGAGTACCTCCGAAATCATAGCCCTTCTAGTGGGCAGAAATCACAAAAAGGTGACATGGCGTTAATGCTTTTTCTTGAAAAATAAATACAATATAAAATTGCAACATTGACTGTGTGGAAGGCGCTCTCATGGAGGAAGCAGCAGCAGCGGGGTACATCTGGAAGTGGGAAATCCTCCCTTTGCACACGAGACTGGACTGCACAGAGTTGAAAATTCGATTTATATACAGTTCAGTAAACATAAAGGTCCTTTTGCTAAGTTCTGGTTGTGTTATAAAGGTGATAAACACAGGTGTTAAGGTGTTACGCCTGTCTGGACCAAATTAAAGTGGGGGCACTCATCAACATATGCAATGAGATGTGACGTTGCCAGAAATTAGTATATCAAGGTGAAATATGCACATTTCATTAAATTGGCTTTGCATAACCACCCAAATTGCACAGGACGAATGGCATTTGCCTTTCATAAAATCAACGCACACACAAAACCAAGAGAGGATATTTTCTTCAAATAGTGTTTTTGAAAATGTTAAAAGGTGTGAATGTTTTAAACTCCAAGAAACAATACAAATGTTTTCCCTGGAGCCTGCAGTACCGAAATGGGACATTTCACCTTTAGTTGTTTGTTATTTTTTCATCAGGTTATAGAGTGCAGTGGTGAAGTGTCCAACCTGCAAACCTGACGACTGCGGTCGGTTCTATTTTATAAATTCAAAGAGGACATTCAATGTTTCTCATTTTACCTGGGGGGACTGAGTCCACCCTCTGAAAAAAGTGGGTGGACTCCGTCCACCTGCGTGTACCCTCGACTTGAGCCCTGGTCTGGACACCTTTGTTCTGCTCTGGGGTATTTGAATGCCTCCAGGCAATGCACTCTCTTTTTATAGTGAGCTCTCATGAGTATTGAGCAATTACCCTCGAACCTACCGGTTGAATTATGCGGCAGGACCGGATGCAGTCATTGAAGCCCATCCAGCGCTGGTAGTCGGCATACTCGCCCTTCTTCAGGTAGTACTGGTAGCCCTTATAGTTGGGGCTCTCGTAGATCATCCAGCAGCCATTGTCCACTTGGATGGAGTTGCAGCGGCCCAGGTGAGAGTGCAGGTCAGAGGAGTCCTTGGCGCACTCGTAGGAGCGCCCCTGGAAGTTCCGCTCCTCGTAGAAGACGATCTAGAGAGGCAAGAGAGAATTGCTCCGTTACCCAGCTTTGGTCTCCTGCCACATGATCAACATTACGAGTAATGGTTCGAAGACACCTGATGCTAAGTTCCTCCAGTGTCTACTAGGAGGCCACCCTGACTAGATGGCAGTTTAACTCTTCGATACATTGTAGCGAGTCCTACATATCTGGAAGTGCTCTGAGGTAACCTCCCGTAGTGTTGCACTCCGCGACATGCCCTCGCCTGTGCGCATCACCGCTGCTCGCCTCTTTGGCCCTCCTGACGCGGCTAGGACTGGCATATAGGGCAATGCCTGAACCAAAAACACAAAATGGGACTGTTATTTTGGTCAAAGCGTCCACCATTTTAGGCCATGTGTGCAAGTTTGATAGGTTACTTCACCATGCAGCTCGTACTTTTGACCAGTGATACTGAATACATATTCTTTAAAATGCACAATTTGCATCACGTTTTATCAAAACCCCCAAACCCCCTGTGGTGCCACTCAAACTGTCTGTCCCAAAAGGAATGAATCGCCATTTGCAACGGTGGGCCACTTTTTCATTGGTGCCGAGACAATGTTCTGCCCCAGTCCGACCCTGCTCCTGATCCTTGCACACCTAGAGGTGCTCTCGTCTTCCTCCTCTATCCTTCTGATCTGTTGAGGCCCCATTTGCCTATCTCACATACGCGGTCATGCAAATGGCAAGGAGGCTCAATTTTTCCAGACGCTGCGCCTCTTGCCATTTCCTTGCCATCACTGTTTGATTGTTTTTAGTCTTTGGCTATTATGTGGCGATAGCCAGCGATAAAGCCAACATTTTTGACATGGAGATACGGGATATGGTTGGGGTCGATTTTACCGCGAACAAATGGTCGTAATGACCAAAAGTTCTAAAAATGCTACTACCAAAGGTTCGAACACCAAATGTTTGTACCTTTGGTTGTAGCATTGCAGGTAAGTATAATAAAAACAACAAAAAAACTGCGGGGGCTGCCGCGGTATCCCCGCAAATCCCTGCTCACTATACTTTGTGGTATAGTGAGCAGGGTGTTGCGAGGGACACCCCCGCAGCCCTCATTTTCTTTAAGTTTTTCTTTATTTATTTATTTGTTTACGGGTGTGCTGCAGAGGTGTCCCCCGCAACACCCCTCACACCCCCTGCAGCCCCCATAGTACGTGTGTCCGCATGAGAAAGGTGCACACTTTTGGTAGTGGATTCATGGGATATAGGGGGGATTGCTAGTAAGGAGGGACACACAGCCTGCAGAAGTTGTTTGGTTATCTGTTTTCCCAATCAATGCCCATGGTCATGCTAAGGCCTATGCAACCTACCCATCCCTGCCCCTCTCCATCCACACCATGCCCATTGCAGATTCTTTAACTCTTGTCAATCAGCTGCATGTCTCACAGGCTCACCGGCAAGCCTGCGATATACACCTAATTGACATACGAGACTCTGAGGTCTCTGCACATCACCACAAATCCCTGGAAGCCTGCACTGGAAGGAGAAGACCTGTAGGTTTATTTTGAGTTTATGTGCTTCCTTTTATGGTGTTGGGTTAGTTTGGGCTTTTTTTCTAAACTGATACATTTTTGTTTAAGCCTGTCTGGGGACTTAGAAGATCAAGGAGATATAGGGAATCATGAGCAGATTGGATTTCCATCCCACACATATACACACTGCTGCCACACACACACGCACACACATGCACATGCACACACACACACTGCCCCTCCACATAACCACTGCCCCACACACACTACCTCCTAATACACTGACTCCCCACGCACAATGCCTCCACAACACAATGCGAACACACACACTGTCCACTGCATGTGCTTTCCACACACACACACACCGGCCACCCCACCCCCACACACACACACACTAACACTGCCCCAAACCCACAGTGGTCACAAACAAACACACTACCTCCACATCCACACGGTTACATGTGATTATAACGAATTAAATTACATAGAATGCTTCAATAACGAAGCTTTTATAACGGAAAACATATCGATTTTTTTTATTTTATTTATTTTGGGGGTCCCCCCCAAGCCTTCCATTTCCCTATGCTTTTAAATCCCCCCCAAACCCCTCCTCACCCCGAACACCTTACTCCACCCCATAGACATGCACATATACACTGCTCTCACATGCACCCATACTGTTCCCCACCCATCCCACACATGCACTGCTCCATTACACTGCCTGCCCACACCGCCTCCCACACACTTGCTCATTAACACTGGTGCCCACACACACAGACTGTCTTCTGCTGCCCCACATACATTGCCCAAATGCACATAATGTAAACCTCCCAAGCACATAATGCCCCCACACAAACACACACACACTGCCCCGCATATAATGCCCAACCACACACACTACACCCACACACGCATTGCCCCCTCACATACTCCCTCAACATTCACACTGACTACACACAGACTTCCGCGGTTTGTCATAGCCAGTAAGATAGCTCAACAGGTTGAGCGCTTGCGATCTGTGCTTGATCTGCAGATCGCAGGTTCGAATCCCAGCAAGGCCAACTTTTTCTTTCATCTGTCTGAGTTTGAAAAATGAGTACCAACTTTGTTTGGGTGATATTGTATGTAACATGTTCTCTGTAAAGCGCTTTGGCGTCAAGTGCTATGATAATACGCATCACATCCCCCACAAACACATTGCCTGCCACTGCACACAGACACCTCCTCTCCCCCACATGCACCTCCCACACACATGCACTGCCCCCACACACTCTCACCACATACACACTGATACTTCCTAAGAACCATGACATGTTTTGTGTCAACTAGACCTTGAAAGTGTAACATAGAAAATAGTATGAAGATTATAATGAATAGATGGGGGAAGACCCTATATGTTGTGTTATAATTCCTTGTATTGCAGGGTACAACTGTGAAAATGTAACTTGCCCAAAAGAATTGGTGGATTTTGGCACAGAATTTGCGTTGTCTGTGAATTGAAAATCATCCTCTATTTGTCTAACATATTTGCATGTGTGGAAAGTAACTAAATGGATTTCTTTAAATAAAAATGATGAATCAAAGAAGATGCGAATCTTAAAAAACAAATCGTTTTAATAAAAAATGAAATATATGACAATTCATGAAAACAATGTGCTGCTACTTAAACACATTTTTTTTAAAAAAAAATGAATCTGCAGTCCTGCGGGATAACTAATGGAGTCTTTAAAAAGAACAGTGAATTCGTGACATGAGAAGGTTATTGTTCAAAACAAATTATTTTCCATCAGAAATTGAATTAATTTGATATGAACTAAGCCATGACTAATTTGTACATCTACATTTAAAAAAAATTACTTCCTATTTGAGTTTGGAAACAAATCTTTTCACCCATTTGCTATCACTTGAAACGTTGTTCCTATAAAAATAAGAACCTTATATTTAAGAAAGTTTCCTTCCTTCCTTCCTTCCTTCCTTCCTTCCTTCCTTCCTTCCTTCCTTCCTTCCTTCCTTCCTTCCTTCCTTCCTTCCTTCCTTCCTTCCTTCCTTCCTTCCTTCCTTCCTTCCTTCCTTCCTTCCTTCCTTCCTTCCTTCCTTCCTTCCTTCCTTCCTTCCTTCCTTCCTTCCTTCCTTCCTTCCTTCCTTCCTTCCCTCCCTCCCTCCCTCGGTGGTACTAGAGGGAAATATAGGGGTAAAAGATGGGATGATGAAGAAGATTTATGTATCAACAACAAAATACAATGAGAAGCCAAGGTATGATACATGTTTTCAGTGAGGAGCAGACTTTTGGGGCTTCTATTCACAAGGGCTGGTGCGGAGGTGCTAGTGGCCCAAGAGATGGTGAAGGAGTGGCCAGCCAGCTCGGGCGGGATCATGTGAGGGAGGTGTCCTTGGAGCTAAGGTGAAAGGCGGTTAGAAGAAGAGAGGGATGTTCAACAGTGCTGAAGGCAGCAGAGACATCTCGGTGAATGGGAATGTATGAGAGGTGACAGTGGTGAGTAGTAGTAAGGACGTTGCAGGCAAGTGTGTGTGCTGATACCATTGTTTGAAACTGAATCCAATTTACAGAGGGATGTTAACTTTGTTAGAACCTAAGAAGTGGCCACTCGGTTGAAGGTCACATGATCCAGATGTTTTGAATAGTGAAGGAGAATGGAGATGGGGTTAGAGATTTCTAGATTGTTAACATCAGCTGTGAGCTTCATTTGAACGGCCATGATTGTAGCCAACTTCAAAACATGCTGGGAAAACCACAGAAGATAGCAATTGACTACTGCGAGGAAATCGGTAGGAGAAGGTAAGGGGATGCCAGTTCTTTGACTGCAGTGTAAAGGGATTGATGTGAGCACAGGGTGGATTAACCAGTTCATCTAGGGTGATGGAGGGGTGCTAAGAAACGAAATAGAGGGTAGAGGTACATTTTGATGGAGGGGCATGGATGTCTCCTGTGACTCGATGATTGGGTAGTGAAGTATGCGACTGCACAGTGGAAGTTGAGTAAATTCTTTTATTCGCATACAATATCTTTAAGTATATTTATCCGGCGCCCCGCACAGCAACCTCCAGCCTCACTCGAAATCCCTCTTCCAACCGTCCCTGCTCACGTCACCACTCTCCGCATTCTCTCACACACATACTAGCTGGAAGCCGCAAGCTGAGGGAGCCGCGAGCCTTCACACGCTAAAGCAACCATTAAAATACTACATCATCCCCCCCTAAACATTTTAAAGGAATAAACAAAACTTAAGATAAACTAAACCTAAAATAACCTCTGAAGTTACTACAAATGTGGGAAACTTAATGAATGATATTACTATAAGAATGAATGCGTAATATACACTGTATGGGAACCAAAAGGATAACACGACTGACTGTAATTATGGAATATGTTACATGTCATAATCCCTTGACCAAAACGGCAATCTCCTCTCTCTTGAATTATGTACACTCCTGCTTCCGATCACCCCCTCCCCTTGTTGTCGCTGAACCACATCTTCACCAGCATGTCTTCCCAAACTACCATCCACAACATCGTTTCTATTTAGAATATTTTCATCACCAAATACATCACTTCCTGGTCTCTCTACTTTGACTTGCATGTGTCCCTGCTTGTCGCCTTTCCACATCCATTTACTAACTCTATCCATATTCCATATAGATCCTCATGCAACTCTAACCGCTCTCCTGAACACTTGTATCACCTTGACAGGCCTGCTGTATTTAGAGCCTCCCTATTAACATTCCTTCCAAACTTGATTCGTACAAAGTCTCCCGGCAGTATCTTCAACTTAAACTTTTCAACATGTATACTACGTAACTTATGTGATTCTTGCTGTTTCCCATGACTTTGTGACCTTGTACACACACCCTTCCTCCGATTAACCCTTTCTGGATTAAGTAACGTATTGGGAGCTATCCCCCTCATTAATTCAAAAGGGGATACCTCCATTCCTCTTTTAACTGACATCCTAGTACTCCATATCCTTTCCTTAAGAACCTCATCAACTGGTATATTGTTACTCAATGCCAATTCTACTGCTTCTACGTTTACACGGTTGTATCTCTCCACCAACCCATTGGTGTGTGGGTGGTATAATGATGAAAACCTCCATTCAATGCCCTTTCTTCTTGGCAAATTCTTTCATTTCATTACTTCTGAACGGAACTACATTATCACTTATTATTATTTTTGGAAATCCCTCCCTTCTGCATATCTGCATTAAGAACCTTATTATCTCATTAGTATCAATTTTCTTCACTGCTTTGACTTCTACCCAACCTGAGTAATAATCCACTAACACAATAAGGAACTTTTTCTCTCCAAACAATTTCAAATATGGTCCGATGATGTCAATTCCGAGCATCTCCCATGGTGCATCACCTTTGTCAAGGTTAATTGGTCTGGACTTGACAATCCTACAACTCTTATCACTGTTCTGACATGGCCAACAATTCCTGATAAACCTCTCAATCATGATATCCATGCCTGGCCACCACTATTTCAACCGCACATTATTTTTAGTGCCTGTGATGCCAGGATGGCCTTGGTGCGCCTTCTCAATAAGTTAATTCCAAAACTTGTGTGGCGGAATTAGCTTATCTCCTCTCACTAAAAATCCATCTTCCATGGACAACTCATCCTTAATCTCCCAATATTTCCTACAACCTTCGCTGATATTTTTTTTTTCAGTCCAACCAAACTCTGTGTACTTTCTTATCTCTTGCAATTCATCATCTTTAGCCAATTCTTCCATCAACATCTCCTTGGACGTGACCTCAAAAATAACTGCTACTATTTCCTCATCTGGATCTGCATTTACTTCATTATTCTTTAACGGCAATCTAGATAAATAATCGGCAATTATATTCCTCTTCCCCGGCACATATCTCACAGAAAAGTTGTAATCATGCAATTTTAAACTGAGTCTAGCTAATCTCGGAGATGCTTTACACATTCCTCTCACAGTGAGAACTTCTATCAAAGGTTTATGGTCAGTTTGAATTATAAATTTGTTTCCCCACAAATATTTTCTAAAATAGTTCACTGCCCATGAACATGACAACAGTTCCTTTTCGATTATAGAATATCTGCCTTCTGTTTCTGAGATTGCTCTTGAAGCATGACTGATGGTTTTTTCATTGGCATCCTCATCTATCTGTGTTAACACTGCTCCTAGACCGTTCCCACTAGCATCCACTGTAATCTTGGTCAGTCTCCCATAAACAAATCCTCCCAATTCTACAGAATTGCAAATTCCTCTTTTTATACTTCTGACTGCCTCACTACATTCATCATTCCAAACAAACTTTGCATCCTTTTTTAACAATTTCCTCAACGGTTCCGTTGTACTTGCAGAATTTTTTACAAAACTGTTGTAATATTCACACAATCCCAAAAACGATCTTAGTTCATCCTTGTTTTTAGGTTCTGGTGACTCCTTGATAGCTTCTAATGCATCTCTTTTGGGTTTATAACCCTTACCATTTACTGCATGCCCTAAATATTCTACCTCCTCTACCCCAAATTTACATTTGTTAATCTCAATTTTCAACCCAACTTCTTCCAACCTTTTCAACACTTCCTTCAATCTCCCATCATGCTCCACAGATCCCTTGCCAAATACTATTATGTCATCTTGATATGCAAGCACTCCACTCAGACCCTTCAACACACTTGTCATAATTCTTTGAAATACTGCTGCTGCAGACGCTAGTCCAAATGGCATGCATTTGTAACAATACAATCCATGAGGTGTAACAAATGCTGTAATGTCTCTACAATCTTCTGTTAATGATATTTGATGATATGCGCTCGATAGGTCCAAAGTGGAAAATACATCAGCATTATCAATGCGATTCAACATCTCAGAAATGATAGGAAGTGGAAAAACATCTGTTATAATGTTCTTGTTGACATCTCTCAAATCCACACAAATCCTAGGTTTGCCATTTTTCTTCAATGCAATTACAATGGGGCTCAGCCACTCGGATGACTCAATTTTTTCTATAACTCCTTCAGTTTCTAATAATATCAATTCCTGCTCCACCTTTTCAGCAATGGCAAACGGAATGGGCCTGGATTTCGTGTGCCTAACAGGTGTCGCTCCTTTCTTGAGGCGGATTCTGTGTGAAAAATCTTTTAACAATCCTAATTTTACAGCTTTGCCTTGCTCCTTTTCCTTAACTTCCTTACTTTCTCGTGCTTGACTCTTATTGACAACCAAAACCTGCTCTTCGTTACATGGATCCAACCTGATTCTCAGTCCAGCTTGATCTCTCCACCCCAAAACATCTACTCCTTTTTCAGAAACATATACTTTTACTTGAGATCGTCTGTCTTTGAATTGAATAATACTCGAGAACCAACCAATCATCTTGATTTTGGATCCCTCAAACCCTCCAGGATTTAATATGTCTGATACTTCCATCTTGGTTTTAAGGCCACGTTTTGCTAAATTTTTCCATGTTTTCTTTGTGATAATTGTCCATGGCGAACAACTATCCACCTTCACCTTGAGTTTCCAATTGTCCAGGAATACATCACAACTCGGGCATTTAAATTCTCCATAAGGTGGTTCTCGTTTAAGGAACACGCTTTCTTCATCCGATTCTTCTTCTTCTTCCATTATGGCAGAGACTTTCTTCCTCCTTCTACACGTAACAGCGAAATGGCCTCTTGTTCCACAATTTCCACATTTTTGTCCCAATGCAGGACATTGCTTAGCATAAGCATAATGGCCAGTTCTGCCACAATTATAACATCTGTCTCCTTCCCTCTGTTGGTTATACTGAATCCTTTGATCATTTTGAACCCTAGGTGCATTCTTCATCCAGTTCTTTCCTCTATATGAGTTCCCTTTCTGCTCTAAATTCTTCATTCTGTTGTTTCGTCCTGCATTAATTTCACCTTTCTCTTTGTTCTTAAGATTCGTCCCACCTCTCTCTTTAGGTCGAATTACATTCACCTGAGCTTGCTCCTCCGTTTCCTTCTCTTGCATCTCCTTGCTGCCCTGGCTATGTTTTTGCATGCTTTGTACAGCTTCTTCTTTCTTGTTTTTCATCTCCCTCGAACACAATTGAGTGTGTTCCACTCGCTTTGCTATGGCTATGGTTTCTGGTAGGGATGGGTTGCCCACCATCCATAATCTATCCTGAATAATATTATCTTTCGAGTGGATAATAATTTGATCTCTGATTAACTTATCCAAGGTGATGCCATTGCCAAATTGGCATGTCCGTGACAGTATTCTCAATGCAGAGACATATTCTTCAATGCTCTCATGTTCTTTCTGCACTCTGGTATAGAACTTGTACCTGTTTATAGCTACATTGGTTTCTGGAGCATAATACTTGTCCAATTGCCTAATAGCTCTATCATGTTCATCCGCGTCACCAGCTTCATCCACAGTTAATTCTGGCAATTCTCTGAACTTCCTTTGTCCTTCCAACCCCAATGCGTGTAGCAGTAGTAACTTATTTTTCCGGGATGTGAGTTCCTCCTGTTCTACAGCCTGAATGTAATTTAACCAGAACTCTTTCCATTCTGACCACAGGACCACTGGTTGAACAGGAGTTGGAAGAAAACTTGCCGACGGTTGTATGCTGATGCCTTGCAGCATCCTTAAGTGTTAAACTATTGTATCTTCTTGTTATGCAGCTGTTCCTTGTATAATTCTTGAACTTGCTAAATTCAGAAAATTACTCTTCGAGTACTGTGAGGAGGAGGAGTGGATCACTGTCTACTCCTCATTCTGCCTCAATGTCAGGCAGATCATGTGACTTGTGACTTGTATATATTTACAGGTCCTTTACTCTGCTTTCCTCTCTGTACTAGACACACAACCTGTCACACGGGGGCGGGGCACAGCTCATGAAATACAACCTGATTCTCTGCACAAACCAACGTACTGCCAACGCGTTGGTTCGGAGCGTCTGCTCTCCTTCACAGCACAAGACTGCACCGTGTGGCGCAGCAGCTCGGAGCGTCCGCTCTAGCGTAGTTCCCAAAGGTGATCCTGCTCTCCTTTCCAGCACAAGCCTGCACAGCGTGGTGCAGCAGCGCGGAGCATCCGCTCTCCGTAGTTTTTCGAAGTGTGCCGGCAACGTTACAGCTTGATACAAATCAGCTGCTGTTGCTGCTTTCACCCAATTCGGCCCGTGGGTTCTCAAGGCACCGGCATCCTCGTCGCCATTTGAAGTATGCGACTGCACAGTGGAAGTTGAGTCAATTCTTTTATTCGCATACAATATATTTAAGTATATTTATCCGGCGCCCCGCACAGCAACCTCCAGCCTCACTCGACATCCCTCTTCCAACCGTCCCTGCTCACGTCACCACTCTCCGCATTCTCTCACACACACATACTAGCTGGAAGCCGCGAGCTGAGGGAGCCGCGAGCCTTCACACACTAAAGCAACCATTAAAATACTACAGGTAGCTCCAAGGTTGAGGACCAAGATGAGAGTGAAAGAAGAAGCCAGCATTGGAATAGTCCCGAAAGGGCTTTTTAGTGCAAAGTTAAATTTAAGGAAGGCCTGTTTAATGCAGTCAGTGAATGGGGTGTATAGATCTTAGAGGTTAGAGTATAGGACTTAACTTGTTTGAGGTAGGGAGCTATGGAATCAGGTGCTATAGGAGGGAGAAACAGTTGAAGGGGGAACAAGGCACTAAGCTGAACGAGGGAGTGATCCGAGGGCGATGCGTCATCTGTGATGGCTGGAAAGTCGAGTATGCATGAGAGAAAGGTGAGGTCAAGCTAATTGGCATGGCCGTGCTCATGGACGGGAACCATGCTGTGGCCAGAGAGACTGAGGCCCAACTGAAGATGAGATGATGGGCCTGAGTCATGTTAGGGAGCTTTTAGTCTCCCAAGGTAATGGCTGGGTCTTTGGTGGAAACGGATTCCAGTTGGAGGTCAAGGTCATGAATGAATAGATTGGGAATGCCAAGGTATCAAGAGATGAGAGTAATAGAGGATTTGAAGCAAGAAGTTGGATCGAAAAGGCTTTGAGGGGGCAAAGATGGAGGGGGAGAAGGGCAGGTGGGAGGCTTTGTTGATCAAGAAGTCACACCCTAATCAAAATGAAAGACATCTCTTAAGCATTGAATACACAAGCAAACTACTTCGGAAGAGCCTTATTTGTGCATTTCCTAATCCCTGCCTAGGCATGGATTGGGCATAGAAAATGTAAATTATCTTAATTAACAGTCAGTGAACATCTTCTTAAAAGTGTACTCAATGTTTAGGGAATACTTGAACTTCTTGTAGAAAGGAAATGCTTCTCACTGCTTGGGAACTGTTATTCACCCATCCCAACTGCCTGTTAACTGCTTTAGAAATATTAAGCAAGCATTATCTTTGCCTAGGTCACCAATGTATTTTTATAGGGTAATTATGAGACAGTGGCTGGGTCATGCTCTAGGGTCGTTATAGTGTCTACGTCATGTGGGGGAATCCTGGTTTTGGTGATGGTCATCAATGAAAGGGGGGCAGGTGGGAATGAAGGTGGTCCGTGAAGAAGGAGGCCTTGCGACAAAGAGATTGGGTAGTCCAGGGTCTGAGAGTAAGTTCAGTGGGGAGAGTGGAGGGGGTGGGGATTAAGAGGCATTGATGAAAGAGGGAGGCAATAGGAATATAGAAGGTTGGAGTGGGTGTGATTAATGAGTCCAAATGCTTAATGGCTGGGAATGGCAAGTCTAGGGGTAGGGTAGGCAAAGTTAATAAAAGGGAGCAGTGGAGAAACCGCTCAGGTGATTGCTTGGACACCCCATGGAAGAGTAGGGAGAGGGCTATCAAGAGGAGGATGGCTATGTGTTTGAACATGACAAGAGCATGCACCAACCCAACCAGGAGGAGGAATGCCACGCATATTACAAGTTAGGGGGTGAGAAGTGACTAGTGTGTTGAAATAGACGCATATGGATCAGAGTTGCAGAGGATAGATCAGCACTGACTAGAATTACCATTGGCAGGTCGGTAGTGAGCAAATTACATTTAACATGTCAGTAGTAACCTCAAGGGGTGTCAGGCTTGAAGCAACCAAAATTACAATTGGAAGACTGGTAGTGACCAAAATTACAGTTGGACGGCTAGTATTGACCAAATTCACAGCTAACAGGCTGCCATTGTCCAGTCCCGTAGTGACATTAGATTTGGTAGGCTATTAGCGAATTATATCAGAGTTAGTAGGCCAGTAGTGACCAAATTCATAATTAGCAGGAGTATGTCGACCAAACGTAGGGCAGTCACGTGGGTCAACTAGGCGAAATCATGGCACTTCTTCCAGATGAGTGGGAGGCAGTGGTGCTGGGGCTCTGTGCAGGAGGGCAGAAGTGAGCAGGTCACAGGGTGTAGGAAGTAGTAATAATTATAATATTACATGTTTATGTAGCACTTTGAGCTGAATCCTTCCTGCTTGTTAACAGTATTACATGTTATGTTACGCTTTTAGTCTGCGTCAAATTACCACTGTAGTAGTTTCAAAGCACTGAATACTCGCTGGAATAGTATTGTGCCTCTTCCTCCGGTCACCAGACTTTATTTGGGTACATATTAGCCTATTCAATAGTACTCAACTCATTTATTTACTTTAGAAGGATGGCAGTTTGAGCTTAATGTGCCAAAGCAGGTTATTGCTAAACTCACTGAGATATATTGCCGATAAATTGAAATCACTCGGCCACCAAGTCGTGGTAGGAACAGAATCTTAGTGCGGTCCTGTGAGTTTGCGTTCCCTGTGAAATGTAGCTGGCCTCCAGCCATGCCTTCTTCAAGCTTCACCCCTCTGCCTCCCATACTCTTTTTGATCCTTGCAGCAGAAAAGGGTTGCTGTGATGTGTTGAAGGGTGTAGTTAAAAATTGATTAAAAACAGCATCTTTTTTGCTTAAAGGATCTGCCTTTGTGTTCTGTTGTGGGGAGCTGCTGCTGTCACCAGCACGGAGTAGTAGTAGAAGCACGTGCTTGCTGCACTAATGAACCAACAGAGATACCTGTACCTTTGCTGCCCGCTTCCTAGGCTTCTCGTGCTCGAGCGTTGGCCAGGCTCGTTATTTACGGATCATTAACACCCAGCGAGGGCTGTGTGGTGGCCTCCCAGCCAATGTGGAGGCTCAGAAGGGGGTCTTTACCACTCCGGGATAGACCCCGCTCAAAGCCTCCTCAGAGCGGGAGGTCGCCATCTTCCCTCGCCAGGTAGTGGGTACGTGCGCTTCCCCCGCATACTCTGCCCCTTCCTCCCCACTCCTACCCCCTTTTCCACATCTTCAAATGCCCCACCCTCGCCCCACTTACCTTTCCTGTCTCGTCCCTCTTGAGCCCCAGGGACCACTCATGTTCACAGCGTGGCCCCAGCACGCAAATGGCTGCCATGGAGAGGGAGAAGGAACTAGCTGTAGTACCCTTCTCCCCGATCCATGGCGGGCAACTTTTAAAAACTTTTTTTCTCGAGTTGAGAAATGGTTAACATGCCATTTCTCAACTAGAGAAAAATAAACTATTAGTACCCAGGTACAACGTGCTGGGGTACTTATAGGAAACAAACCCTCGGAGGAGGGCATTACTGGTCTGGTAATGCCGCAAGGCTATCGTTAAGGCTGAAACTGACTCTCTGGAGCATTACTAGACCGGTAATGTCCCCCCAACCCCTCAGGTTCTATTGCTTAAGTGATGTATTATTCACAGTACTGCTCTTCCCTACTGGAATGCTTGTGTCCCCAAAGCTATTTAGGACCATATAGTGGACACCAAATGTCCTTCCACCGTGTGACTACTTGCTCAGTTTAGGCCTTGAGACCAATTAATTGGCAGCCTCTTCCTCCCTTTCTTACTTCTATTCTGTTTCAGTTACTATGCTGTGGTTTAGGACGATTCCCCTAGACAAAGAAAAACATTTGCTTAACATTTCTCAAGCACTTATCAAGCAGTTGGAAACTTTAAATAACAGTTCCCAAGCAGTGATATGCATTTCTCTTCTACAAGCAGCTCATTTGTTCTCTAAGGATTGTGTAAACTGCTTAGAAAATGTTCCCTGACTGTTTATTAAGCTAATTTACATTGTGTCACAATATGTATGTTCCACCAGCTAAATCCCTTTCTGTCCATTCTTCTGACCCACTTCCTATTCCAGACACCACTGACCTGCTGCTCGCTAACGGGGGGTTTCACCCACCATTCCCACTTTCCAATTCCCCCACCTCTCACCTGCGCACTCATTGGGGGCTTAGCTCCCATACCCCGCAACTCCACTCCCTCACTCCAACCCCTTTCTCTCCTTACCTGTCTGTCCTCGCCACACCGCGCTCCACTTGCTGCCTCTGTGCGGCAAACACTTGACATAGAAAGTGGACAGTGGTTTTGCCAACCCGGTGTTCACCTTGCAGGCCAGTCAGTGGTGCGTGGTTTCACGGACTAGATTCGGTGAAGATGGATTTGTTGAATCCATCTTCGCTGAACAGGGGTACATCCAGGGGTACATCCAGCGAAAGAACTGCCTACCTCTGCTAATCTGCACTGAGTAATATTTTGCCCTCTAGGGTGAGCACTTACTTGGGTGGTCCCCTACATCAACGAAAACAAACTCAAGGTAGCAAGTACATAAATGCACTGTCAACAAAGAAAGCACAGCTTACACCCCAGAAGAGAGCAAATAACCCATTATTCAAAAGCCCGTGGCTTGAAAGGTTGCAGGTTTAGTTCTTTGATTTAATTGAAATTGTTCTGCTTGTTATTACCCCCAAAATAATGAAAGACTGACGGCGCTTACCCAGGAAAAAGATCCTTGGCCCCGAGAGTGTCACACATTGTAACACCGGTTATATAACCCCACCTCCCCTGGTTATATAACCCCACCTCCCGACCTGCTGGCCCTGCAAGTCTCTACTGTTCTTTAGGTCGGTTTTGGCAGATTTAGTAATTGTGTTGCTTTGGTAACACAGTGCGAATACGCAGATTAGTTACTTTCGATTTCAAGCCATTTCTGTTTTACATCTTTTCTATATTTAAAAAACAAAAAAAAAACTATTATTTCTTCCTCAGATTAATTCCCTCTTGTGGCATCGTTTGTGTGTGAGTGTGGCGGCCATTTTACACGAGGAAACTGGCTACAAAGATCAGGTGGAGAAGAGCTCAGACAATACCAGCCCATGGTGCAATGAAGTGACTATGCTGTAGAGGTCTGCTCTGTATCTCATTGGACTAATGCATCCACTAAAGGAGATGATCTTTGAGCTCATGGCCACCAGTTCGAATCCTGTCAGGTCCACTCAGCCCTTCATCCTTCTGAGGTTGTTGAGATGACTACCATTAAGTTGGGTAAGTAATCAGCATCTGTTATCTGTCAATAGCGCCAAAATGCCCGTCTGGTGGTGAAGGTGCACTCTGCAAACATCCCTTTATGATAGAAGACATTTTTCAACTATTCGGACTCCTGATACATCTACAATGACCATATTCTTTCCATATTTATCAGTCTAACTCATTCCAATGTAGGCTAAAAGGAGGGATAAATAACACTTATGGAACCATACATGAAGAAAAATATGACCCAAACACCAAATCTTACCTTCCCCATCATGGTAATATGTCTTGAACAGTCTTTTTCCTCTGCAGCTACCGTGGTAAATGTCCAATCGCCCTTAAATACCGGGGACTGGGATTCAAAGTCTGCAGATTGCATTGTCATTTCGACCGGAAGCTTTGTGTATTTTTTTAATTGGGTGGCATCAGATGTATTCACAGCACCGCATGCTTTGATTTCTAGGCCCTTCTATCAAGCACAGTCACGTGCCTTGGCTTCATGGATCTGCGGCCTTGCCATTGTGTTTTTTGAGCTCTTTAATCCTGCCACAGATGGGACTGCCTGATCAGCAAACACAGTCATAGGAAAGAGCGAGAGTCAGAGAATGGGAGGGAGTAACAAAGAGAGAGAGGGGCCAGAGAGAGGTAGGGCGAGAGAGGTTACGGGTGGGCAGAGACTAGAGGTAGAGCGAGAGAGGGTACGGGCGGGCAGAGACTAAAGGGTGGGAACAGGGGAGGACTGGCAACATTTGGCCTGAGTGGCAAGTTTACTTTTCTGGCACACAGTGCAATGGCTCGAGACCACAGGGCAGCCACCTCAACGTCCAGAAAAAGTTAACTCAATACCAACCTCTCCCCTCACACACATTATCAAGAATGTACAATAGAATAATATTGTCATTACTTTCCTTTTATGCAACATATTTTTCAATTATGTTTGTGGTTTCTTAGAGACCCGGATCCCAGGAAATTCTCCCCCTTATCAAACAGTGAAATTATTTCACCAGTGTAATAGCCGGTCAGGAAGCACAGCGAGTACAGGGCTGACTTTGATATCCATGCAGAGCCTGCCGACGCACGTTCGAATCCCGGCACGGCCAAACTCAGCCTTTCATCCTTCCGAGGTCGATGAATAAACACCACACACTGTGGGTAATAAGCAGTACTCAGATTCCTGAGGGTTCGTAGCTGCAAACAAAACAAATATAATTAGTGAAAAGGGAAAGCTGCGTTTTGAGTCAGTTTTCATTGTGTTGCAGTTTGTCATTTGACTGCAGGCTGCATATCCTCCCATTCCAGCCCATCTTCAGTTGTAGAATGTTTTAATTTTATTTTGTATTTATTGGACATTTGTTTGGTGCCTATGCACAAGTGTTTCCAGTCGCCACAATCCAAAAAAGGGGGGGCATAGGAAAAAACAACAGTAACGGTTGAACTAGACCATGTGACATTCTTACTGTGCAAGTGCAGAGACAAAAAGTGCAGGGGAGGGTGGAAGTAGGGGACAGAGCCGGGATGGGGGAAGAAGGGGAGGGAGTGAAGTGCCGGAGTGGGGTTTAAGGGGCTGAGCAAGTGCTGAGGGGAGCCATGAAGGGCAAGGGCCAGGGGAGAAAGGGGAAAAGGGAAAGGTACGATGGACGGGGAGGACCAGATTCAGGTAAGTCCGGGAAGGATGCCTGAGGGCAAGTGCTGGTTAGGGATGCTGGGAGAGACTGGTTGAGGAGGGCCTGGCTCCTGTAAGACTCATAAGGGACTAGGCACCAGTCGCAGCGGCAGAGGGACATTAGCCCGAGAGAGGGAGAGGGAAGGAGGTGGAGAAAAGGAAAGTCTCGAGAAGTTTCCGGAACTTAAGAAATCCGGCTCAAGTCTGAGGGGGCAGGGAGGCCATTCATGAGGGAGGCTCCTGTCGAGGAAAGGGATCTACCTCAGACTCTCTGCTTGGAGAAGCATCTGACCTGCAGAGAGTTGTAGCCAGAGGACTGTGGAACTCTAGCAGGGAGGTATTTAGGGAGAGAAAGCTGGATGTAGAGAGGTCCAGGCCCCGGACTGCCTTGTGGATGATGCAAAGGTTCTTTAATTTGATCCTTGCCATCACCGGGAGCAAGTCGAGAGATTTTAGGGCTGGAGAGATGTGGTCCCTGGGCTTGAGGCCAAGGATAAGTCTTGCAGCCTTTTCTGGATTAGTTGAAAAGGGCAGAGGGAGGAAAGAGGCAGATTGAGGAAGAGACTGTTGCAATAGTCCAGCCTAGATAGAAGCAGAGCTCTGGAGACATTGAGCTTCTGGGGGAAGGTGAGGAAAGGGAGGGGAGAATGCCTCTGAGGAGGTGGGGCTGGAAGTTGGACTTCTTGGCAAGGTCCGTGATGTGTGGTGAGAAGGTGAGAGAGGAGTCAAAGATGACCCCAAGGTATTAAGTCTCACAAGAGGGGGAGGGGAGGGAACCCATGGAGCGTGCCCAGAGAGCGGGAGGGAATCAGGGGGCAGGCGTCCCAATGAGAAGGATCTCTGTCTTACTGGCATTAAGGCAGAGATTGTTAGCAGAGCACCAAGCCTGAATAGCAGTTAGGTAGTCAGGTATGAGAGAGGAAGGAGAGGAGGTAATGGATGGAAGCTTAAAGGAGAGCTGTGTATCATCAGCATAACACTGGAAGTGAGGAGAGAAGGTGGAGATCAAGTGGGGCCAGAGGGGCAAGGTAGATGTTGAAGAACCATGGTGATAGGATAGAACCCTGAGGGATGCCACAGGTAGAGAGTGAGGTGAAGGAGAGGAAAGGACCCACATGCACTTGGGAGGGTCGGTTTGAAGGGAATGAGGTGCACCACGGCAATGCCCGGTTCGTGTCACAGAGACAATTAATGCGGATGGCATGATTGACCGTGTCAAAGGAAGAGGAATGATCAAGAAGGATCAGAACAGAGGGAGAGTTTGAATCCAGGTTTGAGAGCAGGTCTTCACGGGTGTTCAGGAGAGCAGTTTTCATGCCTGTGAATGCTCTGAAGCCAGACTGGTGGTCGTGGAGGCAGCCAGCTCATTCAGCGAGGAGGGTCCGTTGGG
Source organism: Ambystoma mexicanum (assembly GCF_040938575.1). Lineage (NCBI taxonomy): Eukaryota > Metazoa > Chordata > Amphibia > Caudata > Ambystomatidae > Ambystoma > Ambystoma mexicanum. The sequence goes on from NC_090931.1 coordinate 705,605,383, forward strand.
GGTGACCAACTTCTCCATGGGTTTGCCCGAGAAGGAGGTGATAGAGATAAGGCGATAGTTAGCCGGTCATGAAGGATCTGCAGGTGGCTTTTTTAGGAGAGGGTGGACACGAGAGTGCTTGAGGTGTTCAGCGAAAGAGCAACTGGTAAAGGAATGGTTACAGAGGTCAGCCAGGAAAGAGGCGAGAGAGGAGATGTCCTTGAGAGTTTTGGAGAAGCAGGGGAGCACCTGTTTGGAGGAGACAGAGTGCAATACTCTAGAGCCCCCATGCGGTGCAATAGGAGAGAAGGAGGAGAGTATGGGAGGGAGTGGGGGGCCAAGGGAGGTAAGAGGTGCGTACGGGAGGGTGGCAAGATGAGTAGATGACAGTGACGACAGGATGTCCTGAGTTTTGCTGGAGAAGTGGGAGGCCAGTGCAGTGCAGAGTGCCTGGAAGGGCAGAGGTGATGAGGAGACTGCAGTAGAATTAGCAAGTTCCTTGCATAACTCAATATATATGTACTATGCCATAGAAAAATGTAAAGAGGTGGCGATAGAATTAATTGGTAGAGAATTAATTGGTAGAGCAAAGCCATTGAGTACCAGGAGGTCTGGGTTTGCTCTCAGAGTCAGACACGAGCTGGCATGGAAAAATAACCATACCTGGCTTCCTGCCTCCCCATCCCTTAGCATTAATCCCACACCCGCACCCTGTGTACCCAACCCCACAACATATGGCCCTCACTTGTCACCCTGTCTCCTCACAAGTATGCATAAATATACATTGTTAAAATTATAATTATTTATAGAGTAACACTATAGAGTATAAACCCATATGAGTGCGGCTTTCTCTACAGAAAATTAAGGAAAATAAGGCACAGTGATGAAAAGTGATATGCTCAGGTTCACAAAATGAGCCTCATTACAAGTTTGACGGTATTTCAGTGGTAAATCTGCCAGAATACCACAAATGGTATTACCAATACCATCACTTGGTCCAGGGCAATAACCGCCGGATTACAAGTAGTGGTATGGCAGTGTTAGTCCCCATGGACTGGATGGGGATTTTAGCTGAAATACCACCTCCGGTAATTCTGCTGATTTTGACATTGTTGGGCAGTAAACTGGCAGAATCACCTCCAGCATGTTGCTGGAGGGTTTTCCTCCGCCTCGCCACCAAAGTTATATAGTATGGCGGTGCAGTAATGCAGTGGTACCTAAGTCACCACTGCATTACTGCTGGTCTTTCCTGTACCACTGTACTTGTAATGAGGCCCAATGTATGACATGTGGAAGGTGGGTATTTGAGCCCTGTCTTTCTGGTTCCACAGCTTCCAATTGAGAAAGGCCAGGAGGCTTCATCATCTCCTATTCCATCTCCAATATTAGCAACAGAAAATCCTTTCTGCAAAGTTGTTATTCAATGGCTAAACTACTATACTGTTCAATAAATCTGGTTTTCAAAGCACCAATGTATCTACAGGTGGGAAGCCTATTAATCATCTGTATCCCGAGGCCAATACATCTGAGAAAAAGTCCATGCTTATAATGATAATGAAAACTTACTATAATTATAATATTAGTCTGCACAATTTTGTACCCTTTCAAAGCACCAAAATCACATGATAAAATAACCTGAAATAATATAAGAGAAGTAGTAAATAAAACATATAATCATAAAGCAAGTATGCATCATTTACACAGAAAATAAAGGAGGGCAGTCCCACAACTAGGTGCAGTTGATTGCTGGCCAGACATAGATCTCAGCAAATGCCAATCTGCTGATCTATCATTCCAGATGTGTACCTCTGCATCATTTACCCAAATTTCCTTATCGGTCAATGCCCCCTATGTCTTACAATTAGCTTTCAGACCTTTGTTCCTCTTTTGCTAAATCCATTAACTATTAACTCAATCCCCTTCCCTTGCATGCAGTCCCTCCCTTGCCCACCTTGCTCAGTCACTAATTCCTTGACAATCATGCCCTTTAATTGGCCATCACACCAAGCCCATTCCTTGCCCCTCACCACCCTCCAATGCCCTGGCTTTCTGTTAGACAGTAGAGCACCTTGATTTGCCAATCACCCTCTTCCAGACACGACAAGAAGCTGGGGTCTTTCTGGTAATTGTGGATATGGAGTCTGCACTTGGATAATGCAGAGTGAAAGACAGTGAGGGGACAAGGCTTTTTTTGCACTGCAAAGTTGCACTTCCTTGGAAAGTCAGTTGCATATTTCAACTCATGGAAGCAGAGAGAACTGTAAGGGTAAGACATCTTGGACCTGGAGATGGAGAGGAAGCAAGAATGTTCTGGACACAAGAGAGTGGAAAACAATCACACACTTAGGGGGTCACATTCAGAGTTGGTGATGACAGTAAAACCGTCAGCATTTTGCAAAAACCATTGATTTTACCGTCCACTCAAGTCAGGGTTTGGTAAAATACAAACAGTGGTATTCCATGGTGGTATTCCGCAGGTGCTTTCCTCCAATTGAGTGACATTTTTTTTTTACAAAGGGCCATGTTGAGGTGGTAAAAAGATAGGCATCTTTGATTGCCTCCTATGACCACTTTACCCATATAATGCATAAAAGGGCCCGGGGTTACCCTTTTGTGCATACAGAAAACCAACAGTAGTTTTTTTCGATCCTTTCACCTATAACCATACGAGTCACTACTGTACATAATCGATTTCTCCCTTCGCATTGATGCTGAACATGGCTGAAATAAAGGTTGAAACCTTTTTACATAACTGCCATGATTGGTGGTATTTCTGAAGTAGCGCTGTAGGTATTTCAGAAATACCACCTCTCTTAGTGGTAAACTTTACGTAAGATGGATTTTCACTAATACCACCGGCAGCGCTGATAACTTTCTTTAGCAATATTACAAATTGGCTAACTCTGAAAGACTCCTTTAGTTTATAGTATTCTAATAATTAATTCCAGAATTTTAAATTATTATATGTGTGTTTTTCAACTGTGTCATACAGCCATTTCTATAACCACTATATAGGTAACATCCATGGGTGCTATTCAGGAAGCTATTAAATTCTTTTTGTATGAACACACTGGTGATCTAGAAATTCCCCAGAACATAGTGGAAATATTTGTACAGAATCAAACCGATGGAAAAACACAATTTAGATATGCTCTTTTACTTCCTTGGCAAGTAGTCTTCATGATAGGCTGTTGTGGATTGTAACAGACCAATGGTGTATGGGGAACAGTGGTGCCAACTTTACCATCCATGGACACAGACTGGGCTGTATGAACATGCACCTGCAGCCTCATATCTCTCTCTCTCTTCTCTCTCTCTCTCTCTCTCTCTCTCTCTCTCTCTCTCTCTCTCTCTCTCTCTCTCTCTCTCTCTCTCTCTCTCTATCTCTCTCCCCCCTCCACCCCCTATGGGGACCACCCAGGCACATATACAACCTTCCTGAAATCAAGACGAATGATTTGCCCAGTTTACACAGAATCTGAGCAGGCTATGCAGCACTCAGTTCCTTTGTGGCAGGCTAGATTCTGAAGGTTTTCGTCTTTTTCGATTATTTATTTCACATTTTGGAGCTCTGGACCATGGGGCAACAGCCCAGCCGGACTGGAGAGGGGGCAATTTTCCCTTTGCCCCCCATGCCAGTGCGCCCCTGGCTGGGAAGATGGATGAAAACAGGAAGCTGCACTATCCAACAGACTTACCCGTGTTGGCCGATGCAGGCAGGATAAGAATAGATGACAAAATAGAAGCCTTAGGAGGCCATAATGTGTTGCTTCATGGGCTCTGTTGGGTGGAAAATGCCTGTCACTTGAGTTACTAGGTCAGAGAACAAAAGTGAGTTCCTTAAACGTGGGAAGTGGACCATTAGCACCCAGAATGGCCCAACAAACCCAGTATTATGGCCATTAGTCCCCCAGCACAATGCCTGGTTGGAAGAAAAAGCAGGTGAACACAGAGTTTCATCATAAAGATAATATAATAAGATAACCACCAAGTGAAGGGTGGACATGTCCTCTATGCGGATCCTGTCTTCCATTTTAATGCCAGACATCTACTTCTGTGGGAGACAGAAAGGTAGTCCTCTGGTAAAAACGAGTAGGTATTCTTGCCTGAACCAATGCCTGACAAATGCCTTCCCCGCCTTAACGAACCGTGCACTCAATGGGCAAAAGTTCATGTAGGCCACTCAGCACAGCACCCAAGCATGTTAGAGTGAAGTTTGAGACATTGCTCAACCTGTCAGCCATCATACTATCGAATGTGAAATGGGTGACTTTGGCACTCAAATTTCAAGCATTCATTCTTCTGATCCAAACATTCTTGCCTCACATACCCCTTAGCAGGTTGCACATGGTAATGTCTTGAGTTCCCAGGCTGACCCTTTACCTGATTGGCCAACCTGCAGATGTGCGTTTTTTGTTTCTGCATGTGCTACAATGTATATATTTGAGATTGAGAGAGACACACAGAAAGCGTGAAGGGAGATTGACAGGTGGTAGTGTGAGCTACAGAAATGTGACCATCTGCAAATGGCCAGAAGCAGAAGGACAGGGTTGCAGGTTGTTTTTGCTTTGTAGGTTTTCTTGCTACCTCCACCGATTAACCCTTTTTTCTCTCTGATCAACCCTCCCAGGTCCAACTTGGGTCCTTCCTATCATCCATCTTCCTCTCTACCTGTGGTGTTCTCCAGGGGTCTAACCTCTCCCCCTGGCTTTTCAACCAATACCTGGCAATTCTTGCCCACTGCATTGCAATTTTCAGCTCAAACTTCCAGTGCTACGCTGATGATCCTCAACTCATTTGCAGGCTCCCCTCTACCACCTCCTCTCCCTTTCTCATCCCTGATTGCCTAACTGCCATTCAAGATTGGTGTGCCGCCAATGATCTTTGTCTGAATGCCAGCAAGACACAGATCCTCCTTATCGGCACACCTTCACCATCCTTTCCCCTCACTCTCTGGCCGGCCTCCCTTGGCCCGACTCCTACCCCACACCTGCGAGGCTAAGAACCTCAGGGTCATTTTTGACTCCACACTTTCCTTCTCTGCCCACATCTCCGAGGTCTCTAAAAAGTCACATTTCCTACTGCACCCCCTCAGAGGTTCTCTGCCTTTCCTCTCCTTCCCCCAGAAGCTCACTGTCTCCCAAGCTCTGGTTCTCTCTAGGCTGGACTATTGTAACAGCCTCTTTCTAAATCTACCTGCCTCTACTCTCTCCCTCTACAACTAATCCAGAACAGGACTGCAAGACTTGTCCTTGGCCTCAAGCCCTGGGATCGTATCTCTCCAGCTCTGGAATCTCTCCACTGGCTCCCAGTGGACGCTAGGAATAAATTAAAAACCGTCTGCATTGTCCACAAGGCTTTCTGGGGCCTGGGTCCAAAATACCTTCAGCTATCCCTCCGCAAATACCTCCCCTCTGGAGCTCTTCGCTCCTCTACTTCTAACTCCCTCAGGGTTAGTCGTTTTTTGAAGAAACGAGCTGGGGGTAGGTCTCTGTCTTCGGCTGGGGCCTCCCTCTGGAACAGCCTCCCTGCCACTCTAAAACATGAGGAGAACCATCTACGGTTCCGGAAGTTCCTCAAAACCTTCCTCTTTGCTTCCACTTTCGCTCTCCCTCTCCCCTGCTGAACTGCTCTCTTGGCACCGTGCACCTGGCCACCCTCTGTCTCCTGGGCCCAGGAACCTGCGCACCCTGCCACCCTCCTGCACTGCCTCCTGGCCACCCCTTGCACTGGGGACTGTATCTGTACCCATACAGTTCCCCACAACCCCATTTTCTTCTTTTTTCTGCACTTATCAGACATACCCAGTCTGCTCCCTTAAACACAGCACTTTCTGACTGCACCACCACTGTTTATTGCCTCTATTATCTATTTAATTCTATTTATTATTATTTATATGTTCTTCTCTGCTTCGCACTTTCCACTTTCCCCCTTCCATGCACTTTTCCCCTTTCCCTTTCCCATGCACTTGCACGTTCTCAATGTCACTGGGCCTAGTAAGTAAGATAGTTTTGTTTTCCCCTGTTCCCCTCCCTTGCCTTGTCGCGCTCTGAAACACTTGTGTAAGAGCGGCATATCAATAAATTATCATATCATATCATACCGCTAATCCGAACCACGAGAAAGCTCTGCTCTTCAGCCCTATTACACTCGTCCACATCAGCAGCTACCAAGACCCAAAGTACTGCAGTCCATCAGATCATGGGTTCTTTCCTTTGGATAATAAACTCCCATGTTTGTCCTCCAAACCCATATAAAAACAGATTAGCATACAGGAAGCGGGTACTGCATTCAACAACACCAGAGGTTTTTCATCTCACTCTCCTACCATCCCACTAATGACCCCCGTCCTTTTTTCTTCCGCAGCCAAGTACTGAGAGGCCAACAATTGTGGCAGAAGGGCGCTTTACACGCTGTGGCGGCGGGTACATTTTTTAAATGGTGGGGCGTAAATATATATCCCAGATATGCCACAGCGACCAAGTGTAGCAAGGAAGCCCGCACCAATAAAGGGAGGTTCGTGGGGTTCTCCCCACGAGAATATGTATAAATAATGGGTTAAAATGGTGCATTTTAGAGCACACTTTTTAGAAAAATTTTGGGGAAAAGCTAAACAGTTTGCAATGGGTTTGGTAGGGTAACTCGTGAAAAATCCATTAGATGCAAGTCAACAACAGTGAACAGGAGCATTTCTCCTAAATCATTTTTGTGATGCCTAGTCGCACAATATGTGCCAGTACAAAACATGTTCATACTGCCTGTGCCCATACATTTCCATGCTGACTGCACCATTATACCCTAGTATTCCCATATAAGAACATACTCATGTTTGTTTAACTAGACATCTATGATAGTTGTCCAGTAAATAAATGCCACCCCTGTCCCCTGGGCACAACAGCACCAAACACATGCACACAATCAAAGTGATTATGGGTGTATGCAATGCACTGGGGGGATTCAGGGGGTAGGTATGGTATTTTATACTAGACATCTATCATAGATGCAGGAGCAGCATTCTACCTCTGCAATAAAAGGTTAAACCTGAAGCATCTTTTTTCAAAAAATAGAAAATTACAAAAGACCCAGAGGAGCGCGCCTACATTCATTATTTTTGTGCATAATTGATGCAGCAGTACTGACACCTCGCTGCACATACCTTGGGAATCTTTTTTCTAAAGATGTTACCTTTACATTATTGAATGGGCCATTGTAGACAATATTGTTAAGATTCACTCCAAAATGGCCGCTGTGACCTCGTGAGGTGGGAAGAACTCCTTGTGAGCCTGCTGCCTTGCTGATTGGGTTTACTTCAGCCAATCGGAGGCCCCGGAAAGGCAGAAGCCGGCCCACACCACCAAGGCCCACCCTGTAAGGCTCCTGTCTGTGCCTGTCCGGGCCAAGGACGGTTCAGAGTGCCCCCACCTTCATTCTCCATCCCCAAACTATGAAGTGGCCTACAGACTGCTACCCCATGAACTTGGGCCCCTGCACATCTACTAGTGAGTGAATGCTGAACTCTCCCACTACCTCCACCAGTACATTCTGAACCAAATCTATGCCTTCCCTACCTCACCTAATCTACTTCTTCTTTACATCTCTGCACCCCTTTTGCATTGCATCTGAGCCCCTGTTTTTGAAATTCGAATCTAGGTGTGTGTGTTTCGTACATCTCTGCACCTCTTTTGCATTGAATCTGTGCCCCTGTTTTGAAATTTGAATCTAGATGTGTGTATTTTACATCCTGCTACCTAATTTCGCTGCATTTGTGCCTTTCCTTGAAAACTGATTTTAGCCATGTGTATTTTACATCCTGCATCCTAATTCCATGTGCCTTTTCCATCCTGCACTCAAATTTGCATTGCTTTTGTTCTCCCTTGTTACTACTAGGCCACCTGTGAAATTAGGCCAGAACCGTGAAGTGCAGTCACTCTTCTCCTTTCAACTTCCCTCCGCCACCCTAATGGCACTCACCATCTCTCCTATATTCTCTAATTGCTACTCTAACTCCTACCCCCCTCTCTAAGCCTGGAATGAAAAAGCACAAAAAAGACATCCTGCGTGCAAACCAAGCCTTCCCATCGCAGACAACCTCTAGAGAGGGCTTCATTGATATCCTTTTCTCCGTCCCCTCTCCAGATCTATGGACTCCTCATCTCATCACTACTCTCTCCTCTTTCACTTCCTCTCCCATTAATGGTGGCACCAAGCTGGAAGTCCTCCTGGCTGGCTTCTCAAACTCATGTTGCATCGTTAATGTCTACCACACTGACACTATCCTGGTTCAGGGTCCTCAACCCAACCTCTTTCTCTTTGACTGGATCCTGCCTTATTAACTTCCTTCCTTCTGCTGCCTCTCCTCCTAGCACAACCACTTTCCCTCCCCCTCTGATCAGAGTACCACGCCGCTGTACTCCTACTCAGAAATCCTTCAAAGGCAGAGACCTCCTCCACCTGGCAACACTTAATGCTGACTCAGCCAACAAACACTCTGCTGACATCTGCCTCCTTCTTAAAGACACTGACCTTGACATTCTCGCTCTCAGCAAGACTTGGTTCAATGCCAGCTCAGTCATTGCTTTTGACTCCCACCTCCCTGATAGCTTTAAGGTCATATCCAAGCCTCTATCTCACTGTGCTGGCGGTGGGGTAGCCTTAATCTATCCTGAGTGGGTTCCTTCTTCCATCGTACCCACCCAACTCTATTCCTTTGAGAGCCTAGTTTGCAAGTTGGTCATCTCTGCCTTGCTACCCCTAAACAACATTTTTTTTCAACGGAAGCTCCTAGGCTGTGGCCAGTGCTCTTTGATTCTGGAGTGGCTGGCATTCTTGTTCAGCCTTGGGGTTCCACAAGTGTAGCACTTTGAACAGTGACCCTAAATAAGAAAGAATAGGAATAACAAGTAATTTGTCTTTCTGGAATTTTGTACAATAGTTGTTAGAATCATTAAAGCTTTAGTGTGTTCTTAAACACCTCAATTTCACAATGCAGACAAAAACGTTCAAAAAGCATTTAGAGTAGAATAAGCATCCATTTCAGACTATGTAGTTGCAGTTATAGCATGCTTTTTCTGCCATTGTCTCTGTTATGATCATCCCAAGACATTCCATATCGGTGTCCTCGGTCACTTGACAAAATCCTTGTGCCTAAAATCTTGTGTACAGTGTAGAAATGTTTGACCATAGCACATAAAGTGGCCCTTGATTTCATTATGCCACAATTAATGCTTTGTTGCAATGTGTCTATCTTTCCTATCTCCATGGCATGCTGTTTAGTATGTTTGTTTGCATTTATGAGGTAACAAAGTACGGGATGCCGTGTGAGTGTGCTGCTTGCCCTGCATTACTCTAAATTCTTTAATACACAGTTATGAACCCTCCCAATGGTATGTATTTTGCCAACCTCTAAAGCCTGAAAAGTAGATCCATGCAGGCTTGACATGTGGCCAACTTTGCACCGGACGTGCTGATGAACTGGCCTGCTGTTAGATCTCAGTTACCATTTTAATGGTATCCACTACAGAGTGTAATTCAGACATGTAATTGCTAATTTTACTATACCCGGTAAGATAGCCATAGCCGGTAAAATAGCTCATTGGGTTGAGCGTTCACTGCTGCAATGTGAGTGATGATCTGATGTTTGAATCCTGGCAAAGCCAACTCAGCCTTTCATCCTTCTGTGGTCAATAAATTAGTACCAAACACAGGTTGGGTGATATTGTATGTATATTTGTACTTTATAAAGCGCTTAAGAGTAAGTTCTATACAATAACACATCATTATCATTTGGCCTTGGATGTCTGCTTGCATTCACAGTAATTTGATAATATGGGCCTATACATTCTGTTATTAACGAGACATATGGTGATCCATTCTTGTATGAAATGTATATCACATTGCAGTGATATCGTAACCATATTTTTCGTAGTGAACTTAGGAACAATGCTATGTGATGTCACTTCCTGTTTTGTCAAGGGGTGAAAGGTTGTGTTCCTTTGCTTCATGTGATGTCACTTTGGGGTGGGGTCAAATGACATGTCCTGTGATGTCATCAGAGGTCAAGGGTCATATGATGTCATTTCCGCTACCCCTGGCATTTTGGTGAAATGACGTTCCTGGCCTGCCGCCTGCTCCAGAGGCAATACAGACTCTCCATCCGTGCCAAGAAAAGGACCCAGATTCAGGCACGGGTATCTGAGGCATCCAATAACATGGCTGAACTTTTCAAAATCTGCAGGGAGCTAGCCAACCCTTCCGCAGTCTCCTCCTCCCCTCTTCCTTCCCAGGTCCTCTGCAACGTACTGGCCACACACTTTGCCACCAAAACTCAGGAGATCCTGAACACCCTTGTTACTCACTTACCAAACCCATCCCACACACCGTTGCCTCCCTTGGCTACTCACCCTCTTCTTTCCACCTTCTACTCCTTCACCCCTGTCACATCTGAAAAAGTTATCAGAGTTGTCCGAACTATGAAGGCTTCTTCCAAACAGGTTCCCCCTGCTCATCCAGAACCATCAAGGACAACATTGGCTCTCTTGCCCCCGCACTCGCTGATTTTTGCAACCACTCTTTCGCTGCTGGTTCTTTCCCCTCCTCCCTCAAGCACTCCCTTGTACACCCGCTCCTGAAAAAACCTTCAGCAGACCCTACCTGTCCATCCAACTGCCACTGTATTTCAATCAACCCCTTCCTGGGGAAACTGCTGGAGAAGCTGGCCTTGCCCCAACTCAACTTGCACACTGAACTTGTTAGTGGTCTCCACGATCATCAATCTGGATTCTGAGCATCCAGAGGCATGGAAACTGCTCTTCTGAGCACCTGTGAAGAGCTGCTTGCATCCCTGTACTCCAACCCCCCAGCTGTCCTCATCCCACTTGATCTGTCCCCTGCCTTTGACATCGTCAACCATTCCATCCTCATACAAATGCTCCACAATACCCTTGGTATCTCGGAACGGGCACTGGAATGGCTGACCTCTTTTCTAACTGATCGTTCTGCCCAAGTCATCTTGGGCACCTTCTCCTCTCCGACTTCCTTCTCCACATGTGGTGTCCTCCAGGGAACCTATCCTCTCCCCTGACTCTTTAACACCTACCTTGCTCAGCTGGCACTCATCTCCTCCTTCTCCCCCAACTTACAGTGTTATGCAAATGACACTCAACTCTTTTTCAGACTTCCTGCAGCCTCACTTGCACCTTCATTCATCCCTGACTGCCTATTTGACATCCAGGCCTGCTGCACTTCCAACAATGTCTGCCTCAATGCCAGCAAAACTGAGATCCTTCTGATTGGGACCCCTGCTCCCTCCTTCTTCTCTTCTCTCTGGCCCTCCATCTTGGGCTCTCCCCCTGCTCCTTCTTCTGAAGCCAGAAACCTTGGAGTCATCTCTCTCCTTCCTCCCTCACACTCAGGACATTGCTAAGAAGTCCCACTTTCAACTCTTCCTTTTCACTTTTCCCCAGAAGCTTAATGTTTCCTGAGCCCCGGTCCTCTCTAAGATTTATTATTGAAACAGCCTCCTCCTCAATCTACCTTCTTTCACTTTGTGACCCCCTTCAGCTAATCCAGAATAGAGCAGCAAGACATATCCTTGGCCTTAAGCACAGGGTCTGCATCTCTCCTGCCCTAAACCATCTCCACTGACTCCCGGGTTGCTGCATGGATCAAAATGAAATCCTTCTGCATCATCTACAAGGCTGTGTGGGGCTGGGAACCACACTATCTGCAACTCTCTTACAAAATACTCTCCTTCTAGACCTCTACATTCCTGTGGCACAACTCCTTGTGTGTAAAGCGTTTTGTCATGATCCATCGATCACGCACCTTTTGGTCCTCCTGGTCCCTGGCACGTCGGGGGTTACTCGCTGTAGTACACCCAACATGGCCGTATTCACAGAACGCGGTCTATCGACCTTTAGGTCCATGCAGCACGTTCCATAAATTAACCACGCCCCTGCGGCTCCGCGCGTCTCAACGCTATTGTTAGCTGAGGCTAGACGTGCGTCGCGTTGTGCTCCTGGAACTGAGTTGCTGCTCGAATTCCCGGACCCACTCTTCTCCTTGCCTTTCCTTGTACCTGTTTCCTTCCGCGTTCCATGTACACCTCCCCCATGTGCGCTCTTCCTTCCTGGTCTTCCTGGAGTTTCCTTGATCCCGTACGAAGAAGCTGAACAAATCCTGGAATCCGACGACGGCCGAGCGGGCTTATACAAGACCCGAACAGCACGGAAGAAAACTCCTGCGAAGGATCCCGCAAGGCACCATAAACAGGTGAGAAAACAGGAAACCTGTGACACGTTTCGCTAAACAGAGAGCAGGAGGTTGTTCACTTTCCTTAACTGGATTCCTCCTTAGCAACAGCCTCCCCCTCACTCTGCATCTTGAGTAAGACCTTGTTAAGTTCTGAAAGCACCTCAAGACTCTCCTCTTTTCCTCCGCCTTTTCTTCTTCCGTCCTCTGCTAATCTCACAGTTGCTGTGATTGGTGTTGTGAACCCTTATACATCTTCGGGGACCCTGACCACTCACACCCAATCTCCCCAGCTTCTGTCTACCTACAGTACTTGCCCCGGCACAACCTCTGCACTGGAGACTCACACTTTTCCACCCAACGCGGCACCTGGCACCATAGCACTTACCATACCTTGCACTTCATCTGTGGCTCACCCTCGAGCACGGACACCCCAGCACCTACCCCACTGCCCACTTCCTTGCTGAACTTGCATGTTCTGAATACTCACAAGGCATAGAAGGTTTGGCCGTCCCTTCCCCCATTGTATTTTTGTATTTTTTAATTATACTGCAATCCCATGTTCCCTCCCTGTTGCCCTGTGTGCACTTTGAAACAGAATGTATTTGCTGTATAAGCGCCTAACAAGCAAACGATAAACTAAACTAAACTATAGATGACCAGTGAAAAAATACCATCCCTGTCAGCTGGGCCCCACTGCACCTCAAAAGGAGAGCTGATTTTGGCCGGTGTTGAGCGGGGATCGTGCAACAAAGGCATTTTTAAAATGCCTTTGTTGTGCAAACCTTCTCTCCTCACTTGCCAAAATCTGCCCGGGCCAGCACAAACACACACACACACACTTACACAACATACACACAGCAGCACTCTGTCTCATTCACACGAGCACCCATCATGCACTCACTCATAATAAGTATACATGCATCCATACACACATTTAAATAACAAATAAATGTACATCCAAACACATGCATTTAGACAATATTCACACAGCAAGCACTTTGTGGGGTTCATCACGAGTTGGGCGGCAGCCCTTAAATGTGGCATTAACGCTATTACTGCCGCATTTAAGGATCCGCCCAAACATGAGTCTGGCGTGTTTCCACCCAGCTCAGAGCTGCGGGCAAACGCTCAAGGAAAATCGCAATTATCCGGTGAAATTAGCACTGCGCTAATTGCGCCGTAATTTCCCCATTGGGTCCTATGTGACTTTTTTTTTTTATATTATGGTATTGTAGCTTGGACCCAATGGGTAATGTGGAGTTAGTTACCGCCCAACCCTTGATCCAGCGCTAATAGCGCTAATAGCGCCGGACCGGTTGGCGGTAACACTATTAGCTTGGGTAGTATCCCGGGGTACTACTGCCGGGATACCGCCCAACTCGTGATGAGGCCACATATGCCACATATTTACATTGACTCCTTCTAAACATAAAACATCTTTCAACATACACTTGGACAAAGGTATTCATTAAATCATGAACATTGTCAACAAGGCAGATTCAACAATTTAGGTAATTCAAAAAAATATATTGTGGCTTTCCTATTCTGCCCATTAATAATGTAATTGTTTGGGGAGACATTAAGAAGAAACATATTGTCGGCAACGCCAATTTATGTTTTGGCTTATAAAGCTCCTATTTTTTTGTGGCCAGAACTGTGGAAGGGATGCTACTGGGCCTCATCCCGAGTTTGGCTTTAGCCCTTAAATGCAGCAGTTAGGGTATTACTGCCGCATTTAAGGGCTGGCCCTATCCCTCGTTGGGTGCTAAATGGGCTGTTTTACCTCCAGCTTTTCTCTCGAGGTGAAAATCCCATTTAGTGCCCTGTTTTTGGCAGTATTACCGCCGGCTTTATTAGCATGCAGTATTCGCACCAAAAATGCCCCATTGGATCCAATAGGGAATGGAGAATTACCGTTAACACCAACCCATGATTTGGTGGTAATACCGCCGGACCAGTGCTTGCTAACGCTATAACAGTTGGGCGATATTACAGCCGGGATGCCACCCAACTCGTGATGAGGCCCAGTGACTTTTGCAGCAGTGTCCATGGATGGTATGGATATGCCGTAGCCCCTGATGTGAAGAAATGTAGCCCCAGTGACAGTCATTGTATGAGGGAATATTTACCATGGACAGCTTAGGTGGGTGCGTTGACCGTATGATATTAACAATTACACAAATAGCAAAACTGTAGTTATATGCAACTTAATTAAAAAATGATATAAACATTTCTCTAAAAATGTGCTTAAAGACCAAGCGAAGAAGAACTCTGCCATGTACTTTGATGCATGCTGCCATGGTGAAACTCAAGTGGACCCGCGTGTATAAAGAGGGGACAGGACTTCAGTGGCCTTTCAAAGCCTGGGCTCTGTCCACCATGACCTGGTGGAAGGAACAAGCAAGCATTTGGCAGGGGGGTTCAGGAGGCACCGGGACCCATGGGAGGGGGAGGAGGAGTATAAAAGAGGACACTGGGAAAAGGGCAGTGTGGGTTATTCAGGTGAGGTAGAGGGAGGAGAAAGCAGTCTGAGAGACCAAGTGGAGGAAGGATGGTACAGTGGAGCATAAAGGAATATTTTTAAGAGTTTGTTCAAGGTGATGAATTGGTTTGTGAGAGAAAGTGGTACTTGGGTATGAGAGTACATGTGAGGTGAGAGTGAAACTAAGCGAGGGGTAGGGGTGTGAAGAAGATTGGCTGAGAAAGGGGACTGGGAAATTGAAAAAGGGGTGATTTTTGGAGAAGCTGTGAGAGAAGCTTGGCGGAGTGGGGAGGGGAGAGAAGCAGAGTGGAGAGGGGAGAGTAGCAGAGCTGAGAGGGGTGAGTAGTAGATAGGCAACGTGAAAGTAAAAGAGTGGAGCAGTTGGAGTGTAGTAGATAAGATAGGGAAAGTAGTAGACTTGTGAGGGGAGAGTAACAGAGTGGGGAGGGGAGAGTAGTGGAGCAGAGAGGGGAGATGAATAGAGGGGAGAGTAGTAGAGTGAAGAGGGGAGAGTAGTAGAGAATGTGGAGAGTAGTAGTAGTAGAAAAGGAGCATCAAAGAGACATCAAGAGAAAGAAAGAGGAAACAAAGGAGAGTAGGAGGAAGAGCATATTAATGAGTAGAAGGGAGGACAGGAACTGATAGAATATCAGAGTGAGGAGTGCAAGAGCATGGGGGAAGCCTAAGAGATTTGGGTGATTGAAAGGCAGCATTTCCAAAGATCATTTCTTCTGTGGGATTTACCTCGAAATTCCCAAAGGGGCAAGATAGATGAGGTGGTTGCCTTTAAGCTGTCACTGTTAATCTGCCAGATCCTAGATAGTAGGGGTTACCAATCTCTAGGGACCACCTTGAGTTTTAGGGAAACCTGCATTAGGGTGAGAACAGCCAATGGGAGAGGAGCAAGAGAGGGATGGCCCTTAGTGAGTTCCTCTTCAACATGTTAATAAAAACCCTTGAAGCTTCTTTGGACGTTGGTGTGTTCTTGAGACCAACTGTGGTAGCAGTTTTAGGCTTTCACAAGGAAGTTGTTGAACAGGACGTGTGAGCTGATATAAGGGTTCAATTAGGATGGTAAAATGTAATCTCAGCCAATAGGTAGTTAAGTGCACTTCACACGTTCAAAACACAGCAGGGCCATCTTAGCCTTTCATGTTTCTTTAGTCAACACTTTGTAAGTACTATTGTTTTAATAAAAGATGTTATTACAGCACTAAGAAAGTAGGTAGAAGCACCATATATATTCATGATGTTATTATTTGTCTGATGTCGGATGGCAATAAGGGGAAAATGAGGCTATACATTTCATATGATTTCCCCAACAGGACAAGCTGGGCTAAGCTTTTCATATGATGACTATCTGCACATGTGAGTCTGTAAATTAGTTGTGCTGAACCTAACAGGCATATCAAGTATTTACTGGCTTTAGATGGCATTGCCAGGGTATTTGTGGCTGCACTAGGCATACAATGGCAGTACCTAATGTGACAAGGCCAATAACCTTGCCTTATCTAGAGTGGACAGGTACCCCTCTCAGCTGGGAATCGGAGTTCTACCAGGTAGCCATCCAGAGCCAGTTCTGCCTCTGAGGTGGATGGTGGCAGCAGAGAGGGACCCAATGTCTGCACCCCACATGTCAGCATGCTTGTTTGCATACCCTTAAATCCAGCCTTGCCGTCTCCTATATTGGAGACTTGCCAGTGGCTTTCCATTATTTGTAGAATCCCTGCATCCAGAGTCAAGAACGTTGCCCCAACAGACGAAAAGGCAGCTCGATCACTGGAACAAAATTAGTCAAGGAACAAGAGAGAGGTTCCTACGAGAACCGAAGAGCAGCTGCTGAAGAATGACAGCCTGGCTCTGCGTGAATAAGTGAGAAGCCACTGCCCTATGCGGCAGCACAAAAGGTTTTGCAGAGCTGCAAGAGGGGACAGGCGAGCCCACACCTGAGCACTAAAAACCGAGGACCACCAGGTACCAAAAAGAGAGCAAGACTCACCTGTAGACCCCACCGAACTGAGACCTGGAACACACACTGTAACACTGGACTGCCTATGCTGCCATCTTTGGTACATGGCAAAACCATGCAGAGAAAGTGGGTGGGGATTAGTTCCCTTTTCAAGATTTTCACTCACACATACATATATACATATCCTGGTTGTGGGATTAAGGGCCAGACTGGCCAGGGAAAGGTGGCCAATCCTCACAAGGGGTGGAGGATTTAAGCAGGGAACAGGAAGCAGGAAGTGTGGGGGTTTTGCTGAGGTCAGAGGTGGACTATGACCAAGTGATCAACAGGAGAAAGGAGGGAGCGCCGGCACATGTAGGAGATTTGTGGAGCAGATGAGCTATTGGCTTGGAAGTGGAAGGAGTTCTGCAGTGTGAGGGGGTGTGCTTACACGATGAGTGAATAATGTGATTATTGTTAGGAGTGAATGGGCAATGAATGTTACAGAGTGAAAGGAGGGTGTTTCAGTAGTAGGTGGGGTGTTTGAGTAGTTGCTGGGAGGAGAGTATTAGTTGCTGAGAAGAGCAGTAGTGTGGAGGAGGGTGGTAGTGTGGAGAAGCGGAGTAGTAGTGGAGAGGAAGAGTAGTGAAGCAGAGTGGGAGAAGTAACCTCCAAGGCTAGGAGGGGTGAAACAGAGGAGTCACAGAGGAGTGGTGGGAGGAGTAAGATGTGGGGTCAGGTAGTAAGAATAAGGAGAGGAGGGAAAAAGTGAGCATGGTAAGCATATTATAAACGATCATTATGAGGGAGCAGGAGCAAACAAGAAGGGAGTATGAGAGTGTGAAATTTGTCAGGAAGGGATCAGCAAGCAATTAGTGGAGGAAGCAAGGCTGAGTAGATCTCCCAGTTTCAGATAAGGTGTGGAGTTGAGGTGGTGTGGACATAGGTGGTAAGGAGGAGCCATTCATTGAAGACAAGGGCATTGAGCCCCTTCCTCAAACAAAGGAGTGAGGGGCGTGTCCGGTGTTGACAGAGAGGAGGTTCCAGAGTCTGGGGTGTAGACACAGACGGCCTATCTTCTCCTTCTTTCCACCTTGCACCAGAGGATTTCAAGCCTGCAAAAGTCCTTACTTCCTTTGGATTGCAGGCCTCTGGAGTGACTAAGCTTCTCAGAGAGGCAGCTTGGGGACTTGAGGGAGATGGCCTAGTAAACGATGCAGCAGGATTTGGAGGTGATAGGTGCTTGCAAAATGAGCCAGAGCAGTTGGATTCAATTTTTGAGACTATGTTGTCTTCATTTATATCAATGATTGTGCTAGATTCTCAGAAGAAATAGCTTTGATGTAAAAAACTGAATACAAAATTGATTCTTCGGGAGGAATCCCTGAGGTATGGAATAGATTTGGATCTAGAGCAGCACAATAATGTACACAGTAAGCTCGAATTGTAGTTGTTTTTGTCTCGACTGTATGTCATATTTAATTAAGCCAGTTGAGGGCAATGGGGAGGAAAATGATTGTGATTAATTTCTTAATTGTAAGATAATTGAAATGACTTGCTTAGTAGAATTAGCAGCTCGATCATTGGAAATAGTAAAAAAAAAAATCTCTTTTTGGCTGCAATCATGATCTCTTTGTATAGTTTCCTGAGGCCAGACAAGTGGATTTTACTAACATCTGTCTTCAGTTTGTAGCAGAGCCTTTACGATTTCCATAGAGAGATCTGTAATGATTTTAGTCCCTGAGTTACCTTGTTTTATTGGGGAGACTTTCTTGTTTAATTTAGCTTTTTTAGAGGGGCCGCTGTCTCAATAATAGCAGTACTAGTGCTATTAATCTTAATGATCTGTTGCGAAATATCACTGAATACTGGCAAATCAGTAAATGCTTCTTGTTTGAGAGGCAGAATGAATTTGTGCTAACATGATTTTGAGGCCAGTATGGTTTAGACGGCATTGCAGTGAAAAGCGTGGATAACCCAAGAAGTATTTCAGCAATCAGAAGTGTGGGAAAACTTGGAAAATCATGGACCATATTGTTCTGAACAATTTGCACTTGAGAATGTTCTTGATAATTGATGGATTTCCTATACAATGTATGATTAGAAAAGACATAGGGCCTCATTACGAGTCCGGCGGTAACCGCGGCGGTAAAACCGCCTGGTTACCGCCGGACTCGTATTACCATTCCGCCTCCGTGATTCCCGGATTTACCGGGGCATTACAACCCCTGTTTTCCAGGAATCACGGAGGCGGAATGGTGTTAATCCTCATTCCCATCGAGTCCTATGGGACTCGATGGGAATGGGGATCATGGGAACACCGGCAGCATCTCGTAATGCTGCCGGTGGTTCCTCGTCCGCCTGCACGCGGGCGGTGTTAAACCTGCCGGGTCAGACCTGGCGGGAACATCACCTCCCAACCTGCAGGAGTCGGGATCAGGCAGTCCGGAAACAACGGTGGCAGCGGGTTTACCGCTACCGTTATTTCCGGACCGCCTGAGTTATAATGAGGCCCATAATCAGTTAACAATGTGCACATGCCACAGTGCAACCTGGCAGCCATCCTTGCAAGTACACCCACATATCACAGCAAAGCAAGCACTACAAATGGCCAAATTAACAAAAAGCCTGAATTTTCCAGTCATTACAAGTTTGTCATGGAAAAAGTGGTGGTAACAGAATTACTGCCACTTTTACCACTCAGTCAGTATAGCAGTAGAAGAAAAGTGGCACTATTTTCTCTGTCACTAATTCAGCCGGACACATTACTTACAGAGTAATTACCTCCAAAAAAGACTGCTAATTCCTCTGGAGAAATTACCAATGGAGGAATTAGATCATGGTAATTCCACTACGTAACAAGTACAGATACTACCAAAACCGCACCAGAGACTAAAATGCCTAAAATAAAACAGTGTAGTTACCTCCTTCCAGAAGGAGAAGGCACATGCAGCCAGGTGCACACGAATAAAGGCCTGTTCACTGAATTGTCTACAAAAACCTTCCTTTTCCAAATTTACTTTCAACCAACTTGCAGCCCTTACTGAATGGAAGCGATGGCATTCCCAACCTCCTGCTCTACACTGACCTGCAGAGGTCTGCGGGGCAGCAGGCGCCAAGGATACCACAAACTTGGAGGCAGAGGCGACATCAGGGAGGAGACGCCTATTCCCTCTGCCAGCTCATCCTCCTGGGCACTCGCTGACTGGCAGTTGGTGCCCCTTTCTCACCTCAGCAGGTACACCATGATGGACCTGCTCATCCTGATACAGCCCCCCAGCCCACGGAAGCTGGTGCCTGTTCTGCACCTTTATATGCCATCAACACCATGTAGCATGCCAACAGGGTGCTGAACGATATGTCCCGACCAACATTCTCGGTAGTGCTGGAACAGAGGCTCAATGCATCATTGCAACATGCACCCCGCCCTGCCTACCATGCTCACAAAGGTGAATGCCTCCTCCACCTTTTGGCGAAGGCGAGGCCCTTAAGAACCCATTTGTAGACAATTGTGTTTACCATGTAACATGGCCCGCAAAGACCACCAAACTTGGGTGTGACCATAGCTTACTTGAACAGGTAGCCAGTATCACATACTATCAATGTCAGAACTACAAGTCCCATGCTGCAGTGCCAGCCACAGGGGCCAAAACATACAAACAACCCATTCGTTTGGTCAGGGAAGCACCAGTAAATGGACATTCATGTGTGAGATTGCGAGATAAGAACAGCTATGATCACGCCAAACTTGGTTGGTATCCAAGATAGAGTCACTTGTTTTTTGTAAAAAAACGATTTTTAAGTTTATTTGAATATATTTCAAATGCAGTTCATCGTTGTACAGATTTGGGGTTAGAAATTATTTCTAAACCCAATATATTTAAATAAACTTAAAAATAATTTTTTACAAAAAACAAGTGACTATCTTGGATACTAACCTAGTTTACCGCGATCACAGCTGTTCTTATCTCGCAACCCGCGATCACAGCTGTTCTTATCTCGCAATCTCTTTCTAACTTTTAAATATTGGGCAGACACAATACTTGGATCGGAAGGTCAGCGACAACTAACACCCAAACTCAAAACACGAGGTTCGTCAGGGGCTTGATCTTTGTCCATGGATATTCATGTGTGTAGGCAAACTATCAACCCATGCATAGTGCCCCGAGAATTGGAACATGCTAAAAACAGCATAATGAATGCATAGACATACTTAGAACACCATGCAAGCACACCAGGGAAAAACCCCTTCAGAGCACCGGGACAGCCCATGCATGAAGTTTGAATCTGGATTGTTGTGTGGATGGAGGCAATGCAATGTAAATAAGTGGGAAACGGCCCAACGCGCAAAGGCGACCCATCAGAACTCATTGAAAGTGGAGGAGCATAAGTTGTTTGGCCTCCTAGTTTTGCAGTGTTAGTGTAGGAATGTATACATGTGCATGAACCAAGTGCTCCTGCACATGACTCTTGTTATTTTCAATGTGCCAAATCAACACAACAGTAGCATCAGTGCACCTGGGTATTTCTGGAAAGGTGACCTATTTTTCCCTTCCCAGGTGCGTGAAGACCTTAGGGTACAACACAGGATAAAGACGCGAGGGAAAAGAAAAGAGGATGGGAATAAAAGCTACACAGACAACGCTACTGAGGGTTGCAGCAGGGTTAGAAGGTTGTATCAGAGCCTGGGGGCATGTGGGGTCTGTTGGATGGACCATTTGCCTGCAAGGCAGACCTTATGGTGCGTCCCAAGGTGTTTGCAATGAGTAACTTGTGTAATGAGAGTATTTATGGAACAAAGGACCTGTATGTACTGTGTAAGGTTTTGATGCATGAGAGGATACGTTCAGAATCTACAGATTTCGTCCAAGCACTAACCACATACTATTTAAATTGCGGGTGACTCCAGATATCCCCATCTACCTTGGCTCTTGACTCCCATTGCGAACCCTGAAATAGTGCACGAGGCAGCAGACAATTATGCCCACACCTGGATATGGGTCTGCACTGAACTTGCCTGAAGTCAAGTTTCCAGGCGCCTGGGCCTGATAAGTGGGCCCTCATCTATAGCCTTGTGAACGTGGTCAGGATTGTCATTGAGTGCTGTACAATATGTGCATTTAGAGGAATGTACCCATGCCACCAGAGCCTGGCATGGCAAACCCTGACTCTGACAAAGTGGATGATGATGATGACTGCTTTGAACCAATTGGCGGGCACACAGTCAGAAAGGACATAAAGAACTCAATTGACTATTTACTTTTTTTTAACCACCTGGCTATGTACCAATCAGCTTTACTATACCTGTTCAATGACATTTCATATAACACAACTCGAAAATCATTATTGACGCAACTCCCCATCCTCCATTTTGTAATTAAAATAAAGTGTCACCCAGATGCCTGCCCCAACACATGGGTTCTAATTCTCTTAGCAGCTTTGGGGGTGGAATTTAAGCTGCTCAAGGGCCGTAAGCCCTTCTTAATGGTCCATGCTGCACCGAGGCCATTAAGTCAGGCTTCTGGGTACCTAATAAACGTGAATTCCGCCCTCTGTGAGGTCTAAGGGTTCATTGGATTCTGTTACCAGTAAAAGAGGAGTGATTATCACCAGATATTAAATACAAAAAAAGAACACAATATTGTATTCCTGGTGGCACCTGCACTGAAATGAGTCTAAACCAATCCCAGAGTCAGTTCAAAACGAGGAAATTGCAACTTTGATTGGAGGGTTTATTTATTAACAAGGACAATCGAGAAAACTATTTAAAAAAGCAAAGGGTCTCTGCAGAGAGTGGCCCAATTGAGCTCCGTACGTTGTGCCAGAACGCTAGAAGCATGCTAAGTCAAACTTTAGCTCTGTCTTGTGTTCTGTTGGTCCCTTGGCACAAGGGGGTATGCAGGAAGAATCAAACACAATATAAAAGCTTTAAGAGATAAATAATGTAAGGTCTAAGGGTTTTTCCCATACACTGGCTGAGACCAGGGCAGAAAGAAACCATAGTACTGCAAGCCTACTGAGAGCTATATCCCAAACATGGCAGGGTTACATATGTTAATTCCCCGCATAAATATTGCGATCCAAAAATATTGCCATATTTTTGCAGCGATATTCAGCCAAGGACCCTGCAGGGGACTCCCACGCAACCCCTGCATTATTTTTGAAAAATGTGCGGGGGACACTCCCGCAACCCCTGGTCCCACAAATTATCCCCCCAAAAAATATTGCCTATGGTGAGACAGACGACCATATGTACGGCAA
This sequence comes from Ambystoma mexicanum, assembly GCF_040938575.1. Taxonomy (NCBI): domain Eukaryota; kingdom Metazoa; phylum Chordata; class Amphibia; order Caudata; family Ambystomatidae; genus Ambystoma; species Ambystoma mexicanum. The sequence continues at coordinate 705,628,305 of NC_090931.1, forward strand.
TATTTTTGGTGGGGATAATATGTAGGGATACCCATGGCAGAAGTCAGGTGCAAAGGAGAAACCGTAACGCCTACTAAGGGCAGAATGCTTTGGCCTACGACGATAACTCATGGTTGGCGGATGGGGTTATCACAGCCTAACAAAAACTCTATGCAAGTGGAGAGATGTTTTTGCTTGTCGCATTTGATCAAAGAAGTGAGAGAAGCGCTAGATCTCTAAGATTGTTCTCTAAGATTGATATGAAATGTGCAGTTGCAAAATCCCTTGAACCTCAAAGGCAAGAAGTGAGCTGCACCCGTTATCCCGGGGACTCTTATTTTGCTCCAAGCAGTGAGCTGGGTGCATTAGGTTAGGGAATATAGAGCAGCAGAAACAGACCTTTGAGATGGGGTGTTGCACCATTTGGGTTGAGCCTTCCTTCCACCTTTACTAAAGTTGTAGCCCCTAGACCCTATAGGTGATCATCCTAACCTCCTTCCCATACAGAGAATAGAGCTAAGGGATTTTGCAGAGGTTATTTGCCAATTTGATAAGTAACTTAAGTAAAACTAGTATCCTTACTAAAGAATGTACAGGACCCAAACTAGTTTGCTGTGTATGCTTCCATCATTGTCAGAGAAGACCATCTTATTTGGTAATAACACATTTGGGCCTTCTGGGAGTTCATCCGATTCAACCTGTCGTTGTTTCCAATGCAGCTGTCAAACTTTAGCTTTGTCTTGTGTTCTGTTGATCCCTTGGCACAAGGGGGGATGCAGGAAGAATCAAACACAATCTAAAAGGTTTAAGAGATAAATAATGTAAGGTCTAAAGAAAGGGAATTATAACAAGCACTGAAAAAGTCAATATGTTTGTCTTTTATATAGTGAGATTGATTCCACTGTTGGCTGGTATTGCTGTCCTATGCCCAGTTACACTCAACGTTTGCTAGATACTGGCCTCATAAGGCTTCAAGCTTTTCCACTGCAAAGGAGAAGCCTGTCCAGACTCTATCATCAAATACTGTGCTGAGATGGTCACATCGATTATCACATCTATCAGCAACTCCTCGTTCACAACAGAAACTGTGCTAACTGCCCTGAAAGAAGCCTGGACCCTCCCGCTACTACAAAAAGACAAAAACTCCTTGGACCACACCATCCCCACAAACCACTGCCCCATCACCACTGTACCCTTCATCCTTAAAATTCTCGACCAAGCAACATATATCCACTTCCAACAATATCTCAAGGACAACCACTTCCTGGGCATCTGCCAATCAGGCTTCCGACCAAGGAATGGAACCGAATCCGCCTTGTTGGACCTAAAAAAACAGTTAGAAGACATCAAAAACTCAGGCAAACTCGCCCTGCTCCTCATGCTGGACCTATCAGCAGCATCCAAGCTCGTCGCCCACCAGACACTCTACAACCACTTCACCACAACAGCAAACTTCCCCCTAGAAGCAACAGACTGGATCAGATCCTTTCTAGCAGACAGATCCTCCTGTGTCTTCATTGCCGACCATGCTGCCCCACCGACACCAGTAAGCTAGGGAGGCCAGCAAGGATCCTGCATCTCCCCAACCCTGTATAACATTTATACTGCTAAACCCCTTTTTGATCATCTAGGCATATCCTAGACGAATTATGCTGACGACACCCAAATCCTCCTCTCTCTCTCTGGGCATCCATCAACTCAGTTTATGACATTGTCCAAAACTGGATGGCAACCCACCAGTTATGCCTCAACGACGAACAAACTGAGATCCTAAGCTCTCACTCCACCCTCTGCATTATGGACCCAGCCTACAAGGCATTTGACATTGACGGCACCCGGATCCAAACATCTTCTGCAGCCAAAACCCTGGGCATCTAACTAGACGCCACCCTTGACCTCTCACACCAGGCCAACTCCCCTGCCTACACCACAAAACTACTGAACGCCAGCAAGCTATTCCTCACCACAACCAACCACCTCACCATAGCTAGAGCCATCAGCGGAGCCAATCTCGACTACTGTAATGCTCTCTTTGCAGGAACCTTCTGAACGTAACTTTTGCAAGCTGCAAACCAGTCCAAAACAATGCCCTCCGAGCAGCCCTAGGTTTGTCCAAGCACAACCATGCCACAAAGGCTAGGAAAGACACCCACTGGCACCCGATCCATGAACAGATTAAATTCAAGACCCTCTCCATCACACACAGGTGCACCACAAACACTAAAGTGGTCTACCTATCACGCCAGGTCGAGTAATACGCCCCCCCCTTGCCCTCTAAGATGCACAAACTGCCATCTCCTCAGAGTGCCCACCTTCACCAGAAAGGCTGCAGGAGGACAAAGCTTTCCCGTCATGGCTGCAATGTTCTGGAACAATCTCTCCATCACAATGAGAAAGGAACTCTCCTACTGGACCTTCAGAAAAAAAAATCTAAAAACGTGGCTTATTGCCTAAAAGCTCTGTGAGCTAACAGACTAAGGCAATCGGATGCCTGTCTCTCCCTCACTCCCCCTTACTCCTCGAACCAAGACTTTAAGACACGATGACACCCCTCACTCCCCATTATGTTTCACCTTTGTTTCTTGTATTCTCTGTTTTCTGTATTTTTTTGTCTCACAATGTAACTAGTGCCTAGATACCTAAGGGTTCAGTACCCTGCAACAAATGCATACATACATAAATATGCCCAGGTACTCACCACTGTTGCCATGTATTGGTGATATATTTCCCAGTACTCCCACCATTTAACAGGCAACACCATTATATGCACAGGTTCTCCCATTTACAAGGTGGGCAAATACTCACACCATTTGCTAGCAACCTGGCAAGAGTTTCAGAGATGACATCAGACTACAGTGGGCAAAGTAACTGACAGCAACCCTGTAAAAGTGGAAGAGTTGTTGTCATGATGCCTGCCCCCGGGAAGCCCGACCAGGCCCAGCAACCCCGGAAGCAGGCATCATGCCATTTAGAGCATGCCCAAAAACCCCAGTTAGGGGCTGTTTGGGTGCAGTCCTGGCGCCTATGGCGCCAGGCTCATAAGGATAAAGTCAGTCCTGGCGCCATGGGCGCCAGGCTCATTTCAGAAAACGTACCTAATGCAGACCATGCTGCATACTCACCTGGTGCAGACCATGCTGCACGAAGCCACCAGCCAAATGGGGCTTAGGAGGGACTATTTACTTAAGGGACTACTTTTTTCTCGGGTGGGGGCTGTGGAAGAATACTTACCTGGGACTTCTTCCTAGGCTATTTAACCCACGCCCGGACAGCCACACGTGCTTCGCGTTATTCTGCATCCAGCAGCGTAACGCTCACTGTGCCTGCAGCAGCTTCCAGTCTACTGCCACGGCCGCTTCAAGCCCAGAGCTTCTAGAAATAAGAAGAAAGAAGGAGAAGAGGTTAAAACAGGAGCATCACAGTAATCCTTACCTGAATCCTTGATCCATCACGCACTCGAGCTGGAAGCAAGAAGTCACACGTGCGTCTCCTCGCATCTCGCGGCGCCGCGCTGAACTCCCCGGTCTTCGCTGCATCTCCGCATTCCATCGCGATCTTCAGCATCTCCCGGCCGCTCGCCTACAACTAGGGAGACAAGAACAACAAGGTGAGCTAAGGGAAAACCAAAGGACAAGTAAGCAAGCTACCCCCAAAGACTTACCGGATTACCACGGGAGATACTCACCTCATCTCGGGTCGGCGCAGTTAACTCTGCATCACCGCCGCACCCCGGCCCCTAAGGGGAAACCACTGAACATCACAAGCTACCCCCCAAAGACTTACCTGATTTACCGCAGGGGGAACTCACCTCATATCGGGTCGGCGCAGTAAACTCTGCATCATCGCCGTACCCCGGCCCCTAAGGGGAAACCGCTATAGACTTACCTGACTCTCACCAACTGCCCTTTGGACTCTCCGTGGTGGTTAAGTTGGCAACCTACAAGGAATCAGAAAGAGTGAAGATCAGACATTTGAACTCTTACAAACTATTGAATCCAAGAGTCAATACTGGAACTCACCAATTCCTCCATGCCAGTGAAGTAACTGGTCATCTACGCGCCCCTGCGCTCGATGCAGGATGGAGAACCCACCTTTCTAAACCATCAGGTGAGAACAAGAGGGAACATCGGGAGTGGTCAGTGGGCAGACAACGGGAGTGGAAGGTGGGTTAACGCTCGAATTACAGGAGGTTAATTCCCTTTCTCCTTTGCAGAAAGATATTCATTTGAGCCGACAAACAAAGTAAGTGGGGGTGTCCAGTCAGTCATCTCGGCTCTACGTGGCACCAGGCCGGTCCAGATCGACATCCCCGTGGGAACCAGGTGAGCGTAACAGTTGTGATGCACCTCCACCCTATTATTCCTATTACATACCAGAAGTGCCATGCCGCAGGAAGACTGTATAGCCAACAACTGCTGGTCACAGAAGAGGTCTCTGCCAGCAAAACACACCACGTCAGCCACCCGAAAGCTAAAATCAGCAACCATCTTTACAAGAGAAAAAAGGCATGCTCTTGTTCTCTTTCATCAAAAGACTCTACAACATCCACCAGGCATAAGCGTCACTTGAAGCCACAAAGACCATCCAATCCACCACAGAAATCCATACCATATGCAAGGTTTTGCCATCAAAAGCACAGATACATTTATGAGGTATTGCTACAATTTGCAATAGTACTCATGCCACTAGATGTTGTGACAAAATAAACCTTCTCCTTTAAGAAAGTCATCCCTAGGAGACTATTTTGAAATACAATCTCCCTGGGAGAATTTATTCTGAAATGGAATCTCCTGATGTTAAATATTTCATCCCTCTTGACAAGAAATGCATTTTCCCCATGTTAAATCTTAAATCATCCACTATCTGGCATTTTTAAACTGAGTCTCTACACTTCTGGGAAAGTGTGGGGAAAACACCAGTATGGAAAGGGAAGCCTCTGTTTTGAAACATTGTTGAGCCTATCTCTTGAAGGGTACAGAATAAACTTTCCACTTGATGTGGGAGAGTATGTAACACTTTGCACTCTGAAATTTGATGAGGGAGACTCTGTAGCCGAATAACCTCAGCCTATTGATGGGGGAGACTGCATCAGAATAAACTCTCCCCTTCAAAGGGAGATTCTGTAGTAGAATAAACTCTTCCCCTTAAAGGGGGAGACTCTGTAGTAGAATAAACTCTCCCACCTGATGGTGAGAATCTAGCAGAAAACACTCTTCCCTTTGAAGGGGGAGACTCTGTAGCAGAACAAACTCTCCCGATTGATGGGGTGACATTGTAGCAGAAAACACTCTCAAATGTGTTGGGGGAAACTCTGAAGAAGAATAAACTCTCCCCCTTGAAGGGAAGACTCTGAAGCAGAGTAAACACTCCCCCTGAAAGGAAGACTCTGTACCAGAATAAACACGCCACTTGATGTTTGAGACTCGGTTTATGGTCATTAAATTAAAAAGATGCATCAAAATGACAATGCATCGAAAAAAATGCATTGAAAATGAAAGCATCGAAATTCTATGTTTTACATTAAAAGTACATATCCATCGAAACTTTTCCATTGAATGGATATGTACTTTTAAATGTAAAAGATAGCATTTCCATGCATTCATTTTCTACATTAAAACGTTACATGGAGCGGTCCAGTGCTAAAATGTCCGCACTGGCCAGCTCCTTGTAACGTTTTAATGTTTTTTGTATATTGGAGGGGTCCCCACCAACCCCCATGCCCACCCCCCTTAACCCTAACCCTTAATCTAACCCTAAATCTAACCCTAGCCCCAACCCCTAACCCTAGCCCCCCCTATAACCCCCTAACCCTAACACTAACCCTAACCCTTAATTTAACCCTAGCCCCACCCCTAACCCCTAACCCTAACCATCGAAATTAACCATCGAAAATTATTCAAGAAATATGCTTTTCGATGGAAAAACAATTCAATGAATAATTTTCAATGGAAAGGTATTCGATGGAAAGGTATTAGATGGAAGGACCAGATACCGAGACACTCTGTAGCACAATACATTCTCCCACTTGATGGGAGATATTCTGTAGCAGGATAAGCTATCCACCTTAATGCAAAGACTCTCAATCAAGATAACCCCCACCCCAAATAATAGGGGATACTCTTAATCAGAATAAACTCTCCTCCTTGGTGGTGGACAGTCTGTTGCATGAGTAACAACCCCCTGATGTGGCAGATTCAATAGCAGAATACATACTACCCCTGAAAGGCCGACTGTGTCAGAAAAAACTCTCTCCTTCAAGTAGGAGGATCCATAGCACAATACACACTCCCACTTGATGAGTGAGTCCCTGCAGCAGAATAAACCCTCCACTTTGAAGGGGAGACTCTGTATCACAGTGGGCCAACAATTACAAGATTGGCGGTAGCCTTGCCGGTAAAACAGGCAGCTGCCACCAAACTTGCAATTTTTTCTGGTGCCCGCAAATGGGCAATTACCAGGTCATTACGGCCCTGCCGGACCCGGTAATTGCCCATTTGCGGGCGCCAGAAAAAAGATGCTCCCCATTCCCATTTGGCCCCACAGGGCCGAATGGGAATGGGGAGGTTGGATGCACCAGCATATAACGGTGCCGGTGAATCCGGCATGCTGTGTTCGCCGGTGCCTTTCTGCCCGCCAGGTCCGACCTGGTAGGCAGAAAGGCACCCGCAAGCACAACTCGTAGGTTGCCGGTCCGGGAACTACGGTACTGGCATGCTTACTGGTACCGTAGTTCCCATACGGGGAAACTATTAATGAGGCCCAGTATGTTTCCCATTTTCCATTGATGCAGAAGATCCTGTAGCAGGATAAGCTCTCCCCTTGATGGGGAGATGCTGTTTCAGAATAAACACTGCCTTTCAAGGGAGAAACTTTGTCATATAACAAACCCTCCCCTTGCAAGGGGAAGATTCTGTAGCAGACAACACTCCCCAACTGGTTGGGGAAGACTCTGTTGCAGAATAAACTCCTCCCAAGTGGCAGGCAAGAGCAAATATGTGAAACTCAAGGTCCTGGATAGTGAGGAGGATAGAAGATTGGTTGACAGTGTCAGAAGCAGCGGAAAGGTTCAAAAGGATGAGTATCGAAGAGAATGTGGAGTGGTGAGCATTAGAGAAAGTTGGAGACATGAATGAGTGCAGTACTGATGCAGTGTTTACTACGGAAGCCAAATTGAAGTGGATCTCCAAGGATTTAATCCTCAAGCTCCTGTATGGGAGCGAGGGGTCCTCAGGCCCCCTCGCGTCGTACGCTCCTCAGTACAAGGCTTGGACCGCGTGCCTCCAGTAGTGGTATTGCCCCTTGCCCTTATGTAAAGTTAACCACGGTTGACTGCTGCATAGATGGGACTACTGAGCAGGACATGGGGCATCCATTTTTTGTGCCCCCTTTCGACTCCATCTTGGGCAAACAGGCCTCACTGCGATAGTACAGCAATGCTCGGCTCCCCTTTCCACCACAGCAGCCAAGGACAGAGACACACACACACACACAAGGCGCGCAGGCAGCTGGCTGGGCCCCACCCTTGCACTCCCCTTGCGAAGGAAAAGCTCTGCGCTTCCATTCTCACGCTGAGGCTGGAGAAAGTTGCAACAATCAATATGCTACAGTTTTCTTCCTCTGAGATCACTGTTTGCCTGAAAACCGGCATGTGAACCAAGATGAGCAAAGCACTTTCTGCTCGATTCGTTCTCATAAATGTGCAAGCCACCCACCCCCATTAAAACAATTTATTGCCATCCTGACCCTGCACCCCCTGTAAGGTATTTCTTTCAAGTGCCAGACCCTCGCCTGTGTTGCGAAACCCACCCAACAACCCCACTACTAACCTTAAGCATTTTTATTATTATATATGCTTGTACTTGCACTAATGAGTTTGAAACTTAGAAAAAGAGGCGAAACATATCCTGATTCTTTTACATGCACAATAAAGGTCACGCCTTCAATTAAAGCCACGAATGACCCAATTGTACTGACAATGATCATTGTTTGTGACTTATGTAGAAATGTGACAAGTAGCATAAAATGTTTTAAATAATTTGTCATTTAGTATGCAACAATACTAGCTTAGGTAGTGACCACAGTGACCGGACCCTGACCTGCATGGAGCGCAAGATGTTTGACGTCCGTCAGCTACTCAGCCAACCAGGAGGAAGAGATGCTATCCACACCTACAGCACCACACCGTCAGACCAATCGGGTCCATTTAGTATTTTTTGTTAGAGTTACTTTAACTAATATAAATGTTGACACTGATGTAATGAGGTAGAGTTTTTTTTGGGTTATTTCCTAGCTGGAGAAATAAACCATCGTTTGAACTCTTGCAGCCGGGTCTCAGTGCCTCTTTCCCCGACAAGGGGTTTTGCCTGTTATTTTATTTCTTTTTCTCTCACACGTAGTAAGACGGGGAAAGGCACCTACATTTTTGGTGACCCCCGCGACGTGATTTAGAGAGGTGCCTTGAGGCCTGCGCCGCCCGGCAGCGAGATCCAGGGCGCCCCCCAGCAGAACCATCGCCTCCGCGGTTGACCAGACTGTGCACACCAAGAAGAAAGGGTCATGGGTTCCCGGTTGACGAATACCCGATCGAAAAAGCTGCTCGCCAAGGCAGGCCACGGCTTGGATTCACTAGTTGGCACCCAATTAAAAAACAGAAGGAGGAGGAAAAGGGGGGTGGGAAAAAACAGATACGATATTTATCATAACTTAGGGTTAGATGAAATAGAGGACCCCCGACACCCTGACCAATCAAACAAATGGTATTCAGACATGAGCAAAGCAAGCAAGTAACGAAAGTTGTTACGTTTGCTCACTTATTCCTCACGCAACTGGAAACCCAAAAATGTTAATCCCACAGGAAGTACCCTTGTCTGAGGCCCAATGTTTGATTCATCTGATGCTGTGTAGAATAAAAAAGACATTTCAAGCACACACAGTCACTATGGAAACTATGGAAAAATTGGAAAACGAACAAACTTGCACCAGCAGACGACAATGAGTAATCTGCCTCCAAGAGCCATTTTTCGTTATAAAAGGCACAAGACATGCAGATGACAAGTGGCATGATGAAACGATTGAATGCAAAGCTGAGGGGCTTCAAGGGCTGCCAGATGAAACATACGAATGGGCAAAAGAAACGTGCATCCCCATCTGGACACAACATATCACCAAGCTGACATGGGTCACACCCCTGGAGAGACCCATAAAGATTCAAAAGGAAATACCGCACAAACTTTGCTTCCATGGAGAAGGGAAGGTGAACATGGGAACGGTGCGGCAGTGCAATAAGACTTTAATAATGCCAGTCATGAAAAAAGGCACTGCTGCATTAATGGACATAAACTGGATCTGTGGCAAACAAGCTTACCTGTATCTCCCAGCATCCTGGAGGGGCACTTGTGCCCTAGCCACACTTCACTCAGCACTAATGATGATACCAGAGAGCCACGTCCAGTTTACAGCAAGGCCTTCGGCTGAAACATCGACAGCAGGCCAATCGACTGACACATCGGCAGCAGGGCAATCGGCTGAACCATCGACAGCGCCCAATGAGACAATCACAGAGCCCCTAGCATACGAACTATTGTCAGAAGAAACTTTGAAAACCAAGTTGTCACGCAGCAAAAGATCCAATTATATTTCGTCCAAATCGTCAGAACTCCTTGCTAAAATCCCACAACAGTATCAGCTTTTCTCATCTGCAGAAACATTCTTTGCATCGTTCCTAGCACCAGGCGTTCAAGCAAGGGCAAACGCGAAATGGCTGTGGATAACACGCTGGGAGCTCATCCAGCTGGCCAACGACACTGAAGACGGATTCAAGATCATAAAAATAGAGCTCTGTGCACTGCGCCTGATGACGATGGAAAACAGATATGTCTTAGATCTTATCACAGCGATGGACGGTGGTGTTTGCAAAAAAATTGGAGGGGCGTGTTGCACATTCGTACCAACTTCCGATGCTGATAACGGGACACTGTCACATGTGATAACAAAGGTAACCTCAAGTGATTTTAAGGTTACACATACCACACCTGATTCACACAAGAATACCCGATCGAAAAAGCTGCTCGCCAAGGCAGGCCACGGCTTGGATTCACTAGTTGGCACCCAATTAAAAAACAGAAGGAGGAGGAAAAGGGGGGTGGGAAAAAACAGATACGATATTTATCATAACTTAGGGTTAGATGAAATAGAGGACCCCCGACACCCTGACCAATCAAACAAATGGTATTCAGACATGAACGCCGCAGCAAAGCAAGCAAGTAACGAAAGTTGTTACATTTGCTCACTTATTCCTCACGCAACTGGAAACCCAAAAATGTTAATCCCACAGGAAGTACCCTTGTCTGAGGCCCAATGTTTGATTCATCTGATGCTGTGTAGAATAAAAAAGACATTTCAAGCACACACAGTCACTATGGAAAAATTGGAAAACGAACAAACTTGCACCAGCAGACGACAATGAGTAATCTGCCTCCAAGAGTCATTTTTCGTTATAAAAGGCACAAGACATGCAGATGACAAGTGGCATGATGAAACGATTGAATGCAAAGCTGAGGGGCTTCAAGGGCTGCCAGATGAAACATACGAATGGGCAAAAGAAACGTGCATCCCCATCTGGACACAACATATCACCAAGCTGACATGGGTCACACCCCTGGAGAGACCCATAAAGATTCAAAAGGAAATACCGCACAAACTTTGCTTCCATGGAGAAGGGAAGGTGAACATGGGAACGGTGCGGCAGTGCAATAAGACTTTAATAATGCCAGTCATGAAAAAAGGCACTGCTGCATTAATGGACATAAACTGGATCTGTGGCAAACAAGCTTACCTGCATCTCCCAGCATCCTGGAGGGGCACTTGTGCCCTAGCCACACTTCACTCAGCACTAATGATGATACCAGAGAGCCACGTCCAGTTTACAACAAGGCCTTCGGCTGAAACATCGACAGCAGGCCAATCGACTGACACATCGGCAGCAGGGCAATCGGCTGAACCATCGACAGCGCCCAATGAGACAATCACAGAGCCCCTAGCATACGAACTATTGTCAGAAGAAACTTTGAAAACCAAGTTGTCACGCAGCAAAAGATCCAATTATATTTCGTCCAAATCGTCAGAACTCCTTGCTAAAATCCCACAACAGTATCAGCTTTTCTCATCTGCAGAAACATTCTTTGCATCGTTCCTAGCACCAGGCGTTCAAGCAAGGGCAAACGCGAAATGGCTGCAGATAACACGCTGGGAGCTCATCCAGCTGGCCAACGACACTGAAGAAGGATTCAACATCATAAAAATAGAGCTCTGTGCACTGCGCCTGATGACGATGGAAAACAGATATGTCTTAGATCTTATCACAGCGATGGACGGTGGTGTTTGCAAAAAAATTGGAGGGGCGTGTTGCACATTCGTACCAACTTCCGATGCTGATAACGGGACACTGTCACATGTGATAACAAAGGTAACCTCAAGTGATTTTAAGGTTACACATACCACACCTGATTCACACAAGAATACCCGATCGAAAAAGCTGCTCGCCAAGGCAGGCCACGGCTTGGATTCACTAGTTGGCACCCAATTAAAAAACAGAAGGAGGAGGAAAAGGGGGGTGGGAAAAAACAGATACGATATTTATCATAACTTAGGGTTAGATGAAATAGAGGACCCCCGACACCCTGACCAATCAAACAAATGGTATTCAGACATGAGCGCCGCAGCAAAGCAAGCAAGTAACGAAAGTTGTTACGTTTGCTCACTTATTCCTCACGCAACTGGAAACCCAAAAATGTTAATCCCACAGGAAGTACCCTTGTCTGAGGCCCAATGTTTGATTCATCTGATGCTGTGTAGAATAAAAAAGACATTTCAAGCACACACAGTCACTATGGAAAAATTGGAAAACGAACAAACTTGCACCAGCAGACGACAATGAGTAATCTGCCTCCAAGAGCCATTTTTCGTTATAAAAGGCACAAGACATGCAGATGACAAGTGGCATGATGAAACGATTGAATGCAAATCTGAGGGGCTTCAAGGGCTGCCAGATGAAACATACGAATGGGCAAAAGAAACGTGCATCCCCATCTGGACACAACATATCGCCAAGCTGACATGGGTCACACCCCTGGAGAGACCCATAAAGATTCAAAAGGAAATACCGCACAAACTTTGCTTCCATGGAGAAGGGAAGGTGAACATGGGAACGATGCGGCAGTGCAATAAGACTTTAATAATGCCAGTCATGAAAAAAGGCACTTCTGCATTAATGGACATAAACTGGATCTGTGGCAAACGAGTTTACCTGCATCTCCCAGCATCCTGGAGGGGCACTTGTGCCCTAGCCACACTTCACTCAGCACTAATGATGATACCAGAGAGCCACGTCCAGTTTACAGCAAGGCCTTCGGCTGAAACATCGACAGCAGGCCAATCGACTGACACATCGGCAGCAGGGAAATCGGCTGAACCATCGACAGCGCCCAATGAGACAATCACAGAGCCCCTAGCATACAAACTATTGTCAGAAGAAACTTTGAAAACCAAGTTGTCACGCAGCGAAAGATCCAATTATATTTCGTCCAAATCGTCAGAACTCCTTGCTAAAATCCCACAACAGTATCAGCTTTTCTCATCTGCAGAAACATTCTTTGCATCGTTCCTAGCACCAGGCGTTCAAGCAAGGGCAAACGCGAAATGGCTGCAGATAACACGCTGGGAGCTCATCCAGCTGGCCAATGACACTGAAGAAGGATTCAACATCATAAAAATAGAGCTCTGTGCACTGCGCCTGATGACGATGGAAAACAGATATGTCTTAGATCTTATCACAGCGATGGACGGTGGTGTTTACAAAAAAATTGGAGGGGCGTGTTGCACATTCGTACCAACTTTCGATGCTGATAACGGGACACTGTCACATGTGATAACAAAGGTAACCTCATGTGATTTTAAGGTTACACATACCACACCTGATTCACACAAGTATGTTGCTTTTTACTTTTCAATTTATTATTCAAATAATGAGTATATAAAAACAAACCTAAATCTATAAAAACAAACTGTGCTAATCACTTACAATCTAACTGGTGAAGGTCCAACAGGCCTTTCAGGATGTCAAAAACCATAGTGAAAGGTAACGGGAAAGAACAGTATGTATTACTGTGAGTATGTACGCATATGATTACACGGAAGAGTCAAAATATATTGTGGTCTCTCAACTCCTAATTTATGCCTAAAAGGTTTTTTAACCAGAGTGAATGATCTAATATTATATTTTTAGTTTATTAGTCACTCTGTTTAGATTAACTTGCATTAATGTAGGGTAGCTGCGGGTTATTTAATACACGCCCACTATCCTATTGCAATTTATTCAATATGAGAGGTAGGAATCAGCAGATACACAAGTTCCTATTAGCAAGTTGACATATGTCTCAGCCTTTCTGACTCATACGGGACTCTCTCTGGTGCCGTTGGTCTGGATGTTGATAATGGCCGTCTTCTGGACAGGGGCAGATTTGTACTTTTCCGTAATAAATACTTTCACATTAGTAGAACATCTAGATTGGAATACATAAAAAAGGAATACGTAAAAAGGTTGTATAGTTTGGGACATATTGTTCACCAATTCTAAAAAACGGTGTGGACTGCCAGTATTAGAAGTGCAGTAACTTGGACTAACCTGAGAGTTTCTCAATTTCTTTGGGTCGTATATGGTAGTATTTGTCGGAAATTTCAACAGGTTCCTACAGGAATGCCATAAATTTCATTTCATTTTGACTCATGGTCTCTAGGTAGGGGAAGGCGACCTATCACCCCTTACTCTCAATTTATCAGTCTCCCATTGATAATGCCGCCCCCCCGACAACAAAAAACTGGGAGTACCCAATCTTATGACACATGTGATAACAGCAGTGCATAATTTAGGAGAAAGAATTAGAGCAGAAGGCGGAGTAGACAACAACACGTGGTTCGACGATCTGTTCAGCTAGATACCCTTGTGGGTGAACATCGCAGCAAAAATACTCATTCCCATCATAGTCTTTCTTCTCTTGATATTCTGTGTGTGCCAACTGGGACTAAGATGCTTTGAAAATAATATGCCTAATTCAGCAATGATGATGGTAACAGTGGGCCGACAGACAACGGTGGCTGCAATGATAGATGCCCAAACCGGAGAATACACCACACCACATTATAGGATGACTGCCATCTATAGACAGTATGGGGACGTGGTTGATAATCTACATTACACTACCATTAGAGAACCAAAAAAATTGCTGTGGTATAATGAGATATGGATAGATTTAGATGGGGATGGTGGGATATACTTAATGGTCACCCCCGAAGAATATGCAAGAAGGGGTAACAGCTTAAGAAGTGTGTGTAAAGCATGGATGCCAATAAAGGGTACACCTGCTTGGGATGAGGCTGTGGCTGAAGCTGAGCGCTACCGAAGGGAGAACGGAAAGAACGAGATAAAGTAGTTTGTTACTTTAGATGTAACGAAAGGGGGGAATGTATGGGAGCGAGGGGTCCTCAGGCCCCCTCGCGTCGTACGCTCCTCAGTACAAGGCTTGGACCGCGTGCCTCCGGTAGTGGTATTGCCCCTTGCCCTTATGTAAAGTTAACCACGGTTGACTGCTGCATAGATGGGACTACTGAGCAGGACACGGGGCATCCATTTTTTGTGCCCCCTTTCGACTCCATCTTGGGCAAACAGGCCTCACTGCGATAGCACAGCAATGCTCGGCTCCCCTTTCCACCGCAGTAGCCAAGGACAGAGACACACACACAAAAGGCCCGCAGGCAGCTGGCTGGCCCCCACCCTTGCACTCCCCCTGCGAAGGAAAAGCTCTGCACTTCCATTCTCACGCTGAGGCTGGAGAAAGTTGGAACAATCAATATGCTACAGTTTTCTTCCTCTTAGATCACTGTTTGCCTGAAAACCGGCATGTGAACCAAGATGAGCTAAGCACTTTCTGCTCGATTCGTTCTCATAAACGTGCAAGCCACCCACCCCCATTAAAACAATTTATTGCCATCCTGACCCTGCACCCCATGTAAGGTATTTCTTTCAAGTGCCAGACCATCGCCTGTGTTGCGAAACCCACCCAACACCCCCACTACTAACCTTAAGCATTTTTATTATTATATATGCTTGTACTTGCACTAATGAGTTTGAAACTTAGAAAGAGAGGGAAACATAGCCTGATTCTTTTACATGCACAATAAAGGTCAAGGCCTTCAATTAAAGCCACAAATGACCCAATTGTACTGACAATAATCATTGTGTGTAACTCCTGTAGAAATGTGACAAGTAGCATAAAATGTTTTAAATAATTTGTCATTTAGTATGCAACAATACTAGCTTAGGTAGTGACCACAGTGACCGGACCCTGACCTGCATGGAGCACGATGTTTGACGTCTGTCAGCTACTCAGCCAACCAGGAGGAACAGATACTACCCACACCTACAGCACCACACCGTCTGGCCAATCGAGTCCATTTAGTATTTTTTGTTAGAGTTACTTTAACTAATATAAATGTTGGCACTGATGTAATGAGGTAGAGTTTTTGTTGGGTTATTTCCTAGCTGGAGAAATAAACCATCCTTTGAACTCTTGCAGCCGGGTCTCAGTGCCTCTTTCCCCGACAAGGGGTTTTGACTGTTATTTTATTTCTTTTTCTCTCACACGTAGTAAGACGGGGAAATGCACCTACACTCCTTAGTGATCCAGTTGAAGAGCACCTGCTGAAAGACATCTGAATTGAGAGAAACTGGGCAAAAGTTTGCTGGGATATTTGGGTCAGCAGAGTATTCTTTCGATAGGGCTAAGACTGTTGTAGATTTGAAGGCAGCCTTTTACGAATCCAGCAGAGAAAGGCAAGTTGAAGAGATCAGAGTGATAAGGGCAATTGATTGAGACTAAGTCTTTGACCATTTGAGGAGCAAAATAGTCAACAGGAGTGCAGCATGAGTTGGCACTGCGAAGGACTGGTGCCAATTCTATAGGAGATGCAGAAGTAGTCCAGAGTAGCAGAGGTGGGGGAGTGTTGGTGGACAAAAGGAGGGTTGGGGAGAGAGAGGAGGGCTGTGAGAGCTACTCACACATTTTAGAGATTCTACAAGAAAAGTGGTGAGCAAAGACATTATCAGAGAGGGAGGTGGCAATAGATATTGGCTTGGGAGGTTTGAGAAAAGATTGACAGTAGACAAGAGTAATATTTGCAGAGACTCCCAGAGGGCTCCTACATGGACGTTATGCTCCGTCAAAGTCTCAATTAAGGTTGTTATCAATAATACCAAAACTAAGATCTTGAGCTAAGGAAACAAATCTAACCCCTTTAGGTGGAAAACATGACAGACCACTGGAGCAAGTTATGTTTTTTTACTTACCTACGAGTGATGTTCGCCATCTGGCTGACATGGTATGCAACATCTGAAAATGGTCCCTTACTATGGTGCAAATTTGGTGCACATTTCACTGTCAATCTTAAACACTTCTTTTGCCTGTGTTCCAAAACAAGGAGTACCATCATTGGTTGATTTTGTAACATTTTTGGATTGGGATTCCATTAACATCTGGCCTTTAAGCAGGCTGTTTTTTATCATGAAGTGCCTGACTTGCTTATACCAAACCTTTTGCTAATCACAATCAAACATATTCAAACAATTTTAAAACCACCATTATACATAAATATATAACTTTATGCATACAATAAGTTACCAATCTCCATACAAAACAAAGAAAAAAGATCAAGAAGGCCACTGAGAGCACCAGGGCTAATGCCAGAATTCAGGGTTGTAACCGCAGCAGCGTTCAACTGTTAGGTTGAGGATGCCTTGACCAAGTACCCTCAAAGATGCTATGAAGTGAAGTTAAACAGCGAACTGCGCCAAGTTACAGAAAATACATCAAAAACAGTTGTAGTATATTTTAATTCCGTTCAACAGCCTGACACGTGTTTCGGGCAAATCTCTTCCTCTGAGGCTGTACATACATAAGCACATGAATGAACAATTACATACACAATTGATTATTGCATTCACATAATGCCATCCAAACCAAGAGAAACCAAAGGGGTCATGTCAATTGTATAATGCATAATGCATGTCAACATTAAATGAGTAAATGCATGTTGGCATAACAATATAGTTATAGACAATCATTATAAAAAATGCACGTACGCAATTACCATATCAGTGGTGACATCAGAGTGATCCCTGAGTCAGGAAGGAAAGTAACAGAAAACAACAACAATAATTAGTATTGTGCGGTGGCTAGACAACTAAGGGCAGAATAGTGGCTAGTTACAATGTTCTCATTATGTAGAAAGATAAAAACATGACAAGGTTATACATCCAACTGTTTTAAAAGTCTGCCTATGGCCAATATCACAGCAACCGAACTTCCACTGAGCAGCATAGTTCACCATGCATCTTGGGGGAGCACTCAATGTTTTATGAATCTATCAAACAACTGAACCTCGCTGCTCCGGCAATTTCAGGCAGAATCGCAACATATGTCTTACAGTTTCCAATTTCTACAGGCTGTAGGTTCTGTAAATTCCAATTCTAACAGGGATTTACAGAACCTACAGCCTAGCAGATTCTTGTCAAGCTTTTGTTCTTGCACCTACATCCTATCGAATAGGCAATAGATTAATAAAGTCCTAAAATCAGCACGAGGAAACTGCTTCAAAAAAGTAGGGAGCTGATTAAGTGACTTCGTTTCCCATATAAAATTAGCAAAAAGTATACATTTACAGCACAAAGCTTGCGTTCGAATCCCATTAACCAAACTTTCTAAATAGTAAAGCATTTACTAAAAAAAAAAATAGATTAAGCATTTCCTATATAATGCAATTGTTTTCCACTGTGCCGTGATCCCCAGGGAAAGTAGTCCCAACAAATTATTTGAGTTGGTAGACCTTTAGGAACACCTAGCTCCTTTTCAAAAATACTCCCTCAAGCACATCCCACACCGACATAGGAGTACACATCATGGTTTCCACACTTCCACACCATATGTCAGTGTAGGGACCACCTTAATTCTGTAGAACTGAATCAGTGGAAGCAATGAAAAGCATCCACACCTGTGGTGCAGTGCTCGCCCCTTGGCCCACTAGCGCTTCTACCTTTGATCTGAGCACGGCAACATTTACAGGATCCTTCCCAATGTCGTTGAATGTAAAACCTAAATAAAGGAAAGTATTGACTTGTACAAGAGGAAATTTATGCAATTGCCAATTGAAATTTAAATTAAGCAGGCATTTAAATATTTAATTTCTTCAAGTTGTGGGTCCGCCACAGCAGTGTTCTTCAATATACTGAAATGGGTAACCAGGTTGCTTCAGGCGCCGACCACGAGCTTGAGAGAGGCAATGAGTTGGCATGAGGGGCCTCGCTTAGAGTTTGGCAGTGACGTGATAACGGCCAAATTTACAGCACTGCCTTTTTCAGAGTTTCAAAATGAAACTCAGTAAAAACAGGCTGGTTTTGTGTGGACGCAAACCCAGGACTGCATACGGTGGTTCCCGCACGCGGTGATAAACAATCCCCTATGGAATCCTAGCGGATTCCAAAATGGGGAAAAGCTGAAGGGATCACATGCCTCATGGACCCTTCTTGTTACTGCATGCTTATCACATCCAATAAAGGTACTTGAGTTTGGCAGTATTGCCAATGGAAATGCTGCCAAACTCTAAAGAGGCGTCAATAATCGCTGGGGAAGTATCAACTCCAGTTGATGAATTTGATGTTTGATGACGGTCTTTAAATCTCCCAGTTTGATAAATTCTGACCCTTGAAGCTCCACAGGGTTCAGCCTGATGCCTTTATCCTGGCCCTTAGACTTGGGGGAGCTGATGAAGAATTTCTGAAGTCTTCATTGACCATTAACAAAAACTGACAGTGACTTGCCGGAGATGCTGCCATTTATGTGGACAACTTCTGCACCAAAGAAGCCACGAAGGCTTCCAAAGATAATGAGGAAAAGCAACCAGTGCATCAATCGCTTCCTGGAAAGGGCCACTCCTGCATTTTCTTCATCTAAAGACTTCTTACCTACAGTGCTTGCTGTCTCAGGGTAAGGATTGCATTATTTATTTGGGTACCATACGAGTCCAGCTCCCATTGAGAGATGATGTCTCTGGTGCTCAGTGGGATCTCACTCTACTGCTTACTAACTACCCCTTCCCCTCGCTGCTCCCATCCCCCGTGGGCTGGCTTTGGAACTCAGTCACTGAAAGGTTCCAGAGCAATAATTAGACATTTCCATTGACTTGTTTCTATTAATATTAGCTTCCAAGGGAGCCTAGAATACAATGCTATTGTGGCACCTTAACCATACACCCTACTGGACTGAATTATCCACGTTGGAGTACTCCAATGGTTTAATATTCTGTCCTTTGCAGTTACTATATTCTATTTATTTTAGCAATAACCTTTATCTGGACATTAAATGTTCCAACTTTAACTGTCTTGAATATTACTTGTTGCACCCCACTACCGTTTGAAGTGTTAAGCCTTCAGCTCAGCTAACCTGCCAAAGGGAGTTTTGGGGTGCATTAGAAAGACTGTGTCACAACCCTTTGTGAATAACTGAGTTTAGGTGTTTAGGAAGCTCAGGCATAGCACATAGAAGCCTTTGGCGTTCTTTCACTCCTACTTGGCTACTAACATCACAATCCAGATTTTATTCTGACATATCATTTTTTGGGCATAGTTGTTCTGTGGAAGTTACAACACTGGGACAACCGGATTCTGTCAATAGTTTATTCTGGGAGAATATTTATCAGGGCACCGGACTAATGCTATATTTCTTTATGTATAGCATTAATGGCAAAGGTAACTGGCACTGAAAGCATATCTCTCCAGGCATGTTTCTGGTGGCATCTTTTTCCTGGCATGTCTTTCTTGCCTTTTTTCTCTGGGCATCGCTGTTTTTGAAGTGTTCAGTATGAGATAGTGATGATGTGCAGTAAGACAGGATATCAGCGAAACTGCCCTACTGTCTCCGCCACCCGATATTCCAATATTACCAGGATATTACGGGTGGCAGAGATGACAGTAAGTTCCCATTCCACGGAGTCCAATAGGACTCCGTGGCGTGGGATGGGATTGCTTGACTCACCGGCACTGGTTTTACCGATGCCGGTGATTCAGGGATTTCTTTGCCGGTAGAGGCCTGATCTAACGGCAGGTCAGTTCTGCCGGGAGAGCCATGACCCCCACTGACAAACTTGTGTTTTGCCAGTCCGGAAAAAATGCTGGTGTCAGAATTACTGGCTTTTTTTTCCATATCGGCAAAGTTATAATGAGGGCCATAGAGTGTGAAGAGCACACAACCAAGGACTGATCCTTGAAGGACGTCAACAGGGTGAAGAGGAGAAGAGTGGGGTCTGAGGTTTGCGAGCTCCAAGAGATTTTTAAGGATCGACCTTTCTTCTGTAAGAGTATTCCTTATAACACGTTTCTGTTTGGCATGCTATTTCTGATGGAAGCGATATCTCTGGAAGTAGACATGGGCCTCATTACGAGTTTTCCGGTCTTGAAACAACCGTTTGTGGACCGGCAAACTACGAGTGCTGCGAGCGGGTGCCTTTCCGCCCGCCAGGTATGACCTGGCGGGCAGAAAGTCACCCGCTCTCAGACCTTGACGGATGCACCGGCACTGTTGCACACAGTGCCGGTGCATCCGTCCTCCCCATTGAGTCCAATGGGACTCGATGGGAATGGGGATTTTCTTTTTTCCGATGCCTGGCCAGAGGGACCCGGTAGTAGGATCCAGAGGGACCCGGTAATGCCCTGGTAGTTCCCCATTCCCAGGTGCCCGAAAAAAATTACTCCGGCGGCAGCCGTGCTGGTATTTACTGGCACGGCTACTGCCAGAGTCATAATGAGGCACAATGTTTTAGAAGGACTATGCTCTGCTGCACATTGGAAAGCATATTACATAAACATCAGTGTGCACAGTTCTGCACCTGGTGCAACCCATGTCAGGCTATCACTAGATCAGGACCTTGATAAGCATGCTATAACGTGCTCGATCACCACCAGGCTAGCGTACACTTCATGACCAAGCCTTTCTGATCGGCCAGAATCATTGTCAGAGCTGTACCTCTCCCACTGCCGAGCAACCTCTGGCCTCCATTCTGTGCTTCCATTAGTGGGGGATTCTGAGCACCTGTTATGATGTGCAGAGCTTGTCAACAAGTCCAGTGTGGTGGGTGCCCACAAGGGTTGGTGTCAGCATGCTGCCACATTTTACTTAATGAGAAATATAACAGCAAATATGAGAGGAACTCATTTGCATGAGGATCTACTACATCCTGACATTGCCTCCCGACATGAACATCATTGGCTTCCAGTGAAGCATGGAGTTACTCATAAGCTTCTCATTTTGACTCATATATGTGTCTTGAACGCTGCTCCTAAATATCTCTCTTGTCGCCTCACACATTGCGTTCCATCTCGTACCCTTAGATCTCAGAACCAACGTAAACTTGTGCAGTCTCGCTTCAGGTTGGCTAAGGTGGCGGCCGTAGTTTTGATGTCTTGCGTCCGTCTGTTTGGAATGCTCTCCCGAATGCTCTCAAAGCAGTCACAACGAGCAGTGAGTTTAAAAAAATGCTGTGCTGTTACACTAGGCACAATACTGTGTGTGTTAGGTGAGAGTGACCCATGAGGTGACCCTGACAATCTGGTTCTGCCCAGTACAGAGGCCACGTTGAGCTCTGGCACATGGACTCACCCGGAAATAACAGCAGCATTGAACGCAGCCATTGGGCCTGATCGCGATATGGCACTCGCAAATACTTCCTTGGAAATCATGACCAATCAACGCTTGGTGGATGAACACATGGTTCAAAATGCAATTGGATTGGACAAGACAAATGGATGAATCAGACACATAATGCTAATGACCGAACAATCAAACCCCTAATAAACTTTGCTGAGCGTCTCTTCAAGGTTCATGTTTATTGAATTTAAAGGCAATGCATTACCAGGAATGGAGGTGTTCATGAGGACCCTTTCAGTCAGTATATCTGGCTCATGGCTGTCCATGGGTATTGTCACTGAGAGTTGATTGGTTGGCTGCAGCACGTGACCCTAGCAGAGTTCTCTGCTGGACATCCTGTGCTTGCCAGATTGGCCTTCCTTGTCCATGTTCATGGAACCTTCTGGCAGCATCTTGTTATGAAAATAGCAATTACACCTCTCACTGCTTTGCGTATCAAATTGAAATATAACTCAGGGCAGTTGCTTCACAGTTTAATTTGTTGGCTAAATATATTTTTGATCTCCAAGTTTAGAGCACTCTGGGGGTCTAACCTTGCAACTAGAATTCCTATGATTTGTCGCTGTGAACTTCATGATTTTAGGACTACTTTTCAGATTACATTTTGTTGTGTTCATGCAAGTTACTTAATGTTCTCTTGTTGAACAAAATCTACTAACCACAGCTAAGTAATCTGTATTTGCATCCAGTGAATGTGACGTCACTATAGGATGATATGTTAAGATAGTAACTTTAGAGAGCGCATACCTAGTCCATTGTTCCTGGGCACCTTTTAATTATTCCATTTTATATTGGCAGTTTGTAATAACTTGGGAGGAGTAGGTTTAGGAAAGATTCTTAATGGTCACATTTGCAACACCCGCACCCGCCGCCATCCCTAGGCCCCTCGCCACTTTCCCCTTAACATGGAGTAGGACTTGTTACACATTGCTACACATTGTACAGGTAACCGATTGCTTTTTATCACATTCGCTTTAAATGTTTAGCAGTGGTTGTCTTACAAGTCCTTCTTTTGTGTTGACTATGCAATTCTGGGAAATGTGAAATTGCAACTACACACATGGATATGCAAGACCCATCTATGATCAGGTTCCCCCTGACTTCCATTGCTACCCAGAGCAAGAACCATTCAACCATTGCAACGTGCATTCATATTAATTTATTAGGTACACACTGATTAGTTTCAGCACATGGACAATGTTGACATTTCAGTAAAAATCAGCAATGCGCCTAAAAGATCCCACCCTGGCACTCATGGCGTTCCAGTCAGTAAATCTCTTGAATTCGCCCGGCCGGAGGTAGTACTGACGGCCTCTGTAGTTGGGTTGCTCATAGAAGATCCAGTGGCCCTCCAGCACGTTGCAGGAGTTAATGTCGTGGTAGTTGAATTCCTCGTTCACGTGAGGGCAGTCCTCGGTGAACTCCATCGTCTGGCCTCTGAAGTCCTCTCTCTCATAGATCCTCATCCTGTAGGCGCCGCGGTGCTGGAGTAGGAAAGAGAAGAACACGTTGAGGATAACATAGGGAACTGAGGGACATTGATTGGTCCCCCAATAGACTTGTCTTTCTGATGCTCCCTAGTCTACATCAAGCAGTTCCCTTGAGTCAATATGTAACTGAGTATGTTTCGCTGCAAGGCTTTATTGCCGCGTCCCTTCTTTGAGGATTTGCCTGCTCCAAAAGCTCTCAATGCAATATTTGTTGCTGTATTTTTCACCCACATTTCCGAGTCGATTAATCCCCATCAAGTGCATCATAAACAGAGGAAACTGAGCCCGGCTCCCTTTAAAGGCTCTCTGGAATCCTAAATCCCGAAGCAGAGCAAAAGATTGCACAGAAGGTCTCAGAACAAAGGAAAAGAGCATAGAAAGGGGTTGTTTAGAAAGGTAAACCTAGCTCACACCATCTCTGGGGCTCATATCCTCCCTTCGCCATGTCATGTTTTGGGTTATGTTATGTTAGCAGAACTTCTTAAACGCATCTTTGACCCCAGGGTATCTTGGCGCTGTAGATTCCTTAACCTAAAGGGAAACCACTAGGAAAAACAAGAGAAGTGCTTCGCTAAAGCTAAAAAAGATACGTTTTCAACACTTTCCGGAAGGCAAGATGGTTAAAATAGCACGTAAGGCCAAGGGAAGTAAGTTTCACAAAGCCGGAACGCAACCGAAAAAGGGGGGCAGATCATGTGGGTGGTGCGGTCCAAGCTAAAAAGGAGGAAGCTGTCTTGGTAATATAGGCCACCCAGTCACCTCCCTGTTACCGAGTTTTCAACCTGCAAATGTTGAGCTCCACAAGGGGCTCGATTTTCTCCTATATCCTGTCTCCACATTTTCAGAATTGCTTTCGTTTTACTTTGCACACATTTTGGCTTGTATACAGGAGCAGAACCACATCCTAGTTTAAAAAACGGTGGGCCCCTATAAAAAAGGATGTAGGTGATTTGACCAAATCCATGTTTTCGAAAGAGTGAAGGGACCACATTTTTTTGTTCTATTGTGCGGGACCCCCATGCCCACCCTCATCTCCCCTACCTTTATCCATATCCCACCCCCACATATATCTCATTTAAAACGTTTTTTTTTCATTTGTTCGCTTAAAAAAAAAGCCATTCGTTCACTTCTTCCTCGAAAACATTGGATTGTGTCACTTCTATGGTATCAATTAAAAAAAGCCATTGTGCAAAAGAAAAAGCCACCCGTGCTATCAGCCAAAACATTACTAACTTCAGATACAAATTGGGAGATCCCGGTTTGAGCACAAGAACATATGCAATAATCAGCCTGCGCCCCGAAAATCCCTGGCTGCCGTGTACAAAAAGACCCTTGTGATGCACACATACCGCTCGGGATTGCAATGACCCCACGTTGCGGGTAGTGGAGAAGCAACTTCGCAATAGGGCAAAGCATGTGGTATTGGGTCTACTGCCCTTCTAAGGGATTGTAGTTGCCAGGTAAGCACTCTGCAAAAGCAAAACCAAGGACTAAGGCCATAAGCCGGTCAGATAGCACAGCGAGTAAAGCACTCGCTTTGACATCCGTGAAGAGCCTGCAGATGCAGGTTCGAATCCCAGCAGTGCCAAACTCAGGCTTCATCCTTCTGAGGTCGATAAATGAGCACCACACACCGTGGGTAATAAGCAGTTCTCAGATGCCTGAGGGTTCGTAGCGCTATATAAATGCAAAATCAAATCAAATCATGCCTCCTTGCCTGCTTGTGTCACTGGGCTCAGTGTGGTGCACTAACTCAAAAGCAGCCTTGTTAGTATTAATGAAGTTACACCTCATCCTACCAATCATTGAGCCTGCGTTTTTCTAGCACATCCATTCCTCGGACCGCTTTGAGGACACAGCGTAAAGGAAGCCTACCTGAGGGACTGCGCAGCAAGACCTAATGGAGTCACTGAGACCCATCCAGTGCTGACAGTCGGGATATTCGCCCCTTTTCACAAAGTACTGGTGTCCCGTGTAGTTGGGGCGCTCGTAGATCATCCAGTTCCCATTTTCCACCTTGATGGAGTTGCAGCGGCTCAGGTAGGACAGCAGCTCGGAAGTGTCAGAGCTGCACTCATAGGAGCGGCCCTGGAAGTTCCTGTCCTCGTAGAAGATGATCTGTGAAAAGACACAATACAAAATGGCAGCACAGTTATTTCTCACCAGATAGCACTACACTAATGGACGTGAAAACGTAATACTAATAGTAAGGTAAGCGACAGGCATTGACAAAGCCAAGAGTATTGGTTGAATGTAGACAAGGGATAGGCATCTAGCAGGCACTGCAATAATGGCAAACCTATTGCCTAAACATAGTTGTTGGCTTTGTCAATACTTGTTTCAAAATGAATTCAGGTCATATAACAGATGCAGCGACACACAGTTTATTTATAGTTCACGTGGCTGAAGAATTAACCAGGGACTTGTTTACCATTGTAGTTAAGCCGTTACCTTTCAGAAGACTTTTTAGAAATAACATTGGTATCCCCTCAAAAGCACAAAGGTAGCTCAAAAATATCCCAAGGTGATGTGTTTTGGGTGGGGAGGTGCAGGTGGTGGGTGCAAAGTTGTTGGCTTTGTCAATACTTGTTTCAAAAGGAATTCAGGGCATATAACAGATGCAGCGACACACCGTCACATTTTACAGGTTGTCGCACACTGATACTGTTTGGTGGCATGTTGCAGCACCTTTCACTTATATTCACTCACACACTGACTGATTGACTCACTCACTCACATGTGATCCATGCAACTGCATAAACCCATGATTTAGCTAGATAAGATGTGCTCTACAAAGCGTTACAAGACGAGGCACTGCATTATTCAAATATACTATGCCCCTTTCATAGCGCCGTACTAGGCCGCCTCATGGCCTCCCAGTGGCAGATTTATGGCAAAGGGCCCAATGGGCAGCACATGACAAAGGGCCCTAGGTGGGCGGGTCATGGAGGCGGAGCTTAGTGTGGGCGGAGTGTCATCCGCCGCGTCGGATGGGGCTTACTTCCGCATTGGCGTCTGCGCCATGGTAGGATGCGGTTTTAGCTCCGCTTACAGGTCTAGTTGTTGCTTCCAACGGCTACCCGGAAGTATATATGCCGTGTACTTCCGGCGTGCCGTTGCGTTGCAACCCCCTTAGATTGCCTTGCTTTCCTCTGGGTAAGACGCTACGTTTTTTTTCCTCTTCGGCCTTTTTCTGTGCCGCTCCCTGCCTCTACTCTTTTCTCGCCCTGCTGGGTTGGCTCCCTCGCTCTTTCTCTCGTACTTTTTCCTTCGCTGCCTACCGTTTCCGAGTAGTCTCTTCTCTATCTCTCTCTCTCTGGCCGGGATCCTGCTCCAGCATAATCCTACCTTTCCTCGCCCCTTTCTCTTTGTGGAATCTCCTGCATTGAATTCTATCATCCTCCCTCTCGGAATCTCCCCCTGCCTGGCTGTCGGAAGTTTTCTTCTCTGGACCACACCTGCCCTCGGAACCTCCACTACATCCTCTACGAGGCTTCGATCCAGACGAAAGGGTTTTTAACGCCTTCCGGTTTTTTCCCTTTCTTAACCGCCTGTCTGTGGAAGCGGGGTCCCAGGACTGCTATGTACATCTAGCGGTCACTGTGGCTTCTCTTCGTGGTAGGTCTTTACCGCTAAAGAAGGAGAGAGATTACCGCACCCGGAGGAACTTTGTCCCGGAGGACCTGGAGATCATCTCGTCAGGTGAGGGGAGCGGGGAGGAAGGGGGCGAGAACGCCCCAATCGGGACACGGAGTTAATTGCGGTCACAAGTGCACAATGGTGAACCTTTGGGTCAAAAGTTTTTTTTTTTAAGTTGTCTTTATTACAGTTACCAGTATTTAGGGGTCTGACTAACTGAAAACAGCTGGGCCTCCTCAGCAGACTTTGCTATAAATGATAATATTGGATGATCAAGCCTGAAACTAATGTTGGAAATGAACATTAGTCAAGGATAAGCGCAACAGAAAAATGACTTGCAGCTTATCAAGACCACACCATTTCCTAGAAGAATTGGTCCAAGAAGGCTAGTTGGATCCAATGTTTGATGACTGATGCACATGGCTACATGGCAGGGCAAGTTTTAAAAAGAAAAACAAAGAAAAATGGGGGCCTTATGAACATGAGCAATGGGAAGACGTCACAGGGTGTGACATCACAGGATAATTCCTACAAGATGCAGATCCATTTTATGCATGGACCGGGTGTCCTTACACCACACACGAGAAATATCATTAAACAACATCACAGATGTAATTAAAGAAGTGCACCCAAACTATATATAGAGTTGTTACAAATGAATAATAAAATGTCCATTCATATATTGCACACCACAACTTGTTTGGGGTTTACACAGGAAAACCTGGCATCCAGGATGGGCAAAATAAATGTTAATCACGTTATTTTGCTTGGCCTGTTTCTATAACAATCTATTAATTGTCACCCACCCTCTCTTTCTAAGCAGTGTCTGTTGAAAGAAAGATTGGATCTGCATGGTGCCTGCATCTTACAAAAGTAATCGCCGAATTCCCCAAAAGTACCTGAACCATCTATCCTGCCTTTTTGTTTCACAGGAAACCGGAAGTCGTGCCATATATAACTGGACGTGCAAAAACACCCCTATGTGCCATTCAATTGTGTACATACAGTTTCCTGTGCCTTTCTTAGGGCTGAACAGGCCAGTCTCTTAGAATGTTGCCTTCAGAGATCTGTTTTGACCCCAGACACTAGTGTGTCAGTCGAAAGCACACACCCCAGGTCACCCATGCATAGTACATTGGCAATTAGATGAAGAACAGAGGTTCTGCAGATCTTGAAATAGAAACACGAACATAAAGCGGCAGAGAGTACTGGAGAAAAAGCTGAAACCGTCCACAGCGAATGCGTTACCTTTCCCATGGCGGGGTTGCCCTTGGCAGTGTGTAGCGGCTGCCCAACGGATGCCCTGTACTGCCAGGCATCGACCCTCCTGCTGTATTTATACAGGTCAGCAGCAGACATGCAGTTGCATAAAGCAATCCTGCCTTTAACAGGCCCCTCAGTGTTCAGCAAATTCAGCTGCCCCCTCCCTGACTGGGGTCTCGAAAAACAAATCCAATCAAACAAATAAAAGCACGAGCTGTTGCATTTCCGTTACCAGCACCCTCTCAGGTCTGTGTTTGGCTGAAAACCGTCTATAATGCATTGTTGTGTGTCCTCATTTTTGCTGAAGCAGCTGCCAGCTGGTTCTTGTTGAGAGTCACATGGCTTTTTCAAAAAGATCAGCTCTCCAAAGAAAACAGCTATATTGAAATCCACCAGCATAGATTTAAAATCGTGTTTGGGAGAGCAGACAAGAAAGATAGCTCAGTGGGTTAAGATCTCGCCTTAGGGGCTGGTGATACCTCTTGGTTTCACTTCAACCTCCTCCCCGTATCCAATTAAACTCCCTGCCCCAGGAATCAAGGACAGTTTCACTCGGGCCTGCCTATACGGGGGCTGGCGGCCGACACAGCCCTGGAACCCCCCCCCCCCCATCTCCCACGCGGGGGTGATTGCTACATTGTTATCATAGGAACCTGTGTTATTGAGCTGTAGTGGCGTAGCACCTCTCTGGATGAGCTGTGTTTGTGTAAGTGGAGTGGAGCTTGGAATGTTGTGAGGGGTCTGGCAGGGACATCATTTCACCAAAATGCCAGGGGTAGGGACGTGACATCACACGACCCTTGACCCCCTGATGACATCACAGGAAGTGATGTCATTTGACCCCACCCGAAGTGATATCGCAGGAAAACATTGACAAAACAGGAAGTGGCATCACATAGCATTGTACACTCCGAAAAATATGGTTACAATATCACTATAATGTGATGTACATTTCATCCAAGAATGGATCGCCATATGTATCGTTAAGATCAGTGTGTATAGGCCTATATTACCAAATTACTGTGAATGCAGGCAGACGTCCATGAGCAAATGATAATGATGTGTTATTATATAGCACTTACGCTTAAGTGCTTTATATAGAAAATATATACACCCAATATCACCCAAACTGTGATGGTACTCATTTATCGACCTCAGAAGGATGAAAGGCTGCGTTGAGGCGTTAAAGAACAGACTAAATCAGTGACTCACCTCCGGAAATGTGCATGAAATAAACCTTTAATGAGTCTAGCAATTATTGCATAGAATTCCAGAAAGACACATTATTTGGTATTCCTATTCTTTCTTATTTAGGGTCAGTGCTGAAAGTGTTAGACTTGTGGCACTCCTGTTCTTATTTTTCTTCTTTTTTTTAAGGGACTTGAACAATAAAGCCAGCCACTCCAGAAGTAAAGAGCCACATGGTGCTGGCCACAGCCCAGGAGCTTGCATTACAAAAAAAAGAAAAATAAAGAAATAAATAAAGTTCTTTTTTTTTTTTTAGAGGTCGCAAGTGAGACCACAGAGGTCGCAAGGGAGACCTCAGAGGTCGCATTTGCGACCTATGGCGACCCGTAAATAATCCCTGGGGTCTGGCACCTAAGTTCCAGGGATGATGGTTAGGGCAGGGAGATAGATAGCCAGAGGAAGTAGAAGCGTGTTTCCTGCTCTCCTTACTTACCTTCCCCCCTATAACTGGAGTGTTTCCTGTGTCGTGCCTGATGACCCATGCCACCCAAGATACATTACAAGCCTCATTGCCAAGGAGCTCTCTGCCTCCCCTCTTTGCCGAAGTAGGTAATGGGAAAAAGGCAGGCAAAGCAATCACCTGGGACAAGTGAAAAGGAGACCGTTCCTTGTGGAAGAAAGCTGGGCCCAAACTTATCAAAGTAAAGAAGGCCTTCATGCATAGCCGAGGACCCAATTGTCTCAGCTTCCTGCCTGTAATAGCTACCACTACAATGGACATCATACACTGTGAGAATGTTCATTTCAATGGATTCCAAAGGCTCAAAGGAGGATACTTCTATGACTTCAGCAAGAGCAGAAACTCCCAAAGAGGCACCAAGAGTCTGACAGCTGGATGCCACATTGTGTCAGTTCTAACATGCCCAGCAATCTACCAGTTTCCCCTTCTCCTACACCTTCCCAAGGCCCACTGAAAACTTTCAAGGGTACCCAGCATAGACAGAGTAGAAGATGCTATGCCCAGATCAAAATTGTTCTACAGAAACTGCAAAATGTCTTTAAAACTTGAAGAAAATAATAGAGTCCCTAATTCAGAAATAAATCATGCAAAGATCGGAAACGATGAATTGAAACTGTAGCATGGAAGATCTTCTATATTGCTGCACAGGCCAGGCTATCTCCTTGGTGTGATAAGACAAGTTTTCTAGCCTTGTCAAGAGAGGGCGAGCATCCCTTTCGTTCAGGACCCATTGGCGTATTAGGGAGCCATCCAGAGTCCATACATATGGCGACAGACATCAGAGGAAGACCAATTTGTTCTACCCCTTCCCTGTGCCATGATGTTAGTTTACAGATCCTTGCCTACAGCTTTGCCATCTAAAATAGATGCGCGCCAGTGTCTTTCTATTTCTTTTAGGGAAACTATACCTGAAGCTGCAGACAAGGCAAAAGAGAAACTTGCGGGCCCACAGCAGGGACGTCATTTCACCAAAATACCTGGGGTAGCAGAACATGTGAAATTGGTAACAACCATCTATGTGAACATAAATGTGGTCTTATGTCCTGAAGATGGCTTGGGTATGGAAATTATGTACATCACCGAGCCGCAACTCGAGTCGACATCATTTTGTCTAAGTTCCACAGGAAATCAAAAATTGGACAGTCTACATGATTGTTATGGAGAATTTTTATATCTAAATTATTAATTGATTTATTGCCAGAATTCTAATTCATTGGTGTATTCAATGTGAAAATAGCACTTTGCACTTTGGGTCGATCTGTAAGACCTACTATTTTTTCTACAAATTGTTTACTTTGCGTCTTTTGCACTGTATGAATGGACCATGAATGCAAATGAATGAGATTGGTTTGTATGAGTTACATAATGGGTCACAGCTAGATGTGTGTTGTTGTTTCGTTTGAATTGAAACCAATTTTTGTATCTAAGATTGAGTTATGTATTTTCAATGAATGAAGGTATTTTTTATAGACTGTATTTTCACCTTCTTTTTATGTATTATATAATTACTTTAATGTTTTGTTCCATGCAAAGAGATCGCTACAAAAAGAACAGTTTTTAAATTCTATGGGAGTCTGTATACAACCTTGTGTATATACATGTTGTGAAGGTCACTTATTAGCCAGAAAACTCTCAGCTCATCAAATAATTAAACAGGCCAGACCACAGTTTTTTTGTGTATAGATAATTCTTAGTACAGCCCTTGGCTGTTGTAGTCCCCCCAAGAATAATTTTTGTAAACAATTATCGAATTAGTTTCACATTGTTTACCTGTCTCTCATAGGTGCATACCAATATGACTGGACTTCTGTATAACTGAGTATTTCTTTATCAGATTCATCAGCGGCCCATCTATCTTTGATGATATCCCTGCGACTGGGAACACAGAACCCTTGATAACCACAGAAGGGCTACTCAGAGCAAAGAAAAAGGGGTTCTGTACGGAACTCCATGACACCTATTAACCCCTTAAGTGCCAAAGACGAGTATGCTTGTCCTTTTTGCATAGACTTGCATAATAGCCTGGCACTTTTGAAAGAATATTTAAAATCTAATACCATCCCATTAGGGTTGCAAATTCAAATCACGCCAGCACTATTCCTGAAGGATGAAGAATATAAGACTTTTTTTTAGGGAGGTAGCCTCATAAGGAAGCCGTGATTTAATGCTGCTTACAATCAATACAGCAGAAAGATTGGCCACTAAACAAAAGCAGGAGCTAGATAGCCAGGAAGCCGCCTTTCTAGCCAGCAAATGTATCACGGAAGCAGAGAGTAAACTCAATGCTGTCAATAAAGAATGGGAAGCTTTTAAGAAATTCAATTTGTTGAAAAAAATCTAATAAACTTAAAAGTGACATTGCGGCTTTTGCAAAAGAGAAAGTATATCTGTATTTGGCTAGTGACTATAAGGCACCCAATTGGAACAAGAGATTCTATAATATGTCGCAAAGCAACACGCGCTGGGTAACATTCTCAGATACCAGTTCTTCCGGTGACGACGCAGGCAACCAATACTCGGGTTGAACTCCAAACATCATGGCTCAGAATTTTTTAGGCCGCGGATCCAGCAGAGGTAGGCGTCCACCCAACAGAGGGAGCGGTCCCTTAGTAGGCCATCTTCAAACATTCAATTCCAGACAACAGGGATACCCCCTGTAGAAATGGTGGTTTTCAATTTATCCAAACATCTGCTAACAGTCACAGAGCAGTGTCCCTAAAAAGGGATTACGTTTTGTTCCTACCAGGGATAATTCAGCTAACAATACAGTAATCAAACTCATAATGTTCTTTAGAACAGTTAGACTAAGGGCCTTCTTCCTGAATAAGGAAGACAAGACTGATCCATCTTTTACAGGCTTTTGACCAAAACCTGCATTCACTCCTGGGGTCAATGACATTCCTCCTGAAATAGTTACATTTGAGAACATGATTCTCAGATGCTTGCCTCAAATTAATAACAGTAGTCCTTTGCGATCTAAACATAATCTCAACCGAGAAGAGAAAGTTGCTTTGACAGCCCTGTCCCGCAATGAAGAAATAGTCATCAAACCTGCGGATCAGGGTGGCAAAATTGTGGTGATGGACAGGGAACAATAGGAGAAGATGGTACGCATCTTAATTGACAACGAAAATCATTATTCCAAAATCCCAGTGGACCCGATTGACAAGCCCATGAAAACCCTGCACGAACTCTGCACACAGGGCATTGAAGCTGGGTTCTTGACGACAGAAGAAGCATGCTTTATCACACCTAGAGAGTGCAGACTACCCACTATTTATGCAGTTCCTGAAGTACATAAGAACTGTTTCGATCCACCGGGTAGATCGATTTTTTCATTGTGTGGATCAGTGTTGGAACCATGTGGAAAATCCATTGAAAAAGTAATTTACGAATTGGCAGAAAACACGTCTTCCTTTTTTAAAGATACTATGTCCACCATTAACTATTATGAAGGAATTGCTTTTGAACATACGAACAGCTTATTAGTCATGCTAGACATCAGTGCCCTATATACTAACATCACACAAAATAAAGCTTTGATGTGCATTGAACGTCGGCGGAATAACCGCTCAATGCCACAGGCAATACCTACAGAGTTTGTACTCAACCTTCTGCAAATCGCTCTTTGCAAATAACTTTGTTCAATTTTTAGAGGATATGTATCTACAGAATCAAGGAATGGCGATGGGGGTGGCTTTTGCCCCTAGCTTCGCTAATATCTACATGGCCAATTTTGAGGAGAAATTAATTTATAACAATCCCTTCAAGAGCCATGTATGTAATTGGAAACGATATACAGACAATATTTTTTTTGTCTGGCAAGGTACTAAAGAACAGTTGGATGAATTTATCATTTGGATAAAACAGTGTAACAGCAATCTCATGTTTACATGCCACTCAGATAATCATCACCTACCCTTTTTGGATTTGGTCATATCGCACCATGATGGTCACATCTATCTCGGAAACTCACCGATCAAAATATCCTGTTGGAATACTCTACCCAGCATTCACACTCCCAAAAAGACAATCTACTGTATGGTCAATTTTTATGCCTCTGCCTTAATTGTACAACCATTAACGACTTCCAACAGCAGGCCAATATCGTGGGTGATAGATTATTGGCAAGAGGGTACCCACGCTCGCTTCCATTCCGGCTGAGCAGAGTGAGTGCAGCATAATTTGCTATCCATTCTGAGTTGCCCTCCTGTGCTTTGTGCTCTATTGTTGACTGGCAAATTGTGTGTTTTGTTGTTTTACTTCTGTGAATCCCCTAAGTGTTCCCGTGTCCCTGCCTCCCTCCTCCCTCACCTGTCCCTCCTTCTCGCCCGCCTCCCAACCCGCCCTCCCCCCTGATTGGCTCTTGGTCCTCGGTGTTTGGACTACGTTGTTTGCTGCGCACCCATGCTCGCCACTTCCATTCCGGCGAGCAGGGTGAGTACAGCATAATTTGCTATCCATTCTGAGTTGCCCTCCTGGGCTTTGTGCTCCATTGTTGATCGGCGAAATTGTGCGTTTTGTTGTTTTACTTCTGTGAATCCCTGCCATGTTCCCGTTTCCCTGCCTCCCTGCTCCCTCGCCTGTTCCTCCTTCCCGCCCACCCCCCTGATTGGCTCTTGGTCCTCGGTGTTTGGGCTATGTTGTTTGCTGCTCACCCACGCTCGCCACTTCCATTACGGCTGAGCAGGGAGAGTGCAGCATAAATTGCTATCCATTCTGAGTTGCACTCCTGGACTTTGTGCTCCATTGTTGACCGGTGAATTGTGTGTTTTGTTGTTTTACTTCTGTGAATCCCCTCTGTGTTCCCCTGTCCCTGCCTCCATCCTCCCTCGCCTGTTCCTCCTTCCCGCCTGCCTCCCAAACCGCCCACCCGCCCCGATTGACCTCCCCTCCCCTTTTCACTATCCCTCCCTGGGGAGCCTCTGCCCGGCAGCCCCTCCACTAAGGGCCCCAGGCAAAGGGTGGCTCCTATTGGTGGCTCCCCTGTTGGTGTCTGCAGGTGTCCACTGGGAACGCCAGCTGCCAGCCGCCTCCCTTCTGACCTCCTGCCCCCCCCACTCACAAGCGGTTATTCTTCTGCAGTTCCACTTGCATAATCCGCTTGCCATTTGCTCCGCATTGTGAAACCTAGGCCTTTTTCTCCCGCCTTAGGATTCTCAAATTTAGGTGGCTTCCACTGGTTTTTAAATTTGCTTGTATCCGTACCACTAAAAACTGCACTGTGAAACCTAGGCCTTTTTCTCCCGCTTTAGGATTCTCAAATTTAGGTGGCTTCCATTGTTTTTTAAATTTCCTTGTATCTGTACCACTAAAATTGCACTGTGCAACCTAGGCCTTTTTTTCCCGCTTCAGGATTCTCAAATTTAGGTGGCTTCCATTGGTTTTTAAATTTGTTTGTATCCGTACCACTAAAATTGCACTGTGAAACCTAGGCCTTTTTCTCCCGCTTTAGGATTCTCTAATGGTCTTCTCTCATGTCTTAGAACGCCCTGTGCTTTTTCTGAGCTCACTCCCTGAGCGCCGTCGTCTTGTCCCATAGATTTACCCACTTGCCTCTCACTGTCTTGACTGTCTACCCCTGGTACCCCCCCTCCTCTCCCACCTACTCTATGGTGCTCTCTGTCTCCCCCATCTTTTCAAACTGCTTCTCTATTGACTATCCTGCTCTCCTCACAGTCTGGTAGGAAGAAGTTTAAAAAGGACATCCTGGTCTCCAACCCAGGCCTCCCTATCATCAACACCTACACCAGTGCCTCAACTTCCTTCCCTCTCCTGCTGTCCCACATCCCCTTTCCTCTTCTACCTTGCCTTCGCCCTCCCTCTCTGCCCCCTCCCAGGTGCTTTCTACACTTCCGCAGGGTGTACCTCTGATCTGTACCCCTCCCCTGAAGTCCTTTAAGGATGGCATCCTTCTCCACATTGCCACTCTTAACTCCCGCTCCGCTGTCAAACATTCCTCTGATATCTATCGCCTTCTTGAAGATCTTGACCTGGACGTCCTCGGTCTCACCGAGACATGGTTTATGGCCAGCTCTGTCACCAGCTTTGACACGCTCCTACCTGATGGCTACAAGATCCTCTCTGCGCCCAGGCCCAACCGCGCTGGTCGGGGTGTAGCCCTTATCTTCCCTGAGTGGATTCCTGCCTCAGTCACTCCTACGCAGGCCTACTCCTCCTTTGAATCCCTTGTCTGCAGGCTCTCTCTCTCTCCGAGCCATTCCCTTACTGTGGCCACTATCTATCGGCCACCTGGTCAGATTTCTTCCTTCCTCTCTGAGTGGGTTGACCTCTCCTCCTCACTCCTGGCCTCAACCATTCAACTCCTCCTTCTGGGAGACTTCAACATCCACCTGGATGCCTCCTATCCTCCCTCTGGACTCTTTCGCGACCTCTGCGACTCTCTCTCACTCACCATTCTCCCATCCGGCCCGACTCACTCTGCAGGGCACACTCTCGATGTTCTGATCTCTTCAGACATTCCCCTCTCTGTCCCTCTCTCCACTCCTCTCTCATGGAGTGATCACTTTCTCCTATCCTCCCACCTCACCCTCCCTAACCCTCAGGCCAAGCCACCTCCCTCACTGCCACTCACCTTCTCGGTCATCCGACCCATGAAACGCGTGTCAGTTGAGGCTTTTGCCGCCACCTTCTCATCCCCTCCTCATTCTCTGGCTGACTCTCACCCCAACACAGCCCTCTCCACGCTCCACTCTTCTATATCTGATACTCTTGATATCCTTACCTTGTCATGGGAATCCGCCTGAAGCCCAAAGTCAAGTGTAACTCCTGGTATGACTCAGACCTCCTAAAACGCAAGTGCAGGGTGGCCGAGAGGAAATGGCGCTTCAAGTTCATCCTCTGACAAACTGGCCTGCCGCCTACTGCAAAGGCAATACCGGCTCTCCGTCCTCACCAAGAAGAGAGCTCATATCCAAGCCCGCCTCTCGGTGGCATCTTACAACTCGGCTTAACTCTTTAAAATCTGCAAGGAACTGGCCAATCATGCCGCAGTCTCTACCTCTCCTGTCCCTTCCCAGGCCCTCTGCACGGCACTGGCTTCCAACTTCACTTCTAAAACTCAGGACATCCTGTCCTCACTCCTCCTCTCGCCTCCCTCCTGCTATTCCCTGCTCTTCCTCTGGCCCTTCTGCAGCCACCCGTCCTCCCTCCTTCTCTGCCTTTCCCCTTTTCTCTACAGACAAGGTTTCTAGACAAGTCTGATCTATGAAAGTCTCATCGAAACAGGTTCACCCCTGTTCCTCAAAAACTATCAAGGACCACATTGATTTCCTGGCACCTGCCCTGGCTGATTTCTGCAATCACTCCTTCGCCACTTGAGTCTTCCCTTCCCCCCTGAAGCACTCCCTTGTGCGCCCTCTTCTTAAGAAACCCTCTGTCGACGCCACCTGCCCGGCTAACTATCGCCCAATCTCCATCACTCCCTTCCTGGGCAAGCTACTGGAGAAACTGGCCATCTCCCAGCTCGATCTCAACACTGAATCTGTTCGTTGTCTTCATGACCATCAGTCTGGCTTCAGAGCTGCCAGAAGCACGGAAACTGCTCTCCTGAACGACCTGCTCACCAACCTTGACTCTAACACCCTGTGCGTTTCTCATCTTGCTTGATCTCTCTTCAGCCTTTGACCCTGTCAAGCGTGCCATCTTGCTCAACCGTCTCCGTGATAACCTGGGTATCACTGGTCAGGCTCTGGCTTGGCAGATTTCTTTCCTCTCCAACCGACCCTCCCAGGTCCAACTTGGGTCCTTCCTCTCCGACATCTTTTTCTCTACCTGTGGTGTCCCCCAGGGATCTAACCTCTCTCCCTGGCTTTTCAACCAATACCTGGCACTCCTTGCCCACCACATTGCTGCTCCCTGTCCCAACTTTCAGTGCTATGCGGATGATACCCAGCTCATTTTCAGGCTATCCTCGGCGTCTGACTCCCCTCATCTCGGACTGTGTCTGCCATCCAGGAGTGGTGTGCCGCCAACGATCTCTGGCTTAATGCCAGTAAGACTGAGATTCTACTCATCGGCACACCCACTCCCTCCCTGCAGCTCTCTGGCCGGCCTCTCTTGGCCCTCTTCCTACCCCCACCTGCAAGGCTAAAAACCTTGGGGTCATCTTCGACTCTGCACTCTCCTTCTCCCCTCACATCTCTGACATCTCCAAGAAGTCAAACTACCAGCTGCACCTCCTTAGAGGTATTCTTCTTTTCCTCTCCTTCCCCCAGAAGCTCACTGTCTCCAGAGCCCGGGTCCTCTCTAAACTGGACTACCATAACAGCCTCTATCTAAATCTGCCTGCCTCTACTCTCCGCCCTCTGCAACTTATCCAGAACAGGACTGCAAGACTTGTCCTTGGGCTCAAGCCCAGGGATCGTATCTCTCCAGGACTGGAATCTCTTCACTGGCTCCCAGTGGCTGCGAGGATTAAGTTTAAAACCCTCTGCATTGTTCACAAGGCCTTCTGGGGTCTGGGACCGCAATACCTTCAACTCTCTCTTCCTAAATATCTTTGCTCATCCGCCTCCAACTCCCTCAGGGTCCGTCGCTTCTCCAAGCAACAAGTTGGTGGCAGATCACTTTCTTCGGCAGGGGCCTCTCTCTCTGGAACAGCCTTCCTGCCTCTCTGAAACTTGAGGAGAACCATCTCCGGTTCGGGAAGCACCTCAAAACCTTCCTCTTTGCTTCTGCTTTCTCTCCCCCTCTCCCCTGCTGAATTCCTGACCGTAACTGCACACCGTCAAA
Source organism: Ambystoma mexicanum (assembly GCF_040938575.1). Lineage (NCBI taxonomy): Eukaryota > Metazoa > Chordata > Amphibia > Caudata > Ambystomatidae > Ambystoma > Ambystoma mexicanum. The sequence goes on from NC_090931.1 coordinate 705,666,944, forward strand.
TGCCCACCTGTACTGCCTCCCTGGCAACCCCTGTACCTGGGGATCACTGTTCTGTATCCCTACAGTCCCCCTATCAGCACTTATGTCTGCATTTCCTTGCACTTGCCACCAGCTGGCAGTTTATTTATCTTTATTTATTCCACTTCCCATGTACTGCACTTTCCTCTCCCCCTCCCCCCAGCACTTTCCTTTACCCCCTTCCCATGCACTTGCGCGATCTGAATGACACCTGGCCTAGTAGGGTCGTTGTCTGTCTTCCCTTTGTACCCCGCCCTTGCGGTATAGGCGCGTTATAAATGCCATATCATATATCATGGAAACTCAACAGGAAATTGGCCAAGAGAGCGCGTTGGACGCACAGAGAACATTTTCTAAGCCCACGTGAGAAGAGAACCAATTTGGAATGGATAGTGTGTGTGACCACATTTTCTCAACAAATTCCTCAACTTAAAAAACGTATTAAACAACATTGGAATTTGGTGGTGAGTACAGATGTACCACCGGTTCTCCCTTATTTCTGCTCAAATGGGCCAATAACATTTGAGATAGCTTAGTGCACTCCCGGGTAGAAAAACCCAGGGCAAGCTTTGCACAAAACACTTCGCAAGCAGCCTGGAATCATGAAATAGAACAGGTTTTGGGTCACCATGCCTGTGGCAATTGCAGTGTATGTCATCTTACATCTCAAACAACTGAATTTACCCATTGAACTTTCCATTGGCAACTAAGACAATTCGCCAATTGTTAGTCCGTGAATGTGACATATGTCATTAGATGCCCATGTGAACAGATCTACGTGGGCATGACCACAAGAAAGGTGGTCACGCGGATCAATGAGCACCATTCGCGCATTAGGAGGAAAAATCTTTCAGCACCATTGGTTCAGCATTTTGTGGCAGAAAACCACACAGAAGACTACATGCATTGGGCAGTAATTGACCAACTCAAACCAGATGCTGGTCAGTACTCAATGCAAAATCAGTTACTTGCACTAGTACAACATTGGATACACAGACTATGAACCCATGAAGTGGGCCTCAATGAAGAACTGCAAAGGCCGATACTTTTGCTTTAACAGGTACTTCAAAAAACTCCAATTCGTCTGCGTTCCGGTGAGTTCTATGTAGATTAAAAGTCTCCGTTTAACATGGGCCCAAGTGGATAGCAGGTACCATCAATCTTAGCACATGCCTTGTGGATGTCTCCACCTACAATGTAGTCAGTAGCAGAAAGATCAACTACGTGCACTCCATTTTGGACCGATGAGGGTGCAGACATCTAAATATGATCACCAGCCATGAAACTTTTATTTACACTCAGTATCAGATGTACATGCCAAAGCAAAGATAGAGAAAAACATCTCTCTCTATCGGGTTGGGATGGTATTGGCGATTAAGTAATTGCCACCTTCGATACCTGTTTTTTCATAAGCATCAGACATACTTGTTTGTTAGACAGAGACCAATATCTTTCTCTAACCTTGTGAGAGCTCCGAGTCATCCACCTATCGCCAGTGCTGGTATGCATGACTCGAAGTTTCTTCCAGTCACTTATTTCAACCTTTTAGAAGAGAGCAAGAGTGCCACGTAGGCCCTACCCAACATGGCGGCCGCAAGTGGCCGTCAAATACACCCATTTGCGAAGGGTGTAGACAGAGAACGTGCACGCTCTTTGCCCAGACTCTTCCACTTCCGACTTATTTAAATCGGGCTGCTTAACGAGGGAAGGTTTGTACGGTTGCGGATGCGCTGTTGAAAATATTGATTTGTGCCATCATCGCAAACGTTTTTCAAGTGTTCCATGGTTTTCTAAAGACAAAATCGGCTAAGTAATATGCGTTACACACACCCTCCAGAAAGATGAGCTTAAAGGCCATGGGACTATAGTTTATATACGGGGAGGAAAATTCAGAAACTCTGTAATGAATAATCGGCGGGCGAACGCGCCAGCGAAAGCTGGCATGGCGGGCGCCGCCCCTTAGTGGGGGCGGTACAGGCCGCCCTTCCCCTCCCCCCACGCCTGTAGCGGAGGATGACGCAAGGCGGGGGCCCGCCCCCCGGCAGGGCGCGAAAGCTTTGGGTGCAGGGCGGGAAACCGGGGAGAAGCCGGGCATAAAAGCCCGGACTTGTGTGAGCATTCACACATCCTCCCTCGGTTTCCCGTCTCGCCGGAGCTGCGTTCGTTTTTGTTTCGTTTTCACCGTGGATGAAGGCTTCCGTTCGAGTTCGTTCGTGGGGTTTCCAGTTGGAAGAGTGTTCCAGTGAAGTGGTTCCAGTGACGAAGGAGCAGGGTCACAGTGTAAAAGGAGCATCGAGCACAGGGAGAAAGCTACGGTCGAAGGTACGTGTGGGGGAGGGGGAAGGAACAGGAATGGTTCCTTGATGGGGCGAGCAGTGTTGCCAGGTCCGCTTATTATAAGCGACTTTGGGCTTGTTTTTGCCCAAAGTCGCTTATAATATTTGGAGGTCGCTTGTCGCGGTTTTCGTCCGCTTGTTGGACCGTCTCTGCGCGTGTAATTGGGATTGCAGTTAAGCCCATTACACGTCGCACAGAGCGTCCTGCACTGGGCTGCTGGCAGCACTTGACGGCAATTGCTGCTTTGTCTTGCTCTCGGGTGCGCCCTGTATTTTGAATATGCTTAAGTGTTTGGCACTGATGGGATCGTTACTTGCCCACCAGGTGGCCCATCAATGCCAAATGCCTAAACATATGCAAAAAAAGCGCACTTTAAAAGTTTTGTCATGCAGGCAGACACACTGACATGTAAAGATGTAAAGAAGGGGATTGGTTTAGTTTAGCAAGCGTCACTCTATAGCAATATTATCCTGGTGATATCCCCAGTGCTGACGCATTATCCACTAACATCCTTTATTTATTTATTTTTTAAAAACTTTTTTTTGCAAGACTGGGTTAGAGGATTATTGGAATCTATATACAACATTTTCTCAGAAAGATGTATTCAGGAAGGCCATGTTTCTTTTCAGCTTCCAATTGGCCATGTTACAATATTATATAGCGCCTTGGATTAAGGCGCTATATAAAACAATAAATACAAATATTTCAGGGCCGTATTATTTTGCAATCTGGGACTTCTAGTCGCCATGCAATAAAATATTGCTGTTCTAACACACTATGTCAGTGTTCTGTCTATGTATGTTTTTCTTGTTGTGTTATGTTTCTTACTTTTGAGACCTTTCCACAACTTTTTAGGTGCACGCTTGTTTTTTCCGCTTATTTGGATGGGAGTCAGCTTGTTTTGGGCTTGTTTTTGAAGGGCATTCAGCTTATTTTTTCCTTCCGACCTGGCAACACTGGGGGCGAGCCCATATGGCCTTGGGTAACACCCGCCCTCCCTCTGCTACCTCGTCTGGGCGTGTGGTACACTCTCTGGCTGCTGCGCAGCGAAGAGGCCAATGCTGGTGTGGGCGGGCGGCGGCAGAGGCATTAGAAGGCAGGAGCGTTAGCATGAAATGTATTATGGTGGGACATGAAATTCTTTCAGCCAGCCGGTCAAGTGGCGTAGCGAGTAGAGCGCTCGCCTTGACATCCGTGCAGATCCTGCTACCGCAGGTTCGGATCCCGCGGGGCGCCTTTCGATAAATGAGCACCACACAGTGGGTAATAATATGCAGCTCTCGCACAGATACCTGAGCGTTCGTAGCGCATCATAAGTACCGAATTATTGTACAAAATGGTAAAGGAGTGCAGGGGTTTTTCGTTTTGCACCGTTCTTTGTCGGCCGTCGTTGCATCCGAGTGGCCCTTCAATGTTGCGGTATATATCGGCTCCTACTATGAGCACATGGAATTTGTTTATTCTCTTGGTGATCGGAAACGAGCACCACACAGTGGGTAATAATAAGCAGCGCTCGCACAGATACCTGAGCGTTCGTAGCGCTATATAAGTACCGCATTATTGTACATGATTTGTTCAATTGTACTGTAATGACTCGAAGCTGGGGGCACCAGGGCGATGGATTTCTATATGCACTGGTTTGTTTGAAGCAGGTATTTACCCATGGACGGCCGCGGGCCTCGATGGTTGCTTTGTGTCGTTTTCACTAGTAGTAGTGGCGCGAGGTGGTTGGACCACGGCGGTGGCGTTTGGGCCACATTGTGTGGTTATTGCCGCCGGCCGCATGGGTTGCTTTTGGATTCCGGCGGCATCACACATTCCTTTGTGGTATGGTTGCTGGCGAATCGGGCGCTGAGCCCACTTTTGGTATGGCCCGAGGGCGCATTCATTGTTGGTCTGTTCTGCGAGCCGGAATTTGCAGGAGCTGGTCGAGTGGCACAGCGAGCAGAGCGCTCGCTTTGACATCCGTGTAGAGCCTGCTGACGCAGGCTCGAATCCCGGCGGCGGGACAAACTCAGCCTTTTGCATCCGCGGGCACCCAGAAGGCTCACAGCCCCACTAGTAGTCCCACTAACATTATGCTCACGGTGGTGGCCATGTAGGCGCTGGGGTAGGGCGGGAGGAGGGGGCGTGGGAGGGGGGGGATTCGCAAGGAGGAAGGCATACAGGTGGGGGGGGGGGGCACACCGCGGCGAGGGGAATGCATTTGGGGAACGCAAAATGGCGGAGCCGCCGTGCCGCGTTATTTTAAGCCCACAGAACTTCTGTTTTGTACAGCTTCGTTGGTCTGTTCTGCGAGCCAGAATTTGCAGGAGCTGGTCGAGTGGCACAGCGAGCAGAGCGCTCGCTTTGACATCCGCGTAGAGCCTGCTAACGCAGGTTCGAATCACGGCGGCGGGCCAAACCAAACCTTTTGTATTGGCGGGCACCCAGAAGGTTCACAGCACTACAAATAGTCCCAATAATATCATGCACACGGTGGGGGCCATGAAGGCGCTTGGGTAGGGCGGGATGAGGGGGCGTGGGAGGGGGGGGTTCGCAAGGAGGAAGGCATACAGGTGGGCGAAGAGCTGGTGGGGGTCAGTGAGGTGCCTGAGGGCGAATGCCAGGAGCGAGGGCCCGGTTCCAGACGGGAAGGAGCGTCGCCATGGCGTCGGGCCTTGCTTAAGGTGTTGAGGCCATCTGTCTAGAGCATGGGCAAGATTAGGACGGGGGGGGGTGCCCAGACTGTAATTTTGGGATGGGGCCGGGGGACCAAGGAGTGGGAGTGAGGAAAAGCGGGGGTAATGCTGGGGACATGGCGATGTTAGATGGGCAACCGGAAGCGGGGGGTAATGCTAGGGACATTGCGATGTTAGAAGGGCAACCGGGGGAACAGGGGCCATACGGGTGGGCGCGGGGTGGTTTAGCTAATCTGGTTGCGTTAGTGAAGCCACCTTCTAAGAGTATGGGCAAGATTCGGACGGGGGGGGGTGCCCAGAGGGAAAGCGGGGGCAATGCTGGGGACATTGCGATGTTAGAAGGGCATTTTATGCCAATACGTGCTATGTTAAGCGCTATGTTTAAACGCGCTATTACTGTGCATGTGAAGTGCTTTGATGCCATAACCCGAGGTTGCAGACGAAAAAGGGGCAGCAAATGTGAGGGGTGAGGCAAAGTCACTTAATCGCGACTGAACAACTGGGGGGGGGGGGTCCATGGCAAGGGGGTTTTCGGAATGCACTTTGGTTGCCTATAAGATCACATGCCACGGCCTCGCTGTAAGGGGCATCATGGGGGGGGGGGTTCAGGCAAGCGCCATGAGGCAAGAGCCGGCAGCGTATGGCGTTGTGGGAGGTTGTTGGGATACACGTGGCCTGGGTGCCACAATGGCGGAGGCGATAGAGGGCTCGCTGCAGTGAGTACTAGATAGGGGGAGCAGGCCTGGGCCGAGTAATGGTGTCCTGGTTGTTGGGGGTAGCGGGCATGCGGGCCCTGGAAATGGCGGGCAGATTGAAATAGGGGATGGGGGGTGGGACGAGCGAGAGGAAGGTTGTTGGGTGTGGTACAAGGGGAGGGGGGACAACGGCCTCTTGGGGCAGGGGAGACTAGGCTGACCACACAGTACCCGCGACGTAGTACTGGCACTCGAGGTCAGAACCGAGTGGTCACGAAAAGGAGGGGGGTTTGTTAGGTCAGCAAGGGGAAGGAGGACCGTTGGCTGATGGGCGGCCCGTGGTGCAGGTGTCAGGGCCGCCGAGGGGAGAAGGAAGTTTTAGGCCGGATTTCTCACCTGTGTAATGCCGAATTTAGAATGCAGGGCAACAAAAACAAAAAAAAAAACAAACAAAAAAAAAAAATTTGGCGGGCGAAGGTGGTTTGGCGGGAACGGGGTGCGGCCAGTTTTTGGTGCGCCCTGTGTTAGTGGAGGGGCCGCAAAACGAATGGCCACGGCGGCAGCCTCCGGCTGTTCAGGGCTAGTGAAAACCGAACCTGCTAAAGTGAGGGATACATTAGAATGCCAGCCTTGAAAGGGGTAAGGCTGCATGCCTATCATGTTGCTCTTCGGATAATGGTATTTGAAAAAACAGCGGCTTGCATCTGTTCTTGTGTGGGAGTCCTGTATTGCAAAGCGATTACATTTCGTGTATAGATACGAACCACAGCACACCGGGTTTGCAATGCTAGCACATGGTTAGTGGTGGCTGGCCTTGCACAGCACAGCTGGAGACTGTTTAATAATGGAAAGGTTTGCAGCAAACACCGGGTTTTTGTGTGTTATCTGCGGAATCCATCAGGTGTGGAATATTTGTGACCGAGGCTGATACTTACACAGTTCAACATGGTGGGCATTTTCAAACAGTCTCACTTTCGCATATGTCTGGAGAAGCATGTTCGAAGGAATGTGCATGCCCTCCCCAGATGATCCACGGAGGTACACGGGTTGCCGGTCTCTCACCAAGAGGGCTGTGGAAAAAGCCACTAGGCTAGTAGATTAGGCCAGGACCGGGATGCTCGGGGGTCCGAGGCGGTCATTCCCAGACACATCAGTAGGTCTCACACAATGCTCTGAAATGCATGTTGAATAAGAATTGCTTGTCCAGGGTTAGCCGAATTTGTCATTGTATTTAATTTATATATAGCGCCCAAATATGGGGGTGCCGTCTTCAACAACACCCGTGTTCACAGTATGCAATGGCCCTACGTCTCTCGGGTCTGATTCCTTGATATAACTCTTATAATGATCAGCCGTGCGTGTAATGTTGGGTGTTCTATGAGCCAGCATTTTGAATACACCCGCTTATTTTCAGAGAAACACACACACACCATTTGAGAGCATTGCACTGCAGACAAATCTGCCCGCTTTGATTTGGATTCGCCATCCCCTCATCACTTTAAAAGTACCAGGGTATTTTGAAGGGGACGGGACCCACCTGTCCGAGGTGGGCACTGCTTTGATGTCATTGGAATGGATGACGGCACTTCAACATGCGGGATGTGTATGAGAGGCCCGAGTGGGGGGGGGCACCTCCCAGGATGCCAGCCATTAAAATACAGGGAGTGCCCTGTGGAAGCAAGCTGGGGGGGGGGAACTCTCTGCCGCCGGCAGCCAGCAGAGAGTCTTGGAGGAATCACAGGCCAATCCCTGAAACAAAGCACTGCCAGCAGACCCACAGGGGAACGAGCAGCCAAGAGTTTAGATGCACGGCGCCCCAAGAGCAATAGGCTTGGGGGAGGCCCTGGGGAAAAAGGGGAGGGATGTAGGGGACTTGGGAGGCAATTCCAAGACCCAAATTGCGGGGGGGGGAGGGAACGAACAACAAACAAAAAGAGGGCAGCAAGTGAAGCTGGTTGGAGGGGAACAAGAGGAGAATACGGGGGGGTATGCTACCGGGACCAAAAAATTACAGCAGGGGTAAGTCGTCACGAAGGGGGAGGGGCAAGAGGGGGGGAGCTGGAGGAGGGAGGAAGAAAGGTAGGAGCATCGGGGGCGGGGGGAGCTCGGACAAGGAGGGCCAGCAAGGACAGGAAAGAGGGGGCCTGGCGGGGCGCAGCATAAGGGGACCGGGGGAATAGGGGAGACAGTTGGGAAAGGAAGACAGTACGAGGGACAGGGAATCTGGAAGAGATATGACACCAGCCAAGGGGGGGAGGACACCTGCTAAGGCTGCAGTTGGAGGGGGGGGGGGCGCCTTGAGTGAGAGGGAATTCCGATGTTTCTGGGGGCTCGGGGACACAGCAGGGAGACCTGGGGGGGGGGGGGTTTGGCATAGCGGGGGTAGGACTAGGATGCCAATAACCGGAACAACGCGAAGGCGTAGGGGGCGCTGAGCAGAGTTTGGTAAGAAAAGGTTAGATGGACGTCGCAAGCGACGGCCAACTAGGCAGGCAGAAAGTGGGGGCCGGCATCGGAGGGCGGTGCCGGCCCAAATACGGATACGTAAATAAATTGTAAGGGCACTTGTGGTGGTGCCGGTATAGGAAATTGTAAGGGCACTTGTGGTGGTGCCGGTATAGGAAATTGTAAGGGCACTTGTGGTGGTGCCGGTATAGGAACCTGAACATTAGCGAGGCACCGCGTGGCTGCCGGTTTTAGCTAGAGCCCGATTAGGACACGGGGCAAGTGTGCGGGGGGTCGGGCACCCGCTACAAGACCTAGCAAGGGGCAGGGTGAAATGGGGGGCACAAAAAATTGACTGCAACAACGGCCGGGGTAGAGAGAGGTGGATAGCCAGGGCCGGGCTCAATCCGAGGCGTCCACCGGACGAGTACGTTTGGGGGGGGGGAGGGGGGAAAGCCCTAGGTAGCCGCACTCGGAATAGTGTATCGGTGACGGTGAATTACGGATCGCCTGTAAGATAACTCCAAGACTTTATGCAAATAAAGCTGCTGAGGCATGTTTACCTTCCAACCCAAACTGGTGTCGTGTCAATTTTACTTCCGCCTGCATGGGATGACTGATGCGGAGAGGGGGGGGGGTAAGAAGGGGCGGGTAAAGGGGGGGGGGGGAAGGCAAGGCGCTGAGTGCCCACGCTACGGCGGGCGAACGCGCCAGCGAAAGCTGGCATGGCGGGCGCCGCCCCTTAGTGGGGGCGGTACAGGCCGCCCTTCCCCTCCCCCCACGCCTGTAGCGGAGGATGACGCAAGGCGGGGGCCCGCCCCCCGGCGGGGCGCGAAAGCTTTGGGTGCAGGGCGAGAAACCGGGGAGAAGCCGGGCATAAAAGCCCGGACTTGTGTGAGCATTCACACATCCTCCCTCGGTTTCCCGTCTCGCCGGAGCTGCGTTCGTTTTCCCACCCACCCTCCCGATAAAAAGTATGTGAATAATGTTCTCTTTTGTCTTACAGGTCGCCCAGCGGAGTTACATTGCGATCCCTTTACGAAGCACTGCCAGCAGACCCACAGGGGAACGAGCAGCCAAGAGTTTAGATGCACGGCGCCCCAAGAGCAATAGGCTTGGGGGAGGCCCTGGGGAAAAAGGGGAGGGATGTAGGGGACTTGGGAGGCAATTCCAAGACCCAAATTGCGGGGGGGGGGAGGGAACGAACAACAAACAAAAAGAGGGCAGCAAGTGAAGCTGGTTGGAGGGGAACAAGAGGAGAATACGGGGGGGTATGCTACCGGGACCAAAAAATTACAGCAGGGGTAAGTTGTCACGAAGGGGGAGGGGCAAGAGGGGGGGAGCTGGAGGAGGGAGGAAGAAAGGTAGGAGCATCGGGGGTGGGGGGAGCTCGGACAAGGAGGGCCAGCAAGGACAGGAAAGAGGGGGCCTGGCGGGGCGCAGCATAAGGGGACCGGGGGAATGGGGGAGACAGTTGGGAAAGGAAGACAGTACGAGGGACAGGGAATCTGGAAGAGATATGACACCAGCCAAGGGGGGGAGGACACCTGCTAAGGCTGCAGTTGGAGGGGGCGCCTTGAGTGAGAGGGAATTCCGATGTTTCTGGGGGCTCGGGGACACAGCAGGGAGACCTGGGGGGGGGGTTTGGCATAGCGGGGGTAGGACTAGGATGCCAATAACCGGAACAACGCGAAGGCGTAGGGGGGGCTGAGCAGAGTTTGGTAAGAAAAGGTTAGATGGACGTCGCAAGCGACGGCCAACTAGGCAGGCAGAAAGTGGGGGCCGGCATCGGAGGGCGGTGCCGGCCCAAATACGGATACGTAAATAAATTGTAAGGGCACTTGTGGTGGTGCCGGTATAGGAAATTGTAAGGGCACTTGTGGTGGTGCCGGTATAGGAAATTGTAAGGGCACTTGTGGTGGTGCCGGTATAGGAACCTGAACATTAGCGAGGCACCGCGTGGCTGCCGGTTTTAGCTAGAGCCCGATTAGGACACGGGGCAAGTGTGCGGGGGGTCGGGCACCCGCTACAAGACCTAGCAAGGGGCAGGGTGAAATGGGGGGCACAAAAAATTGACTGCAACAACGGCCGGGGTAGAGAGAGGTGGATAGCCAGGGCCGGGCTCAATCCGAGGCGTCCACCGGACGAGTACGATTGGGGGGGGGGAGGGGGGAAAGCCCTAGGTAGCCGCACTCGGAATAGTGTATCGGTGATGGTGAATTACGGATCGCCTGTAAGATAACTCCAAGACTTTATGCAAATAAAGCTGCTGAGGCATGTTTACCTTCCAACCCAAACTGGTGTCGTGTCAATTTTACTTCCGCCTGCATGGGATGACTGATGCGGAGAGGGGGGGGGGGTAAGAAGGGGCGGGTAAAGGGGGGGGGGGAAGGCAAGGCGCTGAGTGCCCACGCTAAGCTGGGGGTGTTCGCAGGCTGTCACAATGGGTCGGCTGACGCACCTCTCCTCGGTAATCCTTTTCAAGCGACCTTGTCTTCCATGTTGCAAAATTACGCTTTTCAGTGCGTGTTACACTGCCAGCTAACTCTCCGTTTTCGGTTTTCTGGCGAACCCCTTGATTTGGGCGTCATTGGGAGTCGGTGGGATAATTGGGAGACAACAACTGGCTTTGTTGTCTCCGTTAAATACAGGCCGGGCCCCACCCTGTATTTAATGCAGGTTTTCAGTCATGTTTTTTCTCCCCATGGTGTTTCCCGTCATACCGGTTAATTAGGGTTGATATGTTCTTTGTTTTAGATATTAGTGGTTTACATCGGCGGTTGTAGATGCCACTGCACCACCTAGGAGAAGCGATGCAGTGACTTGGTCCAAGCTTGAATGAATTCAGTCATGGAGGTACATTTGTAGGTTGTTTTTCCTCATGGGGGGGTGTTTGGATAAGTTGTTTCCTGTGTTTTTTTCTGAACATGATAATAGCTTGACTAGAGCGCCACCTCTGGTTTCACTTTGTATTATTGAGAAGCCGGGTCCAGTTTCGCAGATAAAGACAGATGTTTAGTCCTGGTGAATCAACTACAGTCTGACTTTTTCCCACGTGCTAATTAGACAAGATTCTGTCAATTGCTATGTCTCTGTACACTATATACATTTTGTGCCTTTTGTTTTTAGTGCACACAGCTTACAACCTCGGAATGGCTGAGTTTTCTGGCACGCTTCCTGAAAAATAAAAATACCGGGACCACAGCATTCCAGTTGTTAGGCACCACTCACCAGGGGCAGCCTGGATGATATCCCTGATCGATGCAATTCCGCGATAGAGGTATGCGGGGGCAAATTGGGAGTGAGTTTTGTCATAGGAGCCATGAACTGGGTTTTTTGGTCAAATAAGTAAAGTGGTTTGACAGATATCGCCAATGTGTTACACAGACGGCACCCGTAGAACTCACAACTCATGTGCTGTCAATTAGGTGTATATGCCCTCCAGTACCTGATGTGCAGCTAACGCGGCACAGATGTCAGCACCTAACCAGGGGCCCTCATAAAAGGTCAATTAATGTGGCTTTCTGCATGGTCATCCGGCCATGTCATTCAGACAGTTTCATAACGTAGGCGGGATGAGCAACAGTCATTACCGCAGATTGGAGAGTGAGACATATGTGCCAGGGTGTGTGAAAGAACAATTTTACTGCCAGCCAGTTGGGTGTAAATATGAGGGCTGGGGTTCCTCTCTGTGTCAGGCTTGGGCAACCTTTTGCTTCTCTCAAATATGGTTTTTCATACAATACGAATTGAATTTGATTGCGTTCATTTTGACACTGTATCCCAATTGACCAACAATGAGAAATGGGATGACGTCCAGAAGTGGTTATTAATGACTCTTTCTCTGTTCTGTCCTCTTTTCCCCTCCCTTCCCATCCCTTTTTGCTTCTTTCCTTTCTTTTTTTCTTCCATGTTCTTAATCTAGATATCTAACATGTCAAACTGGTAACACAGATATATGTGAGCATAAATGCAGTCTTATGTCCTGAAGATGGCTTGGGTATGGAAATGATGTAGATTACCGAGCCGAAACTCGAGTCGACATCTTTTTGTCAAAGAATTTTTATATCTGAATTGTTAATTTATATATTACCAGCATTGTAATTAATTGGTGTATTTATTGTTGTTGTTGTTGGTTAATGTTGTAAAAAAAAAAACTAGAGTTTTCACACAAAAAATAAATAGCACTTTGCACTTTGGGTCGATCTGTAAGACCTACTATTTTTTCTACAAATTGTTTACTTTGCATCTTTTGCACTATATGAATAGACCATGAATGCGAATGAATGAGATTGGTTTGTACGAGTTACAGAGTGCGTCACAGCTAAATGTGTGTTGTTGTTTCGTTTGAATTGAAACCAATTGTTGTATTTTAGATTGAGTCATGTTTTTCAATGCATGACGGTATTTTTTATACACTGTGGTTTCACCTTCTTTCTATGTATTACACAAAATAAAGAATATTTTTGTATAATACTTTGATGTTTGATTCCATGTAAAGAGATTGCTACAAAAATATATATTTTTTAAATGCTATGAGAGTCTGTAAACCCCTTTGGAATATACATGTTGTGAAGGGGAAGTGGAAGTGACATCACAAGAAGTGATCTTATTTGATGCCACCCCCTGAGTGACATCACAGGAAGTGATGTCAATTGACCCCACCCCCACATGACATCACTGCAAGTGGCATCATCCCTCAGTATACTAAGAAAAATATGGTTACAATATCAATGTAATATGGCACACATATAATACAAGAATGGATCATCATATGTAGCAGTGTGTCAAGGCAAATATTAGCACGGAAGTGTACGAAACCAAAAATGATAAAGCCCCTCTTTATGTGAATCCGCCCTGTTATTTCAACATGACAACATGACTACAGAGCGAAATCACATTCTGGGGGGACAGGGGCGGATAGGCGGGTGTAGGGATATGGGGAAGCCAGGATAGAAGGGGTGAGAGGGAGAATATTTCACCAGAGAACACGTGCTCTTATACAGTTGCTCTTCCTTCACTGTTCTGATCATAAATCTTAAAAATTGAGTTTCTTACAAGATTGACCCCATTTTGTTCTGATTCGAAAAGTTACCTTCAGGATTACCTCTCAGTAAGACGTGTTGCAGTTGTTTCATGCACTCATTATTCCTGTACAAACAGCCAGACTTATCCGATATTCATCTCCTTCAGATCATAGAGGTAAGTTTAAAATGATTTCATTAGTGCATTGGCAAATACTGCTACGTGATCATCCTCCTGTATCTATTCAAAGTGCTTAGGACCAAAACATTTCAAGTTCTTATTCATTACTAGCATCACACTCTCACACTTTCAACAAGTATAATTTTTTTGTTTTATGTACACATTCAACCATACAAGGTCTGCAGAATTTTAGTGCGTTACAAAACCTGATTACCAACATTGAACACCTGTTATTCCACTAATGGGGGGCTTATGCACTACCATTCTAGTGCTGCATCTTTACCCAAGATCTGAAAAGGGAAGTATTTGCGCTCCGGTTTTCCGCCATCCAGACCCAGCAAGGTCACCAAAAATCTCAGAGAGCGGCTGTCGCTGAAAGACTGTACTGGGTGTTAGGCCCAGCCAATAACAACATAAGTGCGTACATACCTACATATTAGAGGACCACGCAGCATGCCTGCTCCTGTTTTTAGTTTAAAAGCATACATGTTTGGCTATTGTCGACTTTACTCTCTGGACAACAGATATGCCCCATCTGCAAGAGGACCCCTTGGCCCCCATGTGATGGCAGGGATCTGCTATACCACAGTGGCTGGGGATCATATTGGGAACAGGCACAGCGCCACCTGATATCATGGGGTGCACAAGTCTGGGGTTAGGCGCCTGTGCACTTCACCCCTCCAGTAAATGCTGTGGACCTGAGCTGCTCAGCGCTGGCCCTCTTGACTGCAGCAAAATAAATTCTGCTACAAGACCAGGGGCTCTGTGTGCAACCAACGTACTTACACACTTTACTTTTTCTTCCTTTCACCAATAAATCAGGGGAAAGTGCGAACGCAGTCCCCCACTACAAGAAATAATGCAGTCGAGTATTCCGCATTTGGGGACATCGCAGAGGCCCGGGCCAGCAAATCCGATGTGCAATGGAAGAGTCTAGCCTCACCTTGGGAGATCTGCCTTTCTGATCACAGATTCTCCCCTGCCAGGTAAGTATGAGCTGCACGCGGAAGGACAGGGGTTGGGCCTGTTTTGGAAACCCTGCTAATTGAGGGTGAGAAGGCAGGCCCTGACCCAGCCTTCCCAGAAGCCCTGAGCGTCTGCAGAGCTTCCTGTCCCACATGTAGGGGGAAGCTGCAGCAGGCAGAGCCGAGCAGAAGAGGCCCATTGTTCCTTTCTCCCATCAGAGGCCCTGCTCGACCCGAGAGTTGCATACATTCAGGCCTGGCTGCCAGCTAGTAGGCCTAGTCGGAAGCAGAAGGGCCTGAGCAGGCCTGTTGGCCCTAGACGGGCCCATGACCCTCCTCAGCCGACAGGTCGCCTGCTTAACAAGAGCAGCCACCAGCCCACCACAGGTACACACGAGTGCACACCAAGCACTGTCTCAAATGCAATTTGCTGATGGGCCGGGTGCCGCAGGGGGACAGGTGGATATTATAATTCCGCCCGGCACCGCCCCCCGTGCCCTGCTGCCCACAAATTCTTCGACTGCAGGCAGTAGTTAATATTCCATATCATTGATAACTCACCTGAGTAGCTGAGCTCCTCTCTCTACTCAGCGCAGCGGGCGGGGTCAGGTGCAGGCCTGCACTTAGTCAGCTCACAGACATGTCATGCTCCTCCTGCCTGCAAACAAAATGAAGGGAGCACCCAGCCAGCCCAAAGGCGCAAACATGCCGTGTGTGTTACTTGGCCATGCCTCCTTGCTCCTATTTGGAGAATTGGATAGGGGTAGCAGCCGATTGGTCGGGGGTAGCAAGCCAATAGCCAGTGGTAGCCAGGTCTATGGCCGACAGCTGACACAAAGAGGGATAGAGCCGCAGAGGAGAACCACAATCCCAGGGAAGCCACAAACAGCAGAGAGAGTAGTGCAGTGGTGGCAGAGAAAGAGCTGATGCCTGGAGACACAAAACACATATACCAGCATCACACGACTGAGTGAGCAAAAAGCCTAAGTCATACATGGCAGTACGGGAAAGACAACAGAGCCAATCAGAAGTTTGGACCAGTACGCACAGCCACATAGAAGTCCCCTGGAGTACCAGAGATTTAAAAAGAGGATCAACCCACCCTACCCAACCAGAGTTACCAGTGGAAATCTCTGGGAATGGACCCGAATCATGAACTTGAACATTAGTCCTCCCGGTCCACCATCAACAATGTGTGGCAAGCATATGCAGAGAAAGTGGGTGTTGCTTTGCCCTCGTCTTATGCATTCTTATCACACATACCCGTTCCGGGTCTCGAAGGCAGAGCTAGATTCCCCAGACAGAGCTGGCCAATCCCCAGAGGGGGAGGGGGATTAGGCAGGGTAAAGGAAAGAGGAAGTGTGGGTTATCTGGGTGAGGTCAGTTGCACAGGTGGAGGTGGACCAAGAAACAGCAGGAGGAAGGAGAGAGTGGCGGCTTGTGGCAGAGAATTGTACAGCAGGTCTGGTATTGGTTTTGGTGGGAGACTGGTACTGCAGTTTCAGTGTATATGCTTTTGTGGTGACTGAGTAAATTAAGGTATTGCAGGAGTGAATGTGAAGTGGTTGGTACACAGTGGAAGAAGGGTTTTTGACTAATGAGAGTTGGAGAGTAGTTGTGTCAGGGAAGGGTAGTAGTGATACAAGGAGAGTGGTAGTGGTAGGAGTAGTAGTGGGACGAGGAGAAGAGTAGTAGTGGGAGAGGGAGAGTAGAGGGGCAGATTGGGAGGGGTGGTGAGTTAAAAGGGTGGAGGCAAGAGTTAGGAGGGGTGGAATATCGAAGTGATGGGAGAGTGGTGGGGTGAGTAAAATGATATGTGAGAGAGTAGGAGTAGAAGGGAAAAGGAAGTGTGGGTGTGAGTGAAGAAGCCTAAATCCAACTAAATAACTGCAAGGCATTTATTAACTCCTGATAGAACACTAACATCCGGATAGAGTAGGGACAGCTAATAAGCGCCATGGGGAGTTCAGAGAGCCATTATTTTAGGGGGGAGTCATAGTCTAAGACAGCAACTAGATAGTAGGGGTCACCTGTGAGTAGTACTAACCTGGGATTACCGGAATCCTGGGGTAGGAAGACAATCCTAAGGGAGACGAGAGAGAGACAGGGGCGGCCCTAGGGCCTACAAACTAAAAATAAAACCATTTAACTGTCTGTGAGTCACAGAGTAATTTGTGTACCATCTGTGACACATGGTGTTAGAAGTAGGAACAGTTAGACCCTGATAAAGAGGTCAACTCTCGCCAAAGGAATGGATAAGGCATACACAAACACCCGCTGCTTTGTTACAACCTATTCCAAACTTTAGGACAAAGAGGTCTTGAAAAAAGAAGTGCAATTATCTTCTTTAAGTTTGGATCCTGGCCCAAATGGGCAAAAGGGGGCTGAGAGAAAATAGAGACAGGTAACTAATCAAGACAGGGCACCCTATGTGGGGGAAGATCCCTTCTCATAAAAGGATTTAGTAGGATATTGTTGGATCAAACAGAAGAAGTCAGAGAAAAGACCAGACAGGGGAGCAGGGCCGAAACTGCAGGAAGCTCAGTGCCAGACCTTCCTGGAGGCAACACATTTGGACACTGGAGAGACCCTGTTGGCTAGAGCAAGTAGAAATAAATACTCTTCCCTTCAACAGTGGTAATATGAAAACTAACCCCAGGAGATTTTAACTAGAAGAAAATGGAAGACCTATTAGGCCATAGTCAAGGGCGAGTTGCATATCAGTCACCAATACCAGGAGATCATAGCTGCCATGCTAAGTGTGATGGCAGAGAGATGGGAAGAGCCAGCGGCACCCTGAATATCCTTTCAGAAGCTTGACAGAGATGAGGACCGAGCAGCCTTATTCATACATTTTGAGAGGGTAGCAGAGGCATCATGGTGGCACCACGATTGCTCAACCAAGTACATTGCTCCATTGTTAACAGGAGAGGCCCAACAAGCATTCTAAGCTAAATCCTATATGGGAGAACTGCTACGATGATTTGAAAAAGGGAATCCTTGAGAGGCTTGGACAGAATGAAAACATTACAGGTTCCGTTATGACACCTATGCCTATGGCAAGGGGAAACCCCTGGGCAATTGTGGTATCAGGTAAGGCACCTTCTAAATAAGTGCTGAATTGATAAATCATATGATGCGGTCATGGAGAGGCTAATATTGGAACAATGTATTGACTCTCTTCCCCCATTGCCTACAGAAGGTCATTTGGCAGTTGCACAAGGTCACTCTGGAGGATCCCATACAAACCCGCTCATGCCCACCAGAGATCCATGTATGCCTAAGAGCCTGTTGTGGTCCCACAAAATCCTGTTGACTCACAAGCCTCTGGATAAACAAGAGAGGAGAGTCTGCTGGTTCAAAGATCCACCCAACCTGCTTCCACACTGGGAAACACTGACCACAACCGGTGACCCCAGCGGACTCACAGAAAGTTGGACCTACACTAACTCCAAAGCCTCTAAAATGCTACACTGGTGGGAAGCCAGGACATCTAGACAGATTATGTCCAGTGAAGTTGAAGGAGGACCCTATGGAAATAGGTCTCCTTCGGTCCAGGCACAGATTCAAACTAAGTACAGAGGAATTGGCCCAAAGGACAGAGACAGAGCTGGACCACGAAGAAAGGGGGGGGGGAGTAGTTTAAAAAAAGGTAGCAGAAGCTCCTCTCCAGAAAGAACATGGCATGATAACCTGCTCTGAGATGAGAGTTTGCAGCACACGCTTTTTGCTCACTGTGCCTTGAAAACGGCTGTAAGAGCAAATATTGAGCCCTGTGAAACTCAGTTCAAATTATCTGCATCCACAGACATGTCGTTTCCTATCCCAAAGCCACACTGAGACTACAATTGTTTGAACGGGAGGTCTGTAGGAGGAATGTAGGCTCCACATTTCTACATGTAGGGTCCACATTTCAACATCCAAACTACGCATTTCATCATTCACATTTTAGAAAAGGTTTGAATTTTAACTAGGGCCAAGGGTGTGAGACTCATAGATGGACTCAAGAGGATGAGATTCAGGCATAGCACATGCTAGAAAATTATCACTTTGCTCCAAGATGCTATGTTAATGGGCTGAGTTGCACTAAAACAAATTAAACTAACATGGAACTAATATACTAATAAACCCAACCCCATTTAACATGTAACAGACTCCCATAATAACATTGAGTGCACATTGGTCCATTATATAAACTGGATGCAGGTTGATGGAAATGCATGATGCTCTGGAAATGGAAAAGAAACTTTAAACGTGCAGGTGAAACCTGTGCTGTGTTGCAAGATGTGGAATGTGAGATTCGTTCTGCTGAAGACATGGCATTTGTCTTGGAGCAGGAAGCGCAGGAGAGATGTATCATTTTCTCTTCAGCAATGCAGTTTGCACAATGAGGAAGGCACAGAGGAAATCATTGCTATTTTAGTGGGATGATCTTGTCAAGGTGGTGTTTTTTTTGAGTGACAGAGGGTTCTGTGAAATAGGTTTGAGGCACAGGGGGCTGGGCTTTCTTGCACTCACTGATGGAGGGAGCAGAAGGTTGGTTCCTGGGCTGACTGTCTGGTGGGCTGCGGCTGTCTCTCTCCTGGGTTGGCAGTCCTTATAAGAGCTGGAAAGTCTTGAGCGACCTTATCTGTGAATAACTCTGGGTCACTGCCAAGATGAGTCGGGGATAATCACCAAGAGATCATCTAGGTAATTATGCTGTTAATTGAGGGGCGTGTGAAGTGTTTGAGACTATGTAGCATAGCTTAAATAGTTCAGTTCATTTTAGGCGCTGAATTAGAGATTCAAATTTATATGTGCATGTAAAACTGTGTTTATATTTCTCAAAGTTTTGCATTCTATTCAGAGTGTATTTATTCTGCCAAATTTATTGCGAAGACCGGCAGAGCTCTGCACATTATCGCAGATAGAGTGTTGAAATCCATTGCAGGAAAAACCTTGCTTATGTTGTGAATTACAACATGGGTGCACGTGTCACTCTGTTTAACTTGAATATTTCTAGTTTATGATAAAGAATATTAATTTGAAAAGGTAATTTAGTTTCAGTGTATTCCTTCTGTATTCAGTCTCATTGATTTGGCATGCATAGAGAGATAAAATGTGCGGTAAGAAGTCTCAAAGCAAAGTTAGTCACAGTAAATTGGAGAGGTTGAACGAATGCTTTGTAGTTCATTTGCATGCTTTATGTATTTTAAAATACAGCCAAAAGGGAATAAGTGTGAAAGTGTGATATTGCAGATACAATATCACAGGTGAGAATGAGCCATTTATTCGAAGTGTACTAGGTCCAGCATTTGTTTACTGTTAGTGACCCTGGTGAAATAAGTATTAGGTAGGATTCTGAAATTATTCTCAACACTATAAAAATACCCCAATAGGTTTCCCACAATATATTGCCAAGAGCTAAGAAAATACCACCATCCCAAAAATACAGCAAAATACCACACAATACTAAATATAAACAAAAATAATATCTAAAAGATTTGGTGCAGAGGCCGGGAAACTTTAAAATAATTACTGGGCGTGGCTTTGCATCCTAAAGCTTCACCACATTGTGGACTCATTAATTGAATTAGTGCTGTGCGGTAGTGCAGTACTGAGTGCTCACTTGACTCATAGTGTCATTGACAATAGTGCCCCCATTGCCCAGATTCAGGCTGAGATTTCTGAATTGTCAGATTACCTCGAGACAAAGCTTTATGCTGATGCCATTTGGTCCTCAGAAAATGTGACAATCTGGAAAGACAGGATTAGCCCAGAGGTGGAAAAAGAAGGCATTTGGAAGTATTTTAGAGGAAGGAAGCATTGTGCAGTTGTGTCTCCTTAGGTTATTCTGAATGACAGAATGCACAGAGGAGAAGAACTGCATCATCACATTGTGCGGAAACCTTTGCTTTCTGCTACACAGATCCATAAAGATGCAAGGGAAAGACAGTGAAGTCATCAGCAAATTACAGCACAGCTTGGAAAATGAATGTGATCAGGCGCAGTAATTAAAAGCAGAATTAGAGGGAGCTGGACACAGAACTACAAGCCACATCTAGCGATTTTGCTACTCAATTGGCTCAGAGAGCGAAACAACTCAATGATAGTGAGCATGAATTAACCCATTTAAAATCAATATTAAATGATATAAGACAAGATAAGGATGTTGCAGTTTCCGAAATGCAACCCCTTAGAGAAGATGGCAGGGAGAAAGATAAAGAACTCCATACTATGAAACTGGAGATATTTAGATTACTGGAAGAAAATGAAAAAAAAGCCAAAGCTCTTAATCATTGTCAGACACAAATCAATGAATTGCAAGCAGTAATCAATAAGGTCAGGAATGAGAATTCTGATCTCAATCATGAAGCAGAACAGCTTCATGGACAGTGCAAGAACCTGGAACAGCAAATATTTAATCTCAAATCTCAGGAAAAGTAACAGGGTGCTACACTCACTGGAACTGAACTCAATCACAACCCTAGCCAAGGAAACAATGTACCAACATCTGTCCCATTGGCCAGACCTGGCTATAACCCAATGGTAGAGTCTGAATCACCTGCAAACATTCACACACATTTTTGCCCACAAGAAAACAGGAATGAGCGACAAAATGACATACCAGAATGCACCATGTAGTCCTATAACATTGTGAAATCTATCAAGACTTTAATTAAACCATTCAAATAGGGAGGCAATTATTGCATGGAAGACCATTTAGAGACCGTTCATGATAAATTCAAAGCCCTTCAGATTCCCAGGGAACAATATAGACAGTAATTTCACCTCACTCTGGATGCAGCATCTGCTAGTATCATTTGTGGTCTTAATGATCAGGTAAATTTGTCCTGGGCAGACCGAGAAGGAGGTTAGACATCAATTCTCACTGTACCCATCTATACAGGATGCCAAGAAAGCTGCTTATACTATGAAGGCAAAGCAGAATGAGTCACCTCGCTAGTTCTTTCAAAACTTAAACTTTCATGGGCTCCAAAAAGAAATTGTCTCCCAGTTAATTCATGAATTTGATAGGAAAAACCCCTAGAATGGATAATAGAACAGGAGACCAAACAGTGTGAAGTGATATTTGGTCAGAGATAGGAGGAGCCTAAGAATAATGAGACCAAACCATAGTCAAAGGAATCCATGCCTGTGATTTTGCAGGTAAAATCTATAAAGATGCTGCTAGAACTCAGTGCACAATCGCTATGCTTTCAATCCATTGATCCCAGCGATAGAAGTTCTTACTATAGTCCTAGATATCTTGGTAGTTCTCCAAGAGTGGGAATTCTCCACGATATGCCAGGACTAAATAACAATCAAAATCAAATGTACAATGGCCCATACCAGACACTAGGGGCCCAGAGTAGATTTGACCCTAATACAATGGTATATGGCCACCAAGAAATACCAAGATATGTGGATAGATTCATTGAAAATGGAAACCAGCATAGGGGACAGTTCCCACCAAATGTAAGACAAAATATGAATTATGTCCCTCGCCAATATAATCAGTGACCACCACTGGATGGTCACTCCGCGCTCTCCACCTCCTGTGTCATGAGAATTCAGAGGTAACAACTAGAAATCAGTCTCCTGTGAGATATCAAAACGGCCTAATCGGGGTGATTTTAATCATTACCAGCCTAGACTACAAAGAGAGGAATTCAGAGTAATGGACAGGTTTCAATGCTAGAGGCCTAAGTCAAAATGTTGTCTGAACAGATAGGAAAATTATGTGCAGTCCAATAGCAACAGACAAGTGAAGGTGCAGAAGGCCATTGGAGTGATCTTGTGCGTAGCAACGACAAGTGACTAGCTAATGACCTCTGCCCTGATGAAAACACAGATGCCCATAAATCACCCTTGAATAAAAATACTGAATTGCTTGCTAGTGTAATTATGAGAAACAAAATGAATGACAGTGAGACAGGGAAGTTCTACACACACAAGAAGGGAGTGTGGTTCAATTTAGAGTTGAACCAGACTATTCAGGTGTGTGAAGGTGAAGAACAAAAAGGAGAATGAAGAAGGAAAAACTCAAAGAACAGAGAAGGAGATTTAAAAAGAATATCTAATGTGAAAATGAAACACAAAGCAAAGAATTAGGATCAACAGACAGATTATCCTTACTTGATAATCAAAATACTGTTGATACCCACACAGAGGAAACAATTGCCAAAAAATCAGGTGCTGGCCAATTACCTGAGGAGTATTTTGAACCACGGATATTCTGAGGGACAGAAATGACAGGCTCTGTACAAAATGCAGATAAGTGTCACATGCCAGAAGCTGACATGTTGTCATGTGATACTTGTGAAAATACCCAGCCAATAGGTTGCAATGTGGAAGTAAACAGGACCCAGACAATGGTAAAAAAGGTACAATGAGAAATTAGGGCGTGACCACTATTTGTCCCAAGTCAGAAGAGCAGTCAGTGGTTATACTCCAAATGGGTTCTGAGTCCAGGAGAATAGACAAAGAAATTTCAAATGAAGTGGGCAATAAGGAGGGTAAAATGTCATTTCATGTGGCCATTTGCTTAGCAAAGAGTAAAAAAAGAGCAAAGAAAAGTAAATCTAGAAATTAGCAAAAATTCTCATTTTTTAGGTTCACTCGAAGAGGTTGAAGATTGGTACTATGCTCCTATCACCATTGAAGAAAAGTGTAATGCATTTGCAATGATTGACACAGGTGCTCAAGCAAACATAATATCAAAAGAACTGGTGAAAAGTATCAATGAAGGGAGATCCCACAAAATCATTTAAAAGTCAGGCGAAATGAAGGCCCTGTGAACAATTTCAATGGGTAAGAAATACCCATCGAAGGTGTCTGAGGTTGACATAAAGATAGGGAAGCATCGGATGAAACAGGAAGTGTTGGTCACACCTATTAATGAAATAACCTCTTCAGGCAATTCGTCCCTATGAGAAAGGGTATTGCCCCTCATTGATGGGGTAAATGGAGTAGTCGGCTAAAAAAACTTTGAGACCTAAGAAAATAATGACCCAAAGCAACAGTGTAAAAGAATGCCACACCGTTGCTAAATCAGAAAGTGCATTGGAAGTGTATCTTCAGAGTGATTGTGTGCCTAGCGTCACTGTCATTCTCATGTGTCAGGATGAAATGCGAGGAGAAAAAGAGAAGCCGTCTTTGGCGATTTATTTGGATCCCAAGAAAAACTGTCAGACAGAAATAGATGAAAACACGTTGCGTTTTAATCTAAATGAAGACAAATGCAAATCAAATATTACTCCAGAGGTAAATCAAGGAAAACACATTTGAACAATCTCAGAAATACACATGGGAGAAGGGCAGCCATGGATCCCTAGCCATGTTAATGGGCATCCTGAAAAGATTGAAGTCACTTTGGTGCTTGAGCATGAAAGGAGTTTCATTAATGAAAAGATGTTCCGGCAAATACTTGACAGGGAGGAGATCCCAAAGTTCAAAATCAAGAATCAACACATCTTTGGCCTAGATGACCCTGGGTTGGGACAAAGAATTGTAGGAAGATGCATATTAAAGATTACAATTGGCTCTAAGAGTATTCATCACAACATATGGATCGTGAGCGGGACACAAAACACATTTTATTTGGGAAATTACATCATACATGGAATGAATATGGGATTAGACTTTCAAAATCAAAAGGTTTGGTCCAGGTTGGGTGGAGCCGCACCTGAATTTGAAGACAAAAGACAAGCTTACCATTGCGCCCAAATGACACCATATGCAATTGAGCTTCAGGTGAAAAAGCATGTTACCATTTCCTCATTTACCAGAATATTTACAGTAGCATTAAAATACAGGAAGGGACAAAAGATAAGATTCTGATGCATTTGTATGCCTAAATAAATCCATGAAGCAGCAAGGGTTAGAATGAATGTAGACCACCAATAGAGATTGGTTATGGACCCATTCAAATCCTGGTGGACAATAAAGGGTGTCAAGACATCCATTTGGAAGAGAATTCAGCATTAGGAATACAGAGATCTTATTACACTGCTGATTTCAGTAACCCAGTGTTCGGGAACATCCCTGGAAGCTATTTGACTGCACAGGGTGAATTACCAGAGTAATTGGAGTTGAAACCTAAAGGAATATTAAAAGTTCAGTCTGTGTACACTGATGAGCCAGATGAAATGGCCTGTTGCCATCAGGATGATTGTGTTCTATTCGAATTAAGTGAATCTAAAAGAGAAAAACACCACATTGAAATGGAGGTCAATATTCCAAAATATGTGAGTATAGCAACTCTCCACAGAGACACTGCCACATGATTAGTGGAAAGTACAGACATTCCTCATTTGGAGGACTTCCCCGAGTTTTCTAAAATGGCAGAGGAGCAGATTCTAGCTGCAGATACTTGCACAAATGAAGAAGAAAAAGACCAGTTGAGAAAAATATTCATGGAGTTCAAACAGGTTTTTGCCAAAGATGCCTATGATAGTGGGCTGACCAATTTGCATGTTGTCACACTACCAGAAGGACATGGTAGGGAGCCAGTATTTGTACAACAATGTAGGTTATCCCTGGCATGTTTGGAATAACTAGCTGAAATAATCAAATATGTAGAATCTAGAGGAATCATTAGACCTATTCATAGTACATCAAATACCCCTATATTAGTTGTGCTAAAACCCAATGGCCAATGGCGTTTGTGTGCAGATCTACGAGAATTTAACAAAAAGGTACCTGTTTCAAGGCGGCCTCTTCCATTTATTGATCAGGGTCTTGCACAAGTTCATGGGTCAAAGGTGTTTCAAGGCGCCCTCTTCCATTTATTGATCAGGGTCTTGCACAAGTTCATGGGTCAAAGGTGTTTACCACATTAGACCTTACAGCTGGATAATGGTGTGTGGCACTAGCTGAAGATAATCAACATTTGTTTGCATTTTCATCTGACAAATCTCAATATGCATGGTCCTGGGCCCCTTTTGGGTATGTCAATAGCAGGAGTGAGTTTGGGATATTCCTGAGCAAAGCACTTCCAGATGCAGCTGAAAGCGGGACAATAGTCTATGTGGATGATGTGCTAATCAAAAATGAAGATCTGAAAAGTCACTTCAACGAGATTAGACATGTGCTCATTCAGCTACAGGAGGCTTGGGCAAAAGTATCTCTACAAAAAGCAAAGTGGTGTAGAAAAATGGTAAACTTCCTAAGTCAGGAAGTGACAGAGCATGGGTTAAACCCACAAAAGAAAAAGTGGAAGCGATTAATAAACTAAAGGATCCCACTAATTTGAAAAGTTGAAAGAGTTTGTTAGGAATGACAAGTTACAACAGAAAAGGTATTGGACATTATGCAGAGATTACATAACCTTTGGAGAGATTACTGAAGCAGGGTGTACCCTGGAAATGGGAAAAGGAACAAAGTGAGGCACTGGCCGTGCTAAAAGGGTGTCTAATGAAACCACCCTGTTTGGCATATCCAATGAAAAAACTGGATTTCTTTGTAGCAATAAGATTCACAGATCAATGCATGTCAGCAGTCTTATATCATAAACATGAAAAAAACAAAACAATTGCATATGCTAGCAAAGCATTGTCACAGGTAAAGACCAAATTTAGTGAATGTGAAAAAGCTTTCCTTAACCTAATGATTAAGAAAAACACTTTAGGAACATTGGAAACAACCCTTTTTCGCAAACCAACTGACTAGAACACTTTGCTCCATTTTGGAAGTTACCGCCCAATCAATTCCAAAACTAATTTACCATACGGACAGTTTCTATGTATTAGGAGAAATTGCTCCACATCTCAACAATTTGAAGAACATGCAGACGACCTAGAACAGCATTTGGAACAAGGATACCCCGAAAATACATCAATAATGCAAGAAAAAGAGCGAAAGATACCCCCCGGGAATTCTGTTTGATGAAACAAACCAAAGCCAAAAAGGATAAGATAACCTGTGTAACTACTTACAGCGCCATAAGTAACGCAATTTAGAAGAGCATTTTGAAACATTGGCCTCTTATAATGACACCGGACTTCAATCATCAAAAAAAAAGATCTGCATTCAAGAAAACAAGAAATTTAAAACAAATGTTGGTGCACACCTTCAATGAGGAGACAGGCATGAAGAGCCACCAAACGACATTATGGGAATTTCCGCCTGTATTAGGGCACTTCAAATGCGGGCAATGCTCAGACTGTTCCCTTACAACCAACATGAAAACTGTTGACCTCAAAAACATCAATTGGGATCTGAAAGAATTTATTAACTGCAAGACTACTGCAAACGTATATAAATAGGTAAGAAGAAGAGAGCAGTGCGTCAATGCATCTGTGAACACAGGTCTTGTCTGAAGAATAAAGTGGCAGATAAACCACTGGTCGATCACTATCAGGCCAAAAAGCATACATATACGGACATCAATTGGTTTGTAATACAGACTGTACAAGCTCAAAGACGTGGTGGCGACAGAGATTTGGCTTTGAGAAGACTCAAGCAAAAATAGATCCCAAAATTGGATAGTGTCAAAAACGAACTGAACAAGAGTATAGAAATGGAGTTTATTTTCTGAACCTTGATTCCAAGGACACACACAGTACACATAATGGAGACATCATAAAAAGATACCCATATGGCAGACCTATGCATACAGGGTCTAATAAGGCACAGCGTCACCTGAAACAATACTTTATTGAATATCTACATGGATTACGGAGAGAACAATATCGGTCTTTATGAATTAAAATATGTATGCCCAGACAGCAATACTATCACACTCATAGAACATACTCCATGTATGAATGAGATAAGTTAGTATGCAGTGCGCACATGTTAGCAACACCAACTTTTACAAACTCACACTGTACTGAAAGCCAATCTAGACAGACATGCATCTAGAAATATCATGTGGTATTGATGAGCTGTATACTATACTGGACAAAGCATATGCATATTAGCTTTGAATTACAATTGAGACAGAGACTTGTGTTTTACACGTGACATTAACAACAACCTTCTCTACTGAAGGTAAAATTGGATTGAGATTTACATGTAAAATAGGGCAATATTGATCATCAAAAATATGCATGTCAAAAAGAGAATGATGATTTTACTGCCTGCATGTGCACAAAGAAATTTGTTATTATTTATTATATACATTTTTTGTAACTAAGAGATGAACTTGCAAGCATGTAGCACTAACATCAATCGGGCTAGCTCTACCCATATTGGGCCCTTTGCCCACTTATTAGTAGACAGTACCTTGGATCGAAATCCATGCATGCACGAAAAGATACTGAGCAGTATGGTACATATACACATGAAGACACAGCATATAATCAATATAGCGTGCATTTCATGTCATCAACCACATCACTTTCAGTGGTACCTTTAGTCTATTTAAGAACACGACAACAGTTAGAGTGTCATATATGGGCCCGACAAGACCTTTACATCTTGCGCCCAGCGAAGGTACAGGACCTACAACATAGTGCTTCACCATGGAGCACATTAGTAGCATCTCGCCCAAATATTCATTGGGAACATAACAGGCAGTATGATAGGGATTTCTTCCCATGAATAGCTCCTACGTAACCTATTGTATGTGTGAATAATTGGCCGTCACAGTCCTCTCTCTAGCCGCATGAATACGAGCTTGTTAAGAGCGTGACGACCTTGCATTTCTTTCATTTTATAAAAAAAAAAAATATCATTCTGCCATTAAAACATTAAAACAGCCAGGAACAGTCACACAAATGTAGATGAATCGTACATCAAAGATCATAACGTTTTGTCACAATCCCGTTACAGGCCCTCGGGTGGCAGGCTAACAGGCGGAGGGAACCACCCTCTCATACAATAGGGAAAAGGTGGACAGGGATGGTTGTTGGCTGGCGCAAGCGTGTGGTTGGGCGTGGCTTGGCTGCGGCCCGCAGTAAAGAGCGGAAGGCAAGGGCACCGCCCATCACCAGCCAAGAAGCGCGTAGCACATGCAAGCCCGGCACGTGCAGCAACTCAACTGGCACGTGGACGAAGCCAACACCCCTATGCATCTAGTGCCGGCAGGGTGTGGCACAGGACTATAAAGCCACACCCGAACCGCACCCTGTGCTTAGCGTTGTTTCTGCTCCTAACAAGAGCAGTGTTTCGCTTACCGCTCCTCTGCTCAAGCAAGTTCTCGCATTGAGCTCCTCTATCATGAACATTCTTCTGCATCTCGTTGGGACTCCTTCAGCATCCTTCGGTCCTTCAGCATCCTTTGGTGCTGCGGCATCTTTCAGCAATCTTCAGGACTTTGGTCTTCCATCGTTATCTTGACCTTCAGCATCCTGTTTAACGCCACTCCGCGGCGAACTCCGTCCTCCTCGCAACTGCATGGACCCGCTATTTGCAAACAGGATTAGCGTTCACCTCCGTCTGTCGCCCATCAGAACTACTTGAGACTTCGAGAACTTACCTGCATTCCAGAACGAGCGAGTCTCCTGCAGGGTTCCGCCACCGGATCAACGCCACGTTCCCACACCTGGAGGGAGAGAAAGAACATAAGACAATTAATAAAGATAGCCCATCTGGGACAGAGACTGATACCCGCTTCAACCCCTCTTTCGGGACCCATCTCCGGAGCCGCGGTTGCAGACACAAAACCACAGGTGAGCCGCATCCACGCACTCCAGCCAGCCTCGCAGCTTAAGGGGAATTAGAGGAACTGAGAAGGGAGTGGGTGAACACTACAGGTATTCCCACAGTACAGTTACTTTTGTTTCACCCCTTCCACCACAACCCCCGGACACCGGAACGCAAGTCCCGAACACACCCAGACCCCTCCCAACCTCACTGCCACCTTGGGGTTTTTTCCTCCAGGGGACAGGTGGGGGAAGGCATGGTTTGGACATACAACCGGGTGGAGAGGGGATCGACATGGGGACCACTCTGCAACACCGTCCGGACCTGGCACTCCTGCAGGGCACCAGAGGTCACTGTGTTATGTATCAGGCTTAGTCCAGTTTCTAGTTCCATGACTGCCAGTCAGCTGATAGCACCCTGCAGACTTAAAATACAGTAAGCGAACAGAGATGGAAGGAAGCAGTTTTTCGCTGCCTTGGACGTTAAGCGAGAGACTTATATCTGCAGTGCTAAATAAGGTAATTGAACTTGTTTGGGCACCCCTATGTTCAACCCAGTAGGGCTGAAAGACGGGCTGGTTAAAAATGATGTTTTAACAACTGCGAGCCCCCTGCTCCACAACAGAATGCAGCGCTAGACAGGGCTTGACTAGCTAGGAGTGATGTATGCGATTATTTACTAGGCAATCTATCCTTACTTTGCTTAATACAAGCATGGCATAATGTGGCCCTTCATTTGAGGTTGCTCTCCCCTTGTTCCCCTAGCCTCCTCCCCCATGACACCCCTTATTTCAGCAAATAGATTTGTCATTCGTTGAGAGCTCAAAAGCTCCAGTTCTTTTGCATACAGGAGTTTAAGTAGCGCTCTTGTTCCCGCAGGGGTGGACCGCACAAAAGAAGATTGACAGCCTGTATATCTGGGGGCTACTGGCATTTGTTGCATTACGGCATCACAACGTGGTCAATACGCAGCCCATCAAGAACAAAAGGTATTGGCCTAATTTCTTATATGACATTACGCTATTAGCAGTTGTCATTAGACAATTAATTAAATAATGGATGACTTATTAGTGCAACAATGCCATTTGATTTGATTACACAGGAAGTGATATCAGCTTGAATAAGTGGCGCTCCCAACAGAAATCCGTCCCTGTTCCATCTGCTGAACAAGGGCAGTGGAATAGACCAACCAGCCTTTAGAGGCTCTAGAAACAAATACGAGTATGACCGACTAAAAACTTGTTTTTGTGTTTTTAATTTTTTAGATTGTCCTAATAATGTGGGATTAGAAGATTAAGGATCACTTTAAGAATCATCTATTCTTTTGTCCTCATGAAGGCCTTGTGGAATCAATGGGGAAACCTGCCTGGGATGTGGTTTGTCCTAGAATAATAGGCTGAAACGCAGTGCGTTGAGACAACATCTGCAAAAACATCCATTAAACATTATAACCTTTCGGGGAAACGGACAGTTAGTACCCTTCAGAGACAAGAAAAGGCTATTAAAATAGAGGGTCACATGACTTGATAATTGATAGGCACCCTTGTAGAAAATTGCAGGAACATTAACAAGTATGATGTTACTAGAACATGTCATTTGTGTAGTTCTCAACGCAGCAAGATACTCATTCTGTGATTATATCCCTTTCTTCGAGCCTTGTTTTTGCTCTGTGTGAGAAGTTGAAGAATAAAAATGAACCTCTAGTAACTTTCTTTTGTATGTTGGAGAATCAAGGTCTCTATCGCACAATAGAGATGCTTTTTGTATACTAACCCAGAAAGAATGAGCAATTGTGAAATGTGAATTTGTTAACCACAGTGTTATATGTCTTTTTAAAATGAAATGCCTAAAACATAGGAAACTGTATGTGAAATTAATAAAATTACTGTTTCCTTTTTTGAAAACATGAGGTTTTGAGTCTGGTCACTGTGAGTTGAGATTTGTGTTAACTCCATTTAGCTGGTTTGGGTCTAACAAAATTTGTTTTTGAAATACAGTTGTAGGAGGTAGTCTGTGATTCCTATAGAACATGTTATATGTACTCCTTATAACACAGACCCCTCGATAACAAAAAAGAAGTGGGAATGACCTGCTGTATACAAAACATTTCCATCCCATAATTCAAGGGGAGCGGGTGATTGTACAAACAAATCAGCAGCCTCTGCAATTTTTGCAAAGTAAGAGAATCAGATCAGTGAATTTTGCCCAGTGAAGAATAACTTCATGGACATTAGCACTTCAGGGATTTCCAGTAGAAGTGCGATATGGACAAAATAAAAAGAGCCCAGTTGCTCAAGGGCTAGCAGAGTTGCATGATTGTGCAGTTGTCTGTGCGCATGATGGCACAGAGCAAGGGACATGTTTGAATGAATTTGAGAAGTCCCCACACAAGGCATTCAACGAGGAATCATGCAAAGCTTTACCAACTGTGTACGTAGATGAATGTGCATAACATTTAGAAAATGATACAGAAAAAGATCTTGTAGCAGGAATAGGAAATGTGTGGGTTAAATGTGGCAACTTTGCAAGAGTAAGCATGAGGATAGGCCCCAAAAGCAGTCAAGTGGCAGAATTTAGAAATAGTTCTAGTCACTGATTCTGATTATGCGTGTAATAGTTTTGTGGAGTATTAACCTGGCTACAAGGTGAAAGGCATGCTCACATATAACAAGAAGCCACTTAAACATGGCAAGATGATTCAGGCTAAACACAAACTTGTGTCAGAAAATGACCTGATAATACATCGTAGGAAAATACGTGGTTAGTTGACAACACCAGGTGAGGATAAGGACGGAAATGATAAGGCAGATCAATTAGCCAAAATTGGAGCTGTAATGGGGGAGTTATTTTCTATTGAAAGACAGGTAGATGCGATAACACATTTCAAAACTCCAAAAACAGTTGAGCAGCCTGTGGCACAATGGAGTTTTCATACTTATTCTAGGCCCATTTTACAACCAATTGCCAGACGCTGAACAAAATCCTCTGACTGAAGGACTGTAAAGGGAAAGAGGAATTGAGAGTGCTGTTGAAAAACAAAAGAGAAGTTACAAGACAGACTGATGATTAGAGAATACGTGACAGGCCAAATCCAATGGGTAGTGCCTTTGTCATTTCCGGGATTGATGTTACATCATGCCCACGATGCCATAACTGCAGAACACAGAGGTTCACAGAAACTTTGAACATTTTAAAAGATTACGCCTATTGGCCACACATGTTTCAAGATGTTGAGATGTACATCAGAGGGTGTTTAGTTTGTGCAAAGTTTCAGTCTGCGTCACCAGCTCATAGAGCACCATTAATTAAAAGAGGTTTGGCACTCCAACGGTCTGATTTACAAGTTGATTATGTAGGGCCTGTGAGGAGATCAGCAAGGGGAACGAGGTACATGTTGACAGTGGTTCGACTAATGGCTAAATGGGTGGAGTGCATTCCAGCTCCAGACTGCAGTGCGCAAACGGCGGCCACTTTACTTGTAAATCATTTTATTTCAAGATTTGGTTTACCTCAAAGAATAGAATCAGACCGTGGAAGTCATTTAACTAGTGCATTAATGAAAAAAGAAATGTGGCAAATCTTGGGTGTGAAGAGGAAGCTACACATTTCTTACCGGCCCTCCTCTTCAGGAGGAGTAGAACAGTGTAACAGATCGATAGTTTATATGTTGAAAATGTTTGTAGCTGAAGCAGGATCTAGTTGGCATTTGCGGCTTCCATTGGTAGTAATGACGCTCAGTTCGACGCCCTCTAAATCAACAAATCTCAGCCCCTATGAGATTTTGTCAGGAAGAAAAATTGTTTTGCCACAACAGTTACTTTACAGAAAAAATTAACAGGTTCTTGTAAATGCGTCCACAATTCATGAATATTTGGAAGAACTGAGAAAGAACTTGCAATTTGCATTTGCATTTGTGCAGTGAAATTTGGGAAAGGCCACTGATAGTGCAAAGACATTTTACGATAGGAAGACATCTGTGAGAGAATAGAGAATATGAAAAAGGAGACTAGGTATATAAATTTAACTTTGGAAAAAATAAAATAAAAACGCTACATATCTTGCAGCATGGCAAGGGGCATAGAGTATTGTAGATAAGGTTTCACCTGTCGTCTACATAATTGCTAAAAAGGAGGGATAATTAACAGTGGGACAGCTTGTTCATGTTAATCAAATTAAGCCCTTTCACCCAAAACATGAAGTGAAAAGACTAGAGCGGATTGAGACTAGCATGGAGTGAAAAAGTAAAGCGCTTACCTATTAAATAGAATTACCATAGCAGGTGAATGGATGTAAATAGTGTCAAGGTATAAAAATGGGATTTGAAGAGATAAAAAAGGGAAAATATATCAAGTTAGTGAAAAAAATGTAAGTCAGCAACTAAGAAAGGAATGTGTTTGGGACTGTTGCCTGAAAAATACCATGTGGTATTGGTGTGCTTTATTTATATTATTTTCAGATGGTCCTAAAAAGATATCTTGCTTGCATGGTATGTTTTTTGGCACAATTTGTATTAATGTGCATACATTGATTTCAGATATCCCAGTGAGAAGAGAAACGTAAAGGGTTTGCAGTACTTGATTCTTAAGTTGTCTTTTCTTTTTGTTCTAGAAAAATAATTGTTTTCCCCCCATCTGTGCACCGGATCCTTGGAGTGCTGGATCTCTGGAGGATCCCACTAGACTGGAGTCCCCTGGAAAGCCCCCTGTACCGAAGAAGGGGTTGAAGATAATGACCCCGAAAGAAGTCCCATGAAGTCCCAGAATGGAGGTTCACTTCACCAAGAACAGTTTCCTGAGTGATTTTTAAATTGACTGCAAAGACTATTTTTTATTATTTCCACAAACTGATTTTTTTTCACAAACTGATTTGTACTGATTCTTACATCAGACTGAGGCCACACACATAGATATATGGAATTACGGTTGTTTATGTCATATTTTTAAAATAGGATACAAAAATAAGACACAAAAACTCCAAAAACAAACAAAAAATAAAGAGATCACCAATAAAAAGAAGATAAAAGATAAAGGTGATCAAGAGATGAGATAAAAAAAGTTCTAAAAAAACTTTTTTTCTTTCTTTTGCTCAGTTCTAGAGATATATACGTAACATTTCTCGTGTATGAATATTACTATTTGCATGTTATTTGTTTTTGACTATTAAGATGTAGGTTACTGGAATTATTGAATATTTGTTTTTCCTGCAGTGATTTGGTTGTGTTCCAGCAGAAAAAAAGGAGGGGGTGTAGGAGGAATGTAGGCTCCGCATTTCTACATGTAGACTCCACATTTCAACAACCAGACTCCACATTTCACTGGTTGGAAGCCGGACATCTAGCCAGATTTTGTCCAGCGAAGTTGAAGGAGGACCCTATGGAAATAGGTCTCCTTTGGTCAAGGCACAGATTCAAACTAAGTACAGAGGAATTGGCCCACGGGACAAAGACAGAGCTGGACCACGGAGAAAAGGTGGAGGTAGAACTGGTGGCTTGGGAAGTTTGTATTGACATCCACAGAGGAGATGGACCAGAATGTTCCCCTTGCTGTAAAGGTTCAAGGGCTCTCAGCTAAACCCCTCCAGGACACTGGAAGTAAGAAAATGGCAGTAAGAGAAAATATGGAGCTCTGTAAAGCTCAGTTCAAATTATCTGCATCCACAGAGATGTCGATCTCTATCCCCAAGTCACAATGACACTACAAATATTTGAACGGGAGGTCTGTCGGAGGAATGCAAGCTCTACATGTCTACATGTAGGCTCTGCATTTCAACGTCCAGACTCCACGTTTCTTCATTCACATTTTAGTGAAGGTTTGAATTTTAACTAGGGCCAAGGGTGTGAGACTCATAGATGGACTCAAGAGGATGAGATTCAGGCTGAATTTAAATAGATGCCAATGCACAGAGCACATGCTAGAAAATTATCACTTTGCTCCACAATCCTATGTTAATGGGCTGAGTTACACACAAAGAAAATGAAACTAACATGAAACTAATATACAAATTTACCCAACCCCATTTAACATGTAACAGACTCCCATAATAACATTGAGTGCACATTGGTCCATTATATAAACTGGATGCAGGTTGATGGAAATGGATGATGATCTGGAAATGGAAAAAATAAACTTTAAACGTGCAGGCGAAAAACTGCGATGTGTTGTAAGATGTGGAATGTGAGATTCGGCTGCCTGAAGACATATGAGAGATGTATCATTTTCTCTTCAGCAATGCAGTTTGCACAATGAGGAAGGCACAGCGGAAATCACGTGCTATATTTAGTGACTGCTTGGTGGGCTGAGGCTGTCTCTCTCCTGGGTTGGCAGTCCTTAGAAGAGCTGTGAAGTCTCAAGAAACCTTATCTGTGAATGACCCTGGGTCACTGCCAAGCTGAGTTGGGGAATATCGCCAAAAGATCTAGTAATTAACTGTTAATTGAGGGGCGTGTGAAGTGGCTCTTTGGGACTATGTAGCATAGCTTAAATAGCTCAGTTCATTTTAGGCACTGCATTAGTGATACAAATTTAAATGTGCATGTAAAACTGTTTACATTTCTCTGGGTTTTGCTGTTTATTCAGAGTGTATTTATTCTGCCAACTTTGTTGCGAAGTCAGGGCGATAACCGACAGAGCTCTGCACACTATCGCAGATAGAGCGTTGAAATCCATTGCAGGAAAAACCTTGCTTATGTTGTGATTTACAACGTGGGCGCACGTGTCACTCTGGGTAACTTGCATATTTCTAGTTTTTGATAAAGAATATCAATTCAAAAAAGGTGATTTAGTTTCAGTGTATTTCTTCTGCATTCAGTCTCATTGATTTTGCATGCATAGAGAGAGATAAAACGTGCGGTAAGAAGTCTCAAAGTAAAGTTAGTCACAGTAAATTTGAGAGGCTGAATTAATGTTTTGTAGTACATTTACATGCTTTATGTATTTTAAAATACAGCCAAAAGGGCATATGTGTCATATGGTAGATGAAATATCACAGGAGAGCATGAGCCATTTATTCTGAGTGTACTAACAGTATTTGTTTATCGTTAGTGACCCTGGTGAAATAATTAGGCAGTATTATGAAATTAGTCTCAACACTATAAAAATACCCTAATAAGTTTCTCACAATATATTGCTAAGAGCTAAGAAAATACCACCATACCATAAATACCGCAAAATACCACAAGATACTAAATATAACGAAAAATAATCTCCCACAGGTCCAAATGCCTATGATTGTGATACCTGGACTTCTCAAAGAGATTCTACAGGGCATCACCTTCACTCTCTTAAATCAGTGCCTGAAAGAGGTTCCAGGAATAAGTTGTGTGGTGAATACGGTGAATAAGAGGCAAATGAAGTCTGCCTGAATTCAAAGTGAGAGGCTCTGAAAAGTTGCTCTCCTTTTTCAAGTATGACACATATGATTCCACTGTTTGGAGAAATAATGCGCTGACAAAAGTGAGTAGGTGCCGCCTTTTGAAATGGACAGCACCTGATACAAGACATGGAGACTCTCTTGATGTACAGTTAAAGGCACCAAAATAATGCATCATTTTATTTATTCGCCAGTTATTTGCTTCCTTCAGAGACAGCACTGAAAACAGGAGAACTGTGCCTGCAAGAATGGAAACGCACATCCAGGAAATACCAAGGCCCAAATGTGTCAGAAATGTAATTCAGCTAACAGGAGAACACATACTACGTTAACAAAGCAAACTTTAAAATGACAACAATAACAACAAAAAATGGTATGATGTTGTCCACTGTTCTGAAGGGTGCGCTTATGCAGTTTCCCTACTGTACATCAAGGGAACAAAATGAAACATCATTAATTCAAAGTCTTTCTAATGTCATGTTTTATTTCTCCAAAAGTGTCAGATTATAGTACATAGTTTATAATAATATGGTGGATTTAAATAATAGCATACAGTGTAAATATGTTGCAAACAGTGATTCTTTTGTGTTGCTTGGAGTAACATTGATGTCTGATTCAGCATGATATTATGCTGACTTGAATTTAACCCAGGTTTCACCTTAACTGGCTTGCATCTTTGGAAAACTCCTTAGAAGGGGAACATGTTAGAAAGATACTCTAAAATATCAAGAAAACAGAATGT
Organism: Ambystoma mexicanum; assembly: GCF_040938575.1. Lineage (NCBI taxonomy): Eukaryota > Metazoa > Chordata > Amphibia > Caudata > Ambystomatidae > Ambystoma > Ambystoma mexicanum. The sequence continues at coordinate 705,703,973 of NC_090931.1, forward strand.
GTGATTTCCTTCCTTGGGGCAACACTTGTTCTTGACAGAGCCAGGACCTCGAATAATGTAGCCAGTCCCCCACGCTCCCCATTTGGGGATTCAGAATATAGCTTTTCAACGCATCCAGTGGAGCTGGAGGCAAAAAATTCACGGAATGCCCCACGAAGAATAAATATGGGATGTTTAATGAGACCTGGAATGCAGGCAATCCTAGTGTCCCTGCAGGTCCCATAGTCTTCCTGATTCTCAGACATTGTTTTAGTGATTACATCAAATCTGAGGAACATGGGCAGACCGAGTTGCCTCGTCTGCCTACGTGGGGCACTTGTGCCCATTTGAGCTTGCAGTCCATTGACTAAGGCCATGCTAATCCCTATGGCCAGCTGTTCCCACCCACTTCCTGCCCAAAACGAATCCATTCCTGGGATGTCTTTGAGCATGCTTTACTCAAGCCAATAGCACCATATCGCCTGATGCCATCTCAGAGTCAGCACTCTGCCCCATCAGTCAGGCTGCACCAACGGCAAAAGATGTTTTGAGTAAGTGCAGTTCATTACTGCTCGGTCACAACTCTGCTCAAGTAGGTGACTTTGAAATACAGTTGTTGCTTAAAAAAGAAAAGGGGGGGTTGGGGGCTGTGAGGAGTGCTGGTTCATCACACTTTCTCTAGTACTAGAGTTCAAGGTAACCTATTTAAGGAAACATCATGACACTAATTTCTTTATTTTTTCTTATTTTATTGTTCATTTATACAGCGCTTATACAGATGTGGAGTGCTTCAAAGCGCTTCCAGGCAAGAAGGGAACAAGGAAATACAGTAATCACTCTTAGGCCTTGAAGTTGCTGAGTGATTGACAGAAAAACTAGCATACTCGGCCTGACGGCATTTCACCTTGTGCAAGTGCATGAAGTAGTGACCAAGCTAGGGAGAAGGGACACAAAGGGGGGGAGGGGGAGGGGGAACAGGACGGTATGCAGTGATTATCATGAATACCAAAATAACTAATACCATCATAACGAACCTAAAATAATGAATTCCAAAATATTGAGGGGTTTGGAGGGGGGAAAAGTGACTTTGGGGGTGGGGGAAAAGTATTAACAGAAAATTGGGGGCGGGGGTTTGGGACAGAACACCTCCCCAAAAAAACAAAGATAAAGGAATTTGTCATTTGGGTATTCGTTATTATGGTATTCGTTATTATGGTGTTCGTTATAATTACATGTAACCGACAGGACAGACGAACTAACTAGTCCTCGTACATTTAGGTCAGGCATGCGTACAGACGGAGCTGCGAGGAATGGGGGAATGGGGGGAACAAATGAGTCCAGTCCAGCAGGGCCCTGGGTTAAGTGCAGAGAGGTTACCCCGCTCATGGAGCGTGATCTGAAAGTGCAGTAATGCTGAACATAGTGTAGTGGCCTGGAGGCAAGTGCAAATGACTGGCAGGGGTTGCTGGGACCCGTAAGGCTCTGGAGGTGAACCAGGCAACCAGTCAGCAAAAACTGAACAGAGTTAGGCAGGAGAAGGAGGGTGGAGAGAAAATGAACGGAGGTTAGCAGGGGAGAGGGATAGAGAAGGAGGAAGAGAAGAGGAAGGTCTTGAGGAGTTCACAGAACTTAAGGTGCTCCAGCTCAAGACCGAGAGAAGCAGGGAGGCTGTTCCAGAGGGAGACACCTGCAGAGGATAGAGATCTACCCTCAAATCTCTGTTTGTGAAAGTGGCTCACCCGTAGAGAGTTGGAGGAGGACGAGTGGAGGACTCTAGACAGAGAGTATTTAGGAAGAGAGCGTTGTAGATAGTGCAGGCCCCGGCCCAAGAAAGCCTTATGGTTTATGCAGAGGGTCTTGATCTTGATCCTTGCAGCCACGGGGAACTAGTGGAGGGATTTCAGCACCAGAGATGCGGTCCCTGGGCTTGAGGCCAAGGATAAGTCTTGTGGTTCTGTTCTGGATGAGTTGTAGAGGACAGAGAGTAGAGGTAGGAAGATTGAGAAAGAGACAGTTGTAATAGTCCAGCCTAGAGAGAACCAGGGCTTGCGAGGTGGTGAGTCTCTGGGGGAAAGTGAGAAAAAGGCAGAATACCTCTCAGGAGGTGCAGTTGGTAGTGGACATTTTTGGAGAGGTCTGAGATGTGAGAGGAGAAGGAGAGGTGACCCCTAGATTTTTTGCCTCATTGGTAGGTGAGGGCGAAGGGCCCAGGAAGGTCGGCCAGTGTGAGAGTAGGAAAGCGGGAGCAGGAGTCCCAATGAGTACGATCTCTGTCTTACTGGCATTTAGGCAAAGATCGTTAGCAGCAAACCAAGACTGACCTGCAGATAGAGAGTCAGGAATGAGCAAGGAGGAGGAGGCCGAGGGTAGCCTGAAAGAGAGCTGCGTGTCAGCCGCTTAAAACTGAAAGTTAGAGGTAAAGGTAGAGATCCTGTGGGCTAAGGGGGCCATGTAGATATTGAAAAACCAGGGGGATAGATTGGATCCCTGGGGGACACCACAAGTAGAGAGAGTAATAGAGGAGTGAAAAGACCCAAGTTCCACCTGGGAGAGCCGGTCAGAGAGAAAGGAGGTGAGCCACACTAGGGCCTGATCTGTGATGCTCAGGGTAGCACGGAGAAAGGGTGATCAGGATGTTGTGGTTTACCTTATCGAAAGCAGAAGAGAGGTTGAGAAGTATGAGGACAGAGGCAGAGTTAGAGTCAAGATTTGAGAGCAGGTCTTCATGGGTGTTCAGAAGAGCAGTTTCCGTGCCTCTGGATGCTCTAAAGCCAGACTGATGGTTACGGAGACAACCAACAGATTCAGTGTGGAGGGTAAATTGAGTGATAGCAAAACAAAAGAAAGTCAGACTGTGTTTACTTTACTTTATCAGCCAGCATCAGTCATCAATACAAGCAAAGCCTGCTGTGTGCATCCCTCTGTACAATAAGTGTCACACTGACATGAACGCTCCATGCACTATGAAAGAGTCCCTTTGAATAATAACCCTGCACAAGCGATTAGATCTCGGTTGCTGTTCCTGGTCATCTCTCAACCTGCCATCACCCGCTGCGAGCATGTGTGCAGCTGACACACAACTGCATCCGAGAGCCTTCACAAGGCAGCCAGCCGGTCTGGATACAGTGTACCAGTTGCAGTTTAATGTGAAGAAATTGCAATGGAATCCATACACTTCACAAGACGTGAGCAATGTGTTAAGTGAAGGTAATCTAATGGGTTGCAGCAATCAGTAACAAAATGGTGATGGTTGGCTGAGAATGGTTAGGACCCGGAAAGATCGTGGTGGGGGGGCACCAATCTGACAGTTTGCCTACGGTGGCAAAATTCCTGCACCGGCCCTGCAGCCTGCTCGTTCACCTTCTGACTTGGTCCGGCCTCATGCTGCTGCCAAGGACAGACAGCAAGGAAAGACAGCCTTGTGTTGCCAACACATGCTCTCACGTGGCACACAAGCCCTTCAATGGTGCCTGAGGCCTGACCGCAGAATGACCGTCTACATGCATTTCCGTTCTGTTTCAAAAGCCGTATGGATCCTCTTGTTGGTACCAGGCGAATACCGCCACGCGGGTTCTTCCAGAGAGCACGCTGTGTTGCCGTCCACCTCTGCTTCCCACAGCTGATCGGTGCTACGCTTCTGCTCCACACAGCTGATCGACGCTCTTCTACGCCAGACACAGGCACACACACTGCACCAGTCCAACAGCTCCAGTCACCAGGAATTTAAAACACTTCTTGAAAATGCTGAAAAATGAAAACATTGAAATGCTGCTCAGTTGCACTGCCACGGGCAGATGAGCAGCCCTAAGAGATATGTTGCAGCCCCAAACGGTTTTTAATCCTGCCTTAAAGCACCTCACTTTGTTGTTCCTCATCCACCCCGGTTCTTTCTTTCTCCCACGTTTTGATCCTACATCACTCTCTCATTTTAACCTTCTTTGCTTCTTCTATTTACTTCTCCTTTACACTAATGTAGGGGTCTTCCAACCTTTGGCTCTCACGACTGTGAGTACCATTGGCCCTGGCGTAGACAATGGTGAGGGATCATGGGAGTCGTAGTCCAAAGCATCTCACGAGCTGCAGGTTGCAGACCCCTGCCCTAATAACTCCTATAATCCTTGTTGATCGCTTCCCACATTTGCTTGCTTTACCTTCTTTGGGTAGAAACCTACCTCAGCATCACAAACACACCACATCACATTCACACTAACTGAGTCTTTCTATGTTCTAATTTAGCAAGCCGGTATGGCTGAGTTCCAGACGCCTCTGGACATTTTGTTGATATACGTAATACTTTATTATTTTAATGTAGCTTGTAAGAGCTAATAAATGTACTTTTCACAAAAACCAAAAATAGGGCTCTGCTGACCACAATTGTACAATGTTGGCAACAGAACTAGTACTGTGCTAGATGTTGATGGAATATAACGGATTTCATTAAATAATAGTCGTGCTGACACAAAAGCATCGCTGCCCTGCAGCATTGGGCGGCAGAAATCAAATCTGCCAGCAAAATGACACAACTCAGCAACTGCGACACAAACAAAGGACACGTTAGAAACTGCAGCGCGCGGTAAATCCAAGAGCTGGAATGTAAACAGTCCTGTTAGATGCGTCCAATGCCAGCACTGGCTGCAATGTATTTAAGGGCAGACGAATCACCCCCAAAGTACTGCCATTGGAGCCCACCGACCACAACAACATGGAAAAGGTAAGGTCTGGTCTGACTAGGCTGCGGCCCTTACAGGCGGCACGCATTTGATCGTATTTAGATGGGATTTCCAAAAGTTGGGAAACGAGTATGGCTTTGTTTTATGAGCTTCTCATTACCCCGAGAAGTCAGTCATTCAAAAGTGTGATTTAGAATGCAATCTCAAAACCTCCGCTCAAAAATACCGTGGGGAGCAACAAAATGTGTCTCTAGGTTAATTTGAATGTCTACTGAAATGCATAGTAATATAGGTTACAAACAATTTGTTGGTTTTAGTCACAGATTCCAATGCAAACAACTGGTTTCCTCTGTGCCCGGCGATGGTTGCTATCCTACTAGTTTCCAGTAATAAAAGAATGGAGCCTGTGAGCTGTTGCCTTCAGAGGCAGAGATTTGGCCATTTTTGAGCTTGTGAGCTACTTCTTTTTGGAGCATGTCACTTTTCTGAGGGATTTGGTGTCTCCTTTCTGAGCCTGTGTGTTAACTCTTTTGAGACTGTAAGTTGCTGCCTTTTGTCCCTGTGAGCTGTCCCTTTTTGAACCTAGGTACAACCCTCTTACAAGCCTCTGAGACTCGTCACATTCTTAGATAGGGGTAGCTTAGAGTCTCATTCAAAGCGAGTGTGCGGTCCCCTTCTGATCCTGGGGCCTTCACCTTTCTGGGCCTGTGGGCTGTGCCTTTCTTAACCATGGGAGCAACCTTGTTAAATAACCCTTAGTGAGCCTGTGATGTGCCCATTTTGAGCCTGCTAGATTCCGCCATCCGTACCCGTGAGCAGTGCTCAGCCACGCCCGTGAGCTGTTCCATTTTAGCTTGTGATCTGGCCTGTTTTTACGAGCCTCTACGTTGCCTTTTTTTGCGTCTGTGAGCTGGCACTTTGTGGGCCTATGTGCCCCTTTTTGAGCCTGCATGTTGCCCCCGTCTGTACCTGTGAGCAGTCCCCATCCAGGCCTGTGAGCTATACCCTTTTCAGCTTGTAACCAGGTCCTTTCTGAGCCTGGAAGAAGCCCCTTTTTCTAGAAGGATACACACCACCTGGAATGTTTGGGGAGCAGTACTTAATCCAGTTAATCTCACCATCTTCTACCACGTAAGCCTAAGGTTGGCAATGGCAGCTGCCCCAATATCAGAAAAAAAAAATGAGCTGTATGAGATGCCCTCCAACAAACATCCCATGCTAATTATAGTTGTTCAATGACGTCTACTAAACCTTAGTGCATTGCAGGCCCTGCTCTGATCAGTGGCTTGCACATATGAGCACTACCCATTTTGCAAACCATTAAGAAATACAGTTTACCTTGTAGAAACGGTGGCCTGCTTAGTGCAAAATTTGCTTTTGCTTTCCGTGTCATTGCAGAAGAGATCACCGAGTCAGTGAAATTGTCAATAAGGCATTCCGCCAAACTAAATTCAGTCTTGAAGTGTGTGCAAGATTTACAGAATATTTACATGTTATGAAAAGAGCTACATAGGTTGAATTAACTTGAGAATGCGCTATGTTGCATGTCTGCACGCTTCCTTGCTGCATCCATCAGGGAGCATAGAACTTTCATGGGTAGATGAAATAGTTGAGAGTCCATGCCCAGGCAGTCATTTGTCTGTGTGTTACGATTGCTAACAAAGGTGTCGCTTATTGGGAAATTATGATTTTACAGAGACCACCGAAAATGAGAGCAGACGACAATAAACATCGGCCATCAATATGGCACTAATATGTTTGGTGGTCTTCACCGACCGGTAATGGCCAAGGTGCCAATCCCGGGCCGGTGAAGGGCATCAAACACATTATTATTGCTATTAGCATCCCGAGGCAAACCAACGAGTGTGCTAATAGCAACTAAAAAAATAATAATATGCCTGTGCTGCTGGGGAGAGTCAGGATTGCCACGGAAATGGAAGGCAGGGCTCCGCTCTGAGCCCCTCTTCCATCTCCATGGCGGAAACAGGAAGCCAAGCAGTGTGACCCGGGTTTGGAGCAATCTCATTGGCTGACGCACCCAGCAAGGGTGCTAATCAACTGATTTAGACTGAGTGGAGCAATCAGGGGCTGGAATGCTCCATGTCCAGTGCTATACATTAAGTTATGTGGTCTCACCTTTATGTAAAGGGGCAGCAGCTACGCGTGCCCTTTTCCAGGCCTTTTATCATGTAATATATGGAATATAATGTAAATTGGTCTTACACGTCTGTCATTGTGTGAGCCTCTTGGCTCCATGTCCTGTAAGAGAGCGGATGGGAAATAAACTCAAGATGTAAATCCTGTAATTCCTCAAGAGTTTGTGAGTGCAGACAGCAAGAAACCATTCCTGTGTGCTGGTACGTTTCCAGGTAAATTGTGGTAAGGGCACATGGGGTCCACGTTTCCAGAAGCAAGGCCTAGGTCTTGGCATCCTGCTTGTTTTTCTTGCTAATAAGGTCTGTCCTGAGAGCGGGCATGGGTGCAGTGTTGCTGGAGATCTATGTGTGTTTCACGCCCATCGGAGAGGTGTAGGGTTTGGATGGTGTTAGTGTGTCCCGGGACGGCACACTGCCTGGCCTTTACCTACAGTCTGTGAGTAGCTGGTTCATATGTTTGGTACAAGGTGGGCAATAAAATGGTGAGCTATTTAGTGGTGCAAACAAACAAGCCACATATGGCAAGGCACTGCATGGCATATCAACTGGTGAGAAAAGGGGGCAAACATGGCATACACATGCAAACCATGACCTATCCCTGGCTTCAGCTCATCTCCCCCTCTTCCCCTCTCTCTCTCTCTCTCCTTTCTCTCTCTCCACCCTCCTCTCCCCCCCATATGGATACATGGTATGCCATGTGAAACAAAGATATGGGTATTGCAGATGTAGGGCCCTAAATGAGTCGTCTGAAGACCCATAATGAAATGCAAAGGATTCTGGGGACCATGAATGTCACAACTTTTGAAGAAGTAAAGCATGTTTACCTCACATTCTGAGTGTTGTATCCCTGTCATTTGTGAGTAAAAAAGATTATTTAAGCCTTCTGGATACAAGATCCATATTTGCCCCAATGAAGAAAAATACAGATCGATTTTGAATGCTGATACCTTCTAAATAATTTCAATTGCATTAACTATATCACATTTTGTACATTTTCAATGTATTCGTCTGCCACAAGATTACCTTCTTTGAGGATAAAAACTTTGGGGGCCGATCCTTCGAGTGCAGTTGTGACTGCCGGGACCTACAAGCTCACCTCAGTCGCTGCAACTCTATTCAGGTGGACAGGGGCAACTGGATTATCTACGAACGACCCAACTTCCTTGGGTACCAGTATGTACTGATGCCAGGGCAATATCCAGACTTTCAGCACTGGATGGGCTTCAATGACTCCATAAGGTCTTGTCGCTTTGTCTCAATGGTAAGTGCAGAGCTCTGGTTGGAGGGTAGAACTTCCTATGAGCCAGAGTATGACAACGTGATGACCAAGGTCTCTGGTTACATGAAAGTTTGGGTTACATGTCTTTATACCGAAAAGTTTTATAGTGAATGCTCATATATTGAGTATTTTATAACGAAAACGTTTATATTGAATGCACTTTTTTGGGAGGGTTGAGGGGGTCCCCCCCATGAAAACCCCGTTTCCCACCCCTAAAAACCCACCGAACATTTCCCAAAAAATGTAACAATTTCTGCACCCCTAAGTGCATTCAATATTAAGGTTTGATACGAAAGATTCGATAAATGTTTCCTTCGCTATATCATTTTCGATATAAACACTGTATACCGAAAGTTTGCTGCATTTTGTTTTTTGCTGAATGCCAACTTCGAAGAATTTCTTTTGCCTGCTTTTGCTGCTTTCATCTAGAACAGCGGGCGGGGGCACCCCACGCAACCCTCCTTCTGCCCCAACTCTTACCAACACTTACCATCTACCTCTTTATGGTAAAAAAAAGCAGCAAAAAATTGTGGCTAAAACGAATTCGGCACAGTTGTCATTCGCAAAAGGTAGTGTATACCAGGTCTCCTGCTTCAACTCTTGTTTTGAAAAAAGCATTTTAATTACTAATTTCTAAAGATTTTGTATATTTTCCACGCACCAATTAGCAAATCAGTAGTCAAGATAGAACAGGAACATGACACATTTTATCCCCAATCAATATTTCTCTGTAGGAATGAAGTAAACAAGGGCTTGTAATTCTGAGTAGTGCGGTACGTTTCACGGTCTTTGTATCTTGTCTTCTTGTGTTTGTTGTCGCAGCACCAGGGCACGTCTAAAATCAAGATCTTTGAGCGAGAAGACTTTAAAGGCAAGGCTGTGGAATTCACTGACGACTGCCCCTCTGTCTCTGAATGCTATCACCAAAATGACGTCCACTCCTGCAAAGTCCTTGAGGGACATTGGGTCTTCTACGAACTGCCCAACTACCGAGGGCACCAGTACTTCCTGAGACCTGGCGAATACAAGAGATGCACTGACTGGGGGGCCGTGAACTCCCGAGTGGGCTCCTTCAGACGCGTGACAGACTCGCAGTAAAATGGCAACTTAGGTTCAGATGGTATGTTTGCTTGAAACAAAAGGTTTGACAGATCTTTGCCACAGCAAGTGATGCACCCAAGATCTTGGCTTGAGCAGAACATGGTTGTTATATTTGACAGCGGTTTATCATTGAACAGGGTTTGGAAATGTTTCAGTGCCAGACATTAATAATTCCCTTGAAATACCATTGACTAATACGTGAATTCAATTTTAGATTGTTAACAATAACAAACACTGTGGCAGTACTGACTACAAACAACTGAGTTGGCATTGTTTTCAAACATTAAAGAGGAAATAAAAAATTGCATCACAACCAAACATTGCTGTCTTTTATTGCTCTTGCTAGAATCTTGTATTGTGGTTTTGCATGAAAAGATGGTTCATATTCAAAAGAGAGAAACAGCCACTAGTCCAGAGCAGTCAAGGGGAAAATGGACCTACAGGTTTGAAAATATTGAGCACATGTTTGGGGGTTAGATTGGGACACATTGGCGGAACCAATCACCCCCAATAAAGAGGCTTGCAGTTCTCTCTACTCATAGGACCTAAGAACAAATAGCCTACCGACCATTTAGTACAAATCTAAGTCATTTACAACGCAAGGAGAACATGTCAACCAGCGCGATTTGCCACTACCACGTGCAACATTCCCTGTGCAATTATGCACCGTTCCACGCAGTTTATGTAATCCAGCCCTGGCCCCAGATCACAGACTGCAGGGTAATTTTTCTAGTTTTACTTCTTAAATTTTAGCAGTCCTGGGGGACTAAGCTGTGCACCATCAAATATTTACATGGACGTCCCTTCATCTGGTGAGATTTGACCGGTGGTACTGATGTCACCTAATTGGCCAACAATCTAAAAAGAATTGTGGAGACAAAAATAAGCATCTCAGTTTTGCACTGTGTCAAAAAGCCTTTTTGAGAGATATTATGCTATTACAGCGTCAGAAACCTCCTCCATTCATGCACTCTCTGCCCTCTCTCATGTTCCTCTTTAGAATGTCCTTCTCCCCTGTTTGCCTTCAATTCCCGAGCTTCTACCCCCTTTTTCTTGTTTGTTCACTCCCCACCCCACACATACATTTTATTGTTTTTACAAATGATGCTACACATGGAAAACTCTTCCGCCAGCATACACAGCATTTCAGACAATTTAAATAATATGCTCATCAATTTGTAATTCCCAGGGCACATAGGTAATACATATGATCAGCAAACTCAACTGGGAGTTGGCCCGATTGATGTTCAAATGAACAGAAGCTTGACAAATAACACCAAAATTAGCATAAGACAAAATAGCATAAACAGAAGACTCAGAGACTGACAACACGCGGTCAGAGGGGAGAGGCAATGTGGCGGGTCAGAGACTATCATGCACGGGCGGGCTAGGAGGGTAGCTCAGGGGCAACGTCTTTGTCCTTGAAGCAAGACAACGCTATGAAGCTCGTAAAAAAAGGTTAATGAAGTAATGAATTCATGAATGGCCCATACACCTGGATCATGCATCCTCAGGGGTGGGCAAGGCATCTCTCTTGCACACTCTCTTATAGGTCACCAAGGCAATCAGACCATGCAGCTACTGGCCACTAAATGTTCTCTCCTTGTCTTCCATATTTTAACACTTTTTGTTTTGCACAGACCATTGCCCTATGTGTCCAAAGTGTAAAGCGGAACATCAAGGGCTACAATTCTTTTCCTTCCTGACCAGCCCCCCTCTCAATCCTCTGACTCCATTTCGAGAGCCCTACCCCCTGCGACCATTTCATCTCCAATACTATGCATCCGCCTTTTTTTCTCTTTATTCCTGCATACTCTTCTCTCCGCTCCTTCACTTCCACACTCTATCTTCTCACAATTCTCATTTCTCTCAAGCTTTTCCCCCCTTTTCCCGTTTTTAATTTCCTTTGTTCTTACTTCAGCCCCCTCCAGCCCTATCCTCCTCCCCATGTTGCTCTCTGGCCATTCTGGGGTCCTTGTTTTTCATTATCTCTCTTAATTCCTAGATCCTTCTATTTACTACGAAACCTCCATGAACTCATTCTACACCTCCCGCTCCATTCCGAAGCTCTCTTATTTCTCCCTATTTTGCTCTCTCACTCTCTATGACATCACCTCCCTACAAAGGTCATGAATCCTTGGAGGCAGACTCCTTTTGGAGGCTGAGCGGTTCCACTGACATGTATACAGTACTTATTAAATAGTCATATGATCTGATGTCTATTAAAACTGGTGACTGTATAGTTTAGGTTGTCAAAAGCTGTCCCGAATGTACAGCAGAACTGGTGATGGAGAGCCAGTCATTCCCATCTCAGGATAACACTACTTCATTGGATACCTATTGCATCCATCCTGCTCTGAGTGCCTCTCCTCTCCCCTCCCCCAAAATAACCAAACAGGGACATTTCGGATTAAAGGCGGGGTGTTCATATTTTTCTTCATTGTTTTAGTAGTGACTGCTCTCTGAGTATTTGTACCTTCAACACATTTATTACATATGAGCACCTATTGTGCTGATATGGATCTATGTGATAACTGCGACCCCCATAATTCCGAAAGCCGAAAATGAGGACATTCTTTAAGCCCACTTTACACCACATATATCTGCGGGGGGACCCCCACATCACCCCCATATTACTATTATACAATTTACCCCCCAACATATATATGTGGTTTAAGCGTCAGTCTCCTCCTCCCTCCCCTTACTGGTTTGTTCCTCCCCAAAACCCCTCCAGCACTATCTGAAATGTCGTCAGGCCTAATATGATAGTCGCTTGTTTTGTTCCTCCCCTACCTTTCTGCACCCCTCTCCCTCACCTCTTGTTTTTTTTCCGGCTCTACCAGAAATGTCGTCAGGCCTAGTATGAAAGTCGCTTGTTTTGTTCCTCCCCTCCTTTTCTGAACCCCTCTCCCTCACCTTTTGTTTTTCTCCGGATGTTGTCAGGCCTAGTATGGTAGTCGCCTGTCTGTTTCCATTTCCTTCCCACCCTTCCCCCTCCCTTCCTTATCTATGTCTTAGCTCTTGCACTATCTGAAATGTCATCAGGCCGAGTATGATAGTTAATTTCACATCCTTACTGTTCATGGCCTGTAAGAATGTCATTGTTTTTTCCCTTGTTCCCTCCCTTGCCTTGAAGCGCTTTGAAACACACTGTGTATAGGCGCTATATAAATAAACTATCATATCATATCAATTATGAGATGACATTTTAGGGCCATTTCCGCTGATATGAGGCCATGTGACCTCTTTCAGATGTAACCTGCGTCTTACTCCTGTGTGAGACAGCTTTGCTCCAGGCATGCCTTTATGTAGGAACTGGCTCGAAAAACCTGCCACATTGATTTAGGGTGCTGCCTCAGCGTGTGGCAGTGCCCTCTGCCTTCTCGCTAGAAGGGAGCCACAAAGGTCTTTTATGGAGTCCATTCAAGGCAATGGAACACACCTCAGACATCTATCCTTGGACATTGTGTACTGGCTATTCGCCCCATCATTTTTGTAAAATGTGCCCTGTCATGAACCAAATAGACACCATAATGAAAACAGAAGATTTACTTTTTTTAAATGTGTTGTTGTTTTGAGAAGTGCGAAATCAAAAACAGGTAGTACAAAAGTGCATGAAAAGTGAAAAACAGATGGTATAGGAGCGAGGAATATATAATACAAGAGTATTGGTAGTGCAGTAATCAATTAATTGTAGGTAAGTGTGCAAACCTTTTACTTGTAGATAGTACTTACAGAATACTTGTGATGTACTAATTATGAGTGTTCACAAAGTACATAAATGTCTAAAATTGAATGCAATATGACATTATGAAGTACCTTCCCTAACACATTCTTTTTCTTTATCACAGATAATGAAACAAAGATTTCTCCTGCATTTCTACATGCAATAAAGACAATATGTGCCCACACAGCCACAATATTCAAATCTGCCATTGCCACTTCAGCAGTATTCAATCACTGAGTTCAATAAAGATGTACAGTGCCTCAGCAATATATACACTGAGTATTATTGGTGGCATGTTTCTTTGTAATCAGCAAATTGCATTTCTATACACATTTGTGCAATCCATATGCAAATGTCACATTCTTGAGTGCATGGCCGCATTATGCTGAAGTGGTTGTGGCCAGGCCCTAGACTCTTGGATGTATGGCCTACGGCCTATGGCCATGCACCCAAGAGTCTAGGGCCTGGCCACAACCATCACAGCATAATACAGCCATGCACCCAAAAATCTGCCCAGTGACCAAAACCCCCGGGGCAGTCCAATAAGCCAGTTGCCACACACCCTGTCCACTTCTGTACACATACTATTGCACTACTTGCAACCACTGCACAGACTCTCCTGCCATGCACCCAATACTCTAATAGGTTTTTTTAGGGCCCACTAGCCATTGCCTGTGGCCATAGCTAGTGGCCACAGCCTCCTGCCTTGGCCCCTGTACATGTTCCACCAAAAGATTTCTTTGGTTCCCCACTAGCCAAGGCCTTCAGCCATTGCCAGTGGCCATGGACTTCAGCCATAGCCCTTGTAAATGTTGCACCAATAGCTTTCATTGGGGTCCCCTAGCCATGGCAAGTGGACATGGTCTTTGGCCAAGGTCACTGTACATATTGCACCAATAGTTTTCTTTGGGGCCCACTAGCAGATGGCCTTTGGCTGAGGCCATGGCCACAGTACATGTTGCACCAATAGCTTCCTTTGGGCCCACTCGGTATAAACTGTATTTTGGCAATGAACTACTCATGCACACGGTATTCCCCTGGTATTCCTGTAATAATGCAAACATGCTTCAAATAAAACAAACTCTTCCATGCTCTCACAGGCACTCATCAAGTGCCACCCTCCTCTTTCCATGGCCCCCAGTCCTCCAAGTGACTTTTTCCATCCCCCACCTTCTCCCATTTCCCTCTTTCATTATTTGGTTCATGTGACGCATTTTCTTTTCTGAGCGCATCTTCCATTATTTCCAGAGGAATCTTTGAGATTCCACTGGTAATCTGAAAATGTTCGAACTGTAACTGGCTCCCCAAACCACCCCAACTTTCCACTTTCACATGCTATTATCCCCCCCAACCTCTAGCCTGATGCAATTTCACCCCTTTTCCTCATCCAAATTGCTTTTTTTCTACTTTTCATTTTCGCATTCCCCTGTGTTACCGCTGTAATCACTCGCATTGAGCAAAAAATAAAAATGTCATGTTTTCATTGTTGAAGACTCTCTGCTGCAAAGCACCAAGGGTTATATTGTTATATTGTTGGGAGAAGGGGGCACCACCTTCCCTGTCAAATATTTTAAAACCTACTGGACGGAATAACCCCATCTGTCTCGGAAATTAAGTCAACATTCATACCAAAGTTGTTTCAAATTTGGTCCAATTCCGTCTGCTCGTTTTTGCACTTCAGCTTGATAACATTTTGAATTTTTCTCCATGTGAAAATGAATGGGAGTAGTCTGAAAAGAGCTTTTTTTTGCTTTCTTAATAATTATTTAATTTCTTTCCAAATCTTTCCCTTAATTTTCAGTCGGGGGAAGAGGGGAGGGGTGCATGACAAACATTTAGTTTGGAACATATCATGCAAATCCATCCACTGAGTCAAAAGTTATTGACAATAGCATTTTTTACAGATTTCCTGTGGCTCATGTTACTCACCTTAGCTATAAGGTGGCAATATATTACAGGGCACCATATAGTGTAGTTGAGTGGGACTCCCATAGTAAACCCCCCAAAAATTATTTTCGAATAACTATGACTCGTGCAACGGATTTGGCTGAAATTCTGCAGCCAATTAGGGACGTGCGGCCCCTCGCTGCAGACTGCAAAATATGGGAATGCTCTGTTAAAAAATAAAAAGTTAAGAAAAAAAGAAAAAGAAAAAAGTTGCGGTCTACTCCCCATTCATTTCCCCATAGACAAAAAAGGTAATTTTTTGCTGCATTGCACAGCCCAAACGGAAAAGGGGGTGCCTCCTTCTCCAAAGTAGACATATCTCAGGTAAATTGCCAAGAAACCGGGTGTTTATAAATGAAACAGCGCCATCTTTTTTTTCTTGATGGGAGATAGCTGCGGATATAGCCGAGGATATAGGAAAATTAAATGCCGGAGAAAAGCCATTTGCAGGTAAAAAAACAATCAAATGCCATGAGGCTAGAGGTGGTGGGAGGCAAGAGAACACCAAGTGAAATCTGGGAGTTGGAGGGTGTCTAGGGAGTGAGTTTGCAACACAAAGCATTTCTGTAACTTTGGCTATAGCCGCAAATAGCCGGCATCTCACAGCAAACTGTATCACAGAAATACTGTTTGTTGTGGGGAGAGAGGGCAGGGGAGGTGAGGAGGCCATCTCTGGAGTGGGTGGAGATGGCACAGATGAAGGGGTCACTTGGTGGCGGCCTGGGGGGCAAAAAAGCATTACACTGGAAATAGGCATCCGGGACTCCCATCCATGCAGTAACCGGGACCAGCCGTGCTTGGCTTCAAAGCGAGGACGGTGCCAGCCCCTTCAGGACATGTTACCTAGTAAATACACACAAGTTACAAGACCACTTGACCGCTTTGAGCAACATGGCCTGAGTGAGCCAGCCCTTTCGTTGCTTGAAGCTAAGCAGGGTCAGCCCTGGTTACTGCACTGATGGAAGACCTGGATGCCTAGTTTATTATGGACTAAAGATAGCTGTGGGTATAATAATAACTGAGGGTATTTGTAGTTTATAGCTGTGGTTGAGAAAAAAAATTGTATATATTTTCACAGCTACAGGGTGAGAAATCATGAAACACCACTGGATAGGCATACAGGACTCCCATCAATGCAGAAACCAGAAATGACCCTGCTTAGCTTCAAATAAAGGAAGGGGCCAGGCCACTCAGTCCATGTTTCCTAATAAATTAGCACACGTTACAAGACCAGTTAGAGCAACATGGCATGAGGGGACGGCCCCTTCCCCGTTTTGAAGCTAAGCAGGTTCGGTCCTGGTTACTGCACAGATGGGACACAGCCCTGGATGCAATTATATGATATGAGATTGCATTTATAACGTGCCTATACACAAGTGTTTCAAGGCGCGACGAGGCAAGGGAGGGAGAACAGAGGGAAGGCAGACACTGATCTTGCTAGGCCAGGTGACATTGAGATCGCGCAAGTGCGGGCGAAGGGAGAAGGGCAGAAGTGCGGGGGGTAAGAGGGAGGGAGCAGTGCAGTGCATAGGGTAAACAGTAAAATAAATAAAGGCAATAAATACAAGTGAGGCCAGCTGGTGTTTTCTTAGTTTTAAATATCTCAAAACACACTAAGAAAACACACAGCATCTGCATATATTTATTGTATTATTGTAAACCTTGCTACTGTCAGTCTTTAAAACACCACGGCTATTGGTCTGATAGTGTTTTAAAATGGACAGTGGGCACAGCAGCAGGCGTGCCTACTGGCAATGGCCAAAGGCCATGGCTAGAGGTCTGTTCGTTTTCTAAAATAGGGCATGCCCACTGGCTATGGGCACTGGTGCGGAAATAATCTATGGAATAACAAAGCCCTTGAAATTCAAATAAAATCTTTAGTTGCAGGGACGTTAAAGTACGTAAAACAACAATATCCCTGAAATTCAGCTAATGCAACCTTAACTTCACACCCTCAGTTGTGACCTATAACCACAATGATGTCATCACAGATGACATCCCTGAAGGCCAATGTCATCCTTGTGGTCATAGGCTGTACAACAGGGGGTGCACATTTAAGGTGGCTTTAGCTGGGTTTCAGGGTTTTTGTTTGCACCGTAACGTCCCTGCAACTACATTGTTTTTCTTGAATATATATATATATATATATATGTATATATATATATATATATATATATATATATATATATATATATATATACATATATTTATATTATGTTAGCAGAACTTAATAAAAGCGCACGTACACCGTTGGCATCATGGCGCTAAGGCATAAGGAGGTTTTAAACGAGAGAAAAGTTAAAATAGAAGAGTTTTTAGTTTCCGTCGAAAACAGACGTGATCAGTGGTGCTCCGTAAAGCAGGAGGGAGGTTGTTCTAGGCGTTAGCGGCCACAATGGAGAAAGCACAACCCCCTAGCCGAGTCCGCCTAAATTGTTACTGCTATAAGACGGGCTGACTGGGAATGCAGGGGTAGGAGAATAATGAACAAATTTAGCCATAGTCAGTTCTGTTTTTTCTTGTCCCTGGTGTATGTCTCACTTTTTTCACTCTCAAACATTGCTCTCTTCTTTGTGCTATTGTAACAGCACCCTTCATGGGAATGCCTCCACCATCTGTAAATGTGTTATAGCAAGTCATTTCAGTTTGAAATTGACATCCCAGTTCTTCAAATACATACAAATGCAAATAAATACACAATTAATAGTGCTGCTATTAACAATTTATCAAACTAACCTCATCGAGTATAGTGTCTGTTTCCCACAACAGTTTTAGTGCCTCTGCCTCAGATTCAATGGCTAAAGGGCACCCTAGAGGAGCCATGGGAGAGCCCCTCATTGATGCCCCGTGCTTACTGGAGAAAGTGAGATACTTTATCTTAATCTTTATGCGGGGAGAGTGAAGAATAAGTTGGTTTTATTCACAGGATGGTTCCGTAAATTTGTAAGATTATACATTTTAGTATTTCTTTATTGCGTGTGCCTCTGGTTATCGTTATTATGGGTATTTCACAAATAGAGCTCATTAAAAACCCAACTGGCCTGGGTCAGCCGACTGTCATAACATAAAAGCACTTGTATCCATACACTACGTTTATAATGGGTTATCATAGGTACAGGGGGTCAGAATTCTTGTACGAATGGCTCTTCAATTAATATTAAAAAAAGAAAAAGAGGTCTGTGAACAATTAAAAATCGCTGGACAACCGTCATACCTCTTCTGTGAGTCCCACTGGAAATTACAAATGGGAACGGTTTGTAGCACAGGGTGGGGACAGAGAATACTGAATTGTGCCGAAAAGGGATATTGTGAAAATGTTTGTTTTTCTATTCACCGATTCCAAACCCGATCCATTTCATTCAGTCATACACCCAATGCATTGGCATCTGTGGTTTCATGAAGACTTTATTTCTCTCCATCCATTTGAGTCATTTCATTTCCAGTGGCTTTCATAAGGTAGACATGAGTGTCATAAACACTCAACTAGTCCCTTTTTTTTTTCTATTTGTCTATACTTTTTTTCTTAGCAATGGGATCCGATTAGGCTCATCAGTCTTTGCCCTTATGGATGTGTAACCCTCATCTCCTGTTGTTACCCTGTGCTCTAGCATTATTGAAGTGTGAGGAACTTCAACTGTCACAATCAGTGGCTACTGGTAACTCATTAGCTGATCATCCAGCTTTAACTGCAGCCTTAGAAGACTTCCTGGATCTGAAAAATGTTGTTATCTGTATTTGAGTGGGACAATCACTGATTGCAACTCTTCCTCACCTGGATGTGCTGCAGGATCTATAACCAGAACAAGAAAGGGAACATTGGCCTAGCACTTATGATATAGCCACTGGGTTGTGCCCAGATGCCTTCTTCCTTAACTCAGCAGACTGCCCCCTTCAGTGACCCATTCTGGTAAAGTGTCTATGATCCTCATTGTCAATAAAGACTGGGTTGCACCCTATTTTTCCACTGCTGCATAGAACTACTTTGCTAACTGCCTGGTATCTTTGGCCCCAGTACTGGAGAAACCATTTTTAAATGTGCCGATGGACTTCAGTCAGTTACTTAAACATGTTAACTTTGAATTCTGTTTAATTGTTTTGCATATGTGTTCTGTGGAAGCTAACCCACATGTTAAGCTTTGTCACCTTTACGAATAAACTTCTCATTGAATGTATTTCTTGAGTTGGTCTTCCCGCAGATTTAGACAGTGACAGAGTTATGCCTTTTACTGCCAGCCTATGAATATTTTTCGCCATTTCTATTGAGTTTATCATAACCAATCTAGTCAAGCATTAGAACACTGCAATGCTGAAATCAAGAACAGATTGTCTAAGTGACTGGCCGTAAAAGGCCTGGGACCCTACTGTTGCTTTACTGGATATTCAAAATAATATAAACAGAAAGCAAAGATTGTCAGCGTATGAAATCCTGACTGGGTGCCTTATGTGCATGGCTACAACTCTACTTTGAGATAAAACAGACAGAATTTGCATTTGGAAAATTATGCTGTTTTAAACTACTGTACGTTTCTTGTGAAGGATGTCCACAGGTCAAAGGCTGTGAGAACCTGCTGACAATAACTGGCACTGCACTGCCATTTCCTTTGAAATTAGTGCTGCAAAACCATTGGCAGGGCCTGTGCCCTATCTTCCTCACCACACTTAGACGTCAAATGTGAATGGCATCCAACATGGGCCCATGCTTCAACTGCAGAAAGGTGCAGCCTCGTTCTGAAGCATCACAGTTGACTACGGCAACTCCAGAGACACCTCCTTTGCTCACTTCCAAAGAGATTGCACCATCAAGATCATATGCACCTGAATCTGCCCTTCTATGTAATTCTTGTGTGACAAATGCCACAACTTTGACACCTGTTCAGAGTAGTGGTGCTGTTTCAGTGCAGGCTTCATTGACAGCTTCAGTTGACAGAGCAGTCTCATCACTGGTAAGTGCTGATGCAAGAGGAGATCAAGAGCAGAAGCAGTCTACTTTAGCTCTCTGAAAGCCCTTCTACTTTTCAGTGCCAGTATCACTTCTGTCCACGGAGAGGATGTAGTTGCATTGAATAACCCACAGCTAAGGCACTATGCTAACATTTAAGCAGGTCAACGTGAGAAATGGCAGATGAAGATACAGAGGGTGAGGTACGGAATACAGAATGTGTAAGGAGAATGTGGAATCTGGTAGGTTGAGGTTGAGAGTTATGTTATGAGCAGTTGGAAGGAGGAAGTGTATCAGACCGTTGGGGCATGAATAGATCTGTAGATATATGTAATAAAATAACTACAATCAATGTGTTGGAGAATCTTTCAATGGCGACGAGGATAAAAGAATTCAGTAAATACCACAGCAGCCCCACAGAGTAGCCGTGGGGCCATACCCTCGGTTCTTGCACTTTGCTTTGTGGAGGGTCTCAAGAAAGAAGAAAACAATGCAGAACACAGAGGGTCCATCAGAAGACAAAAAGTAACCAGCACCAATCTTCTGCAACTGTGTGAATGTAAGAAAGGAGCACTGTACAATATGTGCATTGAAGCGGCACTCAAAAGTAAACAAAGCCCAGCTCTGATCAAGTAGCACGCGCATTTTTAAGAAATTCAAATAGCATGTGCATGTTCAATCAAGGCACTCTTAAGCAATAACATGTGCACTGCAAGTACTGTGAGAGGTCCAATTGACCTTATTTAGCAGCAAGTGAGCACGTGTATACTTCAGGAACAAACAGAACAGCCTCCTGTAATAGCAATTGTTTTTGTTTGAACTGTTACCTAGTAAATACACAAAGCGATAGAATGTGTTCCAAGACAAAGTAGAACTTGCCTTCATCACAAAGGCTAATGTGAAGCCATTTCATGAAAGAAAGTACTGATAACAAGTCAATCTTTATGACTCAGACTGCAGAGGTAGTTACTCTTTTATATGTCACAAAGTGTTATCAAGTCAATCTTCAGACTGCAGAAGGAATTCGTATATTGCTATGTCACAAAGGTTTGTGCAAAGAACAGCTCAACAATCCAAATGAGATGACGCAGTTAAATTATGCTGACAAAGGAAAAGAAATTTGATATCTGTAACATAACTAGGAATCCTGTGACAAAGGAAAAGCGAACAGGCAAGAATAGTTAGTCTTGGTGACTGAGGAATTAAAACAAAAAAGTGTTAACAACATTTAAGAAAATCCAAACCTTACTATGGCTGCACAAGGAGTACCTCGTCCCAACTATTTTTTGAAAACCCACGGCGAACCTAATATACCATGGAGAAGATGGAAAAAGAGATTTTACCATTATGTGTGAGCAGTGCATGGTGTGGATTTATCTGGTGAAAAAAAAATGTCTTCTGCATTGCCTTGGCAATTATGGCCAAGAACAATTTGAAAATCTACCTCCATTGTCTGATGAGGTGTCCACAAACGTATCAGAGTACAAAACATGCATACAAATGTTAGATAAATATTATGAAAAATGTATAAGCATTGTTTTGGAAACAGAAAGCAGGAAAAAGAAGAGTCTGTAGAACAATTTCCATAATTATAAATTTTATTTTCATAATAACAAATAAGAACAAAATATGGCATTAATCTATTAATCAAGCATATAGCTAACCAACGTCAAAACATATTAAACAGGTCATCATAAACTAGTTCTAATTATCACATATAAGAGAAAAACTAGAGGTGCATGAAAGGAAGAAAAGAAGAAAAAAAGGAAGAAAGGAAAAAGAAAGAAAACATTGAAACCAAAGACCGAAGATCACATATGCAATAAACAATGCAACAGATATGAGAATATTACAAAACCATTTCATAAAATTATAAGCAAGTAATCATAACAGTAATATTCAAAGCTAGGGATGCATCGCTCCTAAATTAAAGTTCAAATTCATCCATAGAAATCAAGAAAACAGCTCCAAATGTCCCAGAATTTGTCAATCTCATCTGTATTTTTGAAAATTGCTTTTTCATATGTTGAAACAGTAAGAATATCCTCAACCGAATCATCAATATTAAAGGAATTGTTCGATTTCCAGGACCTCAATATGAAGGTTTTAGCAACCGTGCATGTGCGCAGCAATCAAACTTTCTTACCAAAGTCAATGTCATCCAGCAAAGAGACATCGCCTAATATCAGTAATGAAGCATTCATGGGGATCGCAATGCTTAAGACCAAACTTAACCTCTCACAAACCTTTTCCCAGAATTGCTTGGTTTTAGGACAGGACCAAATCATGTGACTAAGAGATCCTCTTGAGCACTTACACTTCCAGCAAAGATTATTGTCCAAAAGTTGCCTTCAGAACAGCTTCTCTGGCGTCCAATAGCCCTAAACAACTTTGTTTGAGAGGCTCTAAGGCCCCAATCCAAAATCACCAGACGAGCGTTCTCACAGCACCTCTGCCAACATCTGAAGTTCACATCCTCTCCCAATTCCTCTGCCCAAGTCGCCGGTAACCCCGGATCACCTTTCCGAGTAGCTTTTAAGAATCCAATAATGGTAGAAGCACGGTGTGATGCACTCAAGCATCTCATTAGAGCTGCCCAGGCGGGACTCTGAACAGTCAATTGCGGCACCTCAACACAAGCTGAAATAATCATCTTCAATTTCCTACATTCAGCAAACAAGCATTCTGCCATGTCATACATCTGGCCAAGCTGAGTGTATGTTAACCAACTGTCTCCCTCAAACAAATCTCCAATGTATTTCGAAAGCTCTCACCAGCAGTCTTGTAAGAACGAAGTGAGAGCGCTGATCTTTTTTGATTTTCTCCTCTGCGTAGTTAGCAGCGCCTTCGGTTCCAACTGGGAAACCGCACTCCATTCCCAAGAGAAGAGGTCAGAATATTCAGACTGTACATCGCCAGAGTCAACAATTCTGCACAAGTGCCGTGTGCAAAACGATAAATGATAGTCTAAGAAATTAGGCAGGTTCATTCCCCCCAATTTCAATGGGAGCTGAAGTTTCCAAATTGCGAGCCTCTGAGGTTTCCCATTCCAAATAAAGTTCTGCATAATCCTATTGACCTCTTTAAAGATGCTGCCTGGTATCTTAATAGGGAGCATGCTTAAGAAGTAATTTATCTGAGGAGCCAGGTTCATTTTCAAACAGTTGATTCTGCCCCAGGTTGACAACTTCAAAAGACTCCACCTAACCAAATACGATTTGAGATTCGGAAGGATCCATGCAAAATTAATGGCTGGCAACTTCACTATGTCCGCTCCAATCCATATGCCACGGTACTTCAACTTTTCAGCACACCACCTGAATTGAAATTGAGCACACGCATGTCGTTGACACAACCCATTAACTGGTAGGATCTCGGATTTACTCCAATTAATCTTATATCCTGATATCAAGAAAAATGAATGAATATCTCGCATCAAATAAGAGATACCAACAGCAGGGTCTTGAAGGGCAATCAATAAATTGTCTGCATAGAACCAAATCAAGTTATTCTGACCATTTCCAATTACAGGCTGAAGGTGTACATCCGCCCGCAAACTTACTGCAAGTGGTTCCATAGACAAAATGAACAGGAGGGGTGAAAGCGGACAGCCCTGCCTCGATCCACGATGAGGTTCAAAAGGATCAGAAATAAGACCATTCGTCAGCACACTAGCAGAAGGGTTGTTGTACAACAGCTTAACCCAACGTTGGAATTGTTGCCCAAAATTAATTTTTCCCAGGCATGCAAACAAAACATTCCATTCAACACGATCAAATGCCTTTTCAGCATCTAGGGAAAGGACCGCACTGGCAATAGGTTGATTATGCCCCTTCTCAATGGTCAACAGCAGGCGTCTCATGTTGTCCGCCACCGCTCTGCCAGAGACAAAACCTACTTGTTTTTCATGCATTAAAGTTGGAATGACCTTACCCAGTTGAATAGCCAGGATTTTGGCCAAAATTTAGCAGTCACAATTTATCAGACTGATCGGCCGATAACTTTCGCCCCTGGTCGCAGATCGGTCCTTTCTCAACACCGTAATCAATGCATGTCTCATAGTATCAGGTAGAGAACCAGACTCAAAGGCCTCATTAAAAACATCACACAAAAGCTGTATTGCAGTATCAGGGAGGGCTTTGTAAAATGCATTAGGTAGTCCATCAATGCCAGGCGAGTTACCTACAGTCATCTTTGAGATTGCATGTTGAATATCATCTACTGCCATCTTCCCCTCCAGGCTTGCCACCTCATCCGCTGCCAGACGAGAGAGAACGTGCGAGTCAAGGAAGTTTTCAATATCTGCATTTTCACAGGACAGTTCAGAGTTAAAGTTTTTCATAGAATACACGGAATAAATTGTTAATACCTCTTTGCTACAACTCCAATGTATTATCAAGGCCTCTGATTGTGGTAATAAAGCGATCACTTTCAACCACCTTCAGCCTATGCACCAGTAACTTCCCTGCTTTCTCACCATTCTCAAAATAATTAATCTTTTGACTGAACAGCGCATAGTCAACTTGGCTAGAGATGAGTTTGTTCAGTTCATACTTAGTTTTTCGCAGTTCATTTTTTGTGTTTTCATCTTTGCTTGCTGCAAATAAAACAACTAGGCGCTTTGCCTCAGAAGAGAGTCTCTGAATTTCCTTTATTCTCAATTTTCTCAATTTGCCAGTTTTTGAGATCAATACCCTCCGAGCAAAGCATTTCAGCGCTTCCCAGACTGTTGACATTCTAACATCAGCAGTTTTATTAATTTGGATGACGCTATCAATTTCCTCCGCCACTTCCTGCCTGACTTGGTCATTTTTCAGCATATAAGAATTCATTCTCCATCTCAAAGATTCAACCAAAGAGTGCTGCAATGACAACCGAAATGAAACAGGTGCGTGGTCTGACAAGGCAATGAGTCCAATAGCTTTATCATAGCAGCTCGAAGTCACCCGTCCAGATGTCAAGAAGAAATCAATCCAAGAATATGTATCATGACACTGAGAATGGAAGCTATAATCCCCGTCTGACGGGTGCTCCATTCTCCATATGTCAGCCAGGTTAAATTCCTTTATTAAACTTTCCAAAGACCGTTTACATTTAGTTGGAGTTCTAGTACAATCCCCATTTGATCGGTCCAATGCTGAGTCCATCACCTGATTGAAATCTCCTCCAATTATAATTGAATCAATTTTGAAACTCTGAATCAACTGAGCCATCTCATGGAAGAATAAAGGATCATCCAAATTTGGTCCATATATATTACACAGGAGAATGTCCACACCTTGAATCTTGACCAACACACAAATGACCCTTCCTTCTTTGTCTCCTTTGCTTGCAATGACTGATAAAGGCAGATTCTTTTTAATAAGTATTGAAACACCTCTTCTGCTGGATGAGTGAGTAGAAAAAAGAAAGTATCCCCTACCCAGCCCCTCTTTAATTATTCAGCCTCAGGATCTTCCAAATGCGTCTCTTGGAGGAAGGCAACATCGCATGAGTTTGAACATAGATGAGACAATATTTTGGTCCTTTTCACTACATTATTAAGTCCATTAACATTCCATGAGATGACATTCAGATGGTTCACCATATTCGTGCCCATAGTACAGTTCTTACTTTGGTTCATTATACAACATATGTAATCACAGTCGAAAAATAGGACCGGTAGAAAGAACAGAAGAGAGAAAGGATAGAAGATAGAGCACACTCCCCAATAGGGCATTAAATTACAAGAAATATATCCGTAACAGTTACAAGTAGATGGCTCACTGCAGAGATGATGCAGCAGCAAGGCAACAAGCAGGTAGAACTTCTCTACAAGCACTAAACTTCCAAGAAGACACCAAACTCAAATTCCCATCCCCACCCTAAATTTACTTCAAAAGCATACCCTAAAACGTAAAAATAACAAAGCCAACTATTCACATTCACAACCAAAAATCTGGAACAATCATCTTGGACAGTAATACCACCAGAATACCCCCTTAGATCCACAACCTAAATTCCAGGAGAGTAAAACCGGAATGTTCGCCCAGCAACTACTCGCAATATGTTGGGTGTAACTACCCAGTTGCCCATATATACTGCATCATAAACACACATATGAGAGCAGTCACGCACATTGTAATAAGGGACACTAGATGTCTTAATGCGGTCTATGGCAAATTCTGAATGGTAACTAACACAAACACAACCACAATCCCCCACACGCCCTTAGGAGCCAATCCACCCCCACCAGCGAACGTCACAGCATAAACCCTCATAACAATCCAAAAAACTACCATCCACACAGTTTAAAGGAACCACATTGACCAAAAACACAACATGAATTATCCCATTTCCAATCTCACGACACATGCATCCATCGTATTAACAAACAATACCAAAATCCACCTCTCCACAAGAAACCAGGAACATGGTAATTCATCTAGAACAAAGAGAAAAACTGCAGAAATTAGCACGTCTGAGCACTCAAAACGATTCCCACAACCGGCGACTAATCCACTGCCTTTGTTAATGCGAAGGGGCATCAACACAGGAGACTGTTATGCTTCATGCGTTCACTTTCCTTATCATATACTCCACCTACACATCGGTCCGTGATATAGTGCCTGAAAATACGCTTACCCCTTGTGTGTATGCCTGGCACAGCGCGGATTGAGGAAAAACATGGGGGAAAAAAAATATCTATAAGATTGCAGTGGGCAGCAATCTGAGCACAAAGACAGGCATGGAGATCCCCCCACAGGTAAAACAATGCACCCAAACTACAAGCATATTACATCCATGTCACTAGAATCCTTTTAAAAACAATTTTTCAATAGCTGCATTAGTAGTCACGTAGCGAATTTGTTACCTATAAACTGTATTTCACTTCGCATCATAAAATACTGATCTATGCATTCTTGTAGTCAGCATACTTATAATCATAGACCGTGTGTGAACCCAGCACAGAAAGACAAATAATTCAACAACTGACCATATCGGTCATTCAAAAAAAACAAAAAAAAACAAACATAAACACATGAGTAGAACAGTGGGTACAATACAGATATGATACATAAACTACGACAGCCGGCATGCAAGATCAAGGGAGAGACCATGGAACTGGCACAATCTAAAGAAGCCTGGGAGAGGGGGCAGTTCCTGAGGTGAGGAGATCGGTCTGGGGAGGGAGCAACCTCTGGAAGAGAGGGCAGCGTCCGGGGAGAGGCGTAGCTTCTGGGAAGAGGGGGCATTGGTGGGGGTGCAGTGTACGGGGAGAGCTTGCAGAATCCTGTGGAGAAGGTGCAACTTCTGGCGAGCGGGCAGCATCTGGGTAGAGGGGACAGTGCCTGAGGGTAGTATGGGGAGAAGTGACAGTGTGTGTGGTGAAGCTCGAGCATATAGAAGGTGCAATATGGGGGCAGTACATGCACACGGAGAAAGGTATAGCATCTTGCGAGAGAGAACAGTATATGCGGAAAGGGGACACGGGGAGAAACAGAAAACCAGCCTGAAACCTCCCGGACTGGCCAACAAAGGTATCCGGACAATGTAGCAACAAATCCGTACCATCCCGTACCATCCGAAGGCATGCCATTATTACGCAACATCCACATCCTGCTCAACGTCACCCAACGCTACGTAACGTGATGACACAGCCAACAGGTCCCTTACTCTAACACGGCCTCAAGCACCGTGAATGGAAAAACAAACCTCGCACAACAGTTTAACTGAAACATTTCAAATTCCAGAAAATAACAATGAATAAAATGAATTCGCCGAAATTGATAAAGATTTAGAAATCTTAGCAAAAGAACAGTGAGCCAGAAATAAAAACAATAATAACAATTATGAACATAGAGGCAAACAATCATGAAGTTGTTGCTTGTGGAGCCAGACAAGGGTAATTTCCAAGCCAGGCACAAACCTGTTCAGGGGCTTCTGTACGTTTCACACCTTCCGGTAAAAAAAAAGTTTCAAAACAGCAGCCTTCAGGAATGAAGTTTTAATAACACGTTCCTTAGCCATGCGCTTGGCCTCCCAAAATGCTTTTCTTATCAGGACCACTTCCCTTGGAAAGTCAGGCTAAATGTCAAATGGGACTCCATCCCAAAATAAAGAAACCTGTGTCCTTGCAATACGCAGTATGTCCTCCTTCATACTGGTTTTCACAAATTTCACAATAATTTGCCTTGGCTTCCCAGAGTCCAATTTCCCAGCTCTAAAGACCATATCCAAATCTTTCAACTGCACATCACTTCCTGGTAAACACATTTTGAAAATATTCGTAACGAAAATGAACAAAATTAGACCCAGGTTGCTCCTTAACACCAAACAAGCGCAAGTTGTTATTTCTGGTCTGAATTTCCAAGTTCATGTTTGTCAGTTGGAGCCTCGCCATCCCTTCCTGCAATTCTTGGTAGGCTCTGTAGCTTCCTGAGGCTTCCCTTTGCAAGCCAGCAGTCCTCCCCTCAACATCCTTCATGCGGGTTGCCAGACCATTGACTGCCCCAGACAAGTAATTTAAAGTTGTTTTCACTTCAATCATATCACTGGCTACCTGCTTAAGCAGTTTCAAAATGTCAGCACTGCTTGGTGTGTCATCATCAATATCCTCCGCAACCTGTTTAGACTTCTTGGGGAGGGGATTGTCCACAGGTTCTTTCTTCTTCTTTCCAGACATTTCCAGCCAATATCAGCAGGTTTCACACGGTTGCCCGGGTGGGGAACAGGAGCTGCTGCCTCAAGCTGCAACTCTGAGGCCATTCTAGAATCCCTGTAGAACAATTTATCACAGCACTAAGAGGTCTAGCATCATCTTGTGACTTTGGAAATACATTAAATGAAAGGCGAAGAGACCAATTCATGCATGAATGCAGTAACGAAAAAGTAAGAGAAGCGCTGTGGGCTAAAAGTAATAAGAGTAGCGAAGGAAGTCGAACACACACAAAAGTTTCAAGGAATTGGAAAAAAGAGCTGAACTTAATGAAAAGAAGATAGAAGAAACACAGATATTGGAAATATCAGCAGTACAAGGTAGAAAAGTTGGAAAAAAAAACTTTCAGAAGAGAAAGCAGAAAAAAGTACAAGGAGAAAAAGGAAGAAAGTGAAAGGAAAAAATGCTTTCGATGTGACAGTCTCACTCATTTTGCGAGCAGCGATAAGTGTCCTGCTCTCAAGGCAACATGCAAAAGATGCAATAGAAAAAAACATTTCTCATCATGTTGTAGAACAAGAAGTGAAAACCTATGTGAAGTAATGGAGGACTGCAAGTGTCCCATTGACATACATTCAGATGATAATCTGGTGGTCCAAGATGAAGATGCAGAAAAGCCTACAGCTGTTATTGAAATGGAAGGGGTATAATTTGGGACGGTAATTGATTCAGGAGCCAAATATACCTTGTTGCCAAACATCTTTGAGACCAAAATGGTAAATAATGTGTTTCTCAATCCTGTAGACATCAGACTAGTAGCTTATGGGGGAAAGAAAATTGATATCGAAGGTTGGTTTGGTCTAATTTATAGTTTAAGGATAGATCAGCCAGAGGGAAAGTATGTGTCGAAAAAGGGTAGAAATCCCCTTTTGAGCTGGTCACACCAAAACAAGGCTTCAAATAAAGCTTGACACCAATGCAGAAGAAAGTGTGTATGCAATAGGAGATGGCAATGATTTAACACAGCATGACGTTTTTCGTGAGGAACTGGGAAACCTTAAAAAAGTTTTATGCATAAAATCAGAATTAAAAATGGTTCTAGACCAGTAGTACAGAAATTGAGAAATATTCCTTTAGCAATTAGATCTGCTGTTAAGGATGAACTACTGTCTATGGAAAAACAAGGAGTCATTGAGAGGATAGAGGCTTCTGAATGGGTGTCTCCATTAGTGGTAGTTCACAAACCCAATGGCAAACTCAGATTATGCATAGATCTTACATCAGTCAGATGTGCAATACCTGATAGACACCTATAGCCCAATATTAATGAGCTGTTAGGTATGATATGATATGGCATTTATAACACGCCTATACACAAGTGTTCCAAGGCGTGACGAGGCAAGGGAGGGGGACCAGAGGGAAGACTGAGACAATGATCTTATTAGGCTAGGTGAAATTGAGATCACACAAGTGCAGGGGTAATATTAAGAATGCCATGGTTATGAGTTCATTAGATTTAAAATCTGCATATCATCAAATTGTGCTTCACCCTTCCTCTAGGTGAAAGGACTTTCCAGGAATTCCAGGGAGTAGTCCTTTAACAGACAGTTGAACTCGTTGTGTAGCCGATGAGTTCTTTTTGCCAATGTACCCCTCAGGAGTACGTATGAACTGTCTGAGGAGTCTATTGGCTTAAAGATGGTTAACGCCTCAGGAACACTGCTGATCTTTAACAGAAGTAGATCAACACCATGGGAATAGGCAATGTAAGGCGTGGTGGATTGATATCCTGTGAGGAAGGACCAAAAGGTACCAATAAATGAACAGGAAGGACAACAATCAATGAGTAACAAAACTGACAAGCATAGAAAAAGGAAGTCTTACCAAGAAAGTAGGAACAGCATCAGTATAGAAGAAGTGTCACAGAGGTCCAGTGAGAGAACACAATCCAATAATGCCTGAAAACCGCTGGCACGCGGACGCCTGAAAAAGTTCCACAATAAAGTCTTAGGGTCCGAGTAACCCAACCCTTTACCCGACGAAACGAGGACACCTAAGAGCGTTCACAAGGCAGTCTCTAGTCCAGAACACCAGAGGGGGTGGTAGCTGTTGTAGATCGACGGGCAGTTGGTAGGGAAAAGCAGGAATGAAAGGCATTGTGTAGTCGTTACGCTCCGCTGAAGTTTCTGGTCCAGATGAGTTCAATGCAGACTCGAGACAGACCGAGTGATGTGGACAAAGAACAAAACCAATTCACAAGAGAAAACAAGGTTTCAAGGCATTCCGGATATGAGAAAACGTGAGTGTGCTGATTGGTGACTGTTGTACCTCCCAAACGCTTCAACCCAAGGTGCCCCTAAGGCTCACCTGGTAAGTATGGAGGATGAGCTCTCCATCCTGCTACTTCTGGCAGGTGTGCTTGTAGATGGGATCTAGTTGCTTCATTGATCCCTGATAGGCATAGACCAGTCCAGCTGCGACTGTGCTCCTCCTAGTTGGTGGTAAGTGTCCCTTAATGTCTCTTGTATTTTCCTCTTTCTATTTTCTGTCTTGGTATTGTTGCTCTCAATGTTGTTAATTTCTGAATAACATTTTCTCCTCTGCTTTCTTCCAAATAGGTGGAATTGGGGCCCAAAAGCAGCTGTGGAGACGCAGAATGCGGCCGGGATGAAGATGGATGAAACTGCAGTGTCCGACAACTGGTAAGTGATGGTTTAAGGGAAAGTGTGAGGTTTGATGGTAGCGTGACCTTAAACTTAATGTCTTTTAAGTGTCTAACCTTGCCTTTCGTTTTATTTGCAGGTGCTGCGGTTGCGGGTGGAGCGCCTTGTGCTGCTGTATCAGGTATTCCTGGCAACGTTCAAGCAGATATGTAAACAAATCCGAAGAGCAGGTGGAGAATAATGTTCGTGCCGAGGTCAAACAACAGAGCGGTGCAAAATGAATGGAGATAAGGGCTTAGACAAAACCAATCCGTAAAACGTAGCTAGATTCAAAGACAAGCAATCACAAAGTAACGTAGCTTGTAGAATACCAGATTCAGAAGCAGCAAGTAAGTTGTGGGAGGAGACTATTAAGGTACAATGTTCTCACGTGACCGTGAAGAAACGGCTGGCCATGCCGAGACACATGATCCACGGAATATGGAACGCCAGCGTTTCCAAGGCAATCCCCAACGCTCCCTGAAAGAAGTACGGAGCAATTAGGTAGAACGAAGCGCCCTAATCCTGTGTCGTTTGCAACGTGGTAAAATGGGAGCCGCAGCACCAGAATACGATGACTTCTGGGGATGATGCAGAAGCCTAAACCCCTTAGCCTGCCGTTGTTTCTTGACAGTATCCTCCCCCAATGAGACCTTCCCGCTCCTGGATGACAAGAAATGCGAGAGAAGTCAAGGGGCATGTATATTGGAAGTGGGTTTCCAGGTCCGATCCTCCGGCCCATAACCCTTCCAGTCCACTAGAAAGAGACGCACACCCCTGGATAGCTTGGAATCCAAGATAGCATTAACATCATACTCCTCAGAGCCGTGAACCATAAGTGGAGGCAGACGATCCAGGAGTCTGGTGCCTTCCACACAGGGCTTAAGTAACGAAATGTGGAAGACAGGATGGACCTTCCATGATGTAGGCAATTCCAGTCTGACCGCAGCTGGGTTGATCACAACCTGCACCGGGTACGGACCCACACAAAGTGGAAGCAAACATCTTCGACCAGGAAAACGAAGATACTTCGTGGAGAGCCATACCGTATCACCAGGCTGATATGACGGTGCAGCAGACCGATGACGATCTGCAAACAACTTGGAGTGTTCTTTAGCATCCAATAAGTGTTTTTTTACCGCCGTATGTACAGCCAAAAGATTGCACAGGCAACTAGCCACAGCCGGGTTAGCAATCTCCAGGGACAAATCACGAGGAAGTGTGCGTGGGTTCTAACCATACATAGCAAAGAAAGGCGTAGAACCGGTTGAAGTGTGCAAAGAATTATTGTAGGCAAACTCGGGATGTATCAATATAGAAAACCAAGATTCCTGATACTGCAGACTAAGACAATGCAAATATTGTTCAAGAGTGGCATTTAAGCGTTCAGTTTGGCCGTCCGTCTGCGGATGATAGGCACTGGAATATCGATTTTCGATGCCAATAGAAGACGTAATATGCCTCCAAAAGCGAGAAGTAAATTGTGTTCCCGGATCCGAGACGATTATGTCCGGAAGTCCAAAAAACCGAAACACATTCCTTAGAAAAAGGTCTGCTAGAACAGTAGCGGTAGGTAAATCCTTGCAAGGGACAAACAAGGCCAATTTAGAGAAATAGTCTACGACCACCAATATAGTATCATAATTTTGGACCGGAGGTAAATCGACGATAAAATCCATCAAAACCATGGACCAGGGATGTTCGGGAATAGGTAGTGGTTGCAAGAGACCCACTGGTTTATTCGTGGAGGTTTTGCTTTGTGCACAAATAGAGCACAAGTTTAAGTAAAGTGCCACATCCCGGTGCATAGACGGCCACCAGCACCAACGACGAAGCAATTCCATAGTCTTGCGTTTGCCAGGGTGAGCTGCCACAAGAGAATCATGACACCATTGTAGTGCAATGCGTCTAGTCGTCTGATCCGGGAGATAGACGCGCCCTTGAACATAGGGCAAAGACCGAATGATGTCCATGTTATAATCCTGGATTTCAGTTGGACGCGTGGCCACCCACTTCTGGATGATGTCCTTCAACGAAGGTTGCAGTGTGCAAGCACACACGACTTGGTTATGCAGAAGAATGTTACCATCCCAGGTACGAGAAGGAGAACCATGCATTCTGGACAAAGCATCCGCCTTTGAATGCAGTGAGCCGGGGCGAAAAGTCAATGTGAAATTGAACATAGAAAAGAATTCATGCCATCTGGCGTGGCGCACGGTAGTACCCTTGATTGATTTCAAAGCAAGGAGGTTCCAGTGGTCGGTGTATACCTGTACCAGTGTGGTTGTACCAAGCAAGTGGTGTCTCCAGGCCGTGAAAGCGTCCCTTATAGCCAACAACTCCCGCTCAGTGACTGTATAATTTTGTTCATAAGGAGTCAATTTGCGTGAGTGATAGGCCACCGGGTGTAAAAGACCAAAGTCAATACACAACTGGGACAGTACTGCACCCACGGCCACTTCCGAGGCTTCCGCCTCTACAAAAAAGGGTTGATTGGCATTGGGATCTTGAAGCACCGGTGCAGTAGTAAAAGCTGCCTTTAAGGCACCAAACGCCAATTGGACCTCAGGACCCCAGTCAAAACGACATTTGCTTTTGGTCAGTGCGGTCAACGGGGCTACAATTTCAGAGAATGAATGAATGAACCGCCTATAGAAATTTGCAAAGCCAAGAAACAACTGTAATGACTTAACTGTAGTAGGGGTTGGCCAGTCCATAACGGCTCCAACCTTGTTATTACTAATTTTGATGCCTCCGCTTGTGATGTCATAACCAAGGAATTCGACCTCCCGAACATTGAACAGGCATTTTTCCAATTTGGCGTACAAACGATTTTCTCGTAGACGCTGCAAGACCTTGGATACGTGTTGTACATGGTCTTCATAGGTTGAGGAATAGATCAAAATGTCATCTAAGTAGACTATGACAAACTGATCTAAGATATCGCTCAAGACGTCATTGATAAACCTCTGAAACGTAGCTGGAGCGTTGCAAAGACCAAACGGCATAACAAGATACTCAAATAAGCCGTATTTGGTTTTGAAGGCCGTTTTCCACTCTTCCCCAGCTCTCATTCTCACCAGGTTGTAGGCTCCACGTAAATCCAATTTGGTATAATACACAGAGGAACCCAATTAGTCCAACAACACCGAAAAGAGGGGGATCGGGTATTGATTCTGCATGGTAATTGCGTTAAGTTCCCGATAATCAATACATGGCTTTAGATCTGCTTCTTTCTTGGGCACAAAAAAAATGGGGGAAGCAGCCGGGGACTGAGAGGGGCGTATGAAACCAGTCTCAAGTGCTTTGTCTTGATATTCCCCGAGTACAACATTCTCTTTTTGTGTGAGAGAGTAGATACGCCCTGATGGTATGCGAGCCCCCTTCACAAGGTTGATGGGGCAATCATAATGACGGTGCGGGGGAAGCACCTCTGCCCCGACCTTATCAAACACGTCCTTATAGGTCTTAAACTTACTTGGCAGAACAGCAGAAACAGCCCCTATCGTGGGAGCTGAGTCAGACAAAGGGTAACCCGGACTGACAATCTCGGAAGTTGCCAGCAGATAATGCTCATTGCAATAATTGGAGGAGAAAGTGATGGAGCCAAGTGACCAGTCAATAAACGGGTCATGTAGAACCAACCAAGGTAACCCCAAGATGATCTTAAACTGAGGTGCAGCTATGACGTCGAAGGTCATTTCCTCCGTATGTCCAGAGTCAAGAGTCATGGTAATAGTTAAGGTGCGTTCCGTGACCAAACCAGATAACAGTGTTGTACCGTCAACTGCGTTAACAAGTTCTGGTTGTTCTTTGGGCATGACAGGTATGCACCAATCCTGCACAAACTGAGCATCGATATAGTTCCCAATCGCCCCAGAGTCCAATACAGCCTGAACAGGCCAGGGTTCTTTCATGGGAAATGGCAAGGTAGCATGTACTATGAACAGACTTGACACAGCGGAGCCCAGATCCATTTCGCTCGGAATAGGGGCTCCCTCTATTGCCAGGCTCTGGCGTTTCCCTGCTTCTTGGGCTTTTTTGGGCAATGCTCTGAGGAGCCACAGTAAAAGCACAGATTGCACTTTTTTTCGATGTTCCCTTTTTTCTGTAGACAGAGGACCCCAGATCGCCCCTATCTGCATGGGCTCTGTTATTTGCGGGGGAGGAAGCAGCGGTAACCTGAACAGGAAGAGAAGCTACGGGCGTCGATTTGGAGAACCAGATCCAACAATTCCGGGAATAAAAAGAAGTAGGGACCACAGGTACTGTAGCTAGAACGTCCTTCAACCCATATGAAAGTCCCTTGTAAAATAAAGCAGCCTTCTTTTCTTCTGGCCATCTGGTTTCAACCACCAATTGATTAAGCCTGGCCAAGTATGTGAGCAAGGGGGTGTCTCCCTGTTGTAAGGCCAGTAACTCTAGGTCTGTCGCTTGAGCCTTGTACCTGGTATCAAAAACATGCGACATAGCTGTTATCAATGCATCGCAATCATAGAGCAGATGGCTGCCTTGTTCCAATAATGGATTAGCCCAGACAGCAGCCGTACCGCCCAAATATGATAGGATGAAGGCTGCCTTGGTTGTGGCGTCGGGAAATGCGGAAGGGCGGCACAGAAAATGTAGCCGACATTGAAATATGTCCGGAAGGTTTTAGGGTCACCATGTCCTGTTGCACAGAGGATGCACCCGTGGGAAAAGCAGACCCCGAAGGTGTAGTAGAAACATTAGCTCCGGCTGCATGAATACCCTGTTGGAGGTCATGGATCTGCCTTTGGGTGGACTTGTGTGCGGCAGTCATATCTGCCCGCAAACCAACAACCAACTGGACCAAAGCGCCTAGCGAGTCCTCTGAGGGTTCCATTTTATAAGGCTTCTGAATATGAAAGGAGTTTCCAGGAATTCCACGGAGTAGTCCTTTAGCAGACAGTTGAACTCGTGTAGCCGATGAGTTCTTTTTGCCAATGTACCCGTCAGGAGTACATATGAACTGGCTGAGGAGTCTATTGGCCTAAATATGGTTAACGCCTCAGGAACACCGCTGATCTTTAACAGAAGTAGAAGAACACCATGGGAATAGGCAATGTAAGGCGTGGTGGATTGTTATCCTTTGAGGAAGGACCAAAAGGTACCAATAAATGAACAGGAAGGACAACAATCAATGAGTAACAAAACTGACCAGCATAGAAAAAGGAAGTCTTACCAAGAGAGTAGGAACAGCATCAGTATAGGAGAAGTGTCACAGAAGTCCAGTGAGAGAACACAATCCAATAATGCCTGACACCCACCGGCACGCAGATGCCTGAAAAAGTGCCACAATAAAGTCTTAGGGTCCAAGTAATCCAAACCCTATACCCGACGAAACGAGGATGCTTAAGAGCTTTCACAAGGCAGTCGCTAATCCAGAATGCCAGAGAAGGTGGTAGCTGTTGTAGATCGATGGGCAGTTGATAGGGAAAATCAGGAATGAAAGGCATTGTGTAACACTTACGCTCCGCTGAAGTTTCTGGTCCAGATGAGTTAAATGCAGACTCGAGACAGACCGAGTGATGTGTACAAAGAACAAAACCAATTCACAAGAGAAAACAAGGTTTCAAGGCGTTCAGAGTTCCTGGCAACGTTCGAGCAGATATGTAAACAAATCCGAAGAGCAGGCGGAGAATAATGTTCGTGCCGAGGCCAAATAACAGAGCGGTCCAAAAACAATGCAGATAAGGGCTTAGACAAATCCAATCCGTAAAACGTAGCCAGATTCAAAGACGAGCAATCACAAAGTAATGTAGCTTGTAGAATACCAGATTCAGAAGCAGTAAGTTAGTTGTGAGAGGAGACTATTAAGGTACAAAATGTTCTCACGTGACCATGAAGAAACGGCTGGCCGTGCCGATACACACGGAACGCGGAACGCCAGCGTTTCCATGGCAATCCCCAATGCTCCTTGGAAGAAGTACGGAGCGAATAGGTAGACCGAAGCGCCCTAATCCTGTGTCGTTTGCAACGGGGTAAGATGGGAGCCGCAGCACCAGAATACAAGGACTTCTGGGGATGATGCAGAAGCCTAAACCCCTTAGCCTGCCGTGGTTTCTTGACACTACGAATGTAACTGCATTTATCACTCCAGAAGGTCTATTTCAATGTAAAAGAATGCCTTTTGGACTAATATCAGGAGCTGCTCTATTCCAAAGGATTATGTATCAACTGTTTCAGGACATGGATGGAGTTTTGCATTTTCAGGATGATGTATTTGTTTATGGGAAGGACAGCAAAGAGCATGATGATAGATTGAGGAAAGTGTTGGACATTTTTATGAAAGCAGGTCCGACATTGAGCAGAGATAAATGCAAATTCAATAAAATAAGTTTCCAGTATTTAGGATACACAATATCTGAGGCAGGCATTCAACCAAAATCTGATTTGATAAACAATATTATACATTTTCTGAGTCCTTTGGATAAAGAGAATGTAATAGCTTTCTTGGGAATGGCAGAGTATTATGCTAAGTTTGTGCCTAGGTTAGCAGATAAAATCATTCCACATGAGAAGTTTGTTTAAAAAAAGGGAGTAAGATTTGTCTGGAGTGAGCAATATGAGAGAGAATTCCAGGAAATTAAAAATGCTTTAACAAAGGCTCCCACTTTGAGTAATTTTGATCCCAGAAAAGACAGTGTGATAACTAGGCATGCCAGTAACCATGGGTTAGGAGCTGTTTTTTCTCAAAAGGATGGTAGTAAAGAAGTTACCATAGCGTTTGCATCTAGAGTGTTAAGAACGGCTGAAAGGAATTACTCTACCATAGAAAAATAATTGCTGGCAATAAAGTGGGCAATAGAAAGATTTTGGCCTTTCTTATGGGGTGTTAAGTACACCATCAGATCTGATCAAAAAACTTTGAGGGAGATTCTAACCTCGAAACGTCTAGACAAAGTCTGAAGGATTAGGAAATGGGTTGCCAATTTACAGGACTATAACTGGGATGTTGAGTATTTGGCAGGCATTAAAAATAAGGAAGCAGATTGCGGGTCCAGACTGATCAATGCTGTAGAGGATGAGGGTGATGAAGGAAATAAAGATGAACAAGTTCTCAAGGTTAGTCAGGAGGTTGTGTCTGAAAATGAGTGGTTTGATGCAATGTTAGTTGACCATGACTTGAGAGATGTAAAAGAAAGGTCAGAGGCAGGTATGAAGAGTTGGGAAATCAGGAGAGGAACCATACCTGATCCATTTATAAATGTATTTGATGAGCTCCTCATGAGGGATTGGATGATTTTAAGAGGAGACAAAACGTTTCCTCCAGCAGGAGTATGACCAAAAACTTTAGAAGTGGCGCATGAAGGTCATCAGTGGATGACCAAGACCAAACAGTTAGTTAGACAAGATTACTGGTTTCCAGCAATGGATATAAAAGTGGAGAGGCTGGTCAGGGAGTGTGCCTTTTGTGAGATTGCAGCTAAAGGATGCGTTGCTAGAGTTGAGCCGATGACTCATGTCCATCCCTTCCATGCTTTGGGAGAGAGTGGGATTTGATATTGTAGGTCCTGTCACATGTCAAGGAGTTTGTCGGTATGGCAGAGTTCTAGTCGACATGCTATCCCATTGGGTAGAACTTACTTGGGTAAAAAATGTGTGCAAAAAATGTGATTGAATCCCTTGATAACATTTTTAGAAAAGAGGGATATCCCACTTACATTTTAACGGACAATGGTGTGCAATTTGTGGCTGAGGAGTTGAAAGATTTTCTAAAAGCCAATGGTATTTAGCACAAGACCAGTTCTGTCTACCATCCACAGACAGACACAATAGTGGAGAGATTTAACAGAGTTATCAAAAATAGCATTATGTTAGCTTTGTCAGAAGGATCTGAATGGAGAAAGGCTGCAGAAGATAAGGTGGTTGCCTATGGATTTATCCCACATGTTACCATGGGCGTTTCTCCTTTAGAGATGTTACGTGGGAAATATGATGATTTTTTATTTATAGAGCATCTATACACAATGTGTTTCAAAGCGCTTCACAACAAAAGGAGGGAATAAGGGAAAAATACAAAACATTCTTACAGGCAGTGAACAACGAGAATGTGAAAAACTATCATGCTCGGCCTAATGACATTTCAGATAGTGAAAGTGCTAAGACACAAATAGGAAGGAAATGGGAAACAGACAGGCATCTACCGTACTAGGCCTGATGACATTTCTGGTAGAGCTGGAGAATTACACACGGTGAGGGAGAAGGGGGAGAGGAACAAAACAAGTGACTATCGTACTAGGCCAGACGACATTTCAGATAGTGGGGAGGGGATAACAAGTAAGGAGGAGGGGAGGAGACAAACAAAGTTACTATCATAATAGGTCCGGGACCAATCAGATAGAGTAAGTGCATAGAAAAAAGTAAGAAGGATGAGGAGAGAGAGAAGAGGGGAAGCAAGAGGAGGAGCGAACAGAGAATAAAACAGTGAAAGAGCAGAGAAGCAGAGGGGAGATCGAAAACAGTGGCAGAGGTCAGTGAGGCATGTAATGTGCAAGGGAACCAAAAATGTAGCCAAGGATTCACAAAGACAATGGGCACAGCATGATTCAGGGCCAACCTGAGTGGGGATCCAGGGAAGGGCCAGCATGAGAGTTGAGGGGGTGAAGCCCCAAGAGTCATATTTCCAAAAATCAATCCAAGCATTGGCAAAAGTCATTGAAGGTAACCCTACCTGAATTAAGACGGAATCGTCCGAAATGACCAGATCCAATTTACCAACCCCACCAAAAGAGTTAAAATACATACCACCAAAAGTTTGAACTACAAAAAGTTCAAACTTTGCAGTCTTCAAGGTTTGAATGGTACACTGTTAAGTTGGGCGAGGGTCAGTGGAACTAAAGAAAAGCAAAGAAAAAACAAAGAAAATCACACACGCAGTCCACCCTGTTAGAGTGCTCTCGGGGAGGCTGGAGTGGATGGGATAGAGACAGCTGTGGTTGGTGCAGTCCATTTGAAGCTCAGTTTATGTCAGACTGCTCCCTTTGCAATGTCACTGGCGGCACAATCATACACATCAGGCTTGTGCTTCTAGAAGACTGGTAGAGAAGCCAGAGAGCAGTGCCTGTACACTCTTGGCTCCTTGTTGATATACTGTGCATGTCTTTCTGTACCTTGCACTTTTGCTTGTTCACAGCATTCATCTGTTCTGAATGTAACATGCCTGTGAAGAGCACTCTCTCCTCTCCCTTTCACCTGTGGCACAACAAAGTGACTACATTCACTGAGGGCACCTTATAAATAAACTATAAATACATTCAATAATTAAATACAAAGCAAACCCTAAAAAAAGGGTCTTACCTCCAATAACGCACATGGAAAATGGTATAGGTGACGCTTTTAGGGCAAGTGATAGCACATCTGTAATATTAATGTTAATGTGAAAGGTGTTTCTATTGTGCACTGTCACCACCAGAGTGGTCCCCAAGTGCTCTGGTGGATCTGAAAAGGAGGGTGAGAAAAAAGGGGGGTGGTTAGAAGGGTCTAGTGGGACAAGGAACGTGAGAGTTTCAATTTCCTGTTAGCAGCTTCAGTCCAGTTTGCACCATTTGCTGAGCTTAAGTGCAGTGTTTGGGTCCGTTTGACTTCCCATGTGCTGTTGTGAGGGATTATGTGTTGTTAGTCTGTTGCAGTGCGGTGCAGTATGTGTGTATTGCTGTGCAGAGATGTGGTTGTGTGAAATACTGTATGGTAAGTGTATGCAGAAAGTTGAGGTTTAGAGTTGGGTTAGCAGGTTTTCCTTACCTCTGTCTTTTCGTTTTGGTGCTTGACATTTATGATTATCCTGTGTGTTTGGTATTGTAGTTTGTCCGCTTAGTTGGCAGGCGTGTTGAGGAGTGACTGTTTTCCTCTGTGTTACTCTAGTGGTATGTCTACCTTGCTGATGTTGGAGTCTTCCCTGCCCTGGCTTGGCAATGATTGGGATAGAGGGTTCTGGTCACTCCCTGCCGAACCTTTGGGGGGGTCCTTAGCTACCTATGTTTCCTATGTGGGCATGGGTTGTTGAGATGTCCTCCCCCCGCCTTCCAGTTAGGGGAGATTAAAGTATGGTCATGGGTTACTCTTCAAGGTTACTGCTTCTCGTCGGGCGCATGCTTCCTAGTCGTTTCCTTCTGGTTCTGGAGCAAAGATCCCCATTTTGAGTAGTTTCCTGAACTCCAAATGATCCCTTGTGATGTGTATGTTTTTTGGTAGTTCATTCCAGGTTATTGCTGCCAGGTGAGAAAGATATATCCGAGTTTTCTTGTATTGTATGGTTTTGTTTCTAAGAGAATGCCGTTGCTTGATCTAAGTAGTCTTGTCAGATGGTAGACGGTTATTTTCTCATTTAAGAACTCTGCTCCTTGGCCGTAGATTTTTCTGTGCATTATGCACATTGTTTTGAACTTTATTTGCTGTTTTATTGGTAACCAGTGTAGCATTTTCAGCGCAGGAGTAATGTGTTCTCTTCGTGGTAGTTGAGCAGGAGTCTGGCCGAAGTATTTTGCATCAGCTTACGTTTCTTTATTAGTTGTTCTGGCATTCCTAGGCATAGGCTGTTGGCATAGTCTACTCTAGACATGAGTGCGATGATGGTGAGTGTTTTGGTAGGACCCTTTTTTACTGCATGTGGGAGGAAGAAACATTTCTTGATTCTGGTGTTTACTTGTGGCTCAAGTGTTAGTTCGTTGTCCATCAAGACTCCCAGGTTTTTTTTACTATCGCTGATGGAGTCAGTGCTGTTCCAATTTCTGTTGGCCATGGGATGTAGTGATTGTTTTCCTCGCTTTTGGATAGGATCACTATTTCTGTTTTGCCCGGGTTTAGTTTGAGGCTGTTAGTGTTCATCCAGCCATAGAGTTCTTGTAGGCAGTCTTCCAGTGTTGTGTTTCCTTCCTGTGTATCTTGTATTTTGTAGACAGTCTGTGTCTCATCAAGGTAGCTGTAGCATGTGAGGGCAAGTTTTTTTAATGAGTTTGATTAGTGGCACCATACATATGTTGAAAAACAATGGGATAAGGAGGATCCTTGTGGTACTCCGCAGGTGGATTCTCTTGGGGTTGATTTGAAAGTTTTGATCAATACAGTTTCTGTTTGTTAGGAAGGATTCTATCCATCACATGGCTAGGCCGGCGATTCCTATTTCTTCCAATCTCCCAATTAGGATGTCATGGTTGACTATGTGAAATGCAGCTGGGAGATCCAGAATTAATAGAGCTGTGCTTTTGTTTGAGTCTGCATTAGTCTTTAGATCGTGCCAGATTGAGAGATGTGCTGTTTATTACTTTCATTGGTCTGAAGCCTACTTGTGCTTGATCCAGCAGTAGGTGTTCTTCTATGAATTATTGTGTTATTCTGTAGACATATTTCAAGTAGTTGGGTATGGGATGTTTGAAATGGGTCTGAAGTTGGAGGTCCTCCATGTTTCCAGCTGTGTCCTCGAGGAGCGGCTTGATATAGCTGATTTGAATGATCTTGGTACTTTCCCTGTTTAAATTGATTGGTTGAAAAGGTTTCTGTAGTATTCCATGGGTGTTTCTTTTGTGAGGATTGATTTTTGTATTTCTGGAGGGAAGGGGTCCATGGGGGAGCCAGCTTTGTTGCTGTTGCTTACCAGGATGAGGAATGTCTCAGCTGATATTTGGGTGAAGCTTCAGAGTTTGTTCTGGCAATCCTCGGATGACTGGGTATGTTGCATGTTGTGGTTGCTTGTCTGCTTTGTATGATTTGTTGGAAGGAACTGATTGTTTGAGGTGGTCTGCGAGGTGATTGCAAAATTTCAGTGAAGGTATTGGTGTGTTCCTGCAGCCAGGGGGTTTCTCATTTCCTTTAAGATTTTAAACAGTTCTTTTTGGGTGTTGGAGGCTTTGGTGATTCTGTTGTCGTAGTATTTATTTTTGGCCTTATAGATTTCATTTTTGTATGAGTGGATATGTCGTTGGAATTGTGGTTTCTTCACCAGGTTGTTTATTTTCCTCCATTCTAGTTCAAGCTTCCTGTTTTTTCTTTTCATGGCACTGAGTAGCAGGGTAAACCAGCTTGCTGTTGCTCTTTTACGTGATTGGGTGAAAAGTTTTTCCTTGGAGATGTCGTTTATTGTTCTGGTGATCCATTTGTGCAGTAGTTCTTTTTTTCTGTCAAGGCCAGCT
This sequence comes from Ambystoma mexicanum, assembly GCF_040938575.1. Lineage (NCBI taxonomy): Eukaryota > Metazoa > Chordata > Amphibia > Caudata > Ambystomatidae > Ambystoma > Ambystoma mexicanum. The sequence goes on from NC_090931.1 coordinate 705,747,260, forward strand.
TCATCCAGAGTGGTGTGTTAATTTCCAGTAGTTCTACTAGGTTGCAATTTTTAATAGTCCTCCAGTTTCTTTTCATGATAGTCAGCAGTTTGTTGCATTGTTTGGTTGCTGATGTGACAACCATGATCATGAAGGGGATGATGATTTGGTCGCTCCAGGGGGATCTGTATTGGCACTGTGGTGATGTTTTTGCTGGTGAATATTGCATCTAGTGTATGTCCCACCGCTTGAGTTGCTCCTTTGACTAGCTGATGTAGTTTCATTGTCCTGAGTTGTTTGGCTAGTGATTTTTTGCATGTTAGCACTTTCTTCATCAAACCAAATTTTGAAGTCTCCAAGGATTATCAGGGGTTCCTGCTGTATGACTAGGTTGGTGCTGGCTTCAGTAAAGGCGTCCATTAATTTTGCATCGTATGTCGTGGTCTTTATACCAGGATGAATTTGAGGTTTGTCTTTGGGTTTGTTGTTAGACAAAGGATTAGGGATTCACAGTCTGTAACTGTATATTAATGCCTCAAGGATGTAAAATCCCATTATGAAGCTTTTGCAGAGACTTTTTGAATTGCTTTACCAACACGGTGCTCATTATGTAAGACATAGCAATATTTATTATACAAATGGTAGCAAGAGATTTAATTCCTTGTGAGCACAGTGTTATGGCCACAGGCCCCAGAACACAAAAACCACACCATCTAGTGATGGGGGCAATGGGTCACTTGACTCACTTATGTCCCTTTGGGACCCATAAACACAGGGGCCTTGGCTGGACTTAGTCCTGACGCCTTTGGCGCCAGGCTCATATAGAGATGTGAGCAGGAACACTTTATTTCAGTGCAGGAGAGCTTTAATTTTACAAGAACTTTCCAGGAGCAGAAAGCCTTTATTCCAGAGAACATCCCCATGTGCTGACTCATCGGGTGTGGCTCCCTATGCCTGGTCTTCATGTGCTGACTCATCGGGTGTGGCAGGCAGGCTGAACCTGGTGGGCGTGGCTTCAGAAGCTCAGCTATATAAGCTGCTCCATCCTTAAGGCTGGTGCTTCGCATTACTGTGGACTTGCGTGCAACGTGACACTCACCGCCGCTTGGACCAGTTTACTTACCTTTGAAACCAGGCGTTCTCCTGAATACTCACCTCCAGGAAACTGGTGTTTCATTGCTTCATCTGCAGACTCATCTCCTAACATCCAGTGATCTTGATCCCAACGCTGCAGCACCGCACTCCGCATCCACGAACTCGGACCCCCTGAAGAAGAAGACAGACAAGGTCAGAACATCCGTCCAAGGCCGCGCCGCATTTGATCCCCATGCGCCCCCTAGTTAACAAATGACTAGATACTGTACCGCTGCAGCTTTGTTCCTCATTCACTCCAGCTGCTGCCTCGAGCTCTGCAGCTTCTGCCGGGCAACATCACCTGCAAGGGAAAAAAGCAAAAGAGCAAACATCTTAAGTGGAACGGACAGCAATACAAGACAACAAACTTTACAATACAACAAAAACAAACGAGGAAAGACAAAGGCAACCAGGAACACTTACCTGAAGTATAGTGGCTTAGTCACAGCAGGACTTGACTATAACGTGCAAGGAACCAGTGAAGGAACTCGGACCAGATCATACAAGCGCCGCTGCCAGAAGCAGCAGGGCAGAGTGCTCGCCAAAACTAATCAACAGGTGAGCTTTCCAGGGACAGCGCATCCCACTGGTACCACAGTTTTGGAGAAGGGATCTGGAAGGGGATCAGGCGCACAAGCTGGCATACTCATGCCCCCTATTCTCCATGCAGGAGCAGTCCCGAGCAGCATCACCTATTACCACCAGTCACCACATAAGCATAGAGGGCAAAGTCGGACCTGAGCGACCTCACCTCCGGGAGGGCTGAAACTGTGCCCCAACGCCTCCACAGAGACCAGGTGAGCGTAACACACAGTTTGATATGGCTGAATTAAGTCAGGTGCTGCTTAGGGAGCTAGTGAACATGTTGAATCATTTGAATAAGGAACCTCAACCTCAAGGAATGCCACTGGTACGAATCATTAGCAAGAAATGGCATAGGTAATAGAACTGTAAATAGAGGGTCCAACCTAGCTGCTTTGAGAGATCTTGTGCTTGTGGAGATGAGGCTGACCTGCAAGGGGAGAGAAGGATGGAAGAGGCCCCCGTACTGAAGACATAAGGAGCTGATGAGACCTGCAAGGGGAGGCACATCAAAACATAGAAGGAACAGAGCACAGAGCAGCTACTGATAAAGCCTCACAGCAAGGAACAGCAAGGCATAGGAAACACAAGCAGGTTACTGAAGACTTGAGCATTTGCGAGGTGCTCATTGTAAAAAGGTAGTGGTTTAAATAGTGAAGGAGCTGACTGCTTCCTGTAGTATGTCCCGTATGTATCTGGCAGTCATGTTTTTATGGCCATTGAAGCATTGTTTCCTATTAGAGGCCAGGAGACATTGGGAGATCTGATTCTGAAGGGCTGCCCCTGGCTACGACTTCTCTTAAATTAGGTATGTTGAGCGTTTTGCTCAGCCTTGCCATGGCTCTCACTATTCCTGGCAGGCTCGGGCACTGCACCCCCTTCCACACTATTAGTCCTCTGAGGGGTCAGAAATGTGAGGCGGACAACTTTATGAAGCTTTTTTCAACAGGCGCCATTTTATGGGTTCGATAAACACCCCACTGTCCCTAACCTAATCAGGATTTCCCTACCTATAAACAAGCATAAGGAAATACTGTAACAAAAGTATTCTGTCCCTCACACTGGTGCATACATTTTACTCAACAAGGGAATGCATAGCAGTTTAAACATCACAAAAATGAACAATGATATGTAAGGCCTAGTAATAGTGCCACCTTGTAATGTAGGTACATTTCCCCTTCCCCATATTCAATCAGAATCTCAGCCAATGATTCAAAAGGACAAGGAAATCCAATAGCATAACAATGTTCAAATAAAGTTCCCCTTCCATGGTAAGTCTCCCACATGTGAATAACCAACAGTAAAAAAAAATCCTTAAGGCTTTTTGCCTATCGACTTGTGGTCAAGAGTTCCACACAACTATTTCATAAATTGTCCAGCAAGTCTTTTGTCTCTCCACCGATGGTAGAGAGTCCCATACAACAGCTGCCTGGCAACAAACAAGTATAATTCCACAGTGTATACATTTCAACAGAAAGGGGGTCATTACAAGTGTGCCAGTCCAGAAATAAAGTGCTGGTAATTCCTTTTACCAGCACTTTTTCCGTATTCTGATATGCAACACCAGTAACACTGACGCTGGCAACACTGCACACTGTGCCACCGTTGCCGGTAGCACAGGCAATGTAGTAAGCAGGACCTACCAGGACACTTGCAGGAAATACCGTCACGACCGAAATAAGGCGTAATTATGACAATGGGTTTCTCAGAAACACCAGCACAAAAATGCTGGTACGACCGGCAAATATGTGCTCGAAACACCGGCACTGTGGAGTAGGTGGTATATTGACCCAGTTGGGGATGAAAAGGCCATAGGTGCACCCAAGTGCACGCAATAAGCACAGAAACTGCACAAATGGACCACGCCCACACCACAAACCCTGAACAACACAACCATGCTGCCAATTATAGTGGTAGCAATGGATCTGGAGGTGCTGCATGCAGGAGTGCAGCTGCTTGAGCTGGATCAGTAGCAAGAAGAGGAAAGGGAGTGGGAGAGCAGGAGTAAGCAAAAGGAGAAGGATGATGAGGATGATGAGGAACAATGCCATGTAAGTGGCGATACAGAGGCGTGCAATGATACCCCACACAAGGGCAATACCCTGGGCCCTGACAGACGGACAGATAGACACCTTGTACCGTCTAAACAGGGACGCTATCCTCGAACTGGTGAGGCTCATCCAGGATGACATTGAGAGTAGCATAGACATCCAAGCGCATTTGTTAGAGTGCATTGGCGAGTGCAGTTTTGCATGAAGGACTTTGCTGCTGGCTGTGTTATACTGTCCATGGTGTGGACTGGGTGTGGACTATAATTTGGACATTAAATTCAAAGCAACAACTTGCCACGCCCCCTCACCGCCCACCTCCCTCAAAATCAACTGGCTGCGTGCATTCACGCGTGCCCATTCGATCATGTGCATTGACCAGAATAGTGTTGCATGAAGGACTTTGTTTGCTGGCTGGTACGTTACTTGGACTTCTTTTGCTCATGTGAAGATTTCCCCTTTCACGGCCCCTCAGCACCCACCGCCTACAAATCCAACTGGCCGTCCGCATTCGCGCATGCACATCCGTTGGAGTGCATTGGCGAGTGCAGTTTGGCTGGTGGCTGGTGAGCTAGTTCGTGCCTTTTGCTAACTTTTGTGTATATTGTTGCATTGTCCTTTTTCCAGTGTGTATCTTGGATATAATTGGGAGAGTGTATTTAAATAAACCCAAATATTGACTAAGAGTTACAACTACACCTTAAAGTCGGTCATGCTAACGGTCGACTTGGCCACTTCCAAAGCTAAAGCAATTAATTTGACACACATGAAGAACGTTACCCTTAAATCAACTACAAATAACTTAACAGCCCAACCCCCTAAGCAACTACAGTTGCTTACTTCAGATATACAGGAGTTTTGCAAAGTCCTGTTGGGCCGTGCTGCCACTCCTTTATCTCCGAGTCAAAGTGGGGAGGTGAGGCCAGGAGAAAATTTACTATCTGACATTACAGACGACGTGCTGATCAACCTTACAAATGCTTTGACAGTTGAAACGGCATGTGCTATTAAATCACCACTAACAAGTGCCGGTTTGATACCTACAATACTTTTGCCTCCAGAAATATTGCTGGCCACGCAATGCGAGCCCTTAATTTGCCATCCAATCACTGAGGCAACAACAGACCAACCCCACTTAACTACTCGTACATCTCCACAAAAACAACCTTCCCATTCCTCATCGTTACATCAGGGTGGAGATGGCACAACTGTTGTGCAGCTGCTAAACTGTAATAACACAGAACTGAGCGATTTATCACTGCCTGGGGCGATTGTTGTTGGTCAGTCCGTTGAGGCAATTGATCAATTGGACTCTGGCTTTAGACCTGCAGAGCAGCTGGAGTTGCCTACTATTGACAATATGCATTCTCCATTTTTGCATTTGCCCCTTTCCATTTTATCTCAATATGCTATTATGTTTTCCAACTCGATCTCTTCCTCCTCTCCCCTATCCACTTCCTATGCTAATCCAACGCTTCGCAGAGCTTTGTTTCCAAGACCAGTTTCTACCCCTTTACTTGAAGCTACTTTTACACAGGTACATAGCAACCACAAGCTCTTGACAATGAATTGGGTGTGGCCTACCCCTGTGCAGACTCTTGAACGTTATACACCCTCACTTGAAGTCCTGAGTGGTCACAATCAGTTTCGATGGTCAGCTGCTCAGGTAGTAAACTTTGAACACTTCCTTAGAGCCTACAATCGAGACCTGAATCCTGATCTTGTGCTATCAGATTGTCACTATGTAGAAGCCATGAACTTGTTTATTTTGAGCCCCTCCCTAAATCGAAAACTGCTATTAAGGCATAAATATGCATTTGATCAGGAAATATCCTTGAAGAAACATGAATTGCGGAGAGCCATCAGACAAATATGCAACTTAATTCCGAGTGAAAAGTTTAAAACCATCCACAAATTAAATATGAAATACAGCAATTGGCTAAAATTCCATCGAGTCACCATTCATCAAAAAGAATCAGAACTAATACTTACAGCAATGCCTTCTAAAAATAGTGCCCAGATCTGGAGTTCTAATGCAGCATTCCATCTCTCTATCAGATCAACTCTGTTCCCAAATAAACCTGGGTCCAACATTTTCGAAACCTATATGCTTGTCATGAAGATAGTAATTTCAAGGACTCAAGTTGATGGACTTCTCATGGCAACATGGTTTTTGACAAAGATGATATATCATTTCAAATATCAAAACTAAGCACTTCACAAGCACCAGGTCCTGATGGACTTACTAACCACATGCTTAAAGATCACCCTGAAGAGTGGGCATCTGTACTCTAGGTCATCTTTGCTAAAGTAACTAGTCTTAGACAAATTCCTCTGACTTGCAGAAAATCAGTCATTGTACCCATATTAAAAAAGGGAGATCGGGAGCGACCGAAAACTATCGCCTGATTGCTCTGTTGGACATCCCGGGAAAACCTTTTGCTACACTTCTTTTGAAAGATTTCTCCTCATGGGTTAAGGAAGCAAAGCTTTTTTATACATATCAGACAGGATTTGTCCTGGGAGTGGGAACTGCAGCTAATCTATTTGCTATATGGGCCATTAAGAGTCATGTGATGCAAATAAACAATATATATGGCCTTTGTAGATTTTAAAGGTGCCTTCGATTCAGTATCCAGAGACTTACTATTTGCAAAAATGATGAGAGCAAACTGTCCAACTTGTTTATGTGCCCTGATCTCGTATTTACATCCAAACACCTCTGTCCAAATACGACTGTATATAGACGATAACCTATCAGAGTCTATTCCAACTTTGAGGTCTAAAGCAAAGGTCTATATTGGCATCCTCCCTCTTTAATCTTTTTTTATATCCGACATTGGACACCATCTAAAATCAGTCACTACTTCTGGCCTTCCAAAAATCGGTACTATTGCATTGCCATGGCTGTTATACTCTGATGATTTGGTGCTATCAAAAACCCTTACAGGCCTACAAAGTCTACGTTCAGCCTTAGAACTCTAAGTCAACAAGAATCGACTGAGCATCACTTAACAAGACCAAGATTCTAATTTGTGCCTCAAAACAACAAATTAAAAAATGCAAATATAATTGGTATTTGTATGTCAATAAATTAGAAATAGTGAATGAGTTCTGCTACCTTGGTCTTAACACAATCAATCATCCAGCGGATTCCTGTATATCTTGGAAAAGCAAAGAAAAACACAGACCGCTGTTGCACTAGCCAGTGCAATCCATAGGAAGTACAGGAAATTCACCCTAAAGCCTCTAATAAAGTTCTATAGACAGAAAGTGTAGCCAGTATTAACGTACGGTTCTGAGACAAGGGCATATGAGAACATACATTTTTAGACAAAGTTGGAAGGGCAATTTTGGAAAAAAAAGAATTCTGTGCCTCCCCAACAGCCAACCAATGAGCATAATTCGGCATGAACTTGGTTTGCTGTCATTGAATGTGGTTTGTACATGTAAAATGCTCAACTTATATACAAAATGTATGACAGACAAAGTAGAAGGGTCATTGCTCTTGATCTTGGCTATTCATTTGAAATGTCGGTGGTGAACGACATGACTCTGGAAAAACACATTACAGCCACTATGTTGGCAGCAGGAATTTCGTTAGAACTATTTTTAACTAATCCTGATCATGCAAAAAATAAACTGGCTGTATGATTGGATCTTAGCTCTTTAACAGAATATGCACTATAAGACATTTGAGGCAGCTGATTTCCAAACTAAGATCCTTAATAGGCCTGAGTCATACTTAAGTACATTTCCCTGTTCAAAATATAGAACTATGTTCCGACGTTTTAGGGTCAATCTCTTAGAGCATGCAGATTTTGTAACAATGTTCTAGAACATGAAACTCTTAACCATCTTATCTTCTGTCCTAGTTTATTCTCTAAGAGAAAACATTATTTGGAACGCTTATATCAGAATTTTCGATTTATCACTTGCGATATGGTTTTGAGAAGTATTTTCAGTGGGGAACGAAACTCTAATCATTGCTGCAATTAATTTTTTAGACTCTTTAAAACCTTGATGATGATATTTAAAATAATACTGACAAGTATTGCTGTGGTACACAGATGCACCGATAACATTGCTTCCTAAATGCAGATTTTAATAGCTATTAATTACATCTATAAACTGATCTTATGAACAGTAGTACACCTCATTTTAAAGTGCCACCTATTTTTATAACAGCAATTTTGTTAAATGTTTAATTTTGTGTCGCATATGTTTAGTGTAATAACTTCTATACTTGTCCAAATAACAGTTAACTGTCAAGCATTGATATGCATCATGTGATACAATGTATGAAAGAAATTGTGAAAAACAGTTTTCATGTTGAAATGTTGGAAATCAACCATATCAATAAAAAATAAAAAATAGGCATCCAGACAGCCATACCACCCTTGTTGAAGCTGGTGTCAGTCCTGCACTTTCTCGCCACAGGCACTCTGAGCGAGCTGCATGGCATATCACAGCTTGCATTCTCCAGAATGCTGTTGCAGGTCCTGGATGCCCTCCTGCATCATGTGGCCCAGCACATTGCTCTCCCAACCACCAAGGCACAGGTTGATGCAACCGATGCCTGCTTCCACGCACTTGAGGGCATGGCCAATGTGTCGTCAGCACTGGACTGCACACATGTTGAGCTGGTGCCCCCCACACCAGAGGAGTTGTACAGGAACCATAAGCAGTACCATTCACTCAACATCCAGGTGACCTGTGATGCCGACTTCACCATCACTCACTGCTGTGCCCTCTTCCCAGGATTAACCCACAACTCCATGGTTCTGCGCAACAGCCCCCTGCCATTATGGGGGACAGAGGACCTGGCTATTGGGTGAGTAAATGTACAACCGAAAACACATTGCTGCATGGCTCACAGGCCAAGGGGGGGGGGATTGCTTGGCACCAATGGATGTTCTACAGCCACCATGCAAATGCAGGACCATCAACGGCATGCACAATTGAGTGGCCAAAACTCACATTAACCACATGAGACATGAGGGGTACCATTGACAGGTCATACCTTTTTGAGCACATATGGACAAGCACATGGAATGCACTACAGGTACCAGAATGCAACACAGCCATTTCACCAATTCAAGCATACCTGTGCACTATCCCACCTAGGCCCATGTAACACATGCCCTGATGGATGAGACAAGGTGCATGAAAACTAACACCAGGACTACATGTGATCCACAGTCACATTCAACACCACTGTCATGCATCATCACTCATACACATCATATGTCAATGTCAAAGTGAACGCCATTGCAATCCATGCACTGCACAGTTTTGACTTGCACAGACACATTGCACTCTGGTGGCAATGCAATGCAAGTAGCACAGGGGTGGAATCTCAGTGGGAAAGGAAGGGAGAGGTTCAACCCATCCATGCACTGAATGGCTTCAGTCTGTCCAAAAGTGGGGTTTGCCTTCCAGGCATTCCGTGCATGTGAGCTGTCACGTGATGTACATGCAAGGCAATCACTGTCAAATCTGCATTGCGGGTGCAGCTGTGGCAGGGCACGTCAACATCCAACTCAGACAATGTGGACCTGCAGGCACATGGGTGACTGACAGTAGGGCCAGTCAGTGGGCACTTCTGTCCTATCCCCAGCAACTGATCCCAGGTACCCAAACCCTGCACACAGCATGTCTAGCAGTGGTAATCACAGGGTACAGCAGGGCACCTGAGACCCTGCTAGTCCACAGTAACAGATGCATTTTTCAGGTACACACACACAGACAGTCATTGTAAAAAGCTCTGTCCAGCCACATGCATGCCATGGTTCACCTTGTGTTCTACCCCTTGCAGTTGATTCTGGATATCTGCTACTGCCGTGGTTGATGACCCCTCCGAGAAACACCCAGATGCAGCAGGATGTGGCCTAGAGTCGAGCACATGTGCAAACCCGGACAACTATTGAGCAGACCTTCGGACTATTGAAGGCACGTTTCCGATGCCTACACCGGTCAGGGGGTGTACACATAAACAGGCCAGAGAAGGTGGTGAAGATAGTCCCGACATATGCAATGTTGCACAATATATACGTTAGACGCAACATACTCCTCCCCCGGATATGGACATGCCACCACCAGAAGGAGAAGATATGAAGATGGGGATGCCACTCCAGCCATGCACCAACACATGCGCATGGATGTCAGGGATGAGTGCGTAGCCCATCAGGAGATAATTTACACCTTCTTTTGACTACCCATCCACTGTGCACAACCCATGCGCCCCACTGCATGCGACAGCCAGAACCAATAAATAAGACCACACCAATAAAGAATATCCAGTCATTGATGTTTGTATATGACAATATGTATCTTTTGAGTGGAACAATGTAAAATCAATGCCCCGCGCCCCCCTGCCCCTCCCCAAACACTCCCCCAAACACACACTCCCAAAACACTCCCTCCCAAACACTCACTCCTCAGACACTCCCTCCCCAAACACTGCCTCCACAAACACTCACTTCCCAAACACCCCCATGAATCAAAGTGTCATTAATGATGTGGTCCACAGTCACTTCCTATGTTTTTTTTTACATCATGGGACTTGCCTTGTGTCGGTGACCTGGACAGCTGCTAGGAGCGGTGCCTTGGGCTGCCCTGGTGAGAGCTTGCAGATGTGGTGACAGTGGAGGGAGGATCGGATCCCTGGACTCCCATGTGAACCAGGGCCGCCTGCAGGGTGTGACTGAGGGACTCGGCGAGAGCTGGAACATCCTCGTTCGCCTCCTGGACCCTCTGTGCCAGGACCACCAGGGTGGAGGTAGTGCGGCCCAGTGCACGGGCACAGAGCCGGATGTGGAACAGATACGCCATTGTGATTGATTTTGCCTGTTCATGGTGTCTGGCTGTCAGGACTGCTCCGGTGCATGGATGCATGTGTGTGGTATGGATGCACATTGGTCATAGTGCTGCCAAACTGCCTTGTACTGGTGTTTGCTTCATGTATGTGTTACTTTTCACGTTGTCTCTTTGCACACATGACCAGTACCCATATGTGTGTGCATGAATTTTTGGTGCAATGCTTGTCTTGCCTTGGCCCACTACACTGGCCGCTGTCTGTGCATGGCCCATATTCATGCTATAGTCATGTTTCGTTTGCATGCACTTGGGCCTGACTCCACGATGTGTGTGGTGCATGTCACAGGCATCTCATATTTTGTGCTTTGATGTGGCCTGTCCTACACACTGCCCTCTGCTTGCTTCCCAGGTTTAGAGTCTGCCACTCCTACTCCCTAGAACCCTTTCATGTGTAGTACCGTGCTGCATTTCTCCTACTAGGACATCAGTTTCAGTGAGGAGGCTGTCCCGTCTCCGTTCGCAAGGCATTCCCTCTGGTGATCAGAGAGCAGGTTCCTCACTCTGAGGCGGAGGTCGTCCCACCTTTTATGGCAGTCTTCATGGGTGTGGTGGACAGGGCCCACTGCCGAGAACTTCTGAGCCACATACTCCTATATTGCAGACTTTCTGCGCTAGCTGGTTCGCCCGTTATCTGTGCCAAAAGGTTAATCTGCATTGGCCACTATTGCATCGGTCAACACAGTCAGCTCAGGCTCAGAGAAGCACACCTTCCGCTGACGGACCTCATGCCCACATGCTTTAGCTGATCCTGCCATGTTGCCAATGTTTCTGTGTCTGGATGGCTACAGGAAGTGGATTATTTTACATGGATTGACTTTTTCAAAATGGCCACCAGCAAACTTCCAGTTCCAACGATGACAATGTTTCCGGTCCCGCTGTTTCTGTTGCCGTTTCCGTCATCGGTTGCTCAGTTGCCAGTGTTTCTGTGATTTTTCTGCCAGAATTGGTGTTACTGGCTTTTACCATCACGGAAACACTGGCATTTCTTGTTTTTGCTGGTGTTTCCATCATGCCAGTAACACCGATTCTGGCAATGCAGGTGTAGCTGTGAGGTTGTAATGTGCCAGTGATTCCGTTATTACGGTTGCTGGAAACTGTGCTACCCGCATGACAGAATCACCAGCCATTTAACAGCTAACTCTTAATGATGGCCAAAGACTTGTGTTAGAATGATTCTACAATAGTTCACAATGCACTCTCATCAGCAAATACTTCTTTGCAACCAAAGGATGTACTTCCAGTGTGCATTTATGTCAATGAAAATACTTCTGTCAGCATGATTTTTCAATAGTTAAAAATGCAATCTCATCAATAATGTTGATTAGTCAAGATAATTCCAAACAATACATCACAAGCTTTGGTAATCTTGCCACTTCTTCTTCAATGCTTTTAGTAATAGGACAGTACTTCAAAGAGTTCTGCCTGGTCTACTCATCTACCAGGCCTATGCTACAGAAGTCCTTTGCCTTGGTGTACTCTCCTGCCAGGACAATGTGAAAATATTACTACTACAAGTAGTTCAGTGGTACAGTTCTGTTTTGTACAGTTCTGTTTTGTACTACTTATAAAGTCTTTGACTTTCTACAACCTCATTGTTGACTACTTCTTCGGGGAAAACATGAGACACATTAGTGCTGTTTGTTCCTTACTTGTAATTGCCCCATGAAATGTAGGTTATGTTCATCTCCTCCTGAATACTTTCTGCTAGAAGGGTAGCCTTCCTGCTAGTCTTGTTCTCCCACTCTGATTTTAACCAAGTGCTGATACTGGGTCTCCCACACTCCTGCTCTTATATGGCTTAGTGTTCTGACTTGATGGTCGTGCAGATTATTGTAACCTCCGTCCCAAAGTACCACATGGGAAGACAGTAAAACCACTACCTGTGCAATCTTTGAGGCCACAGGTGTAGAGTGCCGTCAGTCTGGAACCAGGAACGCCGGAAGGACCCCCCGACCACTGCAAGGCAAGGAATGGTTAAGTCAGACAGTGGCAATAGGTACCAATTCAGAATGACAGAGGATGAATACAAGAGGGCTTACCTAATTGAGGTGGAAGGGCAGCCTGGGTAGAATAAGCGGAACAGGAGCCTATGGATAGCCGGCGGCAGCAGCAGGCTGGTAAGGGTCTAAGTGCACGCTGGATGGAGGAAAAACACCTGAGCCAATAGTACAAAATAATGGGTGCTGATCCATAAGCAGTCCGGTAAACAATCCGAGGTCGAGAGCAAAGAGTAATGCCAAAGTCAAGAGATCCCAATTCCAATATCCAGGTAGCAGAGCCAAAGGTCGAAAATCCAAAAGGACAAGACAGTACGACTGAACTCAAGGGAAAAACAAGGCAGTCCGTATAACGTTCCGTGGTCGAGATAGCTTAGGAAATCCAAAAGAGCCAAACGCCAAACAGTACTCTAAAGAAGCAGCTGTGAAGCGTTTCTTCTGCGTTTCCCTGATCCTTTTGACTGCGAAGTGGGTCACGGGAACGCGTGATCCGTGTCACGTGTCCCGCGATGTAGACGGAGACTGCTGTTTCTTGACCATGTGATGCAGGGATCTCTGTGCGCCCGTATAGTGCCGATATCCACGGGGAAACCACCATGGCAGGTGCCAGTGGAGAAAGGGTCGCAAGGATTCTGGATTGCCAGCTAGGAATCTCCACTTCCGGGCGAGCAGCTGCCGTCAGGTATGTGAGTGGATACGGGGACTGCAGGGAACTTGGCGGGTGATGGATGTGGACCCAGGTGGGCAGGAACTGGATGTGGACCTGGGCGGGCAGGAACGGGAAGGGGACCCAGGTGGTCAGGAACGGGATTCCACGATGGGAGACATGACACTTAGGTACTGCTTGTTCGGGTCAGTTCTTTCTATTGCCTCCATTTCGTTTTTACAATAGGGTTTATACACAGCTGGTTGATTATCTTCCCCTGCCTTGGGCAATATTTGCTGTATTTGGGTTTCAGGAATATTGCCCTTGGGTGTTGTTGGCAATTTTTCTGACCTTTAAACTTACAATGGTTCTGCCACTTCTTCCCCGTTGTATCAAAGGCACATTAAACATAAATCTCTCAGCTGTTCACCAGTTCGATTCCTACAGTATTCACTATTCTGCCACTTAGTTTTCTTCTGAATAGTTCGGTATTCAAAAGGCCTATGTTCGGCTAGCGGGTGATCACGGAGCAATCTGGGGTCACAGTATTCAAGTGAACTCACCAGGCTTGACTTGAACGTCTGCTCGCTGCGCTGCTGGTGGGATCTCTGCATTTTCTGCTTCACACAGACTGGAAAACTGCCGCTCGGTTTTCTTCTTGCTGCACATTTCAAAACTGGAGCTTTCCTTGCTCCAAAAGCTGTTAGGTGATCGTCTGCCACCTGAGCCTGCTCTGCTTTGGGGAAAGCGTTCTCACTTCACGCTGCCCAGTGCATGACCACTGCAAGCATGAATCTCCGGGGGGGGGAAGCTTTCACATAAAAAGCTTCCTGCTGCGCGACCTCTGCAAACAGTGTCCCTGAAGGAAGAGACCCTCGTAGAACCGGTATCCGTGCAGCAAAAGTCGGCAGTTCCGGTGTCTCTGCTTTTCTTCAGCTGCAATCTTGCTGAGGAGTCACCTTCAACCTTCCGCTACTGCTGCTACTCTCTATGGCCTGCACCTGAGGGGGCCTTTTATGCCTCTCAGTCTCCCTCAGGTGTGGGTCATTATCCTTAATCGTATGTAATCTGCATTTCAAAGCACCTGCATGCCTCTTCTTCATCTCATTACTTTTGGCATTGTGGGACTTGAAGTTGGGTTCCCTTTGTTTATATCCCTATGCCCCTTTAAAAAGGAGTGTAATAAGGTTTTACCACATGGTTTTGCTTTTATGGGAATTTATGACTTTCAGAATCTGATATGGTTATGTTCAAGGGTTCTTCTTTCATATTCACATGTGGAACCTAGGAGCTTTTAGCTCTACAATTATGAATAATCTCTACTCCCAATTCATGACCGATCAGAGCAGTTTTTATCACCTTCAGGATAATTAGCTTTGGGGAAGCAAAGCTTCTTCTGTCAACACACCATTATAGATTCTGGCATTATTGCCTCTTTCTCTGAAGAGGAAGAATACTGCATCCCTCCCAACAGAGTCCTCCTATACCCTTGGGGACCTTCTCTTCCCAGGTGATCACCCCAGCTAACACCACCCCCAGGATCAGGATGCAGCTGCCTTCCCCAGGCCATCTGTGAGGAGACTTAAGGCAGGTTTTTTGTGAGGACTCTGCAGCATTAATCACAGTCCCGAGCTCTGCACACCCTAAATGGTCCACCGCAGAACTCAGCCTTTGAATGCCACACAACAGGAATGTTGCAGAAACAGTGACAATTCTGAAAAGCTGGCTGTGAAACCAAATGAGAGATGAACCTTCCCCCTAGCCTTCCACATCTAGCTCCAAAATGACCAGACGACAAACACAATATTGTTCAACTAGCTTGTGCTTTTTTTTCTTCTCTCTCTCTCTCCTCTCTCTCTCTCTCTCTCTCTCTCTCTCTACTACTCTCTCTCTCTCTCTCTTTCATATAAATGGTATGCCATGTGAAACAAAGATATGGGTATTGCAGATGTAGGGCCCTAACTGGGGAGTCGTCTGATGACCCTAATGAAACGCAAAGGATTCTGGGGACCATGAATGTCACCTTTTGAAGAGGTAAAGCATGTGTACCTCACATTCTGAGTGTTGTATCCCTGTCAATTGTGAGTAAAACAGACTATTGAAGCCTTTGCTGGGCCTACGTTCTTCACTGACTCTTTGCTGCAACAAACTCATCGCTGAGAGGCACCGTACGCCCCATCTTCGCAGGACGTCCACGATCGATTATCAATGAGCACCGCCAGGATCAAAGCTGCTGCTTTGATGCCATTGTGCACCCTTTTCGTTGAGGGATCTCAGCGATCCGCGGCTCCTGTCTTAAAGGGAGTTCACCCCAAGAAGGATCAGTCGACGACCCAACATCAAACTCTGCTATTCCAGGTACACTGGGGGTTGTAGAACATTATGGAAGGAAATAAGACTCTGCTAAGCAATATATGGACTGGGCTTGTTTAATATATTATTTACAGGTTGCCCAGGTTGGGGGCTCCTCAAAAAGAACTGTGCCTAGTGGTAGAGGCCCAGTATTCTGGCAATTGTTTAACCAACTTATTTTCCTACCAAGTCTATTGTTGATACCTTATGCTATTGATTTGTATGCCATTTGAAACTGTCAGCAGTTGGTGCATTTTAATGGAGTAATTGTGGTACCACATAGAAATTGTACATTTATCATTATAGTATTTCCTGAGTACAAAGTGTGTTATTATGTATGTATATATTCTGAACCTTATTTAGACAAAGAACTGTGTTATCACCAACAGTGTGTTGACATTCCTTTGTGGGGGCTTGGAGAATACACTTTACTTAAGAACCAGCCCGCATCACCTCCTGAGAGCTTAAGCCTTAATTGCTCACCCATAGCTACCTAATAGAGAATCTTGGCTGGGGTGTTTTGTGCTTCTACTCTGCCATATAGAGGGCAGGAGTACAGGTGACCCCCCTCCAGTCTTTACAGTGAAGACTTTGATTATGTATTTGTCTGAAATGGCCCTATTACCATCTTGATCTTTAATTACAGCAATTCTGGCTTTCTCCTTTTTAAATTTAAGGTATGATGCAAGAGACTTACTAGATCTATTAGAAAATTGATATATTTTCACTTTGTATTTTAGGAGATTCACAAGAATACTCTGTGGCAATTTTATTATATTGCACTCTGAGTTTAATAATATTGTTAAGAATAGCTTCTGAGTTGGTACATGCAACTAAAGATTCTTGGATTTTGAGTTGTTTAAGGATATTGTCTGATTCTTGTTTAAGTAACCTTTTATTTTTTGCAGCAAATGATATAATGGAGCCACGAAGAACTGCTTGTCTCAATCCCAATTATTGGTTACAGAAGTATCTTGGCGTCTATTCTCTGCAGATAATTGACTATTTTGTGGGGTTATATAGGGTGTGAATGAGTCATCCATTAAAAGGGACGAGTTACACCTCCATCTATTAGATTTACGTGGAGTTTGCGGTGAGGTGAGTTGAATATTTACAGGTGCATGATCGGAAAGTGTAATGCACTCATTATTAGCATGTAGTAGGGAGCTAGTCATGGATTTTGATATAAATATGTAATCTAATCTAGAGAACATTTTATGAGGGTTAGAGAAAAAAGTGTACTCGAAATCTGAGGGGTGAGTAATGCGCCAGGTGTCAATGATGCCCAATTCAGATATGAAGTCGGTAAATTGTGAGTGGGATTAGGTATTTTTGAAACACACATCAGATTTCCTATCAAGAAATGGATCAACAATTTTGTTACACAAATAATTAAGTTGTTTGGGTTAGAGAGGAAAATATGATTTCTATGGTGTGTCCAAAATTGGGGATCTGGTGATGTAGGACTGTATATATTCAGAATTGTATATTCAACAGATTCACAGGGTAATTCATAGACCATGCAGCAGCGCCAGTTACGCCTCCAAGAACGCCCTCGCGCAAGGAAAAGCCATCAAAATTCCCAATTCCTCGCAAATGTCTGCGCTAACCCTGGACCAGTTCACAGGGCTGCCAAACAGCAAACGCCAAGCGGGGAACGTGTATTTCATTGGTTCGCGGGAAGTTTCACACGCAAATGTCCTGGGTACGTGTACATCAGGGGTGCGCGTGAAGTAATACACGCAAATCCATCAGGGCACGTGTATTCCAGGAGTGCGTGGGAAGTATCACACGCAAATTCAGCAGGGTACGTGTATTTCCGGGGTGCGCGGGAAGTATCACACGCGATCCATCAGGGCACGTGTATTTCAGGGGTGCGCGGGGAGTACTACACGTGAATCGGCCGTGTGGGTCCTCCCAGGTGTTCCCTCTACACCCTCCATGGCCTCTGCAGGCAGCCCACACCACAGGAGACTACCCTGCACCCCTGCTCATGTCCCGCAGGCAACCCATCCACCATGGGCATGCCCCCCAGCCAACCCACATGTCACCTTGCACCACTGATGAACAACGCATGTCTCCCAGCACCCTCACCCCCCAGCACTGTGGGGCACCTGCCAGCAGGCCCCCACACATGTCTCCCAGCACCCCCCCGCAGTGCAGGGCACCCTCGACCAGGCGGCAATCATGTCCAAATCATGTGCCCCTGCACCCCCCTGCATCCAGGGCCACCCTCCACCAGGCCTCCACACATGTCCAACTCATGTATCCCTGCACCCCCACTCCCCCCAGCATCCAGGCCCCCACTCCTGTCTCCCTGCACCCCCACCCCCCAGCATCCAGGGGCAGCCTCCACCAGGCCCCCACTCCTGTCTAGCACCCTCCCCACCCCCCAGCAGTGCGATTCGCCTGGGTACATGTATTTCAGGGGTGCGCGTGTAGTCTGACACGCAAATTCATCAGGGTACGTGTATTATGGGTCCGCGTGAACTTCCATATGCGATATCAGCAGGGTACGTGTATTACGGGGTTCGCGGGAAGTTCCACACGCGATTGCCCTGGGTATGTGTATTCCGGGGTTGCTTGGGAAGTACCACACACGATTGCCCTGGGTACGTGTATTCCGGGGTTGCTTGGGAAGTTCCACACGCAATTGCCCTGGGTACGTGTATTTTGGGTTGCTTGGGAAGTTCCACACGCGATTGCCCTGGGTACGTGTATTTCGGGGTGCGCGGGAAGTTCCACACGCGATTGCTCTGTGTATGTGTATTTCGGGGTGCACGGGAAGTTCCACACGCGATTTCAGCAGGGTACGTGTATTCCAAGGTGCGCGGGAAATTCCACACGCGATTGTCCTTGGTGCGTGTATTTCTGGTTGCGCGTGAAGTTTCACACGCGATTTCAGCAGGGTACGTGTATTCGAAGGTGCGCGGGAAGTTCCACACGCGATTGTCCGTGGTGCGTGTATTTCTGGTTGCGTGAAGTTTCACACGCGATTTCAGCAGGGTACGTGTATTCCAAGGTGCGCAGGAAATTCCACATGCAAATCCAGCAGCCTACGTGTATTCCGGGGGTGCCGTGGAGTCCTACACGTGAATCGGCCGTGTGGGTCCTCCCAGCTGTTCACTCTACACTCTCCACGGCCCCTGCAGGCGGCCCACACCACAGGGGACTACCCTGCACATGTCCCGCAGGGAGCCCATCCACCATGGCCATGCCCCCCAGCCAAACCACATGTCACCTTGCACCACTGCCCACCAACGCAAGTCTCCTAGCACCCCCACCCCCCAGCACTGTCGGAAACCCTCCACCAGCCCCCCACTCATGTCCAACTCATGTCCCCCTGCACCCCCACCCCCCAGCACTGTGGGGCACCCTCCACCAGGCCCCCACTCATGTCCAACTCATGTCCCCCTGCACCCCCACCCCCCTGCATCCAGGGGCACCCTCCACCAGGCCCCACTCCTGTCCAACTCATGTCCCCCTGCACCCCCACCCCCCAGCACTGTGGGGCACCCTCCACCAGGCCCCCACTCATGTCCAACTCATGTCCCCCTGCACCCCACCCCCAGCACTGTAGGGCACCCTACACCAGGCCCCCACTCCTGTCCCCCTGCACCCGCACCTCCCTGCATCCAGGGGCACCCTCCACCATGCCCCCACTCATGTCTTCCTGCACCCCCAGCACTGTAGGGCACCCTCCACCAGGCCCCCACTCATATCTCCCCTATCAGTGCGATTTGTCTAGGTACGTGTATTCCAGGGGTGCGCGGGTAGTCTTACACGTGATTTCATCAGGGTACGTGTATTATGGGTCCGCGTGAACTTCCACACGCGATATCAGCAGGGTACGTGTATTCCAAGGAGCGCGGGAAATTCCACACGCGAATCCAGCAGCCTACGTGTATTCCTTGGGTGCCGTGGAGTCCTACACGTGAATCGGCTATGTGGGTTCTCCCAACTGTTCACTCTACACCCTCCATGGCCCCTGCAGGCGCCCCACACCACAGGGGACTACCCTGCACATGTCCCACAGGCAGCCTATCCACCATGGCCATGCCCCCCAGTCAACCCACATGTCACCTTGCACCACTGCCCACCAACACATGTCTCCCAGCACCCCCACCCCCCAGCACTGTGGGGTACCCTCCACCAGGCCCCCACTCATGTCCAACTCATGTCCCCCTGCTCCCCCACCCCCCTGCATCCAGGGGCACCCTCCACCAGGCCCCCACTCCTGTCCCCTTGCACCCCCACCCCCCAGCACTGTGGGGCACCCTCCACCAGACCCCACTCATGACCAACTCATGTCCCCCTGCACCCCCACCCCCCTGCATCCAGGGGCACCCTCCACAAGGACCCCACTCATGTCCCCCTGCACCCCCACCCCCCTGCATCCAGGGGCACCCTCCACCAGGCCCCACTCATGTCCAACTCATGTCCCCCTGCACCCCCACCCCCAGCACTGTGGGGCACCCTCCACCAGGCCCCCACTCATGTCCAACTCATGTCCCCCTGCACCCCCACCCCCCAGCACTGTGGGGCACCCTCCACCAGGCCCCCACTCATGTCCAACTCATGTCCCCCTGCATCCCCACCCCCCTGCATCCAGGGGCACCCTCCACCATGCCCCCACTCCTGTCTCCCTGCACCCCCGCTCCCTAGCACTGTAGGGCACCCTCCACCAGGCCCCCACTCCTGTCTCCCTGCACCCTCACCCCAGCACTGTGGGGCACCCTCCACCAGGCCCCCACTCATGTCCAACCCATGTCCCCCTGCACCCCCACCCCCTGCATCCAGGGGCACCCTCCACCAGGCCCCCACTCATGTCCAACTCATGTCCCCCTGCACCCCCACCCCCAGCACTGTGGGGCACCCTCCACCAGGCCCCCCACTCATGTCCAACTCATGTCCCCCTGCACCTCCACCCCCCAGCACTGTAGGGCACCCTCCACCAGGCCCCCACTCCTGTCCCCCTGCACCCCCACCCCCCTGCATCCAGGGGCACCCTCCACCATGCCCCCACTCATGTCTCCCACCCCTCCCACCTCCCATCAGTGCGATTTGCCTGGGTACGTGTATTCCAGGGGTCCACGTGAACTTCCACATGCGATATCAGCAGGGTACGTGTATTCCAAGGTGCGTGGGAAATTCCACACTCGAATCCAGCAGCCTACGTGTATTCCTTGGGTGCCGTGGAGTCCTACACGTGAATCGGCCGTGTGGGTCCTCCCAGCTGTTCACTCTACACCCTCCACGGCCCTTGCAGGTGTCCCACACCACAGGGGACTTCCCTGCACATGTCCCGCAGGCAGCCCATCCACCCTGGCCATGCCCCCCAGTCAACCCACATGTCACCTTGCACCACTGCCCACCAACGTATGTCTCCCAGCACCCCCATCCCCCAGCACTGTGGGTCACCCTCCACCAGGCCCTCACTCATGACCAACTCATGTCCCCCTCCACCCCCACCCCCCGGCATCCAGGGGCACCCTCCACCAGGCCCCCACTCCTGTCTCCCTGCACCCCCACCCTCCAGCACTGTGGGGCACCCTCCACCAGTCCCCCACTCATGTCCAACTCATGTCCCCCTGTACCCCCACCCCCAGCAGTCAGGGGCACCTGCCAGCAGGCCCCCACTCATGTCCCCCAGCCAACACGTCATCACAATCTAGATCCCTGGCCCTTATGGGCAGCCTCCACATGCCAAACACCCACCCAAGTATTGCATCCACCCACTTAGAAATGCCAATTACATGATACAACCCCAATGACAAGTATGTAAATGAACACATGTCCCTCACATACACACAGTGGGTGTCAGTGAATGTCAAAACCCATATCATGACATGCATGAAACCAATGAGATGATACTACACATTGAAGTATGATGAAAAAATATGTATTAAAAGCAACATAAATGGAATCAAAAATAAACAAACGAAAATGGGAATTTAAAACAAAAAACAGCATGTCCGTACAATAATGTAAAACCACAAATCATAATACAAAGGAAAGGTGTCCAAAGTCACAGTTCACAAAAGTAAATCCAATGGAAAATTAAAACCAAAAACCATTGCTCCATGGGTAAAATCAAAATTTTTAAAAAAAATTCCCAACAGTCAACTATATACAGCTAAACAATCCAGGGTCCATTATCCCAACAGAAAAAATGAAACCTATCTAATAACACTACCTAATAAAAAAAACTATATACAAAAATGTGGTCCATTGTCCAAAAGGTCCAAAAAATATAAAAAAGCAAAGGAAACCTAACACTAACTACAGAACTATTTACAAGGGCAGCGGGCCAGTCCGACAGCTCACTTTGGGATTTTCCAGGCCAGGGCATCATCGAACTCCTGCTTAATGTCCCAGAGGCGGTCCTCCTCCATGGCCCCGAGGGTCCGCAAGGCCGACGACATGTTCACCTCCAACTCCCTGCGGATTGCTTCGAGGCACTTGGCCCGCCTCAGGGCCCTCTGCATGGAGTTCTCCGCCCTGACCATTGTGAGCCGTGCCTCTTCCGCCCGCTGCCGCTCCGCATCTATGGCGTGGCCCAACCGCTGCCACACGGAAGACACTTCCCGTCCTGGGTCCCCTTGCCCTCCGGCCGATGCCTGCCCCTCCAATGTCGAAGGCCCCGAGCCATCATGTCTCCCACCTCGTTGCTGCTGATGCTGTGCCTGTGCCCGTGCCCTGGCTCCTGCTGCCTGCACATGCTCCACTGGTTGGGGTGTAGTCATTGATGTGGCCACCCCTGCTGGACGTCCGACTCCCGACTGTGGCAGGGATGCCTCCTCCACCAGCCTGGCCGCACTGTCAGAGGCAGCTCCACAGGGCACCCAGGTGACAAATGGGTGGGAAGATGGCACGGAGGACGACTGGCGCATAGGGTGTTCAGTTGAGGAGGGGGTCGTAGCAAGCTGTAGCAAACGGAGGAATCCGGTCTGGGTGACCTGTCCCAGTAGGCCGACGCGGTGAACGAGCCATTCGAGATGACGTGCAATCTCCTCATGAAAAGACTGCAGGTCACCTCGCATGGCCCGTTGACGCAACGCCACACCAGTCAGGACAGGCTCAACCCGTACCTGGATAGCCACGTCCGCAGGCAGAGGAAGGCCAGTTGTTGTGAGCTCATCCCCTGCCCGAAAACGGGTCTGGACATAGGCATCCCTGCTGGTGCAAGATGATGCAGTGACAGGATCAGGGACAGGATTGCACACAGGCACCTCCGCGGCGGCCTGTGCTGCCTCCTGTCCGTGGTCCTGCGCTGCACGACTAGCACCAGTGAAATCCCCACCTCCAGACCCGTCTCTGTCGCTTGCACGGCCTCCTCCTCCACCAAACCCCCCACCAACCTGGATGACTCCGTGCCATCTTCCCCCGTAGGGCCCTATGGGGTACCAGCTGCCCCTTCTGCTGCCGAGGAGTCCAACTCCGACCTCCGCCTCTTGGACCTCCCCCCGGCAGCTGCGGCCTGGGACGCAGCACCGGACTCCTCACTCCCTGACAAGATCACAACCTGGGAGGGGAGCCGGGCCTTGCGTCTCCGGCTGGCGGTGCGATCCCCGCCGCTGTGCTCCACAGCACCTTTTCCGCCCTCTTCATCAGTTGACGCTGTAGACAGGGAGAAATAAAACACAGGCATCAGGGCACTGTACAATGGACACATACACACATGACAGTTGTACCTGAGTGGCATTGGCAAACCTCAGACATGGCATCACAATCGCCAACACACATGTCATTTCAACTCGCACACATGAGCCATACCACAGCCATATCGCAACAGCCAGCACCATCCATAGACATACAACAGCATGAGCAGGCAAAGGTGAGCCAGACATCACATGCAACACAGGGAGTGCACTACACATGCACACACACCACCACACTTGCATGGATGTGTACACCTCTGCCAACTGTCGCAGTGTTCAGATTGGCATCCATGTCACATCTGCCAATCAGGCTTCCACATCCCGCTGTCACATGCATCCATGTTGCATCACTGTTGCACCCTTGTCAAATACACACACATTCACATGTACACAGTGCTGATTCCTGCAGCTGAAAACAACATCCATGTGTGACATCACGAACATGCCTACTTACATACACATTCATCCAAACATGTGTGCCCACACAACTGCATTTCGCATGCAAGCCTACACACACAAGCACCATCCATGTCTCACACATGACAGCACTCGAATGTGTTAGCCTCACGGCCCTGTACACCCCCCCCATACTTGGCCCCATAAAAACACATGTGCAACATGCACACTACTGGCACATCACCACACGCACAGCTCACAATCATGATGCATGTACACTTACCGCTCGACTCCAGACGGGTCTGCCTCTCAAAGACCTGGACGTGGAGCTCTGGGGATATGCGTTCCAGGACTCTCATCTGATCGTCCGACAAGTGGCCCTGGCGCCCCTTAGCATCTGCTGCTTTCAAGAGGCGCCGGGCCTTGTTGAGGGTCCTGGACCTGAAGTCCTCCAAGCGCTTCTTGACATGATGGAATAGTCGGACTGCCACCCCCTCCGCGTTGATGGCAGTCACGATGTCCGTCCAGATCCGAGTCCGTCCTTCCTTGTCGGCGCGCAAACTTCCAAAGAGGGCATCATACTGCCCCAGGACTTGCTCCACCAGGACACCAACTTTGGTGGCAGTGAAGCTGGTGCCCCTCTGCCTCTCTGGCCGGGAGTTGTCAGTGGTGCCAGATGTTGCAGTGCCTGACATGACAACCCCAGAAGCAGGAGTGGGTGGGCAACTGGGTCCTGGGGCTGGTCTGTGGAGCGATGGAATCCCAGTCAGGAGTCTTCAGTTCCAGCAGGGGTGGTCACAGCAACAGCACCCCTGGCTGATGTGCAGGCAGCAAATGGCAGGGCACGTGGGCAGCAGGCAATCAGGCAGCAGCAGATGGCAGGTGGGAGCGTGCTCGGGGCTCTGGGGGGCAGTAATTCAGCCTTCTGGGCAGGAGTGTGGTCTTCCGTGTGCTTACGCGTGGACAGCTTGATACAGCGTTATTTGGCACGTGAAAATTCAGCACATCTGCGTGTAATTCGAGGAAAGGGCCTTAACGTGTACGCGCGTTAGCACACGTACACAAATTCATTGGCCCAAAGGCCACCAGCGTGTATGAGCGTCTGTGATGTGCGTGCGCGGGCGTTTCCCTGTATACGGGTGCATGTTACACGTCCAATGACTGCACCTCAGAGTGTCAGCCTTAGAGTGTCAGCTTGTGTAATTGGAGGATGGGGCCTTAGCGCATACACGCGGAAGTGACGCTGGACGTGTGGGCATGTTTAAAAGGTATGTGTAGAACACCATTTCCTTGTACGTGCATTTGGTGGAGAGCGAGTGGGTGAAATCTGTACTTCTTGTTGGTTCACACGCAATTTACTTCATGGCGTTCCAAGTTCGTACTCCCTGTTACCTCTGACAGCTTTTTCTCTTTTTGTCTTTTTCCTGGGCCTGTTTCCTCAAACAGCGTTCACTTCTCCTGTTGTCCTGTCTCCTCAGACAGCATACAATTCTTCTTTTGGCGGGGGTGTTGCCAACGCGCACACGCGCATATTTTTCACGTGTTATTTCCTGGCAGACGGTGAGTCGCGCACGTATTTGACATCTGTGCTTCCCCTGTGTGTTGCCTACCCCTTCAGAGGTCAGTCTAGGCTGCGTGTGACACGCATACGTTCATTTTTGTTTTTCTGGGTGCCACAGCGTAGTGCAGGTTTATTTTTCCACGCACGTGGTCTAGGAGGGGTTGCGTGCACTTTATCTCGCTTTTTCGGGGTGCCTGTGCGTTGCGTGACCCGTCATCTTCCCCAGGGGTCACATACAGCCTTGCTAGAGCACTAGGGTACGAATTCCATCTAGTACCCTACCCCTTTGACCCCCAATTGCCCAGGACAATAGTTTACTGCAACTCCCATACGCACAACTACATCAGTGCCATGGTTGGGAGGCGAGCACGCGGTAAGGGTGGCAAAGGTGGACGAGCCACAAGAGGTGGCCGTAGTGGATACAGTAGGGGATGTGGCCGGGACTTGCAGGGTGCCCCTATCCCCCATGTGTGGGTGACCAGTCAGGGACACCCATGCCCCTCCTCCTCCCTGGTTGAGGGTAACGTGGCTGACATCATCCCTGCTCAGCCCTTGTTGGACCAGCCCATTGTGGCACCAGACCTGGCACAGGGTGACTCCATGGCTGACCTCCAGGTCAGCAGGTCTAGGCCACATGTGGCGGTGCACGTTGGTGTCACCAGCCCACGTGGATCAAGGGCAGCTATGTCATCTGCTGCCCCGAGTAGGCAGGGTGGGGAGGCTGTAGGGGCAGCTGCGGCTCCATCCACCCCAGCTCTGAGTCTCCCAGCCAGGACAGTGTCGGTCCTAGTCCATCCTGCTGACGTTCCCCCTGACTACATCACACTTCAGCTAATGCCTGCACCAAGTCCCATGGTGAGTGTTCATTCCCGCACTCCTGGTCCACAGTCCACCGGGGCTCCTGCCCCTAGTGTCCAGAGCGGCGTAGGACACTCAGTATCACCACCACCTTCCAAGCGGAAGAGGAAGAGTGCTCGTCCAGTGCAGGCTGATGCCCCAGATACGGCTACACAGTCTGGCCCACCAAGGAAGGCCAGGTTCAATCAGGCCGAACTTGATGCACTTGTGGAGTATGTGTCCGCACATGACAGCGAAATGGTGATTACTGCAGGATGCAAGACCACACCTGCACAACGTCAGGCACACTGGCAGACCATCGCAGAACTCATAAGTGCCCTTGTATTCGTGAGGCGCACAGCTAATGATTGCTACAAGCGCTGGAATGACCTGAAGCGCAGGGCAAAGAAAAAGCTGGCCTCAAGTCATGCCGCAACTCTAGTGACTGGAGGTGGGTCTCCAGCAGAGGACATAGAAGTCACTCCAAATGAGTATGTTGCTGGGACCTACGTCACGGAGGAACAGATCCAAGGCGTGGGAGACCTGCCAGATTACGAGGCATTGTCCGGTGAGTGCACATGCATATGTGTATCATCCATGTGCATGGTGTGTGTGTGAGTGCTTCTGATTGAGTGCCAGGTGAGGGGGTGTGTGCCTGAGTGGTTTGGGTCACCCATGTGCTTCATCCAATACATTTTGCGCACCAGGATTTGGGTGTTGCAGTATCCCTTCTGGCACCAGTAGACATTCAGCCCAACCTCACGCCAGTTGCCCTTGAAGTGTCATCTTGCCACAACATAGTTGCATATTATTCAGTGTTCATTCAGGGTGATTGTCTGCATTCCACCACTTTCCCTAGGCATTTCTCAGTCCTATTGTCACATGTGTGACATGGCAAGGGTACATGCCATCTGTGTGATGGCATGTGTCATGTATGTGTATTGGACATGCCAACCACAGGCCAATGTGTGATGGCACTGCTAGCCAGCATGCAGCAAATGTGTTGGTCTTCCATCTTGGTGTCATCAAAGTGTGCCATTTGCCTCCCCTTCGCACGCAGTGACAGTGCATGCATGGTAGGGTTATAGTCATGTGGGACATGTGTCAATGAAGTACTGTTTCTGTTGCTTCTCAGCCCTAATTGTGTGCCATGGTGCTAATGCCTGTTCCCATTTCGTTTCTTTCATGTCTTTGCAAGGGATGACACACTTGATACTGCTGGGGTTGTGGAGATGGTGCAGACCCAGGAGGGGTTTTAGGCCCGACCGGGCACCAGTGAGGGACGTGGTGTGGTGGTGGGTGAGAACCCACACTTGCTGCAGACCATCATCTCTAGGGGTGTCTCTGGGGGCACCTCCCCCGAGCTCTATTCAGGTGTCGATTCGGATGATGAGACCTACGTGCCGTTGCAGGTAAGTGTTTCTGGGAGGGATTCTGTACTGTCCAACCCACCTGCACCAGGGGTAGAACCCTCAATGGGGATGTCAGTGTTGGTAGGTCCGCCTTTGGTGGTTACGGATGCAGGGTCACACTCCGCTACATCTGATCCTGTTCCTGGGCCAGAAGATCAGAGGGGGAATGCAGTCCTGCAGCCTCAGGCAGTGCCGGCACATCAAGGCGCAGTTCGCCTTGCCCCAGACAGGTGTGGTGCCCGCCGACACGGTGGCCGTACGCCACCTGGCAATACCGCATGGGAGCAATCCATATACGGTATGGCAAACCAACAGGCAGCATCAACTTTGATGATGGCTCAGGCCATGGAAAGGGTGGCCACTTCCATTGTCCCCCAAGAAAGGCTGATTGAACACCTACAGCAGGCAAAAGACTCCATTAGCCAGTCACACAGGGAGGACATGTTGGCGTCCAACAGGGACAGGCGGGCAGCACTGGAGACTCTGCAGGAAGCCATTTCTATTGAGTCTCAGGGCCACAGGGAAGCCCTGAGGGTGGAACTCTGTCAGCTCAGAGTAACTCTGGTTGAGCTTGAGGCTTCAGCTAACACGAGGACAGAACAGCAGCTGGAGCGGCTCACACGTACGCTCTCAGCTGAGATGCAGGCAACTAGGGAGGAGGTCCGGGCATCCCGTGAGTTGTTGCATGGGGACCTCCGCACAATTATCCTCCAGAACCAGACCTTCCACACCTGCATGCTTTCAGCCATGGAGGACCAGACTAGGGCTTTGGTGGGCTGCCTCCCATAGTGCCACCACCTCCTGATGCAGCTGCAGAGGGTGAGGAGAGCGACAGCAGCGATTCTCCCACAATAGGGTAGCCGTGCAGGCCATGAGCCCATGGAGGTGTTTTTTTGTCGCAAGAGCCACACAGGTGGGTTTTGGTGTGCACCCTGTCCTCGGACCTCCTGGATGGCCTCCCCCACCCCCTGGACCCATTCATGGCCATTTTTGATTTTTGTTTTTTGATTTTTGATTTTTGATTTTTTGGACAGTGTGTTGCCTTGTGTGGCTCCCGTGGGCATATGCTGTATTGTGGCTGGGCACATGCAGGCTTGTCCTTAATTTGGGTCAGATGCTTGGGTTTGTGTGACACACACCCCTCCTGCTTCCCGTTTCCATGGGCTTGCAAAGAGTGTGCCCAAGTGACATTGACTTACACTGTGACGTTGGACTCCCATTTGATGTGCGGGCAGTCTGTAGTCAATACTGTGTATACATTCCTAGTGCATATTGTTGTTGTATTGTACACTGCATGGTGTATTGATATGTGCCTCTGCATCCATCTCATCCTCCTAATTTGCAGGTCCATTTGTCATGTCTTCACAAGGCGGTCTACTTTGGAAATGGAGTCCATGTTGTAAGCAGTGCACCTACACTTTTGCGTGGCGCTAACACGGTACAGTTGGAAGTGTTGGAAGTGCTGGCATTATCAGGTAGTGAGGCTACCAATTTTTTAAGTCCGTACTGTCATGTTTATGGTAGGTTGGAGGTTGTGTAGGTGATTAGTATTATTGGTAAGTATTTGGTAATGTGTGTTGTTGGTCCTGCATTACTGTGAGCATTTCATGTGTGTCCAGTCTCCATTAGGGACACTGTAGTTTGTGACACTTGGGTCATGTTGTGGCGATTAATTTGTTTGCTCTCACATAGCATGATATGCCATGGTGTATTGTGTGGCCGTGCGGGGAGAGGTTGGGTGACATGGCACTGTTCTCATGTTGTATTTTGCAAGTGGGTATTCAATTCTGCAGCATGGAAGTGTGTCTTTTGATGACACTGCATTGGTGGTGTTTGTGTAGATAGGGATGCACACCTTGTGACACTTCCAGATGAACAATCTCAGGCTGCTATGGTTCTGACAGTTGACTGTCCCTTAATTCATCATAATTGTCAGATTGAGTCATCATTGATTGTCAGTTGGTATGGGCCTGGGCTGTGTGCACTCCACAGGGGTGTGATTTCTATGTGAAGTAATTAGCCACCAGCTGCGTACGGGCTGCCTCACCCCATGCCCTTTCCCCTACCATGCGCAGCGGGCGTGCATGTGGTTGGGGATGTGGGGGCACCACCATGTCCACAGCCAGGCCCCGGCGTGTTGCAACATTGTGCAGGACACATGCTGCCACTATGATCCTGCACACTACTGGGGGAGCGTATAACAGCTGCCCGCCAGAATGGTCAAGGGAGCGAAAGCGTGACTTGAGCACTCCGAATGTGCGCTCCACTATGCCCCGTGTTGCAATATGGGCTGTGTTGTATTTTACCTCTGGAGGCGTGATGGGGTTCCGAATTGGCGTCATCATGTGGGTGCTCAGAGGGTAGGCACTGTCCCCTGGGGAGGTGGTGATGGGGATCATTAGTGGGGTATTGACATTACTCTGTGCCTGTCATGCATGCGTGTGCTGTGGCATTTATACTCACCAAGCAGCCATGCATCGCCATGCCGCCCAGCTTACATGTCCCAGTTTAGGTTTGACATCCTGTAAATGAAGCTGTCGTGGGTGGACCCTGGATAGTTGGCATATACTGAGGTGATGATTCCCTTGGAATCACATACTACCTGGACGTTGATGGAATGCCAGTGCATGCGGTTTCTGCAGGTGCCCTGGGGGGATGTAGAGCCACATGGGTGCAATCAATGGCCCCTAGCACTTTGGGGAATTGTGCCACCCTGTAGAAATCCTGGCTGACAGCCTGCCTTTCTGCAGGTGTTCTGGGCAGATATATGTGCCTGCGGACTGATGGGCGTGCAGTGATGATGGCCAACACCTGGTGTAGGCACCATGACTGCGTGGCCTGTGACACCCACCCCACTATGGCACTTGTCCGCTGAAATGATCCGGTAGCCAAGAAGTGCAGTACATTGAGGACCTTCTCCAGGGGGCTGAGTGCTTGAGAGCGCAGGGTGGGTGATGTGAGGTCATCCTCCCACTCACTGACCAGGTCGAGTATTATGTGTGGTGGAAACCTGTACCGCCCATACACCTGGTCATCAGGCATACCAAATAGGCTGGTTCTGGGTGTGAAGATTCTGGCCCCGACTATCCTTCTCCTCCTCCTGCGGTATCCCACGGCCACTGCTGCTAGGAATGGTATATTCATCCTGGCGTCTGAGCTTGTTTTTTGTTTGTGCACTCTTTTATGCTGCGCGGGACGTGCGCCTGCTTCATGCTGGCGTACGTGTTTCCGGATTGGACCTTTTTTTTGTGTGCGTTGTAGGCGACCGTGTAAATCTTTCCGCCCACCCCAGGAATACACGTAACACACTCTCCCAGGCCCAGTAGCGAGTAAATATTCCCGCCCACCCCTGAAATACACGTACCCTGCAAATTTGCGTGTGAAACTTCCCGCGCACCCCAAAATACACATACCCAGGGCAATCACGTGTGGAACTTCCCGCAAACCCCGTAAAACACGTACCCTGCTGATATCGCGTGTGGAAGTTCACGCGGACCCATAATACACGTACCCTGAGGAAATCGCGTGTAAGACTACCCGCACACCCCTGGAATACACGTACCCTGGCAAATCACACTGCTGGGGGTGGGCGGGGTGGGAGACAGGAGTGGGGGCCTGGTGGCGGGTGCCCCGGATGCAGGGGGGTGGGGGTGCAGGGGGACATGAGTTGGACATGAGTGGGGGGTGCCCCTGGATGCAGGGGGGTGGGGGTGCAGGGGGACAGGAGTGGGGGCCTGGTGGAGGGTGCCCTACAGTGCTGGGGGTGGGGGTGCAGGGGGACAGGAGTGGGGGCCTGGTGAAGGGTGCCCTGCACTGCTGGGGGGTGTGGGTGCAGGGAGACAGGAGTGGGGTCATGGTGGAGGGTGCCCCTGGATGCAGGGGGGTGGGGGTGCAGGGGGACAGGAGTGGGGCCTGGTGGAGGGTGCCCTACAGTGCTGGGGGGTGTGGATGCTGGGAGACAGGAGTGGGGGCCTGGTGGAGGGTGCCCTACAGTGCTGGGGGGTGGGGGTGCAGGGGGACAGGAGTGGGGGCCTGGTGGAGGGTGCCCTGCACTGCTGGGGGGTGGGGGTGCAGGGAGACAGGAGTGGGGGCCTGGTGGAGGGTGCCCTACAGTGCTGGGGGGTGGAGGTGCAGGGGGACAGGAGTGGGGGCCTGGTGGAGGGTGCCCTGCACTGCTGGGGGGTGGGGGTGCAGGGAGACATGAGTGGGGGCCTGGTGGAGGGTGCCCCTGGATGCAGGGGGGTGGGGGTGCAGGGGGACATGAGTTGGACATGAGTGGGGGCCTGCTGGCAGGTGCCCCTGACTGGTGGGGGGTGGGGGTGCAGGGAGACAGGAGTGGGGGCCTGGTGGAGGGTGCCCCTGGATGCAGGGGGTGGGGGTGCAGGGGGACAGGAGTGGGGGCCTGGTGGAGGGTGCCCTACAGTGCTGGGGGGTGTGGGTGCTGGCAGACAGGAGTGGGGGCCTGGTGGAGGGCACCCTGCACTACTGGGGGGTGGGGGTGCAGGGAGACAGGAGTGGGGGCCTGCTGGAGGGTGCCCTACCAGTGCTGGGGGGTGGGGGTGCAGGGAAACAGGAGTGGGGGCCTGGTGGAGGGTGCCCTGCACTGCTGGGGGGTGGGGGTGCAGGGGGACAGGAGTGGGGGCCTGGTGGAGGTTGCCCTGCACTGCTGGGGGGTGGGGGTGCAGGGAGACAGGAGTGGGGGCCTGGTGGAGGGTGCCCTACAGTGCTGGGGGGTGGGGGTGCAGGGGGACAGGAGTGGGAGCCTGGTGGAGGGTGCCCTGCACTGCTGGGGGGTGGGGGTGCAGGGAGACATGAGTGGGGGCCTGGTGGAGGGTGCCCCTGGATGCAGGGGGGTGGGGGTGCAGGGGGATAGGAGTCGGGGCCTGGTGGAGGGTGCCCTGCACTGCTGGGGGGTGGGGTGCAGGGGGACATGGGTTGGACATGAGTGGGGGCCTGCTGGCAGGTGCCCCTGACTGCTGGGGGTGGGGGTGCAGGGAGACAGGAGTGGGGGCCTGGTGGAGGGTGCCCCTGGATGGATGCAGGGGGGTGGGGGTGCAGGGGGACAGGAGTGGGGGCCTGGTGGAGGGTGCCCCTGGATGCTGGGGGGTGGGGGTGCTGGGAGACTTGCATTGGTGGGCAGTGGTGCAAGGTGACATGTCGGTTGGCTGGGGGGCATGCCCATGATGGATGGGCTGCCTGCGGGACATGTGCAGGGGTGCAGGGTAGTCCCCTGTGATGTGGGCCGCCTGCAGGGTCCGTGGAGGGTGTAGAGGGAACAGCTGGGAAGACCCACACGGCCAATTCACGTGTGGGACTCCCCGGCACCCCCGAAATACACGTAGGCTGCTGGATTCGTACGCGGAATTTCCCGCGCACCCCGAGTACACGTACCCTGCTGAAATTGGGTGTGGAACTTCACACACACACCGAAATACACGTACCCTGCAAATTTGCATGTGAAACTTCCCGCACACCCCGAAATACACGTACCCAGGGCAATCGCGTGTGGAACTTCCTGTGAACCCCGTAATACATGTACCCTTCTGATATCGCGTGTGGAAGTTCACGCGGACCCATAATACACATACCCTGATGAAATTGCGTGTAAGACTACCCGCGCACACCTGGAATAGACGTACCCAGGCAAATCGCACTGCTGGGGGGTGGGGGCGGTGGGAGACATGAGTGGGGGCCTGGTGGAGGGTGGCCCCGACTGCTGGTGGGTGGGGGTGCAGGGTGACAGGAGTGGGGGCCTGGTGGAGGGTCCCCTCACTGCTGGGGGGTGGGGGTGCTGGGAGACATGCGTTGGTGGGCAGTAGTGCAAGGTGACATGTGGGTTGGCTGGGGGGCATGGTCATGGTGGATGGGCTGCCTGCGGGACATGTGCAGGGGTGCAGGGTAGTCCCCTGTGGTGTGGGCTGCCTGCAGGGGCCGTGGAGGGTGTAGAGGGAACAGCTGGGAGGGCCCACACGGCCAATTCACGTGTGGGACTCCCCGGCACCCCCGAAATACACGTAGGCTGCTGGATTCACGTGTGGAATTTCCCGCGCACCCGGAATACACGTGCCCAGGCCAATCGCGTGTGGAACTTCCCACGAACCCCGTAATACACGCACACGATATTTTTCACACAGTGGGTGTCCGTGATTGTTGGTACCCCTTTGCACCTGATTTGTCCTAGAGGGCCACAGTATGGATCATTCATCATAGCTGTATATCGGTGTTTTTTGTTAGCGCACACTTTGGCGCCCATTTATTTCAGGTGCAGGGACGCTACCGCCTGCTTTCTTGTGGCGTACTTGTTTGGCCCTGTGCCCGTCTTTGACTGTGCGCTGGTTTGCCCTATTCGATTCCATGAATACGAGTTGTAGGCGAGCGTGTGGGCGTTCTGTGCACTTGCCTCCTGTACTTCCCCCATGACGCCCATATTTTCACACGTTGTTCCCCATTCCGAGTGTTACGCCCCGTGTTACGCCTACTTTTGTAATGTGCGCCGCGCTATGTGCGATTTCGCAGCGGCCGTGGCGCACGCCGTTAGATGGCACTTTTTCAGCGCACATCCAATATATTTCTCGCGCACGAACTTCCATGAATCGATGTGCGCTGGTTTCCCTGCGATTTTCGCAGTTGCACTGCGATTTTCGCACTTTTACTGCGAATCGCACGTTTTGGCACCTCTGCGCCGGAATTTTCGGCGCACATTAATTCCAGGAAATTGGCTCATTAATAAGCAAATTTGACAAACACCCATCTTCCCAGATTATCCGATTCATTAGCTAAAACTCTGCACTTAAACTTCTTATTCACAAGAGTCACCACTCCATTCTTCTTACCATCGACTGCACTAGAAAAAATGTGCCCGTCCCAATACCGTTTAAGTTTGGCAGCTTCTGCTTGTGATAAATGCGTTTCTTGAATACAGGCAATTGACGATTTAGTTCTATTAAGATGTGACAGTATTTTCTGTCTCTTAATAGGATTGTGTAATCCTTTGACATTCCAAGATGTTATATTAAGAGTTATATTAAGAGTTACTTTATATTAAGAGTCATGATTCAAAACAGAGTAATATATACATATACCAATATTATTGCATTGCACTAATTATTGTGGTAACAGCCGTCAAAGCAGCAACAACTGGAATAATCATTAGTAGACCATCCATAAATAGAGATTGATTGAACTGCGCGTAGGGTAGGAACATGAAGGGGAAGATACATGAGGGGTATGTGGAGACGAACAAAGTCAACATGGATATATATGAAATATAACAAGGAAACCTTGAAAATGTTTGCGGCAAACCAAAAACAGCCACACCAAACCATGTTGAAGAAAAATTGAAAAAATATGGGGGTGTTAGAGGGCCATACAGGTGACATCCTCCCACGCACCCCACTCCGGTGGAATAATGATGTGATAAGTTGTAATCATTGTGGTTTTATCGGTTGAAAAGCAAAGTAGGTGCTCTTGAGGTGTCCATTTCATCTTTTTTATAATTTTTAATAAAGTGCCTCAAGTCAATTGGATCTTGAAAGTTGGATGTACGGCCATTTAGGGTAACTTTAAGAGTAGCTGGATGTAGGATGCTGTACCTGGCATTTAGTTGTTTTAGTGCTGGTCTAAAGGCAAGTAGTTCTTTCCTCCCAGCAGCTGTAGCATTTGAAACATCTTGGGAGATGAATATATTTCTGCCATTCCAAAAAATGTTGCTTCAATAGCTTAACTTTCTCCATTATGAGTGTTACATGTGTGTAATCTAGTAATGCAAAAGATCTGGGGGATTGTTATTGATAGGGCCAATCCGATGAGCTCTTTGAATATTCAGTTGTGTCGATGTTGGTTTATCCAGGAGTTTGATGAGCATTGTGTTTAGAAATATGCTTGTATTATCTCCTTGAGTGGGAAGATTGCTCCTCCTATTGAGATTTTCAAGATTTTCAGTCTGTTTTTGCAAATGTGTGACAGAGCTTTCTAACATTTGGACTTTTCTGGCAACATCCTCTGCGATACCAACACATCTCTCAACCTCTGTGACTCTTGAATCAGAGGCGGACCATTTGTCATTGAGTTGCTGTAATTTAATATTTATGTCCTCCATGAAGGGTTTCAATGTGCTGATTTCACCGAGAATAGCTTGCATTCCCGGGTCTAAGGATTCTTCCTTAGGCGGTAGTGATTCACTTTTCTGCCTCTTCAGAGTGTTAGAGGGGGATTCTAAAAGCCTAAAAAAATAAGCTTCTACGTTAACATACGATATGAAAGTTCAATACACGTGTGTTTAAAAGAGCATTTTCTGTGAAAAAACACGTGTTGTGCAAGAAACGTGTCTCCCTCGCAGTACCTCTCCTGACCATCTGACAGGAGATGTTGGATACATTCATCACAGGACTCCGCCGTCACAGGCCTCGCCCACAGAAGTCTGTTGGTGAGAGCTGAGTTGATTCAGCACCTCACAAAGACGCCACGGACCACCAGGGACATATGTAATGATGGCGCAACCTCATTAAAGTTTAGTTATGTCGAAATAAAAGCTTAAATATTATTTAAAAAAGTTGCCAGAGCGGGAGCGCACGGGTCAGGCGACCGTTCGCATCAGCGCTCAACCACACCCCCCCATGGGTCTTTCTAAAAGGGGTCTTGCTCTAGCAGATGTTCCCATGTAATGTTCCCTCATGTCCTCTCCCATTCCACCAGTTTCACACTTTGTCTCTCTTCTTACTATACACTTTTTTCTCACCTTCCTCCTCTCCCTCCACCTTCTTTACTACCCCTCCTTTCTATCTCCATTCGCTTCCATCTTTGATCTTGATAGTCATATTTGCAGCAAAATCTGATTAAAATACTCGATTAAATCTACTTCGAGCAAAAATGCAGCAACCAAACCTCCGATTCTGTTCTCCCCTTCTATCTCTTCCCATCTACCTTTCTCACCTCGCTCTCTGTTCTGATCTTCTCCCACTCTCTGCTCTCTCCCTTTTCCGCTGTCCTTCTACCTCTCTCCTGGTCTTCTCCACCGCTCCTCCCTCCACTCCTGCTTTCGCTCCTCTCTTGGTCTGCCCTGCCTCTCACCCCATCTATTCCTGCTCTGTCTCTTGCCCTCTCTCATGTCACCACTCTCTTCATGCTCCCCCCTTCCTCTCTACTCCTATCATTGCTCTCTCTCTCCTTCTCTGCGCTACTTATTCTCCACAATGCCTAACGTCCTTTTCCCCTTCCCTGTGTATTCTCACTCTCTCTTCAATCACTTACCCTCTCTCTCTCAATCTTGCTACAACAGTCATTCCTCTCACTTAATGCACGTTCCTCTGTCTCATACACAATATCTTACCTGCACTCTGTCACGGCACAGTCCTCACAACACTCCACACCACCATCCTCTTTTCAGCACATGGTCTTTTGATCCACCAACACCACCTACGACCTCACCCAAACACCTTTTATCCATGTTCTGTTTGAATGGGCTTTTCTAGCCCTCTCTAATCTGCCCTATCCTCGTTCCCGTGGTTACCTGTTTTATCAGGCCAATATAGCTGTGATGTTTCCCCCAGGGTTTGGGTTCTTTGGGTCAAAGATTTTAAAACCCCTGGGAATCCATGCTACCTATATGATCTCCGGCGTCGCAGCACCAAACAGTTCTTTCTCTGTGGCGGATGTCACGGATTTCGGCAAGCTGTTCTTGGCATTTCTTTTTTTTTTTGCAGCAACGTGTTGGGGTCTCACAATAACATGTCGAGATCGCTTGATGACAAGTGCTGCACGGCACCCCACTTGATCTTCTAGCTCTGGTCCAGATTCTCCTGGTGATGATCTGAAGGCTTCTGGGGTGGGTAGTTCTGAAAAGGAAACATAAAAGACCTGACCAGGAGTCTAGAAGTCAGTGTGGATACAAAGTGGTACCAACAGTTAGAGAGGTCTGGCACTCTGCGGAGTCAAGGACTGGTGTGCCCCTCAACTCCTGAATCCTACCTCTTTCAATTCCCTGGTAGGCCACCTGCCCCAGGTAGAGAGGAGTCCCAGCTACCCTCTGACAGGTTATGACCTTGACCCCATCACAATTGGTCTATACATGGCATGATGGAAAGTGACACCATGCAGCTTTTGACCCCGGTGGTGGGCAACTACATGTATTTTCATAAATCTTTATTGGGCATTGTGAGTAATTGCCACCTGACAAGGGTGCAAATCCCTGGATTTATGAGGGTAACGCTGTCTCCAAAAGGGGGTAATCTGCCAACCAGATACCCCTTTTCCATCGACTACTTGCCAAAAGCACTATGCACTCATACCCTGCCACATCAGGAGCCCGATCCACTGCACCTACTCTGATAGCCGCAGAGACAGCCAAGACCCTGCAGCGCAGAGGCAACATTTAAGGTATGCCCTTCTGTACCCACAACTATGATGATCCTGAGCCACCCATGTTGGTGGCAGGGTAAACTCCAAATTAGGCTAAGCCTACCTTTAGGCATAGTGCATGGTGCCACTTATGATCACGATTGCCAAATTGCAATTGATATCGTACATGTGAGTCAACTCTGCTCCAATATTTCAATGAAGCTAGGGGGATAGAGGGCTATCTTGGGACCAGTAGCGAGCTGAATCCCCTAGCCTTATTGCCCATGCACCTGGAAGGCATGGAAACTGCAGAGGAGAGCAACAGCGTTAACCCTTCTCAGTATTCCTCTCCCAAAGTCCTCCGGCAAGTCACACTCAACCATGGTTTCCGTGCTTCTGCCAGATGCCAAGTGCATCGTGCTGTGCTCGACCCCAAAAGGCTCCACCCCCTGGAAGAAATGAGAGTAGCCCTGGAGGAATCGAAACAGCAGGCTGACGAATGCCCTAGCAGAGAAAAAGCAGAGGGTCCAAAATGGAGCGTGAGGCTCAATGGAGGACACCAAGACTTCCATTCCTGAAGAAAGTGTCTCTAGTAGTGGTTCCCAAGGAAAGCCGAGGTAACACCTCTGCAGGGACTTAGTCCAGCCATATGAGAAGTGGAATGGCATTTTCAACTGGTTTGAAAAGCAGGAGTTAGCTTTCCGCAACCAGGAGGTGGAAGAGGAGTTGTGGGGTGCAGCCCTTGTGAGCTGTCTACCGACGGTTGGAACTGATGAAATTATTCAGTTCACTCCTGAAGAGAGGCCCATCTATTCCAAGAAGAAGGCCGCCATCCTCAGGAAGTTCTGCAAGACAGTAGAACAATACCTCAAGAGCTTTAGAGAGCTCACCAAAAAGGGTAGTCAAACCTTGAAGGCGTTATCCATCAATCCCTGAAATATCAGAACGGTTGGGTAACAGGTAACAAAGATGACATATCAACGGGCAGGTTTAATCTGATTGCATGCAAGAGCATTCTTAAATGGAGTTACACCAGCCTCTAGTAGACAAGAGTATCACAGACCCTCAGGAGCTTTCCAAGTCAGTTGAGCGGTTTGTGGCTACTCCCATCCAGAAAAAGCCAGTGGCTGCTGCATCCAAACCAGACAAGGGGGTTGAGAAAAGTAAATTTAAAGAGGCTAAGGACAAAGGGCTGCACCCTCTTGCTAAGAAAGGACCCCAAAAACCAAAGGGGAAATTCCATTCACCTGCATCGTCTGCTCAGAAAAGAGAAGTGAGGGCACGCCTAGCACTGGGGCACCCACACTCACAGCTTCTATAGGCTGCCTTCTCTGCGGAGAACGAATGCATAGAAAGGTAGATACCACCTGCAAGGGTAGATTAAATACAGCCGTAGTTAGCACTATGCTCATGGAGGAGGAAGACGACATAGGCTCTCATTACAGTTTTGCTGGTATCCCGCCAGTAATTCTGGTGGGATACCAGCAAAACTGCCTTACTGTTTCCACCGCCCGATATCCTGTTATTACTGGGATATTACGGGTGATGAAGACGCCAGTAAATTCCCATTCCATGGAGTAGGATTTCATGGGATGGGATTGGTGGAATTACCAGCACCAGTAGTACCAGTGCCAGTGATTCCAGGATTTATTTGCCGGTAGGGGCTGAACTCCCGGCAGGTCAGAACTGCTGGTAGATCACTGCCCCCACTGGCAAACTTGTGTTTTCTTGGTCGGGAAAGAATGCTGGTGTCAGAATTCATTTTTGCCAGCATTTTTTCTGGACCTCGGAACCCATGAGCCCCATAGTCAATGTGGCCATTTTAGATGATGAATTCCCACTTTGCCTACAGTTGGTTGAATGCAACCAAGTATTCCTAAGTGGGAAAGGTATGGGGTCTCCCTACTGGTTCACTATCACCGTCTTGTGGCAAGCGCTGGATTTGACTTATGGACTTCATTGATTCACGGTGCGTCACCCTTTCTCAACTCTCATGATAGACTTCCTTTGCATCTGGTACTCATGGTGGCCCAGAATCATGCAGTTCCCATCTTCATCTTGTATCCTTGCTTGCAACATTATGCTTCTGCAATTGTATTCACTCTCCCCTCTTGATTCTCCACTCTTTTTGACTGCTTACTCTGTTCTCTCCTCCTCTCCCTTTCTCCCTTTTCCTATCTCCTCCCCTTACTTTCTTCTATGCACTTATTCTATCAGAATTGTCCCCGGACCTAGTATGATAGCAACCTCGTCTGTCACCCCCCCCAACCCCCCGCCCACACCAGCACTATCTGAAATATCATCAGGCCTAGGACAATACTAACTTGTTTTGCTCCTCCCCACCCTTTCAGCACCCCTCGCTCTCACCTTTTGTTTTCTCCGGCTCTACCAGAAATGTCGTCAGGCCTAGTACGGTAGTCACACGTCTGTTTCCATTTCCTTCCCACTCTCCCCCTCCCTTCCTTATCTTTGTTTTAGCTCTTGCACTATCTGAAATGTCATCAGGCCTTTCACATCCTAACTGTTCATGGCCTGTAAGAATGTCATTGTATTTTCCCTTGTTCCCTCCCTTGCCTTGAAGCGCTTTGAAACACATTGTGTCTAGGCGCTATATAAATAAACTATCATATCATATACATCGTTTGGGACCACGTGTTTATTAATGAGAGCAGAGCCCCAGCACTTTGTGATACTGCTGTATCA
Source organism: Ambystoma mexicanum (assembly GCF_040938575.1). NCBI lineage: Eukaryota > Metazoa > Chordata > Amphibia > Caudata > Ambystomatidae > Ambystoma > Ambystoma mexicanum. Next base: position 705,787,782 of record NC_090931.1, read on the forward strand.
CCACTGGCTGACAACAGTGAGTGCGAGAGGACCAGACGCCTGGTCCTCCCAGAGTAGTCCAGGGATTCGACGGTCTCACCTGATGCCCACTGGCTATTGTGGACTCCATTTACAGGGGGGAAACCTCTGAGCTCCGCTTTACTGTTAAAGATGCCCTTACAGTGCCTCGTCCCACCAGCTAGGTTTGTGCTCTATAAATCCCAGTGCTCGAAGTGAGCGGGAATGGTCGGGAGCTGTATGGCACTACTTTTATTGCTTTATGTTTACCATTCCTCTACTTTTTACATCCATATTCAGCATTCGGTACAGAAGATTTGTCCATTCAATTCCCTGTGCAAGTGTGAAGTTGCAATAGGAGCCTTAGTTACTAATCCCTTAGGCTATTGGAATGCCCCGGCGCCAACACTAGTCACATGTTGCGCGATGCTTACACCTACCCGCTCCCCTGCCGAGACCACAGTGCCACTACTTTTTTCGGTACACTTCTACCACTGATAAATCCCCATTGCTGTGCTGTGAAAAGTGCAGAGTTCATGTGCACGGGGCATTGCAAAAGGTCATGCCCAGCGAGAACGTGAGTCTTCTGGGCATGGGCACAGGCCAGCCCTAGTGTGATTGCAGGATCAGTCAGGAACATCGCCCACTGAAAAACAAAGAGGATCTATTGAGTTATTATAAACATTACCAAACCCCACCAAGCTCTCAGAAATTCTAGTAGCGTTCCTGACAAATCTCCTTCATAAAAACACATAGAACCAGCACTTTCGGCCTTCAATGGGAAAAAGGCGGTGGTGGCATTTTCCGCGCCATGCCCTTTTCATCGGGGACGGCAATGAAACCGGTGATCAGAGGTCGCGGCCCGGATTAATCCGCCGCAGCTGTTATAAAGCGGATGAGATGCGCTGACCCGTGAACTAGAAAATAGCTCTTTTGTGCACACGATGCAGATGCCGACGGTGTGGGATATAAAAGGCCGGCGCGCACTGTGGCAGCGGTAGGCTGGCATCCGGTGGCATGGCGATGGGGAAGGTAAGACTCACGTGCGGGGTCACACTACTGGAGTGGGATGGCTCTGGTTTGTTTGGCATAGGTCTTTCTGCTGGCTGCTTCTGAATGGGGGCTGTGCGGGGTCAGACTGGGGCAGAACACCGCCTGTCTGACCAATGAAAAAGTGTCTCCCAGTGGCAAATGGCAATTTATTCCTTTTGTGACAGACTGAGTAGTACCAACGGGGGAGGTTGTTGATCAAAACTGATGCAGTTTATGTTTCTTAAAAGAACATTTATTCAGGAACACAGGTCAAAACTACTAGCCGCATGGTGAGTAACTAATCAAACAGGCCTACATGGGCCCACAAAGTGGCCCCCTTTGACCAAACTGGCCCACACTGGCATTTTGTGTGTTTTAGTTCGGGCATTTCCCTAATGCCCTATAGGCCAGTCCGAGCCTGGAACTGTGTGTTCTATGAGTGGATTGTGGGTTTATTACGACTCGAAGCTTGTTTAATGAAATGACTTGCAATCATACTTTACTTTTAGTGCAAAACAGTGTTTTCATAATGCGGCACCAATTAGTTGTCCAGCTATCAGTGCGATGATTTGACTTAAGACCACGGAGCAAAGACGTTTCCTTAACATGTTTGTGGGCTTTGACAGTCTGTGTTGCGATTCCACAGGACATGGCAATTTCGATTAACCTCCAACAGTCTTACCATTGATCACAGTGCCTCGGATAAGCCTTTTTTGGATGAAGTCCAGAAAATGTCACGAACAATCTAAACGGAGCCAGGAAGTCAAAAACCTCCATATATTGGAATGTGTTTGAAATAGGACTTCCGGGTATGACGCTTAAGAAGTAGTCTTAAACTGTCTGATGGCTATTTCATTTTCCTTACAGTTCTCCTCTCCTCCACTCCCTCTCTGGCCAGATTGGGACCCTAAACCTACTTTGAGGGTGATCGCAAGTATGGCGGCATTACATCTGGTAATGCTGCCAAATAAGATGGCCGTTTCTGTTTGCAGTTTCCATGCAGTCACTTGAAGGGTCCGCAGGATTCTTATTTGTGGTGTCCTGCACTGGGGGCACCCGAGCAGGACACACAACAGCCGGAGAGCACCCGGCTGGACCAGGAGAACTGCGATAATGCAGTACAGCCCACAGCAGGGCGCACCCTGTGGGGGGTCGGAATCCCCGGATGGGATCCCAGTGATGGGACCCAACACTGGGATCACCCAGTGCACTGGCTCCTCGGCACTGTGATCACACAGGCCGAGGATGCGACACAGAACGTGAGCACATGGCTAATACACCATAGAAATTGACACAGCCACAGGGTTGCCACTTTCTGGGTCTTCTGCTGCAGTGTCTGTAGGTGCGCACAGATGCCCCCTTTATTAAGTAAAGCCATGACAAAGTCATGACTCGTTCTCTTAAACAGGCAACACACCCCAGTTAAAGGGGCCACACCACACTCCTCCTTTACCATAATTGTTTGGAGAGGAGTGTAGACAGGGACACCGCTCCACTGTTCAGCTATGGCTTGTATTGGAAGTGGACCTGTGTCCTGCCCAGGCTTGGGTTGGAAACATTTTGTTGAATATTTTATATTTTGAACAAAGTGAAATTCAGTTTGGCAGAATTAAGATCGAGCTAGTTGACATCTTTTCAAGTCTTTATTGTTCGGGTGTTTCAGGCTTTGATTTCCAATCTCATGATGATCAGGGCAGAGTCTTCATTATAGCCAGTTAAAACCAACACAGCTGCATAACTAGTCAATCAAGGTCGCAAAATAAGATAAGCATACCTGGACTAGGATGGGGCAAAATGGGGATCACAGGGGACCCAACCTTTTTAGGGACACCAGTTTTTTTTGGCTTTAGGAGAACACAGCTAAATTGAGTAGTCTGGAAATAACAGAATTGTCTTGGCTGGGCCTGGGTGTTACGTTAGACTTGTATGCAGGTCAACGTCCTGGCCATTTAAGAGCACTGTGACAACTGGTGATTTTTAGGTTCGTAGATCATGTAGATTGGAATTGGGTGAGTAGGTTTCAAGTTTTAGATGGATTTGTTTATTTTTGTATCACCTTTGGAGAAGAATGGAAAGTTTAAGATTTTTTAACGGGATGTATTTCATTGAATCTAAATCGATTAGGTGAGTCATGAAATTCATTCTGGATTGCACACAGGAAACAGCATTGCCTCCAATAATGCGTTGTCAAGTGTTCTTGATAGTTTTACAATGTTGCTTATAGTTGCTCTCAATGCAAGTTATACATTATGAAAATCTGTTTTGCAGAGATTAAGGAGCCAATTAATGGAAATGTGAGCAGAAATCCTGCAAGGGCCGCGTGCGGAGGACACTGCATGAGAGTGTGCGCAGAATACCAAATGCGTGCCTCACATATTCATGGAATTTACTACACAAATTAACCATAATTGCAAGTTGTGGCCAAAACGCCCCAACACACCCACACGCACAGCATAAACAGCCATAACAGCTACCTTTGCGTGATCCCCCAGGCACGAATACACGCACCCTTCAAACAGTGCATGGGGTCCTCCGTAAGCAGAGCTGCATCTTTGGGACCCTGTGCAGGGTCACCCGTAGCTGTTCCCGGCACCCCGACAACATGTGTATGAAAAAATCCTAGCTTGGTCTGCGTAAACCGTTCCTGCACACCGCTATGCTGCTTACGCGCACTCCCGGTTGCATACACGCACCCCTAAATCTGACATGCAAACCCACCTCCGCGCTGCGAATCCTATGCACAGTTGTACTTACGCCTGCCTTTGGCTGGCGTAGTGATTGAAGGATTTTCATGGCCATTCATATACCCAGAGGCTGCGCGGGTGTTTCCATGAATACGTGCCATTTGGCGCAAATGTTGGGCATGCAAGTGACTGCCTGCGGGCCGTCCCTCGTAATGCCCACTTTGTTGCATGTTCTTCCCCATTTTCTGAGTTTCGCCTCCTTCCCAGCACTCTGCGCAAGTCACGCCAATGCTCAGCGTGGTGTCTCGCGCAAGGCGCTTAATGGCTTGCACCGACCTTCCGGGACTGTGCAAACTCCGCGCAAGTCCCAAGTAAGTCCCGCGCAGTCTGTTCCATGAATCGACGAATGCAGATCTGTTGCGATCAGTTTGTTGCTCAAGTCTTCTATTTCCTAAGCAAATCATTCTAAGAATCGGGCCCATAATGCCCAATTAAGTGCCGACAAGGGGCAGCACTTGCATGATCACAGGAAAAGTCAGATGTATTTTGGGTTTATGGTATTGTATTCATGGAAATGGCACCCAGGTATCGAAGACCCCTTAAGGGCCAGCATACATGCATCATGTCTGTGTATCTGGTGCAGCGTGACCATTATCCTAGTCAGGGAGGATGATGTGCTTGTGCAGGGAGATATATATATATATATATATATATATATATATATATATATATATATATATATATATATATACCCACCAGGCTATTTCTAGAAGCATACAGGGGCTGATTCGTGGAATTCTTTGCACCGCTGAAAAGTGAAATTGCACTGCCGACACAAACCCTGATTCATGGAACTGTTCAAAGTATATTTTTGCAGTGCAAATTCAGTGCAAATTTCATTTCGTACTGCAAAAATGACTTTGCACTCACTTCGCACTGCAACGTGTTTCCTGTCCTTTTCTATCATTCAGAGGGCTAAGACTGCAGGAGGTCATGTGGGGGTCAAAGGAATTAGTGTAAAGAATATTCCAAAATGGCAAGATGCTTCTTTTCTCCAACACTTTCCACAACTTTATCTCCTAAAGATCAAAAATCTTCTTGGACTTCCCTCAGTCTGCCCGGTCCTTCTGCCTGCTGTCTTTTAAGGTGCACATCTTTAGGCCGTGCTCAGAAAATCAGCCCCTCAACATAAGGGTGGTGTGCCAAATGCTCACCAGCCAACAGGAAATACTCGCTGGGCGGCTCTCTTCCATATGTTTCAGAAAATGGTTGTCGGTAAAAATAGGCAAACAATATCCAAGACTGATAATATACTCAGTTCATTGTATACCACTATATACATCTTTGGTAAAATACAGCTTTATAGTTATATGGACCCAGCTGCCTCTAATGTGTAGGCGGCACTGGTTCTGCCACCAGTCCTAAAAGTCAAATGAAAACCAATGTAAGATAATATGAAAAAGATTTCAACTTTCCCAAAAAGGCAAATGTGAAATTGGTCATAACTTTGGTTCTCTGCATGTTACAGATTAATAGTGACTGAAGTTCCCCAAAGTGTCCCGCAAAGATGTTCTGGACACATACCCAACAGTTTTATTTACCTCAAATGTCTGTCAGACAACTTGGAGTTGCAAACGAGCTTCCCATGCCTCCCTCTGCAGCCCACTGCTAACCATTCCCCCACAGCGTCCCACAAGTCATTTCCCTTTTTTCTATGTTTCACGAAATAGTGGCCGAAGTAGAAACAAGATGTAACATGTCCCAGTGGCCTGCAGGGTCCAGTGGGGCCTGCTATAGGGCTCCGTGTGAGATGACAGGAGCACCCCCTTCCTTGCAGGGTCCTACGTTTTACCACTGGGTGACCTTAAGCTTGCTGAGATGAATTTCTAAAAAGTTTCTAAAACTTCAGGGGAACAAAAACCACCAAAAAGGCAGCGGATTCGGCAACTCAGCAAACCTGTTCACTAAGCATTAATGTAGATGCATCCTTTCGAGGCCTGTTTCCTTAGGTTCCCAGGAATGTGCTGGTTCCTTAGGCTCCCAGGAATAAGACTACAAGTGACAGTACAAATTCACCTTTGGTACAAGCCTGTACTACACAGTAAAGTGGTAGCGATGGCTGAGTAGCCAGACATATCTCAAGAGTAAAGAGAGCAGTATCAATAGTTACACAAAGGACAGCAATTACTATTATTCAAACAAACACTGACTCAAGGTGCCTGAGTAAAAGAATATACATTTATTTACACATCAGTTGTATAACATGTCACTAAAGTAAAGCAGTTTAAAAATCACTCTTAATACACCACACCCAATAGGTTCCAGATAAGTTAAGCTCACAAAATGAAGTGGGAACAAAATGGCACTCCAGAAATGTAAAAGGCAGGGAAAGACAAAGTTAGGCAGTAATTGAACAGCACCAACAGGTAAGTAAGCAGGGCAATCTAGAAAGAGGAACTACAGTGATAGAATCAAATCAAAAAGGCTTAGGGCCAAAGTCAATAGGACAAAAGTCTTTTGCTTAAGATCACACAGCTCAGGGTAGTTCGCAGTTAAGGCTTTGCCAAGAGGTCCAGACGAAGTTGGTTGTCAGAAAAGTTAGGTGAAAGAGTAGAGAAGGACGAGCCCTCGGATTGGAGAAAGATTTCACACACTTTCACCCCGGCTGAACTAAACTAACAGCCGGATTTGAACAGTACCTTTGAATGGAGAAGAAGCTGTAGCTGAGGCAGACGTTCCTGCAGGCTCACGGTTCCTGAAGCGACTGTCGGACTGACACGAAGTAGAAGGACTGGAGGGTCCTGCACTACCCAGGGAAGAAACCAGCATCAGAATAAAACAATGAATAAAAGGTGCGCTCCTTAAAACCCAAGCAGGGTCTGACCTTCCTGGCTATCCGCCCCACTGTAGCTCTGTACAGCGAATTCAACCAGGGGAGGGAGTCCTGGCTTGCAGTTTGGGCAAACTAGTTGGTCCCACCAGCTCAGGGGAAGAAGATTCCTGGAGGATATTCTCTGTCGTTGGAGTTCGAGGATTCGGACCTGCAGCAGGGCTTCACTGGGAGGTTCAGTCGTGGTAGAGTTCCTCTTCTGTGAGCTCCTCATCGGTTCTTTCGTTCCAGTGGCGACTATGCCTTTCCAGACCCAGAGACCTGCTTCTTATGCAGTTTTCCCCCCATTCACACAGCCTGAATGTCAATCGCACAGCAGGGTGCTTGTCCCGCCGGGACAGTCACCACAGCCAATCATTTCAGAGTGCGACATGGGTCTCCAAGGAGACCCTGTACAGGGAGTCCGAAACCCCTCCCTCACATCCTGTCCCCCCAAACATACAGGCACCTAAGGAGGGCTTCTGCATAGAAGCCCGCGAAAAGACAGTGAACAAAGTTAATGGCAACTTCTTATGTTCTGGGAGACAGTAGTCGGTCCCAGAAAATTGAGTCTGAGTTGGGAAGTCTAAAAGAAAACCCTGTGTCACTGCACTGAAGGTGCTGTCTGACACATAGTAAAAAGATGATGCCTGTGGAGTAGGTGAGGCTCCACAGTCTATGAACACAAAAATGTTATGCAGACAGCAAAACAAATGTAAGAGTGGGAAAAAAGGCTCACACTCTTACCAGGTGAGAAAATAAATACTAGAAATGCAGCAAAACTGCTGAGGGACTCAGTAGGTAAGGGAAATTAGCCATTCTGGAGAATTCTCCCAAACATGTGCCATCAATCTCTAACAGTGCTGTGATACTCTGAAGGTATTCCCAACAAAACAAGATATTTATTTATTGAGCATTTATACAGGTGTTTCCAGGCACCAGATAACATATGGCTTGAGAGGCACTATTAGAGGCACTATTATAGTAAACCCCATTCTTTTGAAGCAATGATTGGGTCTTAGCAGTCATTTAAAGTAAATAATGTACTTAACATAGATAGTAGCTTTGGTGCTACCAGTATTAGGGTTCCCACAAATGTACATTATAATTGTCCTTTCCTAAAGCATTTTAAAGAAGAGAAAATATATGCTACTTTCAACATGTCATGAGCACATTGCCTCTACTGTGAATGCTTCGGTGTTCGGTAGCTATGAAGCCTAGCAGCTGCCGGCATGCCAAGTAACGGCTGCACAGCAGCACGCATTCAAAGGGGTCTTACCCATCGGTGTTAACGATTCAGGAACACACCTGGGAGTATGGCAGGCCTATCTGGATAGAAACCTTTAGCACAAATTGTTAAGGCAAAGAACACTTTATTAAAGTGAGGCTGATTAGCAGGCCTGACATTTATTCAGAATCAACTTGAGATTCTGATATTGGGAGAAAAACAACACTGTTTTTTTCGCCTTGCAGATAGAAATCCATCCCAACCTTAGCAGACTGTGGCCCTGTAGGTGTGCTGGTAGCTCAGTTGGTTGTAGATCTTGTTTCTAGATAATGGCCTCTAGCTGTTGGTAATCTGATTTTAACCACTTCTTGTCATGCCTGGTGTTAGGTGGGAAAGCTAGGTTAAAGCAGGCGAATGGATGCAGGGCCCGAGGATAGACCCTAACGGAAGACAAGGAAGTGCCCTGCTTTCCTACATGCCCTTTGCCTCAAGACACTTTCCCCACCGGGGAAATGTGTGGCTCTTGCCCATTGCAGGTAGAGTGAAGGCAGTGGTCTGTCAGCATGGATCGTTGTGCTGCGGTGTGAGATAAGGAGGAAGGGGGCAGGTGGTTGGTTGAGGGTAGGAGGGAGTGGCAGGATGTTGGTTGGGTGGATTGGGGATTGGTGTTGCGGGTGTCATACCTGCACTTACGGTGGAACTGGTAGATGAAGTGGGGGACAATCCCGGGGGTTGTAGTGGTCTCCCCCACATTGTAAGACAGGCAGCTCGCACAGAACAGGAAGATGAATGCCAGCTAGGGCCACGCTGGCATAGCTGCGGCCAGAAGATCACATACAGGAAAAGGGGCATGCAGAAAAATAACCAGTGCCATAGAGAGGCAACAAGGTCACTTATGCAGAGTGTAAAGATTGACAGGTCACATATGAATTTTAAGCAGCGCTGTAAGGATGTTTGTCCACTTATCATTTAAGTCTAGGGAGTATAGAAATATAATCAGAAAATCAGAAAGGGGATACATCGCGGCAGAATTAATCAAATTCGAATTTGTCTATTTTTTGTAGACAAATTTGGCCGCACATTTATATAGGGGTGGGTAATCGTGATGATAAAGCAAGGGGGATGTTCGGGACTGTGGGGGTCTCCCACCGCATACATTTGCGGCCAAATGTAGAAAAAGAAAAGAAAACTCACCAAAATCGAATTCGACAAAAAAAAAACTCTACCAAATCACATAGAATCAGAAAATTGGTATGAGGTATCAATGAGATATATGTATGTGTTAGTATGGCTTATTGAAATGATTGTGTATGCTAGTGGTACGAGAAATTTGAGAGCAAATTAACTTTGACACTTTTGATATGAACAATAGTGCATAGAAACGTGTCCAGGCAAGGCACATCAAATGTTTCTATCGTCATGTATATTGTAAGCCTGATCAAATTATTATTACAATATGTAGTTGCAGTCAAATGTTGGTGACCCAGGATAATCTTTTCACCTAAAAGAAATTCACCTCGTTAGACCACAGGGACTGACCCCCATAGGCTTTGGGGAAAGCATCCATGCCATTTCATGACCTTAATGCACAAATTCATGCATTCTGCAGATCGTTTTTTACGAGGACAAGAACTTCCAGGGTCGCTCCTATGAGTGCAGCTCGGATTCGTCCGACCTGCACTCCTACTTCAGCCGCTGCAACTCCATCCAGGTTAAAAATGGCAACTGGATGATCTACGAGCGACAAAACTACACTGGGAACCAGTACTACCTGTGGAGGGGTGAATACCCTGAGTTCCAGCAATGGAGTGGTTTGAACGACACCATCAGATCGTGCCGTTTGATTGCGCCAGTAAGTTACCTATTGCGTAATCGTTTTCAGTTGCAAGGTTTCGACACTCAGACATTCACATGGCATTAATGTTTGGGGGCGGGGGTGTGCAATGAAGCCGAGGATCTTGACGTTGAGTTGATATTCCTGACACCCTAAATTGGTGCACCTTCCACATTTGTGAATATGTATAAGAACAGATTCGAATAATGAAAAATGTAAACATCAGTCACCTACCAGTGGAGACAGCTGGGATTTAGGATGCTATTGCCATTTAGTTAGTGCTTCCATCTTCATTGAGAGGTCAGCCCTTTAATTGCATGCTACACGAAGCAGTACGCCAATTTACGCAAGGGATTCTTACGCCCAGTTAAGAACTAGGTAGGTCCTATTTCTGTCAGCACTGAGTTCTAATGGAAGTCATTTCGATAGTTTGCACAGAGGTCGGTGAATGTCTTGGCTCTAGTAGGGCCTGATTCACCAAGATGTGCACTGGAGCAACTCGGGGGATACCCTATAACATCTCAGATGTGCACCTGCTACTTAAATACCTAATTCACGAATACCTACAACTCGAGCAAATCTGGAGGTGCATGTAACCTATTGGAATTGCGATGCAGCAAATCTATTTTGCTCCAATTGTAGGCTTTGCAAATCAGCAATAAGGAAGCAGGTGCAGATCTGGGATGCTGATGGGTGTCTACTTATTTTCTCCAGGGCATACTTTGATGAATCAGGCCGATATTGTCTCGAGCTTCACAGAAACACTAAGGCTTTTCATGCTGCAAACATTGGGAAGGGTATTCATGGCTCTGTTAAATTACTGTGCAGTGGGTAAACATTGATTCTCAACCTTCTTTCTAATTTCTTAGATTTCTCATTAAGATTCTCAAATGAGAAAAATAATATCACAGTGATGATTGTGATCCTAACGAGTACTCAATTTATTCATACAAAATGAAAACTAAGTCATCAGATAAAAGAGCGAGATCGAAAGAGTAATGAATTACTAAATGAGAGCTTAAGGGATCAGATACATGCATGCCCAATCAAGTAAAATATGTTGTGGCTCGTTTCTATGAACTGTACCGTAAAGAAAATGTGTAAAAGGCGTGCATAAGCCTTTTTACAAATTTTCTTTATGGTACAGCTCATTTTCATTAATTCATATGGCAGAGGGGCAGGGCGAACTTGCGTTTCTACCACCCACTTCTTCTATGCCATGCAAATACCCCACCTTTTTTCACTGGCATGCATTTTTACACTGGAGTAAATTCTGTGGATCCCCATGGAGCCCATCGGCTTCATATGCCATCATTAAAGCAGATGGACTCCATAGGTATCCATTGTAAACGCTGCCTGCCAACTTGGCTGGCAGCGTTTACAACTAAATGCTGCATACCATGCTGGTAGGCAGTCTTTAATTCTAGTTGTAAATGCTGCCTGCCATGCAAGCCTGGCAGGCAGCATTTACTCAGTTGCACAGCGGAGTGCAAATGTGCAGGGCAAAAAGCGGCATACAGCTCTACGTGTATGTCTACAAGGAATGGCTCCTCGCTGCCAAATTATTTGCAGGAGCAAAATGAGCTCCATATGGTCATATTTCTGTCTGATGCCTATGCCATTTTTCATATCTGAAGGATGCTTTCTCCAAGCTAGCCAACATGTTCATATCATCAAGCTAGTGTTCAGTAGTTGTTTTGTGTGAGATTTCCCATATCATAAGAAATCTCATTTAGTACAACTACTCCGAAAAGCCATCATCTCCTTTTCTGGTGTGCCAGTGGTAGACAGCATTCTAGGTATTATGGAGGAAGCCTTGAATGGAATGCCTACTGCTAATTATGACCAATGCAGGCGATAGAATAGGCAGAATTCCTGGGTACATTTGTGTGCACACTTCGCGGTCCAGGGTGCCATTGTTTGGCTGCTACTATACATGTCCCAATTCTCATTGGATATTATCAGAGTCTGTGCCCCTGGGACTTTCGGGGCTGGAACTTGAAGGGTTGAAGTGTCCGCATTTCACATCTTTTTAACTTAGTCACCAAAAACAATCCAAATGTCATGCAGTTGTATTCTTTCTTTGACCAAGTGCTCATGGTCCAGAAGAGCACTCACAATGGATTTATGTGATCACTGCGCCGCCCGCAACTGCGACGCCGAAAATGCCAATAGCAGTTACGGCGCAGCGCAGTGATCATATGGATCATATGTGCCCGCTTCCCCTGCCCTGCATTACCCCTCCCAACCCGCCCCCCCACTTCAACGTGGGTTGAAGCTGACACCACAGGGTGCTTTTCTTTTTTTTTCTTTCTTACGTGTCCCCTACTTTCCGAAATGGTAAGCGGGGGGACACCCCCGCAATCCCTGCTCTACTTGGGTGCAGTAAATGTCACCCTCATTTTGTGCGCCTCCAAAGTCGCAGTGACTGCGGGGGCGCACAAATGAGGGCAACATTTTTGTACGATACCTTCACAACTGGTAGGCATGACATCAATGCAACGGAGAAGAAATGTCAAAGACAATAAGTTGGATACATGAGGAATTTCAACTGTTTGGTAACTCTGGTGTGTTTCCCTTTTCTTGCTTTTCTGCCTTTGCAGTACCGGGGATCTCACAAGGTACGGGTCTACGAGGGGGAGGACTTCAAAGGTGACATGCTGGAACTGGTAGATGACTGCACGTCGCTCTATGAGCAGTTCCAGCACTACGACATACAATCCTGTAACATCTTAGGAGGTTCCTGGATCTTCTATGAACAGCCAAACTATCGAGGCAAGCAGTACCTGCTGAGGCCTGGCGAATATAGGCGATACACCAACTGGGGTGGATTGAATGCCAAGGTTGGCTCGCTAAGACGCATCCTGGATGTCTATTAAATTATGAGTTTGATTGTAATATCCGATTGATTGTTCAGTCTAAATAAAATCTGACATTCTGGTTCATCTATTTTAACTGTTTCTTCATTTACTACTTTGATTATTTTTAAAGACGGTCCTACATTTAAAAAGTTCATTACACAATCTGCATGTTTATCGCATATTAAAATCAAGGCGTTAGCTCCAGGTTTTACAATTCACCTATGTACACTGTTGTAGACCTACAGTGGCTTTCATCAGGGATGATTGTGTTCTGGCAATGCGGTAAGTATTCACACCCTTAAAATTCAGGCATTAGTAATGACATGTTTTCCATTCACTGTCTGGGCCCTGCCATCTCAATACATTCGCTCTGGGTTGAACCGATTTTAAACTGAAAGTATTTGAGCCAGATTACACCAGATTGCCAACAATGACAGCAAGGCACCCAGGAATGTCAGTTCATCAAAATGCTAGAAGTGGTGGAAGTGGCATCCCATACCCAATGACATCAAAAGCAGTGACATCATATGACCTTTGAGGCTGACAGTGTTACTGGAAGTGACACAATATGATCTTTTGCTCCAGTGACATCACAGGAAGTGACATTCCAAAAGTACAAAAAATACAGTAAGTGTATGACTAACAAAATAACAAACAGTATATAAGTGGACAAAAGGCTATTTTAGCTCTCTGCGGGCCATTGCTTGGTGGCAGGCCATTAACCCATAAGCGATTATGATCCCTCCCTAGCTCTATAAAGCTATAAGCACATAGTGGTAGCAGCAATGCAGGTTTTGGAGTTTTGGTGGTAAAGCAAAACGTTACTGTAATAGTGAGTAAAGTAAACAGACAAACTGAGTTAGTAAATTACATTTACATGTTACATTTAAGTCATAAAACATCACACTTAAGCACACCAAAATCAGAGATGGGGCGCGCGCGCGCACACACACAATTTTGACGTTCCATTGGATCTCATTAGGGATTTTTTATTACTGCATGAGGTATGTAATTACAATGTTAAGCAAAGACGTGCAATGTGTTTATCTTAAACGTTTTATGTTTCAGCAACTCCAAACTTTATACAACTATAGGCCAGGTCTTTCTGGCCAGTAGCTAGCTGCCCACCACAAGGTGTTAATCGCGATTGGCAGCCTGGCAGAGCATACAAGGAGCCATGCATTTCTTAAAACAAACGTTTTCCGAAGATGAAAAGATGATCCTATGCAATGGTCATTTTATCGCGGAAACACATGAGAAAAGCAAAATGATCAGCCAGGAAAACAGAAAAGGGAGCTACTGAGATCAGGTGATGAACAGCTGGGTGAGGCGAGAAGGATGCGGATGGAGCGGGTGTGGACAGCTACTACGAAGAAGCACTTCAAATACTTGCTGAGAGTCACAGCGGCTGCCCTTCGTGCAATACAAGCCAGGTTTGTTCTTTCTGAAGTCTAAAGCATTTCTTCCCATCAATTCCCTGCAGGTCACCGCTTTAAGGGGGAGGGGGGGCACTGCACCCTCCATAATCTCCATAAGGGTCTTCTTGCATATGTGAAACCCTTGCTCCTTCCCTCATCAGTGGGTTCTTCCAGATCATTGAAGAGGTCTTCTGTGTTGGGACTTCTCTTTGTGAAGTGGCTTCTGTAAACTTCTGAGATAGCAGAGAGGATTATTGCAGGTTCTGGAGGCTAGGCAATAAGAAATGACGACTTTCCCATCTCTTTGTAATGTAACCCCCTTTTCCCTGACTCGTAACATTTCCGAAATCACTCTTTACATTCTTGGGGGCCAGGCGCTGTCAAGGTTCTGAAAGGTATTGCTTGCCTTACGCCCAGGAATGGACTTGGGAGTTTGAATCATCCCCTTGTCCCTCCTCTGGAGCCTGCATGAGAGAGTGGATGGAGGCACCTGGAGTTCAAGGCCACCACTGTCCCATCACTCTGACTCTGAAATGGGACATCACCACAGGAGATAAAGTGGAATCTAAACAGGGCAAAGAACTGGTACTATCAAGTCTCAAAGAAAGACAAATCATTCTTTAAACTATTAACCCAGTAGACAAAAGATAGGACACATGGTCCACCACACAAGACTGCCAGGATTCACTAAAGAAACTTTACAAATTAATAAGAGAACACACAGGGCAAATGGAGGGCTCCTTTTGGTAATTTACCAACATTGCTCTGAAGAGAGTCTGTCAATATGATTTGTACAGTAAGAAGGAGCAGTGTAGGCGTTCATTGGTCCCTCAGAAAATGCTGATGACCACAAAGTCTACCTGGAGTACTGGTAAGCTCAGCGTTCTTTACCAGCTAACATGCGTCTTACACCAAACTAGCTGCTCAGATGAAGACCCACCTTCTGATGTGCCTATACCCCAAGAGTGGTACAGACTCTGGTAACACAACCCACACAGGGGAGAAGTATACACAACTCGATGCGTTCCTTTCACTGGCAAAGATTGCGATTGAAAAAGGGGACCCCAAGATAACCAAGTCCTTTAATGCTGACTGTGCGGCTCAGTAGGCACTGCATGTAACTTCGGAGGATTTTATTTTAGCAACTTCTCCCCTAAGCAGCTTTGTAGTGTGTTATTGCACCATCTGGTGAGTCTATATGTGCTCCCATCCCACGTCTCGGGAGGATAGCTCAGGGGCAACGGGCTCGCCTTGGAAACAGGATGATGCGGAGCAACACAAGTTCGATCCCCGGGTCCACGCTTAGAACCTCTGGGTATTAAGTGCGTTATAAATAACCAATCATATCATGTGAAGGTTGAATTATAGCCACTATGACCTTAAGTGTGGTTCAAGAAAAATATGATTTGTGATATTTAAAATTTGTATTCATAGCTACAAAAGACAGATAGTAACATTCAGTTTTTGTCCCATGCACTGCGTTATTTTATGCTTTGCTTCCGCAAATACACTAATGACAATGCCACAATAAGTGTCATAGCTCCCCAACTATTGTCAGCCAGTGACCTCCACAAAAGGCTGCAGTGCTTAGCTGATATTATGTATGAGCTGCCAGTGGTTCTTGTAGTAGAGCAGGTCCCAAATAAAGCCTGCACTCCAACCGTCCCTTTTGAAGTACCAGGAACGTTCACACCAAAATATACGACTTATGAGGAGCAAATAAACGAGCAGAGAGCCGCAGTGGGGCTCTGTCCAGTACCTATCAGAAGAACAGCACCTATTGAAGTACCAATACCCAGAAAACCATGGACAGTAAGGTATCCATTAAGAAAACCATATCGACAAATGAAATGAAAATCGTCCAAGTACAGTCCCTGAAGAAACCAAAAAGGTCTTATGGAAGACGAATGGTGACATCACGAGAACCCGGACTGACTCACATATAGAAGAAATGACGACCAGAGAATGACGCAAAGAGACAAAATGCCATGAACAAGGATATCGTGAACCTAAAGTGAAAGGGCGATGTCAAATGTAAGAAGCTTAAACTGTAAGCATGGCAAAGATATTTGACCAGTTTACACCTGTACATATGCTTGGAAACGCAAGAAAGCTAAGAAAACCATGCAGCTTGCTATGCTTAGTAGAAAGATAGTGCAGCAAGCGCCACTATACATAATCTACCTCAAAAGAAGTACGTTATGTAAGCATATTTCCACTTTGCACAAGAAGCAGAATCAACCCAAGGTTACTAGAGGCCACACGAGAAAAGGCTTATTATTTAGCAAAATCGAGAAGAGATGGCTGAAATGAAACTCAGCAGAGGCAACTCGTGCCAGGAATGACAAGGTCGTACCAATAGAAGAGACAAACAGTAGCTATATTTATTTGAAACTAAGAACAGAATATCCTGCTTCTGGAAGGTCAAGATAAGAAGACAAAGACAGGTGGTGGGTAAAACGAAAATCAAATACACTAACTGATAGAAAAGAGGCAAATTCACGGTGTCCGAATTACGTGACCAGCCGAGCGAGAAGAAGCGAGGGCTCACACCTACGAACGGCACCAGGCCAGGTAAAGATATCAGAACTTTTTCCAGACAGAAGATGTGGTCTCGAGGCCAACCACAGTGAAGTAATTGACACATGGCTACTAAAAGGATATGATATGATAGTTTATTTATATAGCGCCTATACACAATGTGTTTCAAAGCGCTTCAAGGCAAGGGCGGAAACAAGGGAAAATACAATGACATTCTTGCAAGGCATGAACAGTAAGGATGTGAAATTAACTATCGTACTCGGCCTGACGGCATTTCAGATAGTGCAAGAGCTAAGACATAGATAAGGAAGGGAGGGAGAGAGTGGTAAGGAAATGGAAACAGACAGGCGACTACCATACTAGGCCTGACAACATTTCTAAGTAGAGCCAGAGAAAAACAAAAGGTGAGGGAGAGGGGTGCAGAAAGGGAGGGGAGGAACAAAACAAGCGACTATGATACTAGGCCTGACGACATTTCAGATAGTGCTGGAGGGAGCGAGGGAGGAAAAAACAGAAATGGGAGGGTGGAGGAAACAGACGAGGTTGTTATCAATTCTGATAGATTAAGTGCATAGAAGTAAGGGGAGCAGATAGGAAAAGGGAAAGGAGGAGAGAACAGAGAGTAAGCAGTCAAAAAGAGCGGAGAAGCAAGAGGGGAGAGTGAATACAATTGCAGAAGTCAGTAGTAACACATAATGTTGCAAGCCAGGATACAAGATGAAGATGGGAACAGCATGATTCAGGGCCACCCTGAGTACAAGAAGTCCAGCATGAGAGTTGAGAAAGAGTGACGCGCCATGAATGAAGTCCATAAAAGTCAAATCCAGCATTGGCCACAAGATAGTGATGGTGAAACCAGAATCTATCAGGACAGATGACCGATTGTAACAATAATTGGAGGAAGGCCGGGTAACTAAGGGGTACCCCGCACCTGGCCGACCATTCTGCGTGCTGCCAAGCAAAGTGGAAAAGTAAGCATGGGGTTGGTGCCAACCCAATCACAAAGGACCAAATAGTCTAGGGTCCTATAGTTAGTAAAACCAATGGGACGTCGTACTTTTAGTGACGTCTGCAGTAGTCATTTTTGAAGGAAGGGCTTAGATGCCCACCTGACAGTGTTTACCCAATCTCCCACCTGACAGTGTTTACCCAATCCCCTCACTCCGTTACCATATACAGATATAGTACCTATATTAAAGTTAGCTTTCCCGAACCAATAGAATTGTATGTCAACTTTTGAGTGTTATATGTCAATGATGACGAGTTTTCAGTATAAAGGTTATGATTTTTATGAAGTTCATTGGAGTTGAAGTGAGAAGGAAGATCGCGCCATTGCTGATATTCATAACTCTCCGCTTTTTATTCTTGTCATTCAACGGACTCCCTTTGCCAAACCGTTGAGTTGTCCTTATTGATTGGTGTTGAAGTATATATCTGCACCCCCATCCATCTCACGGGTGCTGCTATCTTGTCTTAAAGTGCTTCTGAGCAAACCCCGACTCTATGGGCCGGTTGGGGGTCTTGGAGCACATTGTAAAGGAATCTTCCCTCAAAGCTGTGGTGTGACTGTGGGAGTGGTCTCTTACTACATGGCATATCTCACATAGGTTGACTGGAGACTTCAACATGGAATTCCAGTTGCTGGGCACCGATATCTCCAGCTGTTGCAATGGTAAACTAGAGTGCACCATCAATAGGTACAAAGCAGTGCATGCACTATGGGAAGTGGACAGGCAAGCAGGACGATTTGGCCACAGCAAGCATGTCATGCACAGGTTTGTATATGTTCATTAACTATGTCACCAAAATGTCATAGGCATGTGCAAAGTAAGTTAAATACCACAAAACCTGCAAATATCATGGAGGTAGTTCTATGTGGTTTCGTCCACCACACTAAACTCAGAGGTCACGCCCATTTTATTTCTCACCCGCACATCTATAGTGGTGGTACAACCGACAATTGTGGAACCTACAGTTAATGAGGTATATGTGGTGGATAAAACCACAGATTGCCTATGGCAGTAGCCTCCATTCCACCAATTTCCCCATTACCTTCCATTTTTTTTGTAAAGTATTTTATTGGTTTTTTCAAGAAAGTGAGGAACATTACAAACTTACAAGTGTGGTAATAAAGAAACGATACAACAAGAAAAAGTAACGTGAGAACAACCAAAACAACAACAGCAGTCTACATGTAGCGTTAATTATGAGATGTTTGGTGGCAAGTAAAAATTGTAGTTCCGATGTTACAGGAAGCGAGGGGAACAGATTCGGGTAATTCCATCTCTGTATCAGTATGAAAAATCGGGTGTTGTAGTACGCTACAGTCCCTCAGGGAGGCTTATAGTCTGCCTTGAAGCGCATGTCGCTCAGGAGGGCTTTCCAGGAGTCCAGGGTTCCACTTGTGGCTTCTCCGCTGGTTGTGATCCCGTCTTGCCAGGCCCTGGTTTCAGCAGTCGTCCATCTCGCCAGTTCGCTCAGCCACCGAGCATGGCTGGGGCCCGCTGGAGTCTTCCAGGCCATCGCTATTGTTCTCTTAACCAAAATGCATGAGACGTCCATTAGTTTCACCAAGTGTTTAAATTTGCCCGGTCTAGGATATATACCTAGTAGGCACTCTCCGGGCGTCCAGTCGTATCTTACCATGCCAGCTTCTGCGCAGGATTGTTTGGCTTTGAACCAGAGTGATTTCACTTTGATGCAGGACCAGAACATGTGGATCATGTCCGCCTTGTCATTTTCGCACCATGGGCACGTCGGGGGTATTTTCGGGTTGAATGAGGCAATCCTGTGGGGAGTCATATATGTCCGGTAAAGGACATTCAGCTGTATTTGTCCGAATCTGGAATTCCGGGACACTTTCTTGGGGTAGATCAGTGCTCTCTCCCATTCCTTGTCAGTAAGTGGTGATTCAAGATCTGCCTCCCATTTCGCCTTCAGTGCCGGACCTTTGGGGTTAGGCTTGTCTATGAGTCTGTTGTAAAGTCTGGAAACTGGTCTCCATCCATCTGAGAGGTCGTGCATTTCCTGTAGCAGTGGGTCTGGGGTGGGCTCTTCCGGCCAGCTGTTCCACTGCTTCTTAGCGATCTGTTTGATCCTGTGGTACCAGAGGAACTGGCCCTTGGATAATCCTTCAATGTTCTGTAACGACTCGAAGTCCCTGAATTCCCCATCCGTGAACATGTCTCCCCATGTATATATGCCTGCTTCCTCCCATCTCCTGGAAGTGGGAAGTTCCGCCTCCGACTTGCACACATCCACCATTATGGGGTTATCCGGTGAGTACGGATGTTTCACTTGCCTTATGTGACAGGCCCTGGCCCATATCTGCCTGCCCAGCTTGACAATCAGCGGAGTTTCGGGAGGTAGCCGAGGGGGAAACCATAGAGTTTCTTTGGGGATTAAGTTTGCGGAAGATTGCCTGAGTAGTTCCAGTTCGGCCGATGTGTCATCAGACAGCCACTTCGTAATGTGACTGAGCTGGGCCGCCAAGTAGTAAAGATGAAGGTCTGGGAGTTTTATTCCGCCTTCCTTATGTGGGAGAGACAGCGTGGCCAGTGCGAGCTTGTGTCTGCGCGGACCCCACAAGAAGTCCTTGATGATGGCCTCTAGTGTCTTGAAGAAAGGCGGGCGAACGTAGTGGCAAATATTGGCAAAGAAGTACAGGAATCGAGGAAGGATTATCATTTTGGCAATCGCCGCTCTGCCCACCATTGACAGTGGTAGTTTGGACCAAAATTTGATTGAACGCCGAAGGCCGGTGACTGCTGCTATAGTGTTATGTTCGTGTGTGATTAGCGGGGTGTGACCCACATTGATACCCAGGTACCGGAACTTGTCAGGTTGCCACTGTATTCCGATAGGCGGGAGGTCGTCTACTGCAATACCCCTCAGGCTAGCTAGGGGGAATGCAGTTGATTTGTGTCTGCTGAATCGTATCCCTGAGTACTTTGCATAATTGTCGAGAACTTCTAGCGTTGTGGGTGCGTTGAGCTCAGGGTTCCTCAAGTAGAGAAGTACATCATCCGCGTATAATGAAATTATGTTGTAAACGTTGCCCACCTTAATGCCCGCATCAAAAAACTGTTGGCGAAAGTATATGGCTATTGGTTCTAGGCCCAATATATACAGCATGGGCGAGAGTGGGCACCCCTGTCTCGTGCCCCTTTGTATTGCCCAGGATCCCGAGACAATTCTGCCTGTTTTAACCCTTGCCATTGGTGAATTATAAAGTACCTGGATCCATCTGATGAAGCCCGCGCCAAAGCCGAAGCCCCTCAAAACCTCCACAAGCCACTCCCAATAGATAGAGTCGAAGGCCTTGATGGCATCAAGTGACAGTATCGCCAGGTCCTCCTCTCGGTCGTGGGTTTCGGCCATGATGTGTTGTAGTCTCCTGAGGTTGGCCGTGGTATTGCGTCCTGGGACGAATCCATTTTGATCTTCGTGAATTATGGATCCTACCACTCTGGCGAGTCTGTTGGCTAATATAGAAGTGAGGATCTTGCTGTCGTAATTCAGCATGGCCAAAGGTCGATAAGAATCACAATCGGTGGGTGACTTGTGGGGCTTGAGCATTGGAATAATTATGGTCTCTTTCATGGTGTTGGGCAGGATGCCATTTGTGTAGGCTTCTTGATAAACTTCATGCAGGATGGGGGTGAGAATGGGTTCGTAGGTCTTGTAGAATTCGGGCGGGAGACCATCACTGCCGGGGGCTTTGCCATTAGCGAGCGATCTGATGGCCGCTGTCACATCTTCGGAAGTGATTTCCGAGTCCAGTTCCTCCCTCTGCTCGCTGGAGATTTGAGGGAGGCCTATCTCCTCCAGTGTTTCGATTAATTCTGCGGCGGGCACCTGGGACTCGTGGGCATACAATTTGGAGTAGAACTTAGCAAAAGTCTCGTTGATCTCCATCTGCGTCTTGTGTGTTACTCCTTTTTCGTCCTTTATCTCCGTTGGCAGGTGTTTAGGGTGCTCCCGCTTGCAGAGCCAGGCAAGCAATCTGCCGGGTTTGTCAGACTCGCTGTGGGATCTGGCGGTATGTGTTGCGAAGTCAAATTTCTCCAGTCTGACCCATGATTCCTGACATTTTATACGGGCTGTTTTAAGGATCTTCTCGGACTCTGGGGAAATGTCAGGGGCGGACTCTAGTCTTGCGATCTCTAATTCCTGGGCCTCAAGAGAGGACTGTAGTTGTCTGCGGGTTCCGCCCGCTCTTGAAATGATTTCTCCCCTGGTAACCACCTTCATGGCCTCCCACAGTGTGGACCAGGTAGCCACCGAACCCTTATTGATTTCGACATATTCCTCTAGCTTCTCAGCAAGGTCCTCTCTGAACTCCGGATCATCCAACGCTGCTGCAGGCATCCTCCACATGGGAATTGGAGGTTTGGGTCCACGCAGCTGCCAATGCATGGCGAGCGGGGAGTGGTCGGAGATCGATCTCCCCAAATATTCAGTGGATGTGGCCAGTGGAGATTGTTCCTTATCAACAAACAAGTAGTCGATCCTTGTGTGGACGCCATGTGGAGCTGAGTAGTGTGAGTAAATTCTGGCCTCTGGATGTTGCACTCTCCAGATGTCTACCAGGTTGAGCTGGTCGAGTGTTTCCGTCAAGGAGGTGGATGCGGGATTGCTTGGCTGAGGAGGAGGGCGCGATCTATCCTTGCTCAAGTCCATGACGCAGTTGAAGTCTCCCCCCCACACGAAGGTCCTGCCTCGGTGTTGTGCCAGTCTAGCACTCAACGTGCTTAAGTATGACGGGATTCCATGCTGCGGAAAGTATGTGTTAATGAAGCACACTGGGGTTTGTTCTATGGTGTCCCACATTGATGTATATCTCCCTTCCTTGTCAGAATCCCAGCCTTCTAGCTGGAAAGGCACATTCGGGTTCACCCATATCAGTACGCCTCTCGCATATTTGGAGTAAGGAGACCCCCTCGTGGTCCCATCCCATCGATCTATTAACTTAGACATGGAGTCCGCTGTAAGGTGGGTCTCTTGTAATAGCGCAATCGAGACCTTCTTCCTCCTGAGGTAGGACTGTACGCGGTTCCTTCTGAGGTATGAAGCCATTCCCCTCACATTCCATGTCATCACAACCAGTTGCGACGCCATCGGATCGGTGTTCTGACTTCATCTTGGAGTTCTATTCCGCTGGCCCGGTGGCAGAACGAACCACAGGTGGCGTTCTGCGGGCGGGGGGCCCCTGGTTCCTGAAGTCTTGTGTCGTAACTTGCCGCCATCTTGTACTTTACCAACATTGATGATTCGTAGACTGCAAAACCAACTAAACTAATAACATAACACAAACTGGTGCGCCCAGCGACTACAACACTGTCGCGGTGCTCAGGCGCTCTCAAGCCGTCTGAACCCATCCGGGAATCGGGCGTGAGTTGGGTCGGTCGGTGAACTGGCCCAATTGGATTTTCTGCTGGGGGTAGGGTTGGTGCGAGGCGGCAGGGCCGTGCGAGGGCCGCTTCCGTAAGTTAAACTGTTGTTTGGATTACCTGCTGGGGTCCGGTTACTGGTGGTGCGAGGAGACTCGGGACTTAATCATCATTCCGAGGAGGATCCTTGCCATCGGCTAGGTTATTATCTTCTAGCCACATATTGGCCGCCTCCGGGTTTTCGAGAAATATCGCTCGCCCATTATAAACAACTCTCAGGCGCGCGGGGTACAGCAGCCTGTATTTAATGTCCAACTGGCGAAGCTTCGCCTTGATCGGGACGAATGAGTTCCTTTCCCTCTGCACTTTCTGGGTGTAGTCGGGGTAAATAGTAATTTTTGAGTCCCCCCTTTCAATGGGACCTGCTTCCCTGGAGTGCCGTAGGATGGTTTCTCTATCTTGAAAATTCAATATTTTGGCTATTATTGGCCGTGGACGCGAGCCGGGGGGAGGACGTCTTTGGAGGGATCTATGTGCCCTTTCGACCGCAAAGCCTTGGGTTAGTTTTCCGGCCCCTATCTCTTGTAGCAGAAGGGTTTCGACATAGGATGTGGTGTTTAGGCCCTCTGTTCCCTCCGGGATACCCAGGATCCTGATGTTCCCCCGTCTGGCCCGTCCTTCGGCTTCCTCCGCCCTTTCCTCCAGGAAGGCGACCCTCCTCTTTAGATCAGAGACTTCGGACTTCAGAGTTGTGGTGGCCCCGGACAGCTCCGTCGTGGAATTCTCGACGGTCGTTACCCTCTCCGTCAAGTTGCGGGCATCTTGGCGGATGAGTTGTATGTCTATTTTGAACTCATCAATCTTGGAGTCAATGTGGGTTCTCAGTGAGGCAATGGCATCCAATATCTGAGAGCGATTGTCGTTGACCTCCCCTTCGTTCGGATGAGTATTTTCGGAGAGGCTAGGTCTGGACTGGGTGGAGGTCTTCGCCTTGGTCGAGACAAAGGAGTCCATGGTGGCGGCCCTGCTCTTGTTCTTGGTGGCCATCTTGAAGCCGCTGGACGTAGATCGCCGAACATGCAGGGGCAAGTGCGTTCCCCGGGGCAGCCGAGTCGGGGAGCCAAGTGCAGGCGGCCCAAGGGTGCGGTGGTGGTCAGGGGCCCACCAAAGGGTATTATGTAGGCTCACGCACCTTGAGTTTCAGGGCCCCCGAGTGCTTCGGCTGGAATCAGGTCGTTCGGGTGATGGCCGTGGGGCGGGGTGCTGCTTCTCAGAGGTGGCGAGTTTCTCTCTATGTGATGCCATCCAGTTGTAGTCCGCGTTGCATAAATTGGGCCAGCCCAGGGGTAACGGAGTCAGGGGCCTGGGGGCCTGTGTCGATTCCGAACCAGTGTCAGACAGGAGTCGCCCCCCCGGCCTTGTTGCCGATCCCCAAAGCGCTCCGTCAGGGGACGCTGGTTCAGGGGCTGCGTGAAGCTGTGCCAGGCGCCATCTTGGATCAATGCGCGGCGGAGGGGAGGGTGGGATCCGGAGCCCGCTCTTCCTCACGGGGGCTCCGAAAATTCCAACGCTCGAGTAAATCCTAATGGGGAGCACTTCCCCCACCGATGCGTGCTTTTCCGCTGGCTGCAGCCACTCTTATACCGGAGAAAAAGGATCAGGAAGCGGCATCTCGGCTGGAGCCCGGCAGATCAGCTTCTGCCCTCCATCGGCTCCAAGCCACGCCCCCCATTACCTTCCATAAGGCATTTGTGTTGTCAGTCTTGACAGCAACACCTTCTGCGAGCAGAGTGGAAGATGACCCGGGACACTGTCACAGGTGGAGTACTGATTACTGACACACTTATCTGTGGTCACTCAGAACTTAATCCACTCAGAACGGTTGAATGCTTTTTCCTTCTGCAAATGTCCAAGTGGGGTGCAATCATGCGAGCAAATTAAATGCACCCTAACAGATCAGGCCAGTGAGTAGCATTTACTATACGTAACACCTAATTTTGACAAAGGCATAAAGCGAAGCTCCGCAGTGAACATTTTGCCTAATTTAGCATTGATGCAAAACACTGCATAATGATCTCTGTGATAGCTTTGACATGGCTCCACAGAGTTAGTTATTCTGGGTTGAGACGTTAGTTCATCACCTCAGGGTTACCTGCTCTTTGTATAGCTTGGCATGTTGGTAGCCTTCCGCATTGCTACGTGTTGGTTATTCCAAAATATCCAGGCATGTGCATGAGTTGCATTTGATCTCCGATGCAGTTGCTTCTGATGACGCCAACCTGCATGTTGATTCCAAACAAAACGATGGTGATGTTTCATACGCCGTCACATGGCCAAGAGATCCATGTGTCTCCCAGGCTTTACAAAGCACCTCTTGTAGCACTCAGTGTAGTGGTTCAGATATTGGATTTGGACCCGTTGAATACAGGAATTCCTCAAATGGTTGTTTTCAGTTGGCCCGGAGTATGGCTTAGACACACTCTTCATATTGGGGGCACTGGTGCTCTTTCAACCTCTTGTAGTGGTTCTCAGCTATTGTTTTTCTTTCTAATTTGCATTACAAATGTGTTTGAGTGCTGTTGCCTCCCTTGTCTGGGACATGCCTAGTCGACCCACCCTCTTTTAATGAAATAGCTGTTACATATGAATCTCTCTTGAGTCATGCTTTGTCGGACACGTCAGGCCCGTCATAGTGGGAAATAAGCCTTTCTTCCCGATAGTTATTCCTTCTATGTCGGCCGAGAGGAGTGTTCCCTCTCACAATCCATGTCTACTGCTCTTGGATAATGTAACTTTCTGATGTTGCGCGTGTTAAATTCGGTAGGTGTTCCAAAAAGGTCAAAACAAATAATACATTAAGCTCTCACAATAAATCTCAAATTCTCCCTCTCTGAAACCTCCCAATATATTTGCAATGACTTCCTGGAAAAACCAAACGATTCCCCTGCAAATCCTCTATGCACATGCTCCCCTATTACAGAGAAATGGCTGCTGGTTCTGTACTATGAACCCTACATGCTTTGAATCATTTAGCTAAACTTTACAGTAAATAGCAATTCAGCCAGTTCAATGTTTTCCCATATCTGTTCACTGGAGGGAAGTGTAGCACTACCTCCTTTTCAATTGAGATCCCTCAGCGTGATGCATTCAGGCTTTGTACCACAGCTTTTAAGCTCAGATTGCACCTTATTTTTCCTCCACAGCATTTCCAGCGATAGACTCGAAAAGATCGCTATCTCCCCGGACTCCTTTTGTGCATCACAATAGCTCTATCGATCATTAAATGGAGCAATGTTGATGTGACTAAGACAATTTAAATAAATCCCCATACATTGCATTTCCTGATTGCAATAGTGCAGCCTTACATCAGAGCATGACAGTGTGCAGAGTAAGAGCATTGAACAACTGATCTAAAGGGGCATTCCTTTCATTTGCCCCAGCACGAGGAGTAGGCACCATACACCTTAAGTCAATAGAAAGTCCACAGCAGACCCTCCAGAGGTGGCGGAGTAGCGATCCTCTAAAACCTCATTTCTCCATCTCATTCACCGAAAGCCTGCCATGCAATGCTAACTGTGAATCTCTTCTAGAAAAACTCTTGTCAACACTCACTCACTGCTTCCTACTCATATACAGACCCCTCGGATATGACAGACATTTTGACAACAATCTCTGTGACTCACTAGCTACCATTCATGTAAACCACCCAACACTCACACTACTGGGAGACTTCAATATCTGGTTCGATGTGCCAAACAACTCCATGACCCCAACCCCTGGTCGACAGTCTAGAGGCACTCAACATCTCCCGACATACCACAGGTCCAACCCACTCTGGAGGTCACACCCTTGACGCAATCTTCAGCTCCTATGACTCTGTCTCTGTATCTAGTACCAAACCACTCATCTGGATGGATCACTCTGGCATCCCTTTCTCTATCCACACTCCACCCCCTCCAACCAAGGCTCACCCTACCCGCACCCATGATCACAAATGCTGGAACAACGTTAAGGTACTCCCTTACACAGTCTCCCAGCACCGCCGGCCTCAGATAGACCTTTAACCATCGAATCCTTTGAATCCAGGCTTCAAGACTTACTACTTCCTCTCTCTTTCTGATGCCCCACAGCCTCTCACAAAGGACCGTCCTCCAAATGGTTCATGCCCCATCTGAAGACCTTCAAAACCCAAAATAACTCTCTTGAGCCCAAATGGCAAACATCTAAAACCCTTCTCAGCAGATCTATGTTCGCCAGTCACCACCGTAATTACAAGTCCGAAATCCAAAAGTCCAAAAAGGCCTATTACAATAAAAGAATGCTGAACTGTTGCAACAGCAGCAAAGAGCTCCACAGGATCATCTCAGAATTCGCGAAACACTCCTATACCTATGCCCAGACCACACCCATGCAAAAACTCTGCGACTCTCTCCCTGCAATTCTTCAACACAACGCTAGACAGGATGGCAACCCTTAATACCAAACTTTCTACCCTCACCGTCTGCCCCACACTTGCCCCTCCTGACTCACTGCTCCGACCGCAACAATGCCACCTTTCGACTCTTTCAACCCCATCTCGAGAGCAGAGTTCCTTGACCTACTATCCGGCAGCAGGCCCTCCAGATCCCCCCTTCACCTCTGTCTGGCCTCTCCTCTGAAAGAAATATTCTCCTCCACATGTGCATGAGAACAAATAAAGTCCATACTAAATGACTCCCTCACCTCGGGCATCTTTCCCAAGGCCTTTAAAATAGCACATGTCAAACCTCTTCTGAAAAAGGCATCCCCAGATCCCCTTGAGCTAAGAATTACAGGCCGATTTCTAACAACCGATTCTTGGCAAAACTCATTGACCGTGCCCTGTACTCTCAGCTCAACTGTTTCGTAGAATCAACAACCTACTTGACCCTACTCAATCAGGCTTCAGGTCGTGCCATGGAACAGAAACCACTCTAATCTGTGTTGATTTCAAGGTCTCAGCAGACTAGGAGGGCTGTGCAGCGCTGGATCGCCTTGATTTGTCAGCCGCCTTTGACAATGTCAACCATGCTATCCTCCTTGACTGACTTTACTCCCTAGGAATCTGAGGCTCAGCACTCAATTGGTTTGCCTAATTCCTCAACAGGAAACAAATCACCTTCCTCTCCCCCTTTCTCTCAACTGCTCGCACTGTGAACACTGGAGTACCACAAGGCACCTGCTTCTCTGCTCTCCTTTTCAACCTCTATCTGACCACTCTACCAGGGATAATCTGCGGCAACAACCTCAACTGCTACAACTACCCAAATTATCCTGAGAATTCCCAAAACAAGCTTCAACCCACGACCCGGCATTGAAGCTTGCCTCAGAGACATTGACCAATGGATGACAAGAAACCACCTTCTTCTGAACCCAGATAAAACGGAGATCATGGTGTGCAGCAACACTGCCCTTCTCCCGCAACCACTCCCATGGCCCCCCTCCCTTGGCACCCACCCTCCTACCTCTGAAATAGTCAAAAACCTAGGGTGCACCATGGACTCGGGCTTAACCCTCTCCGGTCAGATCAATAATGTATCAAATTCATGTCACTATCACCTTAAGCGCCCAAGATGCATCTTCCCTTACCTCACCTACCCCAACAGACTTGCCACTGTTATGTCCATTGTAATGTCGAGACTGGACTATGCCTCATATCTGGGTGCACTGGCATACCAACTTAAACTCCAAAGAGCCCAAAACGCTGCCACCAGACTCCTTCTTTCACTGGGACACAGGGATCACATCTCCCCTGGTCTGCGCACCTTTCACTGGGTCGCTGTTGGAGGAAGGGCCACTTTCAAAATCCTATGCATTACCCACTGAGCATTGCACAAGACCGGCCCAGCGTACCTACAAGAGAAGGTTACACCCTACCACCCATCTCACACCCTATGGTCAAGCACTGTCCTCTTACTAGTGATTCTAGCCTCCAATTCAACCAGGATTGGAGGGTCCGCCTACTCAACCTTGGCTCCAACTCTGTGGAACTCACTCCCTCCTCACTTTCAACACTACATGGCCTTCCGTAAAGCTTTAAAAAGCTGGCTTTTTCTGTAAACCATGATTAGGACCATCTAGGGCCGCTGAAACCCACCAAAATTTTCAGAATCATGAGATCAATTACATTAAATTGGAAAGTCATTACAACTGGCAAACAAGTCTTACTAGGGAAACCGAATGAAGGGACCTCAAACAGACCAATAAGACATCAAGGTGGATTTAGGAACTGTGGGGCCACAGTTTATTTATTAAATCATATTTTTAAAGCGCACATCAGCCCGAGGGCGTCATGCCGCTGTTGCAGATAATCTTGCTGGTTAAGGAGGAAAGCATATTATTTACAAAGACTTTGCATTTAGTTACGGTTTGTGTTTTCAGCTTAGGTGTTACAGGAATTTGCAGTTGAATACATCCTTAGAGTAAGTAAATATATTGCGCCAGCATGGTATATGTACGTGGAAGGCAGGTGGCCAGTGTATTGTGGGGTTATGTGAACAGGGTGGTTTTAAGGGATTTGCGAAAGGAGTATAGCCTGGCCGCGGAGTTAAGGGCAGCGCTTTTTGTGAATCCTTTGTGCTGTTTTGTTGCTGTTAGGCTCTGGTGGCGTTGGAGAACGGAAATATATGGATATCACCCGTGAACATAGTAGTTCGGGGAAGCCGAGCAGTTCAACCACGGTAAGCCCTCATGTCTATCAAACTGAATGCACACACCCATTTACATTTCTGGTAGGAGTGCACGGCAGACATCCTGAGATCCAAACGCTGAGCACACAGCCAGGAATACATAAGAGGGCGTGCATCTCGCGGTTAGCCGTTAACCATCAACTGCATAACAAAAGATACAAGAGGCAGGGGTAGGAAAATGGGAGACTGTTGGAGATCGGTCTCCTTTGATCCCCCTCTACCCGCCGGTAACCACGTAGCTATTTAAAAAACAAGTCACTGGAACTGAGTAAAAATCTACACAGCAAACCTAACAAAGCCAGCAATATTAGGCTTGTTTTTGTGTAAAACACTACAACACTTTTTACAGAAATCTCATACATTTATAAAATGTCGAATCGCTACAATCTAAGGAGTGGACCATTTGCTGACGATCTAAGGGCTCCTCAATGGGACGGCTTCTATATGGAGAAATCCACACACGTGGAGATGGACAATATTGGTCTGCCGAATCCCATTATTTCACCAAGTGGTCCCAATCAAGTGGAGGTTGAAATCCATCAAGAATCACACATTAATATGATTCCAACCGGAGAGAGCCAGAGGGAGGAAACGGACAATCCTCCACCCACAATGCCACAGGACTTCATTCTCATCAACAAACATTAAAGGGACTACTGAGTTTCAAAGACGTAGACATAACAGTACGAGTGCCGTCACTTTAAGCTCTCATGCCTCAATATCAAGAGTCAAATATGATGACCAAAAATAGGCGACCTGAACTATCTGGGTTAGCCATGGATCTCTCAAGGACCCCCAACCATTTGTCTAACTTAATTCAAAATCCATTGTACCAAGGAGACAGGCTAAACTCAGAAGAATCTAGAAGGGAGTCAGCCGTCTCTGAAGAACTAAAAAGAGTTAACCATTCTACAGGTCAAGTGTTGCCTTGGGGAGTGTGAGCCAAGACAGAAGGGGTGGGGATACAACTTTAAAAGCCTTGAACTTTGTACTCAACTCGTGAGTGAAGGTGTTTGAACTACTGATAAGGGACATTCAGATACACACAGGGACCCTTATGGAAATGACAAAAGATATTGAGCAATTTGAATTTACCGTTGTGGGTCAAAGCAACATAATAAACTGCTCAGTATTGCCCACTTTGACGAAGATGGAAGACAGATTTTCTAAACAAAGTGGAGAGTTGACGGAGATAAAAGTTCTACTAACTTCACTGCTGAAGGAAGAGAAGGAGATCAAGGATTCCCTGTTCCATCTCAGTTCTAGATCAATGACAGATTTACTTAAACATGAGGAAATGGAAACCAAAAGTGATGAAGCTTTACCATGCCCTAGTACATCTGTCGACGACACCCCTCCGAGTCTGATGGAAGAATTCTGTATGCAGATGGAAGAAGAGAGGTGTCAAGAAAAAGTGCAAAAACCCCCATACCAACAGGATGCAGCCAGATCAAAGATAACAGGGAAGTTGCTTAAATTAGCACCGATTTATGTACCACAGCAAAAAAGAAAACAAAAATAAAATAAAATTCGATCGTACTAAAAGCACCAATACAGAGAGATTGGCTTAAGGATTGCACCAATATTCGACATGTCAAGACAAAAGACAGGATGACATGTAGGAATACCGTAAACGCAGACAGACCCCATACAGGGTAAAGGAGAATATTCCTCATCCAAACCTGAGATCAAGAAGCCTGATCAATCCAAAGGAGTTGAGGAAGAAGGGGCTAGGATTCCTCCAGTGAGAATACAATCCCCTGAAGCCCAGACTTTGGCAATAGGCAGTTGCCAAGAAATGTCAGCTCCCTATGCTGCTCCAAGACTATGGCTCACAAGTGAAGCAAATAGGCAATCTAGAAAACCATTGAACAGGGGAGCGATTCTCACATTAGTAAAGAAGATCCCAGAACTCTATTCTCAACTAGAGATATCGAATATGTCCGATTACCAGAGTTGGGTCTGACAAGTCAAGTGGAAGTTGGTTTTGTTTCCAAAATGGGGGTCAAAGCATTCTTAAATGTGGCAGACAAGCTGCGCCCCTTGGGTTTGGAAGTCCATGAAATGAGACCATTTTATGGCACAAGAGTTGAAGGTTCCGAACAAAATGGGGGAGCACAGCAAAAAGATCTATATGCACAAACATAGTGGCAAACGACCAAAGATAGCCAGCTAAAAGAGGTAACGCAATCACTACCCTGGCCGATGCTACCAGAAATAATAATGCAGGTTGTCAGAAGCTGGGAGTAGCACAGGCTTCTCTCTAGTAGTGAACACTTAAGAGTCACCAACTGGAACACACTGGGTTCCAGTTCCTTCAGGAACAATGAGATGAGAGCTTTGCTGTTTGGGGAGAGTGACTTGATTTTACTACAGGAAACTTGGTTAGTTAACAAACTGGAAATTGAGGGCTTCAATTTGATAATACAGCCAGCAACAAGCAAAGCCAAGGGTAGACCGATGGGGGGGGGGTCTACTAATAGCCTGTAGACGGGTTTTGTTTAAAGAAATAACAATCATTCCCTGTCGACAAGAAGGAATTCTTGTAGTGAAAGCAGTCACTCCCTCAAGCGGCCTATCATCCAAAAAGCTTATAAACTTATATTGGAACCAGGCTAGGGAAAAATTGCTGGAATATCTTGATTCAGTGTCAGTTTGTTTATCATAAAGGTACAGAGGGAATAAGGAAGGATATAACAAATGGCAGAAGGTGGTTAAGCTTTTTTGATGACTGGAACCTAAAGCTTCTGAATGGGTCTATAGAAGGGGATGTCCCACCAGCCACTACATGGGGGAGGGGGAACATAGAACCAACCTTGGACTATGTTTTTCTATTTGCTAATTGGTTTGAGAAATGCACACATTTCTCAGTTAAGGAGGGGGGTACAAGTGACCATAAGCGACTGGAAACTCAAATAAACTGGTACACCAGCAACACAATAGAGGTATGGGACAACCCAGGGGTTGTTAATGCCCAGAAAAAACTGTCTAGTTAAATATCACAGAGACGCAGCTCGCCTTAATGATGGTCTGGACAGACTGACTGGACGTTTCCTGAAGTCCTAGACAAAAATTATAATCCGCTTACCTTCCATGACTTTATATGGTCAATAGATCATCTACAGAACATGCAGAGGGGTCGTCGGTGTGTGTATAAACACAATTTTGATGAAGCAATATGGGCAAAAAAGTGTGAAACACACAGACAAGAATAGCAAGGAAGGAGGCACGAAATAAATCAGCCCTTATCGCAGTGACTAAAATAATTAAAAACTATAGAACGTGGTCCAGACATCATAAAGAGGAGCTACTTCAGAATGATGGTGAGGCAATGCTGCGTGTCTTGAGTAACTCTACGCGCAATTTCTGGTCACTTATCAATAACCTTAAAACTGACCAAAAGGTCATTCAAACGAATAATGTACCAGAGTGAAGTTCGCTGAATTATTTTGGAGAAAAATATCAGAAACCACAAGGAGAGCCGACCTTTAAAGGGGGTGGAGAAAAATGGGGGCTAAAAATTGATAAGGGAGACATACTAGATCTGATCAACAAATCTTTTTCATCCAGATCAGCGGGACAGAATGGCCTTGCCTATCAAGTACTTAAAGGAAATGTGCCTCTGTGGACGCAGATCCTTTACACACTATTTAGGGTAGTTATAGACAACAGATCGATTCTGCCTTCTTGGAAGTCGGCGATTATAGTGCCGATCTTCAAGAAGGGGGATCGTAAAAATCTGATTACTTATAGACCAATCACGTTACTAGACGTGGAGAGCGAATTGTTCAGTCTCATATTAAGAGAACTTGAAACCTCGGCAAAAGAAAACAACATAGTTCCTAAACAACAAGCAGGCTTCAGAAGAGGCCACTCAACATCATTGAATGGTATAATACTTGCCTCATTAACAAATAGAGATAAAAACAACGCAGGCAGACTTTACGGAGCATTTATTGACTTGTCGAGTGCATTCAATTTGGTTAACCGTGACAGGCTTTGGTCTAAGCTGGAGCAGAAAGGGGCACCGAAAACATTGATAAATGTTCTTGCAAGTCTTCATGAAAGTAACACAGCCAGAGTCAGACCTAATCTAGAAGGTCATCTGTCAGATTATATAAATGTAAATAGGGGAGTCAGACAAGGCTGTATGGTGGCTCCCTTTCTCTTTAAATTCTACCTGGGAGACTTTGGTCAGGCTATCGAGTCCTCAGCATTGGCAAGTATTAAGGTGGGTTCCCTGGCTATCCAGTGGCTTATGTACGAAGCCAATATTGTCTTGTTGAACAGGACACCAGTTGGTCTGCAAAGACTTATGAGAGCTCTTGATCTATACATGAAAGTAAATGATCTAGTCGTTAACCCGGAAAAATCGAGGGTTGTAATCTTTGGGGAAAAGGGTGTCTGAGGAGTCAGGTTCCCTTGGACAATAGGTGATCGGTTAATCCCCGTGGTCAAGGAAGTAGCATACCTTGGATATACTTTGCACGCGGTTCCTACAATTGGGACGCAGTACACAGAAATACTGGCCAAATGCACACAGTTGATAGCTCAAATGAAGAAGATCTTGGGCCTTCATTGCAAATTCTCCATTTTGCCAATAATAAAGTTCTATGTGGCAAAAACGATTCCAGTGCTACTTTATGGAATCAAGGCTAAACCTCTTTTCTGGTCCATGGATTGGCAAAAAGTAGAAGCCACCATCTGGAAACAAATACTGGGCCTGCCCAAAAGCCTCCATATGGCAACACTAAGGTACGAGCTAGGCTTAAGATCCCTTAAGACCCAAGTTGATTGGAAATTGCTTTCTTTGTATTAATCCATCATGGCGGTAATGACAAATATGCTTTACGAAGATCTCTTGGATCATTTGAACTCAGACTCTTCCTTAACTTTAAGGGAATTTAAGAAAATAGCAGATGAGATACTGGTCTATTGTGAGCAAGACAACCACACATTGATCATTAACCCTTTGACGGTTAGGAAAGCACTCACAATGAGAGACTGGATCACAACATCAGATATTGTGAGGGCTTCTTCGATTCCCGTATCTTTAAGTACGGCAAAAAGCAGGGTTACGTTGCAAGGTATCTAACGAAGTTTCCAGATATAAAAGGAAGGCAGAGGACGTCTGAACCTGATTAAGACGGGCTTGGTCTTGGCCAAATGGAGATTAACAGAGGGGGCTCAGACTGTGCCCAAATGTACAGACCCGAGAGATCAGACGATTGAGCACATATTGAGATTCTGCAGGGGAACTTGGGACACCAGGGTAGAATACTTGGGCAACTCAGTCAGGACAATTGACTGTCTATCATCAAGTGCTTTTTGGGAAAGAATGATGTCCGGGTATGAGACTAAATTGACAATGAATGTTATAAGAGTGTTACAGTATACAGGATTCATTGCACAGGAATGTTGGTAATTACTCCGCTGTTAAAAGAAGGTTGTACTCATTATTTTACCTTGATTAACTCTTGTTATGAGAATGTTTTCTTTTTTTTCTTCTTTTTTAAAGGGATAATTTATACTGAAATTGTTGAATTGTATGATGAATTATTTTATGTAAGAATGTTTGTGTAAAAAACCTAAATTGGTTATATCACAATAAATAAATAAAAAATAAAAAAGTAAGGAGTATAGCAAGGGTTCTGCTCTGAGCGCATTGGGTAAAGAATTCCAGAGTTTGGGTGCTAAGTAGGGGAAGCCTATGCCACCTGAATAAGCTCTTTTTATGGGGGGGACGCAGAGTTGGTTCTTGTGCTGGCTTCTTTTAGGGCGGGCGGAGGTGTTCTTGGTTATGGATTCTGATAGATATGACGGTGCAGAGAGATTGATACATTTGTGGGTGAGGGTGAGGATCTTAAGTCGATCCTTTCCTTGACTGGGAGCCAATGAGAGTCCCGTCTGGCCCGAGTAATGTGTTAATTTTTGGGTATGTGTAGGGCTGCGCAGAGCGCGTTGTTTTGTACTATTTGGAGTCTGTCGATGTTTTTAGTGGAGGTGCCTGCCAGAAGGGCATTGCAATAGTCAAGTCTGGCACCTATTGTGGCTCTGGCGATGGAGAGGCAGTTTTGGGTGGTGAGAAAGGGTTTAATAGCATATACGAGTTTGGTGGTGAGGGTCGAGGCAGATGAGATGGCGCTGACCTGTCTAGTCATCGAGAGTGTGGAGTATAAGTAGACTCCAAGGGTCTTGACTGCTGTGGAGACTGGTATGTTGATGTTGTCAATGGAAGTGGGTGTATTTTTGGTTAAATCTGGATAGGATTTCCTTGGGGCCTAGGATAATGATCACCTCAACAGCCTGTTAGAATGCAGCTATACCCCACAAGAAAATCAGCCTAGCTGCACACAAACATCATACACAGGTCTAATGCTGCCAGAATGCAGTCTCGGAGACCAATCACCTTCGACTGATCTCTCAATACCAACGCTCCTAGTGTTAGGATGCAGCCACCATCACGCAAATCACACTGGCTACACACATATTGAGTGCACCCAAGCACTGTACTTTACCCTACTCTCTCGACTGACCTGGACTGCGGTCCCCAAGGGCGTTCAACCTACCAGTGCTTTGAGATCATACCAATGATATATAGGGCACTATATAAATGCCAAATAACATAATATAACCATAATTGGTGTATTCATGTAATTTTAGTTACACTTTGTCAGTAAATATGCTCTCCAGTTTGCTCCATATTTGAACCAGTGCTCATTTTCTTAAACTTTTTTTCCTGAGGTTTTCTATATAAAATATGGAGCCATTTGCAACATGTGTAAATGGCCCATTGGGCGCAATTTGTTGCAACTTTGTTACTAAAATTGCTCTTAATACCAGAGATTGTGTCACTTGCACAGACATTTCTGGCAATATTATCCTCAGTATCAACTGGCTTTAAATATGCTGCAATACTTAAGCGTGTGCAATTAACACTACTGTGCATTTTCTGTCCTTGTGCAGACCTTTAATGAGGTTTGCTGTTTTAATGCATTGTGTGTCTCAACCACTGAACACCAGAACAAGCTTGCTGCCTCTACCTGCCTCTACCTGTCTAATGCCTCTTGAGGTTGGAATACATGACCTGTGCTCATTTAGCTTCTCAAGGCTACCAAATGATGAAGACCTGAATTGGAATAGCCATAATGCCAACAACAGAAGCCACAAAGGAAGCCACTGGTCGACTTCTGACCACTGCTAGCCATGAACAGATGAGGGGCTTTCTGGAGCTGGAGCCAGGGTGCTTCAAGGATGACCTACCACCTGTGCTGGAGCAAATTTCCCCACAGGCACAGCAGCTGAGAGCGTGCACACATTTCTCTCGAAGAGAAAGCTGTGGATGATGTAGGTGAAGGCACCGGACACAGTACATAGGTGAAGGTTCAAAAGGGCAGAAATGGTCCAGTCAACACAATCAATCCCTGATCTTGTCAAAGAATGTTACAGGGAGCTCTTCTTGCTGGAATGAAATCAAAACTACATATTGATGTAGGTTGGGTCTACCTAGATTTCCAACATTATCAGAAAATGAGACCCTTAGGGTTGATAAAGGTTTCATGCCATTAAAATAAATCTAATACGAATCTCCATTCAATGGATCAAATGCACTTGCCTATGGGTATGCACAACAGGGGGGTCTGGGAAACTACCAGCACAAACACAGCCCATTGACTTGTTCTTGGGTGGATGGCCCCTGGGAGAGTCTCAACCAAGTCTCAACCAAGTCTTTAGCTCACTGTTCTTTACAGAGAAGACATTTCCCCACATATCAGTCTTTGTCCTGCCCAGGGGCAGTCCAGCACCGAAATGTTAGGCAATTCTCCTCTGAACAAGAGTACTACAGCAACCCCATACACGTGTTTCAACCTTGTTGGGCATCATCAGTGATGTGAAGACTAAAGGGACAGTGAGCTAAAGACTTGGTAGAGTCTCTCTCAGGGGTTATTCACCCAAGAACAGGTCATTGGGCTGTGTTCATGCTGGTAGAGAGATTCCCAGACCCCCCTTTGTTTCGCATAAATTAACATTGGTTCTCACCCCAAGTTACCAGGGCGATCCAGACATGGACCCCTTGCTCACTGTTCTTAGAGAGGCACAGTT
The DNA here is from genome assembly GCF_040938575.1 of Ambystoma mexicanum. Taxonomy (NCBI): domain Eukaryota; kingdom Metazoa; phylum Chordata; class Amphibia; order Caudata; family Ambystomatidae; genus Ambystoma; species Ambystoma mexicanum. The sequence goes on from NC_090931.1 coordinate 705,825,448, forward strand.
TCACCTCACTGATGCCCAACAAGGCTGAAACACGTGTATGGGGTTACTGTTGGTACTCTTGTTCAGAAAATTGCCTAGCATTTCGCCGCTGGACTGCCCCTGGGCAGGACAAAGGCTAATATGCGGGGACATTTCTTCTCTGTGAAAGGGACAGTGAGCTAAAGACTTGGTAGAGTCTCTCCCAGGGGTTATTCACCCAAGAACAGGTCATTGGGCTGTGTTCGTGCTGGTAGAGAGATTCCCAGACCCCCCTTTGACTTGCCTATGGGTAGAATTATAAACAAATTGTCCAGAGGAACCAGACACTGGTCATTGAAATCCTGTAACCAACATCCACTCAGCTTTGGGGTTTGCTGAAATGTCTCTTCAGAAATGCAGGTTCCTCCTGACTCCAGCGTATGATGAAAGGGCCTTCGTCATTTGGTGCAGTATAGCTGCCATTCAGGACAACACATTTGGCAGTACTGGCACCTGTAAATACAATAGGGCATGTTTTCTGACTAGTAGATGAAACAAGCCTTGGCAAAGCCAACAGTTTGAGCTCTTGTTTAGGTATATGATAGCCATTTGCTAAGCCATGATATAATGTTACTACTTGGCCATAAAATTGCAATCGCTGGAAATGGTTGGATTTCCTAGTCATATGACAGCAGTGCTTGGCAAATACCTATCTAATACCTACACATACACCCTCAATGCTGGCTTTGTCAATGCAGGTTTTTTTTTATTAGGACTTCAGTTCAAGGGACATGAAATTCAAGTGGCTGAAGGTGCACTTGGTTAATAAGTGTCTATTACACCAGTAGCCCTTTACAGCAGCAATCAAGCCATTAACTCTTGAGTTGAAAGAGTTCCCAGGAGGATGGGTTTTGGGTGCGGAGGGACTAGTAGTGGGTGGGAATGGCCATAGGGAATAAGAATGGCTACTATTGACATTCAATGGGTGGGTAAATAACGAAACCACATTCCCTCCTCACATGTCATCTCCCACCTACCTGTACTCCAATGAAATAGTTTCGGCTTATAGTTGCGCTTAAGCTGCACCTAATAGCACAAACTAAAAAAGGGTATTAAGCCAACCACCTAACATCTATTTAGGCACAGATAAAGAATTGTGCAGGTCGGTTTGGCTGTGGCTTGCTTGCTTCTGTCTTTTCATACATACAGAACAGGAACATATTCCTTCCTGCCTGTCTGGATCAAGTAAGCCAAATGTGCTTTGCAACAATTTCCTAAATGGTCAAGAACATGCTAAATCACGTAGCATGTCTGAATGTTTGCTCACTGGTGTGATTCCACATTAAGTTGCAGGGGTTGTAGCGGGGTCTATAGCCATGGGTGTATGCGTAATATCAGTTGATTAGGGAATGTGCTATTCATGTTGAACTGGGCTCAGACCATTGCTTTAAGTGGGCAGGGGACCTGCCTAGGCCTCCCAATCCCACCACAATTTTGGTGGGATGCATTATCCCGCTGCAGCGCGACGGGAGATGCGCCCGCCATTAAATGAGGTGAGATGACTGAAGTACCAGCCAGCCACAGCGATGCTGTAGCTGGCTGGCACTTCTGTCAGTCACTGTAACTTCCTCTGGTGACCCCTCCCGTGAGGGGTCACCAGAGGAAATTACAGTCCCTTTGTTTCCCCAGGTCGCCGAGGCGTCTTTGACCCTCGGCGAACCTGGGGAATCCCTTAAATATTTGGAGTTTTATAAAAGATGACTTGAAAAGTACCCAATTCAAGCCATAATTTGATAGCTTGAACTGTGCACTTTTCAAGCAATCTTTTATAAACATGAAATGTTTAAAATAAGAGGGCTTGAAAAGTATGCAAACAGTAAGGTATGCACACACATATATAAATCTTATATATTTGTGTGCGTACCTTACTATGGCACGTGTACTTTTCAAGCCATCTTGAAGAACACAAAACATAGTAAGGCAAGCAAACACATACATAAATGTAAGCATTTATATATTTATGTGTGTACCTTACTATGGTTTGTGTACTTATTAGGCCCCGCCCATCCCACAAGCCACACCCCCAAATGAACCCCCACCCCTCGATTTCTTAACCCACTTAAAGCCGTGGCTCACACACATGCCAACAGTAGAAATGTATACAGCATGCTGCACTTACTGACCAATTAGACATATGTGTCAGAGTACCCATTTTTGGTAAGCCATTCATACTTTTTCAGAATGTTCTGCTCCCGGAGTGGAATGTGGCCCTATAGCACCTGGCACCCATTGTGTTACTTATGCATTAGCAGAGCATAAACAGGATCTTCATTTCCAGTAATTTTACAACTGCAATGTAATTGTCAGCAGGCAGATTTGCACCATTATCTGAATTCGGCTCTGAATCTGTACATATCGAAAGTAAAGAGGAACTAGCCATGCCGGGGAACAGCGGCGCATCTGTGCCTGTTGATACTCATTGGGAAGTATATATTCCACTTCACTGGTCGCCGCTACGTGTCTATGACGGATGGGCTATTTTCCTCAGTTGCATTTGTTCTTGTATTTTTTTTTATGTGTGGATGTTACTATTATACACTAGATGGCAATCTTGTATCAATGTTCACGTTAGTTCCATTCGTCAATGACGAACCTTTCATTCATAGACCCTGTCGGATTTTTGCATCTAAAAAATTCAGACTCCATTGGAATCCACGTATATGCTCCCCACAATGGTAGGAGGCATTTACGATTGTTTGCATTCAGGCTCGGACTGGCCTATAGGGCAATAGGCACCTGTCCGAACTAGAAATGCAAAATCCTGGTGTGGGCCAGTGTTTTGGGTCCAAGTGGCCCACGTTTTTGGCCAATGTGGCCAGTTTGATGAGTTACTTCACTATGTGGCTCATAGTTTTGACGACAAGTGTTGCTGAATAAAAATTCTTTAAAAAGCAAAATTTGCATCACATTTGATCAAAAAACTTGGGTACTATTCAAACAGTGTCACAAAAGGATTGAATAGCCATTTGCAACTGTGGGCCACTTTTTCAATGGTGCCCGAGACATTTTTATGGGGCAGTCCGACCCTGTTTGCATTACGAGGTGTAATAATGCACATGGGACCCAGGACCACCCGGATTGCCTCGCATTCCCCGGCCTGGCCCTATCGCGAGGACTCCCTCCAAACTGGCCTCAAACTGCTCTCACTCTGAGCACCCCATACAACCAGCGTAAAAATGGGGCCGGAACCAGTGCTGGAAATGGACAATTTATTAGGGGAACTCTCTCCCCTGCCCCCTTTTGGGAAAGGGGGCGTGGTCAGGGGGATGTGGGCGTGTCCCAAGGAGCACAGCAAGGTAAAGCTTAATAGCGATCCTGTGATGTTCTCAGCAAAGAAGATTTGCCATTTTTTTCTTAAGCAGAACTTAAACAAAAGGAAATGCTCCTGCAGATGGCCTGATATCATTTATTGTCACTGAACATCAGGTTTAGTGACACAAAAACACAGCAGAAAGGGCAAATCAAGTTCTTTGTGCAATGTTTTTAGGGCCGGAAATATTCAATTTTACAAAATGGCCGAGATGCTTTTTAGGACATCGTCATTCTCTTTATGTTCCCGTGACCTGCAAGCAATATAATTTGCACCCCACCACCCCCGGAGTAGCCAAGTTGTTACAAACTCATTAGAATGGCGTTAACCCAACAGATCAACCCAAAACACAGAAAAGACCCAGAAGACATCTGCTAAACCCTACTAAAAAAACTCTAGTACTCAGCATACACACAACCCAACATTGAAGAAACAAGACACATAGTGCCGCCACAAAAGCACAGCAAACTGCACGCACTCTATTGACTCTCTACAACACCCAAAATGCACATAAAGCACCCACATACAACACCGGCAAACACCACACAATGCCGACCCACTAAAAACATAACATACAGTGACCGTTTTTTCCAAACTGAGGCTACCAACAGCACATCAGAGCTCTTGCGCTTTTCCCTCTCAATCCCACCAACTAAACCATCCCAACTCCCCTTCCTTTTCTGATGGGCCTGGCTGCCTGGAGACCATGAAAATGGAAGCTGTGCGTGGTATAATTCAACTTCACTAACTACGCTGATGACACACAATGCGTCATCACTCTTTCAGGTGATCATGTAGAGGATCAAAAAGCCAACCAGATTTCTGGAGTGATTATGTTGGATGTGCGACAATGGTCTGGCATTGAATAGCGATAAAACTGAACTTATGGTGGCAGGCTCTCTGGCCAAAACTAGGAAAATGAGCTTGGAATATGCTCAGTTTCGCATTGATGGCTGTGTCATAGACACCAAGAATAAAGTGAACACTATAGATGCCTATTTGGACCGCAATCTTAATCTGAACGTTCAGGTCAGGAGTATGGTATCATCAGCTTCATATTATATTAAACTCCTGATGCAAGCCCGCCCGTTCTTATCTAGAGAAAACTGCGAGATACTTGCCAGAGCCTTAATTGTCTCAAGGATGGATTACTGTGGCAGCCTGCTTATTGGTTTGGCTAAAACCGAGATAGGTCGCTTTCAGGTAATTCTAAATAATGCTGTCAGGATAGTCCTGGGCATTGGAAAAAGGGAACATGCCAGAAGGAGCCTACATTGGCTTCCAATAGAGGCCAGAACTACTGTTCGCCTTTTAGTGATAACTCAGAAATGTCTGATAGGTCCTTCACCTCTGTATTTAAGTGAAGTGTTGGAGATGAAATCGAATACATGTAATCTTCGATCTAACACCAACCAGCAGAGAATTTCAGTACACAGATTATGTCAGATAAAGAAAGGAGGCTTTTTTTTCAGCAGCCTCCCTGGTGTGGAATACTATTCCACCAGACATGAGGGAGGACAAATCCACAGCTGTGTTCAGAAAGAGACTCAGGACTTTCCTGTTTAGATAAGGAGGATGGAACTAGCCTCAGTTTCTGATCCTCTGCATGTGTACTCTTTTTAATAATTCTGTGTTGCCTATGTACTGCATATTAAGCTCCGGGTCAGTGTTGCGCAATATAAATGATATAACATAATATAACATCATTCAGTGACAATCTGGGGTCTCCTTTCTGTTTAAGACTGAGGAAGTTGGCTGGGTAGTGGAAACGAACCCAGTGCTTTAATCTCTGCTTTGAGAGTTTAGCTTGTGTTGAATTAATAAATCACTGTGCAACTTAATGTTAGTGTCTACTGTATAAGAATGGTAATAAACATGATGGTTTTAGTTAAACAAATTCAGGTAGAAACAATACAAAGAAACAAAGCATTTCTGGGATGTTTTTCTCTGACAAGAAACTAAATAAAATGTATTTACTTGGAGGAAAAGTGAAGTGTATAGTGCCCCCACTGAGCCCTATTGCATATCTAATGCCCCATGCTTCCAAGCCATAGGCTGAACCCTTTCGGTATAGGTTTGCTCCCTCCTGCCTCATGCCTATCACCCTTCAATTCCTAGAAAAAAAAAACACTGCCCCTTGGCCTGCATGCTGCTACATCATAACATGAATAAGTCTCAAGCTCCGTCTTTGCTCTTGTATTAGGCTTACATAATATATAATGCAACGTTAATGCCCACCAGATCTGATGGAGCGGGCAGGGAAGTATTACAGCTTGGACAGTGCTGATGAAGGCAGGGCAGAGGTTCACAGAAAGCACCAATATGTTATCATTCCAAGATGGCGACAGTTCTTTGAGGCGGAACGAAAGAGCATGACGATCATATCAAGTGAGCCGAGTGAGGTAAGTAATTCTGACACCAGCACTGCACTCCCGTAAAGTACTCGATGATTGGCTGCTTCTGTTCATCCTTATGATTGGAAGCCGAAGCTGCTATTCAGTTTCGGCTTCCAATCAGAAGGGTGAGAAGCAAACAGTCAATTGCAGCCAGGCGGAGTTTTTACATAGCACAGTGGGACTTCTCTGAGCTAAGCAATCAGACTCCGTTTTGAGGGAAACGTAAAGCAGCCAAGCTGCTGCCTTCAGTCAAACAGGTAAGTGGGACAGGAGTAGTTTGGGCCATGGGTCTTGGAGTGATGCTCCCGCAAGACAATTTTTGTCAGAGCAGAGCTCTGCCTTGTTCCGGGTCTAATCCTCTCCTTGACAAGACGGCAACGTATGTTTTATCGGAGCGCTCCCGGAACAATGAGTCCCACGAAACAGATCTTTTTCCAAGGTGAGTCTCACGCAGAAGCAGCTAGTAGTTTAGACTAGTTGCTGTTAAGTAGAAAAAGGCATGAAAGTGAAATTATTTTGTTGGTTTATTCCTGTAACCATATCCTTGGGTTTGCCCTCATCCTATCCTTGTTGGATAGGCTTTTCCCTCATTAATATTCATGAGGAAACATTTGCATACATTTAGAATCATTTTATGAAAATGTATCTCATGAATGCTCATGAGGGGTATCCTGAAAACCAGACATGGATCCGGCCCTCGAGGCCTGGATTTTGACAACCAAGTAGCTAGTTCCATGACAGCTCTTGAAGCAAACCATGTTATCTTTTCTGTCTCCCCTTCTTTTTGGCATAGGACTATCCCAGACCTTTCAAACCGGAGTTTGAAGGGATTATGGAAGCCCTGCTAGCCCTCATCCTTATTTCCCTATGGCTGTCATGCCTGCGCCAAGGGCGCATACATTGGCAATCAATATGGACAAACAGTTATTCATTTATCTACAGAAAACTCCTGGATCTACCGCTATTCACTATTTGGACTTTATTTCCCATTTGCAAGACTTTGGTGCCTTTTTATTTTTCCCTGAAAACTACACTTACCATAATGCACTTGGCTATAACAATCCATTCCTGGCTATTCCTATTTTTCTTTATCAGAACTACAATCCCCAGAAGCCCTAGGGATTTGCTCTGCTCCCACCAGCTCAGGAACAGAGAGGGAGGTGGTCGATTGTCTGCAGGTGGGCTGAGCCAGGTGAAACCAATTAGCCTGCCTCTGTGCTGGGCTGGGCAGTATAAAGCCTGCTGCCTGCGAGAGCTCAGTCTCTTGCATTGAGAGTCCTTCCTCCACCTTTCGCGAGTTGTCTTCGGATCCTTGTATGCTGTTTATCCTCACTCCTGCTTGGACCCTACCTTACAGCTTGTTACACCCTGCTGCCTACAGCCCTAGCCTTTTGGGCTTCCTGCCTTGTTGATTGCTCCACCCTGCTGCCTCCAGTCATTGCCTTCCAGGCTCCCTGCCTCTCAGCCCTGCTCCTCTGGGCTCTCCACCCTGCAGCTGATCACGCTCTGCTGCCTTCCAGTCTTCGCCCTTGCCCTGCCGGGCTCTCCACATTACTGCGGATCACGCTCTGCTGCCTTCCAGCCTTCGCCCTTGCCCTGCCGGGCTCTCCACATTACAGCGGATCACGCTCTGCTGCCTTCCAGCCTTCGCCCTTGCCCTGCCGGGCTCTCCACATTACAGCGGATCACGCTCTGCTGCCTTCCAACCTTCGCCCTTGCCCTGCCGGGCTCTCCACATTACAGCGGATCACGCTCTGCTGCCTTCCAGCCTTCGCCCTTGCCCTGCCGGGCTCTCCACATTACAGCGGATCACGCTCTGCTGCCTTCCAGCCTTCGCCCTTGCCCTGCCGGGCTCTCCACATTGCAGCGGATCACGCTCTGCTGCCTTCCAGTCCCCGCCCTTGCCCTGCCGGGCTCTCCACATTACAGCGGATCACGCTCTGCTGTCTTCCAGCCTTAGCCCTTGTCCTCAGGGCTCCCTGCTCTGCAGCCTCCTCTCTCCGGCTGTCTTTGCCCTTGTCCTCTGGGCTCCCCGCTTGCAGCCTATCTCACACCGGCTGCCTTAGCCCTTGTCCTCAGGGCTCCCTGCTCTGCAGCCTGCCTCTCTCCGGGTGCCTTTGCCCTTGTCCTCTGGGCTCCCTGCTCTGCAGCCTTCCTCACTCCGGCTGCCGTAGCCCTTTTCCTCTGATATTTCTACCCTACCGTCCCACTCTTGTGGGCTTACTCCTTGCCTTCCTGCTCCTCTGAGCGCTCCACCTACCTTTCTGTCCTCTGTTATCATATCCTGTTACTCGACTTTCCCTTCCTATCCTTCTGCTAGTTTGCTATCATCTCCTTTCCTGGATTTGTCTGTTGTATCTTCTCTTGTACTGTTGTTAGACCCTTTGTACAGAGCTTGTCTGCTGGTTCCCATCAGTCAACCTCTGCCCCTTCCTTTGTCTCGTTTCTATATCACAGACACCCATAGCTGCTGTTCCAAGTTATGAGCAAACAGCGTGGGACTCTGTTATAGCAAACTGTGCAGAAGGCTAGAGTATTTCCAAGGTTCGTGGAATACTCTTATCCTATTCTGCATACACCCCAAGAGGGTATTCACTCTATACCTTTTCCCTTGCTACTCTTCACTCCCTTTCCTTTCCGCGGTGTGTGTTCCTATCTGTCCACTTTATTTCAACACCCAAACTCGTCTGGGTGTCTTGTGCCACTCGTATTCGAGTGCCATCCCTGACAGAATGCAAGAGCCAAAAATTTCTTATTCCGTTGGCCGGAAGGGCACACACAGACCAAAGATGCTTCCCTTTCGAATTAAGAAACCTTTGCATAAACCTATGGTTTCCCTAAGGACAGCAAACAAGAAACTTAGTCTAAAGGACAGTCTCGCCTTAGAAAACAAAGATTTACAAGCACGGTACTATACCCACTGGCTAGCTGACCCTTCTTCCATGTACAACTATTATGACATTTGCGACTACGATCCGCAGTCCTTATCGGTTGAAGAGCTACAGCAAGATAATGAATTCTTACAGATCTTGTTAGCCCAAACAGTGAAAGACACTCCTGAGCCTGATAATTTTTCTAACACTGTTACAGCCAAGGATATTGCACTCATTGTGGGGGTCTCTAAACCAGAGTACGCTGTTGCTAGAGTGATATGTTCAAGATCTGATTGGCAAGCTCCCCAGTCTACTGGACACCCTCATTTGACAGGACACGGTATTATGTATCCTGAGGTTAGTTCACCTAGTCCTGGGTACAAAAGACCAATACTGACCATCGGTGGTCTTAATACTTCCCCAGTATCTACCAACCACAATAACCTTAAGGTCAGTCTTCCCATTGCTACAACAGAATATTCTGCCACACCAGATTCTGAAGCTTTAGATCAGGCTAATGAAACATACCTGCTACAAGAAAAACTCCTCCGCCTTAAAAGAAAGACCGAAGATCTCTATGATGACTTTGTTTATTTACATAGTAAAAATTCTATGAAGGGACACAACATTCCAGACCTTTTGACACAATGTCCTACACCCGAAATACTGTCTTTAGAGATCAACTTGGTAATGCCTGGAATTGCCACGCAGAAAAGGATACAGATGTATACCAAGCAGATGGAAGACCTAAATTTAGCATATGCATCCCTTTTAGAGTCTGACACAGCTCTTTCACTTTCCAACCACAGTAACTCAGGTTCTGGGACTCTAGACCATGATTCCAATCCTGAACAATACCCAGTACCTGCCTGGAATCCAGCCTTTCCATCAGTCAATATCCCAGACCCACCAAGTAATCTGAGCACTCCAGACTTTGAAGATAAGCCTGCAGAACGCCTACCCAATCATGATCCCACATCTGTCTTATTATCTGTTCCTGTATCTGCTAGCCCAATCTCTGCTGCTCCCCCTGCTGATACTTCTAAATCTGCTACTGTTGCAGCAGCTCACATCTCTCTTTTCGCAGCAGAAGCACCCCATTCCTCTCTGCCTGCAAGGACAGAACTTGTTGCTAAATCAGACAACAACTTTTCTTTTGGGATTACAGCTCCGGTTATTCTTGCTGGCGCCTCTGCAGCACTAAAACTACCAGACTCTACTCTATCAGTCTCAGGTGCGTCCCTGTCCGCTGGTTCTTCTATGGCACCCACTCTCCCAGTTGCTACAGCATCGGAACTATCCACAGCCGTTCATGATCTCTCTGCTGCGGTGGCTTCTGAAATTCCTACAAATCATGGAGAACCCGCCATTGTGACTCCTGACGTTTCTGCGGCTAATCTTGACTCTGCCATTGCTGTGTCTGATGCCTTGGGAAACCTTGCTAAAGAAACCAACTCTGCTGTACCTCTGGCTCCACCTTTCACCACCTTACTGTCACCTTTCAAAGCAAGCCTTGCCATGGAACCTGTAACAGACATTCACAGTTCCTCTATTCATGAACACTCTGTTGGGTTTTTTGCTCCAAAGACTTTGTCTTTTCTGATTTCTACCGTAAAGATTCAGCACATTGATACCGTCTCCACCTTTCAAGACTCCCACATTACAACCTTAAAAAGTTTTTTGTGCTTCATGATATGCCTTTTGGAATAAGACTCTTTCACGGTGTGACAGACCTTCCTCCTGTTGGTCAGTCTTCAGGGAGCCTGGAGAGGGGCCTGGAGAGGGGCATACTGTCATGCCTGCGCCAAGGGCGCATACATTGGCAATCAATATGGACAAATGGTTATTCATTTATCTACAGAAAACTCCTGGATCTACCGCTATTCACTATTTGGACTTTATTTCCCATTTGCAAGACTTTGGTGCCTTTTTATTTTTCCCTGAAAACTACACTTACCATAATGCACTTGGCTATAACAATCCATTCCTGGCTATTCCTATTTTTCTTTATCAGAACTACAATCCCCAGAAGCCCTAGGGATTTGCTCTGCTCCCACCAGCTCAGGAACAGAGAGGGAGGTGGCCGATTGTCTGCAGGTGGGCTGAGCCAGGTGAAACCAATTAGCCTGCCTCTGTGCTGGGCTGGGCAGTATAAAGCCTGCTGCCTGCGAGAGCTCAGTCTCTTGCATTGAGAGTCCTTCCTCCACCTTTTGCGAGTTGTCTTCGGATCCTTGTATGCTGTTTATCCTCACTCCTGCTTGGACCCTACCTTACAGCTTGTTACACCCTGCTGCCTACAGCCCTAGCCTTTTGGGCTTCCTGCCTTGTTGATTGCTCCACCCTGCTGCCTCCAGTCATTGCCTTCCAGGCTCCCTGCCTCTCAGGCCTGCTCCTCTGGGCTCTCCACCCTGCAGCTGATCACGCTCTGCTGCCTTCCAGTCTCCGCCCTTGCCCTGCCGGGCTCTCCACATTACTGCGGATCACGCTCTGCTGCCTTCCAGCCTTCGCCCTTGCCCTGCCGGGCTCTCCACATTACAGCGGATCACGCTCTGCTGCCTTCCAGCCTTCGCCCTTGCCCTGCCGGGCTCTCCACATTACAGCGGATCACGCTCTGCTGCCTTCCAACCTTCGCCCTTGCCCTGCCGGGCTCTCCACATTACAGCGGATCACGCTCTGCTGCCTTCCAGCCTTCGCCCTTGCCCTGCCGGGCACTCCACATTACAGCGGATCACGCTCTGCTGCCTTCCAGCCTTCGCCCTTGCCCTGCCGGGCTCTCCACATTGCAGCGGATCACGCTCTGCTGCCTTCCAGTCCCCGCCCTTGCTCTGCCGGGCTCTCCACATTACAGCGGATCACGCTCTGCTGTCTTCCAGCCTTAGCCCTTGTCCTCAGGGCTCCCTGCTCTGCAGCCTCCTCTCTCCGGCTGTCTTTGCCCTTGTCCTCTGGGCACCCCGCTTGCAGCCTATCTCACACCAGCTGCCTTAGCCCTTGTCCTCAGGGCTCCCTGCTCTGCAGCCTGCCTCTCTCCGGGTGCCTTTGCCCTTGTCCTCTGGGCTCCCTGCTCTGCAGCCTTCCTCACTCCGGCTGCCGTAGCCCTTTTCCTCTGATATTTCTACCCTACCGTCCCACTCTTGTGGGCTTACTCCTTGCCTTCCTGCTCCTCTGAGCGCTCCACCTACATTTCTGTCCTCTGTTATCATATCCTGTTACTCGACTTTCCCTTCCTATCCTTCTGCTAGTTTGCTATCATCTCCTTTCCTGGATTTGTCTGTTGTATCTTCTCTTGTACTGTTTGTAGACCCTTTGTACAGAGCTTGTCTGCTGGTTCCCATCAGTCAACCTCTGCCCCTTCCTTTGTCTCGTTTCTATATCACAGACACCCATAGCTGCTGTTCCAAGTTATGAGCAAACAGCGTGGGACTCTGTTATAGCAAACTGTGCAGAAGGCTAGAGTATTTCCAAGGTTCGTGGAATACTCTTATCCTATTGTGCATACACCCCAAGAGGGTATTCACTCTATACCTTTTCCCTTGCTACTCTTCACTCCCTTTCCTTTCCGCGGTGTGTGTTCCTATCTGTCCACTTTATTTCAACACCCAAACTCGTCTGGGTGTCTTGTGCCACTCGTATTCGAGTGCCATCCCTGACAATGGCTTTCTCACACTTCACACTCCAGTCACCCCATAGATCGAAAACCCACACATCTCCCTCTCCACACCAGTAAAGTCCCTGGGCTTCACAATCAAGCCCCACCTTTACTTCACAGACCACATAGCTGCTGTCGCCAAAGCATCCAATCTACAGATACACCTCTCGTTCAAAATCAGACACATCCTTCCTCTTTATTTATTTTATTTATTACATTTGTGAAACGCCCAGACCCTCCGGTATCATGACGTTGCTGCAGACAGTTTATAATACAGTTTAAACAGTTTCAGTTACATAAAATTAAGCAATTGCAAAGGTTAATACATTTACATTATTTGGTATAGATCTACCCTAAAGAGTCCAGTGAAAAGGCCTACGATGGGTAGATGTGTCTGTCAGTTTGTGTGTGGTTGTCTAGTATTGGTTAAAGAGCCAAGTTTTTAACAATTGTTTGAAGCAGAGGAAGGATACTTTGTTTTTTTATTTTAAGTGGGAGCTTGTTCCAATGTTTAGGGCCATAACTAGGAAGCTACTACCTCCTGCTCTAGAGCTTTTGAAGCAGGGGACATCCATAAGGGACTTTGTGGTTGGATCCAAGTGTCCTCTTTGACACTTTTTTGCATATTGATTTATTCAAGTATATGGACGCATTGATGGTAAGACATTTGTAGGTTATACACAATGGGTCTAATCAGGTGGCCATACCGGCACCCGTGAGCAGAACATGCTAGTAGCAACGGTATCGTTATGAACGGTACCGCTGCTACCATCCTCCCCATTCCCATTCAGCCCTATGGGGGCTCCAATGCGAATGGGGACGTACCGGCTCCGGCACCCACGCAAGGGGAATTACCGGGTCCGCCGAGGTCGGAATGGCACAGTGATTCTTCTTTGTCGGGTGCCGGAGCCGAGTTTGGGGGTAGCCATGCCGTCAAAACTGGCATGGCTACCGCCAACCTCGTAATGAGGCCCAATGACTTCAATATTATTCTCGTCTCAATAGGTAGTCAGTGGGTCTCCCTCCGGATGTTATAGATATGGTCAGACTTTAATTCCTAATGCTGCCATAACGCTTTGTTTTGCATTATTTGTAGTTTCCCTAGGTTGGCATTAGTAGTCCCTAGTGGGGGTACATTACAATAATCCAACTTGGATAGTATTAAAACTCTGGCTAAGGTAATACAGTTGGTCGGCATGAGGTACTGTTGACTAATGGCGATCAGTTTGGAAGTATAGGATGTAGATGATGCCAAGTCGTTTACATGTCTGGTCATGGTTAGATTAGAGTCTAGATAAACTCTTAGGGTTTTGACCTGTTTTGATACTGGGATCGATGCACCATCTATGTTGATGGTACAGAAGTTCGGGTGAAGAGCAGTGATTTTACTTTGGGAGCCCACAATGAGAATTTGTTCTCATTGTTGAGGCAAAGACTATTGAAAGCCATCCAGTTTTGGATTATAGCATACATTGTTAATGGTTATGGTGTCCAGTTCATAGTCCCCTGAGATCGGTATGAGTATCTGGGGGTCATCTGCAAAGTTAGTGTAGATGACACCCATATCGTTTAGGGCCGAGAAGAGGAGCTTGGTATAAGCATTATAAAAAGTGGGCGAGAGACAGGACCCTTGGGGTACCCCAATGGGGACTGGTATAGTATCAGCGGCTTCTTTACCAATGCTTACTCTGAAGGTACGTTCGGCTAGATAAGATTTCAGAGGGTGGCAACTTTAGAAAAGCAGAAGTCGTTTGCTAGAGTGGCACATAGTTTGTCATGGTCCACTAAATCGAATGCTGCGGATAGATCTAACAGCAGTAGTTCACATAGTTTGCCTGAATCTCTGATGGTGTCTATCTAAATTTTCAGATCTAAAATGGCTGTTTCCATACTATGGTTGGGTCTGAACCCGGATTGTCCATCTCCAAGAGGCGGCTTTTGTTCAATGTAGACTTGGATTTGAGGGTAGGCTATTTTTTCGATGATTTTGAGCAGAAACAGTACCGTAGTTATATGTCGGTAGTTGGTGGGTACCGTTGCATCTGGGGATGGTTTATTTAACAAGGGGTTCACCCATGCTTCTTTTATACTTGCCAGGACTATGTTGGTGTTAAATGAGGCATTCACAAAGTTGGTAATAGTAGGGGTGAGGAGGGGGGTGCAAAGTTTAACTAGGTGGGCAAGGAAGTTGTCTCCTTTGCAATTTGAGGCTTTTAGTTTGGCGATGGTGTCAGCCACTAAGTCTTGGGTAACTGGAGTAAATAGGAACTGTACATTTACATTGTGCCTGGTTTTGTTAATTGTAGTATTGTAAGGACCGATGGGGGGGTCTGTACTTCCGCTCTCTATATGGTAGAGGGGAGGCACAGAGGACCCCAGCCAAGATTCTCAATTATGGTAGCTATGGACGAGCAATCAAGGCCTAGCTTCTCAGGAGGTGATGCAGGCTGGTTCTTAAGTACAGTGTATTCCCAAGCCCCCACAAAGGAATGTCCACACACTGTATTACTGAAAACACAGTCTTTATATAATTAATATTCAAGGGTTATGTACACTTATCACAACAACGCACTTTGTGCTCAGGAAAACCAATAATGATAAATATCTACAATTCTAAAGTGGTACCACTAATATTAGACCTCATAACAGTGCATTCACAATACTGTAGAAATGGCACGCAGATCAATAAGAAGGAAACCAGCAATAGAGAGAGGAGAGATACCAGAGGGTTGAAACAATAGGCAGAAGACTGGCCCTCGCTACTGGACACAGTTCTGTGTGGAGATCCCCCCACCTGGGCAACCTGTAAAATAAAGAGACATAACACAAGCCCAGTTCATATATTGTTCAATAGTCTTCTTCTCTCCTACAATGTTTTTACCCCCCCAATGTACCTGGTGGAGTCGAGTTCTTCGAAGAGGCGTCGACAGATCCTTCTTGAATGACCCCCTTTAAAGCAGGAGTCACGGATCGTCGAGAGGCGTCGAGAAGCGTCGAGGAACTCGGGGTTCGGTGTCGGGGAATCGACGGCCCTTCTTGAATGCCTTCCCTTTCAAGCGGGAGACACGGGGCGTCGAACGTCCGACAACAAACAGGGTAGAACGGCGTCGATGAGGCGGCAGGCTTCGATCCGAGCGGTGCTCGTCGGCGTCGAGACGTCGGCGTCCTGCGAGGAAGAGGCGTGCGGGGCACCTCGGCGACACTAGTTCTGGACCGCAAAGATTGTGAATGACGGTGGCCCAGCAAGGGCGTCGAGTCGCTCGAGTCTTTGGGGTCGTGAGGTGGCGGGAAACCCACCGGCGGATTCTCCTCGGCGCGTTGGTCGTCCTCGACTTTCTCCGGCAGGATAAAGCGGTCGACGGTGCGGACGAGGGAGTCCTTCGATTCGAATGTTCTTAGGCAAGGAGCAGACGGCTCCGGTCGTCGGCGGCACGGCGTCCAGCGGTTCCCACGGCTGGGCAACACAACTTCGACGGGCCTCCAGCGGTTACACAAACCTGCGAACCCTGGTCGACGGCAATGGACTTCGACGGCGTCGATGTCCGGGTGCTTCACTTCGATCTCCTCGGCGGTCCCGTCTTGGGTCGGCAGCCTTTCGAGGGTCTGACTTCCAGGGCGCTTCGGCGAAGATGTAGCGGTGCTCGATGGTCCCTCGGAGCACGGGAAGAGGGCGCCTTACCAGGTCCTCTCTCGGGTCAGTCCTCGACGAGCACGGCAGCCTTCGGATCGGTCGAAGCAAATGCAGCAGCAAGTCTTCTTCTTCCAGCTGGGCGTCGAGGATCAGCAGTTCCAGTTACTCGTAGAGTGGAGACTCAGCTCCAGGATGCTTCTGAACGTGCTTGAACGTTCCTGAACAATTTCCAGTGGTGAGAGGTCCCCAGATATACTATTCTGTCTCTCATCCACACTGCTGGCACACACACAGCAGCCAATCACACAGAAGGGCATTCATGCAGTCAGTCAGCCAATCAGGCACACAGTGCATTCAGGCCACACTCCTCCCTTTCAGACACTCACAACAAGGAATGTGGATTGGGACAAGTACCCAGCCATTCAACACTACACACTGCATTCAGGCCAGTTTCGGGCAGGGCTGTCTCAGTCTTTGTCTCACATGCCAGAAACCAGACAACCACAACAAGGAGTGTATATTGGTCACCCACTCCATTCACCCGGGTCCCACCCACAGGAGGTACCCACAACATACAGTGAATGGGAAGGCTCCAGTCAGTCTAGCTGGGCCTTCACAACAACACCATATATGGAACTTCCACCCAACAGCCAGTCAGGGGGAAGGGACAGAGTCAGGGCTTCCCAGGACTTTGGAAAAACAAGGTAAGAGGCAATAGAAAGCAAGAGGCCACAGGGGCCATCTTGTTTTCCATCAGGAATCAACTGATTCCAATGGCAGGGCCTGGGTATCCCAAAATGGAGGACACCCAGAGCACCTGTCAATTTCAGCATGGAGCTGCCACCAGCCCATACCCTGCTCTGTGGGCTACCCACAGGTGCCCAAAAACATACAGTAGGGGCACAGGGTTGTACCCCTACCCATGGGTGCCATAAGGGTATCCCATGGGTCTGTTCACCAAACCAAAAGAGAGCTGCACTGCCAGGAGTCCCACATGGACTCCTGGGCAGAAAACACGACAGAACACACGATAAAAAAACAGTAAAGGACAAGGATTCAGAGGCCCTGTCCCTCTGATGCATTTCCAGCATCACAAGTATTTGTTACATTTTTATTGACTAGGCTTTTTCTATTAGTGAATATTTTCTTTTGAAGGAGTTCAATTTTGGACGCTAGCGCATTTTGGATAGTTGTGCACCATTCCTTACTGGAGTTAGCAGGTATATAGTGTCTTGAATAGGATTTTCCAATTCCTTAAGCATAGAGAATAACTCTTTGCCGTTCGAGGTGGCATTGCTGATACAGGTGTTTTAGCTTTGTGGTTGACGATGGTGGTTTTGTAGTTTTTGTTTGCTACACTATAGGCATTAGCAGATTCTAGAGTGGGATCGACAATGTCTGCACTGCGGTGCTGGCACTTATCCTCCCTGAGCTGGTCTATGGAAACACAATCCTTAGTGGACTCCCTACAACACACTTGCTCCATACAAGCCATAAAAAATGCTGCAGTATTCTCTCAGACTCATTTTGCACCTACTCAAACATCACACATCCCCCAGGTCTCCCCCAGCTCCACTAAAGCATCTCATCATTTACACCAATAAAAGATTCACCCTATTTTGGAAGGGTATTTGAATGTGCACATCATAGATGGCACGATTACATGCAACTTTTTAACCCTTTGCACTCTTGCACAAATCGGCATCTCTGCACATTTTAAAGTGCATCACATGGATGGGAATTAAAATGTGAAGAAATTAAGGCTATTCCCATGCACCTGTTTGCAACAGGTGCAGGAAAATGCACATTCTACGATACGGTAAATCCTGTCACACATTTATTCTAAAGTGGAATTGCAGTGGTAGGAAACGCTGCTGTCCCACATGCATTTCTATTCTCCCAAATGGGATAGAAATGTGGTTTTCCCTTTTTTAGTATTTCGCAACGACAGGCTCTTCAAAAGTCTATCACTGTGAAATGCATTCTCAGTACCCACATGGGTGTCACAAGCCTGTCATACATTCGTATCGGGACCAGGGGCTCGTCAGTGCACCTTTGAGTGACATCCAGCCACCAGGAAATGCACAGGTCGCCTTTGAGAATAAAGTGACTTGCACATTTCTAAAACAAATGCAAATGAAAAAAGTGCATCCTGTGCTCTTCTTTCCTTTTGTTCATATTTTGAGAATCTGCCCACAGTCTTTTCCAGTGTAGGATGCAGATATTTACAATATTTCCTCGAACACAGGACTGCTTATATGCATATTCATTTACAGTCTTATTAGCTCATCAGGTCTCACACATGTTCTGAAACTGCATGAAACTGCCAGCTTCTGTAGTCTGGCAAAATAGTGATCTCTGCTTTCCCCACCTCTTGTTTGTTGGAGTAGAAATGTTGTCAGTTGAGTGCCACATTTATTTAGGATGGTGGTACTTGTCCAGTTGTTTAATGGCAGTTTCATATAAATTTGCGTTATCACCCATCACTCCTATTGTGCTATTTCAAAATATCCATATGGGAAAGGGGCAAATAGCACCAATTATGGTGTGTGGCTGCTTTGCAGAAAATAAAAGAGCACTTTGGGAATATAAGAATGACTACATACCTTTCTAATGAGCAACTATGGACCTCATTAAGACCATGCCAGTCCTGTAACATTGGTGCCGGTAAGACTACCGGCACCGCTGTTACCGGACCGGCATAGCAGGACTCTGCGGGTGGGTGGAACGGCACGTGCCTGCCCGTGGTCCCCATTCCCATTGAGTCCTATGGGAATGGGGATTAACATTTACCAGTGCCTGACTTCCTGGAATGCTGGTGTCTTATTCCCCAAGTGATTCCGGCAAGCCAGGCGCCAGTATAAATTTGCGTTGCGGCCGTACTTGTAATGAGGCCCTGTGTCTGTGATAAACCAATTCTATGCTTGAATCAGTAAGTACCTAATGCACACTAGGTTTGGCGTTCACAACACTCACCATAACATTAAAGTGTTTGTAACCATGACTGGACAGTCTCAGAATTGTGGGGATCAATTGTTGAAGCATCTGTCACGCTGAATTATTTCCACTTTCCCCAAAACAGGTCCTGTTGAATGCTTGCCTAGACACCAAAGCAAAACTGCAACATTTTTGATTCAGTCATCCAATAATTAGCTGGGCTGACAGCAGAAGATCTAATACAAATCTCCAGGAATACTTGTCAAACTAAACAGAAATGTCACCACCATCATTGTCAATGAACTTCCAATGGCTGCTAGTGTCACTACAAGGATACATTAGCTTATGTTTGTTCTGTTAAATTATATTTATACCGTGCACTAACACCACCGGAGGGGTCCCCTGCTGCTCGGGTGGATCGGAAAGTTAAGAGGGTAGCAATGGTTAGTAGGGTTTAGTGGGATAAGGTAGAGCGAGATTTGTGGTGTCCTGTTGGCAGCTTCAGTTCGGTTACCACCGTTCACTGAGCATGGGTGCGGTTTCCGGATCTGTGGGCTTCCATGTGCTGTTGTGCGAAACTATGTGCGGTTTGTTTTGTTGTTGCAGTGTAGTGAAGTGCTTGTGGTTTGTGGTGCAGGAGAGTGGTTGTGTTTGTTTAGCATTTGAGAGGCGTGTGCCAAGAGTTGAAGTTTTAGAGGATGGGTTAGTGGGGTTCTCTTGTTCTCTCGGGCATTTGTCTTGGGTGTCTTTGGCCTTGGCTGTCTGCTGGAGCAATCCTCTGAGGTTCATTCATCTGGTTCTGCGTGAAGCAGTATCCTATCTATGAGGTTGTCTAGTGATCCATGGGAGGGACAGGAGGTGAGGAGTACACAGTGAAACACGTCATTGTTACCTCCTCCCAAAGATGGAAACGGCACACTCAGCCCATAAACACATAACATACTGCAAGGTGTCTATTGCTTTATAACATGTTTTGCATAGATCCACATAAGCTTCAGTCATTCTTTTGTGTCAGACCAAACTGGCAAAAATGTACTACAGACCATAAGAGGAGTTATCCATGTATATTCCTTCAGGGAAATTCCTCAATAACCTTATATTCAAGAAGTCAGTAAAATACCACAAAGATCATACACTCAGAGACCAAAACAGATCTGAACGACTCTTGTAATTCTACTAGAGTCGGACATTTCTGTCTGACTGCTTTAAACACATTGGCAATTCTAACCTCGTGCATTACATATACAATATGCTTTAAGGAATTGGAAGATAGAAGCATATTTTCAAAATAAAAATAATTTATTAAGTTTTCTGATGCAAAGGACAGTTAAAACGTGTATTGCAGTTTAGATATAATCCACCCGTCGGAAGGAGCCAATCCTGGGGCTCATAGATCCCCAGTCGCTGTATCTCCTGTACTCTCCGGGTCTCAGGTAGTACTGACGTCCTCTGTAGTTGGGCTCCTCGTAGAAGATCCAGTGCCCGTCCTGAACATTGCAGGAGTGGATGTCATTGAAGTGGAACCTGTCATAAACATTGGGGCAGTCATCAGTGAAGTCCATCATCTGGCCCCCAAAGTCACTTCTCTCGTACAGCCGGATCCTGAAGGAGCCCCTGTGCTGTGATGGCAAAAGAAATTGAAAAGATCATGCAATAGAAGTTGGCAATTCTCCCCCCCAAAAACAAATACACTGGCCATAGCACTTCTGTGCTCTTTAACCCAGTTTGATTCCATTCTGTTCACCAGGCCCGTTATATGTTGTTTCTTCAACTACAAGCATCGACAAAGACAACATTTGACTTTTGTTTAAGCATGGGATAGACATGTTCCAGGCACTGGTATAATGGTACATCCTGCACATCAGATAGCAACAGCTGGCAAACGGTGTTAATACCCGTGCATGTTATGGGAATGCCTCATTTATATACAAGAGAACAAGCAGTTGGCTTTGGCAAAACTAATTTTAAATAGGATTTCAGAGAAAGTAACAGATCTTGCTTATAGATCAAATTGCTGAAGGAATACTTGGTTAGGCCCTTTTTATTATGCAAGGAGCTAGTTTCCAGCTGCAAATCAGCTACTGTCTTTCATTACAGTGCTTAGAAATAAAATGAGCATTCCCTTAAAATCAGGGAAGCTAGCTGAAGGGGGTCCTGGCAGAGGAGGGGCAGGTACTGTGCAGGGAGTCCCAGTTCCATGAGCGGTCAATGAATGGAAAAAAGTCAAGCAATATCCACAGCCTGCCTGTCCCTCACATCTAATCTCAATCCTGTATTCACTTCACATGCCAATAGTTTTGACTTCCAGGCGGTGTTTACAGTGCCAGCTAGTAGCCAAAATTCAAAGGGTCCCGAATGCCTGGCGTTGTTTGGATTACGCTTCTATACACCGCCGCAGATAAGGTTGGGTCATTTAGTACAGACGTTTACAATAAGAAATACGGCTTGGCATTTCCTGTTAAAGTCACATGCCCCCATGTTAGCTTTGCTCACTCGTCATGGAACTATTGGTGAGGTTTAGTAACTTTACTATTGGAACCAATTCAGCGTATAATGGTTACTTATAGGTTCATAGTTTCAGTGAGGAGACATTTTCTACATTCAGGTTCTTCTAGGGGAATGACAATATCTATTTTTCTTACACACACATTGGTTTGCTGGTGAAGTTAACCTCATTTATCATGGCTGAAAAGGTCATTGGGCCTCATTACGTGGCTGCCGCCGGTATCCATTTTTTCCGACACCCGCGAATGGGCAATGAACAGGTCATGCCGAGTTTGGCAGACCCGGTAATAAGGGACTCCTCATTCGGCCCCATAGGGCTGAATGGGAATGGGACGTTGGATGTACCGGCACCATTCAGAATGGTGCTGGTGCTTCCGATGTGCTATGCTCGCGGGTGCCAGCACCCGCGAGCACAGCTCGTAGTGTGGCGGTCTGGGAACTATGGTACCGGCATGCTTACCTGTACCGTAGTTCCTGGACCGCCAAGGTCGTAATGAGGCCCATTGTTTATAGATTCATCTTGAAATTCCAGATACTGGTATCATTTTATAACATCAGAGCTAAACCAGCAAAGGGGGATCATGTCACAGCCTCCTATAATAGCTCATTGTTAATGCAACCAAAACACTGGCATAAAGCTCCTCCTCATGTTTTTTCTTTGAACTTATTACCAGGGCCCTGTGGGAAAGTGAAATTGTTATTGGTTCTAACGCGCTTAATAGCCAGACCGAGAGGTATCTAAGCGCACACCCAGGGATCGAACCTGTGTTGCTCTGCGTCAGGACGAGTATGTTGCCCCTGAGCTATCCTCGCAAAATCTCCTCCCCCTCCTGCAGGGGGGGTTTGTGGGCTCTGTGGCCAGGTAGGCACAAAAGAGGAAGCAGGTACCTCCTGCCTGGATATTAGTGAGCTAGTGTTACATGCGGCGGGATTCGCACAAGCCACCTTTTGCCTCCACAAATTGGCACAAATGGTCGACCTTCTGACCACCTTCTGCAGGCCTTTGGTTTACGGCCTGAGCGCAACATATGGGTTTGCCGTAGGACAGCTCACCTTCAACGATTGTTCCCATACCCATGTATGATGTTTAGAGGATGATTCTGGTCGAATTAGAGGTTTGAAAGAACTTGCAACCCAACACAATCAGGCTGCTTCATAAGTTGTAAAGTTCAGTATGGGGTCTCTATTATTTATAGTCCAGGACTCAGACCGGGTCAGAGGCAGGTCTAGGGGAAAGTATCAAGGGAAGGACAAAGACCAAATGGGTGCAGTAGTTAACTTGACAATAAGGGATTGCCAGTGAGTAAACCCAAAAGAGGATGCAGGGGAAAAGACACAGCAGACGTTAAGGGAAGGGAAGCGGTGAAGGTGTGCAGATGTGGGTTGCAGTGATTTCGGTATTAGATCACCCTAAGGGCATTTCTAGCTTGTAGGGCTGAGGGACAGGTTATATGTTAACCTTGCAGCACAGCCAAGAGTCCTTTTAACAGATCGCGTTTCTCGTCTTACTCATTAGGTTCGTTCCCTTTATCACGTCACTCGCGTTTCTATAATGCATGCTAATGGGACACCAGTATATAAGGCTCGATAATCGGCATTTTCTTGAATCATAATTCATTAAGCAGCCTGGCGTTAACACACAAATTAATAAGCACGTTCAAAAATAATATTACACACAGAGAACATTTGTCTAGATTCTTGTATGTGTGGGTAGGCAGGGATGAAAGCTGAAGGCGCACAACTGAGATCAGACATACAGACGATACATGCAGACGAGCCCTTCCCCCTGTGGCATGATTAGACATAGGGGTCATTACGAAACTGGCAGTAGGGGGTTAACAGGGCTGGTAGAGCTGCCGGCCCCATTAACCCCCTACCGCCTCATTACGAGGTCTCCTCGCGGGACCCGGCGTTCCTTAGCGTGTCCAGCATGCTAACAATGGGCCTGTCATTAATGGGCCCGTTGTTAGCATGCTCCCCATTCCCATTGAGGCCTATGGGGGCTCGAATGGGGATGGGTTCCTGGAATGGGGAAATACCGGGCCCTCCAAGGTCGGAATGGCCGGTATTTCCCCGTTCCAGGAACCCACGACCCGGTACCCGGAATGGGGGTAGCCATGGCGCAAATAGCAGCATGGCTACCTCCAGGGTCGTAATGACCCTCATGGATTTGAAGGTGAACTGCAATATATGGCTGTTGTATTTCAAAATGTACTTGTGCACCCTATGCTGATCTTCCTTAATCATGTCCTTTCGTCAGTTGCTCGCTGCACATTTCACTCATCACAATGGCTCGATCATTATAGACACCTGCTCCTGGTAGATCTTCACAGGGAGCTTGGAAGCAATGGCTTCATTTTGAAGTTTGGTTGCATTACCCATGGTAATACAGCCAAATGGATTCAGCGTTAAGATGGCAAATTATACAACCGAGTTATTCCTCATTCAGTCGTCCCACTGGCGTTTGGAGGAATTAGCGCGACTGGGAATGCTGTTGGTGGCAATTCCACTTTTTTGGGAGTAAGTACACCTGTGCATGCTCTGTGGTTATTTCCTCCCACTCTTCTTAAAATGTGTAATTTGGCAGACTCCAAAAGAAAACCTAGTTCTGTTGCCCAATGTTTTTCACTTTCGGCACATTCGTAAAAAGGCCCAAGGTATTTACTCGGTTTCGGCAGTGGTGGCGTAGGTTAGCATGCATTATTTGGTTTCGGCGGTGGCGGCGAAGGTTAGCATGCATTATTGTATTATGAGAAAACAATGTTTGCTTTGGAGTTGATTTGGTTTATCGCAGAGTATCCAACACATGTGCATGCAATCCGTTTTTATAAAACAAATTTCAATAAATAACATTGCTAGGGGACTTTCAAAACCAGAGGCCAGGAATTCTGTCTGGCAATCATGAGGGGAGATGTTTTACCGCGATTTCCCAGAAAATCTGCTATATATTGGGCGCAAATTATAGCACAACACAATCTGAACTTATTTTACGTGATTATGAAACGGGAAGCAGATTGCTCTGGAAACTGATGGCAAAAATACCTTAAAATACGGAAACATGGCACACCATGGTGTAGAACAGGTGAGCTATAACGGCATCATTGGGGCAGCGCCACAATATGTTCATTAGTTTATTTACAAGAATCTTGAACGATAATCTTTATTGCTGTGGAGAACATTCTCCAGTGCTCAGGAGTCCAGAAAAGTGGGGCAAACGGACTCAAGGCACTCTTCAAGCGTGTAAATCCTGGGACTGTCCCAGGATTTCACTAATCGGGGTGCACCTGACTGGCTATAGAGCTGGGGTCCCCATGGACTGCAGGAGTACATGGAACCCGTACTGCATAGCTATTGGAGACAAAATGAAGCATCTGACCTAGCTCTCTCTCTCGCACACACACAAACATCTGCCAAATCTCTCTCCCACAAACCGCTGCCCGATCTCTCTTTCTCAAACCGCCGCCCAACCTCTCTCTCTCTGACCAACGGCCCAATCTCGCTCTCTTTCTCGCACACCCACAGATAGCCGCCCAATCTCCCTCTTCCTCTCTCTCAAAAACAGCCACCCAATCTCTCCCCCAAAAACAGCCTCTCTAGCTCTCTCTCACAAACACACACCCCCACCCACCCAATCTCTCTCCTGCTCTCGCTCCGTCTCTCGCACAGCCACTCAATCTCTCTCTACCTCCCTCATCATATTTCCAAGTGCAAGGGAATCTTGGCACCGTGACTTCCTCTTTTGAAGATCACCCCTGAAGATCGGCTTGACAGACAGCATGCTTGGTTGCACAGCTTGACCATTTTCCTTTTCAGGAAACCCAGAGTGGAAGACATTTTGGCCGTCAGACTCGTATTGTATGACACCATTGACTATGCTTCCACGGTAAGTGTTGTAGTCTACTCGAGTCCATTTTAGGGCAGAAGGAGTTCGGACAGCTTTGCAATCATCAAACTATGCTATCTTAAAGAGCAGCGGTGCAATGCAACAACTTATTTAGCGACTGACTAACTATACAGATTGAAGCAGCTAGGCTTGTTGATAATCTGATGTTTAACAAGAAAAGATAAACACTGGACAGAAAATAACTTTCAAAAGAACTTGTTTTTTCTAGCAGTAAAGCAATACTTACTTCTGGAATCATGCGACAGGACTTGATGGAGTCGTTGTACCCAAACCATCCCTGGTAATCGGTGTATTCCCCCTTTCTCAGGTAGTACTGGTGTCCCTTGTAGTTGGGGTGCTCGTAGAGCATCCAGGGACCGCTGTGGACTCTTAGGGAGTTGCAGCGGCTGAAGTAGGAGTTCAGGTCGGCACAGTCAGAATCACAGTCATAGGAGCGGCCACCATAGTTCCTGTCCTCGTAGAAGATGATCTGCCAGGGGATAAGATGGACAATCTAAACCAATCTGCACATCAGAGATAACCGGCCGTATTTCACCAACATGCCTGATCATTAACAGCCAAATGCTGGATTGTTCAGAGTATTTGTTTTTTTTGCGGATGTGGGTATTAGTTGTGTGAGTCCATTGCTGTGTAGCGTACCCTCCGATTTCCTTCATGATCACAACTTGCCACCACACTGCCTACAGCTACAGTAGGCTTGTGCTATAGTGATCGGTTATAGGTCAAAGGTTCGAATGAAAAGGATCGAATGACAAAAGGGTCGAATCAAAAAGGACCGAAAACAAAAGGGTTGATTTATTTTTTTTTATTTCCAGGTGTTCCCCCCGCTTCCCCCCAACCCCATGTGTGGTAAAAACTACTTTTCCTATACAGAAACCCAAAAAAAAGTTTGAGGTCCTATTGACTCGACCCTATGGCATTCGATCCTTTTGGATTCGAACCTTTGACCGGACACCATAGTGATCTATACATACATGTTTGGGTTTATTGGTACATAAGTGTCTGACTGCAGTGTGGGGCTTGCATTGCCTCATGCATGGAATCTTTGGCGATAGAACGCTGGTTTCCCTTCTGGGTTCCACGGAGGACAGTTGAGGATTCAAGATGGGAGATACAATGAGAAGGATGCCTCTACCTATGCTCTCCATTCACTTCTAACTTGTAACCTGAAATAACAATAAAACCTAATTACCGTTGGTACCTGCTGACTCCTATCTGCTCCCTGTGCCCCACTTACCTGTCCTGGGTCTAGACACTACAAATTGGCGACAAGGATTTCAAAATACGAACCCAGAGAAAAGAGGGAGAGTGCAGGACATGAAAAATTGTCAAGCCTGAAGCCAGATTACTGCCTTTGAGAAGAGCAGTCTTCTTGAATGCAGAGCTGTAGCACAGGAGAAGAAAATTCCAGAAGCATCCAAGCTGATTAAAAATCCATGAAAGGACCAAAGCAAGTGGTGGTCCGGTCTTCTGGAGAAAGTATGGCTGGAAATAAGGGCATTCATGTGGACAACCAGGCAGTGAATAAAATGGCCCAATGCAAGCCATTGCTGTAAAGAGTGTTGTTGCGTTCTGTAATGAAAGCAGGTGATTGTGGGACATGCAGCCCATGTATGGCGATTCTGCCTCAAGGTACGGTTATATATATGGAGAAATTAGTGGACAAGTTTGGGGGGCCATGGTGAGGGTCAAGAGGTCCGGCGGTGTCGCATGCGCCGTCTGGGCCCTGCGTTCCAGCCATGCCGGTAGGGTGGAACGCATAAATGACCCGACACCATTATCTCTGTTTCGAATGCAGCTATTCAAAGAAAATAAAATAGCCAATGCCTAACAGAACAAAATGAAGCAGCACTGATATTATAACCAGCTGCACATTATTCCGAACTTTGTTGGCGCAGCGGCGGCACCATCAGGAGGCGAGGTGCACATGACTTCCTACTTTTTTGCATGTGGGAGCGCTGTAAAATAAATGACAGAACAGTCGGATTGAAGTAAGAGCAGCATGCTGGTCCAGATGATAAAGTGGATTATAGGTTGCCATTTGACTGCCGGTTACAGAACAGTGTCAGTGAAGTAAATGCAGCCCCGAGGGAGGATGCATCGTAGTTTAATATAACGCACTTTGCTGACGTTTTATGGCCTGCTAATTTATGATCGCCAGCTGCTGAGTCTAGGAGAGGTTTAAGACTTTTGCTCTCTTGTGTCTGGCTGGGGAGGCACACGATCAGGGAACAGTTCAGAGCCTCAGTGGATTAATGCACAGAGAGGCAAAGGAGAAAGAAAATCCTGCCAGTGCAATATGGATTATTAAAAGTTGCTAACCAACATTTACATTTGTAAATGAATTGGCAAATGTGCTGAAGGTTAATATGTGGCAATATCTTCTGTTGAGGTAGTGCATGAAAAATGCTGTTATTTATAGAATTTAACACGTTTCTTTACAGATTTACAGCTCCATGTGATCCTTCTTGGTAGAAAGGTTATAGGTAAAAGGTATACCCTTACATACTTTATATGTATAACATGTTTTCTTTTAACAGGTGGGACTTTAAAAGAAATATGACACTGAAATGAAGCACAGTATGCTTGTATGGTGTCATTTTACATGTTTTTTTATTATATATGCTAATGTTAAATGAAAGTGAATTGGGGCACAGTATTGTGTGGTGCTGGGATAATTTGGAGTGCTTTACATCAATATTAAAGTAAGCTCAATTGAACCATAACATG
Organism: Ambystoma mexicanum; assembly: GCF_040938575.1. Lineage (NCBI taxonomy): Eukaryota > Metazoa > Chordata > Amphibia > Caudata > Ambystomatidae > Ambystoma > Ambystoma mexicanum. The sequence goes on from NC_090931.1 coordinate 705,853,398, forward strand.
CCCTTCCTGCGAGTGGTGCCTGGTCACCCCCACTTGCGGCTAAGTGCTACTAATCTACCGGCATCAGAACACATGTTTTTCAATGTGCCCGGTTAAATGGTAATGTGCACATTTAACCCGATATATATTTTCGGCTGTTTTATGTGTCTTTACACAAAGTAATGTGACTGGGAGTGGATTATTATTATTAATGAGTGTATTACTATGACTATTGTGTACTCCTGTGACAGCTGTTAATATTATTGAGCCATTACGTTGAGCAGTAAGACGAGAAGCTACGGTTGAGGCAATGAGTAGGAGAAGATATATTTTTAAATGCCATTGGGTGGAATGAAAGGTTATTTGAGAGCGCTGTTTCTGTGCACGTGAAAGAAAAAAAGGGTATGGATGCAAAATATTCCATCTCATTTACACAGCTCCACAGGAGTAATTAACCTGTGCCTGTTTTTCTTTCTGGTGTTGTGTTTCTTTTGCAGACATCTGATTCCATGTGTTCTTTGTTTTGTTTGTTGTTTTTTTGTCTCTTATCTTTTCTGTGTGCTCTTTCGGGAAGTAGTGGGGTGGTGTGCCTCTGGCGTGTTTGGCTGTTTCGATTTTGATCTGGTTGGTGACAGGATCCGATGTGGTTGTTCAGGTTGGTGGTATGACTGGTGTGTTTGGTTTGGCTGCAGAAGGTTGCGAATGTCTCAGTTTTTGAGTATGGTATGTGAATATGTGTGGGTTGCGAGCGTGTCTTGCGGATGTGCTCGGGTGTGGCAGACCTGAGACTCCGTGAAGCAGGCGGGGTAAGAGGAGAATACGTTGTGATGGTGCCGAGTGTGGTTTGTGCCCCAAAGGTGGCAGCTTTGAGATCTGGGAGAGGCAGTCCTGGATAAATGAGGGTATGTTTATGTCTTGGTCTGGAATGTTAGTTACGCGATTGTGTATTACGCTCAGAAGTTTACGAAAGTGGTTTTGTTACTAGGAGGTTGTTGCTGGGTGTGCTTGGTGAGGGATCCCGTTTGGTATGGCGTGAGTCATTGTATTGATCCCTTCTTTATAAGGAAGGGGGATGTGTAGTGTGGGGACTGCATTGCCTTATGCAATGCAAGCCATGGAATCTTAGATGGTCAAGGAACCCTGGGTACCTTCAGGGTTCCACGAGGACAGTAAAACCTACTCACCTTTTGTACCTGCTGACTCCTGTGGGCTCCCTGCGTCCTGCTTACCTGTCCTGTGTCTAGACACTACACCGACCTATGACTTTTCATAAGAATGTACTGAAGTCAGCCTGGACAGGTGATGGGCATATTGTGGAATGCGGCAATGTTTGGAGGCCATGAAACCAAACACGCAATGTGTTTGTTGATATGCAGAACAACTTATTTAACACTTTTAAGGTGCGTTACATATTTTAAATCGTAATGCGTGTTTTAATAGTCATCTTTTTAAAAGTGTGCACTTTATTTTTGCACTTTTGGTCCAAATTGACAAATTATGTGTATGTGGGGTTAGGGGCCTACGGGGTGAGAAGAGGAGATGGGCTAGATGGGGTATGGGGAGACCACCATTAAAAAAATAAAACAAACGGTTAGAATTTATGCCCAGCAAAAGTGCACATAGTGTACACGCTTATAAAGATGTCTATACAACAAGTAAACCCACTTTAAATATTGGCTTACCAGGTCTACATATGTGTCAGTCTGGCCCTTGTAAAATTTGGCATAGCACACAAAAGGGTTAAGCGGCAAAAAAAATGAATAGCGTGCAGGGGACCACCAACTACGTGTTGCAGGTCCCCTGCGTGCAATTTGAAACAGACTCCCAAAAGCAGAGTGTAAGAGTAAAGCTGGGCAAATTTGCCTCTCTGCTTTGCGAGAAATAAAACACTGCCTGCAATACGCTTTTGCTGGTAGCGTTTTGCAATGCATTCCAATGTAATCTGCCTTCTATACACCAGTTGTAAAAGCAAGGCATATTTCATTGGAATGCAGGCGTAAAAACCAAATGCTCTCCCGAGATGCAGGAGGAAAGCTATGCGGAGATGCAAGCTCCTCTTTGCTGCCGTCCTACGGCTCTGGACGGGTGTAAATGAAGTGGGGCAAAAAAGGAAAGCGTTAAGCTTGCCATTTACGCTCCAAATCATTCAAACATAGCCCCCAAAGAAGCCTAGAGAAGATCTACCTGAAAAGGCCCCAACATACTACCATGCTCTTACCTTCCCCATGTTGGCTGTTGTCAGAGTGTGGATGCAATGCCTCACAGTGCACAGGTCACGGCTCACGGCTCTTATATACACAAGCGAGCTGCCACAGGTGAGGTCCCAACACAATGGACCCCTTTCTGTCTATGGAGAAACGATGAATTGGACTTTTCGTCCATTTTTTGAAAATTAGCATACCTCCTTTTGTGCGCTTCTTTTTTGGTTTCATTTGCAAATGGAAAGGTCAGGGTACATTTCATTGTGCCGGTGACCTCACTCCAGCAGAGGATCAGGATTGGCTAACTGCAGCATTTTGTAGTTTCAGCTGAACGGCATTTGGGAATTGCTGAGGCAGGTATTAGCGCAGGGGCTCCATGTAAAGGAAACGATTAGTCACCCTGTTCATGGATGTCTGTTATGGAGCACGGTACCACTAGCCTGGTCAGGCTGCTTTGCCGCGGCAAGGCACAGAAGTTATGCAAAGTTATAATTCACTCCACAGTCTTGTTTATTCGTTGGAATTACATAGCTGGAGGTGTTCTGTCAATAGGAATTAAAACCATACCTATTGAATGTTACTTATCATGAGTCGTCAATTATGAGCCATTTTAATTTAATTAGAACTTGTGATGTGGCAGGGTTGTGTGCAGCCACACTAAATTGTTGCTGGATCTATGAGCTACCTGGTCTGACTCAGTATTGTGTTTAAAATGATAGCTGTGTTTTGGTAAGAGACGACCCATAGCATAAAAAAGCATCAGCCATTAACGGGAACAGAATGAATGTGGAAAGAACTGTAATTAGTACCCTGCGAGGGTCAATTAGCTTGTCACAAACAAGCTCATTGTCCCTCACCCGGACCTTACGCCGCGGCTTAGGGGTTCCTTCCGTGACTGCCTGCCATGGAAACCTTTGTTTACTTTTTTACCCCCATTTGCCTGAATGGCCACCATGGAAAGGGAGAAGGGACTACATGTCTTGAGATGAGAAACGGACCTAGCACCGTTTCTGGACTCGAGAAAATTTGCAATTAGTACCCCGGTACAATGTGCTGGGTTACCAATGGCAATATGACCCTCAGAGAGGGGCCATTACTGGTTGGGTAATGCCCCTGAGGCTACTTTGAAGCCCTTGCTGGCCAGAAGGGCTTTACACAACGGTGATGGCCCCCCTCCTAAGGTCATATTGCCTAATCATTGCAGCACGATTAAGATCTGAGGGTATATAGTGAACGAGTGTCAGCAGAGTGCAGAGCAGGAAATGGCGGCACAGTGTGGAACACTTCTGAAGAGTTGACCTGTTTTATTTTTACCTAGAGTTGTATTCTTTAATGAGAAGCCACAGCTTCCTCCCTAGTCTGCTTAACATGGAGAAACCACCTTTATATCTCGTTTACCAACTTGACCGATCGTCAGCACTTGCAAAACTCTAAAAAAGGGCTTGCCAGGCCATGGAAAAAAATCAAAAATGGACACCACTGGAAAACACGAACAATCCAAACCCCATCATAAGAGAATCTCAAACCACAACTCCAGATGACCAGCTCAACGATATACACAAGTGGATGAATACAACCCTAGCACCAAAAAAGGATTTTCTAGCTTCACCAAAGAAACAAGGTCTCCAAATGGTTTACAGTTGCACCGAGAAACAGAACTGAAAACTTGAAAGAATCTAGAGCAGAAGCAGCATCCCCACAGACAAACTGGCCTAACATCTGCATTTGTGGAATTACAGACCATAAACTATAAAAACGAAACCAAGCCTGCTACTCACATCATACAGTATCGGTGAATCCTGGTTAGTAGAAAGTCTTTAATCATCCAAGCATTCAAGAACCCTACAGCTTGTATTTCAACGCCAAATCTATGCCAAGAGTCTGACTCCATCACAACAGAATGAACAAAATTCAACAGACCCTAGACGCCCTAATCCACCGAAACATCCTCCCCTTCACACCCATCTCCAATTGAATGGGAATGACCCAATAGCTTCGTACCAGTCGGGGCAGTGATACCAACAGACCCTTTGATTTCTTCAATGCTTTCCACCATTTTACCACCCATGAATTTCTTTCCACAGTCAACTCAAGCAACCCAGCAGGGACTCCAGAAGACCCCTTCTCTCCCAACATTTGCAAAACTAAAACGAATTTCCAGGGACTAGCACCTGCCTTCCTGCCCCTTCTCAATGCCTTATTAAACATGGCACTGCCACACAAACCTTCAAAACAGCTTTTGTAAAACATCTTCTTAAAAACCCAGTTAACCACATGTTAGGTACATTTTTCTAAAGGACATCTGGCGTGGGACTTCAAAAGACATCTCTTGGTATTAGGGACCTAACTCAATTAATTTGGGCCTGTACTGCTGTGATGCTGGAAATGCATTGGAAGGACAGGGCCTCCCTGTCCTTGTCCTGTAGTCTTTTCATTCGTTTTCTGCCTAGGAGTCCATGTGGGACTCATGGCAATGCAGCTCTTCCTGTTTTTGGTTTGGTGTACAGACCCATGGGATACCCTTATGGCACCCATGGGTGGGGGTACAACCCTGTGCCCTTAGTGTATGTTTTTGGGCACCTGTGGGTGGCCCACAGAGCAGGGTATGGGCTGGTGGCAGCTCCATGCCGAATTTGACAGGTGCTCTGAGTATCCTCCATTTTGGGATACCCAGACCCTGCCATTGGAATCAGTTGATTCCTGATAGAAAACAAGATGGCCCCTGTGGCTGCTTGCTTTCTATTGCCCATTACCTTGTTTTCCCAAAGTCCTGGGAAGCCCCGACTCTGCCCCTTCCCCCTGACTGGCTGTTGGGTGGAAGTTCCATATGTGGTGGTGTTGTGAATTCCAGGCCAGACTGGCTGGAGCCTTCCCGGTGACTATGTTGTGGGTACACCCTGTGGGTGGGACCTGGGTAAATGGAGTGTGTGACCAAGATGCACTTCTTGTTGTGTCTGTCTGGTTTCTGGTATGAGGGACAAAGACTGAGACGGCCCTGCCCGAAACTGGCCTGAATGCAGTGGGCAGTGTTGAATGGCTGGGTACTTGTCCCAATCCACATTCCTTGTTGTGAGTGTCTGAGAGGGAGGAGGATGGCCTGAATGCACTGTGTACCTGATGGCTGACTGCATGAATGCCCTTCTGTATGATTGGCTGCTGATTGTGACCCAGCAGGGTGGATGAGAGGCAGAATATTATATCTCTGGACCTCTCACCACTGGAAATTGTTCAGAAGCTGTGTCTACACTTGAAGAGTAACTGTAACTGCTGATCTTCGACGCCCAGCTGGAAGAAGAAGACTTGCTGTTGCATTTTCTTCGATCCAATCCGAAAGCTGCCGTATTCGCTGGAGACTGACCCGAGAGAGGACCTGGTAAGGCGCCCTCTTCCCGTGCTCCGAGGGACCATCGAGCACCGCTAACCTTCGCTGAAGCTCCCTGGAAGTCAGACCCTCGAAAGGCTGCCGACCGGAGACGGGGACTGCCAAGGAGAACGAAGTGAAGCACCAGGACTTTGCCGCTGTCGAAGTCCATTGCCGTTGCCCAGGATTCAGAGTATCGCCGTAACCGCTGGAGGCCCGTCGAAGCTGTGTTGCCTCAGAAGAGGGGACCGCTTGACGGCGTGCCGCCGACGACCGGAGCCCCCCGCTCCTTTGCCTAAGACTGTTGAATCGAAGGACTCCCTTGTCCGCACTGACGACCGCTTTATCCTGCCGGAAAAAGTCGAGGACGCCGACGCGCCGAGAAGAATCCGCCGGTGGGTTTCCCGCCACCAGAAGACCACAAAGACTCAACGACTCGACACCCTTGCCGGGCCACAGTTCTTCAGAAACTCGTTGGGGTCCAGATCTATCAAACGCTGAAGTGCCCCGCACACCTCATCCTCGCAGGACGTCGCTGACGAGCACCGCCTGGATCGACGCCGTGGTCTCGGCACCCTCGAACTTCTCATCGACGCCAAGTTCACCTTCGATGCCTCTCGACGATCCGTGGCTCCTGCTTTTAAGGGAGTCACTCAAGAAGGATCCACCGACGCTTCTTCGAAGAACTCTACTCCACCAGGTACATCGGGGGGGTAAAAACATTATAGGAGAGAATAAGACTATTGAGCAATATATGGACTGGGCTTGTGCTATATCTTTATTTTACAGGTTGCCCAGGTTGGGGGGGGATCTCCACACAGAACTGAGTCTAGGTAGCTGGGCCAGTAATCTGCCCATTGTTTCAACCATCTTGCTTTCCTTCCTCTCTCTACTGTTGGTTTCCTCTTTATTGATCTGTGTGACATTTTGACAGTATAGTTGAAGCACTTTAATGAGATCTAATAATATTTGTGGTACCACTGTAGAACTGTATATATTTACCATTGTTAATTTTCTGAGTATAAAGTGAGTTATTGTGATAGTGTACATAATCTTGAATATTAATTATATAAAGACTGTTTTCAGTAATACAGTGTTTGGACATTCTTTTGTCGGGGCTTGGGGACTACACTGTACCTAAGAATTAGCCTGCATCACCTCCTGAGCAGCTAGGCCTTGATTGCTCGACCACATACCAATAATAGAGAATCTTGGCCGGGGTCCTCTGTGCCTCTCCTCTACCATATAGAGAGAAGCAGTACAGACACCCCCCTCCAGTCTTTACAACTACACAAGTCGGTAGAGTGACTGAGCAGCTGGGTTTATCTTAGGAGGGATTTATGTGAGCTTTAGAGCAGTACATATACAGACCAAAGAAAACACTTAAAGTTCTATTAAAATATTTATATATTCACAAGGCACACAAGCAAATATAAAATGCAGCAACTTTTTCTATGCTTTACATATCCAGCACACAGAGTGACATCAGTTAAGGTCAGTAACAGCACCTATATGTATCACCTTTGCAAAATTTGATTGGAGGGAAAGTTTAGTGTTAGACAGAACACAGCTAGCAACTGTTAAAAACAAGTACACACTCCCAGTGGGATATAGGCAGTCTGTTTCCTAGCTCTAAAATTGTTCACAATTAAAGTCTATGGAGGAACAAGCATTGCCACAGCCAGTAGGATCAAGAAGATGGACCATTGGGAAACCAATATAGCCAAAGTCAAATGGAGAGTCCCACTTCTGATGAAGATATGCAGAGGAAAAGTTAGTTGAACAGTCCGTGGTTCATAAAGAAAATACAGGAGCTCAGGTGAGCCTTCCTGATCCCACACAGGCTGTTGGGTCTGCTGCACAAAGGATTTGAGGTCAACTCACTTGAAAACAGCACTTCCCAAGCCAGGAAGCACCAAAAATGGCACAAGATAATTACAACCCAAGCCCCTAAGTACCTTAAACGTGAAGAAGAAATTGTAGCTGGCTGCCTTCTAGGTGAAACGTAGCAGACCCGGATTCCTTATCCGTGGTCATGGTGACGAAAGGGGGCACCTTTGGTGGGCTTCTACAGCAGCACACAGGTGATGCGGTTAGCCGCAATGGATTCCACTCACTTTAGCAGCTCCTTGTGGTTTTGGCATCTTTTTCTCAGCGCCAAGAAGAAATTAATATCACTGGTTGGATTCCCTTTGATTACTCGGTCCTAAACTCTGATGAGGGAACGGTAAAGAATTCCTGCCCCTGGAGGTCCACACGGATGCCTGCCAAGTGTCAGCCGGGTTTGACCTTTGGAAGATGATGCACTCAATGGTCCAGTACCCCGGGTATTGGTGTTCTGCAGCCCAAGAAAGTTGCAGGACATTGGGGGGGGGTAGCCCAAAATGAACATAGTCTCGAGTTTAGTTGGTCCCACTAACCTAAAGGGAGGAAGTCATCCTTGGCGGGTTTTCCCTGTTGAGGTGTAAACGGGGTCAGCACAGCTGCAGGGCTACACTGGTACTTCAGCAGTTCTTGAAGTTTCTGCTGGTGTGTCTGCTCATCTTCTGCTTTGGATTTCTTGTTCTAGTGGTCGACTGCCTGTAGCCCAAAAATCCTCACCTTATTTGTTGGAACCCATTCATTCACTCCCATTGATCTGTTAATCACATGGGGGATAGTTTTACTGTAGGACAGTCAGCCATCCAGTTAGAAGTGGTTTCAGCCAGGCATACCTACAGACAAAGGACAGGGAAGTTCTGGGCTTCTCCCTCACTTCCCGCCTCCCCAGACACACTGGAACCTGGGCGGGCTTCAGGGCTTACAATCTACTCTAAATGATAGATAAATGGGAAACAAAAACTGTTGAAAAATGAAGACAGGGCCATTTTGAGAAACTGGATGGTCACCCATGGGTGCTGTACCGCAGCTGAGAAATCAACCAGCTAGTAACCTGCACAAAAGGTAGTAAAAAAATCACTACCATCAGCCATTTAAGTTAGGCAGTAACAAAAAGTTACATGAGGAGTGGGAGAAAGTGATAATGTAACCCCCCAGCACCCCATATAAGGTGGTGTGTGCTGGACCCACACATGAAAAGGTGAGTAAGATGGTTATATTACTAACCTTGGGAACTGTAGTTCTCACAAGAAAATGACTCCTCAGTGACACTGCACAGAGGGTCCTGGTTGTCGCAAAAAGCAAATGCCTGTATTAAACATATGGAGTTTACCAGACTCCATAAAACAGTAGAAATACAAATCCCAGTCAGAGAAAAAGAATGAGGGAGTGGTAACAAGTTCCACTCACTGAGGAGATTAAAATAAAAAAAGTCCAGAGTCCAGCAAAAGCACGGGGTGTGTCTCAGATTAAAGGGAATTTGCACAGAAACTGAGTATTCTCCCTAACACCACACTATCCAGCTAATCAGCCAAATCTCTAGCACACCTTTCATGTGCAAAAATCGAGAATGTAATCTACCAACAGCTTCTGGAATACATTGAGATCAATAACACCCTGACATCACACCACAACCCAATTGCAGACCTATGAGAGGAAATTAATCCTCACGTTTCTTAATGTGGGGCATGGTAATGAACAGCACGAACAACACAGCAACTAGTGCTTCCTGATATTTCTGCCACATTCAACATCAGCCACACGGTCCTACTAAAAAGACTAACGGAATTTTGGGTGAAGGGAATGGAGCTTTTCTTGGCAGCTTCCTTCCGGACCGAGAGAACTGAAATGAAACATATGGTCCCTTTCAGATAACCTTTTATGCATCCGCACATGCAGAGGATCCCATCAGCCAAAAGAACCTTCAATCATGCAGATGACACATTTTTTGCAATCCAAGCAATGAACCAACAATGAACATGTTGAACTCCATCCATGTCTTGCACGCATGTACTCCTAGATTACCAGTAACAAGCTTAAGCTCTTTACCCATCCAAAACAAAGCTCATGATCTGAAGTGCGATACCACCTAACCCCACAGCAATCCCCTGGTCAGACGTAATGGACTCTTGGAGTCACAATGGACAGAAATATTACATTAGAATCACAGGTTAAAGCAAACGTAAGGAGTGGGATTTTTCCAACTCCATGCTGCAGTAATTCAGAATCTGGAGATGTAGAAGCAGGCATGATTTTCAAAAAAGGTTTAGTTTCTCTTCCTATTAAAAATACTTATTTCGTTTCCGAACTCTGATACCAAGCCCTACCCTATACAAATGAAGGGAAAAAGTGTGCTCTTCAGTGTCAAGATGGCCAAACACAAATGAATTCATCTGTCCAGAAATCCTGTTCTAATTTACTTTCTTTATCTACTGCTCAAAACAAAATATAAAACCACCAAGACATACCTTTGCGACTTGCCTTAGGGAAAAGGATGGCTGGTGAATCTCTGACCCCCCTCCTCTGTATCTTTGCAATTGGCATTTGCCTATGTTCACAGTCCAAATGATATAGTTTGTGTATGGTTGGTGCGCTGTCCAAGGCTTCCACCTGGGTCTCTCTGGTTCGCCTTGATACTTGTGTGTCTTACAGTCCTTCTCCTTTCAGGGAGACTTTTGTATTTCCTTTTCCCACAGTCTGGGATTCTTTCAGTCTCTTATTCTACCATTCCGGTGCGTGCTCTTGCTTATATCCCACTCCAATCTCCTCAGTTCTTTCACCCACACCAGGCTTCGGTCTCGTGTCCTCATTCCAGGGCTTCTTGGATTTTCCCCTCACACTCTGAGATGTCTTGTTCTTTCCCCACTTCAGGCTTTGTTTCAGTTTCTCACCCCATTCTGGGGTTCTACTAATTCCGCCCCGGACTGGGCTTTCATTTGATTTCCCGCTCCACTCTGGTGCTTCTATCAGCTTTTCTCCTTTCGGTTTCCGTCACCACTGTGGGGCTTCTCCTTCTCCCTCCCTACTTTGGGGTATTCTCAGTATCTTCCTACTCTGGGGCACTTCAACTTCAAACTACTCTCTCTGGAGTGTTCTCAGTCTGTGCCCACTCTTCCCTCTTTCACCACTCTGCGGGTCTCCCAGTTTTTCTCAACTTTGGGGCTTTTTGCCATCTTCCTCACCACTCTGGGGTTCCTTCATCTGGCCTTGCCATCAGCCTCCCATTGCTATGAAGCCACTGCGTACCTTTATCTGATGTACTGTGCTCCCTAGGAGGGCTATTTAAGCCGCCTATCGTCACGCAGCGGCACCGCTTTTGCAACTCGTCAACTGAACTCCGCTGTGGTGGGTGTCTCCCCCTGCTTCCTGCTTTCCTGCTGTGGGAGGTTTCTCATCCGGGCTCTGCCTCAGCCTACTGAAGTACTCTATTCTCGATCAGGCTGCCACACCCCGCGGCTCCAGTTGCTGGACAAGGGGGGCGAATGAGAGAGAGTGAAAAATGGCTATTGTGAAGCTGATAAAAACTATATAAGACATTGGGGGGTATTGCCGCCCCAGCGGTATTACTCTTACCGCCAGGATGACCGGTGGAATTAACATATGACCTGTCGGGCACGCATGCATCCCCCCCCCCCCGGCAACAACAATCTGGTGGTAATACTGCCAAAATCTCACTGGTTTTACCAGTAATGGTGGCACAATTGCCCCATATTTGTGATAGCATCATGTCACAGAAGAAAAAGGCACGCCTCCTAGAATTCCAGCAGTGGAAGCCCAAGTTTGCGGAGGCAGAGCTCACTGCACTAGAAGATGCTGTAGTGCTGCATGTGGAAGCGCTCTTTCGGAGCAGGCAAAGGAAGACCTCTGCACCGAGGAAGATGCCCATATGGGCTGACATGCTGGCAAGGAAGACAGACTTGGGCACCGTTCCCTGTGATAGTAAGGACCGCCACAAGTGTTGGGATGACCTGAAGGTGAGGGTCTGCAGCCTCATTGCCAGAGGCAGCAGGTAGAGTGCTGGCACAGGAGGTGGCGCGATGGAAGCCCTCCACCTCATGCCTGGGGAGGAGATGGCCAACTCTATCCTTAACATAAAGGGCATAGATGAGATTGAGAAAGGCAGGACAGGGCAGGACAGAGCAGGGTCCTACAGTGATGGCGGTAAGTCTATCTGACCCCATGAACATGTGAATGCAGTGTCGAAATGCATGCATTTTAATTGGTGTCTGGACTGGTTTTCATAATTATTCAAATGATGATTGTTTTCATGCTGAATAGCCGATATCACACTGGCTGAATTAATGGATTCATTCAGATTGTAGAGACATATGATAGTGTTTTCAATGGAAGCAACAACATGGGTGTAGAGGTGTACTAATAACAGTAGTAGCCAGTAAAATGGGTGCTCATTTTAAAAGCACTCAAAACGTGTACAGATGCAGCTGGTAAAATGAGTGCTCTCTTTGAGAAACACCCAACAAAATATGCAGTCATTTTAAAATGCAAATGGGTGCACGTGGGAGCCGGTTAGACATACAGGTCAGCATTTTTGTGGGATTAGTTTAAATGCAGAAAAGACATGGGGAATTATATGAAGCAGGTGAAATGCCACATTGGGTTATTAGAACAGTAGGACAGTGAATTAGGTTTTCCGAGTTCGGAAAAAAAGTGCATTTAAAGTGCAATATACAAAACAGCATTCCCATCTGTGTAAGATTGCATTATAGAAAATCACCTAAACTAACTAAAGTTCCCGATTGACAATACCCCAATAACTATTTAATCCCCTGATTAACATTGCAATGCAATGTAACTGAACACAGATGGAAGTTGTTTTAGTGTTATGTCCATGGAAGGAGAAACAGCACTGTTGAAAAAGAATAGAGCTGTTTTTTCTTTTTTTCATGCTTTCTAAGAGTCCTTTGTGCATGACGAAAGTTGGAAAAGCCAGTTGATCCAGCTCCTGCAGAGGATTGTCAGTGGGGTCAGGAGAATATGGGATGGCAAGCACATCAAGAGAAAGGCAGGGCTACTCCTGATTGACAGATAGAATCTAGGGAGTTGAGCTGAAAGGCGTGGGCATTCTGTTCCTGCTTGTGTCACAGCTGGGAGCTGGGTTTTGCTGGTCTGGCGCTGCAAGGTGGTGTGAGGAGAGAAGCAGCCCTGGCTTTGAAGCTGCTGGGATCTCAAGGCTGATCCCGGGGCAGTACGGGGTTGGTGATACCTCTGCACAGATAAGCCACAACAGAAAGAGGTTATCCAGATGAAATACAGAAGCACCATGAATAATTGTAAGTGAAGTTTAACTTGAGGAGAGTGTGGGATGAACGTGATTTATTAGAAGTCAGCACTCAAATCTATTTTTAAAACAAAGTGCTTGATGTTTTCTTTTCGCATGCACTAAATGACGAGAGGCTGAATGCCATGTTCCATGTATTGCAATGTTTCTTTTTATTGTCTCCCTTAGGTGAATGCAGTAGTATTGATGTGGGTAAAGCTGGGGAACACATTGTTAATTGAATTAGGTTTATTGTAAATCACATGGTAATTAACAGAATTATTAAAAAAAAACATTTAGACTGTTTGGTGTCAGGATTTCTCTTTTATGTCTCTAAAGCTTCATATTTCAACTGGGGAAAATTAGGAAGCGCTGAGGTGTTCACATCACAGTGGTAGAAGTACAATACCTCCAGCAGTAAAATCAGGGAAAAGTGGAAATGTATACATAGGCAAGCTAGAGAGTTTGGATGTTGGTATGAATGTGCTCCACTCTGCATGCTAAAGGGGGAGCAGAGCCCTCCTAGGGCGCAAGTCTTTGTTGTAGATAAACCATAGACAAAATCTATACGTGGTAACTGACATTTATTGACTTGCTGGGTTCCCTATAATTGTGCTAAGCCTCGGTGGGTGCTTACAGTCAACCCAAAGTGTTCATATTTATAAAAGGAGAAGGTTTGTCTCATCATAGGGCAGTGTTATAAAAAGGTACTCTCACGACTAAAATTTACCAAAATACTATGATACTAAAATACTGCCAAGTTAGGTAATAGCCCTAAAGACACCATTTCTTACACGATTCAGGTAATGTCACATTATACTGTTTTGACACTCAAGCAAGCAATTGTGTTTAACTTTGATAATGAGGTATGCATTTTTGTTTGGTAAATATTGAAACACAATGTTGTTCTAATCAAATTATATAAAAAAGATTACATATATCACCTCTATCTATGGTTCTGATTATTAATCATGACTATTGAGAAAAACAATGCAGGCACCTGCCTTTGGGTTTGAATTGTGAACTAGGGTTACTATGAACAAGTGGTGAATCACTGCCTCGGTTGGTCCTTCGATGTCAGCTTTCATTCAGGGCCAGAATGTCAGTGGATCGTCATCACTAACCATTTGTCATGTGTCAATATCATAGGGTTCAATCATTTGGGTTTTGCAGGGGGCCTGCTGAATTCTCATCAGGACCTCAATGCATATATCAAGCCTGACTGAGGTCTACTCATACCCTATTCTTTTAAAATGTTCATAAGCTTGTCTGGTTCCCCTTTGAATTAGTTTCAGAAATTTCACAGAAGGAGAACACACTGTCCAATAACCTTATTTCCAGTGGTGGAGACCGGCTCTAGGCTGACCTCCAACCATTGGCGCTCCCTTTGTGCATCATTACACTTGGATAGAGTGTCCCATTGCAATGTCAATCACTTTTCCTCCTCCACATACACATGCTGTATAAAAGATTCTACCTTGACTTTACATTGTGGATGAAGAAAAGCTGTTAGGAGGTAGTTCATATCCCCTTTCATTCTAAAAATTTGAGGAGTGTGGATCCTGTCAGAAGGTCGAGAGAAGATTCATAGGCAGTTGCCCTGCTCCTGCATCGGACATTTCATGAATTATGTTGGATAATTATAATTCCAACAGACACATCAGTGGCAGCATCTCACTGAGTGATGTAGTGTAACCTACTGGCTTGCCTCTTCAAAGGACTGCAGTAAAGAACAAGCACTGTCTGGTATTTGCCACTTTGTAGGTGTTATTTAGGCACCCTGCAGTTCCCAGCTTTGGCCAGTGCAGTAGTGCATGGTTCTCCCAAACGCCCTAGCATGCAGAGGTTTGAATTACACTGACAATGGGCAAAAGGTGTTAGAAAAGGTATATTTGCACTGCAGTTGTCAGCTGGGAGGCGGTGGTGGAACTACAGTTTTCTAACATATTTTGGGCACTATAGGAGCAGCAAAGCGGGTGCACATCTTCTGGGCCAAACTTACCATCTTATCCAGTGCTGTATAATTCCTTAAGATGAAAGCCACCACAAGAAGGAAGGCAAAGACAAAGGGCACCTGCATGGTTTTGTCTATCCTTGCCATCTACAACAGAGCCATTGTCAGCTGGCACAAAGCCAACTTGTAAATCATGAAGAGTGAGTCAATATGCATCTACCGCCTTTCGCCCAGGGATCAACTCCCCTAAAAGACCTGCAATTCAAACCTGCCCTACATACTGTGGCGTAATGCTACATTTAATTGGGCTGCTACTGTCTTGCTGTTGGGATATAAAGGGAAGTTGACCCAGCGTCCATTGATGGCCATCAACAGTCCTCCACATGGTCCATGTTAGGTGGTTTATTACCTTTAGCGTGGTCAAATGTTATTCCCACTGCTTCCATAACATGGCCATAGAGATCTGGTATTGAAGTAGTGCTTAGTCGAAATTTCTTCGCAAGTGCACATTAGCATTCCGATGCCATGTTTTTCTGCAAAAGAGTAGGGCAGTAAATCTACTAGCAACATTAGACCAATGTTGTAATTTAATAACAGCTGTTTGTGTCTTTTGTGATATTTTGCCACACGCTTTAAAGCCTCAGAAACAGGGCTGCTGCATTGACGGGGAAAATATGTTGTCTGCATGCCAGGATCTCTGCAGGCAAATATGTCGTTCCGGCGGGATTTGTGGTGCAGTATTTCAAATGTGCCAATTGCCTGCAGTTGAGGGTGGGAGGATGCCCTGAACCCATTTCATTTTGCCAAGCACGCAAATGATGCAATCTCATGTGGGCCAATAGGCAACAGGTGCCCAATGCGCTGCAAAGCAGATTTACAGTTGGTGGTGAGGTGTGTTTTTCTGATGGAAAAAAACTACACTTCCATTTTTCTGGAGGGGCTGAGGCATGCTTTGTCCTATCCACCTCCCTGGGGTCTGATCAGTGTACTTTGCAGTGGATACTGTTAGGTTTTTGTGGACTGTGAAACTGTTGCTGTTAATGTGACTGACTGTAAAGTCGTACAGTGACAGACCTTTTTGGAAATGACTGTACACTGGCACATGGGGAGTGCCTGAAGCTTTCTTCCTGTGCATAGTACTTGAATTTTACAATTGCATGAGTTTGTCAATGCCTGCTCCCTCTTATTCTCTTTATATTTCTTTTTCTACCTTGTATCTGTGGTATTTTCAAAGCAGAGATGCCCGAGTCGTGGTCATCAATCAATGGACAGATCATATTTGTTATTGTCACCTCTTTACAAGGAAACCACAGGTGGGACATGTTCAGAGATCACCTCTTGTTACTCATCTATCTTTGCTGATTAGCTGTTGTGATTTTTTTATCACTCTTGCGTCTCAGATGAGAGGGCTCTCAACCTAGTACTTCTTTTCCCCCTTCTCCTTTTCCTTTCCTTCCTATCCTGTTCTCCATTCACTGGCGCCTGATGTGAGTGCAATGACAGTTAAGTGTATTTCTCAGTGTACCGGCCTTATCCTCTGCCTATTGTCACAGATGGATCAAGGAATACTCTGAGTCGGATCAAGGGTTTTGATTAAATTGATTTAGGGCTCTAAGGCTGTCCCTCTCTCTGGTCTTGTAATAGTGTTTTTCACCGTAACCCAGACGTCTCTAGCCTCCCAGGATAATATGTATAGAATATTGAACCCCCTTCTGTCCAGTTTCTAAACTGGCTGCCTGGGACAGCCTAAAGGTGGTTGTCTTATCCATCTAGGCTCTCACAGGGACTTTCTAACATATCCATGCACTACCAGTTTGTTAGTGGTTTATAGGGGATCTGGGTTGTGCCACGATGTACCTTTTCCCCATCTCAGTCTACTATTCTGCTCTCTCTACTCTCCTACTCTCCTACTCCCACCTCCACTCTGTCTTCCTCCTTTGCCCCTCCGAAGCTGCTTGCTCGTTCTATGTCTTTTCTCCACCCTTTCATACTACTACTCCCTCCTCCACACTAATACTCCCTCTGCCACACTACTACTACCTATTTCACACTACTACCCACCCTCCACCTTCTTACTCAGTCACGCCCCTTTGAATCTCGCAGCTACAATAATCTTATTTGTTAGTCTCACAAGCGCACTCACAATGCATCATCTGGCCAGCAATTCTCCTTCACGCTCGCTCTTCACCTTCCTTCCTTCTCCTGGTCGCTTTGCCTGCCACCATATCCTGTTACCTCATCCAAACAACCCACGCATTTCTGTTTCCTGGAGTCTCTTAACCATCTCCTTGTCTTCTAAATGGTCCTGTAGCCCTGGCCAATCTGCCCTGTCTACCACACCTGGGAGGTGTTACAAACAACAAAGGTTTCAAATAGCACATTAAGGCCCTCGCTTTTCTCTGTGCAGGGACACTGTGAAACAATGGTGGCTGTGCTGTGTGCAAGTTCATGTTATTCGGCCTGGCCTGGCATCCCCAAGGTAAGTACAATCTTTGTTGGAGTTTGGTAAAATAGTTTTAGTCCCTGGTGGTCTAGATGGTTTTCAACTATCCATCTGCTGGTTGCTTCATTGCTTGGGAGAGGTGTATAGCAGGTCAAGCGACCACATAGGCGCTCTCACTTTGCTGGTTCCCTGCTGTACAGCATAGGTCGTAAGGCACTGCTTGGTTGTACTTATTATGTTGGTCTCTCGTTCTGGCTGCCATGTTGGTTTCAGGACTGGAACAGAAAGAAAGAACCTGACAAGCATTCATGATATGAGGCATGAGGCGATGGAGATTACTGCCCAAGTATAAGCTGGCACTTGGGGAGGGGACCTGAGTTTGGGCTCTCTCAACTGCCACCGTCCCCACCTGATGTAGGACTGGCTCTGGTCTGCACCCTGGTAGGCCATCCATCAATCCCAGGCTTAGAGAGGCTCCCATACCCTCTTCACAAGGTCAGGTTACTGGCCATGTCACATTACACAATGCATGTGGGGTTCTCACTGCTTTGGCCTTTTAACCTTCCTAAAATATGACACTTTAGGTATGAGTGTTTAGGGTGATCTGATGCAGCCTATCCTTACACTCCCAATTTCAGGGAAGTGCAGTCATTTGGTGCTTCTCATACCCCAAATGTAGAGACGAGTTTTGATATCCTATCAGCGATGTGAATACTATATTTCAAACTGGAATTCACGGTCTATGTACAAGTCACAACTTCTCCCCGTAACACCCTAATAATGTCAAACATAACATTTACATCTACTTAGAATATATGTATGCTAACTCCATCAATGCCATGGATAACCTCCTTCCTCTCCAACAGATCACAAATTGTTCATAAATAAGCCTTCCTCTTTCGCTCCCAACTAGCATCCTGACTCTCCGAGATCGAACGCTGGACGATGGACAATCCTCTTCTACTCAACCTAGGCAAAACAGAGATCATGCTATGTGGGAAAACTGACCTCTACCCCCATCCCCCCAACTGCATCTCTGCCCACCTTTAGGCTCTCCCTATCCCCCTCTGCTAACACAGTAAGAAATCTTGGTTACATTATGGACTCAGACCTGACTGTCTCATAATATCAGCTCAGTGATCAAAAATAGTATCTGCCACATACGGATCCTTCGCCACATTTTTCCTTTCCTGACCTTTCTGCACAATCACCGCTATTTTTGTTATCATCTTTTTATGCCTAGACTATGCCAACACAATATACTTTGGAGCTTCTGCCTGGCAGTTGAGACAACTCCAACGAGTAATAAATACTGCTACAAGTCTCCTCCTAGCTTTAGGCCCTAGAGAACACATCTCTCCCACCCTTCAAGTCCTCCACTGGCTTCCGGTCAGTCGGCAAGCTTCCTTGAAGGTGATGGCTATCGCTCAGCAAGCCATCTCCAACAAAGGACCGGAATACCTGCAGCAGAAAATGTACTCGCTACAGACCGAACAGAAACCTCAGATCGGGCTCAGTACTTCTACTTGTACTTTCAGTGACCAAATCAACTTGTATGGGGGCACCCCCCTCTCTGTACAAGGACCCACAATGTGGAGCTCTCTCTGTATCCATTTGCCACATAGTGGACCACCTTGCCTTCAGGAAATCACTCAAATCCCCCACTCCCCTGCACACGTAATCTGACCCACTTGCCTAACAAAAAATTACCATTTGTCAGTGTCTTCTATCCTACTAGCTCTCACCGCCCTCCCCTTCCCTTCCCCTCATGCACAGCCGATACAACACAGCCATCAGCCTTCATACCTAGTCTAGAAATATGGACTAGGCGATCAGAACTCTCCCATGCAGGAAATTCAACTCCCAGAGAATCAGTTGGGTGATCAAGGGGATTAGCGAGCAGTGTCTCACTAGAGGCCTGGACACTCCAGTAGACATGCAATGGCATGGACGACAAGCTCGATTTTCATAGACGACTATGCATTATCTCCATCATGCCGGAAGCCAACACAGTATTTGTACTCTATAAAGATGTTGCAGACAAGGGGCCTTACTAAGGGTGCTATCTGTGTTTGGATGAACAGAAGTAGGAGTCAGACAATTTAGTGACACGTTCAAAAAGTTTTTTTTTTTTTAATTAAAAGATAACTCCTCACTTTCCCTATCACTGTGATGGAGTTCACTACCTAACAAAAGTAAAACTAAGGGTGCTCATCAAGTCCAAATGAAATGTCTTCGGTCTGAATCCGTAGTAGCTAACTGGCCCTTCCACTTTAGAAAAATACCTAACTCAAAAGAAACAAGAGGCTTGTTCAATAGCCCTGGTATGGACTTCACCCTTGCCCAATTGTATTGGACTCCTTCTCAGTCTTTAAAGTTCTTGCAGATTGTCTTCACAATTTTAGTACCAAATACATTTGGAAAATAAACAACTATCTTCTGAAAGGGTTTCCATCTCCTCCTGATAAGGAAGCAGTTTATGATTTTTTAAAGGTTTCAAACCCTCCAGAACGACTTGAAAATACACTTCTTCCTTTCCCACCTACATATTGGTGGAACTTTGCAAAAGTCAGTTTTCTCTCTGGTAAAAAGTCTTATTTTTCAGTATCCATTTTAGCTTAGAGTCCATGACCGGTTGAATAACACTGATCCCCTGTGATGTATGCACTATGCTATCCTTGTATAGTTTTCTGCTTACCTTTACTATGTCCCAACCTGGGACGTCTGTCTTTGCTTTCTTGACACCCTTGATAGTTACTTCAACTTTGATATACTATTTCTGTATCTTTTCCCACTCTTATTTAGTGAGGGAAGTGTGCTCATCTCACTCTTAACTTGACGTACTTTGTCAGATAATCTAGGCTTGTATTACATTGTTCGTATAGCTTTTCTCAAAGGATTAGAGGGGCCAGGTGCCTGTTATATTTGTTGACTGCTTGCAGTATTGTTGGCTACTACAGCCTTTCAGTTCAATGTTCCTATTGTTTGCTCTATGGCTGAATGGAGCCGTGTGCATGTTACATTTACTTTGGTTTTTGTACCTGGATTGGTTTCAATGCTCCCGGAACCCCGCAACCAAGTATCTCGGTCACCTCCAGAGGCCTGCATAGTCCCTTTGTCCATCTGTGCATCTCGTGGTGGGAAAGATCGTTATCAGTGCAAGCTCAGGATTTTTGGCTCCTCTTTCCTCTCAGGTCTTACTCTAGTTGATGGGTGCCAGGCCCACCACTGCTCTTCAGCGGTCACACCACCCGGGAAGACTGTTATCTTTCCATCCTCTGTATCGCCTTGACCAGAGCCTCTTGCCTGGTTAAGGCACCCGCCATTCAGTTTGCAGATGGTGGGTTTCTCGTTCTGCTCATCACCGCTTGCTCCATGGGTCAACATATCTCTGCCCCTTCAGGTCGTAGGTGCTGCAGTGGCTTGCCTCTCCATAGACCTTCCTCTCCTCCCACCAGAGGCGTTCCCTCGCCATTAACAAAATGATTGCGTATTATATACATCATTGGAATTCATTAAATGATGTCCGTCTTCCATGATTATGCTATTAAGGCGAGGTTCACTATTACCTGAAGTCATAGGGTCACAGAAGGATCTTGGTGATTCATAGTTGAAACCGGGAATGCAACAGTTGTTCTGATGTCCATGTAAGCAGAAAGTATAATTTGGACTGAGTTCCATGTTGGAATGGGAGTCATTATCCTGAGGAGGGAAGTCATTCCCTGTGAGATCCCAATTACCCAGACCCTTAGGGAGAATCTTGCTTAGTGGGCTCACCTCCCTAACCTCAAATGGGGTGGCTCCCCTCTGGGGAGAAGGGATGAATTGCCCACATTTGTCACGTGTCCCATCTCAATTTTTCTGCTTGCAAACTGCATGTCAGCTGCATGCTAGTAATCGAGGCAGGAATCCTGCACATAATTTACAGGGAGCCCTCAACTGTAGACAGTTGCCCTAGGGGTTTGAGAGGCTTCTTACATCACCTTCACCTTCCCCCATTCTGTAACCCATAGAATACAGCTAAGTCCCATGAAAAATTAGCCCCAGATCTCATAGTCATTGTCGCTACACTCTTACCTTAGCAATATGCACAGCATGAAAAATTACTTTAATATAGCCATCTCTGCTCAACACCAATTTGGAAATAAATGTTCGCACGGTTTCTACAGCTCCCGTCATCTACATGTCTGCTCAGACAATGGTCTTCCGAAGGGTGTTCATCGACCACAGCACTTCAAAGCCATATAAATGGCAGTAGGCACTATTCAAATAAAATAACATATGCAATCTTAATTTTCATCATCAAGCACAACCCTATCATTGCATTATACAGGGACATTCTAATTCAATGTGGTGATGTTAGTATTAAGTGAATTTTATCATCCACCAACAGAGCATGAATTACTCATTTCATAAATAAAACAATTTATGACACCAATTTTGTGATCATCAATTTCTCAATTGACAAACTGCATTTAATTGAGCATTATCTGCTCTTATTAGTGTGCATCCCACTATGTATATAACCAATTAATTGAAAAAGAGAAACACAATAAACATGACTTAAATATTACAAACATTATCACAGTCCTATTTTTAGTTTATGTACATCTTTAATTCACTCCCTCCATTGTAGAAAAGATGAATACTGATCATCATTTCGTTTAGTAATACAATCTTCACATTGGCTATTTATAAAGTGCTCTCAAAACTAAACTAATCTATATTTTACCTGTAGATATATTCTCTCCTACAGCTTCTACTAGTGTTTTCTCTTCATTCTTCTTTATTTATTTATTCTGTTAGAAAAGGTTAATAAATTGATGCTAAATAATTCCATTAAGTTAGATGTATATTTGTTTCCTTCAAAAATTGCATTTGTTATAGAAATTAGCTAATATTTTTATACTTTATTTTATACTTCACTCAAAATCAAATTCTGCGTGTATGATATAAGTTTGAATTTCCGGTACAACGTCCTTTCATTGTCTGCCTTTTCATCCCCAGGCTTTTCAAAGTGCACATTCCATTTAATGTGCTCATCGAATTTTTTAAGTGGGGTGGGAAAGGGCAGATAAGGGTTTGGGAGGGTCGGCAATTTCAAAAAGTGTAGGAGGGGATTTTGGGGGGGTAGTACCCCCCCACAAAAAAAAAACATGAGCACATTCGATGGAATGTGCATGTTTAAAAGCCTGGGGATAAAAAGGCAGGTGATGAAATTACATGGAACCGAATTTCCATGTTTGGTCTCAGATCGTTTAGTTCTCTTCCTTACATCCAAATAAACCTGAATTTGACAAATTAAACTATCCTCTATTTTCAGAACATTGCTGAGGACAGCTGCAAACCTGACTTAATGCAAATATGTGTAATATTGCTTCTATTAGCCAGAATGCAGGCACCTGGCGTTATTCAGCATATGACATACAGATGCTTAGCTAATCACAATAGTAAGAGTGTTAGTTATCTACACGCATGCTGGTGGCAGCCACATTTAATGGATCTTTGACTTTTTCCAATGTTTCGTTCAACCCTATGCTGTATATTATTGAATTCTATGTTTCATAACTCAGATAATCACATTCTGCCCTTATTCATACTCCCAAACATCGTTATGCATTTGCTACTAATCACATTTCAGAAGCAATTTTTACAATTAATTATATCTGGCATCATTCCATATCACACAATATTATTTCCCAACTCAATTAGAAAAGGCATCATGGAACATTTGTTGGACCACACATCATTTGTTATGTGCATTAAATTCATTATTCACAATTTATTCAAGAAAAACATAATTCATGTTCCTTGTTTAGGCCATCTTTAATGCTTATGAGTTTGACAATTAACGTGGCTTCTGCTTTATTTTGTTCCTGTTCTTTATTACCCCCTCTGGGATAACTGATCATCTTCTTGCACCCAATAAAACAAATGTTGCTGAAATTCTCTTCAGGATGGGTCTGGGTTCAATGGACCACCAATGAATTTCTATTGGAATTAGAATTGCCCTGAGGGGGAGCCAAAGGCTCGAAACACGTGTAAGCAGTAGGTGGACAAATGGGATAAATAAATATCCGTTTGTATAATCCAATGATATGGTTCTGTTTTATGATGAATTTTAAGATTTGATGTATCCATTAATGAAGTGAGCAAGGTGCTGTGCATATATTCCAAGTAGATTTACATGAGACTTTCAACCATATTTAACTAAACCGTTTCATTGGTTTCGATACCAAAAAGAAAATGGTGCAGTGGTGCTTTATAGGCCAATCATTTGTGAAATAATGTCAAGGTATGTTAAATTGTAAAGAAATATATGCTTAATATACAACAGCAAAAAAAAAAGAAACATACTCTACATGCTATATTAAATTCCATTATGTTATGTAATGTTATGCTACTGGGATTTATACCATGCGCCATTGCCTGTGCCATGCTCTCCAGGCACACGTGGATCTGAAGGTGGGTGGCTTAGTTTGGTGGGGAGTGAGGTAAAGATGCATGACAGGTTTACTGTTGCGTTGATGCAGATGAACTGGAAATTCGGTGGGCTCTGTGACCAGGTCAGTTTCTAGGTATTCTGTTTTGAGAGAATTATTGTCCAGTGGCTAGCCTTGTGAGCCTTTGGTGTTGAGAAACAAAGGCGGGCCTGTAGTGAGCATGTTGGTTGTAGAGATCTCATGTTCTGATATTCAATGTCTTGAGATGCTATTAATTGCAATATGTGGGTGACTTAATTGATATGCATATCCTCGGTTAGATTGTAGAATGTGAGTGTAGCAGTTTGCTGAGATCCTGATGGTTGGATTACTGAGGGGCACAGACAATTCTGAAGCCACCCAGAAAACATAGCATCAAAAACATGAAAAGACGAGAGATAAACAAAATTAGAGATCATTGCAAATCATGAAAAAGGCCTAACAAGGCAAAGTAGCCTGGTTTCCTTTCTGTGCTGCTACCTCTGCCCTAGCAGTTGGCTCCCATTTGGCCTTTTCACTTTGCCAGTGCCAAACCAACTCTCTCTCTTCCATCTCACAAATAGATATATTGCGGGCCTTGTTAAACAAGGATCTACAAACTGGGAGATATGAAAACCCCAGGTACTCATTTCATTTTTCTTTGGATGTTGGTTGGCAGGCTGGGAACCATCTCAAACTTCACTCTAACTTGCTTATGTGCTTTGTCCAGTGGGCCTGTTGGGATTTTACAGCGTTTTCCAAGCAAAGGGGGTGGGAGTCAGTTAATTTCTCCCATAGTTTTACAACAGTGTCGCCCACAAGACTCAAACTCTCACTCATCTCACACAGCCACAGGACAAAATGAATTCCCCCATCTGGTTTTAGGTGGTTTCATAAGATAGGCTGCTGAGTAAAGCAGGGGCCATGGAGATAAACAGCAGGAGAGATCAAAGGTGCTGTGTATATTCCTCAAAGTTGCCTCGAAGGTGGGGGTACCATTCCTTGGCTAACAATGGGTGCCAGGGGTCAGTGGAGTAACATTGCTGAAAATGTTGGGGACATGACATCTAAAGGAAAGGGGCCCCTGCCAAATGAGGAGGAGAAATTGGTGTGACATGAAAATTGGGAGGAAAAACCCTTGTCCCTCCTTAAAATTACACCCATGCTAGGGGTGCAGGAAGGTCAAGAGAAGCATTCTGATAGTGAAAGGAAGGGGGTGGTGGTAGGATGCAGAGTTCAACAATATCTCCCATTAACCCTCCACACAATCTGTTGGTTGCCTCCATGACCGTCAGCCTGGCTTCAGAGCATCCAGAGGCATGGAACCTGCTCTCCTGAACACCCGTGAAGATCTGCCCCCGAACCTTGACTCCAGCTCTCCCCCTGTCTTCATTCTCCCTGACCTTTCCTCTGCATTTGACACGGTCAACCACGCCATCCTGAGTAATCATCTCCGCCAGTCCCTGGGCATCACAGATCAGGCCCTGCCGTGGCTGACCTGCTTCCTCTTAGATGGACCCTCCCAGGTCCAGCTTGTGTCCTTTATCTCCACCACCTCTCTCAACATGAGGTGTTTCCCAGGGTTCTATCCACTCGCCCTAGCTCTTCAATCGCTATCGGCCCTTTTGGCCCTCCGGATCTGTACCTTTTCCTCTAACTTTCAGTGCTATGTGCATGACACACAGCTCTTTCACGGTACCCTCGGCCTTCTCCTCCTCGCTCTTCCCTGACTGTCTATCCGCTATTCAGGCCTGGTACACCTCTAACAATCTCTGACTTAACACTGGTAAGACTGAGATCCTTCTCATTGGGACCCCTGCTCCGATTTTACTCACTCGGGCCAGCCTCTTTGGGCCCTCTCCCATCACCCTCTTGTGAGGCAAAAAACCTTGGTGTCATAATCAACTCCACTCTCGCCTTCTCTCCCTACTTTAGACCTCGCAAAGAAGGCCCATTTCCAGCTGCGCTTCCTCAGAGGTATTCTCCCTTTTCCCACCTTCCCACAGAAGCTCACTGTCTCCAGAGCTCTGGTTCTCTCTAAACTGGACTACTGCAACAGCCTCTTTCTCAATCTGCCCAACTCTAGTCTTCGCCCTCTACAGCTCATCCAGAACAGGACCGTGAAAATTATCCTTGTCATCAAACACAACAACCAAATCTCTCCTGTCCTGAAATCCCCCACTGTCTACATGTGGCTGCAAGGATCAAGTTAAAGATCCTCTGCATCGTCGATAAGATTTTCTGGGGCCATGGCCTTCACTATCTTCAACTAACTCTTCCTAAATACTTTCCTTCTAGAGCTCATCTACCTCCAATTCTCTGCGGGTCAGGCGCTTCTCTAAGCAGAGAATGGGGGTAGATATCTCCTCTGCAAGTGCATCCCTCTAGAATGGCCTCCCTGCCTCTCTCCACCTTGAGCTGGATCGCCTTAAGTTCTGGAAGCTCTTCAAGACCTTCCTTTTCTCTTTCTCACTCCCACTCCCCTGCTAACCTACTCTTGCTCCTTCATCCAGCTGCTGACTGGCTGTTTGGTGTCCTCTGAGTCTTACAGGGCATCAGACCCCCTGACCAGTCCACCAGCACTTGCTGCCTTGCCCACCTTGCTCTGCCACCCGGCTTACGTTGCACTAACTGGCTGGGATGCTCCCTACAGTCCCAGCCTGCCTTGCACTTAACTCGGCCATGCTGCTCTGGTTGCAATTACCCCTGTACCCTCTCCCCTGCACTTCTTGTTGCACACATCTAAATGAAACTAGACCTAATAAGATTATTTGTCTTCCCTTTATCCTCCCTGTAGTGAGAGGTGACTCCGAACTTCAATGGTGAGTCCACATTTTAGCTAGTGCTCCACATTTCAACAAGGATAAAAGATTGAGAGTCATCTGTGAGACTCAGGCTGAATCTATCAAGTGCCAGTATCGGGAATGGGCAAAACACAAGCCAGCTAAAAAATAAAAAAAATAAAAAGAATTCATATTTGATACTGCACAACATGCATTTTACTCCGTATCACAGTTATGGACTGAACTGTTGTGAACCATAAGACCAACATGTACTAAATTACCTTACGCCTCTAACTTATGACACATTCCCTCAACATTCAGGACAAATCAGTCCATGATTTTGTCTACTAACTTCAGCGCAAATTGATAAATTAAATGTGCTGTGCACAGTTGATTTAAAATGCAGGCAAATAATTGTGGAAGAAATGGTTTTGCAGGCAATCTGAAAACTGGTTCCACTGTTCATATTGTAGAACAGTAAAGGACAGAGCAGGGAAATTTAACTTTTGCATCCGTTGCTGCTGTGCTAAGCAGGCAGGTTAGTCACGTGCTCAAATGTTTCCAGAGAGTTGGTTGATTGACAAAGGGAGGTGGTTCTGATGGAATGATGTCACTGGAAGATGCAGGCCTTTCTATTTTGTATGTAAGATCTACATTATGGGCAGTCTTTGTTCAGAGGGGTAAAGTAGCACGGCACAGGATGGTTGACTCTCTCGGGCTCCTGGGCTGGCAGTTGTCTCAGAAGAGTTTGCAGTCTCAGGCACTCTTAGTAGTGTAGGGTGGTAAATATTGTTATAAATTGTCAAACGTGGGTAATTTATTTTTTTAGGTGCTGCACTGTACATTTAAACGTAGACAGCTGTAACAGGACTTTGGGCATTTATCAAAAAAGAGAGGATTTATAGCAGGTCATGATAAAAGCAAGCTACTGTGAGGGAAGTTTTCATTAAGAAATTCAAAGCACACAATAATCGGGGCGAAAGTAACTGCCGATGAGTTTCATTTCTGTGTGTTTCAGTTTAATTTTGAGTCACAGATGTAAAATACTCTGAGAGAACACTGTTTTGTTCATTCTGTTTGAATGTTCTGCATAGTTCTAATCTTCTATAAAAAAAATAGTATATTGAACTAGCCTCAGTGTTATTTGTTATGGCCTGTGGTGGTAACATAGGGCGCTGTGAATAAAATGGTGATTTTGTCTTACCAGCTGCAGTAAATCACTTTGCCACATGTCGTAAGATACAAGCTAAACTGATTTTTGTGAACTAAGTTTTCAGAGGGGCTATGTGTGTGAATGACAATATTCTGTTTACATGATAAATGTATTCTGAAAGACTGCCAAAAGGGCATAGTGTTGTATTGTTAATAAAATACTGCAAGGGCATAAAATCATAATTTAGAGTGTATTAAGTCCAGTCTTTGCTTACCGTTAGTAACCCCATTATAAGAACACTTATTAGGCAGTACTCTGACTATACCATGAAATTCCAAAAATACCACCAACCAAAGAAAACCACCAACCAAAGTATACCACCAAGAAATATCTCCAACACCCTTCCCGTGCCTGGTTGTGCCTTCAAACACTTGTGTATAGGTGCATAATAAATAACAAAATCAACCAATCAATGTAATCTTAAACTTTCAGCATCTCTGGCCCCATACTTGGTTCTGATCCCTTCCAGAGCTACACAAGAATTTAAGAATGTACCACATCAAAAGCAGGAATGCAGTATTTATCTGTGTTAAGGAGCTTTTCCACCAGAAACGTGGAGCTGGGGCAATAGGTTTGACAGTCCTCACATGGGCCAGGAAGGAACAGCCTTTTCCATAAACAGCCATTTGCACAATTAAATGCAGTAATGGAGGACAGGCTGACTTTCTAGAGTAAGATTTTGTTCAGCAATTTGTCCCCAAATATTTGCACTTTTTCACAATTTGGTATAATTGTGTTTGGGTAGTTTTAAACTTAGTTCCAAAATTTACTAAAAGACTCATGGTGTCAAGTATGACATTTGCCTCTTCAGTACTGTTTTTACCTACAACCTTATTGTGACATGTGAACCCTTCTTGGTGTCCAACATATTCCCAGTCTACCTATTCATGGCATATCTGGTCTGCATATTTCCTACATTCGCTTAGCACAGGCCATACACAGTCTCCAACTTTACAAGTACTGTTTCTTCTTTCTGTATGTAGATATTCTATGATGTTACTGGGATTTGCACCATGTACTGCAGCATTTGCATGGTCTCAGGTGCTCTAGTTGTTCTGAAAGAGGGTCTGGGTTAGGGTTGTGGGGACAGGGGGAAATATCTAAAGTAATTTTGCTGCTGCATTGATATGTGCTGACTGGATGTGCCCTGAGCTCTGCATGTAGATGAGTTTCTAGGTGTTGTGTTAAGATCATTGAGGTGAGCATCAAGGGGAGCAGAGTGTGACCTTGTTGCCAGGAAACATTGGCTGAAATGATGGCATAGAGGCAGAGTGTTTTGATGTTTGATGCCCGTTGGGAGGAATCATTTATTTTTATTTGACATTTATAAAGCACGCTTAGCCCAGAGGCATCAAGGTGCTATTAGTTAAGATGATGGTTACAGTGAAGTGTTGGTACATCGTACATGTTACTTGCTGCATGTTACAGATTGCATTTGCAGTCATAGGACAGGTACGTACTTGTTACTTGATAGTTGTTACAGAATATATTTACATTTACAGCATAGGTACAGGCAGGTATACAGGCGAAGTAGTAGTGACAATTTGATTTTAGTATATGTCCTTGAAGAATACATGCTGGGGCTATAACCAGTATGTCACCAATCGTCTAACGGTGTGTCATTGGTGTGAGTCTAAACTGAATAGTCTAGTTTTGAGACTTTTTCGGAATAACCACAAGGATGGATCATTTCTTAATTGTGGTGGTATGGAGTTCCATAGATTGGCTGCAACTACTGGGAAGCTGGACCCCCTTGCTTTTACTCTTAAATCTCGGGATGGTGATGCGGTTGGAGTAGGAGGAACGAGTAGGTCTGTTGGATTGGGTTCTGATTATTTGGTTGCTGAGATAAGTCAGATCCTTGTTGATCAGGCATTAATGGGTAAGGGTGGGAATTGTGAATTTGATCCGGTCGTGGACAGGTAACCAGTGTATGAGTCGTCTGGTGGAGGAGATGTGCTCATTCTTAGGTATATTCAGTGCTGCTCTGATCGCGTTGTTTTGCACTACTTCTGATGTTTCTCATGCTGGTGCCTGCGAATAGTGAGTTACAATAATCTATCCTAGAAAGGATCAGGGCTCTTGCTAGTGTGACACTTATCGGTTGAGAGAAAAGGTCTACTAGATCTAATAAGTTTGGAGGTATAGGCTGCAGATGAGAAAATGGCATTGACCCGTCTGATGAGGGAGAGAGATGATTCAATATAGACCACCAATGTTTATATTTCTTTGGCAACATGGATCTTATTGCCATCAATATTAAAGGATTCATATTGTTTTGGCAAGTTTTATTGCTTATTAGGATAAGCTCTGTTTTGTCATCGTTAAGGCATCATTCATTTTGTGCCATCCAGGCATGGATGGCGAGGTGTATTTTGTTGAGGTTATAGGTGTCAATGTCATGACATTCTGATATTGGGATTAGTATTTGCGTATCATCCGCATAATTAGTAAATGCGATACCCAAGTTATCTAGTTTGTCAAAAAGGAGCTTTGTGAATGCGTTGTACAGTGTTGGTGATATGCATGATCTGTGTGGAACACCACATGTGACGGGGTGGGGAGGCTGCTGCTGTGGTTGCAAAGACTAGCTTCAGCTGAGAAGTGGACCGCAGTTTCGAGGTGGTGGCATAAGAATTTGTGGTTGACCAGGTCAAAGGCGGCCAACAGGTCTAGTAGAAGGATACAAAGGTCTCCTCTGTCTTTGAATTAGTCCATCTGTATTTTTAGAACCAGTCAGACTATCTCTGTACCATGGACAGGTCTAAACCCAGACTGTCGTAGACCTTTTATTTTGCATTTTTAAAGCGCTCACACAGCCCGCGGGCATTGAGGCGCTGTTATGGGAATTATTTGTGTAATTGTTGTTTTTGTCTTATTTGCGTTATAACGCGCTTAAACACCCAGAGGTTTCTAAGCGTGGACCCGGGGATCGAACCTGAGTTGCTTTGTGTCGTCTTGCTTCCAAGGCACGCACGTTGCCGTTAAGCTATCCTCCAGGGACGTCCTAGTAATTTGTTGTTTTCTAAGAATTGTTGGACCTGCAGATAAGCTGCATGGTCGAGAATTTTTAGAAGGAATGGTACTGTCGTAATAGGTCGGAAATTAGTTGGGATGTTAGAGTCCAGGGTGTTTTTTTTTTTTTTTAACAAGGGTAGCACCCAAGCTTCTTTTAGATCATCAGGTATGGAACTGGAAGCAAATGAACTATTGATGACAGCCGTGATGAGGGGAGCTAGTTCCTGTGCGTATTCTTTTATTAGTGTGGCCGGACAGGTGTCGCCTTTACATCTAGATAGTGCAAGTACTTTGATGATATTAATAGTTTATTGTAGTCACTGGTCTAAATGCGAATTTATTCGACAGTGGATCTAAGGTTGCAGGTTTAGGTTGGTGGTCCAGGTCAAGATTGAGTTTGCATTTTTTTATTTCAATTTTATTTTGCAGGAGTATACTTTTTTCTGCTAGTGCATTGTGAACATTAGTGCACCATAGCTGGTCTTTGATAGAGTGGTCCGGGGCTTGGGCAGGTGATTCAAGCTCACAGAGGATGGCGAATAGTTCTCTGGGGCGTGATTGGGCGTTCTGGATTCCGGTGTTGTAAAGATTACTTTTGGCTTTAGTGATTGCTTCCTTTTAATTGTTGGCTTAAGCTGGAAAATGGCTTTATTTGAGGGAGTTGGCGACTCACGGCAGTTACATTTGGCGGATCTTTTAGTCGCGCAGTGTTTGTAATTCTGAGGTGAACCATGTGTTGATATGGGCTTTGGGTTTCATTTTCTTAGGTTGCAGGGGAGCGATCATGTCCATGGCTGTTTGCATAGTTTTATTATATAACTTGACTAGTGGGGATGGGTTGTCTTCCAAGTAGGTAGTATTTGTGAGTGGTGCTAGGAGGGTGAGCATGTTGTCATAATTGATGTTTTTAGAGCTTCTGGATGGTAGTGTAGGTAATTGTGAGGGTACTTTAGTACATTTGGTAGTTTTGGTGGTGGAGAATATTATAGTGTTATGGTCGGACCAAGGTGATGGGATATTTGATATGATATTCGTGGTACAGTTTATATCGGCAATCTAAGGATCAACCTTTTTCATGAGTGGGTGTACTGATACGATGGGAGAAGCCTTGGGCTTTCAAAGAGTCGTCGAGGAAGCCTTCAAAAGGGGTCAGAGGGATCGTTCCGGCCAAAATTAAAGTCACCTAGGGGGAAAACTTTGTATTGTGGTTTCATGTTGTAAGCTAGGAGAGAGGTGATTTTATCTTCGAATGTGGATAGTGCACCTGGGGGGTGTTTATACAATGTGTAAGGTGCAGGTACAGGAGTGGGTGAGTTCAATTTTTAAAGTGATCCCTTTGGCAGCGGTGATGGCTAGTTCTCCTGAGATTCGGATGTTAAAGGTATCTTTAGCTATAAGAGCCGCTCCACCTCCTTTGGATGTGGTTCTATCCTTCCTATATAATGTATATCCCTCGGGGATGGCTAATGACAAGGCGGGTCCTGAGGCTGAATGAAGCCACGTTTCCGTGATTGCCAGTAGGTCTAGGTCGTGGATAAGGTCTGCTATGTCTAGGGCATGGGCTCTGATAGATCTTGCATTGATAAGGGCTCCTTTTAAGTTTATTGCAGAGTTGATTCCCCCATGTTTTATGATGTGGGCGGTATGGGACGTTGTGTTTTGATTTTTATTTGTAGGGGAGTTAGGCAGTTGTCTAGGTACTGGGAATGAGTAAGTTGATCTTGTTGGAGGGGGAGTTCTGTTGATTTGCATAGGCCGCACCAAGGCTGGTAGCTCTAGAATCTGGTATTTAAGAGATGTTTGCTGGGTGGGTGGTCTACTGGGCAGTATAAGGGCAATCATATTCCTGTGAATATAGTGATGGGCCGATTGGGATGATAGTCTGAATTTTCTTATGCAACCAATTGTAGGTTGTGTAGGCTGGAATTCAATTAGGGCAGAAGGACCTAATGTCTCATTGGTGTGTACAGAGTTGGTGGTTTGGGAGGGGTGGTGTGGCGTAGGTGTAGGGAATGGGCTCATTGTGGGGAGGAAATGGGTAGCGCAAGGGAGGGGTTGGTGTTGTGCACAAAGTAATCGTGTGAGGCCGTTGTCTACAAAGGTGAACGACCCAGATGTGCAAGGCAGGTCTTTTGGACTGAATGAGGCCATAACTAGTATTGGTAGGATACTGGTTATGGGCATGATTGGTATGGCGCTAGGCATTATCGGTTTGAGTACCTCACGAGAGCAGTGAGTACAGCAAGTACAGTAATCTGCCTGGACAAGCAGTTAGGCAGGTGTGACGATATTGTCCATGTGGGCAAGGTAGTGCATTGGGTGAGGTATTCAATCTAGTCGGGCAGTGTGCAATATTTAATATGCAAGAGGGTGCAATAAACAAACACGTCATACAGTAAGTTCAATGAACGATAGGTACAACATTTGCAGTGAGCAGGTACTAGATATGATACGTAATGGACAGTGAGTATAACATTCACAGTCGGCAAGCAGGAAGTACAGGAGGTGTGGGGTTCAATGGACAATGGATGCAGTGATTCAGTGCCTTCGGTAGTCAGGCAGGTGCGATGTAAACAACACTCACAATTTTCACCATGTAAAATGGTTCTGTTTTCTATGCTTAATCGGGCATATAAGTCTAGCGGTATATTTATAAGTATAGACTAGATGTAAAAGTGAATACAATGCATGGTAGTATGTTAATGGGATTGAGGGATAAATCTAGGCAAAGTATAACGCACAGGCAATGCGAGATGAAACATATGATATACAAGCCATTGTTAGTGCGCAGGAGGATAGTATTGCTATAGTATACTTTATGTGCAGTAGATAAGTAACAAACCTTTAGTCAGGTCATTAAGTCAATCATGCGTGCTGCTATCAGCCCAGGAAGGTTAGCGAGGTGGTGTGCTGGCAAATGCCTCAGTTCACTCAAGATGAGTGTGTTGGCACATGTACTGTGTGGATTGGAAAGGCAGGCTGCAAGTTTTCTGAAGGAAATGGTACGAGTCTATAAATGCGATGGGTGGGTTTGAAGGGAGTCGGTTATAGGCATCAGCGGACCTCCGCATCTAGGACTGGTTAGGCTCAAAATGTGGTGAGTGAAAAGGGCGTAGTAGGTGGGCCAAGGCCCTTAGGCCCAGACAGGCCTGAGACTTTAGAAGGTGGCCTTGGGAAGTAGGCCGGCTCACGCCTTCCGGTCGGGGAAGGGCCAACAAAGACGGGCAATAGCCAATCAGGCAAACCAAACAGAGGCAGAGGTTGCTTAGCAACCAGTCAACAACAACACGGCGGCCATTTTCGACGGCTGCTCATGGCTGATTATGGTCGATCCGAAGTCGGGATTACACAAAGAGGATTAGGTATGGAGATGGATTCTTTCTTCAGGGCTGCATATGGGGTACAGCAGAGCGTTACCTTTGTGGTCAATTCGAGCGCACAGCTCTTTCTGATTTTGGACTATCCCCAGTGACTGTGTTGCGCTTCTCCAGAAGCCAACGCTGGTGCCGGTGAAGGTGGGGGATGGGCTCCAGGCCGCCCCATGGGATTGTAGATGAATGAAGGGGCACAGACAGGTCTGAGCCATTAGAAGGTTCAGCATCAATTGCCATGTGTGGGAGGCCTAGTTGGTATGCATCTTGTTTGTTGGAACATAGAATTTGAGCATTGGAGCAGTGAAGGTGAGAGGTGCAGACTTAGACTTGGTATAGCAAATATTAAAAAGGCATGACAGGCATATCCAAGCATTGTAAGTTATAGTACAATACACACATGCCAGACAAGCTAAAGGGGAATGGTGTACTCCCGGTGCTACTGCCACTGGCCACTGCAACCATCTCCCATTTCACTTTCTCACTTTGCAATTGCCAACCTCCCAAGCTCCCCCACCCCTCAGTCTCTCTGTCTCACTGCCACCACCCTCTCTCTCTCGACTGTCTCGCTCTTCGTATCTTTCTCCCTTTCAAAGCATTGTACCCTGTGTGCAACAAGAATCTGGAGTTTAGCAGATAAGAGGGAGCAATCTGGAGACTCCACACATTACCATAAATAGACATAAGTAACATAGTGTCCACATTTCCAAAAAGAGTGAACCATAAGAACACACTGTTTACATACACCTTGCAGTATTTACACAAAGCAAAACATCATATTAAAGACAACACTAGAATGAATCACAGTATAAGACATACATACTCATTGATAATTAATTTAAAGAGTGTTTACTAGACACATTTTAGTCACGTGAATGGTGTTTCAGTAAATCCTATTTTAAACGTATAACAAAAAAGAGAGGGAGAGCATTTTAAATCATATCCATAGATCATAGATAATGTGGTCTGGTAATCATGGTCAGTCGTGGGCAGGTGCATTTTAACACTTTCAGTAACAATGTATAAATAAACGTATTCATCTTGGACCCATCTTTAACTTTTTCCCACCCGTCCACTAGTTCAATCTTCAGACTCTCTAAACGTACTCACTGATATCATGGGGGCTTTAATCATATAACAGACATGACTGCTGCAGATTCTTTGGCAAATGTTTGGCTCAATTTGAGCTGTGATATCACACCTTTGAAAATGGTGCTGCTTCATCCATCTGCTGTGAAATAGAGATCATAAATTCATCTTTGAATGCATTGTAAGAATTGATGTCCAGTAGATATACAATTCCTAAATTTGTAATGTATTGAATAAATGTTTCACAGACCAGGACGCGCATTCAATTTAAGGACCACTGCATCCACAGCCAGCAGTTTACCATGTGGAACCATTTCCGCAGCTCTTGCTCTATAGCCCCAAACGCCCCAAGGACGTTTGCATTGTACAGCTTGTCACAAGATCCAGTCGACACACAACCCCATTGCAGGTAGGCATTGTAAAGTGGCATTATTTTCACATGTGAGGTCATCAGTGAGGTCATCAATGACATTTGTCATGTTATCTTTGATATCGTGGGTGTTAGTCTTAACAGTGCACGGTGGCGGTGCGAGTTATGGTTGCTTAGCGGACATAAAAGAAAGGGGCTAAAGATGTGATGGTGTCAGTGATGGCATCAATGACGTGTTGTGGCATTTCTGTGTTTGGGGTGGTAGTGGTAGCGGTAGCTGTGGAGAGTGTTGATGGGAAAAATGGGTGATTAGCCTACCATAACTCCCGAATTTCAGGGCTTTTTAGATTTTACTTGTAATCATAACATCCTTTTGTACAACATTTTTGTGCAGAATGGCATAGGCTATTAATAGGGCAACTTAACCATAACGTCCCTTTAACAAAGTTTTTTTTGTAGTGAATATATATATATTAACTAAAAGGTCAATTATACAGGAGGTCAATTAGGACAAAAGGTCAATTGTGATCAGCCAATTCAGGTAATACCAAGTGCTAGAGTGGCGGTAGAGGAAGTGAGGTGCAGAGGCAGATTAGAGGCGAGGGAAAAATGTTAGCTAGCAGGCAGTTCAGAGGTAGGTTAAGAGGATAACTGGGAAGTGAGAAGGTAGGCTTTTGGTTTGGTTTTGAACAAATCCATGTGGACTGTTTCTCAGATGTCGAAGTGACGAGAACTCCATGCAAGTGGATCAGCAAGAGAGAAGGAGCAACAAGGATAGTCGATAGAGGCGGCTACAAACAGTGGTGCCTTATTGAGGATAGATTTGTGAACCAGGAGAAGACATTTAAACCTGGCCCTGTTTTGCATCGTCAGCCATCCAGTCTGGTTACGGTATGAGGAAGTAGGTGGAAAGTGAGGGAGTTCAAAGAGAGACCTGGCAGCGAAGTTAATGATCTTGTTGAGAGGACAGAAAGCATAGTCCAAAGAGGATGCTGGCACGGTAGTCCAGCCTAGAGAAGACAAGAGTGGTTAAGAGGTGCTTGGTGGTGGTGAAAGGAAGGAGGTGCCTGATTTTCCTAATATTTAGGAGGTTGAGGTGAGCTGCTATTCCAGTTTTGTACATTAAAGTAGAGAAGGTGTGAGAAGGGTCAGATGACGCTGATGCTTCTAGCTGAAGGAGTGTGTCAAGGATTAACTGGATAGGCAGAGGAAGGATGAGAGAGTTTTGGCATGGAAGAAGAGCACCACCTCTGTTTTGATAAGAGTTAAACATCAGGGAGTGCTTTAATGGCAGAGAGACAGTTGGACATTTTGATAGAGAGATCAGAGGAGAGTTCAGTAAAAGGGAAGATGATTTGTTTGTTGTCTGCAAAGAGTGAGTTACCCAGAGCATTGCTTGCGGCTAAAAAACAAATCTTGAAATCAAGATAGTAAGCAATCACCGACGTGTGGTTAACTGGATTTCATATCTTTTAACTATGACTGCAAGGGAAAGTCATGTTTTCGATAACAGAACTCCAAAGTGAATGCTGGTCTATATTGTCTGCTTTCAATGACTTCTTTGGCGTAGGTACTTCAGTTTCTGCAGACATGTGATAGGTCTGCCTGAGTGCGTAGTGTTCTGTTTTCCCTGTTGTCCCAGCCTTGTGTGTCTGCTTAATAAGATGCATTGTCTGTCAGTCAGGTAGTAGAACTTATTTCGGCCTAAGCCATAAAAGGTACACTCATAAAACATCATACACATCCAAAAGTAAAATATACATGGCAGTTTTGTCGATGCTATAAACAAAATTTCGAGCAGCTTTCACCATATTAAAGCAGAAAATCTGAACTTCATGAAAAATCAAGATAAAAACCAGGTAACATCCGCCACATGAAAATAGCACTCGCAGTTCCATCATTTAAAAATTCAGAGCTACTAAGAACTTGCGGGTAAAACCAACATGTACCCAATTCATTAGAATAAGTACATAACAAAAATAGTAAACCTAAACAAATGTAGCCTTCCACAAGCAATAAAACCCATGCCCAATACAAACATAACTTCCCATAGTACCTCAATCATTGCTTGCCACCCTCTTGGAATTGCGGCCAAAAGCACCCCCTGTGCCCTCTGCAAGAGCAGTAAGAGCCCCAGCTCTTCTAGCCTGAGCCCTATGGATATATGAAGACGCTGCATAAATACCCGTGTTGGATGTGGACATACAAAGGGCTAAGGCGTAGACAAGATTTCTGCGTTCGATTTCAACAACGGCTTGAGAAAGTATGCACTGGTAGCATTACGAATATGGCATAAAAAAAAGAAAATGAGCTACGTGTCAGGAACCGCTGATTGCGTCCATTCTGGACATCATGGTCCCTGACCCATAGAGGACTGAATTCCGTGATCTTTCCAACATGGCCGTTGGTGCGGAACGCAGCTTGCCAGCCTTTGCGCGCTACTTTCAACTTCCTACAAAACAGTCACGTCCCCGCGGCTTTGCACGTCTCAACGCTACCGCTCAGTGTAGTCAGACGTGTGTCACTGGAGTTCGCTCGGGACTTCCTTCCGAGTCCTGTTTCCCGATTCCTTGAATTCACTTCCTTTTCTATTTTCCCTCCCTCGAACTTACCCTACCAAGCTTTCTTCCTGGATCTTCTCCTGTGCTCTGGTCATGGCGTTCCGTGCCTCCAAGTTCGGACATTGTTTCCTTCCTGGTTCCCGGTCCTGGATATCTGAACGCTACTTGGCGTAGGACTGCTATGCTCACGCTGGAATCCGAAGACCTGCACACGGGCCTGTACAAATCCCGGACCGTGCGAAAGAACACATCCAAGAAAGTCACAAGCAAGGAGAAACAGGTGAGAAGGGGAGAGACTTGTGACACTATGTTCTCCTTGTACAATTGGAATTTAGCACATAAGTCAGAATTACTGCTACGCTGCACCAGCATCCGATATTGCAACGGGAGAATTCAAAATCAAAATTTAATCTAAAGGGCATGAAGATACCTTAGAGACACAAAATCCAGATACTTTTCATAAGTAAAGTCCATCTTAATGGCCCAATGATCTATGGAGAGGTTAGACACAATGCATGCTATATTACCCCATTCCCTCAATACAGATCTGAATCTGTAGGCAAGCATGCCCTTAAACCGAAGGACTATTGGATGTGTATTATGCCAGAGCTCAGCCAACTCTAGCTCCTGCAATAAAGCGCATACATGAGTCCACCATTTCAACTCCCAGCCTCCGTGCGGTGACAACACATCTTCCATCGCCTCTCTACATTTGCCCAAAAAGGGCGATGCCCATAAACGGAGCCAGTACCCGATTGGAGCAATAGCGATTACATCATTTGTATTGAAACAGGGATTATAAAGTATTAGGCCTGACCCAGAGATTGCTATAATCTTTATGTGGTTCAATTGGGTTCCGTCTGTTTCTTAATATACTATTCTGAGAAAAAAAAGATAACCACCTCTGCTCTATTGAAAGCTCTTTCAGCACTGAGGACATGCAGGACAATTGGATACCCCTTCATATGCACCTCAGCAACCAATCTGACCTGCTTCTACCAATATCTGACACAAACCCACCCTCCCATTTACCATGAGAGAGCGCTTTTGATTACGTTTGGCAGGAGCCCATCTACTTTGTTCACAGGGACCTTGATATATATTTTTGTATCTGCGTTTAATAATACAATTGGTAGTTTCATAGTTTTAGAAAAACTTTATAATGAAAACTTAAAACATTGATTTTGTAGTAGCACTCTTTGCAACAGACCTCCAAGAGAGCTCAATTGGATAAGCAACATTAAGCAAAACTGGACGTTATGCCACCTGGCGCCATAATTTAATGCTTATAGGTGCCAAAATAGCTTTGGATTTCCTGTTTGTGACTGTTGTCCAATTTTTCTGTCTGTATGTTTGACAGTTCGGAGGATAGCTCAGTGGCAACACGCTCGCCTTGGAAGCAAGGCTTAGAAACCGCTGGGTTTAAGCGCCTTATAAAATAACCAATTACAATTGAATCACTGAGCTATTCACCTATTTCCCCTGCAGAGGGATTTTAGTATTTATGAAGTTTCTGAAAACAACTTGCAGATTCTCTGATAACTAAGTGCAGCATGCCGGCTTTATTTCATTTATATAGTTTTGTCTCTTGTGCCATCATGTTGAATTATTTCATTTATATAGTTTTGTCTCTTTTGTGCCATCATGTTGAAAGTGGGCAGTTTGTCTTATTGCCTCTTTCATACCATGTGTGATGTATTAAAAGAAGCACTTCTTCCACTTTGCTGGGCAGAGAAGTGTTCGGTTGTCTCAAATGAATGCCTTTTTGCTTCCCAAAGCTAGGTCCATGCTCAATAACTACCCTAATAATACGAAATAATATATTGAATGTTCTATACACCGGTTTGATAATGTAGCTCCTTACTCTGCTGGTAGGCTGCTCTGGATTCTTCACTGATATCACGACTCATGCTGGAGGTACTTTGTGTTCTCCAGGTTTTTACTACTGAACATGCACTGAACATGAGATCTAGGTGGTACATGAATCTTGTGTGACTTCCTAACTGTAGATTTCTAGCAGACGCCATGTGTATCTAGTGAGACTTCCTATTTGATCAGATGGTGATTCAGTGTTAACTGGAAATGAAAACTTTATTGATTACAATGTTGTCTGTGTGGTGAGGTACAGTTGGTCTTGCAAAGACAGTGTTAGTTGTGGGTCCTTGTATCCATGATGCATTCCACGTGCTCATTTTGTAATGCGTCCATGCTTATATGGGCATCCTTTCTCCATCTCTGCACCTTGATCAGTGGCTCTTTATTGTATGCATTGTCTTTGTTACACTTGCATGGATTTTACATGGGATTGCTATTGTAGTTCCAAATGTATTTCCTATTACTTTTTGCTTTTATGGGGTTCAACTTTCTAGCATACTGTTGGATTACTTTTAAGGGGGCATTACATTATGATTGGGTCTGCCACTGTGATGATATTTAGTGTATACTGTAGCACATACCACACTATCTTCTCTGCTCCTTTTCAACCTTGCGGAGGAATGCCTGTATATTAAGTTTTAGTGCGATTGGGTCACGGTTTCAAACTTTTGCAGACCTGCAGATGTGTTCAGAGTTGCCTTGAGTGAATGCACTTGGTGCTGTCTTAAGCCGTTTCCCTTGTTGGAGTTGCGTGTTGTGCTGTAGCTCTTGTTTTTCTTGTCTTGTGCTGTGTATGTATGGGTCTTGTATTTATTTTGTGCTTTCTTCACTGTTAACTTGGTTCGGCAGTTGGTGGTGGGTGTAGTAATTTGTGATAAGTTCTTGCACTTTTGCCTGTTGGTGGTTGCTGATGGGTATCTTAAGCTGTAACGTCAAGTGGAAGGTTGCCAGCACAGGGCCCTGGTGATGTGTTTTGTGTATTTTGGGGATGACTAATTTGTGGTCCCTGTCCAGGAGTGGCATAGCGCATATAGGCCTCCTCGAAGCTCATTGGTCTAAGGTTATTGCAGGGGCCCTTAATGGAGTAGATATTAAGCCACTCACGTTCCGGGAGGCATGCAGTAAATTTAAGTGCTTTTAGTGATCTCTTTTGAGAATGGGTCTGGTCACTCAAATACTGCCCCTGCATAAAGATTTAGGCTTCCCCTCTATTAATATCCTCTATCCCAGTCTTCCTACTTTCCCTCTGTAATTTCTAGCCATAGGACTTCGCAATGTCTGATCTGCTTGTAACAAATCTCACTCCAAACCTTGATCTTTTTCTTCGCTCCAATCTTCACTTCCTCTGCCTCACAGAAGCTTGCATATCCCATGACAACACTGCTAACTCTGTTTCGTTCCTTTATCCTCTTACTAACTCAAGAAAGGGGAAACTGGCATTCTTTCCCATTCCTGCTGGTCTCTTCCTCATTCTTTCCCTCCCTGCCTTTCTTTCATGAGAATATGTTTCTACTTTTTTCTTATTCTCTATCGCCTACCTGGCACTTTTTCTACATTCCTTGCTGACCTTGACACTCTTGGCTCTTCTACTCCCTTGCCCTTTACCATCTATTCTTCTTGGATTCTGTAATCTCCATCTTTCGACTATCCATGTTTCCCTCCCACTCCTTCCCCTTCTCAACTTCTTTCATCTGACTCAACTCTTCACTCCCTTTCTCATTCCTCTGATTCTTCTCTTGATTTAATATTTACTTACTTTTACTGCGACTCTTCGGCAGTGTCACACCCTATTTACTCCTCCAACCTCTTCTCCCTTTCTCCCTCACTCTTCCTTCCCCCTCTCCTTCCTCCTCTCGTTTCTATACCAGGATCTTTACTTTTTTAACCCTACCACTCTTCTTTTTCAACTCTTGTTAATATAGATAATTTCTCTTCATTCTCAGCTGATGCTAACTCTGTTCATCTTGACTCCATTCTTTGCCTTCCCTCCTGTCTCTCTGATCCTCTCTTCGTAAGGCTGATGTTGTGCGTTGAGAGTCGTGAAGATATAGGAGACCTCCGTCCCCAAGTGCCGCACAGGGAGAATCACTTATCACTCCCTGTGCAACCCTTGAGGCCACAGGTGGAGAAGATCCGAAGCCGGAACCGAAGTACTAGGAACCCCAAGGCAGCTGTGAAATAAGGCAATGATTATAAACCAAGCAGGCAGGGCACTACAAGTATTTAAAGAGAGAACAATCAGAGTCTTACCGGGGACTTGATGAAAAGGATGTTGAACCTGAAAGGGAGGATGGTTCCGGGACTCACGTAGGCAAGGGACCCACCCTAAGGGATAGGTTCGCCAGTCTCCACCTGGAGAGTGATGTATTGGAGAAAGGGTCCCAATTAGTCAGATGACAACCACCACTTGGGAAGTGCGACCAACTGTGCAGCGAGGCAATCTGGGAGATCCAAGAGAGGTCCGTTGAGCAAAAAAAAGGTCTGAAGCCAGGAAGAGCCGTCCGAATCAATGGAAGAACAAAGAGCAAGATCCAGAGGAAGTCCGTGATTCAGTCCGGGTTCAGAAGCCGTGATGACCAGAGGAGCCGATGTCGCCGTAGCCAAGCGTGATCCACAAGAAGTCCAAAAACAAGAGCGAGATTCAAGGAAGCCGGGTAAGTAACACGGGTAAGTCAGCCAGACAGAGTCTCCAAGGAAATCAGCTGTGAAGCGTGGTGTACAGGCACTGCACAGTTTAAATACCGTTTTACTTCCTGGTCATATGACGTTGAATGGAGTCACGTGACCGCGAACCTGGGGCACATGACCGTATAGACAAGTCACGTGACCGGGCCACAACGGTACGAGCGCGTGTGTTACCGCTCGAGCGGCTGCCTAGTCTCCATGGCAACTGCCAATGGAAAAACGGCCGTAAGCGCGACTGACAAGTGTATGGCGATTGTTTTGCCAGCGCGCGAGCCAAACTGGGTTGCCTGCGTGAGCCCCGGGAGACAGGTGAATGGGAGAGAGTGGTCATATGACTGGGTGACGGGACATGGCCGGAGGAACGACCCGAAGGCATGACAGAGCCCCCCCCCCAAAGGCCCACGACCCCGTGGGCACGAAGGATGCTCTCGATGAAACTGAGCAACCAGCCGGGGGGCCTGGACATCCGAGGCAGAGACCCAGGAACGCTCCTCCGGACCATAACCCAACCAATC
The DNA here is from genome assembly GCF_040938575.1 of Ambystoma mexicanum. Taxonomy (NCBI): domain Eukaryota; kingdom Metazoa; phylum Chordata; class Amphibia; order Caudata; family Ambystomatidae; genus Ambystoma; species Ambystoma mexicanum. The sequence continues at coordinate 705,896,433 of NC_090931.1, forward strand.
GACCAGGTACTGCAGGCGACCCCTAAAGAAACGGGACCCCAGAATGTCCGAGACCTCGAAAACATCAGGTACCTCCAGGGAAACAGGGGCAGGAGAGGGGCGAAGACGTGTTGAGGAGGGACAGGGCTTGAGGAGGGAGGTATGGAACACAGGATGAACCCGCCAAGAGGAAGGGAGAACCAGGCGATAGGCCACCGGATTGATGACCCGGGAAACAACATAAGGACCCACAAAACGGGGCAACAGTTTGCGACAGCCCTTCAAGTGGAGATGTCGGGAGGACAACCAAACCCGGGAACCAACTGGATACAAAGGGGCCAAAGTACGCCTAGCGTCCGAGGAGGCCTTCATGGAAGCCTGTGCCTCCTGCAGATGAACGAGGACCTGGGCATGGAGGGTCGTCATATCCCGAATGCAGGCTGCTGCGGCAGGGTTCTCGGAGGGTGAAATGTCGGGGACAGGGAGGAATCGGGGATGCTGACCATACATGGCATAGAAGGGAGAGAAACCAGTGGAAGAGTGTGTAGCGTTGTTATAGGCAAACTCAGCATAACGGATGTTCTGCAACCAGGTCGTTTGCTGCTGCAGCATCAAACAACGCAGATACTGTTCCATGGACTGATTTGTTCTTTCCGTCTGACCATCGGTTTCTGGGTGGTAAGCGGAGGAGAACCGTGCATCGATACCTAGCAGAGTGGTCAAGGCACGCCAGAAACGGGAAGTGAACTGAGAGCCACGATCGGACACCAGGACAGATGGAAGGCCGTATAGACAAAAAATGGAATCAAAGAAAAGCTTGGCCAAGGCAGGGGCAGAAGGGATACCATGACAAGGGACGAAACGGGCCATCTTGGTGAAGACATCGACCACTACCCACACGGTGTCATAACCTTGGATCCTGGGTAAATCGGTCACTAAGTCCATGCTCAGGGTGTGCCAGGGCTTTGGTGGCATGGGTAAGGGGCGCAAAAGTCACAATGGACGACCCCTACGATGTTTGCCCTGAGCACAAACTGAGCATGAGTCTACGTAACAGCCCACGTCACGTCTCATGGAAGGCCACCAACACCAGCGTTTTAAGAGGTCCAAGGTACGGGCCTGGCCTGGGTGACCATTGATCGGGGCGTCATGGGACCACGCCAGGGCTAGGTTTCTGGTGTCAGTGGTAGGGAGAACTAGGCGGTCCTGTACATACGGCAGACCGTTGTGAAAGGTGGGATCCCATTCCGACAATTGATCGGGGTGTTTTTTGACCCAAGAACGAATCTCCTCTAGTAGTGTTAGAGGAGGTGTACAAGTGCAAACAACATGCCCCCGGGGTAAGAGTGTGTCAGGAAACACTGGTAACGAAACCCCCCCAGGGGAGCGAGACAAAGCGTCGGCCTTGCTATGCTCAGAGCCAGAGCGATGTTTAATCTGAAAATCAAAAGCGGCGAAGAACAGGTGCCATCTGACCTGTCTACTGTTTACGCATTTCAGGGCTGCCAGGTCTTGCAAGTTTCTGTGGTCGGTGTATACCGTGACCTTATGTTTGGCCCCCAACAGGTGATGACGCCAGGTTCGAAAGGCGTCCATTACCGCCAGTAGCTCTTTTTCGGTTACGGTATAGTGGGTTTCTGCAGGGTTGAACTTGCGTGAATGAAAGGCTACAGGATGAAGCCGTCCTGTAGTGGGACAGGCTTGTGACAGGATTGCCCCCAATGCGAAGGAAGAGGCGTCAGCCTCAACAACGTACGGCTGGTCAGGGTCGGGGTGCTGGAGCACAGGGGCAGTGGTGAAGGCGTTCTTCAATGCGTCGAAGGCCTGCTGGTGTATCTCCTTCCACTTGAACGGAACAAGAGGACTGGTAAGGGATGTGAGAGGAGACACAAGAGAAGAGAACCCAGAGATAAAACGCCGATAAAAATTAGCGAAACCCAAGAAGGATTGCAAGGCTTTTAGGGTTTTTGGTGTTGGCCATTCGAGGACCGCCCGTACTTTGGTGTGATTCATGGCCAGACCACCAGGTGTGATGTTAAACCCTAAAAACTCCACGTTAGATACATGGAACAAGCATTTTTCGGGTTTCACAAACAACGAGTGGTTTCGCAGCCGGGACAACACTTCTCGTACATGTTGAATATGTTCTTTCAGAGTGTGAGAGAAAATGAGTATATCATCAAGATACACCACCACAAACATATCCAAGATGCCCGAGAAGATGTCATTCATGAAATGCTGAAAGGTGGCCGGGGCGTTGCATAGACCGAAGGGCATGACCGTATACTCATAAAGGCCATACCGCGTACAGAAGGCGGTCTTCCACTCGTCTCCCTTTCGGATGCGGACGAGGTTATAGGCCCCCCGCAAATCCAACTTGGTATATATGGAGGCATGGATTAACCGGTCTAGAAGAGGAGAGATGAGTGGAATAGGGTAACGGTTCTTAACAGTGACGGCATTGAGCCGACGATAATCAACACAGGGACGAAGGTCACCCTCTTTTTTGGGCACGAAGAATATGGGGCTAGCTGCAGATGATTTAGACGGTCGTATGTGACCCAGGCGCAGCGCTTTATCGATGTACTCTTTAAGAGTCAGATCCTCCGACAGGGACAAAGAATAGATGCGGCCCGAGGGTACCACAGCCCCGGGAACCAAGTCAATCGGGCAATCATATGGGCGGTGAGGAGGGAGTACTTCGGAGGAGCCCTGATCGAATAGCTTGCTGTAATCCCGATAAACCACAGGAATGTGATTGGTGACTAAACCCACTATGTGTGAGGCAGGGGGAATTTCGTCGCCCAGTATTGATAGTTGGGCAACCGCACCAAGAGCTAATGCTGGGGTGTCTGTCTCTCTGTCCACAGGTAAGCAGAAGTTCTGACAGAGCTCGGATTCGAAATGAATGTGTCCCGTTCCCCAATCGATATGCGGGTTGTGTTCCCGTAACCACGGTATTCCTACAATGATGCCAAACTGGGGCATGGATATTAAATCAAAGTGGAGGGTTTCTTTATGGACTGATTGGATGGTCAGGACGAGGGGAGCTGTCTGTTGCTTAATGGGACCAGAAACAAGCTCTGTCCCGTCGACTGCTTGAACCGGTTCGGGTCGGGGTTTGTTGATCAAAGGTAGGTTCAGTGTTTGGGCTAGAGTGATGTCAATATAGTTCCCGGAGGCCCCGGAATCAATAGTGATCTGTACGGGATGAATGATACCAGGGGCAGGCTGTATGGTGGCTTCTACTTGAATAGGCCTGATTCGACCAAACGATGGAGTGTGATTCGGGGAAGGGCATGGAGAACTCGATCCTACCCCCGTATCTAGGATCGAGCTGGACGAAAATCCGGTTTCTTGGATTTGGGTTTCCGAGGACACTCCTTCACTAAATGCCCCCCCAAGCCGCAGTAAAAGCAGGCGTTCTCAGCCCTTCTGCGCTCCCTCTCCCTTGAGGTGATGGGACTCCTAACACCCCCTATTTGCATAGGCTCGCTGGTGGACTCAGAGTAAGACGATGAGACGGCAGAGCTGGCAGACTGGGAAAACCCGGCCTCAGCCCTGCGTTCAGAGCGCCGTGCGTCCACTTGGAGAGCCAAATCCACCAGAGCCGGGAACTGAACTGGTAGGGATGGTACCATAGCCAAAGCGTCTTTCATAGGGTTGCTTAGCCCTCTATAGAAAACAACCAATTTTTTGCTTTCGGGCCATGAGGTCTCAGCTGCCAGTTGATTGAATCGTGTAATGTACTCAATGAGGGAGCCCTTACCCTGGGACAGGTCCAGCAATTCTAGATCATGGGATTGCGCTTTATATCTGGTGTCAAACACTCTGGACATTTCTGATACTAACTGGTCAAAATCATAGAGGGCAGGATGATCGGTTTCTAACAGTGGGTTTGCCCAAGCAGCAGCCGTGCCGGCTAGGTGAGATAGAGTGAATGCCGCCTTGGTGGTGGGGTCAGGAAAAGCAAGGGGTCGACACAAAAAGTGCAACTTGCACTGATTAAGGAAAGTCCTAAACTTCCTCGGGTCCCCATGGAACTTTTCTGGGGCAGCCAAAGGAAAGGGAGAGGGCAGGACCACCGGAACAGGAGCCGGGGGAGTCGGGAGTGGGTGTGCAAGGGGTACATATGCTGGAGTGGCGTCACCAAGCTCCGGATCTGCGGGTAAGGGATGCTGGGCACTCTGTAACAGGTCGAGACGCTGATGGACCGCTGCATTAGCAGCCACCATATCGGCCCGTAGTACCGTAAGTGCTTGGATGACAGCGGCCAGGGGGTCTTCAGCGGCACCCTCCATATCTTACACGACAGGCTTCACAGTCTGTTGTGCGTTGAGAGTCGTGAAGATATAGGAGACCTCCGTCCCCAAGTGCCGCACAGGGAGAATCACTTATCACTCCCTGTGCAACCCTTGAGGCCACAGGTGGAGAAGATCCGAAGCCGGAACCGAAGTACTAGGAACCCCAAGGCAGCTGTGAAAGAAGGCAATGATTATAAACCAAGCAGGCAGGGCACTACAAGTATTTAAAGAGAGAACAATCAGAGTCTTACCGGGGACTTGATGAAAAGGATGTTGAACCTGAAAGGGAGGATGGTTCCGGGACTCACGTAGGCAAGGGACCCACCCTAAGGGATAGGTTCGCCAGTCTCCACCTGGAGAGTGATGTATTGGAGAAAGGGTCCCAATTAGTCAGATGACAACCACCACTTGGGAAGTGCGACCAACTGTGCAGCGAGGCAATCTGGGAGATCCAAGAGAGGTCCGTTGAGCAAAAAAAAGGTCTGAAGCCAGGAAGAGCCGTCCGAATCAATGGAAGAACAAAGAGCAAGATCCAGAGGAAGTACGTGATTCAGTCCGGGTTCAGAAGCCGTGATGACCAGAGGAGCCGATGTCGCCGTAGCCAAGCGTGATCCACAAGAAGTCCAAAAACAAGAGCGAGATTCAAGGAAGCCGGGTAAGTAACACGGGTAAGTCAGCCAGACAGAGTCTCCAAGGAAATCAGCTGTGAAGCGTGGTGTACAGGCACTGCACAGTTTAAATACCGTTTTACTTCCTGGTCATATGACGTTGAATGGAGTCACGTGACCGCGAACCTGGGGCACATGACCGTATAGACAAGTCACGTGACCGGGCCACAACGGTACGAGCGCGTGTGTTACCGCTCGAGCGGCTGCCTAGTCTCCATGGCAACTGCCAATGGAGAAACGGCCAAAAGCGCGACTGACAAGTGTATGGCGATTGTTTTGCCAGCGCGCGAGCCAAACTGGGTTGCCTGCGTGAGCCCCGGGAGACAGGTGAATGGGAGAGAGTGGTCATATGACTGGGTGACGGGACATGGCCGGAGGAACGACCCGAAGGCATGACAGCTGAGCCCCGTTGAAAGAGGTCCAATGCGCTGAATGCCCTTCAGACTGTCTACTTTCCACTCCTCTTATAAGTCCTTACTTTTGGTTAAAAAGCACTATGTCTCTTTTAGTCTTTCTCTCTCACTGTTGCCGATTTCAACTGCTGAGCACTATTGTCTCCCCCGACCCCTCTCTTAATTCTCCCTCTCCACTTCTGATGTTATTTACTTTTTCACCTCAAAGGTCTGTAACTCCTGCTCTTCTGTTGCCTCCCCTTCTCTTTATCCTTCCTCTACCCTTCCCTCTTCCTTGCTAAATCACCCCTCTTCTTGCTTTCCCCGCCTCTCGTCCTCCACTCCATCATATCTAAATTCCTAGCTTGGGCTCAACAAACTGCTTCCCCTTTTGATCCTATTTCTTCTGCCCTGATTCCTTCAGTCTATCTGCTTCTCATTCCTTTCCTCACATCCTTACTTAACCTTTCCCTTGTTTCACCCATCTTCCCCTCCTCTTTTAAGCCTGCCGTCATCATCCCTATTCTTAAAAATCCCTCATTAGATTACTCTCTTCCGTCTAGTCTCTCTTGCCCTTGTTATCTAAACTTCTTGAACAGATTGTATACTCAAATGTCTTTTGCACTTTCACTCTTCTCCCCCTCTCCTGTGCTGGTCAAGTTTCTTCTTCTTGACCCCTTTATGGTGTGCCTCAGGATTCTGTCTTTGGTCCCCTCCTTTTCTCCGTCTTCACCATTCCTGTCTCAGCCCTCATCACCTCCTTTAATCTCTTCTGTCATTTCTATGCTGATGACTCACATTTCCTTTTTCTTCTTTCACTCCATCCCTTAATACCATGGTATTGTCTCGTCTTAGTAGTTAAGGCCTGAATGGCTTCTCAGTTTCTCCATCTCAACCCTTCTAAAACGGAGGTTGTTTACTTACCCAATTCCTCTCTCCCCCCCACCCCCCAACATCCTCTGGTCTCTGCTTTGCCCACTGTCCTTTCTTCTCTTCAGCTCATAATCTTGGGGTCATCTTGACCCCTCTTTCTTCCTCTCTTTATATCCCCAATTAGGCACGCATCTCTACAATCTTTGTCATGCTCACCCTTTGCTATCTTTCTGCGCTACTAAACTCCTGATCTACTCTTATCTCCTTTCAGATCAACCTTTCCTGTCTTCCTGCTTGGCCTTCCTTCCTCTTATTTGACCCCTATACATTCAGTCTTTAACTCTGCTATTTGTCTACTCTTTCAACTCACCCTCTTTTCTTTCAGCCTCTTTACTCTCTTTCAACCTTTACCCTCCCTTCCTATACTTCATGCTCAGGTCTGTCTTGATCTTGCCCCTTATCTTTGTTACCTAGTATCCTACACTCACACTAGCTTTCTTCCTCTGTCCCTAAACACCTTTGTACTTCCTGTCACTCGTTCCTTCTCAATCCTTGTTCCTGAGCACTGGAATGCTCTACAGTTACACAATCGCTCTTCTCCATCCCTTGATATCTTTTGTACTTGTTTAAAAGATCATCTTCTCCTTTGCCTTTCTCAATCCTAACCTCTGTTGTCATTTCCCATTTGTCATTTTGTATTATCTTTGTACTGTTGTAAATTGAGTTCTGTTGAAGCGCTTTGGCAAAAGCAATCTATAAATCCAAGAAAATACAAATACAATATTACAGATACTTCTGCTTCTTTAATAGGTTAGGATATAGAACAACTTTTGGTCAAAGATTGTTCAAGACCATCTGTTAGAAGTTCTGATATTACAGTATGATTGCAAGCTTCATGGTTACGTTTTTGCAAAAGCTGCTTTTACAAACTTGTCTTCTCTTATATGTGTGCGTCTCCCCCCAATGCATTGTCGGCAGGGATGTGGGAAATGTGAAAGGAATTTGGTCAATTGATTGGTGCACATCATCTAGATCTTTCAGCTATATCTCCAGAAAACATTTGTCTTTTTGGGAAGCATGTTTGGAGGTGGACTTGCCCCCAAAGGTAAGAAGTGTGTTCCTTCAATTCCAGTTGTGGTTACCTGAGACTGGTGCTCCTGACTTGCAAAAAGAATACTCACATCCATTTTGACCTTGAATGTGTTTATGATGCCCTGCCCCAGGAGTGAGGCTCACTTTTACTTTGTTGTCCACTTTCCTGCAATGTGTATATCAAGTGGCTTCAACCGGAGCTCTGAGTAGGGTGTGGGGGGGCGGGCGGGGTTTGCATTATCAACAAGGTCTCAGAGCTAATTCACCATTCAGGTACTGCTCCCTCCATACTGGCAGTTATTCAGTTCCAAGAGTGCGAGATGGGACAAATATTTCTGTCCCAATGGTGAGCTTATAGTCAAGTGCTCATCATGAAGGCTCCTTGAGTTTGTTAGAGGATGGGCATACCATTAGGTATGCCTTGCGACCTCTCCTAGGCTTTCCTTCACATAATTGGCATGCACAAAAAGCTCATCTATGACTATGGTAGTTAATTTTGGTTGCTTATGAGCATAGGATGTACACTCAATTTATTAGGGTTGGTTACACAGCGTTGAATTTTAGGGCCAATTTTCAATGGTAAACACAGACATTTTGCATTGAGGTTAATTGTATACATCATATAGCTTGTAGGTGTATGATGCATTATTGCGGGGATTATTTTTGTTTGCTTGTTTAAATGTGATGACAACTGTGACATTGCTAGAAGGGAAGACACTAAAGCACTCCTGTCTAGGTAAGTATTTTCTTTCCCTCGTTTGAACAATTTACAAATATGCACTCTGTTTTAAAAAGCTGTAACCTTCAAGCAGTTGTTCAGACTATTTATAGTACACTTGTTTTATAGATGTGTTTTACCTGAATAAACATATATAATTTGTGTTTTTTGGTTTTTACAATTTAAAACTTACACAATCATTTAATAAACACAAAACATTTTTAGAAAGAAAATAAACTCCAACCATGAAATAATCATAAAATTCTAGCAATAATGACTAAATTCATACATTTCAATAAAAAAAGAAAATGAATATACAAACACGCAAACGAATCAAGCAAACTAATCAATGGAGATTACCCCTGCTATCTGCGCAGGGAGTATTCATTCTATTAAAGTCTGGGAGGCGAGCATTATGCTTCAACTTCTTTAATTAACACTTCAGCAGTTTCAACAAACTCAAAAACTTATAACAAAACACTGAAAAACGTCTGAAGAGACTTTTCTGCTTTTTGAACTACAATCCCCATACTCTCTGTAGTCCATCTCCTTCCATGCTCAGCTATGACCACTTCCTGTCCGAGCTCCTCCTCTCTTACTCGCTCTGAAAGTCTTACTGAGAACTCCACACTAAGTCCTGCAACTGGCAACGACTTGAACCACTCCAAACGAATGTCGAACTTCCTCGACTCTGGTGACTATCTCCTCTAGTCTCCTACTTCAATTGTTCTTCTGCTCCTCTCATAGGAATGAGGAAATCAGAGAATCAGGGTGGTGTCCATGTATTGACGAGCACATTATAATATTAACACATACAGAAATCCAATATCCTGCTCAATACATAAATTGGGTGGGAATTTAATGCTTGCCTGCTAGTCTTCAATAGAATACTCCCCGGCGCAGATAGCAGGGGTAATCTACATTCTATGACAAAACTGGAGGCGAGCATTATGCTTGTTCAAAGCTTCCCAACACTGACTGCTAAACTCTCGGTCGGCTTAAAATAAAACTCCTTAATTGTTCGATCCTTAGACCAATCAGCATTAAGCATAATATCTCTAAGTGACACTCCTGTCTTAAAAGCCTTAGATGCCATACCTCCGCGCACTGAATGCGCTCCATACTTCCCCACATCTATACCTGCTGCCTGCATGACCTCTTTAACCCATCTGGTGATAGTCGCTGTAGATACGCCTTTGTAGGGCTTCCTTCGCGCAATAAGCAATTGCTTAACATTTGCTGCTCTATGTTCTGCCGTCCTGTATCCGTATTCCTTCATGCAACTTGCTACGCACCACTTAGGTCTACTTGGGAAATATGGGTAGTGAAATGAGGATGTCCCCGTCTTAGTTCTTCCCACTATCGAGAATGTTACTCCCTCTGGCCCGAATGACCCATGTATCTCTAGGGCCCTTATGTCTGACACACGCTTGCAAGAGACTAAGCACAACAGCATCGCTAACTTTCCTGATAATTGTTTCCGTGACAGATATCTGTTCCCTGGCCAGCTCTCCAATAGCTTAAGCAGTGTCAGCACGTCCCAGACCGTCTTGTATCGAGGCTCTGGTGGTACTGCAAATTTAGCTCCTTTAGCCAGCCTAACTACTGCTGGGTGCTCTCCCGCTGGTACGCCCTCGATAGAGAAATGTCCTGCGGATATGGCTGACCTGTACACTCCTATGGTGCGGAATGCTTTCCCACCTTGCAATAATTGAGCCAAAAAGTTCAAAATCATCACTACAGGCGCAGAAATGGGATGAACACCTCTCCCTCTGCACCAGTTTGTCCACTTGGCCCAAGCCGCATCGTAGCTCCTTGTAGAAGGTGCCCAGGATTCCGCGATGAGCTGTGCAGCTTGCACCAAAATGCCTGGCAGCGCCCAGCGTCTCCTGATATCCTGCACGCGATAAGCGGGAGTGTCCCCCTCACTCTCAGAGGGTAAAACAACCCAGCTGGGTCCGTGAGCAGGTCTTCTCCTTCCGGAAGAAGCCTCGGGTAATCCACTGCTAGTTCCATAAGTGTCGGGAACCACACTTGTGACTTCCAGCATGGCGCTACCAAAAGCAGCTCCGCTGTCTCCCTCCGACACTTCGCTAGAACTCTGCTCAGCATCATGAATGGGGGAAACGCGTAGAGTGGACCTCTGCTCCATTCTTGCAAGAATGCATCTGTCCCTTGAGCTCCCGGGTCCAACCTCCAGCTGAAGTAATCCGCTGTCTGGGCGTTCAACCGGGAGGCGAACAGGTCTATGTGTACCGGCCTCCATCTCTTGGTCATCCTCCGAAACACTGCTGGATCCAGCCTCCAGTCGCTGGAATCCGTGAGGTAGCGAGAGTTCCAGTCCGCTATTATGTTCTGCGTCCCAGGGAGGTACTCCGCTGTGACTGAAGTCTCTGACTGTAGGCAGAGATGCCAAATGTCTTTCGCTAGCTATGCTAGCATTCTGGACCTGGTACCGCCTAGGTGATTTATATAGCTCACTGCCGATATGTTGTCCATCTTTAAGAGGACGCATGATCTCATTCTCCCCTTCATGAAGGCTCTGATTGCGAAGGATCCTGCTAGTAGTTCCAGGCAATTTATGTGCAACTGGAGCTCCTCCTCGCTCCATTTTCCCCCTGTCTGCAGGTCTCCACACCCAGTGCCCCAGCCCGAGCGACTGGCATCAGATTCTATAATCAGGTCTGGCCTGTCTCCGAAAATGGCACGTCCATTCCAGGCGTCCATATTCTTCAACCACCATTCTAGCTCCGTCTTGGATTCCTGATCCAACGGCACTAACTGATGGTATCTCCGGCCTTGCTGCAGATGCTTTATTTTCAACCTCTGCAGCGGACGATAATGCAATGGCCCCGGAAATATGGCTTGGATAGAGGCCACAAGCAGCCCTACGATCCTTGCTAGCGTCCGGAGGGATACTACCTCTCGTTGGAGGCACCCTCTCAATTCCCTCTTGATATCGCAAATCTTCTGGGCTGGAAGCTCGAGCGTCGCTTTCCTGGTGTCTAGGATGAAGCCCAGGAAGTGCAGTCTTTGCGCTGGCTCGGTGTCCGATTTCTCCATATTCACTAGAAATCCTAGAGACACCAGCAGGTCCTGGACCCATCTTGTCTGGTACCTGAGGGACTCCCGATCCTCGCCAAGGAGCAGCAGGTCGTCTAGATAAATGATCAATCTTATCCCTTTCTCTCTTATCGCTGCTGCTACTGGCTTCATCACCTTGGTAAAAGCCCAAGATGCTGAGGCAAGCCAGAAGGGCATGGTCCTAAATTGCCAAAATTGTCCTTTCCAGCGAAAAGCTAGGAAAGCCCTGAATTCTTCCGCTACTGGGATCGTCAAGTAGGCATCCTTCAGATCCAACTTCGTCAGCCAATCCTTTCCTCTGAGCGAGTCCCGGAGCCGATGGATGCCTTCCATCTTGAAATGCTGGTATATTATCCAACCATTCAGCTCCTTTAAGTTTATAACTGGTCACACTCTTTTCTGTGCACCAGGCACATATTGCTTATGAATACAGGGGCTCCCCGGCACCTTTCTATGGCGTTCTTCGCCGCTAGAAGACCTAGTTCCTGATCTGGAAGTTTCTGTTCTTTGCGCTCTAGCTGCTGCTGGTGGGGCCTGTGCCCCTGTACGGGCAGCTGTACGAACTCTAGGCGCATACCCACGACTGTCTGCAACACCCAGGCGTCGCTGGAAAGCTCGCGCCAATTTCTCAAGAACATGCAAGTTCTCCCCCCCACTGGGGGATAATGCGCTGCTCTCACCTTGCGTGAATCCTTGTCCCCGGCCTGATCCTCTTCCTCTACGGCCTCTTGGGAAGCGTCCTCTGGACGGGAAGAAGGAGTCTTGCTGCCTGTTCTCCCAGTATTGCGCTCTGGGGTTCTGGGACCTCCTTCCACCTCGGTTGCGACAAGCCAAACGGCCCTTTAACGACTGGTCCCTCCAAAAACTCGACTGGGAAAGATCTTCCGAATAGAAGCCTGTGCCTTCTCCAAGGATGTGTAGGTGCCCACAAAGCGACCCATCTCTTTGCCGAAAGTCTCTCCCAAGAGGAGTACCTGGGCGGCCTCACCAGCCTCGTATGATGCTAAATCACTAAGTTTCTCGTCTATTTTCAGCAATAGGCCTCTCCGGCGTTCCGAAGCAATGGCGCAGTTCGCATTCCCTAGCAGGCATACTGCTCTCTGCCCAGCCCGCTAGGGCGTCGGGGTCTACTTCTTCCCCCATATCTCTGGCTCTCTCCGCCAGATCCATAATCTTTGGGAGCGGCCCGGCCAGATCGAGCACTTTCTCCTGACAAATCCTCCAAGATCTATCAATACCCTTACAGGGATCTTTGTTTGTCTTCGAGACGAAGGTTAGCATTTTGGGGTCTAATTCCGGGGTTTCTGCCACTTTCCCTGGCAGGTCTGGCCTCGGGCATTCCGCTCGAAGTCTCTGGCAGACCTCCTTGTCCAGTGCTTTCCTTAACCTTTTGGTCATATACTGAGCCACTCTCGGCGAGGGCAGCCAGTCAGAGGATCACAGATTCCAGATGCTGTCGGATCAAACATACCTTCCTCCTCTTCTTTGAGGTGTTTCTCTTTGCCGAGTCTCTTCCCTCCGCTAGGTATGCTTTCCTCCTCTTCTCTCAATTCCTCTTCCTCTTGCGAGAGGGCCTCTCCGTCCTCCACCTCTCCTTCTGAGCCTGGGTTATCTTCTCCTTCATATTCTTCCCCTGGAGTGGGGGTCGTGAGGTCTGGCACTGTCTGGCGCCGCAAATATGCCTCTCGGAGCTTTGCAAAGGTGTCGACGACCTCCGGGGCCTTTTCTTTCACCCCTTTCAAAGGGCCCTGTGGGTCAAGAGGAACTTTCCTCTTTCGGGCCTTGGTACTCCCCAATTACCCTGTCTCTGAGGGTTCTGCGGGTGTGCGATCAGTCCGTCTGGTGCTTTCCGTAGGCTGCTGTAGCATAGCCTGCAAGGACTCCAGCCTGTCTTGCAGGGGCCTAACACCTAGCGCCACTGCATCTATCAGTGAGTTGCCTAGCACCTCTTTGAAGCTGGCAGCCAGATCTGAAGGCTGCTCTTCTTCGCTCCACTCAAATTCTGACATCCTGAGCGAATGCTGAGTGCCTCAAATACCTGTACAGGTGTCTTGGCACGGCCCTTTCACTGTAGATGTTCCTGATGGAACTGAGGAAGCGTCGCTCCTCTGCTTATTCCTTTACACTAATTATCTTTATTGAAAATAACTCCTTTTTATTTATTTATTTATTTAGAAGTGGCTGCACCGGACTCTGTTCTCAAGGGTGCCTGGTAAAGGCGTGTCTGCGTTGGGCCCTCTGATCTGGGCACCGTGTAATAGGGAACAGGGATTTTTCTCCTGTTTCCGGCGGATTGATGCACTTCGTGTGCTGCTGTCTCTGAGCGGGCGTGAGGCACCGCGTGCTCTGCTGCTGCAATATCGGGTGGAGGCGCCCAAAATCGCTACATTCATAGCTTGTAAAATCACCGCCGGGCCCGGCTTCGTACTATTCTTCTCTCCGATCCGCATCGCAGTGAAAACATGCGACGCGGAAGTCGAGATGAAGGCCCCTCCTACACAAAGGAGGGGGCCGGGACTCCCGCTACTTGTGCTAGAGGCAGGCTCCGTCCCCGCGAGGGAAGGGGCTGCCCGCGCTGTGCGCTCAATCCCACTGGCTCCTCCGAACCTCCGGAGGGGCTGGCGGCTCCTTGACGGTGCGACTTCACGAGCCGCTGTAGCCTCCCACGGTGTCGGCCCGCCCCCCTAGGGTGCCGGTCATATGGCACGGGGAGGCCGCGTCGTGAGAGGTCCTCGCCAACTGGCGACTGTAAAGTAAAACGAAAATGAAACGCACCGTGACATTAAACGAACGCGGTGTCCTAGTGCCGCTTTGACATTCTACGCACTGCGTTCTAAAGAAAACGTCTGTCTATATGTATAATGCTTATCCTGAGCTACACATTTGAGCTTACAACACTCTACCCTACGCAATGCTGCCCTTAGAACCACATTACAAGGGAGATGTATGAACAGTACTTATCTGCTTGAAGAGCAGTAAAAGAAGAGGAGCAGCTCAGGGACAGGAAGTGGACTACAGAGACTATGGGGATTGTAGTTCAAAGAGCAGAAAAGTCTGTTCAGAGGTTTTTCAGTGTTTTGTTATAAGTTTTTGAGTTTGTTGAAACTGCTGAAGAGTGGTAATTAAAGAAGTTGAAGCATAATGATCGCCTCCAGTCTTGTCATAGAATCACACTTCCTACTACTGCACCCTCTTCCAACATTTCAAAAACTTCAACGAGGAACCCGTTTAGGCTGGCAATAGTTGGACACTTTTCCACCACATAAGTCGAACCCAAAACTGTTCCCCCAATCCACTTATTCCTACTGGTGTTACAGGGTTAAAAAGGAGGGAAAGACATAATTGAATGAATGTTTCAGAGTTTCCGGCATTGAAACACAACCACACAATCTACAATGCAGGAGTTGCTCTAGAGCAGAAGACCAGCTGCCAATATGTTCTAAATTTGGTAGTTGGTTCAAGTAAAAGCACAAATATAATTGATGCGCCTTATTGCAAGGAAAGAGGTAGACATTTCGGTATGTCCTCTCGTTTCCTTTGAAATTTGGCGTACTCCTTACAAGTTAGATGAGTCGAAACAGTCACATTTTATCGGCCCAGTCCTTAGTAAATGATGTACACTTTGTTCTTGCAGGTCTGATAACTAGTTTCTCCTCTGTAGATTGAATGGCATACAAGAGCCTGGTCATATTAACTTTGAAGACACTTGGGGAATCCATAGATTGAACTGTTAAAATGTCCTTTAAATCAATATAGAAGGAACTTATTTACTTGAGGACAAAGCATATTAGTATAACTTTCTCCAATAGACCCAGTATTCTCGACTGGCGCCTTGACACACTTGTGCATATGTGCGTTATGCGTTATAAAGGCCATATCATATCATAGCATATTGCAAGGAAGTCATCCCCAGCTCCTGTCTAAGAATAACATTTGGAATTGACTTAGACATACCCAGGGTTTCCTTCAATATAGCTCCCTGCATGGAGTTCAGGTGGAGGCCCAAGTCCCTTGTAGTCGTATCTAGACCATCCAAAATGATTGGTTTTACTGTTGCTAGATAGAACCTTCGTAAAGGAAGAAGTGAAAATGTACACAATTGATTATGAATATTTTTTAATTGGGCTATCAGAGGCCTGGACTCGATTTTCAATGAGGCCTTCCAATCAGATTTAGGGCCACTGGTAGTAAGGTTATTTCCAAATATCTTATAGAGGACAACTGTTGCAGCCTTTGATAACCCACTTTCCAATGCGAAACAAAAATATTATTGATGAGAAAGGACTGGAACACACGTTTCAGCATTTTTTGGAAAACTCCTCTCGAACTATGCAACTAAATATTGGAGAGTACTATGAATGATTGAACATTTTATGTAGTATAGAAAACTACTATTCTATGAGCTATGTCATTGAGGATTATCAAAATAATTGATTCTATTGTGTTTTGTGGCACTGAATCCTGTTAAGGAAGCACGTTTACCTTATTGTTAGAGATCTCAATGCCAGGAATTCAGAGTGTGGCCAAAGACCAACTGTGTCCAATTCAACATCAGAATTGTGGATGAGAGGATGCTGGCTTGCCTTTGGCAATCATTGTGTGTGCCATTAGCACATCCTATTCAGCATGCCAGTCCCCCTTGGACCATGTGCAGGTGCCTGTGGGCCAAATGAGAGCTGAGGGTTATGGCAAGCAGCTGCAAGCTCGATATAGTGGGTTCAAATGGGGGGACTCATGATTTCGAAGTAGGTTACTCAGGCAACTCAATTTTTGTGACGATAAACTGGTGCAATTTAAAAAGCTTACTTTCTTGTCTTAATTAGTTGCGTGCATGAAAGATGTTCAAACACTTATGTAGGGCTGCAAGTATTCCTAATGCAAAATCCATCTTCCATTTTAATGACACATCATTTTAGATGGGAGTGCAAAATCACTGTTAATACCAGGTATGTTCTTAGCACACTTTAATCAAATACAATAGTAAGGAAATATTCAATTTACATTGCCGATCTAAATTATTGGACTGCTGCTGCTCAATTTCTAATAAACCTCAAAGTTGTTTTAAATAAAATGTCTTCCTTTTAAGAAAAGGGAGTTTACGAGCAACCCTCTAATCTCCACCATCGGATGACTTTACAAGTTTAGTCGGTATAATATGTTCATTCCTATCCGTAGTCTGCTGTTGCCCACCACCTTCTTTGGGATGATTGTGAGATCACATTTTCTAAGACATCTGGCCTGGCTAATAGAAGGGAATTTGTGGTGAAGTCTGTGCTCTTGCACACTGCTTCCTGTAATGATTGATCACTCACTGAATTATATTGTGCCATAAATCTGATACTTCCACTTCACTACAGAGCAATGTTTTGACAATGTTGTGTGATTGACAGATTTCCTTGCCTTTGACTTATATTAGTACCCAAAGTAGTATCTATACTAACATTCTGCGCTCACTGCCAATGGAAATATGCAACAAGTTATAGGGTTGACATGTAAAACGCCTTGCGGTTTGTTTTATTGAAGCAATATTTGTTAGACTCCACTAGCTTGCATCTTAAATGTTGTTGCAAAACCACATTTATCACACTGTATATCACATAGCAACATTGTTTAAATCAACTTATGATACACTGCAAGGTCTTTTTGTGTCAAACAGTGGTTAACTGGAAAAGTGAAAACAAAAAAAAACGAAAAAGGGAAAATATTTTTATTTTTTGTAAACAGCCTTATCAGATACGTTCAAAATGGGTTAGTTATCCTCCCAAAATGTGTTAGTTATCCGCCAACACGTGTTTTAACCCACTGGGGTCGTCATCAGGGCGTAATAGTTAAGTAATGCTCTGAACATATATAGTCAAATGCCACAGGTTGTGCAAAATGCATTAATTCACAATCCATGAACAGTAAGGCATATGTAACAAAACATTTGTGAACACAAAGGAAGAGGGCGATGGGGTGAGAAGAGAGAAAAGAAAAAACAACACATTAATTCATGCTTAATTTTACACGTAGTTTAAAACTAATTGTCAAATTACGATTCAAGACACCATTGGTGTGTGTTATTGGTACTTAAAATGCAAATCCATACTTAATGCAACATATACATTAACCTCCTGATTTTCGGGAGTTGCTATATAGCTAAATAGGTATTGTTTTGTGCTTAATTGGACATTTTTGAAAAACATAGTTAAAATTATGCTTTGTAATTTCACCCAATACACAGGTAGCCTATTTGGTCTAAACTTGTGTCAGGTTATATGTACCTACGTGTTTTGATGGATAAGTGCGTAACGCAGATGTAGTTCTAATTCACTTCTTTCTGTTTGAATCTGGATTTAGAAATAATTTCGAGGCATTTTTTTAAAATACAAATAAAAAGAACTTGCCATCGTCGTGCTTCACATTATAATGAACATAGGTATGGCCTATGTCCGTATACCAAATGGGCACGAAGTAGACATAATATGTAAAATCTTACCTGCCTGTAAGCCGATGGATACTAGTATTGAACGGTTAGATGTAAATGGGTAGGTGTCCCGTGAAGCGTGGTTATTTCCCACTCCAAAAAAGGTTTTGCGCAGGCGAAATGTTTCATTCGTTTCCCTAAAGTTACAAAAATAAAAAAGACGGTAGCTAATGGAAACAATCAATCATCATACATGTCCAAGAAACACCATGCTTAATGGTGCCGCCGTTATATTAATGCGTCATAGAAATGTAGTTAGCAGAATTTTACTGCAGCAACAGTCTCCGCTTGGCTTAAGAAAAGGGCGCAGTCGCCTGCCGCCCATGATTATAAAGTAAACCTGCAGGATCACGTGATCTGTCACATGATGCGCCCGTGTTGCCATGGAAACGTGCGGCTTATATTGTAAAATAAGTAAAGCTCTCAGAGAATGCATTATCCTGCAAAAGCATATCTGTAGCATTCAAATATATGTTTTGGCGGAAAAGTGACAAGAGCCAGGACTAGGGTAATTGTACCTGCTTGTAATACTTTGCAACTCGTGTTGCGGTAATGTTGCATTGTGCTGTGAGGTACTTATACATTTAAGGAAATACCGAATTGCGTATGCCAGAGGCAGCCATGTTAACCATGCGATTAGTATGCTTCCGGTGTAAATTTGATTGGATTATCTCTTAAAGCTGTTGTGGGGACATCACGTGATCGCGGGAGCGTGTTCTCGCGAGACCTCGCGAGACGGGATCTTGCGAGCCCACGCTCCGCGGGAAAACGTTCCCGCTTCAGTGTTGGCGCCAGCTGGCCAGCAGAAGCGGTCAGAGAGGAGCGCTGCTCCTGACTACAGGATATGAAGAAGTGAGTTGGAGAACTCACACCACAGCTCCTAGGGCATAACACCACAGCCACTGGAGGCTTCATGGGGGCCCTAGGAGACTACAGCGTGCCACCGGTGTGCACAACCCTTCCACAGTGAAGCAACTGGGGAAGCACAGGACTTGGTCGCAGTGAACAGTGAGTAAGCGCCCCGCGCCTCCAGGCCACGCATAGCCTCCTCACTTGCTGTTAGTCAATAAAGACCGTTAGAGATACTACAGCGTCCTGTCATCTGTTTAGGCCACAACATAACTGGCGACGAGGATACCAGAAGTCCCACGGGCCCACCATGCAAGGCGCCACACCACCCCCTGCGTTCCTCCCCTTGCCAGGGACACCGGCGATTCCGTGGATGCAATGGGAACCCCTCTTTTCCACCTACTTAGAAGCGGTGGGCGGCACGCGATACGCCCCCATCAGGAAGAGGGCGATGCTGTTGAATGCGCTGGGGGTTGAAGGTCAGCGCATCTTTGCCGGCCTTAAAGAAATACCTGCGGCAGACGATGACGTCGAAGACGACGACGTTTACAAAGAAGCGACTCGTCGCATCATGAAGAGGTTCACCAATAAGGAGAACATTGTACTGCACAGGTTGAGATTCTACACTCGCAAACAGGAAGGGAGCGAGCCCGTGGATGACTACATCACCAGGATGAGGGAACTCGCTTCTCTTTGCGCCTTTGGAGAAAATGCAGAACAGGTCATCTGCGACATGCTCGTTGTCCACACCAACTCTAGGAAAGTACAGGACAAACTCATCCAAGAAAAGGAGGTCACCCTCGATAAAGCCATCCAGATTGCCAGAGCGGAGGAAGAAACCTCCAGCAGACGCAAGGAGGCGGGAAGTCACCTGCCCGTGCCCGAAATGGCGGCGCTACAATGGAGAGGTCGCAGAGACAAGCAATCCCGCGACGGCCCCAAAGACAAAAGTCCCAGGAAGAAGGAGGCAGCGAAATGCTACAGATGCGCCAGCCTCAAGCACATGGCGAACGACCGCGACTGTCCCGCCAGGAACAAGGAGTGCTCCAAGTGCGGACGCATTGGCCACGTGGCTCCAGCATGCATGTGGCGGGAGAAAACTGTGTCCCGTGTTGACGGTGACTGCACCTCAAACGATGATGATGAACTGCAGGACAGACCCATGGTTGTCATGGTCAATGCCCCCCATGCCAGAAGAGAAAAACCACACTGCACCATTAAAGTGGACGGAATGGAGACGCGCGTCATGGCTGATTCGGGATACGACCTCACCATTCTGCCCATCAACACGTACAAGGAGATGATGGGACAAGAAAAAGTGGAGATTAGATCAACCAGGCAAAAACCCACCGTGTTTGGAGGGGCAACGGTCGACCTGTTGGGCTACATCAAGGCCCGGATCGATTTCAAGGGGAGGTCTACCACCACCAAAGTGTACTTCTCACCCAAAGGTCCAGCCGTGTTGGGGTGGGATGACCAACACAAACTCAGCATGAAACTAGATCCCAGCACTCCGGAACAGGTGCTCATGATCTCGTCAGGAGCAGCGCAAAACTACAAGGAGATCTTTCCAAACCTGTTTTCTGAGAAACCCGGAAAAGTGAAAAACTTCATCCACAAAATTCGGTTGAAACCCGACGCCACTCCAGTCAAGCACAAAGTAAGGGCAGTACCTGCCACGGCAAGACCAGCTTTGGACGCCCACCTGAGGAAGATGGTCGAAGAAGGAACCATTGAAACCGTGGAATCCTCAGAGTGGCTGAGTCCGGTAGTACTAGTGAAGAAAAAGTCCAGCAACGACCTCAGGATCTGTATCGACCTGAGAAGCCTGAACTTGGAGGTGATCACGGATAGCTTCCCACTCCCCAGCATCAATGAGATCGTCCTCATGATGAAAGAGGCAGCCATTTTCTCGAAGCTGGACATGCGTGATGCCTATCACCAAATTCCTCTACACAGGTCCTCACGCCCCCTGACGGCGTTCATCACTCCTTTTGGCACCTTCCAATACACCCGCATGCCTTTCGGGCTATCGTCCGCAGCATCCGCATTCCAGAGGATGATGAACTCCCTACTGAAAGGCCTCACCAATGTCTCATTCTTCCAAGACGACATTCTGGTATACGCCAATGACAACGAGACCCATGACAAGGCGCTCAAGTCAGTCCTAAGCAGACTTCAGGAGGAAGGCATTCACCTACGCCACGAAAAGTGTGTCTTTGGGGTGAACAAAGTAGAATATCTTGGGTACTGCATCTCGAGTGAAGGGGTAAGCCCCAAGAAGAACCTCATGGAGGCCATTACAGAGGCACCGGCGCCGATGTCCAAAGAGGAACTACGCTCATTCTTAGGCCTAGCCGAGTACTATGCCAAATTCGTCCCTAGGTTCTCTGAGACCACATCTCCCATGAGAGAGCTTCTGAAGAAGGGGGCAGCGTACTCGTGGGGCCCAGAACAAGATGAGGCTTTCGGCGAAATCAAGAATAGGATTCTACACGCGCCGTGCCTTAAACCATACAACCCCGAATGGGACACCTACATCACCACTGACGCCAGCGCATACGGCCTAGGGGCCACCTTGACCCAGAAAAAGGGCAATACGGAGAACATTGTGGCGTTCGCATCCAAGGCATTATCCTCATCCGAGAAGAATTACTCTACGGTAGAGAAAGAGATGTTGGCATGCGCTTGGGCCGTCGACTATTTCAGATCATACGTATGGGGGACAAGATTCAAGTTGATCACCGATCATAAACCCCTAATTCACATGCTGAGCCCGGGCGGCACCAAGACTGCCACCCCCAGACTGGCCAGGATCGCCGCAAAGCTCCAAGAGTACACCTATGAGATACAACACATTGCGGGCTGGAAAAACGCACAAGCGGACTGCATGTCCAGGCTCCTCAACCAAAGCGCCCCCGGCACCACATTCCTGGAAGACGAATGTGTCGTTGCGTCCATTGGCGACCTGAGGAACGTCGAATACATGGAAATGAGCGAGCGCCACTGGCAGGAAGAGTTCGAGCAGGACTACGCCCTAAGGCACGTAAGCACCTGGGTTCGAAATGGATGGCCCAACGAGAGAGCGATCCCCGAAGGCCTTCGTCCCTACTGGAAGGTGAACGAGGAAATCACCGCCATGAACGGTCTCATTCTCAGAGGTGATCAAATCATCCCACCCAGCGGAATCCGCAAAGTCATACTGTGCAGAGCACACTCGGGCCATCTAGGGTGCAACATGACCAGACGAAGGATACGCGACGCCTACTGGTGGCCAGGTATCGACCAGGACGTTCGGCAGATGGTCGATAGGTGCCACGAATGCTCCAACAGCGACAAGCGCCTGGCCGTGAGACAAGCCCCCATGTTGCCCACCGAAGTCCCCAAAGGGGTGTGGCGAAAACTGGGGCTGGATTTCATAGGGCCGCTGGACAACATGCCCCCAGAGCACAGATACGGGATAGTCTTGGTCGACTATTTTTCCAAATGGGTGGAAGCTGACTTCACCCCGGACATCACCACAGGAACAGTCATTGAAACACTCACCGCCATATTCCAGCGAGAGGGCCTGCCCGAAGAGCTCGTCACGGACAACGGAGTCCAGCTAGTCTCCAGAGAAATGGAAAAATTTCTCAAGCTCAACAACATCAATCAGCGAAAAGCAAGTCTGTATCACCCACAGGCAAATGGCCTAGTTGACCGGGCCAACCGCTTCATCAAAGGGGCGTTACAACTGGCTCACGCCTCGGGCCTAGACCCATACAAGACGGTCAAAGAAGCCGTAGCGGCCCACCGTCTCACCCCCAACGCCGTCACAGGTGTTTCACCGTTCCATCTGCTGAGGGGGAGAAGGGCAGCATCCTCACTGGTACCACCATGGCTCCAACAAGTAAGGGCCGACGAAGAAGTTGACATGGCTGACATAACGTGTCGCATGCAGCGCAACAAAGAAGCAATGAAAGCACAGGGGGATTTGCGCCGAGCCGCTCGACACACACAAGTCAACAAAGGGGATCTGGTGAAGATACGACTTCCCCACAAGGACACCTCCACTGGTTCCAGATACAGCAGCCCCATAGAAGTCTTGGAGAGAGGGACAAACCACATCTGCACCAGCGATGGCAGGAGATGGAACCTAGAGAGGGTAACCATGTACCGCAGGAAAGAAGACACTGTACACTCGCCAAGAGACACTGGAGGAGATCAAGTCTGCCAAGAGCCATACGAGAACCATCACCTCCCAAGTGGAGACGCCATAGAGCCGCACCATCACAACGACTTCGCAAGCTCCCTTCCCCCAACTACACCCAGGGGATCACAGCAAGGAGCTGGACAAAGAGAACCCGAATCACCAGCACCCCCACAAGGACACTTCATCGATCCCGCTCCATACCCTGATCCTGGCAGGCCCCAGAGAGAGAGGAAGAAACCCAGGAAATATGCGGACTTCATCATGGAGTGATCACCCATTCCTTTTTTCCAGCAAAGGAGGTGTGTGGGGACATCACGTGATCGCGGGAGCGTGTTCTCGCGAGATCTCGCGAGACGGGATCTCGCGAGCCCACGCTCCACGGGAAAACGTTCCCGCTTCAGTGTTGGCGCCAGCTGGCCAGCAGAAGCGGTCAGAGAGGAGCGCTGCTCCTGACTACAGGATATGAAGAAGTGAGTTGGAGAACTCACACCACAGCTCCTAGGGCGTAACACCACAGCCACTGGAGGCTTCATGGGGGCCCTAGGAGACTACAGCGTGCCACTGGTGTGCACAACCCTTCCACAGTGAAGCAACTGGGGAAGCACAGGACTTGGTCGCAGTGAACAGTGAGTAATCGCCCCGCGCCTCCAGGCCACGCATAGCCTCCTCACTTGCTGTTAGTCAATAAAGACCGTTAGAGATACTACAGCGTTCTGTCATCTGTTTAGGCCACAACAGCTGTGCTGGCTTGAATAAGAAATATATAAACACACATATTGTATGGTGTAATGTACGCCATTATAAAGCCCATGATCCTTCTGCATCCAGTATGATGCTCCTAATCTGCGTATAATGTAGTGGCTGATATTGTCAACTCAAGAAAAAAGATTTCTCATGGACAAAGAGAAGTTGAGTGCACGTGTTGCCATGGCAATCATAACACATGAATCATGAAATAAACTCTTGCAAAAGTCGCCAATAACTGGTAAAAAATATATAAATGGCCCAGCAGATTATTTGCTTATTTTAGACTGTGTAGTATTGTGGAGGACGCTCAAAACTATTTCTAAATCCAGATTCAAACAGAAAGAAGTGAATTAGAACTCTGCATCAGCGTTACGCACGTATCAAACAAAACACGCAGGTACATATAACCTGACACAAGTTTAGACTACATAGGCTACCAATTAAGCACAAAACAATGCCTATTTCGCTATATAGCAACTCCCGAAAATCAGAAGGTCAATGTATATGTTGCATTAAGCATGGATTTGCATTTTAAGTACCAATAACACACACCAATGGTGTCTTGAATCGTAATTTGACAATTCGTTTCAAACTATGTGTACAATACAGCATGAATTAATGTGTTGTTTTTTCTTTTCTCTCTTCTCGCCCCATCTCCCGCTTCCATTGTGTTCACTAATGTTTTGTTACATATGCCTTACTGTTCATGGATTGTGAATTAATGCATTTGCACAACCTGTGGCATTTGGCTATATATGTTCAGAGCATTATCTAACTATTATGCCCTGATGACGACCCCAGTGGGTCAAAACACGTGTTGGCGGATAACTAACACATTTTGGACGGATAACTAACACATATTGAACTTATCAAATAAGGCTGATTACAAAACAATTATTTTCCCTTCTTGTTCCCTCACTTTTCCAGTTAATCACTGTTTGACAAAAAGACCTTGCAGTGTATCAATAGTTGATTTAAACAATGTTGCTATGTGATATACAGTGTGATAAATGTGGTTTTGCAACTACATTTAAGATGCAAGTTTGTGGAGACTAACAAATATTGCTTCAATAAAACAAACCGCAAGGCGTTTAACATGTCGACTATTTCCATTGGCAGTGAGCACGAAAGGATAGAAGTCACCCCCTTTTCCTCGCGACTGCAGCACACCACTCGTAATATATCAGACTGTCATTCAAGAGTGGTTGCGCACATCCTAAATAAGGTTTTTTCACACCCAATTGTTACATTATTAGTAAATTGATAATTTCTTATATTCATACAATGTGGCATTTTGAAACATAAGAAGTTGAAAAAACATGTTTGTGATAAATAATTTATTGACACATTTTTAACAAGTTACATTCAAATCATTTTTAGGATTTTAGAATTTTTAGATATGAGCTACACGTCTAAGGGAGCCAACCCTGGGGCTCACGGCTCCCCAGTCGCTGTATCTCCTGTACTCGCCGGGCCTCAGGTAGTACTGGCGTCCTCTGTAGTTGGGCTCCTCATAGAAGATCCAGTGGCCGTCCTGCACATTGCAGGAGTGGATGTCATTAAAGTGAAACCTGTCATAAACATTGGGACAGTCATCAGTGAAGTCCATCATCTGTCCCCCAAAGTCACCTCTCTCGTACAGCCTCATCCGGAAGGAGCCTCGATGCTGCAATAGGAAACAGAATAAATAAATACGATGTAAAACATTGGACAGATTGCAGAAAAAAAATAAATGCTCACAAACTTTCACTTGTACATTTTAGTTGCGTTCACCCAGTCTCTTTTCAATGCAAGCATCCAATTTAGATTTAAGACCACATGACTTTACATCTAAGGGCCTTATTGCTTTTTTCTCCAGGTAGTGAGCCATATTTATTGATGATATTCTGGAAGAGGTAATAACCCCATGTCACACCAGATATGTTGAGGAATGTAATATTTTGGCATCCTGCTGACTGCAGACATTGCTCATTTGCATAGTCCAAAGTTCCATTCAAATGGTCACCCTACCACAAGCAGAAGCTCATTTCCTATTAGAAGGAGTGCCTCAATGGCCTCTTGTCAGAACCAGGATCAAAGTATCTTAGACCATCTTGGGGCTGGGTAAAGTTCTAATATCTAATTTGCCATGCCACAACAAAATTCCAAAATGTGATGTCACAACCTCAGGGATGTTCTAAAAACTACTATCTCCACATAGACACCTTTTTTTTTTAAAAAGAGGAATCTGGCAGAACCTGCTGGTCCCCACACCGAAAGAGGGCGCTCCAGGGTGTGATATCCCTCACCTGTGCTTACTAGTAATGTGGATTAGTCTTGCAACTCTGCAAACATATCCATCTCTGGGACTATGTGGTGTGGCAATCTGTACCCTCTTCATATCATTGTAGTATGCAACACATAAAACTCCACTCAGTGTGCTAGTGCATCAGCTACATATATGCCTTGGTTGCACTGAATCATATTTATAACAGGCACATATTTGGAACTAATGCCTAAAGGCCCTGATCATTACACTTGAAACCTGAACATATGCAATAGTCAACAGCATTGTGCAGAAATTGCACAAACCCATGGTCACAGCACTGTAGGACATAATATTGTTATTAAGCATTTGGGAGAGTACATACAAATAATCAGGTATCATGGTGTATTGGAGACAATCACTCATCAAAATGACAGACATCAAATAATCACTGGAGCAACCAACTTCTGCTAGAAAACCGCGATATGTGCCCCCATTGCTCAGGTGATTGAATCCCATCTAGTATAATCTCACCTGTTTGCAGATCCTCATCAAAGACAACATTGAGCCAAAGACCCAGTGGACTATCAACAGAGAAAGTAATGTGCCCAAACTATTATTATATGAAAGAGAAGTACCTCTACCTTTTTTGATCCAATATAGGGGTGCTGAAACTGGGTGGTGATGAAGAAAAAGAGAACCCTTCACTAGATCTCATATTCTGAGCTCACACCCAGCCCTGGCTCAAAGATTTAAGAATGTTGGTATCTTCTTCAGATCATATTTTACTTCCACCCTCTAAAGAAAGGAAGAAGGCAATAACACCCATTTCTAGCTGCCCATTCCCTGAAAACTCCTCTCACTTCTTTAAATCCGCCACTTGTTTGAGTGGAATCATGCATGCCCAGATCACTGCTACAACATGCAGAAGGGAGCACGAGCACGGTTCATCAGCATTCACAATACTCTTCTAGCTCCTGCTGTTCAGGAATATTTCAAAGTAACCAGCAATTTGAATACCTGTTCTGATGCAAGTGTCCAGGGTATCTTAATGCCAACCCTCTCAAGAAAAATGTAACTACTAGGCCACAGACTCTTGAATGCTCCTGATCGTGGTAATATCTTCAGAGTGTTCTTAATAAAGTAAATATTCAGGCTTGTGTGGACGTTCTAACCAGAGAATAGTAGGCAGTGGCAGAGGAATTCCACAATGGGGGTATCCACCCCTTATCTGATCCGGACATAATCCAAAGTTGCAGTCAGTATCTGTATGTATTCATCCCAGTGTATTCACAACACCTATATAGCATGAGCATATCCTGTGATGGTGTGGCCTCCTAGCCCATCCATCTAAATGTATGCTTGCCCCTGCAAAAGCATCTTAAAGAGTTTGAAAAGTTCTGTTATTGTAAAGATATTTTCAGAAACTGAAATGTTCTTGCTAGAGATTGTATGGCTAATTGAATTTTACAACATGTTACCCACGGAAAACCAGCTTCCTCATGCAATTTGGGATACATAAAGGCCTTCTAGGCAGACAGGGATTGTAAACTGTTTCCTGCATTGGCAGTCTGACCTAGCAGGTCACCCTCGACTGCTGCCTTTAGGCTGAACTGCTTTGCATAAGGTATCACCTTTTCTGTAATGGCACAGACAAGCTAAGGAAAGATGGGCAATGATTTCCTCATGAATACTCAATGGTTTAGCAGCATTGGCTTAAATACTACACCAGTAAACTTATATTGGTGTGATTTTTTGGGGCTTGTTTTTTATAGTCTACTGGCCTGCTTAAACAATCATAATTGTCCTAAACAAACACATTTTTGAATCAACATATAGCTAAAACCAAAAGGCTGTATTTGTATTGATACAAAGGTGGGTTGGGTGATTCAAACGATATCTTAATTGTTACATGGATAAACGGAAACGTTGATGGGACCGAATAGTAATTACTGAGAACAGTGACTCACTTTTGTTTCCACTATGCCTCCATTAGCTCTGCAACCACCCATTTTGGCTAGAGAGATTCCTTAAATAGCAATTAAAGAATCCTCTCTAGCAGGTCACCATGACTTACAATTTGGCAGAGAATGGGGCTCATTACAGGGCTGATGGTAAAACCTGCCGGTAGGCGGTGGGTTGCCGGCAAGTAACACCATGCCACCACCTGATATACCACAAGCGGCGGCGGTAATGTTTAATCCCCATTGCCATGGAGTACCATATGACTCAATGGAAATGGGGTCAACAAAGCACTGTCACCGTTGCTAAAGGTGCTTCAGCGAGAGACATGCCACTAGGGTCCTGACAACCCGGCAGGCGAGTGCTGCCGGGGGATCCGTGGCCCCTACCGGCATTCCCGTAGTATGGCAGTTACGTTGCTACAGGCACCCTTATTTTAGGACTGCCATACTTAGAATGAGGGCCAATGTATTTGAAAAAATAGAGTTAGCTTTCAACTGGATGTATTTAGGATGGTGGCACCATTTGGAAAACCGTGTGATAAAGAAATGATTTGTATCTGGATTTCACTATGTTGACACGGTAGTGGCCATGTAGTTATGGTTAATATATATATATATATATATATATATATACACATTAGGCAACTCTTGGAGTGGATAAATCATAATGGGACATCTAAATAGCTGCTTTGTGTTACAGTACAGCGCAAGTTTATAGAATGTTCTAGTCAGTGTACATCTTCTTCTTCTGTGGACTATCAGGGCACCCGGTACATTTATGAGCGTCATACTCCCTTTAAAGGGGTTCACAGAGGGGGAGAAATGCAATCCCTCCTTCCACTTGCCCTTAACCCCCGTGTTATCACATTGTCTAGTGGTTGAAGCAATAGCATGTTAAGGTCCCACTGCTCCGAACGCTGCCCCCTACCTGCCATGTTTGTTAAGCATTGGGAGATTCCTGTCTGACACCAAGCTTCTAGTGCACATCTCTGGGTGGAGCGTCAGAGTCAGGAGGGGCTGGGCCTAGTTGAGCACACTCCTAAATGTTGATAATAATCATTCATTCCACACATTTGGCCTCATTAGAAGTAAGGCAACAACGCCGGTATCGCTACCGGCACTGTTGCTACTGTGCCACCATACTACGAGTTGTGCTTGCGGGTCTCGCTCTGCCCATCAGGTCCGACCTGGTGTGCAGTGCGGCACCCAGGAGCACAAATCGTTAATGCACCGGCACCGTTCATGAACGGTTCCAGTGCATCCGAGCTCCACATTCCCATTCAGCCCTATGGGGCCGAATGGGTATGGGGAGTCCCTTATTGCCGGCACCCGCAAATGGGAAATTACTAGGTCCGCTGACCTCAGCATGACCTGGTAATTGCCCATTCGCAGCCTTTGTTACAGGCACAGCTACCGCCAGACCCGTAATGAGGCCCATTATATGTTATGAAAATTAACTATGTGAAGAGAATAGGGTAAACAGCTTCGGAATGTTTAACTTTTTATCTGCCAATTAAATGTGCCGTGTAATGGTTGATCAGCTTGGTATGTCTACACAGACTATGAACAAGCAATGACATTTGTGCAATGACAAATATACTAAAATGTTCTCGATGTAGGATGTAAACGCAAAACACAGTCCTATGTCAGGAAGCACTGGCAGCTATTAAATTAAATGAATACTTACTTCTGGTACCATGCGGCAGGAGCGGATGGAGTCGTTGTAGCCCATCCAGCGCTGGTAATCAGGGTATTCCCCCCTTCTCAGGTAATACTGGTATCCCTTGAAGTTGGGGTGCTCATAGAGCATCCAGCAGCCATTGTGCACTTGCAGGGAGTTGCAGCGGCTGAAGTAGGAGTTCAGGTCGGCACAGTCAGAGCTGCAGTCATAAGAGCGGCCGCCGAAATACCGGTCCTCGTAGAAGGTGATCTATAAGAATATATTTAAAATAGAAGAACTATTTAGATTAGTTTTTTTGCCTTTAATCTTGTTTCCCTCGTAATGGCAGACACAGATACAAGCAACTGATATTAAAGTCTTAAAAATACAGATACATTGTCGTTTTCTTGATCTGATTTTCTTTACTGTGTTATTAAGTTTTTATTGACATTTTATATCTGTAATATGGTATATACTGTTCCGAGTTTTTTTGTCGAGTTTTAAGGTTTCATTGGGGGCATTATTACCCTGGCGGTAGCCGTACCGGTAAATACTGGCACGGCTGCCACCGGAGTCATGAATTTACCAGCACCCGTTAATGGGGACTTACCAGTGCATTACAGCCCTGGTGTTCATGGTAAATCCCCATTGCCGGGTGCTGGTAATTGTTACTCCCCATTCCCTTTTGAGTCCCATTGGTTTCAATGGGAATGGGGAGGCTGGATGCACCGGCACCATTCATGAATGGTGTATGTGCATCTGTCGAGGTCTGCGTGTGGGTGCCGGTCTGCCTGCCAGGTCACACCTCGTGGGCTGGAAGGCACCCGCTCGCAGAATTCGTAGTTTGCCGGTCCGGTAACAACGGTGCCGGTAGCTTACCGGCACCGTTGTTGCCGGACCGGCAAACTTGTAATGATGCCCCATGTGTGCAATTGTGTTCAATTTTGTGCATTCAAGTTAAGCACTCTGCACATAACATCAGAAAAAGCTGTCTTCGCCATCATGTGCAAACTGTCCTTAAACAGATCAGGATTTAGGCTCATCATGCACATTTCGGGGTCCTAGAACTAGTCTTTAGGAGAATCAAAAATACAATAAGATAATGCTTGTTAATAGGCGGCAAGTTAACATATATCGCCTCGCCCTGAAATATATATAAACAAATCAACGTATGACACACAATACAATTCGGCTGCTGTTAGTCATATACTTTGCAAAATAGGTGCTCTTACCTTTCTCATGTTGGCTGGTGGAATTGGTACCTCGCAGCTTGCAGACTGTGCCTTTAAATACACCCGCTCACACTAGAAGTGCAAACTCAACAGGCTCAGCTGTTCTGTTCATGAGGGAAAATGTATGAATCAGTTCAACATTGTGGTGGGTCATGCCCTATGTTTGTGCACAGGTTGGCTCTGCTTTTGTTTACAAGGGCAAGGGTGAAGGGTCACTACATTGTTTCTAGAAACCTATACCACAGCACTGGACATGCATGGTTACTAACAATATGAATCATCATCAGTCGAAAAGCATTCTATTGGCTGCTGACTGAAGCATTAGCTCGCAGGCACCAGGAAACACAGGTCAGACATGGGACCAAAGAAACATTTTTGAAACATTTGTAATGACGCCTTGCCAATTGTTCTCAACGTACCTGGCATTTCAGTCATCCCTTCCCTCACTTCCGCTGACCAAACTTATCAAGTTACTATAGCACACATTTACAGTTGTATTCTTTTTAAACAAACAAAAGACTGTTCAAAATGTTCTAATTGTAATTGTACTAGTTATTTACATAGCGCCTTTTACCATTACTATAGTCCTAACGCGCTTGTGGTGGGAACGCCCTCGGGGACCACAGTCCAGAGTATGGGAAATTCTCATAGAGGTTTAGAATGTGTGTGTGTATTTTGGCCAAGATATATTATTGGGTGGGCTGGGTTCCTGTAAGCAACCGTAGAGATCAGGCATGTGGTCGGGTGCTGAGGGAGGTCAGGAGAGTGTGTGAAGGCAAGAGATCGTTATGTTTTGAGCTAGACCGAATGTCCACCAAAGTGGTGCATTTATACCTACCTTGAGGCTTGGATGGAGCTTTGTTGGTGGTGCCGTAGTCTGTCAGAGGGAGTCCTCTAGGCCCACTAGCCGGATTGTTGCATTAGGTCTTCAAAGCGTCATGGACAAGCTATCATACTGCATCTTCTAGGTGTGATTGATCATTTGCCTTATCTTCTAGATGTGATATCGAGGCTCCCTGCTTATCTTTATTTGTCATTTGTTGGCAGTGCTCCTGCATAAAGGTGCATTAGAAGGCCTAAATACAAGGTCTTCTAGGTGTACTGAGAGAGGTGAGTCCAGAGGATAAGGTATCCTAACACCAGTTTCTAGTGATGGAAGGAACTCTTAAGGTTTGGAGTGCGTGTGGTAGTTTATAGACTGGACTATTTCTGAGCACTGTGTATTTAGAGGGATTTAGAGGGATGCTGGTGTCCTTAGGTGGGGGCACCGAAATTACAGCTGGCCTCCGCCGAGTGGAGTGTGTCCATGTAACTAAGTGAGGCATTGCATTACAAACAAAAGTAACAGTCTGGCATGTCTGCAGTCAGTGGATGACTGAGTTGTTTTGATAGTGGTCTGTGGGTGCCAGTTTGTGAGGCAGGCCACCTGGGGCATCAGGTCATGTCCTGGGTGAAGTTTTGAACTGTTGTTGCTAGGTGGCTGGAGATGGCATTGCTGATCTGTGTTATGCTACATCTTGCCGAGCGACTGGTTTGGATAGGACGCAGCTGTGGCTGGAAGAGCGAAGATGTGATGTTTCAGGACGCCACTGGAAATAGCCACGTTTCTAGGTCCTTTCTGAAGGAGAGGTAGTGTTCATTGTGTTGGATGTGTAGTGGAAGGGAGTACCAGATGAAGGGGGCTTGGACAGTGAAGGTGGAGCCTCCCATTCTGGTAAATTTGTGGGGGGATTTACGAGAAGGAGTGCAGAGCCTGATCAGAGAGATCTGGTCGGATGGAGGAACCCTGGTCCAGTGCTATGGAAGGTGCAGTGTGTGATGCACATAGCTTTAAAGGTCGCCCATCGCCTAAGAGGCAGCCAGTGTAGTACTCTGAGGGCGGGGATAATATGTTCTCTGTGTGAGAGTGCGAGGCGAAGTTTAGCTGCAGAGTTTTGTATTCATTGGAGTTTCCTGAGCTAATGTGTTGGGAGACCTAGATAGAGGGATTTGGCAGAGTATAAGCAGGAGAGAATAATGGCAAATGTTGCAGAGAGTCTATGAGAGTAGGATAGGTAAGGGAAGATTTTCCTTAGGATGCGTAAGTAGAAGTTTCAAGTTCTGGACACAGAGTGATGTTTTGGAACAGGGAGAGACCATTGTGCATCCTAGATTTTTTAGAGGTTGAAGCTGCAGGTGGGCCTCCCAGGGCGTGTGGCCAGGGTATCGGTTGGGGGATGAGAGCAGTTTTGCCATATAGTAGTATTTCAGTTTTGCCAGGGTTAAGGAGAAGGAGGCTGGCTGTCATCCAGTGACTGATTGCAGAGAGGCAGTAGGAGAGGTTGGGGGGATGTTGTTGTTTTGTGGATCTTGTAAATGATCTGAGTATCATCTGCATAGTTATAGCATGAAATGTTGTGAGA
Organism: Ambystoma mexicanum; assembly: GCF_040938575.1. Lineage (NCBI taxonomy): Eukaryota > Metazoa > Chordata > Amphibia > Caudata > Ambystomatidae > Ambystoma > Ambystoma mexicanum. The sequence goes on from NC_090931.1 coordinate 705,929,300, forward strand.
GCAAATGAGTGCCGGCAGTCGGCTCAGGTAGAGATTGAAGAGAAGGGGTGACTGGGAGGCTCCCTGAGGGACTCCTGTCGGGACAGGGCAAGGGGCAGAGGTTTAAGGCGGAGGGAGCATGACTTGTGATCAATTAGAAAGGAATGAGATCCATTTTAGGGTGGCGTCCCTTCTGATGCCTAGTGTGTGAAGCCGATCCATTAGAATTGCTTTGTTTTGTTTGTTTGTTTGTTTTGTTTATTAATTTGTATAGCGCACCTGACCCAAAGGTATATGGGCGCTTAATCTTCGAGTTACAGGCAAGGTAGGGTACAATTATACAATGATGAAGCAAAGGTATACAAGACAGGATAGCAATTCGTGCATAGACAGTAATATAGCAATTCGTGCATAGACAGTAATATGCTGGCATGGTGCAAAATACAATCAAGCAGGAGGTATGCATTCAATCATGGTAGGTTAATTGTTGAGTAACCAGGTGATGACCTTAGTTCTGAAAGGTTGGAAGGTGGGTGTAGATTTGATATCCAGTGGAATGGTATTCCAAAGTTGTGAAGCCAGAACTGGGAAGCTGGAACCACCAGCTCTTTTGAGGGAGAATTTGGGCACAGTCAATTGTAGTGTATTAGAGGATCTAGTGGTTCTAGTGTTCTGTCTTAGTGTGAATTTGTTGGTGAGATAGGGCGGGGCAAGGCCGTTGAGTGCTTTATAGGTGAGGCAGATAGTTTTTAGATCTATTTTTTGTTGGATGGATAGCCATTTGCATGCGATTCTGGTAGCCGAAATATGTTCTCTTCTGGGAATATTCAGGGCGGCACGGAGTGCATTATTTTGTATAACTTGCAGTTTATTGATTACCGTTTTGTTGGCACCTACGTAGAGACTATTGCAGTAATCTAGTTTAGATTGTATAAGTGCTCTGGCTAAGGTGAGGCAGTTGTTAGGGGAGATCAGCGGTCTACAGGCCCTGATTAGTTTGCCTGTGTAGGCCGTGGCTGAGGCAGTCATATTAATTTGTTTGGCTAGGTTAGTGTTCGTGTCGAGGTAAAAACCAAGGGTTTTTACACTCTTGGCGATAGTGATGGTGTTGCCGTCAATGGTAAGGCTAGTGTAGCTAGGACTAAGTTTCCGAATGGTGTTGGGTGAGCCGACAAGGAGCAGTTCAGTCTTGTCATCATTCAGGCAGAGGCCATGTGTGGCCATCCATGCCTGAATGATGGAGAAGACTTCATTGATCCAAATGGCGTCCGAATTATAGTTGCCGGTTAAGGTGAGGAGTATCTGGGTGTCGTCTGCGTAGTTGGTGTAGGTGACACCCAGATGGTCCAGCTTGTCGAATAGGGGCTTTGTAAAAATGTTATACAAAGTGGGTGATACACACGATCCTTTTGGGACACCACAAGTAATAGGAATAGGGTCGGCCGCTGCTAGGGGTGAGAAGACCCGCATGGTCCTATTGTCCAGGAAGGATTGGATCCATGAAATTGCGGAGTGGGAGAAGTGAACTGCCGATGACAGATGGTTGCACAGGATTTTGTGATCAACCAGATCAAAGGCAGCGGATAGGTCAAGAAGAAGAAGGATGCCAGCTTTACCTTTGTCTTTGAGGTCGTCTATCTGGCACTTGAGATCGACCAGGGCCGTTTCTGTCCCGTGTTGTGGACGAAAGCCGGACTGGCGAATTCCTAGTAGATGGTTTGTCTCAAGGTAATCCTGGATTTGTAGATAGGCCACTCTATCAAGAATTTTTAGTAGGAATGGGACAGTGGTGATGGGTCTGTAATTTGTGGGTATATCTGGGTCGAGGGTAGTTTTTTTTAGTAGTGGTAAGACCCAGGATTGTTTTAGATTACTAGGGACCGAGTTATCAGAGAAAGACAGGTTTATTAATTTTGTGATGAATGGGGAGAGATCCCTTGCAGCATCTTTTATAATCTGAGCGGGACAGCTGTCCCCCTTGCAGTTCGAAGGTTTCAATGACGCTATGATTTTCTGTACTTCGGGTATGGATACCTTTTTGAAGGTGAATCCTGGGCTGGAGGCTGTAGGAGGGGGAGGGGTGGGACTGGAGGTCGGAACATAGGTGAGTTGTTGTTGTTTATTGTCAATTTTAGACTGGAGCCCTGAAATTTTGTTAACAAGGGCATTCTGGATCCCTGTGCACCATTGTTTATTTTTAGTGCAAGTATCCGTGGGAGGAATGGGGTTTTCTAGTTCCTTTAGGATCTTAAAGAGCTCCTTTGAGCTGGAGCTTGCCTCCGAGATCCTGGAGTTGAGCGATTCTTTCTTTGCGCGTATAATCTCATTTTTGTAGAAAGTGGAGATATTAGTGAGATTCGTTCTGTTAATTGCTGAGGGCGCTGATTTCCATAGTGCTTCAAGTTTACTTTTTTGTTGCCGGAGGGATTTAAGTTCTGGGGTGTACCATGTATTCAGGTGCGCTTTTGGTTTCCCTTTGCGCATTTTTAGTGGGGCAATAGTGTCAACAGCTATGGCCATGGAATTATTGTAGACGTTGACCAATTGGTTCAGGTCGGTTGTGGCTGGTAGTGCGTTCAGGATAGGGGTTACCAAGGGTATTAAGGCTTCCGCTGTGATGTTACTCTTTTTCCTAGTTAGGCAGGCTGGTGCGGTAACAGGCTTGTTATGCACTAGGCTGCTAGTGTTAATGTCAAATGGGAGGAAATGATGGTCAGTCCATAAGAGCTGTATGGGATCCTTCATGGTAATGTTGCAGTTAAGGGCGGTTACCCAATCGAGGATTCTGCCCTTCGAATGGGTAGGTTTGGAGCAGAATTGTTGGAGGCCATGCTCCTCTAATGCTGTGGCCAGGGCAGTGGCTGGGACGTCGAGGGGGTCATTAAACCCAAGATTGAAGTCTCCAAGTATAATCATTTGTGCTGAAAGTTTGGAGCTTTCGGCAACTAGTGAGGTGATGTCTTCCTCAAAGGAGCCTGGTGGGCCCGGGGGTCTGTAAATTAAGTGCGTGGTTAATGGTGTCAAAAGTGGCAGACAGATTGAGCAGGATGTGTGCAGCGCATCCTTCCAAGTCAGCTGTTCTTTTTAGATCGTCCCAGATGTCACAAGTGCAGATTCGGTTCCTCAAAGGGGCTGGGTGGAGGAGCATGTTGGCTCCTGTGAATAGGCCGAGCAGTGTGGTATAGGAGTTTGACAATGACATGGGTGTTGGAGATAGGTCTGTTCTTTGAAGGAAAGAGGGGGTTGAGAGTGAGTTTTTTGAGAAGACCTCCGGGAAGATACCAGATGAGAGAGAGAGAGAGTTGTTAATAATGGCCGGAGCAATGTGCCAGCACATGGTGTCGTTTTTAAGAAGTGTAGCAGGACAGTGATCTCCAGCGGAGCCCAAGGGCCAGCTTTGTGCTAGAAGTTTAGGTGTGAACGACGAGAGGACTGACTGAGTGGACTAGGGAGGGATAGGACAGAAGGAAGGGGGTGGGGGTGGCCAAAGCTAGTTTGGAGAGGATGAGGCAGTGTCCTTCCATAGCGATGTTGTGCATGTGGTTAGACAGTGTGTTGCAGAAAGCTTAGGAGTGTGGTGAGTGAGGAGTTGAGCAGTTCAAGGTGTTGCATTCAGTGATGGTTTTGTGGAGTTCCCTGGTTGGGTTATTAGAGTTAGAAATCCAGTTTACATAGAAAGATATTTTGGCTTTTCTTATTTTGTTCGGATAGGGCCTATATAATCTTTCACGAGAGATTTCGTTTTGAGGTGTGGGGTTTGTCCTCAAAGTTTCTGATGCTTGACCGTTTTAAGGGATATGAGAGAGGGTGTGTACCACTTTGGGATGGGGCCTGATCTTTGAGGGGTGCGTTTAGTCGGCATGCATGGGATCAGGGTGCTGGTGAGCCAAGGACCAAAAGGTCTATGGAGGGGTATCCACATAGCGATGGGAAGACTGGATAGGTGTTTAGAAGGGAATTGGCCAGATCAGGGTTTATGATGACTTTATTCCAGAGAGGTACTGCAGGGGAGGGGGTTAGAAGTGGGGTTGGCAGGGCAGGATGGGGCATGAGAAGGATGCAGGTGTGAGAAGAATTTAGTGTAGTGATCTGTCCGTGTTAGTGGACAAGGCAGGAGGATGAAGAGCAGGTCCGAGATGCTGAAAAGGACATCAAGGTTGTGCCCTGTGGTGTGAGTTGCGAGGGAGATCAGCTGAGTGAAGCTGAGAGCTACAATGTTGTCAAAATGGGTCATTGGGTTGGTGGGGACGTCAAACCGATTTTTATATGTCCTAATATAGTGAGGGATGGATGCATGATTAGGGTGGCTGATAGGGAGTCATCGAGGGAGCCGGCAAAGTTCCTTTTATAGCCTGGAGGCCTATTTTTTTATTTTTTATTTTTTTTTATTTTGGTTGGCTAATTAATTAACCTTTCAAAACAAACATATCATAGACAAGAAGAATAATTACATAAAACCTTTCTCTACGACACATCAAACATTAAAAGTTACAGATGGAACTGTCTGTTATCGACTTTAAGATACATACTTAAAAGCAACATTAGGATCAATGCTAATTGATAAACACTTATGAAGATAATAACATTAAAACTAGTAATGAGTAAATTTGAAGATATAAGTGGATATAAGCCACGCATTTCTTCAAGTATACATTGCTTTAACCACTAATATCAATCATTTTACTAGAATCATTTATTCCTCAGAGCCCGTAGTGAGCAATACTGTATTTAAAAATTGCATTGTCGCTATTCTTATGGAAATTTTTGGAGTGGCAAATAGCTCATGCCACAATTCATCATTTGACCGCTTAATAAGGTGATGTTGTGTTAATTTCTTGATCATCACTTCTCTCTGCATTCTTAATTCATCACATTCAATTAATAAATGCCTTAATGTTTCTTTAGTATTTGATACTTTACAAAATCGGCACGTTACATTTTCGACTTGTAATAGACCTCTTCTTACTAATATCTGGTTAGTTGGCCACAGGTTCAAACGAAAACTTAATATTTGATTTCTTAATTTGAATGAAGGACATTTTAGTAAATAGTCTGCCGCCTGTCGAAATTTTTTATGACCGAAAAGCGCTCTATCAAAATCTTTTAATTGCAGACATTTTTGTTGGGTGCTATTCCAATCATACTGGTGCAATTTCAATTTTGCTTTGTTAGGGTTATTTAACAGAGTGTCAAGCGAGATGTTAGCGTTACTCATATCTTCAATTACAGCCGCTCTCCATTTCAACGGGAATGCGTTTTCTGATCTTAATAAGTGATTTGCCAATATTGTAAGCACGTTTTTTTCAGCTAAACCTAATACACATTTTCGGAACAGGCAACATCTTTTCTAGGCTACTTGTACGTGTATAGATAAGTTGCCCAACTCAAAACGAAGAAGAGCAGTGGGAGTTGAATTAGGGAGATTCAGTACTCTTTTCCAAAACTGTGCTTCTAATTTATTCCAATAAATTCTGTTTTGCGGCAGCCACGTCTCAGCTCCATAGATGATGATCGGTACCACTTTTTGATGGAAGAATACAAGAATATGTGCACAAGAAAATTTCCCAAACTTATATTGGAGAATCCTTGCTTGAGAGGTGAGCACGTTTAGTTTATTATTTATACTGTTTAGCTGAGGTTTATTCACAATCGAGTTGCTGAATAATACTCCAAGGTATTCGTATTCATCAACTATAGTAAGCTTTTGGTTTCTTTTTTTTTCTTTTTGCCTAGTATCATAATTTGAGTTTTTTCTAGATTTAGTGTTAAGTTGTTTTTATCAACATACAGATCTAGTTTATGTAACATATTTTACAGACCACTAGGCGTCTATGAAATAAGTACAAGGTCATCTGCATACAAAAGCCAGGCGATGGACTGCCCTTCAAGTTTTGGTGCATCATGCATTGCTTTCATAATATCCAATCCTAGACCAAAATGAATAGATTAAATAGAGTGGACGCTAGTATGCACCCTTGTTTTACCCCTCGCTCAGTAAAAATCACCTCCGACAGAAGGCCATCCAAATTCAGTTTTACTTGCATTGAGGTGTTTGAATGCAATAAGTGTATTATCGAAACTAATGCTGGAGGACACCCAAAGCTCACTAGTTTTTGAATTAACAAATGGCGATCTACCGAATCAAAGGCAACTCGGAAGTCTACATATGCCAGATAAAGCGGTTGTTTTTTTGACGCACAGAGCTCCTTGATTACATTTAGAGTTGTAATATTAATCGCTGTGCCAAAGCCTGCGACAAATCCTGTTTGAAACGGATCGCAGCATTTCTCCTTAGTCGTCCAGGCATTAAGATCTCTTAGTACAATTCTACTGAAGATCTTCCCTGGTGCATCCAGCAGAGATATAGGCCGATAGTTGGCCGGGTTTGTCCGGTCTCCTTTCTTATAAATTGGCACTGTAATCGCTTTGCACCAAGACGCTGGCACACTTTGTTTTATCAATAATGTCTGAAAAACAGCATATAGTATGGATGCCCATATTGTCGGGTTCTGTTTCATGACAAAATTTGATATGCCATCCGGCCCAGTAGCTCTCGAAGAGCTTGCCCTTTTAATATAGTATAGCACATCCTCTTGGTCAAATGTAATTGAAAAGGGAGTGTTTTTCCAATTGGCGGTTACTTGTGCAATACTTGTTTGAGGAAGTGCATACATATTGGTGAAATAACTCACCCAATATTTTTCAGCAACCCCATTTAGTTGCGATTGCATCTGCGGGCGAGTTGAACTCATATTTAGCAATTTCCAAATTTGTGATGAACGTTTGTTCTTAAATACTTCCAACCAGTGTTCACCATCATTTTGGTTCATAGTGGCCTTATGCATACAAATCCAGTTTTTATACTTTGTTTTTATTCTGCGTAATGCTAATTCACGCTTCTGTTCTGGCAGCAGGAGAATCTGTCTCTTTTCTTTTCGGAAAGCCATTTTTCTAATTCTTACAAAATGATCAAATGTATGAGTTTGTGCAGTGCTGCACTTGTTATTATCAGAAGCAAGTGCAAATAGGTGTATTTTATCAGAGTACTCCGGAGGCATCAATCCTCTCTCAGCACAGTATCGATCTTCCCTTAAGCTGCCCGCAAAATCTTTTAGCACTGGAGCAGTCCAATGCAGTCTATTCCGTTGTGGATTGATGACTAAATTCTCCAACATTTTTTGTTGCTATTGAACTTTTTGGGGCTGTTGTAGCGCAAATTCTGCTTCCACCATCATATGATCACTCGCTGATATTCAAATCCCCAGCTATAATCACATGGTCAATGTTTTTAGTAATCATGATTTGTTCCATCAATAAATTCATATCTTTGAAGAGTTTATCAGCTATAATTGCAATTGGATTCCAATATATGTTAATTATTGCAAATTTTGAGTTTTGTATTTCTATTATGGAACATTGCACAAAGGAAATCGTAGAGGGCCACTCAGCTATATTGTTTGTAGTGGTCATGTTTGATATGGTAGCTACACCAGACATCGGTCTGCCTTTTTGACCCTTTATCGCTGGCAATAGATGAACAAAAGGGTTATCCCATGACAAAGGTACACTTAGCCAAGTTTCCTGCAACAACACTAAATCACATTTCTTAAGATAGTGATTATCATTATTGAGTAGATGTTTGTGCCCTCTCGTATTCCAACTCAATATAATTATATTATGATTTGCTGGACATACCTCATTAAATTCTAGTTAGGTTTTATTACAATTCAATGTCATTTTTGCCACACTCTCATTTTCCTCCTCTTGCATTCGAGTATGTTGTGGCGCCTCCTCAAATGAGTTCTCTTTTGTGGTAGCGATTAGCATAAATCCTAGGTCATATAAAGCAGTTTGTGCAGACCATATCATATTATAAATGATGCGCAACTTCATCCATATACATGATACAGTTGAGTCATTGTCATCTGGAAATTCAACTTGTTGGATATCTCCTGAGACTATGTCCTCCAAACTGTCTATGTCCGAGAATAGTTGTAGAATGCTCATTCTATTTAAAATATATAGAGGAAAGGAGCCTCCCCGACAACTAATGAACACTGAGTACATTAGAGATGTTTTCGTATTCCTTACTGTCCCCTCGGAACTCCCCTCTTTCATTTTTAATTTACTTTCTTGATGTAAGCCACAATTCTCTTTCTCAGAAGGTAATTTGAATGAGACATTCTTCGACGACACTTTTTCCTCACACCTATTGGTTACTTCAAATTTATTATCTAATATCGCTTTCATAGAGGATTTAAGTGTCTTCTGTTCAGCAGTTAAGGCTACTAGGCAGTCTTTGATTGTATTTAGAATATTATTTTGCGGATCATTCTGCTTATTCGGAAGAGCAGATTTTTCACTCATTTCCTTCTCCTTTGTTTTAGCTTGGATTCTTGCAGGGGAGCCCATTGAATTTGTTTTAGTTTCTTTCTGCGGGTATATCTTCGAATTCGATTGAATAGTTTGTTTAGCTAAAGGATGGGTCACATTTGACTCAGCATTGACTTTGCTCATGTATTCGTCCACAGCTTTTCTGAGCCCTTGTCTATTTGGTATTAATCCGTGCTTCACGACCTTGTCCTTTCTACTGGGCTCAGCATCCAAATTCACCTGGCTATAATTCAGCCCCTCTGCAACCTGTACAAGCTTATCCAAGGGGGAATGCGATAAATCAACTTGTAGCACATCTTTACCATTCTTTAAAGTCTTGTCTCTTTCCAAGGTTTGATTCAAATATTTTTTGGTGATCACATTTGCCGCTAATGTGGAACAATTTACTGGTTTGGAGATAGACTTAAAAAACTGCTTTGTTTGTCCACTCCCGTTTACACTCTTGGCTTTTTGATTTTTTGTTTTCTTCAAGTTGGTTCTAAGATCCGGTTTCTTAGTAGCTGGATTTTTTGCAAATATTGTGTACGCCTCTTTAATGGGTTTGGTAATTTTGTCCTTAAACATGACCACCTCCGGCTGCTTACCGGTTTTACTAGCACCAATTAATTGTAAGCCCCCTTGTACATTTGTTGCAGCATCCAGAGAAGTTTCATATATAATGCCTTCCACATACGGAACTACTGTCTCCACACGTTGTAACTTTGCATCTATAATTTGATTTTCCTCTACACAAGGAGCTACAGTCTTTGAGCATTTTGGTTTGCCCTCTATTGATTGAGTTTCTGATTGAAAATTCAATTGGCCCATAAGTTTTTTATACAATGATGCAATGTCCTCAAAATTTTTCGCCAGTTCTTCCGTTTCTTTCTCATCTGAGACTTGTTTTCGAGCCAATGTATCACCGCAATTTTTTTGCCATATAGCTATATTTTCCACATTAATATGAATAAGGTCTACCTTGGAATTTAGAGCTTCAAACAATCTAGCAAGAGACATTAGAGCTGTATTCATATTTTCCACAGTCATCACAGAAGGTTCTTTAAGTTGTGAACCCATATTTGTAACCGACTCATTCCTAGTCTGTCTCCTAGGGGTTGGAGGAATGTAAGATATTGAGGATTCAGACTCTGATGTATTCCTCTCCTGAAACATAGTCAGTGTTTTTGATAGGTCGGATTCAACTACCCTGGCTATGAAACAGGAATCCGAGGATTCCAATTCTATAACCGCAGCATCCCTCACCACCTCTACATCAGATTTGTTCAACAAGGGTACAGCAGTTCCAGAACGAACATTCTGCAAAATCATAGTATCCGATAACGAAGTGTTACACAAGTGTTTAGCATCCTTAGTCCCATCATTCCCTTCCATATTAGTAGGAGAACTCATTAACAATTGCAGAGCTATAGCACTTTCTTGATTATTTAAGAGTGGTCGCGCCTCCACAGTCGAGACACTCAAGTTTATTGCTTCTGCTATAGGTTTCTTTGGAGCAGGAGAAGTTATTGTGGCAAACCCAAATTTGCGCAAATCACCAGTTCCAATGGTAGAATGTGTTCTTTTTCGTGAAAGTCGATTATCCCAGGGCGCACTTTTTACCCGGGGACGGGCTAATTTTGGTGTAGATACAAGAGTTTCTTTCAAAGTGGGGTGAAATATGGTACGCAGTTTTTCAGGGCCAGGCATGCCTGTGCAGAGTGTAAACATTAATGTTTGTTAACATCCACACAGGCAATCTCTTTGAGTGAACCACCACAATTTCAATATCCTATAAGGCAACGTGCCACTCTGCTGATTTGGAATAGCGTTGTGGTTTATTTCCGCTCTAGCTCCCCACTGCGCTGTAACAGAGCGACACAGCGGGACTTACCTCAGTTACTAGGCCGGGATCAAAGAGCTAATACCTCCACAGTCTCCCGCCTAGTGGTCACGCCTTCAGCGCCAAACAGCCGCACAACAGCCAGTGGCCTTGACCCCAATGGGCTTAACGCTGCAAGGGTGGTTGGCTCAGAGCTTTGAGGATGATGGAAGTCACGTGATACGTCACGTGTCCAGCGCTAGCCCCGCCTCCTCCAGGAAGCACACCAGCACCAGCAAGAGCCCCTTCACAGCTCGCAATGCTGGTTCAAAAGCCAAAAAACGTTCGTTTTTGCAGCACAATGATTTCCAGTCAGTGCAGCACCTTTCACCGCTCGGGCGGTTGGCTCAGCGCTTTGAGGATGATGGAAGTCACGTGATACGTCACGTGTCCAGCGCTAGCCCCGCCGCCTCCAGGAAGCACACCAGCAAGAGCCCCTTCACAGCTCGCAATGCTGGTTTAAAAGCCAAAAAACGTTCGTTTTTGCAGCACAATGATTTCCAGTCAGTGCAGCACCTTTCACCGCTTGGGCGGTTGGCTCAGCGCTTTGAGGATGATGGAAGTCACGTGATACGTCACGTGTCCAGCGCTAGCCCCGCCTAGAGGAGAGGGGTGGAGGAGAGGAACAGGTGAGCGGTGTACTGGTGTTGATGTTCCCAGGCAGTGGAGTGTCAGCGTGCTGCTCTGTTCCGCTCTGTTCTGGAGTTGTGGGGGATGCAGGGAAAGTGGGTTTTAGAGGATGTGAGGTGGGGGTTGGTGGGGGATGCAGGATGGGAGAGGAGGCTAGTTTGGCTGGTATAGGAGGGGGGAGTGGGTGAAGGAGACAGTGTGTGTAGGCATTGGATTGTAAAGTGGGGAGTCGGTGGACGTGTGTGCCATTGGCTAGGTTTTTGGAGTGCCACCATGCGCCTCTGATCTGGGCAGAGTGGGGCATGGTGAGGCATCTAGATTCAATAGACACTGGGAAAGAAGCGTCTAGATTCAGAACATGCAGTGTGTAGAAATGCACCTAGATCTAAACCATACACTCTGGGAAAAGCACAAAGCTGCAAAGCAGACACTGTGTGGAAATGCACCTAGATTCAAAACATGTACTGTGCAGGAAACAAGCACTTAATTACAAAACATACACTGGAAGGTGCAATAGGTTTAACACAATGTCCGACAGGAAGACACAGCAAGGTTTAACCCAATGGCCAAGCGGAAAGCATAGCAAGGTTCACGACAGTAGCCAACTAAAAGTGCAGCGAGGTTCGCCACAGTGGCTGTCTCTAAAGCACTGCAAGGTATAATGCACACAGTGGCCAACCAGAAGGTTCAGCAAGGCTCAACACAGTGGCTACCTGGAGGGTACAGCAAGGTTCAACACATATATGGCTATCTGTAAAGCATAGCAAGGTTCAGCTCATTGGCTGACTAGGGGGTACAGCAAGTTCAAGGGGTGAAGTGAGGTCCAGCACAGTGGCTATCTGTAAAAGACAGCACGTTTTAGCACAATGGCTGATTGGAGAGCGCAGCCAAGTTTAACACTGTGGCTGACTAGGAAGTAAGGTAAGGTTCAACACAAATGCTGATTGGGATGTACCAGCTGTAAATGAGTACTGAAACCTTAAATGTAGCTACATTTGGAGTGAGAAAGCCAGTTTCTACAATGCGGTTACTCTCAGAGGTGTAAAAATACCAAAGCAGTACAGCGTGCCTACATTCAGCAGTTTTTGGATGGCAAGACAGTACCTAAAATGTGAGTGGATGTAAAAGCAGTACCAAACCTAAATTGTGGATTCAATTAGAGTGTGAGGACAGTGCTTAAATGTTGGTAGATTCAAAACCTACACTGTGAGCGAAATGCACCTAGATTCAAAACATACACTGTGAGCGAAATGCACCTAGATCAAGACGCACTGTGACTGAAATGCACCTAGGTTCAAAAACATATACTGTGAGCGAAATGCACCTACAATCGAAATATGTACTGTGAGCAAAATGCACCTAGAAACAAAACATACACTGTGAGCAAAATGCCCCTAGCCTCAAAACATATATTGTGAGCGAAATGCACCGAGAATCAAAACATATACTTTGAGGGAAATGCACCAAGAAACAAAATATACACTGTGACGGAAATGCATCTAGAATCAAAACACATACTATGAGTGAAATGCACCTAGATTCAAAACATATACTGTGAGCAAGGTTCACCCAGATTCAAAACATATACTGTGATCGAAATGCACCTTGATTCAAAACATATACTGTGAGTCGAAATGCACCTAGATTCAAAACATATTCTGTGAGCAAGGTTCACCCAGATTCAAAACATATACTGTGAGCGAAATGCACCTAGGTTCAAAAACATATACTGTGAGCGAAATGCACCTACAATCGAAATATGTACTGTGAGCAAAATGCACCTAGAAACAAAGCATAGACTGTGAGCAAAATGCACCTAGCTTCAAAACATATATTGTGAGCGAAATGCACCGAGAATCAAAACATATACTTTGAGGGAAATGCACTAAGAAACAAAATATACACTGTGACGGAAATGCATCTAGAATCAAAACACATACTATGAGTGAAATGCACCTAGATTCAAAACATATACTGTGAGCAAGGTTCTCCTAGATTCAAAACATATACTGTGATCGAAATGCACCTTGATTCAAAACATATTCTGTGAGCAAGGTTCACCCAGATTCAAAACATATACTGTGAGCAAAATGCATCTAGATTTAAAACATATACTGTGAGCGAAATGCACCTAGCTTCAAAACATATACTGTGAGCAAGGTACACCTTAATGACAAGTTATGAATAAAAAAAATGTCAAGCTCTAATTACATTTGAACTTTGCTATATCAGTATTTTCAATATGACCTGCCTGTACATTGTGGTAGGTCAGACAGAGGAGACGGACAACTAGACATTTTTCAAATAGTTTCAACTTTTTTAAAGTAAAAAAAAGACTCACCTTGCCCTGCTTCCAAGGTGAAGGTTCCTATCCTAGACAATAATATAAGGTTGCTCGTCATTGACCTTTTCCTGCATTCAAAACTATGCTATCTTGTTGGCTGTCCCCATCACTAAAAAAGCAAAAGAAAACTTGAGTACAGAAGTGCCCTTATTCCCCTTGCTTGGTAAGCTAGTGCTTGACCACTTCCTCAATTCTCTCGAATTTAAACCTTTTGTTTTTTAGGTATTGGCTCACTCATGCAGTTCAAAAATAAGTTCATCCCTTAAATATGCTACTTGAATTTGTAAGTCTTTTAACTGTGCAAATGTTATTTCTCGCTCTGCCCTCTCTGCGCCTCTGGGCACCTTAGATTCTTGACAGTAATGTGTTCTTGTGGTCCAATGTGGGCCTCCTGTCTCTGGTTTTGAGATGTATTGGTTTCACAGTCTTTGTGAGTGGCTTCGGTTCTCGGCCTGGACTGGGCTTCTGGCTCTCAGCCAGGCATTTCCCTCTCTTGGGATCTTTCGATGTGGTGCCCCCTTCTTGGTTGTTTTTTAAGGGTTGCCAAGTTATTGTTGTTCCTTTGCAGGGTGTGTGAGAAACCTGTGGGTATTCTCCCTAGCCAGCCCCGAGAGTCCCTTCTTCAGGTCACTTGGGAAGGTCCAAGTCCAGGGGTGGACGGAAGAGAGAGCAGCACCTGGAAAGGGGAATCCGAGGTTGTGTTCAGGAAAAGGCTGCAGATGAGACACAGTATTATACTGAGGAAGACAGAGAGGAAGACACGACCTCAGAAGCCTTTACAGGCTATATGACATCAACTTCCCTTCCTCCCAGTGAATCCCTCCGACCGAGAGCCAGCGATCCCTCCGTATATATCCGAGCCAATATGGTTACAAACCTCAAGCACCCCAACTCAGAGAAACCTCTTTTTTCCATTATCCCCCACTCTAATAATCCCTCCATATCCAACAAATTCCCCAGAACCCAAACCCCATTGTCTGTCTTTAATGTTGCCACCATGAGTTCCTTACAGGTATGAATTGGGATTTTGCCTCCTTTTGGCATGTTACCTGCTCTTTATTGGGTTTGGGTTCACCCCCTCTGTGTGTTTCTATAATTCTCTGGTCTCTGGTAGCCCTTCTTGAGTTATTGGGTTTGGGTTCACTACCTCGGATTGTTTCTCTTGTTCTCAGGTCTCTGGTTAACCCTCTTAGGTTACTAGTTAAGGGTAACAACCTTTGGGTGTTTCTGATTACTCTCGGGTCACTGGTAAGCCCTCTTAGGGAATGAGGTCCAGATTCCCCTCCTCTGTGTGTTTCTATTATTCTCTGGTCTCTGGTAACTCTTCTTAAGTTTTTGGGTTCAGTGTCACCCCTCTGGCTCTTTCTATTATTCTCTGGTCTCTGGTGACCCTTCTCAGGTTATTGGTCTAGGTAAACCTTCTCTGGGTGTTCTATTATTCTCTGGTCTCCGGTCGTCTCACTGGGCCTTTGGATACTATGACTGGCCTCTTATTATCCTCAGTCTCTTTTGGAATGCTTCAGAGCTCAGCCACGCTCCTTCCTCACCTCAACATGACCCGTGTACCGGTTTCTCTGCTATCGGGGGAGGGGGAGAGGGGCTGCTCCAAATGTGCTGGAACTGTGCTTCCAAGGGTCACCGGTTCCCTGAGTTTTCTTCTCCATCCAGGCATCGTGATCTGAGCTTGCCAGTATGCCATGTGAGTTGGTCTCTCTCTGCTGGAGACCTTGTTGCCTGGCTCTCTCAGCCCACCTGGGTTCGGTAGCTTTCCACAGGCTCTCTGCCCACCACATATGCAACGTTGTCCCACGTCCAGGATGTGCTGGCTCTGCGCTACAGCCTTGACTTCAGCTGTGCGTATCGTTGCTCGGGCTGCACCCTTCTCAGCAGACGGCTCACTCTGCCATGACTCCTCCTCTCAGGTAAGGGTCTCTGCCTTATTATGACTCTCCCTGCAAGGAGAGACACAACACTATTGGTTCTCTGTTTCAGCCATCAAGGACGGTTAAGCAGCCATACCAAGCAAATGTATCAGACAAACAATTGGGGCACTGGTTTAAAAGGAGTTGTTTCTTCTATTATCAGAATGGTTCAGAGTCACAGCTAGGGATAGACTTCTTGCTCTGTGAGCATACACTTTTTTTTATATATACAAAAAGAAAGTCCAGTATTTCAACCGGTGTTGCTTAACACTCTTCCCCCATCAACGATGGAGTCAAATATCCAAAATACTTTATTTAAATCTCATCTATTTCATAAAAACAATCATAAAAATGATCATAGTACATAAAACATATATCATATGTTAAAACCACACAAGTAAGAACACCATAAGTGAAAAATGTTATAATCATTTCTTTAGGATCATACACTCTGATTCCTATGCCACACAATTGATGGCCTATTTCCTATTGGTGTAATGTAAACAACCCGACTTGTACAAGTTTCTGTCCTTCAGATACAATAATGTAGGACATTCTTCAGGGGATTTTTGACTTGTGCCGGAATTAATAATTCTTCTTTAGGGGAGAGACCTGTTAATCAAAAGCAAAAGGCACCCTATTAGTATCTAGTAATCCAGTATTAATCTTATTTTACTTAAATGGAATCAGAGTGTATGATCCTAAAGAAATCCTAAAGAAATGATTATAACATAGCAACACCGGTTAAAAGGAGTTGTTACATGGTTGTCAACGGAGGATTACTTTTTCCCTAAGGGAGGTCACCCCCAGCAAGATCCCACTTGCCCTGTCCCCTAGGAAGTATCTTTTGTAGTAGGCCACCTCCCTAGTCCCAAACGGGGTGGCTCCCCCAACGGGAGAATTCACTCTAGGGACGCTAGAACTTCCCAAAATGTGACCTGTGGGAATGTCAAGCTTTTCGGGGCAGCCTTGACCCACCCTGTGGTATTTCCATGGGATTTCCAAAGAGTAGCAACCAGCCACTAGTTTGAAGGTGGGGTTTGAAGCCCTCTATGTAGCTGCCAGCTGAGACTCGAGAGGGGAGTTTGACCAGCCAATCAGAAGGCCACAAGGGTAAATGTGTTTGAAGGCGTACACAATGCCCAGTTTACTTCCTGTTTCCTTTCTGGGTGTTAGTTGGCTGTCAAGGTAGGCGTGCAGAGGACTGGCTGGTGGTTTTGGAGGAGTTTTGGAATGAGTTTAGGAGAGGTTCGATGTGTTTTTGATGAGCTTGTTATTTATTTCTGGTGTTTTTCGTGTTTCTTGATTCCTGTTTGACCTCATTTTGTCTATTGGTATGCGTTGTGTAGGATCTCACACTATAAACTTTATTTTTAACCCCAACTCCCTTTTAAAATATTTTTTTAAAACAAAAAGAGATCTTCTTGTACTTTGCCCTGGTCTGATTATGCCATCCCGAAAATGTAAAAAAACAAAAACTTTTCCTAGCACCTCACCTTTCCTGTATTATACAGAAAAGGTTTGTGAGAAAACCTTATAAGTTTTCCTGTGCTCAGTCACCATCCCTTTTGTTGGTGTGTTTGAGAACTCTTCCCGATTATGTGACCTCTGCAAGAAACTCTTAGTTTTTGTCACTTGTTTTTTGTTTTGGCAATTGATACCATAGGTCCATCAGGCACCCTACGCGCATTTGTGTTTCACACATAGGTATTTTAGGAAATATGTCCTTTTATTTGTAGGTAGTGCTGGGGAGAGACAATGAGGTGCTGGACTCGTTCTCCTCAGTGTCAGAAGTTGAGCAAGTCAGTCAGCAGGGGAAGAAGGAGCATGAGGAGGAGGGGCAGATGGAGGCTCAGGACGATGAGATAGTGGCTGAGGAGGCAGAGGTGGTGGATGAGGAGGGGGCAATACGGATGAGGAGAGAGAGACAGTGCATGAGGAGATGGCAACAGAGAATAAGGTGAGAGACACTCCATGAGGCAGTAAATGTAGCATAAGGAGGAAGAGGATATGGTTACTAATGTGAAGGCACTCATGGTAGAAGTCGTGGTTGAAGCAAAGTCATTCAGGGGGGCTCATTACATTTCCCTGGTTCAGAAACATTGCCGGTAAAATTGCTGGTAATTCCAGCACTGACATTTTTACCAGACCAGGAAACACAAGTTTGCGGTGGAGGCCACAGATCTACCTCCAGGCCTGACCTGCCGGTACATCAGGCTCCCACCGTCAACAAATTGCTACAACTACCTCCATGGAATGGGGTTTTACAAGCATTCCTGTCACCCGTAATATCCCAGTAGTACTGGGATATCAGGCGGTGGGAATGCTAATTCCATTTTGGTGGCATTCCATTGGAATTACTGGTGGGATACCATCAAACTCGGAATGAGGGACAAAGTATCTTGAATTTGGACTTAATGGGATACTCTAGGAACAGCAGGAAGAGGTAGCCAGAGGTGCAGGGGAGCGAAGCACTCTGGGGAGAGGATCGGTGGTGTGGCAGGATACTGAAGAGCACCAAGAGAAGGAGTGAGAAATCGTCCCCCCGGCAGATGGCTCAAGATGAGGAGACTGGAGCCACTAGACCATTGCCTTCCCATTCATAGGGGGCACACCTGCCTAAGGCGTTCTTCAAGAGGTTGAAGTCAGGTGAGAAGACATTCCCACCCATGATATTGACGCTTATCTGGTCTTGGGTATGGGTCTAAAAGGGAAAAGTGGCAGAAAGGGCCAGCAGGGTACAGCGCATAGATGGCAACTTTAATGACTGTGGACGGGCTGCGGCTGAGAGCAAGAGTGGGAACCTGCCAATCACCCACTGGAAATGGAAAATGAGAGAAGAATAGGTTTGCTCTCAAACTGCGCTCACACATGAAGTAACAAGCATATTGCAGACTAATTAAGTATTTTTAATCAGTGCCGTTGCAGCCTGACACGTGTTTCGAGCTTCCAGCTCTTCTACTGAGGCTTGATCTTGGCTTATGTTAAATCTAGTTACAGAGGTGAGGCTAAATGTTTGGGTTAATTAACCGTGGGCTCCCATTACTTTGCAGTTGCACGAAAAACGTATCTGTAAATTATTATATTGCAGCGCGTTCACTGCTATGCGGGGAACTGGAGCCAAACTGAGAGCAAACCTATTCTTCTCTCATTGGGTATGGGACTACTTCAGCTTGATAGTGGGTGTGACTTTCAGGAGAAGGCAGGCAGTGTAATATGCAACTTCTGCCAGAAAACAGTTCATTGGAGTAACCCAAGTAGGAGCATCATGGTGACCTCCTAAATGTGCAAGCACTCTAGGATGTGGCACAATGATGTGCACATGCAGTGCACATCACATGCCACAGTCGTATGTAGTGAAGCACCCTCCTGTGTTGGTGACAGTGGCTGCAAGGGAGTGTTAAATGGCAAACCAACTCACCACTAGTCATCCCCTTAAAAACAACCCTCCTCTTCTTTGGCTCTGCGCCAGTCCAACCATCTCCTCAAACCTTAATGTCTGGCTCAGCACTGCCTGAACCAGTGGAAAAATCAGCTTGCGGGTACCTTTACCATCATCTGCAGTGCAGCCTCCTGTTGGTGGTGCTTAAATTCAGGGTGTGGTGCCATTTGGGCAAAACCTGACCGACAGAACGATGAGGAATGCAGGCACATACTGCATGCATTGCATGTCCTCTGTCAGTCTGTCTGAGGTGGATGATGAGGTAGTGGTGGATGCCATGGAGAAGAACATGCTTCTGCACCACACTACACTCTTCAAATTGAGCGGGCAAGAGGGTGCTAAATGGGTATACACAGTGCACTGGCAGAAGGCTGATGAAAGGCCTTAGTGACACTGCTGGTTGGAAGAGCCAAATAAATTGGGATGACCTCCAGTTTGTGTGCACGGTACTAGGACTCAGAGAATTGCTGCACTGGTAGAGACAAAATAAATTTAGGATGAACTAAATATTTACTTTTGCACTGTACTCAACCACTGTTGTTGGATTCTATGTTTCCGTCCACATGACTGTAGCTGGCTTGCACACACATATTCATTGTCTAAGAATCTGTTGTGTGCTTTCTCAAGCAATGGTCCTGGTGTTCATTCCCACCATAGTCTTTGGTGATAAGATGCTTGTTCATTTTTACGAAAGCAAGCTCTCTTCCATGTCTATTAGTGGGTTGTCTTCTCTGTTCTGAGACAATAGCCCCAGCAGTGCAAAGACTCTGTTTGCACCACATGCTAGCTGGTGGAGGGGGTGAGAAAACATAGTCTTTCCACATCTAAATGAACAAGTACAGATGTCCAGAATGACCACTTGCCAAGCCAGAAACGCTGCTGACCATTATCACTTCTCAGCTGCCATGTGTTGAGAGCATAGGCATCAAGCGTCTGCTGTGGGGTCCATTGAATTCTTGTCGGAATCTGATGCATATAGCAAGTCTGATCGAGCGCGGAGTCTGAGCCACAGCATTACATGTTTACATTCTCTGTTAGCTCCCTTTAGTGCTGCCTGAACTAGTGTCAGGAGTTGTGGTGAACTGTCTGTCAGGTGAGCTTTTCTGCAGTGGTGGTGTCCCACACTGGGCTGTTGACCTGTCCATCGGCCCTCTCATTGTTCTAGACAGGATTTTAAATGTCTCCTTAGGGCATCCCTGCACATGGATAGCCCATCCTCATTCACATGACAACTACCTGCGTTTTTCCTCATCCGCACACACACAGGCTGTTTAAAAGTTGCCAACTCGACTCTAAACTAAGGGTCAAGCTATGATGTCAGGAGATACTCCGAATTCCCCTTCGTACCAACTATGAGTGAAGCTTTTTGAAGGTTGAGCGCAGGTTCATTGGCAAATGCACTGCTTCTGTATCACCAGACAGTTAGTGTACATATTTTATATTGGATTGCTCTAATTCCAACAGATACACCAGTGGAAGTACCCCACTGAGTGATCTAGCGAACACGATAAACCACTGAGTGACCTCTTCAAATTGCTGCAGCAAAATGCAAGCATTGTCCAACATTTGTCAATGCATCTATGTTAATTATGCACCACCCAGTTTTCAGCTCTGGCTATTGCATTAGTCGGTCACTGCATTTTAAACACTTCAGCATATGCAGGGTTGAATTTCACTGAGTCGGCACTGCACTATTTAGCTATTTGTAAGGAAGCTGGTGGTGTGAATGCAGCTTTCTAACATGTTTTGAGCACTGCTGGGAAGGAAAAAGTGGCAAAACCTATCATCTCATCTAGTGGCAGGCACTGACTTCTGAAGTGGGTCACCACAAGGTGGAGGTCAAGGGAAAAGTAAAGCACATGCATGGTTGTTACTATCCTCAGGGCAGCTACAACATTAGATCCATTGTCAGCTGCCACAAAACCCACCTGTAAACAATAGGGATTGACTCAATGTGCCTCAACCACCTTTACTTTCTCCCAGAAATGAAATCCCCTGTGGTAGCTGTGTGAAACCCTTAAATACTCACGATGAGCTTCAGATGAATGACATTTGCAGATGCTGTCTGGTGCTATGCTGATGGGAGATATGGGGTAATGTGACCCAGTGTCCACATGTCCACTTTTAGGTTCAGTGACATTTCTGCTGCTACAATGACCTGGTCGTAGAGGTGTGATACTGAAGTTTGTTTGAGGTAGAGCTGACAGAGAATTTCCAATCTGGCATCAACAAGGCTCAGCAACCATCTGAATCACTGGTTTTCGACTAAGATGATGTTTTTTGGGATAAGATGGTAAAGACGTGTACCTTTAAAATGTTGACTCTGGGTCACTGACTTTAAACAGCAAGGGGTCAAAATGGCTTCCCAGAACTAGGTCTTTTCTTTGTTTTGTGAAAAGCGCCTGCCGCACTAAATGTGACTTTCAATCCAGAGGGTCATTGAATCATCTCTACATGTACCTCCACTTCATTGCCTCCGATCTGCGTCCATCTTGCCCTCTGGAGGCTACATGCATGTAAGTCTTTTTCCTGGTTTAATATGGCCAGGAAAGCTTTCTACCATGACCGTGTTCTGCTAGCCTTTCCTAAGAAATCTGGCAACATCGTCCAACATTTATTTGCTATGGGTGAGTACCAGGAAATTTGATCTCTTCTGTTTAGTGCACACAGGAGATCTTTACATTTTTTTGGCATATAGTGGATAGATGAATTAAAGGTGTGCACTTGCTTGAGAATTGTCACAAAAGCAGGCTTAGTTTTCTTTTTTTCACCCAGCCAGAGGGAAAATTATGTCTTGCTTGCATATGAAGCATACATTTGGCCTCATTACGAATGTGCCGGCACCATTGTTACCGGTCCGGCACACTCCGAGGTCTGTGAGCGAATGCCTTTGCGCCTACCAGGTCTGACCTGGTGAGCGGACGGCACCCGCTCGCAGACATTGACGGATGCACCGGCACCATTCATGAATGGTGCCGGTGCATCCGTCCTCCCATTCCCATTGAGTCCAATGGGACTCGAATGGGAATGGGAAGTAATATTTTCTGGCGCCCGGCAATAGGGAATTACCGGGGGCTGTAATGCCCCGGTAGGTCCCTATTACCGGGCACTGGAAAAAAAGGACTTCGACGGCAGCGGTATTGACCGGCACGGCTACCGCCGGACTCACAATGAGGCCTATTGAGGGTTCTTACAGCTAGGCAGCTTGGTGGTTTTGAGGTGACCTCAAATATTATTGACCACAGTGAATGTTTTGATTTTATGAGACATATTTTCGGATGTCTCTGTTTGGTTAATGATCAGCAATGTAACCCACGCTAGGCTTGGATTTTTATATATTGACTTTGAGCCAAAAATGCACATAGTGTTTGAATGCACATCTAAACCCAGAATCATCTTTACAATGTGGGCTGCTTAACTCTGGTCTCCTTCCTAGAGGACCAAGGTTGTACGTTAATTACTTTGATCTCTTATAGGCATGCGCCACCCCTACCTGTTTGATGCCACCTTAGGGAAAAATAATCAGTGGAATTACTGCAGCAGAATTACCGTTCACGATAATTCCTCCAGAATACCTATGGACTTCAAAAATGGGGATTAACATTGCCCTTTCTTAACTTGGATTCCCATGGTGAACCCACGGGACTGAGTGGTGGTAACAGTATACAAGTTTAGCGGTAATTCAGCAGATTTACTGCGATTTAACTCCAGAACTAGGCATCTGTCTGGGGGATCAATATTGGTGGGGAGGTACAAGATTGGAGGGTTGTACAGTGGCAGGCAACAGAAATTACTGCCAGACTGATGTTTAGTGGGGACTGGGCCTGGTGTGGCCACTTGCTACACAGTGCCGTGATATTGTGTTTCAGATATACCTGCATATCCTATTCCATGCACTACAAGGGCACCCTGGAATCTCTGCATAGAAGACTCATGCAGGGAAAGAGTGGGATCCCAGGTGCTCTTCGGGCCACTCAGCAAACTGCTCAGGAAAGCACAGAAAGGAGTGAGAGATGCAGGACAGTGACATGCTAGAAACAGAAGGGGGGGGAGGAGAGAAGAGATACAAAAAGAGAACAATTCAAGATACAGAACGCAGTGAACTGAAATGTAGAATAGCTGAGAGAGAAGAGGAGTGGGTGAGATGAGCTGGAATGGGAATGGACTAGAGGAAGCAGATGGGAAAAGGCAGTGGACTAAGGAGAAGCAAGATACTTTGAAAGGGTCAGGTACTTGAACTGAACATGTCAGAGGGAATATGGAACCCTCTCAGCTTAGGGCAGGAGGCCTACAAACCACAGCCAGCCCTCCCCATAGGAGGGGTGGGGGATATTGGAGGGCTGCCAATGGGCCTGGTTACTAGTGGATGGTACCACTCTCAATCACCCAATTACATAACATACCCTGTGTCGGTTAGTGCACTCTCTTTTTCTTTACAGAAATACAATGCCCAGAAACCCCTGCAGTGGAAGACCAATTAACCGACCTACAAGAGAGAGATACACCTTCAGAACACAGCTTACCGTGCACAAGCAACACAGACCTATCACCACAGAGAAATAAGAACTTTACAATCAATAATCAGCATGTCGAACAACTGGCACGTAATGCCAGTGGTCCTGCATTGTGGAAAGGTGCTGGGATTGAAGGACCTTTTACCACATTACACCGGTGTGACCCGGCCCCAGGGGGTAAGCCAACTATAGTTAGGCCCGTACTAGCAGGGGAGCACTTCGGCCAGTGGAAAGGGAGTGGGGTGTCTGAAACACAAAAAGAGCCCTCTAAAGGGAGAAAGGGGAACGGCTGTGTGTGTTGTGTGGGTACAGTCAGGTGGAGAGGAGGAGGACAAAAGACCAGACGGGGGAAGGAGGCAGGATGGTGGAGCGGAGCACGGAGGAGACTGTGGGAGAGATTATTGCAGGTGAGGTACTGGATGCGAGAGAGAGTGGTACCTGTGTGTAAGTGTGTATTAATGATCACTGAGAGGTGTGTGTAAATGTAGGAAAAAAGTAGGTGAGTAAATGAGTGAGATTGGAATAGTGTAAGGGGCCCGGGAAAGTGGGAGGGGAAGGGGAGAAGAGTAGAGAACAGTGGAGGGGAGAGGAGAGAATAGAGAGTCGGGGAGAGTAGAGGGTAGAGGAGAGTGGAGAGAGGCGAGGAGATGAGAGTGGAGAGTACAGGGGAGAGGAGAGTGGAGAGTAGGGAGGAGAGGGGTCAGGGGAGTGGAGCGTAGAGAAGCGAGAAGAATGGAAAGTAGAGAGAACCAGAGAGAGAGAGATATTAGAATGTGTGTACCCCTAAAGAACCCTGGAGTGAATGAAATAAAAAATAGGCTGAGCCCTTTCGGCCGTCACTCTCATAGGGGTTATGGATTTCTAGTTGCCAACCAAGGCAATAGGGAAGCCTGGCTACGGTGGATGTGAAGCTCACGGGAGATGAGAGAGGAACATAATGTAATGTTTCAGATTTCCCTCCCATATCAAGAAACATCACCCTCATCCCTCATTTGAGTTCTGTCAAATAAAAACCCTTGAACCATCCTCTGGAGTGAGGTCATCTGTGACAATACACAAGTGGAAGTGAGAGGAGAGATGGCAGGGTGATATAATAGAGAAAAGTGATGCTGAATGAGGGAGAGGGGAAAAAAGGACATAGCATTAGGGAGGGAACGACAGAATGTGATGGCTAGAGATTGAGCAGGTGGGAATCAGGGAGCGATAGTAGAGATTACTTAAAGCTCTCTGGAGACCTACCTATATCTTTCCACAGTCCCATGCGGTGACCACACCTGTTTGGCAAAAGAGAAAGGTTTTCTCTTCTTCTCTTTAATGTCAGTTGCATTTTCCCAGTATTGTGGTGATTTGGGGAATTCGGAAATAGTGCTGGATATAGGTGTAAAGTGAAATATAGTGGGCGTCGCTAGGGGATATCTGCCTGTGGCAGAAATAACTGTAGACACGGTCCCGCTGCAGCACACACCAAGGTCACTCTGACCTCAAGGAGACATCAGGATCCCAGTGCAATGCAGGTAATGATGAAAATGAATGCTATAAAGTAATGTGAAGTAAGTGAGTGAAATAAGATTCATCTTTACAAAGAGCAAAGGTAGTGTTTTCTTATTGGAGGTGCACCAGAAATCTTCCACTTCTGCTACCTATTAAGCACTCCCAGATGTCACACATCATGTGATGCAGCCACCAGGGCGGTTCTATGGTCTTTCATCGACACCCGTTTTTCCGACTGGTATTTTGCTGCGGATTATTTTCCGAAAAACCTAATTGAAATGTTGTTACCATTATCTTTTGGGGGTCCCCCACAATCCCCCTTTCATTTAACTTTTTCTTTTTATTCCCGACCCCCCATCTTTTTATTTGTACTTTTCCACCCCCCAAACAAATTTCGATGAGGTTTTTAGGAAAAAACCCTGCATCAAAACACCTGTCGGAAAAACTGGTGTTGATGAAAGGACGCGATACCACCAGCTTGGAAAGAGACCAACCAGTACAAGCAGGTATGCATAGATGACAAGGGCAAGATTATTTTAGATGGTGAATGAGTGGTAGGATGCCAGATATGTGCTTGAAGTGTGGGTGGAAGGTACTGTACCGGATCACACCAGCACATGCGTGTTAGTTATTATTAAAGGGAACAACCATTTTATAGGCAGAGCTCTGAATGAGCGTTCATATGGTTGCTTTGTCCTTTTTCCCCGCCATCTCCCACACTACATCTGGCGATGAGGATGGGGGCCCATCACATCAAAGAAAGAAACAGGGAGTGCCGGATGCCAGAAAAAAAACAAATCAATTGTGAGGAGGCCAAGAGACATACAATAAGCCATGTTACAAAGTGTACATGTGAAGACAACGGTAAAGCTTATTTGACAGAATATATCGGAGGACATGAGTGAGTCGGCAGAGCCAGGGCTCAGAAGAGTACAGAGAGTAGGTGTGCAAGGGAAGATAGGAGCTACAAGGAAAAGTAATAACAATGACAAAAAAAATATACAAAGGTATAAAAAGAAATTTGGATAAACAGAAGTTGGAATACAAACACCACGTGGATTGAATGTGATAAAGGAGGATAGCACAGGGGCAATGTGGAAGCAAGACCAAGCAGAACGCCGGATCCGCGCTTAGAAACTGAACTCAGGTAGTACGTGCGTTATAAAAAAACAATGAAATAAAGAAAAAATAAATACAAAATAACAAGCCTGCACAATAAAAAGAGCGAGAATAAATGAAAATGGAGTAACACAAATGGAGACACACAGCTTCAGGAAGGGTATTAGCGCCATTTCAGAGGAAGAGGCAAGTAACAACACCCTGCCTTTGATCCCGGGTATGTTACCCCCATTCTTACGGTCTGCAGAACAGTCATAATAGGATCAAGTTGGAAAATGTGGTTTGGCAGGATAATCAGTTGCTTGGAAACAAATTATGAACTGAACCCAGTGAAAAAGAAAAGGGCAATGAAGTATATCTGCTCCTACTAAACTTACCAGGCATAACAGATAATACATGGTTGCTTCTCTCAACAGCTACACAGACATATACTAAGCTTCTTAAATATCACCATACAATATGTATTGTACATGGCAGGAGCACAAGAGTTGGCTCAAATATAAGCTTTGGGGATTGAGGACAAGCTAAATCATTTACAGATAGAGAAAGTCAAGGTCAAACAACTGCAACACCTGGTCTCAAGAAAACACAAAACTCCACAAAAGGGGGTAGGAGAGATTTCACTAAATGAGTGTCAGCTACTGCCTTCGCTTCCCCCTCACCCTCCTTTCTCTGATTTTACCTCTGACTCTGCTCTCAGCAACCTCCACCTTTGCATCGCCAATACTCTTGACATTCTTGCCCCAGTCATGAGGATCCACCTGAAACCTGCCTCTAAGAGTAAAACTGGTACTACTCTGAACCTGTGGCCCTGAAACAAAAGTGCAGAGCAGCGGAACGGAAGTGGCAAACTTCAAGCTCACCTTCTGACAAACTGGCCTGCCACCTGCTCCATAGGCAATACAGACTCTCTATCTGTGCCAAGAAAAGAGCCCACATTCAGGCATGGGTTTCCAGTGTATCCAACAACACGGCTGAATGTTTCCAGATGTGCAGGGAACTAGCCAACTCTAATGCAGTCCCCTCCTCCCCTTCTCCTTCCCAGTCCCTCTGAAATGCACTGGCCACACACTCCGCTACCAAAACTCAGGACATCCTGAAAACACCCTTGCTACCCACCCGCTCAACCCATCCCACAACCCCTTGCCGCACTTGGCCCCTCGCCCTCCTTCTTCCTCCTTCTTCTCTTTCTCCCCTGTCACATCTGAAGAAGTTACCATATTTCTCTGCTCCATGCAGGTCTCTTATACACAGTTTTCCTCTTCCTCATTCAGATCCATCAAGGATAACATTGGCTCTCTTGCCCCACCACTCGTTGATTTCTGGAATCACTCTTTGACACTGGATATTTCCCCTCCTCCCTTGAGCACTCCCCTGTGTGCTCACTCCTGTAAAACCCTACCTGCTCTGCCAACTAATACCCTATTTCCATCTCCCCCTTCCTGGGGAAACGTCTGGAGAAGTTGGCGTTGCCCAAAACTCAACTCACACACCAAACGTGTTGATGGTCTCCATTCCGAGCATCCAGAGGCATGGAAACTGCTCTTCTGAACACCCATGAAGAACTGCTTGCATCTCTGGACTCCCCTGCTGTCCTCATCCTTCTCGATCTCTCCTCTGCGTCTGACACAGTCAACCATTCCATCCTCATACAATGGCTCCACGGTACGCTTGGTCTCTTGGAACGGGCACTGGACTGGCTGACATCCTCCCTTACAGACTGCTCTTCCAGAGTCATCCTGGGCACCTTCTCCTCTCCTACTTCCTTATCCACCTCTGGTGTCCTACAGGGTTCTATCCTCTCTCTGTGGCTCTTTAACATCCACCTTGCTCTGCTTGCATGCCTCATCTCCTCCTTCTCCTCCTTCTCCTCCAACTTCTAGTGTTATTCAGGCAACACACAGCTCTTTTTCAAACTTCCTGCTGACCCGCTTGCACCCTCCATCATCCCTGACTGACTATCTGCCATCCAGTCCTGGTGCACCTCCAACAATCTCTGCCTCAATGCCTGTAAAACTGAGATCTGTCTCATCAGGACCCTGCTCCCGGCTTCTCCCCTTCTCTCTTGCCTTCCTCCTTGTGTTCTCCCCCTGCTACTTCTTCTGAATCCAGAAACATTGGAGTCATCTCCAACTACTCTCTCTCTCCTCCTCCTTCACACGCAGGATATTGCCAAGAAGTCCCACTTTCAGCTCTTCCTTCTCAAAGGAATTCTCCCTTTTCTCAGTCCCCCAGAGGCTCAATGTTACCCGAGCCCTGGTTTTTGCCAGGCTTATCTATTGCAATAGTCTCATCCTGAATCTACCTTCTTCCACTCTGCGACCTCTCCAGCTAATCCGGAATAGGGCAGTAAGACGCATTCTTGGCCTTAAACCCAGTGACGACCTCTCTCCTGCCCTGCCCTTAAATTCAAATCCCTCTGCATCATCCATAAGGTTGTCTGGGCGCAAGGACCACACTATCTTAAACTTTATCTTACTAAATACTCTCCCTGTAGACCACTACTTTCCTCTGGCACCAACTCTTTGTGTGTAAAGCGTTTTGCAAAACAGAGGGCAGGAGGTCAATATATTTCCTCAGCTGGCTCTCTCCTATGGAACAGCCTCCCCCTGCCTCTGCACCTTGAGCAGGACTTTCTTAAAGTTCCAGAAGCTCCTCAAGACTTTCCTCTTTACCTCCTCCTTCCCGTCTTCTCTTCTCTGCTAATCACACAGTTGCTCTAATTGGTGTCCGGGGCTCTTATTCATCCTCAGGCCCCTGACCTCCCACACCCAATCAGACCAGCTCCTGTCTACCCTCAGCACTTGCCTTGGCACACCCTCCACCCTGGAGGTTCGCCCTTGCTCCCGACGTGGGCCCTGCCCATGTATCACTTCAACAACCCATGAGCCCAGACTCTGAAGCAATTACACCCTGCTGCACTTGCACATTTTGAATACTCACAAGGCATAGTGGGCACCGTCCCTCCTTCCCTTTACCTCCACTGCTCTCTTTAAATTTTGTGTTGTGTAATGTATTTCACTCCCTTGTTCCATTCCCTCGATCTTTGGGTGCTTTGAAACAGTATTTTACTTGCTGTATAAGCACCTAACAACCCAACAATAAATAAATAAATAAAATAAAATCAAAGACAACACATGGTGAACAACAATGCTGCTACAGTTATGGGACACCATAAGCACCATGGGAGTGATGTCCTGTGACCAAACAACAGTGCCATAATTGCAGTGAACTGAACCATTTGGCATCAATGTACCACAGTACAAAGGCAAGAAAGGGAAGTACATTACGGCCAGAACAAAGACTTAGGCATCTTTCTTTTTTTTTTTAAATGTTCGCGTCGCGCGTCAAGACATAGGCATCTTAACAATGCTGGTGATCTCCAAGAAGACAAAACGACAGTCAGATAATTGATGAAGGCACAGATGAAATAACTCCTCCAGTAGCATAGTCCAGAAGATCTGAAGAAGTGAATTTGTGTTAATTGACTACAAAAATAATCAAGCCACTGCCATTCAGGTGCAGCAAAGCGGTCGTTTAAGATAAATGGGTGCAGATTCAATGATTTGGTCTACACTGGTGCTTTGATGAATGTGATGGCGAGCAAGATATCTAGGGAGATGTGAAAAACCCTGGCACAGTTCCAAGATAAACATTTTATTTACACATTTAGGAGCAAGACTGAGCTGTATGTGGAAGGTCACTTAACAGGAGAGGTGACAACAAGCTGAACAAGCCCAAAAGCATGTTTCTACATAACCCCTAAACAATATACTGCTGAGCGCGACCATCACTCAAAGGTTGAATCTAACTGAAATGGTTGCACAGGTTGCAAAGAAAGACTTACTACCCATCAAAAACAAGTGTTTTGAAGGCGTTGAAAAATTACGTGGAAAGCAGGTCATGTTACACGTAGCCCCCGTGGTCATGCCAGTAGCGATTCAACACTGATTAGTGCCCTTCATGCAGAGAAAGAATGCTGAAGATGAATTGCAAACACCTGAGAGCATGGGCTTCATAGAGAATGTCACCGGCCCAAACCTATGGGTAAACCATATGGTTAGTCTACCAAAACCCAAGCAACCAGAGCCTCTGCATTGACATGTGTTGAGCGAAACAAGCTATAAAAAGAGAGCACCACCCTACGCCTCCCATAGAAGGAATCACATCTGACTTAAATGCCACTAATTGAAAGTAGATGAGGTGTTCAGAAACATTACAATGTTCATCACCAACATAGGTCTTCAATGCTACAAACTGGAAGGCTGTGAGTGTGCCATGAATGTGAGTGATGGACTTAATTTAAGGCATGGACAAACAACAGCACTCAGAACACCTACTAACCAGATCTAACGCGAAATGAGAGCAAATGCATCATTGCAGACCACAGAGTTGAATATTGTGGACACAACTCCTCCACAAAAGGACTTCAACAGACACATTGACAGCTGCAGACAAGCAAAATGCCACCATCCTGATAAATAACATATAAATAAGCCTCAAAGTTTCTTGGGGCTTATCAGGTAATGCAGTCGGTTCGACTGGCGACAAAGAAGAACCTCACCAAGCAACACATCCTGTGGAATTTTACCAACTGGGAGGAAGACATGATCAGGAAGATAAAAGAATACATGACTAATTAAATAACTTTGGCATAATTTGTGCCTGGGAGGAAACTGGAGATGATTGTAGATGCCTGTCCTGTTGGGTTGAGGGCGATTTTGAGTCAAACAAGTCCACCTGGTAAGGTAGCCATTATACCAGGTGGCAGTATATCTTTAGCACTGGTGCAAAGAAGATATTCTCAAACTCACTGTGAGGCACTGCTGATTATGTGGAGGAAAGACTTCTACTTTCTGTTCCTAACTGGACAGGCATTTGTAGAGATCACAAATCATAAACCTCTGACCTATATGTTTTATAAAGAAGTCGCCAACACCACCTGCTAGAATCGAACAATGGCTTTTGGAGATGCAGCAATACGAGGTGACACATGAGTACTGTCCTGGCAAAAGCAAGCCGGCTGACCTTTTCTCCAGACACCGCTAGTCGACATCTTTTGGCTGAAGGAGAAGATGTGACAGAAAGTATGTAACATTCATTGCAGAAAATAATACAGGCAATACCCAAAGTAATATCATACAGACGCGTCTGCCTAGAGACCAACAATGACATTAGTTTGTAGTTGCGTGCAATGCCATAATGCGCACATTGTTGGCAGCAATTAGGCAGCACCTTGCCAGCAAATCTCCAGACGAAAGGCTTTTTGATGTGCTCTAGCACAAGTGAGAAGATAACTCATTGTGACACAAGGATTGTAAGCAGGTTACTCAGGTAAGACACTTGGTTGTGTGGCCATGCACTGGTGTCATTTGTAAAACTAATTTGCTTCTCTAAAGTGGTTTAGTGCATCAAAGATGTTCAAATACTCATGTAAGGCTGCTTGTATTCATTACAATTACACATCAGTGTAGAGGCGAATGCAAACTCACTTTTAGTAGAAGGTATGTTTTATTTATTTATGTATTTATTTATTTTAATTTTTTATAAACAGGCGGAACAATGATCTTTTGATCACAAAAGATCGTACAATAGATAAGAAATCAGATTTGATGGGAAGCAGTTAGCGTCTTACAATGGGGTGAGATTTGGGGACATTCTGACCAGGTTGTAGAGCAGGGTAAATGGAACAGTCACCAGGGACAATACACAAGTCGACATGCATAGATTAAGAACAAACAACATTGGACATTTTTAAGTGTTGGTAGGCAGTATGGCCAGCTGTGCTCAGGATGTGACCATGATGGGTGAAGTGCTAGAGTGGAGGCAGATGAAGTGAGGGAAAGAGGCAGGTTAGAGGCGAGGGAAAA
The DNA here is from genome assembly GCF_040938575.1 of Ambystoma mexicanum. Taxonomy (NCBI): domain Eukaryota; kingdom Metazoa; phylum Chordata; class Amphibia; order Caudata; family Ambystomatidae; genus Ambystoma; species Ambystoma mexicanum. The sequence goes on from NC_090931.1 coordinate 705,960,863, forward strand.
CTGTTAGCTAGCAGACAGATGAGAGGTAGGTTAAGAGGGTAACTCAGAGGTGAGGAGGTAGGCTTTTAGTTTGGTTTTGAAGAAATCTGTGTAGGCTGTTTCTCGGATGTCCGGCAAAGAGAATTCCGTGCAAGTGGAGTAAGAAGAGAGAAAGAGCAGAAGTGAGAGGAAGCACAGGGAGGGTGAGGAGCCACAAACATAGTCAAGGATGGTTCCATGTAATAATGTCCCTGCAAAAATGTCTCCTGACAAAAATATCATAATTTTTTATGGAGACATTATTACATTGAACATGCAGGGGACACCCCTGCAAACCCCGATTTCTTTTTCTTTTTTTACAAAGGGAGCAGGGGACATCCCTGAAATCCGTCCCCATACATAATGACACCATATATATTGTCGCCAATGGCTTTTCCCGGCGACATTATGTATGGGGACATTATGGATGGGGACATTATTACCTGATACCATCAAGGAGGCAGAGCAGAGATTATGAGAAGGTTTGTAGAGTTGGATAGAGGAGGATAGAGAGGGGCCTTACCGTAGTTAGATTTGTGAACCAGAAGAAATTTAAATCTAGGCCTTTTTGCATCATCAGCCATCCAGCCTGGTGATGGTACGAGGTAGCAGGTGTAAAGTGAGAGAGCACAAAGTGAGTCCTGGTAGCGAAGTGAATGATCTTGTCGAGAGGACAGAAAGCATATCTGGGGAGACCAAAGAGGATGCTGGCACAGTAGTCCAGTTTAGAGAAGACAGGAGTTGTTAAGAGATGCTTTGATGTTTTGAAAGAAGGCGGTGCCTGATGTTCCTAATATTCAGAAGGTTGAGGTGAGCTGCTGTCTTTAACACCTTCTATTCATACATAACTGTAAGGAAATAATACTTGATTTGCATAAAATATCTGAAGCATTGCAGTGTGTGCCAGTTGTAGGGAGAATCAAAGACAAATCGAGACTGCCCCAATTTAAAAGGAAGAGGTGCCAGAAAAATGACTTATTTTATTCCCATGTGTATTCATATATTCTTTTTCAAATACTATGACAAGGGTGCACTCATGGGCTACACTTAACTGCCTGCTACCTTAAGAGACCTCACCCCACAAATGGCATAGAGTTTCATACATAGCAGGAACTCGTATGAACTGGCCCAAAGACTGAGTTTTTAATAACTTTACATTGACAGCAGGAATTGCTAAAATCTCCAGTGTAAAAACACTCTCTGTATTGATGGGGAACCGTGCCTGCCGCACTGGAGAAATGTGATTGACAGCAATATACGAAGCTGACGTATTGTGGAGATACAGAGCAGGATTACATTTCAACAGATGCTGCTTCATATCCTACTACCCTAAAAATAATAGAACTACACACAAAAGTCAAGTGAGTTATCCTGTGATGTTTAATATTTTTCCATGTTTTCCAAAGAATGAACTTTCTGCTGCATAGCCAGAAATCACCCCAAAAAAAGATTCAAAGCTTTATACCAGCGAAAATATGCTTAAAAGATAACACTTTACTTAAACTGCCAATGATGGGTGTATTAAAGGTTACAAACTAATTGATATGGTTAAATATGTGACCTTCGCACCCCCATCCCTGTAATCCCTGTAATGTGACAATATATTGTATGTAAAACAGGTGAACGGAAACTGTTTATTCCTTTTCAACAACTGTTGAATTATTGTACAAAGGCTATAGCAATGTGGTGCACTTTGACTGTGACATATGACAATTTATGTTTATGACAAATCAATGGTTTTCAATGTGGCTCTAGCAATGTTATATCCTATTTGGATATTTTAGTAAACAAAACACCAGGTTTGCACGTCCTATAACCTTAGGTTTGCATGTAAGCCTGGCTGTTATCTGAAATTACTGCCCAGGGGGAAGGCTCATTTATTACATCACAAAAAACATTATATTTCCAGGACTAAAAGGGCTTCTGAACAGAGATCCCCAGTTAATGAGCAGCCACCACCTTTGTAAGTCTATCTAAAGAGGGGATATTCTTATGAAATAACAACTAAAATGCCAACAAAATGAAATCTGTAGTGTTCACAGAGATCAGGATCTGAAGTGATCAGGCGGTCAAAGCTCTTCTTTTTATATATGGGGTAGGTAATAATCAGATTAAGTAGGGCTTATTATGCATATTGTTGATTAAAATATACCTTTCTTGAAATGATGTGTTTACATAGGAGCAGCATATTGGCAAGGAGTAAACGTGATTGGGTAATACACTGTGTGATATATATATAGTTGGTTTTGGTTATACATTTCACATACTGAGAATTAGTGAATGATTCAGACTGGGTGTTATTGACAAATTAAAGAAACAAAACATATGGGAAAAGTTGTTGAAGATCGGCTCATGATGAAGGGAGGATCCTGAGATGTATGCTGATTAGCAAGATCTTGAATAACAAACAATTATACACAGTGACATTGGTCATTTGCTATTAATATTAAGAATAAAGGATTGTCATGATGCACAATAGTTTTAGGTTTTGAGGGTTTCTTCTATTTTGTTAATGAATTTGTGAACTGGATTAAAATGTATACATATTTTACAGGGCACAAACAGCTGCCCTATGGTTAAGGTGATAGCCTTGAGTCAATCCGAAAATTCTATTACTAATAACTTTTGACTGTCAGGAGAGATATGCTTGATATTTTACAAACAATATGTTTGTCACAGCCCTCCCCGCCACCGCCAGACTGGACATTTTGGGAAAGATTCATTATAAAATGAAAAAGTTGTTAAGAAAGCAAAACATGCTCTTTTCGTCCTACTCCCATTTACTTTCGCAGGTTTGGGGTTATTCCGTGCAAGAGTTTTAAACATATTTGACGGGGAATGGGGTGTCCGCTGTTCTCAGAAATATAGCTATATCTCCCATGGTGCTTTGTAGCAGAGACTTTTCAGAAATGAAAAGCCACCATTTGTTTTGCTCAATGTGAGCGATTAGCAGGGTAATACTAGGGTAACACGATAATGAAAAATGCTCAAAAAGCTGTTTTGAGGAGGAACAATTATGAAATTGTACCAGGCTAGAGGTGATAAGGGGGAAAGAAAATACCATGTGAAAGTGGAGCGTTGGGGTGGTTTGGGGAGCCAGTTTGAGCCTGAACATTTTTGTTTTATCAGGGGGACCAGGGGAATCTCACGAGATTCTCATGGCTACAACAAAAGATAAAAAGCATCACATGAACAAAAGAGTGAAAGGGGTCATTGGGAGAGGGCCGTGAAGGGAACAAGCAGCTGAGATGAGTGGAGGGAGTGGGGGGGAGCAAGGAAAGAGGAGGGGGCATTTGGAGAGTGTCTGAGAGAACTGAGAAGAGTTTTTGATTTCAGAACATAGTTCATTGCAGCTGTATGTGCAGTTCATTGCCATTCTGGGGGGAATATTGGGGTAATGCCATGGGAATCAGGAGAGAGTTTAAAAAATGACATTTTACACCTACAGTGATCACATCTACTAGCCATGTGGTAAAGATTCATTGTGCCACTGGCCATGACCAAAGGCCATGGCTAGTGGGCCCCAAAGAAACCTATTGGTGCAATATGTACAGTGCCCATGGCTGAAGGCCATGGCTAGTGGGCTCCAAGAAACTATAGTATTACAAAATCATTGAAATTCTGTGATACCATCATTGTGTTCATACGGTGCGCAACAGTGAGCGCACATTTAAGGTGGTCTTGCTTCAAATGTGAGTGCCGAATTTCGAAGGGTTTTGTTGTGCTAAATATGATCACCTTGACTCTTTTAACAAAGGTTTTTTCACTCATTTTTAAAGGTTTGGTTGCTGTGTTTTTTCATGTTAAATCTAATTAACTGTCTCTTAACTAAAGTTCCATTTGAGCCAAGTCACACATTGTACAACACCACCTAGTAGCCATTGCTGGAAGTTCACACCCAGTTCAGAGACACAACAGCAAGGCATTGTGGGTATGCACATTAGACCAAATGCAAGCATTTTGCTCCAGGAAATTGTCTTTGTTTTAGAGGGCAGTGATACTTTATGCATAGCTTAACCAACCCAAGACATAGATTTTGTAGGGCTGCAAGACAACTACATACCTGATTTCACCCTTATAAGGGATCATCCGTGCAGTATAGTCTTGACAGTCTTGTGGTTGGAGCATTGGGGCATGCTTACGAAAAAACATGAAAGTTATGGTGGGTTTAAAAAGTCTTGAAAAGAATCCCTTTCACCTGAAATGAGAATCAACTGACATCCTGTGAGTTCTAAATTGACAGCAAAATGTTTCTAACCTAAACCTGCAGAATTGGATGAGACTCATTGTCTATCTTTGAACTGTATGAACTTTCTAGAAACCCACAAACCCAAACTCGCAATGGAGGGGTGAATTGAACTGAATATGTCTGCAAACATGCAATTTCCCTGTGCAACGTTTCTCTGGTAGCAATACTTTTTTTTGATACTGGAGAAAATAAAATATACTGAAATGGCTAACTATTGACTAAAATAGTTTTTGTATGAATACAAACTGAAAAGAGCTTTAATAAACCATCCAATAAGGTGCACTGTGGTCACTGAATTAAGTGTTGTTTAGAGGTAGCTATGTACTATTTTGAATCAGAATTGTCAGAAACCTAATTAATGGTAATTTTGTGTGACTGAATGTGAAATATATTTAGCAAGATTTTCATAGACCAAGTTTAATTGGATAAATAAGCCCATGCAATGTAACTGTGATGTCTTTTGCTAACTTTCCTTGCATAAACAAAGGGGACCAACTTTGTTTTACTTTTAAATTAATAATGAGTTGTAATCATAAGCAATCATAAGCATAGCCTATTTCTTGTCACAGAATTGTGGGGAGGGACCGGATACTAGGGGTTATAATATCAGTGATGCCCACTTAGTGAAAAGGGAAGGAGAGTGACAGGACATTGGAGAGACAGAGAGAGGAAGAGAGAAGGAGAGAAATAGGAGACTGGGAAGACGAGAATGGGTCGTTTCAGAGGAAGGGAAAGAAAGCAAAGGACATCAGGGTAAGTGGTGTAAGGGCGGAGGCGATAGGGAGGGACTAGAACCTGGTTGACTGGAAGGGATATATTTATACGATGATTCCTCTTGTGGGGCCCCAGGTTAGTACTCACCATAGAACACCCCGGAGGGAGTACGACAGATAAGGCAATTGCTTTTAGACCCTCACCACTAGTCAGCCCGATTATAGACAGTCGTGGTTACCAATCTTTCATGAGCATCTTCAGATTGAAGGACACCTCGGTAAGGGAGGGAAAAGCCCTCGGGAGATGACAAATAGATAGAAATGCCTCCTTGAGACCAGACTAAAGCATTTCAATAACAATGCTTGAACGGTATTTGAGAGTTGGTTAGTTCTTGAGGCTATCTGTTACAATTTTTGGAGTAATTTAGCTGCTAGAATGCACATTTGTGTTACATGGCTTCAATTACATTTTTCTATGTTGAAGATTAAAATGATCGTTAAAAGGATGGTGCTTCAGTTTTAGACTGACTTTATGTTTAAAGGCCTGAAAACAAAAGAGCATAGGAAAGTGGTCGGCAATCACAGCACCTCAATTAGTTTGCACAATCTTATTTTGGTTTATTGAGTCCATTTGAAAAAAAAGAAGTTGAAAACGATGTTTGTGATAAATTCTTTATTCATTATTCTTAGTAAGTTACATTGGAATCATTTTTAGGACTTTAGATATAATTTACATATCTGAAAGAGCCAATCCTGGGGCTCATGGCTCCCCAGTCGCTGTATCTCCTGTACTCGCCGGGTCTCAGATAGTACTGACGACCTCTGTAGTTGGGCTCCTCATAGAAGATCCAGTGCCCGTCCTGAACATTGCAGGAGTTGATGTCATTGAAGTGGAACCTGTCGTAAACATTGGGGCAGTCATCAGTGAAGTCCATCGTCTGGCCCCCAAAATCACCTCTCTCATACAGCCGTATCCGGAAAGAGCCTCGATGCTATAAGAAACAGAATGTGTAAATACCATTTAAAACCTTTTGACAGATTGCAGAAATAAAATAGGGAGAAGCACATGCTTTCACATGTGAAATGTAGCTGAATTCACTCATTCATACTTGAAATGTAAATACAAGATCAGATGCTCTGATATCTGAGGCCCTTATTACTTTTACGCTTTTGGGTACAAAACTGTTTTTGTTCCAGGTAATGAGCCCTCTTTATTGTTGATATTATGGAAGAGATAATAAGACCTTTATGCCACACCAGGTGTGCTGATGCACTTAATATGTTATCACTTTGCTGGCTGCAGGTTATGCTGATAGTGCTGAGTTTCATTCAAATGGTCTCCTAAACCCAACCGGCAGGCTACTTCCTATCAAAGGGAGTGCATAAATTGCACCTGGTTAGATCAAGAATCCAAGAATGTTATACCATCTCGGGGTTGGCCTAAAACGTCATACCTAATTTACCATATTTTCCATGCCACAACAGAATTCCATAATGTGATGCCACTACCCCAGGAGTGGTCTAAAAGCTGTTATCTCCACATAATGGCCTTTGGTAAAGGAAAGAGGATTCTGGTGGAACCTGCGGGCCCCTAAATGGAAAAGCCCACCTCCAGTGTGTGAAATCCCTCACCTGGACCCATTATATACTGCAGTGAGCAGGAGGTGAGAAGATCAAATTAGTCTAGCATCTGCACATACATCTCCCACTCTAACACTAGGGGCTGTGCTACTCTGTACCCTGTGCATGTCTGTGCATGTAACACATACAACTCAATTCAGTAAGGTATTGCTTCAACAACAGCTATGCATTGGGTGCACTAAATTCATATTTGCAGCAGGCACAGCTTTGGAACCAATGCCTAGTGTTCCTGATCATACTCCTTGAAACATACAAGTATGCAATAGTTATCCACATTGCAAGAAATACCCACGTACCCAAGGTATTAATTGCTGCACTATGACCAATTTAAAACATACATGCAAAATGTTAGTATGGAAAGTCACTAAACAATTTCAAAAACAGGTGAAGCTGTACAAAATATATTACAACTGTCAATCAGGGCAAAGGACAGCCAAAGAAAATGAGACCACACTCACCAACACCAAGAAGTAATTTATCAACACCTTGGATAGGGAACATCAGCTCTCTCTAGCCCTTTGCCAATGTTTGTACAGGTTACATTACTGCACGTTGTGATTAAGCCTTTGTGAGAGTATATAGTTATATTAGGCTTTATGGTGGACTGGAGCTACCATTCCATCAAAATGACAGCAATTGAATAATCATTGGAGCAACCAAACACTACCTACCAGGTGACAGAATCACATTAAGGGCAATCTCACATGTTTGCAGATGCATATACAAAAGGAATCCTTACCCAAGAGGAAACTGAGCCAAAGTGCCAACGGAACATCACCAGATAAAGTACTGTACCAAACTGTTATTAGATGAAGGAGAGCTATCTCTAACTTTTGCAATCAAAAACATGGGTGCAGAAACTGTGCAGCGATGAATAAAAAGGGAACCCACACAAGACGTTATATTCTGAGTTCAAAATCAGCCCTGATGCAAAGTGGGGAATGTTGTCATCTTCTTTGAGAAATAGTTGTGCTCCAACCCCCAAATAAAATGACGACGACAAGATATCTTATTCCCAGCCATCTATCCTCTGATATCTGCTCCTGCTCCTACAGACAGACCACCAGTTCAAACTGAGTCATGAAGGCCTAGGCTACTGCTATCTCAAATAGAAGGGAAACAAGAGTATCTACAATCAGCATTAACAATGCTCTTCTAGCGCCTGGAGTTCAGCATACATTAAAGGTACCCAGCAATAAGCGTAAGCTGCGATGAAACATCCCTACAATATCTTCAGACAGTCACACCTCAAAATGCATCAATCAGAAATATCACCCCACTTTAAAAAAAAAAACATATGTGGCAAAAACAGGGACTTGTCTCTTGAAGTGCAAGTCCTCAGGGTCTTGAATACTCCAACTCATGATAAATCCTTGAGAGTTTTCTTAAAAAATGAAATATTCAAGTTTGGTTGGAATTGCTATCCAGAGTCTTGGTATGCGATGACAGAGGAATTCCAAAATGGGGGTACCCATCCCATGTCTCATCCACGCACAATCAAAAATTATGGTCAATATAATATCTGTTCATAGCAGTATTTAAAGCACACCTGTATAGGTTGTATGCTAAGCACATCCTGCAATGTTTTGCCTCCTTAGCCATCTCATCTAAAATCACCATAGTTTGTTTGTCAGTGCAAAAGAATACTTTAGAGCTTGAAAAGGCCTAAAATCATGAAGAAATTGCCAGAAACTGAAATGGTATTGCTAGAGCTCGGATCCCTGATTGAATTGTACATTATGTTACCCATGGACAAACAGCAGTCTTTTGAGTCAGCACCACACTAGCACTTACTAAGGGTTAGGTTTATTGACTTAGGTATCAAAGTAAAGTTGACTCAATTCCCATAGGAAGTAGTGACTACATTTATATTATCTTTGGCCTGACATGGTGGACAAAATCACCAATGATTCTTGTAGCAAACAAGGTATGTTTCAAACCAATGCATATTTGGTAATAGACAGTGATATTACTTGTACTTTTCCTGTCTTAAATGATGTTTTACCCCATTCCCTTTATTTGTATATGTTACTGAACCTCAACATTTGCCTCTTGTCAAAGAAATGTAATGGTCCAAGAAAGTTAGTCCCAAAAGGGAACTGTGTATTATATGCAGGCCAGTGGTGAGTGTTGTGCAAGTCCCCTTGATTGCTGACGATCACACAATCATATTTTGCTGGTCTGGACTCTTGACTGGTTGATGTTCATTCTCAAATTGTGTGCTATCGAAACATCCCCCTTCTTACTACCAGTAACAGTAAAAGCATTTATGCAAAACTGTACTGCTCTCTGTCAGAAAGGGCTTATGATATAGGGTGCTCAGTGGTTCATATAGGACATTCATATTTCAATGAAAGAAGCACAGTTGACTCACAGGTTTATTTATTGCATCCCATGAAATGTGTACATGCAGCTGGCAAGTGTTTCAAAACTGTTTCTGAGTTAAGATCAAACACTTTAGTGAATAACAGTGTATTCACTGGTCATATTTAGGGCCCTCTCCTGCAGTCTGGGATTCTCAGTGGCCCCTCATACAGGCTGGCATTCATAGGGAACTATCATGCAGTCTGGAATTCATAAGGGCCTCTCTTGCCCAGTGAGATTCATAGGGGCCGCTCATGCAGTCTGGGATTCATAGGGGCCTCTCATGCAGTCTGGGAATCATAGGGGCCCTCTCTTGCCCTGTGGGATTCATAGGGGCCTCTCTTGCCCTCTAGGATTCAAAGGGGCCTCTCATGCAGTGTGGGCTTCACAGGGCATCCCATGCAGACTAGGATTCATAGATGCCTCCCACAGAGTCTGGGATTGTTAGTTGGTTCCTGCAGTGGAGGACCGTACTGGCAGTCTAGGCCAGACTTCTGTGTTTGAGGCAAGACTGCTTTGCATAATGAATGTCCTTTTCTGTAATGACTCTAAGCTAAGAAGAGATGGGCAATGATTCCCTGAGGCAAAGGCTAAGAAGCATTAGCTCAACCACTCCACCAGTAGACTTATTTTGGAGTGATTTATTAGTGTTGTGTTCTTTAGGCTATCGTCTGCTGAAACAAGCAAAATTGGCAACCAACAAATATTTGGATCAACTCATTGCCAAAACCAAAAAGATCTAACATTTTGTATTGATACAATAGTTGGCCATGTCAAATGATAGAAAAGTGGATGGGAGGGAACGGCAATCTCTAAGAAGAGTGACACGTGATACTTGCATTGTACTTACGATTAGAGCTAACACCAGCCATTTTAGCCTGAGAGTTTCCTTGAGTGGCCATTGATTGTGCCCGTAAGAAAGCCCCCCTGGCAGGTCCCAAGGACTTGGAATTTGGTGGAACATGCATTTGAAAAAATTGACATAGCTTTGAAATGCATGTTTTCACGGTGGTGGTCTGTTATGAAGCAAAGTATGTGTCCCAATAACCGGATGTAAAAGAGATGTTCATTAGCTTTGTATCCGGATTACACAATGTTTTTCCAATACATGCATTCATTAGACATCTCTTAGAGCTGCTGAATCATATTGGGACCTCAAAATAACTGCTTTCTTTTACTCTTTTCATAGAACGTTCCAGTCTGTAAACATCCTCTTCTGTGAACTGTCAGGGCATCCAGTACATGTATGAGAGTCACACTTCACTTAAAGGGAAACACAAAGAAGACAATACAATCCTTCCTCCAATTTACCGTACATCCCCCTGTTAACTCATTGCCTAGAGGTCTTAGCAGAAGTCGCATTTTAAGAACCCACCCCTGTGAACACTGCCTCCTAACCGCCATGTCTGTTAGGCATTGGGAGCTTCTCCCATCTGCCAGACGCCGACCAAAGTAATGCACATTTATGGGCGGAGCGTCAGGGGTAGGCGACGCTGGGCTTGCTAGGGTACTCCTTTACTTATTGATAATAATCATGAATTATGCAAATTATACGGTATGAAAATGAAATGTGCTAAGAAAATATGTTGGGCTACTTCAGCATTTTTAAGTTCTTATTTTCCAATCAAACGTACCCTTCTGGCCTTGTGCATGATTTTAAAGAACACACATGAGGGGAGGGATGCTCTGCAATTCTTCAAATTAATTAACACGCTAAGTAATTAGTGAATAATTTCAGGTGCTCCTGTTTAGGATATCCCTTGCTAGGGTATATAAACAACTAAATGCAAAAAGGTTGTTCCTTGAAATTAATCAAGGAAATACTCCTGTGTGAAATGTGCATGATTTATAAGGTTGCTATTTCTATGGAGACTAGGAAAAATCCATGAGAATTGTGCAATGACAAATATACTACAAATGACGTATGGGGGGATGTAAGTGCAAAACACAATCCTCTGTCAGGAAGCCCTGGCAGCTATTAAATAAAAACGTACCTCTGGGATCATGCGGCAGGACCGGATGGAGTCGTTGTAACCCATCCATCGCTGGTAATCGGGGTATTCCCCCCTTCTCAGGAAATACTGGTGCCCCTTGTAGTTGGGGTGCTCATAGAGCATCCAACAGCCATTGAGCACTCGGAGGGAGTTGCAGCGACTGAAGTAGGGGTTCAGGTCGGCACAGTCGGAGCTGCAGTCATAAGAGCGGCCGCCGAAATTCCGGTCGTCGTAGAAGGTGATCTATGGAAGAAATATTTAGATTAGTTACTTTGCACTTAACCCTGCTTTCTTGGGATAGACATAGTTCCATGCAACGGATTGAAAAGTCTTAAAAATACTGGAAAATTGTTGTTTTCTGGATCAGATTTTTTTTGTTTTTAAGTTTTTATTGAAATTATATGCATGCAATGCAGTTTAGTATCGTCAAAATTACTCATCTGAGTTTTCTTTTTTTGCTTCTTATTGAAATGTTGCAACTGCAGTAAAACCCGTTAAGTTCAACATGTTGTAAGTCTCCTTTTAGTAAATATTTGTTGAGAGACCACCCTGTTTGCAATTGTGCTCCATTTTGTGCCTCACTCTGAATTATATTTTCTAAACTAATCAATTTATGAAATCTAATACAATTAATCTCTTGTGAGACAGACACATTGGATAGCAGAGGTGCTCTTACCTTTCCCATGTTGGCTGGTGGTAGTGGTGCCTCACTGCTCACAGACCCTGCCCTTATATACCCCCGCACACCCCAGAACTGCACACTCAGCAGGCTCAGCTGTTCTGTCCATGTAGGAACATGCATGACACGATCCATTCTTCATTGTGATTGGTCATGCCCCTTCATTGTGGACAGGTTGGCTCTGCTTTTGTTTTCATGGGGAGAGGTTAAGGTTCACAGCATTGTCACAAAAAACCTACACCACAGCACTGGACCTGAATGGTGGTCTAACTTTATGAATAACATGTTGAAAAGCATTCTATTGGCAGCTGACTAAAGCATTGGCACAAGGGCACCAGGAAACAGGGTCAGACATGGAATCAAATTATATTTTTTTAACATTCTTAATGAAGCCTTGCAAATTGTTTTCAATGAACCTTACATTTCAATTATCACTTTTGTCAATTACACTTGCCCAACATAAGAAAATATTATATCACACATTTATGGGTTGGATTCGTTTTGAAAAAACAGAAGACTGTTTGAATCCGACATATGAGTAAAACATATGTAAGCCCTAATTACATTTAAACTTTGGTACAGTACATCAGTATTACATATATGATGTTACTGCCGCATTACTGCACTGTCATACTATAGGTTTGGTGGTAAGGTGGAGGAAAAACCTGCAGCAAAAAGCTGCAGATAATTCTGCCACTATACTGTCAAAAATTGGCAAAATTGGCGGAATTACTACCTGTGGTAATTCGGCCGAATTACCACTGGAGTCCTCTATGTCAGTGGTTGAAATATCAGTACCTCCTGTATAGGATAAGCCACTGAGTGGCCTCTTCAAGGGGCCAGTCAGTCAGCAGGGGAGACAGAGCCCCAGGAGGACAGGCAGACGGAGGCTAAGGTGAAGTGTGAGATGGAACATGAAGTCGGGGCAACAGATCACAGGGAGGGTGAAAAGGAGGATGAAGAGCGGGAAATATAGCATGGGGGAGAAGGAGGATGTGGCTACCAATCGGAAGGGGGTTGTAGTGGAAGCAAAGCCACTCATGGAGTACCTGCAGAAAGTACCTTGAGTTTGGACATGGTGGGGAGTGGGAAATACTACAGAAGCAGCAGGGAGAAGTAATGGTGGTGGAGCAAAAGAGAAAAGAACACCAAGTGCGGGTTCGAGAGACAATCCCCAGTAGTTTGCTTAGGAGGAGGAGACTGGGACGACTACATCATCATGTGCCCATGCCAAGGGGGCACAACATCCTCAGTTTTTTTCTCAAGAAGGTTTAGTCAGATGTGAAGACATTCCTGCCAATGACATCCTCGCCAATCTGCTGATTCTTGTGCGACTAATTCAGCTTGTTAGAAGCTTTGAATGTCAAGGCGAGGCAGGCAGTGTAATATGCACACCGTGCAAGAAGCCAGTTCATTAGGGTAACTCAAGCAAGAGTGCCATAGTCACCTCTCTAAAGCACAAGCACTATAGGCTGTTTTACAATGATACCTTCAAGGAAGGCACATCATGTTTCAAAGACGCAGATGGTGCAGAACCCTCCTGCGGTCATGATAAGGACTGGAAGGTAGTGTCAGATGATACTCTATTTCGACACCGGCCATGCTCTTGCAAGAAACCCATTTCCCCTTACTCTGGGCCAGACCAACCTTCCTCCATCCCTTTCTGGTGCAGCACAGACCGTCCCAGGGGCACCATCGACCAGCAGGGCTACTTTATCACCACTAGCAGTGTAGCATCCTGTTGGTGTTAGTAGAATTCAAGGTGTGGTCCAATTTGGGCAGAACTGCTGAGACAGAACAATGAGGAATGCAGGCACATACTGCATGCATCGCCTGTCCTTTGTATGTCTGTGTGAGTTGGATGACAAGGTGGTGGTGGTTATCATGGAGAAGCGCATTCTCCTGCGTCACATTACATTCCTCTAGACCGGAAGAGAGGGTACTAAAAAGCTAGACATGGTCCTCCAGTTTGTGAGTGTGGTATGAGGACACAGAGAGTGACGCTGCTGGTTGGTAGAGCCAACTACATTTTGGAATGAATGGAAATGTAAAGATTTACTTTTGCAATACACTCATCCAAGACTCTAAGAATTTACATCCCCACCACCTTTCCTCATGTCATGCCACTCCATATGTAGCTGACTGGCGCTCAAAACCTCATAATCTAGGAATCTGTTGGTAGTCTTTCAAGCAATTGGGCTGGTGTTGCTTCCTGCAATAGTGTTTGGTGATAAGACCCTTGTTCATTTTTAAGAAAACAAGCTCTCCCAAATGCGTGTTATTGAGGCTTCTTCTCCTGTGATCTGAGACAACAGACGCAGGAGTTCATAATCGGTTCATAATGCATTCAGGCCTAGAGGCAGCTGTGGGTTTCCACAGCTACTTCAACTAATTCAGATGGCCACACTGATAGCTTGTCAAGCCAGAATGGCTGGGAATTGTCATCACTATCCAACTCGCATGTGTCAAGAACATACACATCCACCATCTGGTCTGCTGTGGGCCCACTAAATTCTTGCGGCAGCCCCAATGCATATAGCAAGCCTGACCACTGCAGGACTCTGTCCCACAGCCTTACATTTGTTCACTCTTGGTGGTGCCTGAACTAATGTCAGGATTAGTGCAGGACATTGGTCCACTATCAGATGAACTATTTTGCAGTGGTGGCGTCCCACACTGGGTTGGTGATATGACCTTTGGCTGTCTCTTCATGCAAAAGCTGGGATTTTGAAGATCTCTTTCCTGCATCCTTATACATGACTAGCATGTCCCTTTGTGAATGACAACCTCCTGCAGTTTCCTCATCTTCACGCGCCGCTGTATAAATGTTGCCACTTCGACTTTAACCTATGGGTCAAAAAAATATTCCAGGAGATAATCCATATTCCTCTTCATAACAATAATGTGTGGAGTCTTTTGGAAGGTTGAGAGCAGATTCAAAGCCAGTTGCCTTGCTTAAGCATCACCATGGTGTTTATACACGTGTATAATGTTAGATAGTTCTATTTCCAACAGCTACACCAGTGGCTGTATCTCCCGTATAGGAGAAATTATACTGAGTCTGCATTACGCTATTCAGTTGTTTGCAGCCACACCATCAGCTCCCTTACAGCTTTCCTCACATGTTCTGGGCAGTGTAGTCATGGCTAAGGTGGCCACAGCTCTAGAACACACACTCACATCTTCATCTATGCCACAGAATTGGTGTAAAAGCATTGTACTGAAGTTTTCATGAAGAAGTGCATACTCGGACATTAAGAAGGCACAGGAGCCCTCTAAATCCATGGTTTTGTACAAGAGAATAGGGCAGAGAATCTTTTGCCAACATTAAAATAAGGATGCCACTGAATTTTTGGTGTGCATTTTGTGATAATCTCCAAAGACTTAGCAAAGATGGGCTGGCACATTGAAGGAAAATGCCTTGAGATCTGCAGGCAAAGATGGCGTTTCAACATGGACTGTGAACATCTATGAAAGTGCAAGAATCGCTAGTGCATACATGGCAGGTGGAAAGATATGCTTGTTGTTTTTCCGAGGTAAAATAACACCAACTCTACATTTTGTGGAACGGTTGAGATGTGCCAAACCGCTGCTCATCCTTGGGGTCTACTTGTTGTAAATTCTAGTGGATGCTGTGGGAGTTCTGTTGACGAGAGGGGGTTGGTGATTTTTCAGTGAATGATTGCAAAGTTATACTACCACCACCATGTGTTTTTCCAGACTCAATTTTTAATAATACTGTACACTGTTGCATTGGACGTGTCTGAAGCTTGCTCCCTGTGAACACTGCTTGCACTTGACAATTACATGGGTTTGTCAATGCCTGATCCCTCTCTTGCCATCTCTTGGTATTGTCAAAGAAGTGGTGCTTGAGTCTCAATCTTGACTGAGGAAATGGAGCATAGTCTTTGTCATCTTTGTTCATGTTTGAATGGAAATCAGAGGTGATTAATTTTCAGGAATCACCTTGTTTTCCCCATCTCTGTATATTGCCCTTTCTTGTAGAGCTGGTGTCAAATCTTTTCAATTTTACATCGTGGTTGGTGGGGGCTCCATTGCTGTCCAGTCAAATGGTCGAAAACATTTGATCGAATGACCATTTGATCGACAGTCAAATGGTCGAAAAAAACAGGTCGAATTTTTTATTTATTTATTTATATATATATTTTAGTTTGGGTTGGTAAAAAAATGTTTTTAATAAAGAAAACGGGGGGTTGAGGGGGAACCCCCCCATAAAAAAAAATAAAAAAAATCATCCCTTTTTTTCGACCATTTGACTGTCGATCAAAAGGCATTCAATCCTTTTGTTTTCGACCAGATGACCTACAACCGGCTCCATTTCCTCCTCCTCCTGAACTTCATCCTCTGACACCCCATGCATTTGCAAAAGGTTCTGCATTCACAAAAATATTTCTTCCTGTTATACCAAGTTATTTTCTGAGAAATGCCCCTGATCGTTGAAGGGGAAGAGATCTCCAGCTACTGATTGACTGGCGTGGCTGGCTCTGAGATCCACTTACTACCTGGGCTTCTCAACGCAAACAGCTGCTGCTGTAGCAGGTGACAAATCCCCAACACATACATTCATTAGCAACCCTTGTCCTGACCCTAACCCAGTCCCCTACCATGTTGGGGTACTGCAATACATTCAAACATGTTATCTAATTCACCACTTCCCATCAATTAATGCATGTGGGATTCCCAGTGCTTTGGACTTTTCCTTCACCAATTAAATGCATGAGGGTTTTTGGTGCATTGGTATACTCCACTGCCTACTAAAGGCACATGGTGTTCTCAGTGATTTGGCCTTCTCCTACGCCTAGTAAATGCATATTGGGTCACCAGTGCTTTGACGTTCTCCTACACATAGACATTACACATGGGGCTCTCAGGGCTTTTGCCTTCCCCTAAGCCTAGTGAATGAATGTGTGACTATCAGTTCTTTGACATTCTCCTAGGCCTACTCAGAGTATGTGGTGTTCTTAGGGCTTTGCCTGTCTCCTCCACCTATTAAATTCACATGGGGTTCAAATTGCTTTGGCCTTCTACCATGCCCAGCAAATTTACTAGAGGTTCTTAGTGATTTGACCTTTCTCTAAGCCTTATAAAAGCAGGTATTGTGTATGCTGTTT
The DNA here is from genome assembly GCF_040938575.1 of Ambystoma mexicanum. Lineage (NCBI taxonomy): Eukaryota > Metazoa > Chordata > Amphibia > Caudata > Ambystomatidae > Ambystoma > Ambystoma mexicanum. Next base: position 705,977,653 of record NC_090931.1, read on the forward strand.
GGCCTTGTTCCCTACCTACTAAATGCATATGGCCTTCCCCAACTCATAGACAATGCATGAGTGTTTCTCAGTGCTATGGCCTTTTCCTCTGTTTATTAAATGCATGTAGGTTTCTCAGTGTTTTGGCCTTCTCATTTGCCTAGTAAATGCACGTGGGGTTTTCAGTGCTATGGTTTTCTTCTCAATTTACAGGGTAATTCATAGAATTTTGCAGAAAAGTGTCGCAAGCGGCTGGCGCAGAGTGTCCGCGTGCGATTGACTGCGCCAGGCACGTGCGCTAAAACCGATTTCCGCGCACAGCGTATTCATGGATTCCAGGCTTCCAAACCAGCCGTGGCGCAGAGAATCGCAGCGACCCTGCAGCAGCGCCAGTAACGCCCCCAAGAACGCCCTCGCGCAAGGAAAAGCCATCCAAATCGCTAAATCATCGCAAAGGGCTGCGTTAACCCTGGACCAGTTCACCGGGCTGGCAAACAGCAAACGCCAAGCGGGGAACGTGTATTGCAGGGGTGCGCGGGAAGTTCCACACGCGACTGGCCCCGTGCAAGCAGGGTACCGGAATTTCAGGGGTGCGCGGGAAGTTGCACACGCGATTTCAGCAGGGTACGTGTATTTCAGGGGTGCGCGGCAAGTTCCACACGCGATTTCTGCAGGGTACGTGCATTTCAGGGGTGCGCGGGAAGTTCCACACGCGAATGGGCCAGTGCGAGCAGGGTACGTGTGTTACATGGGTGCGCGGGAAGTTCCACACGCGATTCCATCAGGGTACGTGTATTTCAGGGGTGCGCGGGAAGTTACACACGCGAACGGGCCAGTGCGAGCAGGGTACGTGTATTACATGGGTGCGCGGGAAGTTCCACACGCGATTTCATCAGGGTACGTGTATTTGAGGGGTGCGCGGGAAGTTACACACGTGATTGGAAAAGTGCGAGCAGGGTACGTGTATTTCAGGGGTGCGCGGGAAGTTCCACACGCGATTGTCCCAGTGTGAGCAGGGTACGTGTATTTCAGTGGTGCGCGGGAAGTTGCACACGCGATTTCAGCAGGGTACGTGTATTTCAGGGGTGCGCGGCAAGTTCCACACGCGATTTCTGCAGGGTACGTGCATTTCAGGGGTTCTGGGGAGTACTACACGTGAATTGGCCGTGTGGGTCCTCCCAGGTGTACGCTCCACAACCTCCACCGCCCCTGCAGGCAGCCCACACCACGGGAGACTAGCCTGCACCCCTGCCCATGTCCCGCAGGCAGCCAATCCACCATGGGCATGCCCCCCAGCCAACCCACATGTCACCTTGCACTACTGATCAACAATGCATGTCTCCCACCACCCCCACCCCCCAGCAGTGCAGGGGCAGCCTCCACCAGGCCCCCACTCATGTCTCCCACCACCCCCACCCCCCTGCCACCATGGCCACCCTCCACCAGGCCCCCACTCATGTCCCCCTGCACCCCCACCCCCCACCATCCAGGGTCACCCTCCACCAGGCACCCACTCATGTCTCCCACCACCCCCACCCCCCAGCATCCAGGGTCACCCTCCACCAGGCCACACTCATGTCTCCCACCACCCCCACCCCCCAGCATCCAGGGTCACCCTCCACCAGGCACCCACTCATGTCCCCTGCACCCCCACCCCCCTGCCACCATGGCCACCCTCCACCAGGCCCCCACTCATGTCCCCCTGCACCCACACCCCCCAGAATCCAGGGTCACCCTCCACCAGGCACCCACTCATGTCTCCCAGAACCCCCACCCCCCAGCATCCAGGGTCACCCTCCACCAGGCCCCCACTCATGTCTCCCACCACCCCCACCCCCCTGCCACCATGGGCAGACTCCACCAGGCCCCCACTCATGTCTCCCACCACCCCCACCCCCCAGCCACCAGGGGCAGCCTCCAGCAGGCCCCCACTCATGTCCCCCTGCACCCCCACACCCCTGCCACCATGGGCCTCCTCCACCAGGCCCCCACTCATGTCTCCCACCACCCCCACCCCCCAGCCACCAGGGGCAGCCTCCACCAGGCCCCCACTCATGTCCCCCTGCACCCCCACCCCCCAGCATCCAGGGTCACCCTCCACCAGGCCCCCACTCATGTCTCCCACCACCCCCACCCCCCTGCCACCATGGCCACCCTCCACCAGGCCCCACTCATGTCCCCCTGCACCCCCACCCCCCAGCATCCAGGGGCAGCCTCCACCAGGCCCCCACTCATGTCTCCCACCACCCCCACCCCCCGGCAGTGCAGGGGCAGCCTCCACCAGGCCCCCACTCATGTCTCCCACCACCCCCACCCCCCAGCTCCAGGGGCAGCCCCCACCAGGCCCCCACCTATGTCTCCCACCACCCCCACCCCCCTGCCACCATGGCCACCCTCCACCAGGCCCCCACTCATGTCCCCCTGCACCCCCACCCCCCAGCATCCAGGGTCACCCTCCACCAGGCACCCACTCATCTCTCCCACCACCCCCACCCCCCGGCAGTGCAGGGGCAGCCTCCACCAGGCCCCCACTCATGTCTCCCACCAGACCCACCCCCCGGCAGTGCAGGGGCAGCCTCCACCAGGCCCCCACTCATGTCTCCCACCACCCCCACCCCCCAGCCACCAGGGGCAGCCCCCACCAGGCCCCCACCCATGTCTCCCACCACCCCCACCCCCCTGCCACCATGGCCACCCTCCACCAGGCCCCCACTCATGTCCCCCTGCACCCCCACCCCCCAGCATCCAGGGTCACCCTCCACCAGGCACCCACTCATCTCTCCCACCACCCCCACCCCCCGGCAGTGCAGGGGCAGCCTCCACCAGGCCCCCACTCATGTCTCCCACCAGACCCACCCCCCGGCAGTGCAGGGGCAGCCTCCACCAGGCCCCCACTCATGTCTCCCACCACCCCCACCCCCCAGCCACCAGGGGCAGCCCCCACCAGGCCCCCACCCATGTCTCCCACCACCCCCACCCCCCTGCCACCATGGCCACCCTCCACCAGGCCCCCACTCATGTCCCCCTGCACCCCCACCCCCCAGCATCCAGGGTCACCCTCCACCAGGCACCCACTCATGTCTCCCACCACCCCCAACCCCGGCAGTGCAGGGGCAGCCTCCACCAGGCCCCCACTCATGTCTCCCACCACCCCCACCCCCCGGCAGTGCAGGGGCAGCCTCCACCAGGCCCCCACTCATGTCTCCCACCACCCCCACCCCCCAGCAGTGCAGGGGCAGCCTCCACCAGGCCCCCACTCATGTCTCCCACCACCCCCACCCCCCAGCATCCAGGGTCACCCTCCACCAGGCACCCACTCATGTCTCCCACCACCCCCACCCCCCGGCAGTGCAGGGGCAGCCTCCACCAGGCCCCCACTCATGTCTCCCACCACCCCCACCCCCCGGCAGTGCAGGGGCAGCCTCCACCAGGCCCCCACTCATGTCTCCCACCACCCCCACCCCCCAGCAGTGCAGGGGCAGCCTCCACCAGGCCCCCACTCATGTCTCCCACCACCCCCACCCCCCGGCAGTGCAGGGGCTGCCTCCACCAGGCCCCCACTCATGTCTCCCACCACCCCCACCCCCCAGCAGTGCAGGGGCAGCCTCCACCAGGCCCCCACTCATGTCTCCCACCACCCCCACACCCCGGCAGTGCAGGGGCAGCCTCCACCAGGCCCCCACTCATGTCCCCCTGCACCCCCACCCCCCTGCCACCATGGGCATCCTCCACCAGGCCCCCACTCATGTCTCCCACCACCCCCACCCCCCTGCCACCCTGGCCACCCTCCACCAGGCCCCCACTCATGTCCCCCTGCACCCCCACCCCCCAGCGGTGCAGGGGCAGCCTCCACCAGGCCCCCACTCATGTCTCCCACCACCCCCACCTCCCAGCATCCAGGGTCATCCTCCACCAGGCCCCCACTCATGTCTCCCACCACCCCCACCCCCCAGCCACCAGTGGCAGCCTCCAGCAGGCCCCCACTCAGGTCCCCCTGCACCCCCACCCCCCTGCCACCATGGGCATCCTCCACCAGGCCCCCACTCATGTCTCCCACCACCCCCACCCCCCAGCCACCAGGGGCAGGCCCCACCAGGCCCCCACCCATGTCTCCCACCACCCCCACCCCCCTGCCACCATGTCCACCCTCCACCAGGCCCCCACTCATGTCCCCCTGCACCCCCACCCCCCAGCATCCAGGGTCACCCTCCACCAGGCCCCCACTCATGTCTCCCACCACCCCCACCCCCCAGCATCCAGGTTCACCCTCCACCAGGCCCCCACTCATGTCTCCCACCACCCCACCCCCCGGCAGTGCAGAGGCAGCCTCCACCAGGCCCCCACTCATGTCTCCCACCACCCCCACCCCCCAGCAGTGCAGGGGCAGCCTCCACCAGGCCCCCACTCATGTCTCCCACCACCCCCACCCCACGGCAGTGCAGGGGCTGCCTCCACCAGGCCCCCACTCATGTCTCCCACCACCCCCACCCCCCAGCAGTGCAGGGGCAGCCTCCACCAGGCCCCCACTCATGTCTCCCACCACCCCCACCCCCCGGCAGTGCAGGGGCAGCCTCCACCAGGCCCCCACTCATGTCCCCCTGCACCCCCACCCCCCTGCCACCATGGGCATCCTCCACCAGGCCCCCACTCATGTCTCCCACCACCCCCACCCCCCTGCCACCATGGCCACACTCCACCAGGCCCCCACTCATGTCCCCCTGCACCCCCACCCCCCAGCATCCAGGGTCACCCTCCACCAGGCCCCCACTCATGTCTCCCACCACCCCCACCCCCCAGCATCCAGGGTCACCCTCCACCAGGCCCCCACTCATGTCTCCCACCACCCCCACCCCCCAGCCACCAGGGGCAGCCCCCACCAGGCCCCGACCCATGTCTCCCACCACCCCCACCCCCCTGCCACCATGGCCACCCTCCACCAGGCCCCCACTCATGTCCCCCTGCACCCCCACCCCCCAGCATCCAGGGTCACCCTCCACCAGGCACCCACTCATGTCTCCCACCACCCCCACCCCCCGGCAGTGCAGGGGCAGCCTCCACCAGGCCCCCACTCATGTCTCCCACCACCCCCACCCCCCGGCAGTGCAGGGGCAGCCTCCACCAGGCCCCCACTCATGTCTCCCACCACCCCCACGCCCCAGCAGTGCAGGGGCAGCCTCCACCAGGCCCCCACTCATGTCTCCCACCACCCCCACCCCCCGGCAGTGCAGGGGCTGCCTCCACCAGGCCCCCACTCATGTATCCCACCACCCCCACCCCCCAGCAGTGCAGGGGCAGCCTCCACCAGGCCCCCACTCATGTCTCCCACCACCCCCACCCCCCGGCAGTGCAGGGGCTGCCTCCACCAGGCCCCCACTCATGTCTCCCACCACCCCCACCCCCCAGCAGTGCAGGGGCAGCCTCCACCAGGCCCCCACTCATGTCTCCCACCACCCCCACCCCCCGGCAGTGCAGGGGCAGCCTCCACCAGGCCCCCACTCATGTCTCCCACCACCCCCACCCCCCAGCATCCAGGGGCAGCCTCCACCAGGCCCCCACTCATGTCCCCTGCACCCCCACCCCCCAGCAGTGCAGGGGCAGCCTCCACCAGGCCCCCACTCATGTCTCCCACCACCCCCACCCCCCAGCCACCATGGGCAGCCCCCACCAGGTCCTCACAATCCCCAATCATGTGCGTAATGGACAGCCTCCACAGCCAAAAAGCCCTACCAAGTAACCCCTTCACCCACATGGAAATGGAAATCACATGTTACACCCCCAATGTTCATTAAGCTAATGAACCCATGTCCGTCACACACAATGGTTGCAATTGAATGGGAAAACACACAATATGACATGCATGAAACCAATGAGATGATACCACACAGTGAAGTATGGAAACAAAAATGTATTTAAAAAAATAAAGAATGCTAAAGAAAGAAAACACACTACAATGTGAATGAGAAAAAAAAACCTGCATGTCCGTATAAAAACACAAAACTGGAAATCAGAATCCAAAAAATATGTGGCCAAAGTCAAAATTAAAAAAATCTCCATGCAATAAAGAACTATGTAAAAAACTACCAAGGGTCCATGAGCCCAACTGAACAAAGGAAACCTACTAAAAAACCTACCTAAAAATCAACTATATACAAAAAGTGGAGCAGTGTCCGTCGACTCCAAATCATAATAAGAAAGAAAGGAAACCTAAAACTAAAGAACTATATACAAAGGCGGCGGGCAAGTCCAGCGGCTCACTCCGTGGTGTCCCGGGCCAGGGCATCATCGAACTCCTGTTCGATGTCCCGGAGGCGGTCCAGTTCCATGGCCCCGAGGGTCCGCAGGGACGACGCCGTGTCCTCCTCCAACCCCCTGCGGATTGCCTCGAGGCACTCGGCCCGCCTCAGGGCCCTCCGCATGGAGTTCTCCGCCCTGACCATTGTGAGCAGCGCCTCTTCCGCCCGCCGCCGCTCCGCACCTATGGCGTGGCCCAACCGCTGCCACACGGAAGACACTCTCTGTCCTGGGTCCCCCTGCCGATGCCTGCCCCTCCGATGTCAAAAGCCCCGAGCCTTCATGTCTCCCACCATGTTGCTGCTGCTGCTGTTCTGCCTCTGCCCGTGCACTGCCTCCTGCTGCCTGCACATCCTCCGCCGGCTGGGGTGCACTTGTTGATGTGGCCACCCCTGCTGGACCTCCGACTCCCGACTGTGGCAGGGATGCCTCCTCCACCAGCCTGGCCGCACCGTCAGAGGCAGCTCCACAGGGCACCCAGGTGACTGATGGGTGGGAAGATGGCACAGAGGACGACTGGCGCGTAGGGGGACCAGTTGAGGAGGGGGTCAGAGCAAGCCCCATCAGACAGAGGAATCTGGCCTGGGTGACCTGTCCCAGCAGGCTGACGTGGTCAACGAGCCATTCGAGATGACGTGCAGTCTCTCCATGAAAAGACTGCAGGTCACCTCGCATGGCCCGTTGACGCAACGCCACACCAGCCAGGACAGGCTCAACCCGGACCTGGATGGCCACGTCCGCAGGCAGAGGAAGGCCAGTTGACGTCAGCTCATCCCCTGCCTGAAAACGGGTCTGGACGTAGGCATCCCTGCTGGTGCAAGATGATGCAGGGACATGGGCATCCTCCACCAGGCCCCCACTCATGTCTCCCACCACCCCCACCCCCCAGCCACCAGGGGCAGCCCCCACCAGGCCCCCACCCATGTCTCCCACCACCCCCACCCCCCTGCCATCATGGCCACCCTCCACCAGGCCCCCACTCATGTCCCCCTGCACTCCCACCCCCCAGCATCCAGGGTCACCCTCCACCAGGCACCCACTCATGTCTCCCACCACCCCCACCCCCCGGCAGTGCAGGGGCAGCCTCCACCAGGCCCCCACTCATGTCTCCCACCACCCCCACCCCCCGGCAGTGCAGAGGCAGCCTCCACCAGGCCCCCACTCATGTCTCCCACCACCCCCACCCCCCAGCAGTGCAGGGGCAGCCTCCACCAGGCCCCCACTCATGTCTCCCACCACCCCCACCCCCGGCAGTGCAGGGGCTGCCTCCACCAGGCCCCCACTCATGTCTCCCACCACCCCCACCCCCCAGCAGTGCAGGGGCAGCCTCCACCAGGCCCCCACTCATGTCTCCCACCACCCCCACCCCCCGGCAGTGCAGGGGCAGCCTCCACCAGGCCCCCACTCATGTCCCCCTGCACCCCCACCCCCCTGCCACCATGGGCATCCTCCACCAGGCCCCCACTCATGTCTCCCACCACCCCCACCCCCCTGCCACCATGGCCACACTCCACCAGGCCCCCACTCAGGTCCCCCTGCACCCCCACCCCCCTGCCACCATGGGCATCCTCCACCAGGCCCCCACTCATGTCTCCCACCACCCCCACCCCCCAGCCACCAGGGGCAGGCCCCACCAGGCCCCCACCCATGTCTCCCACCACCCCCACCCCCCTGCCACCATGTCCACCCACCACCAGGCCCCCACTCATGTCCCCCTGCACCCCCACCCCCCAGCATCCAGGGTCACCCTCCACCAGGCCCCCACTCATGTCTCCCACCACCCCCACCCCCCAGCATCCAGGTTCACCCTCCACCAGGCCCCCACTCATGTCTCCCACCACCCCCACCCCCCAGCCACCAGGGGCAGCCTCCAGCAGGCCCCCACTCATGTCCCCCTGCACCCCCACCCCCCTGCCACCATGGGCATCCTCCACCAGGCCCCCACTCATGTCTCCCACCACCCCCACCCCCCAGCCACCAGGGGCAGCCCCCACCAGGCCCCCACCCATGTCTCCCACCACCCCCACCCCCCTGCCACCATGGAAAACAAAAATGTATTTAAAAAAATAAAGAATGCTAAAGAAAGAAAACACACTACAATGTGAATGAGAAAAAAAAACCTGCATGTCCGTATAAAAACACAAAACTGGAAATCAGAATCCAAAAAATATGTGGCCAAAGTCAAAATTAAAAAAATCTCCATGCAATAAAGAACTATGTAAAAATCTACCAAGGGTCCATGAGCCCAACTGAACAAAGGAAACCTACTAAAAAACCTACCTAAAAATCAACTATATACAAAAAGTGGAGCAGTGTCCGTCGACTCCAAATCATAATAAGAAAGAAAGGAAACCTAAAACTAAAGAACTATATACAAAGGCGGCGGGCAAGTCCAGCGGCTCACTCCGTGGTGTCCCAGGCCAGTGCATCATCGAACTCCTGTTCGATGTCCCAGAGGCGGTCCAGTTCCATGGCCCCGAGGGTCCGCAGGGACGACGCCGTGTCCTCCTCCAACCCCCTGCGGATTGCCTCGAGGCACTCGGCCCGCCTTAGGGCCCTCCGCATGGAGTTCTCCGCCCTGACCATTGTGAGCCGCGCCTCTTCCGCCCGCCGCTGCTCCGCACCTATGGCGTGGCCCAACCGCTGCCACACGGAAGACACTCTCTGTCCTGGGTCCCCCTGCCGATGCCTGCCCCTCCGATGTCGAAAGCCCCGAGCCTTCATGTCTCCCACCATGTTGCTGCTGCTGCTGCTCTGCCTCTGCCCGTGCACTGCCTCCTGCTGCCTGCACATCCTCCGCCGGCTGGGGTGCACTTGTTGATGTGGCCACCCCTGCTGGACCTCCGACTCCCGACTGTGGCAGGGATGCCTCCTCCACCAGCCTGGCCGCACCGTCAGAGGCAGCTCCACAGGGCACCCAGGTGACTGATGGGTGGGAAGATGGCACAGAGGACGACTGGCGCCTGGGGGGACCAGTTGAGGAGGGGGTCAGAGCAAGCCCCATCAGACAGAGGAATCTGGCCTGGGTGACCTGTCCCAGCAGGCTGACGTGGTCAACGAGCCATTCGAGATGACGTGCAGTCTCTCCATGAAAAGACTGCAGGTCACCTCGCATGGCCCGTTGACGCAACGCCACACCAGCCAGGACAGGCTCAACCCGGACCTGGATGGCCACGTCCGCAGGCAGAGGAAGGCCAGTTGACGTCAGCTCATCCCCTGCCTGAAAACGGGTCTGGACGTAGGCATCCCTGCTGGTGCAAGATGATGCAGGGACATGGGCATCCTCCACCAGGCCCCCACTCATGTCTCCCACCACCCCCAACCCCCAGCCACCAGGGGCAGCCCCCACCAGGCCCCCACCCATGTCTCCCACCACCCCCACCCCCCTGCCATCATGGCCACCCTCCACCATGCCCCCACTCATGTCCCCCTGCACCCCCACCCCCCAGCATCCAGGGTCACCCTCCACCAGGCACCCACTCATGTCTCCCACCACCCCCACCTCCCGGCAGTGCAGGGGCAGCCTCCACCAGGCCCCCACTCATGTCTCCCACCACCCCCACCCCCCGGCAGTGCAGAGGCAGCCTCCACCAGGCCCCCACTCATGTCTCCCACCACCCCCACCCCCCAGCAGTGCAGGGGCAGCCTCCACCAGGCCCCCACTCATGTCTCCCACCACCCCCACCCCCCGGCAGTGCAGGGGCTGCCTCCACCAGGCCCCCACTCATGTCTCCCACCACCCCCACCCCCCAGCAGTGCAGGGGCAGCCTCCACCAGGCCCCCACTCATGTCTCCCACCACCCCCACCCCCCGGCAGTGCAGGGGCAGCCTCCACCAGGCCCCCACTCATGTCCCCCTGCACCCCCACCCCCCTGCCACCATGGGCATCCTCCACCAGGCCCCCACTCATGTCTCCCACCACCCCCACCCCCCTGCCACCATGGCCACACTCCACCAGGCCCCCACTCATGTCCCCCTGCACCCCCACCCCCCAGCATCCAGGGTCACCCTCCACCAGGCCCCCACTCATGTCTCCCACCACCCCCACCCCCCAGCATCCAGGGTCACCCTCCACCAGGCCCCCACTCATGTCTCCCACCACCCCCACCCCCCAGCCACCAGGGGCAGCCCCCACCAGGCCCCGACCCATGTCTCCCACCACCCCCACCCCCCTGCCACCATGGCCACCCTCCACCAGGCCCCCACTCATGTCCCCCTGCACCCCCACCCCCCAGCATCCAGGGTCACCCTCCACCAGGCACCCACTCATGTCTCCCACCACCCCCACCCCCCGGCAGTGCAGGGGCAGCCTCCACCAGGCCCCCACTCATGTCTCCCACCACCCCCACCCCCCGGCAGTGCAGGGGCAGCCTCCACCAGGCCCCCACTCATGTCTCCCACCACCCCCACGCCCCAGCAGTGCAGGGGCAGCCTCCACCAGGCCCCCACTCATGTCTCCCACCACCCCCACCCCCCGGCAGTGCAGGGGCTGCCTCCACCAGGCCCCCACTCATGTATCCCACCACCCCCACCCCCCAGCAGTGCAGGGGCAGCCTCCACCAGGCCCCCACTCATGTCTCCCACCACCCCCACCCCCCGGCAGTGCAGGGGCTGCCTCCACCAGGCCCCCACTCATGTCTCCCACCACCCCCACCCCCCAGCAGTGCAGGGGCAGCCTCCACCAGGCCCCCACTCATGTCTCCCACCACCCCCACCCCCCGGCAGTGCAGGGGCAGCCTCCACCAGGCCCCCACTCATGTCTCCCACCACCCCCACCCCCCAGCATCCAGGGGCAGCCTCCACCAGGCCCCCACTCATGTCCCCCTGCACCCCCACCCCCCAGCAGTGCAGGGGCAGCCTTCACCAGGCCCCCACTCATGTCTCCCACCACCCCCACCCCCCAGCCACCATGGGCAGCCCCCACCAGGTCCTCACAATCCCCAATCATGTGCGTAATGGACAGCCTCCACAGCCAAAAAGCCCTACCAAGTAACCCCTTCACCCACATGGAAATGGAAATCACATGTTACACCCCCAATGTTCATTAAGCTAATGAACCCATGTCCGTCACACACAATGGTTGCAATTGAATGGGAAAACACACAATATGACATGCATGAAACCAATGAGATGATACCACACAGTGAAGTATGGAAACAAAAATGTATTTAAAAAAATAAAGAATGCTAAAGAAAGAAAACACACTACAATGTGAATGAGAAAAAAAAACCTGCATGTCCGTATAAAAACACAAAACTGGAAATCAGAATCCAAAAAATATGTGGCCAAAGTCAAAATTAAAAAAATCTCCATGCAATAAAGAACTATGTAAAAAACTACCAAGGGTCCATGAGCCCAACTGAACAAAGGAAACCTACTAAAAAACCTACCTAAAAATCAACTATATACAAAAAGTGGAGCAGTGTCCGTCGACTCCAAATCATAATAAGAAAGAAAGGAAACCTAAAACTAAAGAACTATATACAAAGGCGGCGGGCAAGTCCAGCGGCTCACTCCGTGGTGTCCCGGGCCAGGGCATCATCGAACTCCTGTTCGATGTCCCGGAGGCGGTCCAGTTCCATGGCCCCGAGGGTCCGCAGGGACGACGCCGTGTCCTCCTCCAACCCCCTGCGGATTGCCTCAAGGCACTCGGCCCGCCTCAGGGCCCTCCGCATGGAGTTCTCCGCCCTGACCATTGTGAGCCGCGCCTCTTCCGCCCGCCGCCGCTCCGCACCTATGGCGTGGCCCAACCGCTGCCACACGGAAGACACTCTCTGTCCTGGGTCCCCCTGCCGATGCCTGCCCCTCCGATGTCAAAAGCCCCGAGCCTTCATGTCTCCCACCATGTTGCTGCTGCTGCTGTTCTGCCTCTGCCCGTGCACTGCCTCATGCTGCCTGCACATCCTCCGCCGGCTGGGGTGCACTTGTTGATGTGGCCACCCCTGCTGGACCTCCGACTCCCGACTGTGGCAGGGATGCCTCCTCCACCAGCCTGGCCGCACCGTCAGAGGCAGCTCCACAGGGCACCCAGGTGACTGATGGGTGGGAAGATGGCACAGAGGACGACTGGCGCGTAGGGGGTCCAGTTGAGGAGGGGGTCAGAGCAAGCCCCATCAGACGGAGGAATCTGGCCTGGGTGACCTGTCCCAGCAGGCTGACGTGGTCAACGAGCCATTCGAGATGACATGCAGTCTCTCCATGAAAAGACTGCAGGTCACCTCGCATGGCCCGTTGACGCAACGCCACACCAGCAAGGACAGGCTCAACCCGGACCTGGATGGCCACGTCCGCAGGCAGAGGAAGGCCAGTTGACGTCAGCTCATCCCCTGCCTGAAAACGGGTCTGGACGTAGGCGTCCCTGCTGGTGCAAGATGATGCAGGGACAGGATCGGGGACAGGATTGCACACAGGCACCTCCGCGGCCGCCTGTGCTGCCTCCTGTCCCTGGTCCTGCACTGCACCACTAGCACCAGTGGGATCCCCACCTCCAGACTCCATCTCTGGTGCTTGCGCGGCCCCCTCCTCCACCAAACCCCCCACCAACCTGGATGACTCCGTGCCATCTTCCCCTGTTGGGCCCTGTGGGGTCCCAGCTGCCCCTTCTGCTGCCGAGGAGTCCAACTGCAACCTCCGCCTCTTGGACCTCCTCCCGGCAGCTGCGGCCTGGGACGCGGCACCGGACTCCTCACTCCCCGACGAGATGACAACACGGGAGGGGAGCCGGGCCTTGCGTCTCCGGCTGGCGGTCGGATCCCCGCCGCTGTGCTCCACAGCACCTTCTCCGCCCTCTTCATCAGTTGACGCTGCAGACAGGGAGAAACAAAACACAGGCATCAGGGCACTGTACAATGGACACATACACGCATGACAGTTGCACATGAGTGGCATTGGCAAACCTCAGACATGTCATCACAATCCCCAACACACATGTCATTGCAACTCGCACACATGAGCCATACCACAGCCATATCGCAACTGCCACCACCATCCCTACACATACAACTGCATCAGCAGCCAAAGGGGAGCCAGACATCACATGCAACACAGGAAGTGCACCAGACATGTACACACACCACCACACTTGCATGCATGTCTACACCTCTGCCAAGTGTCGCACTGTTCAGACGGGCATCCATGTCACATCTGCCAATCAGGCTTCCACATACCGCTGTCACATGCATCCATGTTGCATCACTGTTGCACCCTTGTCAAATACACACACATGCACATGTACACAGTGCTCATACATGCAGCCAAAAACAACATACATGCCTGACATCACGGACATGTCTACTTACATACACATTCATCCAAACATGTGTGCATGCACAACTGCATTTGCCATGCAAGCCCACACACACAAGCACCATCCATGTCTCACACATTACAGCCCTCGCATGTGTCAGCCCCACGGCCCTGTACACCCCCACCCATACTCGACCCCATACAAACAGATGTGCAACCGGCACAATGCCGAATAATCACCACACGCACTGCTCACAATCAGGATGCATGTACACTCACCGCTCGACTCCAGACGGGTCTGCTTCTCTATGACCTGGACGTGGAGCGCTGGGGATATGCGTTCCAGGACCCCCATCTGTTCTTCCGACAAGTGGCCCCGGCGCCCCTTGGCATTCGCTGCCTTCAAGAGGCGCCGGGCCTTGTTCAGGGTCCTGGACCTGAAGTCCTCCCAGCGCTTCCTGACATGTTGTAAGTCCCGGACTGCCACCCCCTCCGCGTTGATGGCAGTCACGATGTCAGTCCAGATCCGAGTCCGTCCTTCCTTGTCGGCGCGGGAACTTCCGAAGAGGGCATCATACTGCCCCAGGACTTGCTCCACCAGGACACCAACTTCGGTGGCACTGAAGCTGGTGCCCCTCTGCCTCTCTGGCCGGGGGTTGTCAGTGGTCACAGATGGTGTTTGCCCCGACATGACAACCCCAGAGGCAGGAGTGGGTGGGCAACTGGGTCCTGGGGCTGGGCTGTGGAGCGATGGAATTCCAGTCGGGAGTCTTCGGTTCCAGCAGGGGTGGTCACAGCAACAGCACCCCTGGCTGATGTGCAGGCAGCAAATGGCAGTGCACGTGGGCAGCAGGCAGTCAGGCAGCAGCAGATGGCAGGTGGGAGCGTGCTCGGGGCTCTGGGGGGCAGTAGTTCGGCCTTCTGGGCAGGATCGTGGTCTTCCGTGTGCTTACGCGTGGCCAGCTTGGTACGGAGTGATTTGGCACGTGAAAATCCTGCACGTCAGCGTGAAAACCGAGGAAAGGCCCTTTCAGCACGCATACGCGAATCTATTGGACCAAAGGCCCTCAGCGCGTAAGGGCGTCTGTGACGTGACCCGCACGGGTGTTTCCCACACAGCACGTGATGACAGAGCACACGTGGAAAGACTGCACGTCAGAGTGTCATTGCGTGTAATTGGACAGCACGTCAGAGTCTCATTGCGTGTAATTGGACAAAAGTGCGCGTACACGCGATTGGCCTATGTACGTGTATATCAGGTGTGCGCGGACACTTACACACGCAAGTACGTCGGCGCACCTGTATCCCGGTGTGCGCGGCAATTTCCACACGCTATTGGACTGGGTACTGGATTTCAGGGGTGCGCGGGTCACACGCTCGCCTACAACACGCGCAACGCATTAATTTGCGCGCTAACAAAATAACAAGCTCAGACCCAGGATGAACATACTGTTCCTAGCAGCAGTGGGCGTGGCCTACCAAAGGAGGAGGAGGAGGATAGTCAGGGCTAGAATATTCACACCCAGAACCAGCCTTTTCGGGATGCCTGATGACCAGGTGCATGGGAGGTACAGGTTTCCACCACACATCATACTGGACCTGGTGAGTGAGTGGGAGGATGACCTCACATCACCCACCCTGTGCTCCCAAGCACTCAGCCCCCTGGAGAAGGTCCTCAATGTACTGCACTTCTTAGCCACTGGATCATTTCAGCGGACAAGTGCCATTGTGGGTGGTGTATCACAGGCCACCCAGTCACGCTGCCTACACCAGGTCTTGACCATCATCACTGCACGCCCATCAGTCCGCAGGCACATATACCTGCCCAGAACCCCTGCAGAAAGGCATGCTGCCGGCCTGGATTTTTACGCTGTGGCACGATTCCCCAAAGTGCTAGGTGCCATCGACTGCACCCATGTGGCTCTACGTCCCCACAGGGCATCTGAGCACATCTATAGGAACCGCAAGCACTGGCATTCCAACAACGTGCAGGTAGTATGTAATGCCAAGGGAATCATCACCTCAGTATATGCCAACTATCCCGGGTCAACCCACGACAGCTTCATTTACCGAATGTCCACCCTAAGCCGGGACCTAGAAGCTGGCCGGCATGGCGATACATGGCTGCTTGGTGAGTATGAATGCCACTGCACATGCATGCATGTCAGATACTGAGCAAGGTCACAACCCCACCAATGATACCAATCACCACCTCCACAGGGGACAGTGCTTACCCTCTCAGCCCCCACATGATGACGCCAATTCGGAACCCCACCACGCCACCCCAGGTAAGATATAACGCAGCCCACATTACAACCCGGGGCATAGTGGAGCACACATTCGGAGTGCTGAAGTCACGCTTTCGCTCCCTTGACCGTTCTGGCGGGCAGCTGTTGTACGCTCCCCCAGTAGTGTGCAGGATCATAGTGGCAGCATGTGTCCTGCACAACGTTGCAACACGCCGGGGCCTGGCCGTGGACATGGTGGTGCCCCCCCATCCCCAACCACATGCACAGCCGCTGCGCATGGGAGGGGAAAGGGCACGGGGGGAGGCAGCCCATACACAGCTAGTGGCTAATTACTTCACATAGAAATCACACCCCTGTGGAGTGCACACTGCCCTGGCACATTCCATCTGACAATCAATGATGACTCAACCTGACACTGATCCTGAATGTCTGGAGAAAGAACCGTGAAAACCATATCAGCCTGAGATTGTTCACCTGGAAGTGTCACAATGTGTGCATCCCTACCCACACTGACACCACCAATGCAGTTTTGTGAAGTTACACATTCAAGCAGCTAAAATGAATACCCACTTGCAAAATGCAACAAGAGGACAGTGCCATGTCAGCCAACCCAACCCCAGCACCGCCACACGACACACCGTGCCATGTCATGCTATTTGCAGGTAAACAAAGTAATCCCCACAACATGACACTAGTGTCACAATGTACAGTGTCCCTATTAGAAACTTGCAACACCTGAAATGCTCACAGTAATGCCGGACCAACAACAAACTTGAGCACGTACTACCATTAACATGACATCACTAATGTTTAATATTAGTAGTCTCACCACCTGGAAATGCCTGCACTCCCACCACTACCAACTGTGCAGTGTTGGCGCCATGTAGAGTTGTAGGTGCACTGCTGCCAACATGGACCACATCTCCAGACTAGAGGTCCTTGTGTAGACATGAGGAAGGGACCTGCAAATTGGGAGGTAGACACAGAAGATGAGTTACACATCAATGCAACATGCAGTGTACAACACAACAGCAATATGCACTAGGAATGTATACACAGTATTGACTACAGACTGCCCACACAGCTCATGGGAGTCCAACGTCACTGTGTAATTCACTGTCACTTGGGCACACCCTTTGCAAGCCCATGGAAACGGGAAGCAGGAGGGGTGTGTGTGACTCAAACCCAAGCATCTGAACCAAATACATTGCAAGCCTGCATGTGCCCAGCCACAATGCAGCGTATGCCCACAGGAACCACGGAAGCCAACAAATCGTCCCAAAAAAATTGGGAATAAAAGAAATAAAAATGAAAATAAAAAAAAAAAAAAAAAAAAATGGCCATTGAAGGGCCCGGGGGGGTTGGGGAGGCCACCCAGGAGGTCCGAGGACAGGATGCACACCAGAACCCACCTGCGTGGATCCTGGGATAAAAAAACACCTCCATGGGCTCATGGCCCACACGGCTACCCTATTGTGGGAGTATCACTGCTGTCGCTATTATCACCCTGTGCAGCTGCATCCGGAGGTGGTTGCACTATGGGAGGCAGCCCACGCAAGGCCCTAGTCTGCTCCTCCATGGCTGCAAGCATGCGGGTGTGGTAGGTCTGGTTCTGGAGGATGTGTGTGCTGAGGTCCCCATGCAACAACTCACGGGATGCCCGGACCTCCGCCCTCGTTGCCTGCATCTCAGCTGAGAGCGTACGGGTGAGACGCTCCAGCTGCTGTTCTGTCCTTTGGTGTGTTGAAGCCTCAAGCTCAACAAGAGTCATCCTGAGGTGAAGGAGCTCCTGCCTCAGGGCTTTCCTGTGGCCCTGGGACCCAATGGAGATGGCCTCCTGCAGAGTCACCAGTGCCGCCCGCCTGTCCCTGTTGGACCCCAACATGTCCTCCCTGTGTGACTGGCAGATGGAGTCGGTTGCCTGCTCTAGTCGCTCCATCAGCCTTTCAGGGGGGACAATGGAAGTGGCCACCCTATCCATGGCCTGAGACATCATCTCGGATGATGCTGCCTGTTGGGTTGCCATACCGTAAATGGATTGCTCCCATGCAGTATTGCCAGGTGGCGTACGGCCACCACGTCGGCGGGCACCACACCTGTCTGGGGCAAGGCGAACTGCGCCTTGCTGTGCCGGCACTGCCTGAGGCTGCAGGACTGCATTCCCCCTCTGATCTGCTGGCCCAGGAACAGGATCAGATGTCGCGGAGTGTGACCCTGCATCCGTAACCACCAAAGGCGTAGCTGCCAACACTGACATCCCCATTGAGGGTTCTGACCCTGGTGCAGGTGGGTGAGACAGAACAGAATCCCTCCCTGGAACACTCACCTGCGACGGCACGTAGGTCTCATCCGAATCAACACCCGAGTACAGCTCGGGGGAGGTGCAGCCAGAGACACCCCTTGAGAGCAGGACCTGCAGCACTTGTGGGTTCTCACCCACCACCACACCACGTCCCTCACTGGTGGTTGGTCGGCCCTCTGACCCCTCCTCGGTCTGCACCATCTCCACAACCCCAGCAGTATCAGGTGCGTCTTCCCCTGCAAAGACATAAAAACAAAGAAATGGAAACAGGCATTAGCACCATGGCACACAATGAGGGCTGAGAAGCAAGAGAACCAGTACTTGTTTGACACATGTCCCACATGACTAAAACCCTCCCATGCATGCACCCTCACTGCGTATGAAGGGCAGGCAAATGGCACACACTTATGACACCAAGATGGAAGATGAACATATTTTCTGCATGCTGCCTGGCAGTGGCATCACACATTGGCCTGTGATTGGCAGGTGAAACACACATGCCATCACACAGATGGCATGTACCATTGCTATTGAGTGAAGATGGAGAGGAGGACAGCACCTATTCATTCAGTCCAGTTCCCGCATGTAATAGCTTTTCTAAATCAAACAGGTCAGATTCTTCACCTGGAGCTGGCAGTCCGAAATGGTGCAATTGCACAGGGACATGTTTGAACAAATGATATCCAGGTAACAAAGTCACTCCACTTTACCATAGCCATGTCAGACATGTGACTAGAGGACTGCGACATGCCTAGTAAAAGTGGTGGAATGCAAACAATCTGACTAAATGAACAGTGGAAAATTAAGCAACAATGTTGTGGCAAGGTGACACTTCAAGGGCAACTGGCGTGCAGTTGGGCTAGATGTCTACTGTTGGCAGAAGGGATACTGCTATGTCCAAATGCAGCTGCGCAGGATGTATTGCATGAAGCACATGGCTGACCCATACGACTCAGGCGCACACACTCTCACCTGTCACACAAACAGAAGCCCTCACACACACCATGCACATGGATGACACACACATGCATGTGCCCTCACCGGACAATGCCTCGTAATCAGCCAAATCTCCCACGCCTTGGATCTGTTCCTCCGTGACGTAGGTCCCAGCGACTGACTCATGTGGAGTGAGTTCCATGTCTACTACTGGAGACCCACCTCCAGTCACTAGAGTTGCGGCATGACTTGAGGCCAGCTTACTCTTTGCCCTGCGCTTTAGGTCATTCCAGCGCTTATAGCAATCATTGGCTGTGCGCCTCACAATTCCAAGGGCACTTACGATGTCCGCAACAGTCTGCCAGTGTGCCTGGCGTTGTGCAGGTGTGGTCTTGGATCCTGCAACAATGACCATCTCGTTGTCATGTGCGGACACATACTCGACAAGTGCATTCAGTTCGTCATCCGTGAAGCGGGGCTTCCTGGACGGGCCGGACTGTGTAGCCGTGTCTGGGGCATCAGCCTGTGCCAGACGAGCACTCTTCCTCTTCCGCTTGGAAGGTGGTGGTGATCCTGAGTGTCCTGCGCCGCTCTGGACACTAGGGGCAGGAGCCCTGGTGGACTCTGTATCAGGAGTGTGGGATTGCACACTCAGCATGGGAGTTGGTGCAGGCATTGGCTCTAATGTTATGGTGTCAGGGGGAATGTCAGCAGCATGGACTAGGACCGACACTGTCCGGGCTGGGTGTGTGAGGGCTAGGGTGGATGGAGCCGCAGCTGCCCCTGCAGCCTCTCCGCCCTGCCTACTTGGTGCAGCAGATGACCTTGCTGCCCCAGATGCAAGTGGCATGGTGACATCAACGTGCACCAGCGCACGTGTCATAGGCCTGCTGACCTGGAAGTCAGCCATGGAGTCAGCCAGGTCTGGTGCCACAATGGGCTGGTCCAACAAGGGCTGAGCATGGATGGTGTCAGCGACATCAGCCTCAACGGGAGGGGAGGGTGGGGGGATTATGGGTGCCCTTGACTGGTCCTCCACACATGGGGGGACAGGCTCACCCTGCAAGTAACGACCACGTCCCCTACCGGATCCACCACGGCCACCACTTGTGGCTCTTCCACCTTTGCCACCCTTACGGAATCCTCGCCTCCCAGCCATGGCACTGATGTTAATGTGCGTATGGGAGTGGCTGTAAAATATTGTCCTGGGCAATTGGGGGTCAAGGGGGTTGGGTACCAGATGGTAATTGTACCCTAGTGCTCTTGCAAGGCTGATTGTAACCCCTGGGGAAAGATGACGGGTCACGCTACGCACAGGAGCCCCAAAAAAGGGAGATGACGTGCACGCAACCCCTCCTAGACCACGTGTGCAGAAAGAAAAACCTGCACTACGCTGTGGCACCCAGTAACACAAGAATGAACGTATGCGTGTCACACGCAGCCTAGAATGACCTCTGAAGGGGTAGGCTACACACGGGGCAAGCACAGATGTTAGATACGTGCGTGACTCACCGTCTGCCAGGTAAAAGAGCGTGAAAAAGGAGCGCGTTTGGTTGGCAACACCCCCGCCAAAAGAAGATTTGTACGCTGTCTGAGGAGACAGGACAACAGTAGAAGGGAACACTGTTTGAGGGAACAGGCCCAGGTAAACCAGTAAAAGAGGAAAAAGAGAAAAATCTGTCAGAGGTAACAGGGAATACGAACTTGAAACGCTGTGAAGTAAATCGCGTGTGAACCGACAAGAATTACAGAATTCACCCACTCGCTCTCCACGAAAAGCACGTACAAGGAAATGGTGTTCTACGTGTACCTTTTATACAGGCCCACACGTCCAGCGTCACTTACGCGGCGTGTACGCGCTAGGGCCATTTCCACCAATTACACGCTTTGTCACTTATGCGTGTAGGGCCATTTCCACCAATTACACGCTTTGTGACTTATGCGTGTAGGGCCATTTCCACCAATTACACGCTTTGTCACTTCTGCGTGTAGGGCCATTTCCACCAATCACACGCGATGACACTCTGACGTGCAGTCTTTCCACGTGTGCTCTGTCATCACGTGCTGTGTGGGAAACACCCGTGCGGGTCACGTCACAGACGCGCTTACGCGCTGAGGGCCTTTGGTCCAATAGAATCGCGTATGCGTGCTGACGCGCTTACGCGCTAAGGGCCTTTCCTCGGTTTTCACGCTGACGTGCAGGATTTTCACGTGCCAAATCACTCCGTACCAAGCTGGCCACGCGTAAGCACACGGAAGACCACGCTCCTGCCCAGAAGGCCGAACTACTGCCCCCCAGAGCCCCGAGCACGCTCCCACCTGCCATCTGCTGCTGCCTGACTGCCTGCTGCCCACGTGCACTGCCATTTGCTGCCTGCACATCAGCCAGGGGTGCTGTTGCTGTGACCACCCCTGCTGGAACCGAAGACTCCCGACTGGAATTCCATCGCTCCACAGCCCAGCCCCAGGACCCAGTTGCCCACCCACTCCTGCCTCTGGGGTTGTCATGTCGGGGCAAACACCATCTGTGACCACTGACAACCCCCGGCCAGAGAGGCAGAGGGGCACCAGCTTCAGTGCCACCGAAGTTGGTGTCCTGGTGGAGCAAGTCCTGGGGCAGTATGATGCCCTCTTCGGAAGTTCCCGCGCCGACAAGGAAGGACGGACTCGGATCTGGACTGACATCGTGACTGCCATCAACGCGGAGGGGGTGGCAGTCCGGGACTTACAACATGTCAGGAAGCGCTGTGAGGACTTCAGGTCCAGGACCCTGAACAAGGCCCGGCGCCTCTTGAAGGCAGCGGATGCCAAGGGGCGCCGGGGCCACTTGTCGGAAGAACAGATGGGGGTCCTGGAACGCATATCCCCAACGCTCCACGTCCAGGTCCTAGAGAAGCAGACCCGTCTGGAGTCGAGCGGTGAGTGTACATGCATCCTGATTGTGAGCAGTGCGTGTGGTGATTATTCGGCATTGTGCCGATTGCACATCTGTTTGTATGGGGTCGAGTATGGGTGGGGGTGTACAGGGCCGTGGGGCTGACACATGCGAGGGCTGTAATGTGTGAGACATGGATGGTGCTTGTGTGTGTGGGCTTGCATGGCAAATGCAGTTGTGCGTGCACACATGTTTGGATGAATGTGTATGTAAGTAGACATGTCCGTGATGTCAGGCATGTATGTTGTTTTTGGCTGCATGTATGAGCACTGTGTACATGTGCATGTGTGTGTATTTGACAAGGGTGCAACAGTGATGCAACATGGATGCATGTGACAGCGGTATGTGGAAGCGTGATTGGCAGATGTGACATGGATGCCCGTCTGAACAGTGCGACACTTGGCAGAGGTGTAGACATGCATGCAAGTGTGGTGGTGTGTGTACATGTCTGGTGCACTTCCTGTGTTGCATGTGATGTCTGGCTCCCCTTTGGCTGCTGATGCTGTTGTATGTGTATGGATGGTGGTGGCAGTTGCGATATGGCTGTGGTATGGCTCATGTGTGCGAGTTGCAATGACATGTGTGTTGGGGATTGTGATGACATGTCTGAGGTTTGCCAATGCCACTCATGTGCAACTGTCATGCGTGTATGTGTCCATTGTACAGTGCCCTGATGCCTGTGTTTTGTTTCTCCCTGTCTGCAGCGTCAACTGATGAAGAGGGCGGAGAAGGTGCTGTGGAGCACAGCGGCGGGGATCCGACCGCCAGCCGGAGACGCAAGGCCCGGCTCCCCTCCCGTGTTGTCATCTCGTCAGGGAGTGAGGAGTCCGGTGCCGCGTTCCAGGCCGCAGCTGCCGGGGGGAGGTCCAAGAGGCGGAGGTTGCAGTTGGACTCCTCGGCAGCAGAAGGGGCAGCTGGGACCCCACAGGGCCCAACAGGGGAAGATGGCACGGAGTCATCCAGGTTGGTGGGGGGTTTGGTGGAGGAGGGGGCCGCGCAAGCACCAGAGACGAGGTCTGGAGGTGGGGATCCCACTGGTGCTAGTGGTGCAGTGCAGGACCAGGGACAGGAGGCAGCACAGGCGGCCGCGGAGGTGCCTGTGTGCAATCCTGTCCCCGATCCTGTCCCTGCATCATCTTGCACCAGCAGGGATGCCTACGTCCAGACCCGTTTTCAGGCAGGGGATGAGCTGACGTCAACTGGCCTTCCTCTGCCTGCGGACGTGGCCATCCAGGTCCGGGTTGAGCCTGTCCTTGCTGGTGTGGTGTTGCGTCAACGGGCCATGCGAGGTGACCTGCAGTCTTTTCATGGAGAGACTGCACGTCATCTCGAATGGCTCGTTGACCACGTCAGCCTGCTGGGACAGGTCACCCAGGCCGGATTCCGCTGTCTGATGGGGCTTGCTTTGACCCCCTCCTCAACTGGACCCCCTACGCGCCAGTCGTCCTCTGTGCCATCTTCCCACCCATCAGTCACCTGGGTGCCCTGTGGAGCTGCCTCTGACGGTGCGGCCAGGCTGGTGGAGGAGGCATCCCTGCCACAGTCGGGAGTCGGAGGTCCAGCAGGGGTGGCCACATCAACAAGTGCACCCCAGCCGGCGGAGGATGTGCAGGCAGCAGGAGGCAGTGCACGGGCAGAGGCAGAGCAGCAGCAGCAGCAACATGGTGGGAGACATGAAGGCTCGGGGCCTTCGACATCGGAGGGGCAGGCATCGGCCGGAGGGCAGGGGGACCCAGGACAGAGAGTGTCTTCCGTGTGGCAGCGGTTGGGCCACGCCATAGGTGCGGAGCGGCGGCGGGCGGAAGAGGTGCTGCTCACAATGGTCAGGGCGGAGAACTCCATGCGGAGGGCCCTGAGGCGGGCCGAGTGCCTCGAGGCAATCCGCAGGGGGTTGGAGGAGGACACGGCGTCGTCCCTGCGGACCCTCGGGCCATGGAACTGGACCGCCTCCGGGACATCGAACAGGAGTTCGATGATGCCCTGGCCCGGGTCCCCACAGAGTGAGCCGCTGGACTTGCCCGCCGCATTTGTATATAGTTCTTTAGTTTTAGGTTTCCTTTCTTTCTTATTATGATTTGGAGTCGACGGACACTGCTCCACTTTTTGTATATAGTTGATTTTTAGGTAGGTTTTTTAGTAGGTTTCCTTTGTTCAGTTGGGCTCATGGACCCTTGGTATTTTTGTACATAGTTCTTTATTGCATGGAGATTTTTTTACATTTGACTTTGGACTAAATTTTTTTTGGATTCGGATTTCCAGTTTTGTGTTTTTATACGGACATGCAGGTTTTTTTTCTCATTCACATTGTAGTTTGTTTTCTTTCTTTAGCATTCTTTATTTTTTTCAATACAATTTTGTTTCCATACTTCACTGTGTGGTATCATCTCATTGGTTTCATGCTTGTCATGTTGTGTGTTTTCCCATTCAATTGCAACCATTGTGTGTGACGGACATGGGTTCATTAGCTTAATGAACATTGGGGGTGTAACATGTGATTTCCATTTCCATGTGGGTGAATGGGTTACTTGGTAGGGCTTTTTGGCTGTGGAGGCTGACCATTACGCACATGATTGGGGATTGTGAGGACCTGGTGGGGGCTGCCCATGGTGGCAGGGGGGTGGGGGTGGTGGGAAACATGAGTGGGGGCCTGGTGGAGGCTGCCCCTGCACTGCTGGGGGGTGGGGGTGGTGGGAGACATGAGTGGGGGCCTGGTGGAGGCTGCCCCTGCACTGCCGGGGGGTGGGGGTGGTGGGAGACATGAGTGGGGGCCTGGTGGAGGCTGCCCCTGCACTGCCGGGGGGTGGGGGTGGTGGGAGACATGAGTGGGGGCCTGGTGGAGGCTGCCCCTGCACTGCCGGGGGGTGGGGGTGCAGGGGGACATGAGTGGGGGCCTGGTGGAGGGTGACCCTGGATGCTAGGGGGTGGGGGTGGTGGGAGACATGAGTGGTTGCCTGGTGGAGGGTGACCCTGGATGCTGGGGGGTGGGGGTGCAGGGGGACATGAGTGGGGGCCTGGTGGAGGGTGGCCAAGGTGGCAGGGGGGTGGGGGTGGTGGGAGACATGAGTGGGGGCCTGGTGGAGGCTGCCCCTGCAATGCTGGGGGTGGGGGTGGTGGGAGACATTAGTGGGGGCCTGGTGGAGGCTGCCCCTGCACTGCTGGGGGGTGGGGGTGGTGGGAGACATGAGTGGGGGCCTGGTGGAGGGTGACCCTGCACTGCTGGGGGGTGGGGGTAGTGGGAGACATGAGTGGGGGCCTGGTGGAGGCTGCCCCTGCACTGCTGGGGGGTGGGGGTGGTGGGAGACATGAGTGGGGGCCTGGTGGAGGCTGCCCCTGCACTGCCGGGGGGTGGGGGTGCAGGGGGACATGAGTGGGGGCCTGGTGGAGGGTGACCCTGGATGCTGGGGGGTGGGGGTGGTGGGAGACATGAGTGGGGGCCTGGTGGAGGCTGCCCCTGCACTGCTGGGGGGTGGGGGTGGTGGGAGACATGAGTGGGGCCTGGTGGAGGCTGCCCCTGCACTGCTGGGGGGTGGGGGT
This sequence comes from Ambystoma mexicanum, assembly GCF_040938575.1. Taxonomy (NCBI): domain Eukaryota; kingdom Metazoa; phylum Chordata; class Amphibia; order Caudata; family Ambystomatidae; genus Ambystoma; species Ambystoma mexicanum. Next base: position 706,003,124 of record NC_090931.1, read on the forward strand.
GGTGGGAGACATGAGTGGGGGCCTGGTGGAGGCTGCCCCTGCACTGCCGGGGGGTGGGGGTGGTGGGAGACATGAGTGGGGATCTGGTGGAGGCTGCCCCTGCACTGCCGGGGGGTGGGGGTGCAGGGGGACATGAGTGGGGGCCTGGTGGAGGGTGACCCTGGATGCTGGGGGGTGGGGGTGGTGGGAGACATGAGTGGGGGCCTGGTGGAGGCTGCCCCTGCACTGCTGGGGGGTGGGGGTGGTGGGAGACATGAGTGGGGGCCTGGTGGAGGCTGCCCCTGCACTGCTGGGGGGAGGGGGGGGTGGGAGACATGAGTGGGGGCCTGGTGGAGGCTGCCCCTGCACTGCTGGGGGGTGGGGGTGGTGGGAGACATGAGTGGGGGCCTGGTGGAGGATGCCCATGGTGGCAGGGGGGTGGGGGTGGTGGGAGACATGAGTGGGGGCCTGGTGGAGGGTGACCCTGTATGCTGGGGGGTGGGGGTGGTGGGAGACATGAGTGGGTGCCTGGTGGAGGGTGACCCTGGATGCTGGGGGGTGGGGGTGGTGGGAGACATGAGTGGGGGCCTGGTGGAGGATGCCCATGGTGGCAGGGGGGTGGGGGTGGTGGTAGACATGCATTGTTGATCAGTAGTGCAAGGTGACATGTGGGCTGCCTGCAGGGTCCATGGAGGTTGTGGAGCGTACACCTGGGAGGGCCCACACGGCCAATTCACGTGTGGTACTCCCCAGAACCCCTGAAATACACCTACCCTGCTGAAATCATGTGTGGAACTTCCCGCGCACCCCTGAAATACACATACCTTGCTGAAATCGCGTGTGGAAATTCCCGCGCACCCCTGAAATACACGTACCCTGCTCGCACTGGCCCAATTGCGTGTGGAACTTCCCGCGCACCCCTGAAATACACATACCTTGCTCGCACTGGGCCAATCGGGTGTGGAACTTCCCGCGCACCCCTGAAATACACGTACCCTGCTGAAATCGCGTGTGGAACTTCCCGTGCACCCCTGAAATACACATACCTTGCTGAAATCGCGTGTGGAACTTCCCGCGCACCCCTGAAATACACGTACCCTGCTCGCACTGGGCCAATCGCGTGTGGAACTTCCCGCGCACCCCTGAAATACACATACCTTGCTCGCACGGGGCCAATCGCGTGTGGAACTTCCCGCGCACCCCTGAAATACACGTACCCTGCTGAAATCGCGTGTGGAACTTCCCGCGCACCCCTGAAATACACATACCTTGCTGAAATCGCGTGTGGAACTTCCCGCGCACCCCTGAAATACACGTACCCTGCTGGAATCGCGTGTGGAAATTCCCGCGCACCCCTGAAATACACGTACCCTGATGAAATCGCGTGTGGATTTTCCCGCGCACCCCTGAAATACACGTACCTTGCTGAAATCGCGTGTGGAACTTCCCGCGCACCCCTGAAATACACGTACCCTGCTCGCACTGGGCCAATCGCGTGTGCAACTTCCCGCGCACCCCTGAAATACACATACCTTGCTCGCACTGGGCCAATCGCGTGTGGAACTTCCCGCGCACCCCTGAAATACACGTACCCTGCTGAAATCGCGTGTGGAACTTCCCGTGCACCCCTGAAATACACATACCTTGCTGAAATCGCGTGTGGAACTTCCCGCGCACCCCTGAAATACACGTACCCTGCTCGCACTGGGCCAATCGTGTGTGGAACTTCCCGCGCACCCCTGAAATACACATACCTTGCTCGCACTGGGCCAATCGCGTGTGGAACTTCCCGCGCACCCCTGAAATACACGTACCCTGCTGAAATCGCGTGTGGAACTTCCCGCGCACCCCTGAAATACACATACCTTGCTGAAATCGCGTGTGGAACTTCCCGCGCACCCCTGAAATACACGTACCCTGCTCGCACTGGGCCAATCGTGTGTGGAACTTCCCGCACACCCCTGAAATACACGTACCCTGATGAAATCGCGTGTGGAACTTCCCGCGCACCCCTGAAATACACGTACCCTGCTGAAATCGCGTGTGGAAATTCCCGCGCACCCCTGAAATACACGTACCCTGATGAAATCGCGTGTGGAACTTCCCGCGCACCCCTGAAATATACGTACCCTGCTGAAATCGCGTGTGGAACTTCCCGCACACCCCTGAAATCCACGTACCCGGCCAAATCGCGTGTGAGACTTCCCGCGCACCCCGGTATACACGCACACGTATTTTTTGTCAGCGGGTGTCCGTGTTTGTGGGTACCCCTTTGCACGTCATTTGTCCTGGAGGGCCACAGTATAGGACATTCATCATGGCAGTATATAGGTGCTATTTGTTGGCGCACCTTTTGGCGCACATTTCTTACAGCCGCAGAGACGCTATCGCCTGCTTTCTTGTGGCGGTCGTGTTTGTGCCTGTGCGCTGGTTTGAGCGTGCGCTTTTTTGCCCTATTCTATTCCATGAATACGTGTTGTAGGCGAGCGTGTGGGCGTTCCGCGCACTTGTGCCCTGTACTTCCCCCGTGACGCCCACGTTTTGGCAAGTTGTTCCCCATTCCGAGTGTTACATCCGTGTTCCGCCTACTTTTGTTGCGTGCGCCGCGCTATGTGCGAATTTCGCTGTGGCCTGTGCGATTTTCGCTGTGACCTGGCGCACGCTGTTAGATGGCCTGTGCGCCAACGTGCGCCGCGCACTTTTTTATCGCACATCCGCTGGTTTTCTCGCGCACGGACTTCCATGAATCGATGTGCGCTGCTTTTCGTGCGATTTTCGCACTTGCACTGCGATTTTCGCTATTCCACTGCGATTCGCACGTTTTTGCCCACTTGCGCCGCGCTAATTATTCCATGAATCGGCCTCTTAGTGTTTGTGGGATTTGCAATGCTTTGGCCTTCTATGCCTAGAGAGGTGGTGATCTCAGTGTTGGCGATGGGGACTTTGGAAACCTTCCCATGGCGCAGAACTAAGCAGTGCTGAAAAAGGTAGGTGCCAACAAAGCTATCCTATGAATCACCATGGCAATTTGGTGAACACGTCACATGCTAAATGATTAATTCATCAGAAACGAATACACTTGTCTGCAACAGCCAAACAGCAGACTCAGAGCTCATAGACACAGGTGCACACTATACAATATGATTACATGTATTATGTTTATTAAAAAATTAACACTGACTTCTTCGCATCAGGGTGGTATGTTGCTCCCCCACCCCCAAGGTGGGGGCCTTTGGGTGTGTGTCCTTTTTGGCCACCCATAAAGTTGTCTCTGGTGCAGGCAATTGCACACGTTACTTACTTTGCTTTGCAATGTGTCTCACTTTATCTGCTAGAATCCCTCAAGTTCCCTCGCCCAGGATATCAGCTTTGCACCTCAACTTCCTGCTCACCGCTCACACCACAGTCTCACCCATCCCGCCAAACAAATGGCGAGCACCTCTAGTCAGCTATTATTCGCCAGCTTGCAAACAGTGAAATCAGTTATTGTTAAATTGAATTACTAAACTCCTTAGGTATCAAACCCCCAAAAATATTTGTCATGATTAATTAGGACCCCCTTGATTTCTGATCCTACTTAAAGCACTGTACAGTATCATTGAGCTACAGTCGCTTCAGTGCTGCATGTTTGTTGATGCAATATAATTTGGAAAATAAAGTAACAGTGTCTATTTCTTGATTACATTACACACTAACTTTTTGGAGGGGTAGCAGCAGATCATGAAATTAGTCAACAGTTCAATTACATGTACAGTACTCAGGACAGTACAAGTAGAAGAAAAAGGTGGGCTACAAAATGAGTGCAGGGGTGGCGAGTGTGTCAATCATTTAAAAAGCGTGGTTTTCAGCTGCTTTCTGAATGATTGGATGTTGCTTTCAAGCCTAAGATTACGAGGTAACTCGTTGCAAAGGGAGATAGCCTTGGTGGGAAACGCTCTACCTAGGCCTGTGGCTTTTACTCTGAGGTGGCAGGACTCAAGTAGTCCCTGCTTTTCAGATCTTAGGCTTCGGCTTGGCTCATACCATTTGAATTCCTTCTTCAGATATGCTGGGGCTGCTCCATTTAGGCAACGGTGAACCAGTGTCAGGGATTTAAAGATGATACGCTCCTCTATTGCTAGCCAGTGGAGGTCGTGGCTGTCTTTTGTTATATGGTCATGTTTGGACTTTCCTGCAATGGATCTGACTGCGTTATTTTGAATTATTTGACATTGCTTTATGCAGTTGCTGCTGGCACCTAACACTATGGCATTTCCGTAGTCCAGTCGTGACAAGATGGTAGCTCTGGCTATTGTGGCGCTGTTTTTAGTATTAAGGAATGGCCTAATACGGCATAGGAGCCTCTGAAAGTATTGACAATTCTGTTTTAGGTATGATGTTTGTGCCTCAGCACCTAGTGAGGATTGCAAGTAAATGCCTAGCGTTTTAACTTTATTAGACACTATGATGGTGAAAACCTTTATGAGGAAGGAGGAGTAAGCTGGGCCTAGAATTCTTAGAGCTTTAGTTGTGCCAAATGTCATGAGCTCAGTACTATTTAGACACATACAATGTGATTTGATCCTATTTTTGATAGTATTATAAATGTCTGAAAGTCTGTTGTTGTCGATAATATGGTCCCTACACAGTTCTAATATTAGCTGCGTGTCATATGCAAAGTTGGTGAAAAAGATCCCAAGCTGTGAGAGAAGAGTACAGAGACAGCGAATGTATAGGTTAAAGGATAGTTCCGGGACTTTTTTTTTATTGTCCCTACGGGTCGGCCATGTGTTTGTAAGCATAAATCGGTAGATCGTAGGAAACTTTCCTATGGACCTTACCCGACTTTTCGCCCATTATCGCACTCGAAATCAGCCTCCATTTTGTGATAATCCTATCATTTCGCCGCATCGACCTGGCTCACCTGCCTTTGCGGCACTAAATCAAATCCCCCGCCCCTGAGCCTGACATCAGCAGACGCGTACTGCCCATTTCAAGCACGTCTCGTGTCAACAATCGCTGCGCCTCAGCTATTGACGTGTTGCCATGGAAATGGCAGGACGCCTCTTTCCCCAATAAGTATAAACAGACCGTTTCACAACATACAGCAGCAGATTTTCGATTCCATTACTCTCTCTGTGTTACTTTGAGTATTCTGTGACTCGTTTCAGTGCTCTGGTCAGCTACCTTCGCCGCTTGTAGCCCGTGTGAACACCTGTACCATCTCTGTAAATTATTTTACTATCTTTACCGCACAATGGCCACAATAATGCCGTATATGTACGAGCCCGAGTACACCGAGGAGGAACTACTGGAAAGGCAAGCACGCGAAAACGATGGGGATTCGGACGGCAGTTGGGAGGACCAGTCAACGGATGAAGAGCCTGGACCATGTCGCATGGATGGCGTCTCCACCTGGTGCACGTGCAATCGGTGCGAGCTAATGCCAACTGAGGAGGAGAACTGCTGCTGCCGTGAAAATTCCGGGTGCTTGGCCTACATTTCGGAAAGCGAGCAAAGTCTGCAGGAAGGCGAGCAAAGTCCGCAATGCATCACCGAGCTGCCAGAGTTCAGGGAAGCCTGCCTCTCACGGACAGTGTTGAGGATGATGATGGTGCTTATGCACGAACTTCGTGGCACTGTTCGTCCGCGTAATCCGAGTAACGAGTAAGTATACTCTGTTTGTGATGTCAGTGATGCCACCACTATTTCATGGTCGTCTCCCACATATAAAATTACATTTACATATCATTCGAACGCATGTAAATTGGTTCCATATAGTGCATTTTCTAGATATAATTTTTTTCTAAGAAAAATGACATGTGTTACCTGAATCGACATTGATAAGAAAGTTTGGTCAGTTTAATACAGTTTGCATCTTTTTTTTTCACAGGTGGTACAGGCTGGTGGCCTATCGTTGCTTCACTTGGTGGCTTCACGGGAGGCTCGGACACCGCGTTCGGAGAGTAATACCTGCCTGTGCGGTACTTGCCATTAGACAACATTTCCCCAGTGACAGTGGACAATACCGCGGATTTTCCCTCGATGTGCTGCAACCTCAACTTTACAATGTGTAATGTTTATTATTTATGTTTAATTAAAATCTAAAATAAAGCCCAACATATATTTTAACAATGGTTGTTTTGATTTTTTAAATGAATCTAGTGTGTCTCCGTTGAATAGCCTTCCAGTGCCTTGTCTTGTCACACCACATGTCTCCGGCCAGCATCCTCCCTCACGCTGGCCGCACACCTTCAATCCACATAACCGTTGAACCCATATATGCAGCAGTCATACATATATTATTTTGTGGGTTGGCATCAAGCGTTGGCAATAAAAAGCTGTTGGATTTTATTGATACAAAACATGGTTATAGGTAAATAATAAATATGGTTGATCATAATAAATCCTCTTTTTGGGCACCGGGTACAGAGATGACCGCCATATATTCTCCTGGGAGGGTGAGGTATTTATAAACTCACCCCCCTGCCTTCCATGTAGTAGATCCTGCAGCCATCCTCTTACATTCAGTTAGATGGCCTCTCCTTGGTGAGGCCCTGCGGCAAACGGGTCTTGTCTGCACGACCACCGCCCCGATCCACCCCCCGCCCTATCAAAGGCAGTTCGCACCAGGGTACTTGCGCTGCTGGCAAGTGGAGCTGTCAGGGAGCGATAAAGGCCAAGAGGTGCCAAAGACCATGTACACTTCAAAGTGGTCTATAGAGCATGGGTTGTTGTTCCCATGTCTACCTCCAGACCCCGTGTCTCCTGCCAAGCATCCCCCTCACGATGGACGCCCCCCTGCAATCCACATAAGTGTGTCTCCATTCACAAGTCTTCCTGTGTCTTGTCTGCACGACCACCGCCCCGATCCACCCCCCGCCCTATCAAAGGCAGTTCGCACCGGGGTACTTGCGCTGCTGGCAAGTGGAGCTGTCAGGGAGCGATAAAGGCCAAGAGGTGCCAAAGACCATGTACACTTCAAAGTGGTCTATAGAGCATGGGTTGTTGTTCCCATGTCTACCTCCAGACCCCGTGTCTCCTGCCAAGCATCCCCCTCACGATGGACGCCCCCCTGCAATCCACATAAGTGTGTCTCCATTCACAAGTCTTCCTGTGTCTTGTCTGCACGACCACCGCCCCGATCCACCCCCCGCCCTATCAAAGGCAGTTCGCACCGGGGTACTTGCGCTGCTGGCAAGTGGAGCTGTCAGGGAGCGATAAAGGCCAAGAGGTGCCAAAGACCATGTACACTTCAAAGTGGTCTATAGAGCATGGGTTGTTGTTCCCATGTCTACCTCCAGACCCCGTGTCTCCTGCCAAGCATCCCCCTCACGATGGACGCCCCCCTGCAATCCACATAAGTGTGTCTCCATTCACAAGTCTTCCTGTGTCTTAACCCACGGTTTCACATTCCGAATTGTGGCGCTGTATTGTGAGATGCTCTAAGACCCTGTGTACAGCAAAGGACCATCGCGTTCCTCAATACGAACTTTTTGGAACGTGAGCAAATAAAAATGTAAATCGCTGAATATTCTCTAAACATTTGATGTCAAATAAATGTACTTTACCACATTTACAATCTTGCGGTTTGATTTCAAAGTACAGTTTCATATTCCGAATTGTGGCGCGCTGTATTGTGAGCTGATCTGTGTTGATTTCCGGGGTCTGTGTGGAGTCGCGTAGAAGACGCCTGGGCGCGTTTGCCTACGCAACTCAGTCACGTCACGGATAGAGGCGGGGAATATGAATGTTTTGATAAAGTCTGTTTCAGGGGCGGGGGATTTGATTTAGTGCCGCAAAGGCAGGTGAGCCAGGTCGATGCGGCGAAATGAATGGATTATCACAAAATGGAGGCTGATTTCGAGTGCGATAATGGGCGAAAAGTCGGGTAAGGTCCATAGGAAAGTTTCCTACGATCTACCGATTTATGCTTACAAACACATGGCCGACCCGTAGGGACAATAAAAAAAAAGTCCCGGAACTATCCTTTAAGGAGCAATGGAAAAAAACTAGCTCCCTAAGGCACTACGCAGTCCACAGGTTTTGAAGTGGTGGAATGTCCTCTCCAGGTGATTTTTTGGAGTTTCTATCCTCCAGGAAAGATGATACCCAATATCCAATGCTTCCTCGGGGCAATTGCCAACTGTGGTTAGGGCCTCTCGGAGCTTCCCATGATCTAGTAAATCGAAAGCTGACGAGAGGTCCAAAAGGATTAGCAAGCCTGCTTTTTCTTTGTCCAAGATTCCTAGCATTTTGGTTTGTAGATCTAATAATGCGGATTCTGTGCTGTGAGCACTTCTGAACCCTGACTGTTGTGAGTGAAGGAGATTATGCTTGTCGACGTATTTTTGTAGTAGATGTGTAGCTATTTTATCAAGGAATGTTAATAAAAAGTTGCAGTTTGTGATTGGTCTGAGATTGGCCGGATCCTGTTGGTCGAGACCTGGTTTTTTCACCAGCGGGGTAACTGTGACTGTCTTTATTCCAACAGGGACTTTCCGATCTCTGAATGAGGCATTTGCCATACGGCATAGAGGAGCGAAGATCTCTGCGTTGTCTAGTATGAGTTTAGGGGGCAAAATATTTTCAGAGCAAGAGGTGCAATGTATGGATGAGAGAGTATCTAACATGTCTTCTATAGAGACCGGCGAGAAGAACAACTTAAGTGCATTAGGTTCTGAGTTTCCTTTGTTAGTGTGGCTCAGGGATGGTGTTTTTGTTACTTTGCAGTTTATTATGGTGTCTCTAGCTTTTTTAATCTTGTTTGAGAAGGCAGTTTGGACTTTTTCGCAATCAACCATGGTTGGCTGGAATGGCGGGGAGAGAGTGGGTGTTTTTTCGATGGATTTTAAGATTTGGAACAATTTACCGGTTGAATTTGTGGCGCTGGTAATTTGTTCATTATAGTAGTTCTTTTTTACTTCTGTTAGTTTGGCTCTGTACAAAAGGTCACATTTTTCCAATTTTCTTTATTTGATTCTGAAGGGGTTTTGTGCCACTGTCTCTCAAGTTTCCGTTTAGCTGATTTGAGTGTGCCTAATTCAACTATATACCAACTTTGGTGGTTTGGGCAAGCCTGTTTGTTTTTGAGTGGTGCCTGCTTATCTAATGGCTCCTGAAAATGGTTGCTATAGATAGAGGTGATTAAATCACAGGGGTCGTCATCTGTGGTATTGGCCATGATATGTGTAATCCCTTCCAATAGGATAGCTGGTGTAATTTTCGTTAGATTCCTACTTTGGACGGTTTTGGGCGAGTTGTCAAAGTAATTGGTCTTAAATGTTAGGGAAAGTGTGGCTTCAATTTTGTAGTGGTCTGTCCAAATACAAAAATGTTAGTCACTGTTAGTTCTACATTGTTAGTAATGATCCAGTCTAGTTGGTTACCAGTTTTGATGGTAGGGCCTTTGTTTCCTATAGAATAGCTGATGTTTTGTAGGTTCTTTTCAAGGCTTATGGCTTCTTTATCGATGGGATTTCCTCGCCATCTATTTAGATCACCCAAAAGTACTGTTCCAGTGTTGGTTCCTTTTAAACTATTTAGAATGTGACAGAGTTCGTCATTGATATCTGATATTAGCGAAGGGGGTCTGTAAATGACAATAAAGTTCATACAATGGTTTTGAGAAGGAGTTAGTTTTAGGTGGAGAACCTCACAACCCCAGCATTGGATTGTGGAAGTGAAGAGTTTAAGGTTCTGTTTTGCAATTATGGCTTCCCCCCCTCCCTTTCCTGTTTCTCTATTTTTGAAGTAGATGATATAATCAGGAGGGATTGCGATGTCAATGGTTGGGCCTGTTGGTTCATATAACCAGGTCTCGGTGAGGAAGAGGATGTCTAATTTGTCCTTAAGAATGTAATCATGTATATCTTGGGTGTGTTTGTTCAGTGACATTGTATTTAGTAATGCTATTTTATTGTTGTCTGCCACTGGAGAAGGGGGCACCTTTAGGTTTGTGACTGACTCTGTTCCGCCTAAATTAGGATGGTGGGTGTAGTTTTCAATGTTGAAAGACCATCTTTTGTTTAAGCTGTGATGTCGTCGCACCTTGTGCTTTATCTAAAGTAGACAGCCTAGATGGAGTGTCCTTGGTTGTTAGAAATTGTTTGACTAGTTGCTCATTTTCTAATTGGCTAGCTTTAGAGAGCAACTGGATTAAGTTAGAGTATCCCATTTCATACCCGTTTAGTCTTCCCGATATGGTGTAGAAAATGGGCAGAGTGGGGGGCCGACAGCCGATGTCCGCCATGGACAGGCGTAGCCCGGCTTTATCCCAGAAGCAGCTCAGGTACCAATGGTACATGTTTGTTGCTCCACTATTTTGCTCAAGGATGGTAGGGAGGACCTTCTTGATGCTGTCTATAGTCTCGGGGAGGATAGCTCAGGGACAACCTGCAAGACAATACGGAGCAACACAAGTTTGATTCCCGTGTCTGCGCTTAGAAACCGCTGGCTATTAGGTGCGTTAAAAATAACCTATGATATCGTTTCATGGACTGGTGCTAGTATCTTGACTCAAAACATCTTTTTTCTCATCAATCATTTCTGCCATATTTGTGGATTTATGGCCATGTTTCAGGTACCTCTTGAGTTGGGCCCAGACCTTTTCAACAGGGATTATCTCCAAAGATTTAGGCAGGATTTTCACCCAGTCGATTAACAGTTCAGCAAAAAATGCATCTGCTGCAGGACTCATACACTCATTATCCTGTATCACACGTAAGTGCGGGAATTGACAGGGCAATGGTATCGGTCACACGGCAAGAGGCATTGCTATGTATTAATGTCTTTTATAAAGGCAATGTCCATTATCCCCTCAAAAACATCACTGGCCCTGCTCCCTTGAGGGAGATTTCAACCCAAACATGTATCTTCACAGGGTGCGTTTGCATAAAGATTACCGGAGTAATGGCATTTCATCCTGAATGCAATTCAGTTACACCTCTCAAGGGCAAATGTAGTCTCTTCTGCAAAAATGGACATTCTTGAAGCTTTCCCTGATCTCCATCATGGTCTTAACGTGGGCAACACAATTTTGTTTCTTGGCATCGCGGATAATTCGGGCAACATCCTATAGATGGCGAATAAATCATGTCAAGTTTTGATTAATGTAATAGTACAAATAGAATTGGCCGTGACTAGCACAACAATGAATAGCAAAGTAACTATACATCCCAACATGCAAGGCATTCAGAGCACAAACCTCACTTTGGGTACATGTCTGGCAGAGACTACATGTCCCAGCATTTTCTGTTATGGCATGTTAACTGTCTTTCCTAAAGCACTAAGGGCACGTATTAGTGAGAAGATGCAAAAACATAGCATCAAGCCTTATTAAAGTGTATGCCATGAGAGTGTAGATATACATATATATATATATATATATATATATATATATATATATATATATATATATATATATATATATATATATATATATAACAGAATAGCAATGCCTTTAAATTATTTCTGAAAATGTATTACTCTGAATTACAATGAAGAGCATAGGGAAGCATGCACAGCATTAAGAACACCCAACTGACAGTGGTCTCATATATTGGCAAACATGCATGACCCAATATGTTATGTTATATCATGTTAGCTGGCTTTTCTAAAGCTCCAAAGATCTGTAATTATTAGAGAGCTGGAGAGTGAGCAGATGGTAAAACAACACCAGAGTGTATTACAGAAAGAGCAGAATAGCATGGTCCTTCAATGTTTTGTAAAAATGTATACATCGAACTTACAATGAAGAGTGTAAAGAAGTGACAGGACATCCCAGCACACACGTGTTAAGAGCCCAGACCTGGCAGTGGGCGCATATCATATCTGGAAGATACTACACGACCCAGCATGTTATGTTATGTTATGTTATGCTAAGTGTCTTAAGAACCTATGGGTACTAACTAGGTCGTTAGAGAGTGAGCAGGTCCTAACACATAACATGAAGGTTTATTACACTATGAGCCGTGAGAAACCAACACCTAACAATATAGCCAGGCCTTTAAATGCTTTACACTGCTGTATAAATCAGAAATAGAACGAGAGTGTAGGAGGGTGAATTCCAGAACTGAGCACTGAGCACTGCGCAAAATACCGACCACCACCAGGCGACCCATTGAAAAAGGGAACAGTGAGTAGATGGGTATTAGACAATCTAAGATTGCTCCTTTGTGAAAAGTACAGTAAGCAAAAAGCAATCGCTGCAGACTCTCTAAGTGGCAAAAAAACACAGAACTGTTCACCATGCCATGTTCTTTCTCGAGAGGGGTGCCTGCTACCTTTTTTGTATTTTTGCAGGGAACTTGTGGTTGGTCACCCTAGGTTACCTGGGGGAACCCAGACGTGGACCCCTTGGTCACTGTGCTCAGACAGGCACAGCTCCACCTCACTGGCGAGGCCCAACAAGGCTGAAACACGTGTCTGGGGTTGCTGTTGGTACTCTTAGTCAAAGGAGGTTTGCCTGGCCTTTTGGTGCTGGACTGTACTTGTGGGCGGGACAAAGACTGATATGCAAATGATATTCCTCCTTTGTGAAAAGTACAGAGAGCAAAAAGTGATAGCTGCAGAATCTAAAAGTGGGGAAAAAAACACAGAACAGGTTATCAAAAGAGGCAGATGGGCAGTATGTAGAAATCGCTATGAACTTTTGCGTGCTGTCACCGCACCCTACTCCCAGTACAGACCCTGGGCTCTCCCCACCCTACTCCCACCACTATCCCAGTGCTGCCGCCCATCCTGCTCCCACTACAGTCCCATAACACAAGCATATACACATCCATACACATTTAAATAAAAATGAAATCGCCATAAACGTACCTTCTGAAGGGGCCTGCGCGTGGTTGCTAAAATGCCCCGCTCCAGGTTGCTCTGCCTGTATGTGCGAGGAGGCGCACGAGCACCCCCTCGCACATACATACATGCAGTGCCCCAGCCAGCATTTGCAATGAGCTATGAAAGGCTGGCGAAGCAAAACACCCCCAGCATGGCATGGCTCAGTGATCATGTGCAGCTGGGGAAATGAGCTGTCAAAGGCAAACAGTGTTTCCCTTTGACAGATCAGCCAGCCCAGGAGCACTCCCTCAGCTGGAAAAAGCAGCTGAGGGGGTGCTCAGTGTTTCACTGGGCTGGCTCCTCCATAATGGGTGAGGTGGCCAGTGGGTGGACGCCCCCTCACCCATTATGGATGAGCCGGCAGGCTTGGACTGGCCTTTGGAGCAATAGGGCGATGACGTACCAAAAATGCAAAATGCTAGTGTAGGCCAGTCAAAATGGGCCACTTTTTTGGCCAATGTGGGCCAGTTCGAGCAGTTACTTCACTATGCAGCTAGTAGTTTTGACCATTGTTGCTGAATAAATATTCTTTAAAGATCACAATTTGCTTACATTTGAACAAAAAACAACCCCTTGGGTACTATTCAAACAGTCTGTGACTAAAGGAGTGAATATCCATTTGCAACTGCTGGCCATTTTTTCATTGGTGCCTAAGACCGTTTTATGGTCCAGTCTGACCATGTGAGCTGCCCCTTCCCAATTCCCCTAATCTAAAAAAGATATATATATATTTTTTTTACACATTTCATGCTGGGCTCTGGCGCCCCCCTGGGATGCGGCCTTGCCCCCATGGGGGGGCACGCCCCACAGTTTGAAGACCTCTGCTCTAAACATACACATTGCCGCAATTCCCTACATCTCTTTTTCCATTTATGTGCCCACATGTGCCATAAACTGAGGGACCAGGAAGCGGCATTGTGTCACGCGCCTTGCTCGTTTGCCATGCTGGCGCTTGTGGCAGCGATGGCGTATGGTCAGACATTGATTCTTTCCTTCCTGTTTCCCTGTTACCGGTCTAGTCTTTCTGCTCTGCCGGGTTACTGTTTCTTAAACCCGCCCCTTCCTCTTTCCCGGCACGTTGCAACCCCTTGCTTTGCTTCTGGTGCTGACACTGCCGGCTGTTTTCATTCCTTTGCCTTCCAGTAAATTTTGCCCGTTTTCTCTCTTTTCTTCAGGTCTCGTCCCGGTTCGCTTGCATTGTGTTTTGCCTTTTTCAGGCTCGCCCGCTTGCTCCTTCTACCGGTACCTTCCGGCTCTCTTTCCCTTCACGGGCTCACCCGCTTTTTCCTTCTCCCAGTCCTTCCCGGCTCCCTTTCCCTTCACGGGCTAGCCCGCTCTCTCTCTCCATTTCCATTCCGGCTTGTTCCCCCATCTCAGGCTCCCCTTCTTTCTCTTTCTCCGGGTCCCTTCTGGTTCCTTCCTTTCACAGGTCTCATTCCACTCTTTCTTCCACGGGTCTCTTCCCGTTACTTTGTTACGTCTGCTCCGGTGTCCCATTGCTCCTCCCTCCTTACGGAGGTCTCATACTGAAGAGACCAGTACTCTCACACTTACCTACATTTCTTCGTGGGATACCTACCAGATTACCCACTACCAGCAACTCTTTCTATCACCAACCACTGATCCACATGCTAGTGTAGGCCAGTCAAAATGGGCCACTTTTTTGGCCAATGTGGGCCAGTTCGAGGAGTTACTTCACTATGCAGCTAGTAGTTTTGACCATTGTTGCTGAATAAATATTCTTTAAAGATCACAATTTGTTTACATTTGAACAAAAAACAACCCCTTGGGTACTATTCAAACAGTCTGTGACTAAAGGAGTGAATATCCATTTGCAACTGCTGGCCATTTTTTCATTGGTGCCTAAGACCGTTTTATGGTCCAGTCTGACCATGTGAGCTGCCCCTTCCCAATTCCTCTAATCTAAAAAAAGATATATATATATTTTTTTTACACATTTCATGCTGGGCTCTGGCGCCCCCCTGGGATGCGGCCTTGCCCCCATGGGGGGGCGCGCCCCACAGTTTGAAGACCTCTGCTCTAAACATACACATTGCCACAATTCCCTACATCTCTTTTTCCATTTATGTGCCCACATGTGCCATAAACTGAGGGACCAGGAAGCAGCATTGAGTCACGCGCCTTGCTCATTTGCCATGCTGGCGCTTGTGGCAGCGATGGCGTATGGTCAGACATTGATTCTTTCCTTCCTGTTTCCCTGATACCGGTCTAGTCTTTCTGCTCTGCTGGGTTACTGTTTCTTAAACCCGCCCCTTCCTCTTTCCCGGCACGTTGCAACCCCTTGCTTTGCTTCTGGTGCTGACACTGCCGGCTGTTTTCATTCCTTTGCCTTCCAGTAAATTTTGCCCGTTTTCTCTCTTTTCTTCGGGTCTCGTCCCGGTTCGCTTGCATTGTTTTTTGCCTTTTTCGGGCTCTCCCGCTTGCTCCTTCTACCGGTACCTTCCGGCTCTCTTTCCCTTCACAGGCTCACCCGCTTTTTCCTTCTCCCAGTCCTTCCCGGCTCCCTTTCCCTTCACGGGCTAGCCCGCTCTCTCTCTCCATTTCCATTCCGGCTTGTACCCCCATCTCAGGCTCCCCTTCTTTCTCTTTCTACGGGTCCCTTCTGGTTCCCTCCTTTCACGGGTCTCATTCCACTCTTTCTTCCACGGGTCTCTTCCCGTTACTTTGTTACGTCTGCTCCGGTGTCCCATTGCTCCTCCCTCCTTACGGAGGTCTCATACTGAAGAGACGAGTACTCTCACACTTACCTACATTTCTTCGTGGGATACCTACCAGATTACCCACTACCAGCAACTCTTTCTATCACCAACCACTGATCCACATCAGCCTGGACTTTCACTACGAGAGGTTTTTTTAAGCTTACGCTTTTTTCCTCTCTCCGGTCCTTCTGGAAGGGGGTCACCTGAGTCCCTGTTCCACTAGGGAGACAGAGTGGCTTCCATACGGGACAGGCCATATCTCTTCACAAAAAAAAGAAGACACAGAAGAAGAAAGGACACAAAAGAAAGACATCCTCTGAAGAATCAGGTGAGGAGGATCGGGGTTTGGATAGGGTTGGTACGACAAGACCTGACAGATTGCAACGCCAAGACACTTCTAACATGGCAGCACCTGAGCAAGTTCAAGAACTCTTAATGGCTGTGCAAGGCCTTTCGCAGGAAGTTCAGAATCTTAAGGCAGAGAATGCAGCCCTTAGACAAAGGGTGGACAACCAAGAGAGAATCCAGACTTAATTACCTCCTCTGCCTTTAACTTCAGGAAAATATGATGGTTCACCACATAAAGTCAAGGAATTTATGAAAGCCTTCATAATTCATTTCACATTTAGACCACAGACCTTTTGCACTGACAAAGCCTGCATAGGGTTCCTGATATCGAATCTTACAGGCAATGCCTTGGCCTGGGCCACTCCCTTGGTCACCAGTGCGAGTCCATTACTGCAGGACTACAATGGATTCACTGCCCAGTTCAAGGAGACCTTTGAGAGGAAGGAGACCGTTCAAGTGGCCAGTGAACAGTTACTTGATATCCGGCAAGGAAGTAACGACCTATTGTCATACATCTCTTCATTTAAAAGAATAGCAGCAGAAACTGGTTGGCCAGGGTCCGCACAGTACACTCTCTTCCGGCGTGGACTGAGAGAAGAACTTAAGGTTGAACTAGCCCGCCTACCCCGACCAGCTACTCTCACTGATCTCTGGTCTACCGTTTTGCAGCTAGATTTCCGCATTGCTGAAAGACGTTCAGAAAGGTGGAAGGGTCGCAACTTTCCTATCCTTCAGGACCTCCCTACCCCGTCATCTTCCTCACCTTCACATCCCAAGGAAGAACCCATGCAGATCAGCACGACTAGGGGTCCCCTTACGAGCAAAGAGAGAAAAAGGAGAAAAGACAACAACCTTTGTTTGTACTGCAGATTAAATCAACACTTATTAAGAGACTGCCCCGAAGTCCCGCCTAGGCGGTCGGGAAATGCTCGCCCTCGGAACTACTAGGAACTAGTTGCCGAGAAGAAAGACCTAGTCCCTATGTCTCGATGTCGATAGCATCTGTTACCCCATCAGAGGACAATCGCCTTATGGTTGTTGCCGTACAGCTTACCCTCCCTCAAGAGACTGTGGATGTTCTTGCTTTAATTGACTGTGGGGCTGCTGGGTGTTTTATGGACACCATTTGGGTGAACAAATTTGGAATTGAGCGCCAAGAGAAAGAGGTCGACCAGAAGGTGGAAGGAGTCGATGGCAAACCACTCAGTTCTGGTCTCATTACTCACACCTCCCCTCCTCTTCAGATGAAGATCCTCCAACACACTGAGACCATTCAATTCGACCTCATTAGAGCAGCGCATTTCCCTCTCATCTTGGGTATCTCTGGCTTCGCAGACATAACCCTGCGATAAACTGGGAAAAGAATCAGGTAGCCTTTTCCTCTCTGTTTTGTCTCAGAACTTGCATGTCTGAATCCCATTTCTCTAAGGTTCAGGCCTCTAAGGACATATCTACACATTCCGTAGGCAGACATTTTTTACCCACTGAACTTCAGCAATACAAGGAAGTTTTTGTTGACAAGGTCCCGCAGGAACTCCCACCACATTGTCCAGAAGACTGCGCAATTGAGATCCTTCCTGATTCCATTGTTCCATTTGGGCGCATGTTTTCCTTGTCTCAAAAGGAGAAAGAAGTGCTAAAAGAGTACCTTGATGCCAACCTTCAGAATGGACTCATCCAACCTTCTCGCTCGCCTGCTGGGGCTTCATTATTTTTTGTCCCAAAGAAAGACACCAGCGAGTTATGGCCGTGTATTGATTATAGGGGCCTGAATCAAAAAACCATTAGGGACCGGCATCCCATGACCCTTATCAAGGATGTTCTGGAGGCGGTCCATGGAGCCGTGGTCTTTTCTAAGCTTGATCTGCGATGAGCTTATCATCTCTTGCGCATACGCACGGGAGATGAATGGAAGACCGCCTTTAGGACTCCTTACAGACATTTTGAATACCAGGTGATGCCATTTGGGCTGGTTAATGCCCCTTCCGTATTCCAGCGATTTATGGATCGCATTTTTTCTGATCTCCAATTCCATTGTACCATTGTCTACTTGGATGATATTCTGGTTTACTCGTCCTCTGCTCAACAACACGTTATAGATCTCCATAAAGTTTTGCAAAGACTGAAAGAAAACCATCTGTTGGTGAACCCTGACAAGTGCATATTCCATGTTTCTAGTGTACCCTATTTGGGATTTATTTTATCTAAGGAGGGCATTCAGATGGATCCCCGCAAGGTTGACGGGGAGTTGTCCTACACTGGCCCATTCCAACATCTATCAAGGACATCCAGAGGTTTCTGGGTCTAGCTAACTTTTACCGAAGATTAATTTCTGGCTTCTCTGAGTTGGTCTTACCGATCACTAGACTTTTGAAGAAGTCCTCTGCACGTTTCTTTTGGTCCGACGAGGCCAACCACGCTTTTCAACATCTGAAAACTGCCTTCTGGAAAGGGCGATGTCGTCCGGGTTCCATCCACAAACAAACGGGCAGACTGAAAGGACCAACGCTTCCATAGAACAATATCTACGTTGTTTTGTTAACACTCAGCAAGACAATTGGGTAGCCCTTCTACCTACGGCTGAATTTGCCTATAATAATGCCAAGCACAGTGCCACCAAACTCAGTCCATTCTACTGCAACTATGGCTTTCATCCCAGCTTTATTCCTGACCTCCACTTACCAGCATCCAACATACCTTCGGTAGATGACTGCCTGTCCTCCATATCGGAGGCCCATAAGATTGCCTGTGATTGTTTGCAAACCAGCCAGACACGGCACTGCCAGCAGAAGAACCCCCATCGCCTACCATCACCAAAGTGGACCAGAGGAACCAAGGTGTGGTTGTCCACTAGATATTTACCTCGGTGGCTGCATCCTTCAAAATAGACTCCAAGATATCTTGGTCCTTATGTGATTCTTGAGCGCCTCAACCCAGTTTCCTATCGCTTCAACTGCCAAAGTACATGCAGCGCATTCACCCGGTGTTTCATTCCTCTCAGTTGAAGGAATACCAAGAGGATCCCTATTGGCGTGGCTTGCCTAGAGTATCCAGGCTAACTAATGAGACACCGGAAGAATTTGAAGTGGCTAAGATCAGGGACTCCAGATACAAAAAAGGAAGGTTGGAGTACTTGATACACTGGAGGGGTTATCCTTCCACGGACGATTCTTGGGAACCAGTTTCACATGTCCATGCTCCCAAGTTAGTCCAAAGATTTCATCGGTTGAATCCCGGCAAACCCAGAGGTTGCTCGCTTAGGAGAGGGCATACTGTCACGCGCCTTGCTCGTTTGCCGTGCTGGTGCTTGTGGCAATGATGGCGTATGGTCAGACATTGATTCTTTCCTTCCTGTTTCCCTGTTACCGGTCTAGTCTTTCTGCTCTGCCGGGTTACGGTTTCTTAAACCTGCCCCTTCCTCTTTCCCGGCACTTTGCAACCCCTTGCTTTGCTCTGGTGCTGACGCTGCCGGCTGTTTTCATTCCTTTGCCTTCCAGTAAATTTTGCCTGTTATCTCTCTTTTCTTCGGGTCTCGTCCCGGTTCGCTTGCATTGTTTTTTTCCTTTTTCGGGCTCGCCCGCTTGCTCCTTCTACCGGTACCTTCCGGCTCTCTTTCCCTTCACGGGCTCACCTGCTTTCTCCTTCTCCCGGTCCTTCCCGGCTCCCTTTTCCTTCACGGGCTCGCCCGCTCTCTCTCTCTCCATTTCCATTCCGGCTTGTTCCCCCCTATCAGGCTCCCCCTTCTTTCTCTTTCTATGGGTCCCTTCTGGTTCCCTCCTTTCACGGGTCTCGCTCCGCTCTTTCTTCTTCCACGGGTCTCTTCCCGTTACTTTGTTACATCTGCTCTGGTTTATCATTGCTCCTCCCTCCTTACCGAGGTCTCATACTGAAGAGACCAGTACTCTCACACTTACATTTCTTCATGGGATACCTACCAGATTACCCACTACCAGCAACTCTTTCTATCACCAACCACGGATCCACATCAGCCTGGACTTTCACTACGAGAGATTTTTTTAAGCTTACGCTTTTTTCCTCTCTCCGGTCCTTCCGGAAGGGGGTCACCTGAATCCCTGTTCCACTAGGGAGACAGAGTGGCTTCCATACGGGACAGGCCATATCTCTTCACAAAAAAAAGAAGACACAGAAGAAGAAAGGACACAAAAGAAAGTCATCCTCTGAAGAATCAGGTGTGGAGGATCAGGGTTTGGAAAGGGTTGGTACGACAAGACTTGACACATTGGGACAAAAGAGGTGGAGACAGGGTTGAGGTCAGGGGTTGGGGAAAATGTTGGCATTAATGAGGGAGTATTGGGTGGCAGGTGTTATTGGACAGAGTTGTGGGATGGAACAGAGCAGTGCTGGCAGGGTCCGGCGACTGCAAGGGTGTGTTCTTTTAAGATGAGGGAAATTGGGGGCAGGCATGTGGGTGAGAGAATTGTTGCTGTGGAGTCCACCACATTAGAGGTGGGAGTGGAAGGGGAGTGGGCACAACAATGGTGTCTTGCCTCTACTTGAAAGCTGGGACCAGAAAGCTGAGCTTCGGCAAACCCAGCCTGAGAAAGAACACCATGGGTCCTTTGCCATAGGTTGTCGGACAGATTTACTAGCACCTAAGTGGCCCTTCTGTGGAATGCAGAAAATCTACCCAATCTTTCTCCATATCTACTTTTTACTAGGTTGGCTTTCCCATAGGAAGAGCAGTTTTTGGTTGGCTTAGAACTTTGGCAGCTGAGCCTGTAACACTGTTTTCACTGCCTGACATCCCAGTGCCACTGGGATATAAGCGGTGGCGGAAAAGTAATTCTCCCTTCTTGTGAAGTCCGGGACACTGAAGCACCGGCACTGTTGCTAACAGTGACGGTGCTTCAGTGAAAACACTGCTAGTACGGGCCTGAACTCCCAGCAGGTTTGGTCTGCTGGGAGTACTGTGCCCCTGGTGGTTGACTCATAGTTTGGCGGCCCGGAAAGGGTGCTGGTACATTGCTACTGGCACCCTTATTTCCGGACCGCCAAACCTATTATGAAGCCCATTGCTATCTTGAAAGCAGGTTACTCAGGTAAGTTATTTGTTTGTGCAGCTGTTAATGGTGCCATTATTAAAGCTTATTTTCTTCCCTCAAGTAGTTCAGCGCATCAAAGATATACAAGATATATTTATGCCTAACAGAAACATGGCTGCAAGAGCCAGTTGGACCAACTATTGATATTGCAATACCTACAAACTACAACATATATCTAAAAAATAGAGAAACTGGAAAGGGCGGAGGAGTGGCGATTATGGCAAAAAACTCACTCGAACTCTTTGCTACCCCTATTCAGTGCTCAGGATGTGAGGTCATTCACTTCAAACTGACTCCTACGCAAAACAATTGCATTAACATTATCACTATATATAGACCCCCATCCCTAACATCGGAGTTCAATGACGAGATTGTGTCCATATTAAACAACCTCAAATCAACCAACACAGAGACTATACTTCTGGGCGACATAAACAGATGGAGGGGAAACCAACATGACCAACAATCCATAAGCCTAGAAGAGGACCTTGAGAATAGCGACTTCACCATTATTAACAAAGGCCCTACGGCAACCACAGGGAACCAGCTGGACTGGATTGTCACAAATAGCCATAAAGTAACCATGCTTGGAACTTATCCATGCATCTGGTCGGACCACTTTAAAATTGAAATCTCACTATTACTGAACTTTAAAAAGGAAAAACCAGCTAATGTACCGAAATCAGTCCTTGGCAGGATCTGAAAAAAATCACGAGCATTATGCTTTCAGAGGAAATGCAGAAAATCATGGCCACCACTAATGATGAAGACCCGAGTGAACATATAATATCAACAAACAATCAAGGCATGACAAAACTGTTAGATCTCCATGCCCCCCTAAAAGAAAAGAAAGTCAGACCAAATCCCAATCACCAAAAATGGTTCACTGCTGAAGCAATTGAGCTCAGAAAAGACAAAAGGAACCTTGACAGGAAATGGCTAAAAGAACCCACTGAAATAAACAAAACAAATTGGAAGATTGCAGACCACATATACAAATCTAAACTCATAGATTTGAAGAAAAACTACTATAATGACATCATTAGCACTGCAGTCAACTCCACCAGAAAGCTTTTCCAGATCCTCAAATCCATAGACAAACCCACAACACTTACTCCACCCTTCCAACCCACTGAAACAGATTGCGAGAAAGTCCAAATTGCATTCCAAAATAAAATTTCCAAAGCTAGAGAAACCATCATTAACTGCCTGACCACAAACACCTCACTTAAAACCCACTCCACAGAAAATAAAAACGAGATAGAAACCTCAAAATTCCAATTCAGACCCATCACACTCGATGTAATGAAGAAAACACTTACCACCATGAGGTGTACCTCATGCTCGGAAAATGTTTTACCGCCTAAACTCATTCTAGAAAACCCTGACATCTTTGCCCCTTTCTTCACAAGAATGGTAAACGCTTCTTTTAGGGACCAAACTGTACCCAACATTATCAAAACGGTCAGGGTCACTCCTCTACCAAAAAAACCTGACCTCAACCAACAGGACCCGGCCAATCTCAGACCCATTACTAACTGCAATTTTCTGCTGAAAATTTTGGATAAAATAGCCACAGAACAACTTCAAAGCTATGTAGATGAAAACAACTTATTGCATCCACATCAGTCCGGATTTAGATCCAGCCACAGTACCGAGTCTGCGCTGTTAGACCTTCAGACAGAAATGCTGTCTATTTTGGACAAAGGCAAATCAGGCCTGCTAATATTATTGGACCTCTCGGCAGCATTTGATTTGCTTGATCATGCTAAACTCCGAGAGGCCCTTGAATACTCAGGCAACTGCTTGCCAGGAGCAATTGAATGGATAGCCTCATTCTTGCAAAACAGGCAATCCAGGATTGTCTGGGGAGACAAAACATCTAACACCAAACCAGTCGATTGTGGTGTCCCCCAAGGGGCCAGCTTTTCTCCTTTGCTTTTCAATCTCTACATGTGCTGCCTTTGCACCATGCTAACCCAGTTGGGTATTTTTTTTACCAACTTTGCCGACGATACCCAACTAGTGTTTGAACTCAGTGGGGATTACAAAATGGATAGCGACAAACTCTCATCCCTATACAACACCATAGAATGCTGGATGAAAGAAAATTGGATGTGCTTGAACGGCTCCAAGACCGAGCTTATGATATTCGGCTCCACACAGGCCAGAAAGAATTTGAGCCCATCCTATTCATCATTCCTCATCAAAAATACCCAAATTCCAACATCAGAAAAAGTGAAGACCTTAGGAGTGTATCTTCAAGCATCATTAGGCGCTGAAGCACACATCGCCTACCTAAAGAAAAACTGTCAGTACCACCAAATACTTTTGAGAAAAATCAGACCATTGCTAGATCAAAAAAACAGCACGATCATCGCTAGAGCCATTATACTGTCCAGATTGGATTATGGAAATTCCCTACTACTAGGAGCCAACAGCAAATGTGTGCAAAGATGCCAAGTAATCCAAAATAATGCCATCAGAACGATCACAGGAAAAACTCGGAGAGAACATATCACCGGAGAAAGGAAGGCTCTCCATTGCTTGGCTATGAACGAGAGAATTTCCTTCAAGTCTCTCACCATGGTTCATCGCTGCCTATATGGCAAAGCCCCGGTCTACCTCAAGAAACAATTCAAGTGGTACGAGCCACCTAAGCGACTTAGATCCTCCAACACAGGTAAATTGCAAATCACTAAAACAAAAAAGCAGCACGGCCTTGGCAAGGCCTTCCCGACCTTAAGTATCGAAAAATGGAAAGAACTCCCCACCTCATTGAAGCTTGAACCCAATTACATTCTC
Organism: Ambystoma mexicanum; assembly: GCF_040938575.1. Classification (NCBI taxonomy): domain Eukaryota; kingdom Metazoa; phylum Chordata; class Amphibia; order Caudata; family Ambystomatidae; genus Ambystoma; species Ambystoma mexicanum. Next base: position 706,026,855 of record NC_090931.1, read on the forward strand.
TTCAGGAAAAAATTGAAAACATTACTCTTTAATTGAATTCTGGAAGTAGCTCTCACCAAGTATGAAGCAACACTGGTCACTCCACACCTTGTCCCGTCTTAACCTGCTGTCGTCCTGTCTCTTCGTAAGTGCTCTGATGCCCGCAGGCTTCAGCGCTATACAAATAAATAAATATATAAATAAATAAATACTCATCTACAGGATGCAAGTATTCTTGATGCCGAATGTGTCCACTATATCAATTACACTTTAGTGTCGAGGGGATAGCAAGATCAATGTTAGTACTTGTGCTGTCCTTAACACACTCATTCATAACAGTAAGGACATAATATGTGCTTCTTGATTTTTAATCGACAATTCATTGCCTATCTGGCTCTAAACTGGAGGTGTACATCCAGCAGTGATAACTTCAGAGAGGTATTATACATGTCTTGCTATTGAGAGAAGGGAGTTTATAAGTAACCGTCTCACGTCCAAAATTGAGTTTCTTCATCTGCTTGGCCAGTGTATTATGTTCACTCACATCAGTAGTCTGATTTTTCCCCACCCCCTTCTTCGGAACGATGCTTCAATCATGATTGTGAGATCACATATTCCTAGACATCTGCCCTGGCTATTGTTCGTTTTACAACTGTTCGAATTAAAATTGACCTTTTCACAATTGACCGAATTGTGAAGGTCAATTGTAACATATATGCGGGGGGAAACACCCCGCAACCCCCCACCCAACGCCAAACCCCCCAAAACCCCTTTATATATACATATATATATATTCACTGAAAAAACGTTGTTAAAGGGAAGTTATGATTAAGTTGCACTAATAAAAACCTTAGAAATCCAATGAAAAAACTTTGTTAAAGGGACGTTATGGTTAAGTTGCACTAATAAAAACCTATGAAATTCAATGAAAAAACTTTGTTAAAGGGACGTTATGGTAAAGTTGCACTAATAAAAACCTATGAAATTCAGTAAAAAACGTTGTTAAAAGAACGTTATGGTTACAAGTAAAATCGAAAAACCCCTGAAATTCCCCAGTTATGGTAAGCTAAGCTAACCATAACTCGCGCCACCACCGTACACTGCCTAGACTAACACCCAGGACATCAAAGATGACATCAGCAAGTAGTAATCTGTCTTCCTCCACCTCATCTTCCTCAACAAATACTGTAACCACATGGTCTGAGGTCTGTGGGCATTGGTGCGTTATAAATAAATAAATAAATAAATAAATAAATAAATAAATAAGGAGGGCTACAGACCATTATTGTCCATTGCAGCCCCTGAAATGGGGGATAAAGGCCATTAGCACCCCCAAAGTGGGAACCCAGGGTGCTAAAACATAGATTTTTCTTCCTAAAGCGGGATGCCTGCAGCGTCCCATTGTAAGAAGGAAGGATTATCCTTTTCCAAGACAGCCAACATGGAAAGAGAAGGCGGGGCTCCATACCCAGTCCCTCTTCCCTTGCCATGGCAGCCCGCAAAACCCTATGAACATATTACCACAAGCACTTTTTTTCCCTTTCAAACCTATCCTATCCTACCTTCGAATATCTTTACCACATAGCCAGTCCCAGGTAGACATAGCCACTTTAAGACCATTTTTTGTTCCTAGCAGTCATGGCCAGTAGCCAGATTGTCCGTGCAATAACCTTATGCCATGACCCAGACAATCTGGCTACTGCCCATGGCCACAGGCTATACCTCAGTCACCAAAGATATATGACTATTTTTTGTACCTACATTATTACACTTGTCAAAAAATAAGACACAGGCACATTTGCAAAGCCATGCTTTAATGTCCTTGCCAATGCTCCTCACGAATTTGCTCGAAATCTGCCCATGTTTTATTTTTTCAAAAGTGTCAAAATGTATATACATACAATATTCAAATAACTTAGCCCACACTCGACAAAATCCATTCAGTCTTTACACAAACATTGAAGGTATGGTCTATAATCTTTCTCAAAACTTTTGTCCACATTCGTCAAATAGCAACAAAGTTATAAGCCATGAAAAAATGTTGAGACCCCGCTCTAATTTCACCCCCTCTTGAGAAAATACCACCAAACTTTAGAAAACCATTTATATCTATATCCAAAATCGTTTTGCCAAATGTTGTGCAGATTCGTCAAATGACACCAAATTTCTATGCCTTTACAATATTTTGGGACCCACCTCTAATTTTGCCCCCTCTTGACAGAATCCCAAAGAAATTTGGCAAAACCATTCAAGATTAGTTCTAGAATAAAATTGCAAAATTACATGCAGTTTCATTGAGTGGCGCAAAAGTTATAAGCCATCCAAAAACTGCTTTTCCCCAACCATGTAATGCAGAAATAGGTACAGATGTCCTAGGACATCTGAAGTGTCTGCGAACACCACAGGACTGTCCCAGGACATCCAGAATGTTTGCGGACCTTGGGGGGGTGAAACAACCCGTTTGTTGGCTTCTTATGGCCATATCCAATCGAATCCTCATCCCCCCACCTCCCCAGAGATTGTTTGTCGAGTTTGACAAGTGAAATGCTGCTTTTTTAAAAAATGTTTTCACCGCGCTGTTCGCGGACCCCAAAAAGGTCAGCGAATCCAAGATGGCGGGCGTTTCAAGAAAACAGACGCATTTCACGTTTTCTCACCATCCAATCAGCGGACGCGTCCCGGTGTTCGTGGACTACGCAAAAGTCTGCAAATTTTTCTGGCCAATCGGAGGCCAGTCCACAGACACCACAGCCAATCAGAGGCCAGTCCGCGGACCGAACAGGGAAGTGAGTCCACGGAGTGGACATAGATATCACAAATTTCTTTAATTTACATTTTGGTCATTTAAAAAGAAACTACTGGATGGATTTACACCAAATAAAAAAAGCACGCTTTCGGTACCAAGCCGCTGCTCCTGCCGCAAATTTGGTGTAAATCCATCCTGCGGGTTGGGCTGTAGGCGTGAGCAAAGTTTTTTCCCATTATGTCTATGGGAAAAAAAATCAATTTTGGGACCCCCCCTATAACTTTGCCCCCCCTGGACCAAACCTCACCAAACTTTGCAAATAAAATCAGAGTGGGCCATATACTTTTTTTGCAAAGTGTGGTGAGGATTCGTTCAGGGAGAGCGAAGTTATAAGCCGCCCAAAAAGTGCTCTTCCTATGGAATTATCAACTTAACCATTACTACATGGCCACTACCATGGTCATGTAATATATATATATAAATATATATATATATGTATATATATATATATATATACACGGTCAATTGTGAAAAGGTCAATTGTGACCCTTTAAATTCGGTCAATTGTTCTTCGAAACAATTGTAAACAAACAATTTGGGTACTACCGTATTGAATGCTGTTTCTTGTAATGACGGATCACTCACTGAATCATCCTGTTCCATGAATCTGATACTCCCTCTTCACATCCCATATCCCTGGTCCCATATTTCCAGTGTGCAATGCACTGTCAATATTTTGCTTTCCTGGGAGATTTCCTTGTGTTTGTTTTAAGTCACAGTAAGAGTGACAAAGGGACATTCTCTTATAAGATTGTCCCTTAAACTAAAAGAACAAGAATCTAAATATACAGAGGCATAAAAATGTAGTAATAGAGTAATTCAGCTATTAGATTACACATTATTGGTACGTGGCTTCATTTTAGCTTTCCGATGTTGGAATTTAAAAGGGTCTTAAAAATGTTACTGTTTCAGTTTCAGACTCATTTTATATTTAACGGTGTTAAAACAAAAGGGCATTGGAAAGTGCCCACTCATATCATACAATCCCCCTAATTCAAACAATACCCATACTTTCTTAACGTACGCTGATATAACTCTCTAAATTTACAGCATTACATTATCAGTTAATTTCTGCAATCAAATATTCATACATGGTGGCATCTTGACATTGAAGAATTTGAAAAAAGCATGTTTGTGATAAATACTTTATTGAGAAGTTCTTCATAAGTTACATTGGCATCATTTTAGGACTTTAGATATCATCTACACGTCTAATGGAGCCAATCCTTGGGCTGGAGGCTCCCCAGTCACTGTATCCCTTGTACTTTCCAGGTCTCAGGTAGTACTGGCGCCCCTTGTAATTGGGCTCTTCATAGAAGATCCAGTTCCCATCCTGGACATTGCTGGAGTGGATGCCATTGAAGGGAAACCGGTCATAAACATTGGGACAGTCATCAGTGAAGTCCATCGTCTGGCCTCCAAAGTCACCTCTCTCGTAGAGCCTGATTCTGAAGCAACCTCGAAGCTGCAATAGAAAATGGAATATGTAACTATCATTTAAAAACGTTTGACAGCAGAAATAAAATAGAGTGACCACATGTGTTCAAGTGCATCATTTATTTGTGTTCACCCAGAACCTTTTCCAGTTATGCAATTTAACTAAAGGCCAAATGTTCTGACATCCATGGGCCTTATTACTTAAACTGTTTCCTGCTCAAAAAATATGTTTCTATCTGTTATTGAGGGCTTTTATTGACGATATTCTGGAAGAGGCAATAACCCCTTTATGTCACATTGGATGTTCTGATGCACTTAATATGTTGACACTTTGCTGCCAGCTCATTTGTATAGTGCATAGTTCCTCCATTCAAGTGGTTTCCTAAACCCAACTGGAAGCCCTTTGGCTTTTAAAGGGAGAGCATGAATTAGGACTGGGCTGGGATCAGCCTAAAATGCCAACATCCAATTTACAATACCAAAGGAAAATTCCTGGATTTTAGGTCACTGCCTTAGGAGTGGTACCAACAGTGCTATCTCGATGGAGGGGCCTATAATAAGCAGGAGTGAGGAGACCGGATAATTCCTGCATCTGCTCATACATGTCCCACTCTAAGACTAGGTACTGGGGCATTCTGGAGCCTGGGCATGCCATCATGGACATGTAGCACATAGAACCCCTTTTGGCGTGGTAGTCCATCTGCTACAGCATGGGTGCACAACATACGGCCCGCGGGCCAGTTGCGGCCCGCCATGCCCTTTTGACCGGCCCGCGAGGCACAAAGACTTTCCTAATGGAGGGCGGCCCGCGGCCGCCCTCCATTAGGAAAGTCTTTGTTGTCTTCCGGGCCGGTGAAAACACTGGCCCTCATTGGCTCAGCACACACACGAATCACGTCGCTCCTACGAGCCACGTAGTGCGTGTGTGCTGCACCAATGGAGGGCCAGCACTACGGCTGGCGTGGCCCATAAGGCTTGATGCCGGAAGGCATTTCAGCCTTGGACCACGCCAGCCGTAGTGCGATTCCAGCGACTTCCAGCTTACCTGCCTGCCTTCCAGCACGTCTCCGGTAAGTGGTCTGTTTGTGTTTGTGTGTCGGGTTTGTTTTGCTTTATGTTTGTGTGTATGAATGTTTGTGTTTGTATTTTGTGTATATGTTGAGATGCGGGGGTGGGGGAGTGTGTCGGATGTGTATGAATGTTTGTGTTTGAATGTATTTTGAGTGTATGTTGAGATGCGGGGGTGTGGGGTGTGTCGGATGTGTATGAATGTTTGTGTTTGAATGTATTTTGAGTTTATGTTGAGATGCGGGGGTGGGGGGGGTGTCGGATGTGTATGAATGTTTGTGTTTGAATGTATTTTGTGTATATGTTGAGATGCGGGGGTGAGGGGGTGTGTCGGATGTGTATGAATGTTTGTATTTGAATGTATTTTGTGTATATGTTGAGATGCGGGGGTGAGGGGGTGTGTCGGATGTGTATGAATGTTTGTGTTTGAATGTATTTTGAGTGTATGTTGAGATGCGGGGGTGGGGGGGGGTGTCGGATGTGTATGAATGTTTGTGTTTGAATGTATTTTGAGTATGGTGAGATGCGGGGGTGGGGGGTGTGTCGGATGTGTATGAATGTTTGTATTTGAATGTATTTTGAGTGTATGTTGAGAGGCGGGGGTGGGGGAGTGTGTCGGATGTGTATGAATGTTTGTGTTTGAATGTATTTTGTGTGTATGTTGAGATGCAGGGGTGGGGGGGTGTGTCGGATGTGTATGAATGTTTGTATTTGAATGTATTTTGTGTGTATGTTGAGATGTGGGGGGTGTGAATGTTTGTATTTGAATGTATTTTGTGTGTATGTTGAGATGCGGGGCTGTGGGGGTGTCGGATGTGTATGAATGTTTTGATTTGAATGTTTTTTGTGTGCTGAGTTGGGGGTGGGGGTTCGGGTCGGTATGGGTGCTTGTTTGAGAGTTTGCTGATTTGGGGGAGTGGGGGTTCGGGTCTGTATGGGTGCATGTTTGTGTGTGTGTGCTGAGTTGGGGGGGTGGGGGTTCGGGTCTGTATGGGTGCATGCTTGAGTGTGTGTGTGCTGAGTTGGGGGTGGGGGTTTGGAGTTGGGGGGGTGAGGGGTTCGGGTCTGTATGGGTGCATGTTTGTGTGTGTGCTGAGTTGGGGGGTGGGGGTTCGGGTCTGTATGGGTGCATGTTTGTGTGTGTGCTGAGTTGGGGGGGTGGGGGGTTCGGGTCTGTATGGGTGCATGCTTGAGTGTGTGTGTGCTGAGTTGGGGGTGGGGGTTTGGAGTTGGGGGGGTGGGGGGTTCGGGTCTGTATGGGTGCATGTTTGTGTGTGTGCTGAGTTGGGGGGTGGGGGTTCGGGTCTGTATGGGTGCATGTTTGTGTGTGTGCTGAGTTGGGGGGTGGGGGGTTCGGGTCTGTATGGGTGCATGCTTGAGTGTGTGTGTGTGCTGAGTTGGGGGTGGGGGGTTGGGGTCTGTATGGGTGCATGCTTGAGTGTGTGTGTGCTGAGTTGGGGGTGGGGGTTTGGAGTTGGGGGGATGTGGGGGGTTCGGGTCTGTATGGGTGCATGTTTGTGTGTGCTGAGTTGGGGGGTGGGGGTTCGGGTCTGTATGGGTGCATGTTTGTGTGTGTGCTAAGTTGGGGGGGTGGGGGGTTCCGGTCTGTATGGGTGCATGCTTGAGTGTGTGTGTGTGCTGAGTTGGGGGTGGGGGGTTGGGGTCTGTATGGGTGCATGTTTGTGTGTGTGCTGAGTTGGGGGGTGGGGGTTCGGGTCGGTATGGGTGCATGTTTGTGTGTGTGTTGATTTGGGGGGTGGGGGGTTCGGGTCTGTATGGATGCATGCTTGAGTGTGTGTGTGTGCTGAGTTGGGGGTGGGTGGTTCGGGTCTGTATGGGTGCATGTTTGTGTGTGTGCTGAGTTGGGGGGGTGGGGGGTTCGGGTCTGTATGGGTGCATGTTTGTGTGTGTGCTGAGTTGGGGGTGGGGGTTTTCGGGTCTGTATGGGTGCATGTTTGTGTGTGTGTTGATTTGGGGGGTGGGGGGTTCGGGTCTGTATGGGTGCATGTTTGTGTGTGTGTTGATTTGGGGGGTGGGGGGGTTCGGGTCTGTATGGGTGCATGTTTGTGTGTGTGTTGATTTGGGGGGTGGGGGGTTCAGGTCTGTATGGGTGCATGCTTGAGTGTGTTTGGGGCATAGTGTTTGGTTGGGGGTGAGGGGGCCATGGGGCATAGTGTTTGGTTGGGGGTTAGGGGGGTGAGGGGGCCATGGGGCATAGTGTTTGGTTGGGGGTGAGGGGGCCATGGGGCATAGTGTTTGGTTGGCGGTGAGGGACAGGGGGCATAGTGTTTGGTTGGGGGTGAGGGGGCCATGGGGCATAGTGTTTGGTTGGGGGTGAGGGACAGGGGGCATAGTGTTTGCTTGGGGGTGAGGGACAGGGGGCATAGCGTTTGCTTGGGGGGTGAGGGACAGGGGGCATAGTGTTTGGTTGGGGGTGGGGGCCATGGGGCATAGTGTTTGGTTGGGGGTGAGGGACAGGGGGCATAGTGTTTGGTTGGGGGTGAGGGGGCCATGGGGCATAGTGTTTGGTTGGGGGTGAGGGACAGGGGGCATAGTGTTTGCTTGGGGGGTGAGGGACAGGGGGCATAGTGTTTGCTTGAGGGGTGAGGGACAGGGGGCATAATGTTTGGTTGGGGGTGGGGGCCATGGGGCATAGTGTTTGGTTGGGGGTGAGGGACAGGGGGCATAGTGTTTGCTTGCGGGTTGAGGGACAGGGGGCATAATGTTTGCTTGGGGGGTGAGGGACAGGGGGCATAGTGTTTGGTTGGGGGTGGGGGCCATGGGGCATAGTGTTTGGTTGGGGGTGAGGGGGCCATGGGGCATAGTGTTTGGTTGGGGGTGAGGGACATGGGGCATAGTGTTTGCTTGGGGGGTGAGGGACAGGGGCATAGTGTTTGCTTGGGGGGTGGGGGCCATGGGGCATAGTGTTTGGTTGGGGGTGGGGGCCATGGGGCATAGTGTTTGGTTGGGGGTGGGGGCCATGGGGCATAGTGTTTGGTTGGGGGTGAGGGAGCCATGGGGCATAGTGTTTGGTTGGGGATGAGGGGGCCATGGGGCATAGTGTTTGCTTGGGGGTGAGGGACAGGGGGCATAGTGTTTGCTTGGGGGGTGAGGGGGCCATGGGGCATAGTGTTTGGTTGGGGGTGAGGGGGCCACGGGGCATAGTGTTTGTTTGGGGTTGGGAGCCATGGGGCATAGTGTTTGGGGGTGAGGGGGCCATGGGGCATAGTGTTTGGTTGGCGGTGAGGGACAGGGGGCATAGTGTTTGGTTGGGGGTGAGGGGGCCATGGGGCATAGTGTTTGGTTGGGGGTGAGGGGGCCACGGGGCATAGTGTTTGTTTGGGGTTGGGAGCCACGGGGCATAGTGTTTGGGTGGGGTGGGAGCCATGGGGCATAGTGTTTGGTTGGGGGTGAGGGGGCCATGGGGCATAGTGTTTGTTTGGGGTTGGGAGCCATGGGGCATAGTGTTTGGTTGCCGGTGAGGGACAGGGGGCATAGTGTTTGGTTGGGGGTGAGGGGGCCATGGGGCATAGTGTTTGGTTGGGGGTGAGGGGGCCATGGGGCATAGTGTTTGGTTGGGGGTGAGGGACAGGGGGCATAGTGTTTGGTTGGGGGTGAGGGACAGGGGGCATAGTGTTTGCTTGGGGGGTGAGGGACAGGGGGCATAGTGTTTGGTTGGGGGTGGGGGCCATGGGGCATAGTGTTTGGGTGGGGTGGGAGCCATGGGGCATAGTCTTTGGTTGGGGGTGAGGGGGCCACGGGGCATAGTGTTTGTTTGGGGTTGGGAGCCATGGGGCATAGTGTTTGGGGGTGAGGGGGCCATGGGGCATAGTGTTTGGTTGGCGGTGAGGGACAGGGGGCATAGTGTTTGGTTGGGGGTGAGGGGGCCATGGGGCATAGTGTTTGGTTGGGGGTGAGGGGGCCACGGGGCATAGTGTTTGTTTGGGGTTGGGAGCCACGGGGCATAGTGTTTGGGTGGGGTGGGAGCCATGGGGCATAGTGTTTGGTTGGGGGTGAGGGGGCCATGGGGCATAGTGTTTGTTTGGGGTTGGGAGCCATGGGGCATAGTGTTTGGTTGCCGGTGAAGGACAGGGGGCATAGTGTTTGGTTGGGGGTGGGGGCCATGGGGCATAGTGTTTGGTTGGCGGTGAGAGACAGGGGGCATAGTGTTTGCTTGGGGGATGAGGGACAGGGGGCATAGTGTTTGGTTGGAGGTGGGAGCCATGGGGCATAGTGTTTGGTTGGGGGTTAAGGGGGTGAGGGGGCCATGGGGCATAGTGTTTGGTTGGGGGTGAGGGGGCCATGGGGCATAGTGTTTGGTTGGCGGTGAGGGACAGGGGTATAGTGTTTGGTTGGGGGTGAGGGGGCCATGGGGCATAGTGTTTGGTTGGGGGTGAGGGGGCCATGGGGCATAGTGTTTGGTTGGGGGTAAGGGGGCCATGGGGCATAGTGTTTGGTTGGGGGTGAGGGACAGGGGGCATAGTGTTTGCTTGGGGGGTGAGGGACAGGGGGCATAGTGTTTGGTTGGGGGTGAGGGGACCATGGGGCATAGTGTTTGGTTGGGGATGGGAGCCATGGGGCATAGTGTTGCACTCCAAGAGTGAACTCAATAATAAAGCTAAAACAGGCACAGTTAGGAGATGTACATCCTTTGCTTTTTTGAGGAAACCTGACTCAACGAAGGCCATACTCCTCTTGGGTAACCCAAACAGCAAACTATAGCAGTCCAAAATAACAGAATGTCCAATCAAGGGTCAATAAAATATATATAATTTAATTAAACAGACGATATACAATAACTAAATCGAAATAAATGAAAGCAATGGAAAATGTGTAGTACAAAATGTAAGTTTGAAATGCAATAAAAATCGTTACCCCTCAAAAACATATCTTTTTCCATGTGTTTAATACAAATTGGGGGTTGAAAAAGCCTCCTGACATGTCCCGCCTACCGCCCCGCCCACTTTTACTTTTCGGCCCACTATAGCCCTCATGTAAGGTACTTTCGGCCCTCTGTCAAAATCAGTTGTGCACCCCTGTGCTACAGCTATGCTTGGGTTGCACTGAATTCATATTTGTAACAGGTACAGCTTTGGGATTAATGCCTGTAGGCCCTGATTGTTGTCCTCGAAACTTGAAAGCATGCTCTAGCCACCCGCATTGTGAAGAAATCCCCACAGATCCAAGGTATTAAATGACTGCACTGGAGCATATTTATAACCTACCTGAAACATGCTGGAACATGAAATGTCTCGACAATTTAAAAATATGTGAAGCTCTACGCATTACTTCAAACTGTCTATCAGGTCTAAAGCTAACCAAAAAGAGACCACACTCGCCAAAACCAAGAAGAAATGCAACAACACCTTGGATGAAGAACATCAACCAGTCCTAATATGCTGTCAATGTTTCTGCAGGCTACAATACTGTACAATGTATTTGTGATAAAGCCTTTGGGAGAGTCAGCAGAACTATAAAGTAATATGGTGGGTTTAATCTACTCATTCCAACAACATGGCTGCCCTCAAATAATCATTGGAACAACCAAACAATACCTACCAGAACACTTCTAAATATGTCCCCTTACTCAGGTGAGTGATTGAATCACATCAAGAGCAATCTCACAGGTTTGCAGATCCATATAGAAAAGGAATCCATGTCCAAGAGGACAGTGAGTCAAAGAGCCAGAGGAACATCAGCGGATAAAGTACTGTGCCAAACTGTTATTAGTTGAAGGAGAAGTACATATACCTTTGTGATCCAAAACTGAGGTGCTGAAACTGGGTGGTGATTAAGAAAAAGAGAACCCTTCACTAGACCTCATATTCTGAGCTCAACCCCAGCCCTTTTACAATAGTTTAAGAATGCTGGCATCTTCTTTAGTTCATATTTGGGCTCTACCCCATAAATAAAATGATGATGGCAAAAGCACATATTCGCAGCTGTACATGCTGTGAAAACTCCTGACACTGCTAAAAGCATACCACCAGTTAAAATGGAGTCATGGATGCCTAGACTACTGCTACCTCAAATAGAAAAGAGCAAGCCCGTGCTAAACTGGCGTTAAAGATACAACTCTCTTTCCAAGGAGTCCAGGATTAGTAGTGATCAAAAGTAACCTGCAATGTGCATAAGCTTTTCGGGATCAAATGCCCAAGATGTCTTCAGAAGCCCACACCTCACTGTTTATCAATCAGAAATCTCAAATAAAGCAACAGGTCATCAAAGCAAATTTAAGTGGCAAAACATAGGCCCTGTACCTTCAAGTACATGACTTTGGGATCCTGAATACCCATAATTATGATAAATCCTTGAGAGTTTTTTAAAAGTTTAAATATACAAGCTTGGCTGAAAGTGGTCATCCAGTAATTTTTACGCAGTGATAGAGGAGTTCCAGAACGGGGGAACTCATCCCTTGTCTGATCCAGACATCTTCCAAAGCTAAAAGACAGTAGCTGTTCAACCCAGTATTTTCACAAAACCTATATATCATTCATGCTGAACAAATCCCGCAAACCTCTGTCCCCATCCCATTGATCTAATGCCTTGATTGTTTTGCTTTCAGTGTAATGGCATGGTAATGGACCAGGGCTCAGGTTATGGGTCCAAGTGCAGCAAGAGCCTGAGTGATGGGCCTGGTGCCGTTACCACCCAATCCGGGCTATCGGATTGGGTGGTAACGGCGCCGGCCCTCCAATTTGGTTATTATGCAATTAGCCCCCCAGGATTTGAATGCAGAAACCCGGCTTGCTGACAGAAATGTATTTTGTTTGAATGAATGGGATGTCTTGCAGTGCCCTGTTCATTCAAAAAAAATACTTACCGAAGATGGCCACCATGGGTCTGGAAGGCAGGGCTCCATATGCAGCCCCTCTTCCATTTTCTTGGTGGCCAGCAGGGACACAGAGCAGTAGCAGACGTGGCCGGGTTGCAGCCACAGCTGATTCAAACAGGTAAGTGCAGATGTGGATGCAAAGGGGACGGAGACACAACAGGAATGGTGGGGAGGGTGTGGGAGGGATGGCGGGATGAAGGAAGCAGCCATTAGGCTGCTCGGAACTCAGGCTGAGATTGTGGGATTTAGCCCACGATCCGAGGAACCTGATTGTTTGAGTCTCCCACCGCAGGTGCTAATATGGACATAAAGTCAGAAACTGAAATCGTCTTGTGAGAGAAAGTACCGCTAATTGAATTTTACAATTGTTACCCATGGACAAGCAACAACATGGTGCAGCACCATGATATACTAACACTTACTAATGCTAAGGTTTATGGAATTAGGTATCAATCCTATAGGAAGTAGTAACTACCTTTCAATTATATCTGGACTGATTGTTTGGCAAGAATGTATGTAGTAACCTTGTGGGAGACTTCACAACACTTGTCCTTTTGGTATTAGGTAACCCACCTTTTGGTATATGCTTGTACTACACAAGTTGGATGGGTGGCTGAGCTTATCTCAAGAGGGGTAAATGTGAGCTGTAGAGCTGTAGCATCGCAATCCACAAATACAAGTATCCAAGTAACAATTACACTCAATGTTTTTCAGTAAAATAATAATTTATTTATTTAACAGTCAGTTTTAAATTTAAAAAGGGCAATGCGGTAAAATGTCTTGCACAAAGTTAGAGAGTTTGTTGTAGAAAATCACTGTAGAGCCGCACGCTGTTACACTTGTGAAAGTTAGAGCTGGATCCACTCTAGAAACGCAGCTACTGCAAGTCCCAACTGAAAAAAGCAAGCTACAGACAAAGAGGTAAGTACCCGTTAGTCAGAAGAGTACCTTAAGTTAGAAGAAGAGGATCCAGCTGGCTTCTGTCCTGGTTGCAGTGTTGCAGATCCTGTGTTCCTGAGCCTCAGTCATGGGGACAAGAGGGAGAACGTCTGGAGGACTCCTGCATAGCAATTTTAAAGTCAGCAGCAGCTATGTGCTCTTTTCAGATCTGCAACACTTCACGGTTCCAGTGCTCGGCAAACAGCACCACCGCAGATCTTGGTCAACGGTTGGGCTTCCTTCCCTCCTTGAGTCTAGCACTCTGGTGAAGTGACTTGAGCTTGGGTTGTCCTGCTTCGGGAGTGTCCTCAAGAGACTGCTGGCGCTTTTGGCCGGCTTACAGACGTTGCACTCGACTACGGATTTCTCGACCGCTGGCACTCAGTTCCAGCAGCAGCACAGAAGTACAGCCAGTTGGGGAAGGACTTCCAGCAAAGTTTGTCTCTGGGTTAGTTGGTCCCACTAACCCAAGTGAAAAAGTCGTCCTTTCCGGAGCTTCTCTTGTTGAGTAGGAAACGGAGTTTCAGCACAGCAGCAGGGCTTCACACGGCAATTCAAAGATCCAGGAGGATGCAGCAAACTTCTGTCACGGTTTCTTCATCAGGTTGTTCTTCCCAGTTGTCGACTCTGTCTTCAGTCTAAGAAGCCTCGCCTTTTATGCAGGTTTCTCCCATTCATGCACAGCCTAGCTTTCACTCACATAGCAGGTGGGCTGTCCTGCAAGGACAGTCAGCCAGCCAATCAGGACTGGGTGCATTCAGGTTGCCCTGGAGACTAAGGACAGGGAAGTTTCAGACACCTTCCTCACTTCCTGCCCTGCCAGACACACTGGAGCCAGAGGCGGGTTTCAGTACTGAACCCGCCAAAGGCAAAGCGAACAAAGGGGTTAAACCTGATTTGGCATGCAGAGTAAAACCGAAGAAGACCTCACAAAGAAGAAATGGAGTAAAAAAGAAGACCTGGGCCATTTTGACACAATGGTCACCCATGGGTGCTATACTGCAGCTGAGGATTCAGCCTGCTGTAGAAAAGCACAATGGTAGGAAACTTAAACCACTGCCACCAGCCATTTACAGTAGTCAGGGTAACATAAAATATGTTACATGAGAAAGTAGAAAAAGGGCTACTAAGTAACCCCCAGCACTCCACATAAGATGGGGTGTGCTGGACCTGCAGAGAGAAAAAGGTAAGTAAAGTAAATTTCACTTTGCTATTCTTGAAACAGTAGTTCAAACAAGAAAGGGTATTTAAACCTTATGAGTAATCTAAAGGATTTCTCTGTGACAATGCACTGGAGGTGCTGTGTGTCACAATACAAAGGTAGATGTCTATGGAGTTTGTCAGACTCCAAAAGAATCCAAATCAGATCAAAATACATGAGAGAGTGAGAAAAAGGTCTAACTCTTTCCAGGATAACATTAAAAAGTTTTAAAGTCCAGCAAAAGAGCTGGGAGGTCTCTAAGGTTGAATGGAATTAGCACAGACATGAACATTCTCTCTAACACTGATATGGAGGACAAAATAAATAATTCTAACAGGAAGCAAAACCTGTTTCAAACCATTTTGCATGTGGTAATTGACCCCTTTATTAAATTGTACTATTCGTTGGTTAAATAAAAGTTAATGCAATCCACTTTTCATTTAATAAATTACTGAAGCTCAACTTTTGGCTCTTGCCAAAACACTGAACTTAGTCCCGAAAAGGTTTGGGGTCTCAATGGTTTTGAAAGGAAGCTCACCTTTTAATGAAAGGAGTACAGTTAACTCTGTGGGGCATTTGTTATATGTACATGAGACTGGCAAGTGTTTCTAAGGTAAACATTTCAGAGTTCAGTTCAACAGCTTTAGTGAGCAACAGTGTTTTCATTGATCACATACAGGAGTCTTTTGTTCAGTGTGGGATTCAAAAGGGCCTCTGCGGTCATCTGGGATACATAGGGGCCTCTTGTGCAGTCTGGGTTTGCCAGCTGCTTTGAGCAGATGATGCCTGTCCGAGCTGTTCAAGCCAGACTGCTGTTTTGAGGTTGGATTGCTTTGCATTAAGGTATGTCTTTTTCTGTAATGGCACAGACCAGCAATTAAATGATGCCTAATGCTCCCTGATGAAAACCTTAAGAAGCATTAGCTTAACATCTCCACCCGAAGACTTGTTTTGGCATGATCTTTTGGGATTGTGCTCTATATCCCATCGGCCTGCTGACGCAATCATAATTATAAGATACAAACATATATTTTGTATAGATCATTTATTATGCACCTAAACATATGTGTGGCTCAAGGCGCAACAAGGCAAGGGGGGGTGAGGGTGGAACGATCCTACTAGGCCTCGTACATTCAGATCATGCGAGTGCAGGTTATTTATAGCACGCTTCGTTTCAAGCGTGGATCCAGGATTTGAACTTGTGTGCTCATGCATCCAAGACCTACGCGTTACCACAGAGCTATCATCCGTATATCCTCCCAGGGACTCATTGTGAATGGCAATCTCTGAGAAGAGTGACACAACAAAAGAAAAGAGGTGATGCCTGGGAGGTTCTGAATTGATCTTGACCTCTGGCATTGCTCTGGGCCTTGACCGTCATTCCTCATTCTGCCAAGCCTTTAAAGAAAGGGGAAAGACCAGGAGTGGGACAGGAATGCCCAGATGTGGGTCCTGTGCCTGCTGGGCCCAGAGATCCATGCTACACCTCATTGATGACATGATTTGAGGCCGAAACATGTCTGGGGATGCTTGTGGTCTTGTGCAGAAGGGATGTGTACAAGCAGTTCAGCTTGGATTTCCCCTTTTAGGATGGAACCAACCCTGGTTTGCATATGGCCTTTCCCCTTTCTGTAGTGGTTTGGCAGGCAAAGAACGATGGTTGTCCAGAGCGATGCCAGAGATTTAGATTAATTGTAAACCTTCCAGCCATCACCTCTTTTGTTATGCTTTAATGTCCGAGGAGAGTGACACACTTGTTTCTTGCGCTGTTCCTTCATTAGCTCTAAAACCAGCCATTTTAGCTAGAGAGGGCTGTACAATGACAATTGTTTGCTACGCTAAGAACGATTCTCTACCAGGTCCCCATGGCCTAAAACTTTGGTGGAGAATCTATAACAACAAATAGATTTATCTTTCAAATACTTGTTTTTTGTCTAATAGATATGCTGGAAAATGTGAAGCCGGGAATAAGATTTCAATGTAATACCTTTGTTTGAATGCACTTTCTGGTTATAGCATATATTCAATTATTTCTTAAATTTTGCTAATTCGATTATTCATTTCCATGCTTATTTCCTTTATCGTTAATTGTGATTGGTTGTTTTGTTTTTTCTTTTTCTTCTTTCTCAAGTGAACATGTTTTATGATGAATTTATGTACTTATCTGTTGAAAGGTTGATTGTTCAACTAATACAATAAAAAAGAATTTAAAAAAACAATATATACTTTTGGAGTAGATGAATCCTGGGACCTCTAAATACATGCTTCATATTACTGTCAGTGTGGGTGGTGTAGATCATTCTATTCTGTATATAGCTTTTTCTGAAGATTACCCGGGCACCCATTAGATGTGTGAGAGTCACACTCCCTTTAAAGGGAGAACAATGCAATCCCTCCTTCCACTTGTCCTAATCCATCTGTTATCTGCCGGTAAGATAGCTCAGTGGGTTGAGCGATCGCTGCTGCGATCTGAGCGTGATCTGCAGGTCGCAGGTTTGAATCCCGGCAAGGCCAACTCAGCCTTTCACTTTTCCGAGGCCGATAAATGAGTACCAATTTCGGTTGGGTGATATTGTATGTACATATGTGCTCTGCAAAGTGCTTTGGATTAAGGTTCTATATAAATAACACATCATTATCTGTTTGTTAAGAATACTGGGTAATAGAAGTGCCATTTTAAGGCACCACACTACAAACACTGCCCCCTACTTGCCATGTTTCTTAGGCATTGGGAGCTTCTCCCACTTTGTCTGAAGCCAACCAAACTAATGTACATCTCTGGGTAAAGAGTCAAAGCCGCAGACCTAGCGGAGCACTCCACTAAATGTTGCTGATAAAAATGATTTCAGCCAATTATATGCTATAAAAAATGTTAAAAATAAGATAAACTACCTCAGCATGTTTATTTATTTGTTTTAACTATTAAAAGTGCCCTTCTTGCCCCTGCATGGTTTATCAGGTTGCTATTTCTACGAAGAATAGGAGCGATCAGTGAGATATGTACAACGATAAATACACTCGACTGTCTTGTGAAAAGTAAGTGCAAAACACAGTCCTCTGTCAGGAAGCCCGGGCAGCTATTAAGTGAATACTTACTTCTGGGATCATGCGGGGGGAACCGATGGAATCATTGTAGCCCATCCACGTCTGGTAATCGGGGTACTCTCCCTTCCTCAGGTAATACTGGTGCCCCTTGTAGTTGGGGTGCTCATAGAGGATCCAGCAGCCATTGTGAACCCGTAGAGAGTTGCAGCGACTGAAGTAGGGGTTCAGGTCCGCACAGTCAGAGCTGCAGTCATAAGAGCGACCGCCAATCTTCGTAGAAGGTGATCTACACAAATAATTAGAATGGAGGAACTATTTAGTTAAGTTACTCTGCATTTAGCTCTCTTTCTGTTTTACTTGTGATAGGCACAGCTACATGCAACCAATAGAAAAGTCTTAAAACTTTTTTTTATTTGCATACATCCTGTTAGTATCTTATTCGTTACTGATCTGAGTTTTCATGTTTTTTATACTTTAAGGATCCATTGAAATGTTGTAATTGCAATACAGCTGGGTTAGTTCAAAGTTTTGTTAAGTTGAAGAGAGTACATCTTTGCTGTTGAGAGACCACCCTGTTTGCAATTCTTTTCTACGGGCCTCATCACGAGTTTGGCGGTAACCCTTAAATGCGGCAGTAGCACTATTACCGCCGCATTTAAGGGTCCGCCAGATCATGGCTTTGATAAAATCCGCAGCAAATTTGCTGATTTTCGGCGCGATTACCGCCAGCGGGAAATCCGCCGGCGGTAATAGCGCGAATGAGGAATACCTGAATGGGCCCAATGGGGAATGGGCAATAACCCTTCCGCCAAACCCGTGATCCGGTGCTATTAGCGCCAGGGGATTTGGCGGTAGGGCTATTACCGCCCAACTCGTGATGAGGCCCATGTGTGCATTCATGTTAAGTGCATACAATCATAAAAAGCTTCATTCGCCATCATGTCTAAGCTGTTCTTCACCAGCTCAACATGTTAGAGCATTATGAACATTTGGGAGTCCTATCACTTTTCTACACAACAAGCGAAAATACAGTGAACAGCCTTGGCATTAGCCAGTAGCTTCCTATAGTAGATTGCCTTGTCCTGAATAATGTTTCAGACTTGATATATAATAAAATGCGACTGTTAGGCAGATACTCTGGATAACAGAGCAATTCTGAAAGTGTGCTCTTACCTTTTCCATGCTGGCTGGTGGAAGTGGTGCCTCACTGCTCGCAGGCGGTGTCCTTAAGTGCCCCCGCTCACACTCAACTGCACAACCAGCAGGCTCAGCTGTTCTGCCCATTTAGGAAAATGTGCAACTCGATCCGTTCTTCATTGCAGCAGTCTTTGTGCACAGGTCGGTGCCCAGGAAAAATGGAAGGGTCACTACATCATTGGTAAAAATCTACACCACAGCACTGGACTTGAATGGATACTAACTTTACGTCAACAGACAAATAGAATGCTACTGGCTGCTGACAAACATTAGAACAAGGACAAAATGGAGCACGGCCAGAGATGGGATCGAATGACCATTTTGTTTTAATTCGTAATGAAGCCTTGCCGATTGTTCTTAATGTACCTGGCATTCCGATCATCACTTTATCCAGTATCTGATTTCATATTTGCAGGAATGCAGGTTGGATTCTTTTTGGTACAAATGAAAATATCAATAAAAAGTATGCAAGTCCTAATTTTATTTGAATGTATTAATATTACATCAGTATTTCAAATATGATTTACCTGTACACTGATCCATACCTACGTATGAACAACTGCTCACACCAGCGGGGCTCGCACTTCCGAAAACTCTGCGGGAAAGTCTAAGGGAGAATTCTCATTTCCGTGCTAATTCCCATCAACCTTAGAGACCCCCTGCTCTTTTGCTGGACTTTATTACTTTTAAATTTTAACCCTGGAGGGAGTGAGCCCTTTTTCTCACTCATTCATATGTTTTGACCTGATTTGGATTATGTGTTTCCTTTGTTTTTGGAGTCTGACTAACTCCAAAGGGGTCTACTTAGTGTCACAGGGAAATTCTTTAGAGTTCTGCTAAGGATTAAATACCTTTTCTTGGGTGAACTACTGTTCCCAAGAATAGTAAAGTGAAATTGACTGTACTTACCTTTTTCTCTTTGTGGGTCCAGCACACACCATTTTATGTGGAGTGCTGGGTGGTTACTTAGTAGCCCCTTATCCTACCTACTCATGTAACATTTTGTATGTTACCCTCAATATTTGAAATGGCTGGTGGCAGCGGTTTAATTGTCCTACCATTGTGCTTTCCTACCGCAGGCTGAATCCTCGGCTGCAGTATATCACCCATGGGTGACCATTGTCTCATAATGGCCCTGGTCTTCCTTTTTGAGCATTTTATGTTTGTGAGGTCTTTCTTGGGACTTACTCTGCGCTGTAAAATCAGGTTTAGCCCCTTTGTTCATTTTGCTTTTGGCAGGCTTCAGTACTGGAACCCGTCTCTGGCTCCAGGGTTTTTGGCATGGCAGGAAGTGAGGGAGGTGCCAAAACTCCCCTGTCCTTAGTATCCAGGGTAACATAAATGCACCCAGTCCTGATTGGCTGGATAGACACCCTGCTGTGTGAGTGACATCTAGACTGTGCATGAATGGGAGAAACCTGCTTAAAAGGTGAGGTTTCTTGGACTGAAGACAGAGTCGATCACTGTGAAGAACAACCAGATGAAGAAACCGTGAACGAAGCTTGCTGCATTCTCCTGGACCTTTGAATTGCCGGTGGAGCCCTGCTGCTGTGCTGAAACTCCTTTTTCTAATCAATAAGAACAAGGGAAATAAATACACTGACAAGATTATCACTAAACCTAAAACCAAGAAAACAAAATACAGAGGCATCAACATGTATTAATAGCGGGGGCTCGAGAGCTCACAGAGTGAGAGAGCTCTGCACAGGGTGAGCAGGGCTGCTCGTTTCTTCTCCTTTACAGCCCGTTCCATGTATGACGTTATCGCTCAGGGGCTGTACTTTGACTGCGCACCACCTAATGAAATCTCGGCTCATTTTGGTGTGATCTGTGACTGGTCGGGTCCTGGCCTGTGATGTGATTTGCAGCGGGCTCCCTCAGCCGGCTCTACTGTCTGTGCCACCGTGGGTAGTCGCTGGAGGGACGACATGTAGCTTCCACGGAGTGAAGGATATGTGACCCACTGTGGACTCAGAAGTGGCAGTGGAAGGACTGCTGTGGTTGCCCCGGTTGCCCAGTGACGGTGGTGGTGGCCCCAGTGTGGCATGTTGAAACGGACTAGTGGAGCTGGCCCACCGCTGAACTAACTTCCCGACATTCATTTGTGACGCTGACGAGGCACAGCGAGTGGGGAAAGTTAACATATGCAGGCTTGTGCAGTCGGCGGGTATCATCTCTAGCCGTATGACATCAATACCCATGCCAATTCTCCCGATGGGCCCGCTCCAGACTCCAATGTGGGGAAATACTCAACCAGCACCCAGCGGTCTATTAAAATGGCACAGCTGACATGAATGGCCCTACTATAGTGGATTCCTGCACAGAATAAGCAGCATTTATCTACGCCAAGTGCTGGGGACTGTGGTCCAGTGACCAGGGCTGCCATGACCTGCTGGACATGGCAATGAATGTCCCTTTGGCCATAACACACCAAACACGGGTAGGCCTCCCGATAAGGATCCTTTGAAGCGGGGGAATGCAATGCTACAACCAAGCAAAATATTTGATTGAGGGCCCATGACAGCCAAAGGCTGGGCTGTGCCTAATTGTGGCTCTTTTCAGGCTGTACCTATAAGGACCAACGATATGCATGGTTGAGATGATTATGACACAGCGGATGGGTGACTGACAGTGTTGCTGCAGTGGGGGATGGCACAGATATTTTGCCTTCTACTGCGCGGGGGCTATGACCCAGATCCCATCTCTGATTGTGACATAGAATGTCCGGACCTGTCAACCTCTACATCGATTGGCCTATGCCGCTCTTTGAGGCACCTGATACAAATTGATATATCGGTGTTGCTAAGCCATTTTTGGCTGAAATGAAAACCATCAGCCAGCGGACACAGGAGACACATGACAGCATACATAACATCGAAAAAGAGCAAAGAGATAGCAATTTGCGTATGGATGTCCAGGCGGAATGTACTACGGACAATGAAAGACGCATTAGTGCAGTGGAGGACAAACAGGACACTATGCATACTGACATGGATGGTTCTATTAAGGAAGTGCAAAGGCTGGGGGACAATGTTGAGGGCCGAGAAAACAGACCATGACGCAGCAACATACACCTAATGGGGATTCCTAATAATGCCGAAGTGACAGACCTTGAGGGCTTGCTCTATCAGATCTTCCAAGATAAATTCCAGCTCACTGAGCCCAGAATCTTATACTATTGAGAGTGCACACAGGGCCCCCATTCTGAAACCTGCTCAGAGCCAGTGCCCACGCATCATCGAGCTCCACCTCTTTAATTTACAGAATAAATTGATGATCCTAAAAGCCTATCAAACTGCCAAATCCATCCTGATTAGTGGCATGATGATACAGATCTTCAATGATGTCTCTCTCGAGGTACCGAAGTACAGAAGAAGCTTTAACCCAATCTTCAAGACCATGAAAGACTCTGCCCATCATCACTGCCTGAAATGTCCTGCTATTTTTTCAATCCAAATGGACTGGCAGCGCCATTCATTCAAGTCTAGCAAAACGAAAGGAGTGATAGCTGGAAGGTTTAGAATAAATCTTAACATCTGGCATTGCTCTGGGCAACTCTCCAGACCACCGTTCTTCGCCTGCCAAGCCATTACAAAAGGGCAAAGACCATATGCAAATCGGGCTTGGTCCCACCCCAAAAGGGGCGGTCCAGCCCCAGATCTGCTTGGTCACATCCCTTCTGCACAAGACCACAAGCATCCCCAAACATGTTTCAGCCTCATGGTGCCTCATCATTGAGGAGCAGCTTGGGTCTCTAGGCTCAGCAAGTATGGGACCCACATTTGGGCACACCACCCCACTCGTGGAGATTATAGCAAAACAAAAGGGGTGATGGCTAGAAGGTTTATAATGAACCTTAACATCTGGCATTGCCATGGGCAACCCCCAGACCATTGTTCTTCATCTGCTAATCCATTGCAAAAGGGAAAGGACTCAACTGAGGACACTTGGAGCTTTCTAAAGGCTCAAGGGGTGGTGGAAACAGACATGCCAGCAATGCAGAATCCTGAATCTACAAACGCACCTATTGTACTGTCGCAACACAAAGGCACCACACGACAAGGATGGAAGAAAGCGGGGTGGCAGCCCAAGGGCCCTGGCGGCAAACTTGACAGACGGCCAAAGAGATGACAGGGTATGGTCGCTCTTTATCTTAAGCACCATGTACCCCTGGGTTTTACAATATATGTGAAAATATGACCAAATGAAATGCAAAAAGAAATGAGATTCTTTATAAAACCTTTGTAATGCACAATTTTATAATCAAAACTGTGATATGTATTTGTTTGTTTATGTGTGAATTTTTTTATGAAGAGACCTCTCATTACAATAAACATTTTACTGTTTGATATGTGATGAAAACACATGGATCTCTGAGTCTGGGTGATCCTTGGTGGTTGTAGAACGACACTACTATTTATGTGCCCATAAGTTGTTGACATAAATTGTGACAATTCACAGGACACAAGGGTAGCTTGTGTTTCTTTGTTTCTTAAATACTTGTGCTCCCTGTCTGCGGTCCATCAACCCCCACCTGAGTATTCAAATGATTTTGATGTATGCACATGTCAATTGACATGTGTTGAGGTTCATAACATTCAGTATGCTGTGGTATTTAAGGAGGAGCTCTACACCTCACTTTACATCTGCAGCATGGCCTTTTCTGATGTTGTATTGGAGCCATTCTCAAAAGCTAATGTTGCTATTGATGTTGCGGGTATGATTTTTTGGGAAACATTTGTCAATGTGTTGCAAATCTTCTTTGGTCATGGTTGTGTACAGATACCCTACTCAGACATTTTGTGTGTTTTAGATTCCCACACCAGTGGCAGGACTCCTGTCGGATGCTCCTTCACTCTGATTGGTGATGACGACACTTACATGCATTACAGTTAATATCCACGGGTTGGATCACCCTATTAAATGGTGCTACTTAATGAATCTCCTGTGGAATTTACAGGGGGATATTATCTTTCTACAAGAAACGCATCTGGACGCAGGAGAGGTGGCAAAGTTATAAAGGGTGTGGGTCGGAACGGCCGTCCATTCTCTGTATCCTGGCAACGGGGGGTTTAAATATTGGTTCACAAACAGTTTCCCTTCACAGTTCTCGCCACCAAAAGTGAAAAAGAGGGGCGTTTTGTTCACTTGCAAGGGCTTCTTATTCAGCAATGCGTTACTCTTATCAATATATATATGGCCTCACGACAGACTGCCCAGGGTTCTATGCACATTTGTTTGTTATGTGTGCACCATATATGGGGCGTCTCACACTTTGGGGAGTGGCCTCAATGCCACCCTTTCAACTGAGCTAGACAGCTATAACTCCACAGGTATAGAGCAGCCCCCTCCCAAGGAAGGCTCACACTCTCTGTACACTGATGCCAGATCTTTGACTGGTAGATGTATTGAGACATTTACATGAATATCGCAGGGATTACACGTTATACTCTAATCATCAACAATGCTATTCCCATTCAGGGGCGTTGCTAGGGGGGGGCTAAGGGGGCTATAGCCCCTGATCTTTTGGTTGTAGCCCCGGATAGAATCTCAGGAGCTACAGCCAAAATACTAGCTAGCCCCCAGTCCCAACAGTTCCGACATCAGCTTAGCCCCGGGTCTTTTCCAGACCTAGCAACTCCCCTGTTCCCATTTTGACAATTCGCTGTTTCCATGTACTACGGTGTGTATGGTAGATAAAGGTACGATTCCTCCTATGACAATATACAATCATGCCCCGGTCCTAATGCGCAATGCGCATCACACTGTGTCGTCTCAACCTAATGGCACTACAATATCACACTATATTAGAAACTATTGTCCATGATTCTGACAGATTCTGGCAAGATACTTTATCAGGGAAATATAACGCGCTCAGATGCTGGAATTCGTATAAAGCATATCTTAGAGGGCAATTTATCTCTTGCTGGACATACAAGAAAACTCTCTGGTCCAAAAAGGTGACTACGAAACTACAGACACCTGAAAGCACCAACAAGACCTACCAGGATCCTCAGGTATACTCCCCCATTCTCAAGTTGTGGTCTGAAATGTCACATGTCACTACACTGCGAGCCCAAAAAGCCTGCTCCGAATGGGCATGTGCCCTTTTTGCTGAGGGGGATAGGCCCCTTTGCATGATGACTCTTGGCATTAAGGGTAGACAACAGTCACAACTCATCTAATTGATTCAGGCGAGATTGACAGGCAATGATGCCATTAATCAAAGATTCATGGCATACTACCGAGATCCGTATGCAGCCCCACCCGACAGAGATATGGGTCTGGTACATCCCTTCCTCAGAGAGATACCTCTTCCTACGATCGCCCAAGAAGATCTTATCTTGTTAAATGGTCCTCACACTGATGAAGAGGTCACCAGAGCTATTCAGGGGTTGGCTTCGGGTAAAGCTGCCAGGCCTAATGGTTTCCCAATCAATATATATATATAACTTAATGTTAGATACAATGACCCTGGGACTAGGGCAAATGTTCCGAGAGGCTATAGTCTCAAACTATCTTCCACCATCTCTAATGACAGCCAATATTGTTATTTTCCATAGGCGGGATTCCACACTCTTCAGCTCTTACCTCCCAATTTCGCTTATCAATACAGTTGCAAAGGGGTTGTTGAAATGTCTGGTGGGTAGACTGCAACGATTGCTTCCAGGTCTTCTTCATCAAGATCAGACAGGTTTTATTCTGAACCGACACTCATCTGATAACCTACGGTGCCTGCTGTATATTGTGGAAGGCGAATCACACTGTGAATATGTGGTCCTTTCACTTCATGCTGAAAAAAGGCTTTTAATAAAGTGCACTGGGACTGCATGTTCACGGTTCTCCAGGAATTTGGTTTCTGTGCGTACTTTCTGGAAATGGTGCGGCTCCATTACAGTGAACCATGTGCTTCAGTGGTAACCAATGGCCTTACATCAGACCCCTTCCCTATGTACACCGGGACTCACCAAGGCGGCTCCTTGTCGCCTCTTCTCTATGTTTTGGTGATAGAACCCCTGGCTTCTAAATTGTGGATTGATAAAGATTGGTCCAATATCTACAAGGACACTGAAGAGCATAAGGTTTTCCTCTATGCCGATGACATATTACTGCACATTCGTCAGCATTCCAGGTCCTCACCCCACATTTGTACCATTCTGCAAGAATATGGCACCATAGCTGGATACAGTGTCAATTGGGACAAGTCAGAGGTAATGCTCCTATGTCTAGACATTCCCTAGGACCCGGGCTGGGTGGCCCCATTTGGACGCCAGTCTCAACATATAGGATATTTAGGGGTATTGGTCAGCCCCGCAAAGCCATTCTTCTTGACTGGAAGTTGACGGTCCCGCCATCCCAGCGGAAATGGTGGACATTGTTGTCCAAACCTTGTGCTGCAGAACGTGCATGCTTCCGTGAAACCGCTGGTACAGCACAAGCAAATATATTCCGGGATCCAGCCAACACATTTGTTTAAGTGGGGTTGTACCATATAGCACTATTCTGGAGCAAGGGCAACTTATGTGCGATGAATGGCATGGGATATGCTGGACATATGTGGTGATGCATGCTCACCACACAGCAAGGGGTTTTTGTGAGATGGGTGAAGGCTTCACCAGTAAAAGGTAGGGGTATTATTTATTTATTTATTGTTTGCTTGTTAGGCGCTTGTCCAGCAGGTAAAATACTGTTTCAAAGCGCCCATAGGGCGAAGGGAGGGAACAAGGGAGTGAAACACATTACAAAACACAATGTTTACAAGCATTTGGAGGAAAAAGGGAAAAAGGATCAACCTACTATGCCTTGTGAGTATTCAAAACGTACAAGTGCAGCAAGGAAGAGGGCAGAGGGGGTAAATGCTGGTGAGTCTGAGCTCTGGGGTGAGCCACAGATGAAGTGCTAGGATTAATGTTTCAGTGGCTCTGGGGGATACTCACTCTGTGGATGGTTGGGCAGACCGCATGTACACCACTGCTCCAAGGTTGGGATTCCTGGATGTGGTGAATCTGCTATCTTTATTTTTTATGAAATGCTCCTAAACACGCCAAATGTATTATTTTAGGGTGGTGCAGAGGGGATTTCTTTTTGGATGTTTTTGATGTTATTTGTATCTGGCATGCATATGATCGCTTCTGCTTCTGCTTCTGCTTATTGCGTGCATAGCCACGTTCTGTTCTGTACTTTTGCTTTTATGCCAATACAAAATATTGAACAAAAAAATGAATTGTATCAACAGAATTTTCTGAAGTAATTGAGCTTCTAGAGTACACATTTAGCTTTGGGACGTGGTTTCCTAAATTGGAAATTAAAACGATCTTGAAGACGATTCTGTTTCAGTTCTAGACTGATTTTATATTTAGAAGTGTGAAAACCAAAGGGCATTGAAAAGTGCCCACCCTTACCATAGAACTCTCTTAATACACACAGTGCACAGACCTCTTTACTTAACACCCAACATATATACCATTGCATTATCAGTTAACTGCTTCCTGCAATCTCTTATTTATACACTTTAGAAGTCAAAAACACATCTTAGTGAGAAATGCTTTATTGATAAGCTCTTAATAAGTTACATTGGAATCATTTTGGGGACTTTAGATATAATCTACACGTCTGAAGGAGCCAATCCTGGGGCTCATGGCTCCCCAGTCACTGTATCCCTTGTACTTTCCAGGTCTCAGGTAGTACTGGCGTCCTCTGTAGTTGGGCTCCTCATAGAAGATCCAGTGCCCGTCCTGCACATTGCAGGAGTGGATGTCATTGAAGTGGAACCTGTCGTAAACATTGGGGCAGTCATCAGTGAAGTCCATCATCTGGCCCCCAAAATCACCTCTCTCGTACAGCCTGATTCTGAAGAAGCCTCGATGCTATAATAGGAAACAAAATAAGTAAATATAATTTAAAAGCTTTTGACAGATTGAATAAATAAAATAGGATGAACACATGCTTTTAAATGCATCATTCAGTTGCATTAACCACCCAGCCTCTTTTCCTTACATATCAGCACTTTAGGTGAAGTCCACAAGTTCTGACATCTAAGGGCCTTATTATTTATGCTTCAGGGTCCA
Organism: Ambystoma mexicanum; assembly: GCF_040938575.1. Classification (NCBI taxonomy): domain Eukaryota; kingdom Metazoa; phylum Chordata; class Amphibia; order Caudata; family Ambystomatidae; genus Ambystoma; species Ambystoma mexicanum. Next base: position 706,054,430 of record NC_090931.1, read on the forward strand.
TTATTTTCTTTTTGCCAGGTATTGAGCCCTACTTATTGATGATATTCTGCAAGAGGCAATAACCATTTTATGTCACACTAGATGTGCTGATGAATTAAATATGTTGTCACTTTGCCGGCTGCAGGTAGTGCTCATTTGTGTAGTGCAGAGTTCCATCAAAATGGACTCTCAAACTCAATCAGCAACTCATTTCCTGATAGAGGGGGTGCACGATTGACCCCTGGTCGGACCAAGGACACATGTGCTTGTGACCATGTTGGGTGTGGCCTATAATGCCAATATCTAATTCCCCATGCCAGAGCAAAATGACAGCATTCAGAGGTGTTGCTAGGGCTGGGGGAGGGGATGAGGGGGCTATAGCCCCTGGTCTTTTGGTTGTAGCCTCGGATAGAATCTCAGGAGCTACAACCAAAATGCTAGCTAGCCCCGAATCCCGACAGTTCTGACATTAGCGTAGCCCCGGGTCTTTTCCAGACCTAGCAACACCCCTGACAGCATTGGATGGCACTACCTTTGGGGTGGCATCAAAACTGCTATCTCCATGGTGTTGCCTTTGATGGGGGTGAGAGAAAGGTGAGAGGAGTTTGATAGATGGGCCCACTACTTGAAATAGGTGGCTTCAGGATGTGTACCCCCACACAAGGACCCATCATTCACTGCAATAATAGGTAAATCAGATTAGTCTTGCTTCTACTCACATATGACCCACTCTAACTCTATGTGCTGCCGCACTCTGCGTGGTGTGCATACCATTGTGGGCATTTAACAGATAGAACTCCTCTCAGTGTGGTACTGCGTCATCTACAGTTTTGCTTTTGTTGCACTGAATTCATATGTGTAACAGGCACCGCTTTGAAACTAATGCCTATAGACCCTAAACATTTTCCTTGAAACCTGAAAGTATTCAATTGTCACAAACAGTGTGAATAAATTCCCAGAGTCCCATGGTATTATTTATTGCACTACAGCCAATTTATAACATACATTTAAAATGTTAGAACTGAAGTGACTCAACAACTTCAAAAATATGCAAAGCTCTACACAAGACTTAACAACCGTCAATCAGGCCTCAGGCCAACCAAAGGAACAGGGACCACACTCGCCAACGCCAAGAGGAAATGTGTCCACGCCTTGGATGAAGAACACCAACTAGCTCTAATGCTTTGTTGGTTTTTCTACAGACTAAATAATGTCACAACATTCTGAGCATGGTGATTTGAATACCATCAACATGACAGCCATCAACTAATCATTGGGGCATCTAAACTCTACCAGGAAATTGCTATATGTGCCCCATTTCTCAGGTGATTGGGTCACAGCAAGTGCCACCCCACACTTGTGCACACGTTTAGGAATGTTGGCTGCGTCTTAAATTCATGTTTGTGCTCCATCAACAAATGAAATGAAGATAGAAAAAGAATCTATAACCGGCTGTCCATGATTGAAAACTCTACCCAGTCCCACAAACATACCACCTGTTCAAACGGAGTCATACCTGCCTAGACTATTGATACCTCATACAGAAGAGTGAAGAGCATGCTAAATTGGCATTAAATGTACTACCCTAGCTCCTGAATCACAGGATTAATAATAATCCAAAGTAACCTCCAGTATGCATAACCATTTTCTGGCTTCACATTTTTGTAGCCCCTCTCTACTTCAAGTTTTACGTGAGCTACAATAATCCTCTTTTTAGGGGCTGAGTGGGTGAGGATAATGAAACACAAATTAAATAAAATCAGCTTCCTTCCCTTACCGCTCAGAGTGAGCCGACCTAGATGTATGTACACTTAATCATTTGCATTCTTTAACCCATACAAAGGGCACTTCACCATGTGGTTATCGAAAAAATACACATATTTTAATATTTATCACAACATGTTATCAATTCAAATATACAATGTTAAAACTACACATCAATTTGTTCCAAACACATACTCAACCACATATCTTTGTGGATATGCAATAGGGATTATTTGCCTCGCCTATTCTTAAAGATACAATTCTATGTTGGTTCTAGAAACACATTCTTGTGAAAGTGTTCGCACAGTCCTTTTTGCCCGGAGAAATTGGGAAGGGCATAAATAAGAGTGGTGGTTCTAAGAGGAGAATACACCATAGAAAGGCATAGAAAAGGTTTTCTAAGCATATATTTCTATGCTTTTAGTAGAAATGAAGAAATATGTACACACAAAGATATGTGGTTGAGTATGTGTTTGGAAAAAAATGATGTGTAGTTTTAACATTGTATATTTGAATTGATAACATGTTGTGATAAATATTAAAATATGTGTATTTTTTCAATAACCACATGGTGAAGTGCCCTTTGTTTGGGTTAAAGAATGCAAAGGTTTAAGTGTACATACATCTAGGTCGGCTCACTCTGAGCGGTAAGGGAAGGAAGCTGATTTGTGGGATTTTCTTTCATTTGTGACCCCTCTCTACTTTACACGCATAAGGTAGTGAATCTAAATCAACTTTTGTCTCTTGCCAAAGATATGGAAGAGGCGGAGAAGGTTAGTCCATGGTGTAGTGTATGTCGGGCCCTGTGATGAGTCTTGTGTAAGTCACTCCCCTTCCTGAAGAGCCGACAGTCATATGTTGGTGTTCTTGGCTCTTGCATAGCTGTATGATCGATGTTCCTCTCCCTTTGTGTAGCTGTCGAAACATCCTCCTACATACTACCAGCAACCAAATAAATACACTTAGACATACTGTAGTATTCTCTGTCAGAAAAGGCTTATTATATGGAGTACTCAGTGGTTCGGAATGGTTACTGATCTTATATTGAAAGGTGCACAGTTGGCCACATGGGGCATTTCTTGCACTCCATAAAATGACTACATGAAGCTGGCCAGTGTTTCTAAGGTAAGCGCTTCTAAGTAAAGTTCAAAAGCTTTAGTTCTGTGTGGATTGCCAGGGGCCTCACATGCAGTCTGGGATTGTTTGCTGTTTGCTTGCGAGAAGGCCTGTAGTATTAACCCCTTAAGTGCCAAGGACGAATATGCTCGTCCTTTTTGCACAGACTTGCATCAGATTGCAACATTTGAATAGCTGTTTCAAATTACTGTTCAGTGCAGGTGTTTTAGAATGTTCCAGTCTATATGCATCTTCTTGTGTGGACTGTTAGGGCATCCAGTAGATGGGTGAGGTCGCATTTACCTTAAAGGGGAACACACAAGGGCGGACATTTGCAAGTCCTCCTTCCACCTGTTATCTCATTGTCTGCAGGTCCGGTTAGCAGCAATAGCATTTTAAGGTTCCACCCCTGCAAGCACTGCCCGCTCCTGCCATATCTGTTAGACATTGGGCGCTTCTCTGACCCTGTCTGATGCCAACCAAACTAGTGTGCATCTCGGCATCTCGTGCCAGATGCAGGCAGGCCCAGATGAGCCCTCCTCTAAATGTTACCAATAAACATGAATGATGCACACTGTATGCCAGGAAAATGGAATGTGCAAAGAAAATATGCCAAAATACTTTAACGTTTTGAAGTGCTTATTTGCCAATTAAAAGTACTCTTTTTGCCTTGTGGAAGGTTTATCAGCGGGCTATTTCTACAATGAATAGTAGTAATCAGTGAGATGTGTACAGTGATACATACATGCAGCTGGCTTGCTGGAAGTGAGTGCAAAACACAATCCTCTGTCAGGAAGCCCTGGAAGCTATTAAATTAACACTTACCTCTGGGATCATGCGGCAGGAGCGGATGGAGTCATTGGAGCCCATCCACCGCTGGTAATCAGGGTACTCCCCCCTTCTCAGGTAATCCTGGTGGCCCATGTAGTTGGGGTGCTCATAGAGCATCCAGCAGCCATTGTGCACTCGAAGGGAGTTGCAGCGGCTGAAGTAGGAGTTCAGGTCGACGCAGTCAGAACTGCACTCGTAGCAGCGGCCGCCGAAATTCCGGTCCTCGTAGAAGGTGATCTACAAGAGAGGGAAGAAACATTTAGATTAGTTGCTTTGCATTTAGCCCTGTTTTCATGGTCGTGGTTGACACAATTACTTGCAACAGATTGAAAAGTCTTAAAATACAGAACAATTGCTATTTTCTAGATCTGATTTTCTTTTTTTCTTTTTTCAGCTTTTATTGAAATTGTATACATGCAAAAGATTTGGTTTAGCATTTTATATATCACTGATCTAAGTTTTCTTTTTTGAGTTTTTAAGGTTATATTGAAATATAGTAAATAAAATACAGCAGGTTGAGTTCAATTTTTTTAAAGTTCATGTAAGTACATCGTTTTTGCTTAGAGAGAAACATGTTTGAATTCGTGTTCCATTTTGTGCATTCATGTTAAGCGCTCCATGCACACAATCAGAAAAAGCTGTCTTCACCACCGTGTTCAAGTTTTCCTTAACAGGCTCGACATTTAAGAGCAGTATGAATATTTAAGGGTTCTGCAACCACATATGTGCATGACAAGCCAAAATGCAATAAAATAAACCTTGCCATTAGCCAGCAAGTATATATTAAAATTCGCCTCTTGCTGAATTATGTATCATAAACAAACCAACTTATCATATCTAATAAAATGATGCTCTTGTAGGGCACTTGCTCTGGATGACGGAGAAACTCTAAAAGTGTGCTCTTACCTTTCCCATGTTGGCTGGTGGTAGTGGTTCCTCACTGCTCGCAGGCCCTGCCCTTATATACCCCCGCTCACACCAGAACTGCACACTCAGCAGGCTCAGCTGCTCTGTCCATGAAAGAATATGTGCGACTCCATCCATTCTTCATTGTGATGGGTCCCGCCCTTTCTTTGTGCCCAGGTTGGTCCTGATTTTCTTTACACATGGAAAGGTGAAGGGTCACTACATTGTTAGTAAAAAGCCTATACTACAGCACTGAATCTGCATGGTTACTAACAGTATGCAGTCAGACAGGAACGCATTATTTTGGGTGCTGACAAACAGAAGGGCACCAAGAAACAGGGTCACACATGGGGCCAACCAGAGGCGTAGACAGGGAAGGACCTTAGCAGGCAAGGCCCACCCAAAATCTGTAAATGCCACCTCAACAGCACGGTGTGGGAATTTACAGATGTTAATGTCCCTGCGGTGGGCCCAACTACGTTAGCTTCAGGGCCCACTTGTTAGACAATCCAAGCTACACCTCTGGGATCAACTGAGGATGTTTTAAGATACGTAATGACGCCTTGCCATTGCTGCCATTATACCTGGTATTCTGATCATCACTTTATTTCATATCTTAATTCACATTTACAGGTTGGATTCTTTTTGAAAAAAACAAAAGAAAAAAGACTATTCAACTTAGAAATCTGAATAAAACATATTCAAGCCCTGATTACATTTGAGCATTGGTTCAAAAATCGGTATTTCCAATATGTTCTGTTCTGGTATGCAATATGTATACTGCACCCATCACTACGTAGTGGTCTCACAGCACCTGGCCTTGTCTGAAAGGTGGCATATTGTCGACAGTGCCAGGGTGTCTCCAGATCTTAGTCTATGCTAAGGAAGGGCAGGTTTGGGGAGGAGGTGATAGGAAACAGTAACTAGACAATATAATGACTAAAAAACAAAGGGGGAAAACAATTTGGATGAGCGGGAGAGGATATGGTTGTTGAAGTAAGGATTCGTTTTTCTCAAATGTGATAAGTTATTTGTAAGCATGAGTGTAGGACTCAAGAGAGCTCCGATTAGAGCAGAATTTTATTGTGACGGCAATATCCTGAACAGACGAAGCATGTACTTAGATGGTGCGCGGTTCTGGGATGGATTTGAGAGGTGCTCACGTGGGTGCTATTAGGGTGGAGGCTTTCACCAGATAAGTTTGTAAGAAACAATTCTTGCCTTAAAGGAGAGTATTGAGTTTGCCAACACAGCTGACAGGAGTGGACGATTGGACGTTTATAGAGGTACTTTTGAGGAGAACATAGGGTAAATGGTACGGGAGGGGAAGAAGAGGCATGATGGACTTGTGTCCAGTAATATTAGGTACTGTAAGCTACGAGCCAGGTATAATTCACTGTAACATAATAAAATGACAGTCATAACAAAATAGCTATTCAATATGGGAAGACAAATAATCTTAAAATGAACATTTATAGACTCTTGCAGAATAAACTCCAACACTCACTGGATTCCCAACAGCACCATCCTCCAGATCACGTAGAAAGCAACAAAGCAACCTCAGGGCGAATTGCCTTCTCAATAATGCTCATTCCATGAGCAAATGGCAACAACATCTATTATCTACTCCTTTACGGTAGCACAAGATTACTCTTTGTTCTAGCCAATACATTTAGTCAACCTCACTAGCAAGATGAGTGGAACAATCACCCTAGACAAGATTACTTTAACATTACCCTCGAACAGCATCCTGATTATGATTCCCCCTGCATTTTAAGTCATGGTTACCAAAATATTGATATACTTGACCAGGCCAGCGGCTTGTGTTCCTGTGCAAGTGTTTAAGGACTGTAATCCCGCCTTTAACTCCGCAGTAGTCAGATTTTGTGAGCTGTCCACAATGTCATGGTGAGCCATGCACAAGAATGCACAGGTGACAAAGCACTTCTTCCTACTCCCATAGGTCTACAACAACATTTGAGAGGCGTTATATGTCAGAAATCCGAATTTGCTAAGTTTGCAAACGCTCTCTAAAAAGTAAGCAACACAACCTCATTACCTCATTCTTGTTTGGTTTCCTCATTTAGGTTCCTGCCCCTCACTGCCCAAAACACCTCCTCATGGGAACTCTTTGAGCTCACATTAATCAAGCCTTACCATCAAACTTCGTATTTGACATGCCTGGCAGTGTTATTTCAAAGCAATCTTCTGTTAGATAATAACTTACTTGGAGTTCTAAACTCACTACTGGTGTAATAGAAATGTTGTAGCCAGGTCTGCCTTCTGCCACTCGATATAAAAACACTTTGTGTGTCCTTCACTGATATGGTGTTAAGAACAAGCCTGGCAAAGCCAATAGTCGTGGATTATGTATAGGTATTAGGTATTTGCCAGGAACTGCTATCATATGCCCAGGTATTCACACCTTTTTACAGCTGCTACCATCAATGGCTAGTTAATACCACTACAATAGTGCCTGGCAATTGCCTTTCCCATGTCTCCAAAGCCCAAACTGTTGGGATTGCCAGTGATTGTTGATATTATAACTAGAGCCTGTAACCTTCATGCTAAATGCAAACCTATGCAGCACAGGTACAATAACTCCAACCAATCTCTATGTTTCCCTATGATATATCCCCTCTTTCTATCACTTTGGGCCATTCGTATTTTCATTTACACACCTCACCTACGCCTCACCTACTCCCTCCCTCACTTCTTGCTGGCCTCCTCTGCCTCGCTCCACCCAAACCTTCTTTTCAATGCTTAATCAAATGTCAAAACTATTGGATTTCAAATGTTTGTTCAAGTAAAATATAATTTGCTTCAGTTATTAATCCATAGAATCACATAGCACACAGTTACAAGAAGATTGAACAGTGGGGGGCAAACCTGTTTAAACACATCAAAGATACATACCAACAACTTGCAGAAAACGACATATTTTTCCCACAACACGAATATGTGGGAATCTGCAGGAAACAATTGCTTTGCATTAAAATTTCCATATTTTCTGAACAACTCCATACTGAAGATATGACCATTGTAAATTAGCGTCAACAAATTGAGATTATTGCGGCTTTTATGTGATAAAAAAATAATATTACTGATAATACAACAAATCCATTGGTAACTAGCAATTCACTCCTTATATCTAATGAAATGTCTAATGAAGTGTCCCAAACATATGTTAAAAAAACATGATAGGTACATTATATGTGTGTTACTGAGCAAAGCACATTATCAAAACCTAGAATTACCATTTACATTAGTTTCTGAAAGAAGTTTACAATTAAAATATCGACAGTCGGTAACCTCCTATTGAACTCTTTTGAAGTACCCCTATGATAAAGGTTAAGGAGACACATGGCATCAGTGTTGGGAACCATGCGATTGGCATGAAAATCAAAGTGCATTTTGAGAAAATAAGAATGTCCAGAGATTTTTATCTTCGACAAATAAGTCTGTGATACTAGAGTTGTGTGCTTGAATCATAATTTACACTGGGCCTGATGCTCATTGCATTTTTCACAACACACACCCTAATAGTAAAATGTGTGTGACATTGAACAATATGTACGGATTCAGATAGCTTCCAGTTTGGGATGTGAGGATAGACTGGCTTCAACATCAGGCACTGCATCGGGGTTCAAAAGCTGTCCGGAATAATGTTCCCTTTTCAAGAAGATACATTTAGCAGGGTTTTAAGTTAAAGGGTGGCTGTGCACATGCACAGTTTCCAATGCACAAACATCCTAATAGAATGATAATTTCAGAATAAGATGAGGATTGGGTTAAATAATACACTAGTAATGTTCTTTGCACTACACATATTTATATTCCCATAGATAAGGATTAGAAAGGGGAGATTCACTGTTGAAGAGTGGAGATGGGCTGCAGGTTCACAGGAGAATGTTACATTAGCTTAGTAGGATGGACATATTCTAAAAAGGTATTTGTGTTTTAAGACAAGTACTTTAAATAGGCATCTATCTTCAACAGAGAGAAAGTGTAGCACTTTGAGAACTGGATGGATGAGTCGTCTGTGGTCCATTTTGAAAATTGTTTTGAAAAAATCAAACATTGGAATGCAAAGAGACATGATCACTTACTGAGAGACTTTTGCGTTAATCCAAAATTGATCCATTCTTGGATGTTCAGTGCTTACCTGAAGCTTAACCGCACCAAGACCAAATTCATACTGCTGACCAACAGCATTAAACAACCTTATGTGCATGCCTATCTCTTTACTGGGAACCTCAAGGGCTTCACACCCCGGCTGACCACCTGCACCAGGTACCATTGGTTCTACATTGACAGATACCTCTGCTTCAGGAGCACATAGCAAGGAAGACAACATGGCTAAGTGCCTACAATCCCTCCTGTGGAAAGCAAAGCCCTTCAGCCCACCAAACACATTTAGATCTGCTGTGCAAGCTTTGATCAACTCCTTCTTAGATCGTCGCAATTCCCTGCTGGAAGGCCTTCTGGCGACTACCCTGACACATTCTGCTACATCATCTACAGGGCCATTGTCCCCAAACTACTTTGCTGAGAAGATCATCATCTCTAAAGGCCTATGGTCCACCAGAAGTAACGATATGTGCAGACTTCAACTCTGCTGGCCCATAAAGGAAAGAACTAGAAGTCAGTCTTTCCCTTTTTATGCCCCCTGCCACTGGAATATCATCCCTCTCAACACAAGACTCTTCCCTTCATGCCTACTTTTCAGGAAGGTTTTCAAGCACCTTCTCTTCAAGGAGTAGCTCCTCCCTAACACCTAGGCCCACACACTCTCCACTCCACACCTAACCTGTGACTGGGTGATCTCATGCCCTCTCTTTCCTCCCCCGGTTGCTTGTAGATCAATTGCTGCTAGATTACTGCCTGTTGTAAGCCCGTGCTTCCTTGTATCTATGCTACTGCTGCTGTGTACGTCCCCTTATGGCTTGTAAAGTACTCCATTGCTTCCTTAAGCAAGCGCTGTACACAACAAACACCATAATAATAACGATAGCAAAAACTGGTACTTGGGTGGTAGTTGGAGGTCAGATTTAGAGAGATAGAATTTGGCAGATCACTCTGCCTAAAACACATATTGTATTCTTCTGAAGAAAGAGATGTTACCTAATTCTAGCTGGTTGTGAAACAGACTTCCTCCTGCTCAGAGGAGGCTTGAATGCTCTGATTTAATTCTGCTGGTCCCACAACATATGAGAATCCACCAAACTATTGCCTTTATTTCTCACTCAGCAAATAAATGCGTTAGAAAAAGGATGACATCAGCAGATGACCCTACTCCATAAGATCATCCCTGTACTACAGTTAACTCACCAAGAAAACCGTGTCAGGGTAATGATACTTCTTCAACTCTACTGCAGAAACACAAGTGGTGGCAGACTTTCCAAGAAGAAAACATTCAAACTCCATAGAGTATAAATTAAGACAGCCAATCTGTTCCTCTACTCAAGAGCTAAGTCCTGGAAAACACCTCATTGTATACCGCCATAGGCTCCGAGTAGAGCACAGCATCGATTTCAATCTTCTTAATTCAATGAAAAGATCCCAGTTACTCACTGAAAATGACACGCTATTGTACCCAAGCAAACACAAATAGCTAGAGCAACTGGTCCACAAAATAAAGAATATGTGACACACAATTCTCTAACATGTTGGTGCTGCCTTTCAAGATCAAATAAAGCTGCCTAAGACACAGAAAAGAATTGAACATGGCCTTATGGACCAAGGGGTTCAATCAATAAAACTGCTAAGGAGCAGCTTGCTTTGTAAAAACAATGAGTCATGCTACTAGAGCGCAAAACACATCTATATATTAACCCGCTATTTTACTATTTGCACATATTCTCTGTACACACACATTCAGACAGCTGTATCCTGAAATACACACTGAACTACAATTCACTCTAATGGGATTGAAAGACAAAATGTATATTTTTCAAGAAATATCCTTAATGTATACATTTCCTGCACTCTTTTTAAGGCCATAGATGAAAATCAGTGATTCGCGCTGCCGCCCAAGGAAGAATAGCAATGATTCACTCACACAACTAGTCTTTCCTTAGCAAGGACATATCGACTATGACACTAACGCAAAACACCACACACACAAACACCCACACACATGATGCACATACAGCATCTTTGGCACACAATTCATTTTAACATTACAGTAGGAGATATATTTGTAATCAGCCAAACACTAAACACTAAAAATATGTGCTTGTCTGTTCCCTTTATCTCCATTTTGATACTCATTTTGATACTCATCACAAGTGTGATCTTTGCTTTTGAGAGAACCATTGTATGTATATTTTAGTATACAACCATAACATGTGAAGGCCTTGTGCAGGCAGGCTTGCTTCAGGCTGCTCATGCAGTCTTTTTAATTTCATGGAACATACCCCTAGACTGCACGCAACCGCCAGAATATGTGAAGCATTTTCCATACATGTGCACATTAGAACTCTCACTACATATTATTGCCAACTTGCCCAATCAAATTATTATGCTGTTGGTGACTAGAATCTGTATAAAGTTAAGAACACAGCTAGAAATTATTTTTTTTAATGTAAGAGCTAGCTTGCAATTCTACAAACATTTAACTTGATTTTTGTCAGCCAACCGCTTCTTGTCTGATAAGCTTTCTAGAAAGTGTTGTTTGGAAGGAACTCCCACCCATTTGAAATTCCAAGGAAGGGCCCCCTATATCTGGGTCACATCTGTGTAAAGTGGGCATTTGAGTATGGAGTAGAAATGGGCATGGAAACTCAATAGCCCCTATAAACACTGATGCCTATTCCTAATAAAAGCCAGTCTTTGCCAGATGTGTTTGCTGTCCCTTTTTCTGCTGACACAAACGGTGGTGAGATTTTTGCCAAGACTGCCTTTCCACAATAAGGAAGTTGCTTTGTTTTTGCAAAGGGAGCCTGCAGGACTAAAGCGTACTTGCACTCCCAAGTATCATTGATATACCTACATGTATATATTCAAAGAAAACACTTTAGTTGCAGGGAGGTTAAAGTGAGAAATACATTGATAACAAAAAAAGAACCTTGAAATTCAAGGAACCAACTTAAATTGCAGGCATTTTAGGGAAATCCATTTTTAAAAAAAATTGAAATTCAAGGAAAAAAGTTTAGTTGCAGGGACGTCACAACCCTGGAAATTCAGCTAAAGTGACCTTAACTTTGTGCCCCCTATTGCACAGCCCATGACCACAATGATGACATCATAGATCACATCACTGATGACATCACTAATTATATGGTGTAGGAGAACACTGATGAGATTACAAATTCTATCACCGGTGACAACTCTAATTACATCATGTATAACTGATTACATCACTAATGGCATTAGATATAACATCATTTATAAGTTAGCTCATGAACATTTTAATTAATTTAATAATAATTTAGGCCGTGGACTTGGCCATGAATAAGGCCAGTGATCAGTTAGTGTTCCAAAATACCAATGTGCATGGTTAAAAGTCATGCCTAGTAGCCCATCACTGTTTTAAAATATACAGTGAGCAACGCTGAAAGCTGTAGTCAGGGACCATAGCCAAAGGCCTGAAGAGGGAAAATCGAGATTAAACTCCTGCCCCCCTCACCCCAGGCTCATCAACAGAAAGAACAGCAGGAAGAATAATGAGCACACTCATCATTTTGCACCAGGCCCAGTGCACCCATGGGTGACAAATGCTGAAAGACACCCACTTCACCAACACTGCAACCTACATGCTACATTAGCCTCAAATGCAGCAGTACTGTCATGCAGAATTTACAAAACACAAGAATTTCGGTTTAAAGGCTTGCAGATGCTCACATGAATTAACCTAACAGCACTATAACTCATCAAATCATGCATTATCAAATGGCACAGTGTAAAGCCTTGCTTCAAGAAAATTACAGCCAAGTACACTTGCCTCACTAACACCAGCCGCAGTGGGGATTCGTGCTGGCTTCAGGAATGAGCCTCACAAACCCAGGAACAGCTCAAGGCCTTGCAGTAAGATATGTTTCTTTTCTTTGAACGACAGTGAACTCTGGCAGATAAGCATTTTTAATTATTCATAAATACAAGTAATTCAGAGCAGAACACCCAGGGCCCAGTGTTTTTTCTCTGGGAACGAAAGACATTTTTGCAAGATCCAAACATCATTTGAAACATAATTGTAACAAGAATGGCTCAGCTCTGGCCAATGAACGTTGAGGGCCCAGGGGTGAAAAGCCTGCTCAGCTAAAACTAATGGGAACAAATTCACAATGCAACAATTTTAGAATTAGGTAATGGGGAGGAGCCAAGCCAGCCCTCTGACACGAAGGTCCATTGACAAGGGTTCCTATAAGGGAACTATATGTCACCAACCACTCGGCAGCCAATCTCAGGATGAGATAGGTTTCTGGGAGCTGGTCCAATTTTGTGATGTCAGCCTGCAGTGTGTTACAAAGCTGGCTTGCAAGCCAGGCACTCGGAGACGGTGCCTGGATTATCTTTGTGCACAAATCCTTGTGTGTTTGTTTGCTGCCCAGAAATAAAACGCAGTTTGGAACATGCTGCTGTTTGCTTGGAACTCTGCTGCATTTCTTTGGGCAAAATGGGAGGTGTTGGAACCTCCCATACCCCGGGACCCCCAAAAGCCCTGGTGGGGGTCCAACTTCTCCCCAACAAGTTGGTGCCCTCTGTGAGGCTCATTGCTCACTGTAAGGCCCTTGGTTGATGGGCACTGCCTGCACAAGCCCTGCATTGAATTGCCCTCCCTGCCGCCGACCCAAGGAAGCTGTGGGACCCTCGCCTGCACCTGAAGACCACCAGAAGATGCATTTACCGGGTAAAGGCATCGGGGGCCACTTGGAAATACCCCGCTTAATGGCAGGTGAGAGCCCTGCAGAAGAAGGGGTCCGGTGAAGCGCCTTGATGGGGGGGTTCGGTAGTAGAGCAAGTGTCAGTGCAACATAGGAAATGTAAGTACAAGTTCAAGCAACCAGCAACATGGGCTTTGAGGGGAGGGTTTGATTGTGTGAGGTAACAATGGGCAAATGTTTTAAGTATTAGGAAGTATTGTTGATCAGTATGTTGTAGAAATGTTAAATTGTATTGTCTGGATAGGGAGTGGAGCTTTTGTGTGTAGGGAGTGTTCAGTCTTCGAGGTAAAAGGTTCTGGTGAATAACCAGGACTGTAGACTTGACAGGCTTGGACTGCAGAAGTATGTAAATAGAGGTATACCTGTGAGTCGGGTGTTGTAGCCTGAGACATGGATGATGTATTCCCGTAGTGATAGGTTAGCTGGAGCTATCATAGATTGCAGATGGTGTTTGACTGGTTAAGTCTCCTAGAGAGAGGCGTATCATTCGTGAGGCGACGCAAAGGGTGCAGTTTAAAACAAACACAAGGGAATAAAGAGAATTCTCCACCCTGGTGGGTGGGAAGACAGCTGTGGAGGGAGGTATTGTAAATAGGGTGGTGGGTGATTGTACATTGTCACAAAATTTGGTGTATCGTTGGTGATCGGCACGTGAGTTGTAGTAGGGAACGCAGCGAGGTAGTCCCTTCTTGTGTTGATCACCCTATTGGGTGGGGTAACGAGTCCCCACATGTTGGACAGAGTGCAGCGTTGATTGGGTGGATGGCGAACACATGTACGGGGGTGTGGTATTCCTATGAGTCTGCGTTGTAGTTGGATGAGTAGATGAGGATTCCTATTAATTGAGTGTTTTAGCTCAGTGAATAGGTGACCGATTCCCGCGGGAGATAGCTAGAGTCTGCCTCACATTGCGGAAGATAGTTGGCTGGTTAAGTTCCCCTGGTGAGGGTGCGTATCACACGCGAGGTGACGCAGCGGGCCATGGCCAGTGACATGATTGCCATCCAGGTCTCCTATCCATGCAGTAAACATAATACTTTAAAACATATAATGGAGACTAGAGGGCATTTTAATGATGGCAGCAAAGAACCCCTCTCAATAAATACCAAATGTACTCTTCAGTGTTTGGGTGGTCATATGTTGTTCTCAGTCTACACTCGACTGACTAACTTCTAGTTCCCCTTTTGAGGAAAAATGTACCTGTATCACTAATATGTATAAGATTGCTACATACAATCCATTCAATTTTTTATTAATACAAAAGGGTTTTTTATTCTTTCAAGAAATATTTTCACAGTACAATTCATACATTTACCACCCTTGAGGATTTAGTGGATTTACGATCTGTGGTGTACACCAGCTTCTATTACAGAAACCAAAGCTTTTCCAAAATCCCTATTATTCAATTTAAAAATTAGTTTGAATATTCCACAGTTCTCTCTAAGAAGTTCATTTTCTTAAACAGATTTGCATTCATCAAGTATTCTTTGCTTCTATTTTTCAGTTATTCCACTTCTTTGATGTAATTTTGTCAACCAGTGTTCCCTATAACGACATATTTGTAAGGTTTCGGTTAACCGTTCTTATGGTATCTATTATTAGTACCACTCACAACATTAGTTTATTAACCAGAGATTCATTCCTGTTTTTCTTTTGAAGGCTTTAAAAAAGGATTTGTACTCACATTAACCAACTCTCAGTGACTGTATATAGTGCAGATTCTTTGGTGATTTTTTTGCTCTATTACGCTGTTATTTGTTATAAACAAACTGCCTAACTCGTACGTTCAATAGGTTCTATCAGGAGAAAGGGATTTTTCTCTTCACGTGCTCTTATTCAAAACAGTCTGCGGGGGAGAAGAAAAAAGAAAGAATAAAGAGTTCTCATCAGTTTGTGTATTAGATGACAATAAGTTGCGGTCCAATTTTATCTAAAGATTCATGGTTGTTGTGGTGGTCATTCATCTCATGGCTTGACTGCTTTAAGGTTTGTAATCTAAGGTTTTAGCACTGCGTTTACAATTCGTATATGGCATTGATCAATGCCGAGCTCTGTCGGTGAAGGCGGGGGATACAGACGGACGATACAGATGTACATTAGTTCTAGCATTTTCACTCTCCAATCCCTATTTACTCTAGTAAATTAATCTAAGCATATTTGCCCTACATCTTGGTTGTGCTCCCTGTTGCTTGCCATCTATTTACAGCTCCTAGGTCCCTCTGCTCGATTTTGGCAGTATGGGTCCTCGCTTATTTAAGTTGTATCTATAGTTACCACATTAGGTTTGAACGTATTTGGGTGCTTTTCTCTAATCATTTCCGAGTTTGTACGCGTTGCCATGGGTGAGGGGTATTATGATGCCGGTGTTCAGCTCATCCCTCTTGCCCAAGTGTCTCGCATGTTCTGTGTTTGCCTATATACTTTGATGCAGTTGTATATTTATGCTCTAAACAGCTGATATCAACCTGTCTCTGCTTCAATAGGTTGGATATTGTTTTTTTTTTCTTCAGAATTTTTACTCCATTCATTCAGGCCATTTTCCATGCTTTTTGTTAGGATTGTGTTAGTTTCATTTTGTCTATGTTAATATCTCCTCCTGTTCTTACCTGGTAGATTATAGTCCATTTTAATTCCTTCGCTCTGTGTATGAATTTGATAAGTGGCTCATCACCGGTGCAGTGTGTATTCTGTTTTTTATGCAGCTTTTATGTTCAGTAATCCCTGTTTTTATTTTCCAGTTGCAATTGTTTTCCAATTTCCTGTTATTCTTTTTTTCCAGTTGCAATTTGTAAGTGTTTTTTTTTCCAGGTCCTCTGAAGACCTATATCTATTTCTACACTTCTGCTTGTTTGACTACAGGTAGGCCAGTTCCCGCAGGGAGTATGCCCTTTTGGGCGCTCCAGGCCCCAACCTTCGGTACGGGTTTGCTGTCTCTTTGTTTCGTGTGATTTGGTCTTTAATGTTCTTACTTCTTTTAAAAGCCATTAGGGGTCTTTTCAATGGATGTCTTCCTGTCTGTCCTATTTTCCAGTTTTTGTGAATGATTTTCTGGATCTGATTAGAAAGGTTGCTATATGTATTCACAAACACAATGTTGTCTTCATTTCCACTCTCGGTTCTTGTAGTATGGTCTAGTAGTCCTTCACGGTTGTTATGATTAGCTCGTTTCATTGCTTTTGCTGTTCATTTTGATGGAGATCCTCTTTCGTGCAGTTTCCCCCTTAATGTCACTGCTTATTCTTTGTAGTCATTCCAATTCATGTTCTTCCTCTTGAGTCTCAGGAATTGGCCTACTGGTAGATTGTCCCATACATGTTGCCGGTGACAGCTGGTATAGTGTAGTAAAGTATTCTTATCTGTCGGTTTATGAAATGGTTTGACAAATAGTTCCTTTTTCTCTACGTCGACTTTGATGGTAAGGTCGAGATAATTTATTTCATTCCTGTCAAGGGTGTATGTAAACTCGAGATGTCTATCTTGTTTGTGTATCCACTCGAAAAAAGACAGCTGCCTCTCCTTCATTCCTTGTCCAAAGAATGAAAACATTGTCAATGTAGCGCCGCCAAAGACGAAGATGTTCTTTAAATGGGTTGGTTTTCGCATATATTAGAGTCTCAATAGGATATACCATGCTTAGCTTCAAAGCGAGGAAGGGACCAGTCTCCTCAGACCATGGTGCCCGTTAAATGAGCCAAAGTTTCAAGACGACTTAAAGAAACAGGCTGGCCCTTTCCTTGCTTTGAAGCTAAGCAGGGTCAGTCCTGCTTTGAAGCTAAGCAGGGTTAGTCTCAGTTACTGCATGGATGGGCGACCGCATTATTTTATTTTTTTAAACCGTGCTACTGTCAGTCCTTGACAGTTTTGCACTCAGTGATCATTTTTTAACTTTTGCTGAATTGCATTCTGGTATTTATAGTCTCCCAGTCAATAATACAAGAAAAATAGATATGTTTATAGCAACATTGGGTTTTCCATCCCGGCAGTAACTGAGATAAACCCTAATTAGCTTCAAAGTGAGTAAGGGGTCAGATTCCTAAGGCCATGTTGCCTAATTTATTAGCCCACTTTACAAGACCACTTAGAGAAACATGGCCTAAGGGTGTTGGATCCTTCCTCGCTTTGAAACTAAGCAGGATCAGTCCTGGTTACTGCCTGGATAGGAAACAGTCCACAATCCGGAATGTCATGTGCTTTCTTAGTTTTAAATATCTAATAAAACACAGCATCCACATTCATTTTTTTTAAAACCCTGCTACTGTCGTATATTGAAAGTGCTGCACTCAGAGACCAATTTTCTGCCTTTTGCTGAATTGCATTCTGGTAGTTGTAGTCTCACAGTCAAGATGGGGGGATAATGCTACAATTGTTCACTTTTTGCCTAACATATTTCTATAAGGATTTATGTATTCGAGTGACACTATGGTATGTGTACTTTTCAAGTTAGCTTTATAAAGTAGAGTATTGTTGAAAGCCAGACATGGGGGTGAGGAGCTAAAATGAGGAGACAGGAAGTGAGTCATGAGTGTTTGCCCAAAATGTGGCAAGAGAGTTTGCAATCCTGGACAATGGTGCAGTCATTTTCCCCTTATTGTGGCTGCTTTTCAGGGTACCAGTAAAGGACACATTTGGGTGGACAGCGTAACCTTTTTCAGAGGGTGGACACAACCCCTGGGGTTTTTTTGAGTTTGGCAAGCTTGCTCAAGTATTTGGCTACCAGGATTTTACTCCGGTTGCCATGTTCCCAGTGCAGACACTTACTCACAAGACCACAAGCACTTGTTTTGTATTGGGATTTTGTTTTCCCTGGAATATTTCACTACAGGTGTCTAGGTTTAAAAGGTGAGCACCTTTTATACTTTGCCTGCATATTTATTGAACATTTCCTCTCTCAGGTTACTTTTCTGGTGTGCATTACAGTTTTTAAAAGTTAAATGCTATTTTGTCTTGCGCACTTTCGTCTAAGGGGTAGGTCAATTGACCTACATTTGTATATCTCACTTTAAGATAAATGTTCACTTACTGTGCATGTATTCATGGGTGCCAGCTTTTAATGTTTGCAATGGGGAAAAAAGTACCAGGGCATATGTTATTTTTGCAGCTGTTCATTTTTTCCCTTTTTACGTGCTGATTAAATAAGGTTAGCTGAGGATGTGTGATGTATGACAACAGTCACCAAGAGACCCGCCATACAAGGGGGCTTGTAGCACGCTACTTAACTTCAGTGTGTGATCCTCAGCAAATAATTTGATCGCACAGGGCATTAACTAAAAACATTGGGAGTTCTCAAAGCCTACAATCTTTTATACATAATTAAATAAATAAATATGTTTACAGCTACAGTGATATTGGGGGTGAAAAATCACTGGAGACCTGGGTCCCCCATCCATGCAATAACCAGGACCGGTCCTTCTCAGCTTCAAAGTGATGAAAGGGCAGTCCCCACAGGCCATGGTGCCTAAGTAATAAAGCAACCTTACAAGACTGCTTAGAGCAACATGGACTGTGGGGGCTGGCCCTTTCCTCACTTTCAAGCTAAGCAGTACTGTGCGTATATTCATCGGTGCCAGATTTAGATTTTCGCTGTGGGTGCAGAAAGTACCTGGGCAAATGTTATTCTTGCAGCCAATCATTTTTTCCCAATTTCCATGCTGCTTAAATTTGGTTAGTTGGGGTTGTGCGGTGTATCACAACAGTCACAAAGAGAGCAATCATAAAACTAGGTGCTTGGAGCACGGGACAGGACATTTTGACGTGGCCAGTTAGGCACACGCTGTTATGGTGTGACAGTTTTGCCGCAGGTCCTATTTGGGCATGCCCAGTTAGACGCAGCCAGTTGGGTGCAGGGACTTCTGTGTGCAAGGATGTTTTGGCAGGAGAGGTTGCAATTAGTGCAGCATGAATCTGCATGCACTTCGCATTTTGTACCTCTTGGCGCAAGGATGATTTGACGTGAGAGGTTGCAATTGGCATGAACCTGCAGGCACTTTGCATTTTGTAATATGGATTAAATGTGAAGAACATTTATTTACTGCAACGATATAAAACAGGATGGGACATGTATTACACCGTCGTTGCAGGATTTAACACATATTAAACATGAAACACATTTATTTACTGCAACATTATCAAACAGAGTGGAACATGTATTGAACTGTCTCTGGGAAACATTAGAAAACTGAAAAAACGAAATAAAAACACATTTGTGCTGAACGCTACCTTCAAGAACCCTGGCCTTCAGGAGTTTAGACACAGCACTTGACCATTATGCTACAATGATGTTATTGTTTGGATTCTCACCAATTTCATACTTAGCCTTTAACAATTGGACATATTAAATTGTAGGCTAAGTCACAAATATGCTGCCTGATGCACTAAGCCATTGTGGCATAGTGTTTGAATGCTGGTTCTTGAACTATGGGAGACCAGGGATCAAGAATCTTTTAAAAATTTAAAACAGTATATTTTGGTAGACACTGTATTCTGAACTATGTAGTCTTAACAGGCATGCCTTTGCTCCAGGTGGCCTCCTTCATGGACATCTTCACCCAATCACTGCATGATTTTAGAAGGTCTTTTGATCTGTACTACCAATGTTAACCTATTGGTAGTGCAGCTCAAAAGACCTTCTAATAGTTGAAAGTCTTCCACTGCACGTGAGCCAACGCAAACAAGATCTTCTTTGCAGATCAAGGGAGGAGCTTGCCACACAGTCTCATTACTCCTTTAATATATTACGCTACTTTTAGAGTTTGACAATGGCGGGGCAAGTAGACACCAGTCCTCTACAGCCTCTTATTCTCACATTCCACAGTTGAAAAAAACATATTTTACTTTTTTCCCCCTCCTCTGATTCTACACTACATACCTCCTCCTTCAACAACTTACAGATCCCATACTGCCATTCAACCCAAACAAATAGAGGTGCAGGAGAAATCATGAATATTGCCAAGTTACATGTCTTGTATACATTGTTATATGCCACTCGTCCCTTTTTATTTAGAGATGATCATTCAGATTTCCTATTTACTTTGCATTTTGGGACTTGTAGTACAGGACACTTGATGGACAAAACAAAACTACAAGTCACAAAATGCACACAAAAAACAAGAACTGGATGGGCATCTTCCGTATTGCATGGAGACATGCACACACGCACACATACACACACACACTGACAATGAAAACTCACACTCGACATGTCACAATGCTCACATAAACACATGGATGCACACACGTGTGCACACACTAGCATCCACCTTCACGGAGCAAATGTACACTGAACGCACAATCCCTCACACACACCTTCACACCATGTACACAAATAAACACTCATATCAAACACACACTGTATATTCCTACTGTATATTCTAACATATTAATGGGCACTAGCTATGGCTTTTAGCTATGGCCCTTGACTACAGCTTTCAACGTTGCCCACTCTATATTTTAAAACCACTAGCTATGGTGTTTGGTCAAGTCCATGGCCTAAAGTGTTATTAAGAAAATCAAAGTTTGTATGAGCAAATTTATTAATCATGTTATGTCTAATGTCATTATTGATGTAATCGGTTATATATAATGTAATTAGTGTTGTCACCAGTGATGTCATTAGTGATGCAATTTGTGATGTTTTCAGTGTTCTACTACAACATGTATTTAGTGATGTCATCAGTGATGTGATCTGTGATGTCATCATTGTGGTCATAGGCTATGCAACATGGGGTGCAAAGTTAAGGTGGCTTTAGCTGAATTTCAGGAAATCTGTTGTGTTAAGTTCTCACCTTAGCGTCCATGCAACTAACGTTTTTTCCTTGAATTTCACGTTTTGTTTACAATGTATTGCTCACCTTAAAATCTCTGCAACTAAAGTTTTTTCCTTGAATTTCAATGGTTTTGTTATTCCATAGACATTTTCCTCACATGGCCAGTGGCCACGGCCTTAGACCTACTCACCAGCCTTTATTCCAACTCTCCATCTGATCTGATCCTCCTCGAACTCTCTTCTGCCTTTGACACCAGCCTTCCAACCATTCCATCCTTATAAACAGTCTCCAGGACACCCTAGGCATTACAGGCAGGGAACTGGTGTGGATTACCTCCTTCCTTTCAAACAGACCTTCCCAAGTGCAAATGGGTCTATTTCTCTCTTCCACCATACTCTCTACCTGTGGCATCCCTCAGGGCTCCATCTCCACTCTCACCCCTCATTTCCAGTGTTATGCAGACGACACACAGCTCTTGTTCAAGCTAACATCCTCTACCTCCTCCCTCATACCTGACTGCCTGACTGCAATTCAGGCATGGTTCTCTGCCAATTATCTCTGCCTTAACACCAGTAAGACAGAGATACTATTCATGGGACCCATGCTCCTTCTCCCCCTCCCCCCTCTCTCTTGCCAGTCTCCCTGGGTCCCATTCCCTTAACCACCTGTGAGACAAAAATCCTTGGGATCATCTTTAAATTCTCTATCTCTTTCTCTCCACACATCACAACCTTGCCAAGAAGTCCAACTTTCAGCTCTGCTTTCTCAAGGGCATTCTACCTTTCCCCACCTTCCCCAGAAGCTCAACGTTTCTAGAGCCCTGGTTCTCTCTAGGCTAGACTACTTCACCAGCCTCTTCCTCAATCTGCCTCTTTCCTCCCTTCGCCCCTCGCTCCTCCAACTAATCCAGAAAAGGACTGCAAGACGTATCCTTTGCCTTAAGCCTAGGCATCACATCTCTCCAGCCCTAAAATCTCTCCACTGGCTCCCGGTGACCTCAAGCATCATTCACAAGGCTCTCTGGGGTCGAATCGTCTAAAGTTCTGGAAACTTCTCAAGACTTTCCTTTTCTCCTCTTCTTTCACTCTCCCCTCCCATGCTAACTCTCCCTCTGCCACTGAGACTGGGGACTTGTCCATTCAGAGCCATAAAGGGGCCAGACCAACCCTCACCAGTCCCCCCTGCATTATTTGCCAGCACTTGCCCTCGGCATCCCTTTCCAGGACTAGCCCAACCTGGTCTCCCTGCCCACCGCACTCTTCCTTACTTTCCCTCCCTTTCCCCTGGCACTTGCAACCTTGGCCCACCCAGAATGTCCCTGCCCCCTTCCCTAGGGGCTCTACACTCCTGCACTTCTCCCTCTACCCGTACCCCCCTGCACTTACCACCTTCTCAAGCACTTGCACGGTAGGATTGTCACAAGGCCAATATAACCGTTTTTTGTTCTACGTTCATGATTCCCTTGTTCCACCCTCCATCTTGACTTGTGATGCCTGGAAATACTTGTGTATAGGCGCCATGCAAATGTACAATAAATAAATAAATCCATACTGTGAGAATTCTTCATGCAGAAATTCCTTTACATTTCAATTACACTTTAGTGTAGAGGAGAGTGCAAACACTCTGTTAGTACCTGGTATGTACTTAACACACTCTAATTATATATAATACTACAGAAATCATATTTTATTCTCATATCTGAAGTATTCAATACTGCTACTCAATGTTCTAGTATACTTCAAGGAGCTGTTATAAAATGCCTTTCTTATAAGGGGTGGGGGATTTATGAGCAACCATCTCATCTCAACCATCAGATCTCCTTATACACTTGGTTTGTGTAGTATGTTCACTAGCATCAGTAGTCTGCTGTTGCCCACCACCTTCTTCAGGGCATTACGCCAATCATGGTGGTCATATAACATTTTGTAAGACATCTGGCCTGGCTCATGGAGTGGCATTTGTGGTGAAGTCTGTGCTCTTGCTCCTGTAATCATTGATCACTCACTGAATTATATTGTGCCATTTGCCATAAATATAATACACTCTCTTCACTTCCTAAATCTCTGCATCCATATTTGGATCCAGCAATGTATTGTGAAGATTTGTGTTTCTGGGATATTTACTTACTTTTGACTTGTTTTAAGTTACACTTAAATATTGAAAGGGAAATTAACTGCCACCATTGTCACTGAACCTAAAACCAAGAGACAAACAATACAGAGGTGACAAAATGAAGTAATAGAATATTCTGAAGTAATTCAGCTGCTAGAATATACATTTTTGGTATGTGGCTCCAGTTTAACTTTCCTGTGTTGGAATGTGAATGCATCATAAAATTGATTCTGTTGCAGTTGTATAAAGATTTTACATTTAATGTTGTGAAAACAAAAGGACACTGGAAAGTGTCCACCGACTCCATAAAACCATCTTGTTTCAAACAATAACCATACTTACTTGCCTAACCCTCACTTAACGACCTACATAATCATTATTATATTATCAGTTAGTTGCTGCAATCTCTTATTTATACAAAGAGGCATATTGACAATTAAGAAGTCAAAAACACATCTTAGTGAGAAATGCTTTATTGATAAGCTCTTAATAAGTTACATTGGAATCATTTTGGGGACTTTAGATATAATCTACACGTCTGAAGGAGCCAATCCTGGGGCTCATGGCTCCCCAGTCGCTGTATCTCCTGTACTCGCTGGGTCTCAGGTAGTACTGACGTCCTCTGTAGTTGGGCTCCTCATAGAAGATCCAGTGCCCGTCCTGAACATTGCAGGAGTGGATGTCATTGAAGTGGAACCTGTCGTAAACATTGGGGCAGTCATCAGTGAAGTCCATCATCTGGCCCCCAAAGTCACCTCTCTCGTACAGCCTGATTCTGAAGGAGCCTCGATGCTATGATAGGAAACATAATAAGTAAATATAATTTAAAAGCTTTTTTTTCAGAAAAAACCAAGGACACCACTTGTGTTCAAATACATCATTTAGTTGTGTTCACCCAGTCCATTCATACAAGCAATTTAGGTAAAGACCAGAAGATCTGATATTTAAGGACCTTATTACTTAAAATGTTTCTTGGTCCAAATGTCTTTCTTGTGCCAGACACTGAGGGCTTTTTATTGATGATATTCTGGAAGAGGATTATATCACACTACATGTGCTGATACACTTAGCATGTTGTCACATTGCCAGCTGCAGGTAGTTCTCATTTGTGTATTGCCGAATTCTGTTTAAATGGTCTGCCAAACCCAACCGGCAGCTCATTTCCTATTAGAGGGAGTGCATCAACAGACCCTGTTCACACCAAGGACCCAAGAATGTTTGACCATCTTGGAGGTTGCCTAAAATGCCATTGTCCAATTTACCACACAAGAGCAAAATTGCAGAATCTGATGTCACTACCTTAGGGGTAGTCCCAAAACAGCTATCTCCATGCAGTGGACTTTGGTGATGGTCTGAGGAGTTTGAGAGGTGGGCCAATAACTTGATATAGCCGGCTTCAGGATGTGGACCCCTTAACAATAAATAACAACATAATCGTGAGCAGATCAGATTAGTCTTGTTTCTGTTCATATGTGCCCGGCTCTATGTTTATGTGCTGCGCCACACAGCTTCCTATGCATACCATCATGGGTATGCAACACATAAACCTCTTTTCTGCATGGTACTGCATCAGCTACAGCTATGATTTGATTGCACTGAATACATATTTTTAACAGGCACAGCTTTGACACTAATTTGTATAGTCCCTGATCATTTTCCTAGAAACCTTAAAGTATGCAATAGTTACCCGGAGAAGCCCGGCGCGGTGACAAGGGCGGTGAGCAGGACTGTTTTAGAGACTGTTTAGAGCTCTGGGAGAGCATGGAGTGATACCATCCATGAGAGAAGTACACCAGGGGACCGACGGCAGAACTCATAAGGTATCCTTCTAAGCGACAGCATGCTCTGATTATTAAGCAAAGACTGGGATTGCACTGTATTGGCGCCGTAGTGCCGTTCAAAGATCGAAGTGAGTCTTGATACATACTGCGCGTGCGAGCAAACTGGTTCTAGACTGTGGCTGGTATAGGACATAAACAAAGTTATCATTCAAAAACAATCTCAAGAGAACATGAAGCTGCGTAGTAAGGCCCTTCAAGATGACTGTAGTTGCCCAGAATGGGACGGGTCATATTTAGAGGAGATAGTACCACAAGATACACAATCTACACCATGTACAGCTGGCATCTCAGTAATGGCATCAAATATAACAGCAATAGCGCAGGTGCACACAGGGCGTCTGGACGCAAATAATGCAGTATCTGATACTGTACACCTCTGGAAGCATGGATTGGAATATACCACTACTACTAAAAAAATCCAAAACAAAATAGAAGAGCACTTTTGTGGGGAGAAGCAAACGAAAAGGGTGATTGATCTCCAACATGAGATCTGGGATATACCGAATCATGGAAAACATGAGTCCCTACCTAACTATGACTTTCTACAAAAAGTGGCTACACAAAAAGACACTACTGTTGCGAGTGTCACAGAGGACATTATTCTGGTGGAAGCCTGATGGATTATTGTCGGAAATTCTATCCCTCCTTAAGGCCCAAAAAATAGAACGAGATGGAGCCAAAGAAATTTATAAAGGAGAAGAGGTTGACAACAACTGTTTCGACGATACACCTCTTTCTGAATCTGTTTTAGAAGAATTCAGAAGATTGGCATACGTTGTGGAAGAAATAGAGGACGGATTAAGTGAGCCTCATGTAATTGAGCACGGCAATCCGCAACAAAATCAGAACATGCTTTCTCCAGAATGGACAGAAGCTGGAAACCAACTCTCAAAGGGAAGGAGGACAGCAAGGAAAAAAGAAGCCAGAAGGAAATGCACAACTGCATTTCCAATAGTTCTTAGAAAAAACCAAAAGAACAGCCAAATAAATAAACAAAAGGGGAAAATCTTGATTATCAATGAACAATTGCAAAACAAAGATAATGTAACTTTAATACAGAAAGACACACAAGATAAGGAACAGAGGGACTCAATTGACAAGAGAGGAAAAGGATAATAATGGAAGATAATGGTACAAGGAGAGAGGAGAAAAGCTGGCAAAAAGGTAACAAATCTAACCCAAAATCCGGCAGCATCGGATTACACAAAGAAAAACAGTGTTAGTGTGGGGCTTCAAACTGAATTGTTAAAGAACCAAATAGAAGATCATCCCATAAGCCATCCTGATTCAGTAGAAGAAGAAAGAGGGAAATCCTCTACAAAGAATTGTCCCCCAAGAAAGGGTCCTCCATGGGCACCAATATTCGTAAAGACCAGGGATTAAGTGCCTACTGAAAAAAAAGGTTGCCCCGGCAGTTGAACCAATTAGAAAAATTGCTCTGATCTTCTTGCAACGATCCTCACAAAGAAATGCAATCTCGCCTCTGCAGATTGTGAGCAAACACGAACAAGGCAAAACAAAGGTGCTAGGAGATGAATATAAAGAAGTAGCATAGACAAGTCCGCAAGGGCCTTGTCAAAGAGAAATTTCACAGCACCTGCTTCAGCCTATAGTGGACAATTCTGATGACCAGGATTATGCACTTTCAAAACTGTGGCTTAAGGCAACAAATAAAATCCCGCAATACACCTCACTTTGCAGGAGGGCAATTCTTGTTTACTTTAACAAGATTCCAAATCTTTTTCTCTTCGATACAGGAGACATGGAGTATGTTAATTTTCCGAGTAGAAGTAATCCAAAATTGGTAGAGATGGGATTTACATCATCAAAGGCATGGAAGGCAATAAAAAATAACAAAAAGGAGTTAGAAAAAATCCATCTGCAGGTCCTAGATAACTTACTGGAGGGAGAGGAAAATGAAAAAGAAATGGGGACTTGGAATGACAATGTACCAAATACAAGAATAATGGGAGCACCAAAACAGCACGCTTCCTCGAGCCCCAATGTGAACAATGGGGACACGAAAGTAAGTACGCTGGCCACACTTCCCGAAATCCTTACACAGGTACTCCAGAAGCTAGGCTTGGGTTCTCAGAACCTTTAGGCAAGATGAAATAAAAGTCACAAGCTGGAACACCTGTGGTCCAAATACATTTACAACAAATAAATTGAAAAGAACACTCTTCGGTAATACTGATATAATATTACTCCAGGAGACCTGGCATACACATCCAATACAAATAGAAGGATTTACAGTTTTCTCAATACCAGCATCACAGAAAGCCATGGGTCGGCCATCAGGTGGGCTACTGCTGGGAGTTAATAACTCACTAAGTAGAGATATTACACTATTACATATTGAAAAAGGTGGTATTCTCACATGTAAAGTGGGGATAGATACAAAAGGGGTACAGACACATCTCATTATAGTGAATGTGTACTGGAACCCATCCTGAATGCATCTCCAAAACTTCTAGCTGTTGCTATCTGTAGCAATGGAAAAGATAGCCCTACTTCATGGCGACGCCAATGTAATCTTAGGAGGCGACTTGAATGCCCAATGTATATGAGCACAGAATAGTGAAAACAAACCAAAATGGGCAAGTAAAAAAACAAAGACTGGAAGGCAATGGGTGGACTATCTTAACTCATGGGGACTCAGTATGTTAAATGGTTCGACCTTAGGTGAAAGGCCAGCAAAACCAACTTGGTCACGAGGTAACTCCTTCTCCACAATGGACTATTTTTTTGCCTCTGAAGTTATTCAAACAAAGGACACACACATTGAAATTATATGGGGAGAAGGGAGTGACTATGCTCGTATAAAAATCAATATACCAGACTTTGACAAAATATAATCCGATAAATATGCCCACGATTTGTCCCTGAGAAAAGGGAAAGCAACATTGGTAAAATACAAGAGAGAGGGGAAGAAACTCAATGATAAACTCACTAGCATTCCTTTAAGTGAACCAAAGGAAAACTGTAAACCTGAATGTTCTAAGAAATGTATTTGGACTGTACACCCACCAAGTGCAAGCAGAGCTTGGGAAATCAACATACATTTGATGAAAAAAAATGGATGTATAAAAGAGGTCTAAGAAGAGAAATCAGCAGATTGAAAAACGCAATGGGCTAACCTACCACGTCCTAAAAACAACGTTAAAACTGGGAGAACCTTCAATTCAACCTTTATAATGAAATATTGGAGAATCAAATGTTTCCTTCCTCCTGGAAACAAGATTTCATTATACCATTCTTTAAGGGGGAGATCAGTCGCAACCAGAGAACTATAGGCCAATCGCTCTCCTCGACATCGAAAGTTAAATCTTTATGAGAATAATTCTGACAGAGCTAGAGAGCTGGGCAAAGAAAACAAAGATAGTCTCCAAATTCCAAACAGGATTCAGAAAAGGTATGGCTACCACACTAAATGGCCTAACGCTGTCTCTCCTGGCAGAACAAGCACCATATTTTTATATTTCTACCTGTCAGACTTGGGGCCTTTTCTGCAATCATGGACAATGGCGAGCCCTAAACTAAATACAACCAAGGTTTATTGGCTTGTCTATGCAGAACGGCGGTAGGGTTGCAACACTTGTTGAATGGCCTAAGTGAATATACTAAAGTAAATGGTCTTCTAGTAAACCCTAAGAAATCAAAAATCCTAGTGCTGAAGCACCCAAAAAAGCGAGTAAACTACACAAGTAGGTTCCTGGAAGGTCAAGTGATTCTGAGAATAGAAGAGCTAGTGTATTTGGGGTATGTGGTACATGCTTCTCCATCATTTAATAAAATTGAAGAAGAAATAAGGCTAAAAGTCGAGAAAGCTGTACCACAGATGAAAAAGATTCTTTTGGAATTTTGCAAATTTTCCATTATACCGCTGGTAAAGTTCTATGTGGCTAAAATAATTCCTGTTATTCTATACGGCCTGGAGGCCAAACCAACACTATGGAAAATAGATTGGTAAAAGGTGGAAGGCCAGATATGGAAAAGGTTGTTAGGCTTGCCAAATTGTCTTTCCATGTCGGCCCTAAGATTGGAACTTGGGCTAAAATTGCTGGAGCAACAAGTAGTTTGGAGACTCCTCTCACTCTTTAGGCTGATAGTAGAACCACAAGAAAACTCATTATATGAGGACATAAAACGTCAGATGCTAACAGGCAAGTCAAAAATACTCGAACATCTGTAAGTAAAAGTGTGTAGAATCCTGACAGAGGCCGATTCATCGGCGGAAGTTCTGAAGGTTAATCCGTTGAAAGTAAAAAAGGAAACTGAAACGATGGATTGGATCAGAACAGGGTTAAAAATGAGGCACGTAAAACCTAAAAACAGCTTTCTAATAGTGGACAAAAAGCTAGAATAGCTTCCAAAATACCTACAAAAGCATCCAAATTGGGAATCACAAACTATATTTCTTAGGACACGATAAAATCTAATCCATACAGGAGAAATTTTAAAAATCATAGGACAAGAGCACAATGCCATTATCCTGTGTGATATTTGTGCAGAACCAACTAAGCAAAATATAAGTCATTTGCTCCTAGACTGCGAAGGGACTTGGGATACAAGATCACGCCATTTCTCTAAATTTGTGGATAGAGTTGAATGGCTGTCATCAGCCAATTTTGGAATTTGCTGATCTCAGGGCCCAACACAGCCCTAACCATAGCAGTAGGCCAGGTCTTAGCAAAAGTGTGACTACTATCAGTGGGAGATTGAGAAAATGTAGACACTAATCTGTAGCCGAATCAAAAGAACTGTGGGAGATCTGAGGACTGCCTGTCACCTATGATCACATTACCTTTGAATGATCAATTGGTCTAAAGCAGGGGTCTCCAACCTTTACGTTAGCTAGAGCTCCTTGTAGTGGAGGCCAACAATGGAGAGCTACTAGCGAGCGATATCGGGGTGGGGATATTTATAAACATCTGAATTTGTACCCATTATTTTTAGCCCCAATTATTTCCCCTCTATAAACAGATGGAATAACATATGCCTTCACAATTATATTAAGAACTTCAAAAACCTCTTTGTTGAATTAATATTTATTAGTAGCTGTCTCATAAAAAGATAGATATTTGTTGGACTACCACACAAATACCTTGTAATTTATGTGCCCCTTCCTTTGCGTTTTATGCAGGCTCTGTAAATGCTGGGCACACTGTTGTTTGCCAAATGTGCATTTCACACTTCCATAAAAAACAGAAGTAATTTCCAAATTGAAAAATGCTGCTTGCGTTCACTAGTTTTCTTTGAAATGTTTTTTTTGTCAGACACCACATATACTCTGTTATTTGTGTGCCCCTCTGTGTTTTAGCACAGGTTATATTTATAAAGAATTTATATGCTTGTCAAACTGGTCAATCACAAATACATGCTTCTGTTGTGCTGACAGCAGTTTTTAGGAAATTAAACTGTGTTTTCACGGGTGTCAACTTTTGATTTTCACTACAGGGGCAGAAATACCCCCACCTCTGCCCTGAATATAAGCAAGCAACCAGCCCAACCCATGCCCTGGCCAAATACATTTTATAGCACTTTTTTTTATAAGGTATTGCAAAAAGTCATACAATTAACAACCTGCAGATTTGAATATATAACATCTCAGCATCGGTGTGTCAACCTGCTGAGCTCCCTGGTAGGCTTCTACTGTACAGCATGTCTATGGATCGCTTAATGTACTAAAAGTGGGTGTACCTGTGTCATGGAAATGATTTAAAGTGGAAAAGTACAGTGTGGAGTTTGGAAAGAAGCCACATGAAAGAAATTGCACCATTTTATAAGTATTATTTTGAACATTTCCAGGCGAGCGGCAGTGCTACTGTGATATTTTCATTGCGTGGTCACAATGAACCTGATCCTGCCCCAGCCCCTCTGACATCTCTGGCAAAAGAGCATCTTGCTTAAGCAAGACAGTGTCATGGGGGCGCACAAGGCCATCAATGGTACCACAGGCGGCCTGCACAAGCAGAGCAATACTGACATCTGTCAGTGAATTTATAAGCAGCTGCAAGTGGCACAGCAGCCAAGCCCCCCCCCCTGTAAATGGGACGACCAGGGTTTGGATCCTGAACACGGAATATAGCTGCAAAACACAACATTAAATAATATAATTTAAGAAAGTGTTTATTTTTCGGTATCTCCAGCACGGGCGACTGAAGAGGCTCAGGCGAGCTACTTGTCGCCCGCGATCGACCATTTGGTGACCTCCGGTCTAAAGAGAGAATAGACAAGAGACAGCTGACTCAGTTACTACAGCTTGGCCTCTCTGCCTAGTTGTCTTTTTATTCTTTTGTATTTTTTCTTTTCTTTTTTAGGTTGTTTCTTTTTTTATTCCTGTCTGGTTATCCTTCGTTTATATCGATTTTGAGCTTTTCTTAAACAAAATCGAGTTTTCTTTAGCTCTTATGTAATACAAATGTAATTATTCTTTTATTTTGTATTTTAAATGTTGGAGAACTGATTTGTAAAGGTCAGATTTGACTAAAATATAAATAAATAAATAAATAGTCACCCGCATTGTGAAGCAATCCCCACAGACCCATTGTATATATATACTACAGTCCATTTATAACATGCATGTAAAATGTTGGAACTGGAATGACCCAACAACTATGTGAAGCTCAACACAATACTTCACAACTGTCAATCAGGCCTCAGGCCAGCCAAAGGAGCAGAGACCACACTCACCAACACCAAGAAACTGGGTGATGATGATGAAAAGAGACCCCGTCACAATGCCTTATATACTAGGCTCCACTTCAGCCCTGGTGCAAAAGTTCAGCAATGTTGGCATCATCTTTAATTCATATTTGAACTCCACCAGAAGAAAGAAAGCAGAAGCACCTATTCCCAGCTATCCATGATCTGAAAATTCTTCCCAATCCTACAAACATATCACCAGTTCGAACTGAGTCATGCTTCAATATACTACTGCTACGTCACAACAAACAATATGTTAAGCTTTACCGAGTACTTCATAGCTGTCTAACAGACAGGCCATCCAAAGGAGCAGAGACCACACTCGCCAACACCATGAAGACACATATCAGCTCCTTTGATGAAGAACATCAACCAGTTCAATTGCATAACAATGTTTCTTCAGGCAGCAGTATTGTACAATGTAATATTGAGATTAAACCTTTGGGTGAATACATAGAAATATCAGGTATTGTGGTGGATTGACAGCTATCAAGTAATCAAGGGAGCAACCAAGCCCTATCAGAAACATGTGTCTCCTTGCTCAGGTGACTGAATCACATTAAGGGAAATTCAGAACCAAAAGAGAAAATGTTGTCAAAGAGACAGAGGAACAGCCACAGATAAAGTGCTATGATAAAATTATTATTAGATGAAGGGAAATTGTCTGTACCGCTACTGATCCAAAACAGGGTTGTTGAAATTGTGCAGCGATGAAGAAAAGAGCTCCCTTCATAAGGCCATATATACTGATTCCAACCCCAGCTCTGTTGCAAATGTTTAAGAACATTGGCATATTCTTTGATTTATATCTGACCTACACCCCATAAAGAAAATAAAGAAGGCAAAACCACCTATTGCCAGCTATCAATGCTCTAAAAACTCCCCCACTCCTAAAAACATACCAACAGTTGAAACTGAGTCATGCCTGCCTAGACTACTGCTACCTCATATAGAAGAGGGTATGAGCATGCTAAATTTGCGTTAAAGATACTAATCTTGCTCCTGGAGCTCAGGATTAATATTAATCCAAAGTAACCTGCACTATGCATAAAATGCTCTGGAACAAGTGGCGGGGATATCCTCAGAACCTCACTCCTCACTACCCAAGCAAATTTAAGTGACAAAGCATAGGCCCAGTCTCTTCAAGATCATGGCCTCAGGATCTTGAATTCCCCTGAGCATCTTAAATCCTTGACAGTTTTCTTAAAAGTTGAAATATTCAAGCTTGACTGCAAGTGCTAATACTGGATTTCTATGCACTGACATAGGAATTCCAGAATGGGGCCGCTCATCCATTGTTTGATCCAGACATGATTCGAAATTACATCTCTCCATCGTAGTAATTTCACAACACCTGTAATACATCTATGCTGAACAAACACTGCAACCATCTGGCCCCCTAGCCTATGCACGGTGTTCCTTGATTGTTTGCTTGTCAGGGTAAAAGCGTCCTAAAGAGTTTAAAAAGTGATATTAGTATGAAGATATTGTCAGAAATGGAAATGGCCTTGCAAGAGATTGTGCCGCTAATTGAATTTTAAAACATGTTAACTATGGACAAACAAAAACCTTTGTGGGTCAGCACCACACTATAAGAACACTTACGAATGCTGAGGTTTATTGAATTAGATATCAATGTAAAGTTGACAAAAGTCCCATAGGAAGTAGTGACTACATTTAAATTATCTTTGGCCAGATATGATGGACAAAACAAGTAATTCTAGTAGCAAGCAATATAGGTTTCAAAACCGATGTATTTGTGGTGATTGACAGTTTTTTTAATTGCATTTTTCCTGGCTTAAATCAATGTTAACACCAATCACTTTTATTTCATACTTTCCTGAATCTCATCTTTTACCTCCTGCTAATGCAATTGAATGTGTCAAGAAAGTTGATCCACAAGGGGAATTATTATTATTTTTTTATTTTTTTATTGTGTTTGGTTGAAACAACCTTTTACAAAACGATTCACGACTGAATGATTCCTTTAAACAGACAAACGAGAAACAATTCACAAAGGGAAATAAAAGACAAGCAACATATTACCATCTACAAACACATTACAAAATACACATAATTAACACATAGAAAACCCACTCATTGTAAACCACTATATAAAAATTAAACAGCAATGAAACTAAAAATGGAAAAGATCTTTCTTATAAAAATTTCCGATTCAACCCAAACACTATTATGATCACTGTAGCATTCCTATGGCTTTACAAGCAGCATTCTACAATAATTTCAAACTTTTTGAAGAACCAGCGGAAAGAGGTGAGATCAATGTAGAATTTGGACATAATGAGAGAATGGTTAGTAAACAATATTGAAGCAAGCTAGCACCTGCACAACTGCGACTGTGAAAGGATTGTAAACACCAGCAATTGAACGGTCCCAAAACATTTCTGGTACTAAATTGGCACTCTTAAAGCCAAATCTGACAAAAAGACGAGATCTGGCTTCTCCAGTTCCTTGACAATCCATTAGGAGATGTTTCAAGGTTTGAGCTGTTGGATTCGAGCATCCATCACAAAGCTTTGCAGCCTGATCCCCTTGGCCTATTTGTGCTAAGATTTCGCCAGTTCTTGCTGTGTTTAATCGAATTCTGAGAAAATTGTTCCTTATTTTCCAGTCCAGAAATTTGCCCAGATAACTCGGTCAGAACCCCAGAATCATTTCTTCTACTATGAATTGGTTGGATCTTGCTTTCACCTTCATCAAGTCTGTTGTTATGATCCAATCCAATTCTACCAACTTTTTGTTCGCCTTACAGGGATTATGTAGCAAAGTGTCCAAATCTGTATTTGCCTTTAATAATTCAGCCTGAACCCAAGTTTCCAATTTTCTCAGACTCTCTGAACCTCCCCTCTCACAATGCTCTCTGATATCCCCAGATAAAGAGTTTTCCTGTGCGACAGAGATGAGCCTGAAAAGAGACATTGATTTCCATTCTGCGATAGTTTTCAAGAAGCTTAACCCAAGTTCGAATCTGAGGAGACCCATGGAGACACTCATTGGAAGATTGAGCACTTTCTTCTACACCATACCCTCCCCTTTCTGCCAATCTGTACACCACAGAAGGGGTTTGGTTTCGAGCCCATAAAGTATGACTGGTATAACCTTTGCTTTGTAGAAGCAAAGCAGTGGAATAATAGAGAATTTACAATATTTTACAAAAAATTGTTTTCATCTGGACCACTAGTGGCAACATTTTATTTTGCAAATCCTTTTCCACCTTACAATTAGCAGGAGAGGCATACATTTTTAAGCCCATGTATACCAATTCTTCTACTCTCTCAATGTTATGTCCTCCTATCTCCCATTGACTGTAAGGTAGTTTTCTAGATCTTTGTCTGAACACCAAAATCTTTGATTTATTTGTATTAAGGGAGAGACCATTCTCTCTAGCGTAACTATCCAGTCCATTCAAAAATCTCTGGAGTCCCACAGGCAAACAATCCAGAAGGACCACGTCATCTGCGTAGGCCAGCCAGTGAACCCTTGATCTTCCAATCACTGGACTGGCCAACGCACTTGGCTTCAAACAGTCCCCCGCGTCTGCCAAATATAAATTGAAAAACAGCAGGGTACCCAGGCAGCCCTGCCTAACCCCCTTTTCCACTTTGATGGGCTCAGATAAATTACCTTCCTCATCGAGTTGTATTCTTATAGTATTTTCTTTATGGAATTCGATCAGCATGGCAAGAAGCCCTTCAGGGATGCCCCAAGCTCTTAGCTTTGTCCACAATTTGCCCCTGTCCACCTTATCAAAAGCTCTGGAAAAATCCACCCAGGCCCCATACAACGAGTTTCCTCTACACTTGCCCATTTTCTCTGATATTACATTGAGTGCAACCCTATGTAGAGCTGTTGAGAGGCCCTTACGAAAGCCAGTCTGGAACTTAGAGAGGATTTTGTTATCTTTTACCCATTTCTCAAACTCACCCAAGAGGATCTTCATAAAAAGTTTCCCCTCAATATCTAAAAGGGCGATTGGACGATAAATGAGTGGTGACAAGCGGCCCCCCCCTTTAAAGAGTGGTATTATTATAGCTGATTTCCAGGTGGAAGGAAACACTTTCTTGAGCAGAATTTCCCCAAATAACCAGACTAACAGTTTGGCCCATGTGGTTGGATTCTCTTTTAACAGTGAATAAGTGACCCATTGGGGCTGGCTGCCTTGGAGGACGAGCTCTTCTTAATCATTTCCTCCATACTCGTTGTGTCTAACAGTAGATCCCATTTAACACTCTGCAAATCTGCAGAGATCAAATTTTTACAAGAGCCAAAGGTGAGAGATAGTCCACCCAGATCTTTTCCCGGGACCAAATTACAAAGAGAGCTTTTCGAACACCCTTCCAATGCATTTACCACCTTCCAGAAATGACCCGACTCCCTGTTTGTCACCAACTTTAACATATGTTCACTGTCATACTGGAGACGCAATGCCTTCCTTCCTTCCGACCAGTGTTTGTATGACTGGCGTAGTGCTTCAGATTTTTTTTCCTTTTCATTCGAACCCAGATTCAACTTTTTTAAACTCCTTAATTCTTGTTTCAAGCGTTTTTTCTTCAGCATTGTGGCTTCGTCAAACGCGTGGCGATGCACTTGCCTTTTCCCGCCTCCTCCCACACTCGGTGGGCAGGTGGACCAGATGAATTTAGTAAAGCTAACCGGGGTACAATTATGCCTTAGTATAAAGTCAGGAGTTTCACTAAGGCACTTATTCAACCTCTCCCCGTCTTATATTTTTGGAGGCTAATTCTCCCTTTCCTACTCTCAACCTGCTGACCATGCCTATATTTCTCTTCAAAGTCAATCTCTGCAAACGTCAGGGTCAGCCTACAATGGTCACTGCCCCCCTTTTATCTACAATCATTAAAACATTCTGGGCGAAAAGGTCAAAGGACAAAAATAAATAATCTATAATTGAACTGATTTTCCCCTGTGATCTTGTCGAATTGGCAGGGATGTCCCCCGAAATAGAGCCATTCCCTGTTTTCAGACCCCAGCCTTCTAAGAACTCAACTCAAGATCTATCGCTCCCTGAGGGTTTCTTTCCTTGTTGGACCTCCCCCTCCTTTGATGGGAATTTGGATTGTAAGTAGAGCTCTAAATGAGTGTTTGGTGAGTCACTCCTCGTGCTGTATATCTCACAGTCATATTTTGCTTTTCTTGTCTCTTACATAGGTGTATTTTTGATTTCCATTCTTGTTACCAGCAGCTAAAATGAAACCGCACTAAGAAAAACTGTTCTATTCTCTGTCAGAAAGAGCTTATTATTTGGAGTACTTAGTGGTTCGGGAAGGAAACTCCTCTTTCATTGAAAGGAGCTCAGTTCACTCTGTGGGGCATTTATTGCCCCCATGAAAATGTGTAAATAGAGCTGGAAGCTTTTTCTAATGTAGGCATTTGGGAGTTCAGTTCAAAAGATTTAGTGAACAACAATGTTTTCAATGATCATACATAGAATTCTGGCATTTACAGCGTCCTCTTGGCAGTCTGGGATTTCTAGTTCTTTTGTGTAGAGGAGGACAGCCCTATCAGTTGACTTATTTTTAGGATAGTGTTTTAGAGTCTACGGGGCTGCTGAGAGAATCATAATGATCGGAAATAAACAAAGATTTGGATTAACCCATTGCTAGAACCAAAACGTGGGTGGGACCAGAATGATATGCACATGTTTATTTCTCCTCTGTGAAAGGTACAGTGATCTAAAACGTGGTTGTAGAGCCTCCTGTGTGGGCACCTTCCCAGAGAACAGGTTATTTGCCCGTGTTGGTTCTCGGAGGGTCTCCCACACCCTTTTTTTTAGAAAAAGCTGTAATATTTTGTATTGATACAAAAGGTGGATTGAGAACTTCAAACTATGTCTTGATCGTTTCATTGATTAATAGATAAATTGGTGGGTGTGACTGGCAAGCTCTGAGATTAGTGGTACACTTGTTTCTTGCACTGTACCTATCATTAGCACTAAAACCAGCCATTTCAGCCAGACAGAGTCTTAAAATGGCAAATGCCAGATCCCCTAAGAAGGGCTCAATAGCAGGTTAGTAGGCCACAAGAATTCGGTGGAGAATGCATATGAACAAATAGATTTAGCTTTCAAATGCATATCTTTAGGATGGTGGTGCTGCTATGGAGCAAAGCATTATTACCAAATACTGGATTTTAAAGAGATATCTATCAGCTTTTTATCCAGATGAAACTATATTTTAACAATAAAAACATACTTTAGGGAACTTTTAGAGCGGGTGAATCCTATTGGGACATCTAAATAACTTCTTCATATTAGAGTTCAGTGCGGGCATTGTAGAGCATTGTAGTCTGCCTACTACTTTTTCTGTGCACTATCAGGGTGCCCAGTAGATGTATGAGGTCACACTTACCAAGGGGAATACACAGGGGAGAAGAATACAATCCCTTCTTCCACTTCACCTAAATCCCCCTGTTATCTAATTCTCTAGATGCATGGTTTAGAAAAATTGCATTTTAAGGTCCCACCCATGCGAGTCATGTCTTTTAGGCATTGGGATCCTGTCTGATTCTAACTTAACTAATGTACATCTATGGGCGGAGCGTCAGAGGCAGGCGGGGCTGGATCTAGGTAGCATTCCTCTACATGCTGATAAAAATCATGAATTCAGCAAATTATATGTTATAAAAATGAAATATGGCAAACTACCTCCGCATGTTTAAGTTCTTTTTTGCCAATTACAAGTTCCCTTCTGGCTCTCTGCAAAGCTTATCAGCTTGCTATTTCTACACAGAAAACGATCAATAAAATGTGTGCAATGACAAATACTCGCAGCTATCTTATGGGGGTGGATTAAGTGCAAAATGCAAGCATCTGTTAGGAATCACTGGCAGCTATTTTTTGCTTACTTACCTCTGGGATCATGCGGCAGGACCGGATGGAGTCGTTGTAACCCATCCACCGCTGGTAATCGGGGTACTCCCCCCTCCTCAGGTAATACTGGTGGCCCATGTAGTTGGGGTGCTCATAGAGCATCCAGCAGCCATTGTGCACTCGGAGGGAGTTGCAGCGACTGAAGTAGGGGTTCAGGTCGGCACAGTCAGAGCTGCAGTCATAAGAGCGGCCGCCGAAATTCCGGTCCTCGTAGAAGGTGATCTATAAAGAATATTTAGGATAGAAAAAATATTTAGATTTCTTGCTTTACATTTAGTCCTGTTTTCTTAATCATGGTAGAAACAGTTACATGCAACAGATAGCGAAGTCTTAATCATATAGAAAGATTGTTGTTTTCTGAATCTGATTTTCTTTTATGTGTTTTAAAGTTTTAATTGAAATTATACATAACACATCCAGTTTAGCATTTTAAATATTACTGATCTGAGTTTTCTTTATTGAAATATTGTAAATACAATTGAGCAGCTTTAGTACAACACATTATAAGTTCATGTGAGCACATCTTTGCTGAGAGAACAGCATGTTTGCTGCATGCAATGTATTCAATTGTGTGCATTCAAGTTAAGCGCTCCATGCATAAAATCAGGAAAAGCGCTCTTTACCATCATGCTCAAGCTGCGCTCATTTAGCCCAACATTTAAGGGAGTTATGAACACTTAGTGGGGTAATTACCTGGCCGGTTCACATTCTGACGGCCTCCCCATGAATTTCACCAACGAATCAACCTGTAGCTATTCAAATTTACTTATGATATCTAATCAAATCAGTTTATTAAATATAATAAAATTCGGCTGTTATTATGCAGATAAATAGGATAACAGTAGTGCTCTTACCTTTCCCATGTTGGCTGGTGGTAGTGGTTCCTCACTGCTCGCAGACCCTGCCCTTATATACCCCCGCTCACACCAGAACTGCACACTCAGCAGGCTCAGCTGCTCTGTCCATGAAAGAATATGTGCGACTCCATCCATTCTTCATTGTGATGGGTCCCGCCCTTTCTTTGTGCCCAGGTTGCTTTTGCTTTTGCTTATATGGGAAAAGGTGAAGGGTCACTACATTGTTAGTAAAAATCAACAAAACAGCACTGGGCCTGTTTTCTTTAAAACTTTATGAAACATCAGTCGAAAAGCATTATTTTGGCTGCTGACTGAAGCGTTAGCACAAGGCACCAGGGAACAAGGTCAGACATGGGCCCAAATGAACATTTGTTTACAGATTTGTAATGGAGCCTTGGCAATTGTATTTAATCTATCTGGCATTCCAGTCATCACTTTCTTCAATTATGCTGTAACAGCATAAGAAAATATCATAGCTCACATTTACCTGTTGGATTATTTAGGAAAATACTAGAAGACTGTTTAAATTAGAAATATGAATAAAACATATGCGAGCACTAATGACATTTGAACTTTGGTATATTACATCAGTATTTCGAACATGGCTTGCCTGCATAATGACGCATACCTATATGTACAATCATACACACTAGTGGCGCTGGAACTTCTCAAAATGTAACCAAAGAGAAAATGAAACTTTTCTGAGTATTCCCATGGGGTTTCTTGAAGGTTGAACCCCACTGCGTGGATGGAAGCCCTCCATCCAATTGCAAAGCCTGAAACTTGAGAGGGGATTTCAACCAGGCAATCAGAGGTCTTCAGCCATTCCAAAAACATTCCAAAAACATTCTCCCATTACTTTCTCCAATGCACTTACTCTATCAGAATTGTCCCTGGACCTAGAATGATAGCAACCTTGTCTGTCTCCTCCTCCCTTCCTTCCCCCTCTTACTTGTCCCCCCTCCAGCACTATCTGAAATCTCATCAGGCCTAGTATGATAGTCGCTTATTTTGTTCCTCCCCTCCCTTTCTGCACCCCTCTCACTCACCTTTTGTTTTCTCCGGCTCTACCAGAAATGCCATCAGGGCTATTATGGTAGTCGCCTGTGTGTTTCCATTTCCTTCCCACTCTCCCACTCCCTTTCTTATCGATGTCTTTGCTCTTGCACTATCGGAAATGTCATCAGTCCGAGTACGATAGTTCATTTCACATCCTTACTGTTCATGGCCTGTAAGAATGTAATTGTATTTTCCTTTGTTCCCCCCCTTGCCTTGAACGCGCTTTGAAACACATTGTGTATAGGTGCTATATAAATAAACTATCATATCATATCATATCAAAATTGGGGACTAACACTGCCCTACCAACACTTGTAATCCTGTGTGTAAGCCCACACATTTTTCCTGTGCTCAGTCACCTTCCCTACTGTTTTTGTGTTTAGAGTACACGTTCCCATTTTGTGAGTCTCGTGAGAATCCCTTTGTCTTTTTCACTACGTTTGCGAGTTGGAACCTTAGGTAAGCTGCCCTTTTATTTGGAGGGAGTGCTGGGGAGAGAATATGAGGATCTGGACACCTCTCCCATGTCAGACGTTGAGGGAATCAGCCGACAGGGAGTGATAAAGCCCCATGAGGAGGGGCAGTAGGCGGCTGAATTGAAGTATGAGGTCATGGAGACAGTGGTTGAGATGGAGAGATACTGTTTTAGGAGACAGAGGTAGTTTTGAGTAGAGGGACATGGAGCATGAGGCGGGGATAAAAGAGCCCAAGGAGGGGAGATACAGAATGAGGACAATGAAATGTAGCAGAAAGAGAAGGATGTGGCTACCAAACTAGAGGAGGAAGTAGTATAGGCAAAGCCATTCAAGTAGTACCAGCAGAAGGTAGACTAATACCATGAACTTGGATTTGGCGGCAGTGGGTAATACTGTAAGCTCAGCGGGGAGAGGTAGCCACATAGGTGTAGGGGGTGAGCGGCAGAGGAGAGAGGAGGTGGTGTTGTGACAGGAGTCCAAAGAGAACCAAGTGGAGGAGTGAGGAATGGTCCCGCAGAAAATGTCCCAGAAGGGGGAGACTGGGGCCACTCACCATTGCCTGTACATGTGGAAGGATATGCTAGCCTCAGCCTTTCCTCAAGAGGGTCAGGTCATGTCAAAAGGAATGCTCACGCAAGACAACACTGCCCATCTGGTAATGGGTCACAGACTTCTTCAGCTTGTTAGAAGGTGTTACTGTCAGAGGGAGGCAGGTAGTGTAGATGCATCCTCTGCCAGAAGACATTTCATTGAGGCAAGTCAAGTTAGAGTGCCTTTGGCAACTCCTCAAAGTGCAAGCACTGTAGGCTGGGTCAGAATAATGTGTTCAAGGAGAGCATCTCACGTGCAACAGATGTTGCATAGTGCAACACCCACCGGCGGCAGTGTTGGTGCAGATGACACGACAGCTCACCTCTGGTCATGCTCTTGCAAGCAAAACAAAAGCCCCCCAACTCTGGGTCAGCCACATTTCTCCCCCACCAAACAATTATGGCCCACTGCTGCCTGGCACAGTTGCCCCATCACCTAGCAGTATACTTTATCGCCACTAGCTTTGCAGCCTCCTGTTGGTGGTGGTAGAAATCAGGGTGTGACGCAATTTGGACAGAATTGGCGAGACAGAATGAGGAATGCAGGCACATATTGCATGCATTGCATGTCATCTGTCTGAGGTAGTTGATGAGATAGTGGAGGTTGCCATGGAAAAGCTCATGCTCCTGCTGATCCCTACATTTTTCTAGATGACTGGGCAAGAGAGGAACTAAAAGCGGGGACATGTGAAATAGGAGAGTGGCAAAAAAGGCCATAGTGGCTCTGATGGCTGTTAGAGCCAAATAAATGCATAACCTCCAGTCTTTGAGCATGGTTGTAGTACTCGAAGAGTGGCTGCTTTGGCGAAGCCAAATACATTTAAAAAAGGGGAAACTTAATTCTGAAGCCGTCATGCACCCAAATGTTCTACATCTAGAAATCTGTTGTGTGGTCTTCCAAACAATGGGCCTGGTGATGCTACCCGCCACAATCTTCAGTGATAAAATTGTCCTTCTAGTTAATAAATGAAATCTCTCTGATGTGTGAGGTGTCTCCTGTGGTCTGGGACAATAGCCCCAGAAGTGCTACAACATTTTCACACTGCAAACTAGCTGGCGGGAAGCTCAGGCTTTCCATAGCTAATGAAACATGTACAGTTGGCCACACTGGCTGCTTGCCAAGCCACTACTGCTGTGGATTTTTATCACTACCAGATTGGAATGTGTTGAGAACCCAGGCATCAATCTTCTGGTCTGCAGTAGGCCCACTTAATTCTCCTGGAAACCCAGATGCACATTGCCAGCCAGACGGTGGGAGACATCAGTCCCACGCCCTTACATGTTTTTACTTTCTGAAAACGTATCAAGAGTTGTGAAGGACAACTATGCACTGTCAAATTAGGCTATTTGCAGTGGTGGCATTCCACACTAGGGTGTTGATCTGACCTTTGGCTTTCATATTTTGTTCAAACATGTTTTGTGACCATCTCTTTGCATCCTTACAAATGTCTAGTAGGGCAGTCATCCAAATGTGCCCATATCCTGCAGGTGAGGAGGGGTTGGCTGTCTTGTCCCCCTTTCCTTTTGACAAGTAAGGGAATGATGCCACCTAGTTTAGCCGACAGGGAAGAGTTGCCCAAATTGTTTCCCAGTTTCACTGGCAACTCCCCTTTCTTGCATATAAGGAAGGTGAAAATATAAGCTTGATTTATTTTTAGAGATAAACCAACTCCACACTCTTAGAGAAGGCTTAGATGGGCCATTACCGCTTCTCCTTCTTGGGGTCCCCTTTGTGTAGTTTGCGGTGGATGTTGGGTGGGTGCTGTTCACTGTGATGTTGTTTTGAATAATTGCAAAGTTGCTCTACAACTAGCATGAGTTTTCTAGAACATCCTTTGAAAATATTGTACACTGGCACACCGAGAGTGTCTTAGGTTTGCTTCCTGTGTACAGTGCTTGAATTTGAAAATTATATATCTCTTGTCTGCACTCTCCTCTTCTCTCTCTTGTTCTTGTTAGCTATCGCTGGAATCATCAAAAAAGAGGTGTATTAGTCTTGATCTTGTATTAGAGGATGGATCATAATCTTTGTCATGTTCTTCATTATCACATGTTTCCATGGAAATCATACGTGGAGAATTTTCAGGAATCACCTGTTCCTCCTCATCAATGAATTTTCCATGTTGTTGTTGAGGTGTTGTCATATCTTCTTCCGCCTGCACCTTGTTTTGTGGTAGCTCAACTTCCTTCTCCTCTTCTTGCACTACACCCTCTGGCACGTGATGCATGTGCAAGGGTGATGCATGCACAGCTACATTTCTTCCCATTGCAGCAGATTATTTTAATACAGATTCCCTTGATCTTTGAACTTTGGCAACTGATTGAACGGTGTGGCAGGCTTTAGATACAGATACATTCTGGGTTTCCCAGCATAAAAAGCTTCTGCTGAAGCAGGTGAACCTTTCCCAACAGACACATTCCTTGATGACACTTACCCCGAGACTTATCCATCCGCTACACGTTTGGGCACTGCAATATATTTAGACACATTAATTTAATTTACCACTTCACATCAATAAATTCATTTGGGGTTCTCAATATTTGCCCTTCTCCACCACCTATCGAATGCAAGTGGGGTTTCAGTGCTTTGACCTTCTCCTCCACCTACTAAACGTGCATGTGTTTCCCAGTGCTTTACCCTTCTTGTAGCCTAATGCATGTACAAGCTGTTCTCAGGATGCTGATCTTCTTTGCTACCTACTAAATGCAGATGTGTTCTTGTAACGCTCACCTTGTATCCACAGGGATGCCTCTGGACTGGTCCGGGACACCTCTGGGCTCTCTGCAACTCCCCCAGACGTTCTACCTGGGATCAGTTTTAGAAAAAGGGAGGGGGGTTTAGCAACTTCTCCTTGTCTCCCGCGGCCCACCTCCCGGTATTCACTTCCGATTTCCCCTTGGGACTCCGCTCACCTTGATTTTCGTTATGCTGCACTCTTCATCCTGCCGTGCCTGGCAGGGGCGCATCGTTGTTGGCGTGGTCCGCCAAGTTACTTCACTGGCGTTCACCTGGATACCAGACCGGCTGCGACTCCTCCTTTCAGGTAAGTCTTTTAATGTTTCTTTT
Source organism: Ambystoma mexicanum (assembly GCF_040938575.1). NCBI lineage: Eukaryota > Metazoa > Chordata > Amphibia > Caudata > Ambystomatidae > Ambystoma > Ambystoma mexicanum. The sequence goes on from NC_090931.1 coordinate 706,099,294, forward strand.
GAAAAAAGTCTATGTTGATGAATGTCCAGTAACCTTCTTCTTTTGTCTTGTAGAGGCTGATGGAGAATGCCGAGGCTGACTGCAGAGTTCGGGAAGGTAAGGATGCGCTAGATGCGGCGCTGAAAGCGTCCTTGCAAATGAGCTGACCTGTGCCTTGTTACTTTTCAGGTCGCAGAGGATTCCTGGAAGCGATGATGGATTGGGGACTGAGTGCCAAACGTGAGATTCGTAATGGCGGAGACCTTCCAGGTGAGATGGTAAGTAGCTTCTAGTTATTGCCTCTCGTAATCCTGAATATGTAGCCGAGGACCGATGGAGATAGCCTCAAAGGCTCCTACTGGATGAAGAGTTGGAGCTGAGCAGGTAAGAATAGCGATGTTCTTCCAGGCTGTTCGCCTGAGCAGGCCAGGATACAGAGCAGGACCCGGTGAACATCACGCTGCAAAGCAGAATAACGCACAGACCCTAGCAATTGTCGCACTTTCTCAGGCCGTTCATGAGTACCCCGGCTGGTTGGTGGAGGCACCGGAATCTTCCCTTATGCAGACTTAATCTGCACTGTTGACGCAAAGTGACTGAATTGCGCTTAAGGGGGTGAAGACTTTCCTCCCAACTGTTCCATAATAGGGTAGGAAAGGAACTCCCTACAAGTGAGATTGGGAAAAAGGTGGGAGGAATGCCACCAGGCTCTGTCCCAGCTGGAAGGAAAGATGACAAGTATAGTGAGTATTTCATTATCAAAGATAAATTCCCCACATACCCCTTTTCCTACCTTCAGGTGCGGATCAACAGAGGTACCTGGAATAAGAAGAATGCAGGTGGGAGAACATTCCGGATGAAGGAAGAGGACAAGAAGGAACAATGGCCCCAATCCAGACAAGGTTAATCCAGGAGACAATCCAGCAACACTCCAAATACAGAGGAAAAGAAGTAACCAAAAAGGCAGTCCAATAGGGTGATCCAGTAGGAAATACAAGAAGAGGTCCAAGTCCTACACAGGAGAAAATCCATCCAAAAGCAGAAAATCTGACGCGGATGATCCAGGAGGGAGTCCAGCAAGAGGTCTGAGTCCACACAGGATAAAGAAACACCAAAGTAACAAATCGATCAGGGGAACCAAAGAGGCAAGTAGGCAGGACAATCCAAGTCAAACTAGAAAACAGACAGGATAAAGGAAGGATCCGGGCAGCACCTCTTTGTGTATGACATACAGAGTGGAACAGCAGCTGAGAAGTACTGAGCTGCGATGTTCTGCAGCTTTACTTCTGCGGTTTGGCTCCAGCATCCCTGCATTGGCTGCTGTGATGCTGTGCACGCTGCTGAGGCTGCTACACAGGAACCTGAGTGCTGTGGTTCCTTCCGCATGTGGCAGTGGGTAGTCTCCAAGGGAGCCTCTAATCCCGTAGCTGCACCCTCTGCCGCAGCAGTAACCCTGGGTGGCGGTTCCCGACCCTGACAGCTCTATAGACACCCTTATTCGTTTGTCTGCCTCGTTGTAGGCCATCCCCTGTGGGGTTCAAGGTTCCTGATGGGTGTCATCAGTATGGCAGCTGAGAATGGCCAGAGTCATCTATTTAGACAAAACAAGTATTTTATGATTGGAGTGTTTATTGTAGAAGTGGTCATCATTGTATGTTGTTGCCAGGCTTTTTTGAATGTCAGGTATACATAATTCCATGAAATTGGTTGTGGGTGTGTCCTACAATGGGAAATGTCCGAAGAGTACTGCCAACTGAGCTCCATGGTGAATGTATTGCAGGCCATTATCCCAATTGCAACATCACCCATACACAATGTCCAATTTTTGGACTGTTGCAGGTAATCTATTCTACTAATGCTGTGCATTTCTGGGTGCTCTTGTAATTGTTATGCCTTCCTGGACGCTACGAAGATATAGGTAAGGCCGAGAATTGGGAGCTACACATTACTGCATGTCTGGTTCCCAGACTATTTTGCCCACTCATGTGCCTGGGGTGATTGTTGGTCATGGCCTTTTTCAGGCATCCCCATGGTCATTGTAACCACATCCAAGGGCCTACAAAGCACTTCAGCATGACAATACTCAGGAGTTCTGGGAGGCCAGGGCCATGTAATATTGCTATCATAAGGGCATGTGCAACATATATGACAAGGAATTAGGCATGCATGCTTGACATGTGTATAGAAGTTGTCCTGTGGCCACACCTCTCATTGCCTTCACATGCACATTTTATTGTCAGTCGTGCTACTGTGATGAATCGAGGGAATTCGTCCCTTCTCCCCAAGGGGAAGCTTTTCCCTCTGAGGCTAGGGAGATGGGTCTGCAAGACCCTGCCTAGGGTTCTGGGCAAGTGAGACCTCTCTGGGAGAGACTTCTCCATAAGAGACAAGAACTCCAGTTCCTGTCAGGAACTCCCTAAGCCATTCCCCATGATGGCATACATGGGACTATATGAGAGGGAAAACAGCAACAATTTCAGAGACTGGTCTGAAGGCAAAGTTAACATATGCCATGATCATCAAGGAACAAAATCTGTCTCTTTAAGAATACATTTTCAATCGACTATGACGAGAAGCTTGAATATAGAGGACAAGTTGAATCAGAGGAAGAACGCGAAATGTATATGCGATCAGCGTAACACAGGCGAGAGGTGGAGCTGCGAGGAGCCACAGAGCCCATAAAGCTCAGAGCTGCTCTCAATGAGAAGAGCAGATGCTGGAGGCCGAGCGTGTACAGTCAGTGCGGAACTGAGGAAACTGGAGTACACATCCCGGTTGTGGCATCATCAGTGAAGATCCCTGGTGGGCAGTCTGCCAGATTGACTACGCCGACACCACCCCACTGAAACATCAGCCACCCGGCGAGTTAACAGACGGGTCACTGGAATGCAAGACGAGAGAGGACAGAAACTCAGAAGCTGGTGATCAAAATGCTTCTGATTGTCGCGTTCACTCTGTATCCTGTGTCCTGCATCGGAGAGTTGCTAAGCAACCGTGCTAAACTAGTCTGTCTCTTATATTGCCTGTTACAATTCAAAATACGTATTTGTGGCCGCCATATTGGGTGTGTGTATTAACCTTGAGTTGATGATGTTTACAATTCGAAATGGATAAGTAGTTTTCTATTACAGACCCGTCACCAGACATTTATCGTGTTACTTTAGGAGACAATTTAGATCAGATACGATTTGCACATTCAACATTCTTTGAATCCATTAGATGATATTTCAAATGCGTTCTCTACGCGGGCACATATTTATAGTATATATCTTTACAGCCTATTCATGTTGATTCAACATTCACATATGATATTATTAGGTTTGCTCCACATCTTTCAACGAAAACAGAGTTTATAGTATTTTTCCACTTGTCATGTTATATTGATCACTCATTCAGCATCAATGGGCCTCATTCCGAGGTTGGAGGTAAGGGTTAACGGTCACCGTTAATGGCAACGGTGACCGTTAACACTTACCACCATATTCCGAGTTCCCCTTTGCGGGTTGGCATTTAACGCCTGCTTTTAGCAGGCGTTAAAAATCCAACCCGCAAAGGGACCTTGGAGTAAATTACGGCACCGTAATTTACGGTGCCGTAATTTACTCCTTCCCCATTCCCATTGAGCCCTATGGGGGCAGGAATGGGGATGGGGAACCGGTATGGTGAATGGGGAATTACCGGTCCCTCCAACCTTGGAATGGACCGGTAATTACTCCATTCACCATGCCGGATTTCCATGGAGTAAATAGCTCCATGGTTGCTTACCATGGTGCTATTTACTCCATGGATAGCGCCAGCCTTGGAATGAGGCCCAATACCTTTTAAATATGTTGAAGTATTGTCTATATTGGGCATTTCGGCCATAATCCATATTTACTCAATATTTCTGCACTCCACATTATACATTGATGTTAATTCAATATTTCACATAAAGGGTTTCTTAAGCAGAGTTCCTCATGCATCTCAATTTTATCTATTTAGGTACAGTTTTGTTTCTCACCCAAGGTGTTGTGTACTATATCAAGAGGCTTCCAAGTACCTAGAACTGCCTACTCTTAATTTACAGAAAATAGTTTAGATCCCATTCCATATTCATGCCCTTAGCATACATGCTGTCTAGTTTTTCTATCCAGAAAATAAATCTCCCTTTGTTGTAACATTTTGTTCAAATTGCCTCCTCATCGTGGTAATGTCACGTGTTCCAGTATCACAAACTTGATTTGTGCTATCGTATGCTTCTCTTTCGCAAAGTGTTGGGCCACTGGAGACTTCTCTGATTGCTGTCTTACATTGGATTTATGTTCACACCATCGTGTTTTTGCTTTGCGTCCTGTCAGTCCCACGTAATAAAGTCCACAGGGGCATTTGATTCCATATATTACATTGCTGGTGTCAAAGGTTGAGGTGTGCAGCAGTTGAATTCTGTTTCCATTATGTGGGTGATTTATTACATTTCCTTTGATTAAGTTGTTGCAACAATTGCCATTGTTACATGGAATGGTGCCTTTGTATGTTGTTTCCCTTTTCTTTTTGTATCCAATATCAGATTTCATTAGGTGGTCTTGAATCGATGGACTTTTAGCATATGCAAATAATGGTGGCTTGGGAAATAAGATTATAAACAAATACAGGTAAATTACTGAGACTCATTAAAGGAAATATACGAGTAGAGTGTGCACCTCCACAACCAAACTCTTTGCAGTATGAGAGCTGAAAAGTCATGTGATTTCATTATACTATTATATAAGGCAGATTGCACACCTTGAAATGTTCTGATCCAGTTATGCTTTCTGGGTACAAGAACATGTTCTGATTTGTGATTGCTCATAAGCAGCTTTAAATTAGTGGTGCTCATTGCACACCATCTTTAAATTATATTTAGTTAATGCATTCTTTACATCTAACTCATTATTATGTGGCCATCATATTGACAACAAAATGTTGTATTCACGCATGACCTTTGCTGCATGATTATTTTTGGTAATTATGCGTTCAAACTTATTGGGGACGATGGGTAAGAAAAGCCACGTTATGGATTTTCGAAAAAGGAATTATACATTTTTAACTAGGGTTGATACTGTGCAAAGTGGAACATTTGCATAGTGGCAACTTTCAAAAGTTAAATACTTTCACATCCTTTATTATTGTATAGTTAAATGCAAATGTTGTGTGCTCCATTCCTAGTTTGTCTAATCCTACAGACACCATTCTCAGTGACTCCATTTTGAATGGCCACATGCCATATCTTTACATTTCCCCTAACCTTTCCTGAATAATTTACAGCAACACCTTTTGTTTTCAGTTTGCCCTGCTTTTGGGACTGGAGTGGGGGCTGTAAGGTTATGTAGCGTGTTACAACACAGAGTGCAGCACTACTGCACAGGATCAATGTGTAGCATGTTTTTTTTTATGCAGTACCACTGCATGGGTTTGGTGCATTGCTATGATGCAATTGTTTCAAGCTATGTGTTGCCAGTGTAACATGGACATATAAGTGAGGGCAGTTTATTCAGTCAAAAACGATTTTTACATATAAAATGCAAATCATTTTTTTTCACAGTTAAAAGCACACATTTGTACATTCAAAATGCGCACTATTTTTCACCTGAAATGCCTATGTTGCAAGAGACACATTTGAAAATTAATAAACTAACCTCATTAACAACTAACCTGATCATAACCCACTAATAATAATGTGTTCTCCAGTGCAACATGAATGGAAAATGACAGGCTCTGAAAGTCATTATTTAAATGCACATTCCGTTTTTTTTTTCTTTTTGCTCTGCTGTTCTGTCCACAGTAACTGCAGGAAGCAAAGACCTCGAATAAGCAGGAAATCAGTTTGGTTACAGTTGCAACTGTATAAGCCAAGCCATTGTGTGCAGAGGGTGATTAGGGCATGATAGAATTTTATTGGTTAGGATCCTTTGGTAGGAGGTAACCAGAGTTTTCTTGTATAATCTCGAGGAAGAAGCTAGGGAGAGACATCTTGACACAGCTCGGAGAAGGACTGAGTTGATAGCTGGGGATGCTTGATTCCTAACGCAAATTCAACTTGGTTGCAGAGACTGGGATTCCCAGTCAACAAGTCCCAGTTTGAGTGACAGCAAATGCTTGTCCTTGCTGGGTGAACCCCTCCAGAAGGCGAACAGCCAAAGAAGTTACATGCTGAATAAGCCTGGTAATTATCTCGCTGAAGTGTGGGGGCTGAGTGTGTGCGAAAATATTCAGTCAGTGTAGGAAAGGAGATTCCTGTGCTTTACCCACATGTTTAATGTTGTAAATTGAATTCTTGTTCCCCGCCACTCTCTTCTTAGTGTATCACAAATAATGCTGTTACTGTGCTATTTCATTTATTTCTGTAAAAGAGTGAGATCGTGTTTAAATGCAACTTTTATAATACACAAAAATATCTGAAAGCAGAAGGGTGGTGTATTTTATTTTCTCTTTCCTTTGTGCATTTACCAATATAGTGCTGATGATGTGGGGAGATGTTTAGACAGTGCAATTGTCATTTTTAAGGTAGCTAAAAATAAGATTTGGCTGCAGCTGTGTGCACAATGTCATTCAGTATGAGCAATTATAACTAACTGTGTGTGTTGTAGTCTGCCGGAGGTCTATGAGTCGGCAGAAAGGGAGGCCCTTGACATAGCTCACCAGACGTAAATAAGTTGGTGGTAAATACCGCATGATAGCTCGCTGCCGTAGATAAGACAGCGAGAAATTGCCCATGGTGGCACACTAAAAATGAAAATGTGGTGTTCCTGAAATGCAAGTCTGAGGTCTCTCTAGTGATTACACGAAAAATCTAAACAAGAATAAGGGATTCTGGATATTGGCACCACAAATAAAACAAAGGAATTATGCTCACCAAAAATACCACCAACCACGCATACCAACCACGCATACCAACCACGCATGTCTGTGTACTGAAATAATGCATATCCATTGTATTATTATTATACATAACCCAATCTGAATACAAGGAGTGATTGTTGCTAAATTATTTTTTGGCGGTAAGAAAATACCGCCAGGCCCCAAATCTACACAAAATGACCAACAGGGCATAAGGGGAAAATCACAATGTATCTCCCTAACCTTTGGTTTGCTGACTGAGGCCAATCAAAATGCTTTCTTCAAGTACATTTGAGCTCACTGATAACATTGCAGTCTGGACTCAAATATTTAAGGGCCTCATCAGAAGTTGGAAGTTGCAGTGAATATGCAGCGGTAATAGCACTACTGCCGCATTACTGCATCACCCAATCACAAGTTTTGAGAAAAGTTGGATGATTCACCTCCAGGTTTGAGCTGGAGGTGAATGAGCCGACTTCCTGCACATTTTTGGCACAATTACCACTGCGGTAACTGCGCCGAAAATGCCCCATTGAGTCCTATGGCCTAAACAAATGTGGACTTACCTAGTAACGCTAATTGCATTGGGTGGTATTCCCGCAGATTTACTGCCGGGATACCGCCCAACTCCTGATGAGGCCCTAACTCTCCTTACAGCAGCGAGGCAGGAATCACAGAGCTCTCAGGTTTCCGTGGCAATGCATGAGAAGGCCCTCCAGTCCTGTTTTGCTTGGAATTCTGGGACTTGTAGCTTCCAAAATTTCAATTGGGAAAGAAAAAAATATCCAAAAGGGATAAAACAGGACTGGATGGCCTTCTCACTTATGACCCAGGGCTCAATTCAGATGTGTTAACTAGGAGCTCAAACCAGCTCCCGGGTGTCAGGCATCACCCAGTAGGCAGGAGCTACCGCTAGGGAACCACGAAGCAAGCACTCCTTACATGGCAAGTCCAACTTTCACATGAGATGCACACTTTTAACTTTTTGGCCATTATGTATGATCCATTAAATTTAAATGTGTCTTAGATCTGTCTCAATTCGTGTTCATTTATTTTCTAAAACACTCATGGTTAATGTCACATATGCATGTTTGTAAGGCACCAGTTGACTGGGGAAGCCAAAAGTAGCTCCTGGTAACTGTCAGTTTTAAGCAAAACAGGCTCTCCTAGGCTAGAAGCAGGAGCCAAATACTTCCCAACAATTCCGAACTCTAATAGCCACTTGAAACTTGAGTAGCACAATAATGCTATAAAGGACTTAAGGTAATATTAAGGTAATATTTGCCAACCTTTTTACATTTTGGCAACTAGGTGGTGCTTTAAGCGCTGCCAGTAAGCCAGAACTATTGGCCTGAGAAGTGAAGCAAGGAGAGAGAGATGTGACATAAGAGGGAACACACATTTGGGCCTCATTAGGAGGTTGGCGGTAACCCGCTGGTGCTACCGGCGAGTTGCTGCCAACCCCGTAACACTGTTACCGCCAACTGACATGCCGGTGCTAATTGTCTTAACCAAGTGCAGCTTCAGGCACTTCATTTACAATCAATATGCGTGTCCTTTCACTGAATTCCTGTTAATAACAAGCACTGGCAAAGCCAATAGTTTTGGCATTTGTATAACCATCATATAGGCATTTGCCAGACACTGTCATGATATACCGAAGTGCTTACATCATTTACCAGTTGATGCTAATTTATGACCAGATAGTACCTTTATGACAGTGAAAAGGCCTTCCCCATGCCTACATAAAAGCTAAAACTGTTGGCTTTGCATATGCTTGTTCATCCTCATCCTGCTGCTCCACTAAAGACGGAGAAAAAACATTTGCAGGTCAGGCATGGTCCCACCCCAAATAAGGTAGCACAGCCTTACTGCTCCAGAGATATTTCAGCCTCCTCATCAGTGACATGTTGCGTGGCTCTTGGATTATGATAATTGTATTTGTATTTTATTGAAGTTATATAGCCCTTTAATCCAAAGTGCTTTAAGAACAGGCAAAAATACAACAAGCATAAAATGGTAATTGAATCATAACACGAAAACAGTTTAAAGAACAATTTACAACATTGCAGAGGGGAGGAGGGAGTAGGGATGGGCAGGGTGAGCGAGGGAGAGGTAGGAGTTAGTGGGGGTAAGAGCAAGAGAAGAGGGAAAGTAAGAGTGAATGAGGAAGAGTAGAGGAAAGAATAGGACTATATGAGAGTAGGGGGTGGGGAGGAGGAGGTAAAGAGGGAAGGGAAGAGCAGTGATAGGAGGTGAGGAATGAAGGTGAGGGAGAAGAACGAGAAGAAACGAAGGGTGCTAGGGAGGTGAGTGAAAAAGGTAAGATTTGAGAGAACAGCGAAAGGAAGCGAAGGAGGGGAAGAGCTGATGTGAATGGGGAGGCAGTTCCAGTGGGAGGGAGCAAGGAGTTGGAAAGATCAGAAGTGGGAGGGGGCACAGGGAGGTGGAGGAGGAGAGAGTAGGAAAAGATTAGCAGAACGGAGGGAACGAGAAGGGGTATAGAAAGTTAGAAGGGAGGAGAGATAGGGGGGGCAAGACCATAGAGGGATTTGAAGACAAGACAGAGGAACTTGAATTTGAGATGGGAGTGAAGCGGGAGCCAACCTAAAGAGGTGAGAGAAGAGGAGATGGAATCAAGTGGTGAGAGAAGGCAGAGGGAGCGGATGGCAGAGTGGTAGATGGATTTGAGTGGGGCGAGATGAGAGGAGGGGAGTCCAAAGAAAAGGGAGGAACAGTAGAAGAGTCTGGAGAAGATGAGGGAGGTAATTAAAAGTTTAGTAGCATGAAAGGTAAGGAGGGGTCTCATTTTACGTATGTTATAGAGGTGAAAGCGACAAGATTTGGCAGTAAGAGAAATGTGGTGAGATAGAGAGAGGTGAGAGTCAATATGGAGACGAAGGTTACGGGCATGGGGAGAGAAGGAGAGGTGGGATGGGGAAAGAGAATGGAAGGTGGAGGGGAGGGTGGAGGAAGAGAATTGTCAGTGAAGAAGAGGAGTTCAGTTTTTTCAGTATTAAGAGTAAGGAAGTGAGAGGACATCCAGGATTTGATAGCAGAAAGGCAAGAAGATAGTTTATCATGAATGTCGGGAGAGAAAGAGGAGAAGGAGAGGAAAAGCTGGGTGTCATCCACGTAGAAATGGTGCGAGATGCCAAAGGAGGAGATGATAGGAGCTAGGAAGGAAGTGTAGAGAGAGAAGAGAAAGGGGCCCAGGACAGAACCTTGGGGAACTCCATGGTTAAGAGGATAGGAGGGGGAGGAAGAGCCAGCCCACAAGACTGAAAAAGAGCAGTTGGAGAGATAAGAGGAGAGCCAGTTAAGAACAGAGTCCTTGATGCCAAATGAGGAGAGGGAGTTGAGAAGAAGAGGATGGTCAACAGTATCAAAAGCGGCGGAAAGATCAAGGAGAATAAGATGGAAATCACTGGACGAATCACCCAAACAGCACAGAATACAGGAGAAACATTTCCAAATTCCTAGGTAAAAAAACGACTTTATACCACACAAAATAGCCTGATGAGTGGAGGGGCAGTCATACCAGACTCTGACCAGGGGATCCCTGCCACTCAGTGTGCCCAGACAGAACATCTGATCTTTCCTGCCACTCAGAGAGAAGCTAGTAAGTCCAATCCTAGGTAAGGGCGAACTCCCATGACAGCAGCGAACGTGAGCTTTGGAATGCAAAGTTGGCGAGTTGTAATATTGCAGAGCTGGAGAACTGTTGGAAAAAGAGGCAATAACTATTGAGTGCATGATGGGACCATCAGAAGAATAAGGAGGCAGCAGCTACTAAGGAGAGTGAAGGAAGGTGGGGTGAAAGGGAAAACCTGGAGAGTTGAGGAAAGTGGTGTGTAAGAGAATGCCTGGAGAGTGAAGGATGTTGACGTGAGAGTGCCTGGGGAGTGGTGGAAGATGGAGTTGAATATGAAACCCGGAGACTGGTAGAAGGTGAAAAGAGCGAAAACCCTGAGAGTTTATGACGGTGTAGAAAAAGAGCAAACCCAGAGAGCATAGGAAGGTGGCAAGGAGGGGAAAACCGGGTAGAGCAGAGTAGTGACAAATCTCGAGAGTGCAGAAAGGAGGAAGGGGAGAGCACCAAAGCGGGGCAATAGGCTAGCTTACCCCAAGACAAGGAAAAGAAGAGTCAGGCACTTTATCTCAGGCAAAAAAGACTGAGGCTGTGCCCTGTAAAAAGGAAGCAAAAGTTAACACAGAAATTGTGAATAGAGAGAAAGTGGAGAGAGAAAGGGGTGAAGGCATTGCCCAAAAGAGTTTTGAGTGAATAGGGAGAAGCTCCGGCCAAAAATAATGTGGCAAGAGAGATGGCTGAAGCTCCGGCAAATGAAAATGCAAAGGAAGACGAGGTTGGGGACCTGTAAAAACAAAAAGGCAGAGAAGAAAAAGCAGAGGCCCTGGACAAGGAAAAGATATTGAGTTTGCAAGTGACTAATAAACAATGATGAGCAAGGGAGAAGACAAGCCAGAATAGTGACCTGAGACACTAAGCCTGAAGAGACTATTTCATGGGAACACTTTAAACCTCCAGAAAAACTGACAACCATCCAGAGGAAGCAAACAAATCAACTTAAATGATAATTCTTTGTATGTATAATTTCTAACGACTTGCCACAGATTGATTCGCACAGACATGGGTCCAGTGCCTGCTGAGCCTAGAGAACCAATATATACCTCACTGGTGACGCCCAATCGGCTCAAAATGTGTAGGGTTGCTAGTGGTCTTGTGCAGAAGGGATGTGACCTAGCAGTTCAGGTAGGACTGCCCCTTTTTAGAGGAGACCAAGCTTGTTTTGGATACAGTCTTTCCCCTTTTGTAATAGCATGACAGTCTGTAAACTGAGGGTAAGTAGGGTTGCACAGACAGTGACTATAATTTGTTCAAAAACTCCCAGCCCTCACTGAGATCTGCTCACAGATAGGGCTCAATCACCTAGGCATGCATTCACCTTAGGCAAACAGCAGCTGTCAAAAATCATAAGTTGAACAAGTGGCAGCGCTGGTCTCTGGGTCCAGTGATGACTACAAAAAGCTTCAGATTAGCAGGACCTCGGCAGGCCCACCTCAAAAAGGTTCTGAACTAGAGGAATGACAAGCTCTTGCCCTGGGACATTGGCTCTCAGGTGGCATGGTTCCAGTATCCAGCAGATGTAGAGGTTTGCCAGCTGTTAACATTCAGATAACAAATAGTAGTTCTGAAGTTTTGTAACACTAGGTCTTGGTGCTATACAATGCCAGAGCCTGGGGATTTCCAGTCATCTTTGTAGCTAATCTGTGCGGTAATTATCTCCAAACCTTCTGAAGGAGGAAGGGTCCTTTGTAGCTTTCAACCCATCTGTTCCTGATGGACTAGGGTGAGGGGTCACGTATCTGCCGGTCCCCGATGGTCTCTTGAGAAGTCTGTTTTCCTCAGACACTGGCAGAACTTTGCTGTAAGATGAGTCTTGGTAAACTGCAATAGGTAGTCTTCCTTAAGATCTTATTCAGTTTTCACTCTTCCCACACTTTTGGACTTAAACAGAGTAAAGGTGCAATCTCCCACATTAAATAGAAACATTGAAAGCTGGCAGCAAACCCAGCCTGAAATCAAGAAAGTGCACCCGTTCAAACATCTGGCAGTCACCCAGTTAATGGTGGTCACCACATTCCAACTTTCCTGGACAAATACTTAAATATGGGCTGCTCTCAGGAATCCCACACGAATGGAAGCATATGCCAGATCTGGTCTTGGCTCCTCCTGTCCTCACTTATTCGAGGCAGGCGAAAGTGATGACCATTTATAAGACTCCATCTGTTTCTTTTCATTCAAAGGGGACATGGCATAGCCGTAATACAGTGGATTTGTAACACAGGAACAGCCCATGGATAGTCCTCAATGTAATTATTTCACCTACGTTAAGTTGCATCTAACATTGGTAGAAAACTTGAACAGGCACATTGTATTTTGGAGACAGCCTAACCCTGAAATACCAAGGTTCTGTCTCTCAGGGGCCCATCATGAAGTCACATGACTCATCCAAGAAAAAGAGTTGGTAAATCAGTTAAGAAAAATCATTGGGGCTATTGCAAAAGGTACAGTCTGCAACTTTCTCTCTCACAAGAGTGACAAGAAGAGAGGGTCAGGAGCAGCGATTAACCAAAATACTGGGTCCATCTGGTACGGGAAAACATAGGGTACAGGCACAAGCACATGGCCGACAAAACAGCTCATCTGCAAAGCACTGGTCAAATGAACAAATGCACCCTATGTAGGGTATAATCCCTCTCACCATCTGAGATGGCCTATGGCAAGGGACCAGCATGGCATGTGCGGAAGAGATCATGATTATAGGATAGGATGTGCAGCGAGACCTACCCACATCTATATTGGAGGGAACATGGTGCAGGGAATACTAACGCTTGTGATCTTGTTTCAGTAGGATAAAGGTCCTATATTTTATGAAGCTGTTGTTTCAGCCTGAGTGTCAGGACCAGCAAGACACCCTGGTCATAGAGTTCTGTATGAGCCATGGGGTATCATGAAACACTGAAGTGTAATGCCTAGCTTGGATCCCTGCATTATAGCATCCAGCAGGACAGGGGCGGAAAACCACTACTCAATGGGCTTGAGGGGCTGCTGTGGGAAAAAACATACTTGAGATTCCAGATTCTTCTTCAAGCCACCTAAGGTAATGAGTGGATCCAGCCGCCGAGCAGTAGCACACACTTTGGGATCATCATCTTCATAGCATGGGAAGAGGCCAGAGAGGGTACCCCGCTACAAGATAAGTAGCTCATGCAACCTGCTTTCAACTAAGCCGCAGCATAATGTTATGAGCTCTTGGTTGCGCTCATAGACAGAGGGGAACAGTAATAGCGAGTTTGCAGGACTTTTAGAGACTTACAAGGGGAATTGAGAGTTAGTACAATTTGACCTTACTAACTCTAGATAGATGCTCTAACTGTGGATCATCTTACCATGCATAAGTGATTTCCTGGTATAGATGAGCATGCCTTTCACTTTTCAGCCAGGTAAATACTCTGCAAAACTATTTCACGCATAATCAGAATCAGATACTAGAACAATTTCTTTGAGTTTATTTTCTACTGCTGTAGATATTGCCTTATACATAGCAGCCAATTCTGCCACTTGACTATTTCTGGATCCTCATGCTTACTCTTGGAATGTTTTCACATTTAAACCACATGTTTCTTATTCCTGCTGTATCATTTTCTACATGGTATACGCACCCATCTGCATACACAGTTGGTAAATCCTTACATGTTTCTTTGCTGAATGCTTTGTACGGTGACTGCTCAAATTAATTCAAACTTGTTTCAAGCTCTGTGTCATCAGGTGCACATACAGATGCACAATCATGCATTCTGCTAGCCCTTGAGCAACTGGGCTCTTTTTATTTTGTCCATATTTCAATTCTACAGGAAATCCACGAAGTGCCAATGTCCAGGAAGAAATTATTGACTGGGCCAAATTCCCTGATCTGAATCTCTTACTTTGCAGAAATTGCAGAGGCTAATGATTTGTTTCAACAATCACCTGCTGCCCTTGAATTATGGGGCAGAAATGTTGTAATGCCCAGACAGTGGTCAGAAGTGCTTTTTTCGCATTCACTAAATGTGGTTTCTACCTGTGATAATGCTTTGCTAGCATATGTTAGTTTTGCTAATTCATATCATGTTTTTGATATAAAACTGCTGACATGATCTGTAAATCCTGTTTCTACAAAGAAATCCTGGTTTTTCTTTGGATATTCCAAACATGGTGCTTTCATTAGACACTCTTTTAGATGGACTACTGCCTCATTTTGTTCTTTTTTTCCCATTTCCAGGGTACACCCTGCTTTAGTAATTTTGTTAAAGGTTGTGTAATCTCTGCATAATTATCAATACATTTCCTGTTGTAACTTGTCATTCCTAACAAACTCTTTAGACTTTTCAAATTAGTGGGATCTTTAGTTATGAATCGCCTCCACCTTTTTCTTTTGTGGGTTTAATCCATATTCTGTCACTTCATGACCTAGGAAGTTTACCTTTTTATTACACCACTGTGCTTTCTGTAAAGATACTTTTGCCCCGGCGTTCTGTAGCTGACTAAGCACATGTCTAATCTCATTGAAGTGGCTTTTCAGATTTTCATTTTTGATTAGCACATCATCAACATAAACTATTGCCCCCCTTTCAGCTGCATCTGGGAGTGCCTTGCTCAGGAATATCCTAAATTCACTCCGACTATTGACATACCCAAGAGGTGTCCATTTGTCAAAAGAAAATCCAAACAAATGTGGAATATCCTCAGCTAGTGGCACACACCAGTATCCAGCTGTAAGGTCCAATGTGGTAAACACCTTTGACCCGTGAACCTGTGCAAGTCCCTGAGCATTAAATGGAAGGGGCCACCTTGAAACAGGTTCCTTTTTATTTAATTCTCATAGATCTGCACACAACCGCCATTGGCCATTAGGTTTTAGCACACCTAATATAGGGGTGTTTGATGTACTATGAATATGCCTAATGATTCCTCTAGATTCTAAATGTTTTATTATTTCAGCTAGTGATTCAAAAAATGCCAGGGGTAACCTAGATTGTCAAACAAATACTGGCTCGCTACCATGTCCTTCTGGTGGTGTGGCAACATACAAATCTGTTAATACACAATCATATGCATTTTTGGCAAAAACCTGTTTGAATTCAATACATAATCTTCTCATTTGGTCTTTTTCTTCTTCACTTGTGCAAGCATCTGCAGCTTCAATTTGCTCTTCTACCATTTTAGAAAACTCTGGGAAGTCCTCCAAAATAGGAACCTCTGTACTTTCCTGTAATCGTGTGGCAGTATCTCTTTGGAGGGTCGCTACACTCAAAGATTTTGAGACTTTGACATCCATTTAAATATGCTGCTTTTCTCCTTTAGATTCACTTAATTTGAATACAATACAATCATCTTGATGACAGCACACTATTTCACTTGGCTCATAAGGGTACACAGACTGAATTTTAAAGATTCCTTTAGGCTTAGAATCCAAGGATTCTGATAACTCGCCCTGTGCAACATAGCTTTCAGGAAGGTTCCCAATCACTACGTTACTAAAATGGGCAGTGTAATAAGACTTCTGCATTGCCATTCCTATTGCTGAATTCTCTTCCAAATGAATGTCTCAGCACCCTTTTATGTCCACCAGGATCCACATGGGGCCATCCCCAATCTCTATCAGCGGTGTATATTCACATTGTAACCCTTGTTGCCTCATGCATTCCTTTAGGCATACAAATGCATCAGAACCTTTTATCTGTTGTCCCTTTCTGTATTTCAACGCTACTGTAACGTGTCTGGTGAATGCAGGAATGGTAACACCTGCAGTTCAACTGCATAGGGTGTCATTTGGGCGCAATGGTAAGCTTCTCTTTTGTCTTCAAATTCAGCTGTGGCACCACCCAACCTGGATACAACCTTTTGATTTAGAAAGTCTAATACTATACACATCCTGTGCATGATGTAATTTCCCAAATAGAATTTGTTTTGTGTCCCGCTCACGATCCGCACATTGTGATGAATACTCTTAGGACCATTTTTATAATCTTTAACATGCATCTTCCTGCAATTCTTTGTCCTGGCTCGGGGTCATGTAGGCCAACAATGTGTTGATTTTTAAATCTGAACTTTGGGGTCTCCTCCCAGTCAATTATTTGCTGGAGTACCTTTTCATTAATAAAACTCCTTTCATGTTCAAGTGCTAAAGTGGGTTCAATCATTTCAGGATGCCCATTCACATGGATAGGAATCCATGGCTGCCCATCTCCCATGTGTATTTCTGAGATGGTTGAAATGTGCTTTTCTTTATTTATATCTAGAATGACATTTGGTTTGTATTTTTCTTCATTTAGATAAAAACGCAACGTGTTTCATCTATTTCTGTTTGCCATTTTTTCTTGGGGTCCAAATAAATCTCCAAAGACTTCTTCTCTTTTTCCCATTGCATTTCATCCTTACATATGAGAATGACAGTGACGCTGGGAGCCATTCTGAAGTTATACTTCCACTGAACTTTCTGAGTTAGCAACAGCATGGCATTCTTTTACACTGTTGCTTTGTGTCCTTATTTTCTTAGGTTGCAATGGTTTTTTAGCTAAGGACCACAATACTCCATGTACCCCATTAATGAGGGGCGACAACCTCTTCAGGCAATTCGTCCCTATGAGAAAAGGAATTTCATTAATGGAATTGATCAACACTTCCTGTCTCATCCGATGCTTCCTTATCTTTATGTCAACCTCAGTGACACAATAGGTATTTCCTCCTCATTGAAATTGTGGCCTTAGTTTTGCCTCACCTTTATATAATTTTATGGGGATCTCCCTTCAATGATACTTTTCACTAGTTCTTTTGACATTATCGTTGCTTGGGCACCTGTATCAATCATTGCAAACCCATTGCATTTTTCTTCAATAGTAATAAGAGCATAGTACCTATCTTCAACCTCTTCTTGCTCGTTTAAAAAGTGTGACTTTTTGCTGATTTCCGGACCTACTTTCCTTAGCTCTTTTTTACTCTTTGCTAGGCAAATGGGCATATGAAATGACAGATTTCCATTGTTTTTGCCCATTTCATTTTGAATTTCTTTGTCTATTCTCCTGGGCTCAGAACCCATTTGGAGTGTATCCACTGACTGCCACTCTGATTTGTGACCACTAGTGTTCACACCCCAATTTCTTATTTTACTTTTCTCATTGTCTGGATTCTCTACACTTCAACCTTTTGAATGGATATTTTCACAAGTGTCACGTGACAGCCTGTCAACTTCTGGCGCAGGACACTTATCTGTGTTTTGCATGGAGCCTGTCATTTCTATCCGTTGGAATATCTGTGGTTCAAAATACTCAGGTGACTGACTTGCACCCTCCTTTTGGGCTACTGTTTCCTCTGTATGTATAATGACAGTATTTTGACTATCAAATGAGGATAATCTATCTGTTGATCCTAACTCTTCACCTTGTGTTTCATTTTCACATTGGATGCTCTTTTTTAAATCTGTTTCTCTGTTCTTTGGGTTTTTCTTGTTCATTTTCCCCTTTTTGTTCTTCATTTTAACCCACCTCAATAGTCTGGTTCACCTCTAAATTGAACCACACTCCCTTTTTCGTGTGTGTTGAAATTCTCTGTCTCACTTTCATGTGTTTGCTTTCTTATTTTTAAATCAGAAAGCAATTCAGAACCATTATTCAAAGGTGAGTCACAGGCATCTGTGTTTTCATCATTGCAGAGATTATTAACTAGTCACTTATTGTCAAAACGCACAAGATCACTCCTATGACATTCTGCACCTTCACTTGGCTGTTGCTTTTGAACTGCACATAACTTTCCTATCTGTTCAGACAACATTCTAACTTGGGCCTCCAAGCATTGAAATCTATCCATGTCTCTGAATTCTTCTCTTTGTGGCCTCGGCCGGCAGTGATTAAACTCACCCTGATTAGGCTTATTCTGGTACCTCTCAGGAGATTGATTTCTATTTGTGTTACCGGTGAATTCATGTGACACAGGAGGTGTAACACGCAGAGTGGTGGTGGCGATTGGTTATATTGGAAAGGGACATAATACATATTTTGTCTTTCATTTGGTGGGAATTTTCCCCTTTGCTGGTTTCCATTTTCAATTAATGTATCCACATATCTTGGTCTTTCTTGGTGGCCATATACCATTCTATTAGGGTCAAATCTACGCTGAGCCCCTAGTGTCTGATATGGGCCATTGTACATTTGATTTTGATTGTTATTTAGACCTGACATATCGTGGCGATCTCCCACTCTGGGAGAATTATCAAAATATCTAGGGCTAATGTAAGAATCCCTATTGCTGGGATCCTATTTTTTTTTTAAATGTTTTTATTGACATGGTTAAAATGAATTGAACCTTTAAATGTTGCTCTTGTCACAACATAGCCAGCATGTTTGACATTTTGTTCATCAGTGTAGGTCAAAATCAGCAAATCACTTTTAAAACAATTTAAAACAATTAAGATGAGAAAATTGAATGAACGAAAAAGAACAAGAAATAATAAACAGACAGATGATTATGTAAAGAAATAATATACCAATTTAAAGTTGTTAATCAATCAATAGGAAGCAGGTATTTGCGAGAAATGTACAGTCATCAGACAATCAAACGCAGCCAGAAGAAGATAACATCAACTGAAAGACAATCAGTAATAAAGCAAGTGGTTGGTACAAAATAGAATAAAATCATATTAAAACTACTCCGTGAGGGGCGGGATATTGATTTTTCGTCTTTCAGCACATTAACCATCTATATTCAGTGCTTCCAAAAATCGAATGGTGGCCATTCTAACAGTTATTCAAGTAGAGGTTAATATAAATCTCCACAGTGAAGTGGAGTCCATTATTCTTAAATCTTTAAAACAAGGTTTAAGATATGTGTACCTTTTGTCTCTAAGCATGCAGCATTCAGTAATCAGATGTTGTAATGTCTCAACACAATCATCAATTTTGCAAAACCTACATATGCACGCATTTTTGTCAATGAGGCCTACCCAAGCTAGTATTTCGTTAGTTGGCCATAGATTGAATCTAAATCTGATGTATGAATTTCTAAATTTAGCAGAGGGGCTTTTAATGAGGTAGTCAGCCGCAGTGCACAATCTTTTGGCGCCAAACGGATCAAGTTTAAAATCAAGATATGAATTGCATTTTTGCTGGGTCTCTATCCAGTCATGTTGATGTAGCTTGAGTTTGGCTTTCATTGGATTGTTTAATAAAAGATCTATAGTGATATCTGCGTTGACTAGGATAGACAAGGCTGTTGATGGCCGTGAAGTGGAAAATGTGCAAGTGGAGTTTGACATGAAAGTTGCTAGGGTCCCAAGTAGCGCTTTGTTACTTAATGCCATCATGCATTTCCTAAAAAGAGCACAGATTTCCCATGCATCTTTGGCTTTCAGGGATATTAGGCCCAGCTCAAAATGGATAATTGCTACTGGGACATAATTTGGTAGGTGCAGTGCTCTCCTCCAGAATTTCCCCTCTACTTTGTCCCAGAAGCTTGCCCAAAATACCTCTTTTGACTCTGATCCATAAAGTAGTATTGGAACAGCCTTCTGGGCATAACAGGTGAGGGCATATAGATTGGAACATAGGAGTTTGAGGTGATGCCCTCTGTGGAGGCATGCCCCTTTGGCTAAGTGTGATGTTGTTTCTTGCCTGAGTTTGGGCTGATTCAAGCATCTTTATTTATTGATATTGATATTGATATTGATATTTTATTTGTATCATGCTCGTACCCAAGTGTTTCAGAGTGTGACAAGGCTAGGGAGGGGAACAAAGGAGAACAAAAACAATGATCTTACTAGGCCTGGTGACATTGAGAACGTGTAATTGCATGGGAGAGGGAAAGGGCAAAAGTGCATGGAAGGGGGGAGAAGTGGAAAAAGCAGAGCAAAGGAAAACAGATAAATAAGAAAATAAATAAATAATAAAAGGCAACAAACAGTGGTAGTGCATCCCGCAAGTGGCAAGTGCTGGGTTAAGGCAGCAGACAGGGCATGTCTGATAAGTGCAGGAAAAAAAGGGGGGACTCTATGGTCACAGATACAGACCCCAGTGCAAGGTATTGCACGGAGGCAGTGCGGGTGATAGGCAGGGTGAGCAGGTACCTGGGCACGGAAGACAGAGGGTAGGCCAGGTGTACGGTGCCCAGAGAGAGCGAAGATCAGCAGGGGAAAGGACGGGCGAAGGCAGGAGCAAAGAGGAAGGTCTTGAGGTGCTTTCAGAATCAGAGATGTTCTCCTCAAGTTTCAGAGTTGCAGGGAGGCTGTTCAAGAGGGAGGCCCCGGCCGAAGACAGAGATCTACCCCCATTTTGTTTCTTTGAAAAATGACTGACCCTGAGGGAGTTAGAGGTAGAGGAGCGAAGAGCTCGAGAGGGGAGGTATTTAAAGAGGGATAGCTGAAGGCATTTTGGACCCGGGCCCCAGAAAGCCTTTTGTACAATGCAGAGAGTTTTGAATTTAATCCTTGCATCCACTGGGAGCCAGTGGAGAGATTTCAGGGCTGGAGAGATGCAATCCCAGGGCTTGAGGCCAAGGACAAGTCTTGCAGTCCTGTTCTGGATGAGTTGCAAAAGGCGGAGAGTAGAGGTGGGTAGATTTAGAAAGAGGCTGTTACAATAGTCCAACCTAGAGAGGACCAGGGCTCGGGAGACCCCTATACAGATTTTACCTCCAGGATCGCTGGCATTGGTTCTGTAGACTTTGTTTTTTTCTCTTTATTATTAAGTCCTTCCTCTCTCTGACCAAATATCACTTCACGTCTCCTGTTGTATTATCCATTCTAGTGGTTTTTCCCTGTCAAATTCACAAATTAACTGGGATACAATATATTTTTGGAGTCCATACAAATATGCAGTCTTAAATTCTACATAGTTAGGGTTAAGGGCCAGATCAAAGTGTGAAAATACTCTTTTCAAATATGGAAATTATTTACGAGGGGACATATCTGGCTTCGCCGTCATAGTATAAGCTGCTTTTTTGGCCTCCTGTATAGACTGATAAGGTGAGAATTGATGTCTAACTTCTTTCTTAAAGCCCGCCCATAACAAACTTTCCTGTTCATTGAGATCACAAGGGTTAGATGAAAGTACTGCCTATATTGTTCCCTAAGTATTTTGAGGGCATTACATAAATCGTGAACGGTTTCTAAATGGTCTTCCATGCAACAACCGACTCCCTTTTTAAATGGTTTAATCAAAGTCTTGATAGAAGTCATAATTTTAATAGGACTACATGGTGCATTCTGGTGTGTGTCATTCTGTCGCTCATTTCTGTTCTCTTGTGGGCAGGAATGATTGTGAATATTTGCTGGTGATTCAGACCCCACCATTGGGTCATAACAAGGTCTGGCCATAGGAATAGCTGTTGGTACATTGTTTCCTTGGCCATCGCTGTGATTGAGTTCTGTTGCATTAAATGTAGTGCCTTGCCGGCTTTAATTCTTTTAGATATCTCTTACCACATTTCTGTCTCTTTATGCATGTCAAATAAAAGGGACTAATTGTAGAATAATGCAATAAGACTACAAGTTACTTTGAAATCTGTTTTTTATCGTTAAATAGAAAATATGCAAGTTACACAGAGTAACAGTTCTGCCCACTTTATATTTCATAGTGCGACTACATTGCGAAACTTGGCAAGAGAAATACACTTTGAAAAGAAAATCACATTAGGAATTTCCAAACATAAGCGCAGGATTACATGCACGTTAAAAAAAAGACAGCACCTAATATGAAATGACCTACTTAATCTTGGCTAGCTGACCTCATTCAAAACAGCAGCCCCTCACTTAAACTCATTTGTACCCAGATATGTTGGCAATGTTTCTAATTCAGTTCAGCATGGAAATCTTCATCACTCTTTCTGCCTGCCTGAACCAGGGTCACTCAGATAAGGACTGCTTCAGAATCAGACAGCCTGCCAACAGTGAATTCTGTCTCCAGCCAGCCCTTGGTTACTTCCTCTGCACGAAGATGTCTGAAAGCTACTCCGTCTCAAAGCCCTTTTTATTAAATCCCTCTGCCACTAAAGGGAAATACCTCCCCTTGAGCAGATCATTTCACTGAAACAGCACATGATTTCATTGCTGGAGAGAAAAGATACATCTCTCCATGAGTTTCCTGCTCAAGACAATGCCCTGTTTCAGTGGAATGGATCTTCAAATTTTTTATCACCCAGCGCAAATTCACCCAGCCGTTTTATTTCCAATTTAAAGAGCATTATGCATTTTCAAAATCTACCTCCAGCCTATTTCAACAAAGACTAATTTGCACACTACATGTTATTAAGGGATTCAGTTACATGTTAACTGGGATTGGGTTAGTATGTTAATTTATATTATTATGTTTAGTGCAGCTTAGTCCATTGAAATATCATCCTGAAACAACATGCAATTTCAATCATGTGCTCTGTGCAATTTCAATCATGTGCTCCATGCATTCTCATCCATATAATTCTGTCTAAGACTCACACTCTTGAGTCCAGAAATGAGTTTCGCCCTCTGAGCCCATATTGCAGTTCAAACCATGCTAACATATGCATGCTAAAATGATTAACCATTGAAATGTAGAGTCCCACCGCTACAATTCAGAGCCCCTACTTCTACAATGCTCTGGGCGTCGGGGCTGTGGCATCTAGCTATTCTGTCCATGGTGTTTTTGATGTGAAGCGAGGTTTGTGACCTGGTGCCAGCCACCTTTTGTTCCATGCTAACCGTAAAAGCATGCAACAGGAGTGAGACACCTGCCAGTGACATGAAGTGCCCTTTTAAAATTGCACCATCTTGGAAGAAAGTTCCTTGCTTTGCCTGGCAGCCTGACTCTCAAGACAGCTTGGTTGATGACTCTGGAAGATAAGGGAGAACTCTCACCAGAGCTCCAGGCTTATCATTGACTACAAGTCTTTTAAATAGAGGTCATGGAGCTGCTTTCTTATATCTGGGACCCAATGCCTTATTTATTGTAAATATAATTGTGTTTACATGTTTGCAACCTAGACTTTAATTATTGCTAGTTCAAATAACTCCATTCAGGTGTTGTATTAGGCTGCAAGCCCAGAGATAGGGAGGATGGAATGATAGACATATTCCACAGAGACATACACTTGGGGATGTCTATTCTTGGCAGATGGGGAGCAGGTGCAAGTGGATCTAGGTCACCTGGCCTAAGCCCCGCCCACCTTGTACATTCCTGGCTTCCGCTATTTTTCCCCACTTAGCAAGTCCTGCCCACCTGGTGCCTTCCTGGCAGCCGCCCTTTTTCCCCACTTAGCAAGCCCTGTCCACCCGGTGCCTTCCTGGGACGTCTATTCTTTGCAGATGAGAAGCAGGTGCAAGTGGATCTAGGTCACCTGGCCTAAGCCCCGCCCACCGGGTGCCTTCCTGGCGGCCACTCCTTTTCCCCACTTAGCAAGCCCCGTCCACTTGGTGCCTTCTTGGTTGCCACTCTTTTTTCCCACTTAAGGAGCCCTCCAGCCTCTTTTCCTTTGCAGATGTGGAACAGGTGCAAGTGGATCTAGGTCACCTGGCCTAAGCCCCGCCCACCTGGTGCCTTCCTGGCTGCCGCTCTTTTTTCCCACTTAGCAAGCCCCGCCCACCTGGTGCCTTCCTGGCTGCTGCTCGTTTTCCCCACTTCCTGTTTCTCACTCTTTTTCCATACTTAAGGAGCCCTCCACCCTCTTTTCCTTTGCAGATGGGGAGCAGGTGCAAGTAGATCTAGGTCCACTGGCCTAAGCACCACCCACCTTCTTAGCCCTGCCTCTTCCTTCCTGTTCTTAACTCCTAGATCAAGGGCGTCTCTTGCCTGGGCATCCGAAGCGAAGATCAGAGGAAGAAAAGGGCAATTCCTGTTTCGGCCTGTTCAGACTAGGAGGACCCAGGGCCCAACCCCCTGCTCAGATAGCAGGTAAGCATGCACCAACATGTGTTTACTCCCTCTGTCACCACAGGCGATCCCCACCCCCTCTGGTCCCCCGTGATGTTCTGGTGTGCCCCCACGGCCTTCCCGCACACAGGTGTTGCCTGTTTTGCTTGATTCTTCTACCTTGCCCCCCGCCCTCTCCAGCCTACTTCTACAGGAGTCTGTCCTGATACATTCTGGTTTCACCATACCCATCTTGCGGCCAATGCTGGATTTGACTTTTATGGACTTCATTGATTCACGGTGCGTCACCCTTTCTCAACTCTCATGCTGGACTTCTGTTGCATCTTGTACTCATGGTGTCCCTCATTCATGCTGTTCCCATCTTCATCTTGTATCCTGGCTTGCAACATTATGGGCCTCATTACACGGATGGCGGTAAGGATTTACCGGTACCGGTAAATCCTTACCGACTTACTACGAGGTCCCTTTGCGGGTTGGGGGATTTAACGCCTGCTTTTTGCAGGCGTTAAAAACCAACCTGCAAAGGGACCCAGGGAGCTAATTACAGTACCGCAATTTGCGGTACCGTAATTAGCGCCTTCCCCATTCCCATTGTGCCCTATGGGGCAAAAATGGGAATGGGGAAGGGCAATGGTGGAAGGGGGAATTACTGCCCCACCAACCTTGGAATGGGGCGGTAATTCCCCTTTCCGCCAAGGCGGTGCCGGTATTTTACCGGCATGAACCATATTGCTAATAGCGCCATGGTTCTCCGCCATCCGTGTAATGAGGCCCTATGTGTTACTACTGACTTCTGCAATTGTATTTGCTCTCCCCTCTTGCTTTGCCACTCTTTTTGACTGCTTACTCTCTGTTCTCTTCTCCTCTCTCTTTCTCCTTTTCCTATCTCCTCCCCTTACTTTCTTCTATGCACTTACTCTATCAGAATTGCCCCTGGACCTAGTATGATAGCAACCTCGTCTGTCTCCTCCCCACTCCCCTTACTTGTTCCTCCCCCCACACCCTTCCAGCACTATCTGAAATGTCGTCAGGCCTAATACGATAGTCGCTTGTTTTGTTCCTCCCCTCCTGTTCTGCACCCCTCTCTCTCACCTTTTGTTTTCTCCGGCTCTACCATAAATGTTGTCAGGCCTAGTACGGTAGTCGCCTGCCTGTTCCATTTCCTCCCACTCTACCCTCCCTTATCTATGTCTTAGCTCTTGCACTATCTGAAATGTCGTCAGGCCGAGTACAATAGTTAATGTCACATCCTTACTGTTCATGGCCTATAATAATGTCATTGTATTTCCCTTGTTCCCTCCCTTGCCTTGAAGCGCTTTGAAACACATTGTGTATAGGCGCTATAAAAATAAACTATCATATCATATAATTTCTGTTTTATAACTTTGACCACCACAGTTCAAAGAGACCACAATGAAAGTAGTATTTAAAATAAAAGCTTATTCATGTTGAATTGTACCCTTGAGGTATAGCTCTCCATGTTTGAAAAACTTTGTTTTAAGATATTCTAGAAACATCGACTGAAGGGACTCCTATTGAATATGCTTTGCAAGTTTAGTTTAGTTTAGTTTATTATTTGTATAGCGCCGCCTGGCCCTAGGGCATCCAGGCGCTTGCGATGAATACAACAAGAATAATGAATACAACAAGAATAATGCAGCAGAAATGTACAAATCGATTACATATTTACAAATTTACAGTCTTGGTGCATGCTAGTGCGGTAGGGCTAGGCAGTTTCTTTGGATAGAAGCCAAGTTTTGGTGTTGTGTCTAAGTCTGTGAAAGGACGGTTCTGATCTCAGCTCGAGTGGAAGTGAATTCCAAAGTTTGGAGGCAAGCACGGGGAAGCTGGAGCCACCTGCTTTTTGGAGCTTAAATCTTGGGATATTTAAGCAGTGTGTTTGAGCTGATCTGGTAGGGCGCGCTGGGGTGTGGTGCTTGAGGTTGTCGGATAGGTATCTGGGTGCTTGGTTAGCTAGGCATTTGTGTGTGAGTGAGATGGTTTTATATTCAATTCTTTGTGGTATGGATAGCCAATGGCAGGTGCGTCTGGCGTCCGAGATGTGTTCTTGTTTGGGTATGTTCAGGGCTGCTCGCAAGGCGTTGTTTTGTATGACTTGTAGTTTGTTGATGTTTTTCTGACTGGTTCCCAAGTATAGCGCATTGCAGTAGTCAACTTTGGAAAGGACTAGCGCTCTGGCTAAGGTGATGCAGTTGGATGGTGAGAGGTAAGGTCTGCTGGCATTGATAAGTTTACAAGTGTAAGCAGTGGCTGAAGAGATGGAGTTGATCTGTCTTGTCAGTGTGAGGGAGGAGTCGAGGTAGATTCCTAGGGTTTTGACGCTGTTAGAGACGGTGATGTTATTGCCGTCTATGGTGAATGCTTGATAGAGTTTGTCGAGTTTATTAAGTCTGGGTTGGGAACCTAGGAGGAGAAGCTCGGTCTTGTCGTCATTAAGGCATAGGCCATGCTTGGCCATCCATTCTTGTATAATGGAATAAATGTTGTTGAGAGCAGTGAGGTCGGTGGAGTAGTCGCCTGTTAAAGGGATCAGTATTTGGGTGTCATCTGCGTAGTTGGTGTAGATGACACCCAAGCGGTCCAGTATGTCAAAGAGGGGTTTCGTGAATACATTGTATAGAGTGGGGGAGACGCAGGAGCCCTGGGGGACACCGCAAGTGACTGGGGCTGGGATGGCAGAGGCTGTGGGTGCGAAGACTCTCATGGATCTGTTGTTAAGGAAGGAATGGATCCATGCGTTGGCGTTATCTGAGAATTTGGCTGCTGAGGATAGATGTTTGCAGAGGATGTCGTGGTTGACCAGGTCGAAGGCGGCCGATAAGTCAAGGAGGAGAAGGAGGGCTAGTTTACCATTGTCTTTAATGTTGTCCATCTGTGTCTTAAGGTCAATCAGGGCGGTCTCAGTGCCATGTTTGGGGCGGAATCCTGATTGTCTGAGTCCTAGTAAGTTATTTTTCTCGAGGTGGTTCTGTATCTGGAGATAGGCAGCTCTGTCGAGGATTTTTAGTAGGAAGGGTACAGTCGTTATGGGTCTGTAGTTGGTGGGGACATTAGGGTCAAGGGTGGGCTTCTTGAGTAAAGGAAGAACCCAGGAGTCCTTGAGGTTGTTGGGCACTATGTTGGAGGTGAAAGATGCGTTGATGAGGGTGGTGATGAAGGGAGCAAGTTGTTTGGCAGCATCTTTAATGATAGGGGCTGGGCAAGTGTCGCCTTGGCATTTGGACGGTTTAAGGGAGTAGATTATTTCTTCAACCTCTTTAATGGTTATGGTGGAAAACTCAAAGAGGTTATTGTCATCATTTTGGGGGGTGGTGTGGGTGTGTGTAGAGGGGGTGATGTTAACGGAGAGGGTGAGGCTTTCTTTCTTTGTCAAGATTTTGGCTTGTAGCGTGGCAATTTTGCCTAGGAGTGCTTCCTGGATGTTCGTGCACCAGTGGATGTCTTTGTTGCAGGTGTCTGGAATGGGGGAGGGTGATTCGAGTTCTCTCAGGATATTGAAGAGCTCTTTGGTATTAGATTTGGCGTTGCTGATTCTTTCATTGTACATGTTTTTTTTAGACTGGATGATGGCTGTTTTATAGATGTTCGATGCTAGTGCGTAGGATGTCTTGTTAATGGTGGATGGTGACTGTTTCCATGCTAATTCAGCTTGTCTTTTGGCTTTGCGGAGTGTTTTTAGTTTGGGGGTGAACCAGGAATTGAGGTGTGCTCTTGGTTTGGCTTTCCGAAGCTTGAGTGGTGCTATGGTATTTATGGCCTTAAGGATAGTTGTGTTGTATAGATCTACTAATTCAGTAGGGTTGGTCATGGTGGGTGAGAAGTCGATGATGGGTTGGAGTAACGGGAGGAGTTTCTCTAGTGTGATATTTTTGTTGTTTCTTGTGAGTGTGGGTGGGGCATTGGAGGAGGGCCCTGGTGTTTGAGTGCCTTTGTTGATGGTGAAGGTAATAAGGTGGTGATCGGTCCAGGCGCATGGAGTGTTGGAGAGGATGGTAGTGTTGCAATTGAGGTCAGCTATCCAGTCAAGGATGCGTCCTTTGTTATGTGTGGGTTGTGCGATATGGTGGGTGAGTCCTAATTCTGAAATAGTGTTGGCGATAGTGTGAGCTTTGTCATCTTTCTCATCATTGAGACCTAGATTAAAGTCTCCTAGGATGAGTAGTCGAGAGTTAGGTTTGATATTGTTAGAGAGTAGAAGGGCTATGTCGTCATTAAAGGATAGTATGGGGCCTGGCGGTCTGTAGACGAGGTGGATGGTGATAGTGCTTGTGTGCGTTGTGGATAGTTTGAGGGTGAGTAATTCCGCTGATGTCAGTGATTGGTTTTGTATGTGTCTAATGTTGATGGAACTTTTTGCAATAACGGCTACTCCACCACCTTTAGCTGTTTGTCTGTCTGCACGATAGATGGTATAGTCATTGGGTATAGCAAGTGATAGAGAGGGGCCAGATGCTGGGTGGAGCCAGGTCTCTGTAATAGCTATGAAGTCGAGATCATTAGCGGTGATAATGTCTGCAATGTCTAAGGCATGGGCGACTACAGATCTCGCATTGATGAGTGCACCTTTAATGATTTCGGTGGTGATGCATGATTTTTTGATGTGGGTGCGGGAGGAGGGTGCGATCAGGCCGTGTGATATCTGGTCTGTCGGGGGTGTAGGGCGTGTGCAGTGAGGGGCAGATTTGGTAAAGGTTATGTTTTGTTTGTTGCCTAGATTGGGGAAGGATGCGGGTGTGTGTGTTCTGGATCTGAGTCGGGTGAATCTCGATAATCCTGAGCAGGGATAGGATCTGCTGATAGTAAGGTTCGTGATAGTGGGTTGGCCGATGGGAGTAGTTTGTGATGCTTCTTGGGGGCTGGGGGTGTCTGCTATGCGATGAGAGTCAATGGAGGAGGTAGGCTGGAAGGGGTTGATGTTAGGTAGGAAGGGGGTGGGGCAGGGTATGGGATAATGTCTGGGGCAGGCTAGTCTGCTGAGGCCGTTGGGGTGTAAGCGAAAGTGTGACCCTGTACAAGGGGTGTCATGGGGGACCAGGCAGAATGGGAACATAATGAGGAAGGTCCAGGTTATCATTTCTGAGTTTAGAGGGAACTGACGCACAAAATCGTCAGAGAGAAGCTAGTGCGCAATGTTAGTACGCAATGGTGCTGCAGTGCGGGTACTAGCGCAGAGAATCGGAGAAATGCTAGTGCACAGTGCTGATACTCAATACTAATACGCAGTGTAGTCTAGGCGACCATAAGGCACTACACAGTGTCACAGTAGTCTCTAAGCGACCATAAGGCACTACACAATGTCATAGTGGTCTCTAAGCGACCATAAGGCACTACACAATGTCACAGTAGTCTCTAAGCGACCATAAGGCACTACACAATGTTGTCACAGTGGTCTCTGAGCGACCATAAGGCACTACACAATGTTACAGTAGTCTCTAAGCGATCATAAGGCACAACACAAGTGGTCACAGTGGTCTCTACGCGACCATAAGGCACTACACAATGTTACAGTGGTCTCTAAGCGACCATAAGGCACTACACAATGTTATAGTGGTCTCTAAGCGACCATAATGCACTACACAATGTCTCAGTAGTCTCTAAGCGACCAAAGGCACAACACAAGTGGTCACAGTGGTCTCTACGCGACCATAAGGCACTACCCAATGTTACAGTGGTCTCTAAGCGACCATAAGGCACTACACAATGTTACAGTGGTCTCTAAGCGACCATAATGCACTACACAATGTCGCAGTAGTCTCTAAGCGACCATAAGGCACTACCCGGTGTGAGCAGTAGTCTGTGTTATACCGTACTGCAAGAACAGGGTTCAGTGAAGGCTAGAAACAGTTCAGGTTGCTGGCTGGAACAGTTGAAAAAAGGTTGCAAATAACTACATTAGATGCCTTTCACCTTGCAAATGTCTTGAGTCACCATCTCTGGATCTCAGATCATCCTGATTGTTGCCAAGTGGTTCTGAATATCAGTAAGTTCCATGGAAGGTTGGATCCACACCCACAGAAGCACAATTCTCAAAGCTGCCTCACCCTTGATCCTAATCACTTAGGTCCACACGTCTTGCACTCCCCACCCTACCTGAGACTGTGTGATCTGCTCCCCACTGTCTCTTCCCCTGGTTACTTGTAGATCCCTTGCTGCCAATTGTCCACCCTCCCACTCCCTTTTTCACTGCTTCCCTCACTGTGTTCGTTCCCCTATGATTGTAAAGTGGTCCATTGCTTCTTGAAGCTAGGTCTGTGCTCAATAAATATCCTAATACTTATAAAATCCCCAGCTAAGCATGTGTAGGTATATATAATTGGATTCAAAAGACTTTTATTTGATGTGTTCAGAGTACTGAACTTGTCAAAGTCTACATAATTGATACTGGTCTAAAGCCAGCAGATTTCAAGACTTTCTTGAAATGAAGATAGTTTGGTTCTGCTCTCAGACATGGGCCACAATTATTTTAAAATTGTCAATTCTCTACCCTGAGTTCAGAGACATGACTTTGGGTAAATGAATGCCTTCCTCAGGGTATGCTAAGACTTCAAATTAAAAACTTGGGTGCTGTAATTCTGTTTTGTTTTAGTGTATACTAACTCAGGCTTCAAATTCACATCTCGGAATATGACATTCTGTATGCTCAGGACAGAGGTTGCTTCATCACTCGATAAACTAAATATGTATCCACTTGGTACTTGGGATTAGACTGACAGTCCAAACACTGGAGCGTAGCGGCTACGAAAACAAGGACGTAGACTGGAGACAGATGACAACATACATATAGTGACATAAATACCCATATTTTAAAATCACAAAGCACAAAACAGACAGGGAAAGAGTGAATAGGTAGTTTCCAGAATTGTGTCTCATGTTATCCTCATTAGTTTTCTTTCCTGAAATGAGAGGCACTACATTACATGTTAGTAGTAAAAGGGAAATTAATTTCACTATTCACATGCACTCCATGTGCTAAATAGTTCTGCAGCTAACGGTGCAGTTGCAAATGAGATCTCAAGGAGTAATCTGTTACTAGAACATACCTTATTTTTTAGGTAGTTTTGTCTTTTCAATGACAAACGAAGTACCTTTACCTAGGTAAGTGCTTAGAAGACTGAACATTTAAAAACATGGCTACAAACAGACCTGTGAACTCCATCTTCAAGGATGACCAGGAAGCTTTTAGGCTTTTTAGACTCCTATTTTGTAGAATAAGTGTATTACTACAGACTGAATCTATACTACTGTCTGAGCCTTGCCCACTACCTGGAGTTTACAGCATGCATCAGTGTTGTAAAGTGTCCAGACAAAAATGCAGTACTATTTAAAATGCAAAACAATACAAAACGTCATTGTCAAGTGTCCCCCAATGGTACCGTATACAGACTGACTAGTAATAGTACAGGTGACCAGATTAAACATGTATGATAGTGGGACACAGGCAGGCATTTCCTGTTCAAGCTTTTCTAAATGAAAACCTTCATAGCTGATATGTCATATAGAGATAAGAGGTCTGATGTCAGGAGAAAATAGATGCATTACAGGATTAGCACACAATGGCCAGCATCTAGCTGCTGCAGAGTCACAATGCCTGTACTACAATCAACGCAAACACTAGATTGGTCAGGAGCAAGAAGGAATGGTAACACGTTGGTTCAATTGAAGGTACCATCACACCGCCACACAGTATTCAGGTACTTCTGGCATTCACCGGCCAATACCTTACATTTCACACCTGCCTCTTCCTACCCCCACCACAATAAACTCTAGTTACCTCCCTTTATTACAGAACCATGCACTGAATCAGCCCCAAAAAACCACAAACTAGCTATGCAGGACTTTTTGTATTGCCAAGCAGGAATATTAAAATAAACAGCAAAGCGGGTAACTGGCAAGCCTGAAGACCACATTAATTCAGCCGTAGCACAGTTGCAATGAAACAATTTGCATCT
The DNA here is from genome assembly GCF_040938575.1 of Ambystoma mexicanum. Classification (NCBI taxonomy): domain Eukaryota; kingdom Metazoa; phylum Chordata; class Amphibia; order Caudata; family Ambystomatidae; genus Ambystoma; species Ambystoma mexicanum. The sequence continues at coordinate 706,131,555 of NC_090931.1, forward strand.
CAATAAGATGATGCCTTCACCAACAAACATAAGTGTCTGAAAGGTGGAGAATCATCACTAAACTTGTCACGCATTCCACTCGTCCCTCTGGGGGTCCCATTCCTCATCCCTCTGCCCCGAACACCCCTCGCCCTCTTGCCCGGTTCCGGGGCTCACAGGTTCTCTCTTCGCCCCAGTTGCCACAGCACCAATTGCCACAAAGCTTTGGTCGGCATGCTGTTTGCCCGCGGAGACGTCTACCCCTTTGGCGTCTTCCGTGGCGGCTGCTAGACCGGCTTCTTCCGCGTCACATGACCGCCACCTTCCGCTCACGTGTTTCTGGACTACACTCACGTGATGCGCTCGCGGGTCATGTGACCGGGAGGAAATAGCAGCGCCAGTATTTAAACGGCTCTGTTGCGGTGCTTCGGTGCTTCACAGCTGTTTCTTCGGATTCCTGTACGGCGCTACATACCTGTTGTCTCACCCCTTTTGGATCTTGACCTCGGATTTGTTTCACGGACTGGCAACGGCTAACCCTTGGCTTTGGTACTTGCTTTTGGATCATTGTTACGACCACGGACTGCTTCACGGACTCCTACTACGTTCCGCCCTTCTTGTGCGGATTCTGGCATCAGGTGGGCCTGGCACTTGCAACGTTGCTGGGATAGTTACATACTGAAAGAACAGCCTTGCTGGGTCTCGGAACCTTCCCCATAGGTACAACCGCCACTCCACAGACACCTTTTGGTAAGACCGATCCACTTACTTGTTGATTGGTTGTTGATTCTGTTTTGGCTTGACACTTAACCAGTGTTTCCTTTACAGTGGTTCGGGGTTCCACGAGTAACGCAATTCCGGAAGAACATCTCCCACCTGTGGCCTCAAAGGCTGTACAGAGAGTGACTTTGATTCTCTCTGTGCGGCACTTCACTTTTGAAGCAGCAGGACTAAAGACTCCCTCTTAGCAAAAATCTGAAGATTTGCTGTGAAAATTAGCTGGTGATGGGAGGACTGAAGCTTTCCCTTGGAAACCTAATACCTTTCATTATGCTCTGTACTCTCCCTGCTGGCAGTGGATTCAGCTTGTTTAGTTGGCAAGATTTAAGGCAAGCATTTTTACAATTCATGCATTTCCCACATATAAAGCCGGGGCTGATAAAAAAAAGTTGAACACTTCACAAATCTTTTCCCTTCAAGAGCCTTAATGATTCTTAAAAAAAATGATGGTGACCCTTCAATGGGAAAAACCTATAAGCAAGCACCTGTCCTCAATCCTGGATCCTCCAACAGACTACTTACAAGGCACCTTTCGCCTGCAAGGACATTATTCCCCTTTTGGACACCGCTGGGTTTTCATTTAGCAGCTCCTTTCTGTACGCTGAGGATACGGCCAGTTCCTTTTCTAGAAGTATGCCCTTAGTGTTAAGCCACATATCCTACATCTGACTTTTCCTCAGTTGTTTCAGAAAGGAAGTCTCTGCTGGAAGGTCCTCCCCCATTTCACAGACAGCACCTCTTTCCTCATGCCAGCTCTGAGTCTGTTGCTAACAAAAGTTGCTTCCAGCTTTGAGCGTTTCCCACATGCCTTGTTTTCTCAATTAGTTATCTCAACGGTGTCTGACTACTGTGATGAATCCTGTGGAGTCATCACGGATTGCCCGGCCATTACATCCTCCCATGTGGCCAGGGGACAGCAACCACTACCTGATGCTGACCTTGGGGGTTATAATATAAGGGAGGACTGAATGGGAAAAGACAGCTACTGGTGAGATATCATAACTTCATTGGAGGAGTCAGAGTTCCACCTTTCCCCTTGAAGAAGACCCTTTGACACTCAGGTTCTTAATGGCCTATTGCCATGTTAGTCAGGCTTCCACCTTTCACCCAAACCACCACAACTCACAAATAACATCTTTTGATCATGATGTACACTTTTGTTAAGTCTGTGAGAGAAATCATCCAGGAGTTAAAAGCCCAAAGAAAGTAATGGGCTTCAACTCCCATAACCACTCAGGTACTGAGAGGAGGAAGAGGACAGAGGAGTTTGTGCAAGATGATAGGAACTCGAAATGCAACATGTGAACTAGTTGTTTTTCTGAACCTGTAATGATCGGGACATTTAAAAGTGGCAGCCGCATTGAGAAGTTAAGAGGTGCAGCAAGCCGTGCAGAAAGAGATGTTATCCACGTGACGGCATCTGAATGCGATACTCGCCGAAAGAGCTGGTGAAGCAGAGAGGACTACCGGGGAAAGGAGAGAGACACTGGGTGCGAGTGAGGAAGGCCATGGAGAAACTCGGAGTAGTGCAGAAGCTCTTGGAGGCTGGGCCACAAGACTAGGCAGCAGTCTTCACTCCGGGCTGCAAGGAAAAGCTGACAGGTGACCACAGAGCTGCAGTGGATACCGGAGAGGCATCCACACACCCCGAACTGAAAACCAGAGGAGGAGGCCATAATGAGAAGGCACGAGGAACGTAGGAGATGCTGGAAAAGATAGGTGAGTACACCAAAGCAACTGGAGACCCCGGGGCATTCAGACAACTGTGCCAAAGAGTAATTGAACGGTAGAAGAGCGCTAATGCAGAAAATACGTTTGTTTAAATACAGTTGAGGCAAAGTACAGATTCCGAACCTGGAACCATGCCTGGAATCTACTCTCAGGCATGGGTCACAATTATTTTTGAATTCTAGACTCTCCACCCTGGGTTGGGAGGCATGACTTTGGGTTAATGAATGCCTTCCTCCATGAATACTAAATCAGACTTCAAATTAAAAACTAAGGACCTGTAATTCTGTATTGCTTAAGTGTATACTAACTCGGACTTCAAATTCACAACTTGGGACCTGTAATTCTGTATTGCTCAGGCCGGAGTTTGCCACATCACTAGTAAAACTAAATATGTATCCACTTGCTACTTGATATTCAACTGACAGTCCAAACACTGGAACATGGCTGCTAGGATAACAATGATGCAGACTGGAGACGGATGATAAAGCTCTCCTTTGTCGGCAAGTGTAGAGATTCATGCACATGGCACAATGGTAGGGGGCAGTTCAACTTGTTTAATCCTAGAGAATGATGGGTTGGCATGTCAGGTTAAAGAACATATGACAACATGCACATAGTGACATAAATAACTATGTTTTAAAATCACAAAGCACGAAACAGACGGGCAAAGAGTGAGTAGGTTGTTTCCATAATTGTGTCTCATGTTATCCTCATTAGTTTTCTTCGCTGAAATGAGAGGCACTACATTACATGTTAGTAGTAAAAGGGAAATTAATTTCACTATTCACATGCACTCCATTTGAAAAATAGTTCTGCAGCTTGGTGCAGTTGCAAATGGTATCTCAAGGAGTAACCTCTTACTAGAACATACCTTATTTTTTAGGTGGTGTTGTCTTTTCAATGACAAACAAAGTACCTTTGCCTAGGTAGACACTTAGAAGACTGAAGATTTAAAAGCATGACTACAAACAGACCTGTGAACTCCTTCTTCAAGAATGAACAATCAGGAATATTTTAGGCGTTTTAGACCCCTACTGGGTAGAAAAAAGTGCATCAATACAAACTGAATCTATACTTCAGATTAACTTTCTGATGCTCCGACTCTGGAGAGACAGAGAAAATCCAATTTCATAAGAACCAAACCCAGATACTTACAACCATTAGGGGCTTAAGCAAAATGAGATGTAAGAGCCAATTAACTTGATTAAGAGAAAAAAGGTGTAAACCATGTCAAATACCCAGTTCCAGCCGCCACTTCCAAGCATGAGATAACCCCACTAGCCTGATGGATGGCAAACAATGACACTAGCAACATTCTTAGAGGCAAAATCCCAAAGCCCAAGTCAATACTTTCCTAAAACTTGTAGGATGTTCCAACTAACTGAGATAGCCCAGAAAGGTACCTCTTTGAATGCCAGCCCTGCAAGAATGCATACATTCTATTATTGAAGAGGAAGGAGTGAATGTTAAATGTTAACTGAAGACTGATTTAAAGCCAGTTTATTATACCTTGACCCAGAATAATCTATTTATATGGCACTATATTCCATATTGTAAAAAGTGCTGATTTTAGAGCAAAAGGGAGTAGGCACTGATCAGAATTGTTTGTGGGTGAATCAGACTGGCATTAAGCAATATCCAATGACATCATGTCCCAAAGAAGAGCACAGAATCTCAAACTCTTAAACTCAACCTGTTTCTGACCATAATAGCCTTAATGGCTTAAGTTCCTTAGACAACTAAAGACTTTAATTCACCTTTGCCTTTTTAACTTTTTCCTCAATGAAGATAATTTTTTCTCTGGTCCAACGTCCCTGTGTGTGTAAAGGACCCTCACTCCTCTTACTACATGTAGTTTATGTTTGTTCTTACAGTTGATTTGTTATTTAAATGTCCTACTTATTTTTAGCTTGTATTTTCTAATTGTATTTAATATTGCCAAACCCAATTCATTGGTAATGTTTGTTGTCTGAGACTTGTAGTTTTCCTCTACTTCCTATTTAATATGATCTCTTTTGTCTCTGTTGACTTGCAGCTTCTGCCATTCTAAGATGGTGGTCTAGTAATCACTGCTGCAGTTCCTGCCATGAGGTGTCTGGTTTGCCCTTTATGTGGCCAAATAATGAGCATCTGCAGTACAAAAGGAAATGTTGCAATTGGATTTTTTATTACAAGACATTGACTATTGGTTCTAATTTCTCATTTTCTCGTTCATCTTTTGTTTCTTTTTAGTTGGGATTTCCTCATTAATGTGTACTCTCAATTTGTTCCTTGTACTTGGAGATTGCCTGGACTCCACTTTCTTCTTATTAGTTTATTTTTCCACATCATTTTTATTATTTGACACTTTATTTACATTTTTCACCATTTATTTTAAAGTTGTTTTTATTTCCTTGTATTTGGGGTTGCTTGGTCCCAATTTTGTCTTATTATCTTTCCTTGTACTTGGAGTATGCCTGGACTCCCCCCTTTCAGCCTGTCTTTTATTACTTTGTAGTATGCCGCTCTGCTTCCTTCTCTTGGGCTGCAACCCCTACCATTAGAAGACGGAAGGTTACTGAGCAGAGCCCCAGCCCTCCTTTTGTGCCCTTCTATGATATATCATGAATGGCACTGTACATGTGTTTTGCCAGTGCATGTCCGCACTACACAGGCTGGCTGATTCATTTTAGAAATCCATTCTTATTTTTTTTTGAGTTCCTACATTTAATTTGCCTTTTGTTTGCTGTTTGATCTTATATTTCTCATTGTTTTTTTAGCTTGTATTTATTTCCTTGTATTTGGGAGTGCCTGGGCCCTGTAAGAACATATATATTTTACTAAAATGTAATGACATTTGTATTACAAAATGTAGTGGCATTTTGTTGCCAGCAGCAATATGGCATATATATATATATATATATATATATATATTTTTTTTTTTTTTTTTTAAACGAAAATTAAGCCCAAAAGAGGGCCAAATCTGCGGAATGCACTCCCAAGAGCAGCCAGGTCCAGAGAATCCAGTACTTGGCAAATAAAGGGCTGCACGGTAAACATCAGGTAGCACCAAATGTTCTTTATTCATAAAAGGTGCATAGCAGGGGAGAACCGAAAGGTTACACCGACGCGTTCCGCGATCAACTGACCGCTTGTTCACGATAGTATATATATATATATATAGGGAGAGAGAGAGAAAGAGAGAGAGAGAGAGAGAGATTTTTGCCAGTATGACATGTAAAGGTGTTGTTGGTGGCATGCAAAGTACAGGATTCACAACACAGCCAAGCCCAACTTGAAACTGCAGAGAGAAATGCACGCATAGAAAAGCTTAGTGCTGCCAGATCAAATAATGAAGTGCACCCTTTTTTTTGGATGCCTCATGCAGGGAACCTACATTAGAATATACATAACTGACTAACTTATTTAACATTACTAAACACTCATTTTAACTTCCCTAACATTAGAATGTAGTCTCATGTGCAAAATGAGGTGAAAATACATATTTTGGTGGCACTGCTGTAATTCGTTTTTAAATGTACACTGGCATTTTTTCTTTTTCTTCTGTGTTAACTTGTGGAGAGCAGAGGGAAGAGGCAGCAGGAAACTAAAGAGATACAATTATTCTGTTCTGAAACTCTCATTGTTTGGAACATGAGGATTGATACAGTATGAATTCTTGTCGACCTGATTGGGGGAGAATTATAGGCAGACATGCCATGTAAATAAAGTGGGAAGGCTCCAAGTTTTGCTAATGGAAAAACTTGCAGAGAGGAGTTAGTGGAGACTGGGCTGTTAAGACAGATGGAGTTCCAAGGGGTTACAGAGCGCTGGCTAGAGAAGATATCTCACCGGCACTCACCACACATACAAGATTTACAGAAGCATTCCGCACTGACTGGGACTGCCTTTGCGAGTGGAGCAAGGTCGTACTGAATTTCATAGGAGTGCTAATTTCGGTAAGCTTTGTGCCAAGTGAGGTACTTTTGAACATTGTATGTTGGCTACAAATTTATTACAGGTTAGAAAGGTTAGAAAGTCACTGCATGTGAATTTTTGGCAATTGCAGAATGTGGGAATATTAATCTATGTTTCAAATAGACCTGCCTGTTCTGCTTTGTTTCCTTTTTTGTATTCCAGAGGCTGCTGTAAATAACCATGGTAAAACTTGATAACATGTATATGTAATTCAATATAATGAATATCTATGAAAACAAATGGGAGTTCGTGTCATTCATGCTTCTATGAATTATTTTTAATAGACAAGTTCTAAAGGGGAGGCTCACATTAAGTGCAGTAGTGCATTTGCCAGTTTACCAATGCAAGTCAAGTAATAGATAAAGCAGGTTTGTGTGTGTGTGTGTGTGTCTTCCTTGCATGCTGATGGGACATGCATAGATTACTGGATGTATATAAGCCAGTGATATTTGGTAAACCATAGATTACTGGATGTCCATGAGCCAGTAATACCTATGGGCGCATAGATTACTGGATGTAGATAAGCCAATGATACCAGCCACAAACTGTAGATGGTACTCTGAATAAAATTATTCGGTCACAACAATGCATAGGTCCACGGCTCTCTATAGACCACTGTGAGGTATTCTAATAGAAAGGAAGGTTTTGTTTTTTGATGGGGTTATAATATAAGGAAGAAAACCATGCTCATCACTAAATACCGCAAAACAATACACCACTAAATCACCACCAACATAAGCTAACAAGGTATGGTCACTAAAATAATATGAGGCCAAACCCAATCAAAATGCAAGCCTAATTTACCACCAAACTATTGTCAATATTTTTACAGTAAGAAAATACCGTCAAACCCCAAATTTACCACAATAAAACAAAATATCTTACAGATAATGGTGCGTTGGCCGGGAAAGTGGATGTAGATCACCTACTGGGCGTGGCAAGTGTGTCTCACACTACCATATGTGCATTAAAGGGAACCCATTTTATGAGAGCAGTGTGACACTAGAAGTGAATTTCAGAATGTCTCAAATGGAGGCCACATTCCCAGAGTTAGTGCAATACCTGGAGGCAAAGCTATATGCACATGGGACATGGTCATCAAATAATGCCACAGAGTGGCATGACCACATCTATGGTGAAGTGCAGAAAGAATCATTGCAGAAGGTAGCATAAACCAGGTCTGTCTCTTGAGATTATTAGATGATGCTGATAAACATGCAGAGAAAGATTGTCTGATACAGCTATGTGCCAAGACATGGATCATTTTAGATAGGTCTCTGCGAATGCAAGAAAATGATGCTAAGCTGATTAGCAGGTTAAAAAAATAACTGGATGGAGTTAGTGAACAAGAGGAAAAATTAAGAGCAGAGCTAGAGGTATGTCAAAAGGTCATGCAGTCAAAATGTAAAGAACTCGACATTCAATTGTCCCGAAGAAAGAAACAGTTTGAGGATAGTGGGCAAGAATTAAAACACTTGAAAGGGTTGGTAGATCATATTAGACAGGATAAAGACAAGGTTATTTTGAAAATGCAGATTTTACAAAAAGAACATTTTTGTCATGATGCCTACCCCCGGGCATCAGGACCAAGCCCATCAGCCCCGGGAGCAGGCATCCAGATACTTATTAAAAGCCCAACAGTCCCGGCTAGGGGCTATCTGTCTACAGTCCTGGCGCCATAGGCACCAGGCTCATAAAAGGAACCAGTCCTGGCGCCATAGGCGCCAGGCTCATATGCTTTACTTACCTCATTCAGACCATGCTGCAAACAAATCCAAGCCAACGTGAGGCTTGAATGGAACTACTTTACTTCAGGGACTATTTTTCCACTCGGGTGTGGTTTTGGAGGGACTTCTTACCTGGGGCTACTTTGAAGGCTATTTAAACCACGCCCGAACAGCATCACACGCTTCGCGTTATTCTGCATCCTGCAGCGTAACGCTCACCGTGCCTGCAAATCAGCATCCAGCCTTCTGCCACGCCCGTCTAGAGTCTGGAGCTCCTAGAAAAAGAGGAAAGAAGAAGCAAAGGTTAGAATAAGAACATTACTTTATTTCTCACCTGATTCCGGATCCATTGCGCCTTCGAACTTGGAAGAGGACATTATTTTCACACGCGTCGCATCGCCAGCTGCAGCGCTGCACTGTACTCACCAGCTTTCACAGCATCTCTACGATCCGGCGCAGTCTCCATCATTTCTTCGCCGAATCCCGGCACCTAGGGGACAAAGACATTACAAGGTGAGCCGAGAGAGCCAACCAAGACAATCTCTTTTACCACCATGGCCTTACCTGATTTTACCGCCGGAGGCATTAATCTTCTACGTGCCACATCTTCTTACATACCACCTGCAAGAAGAGAGAAAGCAACAGGTTAAGCACTGGCATCTTTTACCGGCCAGTTTTAGGTAATACAGACTCTTAACTGAACGCCATCAGCTGTAACAAGACAAACTACTTTTGGATCAAGCTGCAAGATAGGAGGGGAATCAGACAAGAGTGAATATCAGACATATTGAACTCTTTTTGAACTTTATACTTACGGCTCCTCATCGGAACCTCAGAGTCAATATTCATCTGGAACTCTCATCATTCCTTCGGACCAGTGAAGTAACTGGTATCTATGCGCCCCTGCATTCCACGCAGGATGGAGAGCTCATCATTCAAAACCATTAGGTGAGACTAATGAAAGGGGACATCAGAGGTGTTTAGTGGGGAGAACAGTGAGGTGTCATCACTTAAATCCACGGGAGGCTAATTCCCTTTCTCCATTTCAGGAGAATACTTCTACGGGTCAAGCAGACGAAATTAGGCGGGCCAGTCCAGTCAGTCATCTCTGCACTACGCGTCACGCTGGTGGAGGCCGCAGCTATCCAGTTCCGATCGACGCCCCTGTGGGAGCCAGGTGAGCATAACAATTTTGAAAAAGTGATCTTCAAAATGCTGAACAGGAGATAGTTAAAATGTTTCAAGAAAGAGACAAGAGAGATAAAGAATTCAATGAATGCCAAACGCAAATGAGCGACATGCAAGATGTGATTAATAAGATGGGTGATGAAAACAATTATTTGCAAAAGGGGGCAGATAGGCTCCTGAAAAAGTGCAAAGATTTGGAACAGCAAATATGCATTTCCAGGTCCCAGGACAAACGACAGGGCACCACATTCAATGGAGTTGAGGTGAATTCTACTTCTACACAGAGAGCTAGTGCCCCAGTGGCTGGGCTTTTGACTGAACTTGGTTGCAGCGCCCTTGGGGGGTTTGCCACAACCCTTGGGGGCCACCACCAATCCCATACGCCTGAAACAAGGGTTGAATCACAAAGTAGTGCAATTCCATGCATAGCAACGAGTAGCCTTATTAAAATAATGAAATCAATCAAGACTCTGATCAAACCATTTAAAAAAAGGAGGGGAGTGCTGTATAGAGGACCACTTGGAAGCGGTGCATTATATATTTAAAGCCCTCCAGATACCTTAGGAACAATACAGACAATAATTTCATTTAACTCTAGACGCTCCCACAGCCAGTATCATTAGGGGGATTAAATGAACAGCAGAACATGACATGGGAAGAGTTTGAAAAAGAGATTAGACGTCATTTCTCTCCTTTCCAATCATTACAAGAGCCAAAAAAGGTTGCATGCCCGATTTCGGCTGGGCCAAATACGCCCCCTCACAAATTTTTGCAAGACTTAAAAAGAGCTTTTTCCTGCTTTGATGTATATTTTGACCCCAATTCCAATGAGTTTAAAACTGCCTACTTCTATGGGTTGCAGAAAGACATCATATCACAGTTAGTCCATGAATTTGATCGTGACAAGTCCCTTGAGTGGATTTTGCACCAAAGTACAAAACTGTATGAAGCGTTATACTGTCAGGGTAGAGAGAGTGATAAAATGAAAGACACTAGTCCAAAATCTAAAGAACCCTCGGCAACAGTGATGGAGATCAGGTCAGCTAAAATGTCAATTGAGTCTTCTCAAAGTCCAGGCAAGAATAATGTGAGACCTGAACAAAGGGGTAATCGACAGAGGTTGTCATTCCCTGCACCAATGTTTCAATCACATGATCCTAGTAACAGGGAGAGCTACATTAGCCCTAGGTACTTAGGAGACAGACCACGGGCAGGATATTGGCCTGATATGTCAAGTATGAACAAAAATCAGAGATAAGGCCAGGACCAAAGAAATAATGGTCCCTACCAGACATTGGGGACACAGAGCAGATTTAACCCCAACACCATGATATATGCTAATCAGGATAGACCCCGATATGTGGAGTGATGTACTGTAAATGGGAATCAGCATAGGGGACAATACTTACAAAATGAGAGACAGGACATGAGGCAGAGTATGAATTATGCCCCACGTCAATACAATGAATCACCGCCACCAAGGGAATACAATCAAAGGATAAGTGCAGCCTGCTCCCCTCCACAAATCAATCAAGAGCTCAGAAACAACCCCAATAGAAATCATTCTCCTGAGAGATATCAGAATAGATTAAATCAGGGGAAAACAACCAATATCAACCTAGGCCGCAGAGAGAAGATTCTAGGGGGATGGAAAGATTTCGGTGTCTCAAGGCCCAAGTGCAAATATTGGCTGTACAAATAGGAAAGCTCTGTATGGCACAAAAACAGTCATCAAAGGAGCGGGCAGAAGGCCATAGCAATGAGTGGGTGGTTTCCGATAATAAGTGACTAAATATTAATGATACCTACAATGCTAAAAAGACAGATTACCCCGATTTGATTTTGCACAATGACTCTGAGATGCTTAATGATTTAAAAAGGAAAATACCAGCAAATTAACATGTGACAGGAATTGCAAATGCATCTAAAAAAGAAGTTCGGTTTAACCTGGAGTTAAATCAAACATTGGAGATTTGCACAAATGAAAAAGGAAAACATGAAATTCCAAAAGAACAAAGGGACAGATTTAAGAAAGACAACTCATGCATGCAATAATACAATTGAACAGGGAGGAAGCAGGGATGTTAGAATGCTCTCCCTAGACAATCAAAACACTAACAAAATACAGGCAGAAAGAATAAGTACTCAAAAGGAGGGAACAGATCAATCACCTGAAGAGAGATTTTTGAGGAAGTTAAAAAAGATTGGTACCATGCCAAACATCCACAAGTGCACAGAATTAGAAAATGACAAATTATCAAGTAATGTTTTTACGCATATTCAGCTGGAGAATTGTAGTGTGAACTCTGATGACCCCCGGATGGAAGGGCGAACAGTGGCCACACTCCAAACGACCTCTGAATATGGGGAGATGAGTAAGGTTTCTCAAACGAAAATGGACAAAAAGGAGGGAAAAATGTCTTTCCATTTACCAATGTGCTTAGCCAAAAGTGAAAAAGGTCTGAGAAAAGTGAATCCTGAAATTAGTAAGAACTCACACTTTTTATGTGTGTTAGAGGAAGTTGAAAACAGATACTATGCTCCCGTAACTGTGGAAGAGAAATTAAATACGATTGGAATGATTGACACAGGCGCACAGGCCACAATTATGTCCAAAGAGTTGGTAAAAAGTATCAATGAAGGGAGATCTCCACAGAATCAGATCACAGTGAGGCAAAGTGAAGGCACAGTGCACAACTTTAACGGAGAGGAGGTGCCTATTGTGGGTGTCACTGAGGTTGACATAAAGATAGGAAAACACAGAATGAAACAGGAAGTGTTGATCACATCTATTTGTGAAATTCCATTCCTAACGGGAACAGATTGCCTGACAAGATTGTCTCCTCTCATAGACGGGGTAAATGGGGTATTGTGGTCTTTATTTTCTTAGGCCTTAATGGGTTTTTTGTACCAAAATAGCAATGTAAGTGAATGCCATACCGTTGCTAAAATGAATGATTCAGTGGAGGTATACCTACATAATAGCTGTGTGCCTAGTGTCACTGTCATTTTGATGTGTCAGGATAAAATGCAAAATGAAAAAAACAATCTGTGCAGATTTATTTGGATCCCAGGAAGAATTGGCAAACTGAAATAGATGAACACACATTGCGCTTCTATTTAAAAGAGAAGAAATGCAAACAGAATACTATTCCTAAAACAGACACAGAAAAACACATTACCACCCTTGCTGAAATACACATGGAAGATGAGCAGCCATGGATTCACATTGGAATAAATGACCATTCTAAAGTGATAAAAGCTACATTGGCGCTTGAACAAGAAAGGAGCTATATTAATGAGAAATTACTGCAGAAAATAATGGAGAGGGAGGAGATCCCAAAATTTAGAATTAAAAACCAATATGTCTCTGGTTTGGACAGGCCAGATTTTGAAAACCGAATTGCAGGAAGGTGCATGTTAAAGATTAATATTGGACAAAAAACAATCTACCACAATGTGTGGATAGTGAGTGGAACACAAAATGATTTTTACATGGGCAATGATATCATGCATAGAATGTGTATGGTGTTAGATTTCCTTAACCAAAAAATATGGTTCCGGCTAGGTGGGCCTGCGCCCGAATTTCAAGACAAGAGAAAGGCTTATCATTGCGCACAACTGGTCCCAAATGCAATTGAATTACAGGTGAAGAAGGATATTACCATTCCTGCATTCATCAAGCAGGCTGGTATAACATTAAAGTGCAAGAATGGACAGCAAATGAAAGATTATGATGAATGTGTGTGCTTAAATGAATCCATGAAGCAACAAGGCCAGGATCATGAATACACCCCATTGATAGATGTTGGGGAAGGGTCTGTTAAATTTATGGTGAATAATAAAGGATGTCAAGGAATTCATTTAGAAGAGAATTCTTTAGTAGGAATGGCCATACAAAAATCACATTATAACGCAGATTTCAATAACATGGTGATTGGAAATATCCTTGAGAGATATGTAGATGCACAGGGTATGTTGCCAGAATTTCTGGATTCTCAGCCGAAAGGGATCTTTAAAATTCAATCTGTGTACCCTTATGATTCCAATGAGACAGTGTGCTGTCACCAAGAGAATTGTATAGTATTTGACTGAATGAAACAGAAAATCAGCACATTGCAGTGGAAGCTGATATGCCAATATATTTAAAAGTGGCAACTTTACAGAGAGATACAGCCACACAATTAGAAGAAAGCAGAGATTACTCTGCTGGAGGATTTCCCAGAATTTTCAAAAATTGTGCAGGAGCAGATTTTGTTAGCAGATGCATGTGATAGCGAAGAGGATAAAAATGAATTAAGAAAAATATTTATCGAATTTAAAGAAGTTTTTGCCAAAGATGCATATGATTGCGGCCTAACTAATTTACATATTGCCACATTACCAGAGGGGTGTGGTAGAAATCCAGTATTTGTGCATCAATATCGATTACCACTGGCATGCTTAGAGTCACTGGCAGAGATAATTACAAATTTGGAGTCTAGGGGAATTATTAGGCCCATTCATAGCACCTCCAACACTCCTATTTTGGGTGTGTTAAAGCCAAATGGTCAATGGCGTCTGTGTGCCGACTTGAGAGAGTTCAATAAAAGAGTTCCAGTGTCCAGATAGCCACTGCCATTCATTGATCAAGGCTTTGCTCAGGTGCATGGCTCAAAGGTGTTTACTACATTAGCTCTCACGTCTGGATATTGGTGTGTGCCACTGGCAGAGGATATTCAGAATTTGTTTTCACTTTCAATTGATAAAACGCAATACGCATGGGCTAGAACACCATTCGGGTACGTCAATAGTGGGAGTGAATTTGGCAAATTTTTGAGAAAGGCTATGCCTGATGCAGCGGAAAGAGGAACTATAGTTTATGTAGATGATGTCCTGATAAAACATTAAAACTTAAAAAGCCATTTTGATGAAATTAGACATGTACTTGGCCAATTGCAAAAGGCGGGTGCCAAAGTATCTTTACAGAAAGCACAACGGTGCAAGAAAAAGGTGAATTTCCTAGGCTATGAAGTAACTGAACATGGGCTAAATCCACAATAGAAAAAGGTGGAGGCCATACAGAAATTGAAAGATCCTAGAAATGGGAAAGTTAAAAAGGTTTATTAGGAATGACGGGATATAACAGGAAATTTATTGAAAATTACGCTGAAATTACTCAACCATTAACTAAACTATTGAAGCTGAATACGCCCTGGAAATGGCAAAAGGAGCAACCTAAGGCAGTTGCTAAATTAAAGGAATGTCTCATAAAGGCATCACCATGTTTAGCATACCCCATAAAAAACAGGAATTTCTTTATAGAAATAGGTTTCATTGAACATTGTATGTCAGCAGTGTTTTCTCAAAAACATGATTTGAACCACAAAACCTTTGCCTATGCAAGTAAGGCATTTTCTCAAGTTGAAATTAAATTCAGTGAATGTGAAAAGGCCCTTTTGACCACTGTGTGGGCGTTGCAGCATTTCCGCTCCATTGTTCAATGAGAAAAGGTGATCATTGAGACAAATCATCAACCATTGCAGTTTTTAGAGAGTAAAAGGATTAGGTCAGGCAACTTAGCACAGTCCAGATTTACTTCATGGACATTGGCATTGCAAGGCTTTCCTGTAGAAGTGAGGTATGGCCCAAATAAAAAGAGCCCAGTTGCTCAAGGTTTAGCGGATTTACATGACTGTGCAGCTGAATGTGTATCAGACGAAGTAGAGGTGGAATCTAGTTTGCAGGAGTGTGAACAATCACCACACAAAGCTTTTGATGAAAAGACATGCAATAATTTACCAACTGTATATGTTGACGGTTGTGCTTTTCACATCAAAAATGACAGTAATAAAGAGTTGGTATCAGGAATAGGAAATGTCTGATTGAAATGTGAAGGCATTCCTAGTATAGGGATGGGAATTGGGGCTAGGAGTAGTCAGGTAGCGGAATTGACAGCCATTTATAAAGCATTTACTACTGCAGTTGGTTATACATTCAGTGAAATTGTCCTTGTGACTGATTCTGATTATGCACAAAATAGCTTTGTAGAATATTTGCCTGGCTGGAAAGCAAGAGGCATGCTTACATATAATAAAAAGCCCCTCAAGCATGGAAAAATGATACCGGCTATAGACAAATTAGTGTCAGAAAATGATTTAACAATATATTGGAGGAAAATTCGTGGACATTCAAAAACTCCAGGAGAAGATAAGGAGGAAAATGATAAAACAGATCATTTAGTCAAAATGGGAGAGTTGCTACCCATTGAACACTTAATTGGTGAAACACAGATAGATGCAGTTACACACTCTAAGGCTGCAAAGGAGGTAGCACAACCAGTAGTGCAATGGAGTTATGATACACCAGATCAAGATTTGATTAAGGCACAAAAAGATGAGCCAATATTGGGGATCTATTATAATCATTTGATGGATCCCGAACAAAATAAATTAACTGAGAATGATTGTACAGGAAAAGAGGAGTTGAGGGTATTATTAAAGAATAAAAAACGAATCAGACTACAGGATGGACTCATGATCAGGGAATCCATAACAGGACAAATACAGTGGGTGGTACCCCTTTCATTCAGTGGGCTAATGCTACACCAAGCACATGATGCAATAACTGCAGGACACAGAGGTTCACAAAAGACTTTATAGATACTGGAAGATTATGTTTACTGCCCACATATGTCTCAAGATGTGGAATTATATACTAGGGGGTGCCTAGTATGTGCCCAATTTAAACCCACTTCACCAATGCATAGAGCTCCACTGATGAAGAGAGGCTTAACCCTTCCATGGTCAGATTTGCAAATACACTATATAGGGCCTATAAAAAGGTCGAGTAGGGGGAACCATTATATTTTGAGCGTGGTTTGTTTGATGTCAAAATGGATAGAGTGTATTCCTGCACCCGATTGTAGTGTGCAAACTGCAGCTACATTATTGGTAAATCATGTATTTTAAAGATTTGAGTTACCACAAAGAATAGAGTCAGACAGAGGAAGTCACTTTATAAGCGCTTTAATGAGTAAATTGTGGCAGATACTGGGGGTGAAAAGGAAATTGCATATTGCATACCGACCTGCCTCTTCTGGGAATATTGAACCTTGCAACAGGTCTGTTGTAGAGATATTAAAGAAGTTTGTAGCGGAGGCAGGTTCCAGTTGGGATTTACGATTACCTCTGGTATTGATGGCAATCAGATCGACTCCTGCTAAAGCAACAGGTGTCAGTCCTCATGAGGTGTTGACAGGTAGGAAAATGGTACTGCCGCAACATTTGTTATACAGGACACATGAGCAAACACTTGTGAGTGCATCTACAGTTCACGAATATGTGGAAGAACTGCAAAAGCATTTACAACACACATTTGCATTTGTGCAGCGAAATTTGGAAAGGACTGTTGACAGTGCAAAGTCATATTATGATAGAAACACGTCTGTGAAAGAATATAGTGTAGGGGATCAGGTATATAAATTCCATTTTGGAAAAGGTAAACAAACATTCTAAATTTCTTGCAGCCTGGCAAGGACCATTTGAAATAAATTATAGATAAGGCGTCTCCAGTAGTTTACACAATATTAAAGACAGAGGGTGAAATGGTAACAGAGCCATTTGTTCATGTTAACCAAATCAAGCCCTGCCATCCTAAACATGAAATCAGGAGACTTGAGCAAGTAGAAACAGCTTAAGTTCCTTGAAGACATGGAAGGGAAGACACAGTGGCTGTGTTTATATTATCCCACATCATAAAAAAATGAAAATAGTTGTGGTCCTTATTATAAAGATAAATGTAAATGAAAATACCATAGGTGATAAACATTGAGATAAGGGACTGAAGCAGATTGAATTATTATGGTACAATGTTGAAATATATTTTGATGTATAATGGTGTCTTATGTATAGGTTTGTTTTCTCTCTAACATATGCTTAGTTTCTGCGAAATGGAGTAGAATGTTTTGGACTATTTCTTTTTATGGTAGTTTATGGTAGAAAGGGTGAAATTGGTATTGTGCTATATACTTACTCTGTCTCTTTTCTATTTAATTTAGAACGACTAATTAATCTTTTGAGGTTGAAGGTCGCAGGATCGGAGGACACGAGAGATGACAGAGTCTTGGAGTCCACGGGATGAACCTCGAGCAAAGCCTCCGGACCGAAGTATGGAGGTGAAGACAAAATAACAGAGATGCCTAAAGAGATTATTCCTATGGAAAAGCATCCAAGAGTGCCAGGATGAAAGAGTTACACTGAATGAACCAAATGATCAAAAGTTGAAGATCAGAACATCTCAAAGTTGTGGTCATGAAAATGATGAACATTTTTAAAAAGAACAGTAGTGAATTGAACTTAATTCTACAGCATTCCTGATGAAGCATAGTATTATTCTATGGAACTAAAAAGGAGTGTGGTGGATAATTACATGTGTGTTATTTTAATTAGTTGTTTTAGTTAATTATATTAGTCATTTATTTCATTTATTTTATTGTTTTGCTATTATACATGAAATGTTGATGGCGGACAATTCGTTTAAAAAGAAAGTTATACATACATATGCACATGTGAATGAGGACTCATGGACCCCTTTGGAATAAGTTTCACTTCATTATGATTAAGCAGTGGTTTATTATGAAATATTTCAATGTTCATTTTGTTAAGCTGCTATTATTTCAACCGTGATTCATATAATGGAAAGAAAGAAAAAAAATGTGTGTTTCCTCCAATTGTGGATTTGGGTAGCCAGAATTGTCGGAAAAGGAGGGAATATGTAAGAACATATATATTTTACCAAAATGTAATGACATTATTATTACAAAATGTAGTGGCATTTTGTTTCCAGCAGCAATATGGCACATATATATATATATATAGATTTTTGCCAGTATGACATGTAAAGGTGTTCTTGAAACTGCAAAGAGAAATGCACACATAGAAAAGCTTAGTGCTGCCAGATCAAATAATGAAGAGCACCATTTTTTTTTGGATGCCTCATGCAGGGAAACTACATTAGAATATACATAACTGATTAACTTAATTAACATTACTAAACACTAATTGGAACTTCCCTAACATTATAATATAGTCTCATGTGCAAAATGAGGTGAAAATGCATATTTTGGTGGCACTGCTGTAATTCGTTTTTAAATGCACACTGGCATTTTTCTTTTTCTTTTATGTTAACTTGTGGAGAGCAGAGGGAAGAGGCTGCAGGAAACCAAAGAGATACAATTATTCTGTTCTGAAACTCTCATTGTTTGGAACATAAGGATTGATACAGTATGAATTCTTGTCAACCTGATTGGGGGAGAATTATACGCAGACATGCCACGTAAATAAAGTGGGAAGGCTCTGAGTTTTGCTAATGGAAAAACTTGCGGAGAGGAGTTAGTGGAGACCGGGCTGTGAAGACAGACAGAGTTCTAAGGGGTTACAGAGCGCTGGCTAGAGAAGATATCGCGCTGGCGCTCCCCACACACACAAGATTTACAAAAGCATTCTGCACTGACTGGGACTGCCTTTGCGAGTGGAGCAATGTCGAACTGAATTTCAAACGAGTGCTAATTTCGGTGAGCTTTGTGCCAAGTGAGGTACTTTTGAACATTATATGTTTGGCTACAAATTTATTACAGGGTAGAAAGGTTAGAAAGTCACTGCATGTGTATTTTTGGCAATTTCAGAATGTGGGAATATTAATCTATGTTTCAAATAGACCTGCCTGTTCTGCTTTGTTTTCTTTTTTGTATTCCAGAGGCTGCTGTAAATAACCAATGTAAGACTTGATAACATATATATGTAATTCAATATAATGAATATCTATGAAAATAAATGGGAGTATGTGTCATTCATGCTTCTATGAATTATTTTTAATAGACAAGGTCTAAAGGGGAGGCTCATATTAAGTGCAGTAGTGCATTTGCCAATTTACCAATGCAAGTCAAGTAATAGATAAAGCAGGGGTGTGTGTGTGTGTGTGTGTGTGTGTCTTCCTTGCATGCTGATGGGAAAGGCATAGATTACTGGATGTATGTAAGCCAGTGATATTTTGTGACCTATAGATTACTGGACGTCCATGAGCCAGTAATACCTATGGGTGCATAGATTACTGGATGTAGATAAGCCAGTGATATCAGCCACAAACTGTAGATGGCTCTCTGAATAAAATTATTGGGTCATTACAATGCATAGGTCCAAGGCTCTCTATAGACCACTGGGAGGTATTCTAATAGAAAGGAAGGTTTTGTTTTATGATGGGGTTATAATATAAGTAAGAAAACCATGCTCATCACTAAATACTGCAAAACAATACACCATTAAATTACCACCAACATAAGCTAACAAGGTATGGTCACTAAAATAATATGAGGCCAAACCCAATCTAAATGCAAGACTAATTTACCACCAAACTACTGCCAATATTTTTACAGTAAGAACATACCACCAAACCCCAAATGTACCCCAAATAAGCAAAAATATCTTACAGCCCACATTTACCCAAATGTTTTTTTTCCTTGTACTTGGAGGGTGCATGGACTCCACCGCTCCCCTCCACCTATTTATGTGAAAATAAACTGCTTCTGCTGTCTGCTTTATTTTGAAACACCCTAGCTATTCTACACTTGATTCGAAGATTTGTTTTACCATTGGCCATTTCATCTTTTCATTTGTTTCTTATTTCAATGTCTATTTCCTTGTAAATGGGGTTGCCTGGATGCATTTTCTGCTTGAATGAATAATACCCTTCTGCACTGCTTCTGTCGCTAAACTGGGTTACAGTTTCTACTTCTAGTCATAGTGAATTGCTGCTTCTGGAATGGCTATTGATGATATTATGCATAATTCCAGCTTCTGCTGTCCTTCACAAAATACAAATATGAGGCTTACCAACTAGTGAAATCTCCATCAATTTCCAGCTCAGAAGTAATGACATTCCTTTATTTATTAAATGCTTCATCAAATACCAGTTTTCTATTTTTACTGGTTTTTACAAATAAATAAAGATGGAAATCACTTGTTTCCTTTCAGTGTTTGAAAAAAAGTGGATAGAAGCGGAAATTCTTATTTCTTGAGTATCTCTTCAGTTTGTCAATTGTGCGTTCCAAGCTAATGGCTGTGCTAAGTAACACAGTGCAGAGCCTAACAAGGTGATGCATTTCCCTCTTAGTTGTTAAGGTGAACATGGATTTTGGCTTTATGTGCCAGAATCCAGATCTATGAGCTTCCCATTACAAGCACCAAAGAGCTAATCTTCTAATTTGAATGAATACGGAAAATCAATAGCTGCAATTAATTTTTTTACAGAGAAAATACACACATGGAAAGGGCACACGAGGGAAAGCTGGCAGGTGACCACGGAGCTGCAATGGATACTGGGGAGGCATCCGCACACCCCGAACTGAAAACCAGAGGAAGAGGCCATAATGAGAAGGCACGAGGAACGTTGGAGATGCTGGAAAAGATAGGTGAGTCCACCAAAGCAACTAGAGACCCCCGGGGCATTCACACAACCGTGCCAACGAGTGATTGAAAGGTACAAGAGTGCTAATGCAGAAAATATACAAAGGTAAAGTTTGTTTAAATGCAGTCAAGGCAAAGTACAGATTCCGAAACCTGAAACCATGCCTGGAATCTGCTCTCAGGCGTGGGTCACTAATACTTTTGAATTGTAGACTCTCTACCCTGGGCTAGGAGACATGACTTTAGGTTAATTAATGCCTTCCTCTTTGTATACTATCTCAGACTTCAAATAAAAAAATAAGGACCTGTAATTCTGTATTGCTTTTGTGTATACTAACTCGGACTTCAAATTCACAACTCTGGATCTGTTATTCTGTATTGCTCAGTCCAGAGTTTGCTACATCACTAGAAAACGAAATATGTATCAAATTGGTACTTGAAATTCGACAGACAGTCCAAACACTGGAGCATAGCTGTTAGGATAGCAAGGATGCAGACTGGAGACGGATTGGCAAAGCTCTCCTTTGTGGTCAAGTGTACAGATTCATGTACATGGCACAGTGGTACGGGGCGGTTCAACTTGTTTAATCCTAGAGAATAATGGGTTGACATGTCAGGTTAGAGAACATATGACAACATGCACATAGTGACATAAATAACTATATTTTAAAATTACAAACCACAAAACAGACCGGGAAAGAGTGAGTGGGTTGTTTCCAGAAATGTGTCTCGTTTTATTCTCATTAGTTTTCTTCCCTGAAATGAGAGGCACTACATTACTTGTTAGTAGTAAAAGGGAAATTAATTTCACTATTCACATGCACCTCCATTTGCTAAATAGTTCTGCAGCTAATGGGGCAGTTGCAAATGAGATCTCAAGGAGTAACCTGTTACTAGAACATACCTTATTTTTTAGGTGTTGTTGTCTTTTCAATGACAAACAAAGTACCTTTGCCTAAGTAGGCGCTTAGAAGACTGAACATTTAAAAGCATGGCTACAAGCAGACCTGTGAACTCCTTCTTCAAGAATGAACAATCAGGAAGATTTTAGGCTTTTTAGACTCCTATTATGTAGAATAAGTGCATTACTACAAGCAAGCACATACCATTGCATTGCTATCTGTCAGGGGTATTGACCCACGTTTGAGTCATTAAGCTGCAACAGTTGTGCTGTGGGCTTAGAAAATCCAAGATGGCCAAAAAGCCCACGTTGCGCCAGAATCCAGGAGAACCGTGCAGTTTTGCGCACACCAAAATGGTCGCCTAACCTGCCACCCACCAGTGCGAGCGTGATGGACCGGAAGCACCATCGGTAAAAGGTGGTGCCCAAGGAAAAACAGCAGGGCCTGTTAGCTCAAAAGCGCTTTTAAACCACCTCTGTTTCTCTGAATGCATGCTTAAAATGTCAATTTCAAACATTGCAAGATAGCTAATACAGGAGACCATCTGTTCAAAATCCGTTTTAATTAATGTCAAAAATGGCTAAAATTAGGGGCACAAAATTATCCTACTGCAGAATCCACACCAAGGCCATGTTGAGCAATGATCATATACTATCAAGAAAATCCCCTTTTTGAAATGGAGTTAATTCAAGACAACTCCTAAAAAAATGGGTGCAGTACCGGCATTGGACACAAACCGGCGCTAGCGGTCTAAACTCTGACAGGAGAACTGTACTTCAGGAGTTGCAAAAGGATCCTGAGCTAGCTGGAAACTTCAAAGCCTTTTGGTTCATTAAAATTCTTAAACACCTGCTATTCCCAGAAGACAGGCTGATTCAATTAACAGTCCAAGAGGCTGGGAAACCTTCTCACCTCAGAACTCCACACAAGAAGGCAGGATATCACATGGCCCTGTTGATTGAGAGGGAGGGGTTTCTCCTCCAGCCTGCAGGACCCAACACGTTAGACTCTTTCCATTGAATAGGTAATGCAGATTTTAGGTGTTTACTGTCAACACAGTGCTCTGGGAGAAGCCAGGCATGTGATCTCTGACTCACCAAGCTTCTGGGGGCGGACCCAAACACTGATGTGAAGTGAATTGAAGGCAAATATATGTTTTATAAGAATACTGATAACTAATTATAACCAGATGACAGAAATGTACAACTTTGGGATCTTTAAAATGACACATTCACTCCCAGTTCAAGACTAGGCAGGTCGCTCTGTGAGGTTCTGAGGCAAAAGCCCGGAAATTATGAATGCTGCAAACACTGTATTTATGCTAGAGACACGATAACTTAGATTAATATGCTCAGGAAGAGGGTACAGGTCTGTGTAAAGATTTGATGAAAAACCAATGTTGCAAAAGCTACCAAAAACGAAAATAAGTTGTCATTTTTGAATGCAAGCTCTTAGAAACATCAGAGTTGGAACAGAGACTACCTTATGTGATATATGATATGTACATGTAATGTCAACAACGTGTGTATCTGGGAAACCTGTTAGTTATGAACAATTCATTTTCTAAGTAAAAGCAAAGGGGCGTTTCTTCAACAGATTGTAAATGATGACTCACTCTGACTCACTCTGACACGCGATCCCTTCTCAAATCAGGGAACAAAGAATCCTTTGACCTATCAAATCACGAGAGGGCTGGGCATGCAGAATGAGCCGACCCACCCACTTTCTAAAGACATAAAAAGAGCCACTGGAAGCTAGACAGGGACATACATTTTCCAACCTTCAACTGAATTCCTGCGCAGCACGCTGACGGAGAACTCCAGAAACCAGAACTCCAGAGATCCAGACTAACTCCAGAACAAAAACTCCCAAGAGCTGAACTCTTCAGCAGGTCTCAAAATCTTTTGCAAACTATTCAACCGCCGGGCTGTGCAGTTTGCTGCTTGCTAAGAGTCCTGTGCATCCAGAACAGAACCAGTACCCAGAAAGCAGTGCGGGATCCAGAATCCACTTGATCGAGACCAGCAGAACCAGAGACCCAGACCAGACCGCTGTGAACAGAACCGGTGCCTGATTGACCCGCCGAGCAGAGAGAACCGCAGCTAAACTTGTTGACCAGATCCATGACGAGGCCATTCCTTTCAAATTTATAGTGTGAGTACCCAGCCAGAACTGTTCAAAACCAATCTCTTAGTTTAAAATAATCTAATTCAAACTATTTTAACTTATCGAGAACTGCATCATAGGAATCGTGTGTTCATTCTGTCATTTCAAAGCCGCAAAACTGTCATCTGTCATTCAGAGCTTTACTTTTATTTTGAGAATCTACCGTCACAAAATCGTCCGTATCTCTTGAACCGTTTGTGCTAGGAACCGACCGTTTGTGCTCTAAACCGACTTGCTACTCCTTATAGCGCCTCCATAATTGCGCTCGATGCACTCGAAAAAAAGTGCCGCGATTTGACATCTGCTTCATTTCAACCACGTGTAGAAAGATCTGTCCTTTGCTTCCATTCCTGAAATCCGTTTTCAACCTGATAACCCCTCATTAATCATTGTTAGTGTGGACCTAAACTGATTTAAAGTATCTCTCACTCACCCTGAACCTCTAGAGGGAATTAAAATCAATTTTAGCATATTTCACTCCCTTGCAAATCACCTGAAAGTCTTTCGCCTGTGTTTCAAAATCATGCCTGGTGCTATAAGCTTGCTAGGGGGGAACTGAATTCGGATTGTACTGTGATTGTATTCCTGAAGACTGTGCATGTTACTTCCATCTCCTTACATTGCACAGGGGGGGAGTGAATTGTCAGAGAAAAAGTGATCATATTATCTTTTGCTGAAATCATATCAATTTTTTTTCTGTACTGCCTTTTATTTATCTTTGCATCTCCTTTAAACCATAAAGCATTCTCAGCTACCTTATCCTCTATACTAGTCCTCGGTAATTAAACCAGTGTGCTAGTATAACATCATCCATTGTTGATCACTGTCATATGTCTAAGTGTGATATCAAATATTAATTTATTATCAAAGTGTGATATATATCTATTGTTTAATTTTTCAAATAAACCTTTTTAATCTGCAAAACAAACCTACTTCTTGGCTCAGTGGGGTCAGGGGGATTCTAAGAGAGGGGCGTTATACAAGGGTTCATCATCCAGATTATAACTTGTCATAAAAATATATAAATAAAGGCTTCCCTTGAGCAATCCCAGGCAAGGCACTGACTTAGTGGGAATGCTTGATTGGAGTCATTAACAGAGTGGGGGCTCGTAGCCGGAGATTCTGGATTAGATCTACCGCTTGTGTAGCTTAATACAGTGTACTAACTGATAGGATGCATAAATCCTGTTGGATCACCACGCTGTGCTACGCTGTGAAAACACCCCTCAAAAAGGAACGCTCTCAAGAAACGGTCTGTTTTGCAAAATAAAATACTAACTTCGGTAAGTCAGGAAGGAAATCAACTTCCAGAATGACGACACTGGTAGACATCAAAATAGCCCGAGAGGACTTCTTACATAAGCTATTTGTGAGAAGTGAGTGGGCTCATCAGGACCAGGCGGTCTGATTGCAGGCAATCGCACCCCAGATCACTGAAACAGGGTCAGACATATGGAGCGATCAGGGTCCATTACATGTGACCCTGAGTGAACTATATATGGCTCCTAAAGCTAAAGATGAACACGACAAGATTGTCAGGATAGCAGCATATTTGTATCTATATATGGGAGCCATGCAGGACAAATGTCTACTTGGACATTTGTCCTGCAAATAGCCAAGTAGACAACTGTTGGCATTAGAGAAGGCCCAATCTGATCTGGAATCTTCTGAGCAGAGGCTGCACAGGAGCTAGGAGTCAGAAAATGATAATAGACAGTACATCATTAAAATAAAGGAGGATATGGATATCCTGCAACAGGAAAAGGCTGACCAGGATACCAGAATTCTGGCTTTGCAGAAGGAGCACCAAGACAGTTTGGACTCCTTACTGCAGTGCCAGAAAAAAACTGGAGCAACAGATCAATTTCAACAGGGCATGCACAGAGCAGGTAGCCACCCTGCAAATCCAACTAGACAGAGAGAAAGAGGAAAGCAATAAATTGATTTTGAAAGACCTGGATACCCAGGCAGAGTTTGATGAAGAGCGCCAGAAAGCTGGCACCCTTCAACGGCAGAGGGACGACCTGGCGGCACAGATGCAGGATCTTGCTCAGGAAAGGGACACCTTAGGCCAGGAAGTCTGCCACTTAAAAAGAAAAATTCAAGAAAATCACTCGGCCATCCAGGGACTGGGTGACCTCCAAAAACAGCATCAGAACTTGTTAGAGCACACCAGGAGGGTGGAAGATGCTCTGACAAGAAAGGAGCAGGCCAGTAGGGACGGTACCCATGAGGTAACCACCCTGCAGCAAAGACTGACCCAGTGCTCCAGGACCAACCAGGAAGCACAGAGGGAAAATGAGGCTCTCTGTCAACACAATGATAGGCTCCAGCAACAGGTAGCCATGCAGGAGAGACTGATAGAGTCTAGTAATGCCTTGGTTGAGCAACTGAAAGCCCAGGCTCTTGCATTGCAACAGGGAGCAGCCGCTGATAGAGATGAAGTTAGCTGGGAAAGGGAAACCCCTGAGCATAACCTCAGGAGCCCTAGTACTAGAGGCCTCCACCTCTCCCAGTCCCTGGACTCTGCCACCCCCATGTCCCCTGGCGCACATGAGCACAGGGCCACAGGGATGGCAGATTACTATCCAGCCAAAAGTATGGGGCTCATAGGCCAGTACCACCCAGGAATGGAGGGGCGGGCATCCGGGTATGGCCACCCCAGCACAGTGCAATTTAGTGGGGAACCCCAGGAGAGTAGGCCCACTAAGGGCATCCTGAAAACCTCTGCCCAGTTAGGTCAGTGGGGGGGTACCCATCAAATCCTGGCAGCAAGGAGGGATCTGAAGACTCCTCTGAGCGGCCCAGGACACAGGAGACTAGGTCCCCACATTCTGCCAGCCATTCCGAGCCTTGCAGAATCCGGGAAAACCTGGAAGATCAGACGGGCACCTCTGGGAGCAGTGCTTCTGAGTCGGAGGATGAATGGACCAGGGTTACCCGAACCAAAAAGGCCAATAAGGCAAAAAGGGCCTCGCTTAAGGACCCCTTAAAACAGATTAAGGCAATCAGGAGTGTCATCACGCCTTATCACAAGAACTCCAAGTATTCTGTTTGGGAACACTTGGAGCTCTTTGAGCAAATGATGGAGACTTTCCATTTGAAGGACAGCAGTAGCTGCATCCAGTACGTCAAATGGACATTCTCCCCAGAATACTCCAGTTTCTTTGCGGGGCTGGAGGACCAAAATCATTCAAGATGGTCCACCTACAGGGCGGCCATCTTGAAACATTTTTCTGTTCACAGAAATCCCCAAGAGGCTCGCAAGGCAGCCTACAATTTGCAATGTGGGGAGGATCAGGCCCCACAAGAATTTGTGCAGGAGTTAAAGCGTGCTTTTGCGCAGACTACAAAAAGGGTACGCACGGACAGTAAAGAATTTGTTAATACGTTTTTCCAGGCCTTACTCAAATACATAATGACCCAGCTCGTGAGAGACTTTCACGAGAAAAGATCTTTAGACTGGGTCATTGAGCAAGCCACCCGCATCTATGAGGTGCAGAAACCAGTGGAAAATAAGAATCAGCCCAAAAACCCCAAAACCAACAGCACCCCTGCTGCTGCCAAGGTGTCAGAGGTAAAGGTTGCCCCTGTTTTAGATTTGGAGATGGGGGGACCTAAAAACCTGCCGGCACCAAATAATTCTAAGCCCAGACGGCCCTCGGGCCAGTCACAGACAGGGAGTCGAGGAGGTAGTCCCACAAATGGGGTCTCTCGCTCCCCTGACTATGTAAGTCCCTGCTATAAGGGAAACAGTCCAGTCCTGGGCTATGTGTGGACTCCTCTGGCCCAAGGGGGGGATCCAACCAAGCGGCCAACCCAGGGAACTTCCCTCCGCACTTCCCCCAGGAGGACAGAAATTCACCAAATCCTGGGCAGAACTTGTTCCCCAGGCATCCACCCAACTTCCAGCCCCAAAATCATCCATCCTTCTTTCCCCAATTCCCTGAGCCCAGACAACCGAATCCAGGAGAGGAGAGGCCAAGGGTGGAGGGGTACCCAAATCTTCCCAACCCGGGGTACTACCAGAGAAGGGATAGCTACCCTTCCCGGGATCAGCCCAGGGGAGAAAATAGAACCCCGTATCAGCCTGAGCGCCAGGTCCAAAATATGGCACGGGATCTGGGTCACATACTGAGGGCTCAACATAACCCTCAGATGAGCATGCCACCGCAGAATGCCCCAAACTCTGAGCCTGGTGCTCCAGAACAATGAGGAGGCACAAGGGGAAGTGGGGTGTAAAGCCTTGGAGGAAGCTTCCTTCCCACTTGTAAACAGCCCCTGGAAACCCAGGAACCAGAAACAAAACCTCCTACCCCTGAAAGTCTGCAACCCAAGGAGCAGAGGGGAGGTGGGAGAAACAAAGGACCCAAACAGACCCATTTTGTGTAGGAGGTACAGGTCTTCAAATTTGAGGGAGAGGGATCCTCAGAGGATCCTGGGAAAAGGATCTTCTCCTTCAGAGATGGGGGAACTCCTCCCAAGGAAAAATGGGTCCCAAGGGATTCCAACCCAGACTGGGAAGATGTGGGGATTGAGCTGTCGCCGCCCATCATTCTATCCCAGAACCAACAAGACCGAAAACCCCTGGTTCAAACCCATCCTGGTGACTGCCTCCAAAAAGGGGGGGGACGGCCCAGAACCGGAACCAGGGGAACCCAAAACCGCATCAATAGACTGGGTCGATGTGAGGATTGAGCTGTCGCCGCCCATCATTCTATCCCAGAACCAACAGCATCAAAATCCCCGGGTTCAAACCCATTCTGGTGACTGCCTCCAAAAAGGGGGGGGCGGCCCAGGACTGGAACCAGGGGAACTCGAGTATCCTCTTTCAAGTTGCCAACATTTTCTTGCAGATTCCCATGACTCTCCACAGAATTCTGCCCAAATCTCGTCTCTCCCAATGTCCAAAACCAGAAAATTAGCCCACCAGTTGTCCAAAAATGTGCATTATCTGTGCTCCCTTGAGGAGAAGGAGGGAAGATACTATGCCCCGGTACAAGTACAGGAGCAGGGTACAATTTTGGCACTGGTGGACACTGGATCCCAAGCTACCCTTCTGTGCAAAAGGCCCTTTGATGAACTAAATGCAGGAAGGGGGGAGAAATACCAGATCCTCTATCCTCTCTTCCTGGACAACTGCAGAACTTTGACGGGAAGGACATTCCTGTCGAGGGGACTGCAGATTTGGACATCAAAATTGGGCGACACAAGGTGAAACACCCGGTCATAGTAGTGACTCCAGAGGGCACCCCTTGTTTAGTAGCGAATGACCTCCTGAGAAGGTTGTCACCCCTTACAGATTGCGTAAACAAGGTCCTCTGGACCCAGACTAGCCGACCAATAAAATTAAAACAGAGTGTCAACCATGTTAGTTTAAACGGCACGTGCCACATGGTTGAACAAAAATCTGACCAAGTAGAATTTCACTTCCAGAACAACCAAATTCCAGACGTGACAGTAATAGCAGTAGGACAACAGACTGGTGATGTGGGGTCCTCTCTATTTCTGAAAATCAACCTTCCTTCCAGTTTAAGGTGGTATTCCACACTGGAAGGAAAAACTCTGAAATTCTTTACTAATCCACAATCAGACATTCCCACTCCGATAGTCCAGAAAGATGTGAAATCAGCTCAGAGCCTG
Organism: Ambystoma mexicanum; assembly: GCF_040938575.1. NCBI lineage: Eukaryota > Metazoa > Chordata > Amphibia > Caudata > Ambystomatidae > Ambystoma > Ambystoma mexicanum. Next base: position 706,161,069 of record NC_090931.1, read on the forward strand.
GCTGATATTCAGCAAATTGGAGAGCAGTTGTTCATCCCTGTTCAGTTAAATGATGGGAAGGACTCTGTTCTCGCCCGAGTGTGTGTGAACAACGGTAAGAGCTTCATCAGCAAAGCCATGTTCCGCCAACTCCCAAAAGATCCAGCCATTCCCGCATTCAAACTGATAGACATATGGGAAATGGACTTGGAAGCGCATAATTCCAAACATCTCCTGCCAAGCAGGCGTATGCTCAAAATCTCCATTGGCAACAAGAGCTTAGTCCATAATTGTTGGGTCGTGCGAGAAGTCACTGCCGCCTTTTACTTAGGTAGTGACATTCTCAATCGCTTTGCCATTAGTTTGGACCTAATAAACTTCAAAGCTTGGTCCCGATTAGCAGATAATCCCATGGGCTTTGATGATCCAGAAAAAGCATTTAGGTCAGCTCAATTGCTACCTTATGCAGTTGAAATTCAGACTAAGGAGGAAGTCACCATCCCAGAAAGGACCCGACAATTCTCCCTGGGAGTGAAAGTTAAAAGAGGACAAAAATTGAAAAACCCTGATGCTTATATTCATCTAAATGCTTCCCTCCAACAGCAAGGGTTAGGGGTAAACCCAACACCATTAGTCAACATAGAACATGACACCATTCCAATAGAGGTGGATAACAGCGACTTAAAGATGACCGACATTTCTCCATTGATTTAGGAAATGAACTGTTAGGACCAATACCCAAGGACTGTTTTGACAGTGACAGTGATGACAATACAACACCAGACAGGATCTTTACCCGGCATGGGGGGAACTTCCTGGTGTACACTTCTTGCCTTTATGGTAAGGAAGATGTGACTTGTGACTTCAGAGGGGATGAGGTGATTTTCCAGGTCCATGAGGGCTGCCTTTCCCACCTGAAGCCTCCAGTCCAAATCAGCACTCTGACCAGGGACTTCTCCACCCAGCTGGAGGAGGCCACTGAGATAGCAAAACCAGAAGTCTTTCCTGGCTTCAGGCAGATGGTGGAAGAGAGAGTCAACCAAGCTGATGCCTGCGTGACTCTGGAACAGAAGCAAAAGTTGAAACAAGTTTTCTTGGATTTCCAAGATCTCTTTGCGGTAGACTCATATGACTGTGGTCGCACCGACATCCACACAACAACAATTCCCACGGACCCTGGCATGACTCCAGTGTTTGTGAAGCAATATCGTTTGCCTCTTGCATCCATGGAGTCCCTTACTGAAATAATTAAGAACCTTGAGTCCCGGGGGATAAACCGTCCAGTACACAGCACCTTCAATAATCCGGTGCTGGGGATATTGAAACCAAATGGCCAGTGGAGACTCTGCGCCGACCTTAGGGAGCTCAACAAACGGGTCCATACTTCCCGATGGCCTCTTCCCTACATTGACCAAGGGCTGGCCCAGATCCAGGGTTCACAGGTATTCACTGCAATAGACCTGACCAATGGATACTGGACCGTGCCTGTCAGTAGGGAGGACCAATACAAACTGGCTTTTACCTTTGGGTGCCAGCAGTACACATGGACCCGAACTCCCTTCGGATACCTCAACTCCGGAAATGATTTCAACATTTTCCTACATAAGGCCATGCCCGACCTGGGTGCAAGGGGTAACCTGGCTTATGTAGATGATGTCCTCATCAAAAGTTCATCTGTGGAAGAACACATAGTGGAGATCTGTTATGTTCTGACACAGTTGAGGGCCGCCGGAGCAAAACTTTCCTTTCAGAAAGCACAGTGGTGTAGAACCCGTGTTAATTTCTTGGGGCATGAGATTACTCCTCAGGGTCTCTGTCCCCAGGAAAAGAAAGTGGAAGCACTTCAGAAACTGAAAGACCCCACAACTCTGCGGGAACTAAGGAGCCTCCTTGGACTGACTAATTACAGCAGAAAGTTCATTGAGGGCTACGCAGAGATCACCAGACCCCTGATTCATCTCTTGAAGGGGGGGTAAAGTGGGAATGGGGTCCAGAACAATCCGAGGCATTAAGACAGCTCAAAAGAAGCCTCTCACAAGCACCCTGTCTAGCTTACTCTGTCAGAAACAAGGAGTTCTTCCTGGAGACAGGGTTCTCTAATACGTGCTTGACGGCAGTATTATACCAAAAGCATGACAAGGTCAATTAAGTAATCTCCTATGCGAGCAAAACGTTATCCTCTGTGGAGGAAAAATTCAATGATTGTGAGAAGGCACTCCTGGCAACAGTGTGGGCATTGAAGAATTACCGCCCATTCATCCAGGGGGAACACATCATAGTGGAGACTCCACACCAGCCTCTGCAATATCTCCAAAGTGACAGAATCCGGGCCGGAAGTGTGAGTAATTCCCGAATTACTTCCTGGATTCTGTCAATGCAAGGCTTTCCTGTGGAGGTCAGATATGGCCAAAACAAGAAGAGTCCCCTCGCACAATGTCTGGCTGACTTGCATGATTGTGCCAGAGAGAACTGTCTCGAGGACGAAAGTCTAAAAATCAAGCACAACATGGAGGCATACCTTAATTCCCCACACAAAGTCTTTGAAGAAGACAAGTGTGAGGGGATGCCCACTGTCTATGTGGACGGATGCTCTTACCATGCTGACAACAATGGGGAAAAAGAACTGGTGGCTGGCGTAGGGAATGCATGGGTGAAGGAGTCCCCAGAACCCTCCGCTGGGTACAAAATTGGTCCCCGAAGTAGTCAGGTGGCAGAATTGATGGTTGTGTATCAAGCCATCCTCACTGCTGTCCAACATCAACTCCACGAACGGGTCATAATCACAGATTCAGATTATGTACGGAACGGGTTCATGGAGCACCTGGTTAATTGGAAAACCAGAGGCATGTTATGTGGTAATAACAAACCCCTGAAACATGGGAAGTTAATCCAAAATATTGATGATCTGGTCACATCGAATGGGATGACCATCTACTGGAAAAAGATCAAGGGTCATTCCAAGGTAGAGGGACCAGACAAAACTGGAAATGACTTAGCTGATCAGCTGGCCAAAACCGGGACCTTCCAAGGGGATCTAATAGAGATTGAGTCCCTGTTGGGGGAAATCCAGGTCACTGCTATCACTAGGTCCCAAACAAATGCTCACAATGATCTTTCAACTGCACAATGGAGTAAGGAGACCCCAGATGCTGATTTGATCACGGCACAGAAGGGGTATCCCATAATTGGTAAATTTTACCAACACATTGAGGAACCTGAGAACTTTCCCCTGGCGGATACCGATTACATTGGGAAAGAGGACCTTAGAGTGTTGATGAAATGTCCAAAGATGTTCCGAATCCAAGACGGTTTGTTGGTAAGGAAATCCCAAGCTGGCCATGATCAGTGGGTGGTTCCTACTTCATTCCGAAGCCTGATGTTAAGTCATTCCCATGAAGCGGCCACCGCCGGTCATAGGGGGTTTCATACAACACTTGAAATCTTAAGAGAGGTCGCATATTGGCCACACATGGGGCAGGACCTCGACCAATACTTGAAGGGGTGTCTGGTGTGTGCACAATTTCAGCCATCATCCCTCACACACCGTGCGCCTCTCCAAAAGAGGGGGATGACACTGCCATGGTCAGATTTGCAAATCGACTTCGTAGGCCCTGTGATTCGCTCGTCTAGGGGAAACAAGTACATGTTGACGGTCACATGCTTGTTTACCAAGTGGATGGAATGTCTCCCGGCCCGAAACTGCAAGGTAGAAACAGCAGCTGCCCTGATGATCAACCACATCTTTTCGCGTTTTGGTCTACCCCAAAGGATTGAGTCAGACAGAGGTAGCCACTTCACCAGTGAAGTGATGACAAAGATGTGGGAGATACTGGGCGTCAAAAGGAAGATACACATTGCTTACCGACCAGCTTCTTCTGGGGCAGTAGAGAGATACAACCAAACCATTGTGAGCATATTAAAAAAATGTGTGGCAGATTCTGGGTAAAGTTGGGATACCTGATTACCTCTGGCCCTAATGGCCATCAGATCTACCCCTTCAGCTGCAACCAAAATGTCGCCATTTGAGTTGATGACTGGACGCAAGATGGTGCTTCCCCAGCATTTGCTCTACAGGACCCAAGAGCAGATGTTGATCAATGCCTCCACAACTCATGAGTATGTGGAGAATTTGAGGAAACACCTCCAACATGCTTTTGCCTATGCTCAGCGGAATCTAGAAAGATCAGCCGAGAGTATGAAAACGCACTATGATTTGAAAACCACCAGGAAGGAATATAATGTGGGATACCGGGTCTATCTATACACTTTCCAAAGGAACCAGGCTAAACAGCGAACATTTTTGCCGACATGGAAGGGACCCTTTGAAATTATAGACAAGATCTCCCCAGTTGCATACAAGATCCGCATACCCAAAGGTAGTTTGGCGGAAGGGGAAGACAAGTGGGTCTATATAAATCAGTTAAAGTGTTGCCATCCCAGGCACACTCTGCAACAACTGGAGGAATCCTCTGGAATCCCAGAGGGGGCCGCTCCAGAGTAATTCAGTTCCAACCCTAAAATATCCCACATACAGTCTCTAAAATATTATGATTCTTAAATGCCAATGTCTCCTGTTATATCTTGTTTATAAAATAAGACTGCAAAATGTATCCTGGTGTATAAAATGTATATGCTCGCCGCACCATTAATAGTGGTGGAAAAATGTCTAGGAATGTGTATTGCCGCTTTGCTTTATCATCCTAGGAGAGATGAAACCATGGAGACTGACCAAGGAGGACGACCCGGGGACCGGGAGCAAAGATCCGAGGGGCCCGGGGTACCGCCCAATATTCCCATCAGGACCGGCTAGGAGAACCGATCGATCCAACTGGATGGAGGAAAATATGCTGAACTGTGCCATCTACGGAATTGGAAGAAGATGATGCGGACATCCCAGCGCGTGGATAAACAACATCCTTTGCACCCGACTCCCCCTCAACTCGAAATCAAAGTGCAGTCGGGTGGGGGGCTTGTCAGGGGTATTGACCCACGTTTGAGTCATTAAGCTGCAACAGATGGTGCTGTGGGCTTAGAAAATCCAAGATGGCTGAAAAGCCCACGTTGCGCCAGAATCCAGGAGAACCGCAGAGTTTTGCGCACACCAAAATGGTCGCTTAACCTGCCACCCACGAGTGCGAGCGTGATGGACCAGAAGCGCCATGGGTAAAAGGTGGTGCCCAGGGAAAAACAGCAGGGCCTGTTAGCTCAAAAGCACTTTTAAGCCACCTCTATTTCTCTGAATGCAAGCTTAAAATGTCCATTTCAAACATTGCAAGATAGCTAATACCGGAGACCATCTGTTCAAAATCCGTTTTAATTAATGTCAGAAATGGCTAAAATTAGGGGCACAAAATTATCCTACTGCAGAATCCACACCAAGGCCATGTTGAGCAATGATCATATACTATCAAGAAAATCCCCTTTTTGAAATGGAGTTAATTCAAGACAACTCCTAAAAATATGGGTGCAGCACCGGCATTGGACACAAACCGGCACTTGGGGTCTAAACTCTGACAGGAGAACTGTACTTCAGGAGTTGCAAAAGGATCCTGAGCCAGCTGGAAACTTCAAAGCCTTTTGGTTAATTAAAATTCTTAAACACCTGCTGTTCCAGAAGACAGGCTGATTCAATTAATAGTCCAAGAGGCTGGGAAACCTTCTCACCTCAGAACTCCACACAAGAAGGCAGGATATCACATGGCCCTGTTGATTGAGAGGGAGGGGTTTCTCCTCCAGCCTGCAGGACCCAATACATAAGACCCTTTCCATTGAATAGGGTATGCAGATTTTAGGTGTTTATTGTCAACAAACTGCTCTGGGAGAAGCCAGACATGTGATCTCTGACTCACCAAGCTTCTGGGGACGGACCCAAACACTGAAGTGAAGTGAATTGAAGGCAAATATATGTTTTATAAGAATACTGATAACTAATTGTAACCAGATGACAGAAATGTACAACTTTGGGATCTTTAAAATGACACATTCACTCCCACTTCAAGACAAGGCTGGTCGCTCTGTGAGGTTCTGAGGCAAAACCCCGGGAATTATGAATGCTGCAAACACTGTATTTATGCTAGAGACATGATAACTTAGATTAATATGCTCAGGAAGAGGGTACAGGTTTGTGTAAAGATTTGATGAAAAACCAATGTTACAAAAGCTACCAAAAACGAAAATAAGTTGTCATTTTTGAATGCAAGCTCTTAGAAACATCAGAGTTGGAACAGAGACTACCTTATGTGATATATGATATGTACATATAATGTCAACGACATGTGTATCTGGGAAACCTGTTAGTTACGAAAAATTAATGTTCTAAGTAAAAGCAAAGGGGCGTTTCTTCAATAGATTGTAAATTATGATGACTCACTCTGACTCACTCTGACACGCAATCCCTTCTCAAATCAGGGACCAAAGAATCCTTTGACCTATCAAATCACGAGAGGGCTGGGCATGCAGAATGAGCCGACCCACCCACTTTCTAAACACATAAAAAGAGCCACTGGAAGCTAGACAGGGACATTCATTTTCCAACCTTCAACTGAATTCCTGCGCAGCACGCTAACAGAGAACTCCAGAATCCAGAACTCCAGGAATCCAGACTAACTCCAGAACAAAAACTGCCAAGAACTGAACTCTTCAGCAGGCCTCAAAATCTTTTGCAAACTATTCAACCGCCGGGCTGTGCGGTTTGCTGCTTGCTAAGAATCCTGTGTACCCAGAACAGAACCAGTACCCAGAAAGCAGTGCGGTATCCAGAATCCACTTGATCCAGACCAGCAGAATCAGAGACCCAGACCAGACCGCTGTGAACAGAACCGGTGCCTGATTGACCCGCCGAGCAGAGAGAACCGCAGCTAAACTTGTTGACCAGATCCGTGACGAGGCCATTCCTTTCAAATTTATAGTGTGAGTACCCAGCCAGAACTGTGCAAAACCAATCTCTTAGTTTAAAAATATCTAATTCAAACTATTTTAACCTATTGAGAACTGCATCATAGGAATCGTGTGTTCATTCTGTCATTTCAAAGCCGCAAAACTGTCATCTGTCATTCAGAGCTTTACTTTTATTTTGAGAATCTACCTTCACAAAATCGTCCGTATCTCTTGAACCGTTTGTGCTAGGAACGAGATTTAACTTTCATTTGGAAGCTAATATTCCCAGCTTCCCAACAAGCTCTAACCCGACTTGCTGCTCCTTATAGCGCCTCCGTAATTGTGCTCGATGCACTCGAAAAAAAAGTGCCGCGATTTAACATTTGCTTCATTTCAAGCACGTGTAGAAAGATCTGTCCTTTGCTTCCATTCATGAAATCCGTTTTCAACCTGATAATCCGTCATTAATCATTGTTAGTGTGGACCTGAACTGATTTAAAGTATCTCTCACTCACCCTGAACCTCTAGAGGGAATTAAAATCAATTTTAGCATATTTCTCTCCCTTGCAAATCACCTGAAAGTCTTTCGCCTGTGTTTCAAAATCATCCCTGGTGCTATAAGCTTGCTAGGGGGGAACTGAATTCGGATTGTGCTGTGATTGTATTCCTGAAGACTGTGTGTTTTACTTCCATCTCCTTACATTGCACAGGGGGGGAGTGAATTGTCAGAGAAAAAGTGATCATATTTTCTTTTGCTGAAATCATATCAAGTTTATTTCTGTACTGCCTTTTATTCATCTTTGCATCTCCTTTAAACCATAAAGCATTCTCAGCTACCTTATCCTCTATACTACTCCTCAGTAATTAAACCAGTGTGCTAGTATAACATCATCCATTGTTGATCACTGTCATATGTCTAAGTGTGATATCAAATATTAATTTATTATCTAAGTGTGATATATATCTATTGTTTAATTTTTCAAATAAACCTTTTTAATTTGCAAAACAAACCTGCTTCTTGGCTCAGTGGGGTCAGGGGGATTCTAAGAGAGGGGCGTTATACAAGGGTTCATCATCCAGATTATAACTTGTCGTAAACATATTTAAATAAGGGCTTCCCTTGAGCAATCCCAGACAAGGCACTGACTTAGTGGGAATGCTTGATTGGAGTCATTAACATATCATATCTAGATCAAGCCCCCTTCTGAGACCTGCCCCCCACAAACCATACAATCCTGTGAAGCCCTCACTGTTAAAATCCCTCTAATTAACTCCCAGACTCTTACGATCCATTTAATCTACAGACCACCTGGTCCACTTGGGACATTTGAGGAGGACATCTACACCCGATTATCCAACAATCTCAAAACTACCACCCAACTATTGCTACTAAGTGACTTTAATCTTGGATTTAATGACCCTTCAGATAAGTATGCCTCCAACGTAGTCAACACCCTAACAGAATTAGGCCTCTCCCAAAAAATCAACAAACCTACCCACATCAAAGGGAGAACCCTAGACTGGGTAGCTGACTACAACTGTACTGCTACCATCACTTCCATCTCCCCACAATTGTGGACAGACCATTTCCTTGTGTCTTTCACACTATCCACGACTGCACCACTCCCAAGGGTCACTGCTATTGCCCCACCTTGCTCAACAAGGAAAAAGAAAGAACATTAAAATGCACAAAGTGATCCCTGTCATTTCCCCTACCCTCTGACAACTTGGACCCAGGTACATTAGTCCACGAGTACAATAAAATAATGCTAACTGCACTTGACAAAATTCTCCACTTAAACTCAGACCTAGTAAACCTAAATCACATCTAAACAAGTGGTTCACCCCCCAGCTAAAGGACTTACAACTCTTAAAAAGGAAATGTGAAACTGCCTGGTGACTACTCCCTTCAGAGGACAACGAAGTAAAACTAACAAAAATCTCTTCCCAATATAAAAATGAAATTTGCTTGGCTAAACGCAACTCTTACAATGAACGTATATCCAATGCCAATTCCAGTATTAAGGAACTAGTCATCATACTAAAAGAACTAGTGTCCTATCCCGACACCTGATACTTGTACCAAAAATAAAACATGGTGCTCAGATATTCAACAGGCACTATCCAATAAAGAAGCTACCCTTCAGAACAAAATAGCCCCAAAAAAAGCCTCCCTTAACTCGCCATCTCAACTGAACAACCTGAACCTCCCCTCCAGCGAAATACCACCGGATCGTCCCGCCACATTCCATTTCACCAAAACGTCCATACTCGAGGTAGAAAAAGTTATTCTCTCACTCAAGCCTTTCAATTACCAAGGAGACCTCTGCCCAGCTCAGATTATAAAAGATGCTGCAAGAGATCTTGCCCCTTTTGTCTCTAAGCTGATCAATGCCTCCTTCGCATCTGGCACTATTCCTACCAACCTGAAGAAATCCTCACCCATTGTTAAAGAAGCAAACCATAGACCCACTTATCCCCACCAATTACCGTCCTATTACGACGGTACCATTTTTGCTCAATATACTCGACAAGATGGCTTACACCCATATCCAAAAATATCTGGAACTCCATAAACTCTTGGGAGGAAGATAATCTGGATTCTGCCCTCTACATGGGACAGAAACCGCCCTCATTGACCTAAAAATCAGATTGATGAGTTAAGAGACAAAGGCAGAACAGCCCTCCTCCTAATGTTAGGCCTCTCAGCTGCATTTGACCTAGTGGATCACAAGGTCCTATGCGGCCATCTAGATTCGGCAGCCCATTTTTCCACAAAGGCTATCAGATGGATAGAATAATTCTTGAGTGATAGAACCATGAGAGTCTTCTCCCCCTCGGCAGCGGCTGACCATACCCCTATCACATGTGGTGTCCTCCAGGGTTCTTGTGTTTCCCCTACATTATACAATATATTCAGCAAGCCCCTGTTTGATGATCTGGACCTTCTGGGTATCACCTACACTAACTATGCAGATGATACTCAGATTCTCCTCCCTAATTTCTGGGGATTACGACAAGGATTTGACTCTGGTGAATAGAGTGTACCTCATCATCCAGGCATGGATGGCTACTCACGATCTATGCCTGAATGATGATAAGACGGATCTCATCATCCTGGGCACCCACCACAACCTCAAGAAATTAGGCCAGCAATACTCATCATTCTCCATTGACGGAAACCTCATCAAGGTAGCTAAGTGTCAAGACTTGATTGTCGTGAAGGTTAGAGAGACCTCCGTCCACAAGTACCACACAGAGAGAAAGTAACACCACTCTCTATGCAGCCCTTGAGGCCACAGGTGGGAGATGCTGGAAGCCCGGAACCACGAAACACTGGAAACCCCAAGGCCGCTGTAAAGCAAAATGTCAATTAGCACCAAACGATCACAGTAACCAATAGAGTATATACTAAGGGTTGTGATTGGCTTACCTAGTAATGGCAGTGATGTCGCTGCTAACCACACAGGGCTTAGGGACTGGGTCCGTGGGGGACACGTGAGCAGCACCCCAGATGGTGGTAAGGGTGAGTTGGGAGAGCTCACCGCGGTGTGCAATAAACACTGGCTGGCCCACCTGTAGATGACGTTGGAGGAAACAAGGAGGTCCGTGAAACATTCCTGAAGTCTGTCAATGATAACTAAACAGCAGATTCAGAACACCAAAACAGCAGGGTTAATCCAAAGGAGTCTGTGTTGCTATTCCGAGGTTGAGAGGTCCGTGAAGCAAGAGCAATACGTCAAAACAGAAGGAAAATCCAAAAGGAGTCTGTGTAGCAATTCCGAGGTCGAGAGGTCTGTTGAAGCAAGATCAAACAGTAATCGCCGTAGAGAGTTCCAAGGAAACAGCTGTGAAGCAAAGAACAGAGGGCGAGTCACTGATTAAATACAGATCGCTTCCTTGTCACGTGACTCCCTGCCACACCCGCTGAGAGAAGATCAACCTTACCTGAACTTTAGATGTAATTGCATTAACTTGCTCAATTCCACGGATCCCTAGGACTGCTTGCTGTATTACTCACACCTAGGATGTATTTGTATATTCAATCAAAGCATCTCACGATACTTGCTTGTTATACCCATATATCCTTCCTGTTTACAATTTGTATATATGTTTTACCTTGACTACACCCTGTAACTCTGTAAACTGTGCATTGTCTTGTTGCTGGGCCTGATACCTCCGGGTCTGGTGCGCATTAGAAATAAATAAACAAACAAACAAACCATCAGAGCGGCGCAAGTGACGGCATTGTTCCATAGTTTTACTATTAAGGAGGGAGGCTTCACATTGTGGGGAACCCGACAACTCTATGTCCAAGTGTTTTCCCATATGATAACATATGGCCTTGAAGCACTTGTACACTTTCATCTGAATTGGGTGCAGGTCATCGAGGAGAAATTTTGGCGGAGGATTCTAGGTTTACCTGCCTATATACCTATGGCCCTTATAAGGTTTGAGCTAGGGCTGATTTCCCTAAAAGCATCAGTTCTGAAGCAGAGGGCCAGGCTCTATTTAAAAATGAGCTCTGGAATAAAAAATGCATTACTAACAGCACTTTATCAGGAAATATCTAAAGCAAATACTACCTGCTCGCTGAAAAGCATTATGGAAAAATTCCTCGTTGATATATGTTGGTCACGTAGAGGCGGGTGCTTCTCAGAGGAAATGCAGAACGCTTTGGGAGACGTATCGACCTTTGGGATTGGTTGGAGAATTTTGATCATTTGAATAGGTTAAAAAAGTATCTATTTGTACAGTACAGGCTCTACTCATTTAAGAAGCTGCAGAAATATCTGAACCTATGCCCATCCAAAAGGCTCAGAAGGTTCATTCTCTTATTGAGAATGGAGCAGCTCCCTACTAAGACAATAACGGGGGCTATGAATAAGATCCCGATGGAACAACGGTTTTGTCATCTATGTAACATTCAGGAAATCCCTGAGACAGCGAAGCACCTACTGACCGAATGTCACGTAATGGCCAATACAATTAAAGATTGTATTGGTAACTATGATCACAACTTGGAAACTATTGGGGAGATGTACTTCGGGATACACTGTACGAATACGGAGAGTATGCGCTTTTTAACTGCCCTCTACAACATCTGGTTGAAGGTAGAAGTCAAATTAAATATATCCCTATAAGGTCTTGGTGGTACAACCACTGTAAGTATATGTCTATGTTTGCTAGGAGACACTTGAAATCCACCTCTGACTAGCTACTCTTAGCCGCTCCAAACCTGCAAAGATATTATTAATGTGAATATGGAGCGATGCATATCGCTAAGGTAATCAGAGATTCCTTTGAGTATTTAGTTGTGAGACTGTAAATTTTAAATTTTTAAGTGTACCACATTGGTGATAAAAAAAGGTGTCGGCTGAACATTGTGAAATATGCTGTTTTAAATTGTGATGTGGAAAATGTAGTTTTTATGTTCTTCTGCTTTTTGCTTGGTATAATGTGTTGTTAATAATATGGTATAGTTTATATTTTTGTATGTATTTTCCTTTTTTTCATTGTTATGTGTAAAGTTTATTATGTAAACTAAATCACATTAAACAAATTATATTACTACAAACTGAATCTATACTATAGACTAACTTTCTGATGCTCAGACAGAGAAAATCCAATTTCGTAAGAACCAAACCCAGATACTTGCAACCACTAGAGGCTTAAGCAAAACTCTCTTCAACCCTACCCTCCAATCCTATACACTTCTGTAGTATGGAAGAAGTAGGAAGGACTGAGACGAGGAAGAATAGGGATGAATACAATGAAGATCTGAAGCAAGAAACTGTGACGTGACGAGGAAGACATAGTTGAGCCTGTGGTTTGGAGTTTCCAGAGGGTGAAGGAAACCCTAAAAAGCATAATGAATGAAAAGTTGGGGAAAGAGGACAGCCCCTACGTATTCCTAAGAAACATTTTACCAAGACGTAGTAACAAGGGAAAAGGACATATCAAGTGATAAGAAGGAATAATCTTCTTTGTGGCAGTACTTGGAGTGAAGGTGACCCAGGACTCTCACATAAGAGAAACCACAAAGAGAACCCTGAGAGCAATATATCTGAAGAAGTAGTTGACAAGGGAGTAAACCCAGTCTGTATAAAAAATCAAGATACCCTAAAAAGAACTATGAGAACAGTACAAAGGAACACACAGCTTGACAGGCGAGTGAAACAAGTGTATGTTTGAAACTAGGAGACCTGAGGAAGGAGGAAACCAGGTCTGCCAATCAGGGTCAGGGACCCACCACAGCTTGGAGGATCATCCAAGCCACTCTTCTTCATTGCAGTGCCTGGTAGGAGGAAACCAGGTCTGGCAAGCAGGGTCAGGGACCCACCTCAGTTTCAAGGAGCACTCTTTTTCGTAGCAGCAGCTGGTAGGAGGAAACCAGATCTGCCAACCAGAGTCAGGGACCCACCTCAGCTTGGAGGAGCATCCAAGCAATCTTCTTCATCGCAGTACCTGCTAGTAGGAAACCAGGTCTGCCAACCAGGGTCAGGGACCCACCACAGCATGGAGGAACATCCACGCCACTCTTCTTCATTGGGACACTTGGTCAAAGGATGCCAGGTCTGCCAACAAGGGTCAGGGACCCACCGCAGTTTGGAGACATATCCAAACTCCTCTTCTTTGTCATATTGCCTGGTGAGAAAAGAACCTGGCTTGCTAATCATGGTGTCGGGGACAACAGAGACAGAGAAGAAGCTGAAATGTGTTGCAAGCCTGAAGAAGGCTGGGGAAGTGAGACATTCCCCCCACCATTTAAAGGAACTAATAAACTCCAAACCTTTGACCAGGGAAGAAAGTCATTCCTCTGGGCCAGGAAGACCTCATTTTCATTTAGTTTAAACTTACACTGTGAGGGTCAGAGTTAGCATTCTGACATTGGAAATTGAGACTTTTTGCTTTCGACATTCTGATGGTGGCATTAGTTATTTTGGCTGAGGCAGGGAAACCAAGCATACAGTTAGGGTAATATAGGATTTTCTTTTCATTTTTGTAATACAGTAAAGGTTTATGTCAGCCACTATGACTCCTCCATGTCAGAGTCTTTATAGTGCACCCTTACAACATACATAGATAGATTAAGGACAACCAACATTGGACATTTCTAACTACAGGTAGGGGGTACAGGCAGCTGTGCTTGGGATGTGACCATGATGGGTGAAGTGCTAGTCTGGAGACAGATGAAGTGAAAGACAGAGGCAGGTTAGAGGTGAGGGAAAAGTGTAAGCTAGCAGGCAAATGAGAGGGGTAGGCTAAGAGGGTAACTCAGTGGCAGGGAGGTAGGCCTTTAGTTTGGTTTTGAACAAGTAGTCATGGCATGATGGTCAATATGTCAGGTAATGTACGAATGGCACAATTGTTACATCAGTTCTCGCTCCCCCTGAATCATGCAATGTCTCATGGAATGAGGGGGGAAATGGTTAATGTCAGTAGGGGATTACCCCTTTTCCACCAGAGGTAACAGACAGATGCTGTAACTGGATTGCGAACTGACATGTTATCTTTGGATCTTCAATACTGTGCACACATCCATGTGCACTGATATGCTTTCTAATAATCTTGTGCACTTTGTGATATTGATCCTGCTCTTGGAAAATGGTATTCATATGGTGCAGCTTTTGTGCCTTCTCTGCTGGTCAGTGTTGCGCCTGTCATCTCACACCGGAGAACTGCGTTGTCTCCTGTCCAGGTATGGTTTTCCTATACATTGGAAAGTTCAGTCTTTGTAATTTGGGTTTTTGCATTCCTTTCATGCCCAGATGTTGTCTTGCAGGGCTTTGTCCAGTGGGGTAGTGCTTCTTATGTGTTGGGTCAGAGGGCAGGTCCTTCTAGCACAGGGCTGTGAGAGAGCTTGCATTACATTACAATCACATAGTGGCACACCCCACCTTCACCATCTGTCCTACTCATTGCTCTTGTGAACCCTGTGTTTTTGTTGATTGCATTTACCCAGGATCCAGGTCTGTTGCCTTTGTTGGGTCACTGTATATGCTCGTAATATAATATTGCACAAGATGTTGGCATCATCGGTTGAACCTTGCAAAGGGGGCATAAAATGGGTCACACTGAGGTCTGCATCACAGGTCACCTGTATGTTAAGGCAATATTGTTGTTTCCTGTTACAGTACACCTCTTCCAATGCCTAGGGCAACACCAATGTGACCAGTGCTGCACTGACGGTGGGCAAGTGGGAAGTCACATACAACTGTGCCTGTGTTACATTTACCTGTGCAGGGGTGGTGGGCAGGGAGATGTGCTGGGTTGCATGCTGCATGAGCGAGTCCAGCACCTGGGCAAGCACAATTGAAAACATGAGTTGCAACATGCCATGCTGCAAGCCCCTAATGTGCTGAAAGGTGCCTGTGGCGTAAACGTATGTCAACGACAAAACCTTCAGCAATAGTGGGATGGTTGTTCTTGTGTTGATCAGTATTTGACGATTTGCCTTTATTAGGGAGAGTAGCTCAGCTAATGTCTCTCTGTTAAGATGCCATTTTGTTATCAGCTGCACATCAGGTAGTATCCAGGGAAATTGCCTGACCCAGGGAATGGGTTCTCTCACAGCAGGGCATCTCTTCTGAATTTGTGTTGGTTGTACTCTGTGATGCAGCTCTGCATGGCTCTTCAGCTCAATGTACAGCTTAAGGTTTGCTACTGCTGGTGGCTGCATATAGTGGCTGCATAGTGTTTGGAAGTGTGTTTGGGGAAGTTGTGGGCCTCACATACCCTTTCATGGCCGATTGGATGCACCTGTGGCTTCATTTGCATCACCTAAATGTATTTTCCTTCACCTTTGAGGTGGAGGCAACTGCACTATATTGTTGGTCAAATTGGCTACTATTTTTGGCAGTATTTCTTCTGGTATTTTAACCTAAAGATACAATGGAATTAGCATTTTTGTTTCATGCGCTAATTCCGCCACCAGATTTAGCCCTGGGGGAATTATCACTGGTTTTCGTTGTTGTTCCTCCAGCGCAAATTTCTTCAGGTTTAATTCTACCCAAGGAATTAGCATCCATTTTTAATAAACCTTATATCAGCAGATTGGTCAGAGTGGCAGCAATTCAGTTACTGTCACTTGTTCTCCTTACCGCCGAACTTGTAATGAGACCAAATTAGTATCCATTAAACAGCAACCCTGTGAACATTTTTGTATAATCAGACATTTGAAGCCAACATTCAATTAATTAACATATCAGACTATAGACAAGAGAGCATCAGTGCACACAATTCGTTGTTCACAGTGTGGAATTCAATATAATCACACACCACCCCTGTGGGGACTCCAACAAAATCACAGAAAAATAAGGAATAAAGTAAGTCACATTTTGATTGGTTCAAAAGTAGCCAATGCTTAAACTGAATCTGGAAGTGTGTTGTACAATGAGGGAAGACTTACGTTGAGTATTGATTAAATACAATTCTGTAAACACACCAATTGCACATAAAACAGCTTAATTTCATTATTTTAAAACACAAAGAGCAAAGGGTTCAGGCCATTAAAAACACAATTGAATTTGTGTATACATGGCTCCCATGAATCTGCTGCCTACTGCCTAAGCATTTAGGGCATCCGATTTATGTAGTGTGTTTAAATTCCTGCCGTGTGTTGATGACTACAATACCACATCAAACCAAAGGGGGCAGACCTGAGAAAAAAATCAACACACCAAAATAAACACAGGTCCGCAAAAGGTCATTTTTTCAAAAGTTATACAAAATTGGCACAGATGACTTTTAAGTTGTTTTAAGTCATTTGAAAGGCATTACCATGTGGGGACTTGGGTTTAGGTCCCCACAGTGAAATCAAGTCCCCACAGCGTGTGCGTGTTTTCATACCCAAGTCCCCAAGTCCTCATAAGGATAGTAACACACACACACACACCCACACACACACACACACACACACACGTTTGAAATGTAAACCCATTTCGTTCTAAAAAACAAACATGCTTCTGTTTAAAACAGCACACACGTTTTACAGGCCCATTTAACTATAGCAAGCACTCTATAAGGCTCTACTAATAATTTTTGAAAATAACAAAAGCGCACAATTGCACCCGCGCTGTCGACACATTCATATTTCCCATTGACACTGAACCATTACACTTGTTTTGCCAGCTTCTATTTTCAATGGTTCCATGGTCCTTACAAACATACATGCCTGGGCATGCCTGCCCTCGGTGCACCCACAACAATGGTGTGCCTAAAACCATCCAAACTCCTCACAACTCACTTTGCCCTCGACCAAGAAACAGCACACATGCGCTCTCCCATATTAAAATCATTTTGATATGCACTCTATATCATTTTGAAATAAACTTTAGAAACACTTTGGAAAAAAGGGCCCCCTATCACTACTGAAGAGCTTAAGAATGCAAGAGCAATGACATGTGGGAGGAGGGAAGGAAGGAAGGGATGAAGGCAGGAAGGAAGGAAGGGAGGGAGGGATGAAGGAAGGAAGGAAGGAAGGAAGGAAGGAAGGAAGGAAGGAAGGAAGGAAGGAAGGAAGGAAGGAAGGAAGGAAGGAAGGAAGGAAGGAAGGAAGGAAGGAAGGAAGGAAGGAAGGAAGGAAGGAAGGAGGAAGGAAGGAAGGAAGGAGGAAGGAAGGAAGGAAGGAAGGAAGGAAGGAAGGAAGGAAGGAAGGAAGGAAGGAAGGAAGGAAGGAAGGAAGGAAGGAAGGAAGGAAGGAAGGAAGGAAGGAAGAAAGGAAGATCTAAATGGGGTGTGAGTTGAAAAGACATAAAAAGATGAGAAGTGGAAAGTGTTAACGTTGGGAATAGCTCTTTCTGAGTAGTAACAGGATGAAAGGGTAAGGAAGTGAAAAGGTAGGACTTGTGGGTTAAGGATGAAGTGTGATAAAACATGAATAAGGAAAAAATAAAGATAGGTTTGAATGAATATATGAGCCAGGAAAACAAAAACAATGTGAAGATGGAAAGATGAATAGGGCACACGGACAACAGGTGTGTTCTAGGTAGGAGATTGGAGGGATAGTTGGCACTATTATTTTAATTTTTCATTAAGTTGCATTGGTTTAAATAAACCTTTGCATTATAAAACCACACTTCGGAAAAAAAAACATTTGAATAACAAGTAATTACTTAACAGTTAATTACTACAATCATTAAAATATTTAAATTGTCTCGTAATCATATTACACGTTATCAATTAGCAAGACAGTGTACAAAAGTGCATCAAAGAATTTCATTACATTTACAGTTTTTCTAAATTCAGCAGTTCCTCTTTCCATGCATATCCTGCTGCACCACTGATCACTACAAAGGTGGCTGAGTCAACTGTGCTCCAAAATTGATCCTAGTGGAGTTGGCCCGAATGGAAGACAAAATGTTGGTATGTTCTACAATATTGCTCCTTTGATGTGGAGCACTCTAGTAGCAAATGCCTGCTAGTCTCAGCCTTTTGTCTGCACAGGCGGCATACCGTGCTGTCAATGGGGATTCCCGGCCATGCACCGTGGCACTCGTTAGTGGGCAAAATATTAAAACACATATAAATGATAAAACGCCTAATAAATGATGTGCAGGGCTTCAAAGGATATTGGCAAGGACTTCCAATGGAAGCCAGAGTTGGCAAATACAGCGTACCTTTTTTTTTAACTCAGTTTTTCCATGTTAACCGAGTGGTTCCAATCTGTTGTTTTTACATTTAGTAGATGGAGGTAAGTGGGACCAGTAATCAGCTGGAGCAGGTGGTAGTCCAATGTCATTTAAGTGGATCTGTACTGTTTCCTCTAAGTCAATGTAAAACAGATTTTGAGGGTTGGCGTTGATGCCTTGGGCTATCAAGTTCAGCAGGGAGCTGTTTCCAGTTTGCCCAGCTAAGTGTGAAGAATCCTGCAGATGCCTCACTGAAACCCTCCCTAAAGTCCCCTCCCAGGTGGCCAGGGGAGGGCGGATGCTTCCTGATCCCACCCTTGGGGTCGTGTACTGCGGGGGGATTACCTGGGTGGAGTCAGGGCCCAGAGTAGTGAGGAGATTTTGTGGGGCGAGACACAGTATTTTTCCTCTGATTGGGAGGTTAAGGCTTATTGTCATTTTAATGTCTCTCAACCGCCTAATAAAATCTAAGGTTGTGAACCCTAAGGTTGTAACATCAAAGCACACTATACCAAAAGAAAGACTCTTTTTGGTATCTAAAACTAAATGCCCTCCTCAATTCCAAGGGTTCACTACAAGGATTGTGGACATGTCTTCTCTAAACCATCTTCCTCTATAAAAGTTAAAACCCACAGCCCCTCTGTTAAAAATACTAAGGGAATTAAATCTACCGTTATAAATAATCAGGAAGCAGAAAAAACAAACTTTGATAAAACAAACTACATATCCCAGATTCCTAGAGGAACTGAGATGAAGAAGAGGGCTGAAAGGGTATGTAGATTTAGTGGTCAGGCAATTAAGCCTAGTAGCCTTTGCAAGAGTCAGACAATTGAAACTAATGGCTCACACCTGAAGCTATTTTCAAACCTGTGAGTCATAAAAGACCCCAGCAGTAAGGCAGGAGAGAGCGAGAAGGAGCTGGAACAGGAGTTGGACGGCTGGCATTAGTAGTAACAGAGGAGCAGCACAATGCTGGTAATTCATGAGGAAGAGGGAGCACAGAAGGAACGCCGGAACATAGAGATCTCAGATTTCACCTGCTATCTCTGAGAGGGTCCGGTGATCCCAAAGCCTGTATTGCAGAGGCTGCGCAGAGGAAGATGTGCTGGAAATGAAGTTTTCCCCATGTGAGCTGAGTTGCTTTGATTGCAGAGCTATGACTGTGCAGAAGCCCAAGGCTAGAAGCAGAAGGCAAGCTGATGGTCTCGGGAGTGCCACAGACTCCCAATTAAGGGGGCCGTACCGGAGACACCTGTGCTGGAGAAGGCTGTGGGTCCCAAGTGAGCCCGAAGTAGTAGCAGTAGTCGGGGAAGCAGAGCAACCCGCAACCGTAGTGTCACTGAAACCGGTGAGTGAAGCACGGCATTCCGATTCACTTCACAAGCCTGGCGGGTAACTGTAACCAGCTCTGAAGTAGCTCGCATAGTATGTAAATTTATTAAAGGTTGTCCAGCATCTTTATATCGTTTATTAACAATGGGATTGTAAGACTTGTACTTATTCCAAAAGCTGTGTTATTTGCGTGAGAAGTAGCAAGCCGTCACATCCATTGCTGAACTCTTTTCAAATTACCTGAGTTGTTTCTTGTCCTCAATTGAGAAGAAGGAATGCTTATTGAATCCATTCCAAAAATATAACATTGGCATCGTACAAGTGTTACAAGTAATAACAACTGAAAACTGCATCCAAGTGTACGTCCTCATGCTCAAAACCCTGTGCGAAAATGCGTCATATCCGTAAGGGTCCATCAATGTCTTGTCCACAGTTGTGTCATGATACAGGCTTTTAACATGGCATACACACTCAGACTCAGACAAGCAATTCAAATCCACTGGGGAGGCTTTAGCTAAATACTGCCCATAATAGCTACAGCATTTTTTTTATTTTCTTTGCTTCATGGTATAGAGAGCAATAGGCGGCAATTGCCATTATTTAAGATGCTCCTATCACAGCAAAGCCAATTCTTGTGACGCATGCAAAGCTTATTACATTTTGCCCTCCTCTCTTCACAGGCCAAATTCCTGTTTCTCTGTGTGCTCCGTATTGCTCTGAGCAGTATCGTCTTCTTGTTTGCAGTAAGGATATCACACAAACCCCTTTTCGTAAATACACATTCTTGGGTCAGAAAAAACAATTTCATAGAATCACTCAGCATACTTTGAATGACCCACTTATATCTAGCTAAACTGCAAGAGCCAGCTATTATATTTCTTGACATTTGAATCAGTCCACAGAACCCGATTGCCTTGTGAAGTGATTGATGTGGAAAACTGATATCCAAGTGGGACCTTAATGTTCCCCATGTTCATAGTCCAGGACAGCACAGCATGATCACTCAGACCATTACATTCCAACAGCACCTTGAAAGTGCAGCTCTGCAACTGTTGACCAACAAACACATAGTCCAGTCTAGAGCACGATGTTCTGTTGGGGCAGTTGCTAAATGCCTTCATGAGCTTTCGATCTTGCATTTCTAGATAGTTTTAGTCATGCATATACAAATTGCTCGGCCCTCACTGGCCTCATGAGCACAACTTGTTCCAATAAATAACAGGTTGTGAGAGGTCTATGACGACCTGATCAGTCTCTTCATCATGGTCAGTTGACTGTTCTCCAGTAGAAGCACAGTGTGCATTAAAGTCCCCCACAACAATCACATTGTAATTTGAGTGGGTAGCACCCCACGTTGTTATGATATCATCCACTTGTGACTGGAGTTTTATCACTGCAACATCACCTGGAGGGTTATATATGTTGATGAGCAAAATATTACCAAAATGGGTGGAGAAGTTCTCAATAACCACACTAATTATGTTTGGTACAGCTTTTTTTTGGGACAGAATTGGATTCTCTTCAGATGGGCTTTGGCCTCCATAGCCCATCCCCCATAAAGCGGTAACGTGTAGCTTTAGCGGGCCTGCAAATAACTCTATAGCCGTCGATCAGAAACGGCTGGCAGGCCCAAGTTTCTTGCAACATAAATATATCAGTGTCCATGATTCCTTGCAGGCCCCTGGGGGTGCATAGAAAGGATTGATGGCCTCTAGTTTTCCTGGACAGGAATGTGTAACTACTAAGAGAGGTGTTTTAAAATGCATGTGGACCGCTAACAAGGTAATTCCTGACAGGACACCTAATTTGAAATAGATCACGCACCTACAAAGGTTCCCAAACTATTTGAATACGGCACAGAACAACAAAGTCTTTTTACAAACTGGTGAGCAATTCCGAGCACACCTATTAAGGCACATCAATTGAACACATTAGCCTTGAAAAAGACACAGTCGAAACACGTGTTGGCTGTTTCAATGCAAAACAAACTATGAGTGAATAAAATCATGAATCAAGAACAATAAGAATCTGGAATACTGCTCTCAAAAATTACTTTAAGATATTATTTTGCAACTACAGTCCTGTATACAACGGTTTTGTTTTAGACATAATACTGATTCTCATACATAGGCTAAGCTTGAAGTGCCAGTGGTACCTATACACTACTAAGAGAGAGGGCCTGTCATTGCGTGCCGACGGACTCGGCCACCCAGCACTTGATCTATCCAACCGACGGAGACTTAGCTACAGAAGGTTATTTGTCAGAGATTAGACTACATCTTTTTGAGAAATGAACAGAGTTTACAGGGGGCTAATATAACTTTGCACTTTCGGCTGTATTATCTCAGTGGGGGGCTTACAAAGCACAATTTTATGTGGCACAATCAAGTTGAAACCCATAGATTTAGGGAACCTAACGCCTCCATTGATGACTCGGGGTTCATGACAGCTTGGGCGGACTTATATGTTCTGGCCTTTCATACTGTCAGGCTTGAGGTCCAGTGGATTGTCCGCGGAAGCTGCTGAACCCCCATAGTCCCCCAAGAATGCTACCCTCTCAACTGCTTTAGTTACAGTTAAACTGAAAGCACCCCTAAAAGAAAAGGGGAATTGGGACAAAATAATAAACACCAGGCCTCACTCAGCTCTAGTCGTCTCTCTACCTAAAGAAAGAGAGAAGAATAGCGAATCTTGGTCACTAACCTTACTTATCCTTTACGATCCTCATCACACCCATCAAGTAATATTAGCCATTACAGCATACCTGGTTCTTCTCTACAAAGAGCTTAGAGGAGGATCTTTTACTTTCAGGAATAGACTCTTCTGGCTTGGAAAGGCTTCTTGAATAAACAGGAAGGTCCCTGGATGCAGTCCAAATGATTCCAACCTTGAATAGAGATCCATTGCTGCTTCCTCACCTTGCACCTTAAATTAACTTAACTTTTAGTTAGATTCTTAGTTACTCTTTATAGAGTCTTTATTGATGTGTCTTTCAAACTTTGGCTTGTTACCAAACAAAACGTTGCTCAGCTCATCGTAGCTTGCTGCATGTCAGATTCTTAATTTTGCATTTCTATATGCATGCGCGTTAGACTTTCACTTGTCCTCTTCTTTGGAAACTACGCGCATGCCCCAGAAGTAAATGTTGTCTGTTCCTTCTTTGGTACAGAGGGTCGTAATACCGATTCGGCGCACGCGCGAAGTGAACAGTACCTCTGGATCGTACACGCGCCTGGGTTGAATAGTTAGTTAATACCGCACATGCGCGAGGTGATCGGTGTTTCAGTTAAGAACACATGCACGGTTAGTTATTTAGTGTGTTACAACGTGAGGAATAAAGTTATTAACTACGAAGACTTTCTCTTCTGCTTATCTCACATCCCGGATCCCACAAAACGCGCACCGTAGCTAGCCCCCTACCATCACTGCCACTTGCGTCGAAACAAGCACTAAGTTACTAGTACTTTTATAGAACTAACGACGCGCAACGCATGAAACGTATTAGGCGAAATGAAGATTTTCACAATCTCGAGCTGGCACGAATGCTCGGGTTGGTTGCTTAGCAACAAGGGGCTACGTTGAAGCAGAGGAACGGTAATAAGCACATATTTACAGTTTTTTTTATTAGATTGTTCTCAAATAACTTTGCCAAACAAGTTTTTCTTTCTGAGAAAATGTTGAGGACTTAATATTTAATTAAGGGAAAATAAATTCCCAACTATAAACAGTTTAGTTTTACAACAACTCTAAATTAAACCAAAGTTCACTTAGCTTCTTATCTTCCACTGATGATCTCTGGATGGACTCACAGGATCTCCATACTCCCTCGAGAACCAAGTAGTCTCAACATAGGCAAGAAGGCCCAGCCACAAGTTACTTGACACCAGAGCTCTTAACATGGGTCCTTTCCTGCTGGGCTGCTGACAATGAAAGGCAGTTTAGAATGTCCAGAACCTGCCTTTCATTCACTCCAGACCAATCAGAGAGCTTGCTTAGAACCTCCATCTTGGCCTGGGAAGCTCTCCACAGTCTGAACATCAAAGTTAAGGCCCAAACCAAAAGTATAAAAGCACATATCCCCACAAATCCCCATTCAACCAAAGTAATAAAACTTGATACTAGGCAGGAGTTGTAGCTTAGCCTGCTTGTGGCGAATATCAGTCAAGGCAGGCGGCGTAGCAGAAGATAAACTAGTCCTCCCTTCAGGGAGCTATAACCAAGACTCAAGAGGGTCCGTGGATGGCTTTGCTGCACTGCTATTGAAGGTAGTGTGGTTCCAGGCACTCCCACACGTGGTAAAGAGCAATTTGTAGTATATACCGCCACCATGGTGACAATGTTTGTAGGTCCGGGGCCTTACTTTTTCCAGACTCTATTTTGCCTTTGAGCTTCTGCACCTTTTTGGGCATTTGAAAGATATGGGCTCCTGGTCAGTCACTGCGCCATCTCTGATTTCAATGCATTCTACCATTGAAAGCTCAGGTGGAGATACAAGGTTAATAATGTCTACAGTTACCGGCTTCAACGCACAGATGGTCTTGGCAGGGGTGCTCATTGGGAGCTGTTGCCTGCATAACTATGCCTTCTGAGTCCTGCACAAGGGCAGGCATGCAATGACTTGTGTGTGCCAGAGTAGAATAACAATCCCACCCAGGAGGTTGCACTAGTATTTAAGGAGCTAGAAGGGTTGCTATTTATAAGAATGATATCTAGAACCCTTGCCAGGATGTTCTTCTGCTCAATTTGCTCCTTTGACAGGGTAGCACAAAGACCAAATACTGCATCGATGGTTGCAGCAATAACACTTAGGCTCGGGGGTGAGAGTCTTCATCCACTTTTAGAACACTCTTGCATGAATCTCTGGTATGTGCCTCACTGTTGGTTTCACTTTTAGAATCTGTTGAGTCAGACACCAATGTCTCCAAATCCGGTGTGGCTGACATATTAGTGCCAATTATGTGTTCATTATCAACTGGGAAGGAAGAAGTGCCTGGGGCAGAAGTGGTTGCCCCCAGAGATTCCCTCTGTAAGTTCAAACATAAATTCAAGAGTGAATGGCTGTTATCAATCTTGGGGGAGGCATCCACCTTGCTCGTTTAGCCTGAGAGGTTCATTTGCATACTATCAAGTGAGATGGCATTCAAGGTTAGCCCCCTCTGATTGGAATCCCGCATTGAAACAGGTAATTTCAGCGAGGGTGGCATCACTCACTAGAGGGATCTGAATTGAAGAAAAAAAGTTTGTGATTTTAGCCGGTGTGCCAGTGAGCTTATCAGATTTGTCCGTTATGGCAGATGGAGCAGGTTCTCTAGTGGCGGAAGCATTAGGAGTCAAGCTTTGGTTCCATTTCCCTGATTGCTTAGGGTTAATGCACAGAGAGTAAACACATAATTTTGGCTTCATTTTCCCCCCGGCAGTGAGGGGAAATGCAGGATGCGGCAGAGACAGACTTTTGTGGGCACACAGTCAGACCAAGCTACCAAAGGGTGGCAATAGGCAAGCCCCGGTTTCACTACCCTCACGTCTCGGCAAAGAGTCAGTTAGCATTATAAAAGGTAACTAACGCACCAAATCCAGAAATATATAGCTCTGTTAGACTCTACATTTCTGGATTTACTTTAATATTTTGGCGCCCAGTATTGAAAATGATATGTGATGATGGCAGGTCTTGACATTGAGTACACTTGTTTGGTGGAGTTTTCTGCCCAGCCCTCAGCCTGCCATGGACCACCAAAGACCATACTTGCACACGCACTTCTGCACACGCGCTCTGCACTGGAAGTGGTTTTAAATTGGAAATCCCTCCTTTTGCCGTGCCAATGTCCTCAATGGATATAGAAAAAATCTTTCAGTGCAAGTACAACAGAGCAAGCACATGCATCTATCGCCACCAAAGACCACACTTGCACATACACTTCTGTGTCATAGCTGGCAATATGATTGCATGTAGATAGTAGAGATTTAGGGCGGTTGCTGGCTAATTCCTCTTGGTAAATGGCCCTTAGATGGATTTCCAGAGGCATAAGCATATCAGCGATGACACAGACTATCACTGTCATCTAACTTGCTAAATCTACAGGATACAGATCTGCTATGAGCTTTTAGTAGTTTGGCAAAACTGGATAAAAAGGTAGGTATTAGTAGCCAACTTGCAGATGATCAATCACAAGGAAAATTGCCTTTATTTGTCATCTATTTGCACTATTGCCAACAGCCTCAATTTCACAGAATAACACACATACAAACAAAATCCAGGGCAGAATTTGTACTTTATCCAGACAGGCCACTTAAATGCTCTGCCAACATCCCACAGTCCAGCCATTTGCATTGGTTTATGTGTTACACACACACACCCATTAAAGGGGAACAAGAAAATCATAATTCACGAACTGCAGAGGGAGTCTTAAGTCAGTGTGTGTTCATAGTAAAATGAAAGGCAAGCAATAGTGCTGGGAGAGGTCAATAGATGAACTTGGGAAAGAAAGAGCAATACAACCTGGGCATGTAGATGAAAGAGGAGTGACAACCAGGCAAAGGAAGAAAGACAAAACAATGGATGATATGGTTCTAGAGGAGAGAATATTAGGGTGTGAGAGGAAAGTGCTTGAAAAGATGAGCAGGGAAAGGAGATGAAGGGGGGAAGGTCCATTGGAGGATGTTATAATTTCTTGTTAAATTGTGCTGGTTAAACTGGTAATGTTGTTTATTTTGTAACTCTTATTTTTTTCAGGTTTGCATGAGTTCTGAAAATGTTGACAATGGAGGCATGGGTTTTGTACTTAGATTGCTTGACGATCTTCCACTTCAAAGGATATCTCACAAATTGCTGAATGCTCCACTCAACCCAACTTCTCCCTATCGAGAGCTTCCCCTTTACTGCTCCCTGTGCCAATTTCAGCTCCTCTTCTACCCCTGCACCACACCTGTAATCCCCGGAATGCTTCCCTTACATACGGCACTCAGTTGCTTCCTTGCCAGAATGAATGTTTCAAATATTATTGAATGTATTTATGTATGTATGTGATTTATAAATCGTGAACCTAGCTGTGAAGCAACAGAGCTCTATATCAAAAAGACAGACATACAGGGTTACAAGCAGGGTCCAGTGGTAGCAGAAGAACTACGATGGGTAATAGAAGCAGAGGAGGCAGAGAAAAGGGTTCAATGGAGGGATCAGCAACTGCTGATACGTTTTATGAAGATAAGGGTCTACAGGTCCTTTCTGATGTCTAGGGCAGAGAGGGACAGACTTATCTGCATTGGTAATTTGTTTTTAGACAGACAATTCATAGCAGGAAATGTCCTGTATGATAGAATGTCATCTGTAGAGGGTGCAAGTGCACTAGCTTTCTTTCATTTCAGTTAAAAGAAATGATGTGGGTAATCCGGTTTCTGAAAGTGACACCTGCTAAACAGACCCTTCATCAAAACTCCAAACCAAAGCATAGTGTATTTTAGTGCCTTTACTGCACCATTCTCAGTTCCTTGCTCTCCAGTGGCACATAGCAGGTTCAAAGGTCACATGTGCATCCCTGACAGTTGCTGGACACAATGTCCCTGGGCCAGAGGCAGCATTTTTACTTCTGCACCACTGTTGTAAATGATCAGAATTGTGTGTCTTATCAGTGTGGTGGCAGGGTAATCTCTCAAAATAATCTATGCCTGGATATTGTATGGTGACCAATTGAGAGGCCATAATTACGAGAGATATACAAATTTGATGGCATGTATGTGTAAACTATATGAGCCAAGGTCCAGTGATGTCGGGGCAAGGTAGGTTCAGGCTACGCAGTTTGTCTACACTCAGCCCACTGAGAAAATATCCAGTAGCGGCCTGTATTGATTCCCGGGTAGAAAGAGTAATACATTACCGCCAGGACCTCCCATCAACTGATATCCTAGAAGTTGGTGCAGCAAAGGCAGCATTGACATAACAGTCAGCCTTGCACCATGGTGCAGCATGAAATGCGGCCTTTCAAGCCAGTAGGCCTGGGAAGGGGGCAGAGTAGAGAACACAGAGAGGGAAATAAGCCTGAGAGGGGGTTTCACCATCTTGTTTTTCTGACAGGGCTCTCTTCTTTTCTATCCCCTCCATTTCCTGCAAGACAAGGCCCTCTGTGTAGGATGTCAGAAGGCCACTTACAGCAGGCTTGCTTTGGACCAATCCCCTGTATCATTGCGCGTTTATAAGGAAGGGGTCCCCACGTTATTGTCATGAACCGTTGCCTGCGTCCCTTTTGGACCTTGTGGTCCCTGACCCATAGAGCACTGAATGCAGTAACCCTCCCAACATGGCCGTCGAATACAAAATGCAGCTTGCCAGCCTTTACGTTCCACGCTCGGCGCACTACTAAACAGACACCCCCCCGCGGCTCTGTGCGGCTCAACGCTACTGCTCGTCGTAGCTGGACGTGTGCTGCCGGAGTTCGCTCGGGGCTAATTTCCTGAATTCTATTTCCCGGCTCCTTGATTCCCCCTCCTTTCCTTTCATCCTTCAAACTTTACCGAACTTTCCTGGATTTTCGCCCGCGCTCGAGTCACGGCTTCCGTGCCTTCGCGCGCGGACATTGTTCCTTCCTGGTTCCGTCCTGGACAATCTGAACGAAGCACGCTGGAATCCGAAGACCCGCGCACTGACTTTACAAATCCCGGACCGTGCGAAAGAAGTCACAAAAGAAGGTTGCAAGCAAACAGGAAAAACAGGTGAGTAGGGGAGAGACTTGTGACAGATTGAGACGCCTAAAAATCGATACGGATACAGGGGTGGAAGCCGCAGTTCAAGACCTCATGCGAGGCATGCAGGAACTCACCACAGAAGTTCAAAACCTTAAAGCTGAGAACGCTGCCTTAAAGCAGCTGGTATTGTCTCGTGATTCTGCTACCAAGGAAAGTGTGTTATTGGGAGGAGTGGTGGACAAATATGATGGCTCTCCAAAGACCCTTCGTGCCTTCCTTGATTCATGCTTGGTGCATTTCACCTTCAAGCCCTACTACTTTTCCACCCCTAGAGCAAAGGTGGGGTTTATGATATCACACCTCACTGGCAACGCATTAACCTGGGCAACTTGCCTAGTCAATTCGGGCGACGCCCTCCTGGATGATTACAATGGATTCGTGGAAGCCCTAATGGCCATGTTTGATCGTCCTGAGCAGGTTTACAGAGCTCAAGAACGTCTACTTGATTTTCAACAAGGATCCCAGGATATGCTTACCTATGTCACCCGTTTCAAACAATTTATGAAGGAAGCTGATTGGTTCCAAGAGGCTAGCTTCACTCTCTTTTGCAGAGGCTTGAATGAAGAAATAAAGGACGAGCTAGCCAGGGTAGCTGGCCCTAATTCCTTCCAGGCCCTCTTGGACCTTTCCTTGCAAATTGATTTTCGAATCCAGGAAA
Source organism: Ambystoma mexicanum (assembly GCF_040938575.1). Classification (NCBI taxonomy): domain Eukaryota; kingdom Metazoa; phylum Chordata; class Amphibia; order Caudata; family Ambystomatidae; genus Ambystoma; species Ambystoma mexicanum. Next base: position 706,190,283 of record NC_090931.1, read on the forward strand.
GAAAGGCAGATAAAAAGAAGTCGAAATCATCATTCCAAAAGGCTGCATTAGATCACCCTTCTAGCCCAGAACCCGCAGTTTCTCCGACCTCAGATCCAGAACCCATGCAACTGGGGGCATTCCGTGGACCCATTACCCAACAAGAAAGGATGCGCCGTATTCACACTGGTCTCTGCATGTATTGCGCCTCCGATAAACATCTTGTCAGAGAGTGCCCTATTGCTCCTCCACGGTGTTCGGGAAATGCCAGCTCCCGATCCTAGATGGGGCACAGTTTTGGGAGAATGATGCTGCTCCACATCAATTCCTTCCTTGAACTCTCCTGGACAAAATAACCTTGTGATTCTACAGGCCTTTCTATCGCCTTCCAAGAAAGAATCCTACCCCATCCTGGCATTAGTTTTACAAAGGTAGCGCGCGCCCCTCTCTCGCAAGAACAGACATGATAACCTGTTCAGTGGTTATTAACCACTTGAGAGTTCGCAGCCACTGCTTTTACTCACTGTGCCTTTCACAGATGGGAAATATCCATTTGCATATCAGCCTTTGTCCTGCCCAGGGGCAGTCCAGCACCGAAATACAATGGCAATTCCAATCTGAACGAGAGTACCACCAGCAACCCCATACACGTGTTTCACCCTTGTTGGGGATCATCAGTGAGGTGAAGCTGATGTCTCTCTAAGCACAGTGAGAGGGAGACCACGTCTGGTTGCCCCCAGGAGACCTAGGGTTACCAATCCCAGGTTCCTTTAAAAATAGTTTTACAAAGGTAGCGGGCGCCCCTCTCTCGCAAGAACAGACATGATAACCTGTTCAGTGGTTATTAACCACTTGAGAGTTCGCAGCCACTGCTTTTACTCACTGTGCCTTTCACAGATGGGAAATATCCATTTGCATATCAGTCTTTGTCCTGCCCAGGGGCAGTCCAGCACCGAAATACAATGGCAATTCCAATCTGACTGAGAGTACCACCAGCAACCCCATACACGTGTTTCACCCTTGTTGGGGATCATCAGTGAGGTGAAGCTGATGTCTCTCTAAGCACAGTGAGAGGGAGACCACGTCTGGTTGCCCCCAGGAGACCTAGGGTTACCAATCCCAGGTTCCTTTAAAAATAGTTTTACAAAGGTAGCGGGCGCCCCTCTCTCGCAAGAACAGACATGATAACCTGTTCAGTGGTTATTAACCACTTGAGAGTTCGCAGCCACTGCTTTTACTCACTGTGCCTTTCACAGATGGGAAATATCCATTTGCATATCAGTCTTTGTCCTGCCCAGGGGCAGTCCAGCACCGAAATACAATGGCAATTCCAATCTGAACGAGAGTACCACCAGCAACCCCATACACGTGTTTCACCCTTGTTGGGGATCATCAGTGAGGTGAAGCTGATGTCTCTCTAAGCACAGTGAGAGGGAGACCACGTCTGGTTGCCCCCAGGAGACCTAGGGTTACCAATCCCAGGTTCCTTTAAAAATAGTTTTACAAAGGTAGCGGGCGCCCCTCTCTCGCAAGAACAGACATGATAACCTGTTCAGTGGTTATTAACCACTTGAGAGTTCGCAGCCACTGCTTTTACTCACTGTGCCTTTCACAGATGGGAAATATCCATTTGCATATCAGTCTTTGTCCTGCCCAGGGGCAGTCCAGCACCGAAATACAATGGCAATTCCAATCTGAACGAGAATACCACCAGCAACCCCATACACGTGTTTCACCCTTGTTGGGGATCATCAGTGAGGTGAAGCTGATGTCTCTCTAAGCACAGTGAGAGGGAGACCACGTCTGGTTGCCCCCAGGAGACCTAGGGTTACCAATCCCAGGTTCCTTTAAAAATAGTTTTACAAAGGTAGCGGGCGCCCCTCTCTCGCAAGAACAGACATGATAACCTGTTCAGTGGTTATTAACCACTTGAGAGTTCGCAGCCACTGCTTTTGCTCACTGTGCCTTTCACAGATGGGAAATATCCATTTGCATATCAGTCTTTGTCCTGCCCAGGGGCAGTCCAGCACCGAAATACAATGGCAATTCCAATCTGAACGAGAGTACCACCAGCAACCCCATACACGTGTTTCACCCTTGTTGGGGATCATCAGTGAGGGGAAGCTGATGTCTCTCTAAGCACAGTGAGAGGGAGACCACGTCTGGTTGCCCCCAGGAGACCTAGGGTTACCAATCCCAGGTTCCTTTAAAAATAGTTTTACAAAGGTAGCGGGCGCCCCTCTCTCGCAAGAACAGGCATGATAACCTGTTCAGTGGTTATTAACCACTTGAGAGTTCGCAGCCACTGCTTTTACTCACTGTGCTTTTCACAGATGGGAAATAACCATTTGCATATCAGTCTTTGTCCTGCCCAGGGGCAGTCCAGCACCGAAATACAATGGCAATTCCAATCTGAACGAGAGTACCACCAGCAACCCCATACACGTGTTTCACCCTTGTTGGGGATCATCAGTGAGGTGAAGCTGATGTCTCTCTAAGCACAGTGAGAGGGAGACCACGTCTGGTTGCCCCCAGGAGATCTAGGGTTACCAATCCCAGGTTCCTTTAAAAATAGTTTTACAAAGGTAGCGGGCGCCCCTCTCTCACAAGAACAGACATGATAACCTGTTCAGTGGTTATTAACCACTTGAGAGTTCGCAGCCACTGCTTTTACTCACTGTGCCTTTCACAGATGGGAAATATCCATTTGCATATCAGTCTTTGTCCTGCCCAGGGGCAGTCCAGCACCGAAATACAATGGCAATTCCAATCTGAACGAGAGTACCACCAGCAACCCCATACACGTGTTTCACCCTTGTTGGGGATCATCAGTGAGGTGAAGCTGATGTCTCTCTAAGCACAGTGAGAGGGAGACCACGTCTGGTTGCCCCCAGGAGACCTAGGGTTACCAATCCCAGGTTCCTTTAAAAATAGTTTTACAAAGGTAGCGGGCGCCCCTCTCTCGCAAGAACAGACATGATAACCTGTTCAGTGGTTATTAACCACTTGAGAGTTCGCAGACACTGCTTTTACTCACTGTGCCTTTCACAGATGGGAAATATCCATTTGCATATCAGTCTTTGTCCTGCCCAGGGGCAGTCCAGCACCGAAATACAATGGCAATTCCAATCTGAACGAGAGTACCACCAGCAACCCCATACACGTGTTTCACCCTTGTTGGGGATCATCAGTGAGGTGAAGCTGATGTCTCTCTAAGCACAGTGAGAGGGAGACCACGTCTGGTTGCCCCCAGGAGACCTAGGGTTACCAATCCCAGGTTCCTTTAAAAATAGTTTTACAAAGGTAGCGGGCGCCCCTCTCTCGCAAGAACAGACATGATAACCTGTTCAGTGGTTATTAACCACTTGAGAGTTCGCAGCCACTGCTTTTACTCACTGTGCCTTTCACAGATGGGAAATATCCATTTGCATATCAGTCTTTGTCCTGCCCAGGGGCAGTCCAGCACCGAAATACAATGGCAATTCCAATCTGAACGAGAGTACCACCAGCAACCCCATACACGTGTTTCACCCTTGTTGGGGATCATCAGTGAGGTGAAGCTGATGTCTCTCTAAGCACAGTGAGAGGGAGACCACGTCTGGTTGCCCCCAGGAGACCTAGGGTTACCAATCCCAGGTTCCTTTAAAAATAGTTTTACAAAGGTAGCGGGCGCCCCTCTCTCGCAAGAACAGACATGATAACCTGTTCAGTGGTTATTAACCACTTGAGAGTTCGCAGCCACTGCTTTTACTCACTGTGCCTTTCACAGATGGGAAATATCCATTTGCATATCAGTCTTTGTCCTGCCCAGGGGCAGTCCAGCACCGAAATACAATGGCAATTCCAATCTGAACGAGAATACCACCAGCAACCCCATACACGTGTTTCACCCTTGTTGGGGATCATCAGTGAGGTGAAGCTGATGTCTCTCTAAGCACAGTGAGAGGGAGACCACGTCTGGTTGCCCCCAGGAGACCTAGGGTTACCAATCCCAGGTTCCTTTAAAAATAGTTTTACAAAGGTAGCGGGCGCCCCTCTCTCGCAAGAACAGACATGATAACCTGTTCAGTGGTTATTAACCACTTGAGAGTTCGCAGCCACTGCTTTTACTCACTGTGCCTTTCACAGATGGGAAATATCCATTTGCATATCAGTCTTTGTCCTGCCCAGGGGCAGTCCAGCACCGAAATACAATGGCAATTCCAATCTGAACGAGAGTACCACCAGCAACCCCATACACGTGTTTCACCCTTGTTGGGGATCATCAGTGAGGGGAAGCTGATGTCTCTCTAAGCACAGTGAGAGGGAGACCACGTCTGGTTGCCCCCAGGAGACCTAGGGTTACCAATCCCAGGTTCCTTTAAAAATAGTTTTACAAAGGTAGCGGGCGCCCCTCTCTCGCAAGAACAGGCATGATAACCTGTTCAGTGGTTATTAACCACTTGAGAGTTCGCAGACACTGCTTTTACTCACTGTGCCTTTCACAGATGGGAAATATCCATTTGCATATCAGTCTTTGTCCTGCCCAGGGGCAGTCCAGCACCGAAATACAATGGCAATTCCAATCTGAACGAGAGTACCACCAGCAACCCCATACACGTGTTTCACCCTTGTTGGGGATCATCAGTGAGGTGAAGCTGATGTCTCTCTAAGCACAGTGAGAGGGAGACCACGTCTGGTTGCCCCCAGGAGATCTAGGGTTACCAATCCCAGGTTCCTTTAAAAATAGTTTTACAAAGGTAGCGGGCGCCCCTCTCTCACAAGAACAGACATGATAACCTGTTCAGTGGTTATTAACCACTTGAGAGTTCGCAGCCACTGCTTTTACTCACTGTGCCTTTCACAGATGGGAAATATCCATTTGCATATCAGTCTTTGTCCTGCCCAGGGGCAGTCCAGCACCGAAATACAATGGCAATTCCAATCTGAACGAGAGTACCATCAGCAACCCCATACACATGTTTCACCCTTGTTGGGGATCATCAGTGAGGTGAAGCTGATGTCTCTCTAAGCACAGTGAGAGGGAGACCACGTCTGGTTGCCCCCAGGAGACCTAGGGTTACCAATCCCAGGTTCCTTTAAAAATAGTTTTACAAAGGTAGCGGGCGCCCCTCTCTCGCAAGAACAGACATGATAACCTGTTCAGTGGTTATTAACCACTTGAGAGTTCGCAGCCACTGCTTTTACTCACTGTGCCTTTCACAGATGGGAAATATCCATTTGCATATCAGTCTTTGTCCTGCCCAGGGGCAGTCCAGCACCGAAATACAATGGCAATTCCAATCTGAACGAGAGTACCACCAGCAACCCCATACACGTGTTTCACCCTTGTTGGGGATCATCAGTGAGGTGAAGCTGATGTCTCTCTAAGCACAGTGAGAGGGAGACCACGTCTGGTTGCCCCCAGGAGACCTAGGGTGACTGGTATTTGTTGATTTTCTTGGAAGCCTTCAGAGGGCTTTGCTAAGGTGTTGAAGGACAAACAGTGGGACATACAATGTTCCGAACCAAGAAATAGAGAGCCTGCTGCCCAATTGATATAAGGATTGTGCTTCTGTAACCAGAGCATGCCTAAAACCATTTGATAGTGGGCAGATCTTATAATATCAAATTTAATCCTCTCTTGATGGTAGTTTATGGAGAGAAGAAGCTCCTTGGTTTGAACGGTTATGGTTCCTGAAGACAGGGGTCTTCCATCGATAGCTTCAAAAGGTTGCATAGTCTCTCTTGTTTCGCATGGAATGTGATGAGTTGTGACCCAATCATGATCTATGAATATGCCCATGGCTCCGCAATCCACTAATGCCAGGATGGGTTTTACAAAGGTAGCGGGCGCCCCTCTCTCGCAAGAACAGACATGATAACCTGTTCAGTGGTTATTAACCACTTGAGAGTTCACAGCCACTGCTTTTACTCACTGTGCCTTTCACAGATGGGAAATATCCATTTGCATATCAGTCTTTGTCCTGCCCAGGGGCAGTCCAGCACCGAAATACAATGGCAACTCCAATCTGAACGAGAGTACCACCAGCAACCCCATACACGTGTTTCACCCTTGTTGGGGATCATCAGTGAGGTGAAGCTGATGCCTCTCTAAGCACAGTGAGAGGGAGACCACGTCTGGTTGCCCCCAGGAGACCTAGGGTTACCAATCCCAGGTTCCTTTAAAAACAGTTTTACAAAGGTAGCGGGCGCCCCTCTCTCGCAAGAACAGACATGATAACCTGTTCAGTGGTTATTAACCACTTGAGAGTTCGCAGCCACTGCTTTTACTCACTGTGCCTTTCACAGATGGGAAATATCCATTTGCATATCAGTCTTTGTCCTGCCCAGGGGCAGTCCAGCACCGAAATACAATGGCAATTCCAATCTGAACGAGAGTACCACCAGCAACCCCATACACGTGTTTCACCCTTGTTGGGGATCATCAGTGAGGTGAAGCTGATGTCTCTCTAAGCACAGTGAGAGGGAGACCACGTCTGGTTGCCCCCAGGAGACCTAGGGTTACCAATCCCAGGTTCCTTTAAAAATAGTTTTACAAAGGTAGCGGGCGCCCCTCTCTCGCAAGAACAGACATGATAACCTGTTCAGTGGTTATTAACCACTTGAGAGTTCGCAGCCACTGCTTTTACTCACTGTGCCTTTCACAGATGGGAAATATCCATTTCCATATCAGTCTTTGTCCTGCCCAGGGGCAGTCCAGCACCGAAATACAATGGCAATTCCAATCAGCTTCACCTCACTGATGATCCCCAACAAGGGTTCAGATTGGAGTTGCCATTGTATTTCGGTGCTGGACTGCCCCTGGGCAGGACAAAGACTGATATGCAAATGGATATTTCCCATCTGTGAAAGGCACAGTGAGTAAAAGCAGTGGCTGCGAACTCTCAAGTGGTTAATAACCACTGAACAGGTTATCATGTCTGTTCTTGCGAGAGAGGGGCGCCCGCTACCTTTGTAAAACTATTTTTTAAGGAACCTGGGATTGGTAACCCTAGGTCTCCTGGGGGCAACCAGACGTGGTCTCCCTCTCACTGTGCTTAGAGAGGCATCAGCTTCACCTCACTGATGATCCCCAACAAGGGTGAAACACGTGTATGGGGTTGCTGGTGGTACTCTCGTTCAGATTGGAGTTGCCATTGTATTTCGGTGCTGGACTGCCCCTGGGCAGGACAAAGACTGATATGCAAATGGATATTTCCCATCTGTGAAAGGCACAGTGAGTAAAAGCAGTGGCTGCGAACTCTCAAGTGGTTAATAACCACTGAACAGGTTATCATGTCTGTTCTTGCGAGAGAGGGGCGCCCGCTACCTTTGTAAAACTATTTTTTAAGGAACCTGGGATTGGTAACCCTAGGTCTCCTGAGGGCAACCAGACGTGGTCTCCCTCTCACTGTGCTTAGAGAGGCTTCAGCTTCACCTCACTGATGATCCCCAACAAGGGTGAAACACGTGTATGGGGTTGCTGGTGGTACTCTCGTTCAGATTGGAGTTGCCATTGTATTTCGGTGCTGGACTGCCCCTGGGCAGGACAAAGACTGATATGCAAATGGATATTTCCCATCTGTGAAAGGCACAGTGAGTAAAAGCAGTGGCTGCGAACTCTCAAGTGGTTAATAACCACTGAACAGGTTATCATGTCTGTTCTTGCGAGAGAGGGGCGCCCGCTACCTTTGTAAAACTATTTTTTAAGGAACCTGGGATTGGTAACCCTAGGTCTCCTGGGGGCAACCAGACGTGGTCTCCCTCTCACTGTGCTTAGAGAGGCATCAGCTTCACCTCACTGATGATCCCCAACAAGGGTGAAACACGTGTATGGGGTTGCTGGTGGTAATCTCGTTCAGATTGGAGTTGCCATTGTATTTCGGTGCTGGACTGCCCCTGGGCAGGACAAAGACTGATATGCAAATGGATATTTCCCATCTGTGAAAGGCACAGTGAGTAAAAGCAGTGGCTGCGAACTCTCAAGTGGTTAATAACCACTGAACAGGTTATCATGTCTGTTCTTGCGAGAGAGGGGCGCCCGCTACCTTTGTAAAACTATTTTTTAAGGAACCTGGGATTGGTAACCCTAGGTCTCCTGGGGGCAACCAGACGTGGTCTCCCTCTCACTGTGCTTAGAGAGGCATCAGCTTCACCTCACTGATGATCCCCAACAAGGGTGAAACACGTGTATGGGGTTGCTGGTGGTACTCTCGTTCAGATTGGAGTTGCCATTGTATTTCGGTGCTGGACTGCCCCTGGGCAGGACAAAGACTGATATGCAAATGGATATTTCCCATCTGTGAAAGGCACAGTGAGTAAAAGCAGTGGCTGTGAACTCTCAAGTGGTTAATAACCACTGAACAGGTTATCATGTCTGTTCTTGCGAGAGAGGGGCGCCCGCTACCTTTGTAAAACCCATCCTGGCATTAGTGGATTGCGGAGCCATGGGCATATTCATAGATCATGATTGGGTCACAACTCATCACATTCCATGCGAAACAAGAGAGACTATGCAACCTTTTGAAGCTATCGATGGAAGACCCCTGTCTTCAGGACCCATAACCGTTCAAACCAAGGAGCTTCTTCTCTCCATAAACTACCATCAAGAGAGGATTAAATTTGATATTATAAGATCTGCCCACTATCAAATGGTTTTAGGCATGCTCTGGTTACAGAAGCACAATCCTTATATCAATTGGGCAGCAGGCTCTCTATTTCTTGGTTCGGAACATTGTATGTCCCACTGTTTGTCCTTCAACACCTTAGCAAAGCCCTCTGAAGGCTTCCAAGAAAATCAACAAATACCAGTCACCGTCTCTAACGTCATCCAGATTCCCAGAGCCTATCAGGCGTACAAAGATGTGTTCTCAACAGCCATAGTTCAAGCTCTACCACCCCACAGACCTGAAGATTGTGCCATCGATACCGAACCTTCAGCAGTAATTCCATTTGGAAGAATGTTTATCTTGTCAGAACCTGAAAAGAGGGCCCTCTGGGAATACCTGGATACCAATCTGGAAAACTGAACTATTCGACCATCCAAGTCCCCGGCGGGTGCCTCCCTATTTTTTGTTCCCAAGAAGGATTCCAAGGAGCTTAGGCCATGTCTCGATTACTGTGGCCTTAACCAATGCACTCTTATGGACCGTTATCCATTTCCTCTCATCTCAGACATCCTGGAAGCCGTCAGAGGGGCTGTCATCTTCACAAAACTAGACCTCAGGGGCGCTTACCATCTTATTCGTATAAAGGAAGGTGACGAATGGAAGACAGCTTTTAGAACACCCTTTGGCCATTTTGAATATCTAGTTATGCCCTTTGGACTTGCTAATGCCCCAGCAGTCTTCCAACACTTTATGGATCAGGTATTTTCTGATATGCTGTTCCTCTTCGTCATTGTATATCTAGACGACATACTGATCTACTCCAAGGATCATGAAGAACATGAAGAGCATGTAAGGGCAGTCTTACAACGCCTACGGGAACATAAACTCCTGGCCAAACCCGAGGAATGCCCTTTTCACGTATCTACTGTTCACTATCTCGGATTTGTTCTTAGCCAGAAGGGGATTGGAATGGACTCTTCGAAGGTTGACTCAATTCTATCTTGGCCTGTTCCCACTAGCGTAAAGCAAATTGAATCCTTCCTGGGGCTTGCTAACTTCTACAGAAAGTTTATTCCAGCATTTCTGGAGATTGTTCATCCTATTGTTACATTGTTAAAAAAGGACAACCGGGGTGGCCACCAGGGGCCCCGCGGATGAGATCCTCTCCTGCGTGAGCTCCCGTCCAGAGGTCCCGAAAAATGGAACGAGCCCCTGTTTTTTGACCCCCCCCTTGGGTGGAAATTCGAGACGAAGGTCTGTGAAGGTACTCGCCACGTATGGAAGAAATCCGAGGCGAAAACGGCCCCAGCTTCCACTAAATATCGTCGTGAAACTGTAAAGGTGAAAACAAAACTAGAATCGGCCTCGACTCTGCGCGGAACTTTTGGCCTGCTGAGAGCAACACAGAGTGGAGCGCACGCTGGAGGCTGGGCCCCCACGTATACACAACGCCCCTCCTGGATGGGTGGACCCGTGGAGCAGACGGTAGACCGCAATAGTGGAGAAAGGAGCGGGGAGAACTTTGGAAGCGGTCCGACGCCGGGCACCCCGAGGAGAAAACGGAGGCACGGGCCCCGTGCTTCCTCTTCCGCCAAAATGAACCTTTGCGGCGGGATTAGATCGCCTCCACCTGACGGACCAAGCGAGGCTGGGGTGCGGCCTGAGACCTGGGACGCACGCGGCGAGGTGCTCGCGCTCCCCGCGGCCCAAGAGAAGTAAGTGTCTACCCTTGTCCCCCGCCTCTGTTCACCCGCCAGAGGACAAGGACCTTACCCAGACTGTAATAATGGACGCATCTACCTCACAGAGGGAAAGGCCCCCGGAGATACTTTTAAAATGGTCTGTCTTGGGATGGAAAGTAAAAGCACGAAATAAGTGACCTTGGGGCGTGTGCCTCCTCTGTGTCAACAGGCGTTCCAGCAGCGGCACTGGCCGATGTTGAAACTACGACATCAGGCGCATGAATGCCCAACAGGAACTTGCCATATACGCATACGGTTCGATACCCCGAATCAACATCAGCTCCAAAATGGCCACATCGCCAACCACAGATACAGAAACCGCCGCCACAAAAGGAGACATAGCAGATTTACTGGCGGAAATAAGGAACATGGGAGCCAATATAGGAGGAAAGATTGATAAACTTACACAGCGCCTTGACAACATAGAGGATAGGGTTGAAGGTGTCGAAAACAACCAGGCCTCAATCGATGTCTTGGAAACACAGCTGGCCCACAGAATAACTGAGCTCGAACAAAGAGAGCAGGAGTTTAGACTTAAGATGGACGATTTGGAGAATCGTGAAAGGAGAAACAACCTACGTTTTTTTGGGATTCCCGAGAAAGAAGGGGAAACAGAAGAGGACCTGAAAACAACCCTTCACGACATCATCAAGCTCCTGGTTGCCGATGACAACATTCATGAACCCAAGACAGAGCGCATTCATAGAGCGGGAGGCCCACCTGGAGGCCCGAGATCAGTCCTGGCAAGATTTCACCGTTATCAGGATAGGATGAGACTGTTAGAAAAGGCGAGGAGCGGGAGCACCATCTCCCTAAATGGATCCCAAATAACGATATACCAGGACCTCTCCTCCCTGACCTTGGCCCTGAGGAAAATGTGTAAACCACTCACGACAGGGCTTAAATCTCATGACACACGCTACAGATGGGGATACCCCTTTTCTCTTTCTTTCGAACATGAAGGCACAAGGATCAGGTTGAGCTCTGAGCAACAAATCAAAGCTTGCATATCTGACTTACTAGGCCCGCAGGATCGGGAGGAATCCCGTGACCATGCCCCCAAGGACGGGAGGGAATGTGAGATACAGGGCCCGAAGAGGAAGAAGGTGAAAGGTTCGAGGAAATATCGCAGGGGAAACAGCTCCCCAGAAGGGGGCAGCTGATCCTCGACAAGTATGGTACTCTTTGCTTGAATTGACATTTGATAAGGGGTAAACATGGGTGTTTATTGGGGTAACGTGATTGAGACCTCCACTTATCCTGCAGAAATGTGCTCGCTCTGGGGGGAGGTTACTGGGGGCTCATTAGTTATTTTGATGCTTATTTTGCAAGGGGACTCTGAGGTAACAGTCTCCACTGGAGGTTCCGTTCCGGGCTAGTGCGTTTAACTAAGCTCGATCGGACGCCACCAAACTCAGGAAGAAGGAAGGGAGGGGGGTGTGGAAGACGGACAGGGGCACGTGTCAAATCAAGGGGATATTCAAGAACTATGAACAGTACAATGGTTACGTGGTTGCTCAAACTCTGAGAAAGCAGGTTGAAATGGTCAGAGAGTATGTATGGTTGCAGATTCCGTTGTTATGATGACCGCTGAACCATATAGCAGGGGTGCCATAAGGGTGGGAATGCTGAACGTCAAAGGTCTTAATTCACCAACCAAGAGGTCACTTGTCTTTAGAGAGTTTTGCAGATCAAATATCGATATCCTTTTATTGCAGGAGACTAAATATATGAAGGATGAGGAGAGGGCGGTCCTGGGGAGGCGATACAGGATTGAATTCTGGGGCTCTGGACCATTAAGGAGGGGGGGGGAGTGGGACTAATCATTAAGAAGGGGATAGACTTCAAGACCACAAAGGTTTGGTCAGATGAAGAAGGCCGAGCCTTGCTTGTTTCAGGGACCATTGGGAATGTGTCCACTACGATCGCCACAATTTACTCCCCCAACGTAAGGCAGGTTAGATTCCTCTCCAAAACAATCCCCAAAATCATGCTAGAGTCAACGGGCCATATAATCCTTGGAGGAGATTTTAATACATGGGCAGATCCCACGTTAGATTGGAAACCCGGTAACCCAGAAACACGTGATAAACTCAGAGGAGACCACGCCCAATTCAGGGCGATGATGGAATTGTATGGATTGACTGATGTGTGGAGACGAATGCACCCAATGATGAGAGCTTACACCTTTTTCTCAGCCCCACACAATACACTCACCCGCATTGACTACCTCTATCTCTCAAGAGATCTATGCGATACGGCCTCACACACAGAAATCACACCGATCACATGGTCTGACCATGACATGGTGACCGCCGAACTAATATGGGAATCCCTGCCAGTTAGAGGTGGAAAATGGAGATGCAACGAGACGCTATGGAAAGACCCTGTTTTTAAATCGGAGATGGAAACTGAAATTGCTGATTACTTTCGATTGAACGATACCGGGGAGGTCTCTACACAAGGGGTTTGGGATGCAGGCAAGGTGACCTGCAGGGGGCTCCTGATGAGGGAGGGAGCCAATAAAAAGAGAGAGAGAACCCTGATTGAAAATAGACTCTGTAGAGAAATCGCCCAACTAGATAATGAAGCAAAGGAAGGGGACGTAATGGACCATGAAAAAGTCAGTGAAGCAAGGAAAAAAAGGCAGGAACTCCGTATCCTAGAACACGACCAAATATCTTGTAAACTTCTTTTCCTAAGACAAAAATGTTATGAGAAAGGAGAAAAAGCAGACGCGTTGTTGGCGGCCAGGCTACAAGCACAGCAGGCAGAACGCAGAGTACAGGAAATAGTTGATGGAGGACCCAACACGGTTATAAGTAGGATCACCATCCCCGAAGCCTTTGCAGACTTCTATGAAGCCCTGTATACCCCAGAGATGTAATCGGACCCGTCTAGCATTCGATCCTATTTAGCTGATATCGATATGCCCAAAATGACATACATTGAGTCCGAGACCCTAGACGCCCCCATAACTGAGGAGGAGATTCAGGAGGCCATCAAACGACTAACACTAGGTAAATCCCCAGGCGAAGACAGGTATACTGCAGGTTTTTACAAGACATTTGCCTCACAGCTCAGACCCTTTCTAATGAAACTATTTAATGAGATCCTGGAGATGGGGAAACCCCTGATTTATTTGTCAAAGCACTCATAACTGTCATCCCAAAAGAAGGGAGAGATCCCAAGCAATGCGGATCATATCGTCCTATCTCCCTACTCAACTTAGATGCAAAGATATACACAAGGGTCTTGGCAGCTAGAATTGAAACATACATGCCCGGCCTCATCCACCCTGACCAGGTGGGCTTTATACTGGGTCGCCAGGGTGCAGACACCATGCGCAAGACCCTGCACTTGGTACATGCCTCCTACAACCTGAACCCTGATCCCTCACTATTTTCCATCGATGCAGAAAAAACATTTGATAGGGTAGATTGGGACTTTCTAATGGGAGTCCTTCGAAAAAATCAGGATGGGCCCCAAGCTTAGAAAGGGAATCCAGCCGGTCTATTTGATGCCTACAGCTTCGGTATTTGTAAATGGGGTATATTCTAGGTGGTTCCAACTGAAGCGGGGTACCCGACAGGGATGCCCACTGTCGGCCATCCTGTTTGCTTTATCGCTTGAACCATTAGCACACAAGATGAGAACGGACACCAGTATAGAAGGGATGCACCTGGGACACACAGAGTACAAGTTGGCATTGTATGCCGACGATATTCTCCTGCATGTGGTCAATCCTGAAAGATCCATTCCCCGAGCTATATCCCTCCTTGAAGAATATGGTCAGTTATCAGGGTTCAAAGTCAATCGGTCCAAATCCATATTGCTCCCCCTCCAGGGGGCGGAAGAGGTAAACAAAATGAAATATTCCTCCCTTGGACTGACGCTTGAGCATGACACCATGCGATATTTAGGGATTCGAATTACGAAACAAATAGACACTCTTTATGAAGCGAACTTTCCACAGCTTCTTGCCAAATTCCATGCAGATCTTGCCAGGTGGGACAAATTGACAATCTCGTGACCTGAATGACTTGTCTTCCGAGGTTTCTCTACCCCTTTCAGATGCTTCCCATTAAAATACCTGAGCAATACTTCACCGAGGTTAGAAAAGCAACCCTGAAATTCCTGTGGCGTGGGAAAAAAGCCAGGATCGCCTACAACACATTAACGTTACCCAAAGATAAAGGATGGGTAGGCCTCCCAGACCTCAAGAAGTATTATGTTGCTGCCCAATTACGGGTGCTCGTCCCTCACTTACGTAACCAAAAAGAACCACACTGAATAGCAATGGACAACCACTATTTAGACGCAGCAACACTCTCGGAGTGGCTATGGGCCCCACGAAAGAGAGTGTTGAGGAGGACAAAGGAGCATCCACTCTTTGCCACCATATGGGAAATATGGAGGGAGGGTCCAGAGATGAGAGAAATCACAACATGGCCGTCTCCACTGAGCCACCTATGGTCCCCGGGCATAAATGACCACATCCCCAATGTTGAAAGATTCCAGGCGTGGTGTGAAGCAGGACTAGAAAGGGTGGGGCAGCTTCTCCGAAACGATTCCTTTATCACTCTCCCGGAGCTAACAGAGGCCCTAAATATAGGCGTGCTGTCCACTTTCCACTACTTACAGATCAAAGGGGTCTTAACAAAGGCAGCATGGAAGGAAAAACTGAGTAGGGAGCTCACCCCCTTCGAAAAACTGTTGGACTCCAAGACTGACAGGAAGGGCCTGATTTCCGCCATGTACAAATTACTAGTGGAGGCAGGTAGAGGGAACACACATAACCTCAGAGCACGTTGGGGGAATGACATGGGGTCGGAAATTGATGAAGACGTGTGGGATAAAATGTTTCACATGGCAACACGCACTTCCATATCGTGCCAATATAAACTCCATTCCATCATACTCTTGCACCGCTGGCAGTATGACCCTTACAAACTATCCAAAATGTATCAATCATCCTCCCCCTTCTGTTGGCGTCAATGTGGACAAGTCGCAGACTATTGGCACATGTGGTGGGGATATCCTAAGATTAAGATCTATTGGGATGAGGTCTTGGGGTGGATTAGACACCTGGACGGGATTCAAAGAACGGCGGACCCCCATCTTGTCCTGTCGGTCTCGAGAAAATAGAGGACGAGTGGCAGAGTGTCCAAGGCCTAGCTCCCCATCTGTTGCTCGCTGCTCGGGCATTACTTGCCACCAAATGGAAATCAATTACGACCCCGACCGAGAATGAATGGATTAATGTTGCAATGAACATATGTACTATGGAGAAAATTACTGCATCACTCTACGGCAGGGCAACACAGTGTGAAGTCCTGTGGGCAGATGTCCTAAGCAAACACACATCGAACAGACATCCAACCCCAAATGGAGATAAGGTTCACTGTCCATAGGGCCCGACTAGGTCCTTCTCCTCTTGGGTACCATTCCCCCTCGACCTGTTATGAGACCGCTTCTACGCTATCTCTCAGGCATCAGTAGAACCATGACAAGACACCCTCCTTATGGCGAGTCCCTGAACACACCACATCGAAATAGTTTCAGCCTGCGACAACGAGCGCATGACCATGAAAAAACACAACTCCTTGGTAACACAATTCCTTAGTCCGTGAGGGGTGGGGGGAGGAGGGAAGGTGTAAAAGTATAAAGAGAACGAGAAAAATATGTTGTTTTTTTCCATTGTTATACCGTTGGATGTATAGAAATGAAACTAAGCACAGTATATTAGAATTACTTCCACCTGTGTAACTAATATGGATGCATATGTAACTTTTTCCGTTTTCTCTTTTCTTATTGAGAGAACTGTTATGTGTTAAAACTTAATAAAATCAAATAAAAAAAAAAAAAAGGACAACCCCTTTCAGTGGACCTCAGTCCAAGATTCGGCGTTTCAACGATTAAAGTCGGAGTTCACACAAGCTCCCATCCTTGCTCAACCTGACACAGACAAACCCTTCATTGTCGAAACTGATGTTTCCAACTACGCCATTGGGCAGTCCTGAAACAGGAACTTGGAGACAAACTAGAACACCCCATCGCCTATCTCTCCCGCACCTTGACTCCCAGTGAAACCCATTACTCCGTCCTGGAGAAGGAATTGTTAGCCATCCGTCAGGCCTTCACTGATTGGCATCATCTCCTTCTGGGAGCCAAACACCCGGTTCAAGTCTGCACAGACCATTGGAATCTCCAAGTACTACAATCCCTAGAATGTAGAAACAGTCGCCAAGCCCGCTGGGCCTTCTTTTTTGCCCAATACCAATTCCAAATCCATCACTTCCCTGGAACACACAACATTATAGCCGATGCTTTATCCAGGCGTCCTGACTTTGAACCCCTTGTGGATCGGACCTTTCCTAAGATGTTTCCTCAGACAATATTTGTTGCCCAAGCAATTATCCTCCTGGAGGATATTCAAATTCAAACCCAGTCCTCTGAACCTTGGAAGGAGTTTAAGAGAAACAATCGATGGAATCTCAAAACAAAGGACGGATACCTGTTCAAGGACAATCGCTTGGTCATTCCCACTCCTGGACCTGAGACAAAAAATCACAAGCCCATGTCATGATACTTTCGATTCAGGACACCGTGGCATCACCAACACTCTCCATCTAATACAAAGGCAGTTTTGGTGGCCAAAGATGAAGGATGATATCAAGATCCATATCCAGACATGTGCGGTCTGCAATCAGAACAAACATGATAACAAAAGACCAGCAGGTCTCCTGCTCCAACTGGCAATACCAACAAGACCCTGGGAAATCATTGCCACGGATTTCATTGTGGAACTACCCTCTTCCAGGGGCTACACAACTATAATGGTTACCATTGATTTGTTCACTCATATGGCTCATTTTACACCTTTATACAAACTGCCATCCTCATCTGAACTTGCTGGAATTTTCCTGGAACACATATTCCGGCTTCATGGGCTACCTTCCAAGATCATTTCTGATAGAGGGTCCCAGTACATATCCCAGTTCTGGAAACAGTTATGTCGTATACTGGGAATCCAGCGTGCCTTGTCTTTGGGTTATCATCCACAGACCAATGGAGCTACTGAGTGAGTAAATCAAACTCTGGAACAATATCTTCGTTGCTTCGCCACCAAGGTCCAGGGTGATTGGTCACTCTTAATACCTGTGGCCGAATTCACATACAACAATTCGGATCCTTCAGCTATCAAAACTAGTCCCTTTTTCTGTAGTCAAGGATTTCATCCTTCAGTCCTACTGTCCATTCTTCCACATCCAACTCCAGTTCCTACGGTTGATTCCTGGATTGAAACACTAATCAATAATCAATGTGCACAAAGAAGCTAAATAAAACCTATAAAGGGCCCGAAGAGACGTTAAACATTATGCTGACTCCAAAAGAAGACCAGACCTTCCTATTCAATAGGCGATAAGGTCTGGTTATCCTCAAAACGCCTCCCACGTCACTTACAACCAAATAAATTGGCTCCCAGGTATTACGGTCCCTGTTCTATAAAAGAAATTGTCAATCCAGTGGCCTTTCAACTCCGACTACCAGAATCATGGAAAAGGATCCACCCAATCTTCCATACTTCTCTGTTGAAGCCATATGGTCAACCCTCTCGAACTGCTCCAAGATCTACTCCAGTGATTGTCAATGACCAACACGAATATGAGGTCTCCAGAATTTGTTATTCTAGGTACCGACATGGTCAGCTACAATATCTGGTCAAATGGAAAGGATATCCACCTAGTGAGTGCACCTGGGAACCCACATCAAACATGAATGCCCCCAGGCTGATTCGAAGATACCACCTTATCCATCAGAGGAGCTGAGCTTCAGAGAGGCATGCTGTCATGAACCGTCGCCTGCGTCCCTTTTGGACCTCGTGGTCCCTGAACCATAGAGCACTGAATGCAGTAACCCTCCCAACATAGCCGTCCAATACGAAATGCAGCTTGCCAACCTTTATGTTACACACTCGGCGCACTACTAAACAGACACACCCCCGCGGCTCTGTGCTTCTCAACGCTACTGCTCACCGTAGCTGGACGTGTGCTGCCGGAGTTCGCTCGGGGCTAATTTCCTGAATTCTATTTCCTGCTTCCTTGATTCCTCCTCCTTTCCTTTCATCCTTCAAACTTTACCGAACTTTCCTGGATTTTCGCCCGTGCTCGAGTCACGGCTTCCGTGCCTCTGCGCAGACATTGTCCCTTCCTGGTTCCGCCCTGGACAATCTGAACGAAGCACGCTGGAATCCGAAGACCCGCGCACGGGCTTTACAAATCCCGGACCGTTCGAAAGAAGTCACAAAAGAAGGTTGCAAGCAAACAGGAAAAACAGGTGAGAAGGGGAGAGATTTGTGACAGTTATTCCTTGATTCATATTTGGATTTTCAAAAAGACAAGAAGAATTTGCTGGACTTCTATTGGGAGTGCAGTCCACTCCAAAATCCTCCAACAGTGAGGTGCAGATAGAAGGCATCCAAGGCAGAGAAGAGCTGTTTCGCCTAACCATCCCCTGGGAACATGTGTGCAAAGTGCTGTTTCATCTGAACTTGTATACCGGGCAAAAGAATTGTCTGAGAATTTTTCTCTGAATTTATTCCAAACCCATTTGTCCAGTCCTCAGATTTCAGTGGGCCAACTCATTATGCCTTCTCTGAACTGCTTTAAAACCAACAGCTAGTAAAAGTTCACCCCTTCTCCCCTGGTGTTTACATCTACCCTGTAAAGGAGGCCCTTCAGTTCGATAAAGTGCAGAGTCTTCAGCATTCGGCTCTTAGCTTCAGAGACCAGCTTTCTATGGGCTTGTTCTAGAAGTGGATACATTGTCTGCACTTCAGCAAATTCTAATGACGCAGTCCTGGGGTTCCTAGGGAATATGATTCTTCTTGTTGGGCTTTTGTCATTTGTCTGGGCCTGGCGCTGACTTGCTAAGTTTGTGATGGATTGCCATTTGACAAGGGTGTTGGAGCCCTGACTTTTTTGATTTTTATGAAATTAATAAAATGATGCAGGTAATTCCATTTCTGAAAGGGACATCTGCTGAACAGATTCCTCCTTCATAAGCTCGATGCCAAAAGCATATGGTGTACTTGTGTCTGCTGCATCAGTATCATAATTTGCTACGTCTGCCCTACCAGTGGCACAGAGCAGGTTCAGAGTTCACAGGTGACCATTTGACAGCTGTTGTGACAGCCAGGTCTCTGCAGTGCAAAGGCTGCATTTAATATATGCACCCCTGATCCAAAAACCCTATAAATATGGGTCTACCTCATGGTGGCAGAATATTCTTGAAAAATAAGCCATTCCCGAGTTAACGTATGGTGGATAGTATTTCCATAATTATTACAGCCACATCCAATCTGTTATCACAAATGTGTTAGCTTATGTGAGCCGAGCTCAGCTGTGGAAGGTGATGTGTATTCGGGCTAAACAGGTTGAACCTGACAAATGACAGGACAGGAGCCTGAATGGCCATGCCACTTCTTTGATATCTTTATGAGGGCATGTAACACGCTCTGCCAGGGAAAGCCAGACAGCAAGCAGCTGCCCTGGGCACAGGCACAAAGGAGTACACCCATTCACAAGGAGGAGCCTCACACCAGGGTGCTGCCATTATAAAAGCCTTTGATCCTAGTTAGAAGGGTAGGGGCTTGGTTAGAGTACTCAGGAGTGATTTGTTCAGTGGAAGAAGACTTCCCCTGTTTTGTTTCTTTCTACATCTCTCTCTCCTTTCTGTTCCCTCCACTTCCTCTAGAGCAAAGCACTTTGGGTGTGATGTCAGAAGGACCAAGTCCATTTCATTCAAGAACAGTGATTCGACCACTAATGCAACCTAGCGTTATTCCAATCACCTGCAGGCTTTTGCCTTTAAATGAGGGGTCTCTCTCCACTTCTGAGATTCACAGTGGAACTACACTTGAGAAGAACTCACTAGACTTCCTTTGGAAAGGTCACACTTTCTAACGCCCTCAGGCTGAGGTGGAGAAGGAGCTGTCCAAGGCAGATATGAAATTCTGCTGAGGACAAGGACCTGCCACTCTTCACTGGAATGTCCTAAAGCTAGAAGAGCAGACCCTGAATAGAAGCATCCTGTCTTCGAGCCCCTCTGAGTGGGCCTCACAATGTCTGGAAGGCCAGACCAGCTGTGCCACCCCATTCTACCACACTGAACCGGTTGCACTGGGGTCACTGCACCTTGAATGAGAGGGAAAACACTGGTGCTGGCTTTTGCGCTCCTCCACCAATCCAAACTACTGCTTGCACTTCAAACCAGCTCGATGCTGAATTGTGCCCTAGCTGAGGCTGTCACTTGCTACGCCCAAATCCACTGCTCGACGCTGGGACCCAATCCAAACCGCCGAAAGTCACACACCGACCCTCAAATCATCTCCCATAAGATCACCATTTCGATGACTGTTGGCCATCGACTCTAACGTTGGAGCGTCCGTCGCTGACCCTCCTAGTGGCTATAGCCCAACTCGGTCTGGTCCAACTGCAAAGAGATCCTAGGTACAGCCTGAACTTCCTCACTGAGAAGCCCCTTCGAATTCAAAGAGTGACCCCATTTGCTGCTGCTTGACACTTGCTTGCTGCTTAGGCCCAGATGATCCAGCATCACCAAACTGAGCTTGATCCATCAACATTTGTATCAACATTCGACACTGTGTTTTACAATGTCAACCCACCAATGAACCAAAACAAGGTACTGTTGAACACTAACTGAAACCTAGGTCCATTTGGGTCCTAGAGACTGGTTAAGTTCCTACTGCATCTTCTTTCACCCAAAGACATACATTTTTTTGTGGTTGGTAATTTGCCTATCACCCCTGTATTCATGCTCAGAGTGCTACCTTACTCAGTTTGATGCTTTTTCTCTGCCTTTCCACAGAGGTGGTTTTGTACAGTGTTTTCTGTTTATTTATCTTGCAGATAGTGTGTTTTATTAAAGTATATCTATTTTTATAGAAACTTGGTTTGACATTCCCTTTATTTTGGACTGTTATGTGTCGCTGTTTGGATCGCTACTGAATCGTATTCACACCCTACTGAAGAGCATAGCCTTCCCTTGGTCCATGTTACCACAAAAGGCAAAGGAGGTATATCTCTTCACTGTGCCTGTTTTATCTTTATGATTGTGATGGCTCTTGGTTTCTAGAAGTATGAGGGCTGAGTGGGTATTTTTA
The DNA here is from genome assembly GCF_040938575.1 of Ambystoma mexicanum. Lineage (NCBI taxonomy): Eukaryota > Metazoa > Chordata > Amphibia > Caudata > Ambystomatidae > Ambystoma > Ambystoma mexicanum. The sequence goes on from NC_090931.1 coordinate 706,211,783, forward strand.
CCCCTACTCAACTGTGTAATCCTGCAGGCCAGAATCCAATTTGTCACACGGTTTAATCCAGGTTTTGAACTCTTCGATCTCTGGCACCAAGATTTTCTTGTACAGTAGCTGAGAGATGGGATGGCAGGGCTTTATGATGAAGACAGTATTTCCCTGGTTAAAGAGAGGACTATCTTAACTTCTCCTCTGTAATCCTTTTCAATGACTCCAGCTCCCACATCAATAGAACGTTTATGAGTCAATCCTGATTTTGGCACTACGCATCCATATGTACAGGTGCTTGTACCTTTAAGACAGACTTGACTAGGACCTTGCCCTGGGATGCAATTATTACTTTTTAGACAGCATGAAGATCACATCCAGCTGCCATGGACATTGCTCTGGAGGGAATATGTGCTATTGTGGTTAGCCTCACTGTATTCAACATCCACCTTGGCTGTGAGTGAACTCTGTATCTGGGTCCTTATGATCCCACAATGACACCACTTGGCCTCAGGAACATGCCAACTCTCAAAAAAAGGTAAAGGGCTTTATTTTATCTTTATTTAAGGGGCCCTCGAAGGGCCATACCTTTCTACCTAAGATAATTGTGGGCAGTTCCATCCCTTGCACAGGTATCCTTCAACCCCAGGCTTGCCACTAGAGATTGGCATCCTCCACTACCGTAAGCTATCTGACTAACAGTGATGGCCTAAAGGTAAACACATTATATCACTAACTCCCTCTGGGACCAATGTACAAAGGCTCTAACCTAGAATCCCAAAGGCAGTTTGCAATAAAGATAGGTGCCTCTCAGATACTCAGGTTCCACTTGGTCTCTAACATCTGTGCCCTCTTTCTCCTCTCGCTGTGACTATCTGTTTCTCTCCCTATTCTGCTCCTTCCTCATCCCTCCTCCTCCCACCATCTCTCCCCATCTCTCCTTATCACTTTCTACTCTCTCCCTCAGATGTTCCCCCTCTCCTTTATCAACTACCTACCTTGAACCTCTGATTCAGCTCTCTCCTACTCGTTCTCTTTCACTCTGCTACTACCCCTCTCTCCACTCTACAACGACACCATCTCCACTCTACTACTAGCCCTCTCTCCAAACTACTACTCCGCTCACACCTTCATTCCAGACTTTCACCCCTTGACTCACCTTACCATGCACTCCTTTGTCTATCAGTCTCACTCTCACACCTTCCATGCACAATCACAGCTCAGTACCATGTTCTGTCAATATCCAATACCTTACCTTGCACACCCCTTGGATACTTCTCCACACCTTTCTCCACCATCCTTCCTCTGCCTACTCTCTTAGTCTGCTTCCTTCTCCATCCTCAACCTCACCTGAACAACCCACACCTTTCGGCTTCCTGATCCTTCTCATATCCTCCCCTTCTCTAGCCATTGGCTCCCTCCCTCACCTGGTTCTCCTGGCCAAATGTTGGTTTCCTTTCTCCTGGTACTTGTCAAAGGTGAGTAACGTAGACAGAAGCTGGGGAGATTGGGTGTGCGTGGTCAGGGGGCCCAACAATGCATAAGGGTCCAAGATGCGAATCACAGCAACTGTGAGAAAAGCAGAGGATGGAAGAAGGGCAGGAGGAGGAAAAGAGGAAAGTCTTGAGCTGCTTTCAGAACTTAAGAAGGTCCTGCTCAAGTTGCAGAGGGAGGGCGAGGCTGTTCCAAAGGAAGGATCCAGCTGAGGAAAGCGAACAACCTCCTGCTCTCTGTTTAACTAAACGCTTTATACACAGGGAGTGGTACCAGAGGAACGTGGAGATCTAGAAGAGAGTATTTTGTAAGAGAGAGTTCTAGATGGTTTGGTCCCCGACCCCAGAAAACCTTGTGGATGATGCAGAGGGATTTGAATTTGATCCGTACAGCAACCGGGAGCCAGTGGAGACTTTTTAGGGCAGGAGAGATGCGGACCCTAGGCTTAAGGCCAAGAATAAGTCTTGCTGCTCTATTCTGGGTTAGCTGAAGGGGTCGCAGAGTGGAAGAAGGTATATTGAGGAGGAGGCTGTTGCAATAGTCAAGCCTAGAGAGAACCAGTGATGGCCATAGCTAGGTCTCTCCTCATTTTGAAGATAAAACCTGTGCGTGTTTGGGCTGTAGCACTAACTTTCCTAGTCCTGTTTGATTCAGATTAGGGGTATGGAATGGAGGTCTGAGCAGTGTTAGTTGGACCAGTGTTTTGGGTATTTGGCATGATTTGGATTTGTATGTAACAGGATATTGTAATAAGGAGGAAGCAATGAAACCCAAAATCAGTATGTATTCTTGTCACAGCAGAGTGCTTTTCAAGAGGCACTTGAATGGGAAAAGAGGTCGCCAATGGGACATTATGTACTTCTGAGAGACCCTTGTGTTTGAACCAATAAGAAGAATTAAAGCTGTGAGTGCTAGGTGAATGAAACAATGAAAGGAAATGAGTTTCATTGATGTGTTGCACACTGTATTGGCCTCAGGTTTTTAGACTCAGTTTTACAGATTTCAATATTAGGGATAGGTGGAAAGATTTTTGACATTGTTCTGTAGCATTGTCATTAAAGTGACTCTTCTTAGTTCTTTTTGACATAATGGGCTCTTCCATTGCAGATGAGATGGAAAGTCAATCCTGCAGGAGAACTGGGGTACAGTGTAAGTCAACCTTCAGCCCAGTACCCTGTAGAAGTAGTGCAGTGTGAGGAAAACCGGGTGAGCCCATTTCCAGATGGCTGCCACATAGGTGTAGTGCAAAATGCTGCTTACCTGCACCTGGGGACGGGGTGACCTCCATCCTGGGCCAAACATTCATAAAACGGCACCATGCATCTCCATAATTGCCAACCCTACTGATTCAGGCGGTAGGTTACTGCTTTTTAAGCAGTCCTACTGCCTATCGCTATTCCTTTCAAAACCTACAGATTTTTCATTTATCATAGCTCCAGTAGGCCTGACTGAATGAGGCCCAGAGCAGCATCCTGAAAGTGGGCATATTAATGGCCCATTGTTTTGAATGATGGCATTGCGCTGCCTGGCTGCGTGAAACAGACATCAACTCTGCCCTGCGCACTCTGAGGTCCAGGCAGTGTCAGAGCGTCAGCGTGATGCCTGCCATCCCGTGCCTCTCTCTCTGTGCTGCCTGCCTCATTGTGCTGTGCACTCCAAGCCATGGGTCTGTGTCTCACGAAATTTTTCTGAATGTGGCCTGTCACTGTGTGCTCAGCTCTGCTGTAAATACATATAGCTGCTAGCTGCAAACCACTGCCTCCAAAAGTGCTGGATTACCCATTAGGCCAAGTAGGCACCGGCCTATGGGCCCCACTCCTTTTAGAGGCCTGTCCCTATTGGATTTTGTATTTAATTTGGATTTAAATAGTATTTCCTATTTAATTTTCAGCCCCTTTGCCGCGTTAGCATTTAACAAAAAACATCATACACACCCATTAAAGGGGAACAAGAAAATCATAATACATGAACTGCAGAGGGAGTCTTAAATCAGTGTGTGTTCATAGTAAAATGAAAGGAAAGCAATAGTGCTGGTGGGGGGGAGGGGTCAACAGATGAGCTTGGGAAAGAAAGATAAATAAAACCTGTGCATGTAGATGAAAGAGGAGTGACAACCAGGCAAAAGAAGAAAGACAAAATAATGGATGATATGGTTCTAAAGGAGAGAATATTAGGGTGTGAGAGGAAAGTGCTTGAAAAGATGAGCAGGAAAAGGAGATGAAGTGGGTAAGGTCCATTGGAGGGTGTTATAATTTATTGTTAATTTGTGCTAGTTAAACTGGTAATGTTGTTTATTTTGTAAACTCTTTTCAGGTTTGCATGAGTTCTGAAAATGCTGACAAAGGAGGCATGGATTTTGTACTTATATTGCTTGATGATCTTTCACTTCAAAGGATATCTCACCAATCGCTGAATGCTCCACTCAGCCCAACTTCTCCCCATCCAGAGCTTCCCCCTTTACTGCTTCTTCTGTCAATTTCAGCTTCTCTTCTACTCCTGCACCACACCGGTAACCCCAGGAATGCTTCCCTTACATAGAGCACTCAGTTGCTTCCTTGCCTGAATGAATGTTTCAATATTATTGAATTTATTTATGTATGTATGTATGTATGTATGTATGTGATTTATAAAGCGGAAACCTAGCTGTGAAGCAAAAGAGCTCTGTATCAAGAAGATAGACATATAGGGTTACAAGCAGGGTGCAGTGGTAGCAGAAGAGCTAGGATGGGTAATAGAAGCAGAGGAGGCAGAGAAATAGGGTTCAGTGAGTGATCAGCAACTGCTGATATGTTATATGAAGATAAGAATTTACAGGTCCTTTCTGATGTCTAGGGCAGAGAGGGACATACTTATCTGCATTGGTAATTTGTTTCAGACAAAGGATCCACAGCAGGAAAATGCCTGTGTGACAGAATGCCATCTGTTGAGGGTGCAAGTACACTCACTAGCTTTCTTTCATTTCTATTAAAAGAAAATGAAGTAGATAATCCAGTTTTTGACAGTGACGCCTGCTAGACCGACCCCCCCTTCATCAAAACTCCAAACCAAAGCATAGTGCATTTTAGTGCCTTTATTGCACCATTCTCAGATCCTTGCTCTCCAGTGGCATAGCAGGTTCAAAGGTCACATGTGCATCCCTGACAGCTACTGGACACAATGTCCCTGGGCCAGAGGCAGCATTTTTACTTCTGCACCACTGTTGTAAATGATCAGAATTGTGTGTTTTATCAGTGTGGTCGCAGGGTAATCTCTCAAAATAATCAATGCCTGGATATTGTATGGTGACCAATTGAGAGGCCATAATTATGAGAGCAACGCCGATTTGATGGCCTGTATGTGTAAACCAAATGAGCCAAGGTCTAGTGATGTTGGGGCAAGGTAGGTTCAGGCTAGGCTGTTTGTCTACACTCAGCCCACTGAGAATATAGACAGTAGCTGCCTTTATTGATTCCTGGGTAGAAAGAGTAATACATTCCCTCCAGGACCTCCCATCAACTGATATCCTAGAAGTTGGTGCATCAAAGGCAGCACTGACATAACAGTCAGCCTTGCAGCATGGTGCAGCATGAAATGCAGCCTTTCAAGCCAGTAGGCCTGGGAAGGGGGCAGAGTTAGAGAAGCCAGAGAGGGAAATAAGCCCGAGAGAGGGTTTCACCATCTTGTTTTTCTGATAGGGCTCTCTTCTTTTCTGTCCCCTCCATTTCCAGAAGACAAGGCACTCTGTGTAGGATGTCAGAAGGCCACTTATAGCAGGCTTGCTTTGGACCAATCCGTGTGTCATTGTTCCTTTATAAGGAGGGGTCCGCATGTCCTTCCTTGATTCATATTTGGATTTTCAAAAAGACACGCACAGAGTGACCCCATTTGCCACTGCGTAACGCTTGCTTGCTGCTTAGGCCCAGATGATCCAGCATCACCAAAGTGAGCTTGATCCATCAACATTCGCATCAACATTCGACACTGTGTTTTACAACGTCAACCCACCAAAGAACCAAAACAAGGTACTGTTGAACACTAACTGCCCCCTAGGTCCACTTGGGCCCTAGAGACTGGTTAAGTTACTACTGCATCTTCTTTCACCCAAAGACATATCCTTTTTTGTGGTTGGTAATTTGCCTATCACCCCTGTATTCATGCTCAGAGTGCTACCTAAATCAGTCTGTTGCTTTTTCTCTGTCTTTCCACAGAGGTGGTTTTGTACAGTGTTTTCTGTTTATGTATTTTGCAGATAGTGTGTTTTATTAAAGTATATCTATTTTTATGGAAACTTGATTGGACATTCCCTTTATTTTGTAGTGGTATGTGTTGCTGTTTGGATCACTACTGAATCACATTCACATCTGTCACGGCTCGCTCCCTTCGCTCCCGTTCCCGTCACTTGGGGGCATGTTTTGGGGTGTATTCCCTACTGGACATTTCCTCCGAACCTTATGCTACAGTGCTGTGATGAATTGGGAGCGCTAAAACCTTATTTTCAAAGTTACTTCCCTTCCGGATCCATTCCAGGTTTTTGGCAGCCAGCATGCTACTTTAATCTAATGACTATGCTTCTCAGAATGCCTGGCTCACTGCTTCACCTCCTCCCTTGCAGGACAAGGTTGGGTGGAGGATAGGCAACACCTGTGGCTGCAGGTGCAGCAGGCGGCACACCTGAGGGGTGTGCTCGTTAAGCAGCTTTAAAAGCCTCAGTTTGCTTCAGTCCAGCACTGGTCATTGTTGCAGTGTTCCTGTTGTGACTGGTCCCTTGTTCCTAGCTTTTGTGCCTAGTTCCTAGTTCCTGTTTCTTGTTCCTCTGCCCTGGATTTCGGATTTATGTGCTTAATTGATTTCTGCTTTCTGGATTTCCCTTTCTGTCTTCCTCTGTCTGCAGGCAGCCTTTCTCTGTGCTTTACCCTTTGATGCTGCCCAATTTGCCTGTATTCTCTGTTTTTTTGATGCTGTCCTTTGCTACTGAAAAACTTGATGCATTAGTCTTTCCCTTTATAGATTTAGCTTCCTGCCTTTTCTCCTTGGATGGGTGGGAAAGGTTTCCTTTTGTGATATCATTTTCCCTGCTCCTGATCCTTACTTTCTATTGGGATCCATTCCATGTTTTCCATTGCACCTCTGCAATTATTTCCCATTGATTATTAGGTTTGGGGTGCTGTTGTAACTAGTCCCTGTGTGAATGCCTTTTGTTTTCCTCACTATTCTATAATCACAATTCCTACTTGCCCCTTGACTTGGGTCTTATGTATTTAGTTATCCTCCAGCCATTGCTGTTGTAGCCTTCTGGGTCCCTTTTTGATCAACTGGGTTTGTGGGTTTACTGACATTCAAGTGGTCTTTCCGGTCCTCGTGAGTACTGTTTCTAAGTTCCTTATTCAGTATCATCCAGAGTGTCAGCTCACAGATCCTGTCCTTGCTTGCCCTCTACGTGGACTTAGCGCTGTCAGTATCTGTGATAGCATAGTGGGTAAGGAGTTTGCCGACTTTCCTTTCAGTCATAAGGAGGTTCTAAGTGCTTACCCCACATCCCTTTTCATATATTGGTATTATTGTTTCACTCTATTTGCACTCCTGGGTTTTAGTATACACGAGTCTTGGGTATTGTATGCACGTTGTTAGATTCAAAGTTGTTCACTGTGCGATTCCGTGCACATTTCCCTTGCCATATTCATTGCCTTCTTCCTTTCTTAACAACACCCCACTGAAGAGCATAGCCTTCCCTTGTTCCATGTTACCACAAAAGGCAAAGGAGGTATATCTCTTCACTGTGCCTGTTTTACCTTTATGATTGTGATGGCTCTTGGTTTCTAGAAGTATGAGGGCTGAGTGGGCATGTTTACCCCTCACCCATGTAATCCTGCAGGGCACAATCCAATTTGTCACACGGTTTAATCCAGGTTTTGAACTCTTCGATCTCTGGCACGAAGATTGTCTTGCACAGTAGCTGAGAGATGGGATGGCAGGGCTTTATGATGAAGATAGTATTTCCCTGGTTAAAGAGGACTATCTTCACTTCTCCTCTATAATCCCTTTCAATGACTCCAGCTCCCACATCAATAGAATGTTTATGAGTCAATCCAGATTTTGGCACTACACATCCATATCTACAGGTGCTTGTACCTTTAAGACAGACTTGACTAGGACCTTGCCCCGGGGTGCAATTATTACTTTTTAGACAGCATGAAGATCACATCCAGCTGCCATGGACATTGCTCTGGAGGGAATATGTGCTATTTTGGTTAGCCTCACTGTACTCAACATCCACCTTGGCTGTGAGTGAACCCTGTATCAGGGTCCTTACGATCCCACAATGACACCACTTGGCCTCAGGAACACGCCAACTCACAAAAATAGGTAAAGGGTTTTATTTTATCTTTATTTAAGGGGCCCTAGAAGGACAATACCTTCCTACCTAAGTTAATTATGGGCAATTCCCTCCCTTGCCCAGGTATCCTTCAACCCCAGGCTTGCCACTAGAGATTGGTATCCTCCACTACCTTAAGCTATCTGACTAAAAGTGATGGCCTAAAGGTAAAAACATTATATCACTAACTCCTTCTAGGACCAATGTATATTAGGCCCTACCCTAGAATCCCCAAGGCAGTTTGCAATAAAGATAGGTGCCTCTCAGACACTCAGGTTACACTTATTATTTATTTGGATTTGTAAAGTGTGCAGCAGCCCTAGGGCATTGTGGCGCTTGTTACATACATAGCTTAGTTACATATACATGATCATACATAAGGTTACAGGCAGTGTCATAATGTACATATTTACAGAGATGGTTCGAAGATAGTTACATTTTACTGCGCAAGAAGTGAAATCTTGAGTTTCCTACGAAATGCAGGGAGTGAGTTTTCTGCTCTGATGTCTGTAGGTAGTGCCTTCCAGGATTTGGCAGTAATATATGGGAAGCCTAAGCCACCGGCTTTGTTTCTATTGATACGTGGGATAAGGAGTTGGTTAGTGTATTGTGTCCTGGTGGGACGTGTAGAGGAGGATTTGGAGATAGTCTCAGATAGGTATGAAGGTGCAGAGAGAGTGAGACATTTATTTACTATTATTATTATTAAATTATTATTATGTGTGAGGGTGAGGATTTTGCATGTGATGCGCTCTTTGACCGGGAGCCAATGGGCCGATTGTCTGGCCTGGGAGATATGCTCCCTTCTTGGGATGCTTAGGGCGGCGCAGAGAGCATTGTTCTGCGTGACTTGAAGTCTGTTTTTTTTTTTTGCGGATGTGCCTGCCAGAAGGGCATTGCAATAGCCTACTTTTTCTCCAATGGTTGCTCTAGCTATTGATAGGCAGTTAGGTTTGGATAGGTATGGTTTTATGGCATTTATTAGTTTGGTGGTATGCGCAGAGGAGGACGTGATAGCGCTAACCTATCTGGTCATGGTTAGTGAGGAATCTAGGTATACTCCCAGCGTCTTGATAATGGAGTTGTCAATGGTAAAGTTGGCATACAGTTTGTCAAGTTTGGCTAGGGTGTTCTTTTGGCCTAGTATCATGATTTCTGTCTGTCCCCATTGAGGCAGAGACCATTTACCACCATCCAAGCCTGGATGGTTGAGTAGATCGTATGGAGTGCCTTGGCGTCTTTGTAGTATGATCCTGAGAGAGGTAGAAGTACTTGTGTATCGTCCGCGTAATTTGTATAAAGGGGCTTTCGTGAACAAGTTGTATAATGTGGGTGCTGTGCAAGATGCCTGAGGGACTCCGCAGTGGATTGTGGTGGGTGTAGCGTTTGCTATATCCGAGAAGACTTTCATGGCTCTTCCTTCAAGGAAGGAGGTGACCCAGAGAGCTGCTTCTTCGGAGAAGTTAGCTGAATTTGTGAGGTGTGATGTGAGAGTCTTGTGGTCAACCAGATCGAAAGCGGCTGAGAGATCTAAGAGAAGCAGCAAGGCTGGCTTGCCTTTGTCCATGATTTGGGTGATCTGATTCTTTAGATCCACCAGAGCTGTTTCCGTGCCGTGTCCTTTCCGGAAACCAGATTGCCTGGTCCCTAGGATGGAGTGGGTTTCCAGAAAGTGTTGGATTTGGCTATGAGCGGCTTTGTCCAGTAATTTCAAGAGGAATGGCACTGTGGTTATCAGTCTGCAGTTGTTAAGTTGTAGAGGGTCGAGAGTCGGTTTTTTAGGGGTGGGCGGACCCACGCCTCTTTGAGGCTGGCCGGTATAATGCCTGATTTGAAGGACGCATTGATGAAGGCCGTGAAGAGCGGTGCAAAACCGTCTGTGCAGTCCTTGATGAGCTTGGGTGGGCAGATGTCCCCTTTACAGGGAGAGGGTTTGAGGTTTTTGAGGAGGTTTATACCTTCTTGGTCAGTGACGTCCCTGAAAGAGAACTCAGGTTTGGTGGAGTTGGTTGAGGCGGGAGTTGAGTTGGTTGGTTTAGTCCCCAACTGTGGTGGTAGGGCTTTGCAGTGGTCCATACATTTTTTTTGGAGGAGGTCAATTTTGTGTAACATGGCAGATTGGATAGTAGCACACCATGCTTTGTCTTTGACTATTTCATCGGGTGTATTGGGTGGGGAGATGAGCTCATTGAAAATGGAGAAAATTTCTTGGATATGCGTGTGTTGAAGGCGTTAGCTTTGGCTGTGGTGATGGCTGCTTTGTATTGATGGGAGATTAGGTTGAACTCGTTTTTGGTACTGACACTTGGATTGGTTTGCCAGTTTTTCAGTGCTACTCTTTTGCACGAGTGCAATGACTGAAGTTCTTCAGTGAACCAGGAATTGGTGTGTAAGGATTTCCTTTCTTTTTTGGATTCGAGAGGTGCTATCTCGTTAATGGCTTTAGTGATAATATCCTTGTAAATGTCATCTAGGGTGTTAGGGTCATTGGCGAAGGGGGGTGCTAGTTCAGGAATATTGAGGTAGGGGCGCAGGTTGTCCGCGTTGAGCTTCTTGGAGCTTCTCACTTGTGCTGCGATAGCAGGGCTGAGAGTTTTGTGGCTTTTGGTGATGGGTAAAGCAAATTAGATAGAGTTGTGATCGGTCCATGGCAGGGTGGTGTTAGAGGTAATAGTAGAGAGGCAGTTATGGTCCGTGATCCAATCTAGCATGCTGCCTTTGGAGTGAGTGGGACTTAATACTTTTTGGGTGAATCCTAAGTCATTAAATTCCTTAGTGAGGGTATCAGCATCACTTGGACTCTAACATCTGTGCCCTCTTTCTCCTCTCACTGTGACTATATGTTTCTCTCCCTATTCTGCTCCTTCCTCATCCCTCCTCCTCCCACCGTCTCTCCCTCTCTCTCCTTATCACTTTCTACTCTCTCCCTCAGATGTTCCCCTCTCCTTTATCAACTACCTACCTCGACCCTCTGATCTGTCTCTCTCCTACTCCTTCTCTTTCACTCTACTACTACCCCTCTCTCCACTCTACTACGACACCACCTCCACTCTACTACTAGCCTTCTCTCCAAGCTACTACTCCGCTCACATCTTCATTCCAGACTTTCACCCCTCGACTCACCTTACCATGCACTCCTTTGTCTATCAGTCTCACTCTCACACCTTCCATGCACAATCACAACTGAGTACCATGCTCTGTCACTATCCAATACCTTACCTTGCACACCCCTTGGATACTTCTCCACGCCTTTCTTCACCATTATTCCTCTGCCTACTCTCTTAGTCTGCCTCCTTCTCCTTCCTCAACCTCACCTGAACAACCCACACCTTCCTGCTTCCTGTTCCTTCTTATATCCTCCCCGTCTCTAGCCATTGGCTACCTCCCTCACCTGGTTCTCCTGGCCAAATGCTGGTTTCCTTTCTCCCGGGACTTGTCAAATGTGAGTAAAGGGATATATAGTGGCTTTAGCCGCACCCCGTTCTGTGGCTCAGGTCCTCTACATTTCAGAAATGGCAGCCCGCTACAGACACCAACAGACGTATTGTTTCTGTTCGTAAGAATTGATCCCTGTGTAGGGCTGAGGGAGTGTTGTTAATATTACCCAAGTGGGCACGACGCTTAAGGTCTCAATACATTTATTTCGCGTTTAGTTTATTGTTTGCTTGTTAGGCGCTTATACAGCAAATACATTCTGTTTCAAAGCACCCACATGGAACCATGGAGGGAACATGGGATTGCAGTACAATTAAAATATGTAGAAAATTCAGTGGGGGAAGGGATGGACGAACCTCCTATGTCTTGTGAGTATTCAGAACGTTCAAGTGCAGCAAGGAAGAGGGCAGTGGGGTAGATGCTGGGGTCTCCTTGCTCAAGGGTGAGCCACAGATGAAGTGCAAAGTATGGTAAGTGCTATGTGGCCAGGATCCATGTTGGGTGGAAAAGTGCGAGTCTCCAGTGCGGAGGGTGTGCCTAGGCAAGCGCTGAAGGTAGACAGAAGCCGGGGAGATTGGGTGTAAGTGGTCAGGGGCCCCAAGATTGCATAAGGGTCCAATATATCAATCACAGCAACTGTGAGATTAGCAGAGGAGGGAAGAAGGGAAGGAGGAGGAAAAGAGGAAAGTCTTGAGGTGCTTTCAGAACTTAAGAAGGTCCTGCTCAAGTTGCAGAGGGAGAGGGAGGCTGTTCCAAAGGAGGGAACCAGTTGAGGAAAGTGAACAACCTCCTGCTCTCTGTTTAACTAAACACTTTACACACAGGGAGTTGGTGCCAGAGGAACGTGGAGGTTTATAAGAAAGTATTTTGTAAGAGAGAGTTGCAGATGGTTTGTTCCCTGGACCCAGACAACCTTGTGGATGAGGCAGAGGGATTGGAATTTGATCCGTGCAGCAACCGGGAGCCAGTGGAGACTTTTTAGTGCAGGCGGGATGCGGACACTGGGCTTAAGGCCAAGGATAAGTCTTGCTGCTCTATTCTGGGTTAGCTGAAGGGGGTCGCAGAGTGGAAGAAGGTATATTGAGGAGGAGGATGTTGCAATAGTCAAGCCTAGAGAGAACCAGGGCTCAGGAAACATTGAGCTTCTGGGGTAAAGTGAGAAAAGGGAAAATTCCTTTGAGAATGAGCAGTTGAAAGTGGGACTTCTTAGCAATGTCCTGAGTGTGAGGGAGGAAGGAGAGAGAGGACTCAAAGATGACTCCAAGGTTTCTGGCTTCAGAAGAAGGAACTAGGGGAGAGCCCAAGGTTATGTTCTGTTATGTTATTTTATCAGATTTTATAAAGTGCACGGTCGGCCAGAGGCATCATGGCGCTGAGGCAGAAGAGATCAGAGGCAGAGAAGAATCAGAACAGATATGTTTTTACCTTCTTTCTAAACTCCAAATAGTTGGAAGTTTTTTTGATAACAAGCAGGAGGCCATTATATAGGAGAGCGCAAGCAATGAAAAATGCCCGGCCACCCACCCAGTCACGGGAGTACTTGGGCATGATGAGCTGCTCCATCGTGGCCGAGCGAAGACTCGGGGAGATAACGGGAGAATTTGGCTTGGAGATATACCGCTCCTAGACCTAGCCACCGGGAGCCAATTGAGTGACCAAAGAACAGAGGAAATATCCGAGCCATACGGAGTGTCAGTGGACACCTGTGCAGCCAGATTTTGGAGCCGTTGTAGGCGTTTAACCAGGTTCTTAGGTTGGGCTATGTATAAGGAGTTGCAATAGTCTATGCGTGAGAGTACTAAAGCTGCAACCACTGGGGGGTGCAGAGAAGCCGGAATCAAAGGCAGGACCTTCCTCAGCATTTTCAACTGGTAATGACCAGCCTGACATACAGCCGAGACTTGTTGGTCCATGAACAGTGAGGTTGACAGCACAACACCCAGATTTTTTACCTTTTTTACCAGGAATGGCAGTGGTCCCAAGGAAGAAGGCCAAAAAGAGGACACCCAAAGAGTGGGATCGTGAGGGCAACCCACCCCCATCACCTCAGTATTATCGCCGTTCAGCTTGAGCCAATTGTGGTTCATCCAATCTCCAACTGCAGCCAGGCACCCCCACAGGCACGACGCCACTTCAGGCTGATCCAGGTCTAACGGATCAGTATCTGATTGTCGTCGGAGTACGAGTAGCACCTGATGCCGAAGGAGCGGATGAGACACACAAGGGCCCAGATATAGATATTAAACAGAATCGGCGACAGGGATGAGCCCTGAGGTACTCCACAGTTCAGGTGACACGGGGGGGACAGAAAGGGAGGCATAGAGAGGGTCTGCATCTGATCCAGAAGGAACGACTGAAACCAGCAACAGCCCAGAGATGCCAAATTGGGCCAGGCGGGACAGCAGGATGGAGTGGTCGACCTTATCAAAAGCCGCTGAAAGATCCAGCAGGATCGGGGCTCCTACTCCCCCAGTATCCACCAGCCTGGTCATGTCATCCAAGACGGCGACCAATACGCTCTCTTTGCCCCGACCAGGGCGAAATCCGGATTGAACAGGGTCTAAAAGATTAGTGGATTCAAGAAAAGTAGAAAGCAGAGGAGACACCAGTGATTATAGGAGTTTAGCCAAGAAGGGAAGAAGAGAAATAGGGCAGAAATTAGACGGAACAGCAGGGTCCAAAGTAGGCTTCTTTAAGAGAGGGATCACCCTGGCTGACTTCAATTCACACGGAATAGAGCCTGTCTGAAGAGAGTCGTTAATGGCTCTCGTAATCTCAGAAGAGAGAGTAGGGGCAATCTCCTTCATGACCCGCAGAGGCATCTGAAGGGGAGCAAGATTTTATTTTCTCAATAGCTGACAGCACCTTTTCCTCTGAAAAGACTGGAAAGCTTGCCCAGGTATTAGCTGTACTGGGAACAGCCTTAACTGGGGAGGAAGAGAGACAGACCGATGACAAAGTAGCTGTAGTAGTGGCCGAGATCTTTAGCCTAATACTGTCAATCTTAGTGATAAAGAAGTGGGACAAAGTATCACAAAGATCTTCAGTGGGTATAAGGATAGGAGTGAGTCTTTCTACCGAGGCCAGGGCCGCGACTGCAGAGAAAAGAGCCCTAGGTTGAGATAGAGAAGACTCAATATTGGTGGTGAACTAGAGCCTTTTAGCGGCTTTAATTTTAGCTGAATAAGCGGCCAGGCAAATTCTATACTATTTTGCAGATGGAATCGTAGGCTCTGTGCCATTTACGTTCAGGCTGGCGGAGTATAAGACGTTCCTTTTCCAGGAGGTCAGTAAACCATGGCTCTGGTGGAAGTCTGCATGGTTGAATCAGATGTAGGGGGTGGAGGGGCGACGGAATTAGCTACCTACAGAAACGTTTCTGACAGTGAAGACAGTGACACAGCAGACTCCTTTCCACATTTGGCTTGGATTGCGTCGTCGCATTTAGTGTGTTCACTGTGCGCCAAGAGCGCTGCCAGATTTTCTCGGTGGTGCTTTTAGTAGGCTTACCAATATTTTCCAGTCTACAAGAGATTAGGGAACGGTCAAACCACAAAACAGGTTCTACTGCTTTCAGAGTAAGGGAGGACTTTTGCGCAAAAATCAAATCTAGCATATTGCCAAATTTGTGAGTGGAACAATTAACATATTGATGGAATTGGAGGTCCGCAAGACTCTCCGCAAATAGCTTGAGAATTGGGGCACTGGGTGGATTATATTTCAAATTAAAATCCCCCAAGACCACCAGATGGGTATATTGTACCATAAGATTGGCCAGCAGGTCAGGAAATTTCTCAAGAAAACTATTTTGAGAGAGACCAGGGGTCGGTAAATAAGCAAAAAGTGGCAAGTCTTGGTGGGTTTGCTCACACAGCGTAACAAGAGAGCCTCCATAGGAATTTTGTGAGGACAGTCCAATTGGGATACTGTGAGTTCATCTTTGAATACGACCGCAACCCTGCCCCCCTGGTGGGGTGGATCGCGGTCGACAATGTAATGCATCAGGCAGCGCCCTAGAAGGCTGGTAGATGCAATACAATTCAGTAGTAAAAACAGAATTAGAACACAATAAGCATCCCTGAGAGCAGCTTTATACTGACTGGCTCCTAAGAGCTCGTCTCACCTCTCCCAACGAGTGCGGAGTCCCCACAGCACTAAATGCCATTGGCGAGAGAGAGGGAAGGAAGGTGGGAGGCCAGAGAGAAGGGACGAATGAGGGAGTAGGGGTCACAATCGGAAGGATCTCAGTTTTGCTGGCATTGAGACAGAGATGGTTGGAAGTGCAGCATGCCTGGATGGTAGATGGGCAGTCAGGGATGCAGGAAGGTGTGAGTGAGTCAGCAGGAAGTCTGAAAAAGAGTTCAGTGTGATCTTTATAACATTGGATGTTGGGGGAGAAAGAGGTGATGAGGAGCGCCAGCTGAGCAAGGTAGATATTAAAGAGCCAGGGGCAGAGGATAAGAATAGCCCCTGGTTTTCTTGGTGTAGAACTCCATTGTAGTAGAACATGTCTTTGGTGAAGGTCTCATGGTGTAGCTCTGGTTCTCAATATGTTCTGTTCTCATTCCAAGGACAGTGATGGCCATAGCTAGGTCTCTCCTCATTGTGAAGATAAAACCTGTGAGTGTTTAGGCTGTAGCATTACCTTCCCTAGTCCTGTTTGATTCAGATTAGGGGTTGGAGTGGAGGTCTGAGCAGTGTTATTTGGACCACTGTTTTGTGAATTTGGCATGATTTGTATTTGTATGTAACAGGATATTGTAATAAGGAGGAAGGAATGAAACCCAAAATCAGTATGTATTCTTGTCACAAAAGAGTGTTTTTCAAGAGACACTTGAATGGGGGAAGATGTCAAGAACGGGACATTATGTACCTCAGAGAGAACCTTGTATTTGAACCAATAAGAATCATTAAAGCTGTGAGTGCTAGGTGAATGAAACAATGAAATGAAATGAGTTTAATTGATGTGATGCATACTGTATTGGCTTCAATGTATTAGACACAGTTTTACAGATTTCAATATGAGGGATAGGTGGAAAGATTTTTGGATATTGTTCTGTAGCAGTGTCATTAAAGGAATAGTGCGCTCAAACATTTTATTGTCCCAAGGGGTCGGGCGTGTGTTTTTAAGCATACGTTGATCGATCGTACAAACATTTCCTATGCACCCTACCATAGTTTTCCTCATTTTTACACATGCGAAATCAGGCAGCAGGGCGCGCCCCTCTTGTGCTAATCTTATCTGTTGCTGCATCGCCCTAATGTGAACTGCCCTGGTGGCACTAAATCATATCCACTGCCCTTGAGGCTGAGATCACTAGACGCGTACTGCCCATTTCACAACACCAATGCATGTCTCGTGTCAACATTCTCTGCGCTTCAGCTAATGACGTGTCTCCATGGAAATGACAGGACGCCTCTTTCATCAATAAGTATAAACAGACCGCTTCTCATCAGTCAACATCAGATTTGCTTTTCCAGTTGTTTCACTGTCTTTTTTTGAGTATTCTGTGCCTCGTTTTTATGCTCCGGTCAGCTACCTTCATTGCTCGTATTCCGTGAGAACAGATACTAGCACTATCATTACTATCTATTTTTATTTTGTCTCATAATGGCAACAATACAGCCCTACCAGTACGAGCCGGAGTATTCCGAGGTCGAATTACTCGAAAGATAAAGATGCAAAAATAATGGGGCTTCTGACGACAGTTGGGAGGACAAATCAACAGATCAAGAGCCTGAGCCTAGTCGCATGGACGACGTCTCCACCTGGTGTACCTGCAATCGGTGCACGCTAATGCCAACCGAGGAGGAGAACTGCTGCTGGCGAGAAAACTCTGATGCGTTACCGAGTTGCATGACTTCAGGGCAGCCTGCCTCATACGGTCCGTGTTGAGGATTATGATGGTGCTTATGCACGAACTTCGCGTAACAGTTCGCCCTCGCAATCCAGGTAACGAGTAAGTGTACTCTAGTTGTGATATCACTTAGGCCACTAACGTTTCATGGTTATCTCCTATATTGTAGTAACTTTGATCTATCACTGCCAAATGAATGTAGTCTTGCAATTCTATACATCACTCGAGATTTGGGGAAATCATAGTGGTCTTCTTATGTTTATTTCATGTACAACCATGAAGCAATATTTCTTTTGAGTCCAAAATGTAATGTAATGCATAGTCGTTCAATATTGTAATGTGTCTACACTTTAAAGCCAAGTGGATTGATCCGTGAAGTAACATTTGTACTGGCAACAATGCCATTGGATACAAGATTTTCAACTAAGGTTTAATACACTTATCTTGTTAATTTAAAAACAGTTTGTATCTTTCTCTTCCACAGGTGGTACAGGCTGGTGGCCTATCGCTCGTTTACATGGTGCTTCATGCGAGGCTTGGACACCGTGTTTGACGAGTAATATACCCGCCTGTGTCGTTGGTGCCATTAGAGACACATTCCCCAGTGACAGCAGTCAATACAGGGGATTTTCCCATACTGTGCTACAATCTGAATTTTATAATGTGTAGTACATTTATGCCATCAAAATCAGCAACAAAATAAAATTCAACTGAACTTTTATGAATGGTTGTTTCAATTTTTCATTAAATCAAGTGTGTCTCCATTCAGCAGTGTTCCGGCCCTTTCCTGCATGCCTCTTGTCTGTCCATCCCCCCCTACCCTATCAATGGCAGTTCGCACCTGTGTCGGGTGGCAGGGTGGTGGGAAAGGCCAAGGTGCCAAACACCATGTACACTTCAAAGGTATCTTACGCGCAGGGGCCATTGTTCACATGCCCTCCCCAGACCCAGTGTCTCCAGACAGGCTCCCCTGAAGCAGGCCGTGTCCTTGCTATCCACATAAGACCACGCCATATACACGTCACACATTCACATACACACCCACTTTTCTAATTCTTTATAAATCCCTTGATATTTATCATGGGAACATTTGTGAGCAGCGCTAGTCAACTCGTGAAGGTGCTACCTGAGAACATCAGTGACCTCTGAAGGTCAGCTCGTCATTGTGCTACCTGTGAACATCTCCCTGTTCTCCTGTTACTTACTACCCTGCTTGATGAATCTAACTGTTTGTTTGTCAATGTAAGGGCAGGTCACCTAATCATACCTTCTTGATCTCTAAATTTCTATCTATTTCAAAGGAATGTACCCAGTAGTGTAATGTTAATTCATCTCATTGCCATTACCATTGACTTGCGTTTAATTTGTTCTGCTCTCGATATACAGCAATTGTCATCAGTGTCAATTGGGATAGAATTGCATCCTTCGTGGACCCTGTCTATAAGCATGTTTCCTTTTGATGCATGATAGTACATTCAAGGGACGAGTAACATGTTACAGTTTGTGTCACATCAATCAATTGTGTATGAAAGTTATCCTAGAATACAGTCGGCTACGCTACACAGGTTTTGCCTCGGTGACCAAAACATAGATTGCATAGAAAAATGTATGATATAAATCTATCTTTCTCACGCTTTTATGCAAAATAGTTTTTTAACAATGTGGACCTTTTTTTTTTACAGATTACTCAACAATGCCTGCTTGTATGGTTTTCGGTTGCCGTTCTAAAACCCATAACAAACTTTAAAGGCATAATAATGTGTATATTCCCGAGAAAAATGGATCTAATAAGAGAATGGGTCAGATATTGCGGATTTGTACATTTTATTAGGTTACCATTTCTAATTCAAATCTAATTTTCCCTTTACAACTCCATGACAATGCACTGAATATGAAGGAGCAAGATTCTGCATCCATGTCTTTCCCGGAGTCAACAACAATTTCGAGCGCGGTTCAGGTAGTTTTATTTCAAATAACAGTTCCGGAAATGTATTATGCATGGAATTAGAGATAATATGATTAAGTTTACGTATCCTGTTGTTTGTTTACATAATGTTCCCTATGGGTTTTTATTGATATCTACCATTGTCTGCATCCCATTGTGTGAGTTCAATTTCACTTTTTTTCATCCATCCTAAACAAGTACTGTGTTACAGGGTGATGCTGGTACTTCGACTACAATTACATCATCCTTTGAAGCTGATCCAGAGCCTGAGGTATGCGTACTGACAGTTCCCTTGAATGAAAGAAAGCATATCGTACATCTGATACTATTAGACAGTGACATTGTTGTAAACAAGCATCTTTTGCAAAACGCTTGAGTGCAATATTACAATCAGTGGATTTCGCATGGTGATCTCTGATCGAGTACACTAGCCATCAATCAGGTGTAATTTGAAATGTATATTTTGACTAAATGACATACGCAGTGTACAAGGGTATCTATGTAAGCCATGTGTGCGAGGAAATAATTTGATTTCAAATATGATTGACTTTTTTAATCAATATGTTATTCTAGGGATGTATTCAAGATCGGGAAATAGAGGAGGAGGCACGTGGATACGAGCTGGTGGACAACCTCAAGGTGAGATTGATGGTAATATCATCAAGGTGTCTAAGGAGGTGAAGACACTTGGCTTCTATCTGGATTCCACCCTCTCCTTCGACAAACAGGTGATATCCATGGCTTCTGCCACAGCTTACACTTGTAAGCTCATCAGAGCAGGTAAACACTTTCTCTCAGATAACAATTGCTGTCCATAGGGAGTTGGGTGTGGAGCTTTGGGAAGACCAGTGGGCGTTGGCCCCTCTTTTATTTTGGGTCAGGCTGTGGGCTAATGAGCATGCTTCCTTGTGCCATACTATTATTCGTACTGTGCTAGGTAAATGTGGCTGGAAAAAAATTCCCTGGCTAGCATATGTCTTTTCAATTCTGGGTGAAGTAAATTTAGGCGCCCTTTTTCCGCCAGATATTATTTTGTCCAAAAGTGAGGGGTCCGTCTACAAATCCATGCTGGGTGAATTCATAGCAAGTAAAAGAATTTTGCAAGAACGTGGCCATAGTAATGGTGAATTTCACTCAAGCATTAGCTGTCTAACTGGTATCCAACCTTACCTGCTTTGGAGTACGCTAAAAAAGGACAGATGGCTGATTACGAGGGCACGGTTCGATTGCCTTCGGCTGCAAGGCAACACTTATAAATGGAAGGGTTTTCCCAACTCAGCGGGTTGCCCGGTTTGTGGACACGGTAGAGAGGATCTCTCACATTTGCTATTCTTCTGTATTGGGTATGCAGGCATACGTAAAGTGTCCCTTATTCCTGTCCTTAAGAAATCGATGATCCGCACACACTGGGCTGCTCTTGTGTTCCTCTTGAGCGCCGAATCAGTTCACACCGCATGGGCTCTTTTGACGTTCCTGAAAAGAGCAATGTATTTTAGAAATCGTATTCTGAAACTGCAAGGTGGTGAGGGTCTGTAAGAAAAATTTTATAGCACACGTAATGGGTTAAAGTATTATGTACTGTTTATGTATGAATCATCACCAAAATATCTCTTAACGTAGTTCATGATGAGGCTACCGTCCAGGTGCTAAATGTATTTGTATGCTGTTGATGGCAATGTTCCATGATTTTTTATGGAAGTATAATTTTAAGATTTTGTAATATGAATCAGTGTAATAATTGTGTTTATTTGTCGTTTAATGGTTGCTTTATACAACCGAATAAACTTGTTTGACTGACAGATAACAATTGCATTATCTAAGCTAGAGCCTTGATTCTGTCTAGGCTCGACTATTGCAAAGCCCTATAAATTGGCGCTAACACATCTATCATCCACAGAATTCAAATCCTACAAAATAATGACTTGAGAGCAGCTCATGGTGTGTCCAAAAGAGCGCACATATCTAAAATTAGGCACCAAAATAATTGGCTGTCTACCCAAAATAAAATCAATCTAAAAGTTGCATCCCTTGTTCACAAAGCTTAAAACAATGCCGCACCTAGCTATCTCACGGACAAATTCCTAAAGAGAAGTTCCACCCGACCAGCAAGAACAGTCAATACCAATAGCCTTATCATACCGAGATTTAGGCTGGATAAGGCTGGGGGAGGCAGCTTCCAGGTCCGAGGGCCCAACTGTGGAACTCACTACCACACCCTCTATGTGAGGAGCAGCCCTTTTGGAAATTTAGGTCCAACTATCTCAATCTGCTGAAGGCTGCCGATGACTAGTTGCTCACTAGCTCTTACTCATGATACCTCCCACTGTATACATATTTACTCACCATCCTGCGGCCCATTTGTACATCTCCCCTTTCTGGCTAGTGATTTGACCGCCCTGCTAGTGCCTGTATATAGTCTGTTTTGATTGTAATCTGTAACTGACCTCTATGGCCTGTATATATTTTGCTTTGCGTGTAATCCGTAATTAACTGTTGTCTGCCTGTATTTATTCTGCTGTGTATGTTATCTGTAACCATATAACCTTATGCCCAATGGGCAGAAAATTAATTGAATGGGAGTGGCAAGCCAGCAAAGTGTTGTTGGACCATTGCTACAATGCGAGAACTCCACAAGATGAAGATGAAACTGAATATAATGAAGATGCTTTTGAATTACTCGCAGACCACTTGACACAATCGACACCAGCAAAAAAAGGGCCACCCAACAAACAATCAACATTGATGTTTTCTCTGATTTGTGTTCAAATAACACAAGCTGAAATAACAGAGACTGAAGCCTCAACACAATTGACAGAGTAACTAGCCAAAGATCTCGACTACAGTGCATCCTGTTCGGCCGATATGTCCACCGCAGTTGAGTCACAAACCACATTCATGCAGGATGATAGTCTAATAAAGGAGTCCAAATACATTGTATTCGACAGCTGCCTGATGGAGATTATACTGATGCTGAAATGTGTCCATCCAGTGAGGGGGGGAAGTATGTGGGAAGCCATTGTTGAATGTGACTTGTGTATCACAAGACACTAACTTGAAAATACAAGCCACCTATGATCTGCTCCATGCAAAGTTTTCATGGTCCGCTCAACCGATGCTAGGGAAAGTGGCAGCTGGAAATCTACTGTGTGCAGCAGCTTTACTTTTCAGTGGCTCTACTTTTAATAAGTTGTCCAGTTTCTGTCAATGTGTGGGACTCCAGTTCCTTTCTAAAACACTCTATTACAAATATCAACGTGAATATGTATTCCCTGCTATTAGTGAAGCTTGGAAAATTGAACAAATGTCAATTGAAAGGACATTCTCTGACAAACTTTTCAGGCTAGCTGGCGATGGACAGTGTGACAGCCCCAGATTTTCAGCAAAGTACTGCACATACCACTTTCAGGACATGGACACTAAACAAATTGTGAGTTTGGTGGTCGTGCAGGTGTCCAAATGTAAAGCCTCAGTGGCCATGGAGAAACATAGTTTCATCAAATCCCTGGAAGATCTCAAATCGAGGGGAATGCAAGTAGACCTCATAACCACAGACGGACATGTTTCAATAGCCAAGACCATGAGAGAGCAGTTTCCAAATATTCACCACCAATTTGATGTATGGCGCATTGCCAAATTAATCAATAAAAAAATCTCAGCTGCAGGAAAAAAAAAGTTTTAAAAATATTTTATGGCGGTCACAGTCTTTCAGCAACCATCTTATGTGGAGCTCCAAAACTTGTGGTGGGTCTGTGGAAATTCTACTAGAAAAATGGCGGTCACTAATGCACCACGGTTCCAACGTTCACTCTTGGACAGAAAACTAACATTTCCACCAATGTGCACATGGACCTTTGTTGGAGGAGCAGGAATGCAAGAAGAAGTGGTTGATTCCATCTTTACCTTCACACAAAGCTCTTGAGAAGATCGTGTTTGATAAAACTCTATCAAGAGATCTGAAGGGACTCACAGAATTCTGTCACACGGGAGATTTTGAGGTGTTCCACAATATGTGCCTAAATTACAGGCCTAAGAGATTGCATTTTGGCATAGACGGGGTGCAATATAGGACATTACTAGCGGTATTAGCCCATAACGAGAATGTAGGGCGTGAACAATCGAGGACTGCAGGAAACTTTGGGATGCTTCGTTACACAATGGCGTTTACAAAAAGAAGCAAAAAATGGGGGTCAAGCCAATATAATAGGAAATGGAATTAGATTTTGGGAAAGATCTTATTTTGACTGTCTTGGACATGCATACTCATGGAATCGGGCACAATTTTATTTCGAGGACACATACATTGCCACAAAACATTGCAAACGTGCCCTGCCCACCAAAAGCAGAGCTTGTGTAACAGTTCACTTCCCGGTTCAAATGATTAGCAGCTATTTATTTGTTCAAAAATGTTTCTGTAAAGTGTCAAAATAAAGCATCCAATTTGTCTTTTGAAATCTATCCTCTTTGTCAATTTATTTTTAAAAGAAGTGCCTTTAGGAGAATGCCAAACAGTGTAACGCTGTGCTTTTACACTTCCCAGTTTCTTCGAGCTCTTGTGGGTCCTTCACTGATTGTGGGATGGTCGGATGGATAACAGCATGAAAGCAACTTTGGGTTTCTGCAGTTGCCATACCAAACACTTGCCCAAACAGCTGAATAACTACGCGTCCCACTAAAGGAATGAGACCTAGGCTAGATAAGATACTTGGCATGCAAGAACTACTAACTGTAAGCAAAAGAGTGCATCAAAGGGGGTTGTTGGTGAGAAATAGGTGCGTTCTGACCTATATTTTCATGGGGGCATGTGTTAGGGGTCGTTGCTAATGTAAGGAAGGAGTTGGTCGGTTGAGCCCCCACCATACATTCTACGCGAAAGGGACCACTTGCTCTTACACTTGTGGGGGACACCTCCTTTGCCCTTCTGCAGTCATGGGGAAGAAGACCCTTATATAAGCATAGGTGGGGCTATTGCTAGATATACTTCTGGCATTGCAAAGTCCCCCTCCCCTCAGCAGTGCCACGAACAGCGAGCACTGACAGCCCCCACCTTTTTCCTCCTGCGCCTCTGTCTCCCAAGTCCCGTTCTCACGGATGTGCTGACAAGATATTGCGAGCAAAGAATGTGTTCATTTCATTCTTCCTCTGAGATCACTGTCCTGTGCGTGACCGGGCCAAACCATGAGTTGTAGTTCATCCATCTCAACAAATCTGTTCCTGCACCTCTCACTCCCACTGTTGGATAATTACTGCTTGTTCAACCTTGTGCCCCTCCAAAGCTATTGTTTTGATCTGCCAGAAGTGTGAATCTTCCTTGCTGACCACCCCAGAGTGCCGCCTAATAAAACAAGACCCCACTCACAGTATATTCTGTCCTAAACTAACATGTGTCACTCCACTCCCTTCTCGCTCTGATATGCCAGACCTGTCAGCTATCAATCCCAACCCCCACAGGTTACCTCAGGGGCAAGACCCCCACACCCTTCACCTTGCTAGTGACCCAAAGTGGGATAGTACAAACACACGTGTGCAATTTGTAGGCCTCTTATATATACTTAAAAGGTATAGTGATGATCATTATTTAATGCAGGTCTAGGATAAATGTGTAGATCAGTGTGGGGAGTGAGTGCCTTCACTATCGGATGTCTTATCACAGGGGCTGATCTTTGATTTGCAGCCCTCAGAGTCTTACAATTTCAAATGGGGGTAGGTGTCTGTGTTACCAGAATATATGACCAATCCAGAATAGGTATATTGGAGGTGAGGTTGAGGTGGTACGGTGTTAGGGTCTGGAAACCAGATGTGTTCAAAGAGAAGTGGGGTCATGGGATCAGGGGACCACGGCCTGGCAGGAGGCGGTTGCAGCAGGGCTTGCTCTGACATTCTCGTACGAGCACATTTTGTCAGGGCTCGAGACTCGCTCCTTGCAAAAAATGTTTACGAGATTTGCCTTGTGAGCAGGAGATGGGCTGAGCTGACAGGTTGTGTGAGCTGGCTGCGGGAGTTGCTGGGAGAGTACAAAGTTCTCTAGAGGAACATTTTAAATAAGGTGTTTGGAAGTAAACTAACTGTAACTGTTGTCATTAAAAAAAGTAAATTACTAGAAATTTTGCGCGGTATTGGTGGATGGCAGCAAGCAATGAATTTGTTTTTCAAAAATATTTCTAATGCCACTATGGTCTGAAGGGCTATTCGTTCCCATTCGGAGTGAAGGTCAGCGCCTTTGAATTTTGATTGCGAGCTGAGCAAACTCATGCATCGTACACAGTATAAGGTTCAATTGTTTTTCGGCCTTGGAAGAAAGGGAGGATTCCGAAAGAAATGAATCAAGGGAGGGGTGTAATACCGTCAAATATGATAAGGTTCACCATTCCAAAACTGGACAAAAAAAATGTAATTTCATTTTATGAAAATTCGTTGATCTGAACAGAGTCTCTGCGTTACCCCGAGAGAATGTAAATGCTGAATATTATGTACATTTTACTGTATACCATTTTATAGACGAACGAGTCAAGGTTTCATTAGCCGACCGTTATTGCTGGTTTATATTGTATTGGGTTGTTCTTTGTGGCATATTGCAACGACACGCAAAAACAACCTGTGTGTGTACTTGTATTTGTCCTGAGCATATGGGCAGTCCAGCATCGAAATGCATGTAGTCCACATCTGGGTTCCCCTAGGTTCCACAAACGCCCAATTCTACACTGATATTTAGTTAAAATGCCGTCTATGTGTTCTTCGAATTGTAGTGTCAGCTTCCGCATCCCATTGCAAAATAAACATACTCTAAATCACTTACCTCTCAAGCAAATTGCAGATTACTTTCCACATTGTTTTCTCTGTGTTCCCATTGTTTCACGTTTGTGTTCCTCATTACTTTTCACACGGTGCATAATTAATGGGTAACATGATCAATTATAATAAAGAACAGCTACTGAGACACATTTCTGTTATGTTTTCCAAACAGCTACATCCTGCCTTTCTGCGATTGTCATCGATTCCAGACACAAATTGATGGCTTCTTTAACAGGCAGCTACAGATACACTTAAATGGCTGGATCACCATGACGCTGTTTTGGGACGATTGCCACTGGCCGATATGCCCTTACGCAGTACCAGCGATAAGGAGCAACCTCATATTGTTTACGGTGGCCAATTGCCAAGCTGATGCCGAAGCCTTACAATTCACGGTGCGTCCAATGCACTTTTTATACCCAAAAGGAAAACCGCGTGACTCACAATAAACATTTGTGGATCGAGAACAAAGAAAAAAAATGACCCATTTGCTTGAATATGGCAATCGGCGGATGTTCTCGGAGTGTTTATTGTGAAATCAAAGTACATTACAAATCGTAGAGTTTTGCTATTTCCTTTAAAAGTATAGTTTTATATTCAAAATTGGGACATGCTGTGTTGTGAGATGTTGTGTGTTAATATTCCGGGTTCTGCGTAGGTGATGACTGGGAGCGTTTGGCTACGCTACCCAGTCACGTCATGGAGATAGGCAGAGAATATCACTAGGCTTGGTCATCTCAGCCTCAGGGGCGGGGGATATAATTTAGTGCCGCCAGGGCAGTTCACCTTAGGGCGATGCAGCAACGGATAAGATTAGCAAAAGATGGCTGCCCCCTGCTGCCTGATTTTGCATGTGTAAAAATTAGGAAAACTACAGTAAGGTGCATAGGAAATGTTTGTACGATCGATCAACGTATGCTTAAAAACACATGCCCCTTGGGACAATAATATTTTTGAGCACACTATTCCTTTAAAGTGACTTCTTATTTATTTTTGACATAGTGGGCTCTGCCATTGCAGATGTTATGGAAAGTATATCCTGCAGGAGAAATGGGTACAGTGTAAGTCAACCTCCAGCCCTGTACCCTGTAGAAGTAGTGCAGTGTGAGGAAAACTGGTGCGAGCCCATTTCAAGACGGCTGCCCCATAGGAGTAGTGCAAAATGCTGCTTACCTGCACCCGGGGGCGGGGTGTCCTCCATCCTGGGCCAAACATTATTCATCCGGCACCATGCATCTCCATAATTGCCAACCCTACTGATTCAGGTGGTAGGCTACTGCTTTTTAAGCAGTCCTACTGCCTACCGCTATTCCTGTCAAAACCTACCGATTTTTCATTTATTATATCTCCTGTAGGCCTGATTGTATGAGGCCTAGAGCAGCATCCTGAAGGTGGGCGTATTAATGGCCTATTGTTTTGATTGATGGCATTGCACTGCCTGGCCATGTGAAACAGACACTCGACTCTGCCCTGAGCACCCTGAGGTCCAGGAAGTGTCAGAGCGGCAGCGTGATGCCTGCCATCCCGTGCCTCTCTCTGTGCTGCCTGCCTCATTGTGCTGTGACCTCCGAGCCAGGGGTCAATGTCTCACAAAATTCTTTTGAATGTGGGCTGTCATTGTGTGCTCAGCTCTACTGTAAATGCATACAGCTGCTAGCTAGAAACCGTTGTCTCCAATAGTGCCGGATTACCCATTAGGCCAAGTAGGCACCGGCCTATGGGCCCCACTCCTTTTAGAGGCCTGTCCCTATTGGGTTTTGTATTTAATTTGGAATTGAATAGTATTTTGAATTTAATTTGCAGCCCCTGTGCTGCATTAGCATTTTATTTTAAAAATCATACACACACACCCATTAAAGGGGAACAAGAAAATCATAATACACGAACTGCAGAGGGAGTCTTAAGTCAGTGTGTGTTCATAGTAAAAATGAAAGGCAAGCAATAGTGCTGCAGTGTGGGGGTCAATAGATGAGCTTGGGAAAGAAAGATCAATAAAACCTGGGCATTTAGATGAAAGAGGGGTGACAACCAGGCAAAGGAAGAAAGACAACACAATGGATGATATGGTTCTAAAGGAGAGAATATTAGGATGTGAGAGGAAAGTGTTTGAAAATATGAGCAGGGAAAGGAGATGAAGTGGGGAAGGTCCATTGGAGGGTGTTATAATTTATTGTTAATTTGTGCTGGTTAAACTGGTAATGTTGTTTATTTTGTAAACTCTTATTTTTTTCAGGTTTGCATGAGTTCTGAAAATGCTGACAAAGGAGGCATGGATTTTGTACTTATATTGCTTGACGATCTTTCACTTCAAAGGATATCTCAACAATCGCTGAATGCTCTACTCAACCCAACTTCTCCCCATCCAGAGCTTCCACTTTACTGCTCCCTCTGCCAATTTCAGCTTCTCTTCTACCCCTACACCACACCTGTAACCCTAGGAATGCTTCCCTTACATACAGCACTCAGTTGCTTCCTTGCCTGAATTAATGTTTCAAATATTATTGAATGTATTTATGTATGTATGCAATTTATAAAGTGGAAACCTAGCTGTGAAGCAACAGAGCTCTATATCAAGAAGACAGACATACAGGGTTACAAACAGGGTTCAGAGGTAGCAGACTTATCTGCATTGGTAATTTGTTTCAGACAGAGCTTGCACAGCAGGAAAAGGCCTGAGTGAGAGAATGTCATCTGAAGAGGGTGCAAGTGCACTAGCTTTCTTTCATTTCTATTAAAAGAAAATGATGTGGGTAATCCGAATTCTGAAAGTGACACCTGCTAAAACAGACCCCCTTTCATCAAAACTCCAAAGCATAGTGCATCTTAGTGCCTTTACTGCACCATTTTCTGCTCCCTGCTCTCAGGTGGCACATAGAAGGTTCAAAGGGCACATGTGCATCCCTGACAGCTGCTGGAAACAATGTCGCTGGGCCAGAGGCAGCATTTTTACTCTGATAATTTACAACAGTGGTGCAAAATGGTGTGTCTTATCAGTGCGGTGGCAGGGTAATCTCTAAAAATAATCCACGCCAGGATATTGTATGGTGACCAACTGAGAGGCCATAATTATGAGAGCTACACCAATTTGATGGCATGTATGTGTAAACCATATGAGCCAAGGTCCAGTGATGTCAGGTCAAGGTAGGTTCAGGCTAGGCTGTTTGTCTCCACTCAGCCCACTGAGAAAATAGCCTGTTGCTGCCTGTATTGATTGCCGGGTAGAAAGAATAATACATTCCCTGCAGGACCTCCTAACAACTGATATCCTAGAGGTTGGTGCATCAAAGGCAGCACTGGCATAACAGTCATCATTGCAGCATGGCACAGCATGAAATGAGGCCTTTCAAGTCAGTAGGCATGGGAAAGGGGCAGAGTTAGAGAAGCCAGAGAGGGAAATAAGCCTGAGAGGAGGTTTCACCATCTTGTTTTTCTTATAGAGCTCTCTTCTTTTCTGTCCCCTCCATTTCCTGCACGACAAGGCACTCTGTAGGATGTCAGAAGGCCACTTACGGCAGGCTTGCTTTGGACCAATTCCCTGTGTCATTGCACCTTTATAACGAAGGGGTCCCCACGTCCTTCCTTGATTCATATTTGGATTTTCAAAAAGGCAAGAAGAATTTGCTGGACTTCTCTTGGGAGTGCAGTCCACTCCAAAGTCCTTCAACTGTAAGTTGCAGTTAGAAGGCATCAAAGGCAGCAAAGAGCTGTTTTGCCTAACCATCCCCTGGAAATATGGGTGCAAAGTGCTGTTTCACCTGAACTTGTATCCCGGGCAACAGAATTGTCTGAGAATTTTTTTTCTGAGTTTATTCTAAACAAACACTAAATAAATTTGATGACAAACACAAAACAAAAAATACATCTTCAGGGGGGATAAATAGGGAGAGCCGCCCTAATCTTCTTAACGGCGAACTCATCCCTCCATGGAAGCGCTATTCTCCAATCCATCGGAAGACATGAACAATTCTGAGGCATCATATACGCTGTGTGGCCTAGAATTCTAAATTTACTGGATAGGGGGCATGATTACACACGTTACTAACTTAGAGATTTGAAAGCATTTCAAATAGAAATACTGACTAAATTAAACAAATTGGAAGGTTACATTTTTTCGGAAAAGTATAAATGCGAAGGAGGTTGTAAATCACCACTACAAAATGAGGTACATGCCGCTGTAGATGTATTTTGAGTAGCGATAACTCAAAGAAGAAACAACTTGACTTTCAAGTGGCCTGTCCCCCCTCCTATAGCTTTCCTGAATCTTTTGCGCAAACGGTAGCAGACACAGGATCTGGCAAAACAATCCAAACCTTAACACACATGCAATTATGTCACATGGTAACCTCCTACGCTGAGAAAATAGATCAACTGCTAATTTTTATGCAGAACAACGAGTTGGAGAAAGACAGGTTTACCAATGAAGAGATAGAAAACACTCCATCTGTGGAAACTGTACATCCAGACAGCCCATGAGCATTAACAGCCTTAATCGAAGCAGAAGCAAACATAAAATCATCAGTCCCCAAAGATGAACATGATGAGGAAGTGCAATCTAAACCAAGGTCACAACACTTCTCCTCAAGGAAAGAAAAACGCTCATATTTACGAGCACAAAAAGATTTAGACCTTAAAATCAAAAAACCTAACAAAAACATACAAATAGTGGACAAGAAACTGCTAGCAGAACATCTCAGCACTACAAGGAGTCAGTGTTAGAACAGAGGTTGCTGCGTTCATGCCCTGGTGACCACGGTATCAACCTGGAGGAACTCTCTGCGTAGAGTAAGGCAGCCCTCCAACTGGATCATGGGGTAAAAATAAAATCTCGCATAAATGCTAAGCCATTGGTGCAGTCGGTTAAGACTGACACTGGGTGTACCAGTTTGCCAACTACAAAAGCACAAAGTAAAGGGGAAAATGAATTAATGTTAAAAAAAACGAGATGAATTTACCTCCATGCTGACAATTTCCCAACAATCACAGCTATCAATGTATTATAAACCTATTGCAAATAAAAAAACTGATCTAGGTAACGAGACAATCACTATGCAAAGGAAAATTGAAACATCAAATACTGAGGGCTCCACTGCAGCGGTGCTAGCGCAAGGGAATCCTGTAGGTACCTCTGCAGTGAAAACTAATATATCTCTTAGCACATCTTCCTCCTGTCTTCCCCCCATGGGTGTTATGGCTGAGAGCTTAAAGCATCAAAAGGCAGTCGAAAAGCCCTCATCCAAAACACATAATCCAAACTCTCACGAGGGTTAGGTGCGCACTATTTCTTCCAGCGTGGTCCCAGATAATTCCCCTTTACCTAAAATTAAGGGATTAAAGACGAGAAAGGAGGCTGATGTTTCTACCCCACAAGCTTCCATTATCATAGGGTGGCTCAGTGATCCAGAAATTAATAGTGACAAGAGATTAAATAGATCATTTATGCTTCAGGCCTTTAAAAGAATGTCCTGCCTTAAGAAAATTATCCACAAATGACATTGAGTCGATTACCTTACCTCCAATTAATAACTATCGAATGGTACTTCAAGTTCAGTCACAAATAATAGCGGAACTCATCTCGAATCACACTAGAGAATTCAAAATGATTGGCCTATCATTGTATCCTTTTGAGGCTATTGAAGAAGCAATTGTCTTAAATGAAACCCCCTTGGAAACACAAAAATCTTCACATGAGTTGCCTGGGGTGGGGGAAATATTGGCCGTCACCCCTAAAACAGCTGTAATAACGCAACTTGCTGCTTTGTCCCTGACTACTAAGGACTGGTCATGGCTAACAGCGCTGGTGGGAAACCTTCAGGGTACGTCCAACTCGTCTGCAATATAGTAGCAAGTCTTTATTGAGAGTGGTTTCCTGAAACTCATGTGGATTTAAAAATCTTTCTTCTTGGAGCAACCTTTGTTCTCTGCATGAGTTTGTGGATATTATGCTATGTCAGGAAACAATGTGCACCTACCCATTCCAACTAAAGGGTTTTGCTGCAATCCACGTGGTGGCACGACGTGGCTTGCAGGGTAGACCATATGGTGGGTTAGCAATACTCCTTAACACTAATTTGTTATACAACTGACTCAAAGTGTATAGTTCACATTCTTTCTTGGCGACGGTGATAGAATTCAGTAGGATTTTAAAAGCTGTATACTTATTTATAGTGTTATATCATAATTCAACTCAGATACACATTGATTCAATGTTTATTAGAATTGCTACTATGTTTGAGGAAGTATTTATTGAGTGGCCTAACTGTAGAGTTCTCCTCGTCGGCGATTTTAATGCAGAATGCCTAAGGTCTTACAACAAGGACTGATATACTGATGATAACCCTGTAAAATGCTCGCCAACAAGACAAAGAGGGCGACAATGGTGCAACTTCCTTGCTACGTGGGATATATTCTTTATTGCCTTCCAGGACAAGTGTCATGTTATCACATGGCATCGTGATCATAAACACTCCTGTATCGACTTTTTTGTGGTATCTATAAATCTAATGTATGATTGTAGTGAAACTGTATGGAGACCTTACGACACAAGTGACCATACACTTTTAAATTTAACAATGGACGCTTTGAGCATAGAAATGAAGTTTGATTACACCCACTCCCTACTAATTGATGATCGCCCGGGTATGTCCCTAAGGTGGAGCATCTATATGTGCGACAAGTTGAACTCACTAATTTATAAAGAAATACAAACCATCCTACACAAATGTTTTCTAAATCTGCCTTCTCAGTTGACTATAATCCAAATTTCTAGGATTATACGGTCTGCAATTGAAAAATTATCGAAATCAAAATGGGCCATGCTTCAAACCCAGCATGTGCACCCTCACAGTAATTTAATTAAATTGGCTAAGGCTAAGTCAGACAAAACATGCTAAAATGAGACACCTTAAAAGGTCTCTCCCAACTGAAGATCAATTTCAACTAAATAAGACCATACAAACAATCAGGTGATGATACACAATCTGTGTTGCAACAATAGTCGCTCCACTTGGGCCTTGTTACGCTCAAAGGAACAAACATCCATCACAAATCAGACCTTGAATATTACTGCATACACCTGGACCCTATTCTTTGGGCAAAAATTTGCTCTGCCAGAGAGATTTTGATCCTCTCTCCAAATATACGATCATGGAAGATATCAAGTTCATTGGTCGGTCTATACTAGAAATTACCACAGCCATTGGGACTTTAAAAAACTCCAAAGCTCCTGGTCCTGACTCAATTCCACCTTGTGTACTTAAGAGGAATCCTTGTCTATGGGCTGCATTGTTAAAAACACAGTTTGATCATGTCTTACAAACTGCATCCATTCCCTTGTCATGGGTGCAATCAATTGTGGTGCCCATTTTTCAAAAGGGTCTCAAGATAGATCCTGCAAACTTTAGGCCCATTGCCTTAATTGATGCAGGTGCAAAGGTTTTTGCAATTTTGTTGCTTCAGGACTTGCGCATGTATATTCAATTACATAACCCATTATCAAGATTCCAAGTTGGTTTCGCGCTCAACTTGGAAGCACACTAAATGCATCCACTGTGGGCCATTTGCTGGTGAAAACAAACATTCTCAACTCAGGACCAATCTACATGGCATCTGTCGACCTGTCGGCTGCCTTTGACTGTGTGATCCGTCGATTACTTTGGTCAAAGTTGGAACGCCTGGGGGTACCATCTCATCTAATTGCCCTGATTGCAAAGTTACATCATAACACCTCTTATTTGGTAAGTATAAATACATCGGGAGCAACTACCTCACCAATTCTCACGCTTGTAAGCTTGTAATTTAGCTGCAACCCTGTTCAACCTCTACCTCTGTGAGATCGATGAGGTTTGGGAAAAGGAGATTTCTTATCCGGCAAGGCTGGGCCACTTAAAAATCCAATGGCTCGCCTTTGCAGATGATATTTTAATCTTCGATCGTACACCCTATGGACTGCAAAGAAAGCTTAACATATTTGCAGACTACCTATATAATCACAATTTACAGTGCAATGTGCAAACATCAGGAATCTTTACCTTTCAGAATTTGAAACACAAAGGTAGATCGACAACATGGACCATCAACTGCACTTCCATCCCAAAGGCCATCTCCCTAAAATATCTGGGATACAATGTAATTGATTCAAATTCTTTATCTATGTGGAAGAACGGGCTAAATAACAATGTTCCCGTTGTGGTGCGGATGGTGTATGCAAAAATTTTGTCAATTTTCAATGGTCCTATTACTTGAATTTTACACGCTCAAGGTGGAAGTGACAATCATCTATGGGCTGGATGTTTTTCTTCTAAATATAGATGGTGTCCTTGACCAGATTCAGGGTACCTTGTGGAAGTGCATGTTGTGCCTGGGCCAGTCACTACCTAACGCAGTGCTCCTCAGGAACTGGGACTTCTAGCATTATCTACCAGATTTCAATGGCGGTGGATGGCGAATTTAGCTAAGATGTTATTTCCTCTTGCCAACTAATTATATCAGGATTTCTGACAAATGTTAAATGAAGAAAATCCACCTTCAGTAATAAAATTCCATGATTCTTTAAAAAAAACTCTTAGAAGAATGTGAGGTCTGTCCAGCGGATTTAGAATATCGCCTCCTACATGTTAGAAAACGAATATTTGAAAATGACTGAGTAAAAACCCTAGAACTGATGTCTACAAAGAAATTGTATACGGAAGCTGCTAAGTTTGCATCCAAAAGAATACACCGTCGCATGTATCTGACGAAATTCCCTTGTTCATCCTTGAGGGATACCTACTTACAATTTAAGCTAAATCAGCTACACACTTTGGAAAGAACCATGAGATGGGGGAATTCGTCTGTCACTGAGGGCAACATGAGGTGCTGCTTTTGCCACAATCTAGCACAAAACGAAACAATAAAACATCTTGTAATCCATTGCCAACATTTTGACAACAGGCGGGTTGCTCTTCTTCGTTGGAACCCAAAAGGCGTAACAGCATCTGCAAGGGAATGGTGTTGGTGCGCTTTCATGCGGGGATAGTCTACTAAGATTGTCCTGTCTCTAGCAAAGTTTCTGGTAGAGATATCTCTGGAGTTAGAACTCAAGCGCTCCAATCCTCAATCTTGAGGGCCGTTGGAATAAAGTTACATTCCAGACGAATAGGATCTACCTGTAACTGCAAAAGAGTGAGGTTATGTGAGATCATGAAACGTTTGATGTGAAATTAATGAATATAACGCGTGCTGGGAACACATTTTATTATAGGTGCTAAAACATAATTCACAATGCAAGATAATCATGTGAATCTATTTGAAATTATGTTGTTATGAATTGGTTAGAATACCAAAATGAAACTACTTTAAGTCATTGTGAGTTATATAAAAAATTGTACAACTACAAATGTTGTAAAAGTTTGTTGAACAAACTAATAAACTACTTATTAGTAAAAAAATTAAAAACAATTCTAAACCCAGGTGTCCAGTCCTCAGATTTCAGTGGGCTAACTCCATTATGCGATTATGCGTACTCTGAACTGCTTTAAAACCAACAGCTAGTAAAAGTTCACCCCTTCTCCCCTGGTGTTTACATCTACCCTATAAAGGTGCTCCTTCAGTTCAATAAAGTATAGGGTCTTCAGCATTCGGCTCTCAGCTTCAGAGACTAGCTTTCTATGGGCTTGTTCTAGAAGTGGATACGTTGGGCCTCATTACGAGGTGGGCGGTAAGGGATTAACGGCACCGGTAAGGGCACCGGTGCCGGTAATCCCTTACTGCCCTACTAAGAGTTCCCTTTGCGGGTCCTTCCTTAACGCCTGTTTTTTTTGCGGTACCGTTATTAGCGCCTTCCCCATTCTCATTGAGCCCTATGGGGGCTCAAATGGGAATGGGGAATGGCCCTGGTGAATGGTGAATTAACAGTCCCTCCGACCTCGGAATGGACCGGTAATTGCTCCATTCACCAGGGCGGAGTCGGAAGGGTTTTGGAGGCAGCCATAGCTCCATGGCTCCCTCCAACCTCGTAATGAGGCCCATTGTCTGTGCTTCAGCAAATTCTAATGATGCAGTCCTGTGGTTCCTTGGGAATCTGATTCTTCTTGTTGAGCCTCTGCCATTTTTCTGGGCCCGGCACTGACTTGCTAAATTTGTGACAGATTGCCATTTGCCAAGGGCTTTGGAGCCCTGACTTTTTTTATTTTTTTAAATTAATAAAATGATGCAGATAATTCCATCTCTGAAAGGGTCATCTGCTGAACAGATTCCTGTTTCATAAGCTCCATGCGAAAAGCACAAGGTGTACTTGTGTCTGCTACATCAGTACCATAATTTGCTACGCCTGCCCTACCAGTGGCACAGAGCAGGTTCGGAGATCACAAGTGCCCATTTGACAGCAGTAGTGACAGACAGGTCTCTGCAGTGCAAAGGATGCATTTAAGATATGCACCCCTGGTCCAAAACCCTATAATTATGGGTCTACCCCAAGGTGGTAGAATATTCTTGAAAAATAAGCCATACCCGAGTTAAGGTATGGTGGATAGTATTTCCATAATTATTACAGCCACATCCAATCTGTTATCACAGATGTGTTAGCTCCTGTGAGCCAGGCTCAGCTGTGGAAGATGATGTGTATTCGCGCCATACAGGTTGGACCTGAAAATGACAGGACAGGAGCCTGAATGGCCATGCCACTTCTTTGATATCTTTGTGAGGGCAGGTAAGGCGCTCTGCCAGGGAAAGCCACACAGCAGGCAACTGCCCTGGTCCCAGGCATCAACGGAGTACACCTATTCATAGGGAGGCGCCTTACACCAGGGTGCTGCCTTTGTAAAGGCCTGTGATCCTAGTGAGAAGGCTAGGTACTGGGTTAGAGTACTCAGGAGTGATCTGTTCAGTGGAAGGAGACTTCCCCTGTTTTGTTTCTTTCTGCCTCTATTTCTCCTTCCTGTTCCCTCCACTTCCTCTAGAGTAAAGCACTTTGGGTGTGATGTCAGAAGGACCAAGTCCATTTCTTTCAAGAACAGTGATTGGACCACTAATGCAACCTAGCGTTAGTCCAATCACCTGCAGGCTTTTGCCTTTAAATGAGGGGTCTCGCTCCACTTCTGAGATTCACAGTGGAATTACACTTGAGAAGAACTCACTGGACTTCCTTTGGAAAAGTCACACTTTCTAAAGCCCTCAGCCTGAGGTGGAGAAGGAGCTGCCCAAGGCAGACATGAGACCTGATCCTACCCATTCCCAGGGCACACTGGGGGTGAAATTCTGCTGAGGACAAGGACCTGTCACTCTGCACTGGAATATCCTAAAGCTAGAAGAGTAGACCCTGAATAGAAGCATCCTGTCCTCGAGTCCCTCTGAGTGGGCCTCACAATGTCTGGAAGGCCAGACCAGCTGTGGCTCCCCATTCTATCACACTGAACCGGTTGCACTGGGGTCACTGCAACTTGGATGAGAGCGAAAACACTGGTGCTGGCTTTTGCGCTCCTCCACGAATCCAAACTACAGCTTGCACTTCAAACCAGCTCGAAGCTGAATTGTGCCCTAGCTGAGGCTGTCACTTGCTAGGCCCAAATCCACTGCTCGATGAGGGACCCAATCCAAACCGCCGAAAGTCACAGACCGACCCTCAAATCATCGCCCATAAGATCACCATTTCGATGACTGTTGGCCATCGACTGTAACCTTGGAGCGTCATGCGCTGACCCTCCTAGTGGCTAAAGTCAACTCGATCTTGCCCAACTGCAAAGAGATCCTGGGTACCACCCAGACCTGCATCACTGAGAAGCCCCTTTGAACGCACAGAGTAACCCCATTTGCTGCTGCTTGACACTTGCTTGCTGCTTAGGCCCAGATGATCCAGAATCACCAAACGGAGCTTGATCCATCAACATTTGCATCAATATTCGACACTGTTTTTTACAACGTCAACCCACCAAAGAACCAAAACAAGGTACTGTTGAACACTAACTGCCCCCTAGGTCCACTTGGGCCCTAGAGACTGGTCAAGTTACTACTGCATCTCCTTTCACCCAAAGACATATCCTTTTTTGTGGTTGGTAATTTGCCCATCACCCTTGTATTCATGCTCAGAGTGCTACCTAAATCAGTCTGTTGCTTTTTCTCTGTCTTTCCACAGAGGTGGTTTTGTACAATGTTTTCTGTTTATTTATCTTGCAGCTAGTGTGTTTTATTACACAGCCACACTAGTGGCTGTGTAGTTATGGTTAAATTGCTAATCCCATAGGAACAGCACTTTTTGGGTGGCTCCTAACTTTGCTCCCCCTGGACGAATCCTCACCAAACTCTGCAGAAAAGGTATATGGCCCACTCTGAATTATTTTGCAATGTTTGGTGAGGTTTGGTCCAGCGGGGGCAAAGTTATAGGGGGGGTCCCAAAATTTCTTTTTTTCTCATAGAGTGAATGGGAAAAAAACTTTGCTCACAACTAAAGCCCAAACCGCTGGAGGGATTTTCACCACAGGAGCAGTGGCTTGGTCCCGAAAGCTTGGTCCCAAAAGCGTGCTTTTGTAAATTTGGTGACAATCCATCCAGTAGTTTTTTTAAAAATGCCCAAAAAGTAGGTCACAAAAATTAGTGATATTTATGTCCGCTCTGCGGACACACTTCCCTGTTCGCTCTGTGGACAGTGTCCTGATTGGCTAATCGGCTTGCGTAATTTCCGCGGACATGTAACATGTTCACTGATTGGATGGTGAAGAGCGTGAAGTGCGTCAGATTTTTGGAAACGCCCGCCATCTTGGATTCGTGGACATCTGCCGGTGTCCGCGAACATCGTGGTAAAAACATATTAAAAAACACAACATTGCACTTGTCAAACTTATCAAATAATCTCTGGGGAGGTGAGGGGTGATGAGGATGGGTTGGGATATGGCTGCAAGAAGCAAAAAACGGGTGTTTTTTGCCTGAA
This sequence comes from Ambystoma mexicanum, assembly GCF_040938575.1. Lineage (NCBI taxonomy): Eukaryota > Metazoa > Chordata > Amphibia > Caudata > Ambystomatidae > Ambystoma > Ambystoma mexicanum. Next base: position 706,250,536 of record NC_090931.1, read on the forward strand.
ACTCCGCAAACAGTTCGGATGTTCGCGAACAGTCCTGAAAAGTTTGCGGACACCTCAGCATTACAGGGTTGGATGAAATGCAGTTCTTGAATGGCTTATAACTTTGGCGCCACTTAATAGAACTGCATGAAATTTTCCATGTATATTTCTGACCTGATTCCGAATGATTTTACATAGTTCGGTGGGATTCTACCATGTGGGTGCAAAATTAGAGGGGGAGTCCCAAAATGATGTAAAGGCTTATAAATGAGATGCCATTTGACGAATCTACACTTAATTTGGCAAACTGATAATAGATCTAGATATAAATGTTTTTGCAAAGTTTAGTGGGATCTTGTCAAGAGGGGGCAAAATTAGAGGGGGGGTGCCAAAATAATGTTAAGGCTTATAAATGAGATGCCATTTGACGAATCTACACTTAATTTGGCAAACTGATAATAGATCTAGATATAAATGTTTTTGCGAAGTTTGGTGGGATTCTGTGAAGAGGGAGCAAAATTAGAGTGGGGTCCCAAAATATTGTAAAGGCTTAGAAATGTGGTGCTATTTGACAAATCTACACACAAGTTTGTAAAAAGATTATAGGTCTAGATATAATTGTTTTTGTAAAGTCTGAAGGGATTTTGTCAAGTGGGGGCTAGGTTATATGACGATCGTATGTGCATACACTTGACAATTTTGAAAAAATAAAACAAGGGTGGATTTCCAGCAAACTTGCGTAAGGAGCATTGGCAAGGACCTACAAGCATGGTTTTGGAAATGTGCCAGTGTTTTATTTTTTGACAAGTGTCATAAAACAGCAGGTCTGCAATTAAGTCAGATGTTTGTAGACATTATGGTTAAGTTGCACTAATGAAAAACAATGAAATTCACTGAAAAAACTTTGTTAAATGGACGTTATGGTTAAGTTGTACTGATAAAAACCTATGAAATTCAATGAAAAAACTTTGTTAAGGGGACGTTATGGTTCCAAGTAAAACCAAAAAACCCCTGAATTTCGCCAGTTATGGTAAGCTAAGAAACCATAACTCGCGCCACCACTGTGCACTGCTAAGACTAACACCCAGGACATCAAAGATGACATCACAAATGTCATTAACGCCATCCCTGATGACATCACATGTCTGGCTCACTCTTTTTTCCTTTACTGATATATCTAGGCCAGTAACAGTCAGGAACTAAAACTTCACTATACCATAGTACAAAGTACTATATTTGTAGACTTATACTTCAAATATGTTCTTACAGTAATTCACTTAGGGTCCACTCAAAGCATATGAAACATATACAAAGGGGAAAACACAGACCTGGAAGACAGCAATGCTTTCTATTTATGAAGATGATTAGTAAGGTTATCAACACTGTCTTATAGTTCTGTTGTTTTTTTATTACTGTACTTTCCCTGGATATGCTCAAATTTGGATACATTGCACTTAAACTACTTTCTTTAGGGTCTAGTCACAATATGTAATAGTTATACATAGGGAAGTAGTAGCTTTGAAGCAGAGCAATCATTTCTGTGCATTAAGATAATCAGTTAGGTTATTAAAATTGTCGGGTAATACTGCTGTTTTTTTGTTTACTTCACTTTCTCTGTATATGCTCTATTTGTATTTGTTGTTGTCTGTTTGTGTTTTGTGTGCAGTAATGCAATAATGTAGTAAGTGGGTTTGATTAGGTACTTATTAAATGCTTCACAGTATGCAAGACTCTAATAAGAAAGCATACATAATTTTAGTATTTAACATGGCATGTCTGCTGCACTATGCCTATGCTACTTCATGTGTACCTTAGTATATTGGAAAAAGCTTCATAATACACTGCCATTTGGGTTAATGCATTACTTAATGCACTACGTACCTCATGATATTTATTCTAATGGTCCTTGACACTTTTTTTATTAACATTACAATAAGAATCCCTTGTACAGACTTTTCATGAAAGGTAAATGCACATGTGATGTCCTCAGTGATGTCATCAATAACATTTGTGATGTCATCTTTGATGTCCTGGGTGTTAGTCTTAGCAGTGCACGCTGGTGCCGTGAGTTATGGTTGCTTAGGTTACCATAACTGGTGAATTTCAGGGGTTTTTCGGTTTTACTTGGAACCATAGTGTCCCTTTAACAAAGTTTTTTCACTGAATTTCATAGGTTTTTAGTAGCGCAACTTAACCATAACGTCTCTTTAACAAAGTTTTTTCATTGTTTTCATTGAATTTCATAGGTTTTTATTAGTGCAACTTAACCATAACGTCCCCTTAACAAAGTTTTTTCATTGAATTAAAGTATATCTTTTTTTATAGAAACTTGATTGGATAGTCCCTTTATTTTGGACAATTATGAGTTGCTGTTTGGATCATTACTGAATCACATTCACACCCCAGGTATATCTCTTCACTGTGCCTGTTTTATCTTTATGATTGTGATGGCTCTTGGTTTGGAGAAGTATGAGGGCTGAGTGGGCATTTTTACCCCTACTCACCCATGTAATCCTGCAGGGCAGAAACCAATTTGTCACACGGTTTAATCCAGGTTTTGAACTCTTTGATCTCTGGCACCAAGATTTGTTTGCACAGTATCTGAGGGATGGGATGGCAGGACTTTATGATGAAGACAGTATTTCCCTGGTTAAAGAGGACTATCTTCACTTCTTCTCTGTAATCCCTTTCGATGATGCCAGGTCCCACATCAATAGAATGTTTATGAGTCAATCCAGATGTTGGCGCTACACATCCATATCTAAAGGTGTTTGTACCTTTAAGACGGTCTTGACTAGGACCTTGCCCCGGGGTGAAATTATTACTTTTTAGACAGCATGAAGATCACATCCAGCTGCCATGGACATTGCTCTGGAGGGAATATGTGCTATTTTGGTTAGCCTCACTGTACTCAACATCCGCCTTGGCTGTGGGTGAACTCTGTATCAGGGTCCTTATGATCCCACAATGACACCACTTGGCCTCAAGAACACACCAACTCTCAAAAATAGGCTAAGGGTTTTATTTTATCTTTATTTAGAGGAATGGTTTGGTAAAAATTGTTATTGCCCCTACGGGTCGGCCATGTGTTTTTAAGCGTAAATCGCTCGATTTTAGAAAAATTTCCTATGGACCTTACCCGAGTTTTCGTCCATTAAACGCACGCGAAAACAGGCATCAGGGAGCTGCCATTTTGTGATAATCCTATCACTTGCCGCATCGCCCTGGCTGACCTGCTTTTGTGGCACTAAATCATATCCCCTGCCCCTGAGCCTGACATTATCGAAACATTCATATTCCCCGCCTCTCTCCGTGATGTTACTGTGCTGCGTAGGCAAACGTGCCCAGTCGTCTTCTACGCGACTTCACACAGAACCCGGAACCAACACAGATTAACTCACAACACAGCGCGCCACAATTCGGAATATGAAACTGTACTTTAAAATCAAACAGCAACACGGTACATTTGGTTAACATACATTTATTTGACATTAAATGTTTATAGAATATTCAGCAATTGCCATATTAACTCGGAATGCCATTTATTTTCTTTTATCTCTATCCGCAAAAACTGTTCCGTTTTATCGTGAGTCACGCGCTGTTCCTTTATGGTACACAGGGTGTTGGTTTTCGTTAAAAGAAGCACTTTGGTCGCACGGTGAACCGTAAGGCTGTTCCATCAACGAGGCACTAGGCCAGCGTGAAGGTTGATATGTTGCTTCTAGCCACTAGTACCGCGTAAGGGCATATGGGCCCTTGGCGATCGTCCCATAAAATCGTCAAAGTGGTGCAGTTGTTGACAAGAAGCTGCAGCTGGCGGTTGAAGAAGCCGTCTGCCGGGGTCTGAAACTGGTGGCAGTAGCAGTAGGGTAGGATATACCTGTTTTGAAAACATACAAATTATAATTAGTCTCGCCAGCCGATCTTTATTAATATTATTCATTTTATTTATTACGGCCGATCTGAAACTATTTGCTTGCAAGGATAGTGCAATGGAGTATGTTCGGCTCTAAAATCAATGCGAAAAGTAACGAAATAAATCGAGGTTAGCACACAATGAGAAACGACTGCTTGTCTACATGCGTGTGGAATGTGGACCTGCATGCCCATGTGCCCGCTACAAGGACGATCCCACAAACGTTTTCCTAGCTCTTCATTCATTCATTTATTCATGCATCCATTCATTAATTCTTCATTCCGGTATAAAAGTGTCTAAAGAGTTACTTACATTATATTTGAAATTTCCATTGTGTCTCTGCGTAATGCAGTCCGTAAATCCCACTGTGCTCTTGACAACGATTTTTCATATACTGAACTAACATGAAACTCGGTCTAGTTTCAGAATTTTCTGCCTTATCGTCTCTTACGTTATTGCACCCCCCCTTCAAATGAAGTTCTTTCGGCATGGTCCCTGTCTCTCAAGGTCAAAAAACAATAGAACCTTATACTGCCAGTGCGAGTTGTGGGCCTCTTCAGGCCGCGAGCTGAAAATCAAAGCTGCTGACCTTCACTAGAAATGAGCATACATTCTTTCTTTGCAACATCCCGTAGTAAAGCCGTCTGTGAGAACTTGAAGTTTCGAATCCATCTATGTACTGCGCCTCAATGTGCAAATGCGAATTGGCTTCTTTCCCATCTGCAACGGCTCGCTTGGCGCATTCTAAGGCCCCCAATGTTGTCCTCGTTGTCTGCAAGCTTTGCAGCCCCAAAGAATCATAACTTTGGAGACATTTAATTTTTGAGGGAAGGTCAGGGAAAGTATAAAGTACCCGAGGAGTTGTGTTGAAAGTGAGATTTATTGTTTGTTTGTTTTATTATTTGCAATACGCAAGCCTCCCCTTGGTTAACAGTGCGCAGCATTTACATGAGATTGCGAAAATTAGTTACATCAACAAAAATATATACATACACATATAGACAAGGTCAGCAATATGAGGTGAATAGAGAGAGAATTCCAAGATGACACCCAGGTTGTTCGCCACCCAGGCTGGTGAACGTAGGGGTTAGGGTTAGCATACTTTGTATGTACACTGTACAATAACATTTATTTACAAAAAGACAATTGTATTACAATTATTTAAACCGGTATTTGTACTTCACAACCAGCTCTCCTTTGGGTGGACATGGCACAGTGGCAATGTTTGGTGGCAATGGATCAGTGCTCTGTACAGAAACGTTCAAAATTCCATATCTGTGCTTCTCTAATACAGCAACAATAAGGCTTTTGACAAAGTTGAACTCCATTTCCTCATAGACTGGTTTGATCACCCATTGCTTACTTCTTTTTGAAAAGGCCTTAGTGTAGCGAGGCATCCTTACATTACCCGTAGTCCTAGATTTTTCACGGCCGAGATTCTCGTTATGGGTCAAGACGGCAAGTAGAGTCCTATGTCTCATGCCCTGTATGCTGAAATGCAAGCGCTTTGGCCTGTACTTTAGGCACATATTGTGGAACACCTCCAAACCTCCTGTGTGACAGAATTCTGTCAGTCCACTCAAATCTCTTGATAGAGTTTTATCGAAAACAATCTTCTCAATGGCTTTGTGTGTCGGTGAAGATGGAATCAACCACTTCTTCTTCCGTGCCTCCACTGGGGACAAAGGGCCATGTTCACATTGGTGGAAATGTAGGTTTTCTGACCAGCGGTGCACGTTGGTACAGTGGTGCATCAGTGACCGCCATTTTCAAGTAGTATTTCCAGGGACCCTTCACAAGTTTTGGAGCTCCACCAAAGATGGTTGCTGATAGACTGGGACCACTCTGAAATACTTTCCAAATCTTTTTTCTCCCCTGCAGCCGAGTTTTTCTTATTGATTGATTTAGCAAGATGCCATACGTCAAATTGATGTTAAATATGTGGGAACTGCTCTCTCATTGTCTTGGCAATTGAAACGTGTCTGTCGGTGGCTATGAGGTCGATGTGCATTCCCCTCGATTGTAGATATTCCACTGATTTTATAAATCCTAGTTTCTCCATGGCCGCTGAGGATGTACATTGTGTTACCTGCACGACCACCAAACTCACAATTTTCTTACTATCCATGTCCTGAAAGTGGTAGGTGCTGTCGCACTGTCCATTGCCGGCTAGCTTGAATCGTTTGCCTTCGAATGTACTTGCTAGAGACAATTGTTCAATTTTACAAGCATCACTAATGGCCGGAAACCGATAATCATGTTGGTATTTGTAGTACTGCGTTTTTTAAATGAAATGGAGTCCCACAAACTGAAAGAAAGGCTCTAACTTTCTAAAACTGGACCCACTAAAAAGTGATGCAGCTGCACACAGTAGATTGCCTGCTGGCAGTTTCCCCAGCATCAGTTGTGCAGACTATGAGAATGTATGATTTAATCTACAGGCGGCATTTATTTTGACGTTACTGCCTTTTTTTTGACGAGTGACATAAATCTATGGCTTCCCACATACTTTCCCTCTAACGGAATGCCCACATTTCAGCATACTTATAATATTCATCAAACAACTGTCGAATACTATGTATTTGCCCTCTTTCATTAGACTGTCATCCGGCGTCAAAGTTGTTTCGGCCTGTGACGTTGAGGACATATCACCACATTTGAAAGAAATATCGCTGCTATCAAGTTCTGATGCGTCGGTGAATGCTGCTGCTGGTTCATTCTCTGTCATTTCAACATCTGCTACTTCAACATTGATGGGAGAACACAACAATGTCGACAGCTTTTTTGGTTGCAATTTTTTGGCGGGTGTAGATTGTGTGAATTGATCTGCGACTACTTCAGAGCTATCTTCAATACATCCAGTATCATGTTGTTGTGGTGGTGCGGTCGCACTGTAGCAATGGTCCAATACAACTTTGCTGGATTCTCCGGACACATTCATTTCATGTTCTGGCCATTGAACATGAGCATCTCGAGTCTCAACACGCGGCGTCTGAATTAATAGTTCCTCCATAGTGTAAATGGTCTGGCAACATCTCTCATTCGCTTCACTGTCTGTGTATGTAGTTCGGACACCCACGGGTAACTAGAGGACAGATTGGAAAAGGGATGTTCAGTTTAAACACAAGATAAAGTATAGTACAATTGACTGGAAAAAAACATAAAATAGTCCCCAGCACAAAACATATTCTAAAGTTATGAACTGTTTGTAAATAACCTTATTTTTGTTTCTTTTCTCTGCAACTTTTTTGACTTGACCTTCAACATCTGCACGCTGTTGCTCCGATTCGTATCCGCATGTCTCCCCTTCCTCTTGCGCTGCAATGACTATATTTTCTGTATCCGCATAGACAGCACGGAATGAGGCTCCATCGACTCCCTGAACATAGTATTTTCATTACTGTGTATCAAAATATTGTTAGCATAAAACACACGTGAGGACGAACACACAGGTACATCTCAATAGCCAAACACGATTTAAACATTGTGTGGAACAATCAAACGACAAGTATTCGAGCTCTGATGACCTAGTTCGATGGAGCTGTCAGTATCCATACCTCTGGCTCTGCATGGACTCCCACGAATGATTGTATTGAAGAGGAGGCATCAACAACTCCCTGAAACACAGTACTTGCGTTAGTATGGTTTTTAATATTGTAAACATAACACACACTTGGGGTCGACGGCACAGGTACATATAAAGAGATAACCACAAATGTTGCATTGTCTAAAAGAATCAAGGAATATTTAAATATGATCAGATTTAGTCAACTTATTTCTCCGATTTATTTACATCTGCATCATCTAAATGGGATCTCGTGATTGTAGTGGAAGCTCGATCGTCTCCCTGAAACACAGTACTTGCGTTAATAGGGAAGAAAGTATAGCAAATGGAATCACGTTATATGATCACGCTCGATGGAGCTGTCAGTATCCATACCTCGTGCTGCTGAAGAATATCTATGGATGTTGTAAATGTGGTGCGCACTTCCGAAAGCTGTTGCGCCGATTGGTATCCGCATGTTCCCGCTTCCCCTGGAATTACTTGAATGTCAGGCTCCGCATCAAGTGCGTGGGTTGACGCTTCAACAACTGCCTGAAACATAGTATTTGCATTAGTAAGGATTACAATATTGAAAACGCAACACACACTTGGGGTCGACCACACAGGTACATATCAATGGCTAACCATGAATGAAACATGGTGTAGAACAATCAAACGACAAGTGTTCCAGTCCTGATGATCACGGTCGATGGAGCTGTCAGTATCCATACCTCGTGCTGCTGAAGAACATCTAGGGCTGTTGTCAATGTGGTGGATGCTTCAGCATCTCCCTGAAAGACAGTACTTGCATTAGTATGGATAACACTAATTATAACTGAAAACAAACACCAGGGGACGACAACTAAGGTGTATATCAATTGGAAAGCACTAACCAAACAATTGGTAAAATAATCACACGATACATAAAAACTATTACTTGACATGCATAAAACAAGACTATAGCGGAATAGCCAAGTATGATTACCTGATACGCGCTAGAAGTGGTTGATAACTGTGGGCACGTCACAGATGTAGAATGTTCTTGCTTCAGATTCAGTGGATAGTGAAGCAGTGGTAAAGGTAAATTATTGTTTGATATTGAAATGCAAATATTAAAAAATTGCCATGTAAACCGGCAGAATACTTGAGAATAATGCTACTGAAAATGCGCAATATAGTACAATTCCCTGTGCCCATAAATAGATTTCCTTTGGGGGTTATAAAATCGAAAAATAATTTATTGATAAATGTCATTATTCAAAAAGCTATACACTCATATCAATATCGAAAGTATTACAAGGGAGTATTACAAGGGACACAACACCTAAAATATCAATTAATCCATTCGGCTACCTACACACTACCGCAAGGCCTAAAGCTAAATCCGGACACTTGACTCATCAGTGGAGGAATGTGGACGAATAGAGTTGGAATAGCGTTTGTGAGCAATTTTCGTGTCGTTTGCCGCTTATTCTTCTTTGTTACCCAAGATGTGGTGTACATGTTCGAGGAAAAGTGCCAGCTGTAGATGCGGCATCGATCACCCCTCTTGTCCTCCAAGACTTGTTGGACTCTACTTTCCAGCTCATCCAGTGGATATCCGCAATGTCTGACCCATTCTCTTATTCGATCAACAGTTTTCGGGAATACATGCATTGTAGTGCCTTCAGATTTAGCATGGGTGTACGAAGGGCAACCGCTAATCGAACAGGCAGGCATTGTTGAAAATTCTGAAAAGTAAATATCAAGATTATTATAAAACCTTGATGAATAAAAATGTCGTAAAAAAGGAACTGAACCATACCATGTTCAATGCAAGGTTTGTTTTGGTCGCCGGAACTATACCAGTTCATCATGTGCGGCTTAGTATTTCCATACGTTACAAAAATGTTTATAATGATGTGACTCGTCCCTTGGATGTTCTGTCTTGCACGAGAAGGAAACATGCTTACATTATAGACTGGACCCCCGAGGATGCAATTCAATGACAATTGACACAGATCAAAATAAATAGATCTATTGATAGCATAACAATTGAAACTCAAGTCAATAGCAATGAGACCATTGACCATAGCACTATTTGGTACTGTAATCGCAAATAGATAGAAATGCAAAAATGACCGAAATATGACTAGGATACATGGCCTTACCTTGACCAACAAACAGTTGGATTCAGCAGGCCGAGTAGTATGTTGCAGGAGAACAGGTAGATGGCCACAGGTAGCACACTGACGAGTTTGCTTGAAGCGGTCACAGATAGCACGACGACGAGCAGATTAGCATAGATCTCAGTGCTTCTCAGGTAGAAGGTTCAAGAGTTGACTTGCAAAGCACAAAGATGTTCTCATGAGACATATCAAGTGGTTTATAAAGTATTAGAAACAGGGTTGTGTTTGTGAATGAATGACGTGTGTATGTTGGGGTATTAAGTGGTTTGCAGGGGGGCGGCCTGCCTCAGGGGAGGCCTGCCTGGAAACAAGGGGTCTGAGGAGGCCATGTGAGCGATGGCCCCTGGGCGTGGGATACCTTTTGAAGTGTACATGCTGTTTGGCACCTTGGCCGTTTGCGCCCGTGACAGCCCCCCATACAAGCGCTAATCCCCTGGTGCGAACCACCTTTGATAGAGGGGGGTGGGATGGATGGGCCTGGGGTGTGCAGATAAGGCACAGGAAGACTGCTGAATGGAGACACTCTTATGTGGATTGCATGGGGGTGGCCTGCCTCAGGGGAGGCCTTACTGGAGACACAGGGTCTGAGGAGGCCATGTGAGCGATGGCCCCTGGGCGTGGGATACCTTTTGAAGTGTACATGCTTTCTGGCGCCTTGGCCGTTTGCGCCCGTGACAGCCCCCCATGCCAGCGCTCATCCCCGGGTGTGAACCGCCTTTGATAGAGGGGGTGGGACGGATGGGCCTGGGGCGTGCAGATAAGGCACAGGAAGACTGCTGAATGGAGACACACTTATGTGGATTACAGGGGGGCGGCCTGCCTCATGGGAGGCCTGCCTGGAGACACGGGGTCTGAGGAGGCCATGTGAGCGATGGCCGCTGGACGTGGGATACCTATTGAAGTGTACATGCTGTTTGGCACCTTGGCCGTTTGCGCCCGTGACAGCCCCCCATGCCAGCGCTCATCCCCGGGTGCGAACCGCCTTTGATAGAGGGGGGTGGGATGGATGGGCCGGTGGGCATGCAGGCAAGTGTGTGGGAGCGTGGGGCCATCAGGCCTCTCTCATCCTTTACTTCTCAGTACAAACTCGGACCAAGTGCCTCCAGTAGTGGGTTCGCCCCTTGCCCTTATGTGATGTTAACTTTGGTTGACATTCGCGTAGATGGGACCACTGAGCAGGACACGGGGCATCCATTTTTGTACCCCCTTTCCACTCCATCTTGGTGACCAGGCCTCACTGCACAGAGCACATGGCCCCCACCCTCGTTCCCACTCTGACTGGAAAACTCCAGAGGTATTTGCAACAGCTAATAAATGTAACACATCACTCTTCCTCTGAGATCACTGTCCTGCATGTGAACCAGCCAGAACTAAGCATATAGCTCGTTCATCTCCACAAACGTGTCCTTGCCTACACACCCTCGCCAGTGGAAATTTACTGCCATTCTGACCCTGTGTCCCTGCAAGGTATTCTCTTCATGTGCCAGACCACTGACCACGCCATGATGCCCACCTAGCAGATCCCCAACTAACATTAGACCCCTACTGCAGTATATCGTTGCCTATCAATAACAAATGCCACATACCGGAGATTCTTGTGAGCACAGACCCACACTTCAAACAGTGTATTATAGTGGTCAAGACCCTTAACCTAAGGCCTGTATAATCCAATGTTGATTGATAGTATAGATATATGTGTGACTTTTAAAGAGACATAACCGACTGGAAGACTTTGAACAAGTGTTATTTAGTGCATGCATTATTGAGAATATATTATGTTAGCTTAGATAGTGACCACCCTGCTTCACAGCGACCTGACCTTCACCCATTCGGAGCACAGATGTCTGACGTCCATCCTTGAATGGAGACACACTTGATTCATTTAAAAAATCGAAACAACCGTTGTTAAAATATATGTGGTGTTTTATTTTGTATCTTATTTTGATGGCACAAAAATATAAGACTTTACACATTGTACAGGTCAGGTTGCAGCATAGCGAGAGAAAATCCCCTGTACTCACCGCTGTCACTCGGGAACGTTTCTCTTATGGCACGAACGGAACAGGCGGGTATTACTCTTTGAACGCGGTGTCCAAGCCTCCCGTGAAGCCACCATGTAAAGGAACGATAGGCCACCAGCCGGTACCACCTGTGAAAAAGAATGATACAAACTGTTTTTAAATGAACAAGATAAGTTTAATAAACGTTTGTTGTCAATGACAATTCTTATGTATTGGATAGTGACAGAACATGGTACTGGGTTGTGATTGTGCATGTGAGGTGTGAGAGTGAGACTGATCGAGCGACTTAGGCTTAAAAACACATGGCCGACCCGTAGGGGCAATAAAACATTTTTACCGAACCATTCCTTTAAGGGGCCCTCGAAGGGCCATACTTTTCTACCTTAGATAATTATGGGCAATTCCCTCCCTTGCCCAGGTATCCTTCAACCCCAGGCTTGCCACTAGAGATTGGTATCCTCCACTACCTTAAGCTATCTGACTAACAGTGATGGCCTAAAGGTAAACACATTATATCACTAACTCCCTCTGGGACCAATGTACATAGGCCCTAACCTAGAATCCCAAAGGCAGTTTGCAATAGAGATAGGTGCCTCTCAGACACTCAGGTCCCACTTGGTCTCTAACATCTGTGCCCTCTTTCTCCTCTTGCTGTGACTATCTGTTTCTCTCCCTATTCTGCTCCTTCCTCATCCCTCCTCCTCCCACCACCTCTCCCTCTCTCTCCTTATCACTCTCTACTCTCTCCCTCAGATGTTCCCTCTCCTTTATCAACTACTTACCTCGACTCTCTGATCCGTCTCTCTCCTACTCCTTCTATTTCACTCTACTACTACCCTTCTCTCCACTCTACTACGATACCATCTCCACTCTACTACTAGCCCTCTCTCCAAACTACTACTCCGCTCACACCTTCATTACAAGACTTTCACCACTCAACTCACCTTACCATGCACTACTTTGTCTATCAGTCTCACTCTCACACCTTCCATGCACAATCACAACCCAGTACCATGTTCTGTCACTATCCAATACATTACCTTGCACACCCCTTGGATAATTCTTCACACCTTTCTCCACCATCCTTCCTCTGCCTACTCTCTTAGTATGCCTCCTTTTCCTTCCTCAACCTCTCCTGAACAACCCACACCTTCCTGCTTCCTGTTCCTTCTTATATCCTCCCCTTCTCTATCCATTGGCTACCTCCCTCACCTGGTTCTCCAAGCCAAATGCTGTCTTCCTTTCTCCCGGGACTTGGCGAAGGTGAGTAAAGGCATATATAGAGGCTTTAGCCACACCCCATTCTGTGGCACGGGTCCTCTGCATTTCAGAAATGGCAGCCCACTACAGACAGCAACAGTCTTATTGCTTCTGTATGTAAGAATTGATCCCTGTGTAGGGGGTGTTATTAATATTACCCAAGTGGACATGACGTTTAAGGTCTCAATACATTTCTTTCACGTTTTGTTTAGTTTATTGTTTGCTTCTTAGGAGCTTATACGGCAAATATATTCTGTTTCAAAGCACCCACAGGGAACCAGGGAGGGAACATGGGATTGCAGTACAATTAAAATATGCAGAAAAATACAGTGGGGGAAGGGACGGACGAAACTACTATGCCTTGTGAGTATTCAGAACGTGCAAGTGCAGCAAGGAAGAGGGCAGTGGGGTAGATGCTGGGGTCTCCTTGCACGAGGGTGAGCCACAGATGAAGTGCAAGGTATGGTAAGTGATATCATCAGGATCCGCCGACCAGGGAGGGCAGGAGAGCATCCCTCATCACCGCGACATCCACTCCTGGAGACAGGGACCGCAGCCGCTTCACCAGCATTCTGCTGTGGTAAGCAGAATAACATCTAAATTGCTGCCAAGGTATCCATTTGCACACAACCTCTACACTAGATGGTGCATGTGCCTGGAATTTGCCTTTGTGCTACTCCAAAAGCATAATTTTCATTGCTGGTGCTTTGTAATAGCACGATCCGACCATTCCAAAATAGCCAATGCCACGCAATCATCCTGTTCCTAAGCAACATGTAAACACCGTCCCAACACGCTCTGATTGGCTTCACCGTCCTTGTTACACACCAATCAGGTGCTCCGGCAGGCGGAAGCCGGCCCACACCAGAATGCCCCACTAAAAGGCCAGATACCTGTCTGTGCCTGTCCGGGCCAAAATAGGTCCCAGGGGCCACCCACGCTGCATGCAACATCTGAAATCTGCTCCAATATCCTATTGAAGGGTAAGCAAAAGCACTCTTTTCAAATTCCATCTGCACATGACCTACTGCTAGCCCACACCACCCTAGACATTGCTCCTTTGTCAAATGACTATTTGCCTGTGACAACCGTGGTCTTACACGCCCTGTATCATATTGCTGCTTACTTACTCGTGCTCCCAGCTAGTTTAATCATTTGCCATTTAAGTTTATTCGCCTACATCCTTGTAGCCTGCTAATACGTCTATGATTTGTACCTTTTGCCATTCGTAATCATTAATTTTGTTATTCACGCCTGATACGACGTGACCGTTACTCGGCCATACTTGTTTGTATGTTAGCAGCATTGTTAGTATGCTAGTATTGTTCCCTAGTATTTAGCAGCCGTAACAACCATTCCATTGCCAAGTTACACCTCATGGGTCATGATTGCAATGCATGATTCGCTCGTATACATGTAACAATCTGCCATTCACATTTTATTTTTCAAACCTATTCACTGATTGTTCCCCTGTCTCTTGTACTGCAACGCCTCGACATTTTTCTTGCAAAGTTTATGCCAATTGCATTCAGATTTATTTCATGACATTCATGCATGCTATATTTTGCCACTTGCATTCTGCTGTTCATAATTGTACTGCATTATCTGCTCCTCTGCCACTTATAATTGGAATGATACTAGTACTGCTCCCCAAACTAGTGCTCGTCAGTATATGCCACTCTAAAGTGTCTAGTTCCTATAGATTGACCATACTCTTCTAGTCACAATGCTAACCATACCCTAGCAAGTTGTTACCAATAGCAGCCTCTTCTCACTATTGACCTTAGCATATTACACATAATGCTTAGCCATGTGTATGCTATTTCCTGCTACAGCATTCACGTTAATCTGCCTTACAATTGCGTACCTATCTACCTTAGCCACCACTAGAACAAGCCTCATACTGCTACGCACAATGGATTCTAACCCCACTCCTAGAACGCCATGCATTTGCTTATCCATGGCGCTAAGCTTACCGTTATCGACCCATATACCCCCCTCACTTTTCTTATCACCTTGCTGACAAACAGTACCTAAAGACATCACACTGTCAGGTTTCTTACCATCCGGCCTACTCACTTCATTTAAAGTTATCACACTGCTGAGCTCCACCTCCCTGGATCTCACACACCAACGAGGTTTCCCACAGCCTTACTCTCTGATGACTCCAGTGCCATCGCTTACTGCGCCACCTCTTAAAGACTTGCCTACTTGTATCACACCTTTCCTAAGGTCAAGCCAAACGAGTCTAACACCACTATCCAACACCCCAAGCCCATTAAATTACAGGAAACTTCAACTAGGTTCTAGATTCCCATTGTTGTACACCTCTCCTATCATCAAACGCACTACCATGGCAGACAACTCCTCTAAGGATTTGGTAAACATTGCTCCTACACTCAAACACTGCCCCCCACAATCCAAACCCATACTGGACAATGCCCCTTTCATAATCAAAGGTGCCCTTATCAATGCAAGATCATTGCCGGCCCATGCACTTGATATTGCTGATTACATTACATCCCATGACCTTGTCTTTATAGCAATCACAGAGACGTGGCTCCATGCCACATCAGGACCCGCTCTTGCCCTTGCTATCCCTGACAAATCCGACATGACCGAGATTCCAATCTTTCCAAAGGTGGGGGTATTGCCTTTATATATAAAACAACACTTGGTTTAAGAATAATCGGCAATCAAACTATGCCCTCTGCAGAACTACTATCCATTAGATTACCAACATCACCATCCAGCACCATACACCTCATTTATTGTTCCCCCCGGCCCTACCACCACATTCAAAAACGATATATCGCTCCTCCTATTGGCTAACACCAAACCTAAATCTCAAGTCACCCTTCTGGGTGATCTTAACCTGGGCTTTCAGGACCCCAAAGACTCCAAGGATTCTGCCATTGCCAACACTATCACTGAATTAGGATTCCTACATAGAATAACCGAACCAACACACATCAAAGGTAGAACCCTTGACTGGTTAGCTGACCTCAACTGTGACATAAACCATATTCAACACACCTTGTGCATGGTCAGAGCATCATCTGATCTCCTACACCATAAAAGAAGGTATCCAACCCAATAAACAGATCCTGGCTCCACCTATGAATACTAGAAACAAACGCAATATAACACTGGAGAAACTGTTCCCTTGCTCCAGCCAATTATCAGCCCCTCCACTACACTCGCGGATCCCACTGCCTTAGTTGAACTCTATAACTGTACTCTACTCTAAGACATTAATTTGATAGCACCACTAAAACTGAGCAAATCTAAACCATGGGCACACCTCAATTCATGGTACACCCCTCACCTCAGATCCCCATGGAAATTGAAAAGAAACTCCGAAGCGCTATGGAAAAGTATCCCCTCTACAGCCAACAAGGATAATTTCTCATTAGCTTCCCTTAATTATAAAGAAGCCATTGTCCAAACCAAAAAAGACAATTAGAATGACCGCATCACCAAGGGTAAATCAAGCACCAAAGAACCCTTCAACATCTTGAAAGAGCTCGAATCTCCTGCCCCACCTCCTGATACTTGCACCAAAGATATTTCCTGGTGTACTAATATTCAGAATGCATTACAAGATAAAATTACAATGCTTCAAAGTAAAATAGAATCTAAAAAACTCCACACATCCAACACTTCCTCTATTCCCAATCCCACTTCTCCAGACAGGAATACACACAACCAATTCAATTTCTCCCCCCTCTCGATCAAAGAGGTTGAGAACATCATTATGAAATTAAAACCCTCGAACTGCCAGGGAGATATCTGCCATGCTCATATTATTAAAGAGGCTGCGAAGGAACTCGCCCCTTCATCTCATTCCTTATTAATGCTTCATTCAAATCCGGTACTGTACCTAACAACCTAAAAGATGCATGGGTACTTCCACTGCTAAAAAAGCCAACTTTAGACCCCAATAATCCCTCTATTTATAGACCCTTCACCACAGTACCCTTTCTGTTGAGAATTCTGGACCGGGCAGCTTATCTGCAGATTCAACATCACCTAGAGTCCAACAATCTTCTTGGTCTCAGACAATCAGGGTTTAGACCCAGACATGGGACCAAAACAGCGTTGATCAACCTTAAGACCCAAATTCAAGCCCTCAAAGACAAAGGCAAACTGGCCCTGCTCCTCCTTCTTGACCTGTCGGCTGCGTTTAACCTTGTGAACCACAAAGTCCTCTGCAACCATCTAACATCTGCTGCTCATTTCTCAGATGAAACCAATGCCTGGATCAAGTCATTCCTCAATAATAGATCTATGAGGGTCTTTGCAGCATCAGCTTCCACAGAACCAACACCCATCATTTGTGGTGTTCCCCAAGGTTTCTGCGTGTCACAAACACTATACAATGTATTTCCCAAGCCACTGTTTGATGACCTCGACTGTTTGGGTGTCACCTCTACTAATTACGCTGATGACACCCAAATACTCATCCCTATCACCGGTGACTATGCCACAGTCAAACACTTAACAACATTTACCTCATTAACAAGCCTGGATGGCCAGGCATGGACTCTGTCTTAATGACGATAAGACAGAGCTGTTCCTTCTTGGGTCACCCACTAAACTGAACAAATTAGATGATCAAGTCACCTCTTTCAACATTGATAGTAACATAATCAACATTTCCAAAGATGTAAAAACCTTAGGCATTTACATAGATTCTGCTTTCTCACTAACAAGTCAAACCAATGCCATTGCATCTTCTGCCTAAACTGGAAATGTATCACTGCCTGTAGACCATTCATAACGCCGGCAAACTGCATCACTATAGCTAGAGCCTTAGTACTATAAAAACTTGACTATTGTAATGCACACTATCTAGGAACTACTCAGCGGAACCTAAATAAGATGCAAGCCATACAAAATAATGCCATCCGGTCAGCTCCGAATATCCAGAGATCACAACATATCCCTGAAACCAGGGGTAACCTGAACTGGCTTGCCTCTTACAAATGTCTCGCCAGCTTGGCTCCCAATACTTGTCCAACAGCTTCAATCGTAATTTACCAACCCGTCCGACCAGAGCTGCTCAGTCTCACTGCATTAAGATCCCCTGGTTCAACTTAAAAATAGCATGAGGGATTAGCTTCCCTGTCCTAGCAGTGAAAAGTTGGAACTCCAGGGGGCGTGGTCGAGTGCTGAGGAAGATGGCTTTGTAGCCGTGCCGTTCCGTCCCATCGTTATTTACTTAAGGCATTACGTTTGTTTATTTTTGCATTTTTTCTTACCTTTTTCTTGCTGGGATACATCAGGCTGGTTCCGTGAGCAATCACTAAAGCTCCGGCGCTGTTCCACCCTTCGGGAGCTTTTTCCATGGTCCGATGCCATTGCACCCACAGCTGCTCCCTGGTGTGACCGCCCTTCATGAGGAGACGTTCGGCGTCACACCCAATGTGACGTGCCGGCCTTGGCCTTAGCGGCTCCTCCTTCACAGCAACACCGCCACTGGTGCTGTAGGCTAACTGCACAGACAATTATCTAAGCGAGAGTTTCATACAATGCTCTATTTACTTTTTTATATATGTAAAGGCAGTGCTGTTTGCGGGACACCTTCAGTGCAGACTCCATTGGTGTGCAACCTCTCCTCACAATACTTCAAAGCAGGGAAGCAGCATTGCCTATAGTATTGTCTTTCTCTTTTACGTTCTACAACCTCTCACTACAACCATTGGATGAGACTATTTAAGATAATTTACATTCTTTGTTACTACTTACAAAGATCTCTGCTTGGTCACGTAATAGTTCGCAATTACGCCAGTATTTCAATATATGTAACTGGATGCGCTGTGGAATTTCATGACCCAAAAAGTTGCTTCTTCTTCTACTATTACCGGCAACTACAGAATTTGCTTGGATTGTGGTGCTCTCTTGCTGATGTCTACACAGACCTGTGCTACAGTTAATTCAGTCATTTGAGCGCTGGGGGTCTGTGCCTTAATACAACATTGCAATTGGTGGTGCTGCATTACTCATCCCCTTCTTTAGTTTGCTCCTTATTATTATCTGTCTATTCCATTTGATCTCCATTAACAGGAGGTAGGGATTCAGCATAATATGGATATAATAATTGCAAACTATAATATACCTCAACAGCTGACCACCAAGTGACTTCTCTAAATTGAATACGTCATTCATATCATCCTAAAGGCTGTCCCTAACTCTGGGTTGTGGTGATACCACCATTCTGCTGAACTTCAGCCTTTGGTTCTCCTCTTCATATGCCTTGTTTGGCCTTCAAGCTTTAGCACATTTATATTGGTGTCTCCACTTTGAATATTATTCTGCCACTAACAGCTGCTACTACGGCTACCAGAAAAAACACTCAAAAAATGTACCCATGACAAAAGAATCTAATATCTCTTCAACAAACCTTAAAAGACCTAAAAGTGATTCGCCACTCCCCCGCTAAAAATCTCTGATACAGCTATTGAAGCCATTCTATCAGAAATTAGAGCACTTAAACCTTTCATTGAGACCACAAAATCTAAAACTACAACAATTCGATGACAGATGGATGGGCTTTGAAAATAGAATGGAGGAGGTGGAAAGAAGAGTTGTTCTAGCTGAGGATGTCTCCCCCAGATTGGCGCAGCTTGAGCAGACTGTCATAGATCTTCAGAAACACAACAAAGACTTAGAAAACCGTAGCAGATGAAACAATCTTCGAATTTCAGGTCTGCCGGAGGGTTCTGAAGGAGTTAACCCCATCGCATTTTTGCAAACATTTCTACCAGCCTTACTTAATCTACCCCTGGAGATTGAATTCAATATATAGCATGCTCATCTTATTGGTCAACCAACAGTCTCCACTACCTCTCATCCCTCCCCAGAACACTTATATTCAACCTTCTTGAATACTCCCAGCTTCAGCTCATCCTATCTACTGCCAAGGAACGCAAATCCCTCATCTGGCATGGTAATAAGTTATTCATCTCACAAAATGTTGCCAGAAGTACGGTCCAATGCAGAAAGGTATTCCTATGCCTTCATCCAGCCCTGAAGCAGCTTAATAATCGGTATGGGCTACACCATCCATGTTCCTTTAAAGTTACACACGAAGGTCGTACCGCCGTGTTTGATGATCCCGCTGACCTAAGGGCTTTCATGCGCTCCATTAAAACCAAAGGCATGGACACATCCTCTCCTGCTAATGCCTCTACTTCTTTCATAACATGAATTATTTTTTCTTTCACTTGCTTGTCTTAACTCACTTGATGCCATTGTTATCCTTTTATCATAACTTGGTGGGACAGGCATTGTTGCAGTGTCCTTCTTCCACTGTGGGTCATTCTTTTTCATTTTGACGACTCAGCAGGCGTCACCTATCCCTGCCGCATTTTCCTCCCTTCATTTTCCCGAAATCCCGGTCTGATCTTTCTATTATCCTTTATTTTTTGTTTCTATATATATAATCTATAATCGGACCCCTACCCCCTTTCCTGATCCCCTATGTCTTCTCCTTAGGTGTCTTCCCCTGGGTATATGTTATCATAAATGTATTTCTACTATATTGAATCCCGGTACTCACCATGGTCTCAGGCTTTGCTTCTATAATTTTTCAACTGGTTAAATTATTTTTAAGTGTGTTACATGGAACATTAAAGGCTGCAATAATCCTATTAAAAGAAGTAAGATTTTATCTCACCTAAACACATTTATCGAGCAAAGAAGCTATGAAACTTAAATCCCTTTGGTTCAAAGAAGTCATTTCCAGCCCGCCTGTTGCCAAGAAAAATGGAGTTGCCATATCAATAAGTAAGAAACTACCTTTCAAAATTCTAGACCAGGGTGCTGACACCAATGGGAGATGGGTATGGGTTAAACTCTCGATTGAGTCTACACATGTTTCCATCCTTAACATCTATGGTCCTACTCTACCTGATCCCAATTTTTGGATCTCAGTCAAACAAATGATACTTAAAAATAGCTTCACTAATTTAATAATGTATGGTGATGTCAATCAGGTCCTTGACCCATTTCTGGATTGGCAATCCAGCTGTGTGTTCAAAACTACCAAGTCTCATAAGTCCTTTTTGGGGTGTCTAGCTGAAACTGGTCTTATCGATTCTTGGAGGCTCTCACATTCCAGGCAACTCGACTATACTATTCACTCACCCCCTCACAACACACTCTCACGCCTAGATTACATTTTCTCCACTAAAACCCTCACAGGTTCCATTGTTGACTCTAAGATCGGCAACATCATTATTTCTGATCACGCCCCTGTATGTACCTCCTTTAGTCTTTCAGATGTTAACAATATGTCATCTTTTTGGAAACTTAATAACTTCCTATTACAAGATCCACAGTTCCTTCAATCCGTTCAATCATTTGCTCAACAATTCTATGCTGACAACCAAGACTGTGACACCTCCGTTGTGAATAATTAGGATGCGTTTAAGACTGCACTAAGAGGCCATATCATGGCCTACTCGGGGGGGAAAAAAGCATTGCGCAGAAAACATCTGGATGATCTTCATTCCCAGCTCACCCTAGCTGAGCAACATTACTATCACAAATCTAACTCAGATAATCTCTGTCAGGACATGGCCCTACGCTTCCAAATTAATAATGAGATTACTGATCTAGCTTCAGGGACCATTCACAAATATAAAACGAAAGTTTACCAGACATCCAATAAAGCCAGCAAGGTGCTAGCCTCTTATTTGAAAACAAAAAGAAAACATTTATATATCCCACATTAAGGATACAGAAGGCACCTCACATCATCAACCAGATGATATACTTAAATGTTTTTAAACGTTTTATGAAGATTTATATACTTCTGATAACTCTATTTCTCATAATAATATTGTTTCATTTCTAAATAATGTTAACAGATCTTCTTAACCCATAAACTGATCTTTCCCATTTAGATAATGATATTCCACTTCCAGAGATCACCCGAGCCATTAAGTGTTTGGGCAGTCGAAAAGCCCCTGGTCCAGAGAGCCTCTCCACTGAAT
This sequence comes from Ambystoma mexicanum, assembly GCF_040938575.1. Lineage (NCBI taxonomy): Eukaryota > Metazoa > Chordata > Amphibia > Caudata > Ambystomatidae > Ambystoma > Ambystoma mexicanum. The sequence goes on from NC_090931.1 coordinate 706,272,426, forward strand.
TTTATGAAAGTCTATCTCAGTCCCTTACACCCAAACTTAAAACTCTATTTTCCTACTTTAGATCTCAAAAATCCTCATCCGGTTCATTCTCCGAAGCCCTACTATTCCCTAAACCAGATAAGGACCCAAAACTTCCCAGTAATTATAGGCCCATCTCCCTCATTATTGTTGAAAGTAAAATCTCTGCAAAGATTCTAGCCAACAGAATTGAATCCTCTCTCCTCGTACTGATTAAATCAGACCAAGTTGGCTATGTAAAAGGAGGCAACATCTCCTCCAATGCACGGCTACTACTGGATGCCATCCACCTAGAAGCAAAAGATAAAAAAGATAAACAAGGTTATGCGGCCATTGCACTAGATGCAGAAAAAGCTTTCGACCATGTCAATTGGGACTTTATGTTTCAATCTTTACAATGGCATGGTTGTGGTGATATGTTTATTTTCCTTGTTAAACTTCTCTACTCTTCCCCAAAATCCTCCATCTGTATTAATGGTCAATCTTCCTCCTTTTTCCCTACACTTAAAGGTACTCGACAAGGCTGGCCTCTCTCACCAATCCTGTTATTTCTCTCACTAGAACCACTATTGGAACTAATTAGATCCCAAAAATATTCCTGGAATCTCAGGGGGAACATCACATATTAAAATTGCAGCATATGCCGATGACAACCTTATTCTTATTAAGAATCCTAAACTCCATCTCCCAGACTTACTTACTACTCTATATCAATTTTGCTAAGTATCGGGATATATACTTAATAAAGACAAATCTGAAATGTTGGCACTAAATCCCTATTGTCTCAAAAATGAGATTGACCCCTATTGCTTCAAATGGTGTAATGTCTCTATAAAATATCTAGGTATTCGCTTTGCTTCAATGATGCAAGATACGATCAAACTCAATACTCAGATTTTGCTGGATAAACTCAAGGACCTTACCTCTAGATGGTCCCCCCCTTTATTTCTCGTGGTGGGGACGGCTTGATACAATCAAAATGGTGCTCTCCCCCATTGCTTTATAATATTTGCCGCTCCTTTCTGTCCCTCTACCTTCTTCCTTTTTTAAATCCATCTACTCTATTTACTTAATTTTCTCTGGAGTATTGGGAAAATTAAAAAGGATCGCCATTGCCAAGCTGAAAGCGCCTTATGACATGGGTGGGGTGAGGCTCCCTGATTTTAAATTATATAACTTTTCTCCTGAAGCAATCCTGATGCTGGTTTGCATGCCCAGAAATATCTGATGTTCCCCTATGGTGTACTTTAGAGAAACATATGGTTCATCCCTTTGAAATTGCTGACCTCGTCTACATATTTAATCATTCCTCCATGGCTATCTCTGATCCCATTAAAGCATCCATTTCAGCCCTACAAATTTTTCTCTTCTAGTCAAACCTTGCCTTGATGCACTCCATCACTTTTCTTTTTTTAAAACCTTTATTTAACCTTTAACACAGTACAACTACACACCCACATTAGGGTAAACTTAACTTGCGCCAAATCCCACAGATCCCCCCCCAACCTCCCGACATCCCGCTCCGAAGTTCAGTGCACATAGTGTTGCGTATTGCAACGCCCCAGTTCAATGTCTCAATGGGGTGGAGGTATTAAGCTAAATAGATTGCCGAATATGTCCTCCTCTTCTAACTGTCGATTTCTGGGGGGCACGGGGCATCCTCTGCTTAATTCATCAGAAAAGTTACCAGGGGGCCCCAGATGTCTGGCGGGCGGGCATGGAGGGGCAACAGCTTAATGAAGTCTGTTTCAACATCTTGGCAGTACAGAATGTCCTTACTCCAAGCGGCGACGGTGGGGGGGGACCACGACCCCAGGCCATGGCAATCCGCCTCCGAGCAAGAGTCAACAGCAGGCCAGCCAGTTTTCTTATTGGTGCTGACATGAGCCTCGTCATACCAAGCAGGGCTGCTGTCTGGGCGGGCTGCACGGTTTCTCCCACGATCGTGGCTGTTGTCTCCATAACTTGGCTCCAGAATAGGGACAGTTTGGGGCAGTCCCATGCGAGGTGCAAAAAGTCTGCCGAGGGTGAACCACATCTTTCACATTTTGCAGAAGCCTCAGAATGTTGTTTGTTTGCTTTCACTGGTGTGTAGTAGGTTTGGTGAAGGAAATTAAAATGGATTAGCTTAAAGCGGGAGTTGAGAGCTATCTTCTGTGTTTGTCTCAGAATGAAGATCCAGACTTCCTCAGGGATGAATGTACGTAGGGAATTTTCCCATCTGGTTTTTGCACGGGAGTCACTGGTGGTCGTGTCGGTGATAATAGATTTGTATATCTGCGATACCAGTCTGCCTTCTTCGTGTGCTTGTATTGTGTTATGGAGTAACTGCCAGGTATGTGGTTGCTTTGGGAAGTCAGGTAGGCTTGCTTGCAAAGTGTATCGATTCCTAAAATAGATGAAAGTGTCAAGTGCGGTATTGCCGCCCCTCTGTCTGGGCTGTTGCGGGGTTATGAAACTGTCCTCAATGAAGAAATCTCCCAGGGAGTTTATGTGGAGCTTTTCAACCCATTGGTGGTAAACTTTCTCGGATGTCAGCGGCACCCCTGGTATAAATTTCGCAGTAAGAAGGGGAGAGTACCGCGTTTGCACTCCATATTTTTGGGTGAGCGTTTTCCAAATCTTGTACGTCGCGAGCATCACATTCATGGTGTTATTGGGGACCGGTGTCTGGCCGAATACAACAGCACTCAACAGGTTGGGTGTCGCCAGAGCTCGTTCCACTTGCACGTGGGGTCTGACTGGTTGTGTGGCGTACCAATGACTGAGGAACTGTGCTTGTGTCGCCCAGAAGTATTTCTCCAGATCTGGAAGGGCTAGTCCCCCGCTCGTCACCGGAAGGCATAGTGTTGAGTGCGCCACTCTGGCCGTCTTACCCGCCCATATCAATTCAAGAACCAAGCTTTTCAATCTTTTCAGATACGATTGTGGCAGTAGTATGGGAATGTTCGTGAATAAGTACAGTAGTTTTGGTAGTATCACCATCTTGACTAGGGAGGCTCTTCCCCAGAGAGTCAATGGCAGAGACTTCCATCGTGCCACTTTATCTTGCAAGGATTTGGTGACTTCTTCGTAATTGTCCCGGAACACCTCTTGATGAGTCAGTGCCAACTGAATCCCTAGGTTCCGGACCTTGGATCTTTTCCATGTGAACTGAAAGTCGTCTGCAAACGCCCTGGTCGATGGAGTCAAAGGGAATATGATGGATTTTGACTGGTTGATTTTTAAACCTGAGGCTGCTCCGAATTCAATGACTTCTCTCATTACTGGATTTAGATTTTCTTCGGGGTCACGCACAAACAGCGCCACATCATCTGCGTATAGGGATGTGATGAGCTTGTGTGGTCCTATGTTAAGTCCTCTCTGTTGCCTCAGTTCCCTGAGGTTGGACGCCAAGGGCTCCATTATTAGGGCAAAAATCAGCGCCAAAAGTGGGCAACCCTGTCTTGTTCCGCGTTGTAATTCCACGGGGGCCGAATTCGCTGTTCCCACAATGATGTAGCTTGTGGATTGGTGTAGAGCAGGGACACTAGCTTGATGAATCGGGCACCCAGTCCCATCCTGGTAAGCACTTCGAACAGGAAGGGCCACTCCACAGAATCAAATGCCTTCTCGGCATCGAGAAGAACCGCGACTGCCTGCTGAGCCGGATCCAGTGCTACGATAACGCCGAACATTCTTCTTATTCCAAAGGACGTGTTGCGGCCCGGAATGAACCCCGCCTGATCTGCGAGGACCAAGGCGGGCATTAGTGGCATCAACCTGTTCGCAAGTATCTTTGCTAGAATTTTATTGTCCAGGTTAAGCAGCGAGATGGGACGGTAGGATGCGCAGTCTTCTGGAGGCTTGCCGGGTTTGTGTAAAAGGATGATGTTAACGGCACAGAGGGATGGGGGAAGTGTCTTCTTTTCAAGTGCCTCCTCATATACTGCCGCTAGGAGGGGGGGCAAGGGTAACCGCGAATGCTTTATAAAATTCCCCCGTTAGGCCATCTGGTCCAGGTGCTTTGGAGTTCGGGAGGGTCTTGATGACTTCTATGATCTCCTCTGGCATGATCAATTCATTGAGTGGTTGCAGCAGATGACTCTCGACCCAGTACAGCTCTGTATCTTCGAGGTACTCCAGTATAGAGCTTGAGTCACTGTTATGCTTTGTGCTGTAAAGGTCTTGGTAGAAGAGCCTGAATTCTTCAGCCATTCCTTCGTCTGTGTGGATCATCTTACCTTGTTTGGAGCAAATACCTTCTATAGGGGGTAGCGGTTTTTGGCCTTCACCATGTTGCTTGATTTGGTTGTTACGGGCTAGAAATTTTAATTCTCGTTCCGCTGTGTTATTAAAGATCTGAAGTTCCTCTTTCAAGGCCGCTTTTATTTTGGGTTCGCCTGTACTTGTGATTTGTCGTTCCAGGCCCTTAAGGCGCCTTTCGCTGGTTACCAGCTCAAGCCTGATGAGCTTAAGAATACCATTCTCCTTAGCGAGGCAGATCAACCTAGTGAAACACTTCAGCGTTTCCCCGACTGTGCCGGGGGAGGAGACCGATCCTGTGTTCTCTTCCAGGAACTTGGTGATTTCTTCTCTCAGCTCGGCTGCAAATACCTCATCCCGCATGGATCCGTTTTTGAAGCGCCAGCGCTGTAATGGGGATTTAGAGTTGGCTGAAATGAGATTGAGGCTTATTGGGGAGTGATCGGATAACGTTCTTGGGAGGATACAGCAAGAGTCGCTCGCCAGCGGACCCGTGCAGAGATGAAAAAGTAGTCGATCCTGGAGCTCGTGTTATGAACTGCCGAATGAAAGGTATATTCTTGCCACTCTCCATTCGCTGCTCTCCAAGCATCCTTCAAATCAAATGCCCTGCAAATTTCTTTTATTTGAGAGCAGGCTGTGGACATGGGCTGTGGCGTCGTTCTCGATCTGTCTTTCGCCGAGTCGAGCACTGTATTCATATCGCCCCCCCAGATTATGGTTGACTGGGCCTGGGCGGAGAGCTGTGTTAGTACCCAGCTAAAATTGTCGGGCTGTCTGTGTTTGGAGCGTAGGAGTTGACAAGGGTTATACTTTGGCCAGCTACTGTACCACTCACTAGAATGGCTCTGCCTTCGGTGTCCTTTACGGAGTAGATTAGCCGGAAGTTTGTACTCCTATGGATAAGTATAGCGACTCCTCTGGAGTACGATGAATATGAGGAGAAGTACCTGTGGCAGCCCCAGCTTCTGGCCCAGAGGTGTTCTTTCCCAGAGGGTAGATGTGTTTCTTGAAACATGGCTACCTCGATCTCGTGCCTTCTCAAGTATTGCAGGATTTTTCTGGTTTTGATCGGGATGTTACCACCTCTTATGTTCCATGTTAACACCTTGAATGAAGCGGGTTGAAGAGTTGATTGTGTCTCGTTGTATTCGCTTTAGCCGGCCGCGATGAGGCCAGCCCAGGTCTCGTGGTTGTACTTGTTGCGCACTGGGACTCCTGCCGGATGATGCAGCGGCTTCGATATGGAAGGCTCTGTAGTGGTAGTGGGCTTGTCAGGGCGTAGGGGCACGGGTTGGGATCGGGCGTGAACATATGGCGCGTGTCCAAACTAATAACTTCAAAACTTTTCCCATAGCGCGGACAACCCCCAACTTGTCCGTCGGGATCCCCCCCAACTTGAACGTGGGAACAGATGCTGTGCTAGGGGCGCTTGGGGCTTCCCCAACGTCTCTGCCCTGTCGTGTTAGCTATATTGCGCTAGTTCCGGTTGGCCCCTAGTGACTGACTAGGGTAATTGCTGGGTGCTGTTTCTTATGGAGGATTCCTGGGGTTTCTTTCTCTCTGGGGACGGAGCTGACGAGGATGTTGATCCGGGCAACCGTTCTGGTCTAGGAACGTGTGGGCTTCTTCCGGGGACTGGAAGAAATTGACTCTTCCGTTGTGTTGTACCCTGAGCCGTGCCGGGAACAACATTGAGTAGATCACCTGGTTGTCTCGAAGTCTTTGCCTGACATTGGTGAAAGCTCTTCTCTGTGCTTGGACAGCGGCCGAGAAGTCGGGGTAGAAATGGATTTCTCCCTGGCCAGGCGGAGAATGGCGTCCCGGTCTCTGTAATTTAGTAATCTCCCAATAATGGGTCTGGACGGGGCTAGTCTGGCAGACAGAGTCCTGTGCGCTCTCTCTATCATAATCAGTTGTGAGAACGCTTCTCGGCCAAAGAGAGAGATGCAAAGTGATTCAACGTAATCTTCCATTTTCGTCTGGAGTTCATGTTCTCTTACTCCAATGATTCGGATGTTGTTCCGTCTGGAGCGGCCTTCTAAGTCCTCGCACTTGGCCATGGTTGTGGTCATTTGGCTTTCAAGTCTGGCTACCTTGCTCGATAGTGCCGTCGCGCCGTCGTCCAGGTCAAAGACCCGCTGTTCGACCTCTGTTCCGTGTGGGTATCGATGCGATGTTGCATTAGGTCTACTTTGGAGGATAGGTTGTCCATTTTACTGTTTAAGCTGCCGATGCCCACTTTTAGCTCCAAGAGAAGTTCTTTTATTTCAGACGGATTTCTCCCTGATGTTGCTTGGAGTGAGCCTCCAGGCGTAGGTTCACTCTCGTCTTGTAAGTGGGTGGCTTTCGGAGTCGCACCGTTTTCAAAAGTCAGCTTCCTCTGCAGTTTATCCGCCTTCCCCTTCCTGCTTTGCTGTGTGTGCGAGTTCTCCCGGTAGCGAAGGCCTACCACCGAACGGAGGCCTCGCAGATTCCCCCGCAGGGGTTGGCAAATGCTGGTGAAAGGTTTGTGGCTGGGGGTTACAGGGGCACGGTGTGTACGCTTATGCTTGCGATCTCTCCCCCTTCTAAACCCCTGCGCCCTGCCGTCTGTACCTCAATCTGTGGTCCTGCCGCGGGGCTCCGAGGGCTGTCTCCGGGTCTGATGTAGCAGATCTGCCGGTGCGGCGCCGATGGCCAGCGCCCCGCCCCGGCGACAATTCGCCGGCCAGTTCTTGACGTGGTGGGTGCCTGGTAGGGGGGGGCTTTCTGGTTTCCTCTGCACTTTGAGACTCCTCTTGAGCTGCGAATGTTAGAACAGCCTTGCGATCTCTCCCCCTTCCAAACCCCCGCGCCCTGCCATCTGTACCTCAATCTGTGGTCCCGCTGCGGGTCTGTTCCAGCTTCCATCATCAAATCACTTCCGCCCAGGCCGCATCCGTTCCCGCTGTGTCAGAGTTTCGGTGCTGTGGCTCCCCCGGAGTTCGTCCTGTGCTCAGTTTACGCCACCCGGGGTGGGGGGTATGGTCGCGCAGCGAGGGGCTCCGGGGCTGTCTCTGGGTCTGATGTACCGGATCTGCCGGTGCGGCGCTGATGGCCAGCGCCCCGCCCCGGCGACAATTCGCCGGCCGGTTCTTGACGTGGTGGGCGCCTGGTAGGGGGGGCTTTCTGGTTTCCTCTGCACTTTGAGTCTCCTCTTGAGCTGCGAATGTTAGAACAGCCTCGGCGTCGGGGGGTGCCTGGATCGAATGTTCTCCTGGGGCTGCTCGCGCACCAAGATGGCCGGCGCGCGTGAAATGGCGGGCCTCAGCACCGGGTGGGTCGTTCTGGGGTGTAGAAAGGCCGATTTTCTTCCAGATTCGAGGAGATGGGAGACAAGAGGTTTAGGAGCCGGGAACCACCCTTGGTTGTGTAGAGCCAAGCCGGGAACAGCAGGATTCGTATGGATTAATCCCGGGCAGAGTGGGAGCTTAAGCCTTGGCGGCCATCTTGGGTGGCCCTCTAGCGCCCTCTCTCACTCCATCACTTTTCTAATGATATTGTCTCACCAGACGCTTTTAGATTGCTGCAGTTTACCATGATCTCCGATATCAGAGCTTCTACATTTTACGATATTCTTGCCTCAACATCTGTGGTTTGCCCTGTGCGTCTCAGATGGGAAAATAGTTTTGGTTGCACTTTTGATGACCGCACATGGTCCCTTCTCTTTTCTAAAATTAAATATATTTCAGTGTCAGCTAATATCACACAAAATGTTTTCTTCTTTATTCACAGAGCGTTCATTTCTCCTGTAAAACAAACTAATTGTAAGATTGATAGTAATGATAAATGCTGGTCTTGTGGTTATGCTCCAGCCTCTTATGAACATATGTTTTTTAATTGCCCTTTTATTTTCAGGTTTTGACAGGATACATGGAACTACCTTAAACTTATTTTGTTTGTGGATGTTCCACTATCTCTTTTGAATATCTTTTTAGGAAGCCTTGCTGTTGATGCACTTGACTCTTGTATGATCTATTTATCGTCATTGCGTTGAAACTCATTACAGCCAATTGGAAAGACTTCCCTATCTGTTAGGGGATGGTGGAACAACATCTGCCACATACAAAGAATGGAGCTATGCATGGCGAACAATCGAAACTCTATTTCCAAGTACAATGCTAAATGTTTTTTTTTTATTCGCTACATGGACTCTTTTAATGCAACTACGCATGGCACTTGAACATCTACTATATTCAACTCTCCTTTTGCTTTATTAACGGATCTACTTATGGGTTATGCCTTATAACACTACTATTGCATTAATGAAATTCTGATTGTTATATTGTCTTTATATGCCTTATCTCCCTCCTCTCCCTTCGGTTTTCATGTTTGTTTTTTTGTCTGTGCCCTTGTCTGTCTTCCCCTATCTGCCTACTACCTCTGCAGAGGTTTCGGTTGCAATTTTTCCTTTAGTATTGGGTTCCATATCCTTTAATTTTGACCAAATTGCTTGTCGAACATATTTCATATATCTAGTATTGTTATTAAGAACAGCTTGATGTTCTTTCTTACGTGTTCTTAGTCCTCATTGACATCTGCATTGTGTTGGAAATTATATTATTGTTATACTAAAATTCTAATAAAAACGTATTAAAATGAAACTTCATTTGATTGGATCTCAAATATTTAAATGAGTTCAACCGATGCCTTTTTTTGTGTGGGCGATGGGGTTGCTTTAGCTTGCGACGCAGGTAGGGATCGGTTTGGTTTTTGTTAAAAAATTGAAGCAGCCCATGTTATATTTTTATTTAGTTAAAGTTCACATTTGTAGTTGGACCGCTCCACGCTTGAGTGATGAGGATGGGGCTAGACCATTGATATTTGTGTTATTTTCATTATTTTCATGTTATAATGAATGTTGTGTATGCGAGGGTGTAGAGTATGACCACGGTTTCCCGAATTATATGTTTACATTGAAAACATGATGTACGCCTCTTGCCGTCAGAAAATCCTATGCCTGCTTACTGAGCATGCTTAGTAAGTAATTAACAGGGTAGGATTTTCTGACAGTGTGGATTGATTTTTCTTGCTTTTAAAGACATAAACCGTTAGACTGAACAAAGAAATATGCATGTTTTGTCGTACTCTATTCATGTTCAGTGTGTTTAGTGAGGGTTTTGTGCTAAATGGCATTACACCGGCGGTGGACGGCATGGATGATTGCATCCGTCCATTTCCACAACGGCACTGCTCCGCAGTTTGGGTAGGTTAGGTCACCCATGGATGCAGAGGCACACAGTGTCTTTTTTATTTTGGTTATTGTCAGTGGCGGAGCAGTACGGTAACAGGCTGCAGTGCAGGCTTGTAAGGCGAGCAGTGCTACAGTGGTGTAGTGGCATGTTTGGTGCCTGCAGTGCTGGCGACCCAAGTTCAAAGCCCGAGGCAGGGCAGCAGTGTTCATTTTAAATACATTGGGGGGACGCAGGCTGGCATTAATGCAATGACGGTTGCTTTACATTCAGTGGGGGATAGTTTGAGCAACTGAGCTATCCCGGTATGTTAATGTTAAAGGTATTTTTATAGCGCACCGTCACCAACGGAGTTGGTCTCCAGCTGCTCAGGCGGATCTGTAAACAAAGAGGTGGGGTTGGGTTAGTGGGTGAAGAGGGCGGAGGAAAGTGAGAAGGTGGTGTCCTGTTGGCATCTTCAGTTCGGTTTTCACCATTCGCTGAACTTAGGTGTGAATATATGATCGAAGTAAGTCCTTGTGTGCTGTTGTTTTTGTCATCTAATGGTTGATTGTTTATTCTTGTGATGTGTTCAAGTGCATGCGATTTGCTGCTCGAGAAGTGGTTGTGTGTGTTTTTGTGTGAGTTAAGTATGTGGAAATTAGAGGTTTTGGTTAGTGGGTTATGTCTCTTGATCCTTGTAGTTTTGTTTTATGTTTTCTGTATCCAGATGTCATACTAGTTAGGTATTCTTTCTCTTTCTTTCCTGGCGGTCTAGTTCTAGAGCCATCACGTGGCTAGTTCTTGGCTAAGTTATTTGAGTTTAGTACTCCCGGTAGGGCGAGCATTATCCCCTAGTTCGATAGTGGTGTTATTTTATCATTCCTTGTTCCTTCCTATCTGTTTACTGTTGGTGGCCCATTGGGTAGTTGTATTCTTTCTCTTCCATTTCCTGACTGTCTAGTTTCTAGGCCACTGGAGAGACTGGTACCCAGCTAAGTTATTGAGATTAGTACACCCGGGTGGGCGAGCATTATCTCTACCTAGGTAGTGGTGTTCTATTACCATTCCCTGCTCCTTCCTATCTATTTACTGTCAGTGGTCCATTGCTGCCTGTGATTACAGTGTGGGCCAAGGTGTTATTGCTGGGTGAATATCTTGCCTTCCTTCCCGATTGGTCTGTGGATGTTCTTTGGTATGATTCTAGGTGCTCTATCTTTCAATTGATAAGTGGATATGTTGTAGATCCGTATATCCTTACTTCTATTAAGGGTCGAAGGCTTAAGGAATAAGGGATAGGTTCCTCTTTCAGCCTAGTTCCGCTGTGTATGTCCTATGGGAATTCTTTCTAGTTATTGGGGAAGAGCCAGGATTGGAGGAGTTTCCGGAATCATAGGTGATCTCTTGTGTTCCGTATGTTCTTTGGTAGTTTGTTCCATGGTTTTGGTGCGAGGTGAGAAAAGGAGGATCCTTTGAGTTTTCTTTTGCTGTATGATTTGGGTTCTAAACGGATGTCGCTACTGGATCTGAGTGGTATTGTAGTGTGATGTACGTTTATTTTTATTCTAAGGAACTCTGCACCTTGGTTGTGGGTTGCTCTGTGCCTTATGCACATTGATTTGAACTTGATCTGCTGTTTGATGGGTAACCAGTGTAGCGTTTTCAGCGCTGGTGTGATGTGCTCTCTTCGAGGTAGTTTAAGGAGCATTCTGGCCACCGCATTTTGTGTGCATTGGAGTTTATTTAGGAGTCGTTCAGGAATGCCTAGATACAAGCTATTGGCGTAGTCTAATCTGGACATATTGAGAGCGATGACGGTAGTTGTTTTGTTGGTAAATGAGAGGAATGGTAGGATCCTTTTAGCCGATCGTAGGAGGAAGAAGCATTTCTTGATTAGGGCATTTACTTGTGGCTCTAGAGTTAGTTTGTTGTCCATCAGGACTCCCAGGTGTTTTACAATCAGTGATGGGGCTGGGGTTCACCAAGTTCTGTTGGCCATGGGATGTAGAGGTTTTCTTCTCTGTTATTAGTGATGATCATTATTTCTGTTTTGCCTGGGTTGAGCTTGAGGTAGTTTAAGTTCATCCAGTTGTATATTTCACAAAGGCATTTCTCTAGGGTTGAGTTCTCTTCTTGTGAGTCTTGTATTTTATAGACTATTTGTGTGTCATCAGCATAGTTGTAACAGGTGAGGCCATGTCTTTCGATGATTTTAATTAGTTGAGACAGGTAGATGTTCAATAGTAATGTCGAGAAGTAGGATCCTTGTGAAACTCTGCATGAAGATTCTCTTGGGCTTGATTTGAAAGGTTTCATCCATATTGTTCCTGTTCTATTTGTTAAGAAGGATCTGATCCATAGTCAAATGCTGCAGAGAAGTCTAAAAGTATCAGGGCGGTGTTGTTGTTCGAGTCTGCGTTTGCCTTTAAATCATTCCAGATTGAGATAAGTGCAGTTTTTGTTCCTCTCATTGGTCTGAAGCCTACTTGTGCTTGGTGTAATAGGTGGTGTTCTTCTATCTATGAATTCTTGGGTTGTTCTATATATGTGTGTTTCCAGGAGTTTAGCTGAGTAGGGGATGTTAGAGATGGGTCTGTAATTGGAGAGGTCCTCTACATTTCATGCTGTATCCTTGAGGAGTGGTTTGATGTATGCTGATTTGAAGGATTGTGGCACTCTTCCTGTTGTGATCAATTGGTTGAGGGCATTTCTGTAATAATCCATTGGTGTTGCTTGTGAAAGGATTGATTTGTAGATATCAGGGGGGCAGGGATCTGTGGGGGAGCCTGATTTGTTGCTTTGATTTAACAGTTTGACGAAAGTCTCCACTGATATGTGCGGGAAGTTTCGGAGTTTGTTCTGGTGTTCCTTGCATCGGCGGGTGTCTTCAGTGTTGTGGTTGCATGGTCTGTTTTGTATGGTCTGTTGGATGGTCATGATTTAATTTTTTAAATGGTCTGTGAGGTCACTGCATAGTTTCTTCGATGGTATTGGAGCGTTGTTGCAGCCGGGTGTGTTTTTTATTTCGTTTTTGGGTGTTTGGTGCTTTGAGGATTCTGTTGTCGTAGTATTTAATTTTTGCTTTTTGTATTTCCTTTTTGAATGACCAGGTATTTTGTTGTAGTTTGAATTTTTCTCTGCTGTCTTTATTAATCCTCCATTCTAGTCCTAGTTTTTGTTTTTCCTTTTCAGGGCATCTAGTGTTGGTTTGAACCATTTTGACGTTGCTCTTTTGCGGGTTGGATTGTTTTTCTTTGGCGATCATGTCAATTGTTGTGGTGATCCAGTTGTGAAGTACATCTATTTTAGTGTCTAGGTCAGCTTCATCCATAGTTGTTGCTTGTGGTTTGGTGATCTCCATTAAGTTGGAGTTTTTTTTTGGTCTCCAGTTTCTTTTCATGCTGATCGGTAGCTTTTTTATTTTTGGTTATTGGGGAGGGCAGTGTGATTACGAAAGGGATGATGAGGTGGTCGCTCCAGAGGATTTTAATTGGTGGCACTTTGGTAATTCATTTTCTGTTGGCGAAGATTGCATCCAGTATATGTCCTGTCGTGTGGGTTGCTCCTTTAACCAGCTGATGTAGTTTCATCGTTGTTAGTTGACTGGTAAGAGATTTTTGTGAGTTTGTGGTTTCTTCATCAAACCAGATGTTGAAGTCTCAGAGGATAATCAGGTGGTTATGCTCGATAGCTAGTTTGGTGATTGCTTCCATGAAGGTGTCTACGAAGGCGGCATCATACGTTGGTGGTCTGTATAGCAGTATGAATTTCAGGTTTGTTCTAAGATTTGTTGATAGACATAATATTAGGGATTTGCATTTATTGATGTTTAATGGGTCTTCTGCTTTAATTTCCAAGTGTTCCTTGTGGATGGTTGCCAGTACACCACCTCTTTTAGTTTTCCTGTTTGCTTGGATGCACTTGAAGATATCAGGCAGACAGTTATTGAGGGTGATCTTGTGGTTGTCATCTAGCCATGTTTCGGTTATGAAAAGGATGTCGATGCCTCCGTCACTTAGGAGGTCGTAGATTTCAATGGCATGTTTTGACAATGATCTTGCGTTAATTAGATTGCAGTGGATCTTTTTGTGAGATTTGGTTTATTTGTTGTTTCCGGATTTTGATTTGTGGGTGTTCAGTTGGGGTGCTTTTATGTTGACTCAGATTGGTTGACGTTCTGTGAAGGCGGCTTCGTCATTGAATCGGTCTTTGAGATTGACAATTGGGTTGCTGACTTCTATTGCTTCGTCTCTCTTGTCATTTGATGTGGGTATCAATAGTGCCCTTCTGTTCTTGTGATATAGTGGTTAAGGAGGTTGGCGTCATCCCATTCTCTTCTTGGGTCCACTCTTCTTTTGTTCTGTTGTTCGGGGAGGTTTTTATCCATCTGGAAATGTTGGTGTTGTTGAAGTATCTAGGTTCTTTGGTTGGTGCGAGGAATTGTGTAAGGTATAAAGATTTTTCTCATATGATGTTTGTTCTGTCGATAGTATTGTTTGGCAGGGTGTGTTCTGTATTGAAGGCATCTTCTGCTGGGGGCGGTAGAGCTTGTGCATCCGTATTATTTGTATTGTGTTCCTTTTCTCTTTGTCAGTGTCCAATTCTGCATCGGGGCATTTTGGGTCCTTGGAGGGGGGAGTTGGTCTGGGGTTTGGGTTTATAGGAGCAGTTGTCCAACGGCTGTTATTTGTGCCAATCTGGTGTTGATTTTAATACTCTTAGGTTGTTGCATCTGGAAGTTTTTCCGAGGGTGTGTCTTTGTTCAGTCGGTTGGGTAGGGGTGTTCCTCTTACAATGGGAGGGCTGTCCTGGGGAGTATTGTACGTGAGAGGGTGGCGAGGCTGGTTATGGGCTATGGTCTTTGCTCAGTTGTTTGGGTAGGGGTGTTCCTCTTACAATGGGAGGGCTGTCCTGGGGATTATTGTACGTCGGAGGGTGGCCTGGCTGGTTATGGGCTATGGGTATGGTAAATTAGGGTGGGGATTATGGTAGTAGTTACTGGTTTTAGTGGTTGCTGGCTATTGAGGGGGGGTCGGGTTCTTAGGATTCAATTATGTCAGGTACTGATAATATCCAGATGGGTGGGAAGTAAAAGGTGGAAAGCCTCGGTTTTGCAGGTGGTTTACAATGAGTTGTACTCTTGGGAGTGGGATATCAGATTTCCAAAGGGATGTACGTTTCTGCGGGAACCAAGCGATGATTGAACAGCTCGATACCTGATCCTTGGACAGCAGCGGGTGGGTCCAGGCGGGCAGTGATCAAGACTGGGACACCTAGCTATCGAGAGAGGTTTTAGGCTTCGCAGAAGGCAGGCGGTGATCAAGTATCAGGTTAGGGACCCCTAGGTGACAGGGGAAGTTTAGTTTGGGAGAGGTAGGTGGTAATTAACGCCCAATTTTAGGACGACTAGATATTGGGATGAAGGTCCAGGCCTCTCAGAGTGTCAGGTATCAATTGAACACCTAGACTGGGACACCTAGACAGCAATTGTACACCTAGAGTGGGACACCTGGATGGCAATTGTACACCTAGACTGGAACACCTAGACATCGGGAGAGGCTGTCAGGTAGCAACCAATCTCATAGTGTCATGCAGCAATTGAGCACCTAGACTGGGTCACCTAGACAACAATTGTAAACCTGGCTGGAACACCCAGACAGCGGGAGACACTTCGACCTCACAGTGTAGCAGGTTTGACAGTACAAGTTAGAGGTGGGAACACGTAGAGTTGGCTCTCGTGTACAGAGGCGGAGAGCCTCAAGTTCCAAAATGCAGCTCAGGCACAGGTGAGCATCCCTAGGTATAGTGTGGTAAAGAAGAACACACCCAGATGTGAGTTCTATGCGGTGGAAAGGCCTACGTTCCACAATGCAGTTGGGGCGGAGGGGACACACAGAATCGGGAGTTCTGTATTGAGGTGGAGGGGCCCCAGGTGTCGCTACGTAGTTTGGTACAGGAGAACACACTAAGACTTGAGAGACCTGTACAGTGGGATAGAGTCCTGAGCTTTAACGTGCAATTTGGTATGGGAAACACACCTAGAATGGGGTCCTGTATAGTGGGAGAGAGGCCCGAGTTTCAGATGCAGTTTCGAAATGCAGTTTCAGATACAGGGGAGTACACCTCGAAGCTTCCTGTATATTGGGAGAGCGGCCCAACCCTCACAATGTATTTTGTATAGGAGAACACATTGAGCTTTGTGAGTCCTGTATAGTGGAAGAGAAGCCTACGTTTCAGAATGCAGTTTCAAATGCAGTTTCAAAAGCCGTTTCAAATACATGGGAGTATATTTAGAAGGATCCGGTATAGTGGCAGAGAGGCCTAAGCTTCACAATGCAGTTTCAAATTCAGTTTCAAATGCAGTTTCAAATACATGGGAGTACACTTAGAAGGGTCCGGTATAGTGGGACAGAGACCTAAGCTTCACAATGCAGTTTCAAATTCAGTTTCAAATGCAGTTTCAAATACATGGGAGTACACCTAGACGGGTCCTGTATAGTGGAAGAGAGGCCCATGACTCGAAATGCAGTTTGGTACAGGAGAACACACTGAGATTTGAGAGTCCTGTATAGTGGGAGAGAGGCCTACGTTTCAGAGTGCAGTTTCAATGCAGTTTCAAATACAGGGGAGCACACTTAGAAGGGTCCTATATAGTGGGAGAGAGGCCTACGCTTCACAATGCATTTTCAATGTAGTTTAAATACAGGAGAGCACACTTAGAAGGGTCCTGTATAGTGGGAGAGAGGCCTACGCTTCACAATGCAGTTTGGTACAGGAAAACACACTGAGATGGTGAGTCCTGTATAGTGGGAGAGAGGCCTATGTTTCAGAATGCAGTTTGAATGCAGTTTGAATGCAGTCTCAATACAGGGGAGCACATGTAGCAGGGTCCTGTATAGTGGGAGAGAAGCCTAAGTTTCAGAATGCAGTTTGGTACAGGCAATTTCATATGACGTCTGTGTATGTTGTAGATAGAACATTGTTCCTACCTTATCCATTGATGCTGGTTGACGGCAGCAAATTTGTTGTGAGTTATGCCAGGGTGCTGTGGCCTGTTGCAACTGCTTGTCTGGTGGGGTGACTTTACAGCCACTGCTATTTACCTGTAATTGTGGGTTCCGACTCAGGTGTAGGGAGGGCATGCTTATTAAATGGTGGGGTGCCACAGGAGGAGGGCAAGTAGAGGTTGGGGTTTAGTGTATGTAAGTGGCTGGCCCCTGGCCTCCCCTGCTGACACCTGCAGACACTGTCTGGGGCCGCTGCTTCAGGAGCCGCCATTTGCCTTGCCCAATCAAAGAAGGGTATGGGAGGAGGGAGGGACCGGGCCGGGCTTGGGGAAGGCAAGGAGAGTGAGATTACACATAGCATGGGGGGGCTACACAATTAATTTTTTATAAAATAAAGGCTGATTACACTTATAGAATTAAGGGCCTGATGGATTTCTTCTTACCTTCTGGAATCAACAGAGGCAAAAAGAAAATGTGGGTGTGGAGCGGTGGTAGTTGGCAGAGGCAGGTGTGGAGGCTTTTACAACGCCCATTTTTCATCAAACATATGGAAAAAGAATAAGTATTTTGAGGTGTACTTGTCTTTATTTCTATTTCAAACTTAAATTTTGTAGTACACATTTTCCGTTTTTATCATTTGTTTCATAATGACATATTGGTAACATTCTGTCTTACATTACAGACACCATGTGACGAGTTCCACCATCCGCACAGGGAGTGTGCACTCGCCTGGGCTTTTTTTGATGTTTTTGTAACTAAAATGAATGATGGGAGATCAACCTCAGAAACTGTGTGGGGCTAATCTGCACACATTGTGGGGACAGCCTACAGGCACAATCCTCCCTGTCACATTTAGCTGGACTGTGACAGCCACGGGTACATCAAAGCATCTAGGAAAGGGGAAGGCAATACCTTCCTCTGGCCATGGCCAGCCTATTTAAAATATCAAAGTCCCCATGGATCTGCCCTCTCTATTGTCTGAAGTTCTGTTGGTGGCAGCGCATACTGATGAGTTAATTGAAACAAGCCTGCAATAGGCCTGAGCGCAGAAGTGACAGAAGGGGGTAGGACACTAAAACCTCTTTGATATGCATTCCTCAACTTGAAGCTACCTCCCACCCCTCTGTATGAAGGGCAGTGAATGGGAGGTCTGGGACAACTATTTACAGTAGGCAACCCCTGCTGGGGAACCTCCTCTCAGAATGGGGAAGTATGTGATTTGAGGGAGACATAAGCCTGTTCTCACCATAAACTTAAAGGGAGACCTGCGCTTTGATCAATAGTCACAGAGAGCTCAATTAACCAGAGAGACACTTTGATCCACAACAGACAGGAAGATGGGTGGCACTTAGTAGTACATGTTGTCACCCTTTACTTTTGCTGTTGCTGGGAGGGAGAAAAAAGGAGAGTAAACATAAATATTAAAAAAAGAGGGGGTCTCTCAAAGGTGGGGTACAGTTCCATTTATTTTGCCCTAACACATACCGCACAGGACGAAGGTTGGGTTGCCTGTGCGACTCAGAGCCAGTTTCCACTTTGTAAACCAAAACGGATTACACCTTTGTCAATTAACCTACTTCAGCAAAACTGCCATTCTACCCATGCCACATGGTCCACACAAAGATGGAGAGGGCACACAACAAAATGGCAAGGAAGGGGATTTTTTTTTTTAAATTAACATTTATGCCCCAATTTCTACCATATAAGTGCATTTGGCTACTAATGTGGTAAAATGCTACCACCCTGGTGTAGCCAAAACTAAATTTCAGCTGCCACCAGCCTACTCTCTAACACCATGTTAGAATCCTCCTGGGATTAAAGTGGGTTGACACCTGCCCAGGCAGCCATATGGGATTCTAAGAACAGCACATAACAAAAACGGCTGCAGTAACAAAGGGGCTTTAGTATGCTATGATATGATATAATATTTTATTTGTATCACGCTCCTACACAAGTGTTTCAGAGCGTGACAAGGCAAGGGAGGGGAACAGGGGATAACACAACAACGATCTTACTGGGTCCAGTGACATTGAGAACACGCAAGTGCATGGAAAAGGGGAAACGTGCATGGAAGGGGGAGAGTGGAAAGTGGGGAGCAAAGGAGAATCGATAAATAATAATAAATAGAAAATAGAGGCAATAAACAGTGGTAGTGGTGCAGCCAGCAAGTGGTAAGCGCTGTGTTTACGGCAGCAGCAGACTGTGTAAGTCTGAATAAGTGCCGAAAAAGAAGAAAACGGGGGGCCTGGGGGACTGTATGGATACAGATACAGTCCCCAGTGCAATGGGTGGCCAGGAGGCAGTGCAGGCGGGTGGCAGGGTGAGCACGTACCTGGGCCCATGGGACCGAGGGTGGCCAGGTGCACAGTACCAAGAGAGAGCAGATCAGCAGGGGACAGGGGGAGTGAAGGCAGAAGCAAAGAGGAAGGTCTTTAGGTGCTTTCTGAAACAGAGATGGTTCTCCTCAAGTTTTAGAGTGGCAGGGAAGCTATTCCAGAGGGAGGCTCCAGCCAAAGACAGAGATCTACCCCCAGCTTGTTTCTTTGAAAAACAACTGACCATGAGGGAGTTAGAGGTGGAGGAGCGAAGAGCTTGAGAGGGGAGGTTTTTGTAGAGGGATAGCTGAAGGTATTTTGGACCCAGGCCCTAGAAAGCCTTGTGGACAATGCAGAGGGTTTTGAATTTAATCCTTGTATCCACTGGGAGCCAATGGAGAGGTTTCAGAGCTGGAGAGATACCATCCCAGGGCTTGAGACCCTGGACAAGTCTTGCAGTCCTGTTCTGGATTAGTTGCGGAGAGTAGAGGCAGGTTGATTTAGAAAGAGGCTGTTACAATAGTCCAACCTAGACAGAACCAGAGCTTGGGAGACCATGAGCTTCTGGGGGAAGGAGAGGAAAGGCAGAGTACCTCTGAGGAAGTGTACTAGTAAGTTTGACTTTTTAGATACATCATTGATGTGGGCGGAGAAGGAAAGTGTGGAGTCAAAGATGACCCGAGGTTCTTAGCCTCGCAGGTGGGGGTAGGAGGCGGCCCAAGGGAAGCCGGCCAGAGAGTGAGGGGAAAGGATGGTGAAGGTGTGCCGTTGAGGAGGATCGCTGTCTTGCTCGCATTCAGACAAAGATCATTGGCGGCACACCAATCTTGAATGGCAGTTAGGCAATCAGAGATGAGAGGGGGAGAGGAGGTGGCCGAGGGCATCCTGAAAATGAGTTGAGTGTCGTCCCTATAGTGTGAGTAAATGAGTAGATGTCCCTCTAGTTACAAAAAGAAAGCCAAATAAAACATGGAACCAGCTAAAGTTTTGGGGGACACACAAAGTTAGACAACATTATCCCAAAAATGAAATGATGCCCCAATAAAATCACACCACAGTGGCTAAACAGATAATCCTCTTTCCTTGGGTCAAAGTTCTACCCATGGAATGTTCTACATCACCATTGCATCCGCCTTCCCACAATTCTGGGTCCATAGGTAGCCTCTCCCTCCTCTTTGGCAGCTGTTAAACCTTTATGGTTAGTAAAAGAAAAGAGAGGCACCTACCCTCGATGTACTAAAACAGA
This sequence comes from Ambystoma mexicanum, assembly GCF_040938575.1. Lineage (NCBI taxonomy): Eukaryota > Metazoa > Chordata > Amphibia > Caudata > Ambystomatidae > Ambystoma > Ambystoma mexicanum. The sequence goes on from NC_090931.1 coordinate 706,292,449, forward strand.
GGGCCCATTTTATGTTAAACAATGGTTGCACAGCAACCTACACCTGGGAGATCTTTCATTACACAGGCGATTAGATAACCCTGCAAATGGGCGAATGAAGCACTACCTTCCTCTAAAGGAATGGGAGAACCATCTTGTTTCGTATAGAAATTAATTCACCCATCACAGGGACGACTGAACACTGCCCTTCTTTCTAAGGGTATAACATCCAGTGACACCCACTGATATGTTGGTAATATCAACCACAAGAGGTATCCAACTTACCATAGCTAGGTAGCCCCTGTGCAAAGAGGCAGGAAAGGACAGTTGCCACAGGAGCAGGACCTCCCATTCAGGCGTTGTGGCGCTATTGAATGCTGTGTTTGGCAAGGCACAGCAGGTTTTGTGGATTTATAAATAGCAAATGCGGCTGTACCCTGGGTCACAGATTCATGTCTATGAATATGATTGCGAGTGTATTTTATAAGCCTTGCTGTGGATGGGTAGCAAGCTTGCAGCTAACCCTGAGTAGAGCACTTCAGGACACGATAGAATGTATTCTAACGGAAATGTTAAAGTGGCGCAGTGATTTTCAGGAAATGGCAGCTAGCACGGAGCTTAAACAATAATTGCCCACTGAGAAGGCGCAACCCTTCTTTGCCAGCAAGTGGCTGAGGTGGAGGATTTGGGGTTAGAAGGCAACATACTTGCCAACCCTACAGATTTAGGCAGTAGGCTACTGCTTTTGAAGCAGTCCTACTGCCTACAGATTTCAGTGACAGATCCTACTGCTTTTTACAGTGGTAAGTAATTTATGTGATTCTAAGGCAGGCTCCAGGACAGAGCATGCAACACATTAATTAGTCTGTCTATACAGTGGACAGGTAGGTGATTACTTTGACTGCACTCAGATCAATCCACTGACCTGCAGCTACTTGACTCTGTCCTGCACTCTTTCTGGGGCAACCCTTAGGTGAACCACCAGTGAAAGCAAGCGGCAGAGTGTAACACCATCACAAAGCATCTGCCGACAATTTGGGGTTACCATTCAGAATAATATATTTTTAACATTTCAACATATTTCCATGTTGTGATGTGTGTATATTTTGTATTTTCCTGTGATGTCATTGTTATGGGAAATATTATTTTTCAAACTTGTAAAATCCTACATCTTTTTGGTCACAGAATGTTGGCAAGTATGAGGCAATGAGGTTATAACACTTCTGTATATCCCACAGGAAGGGAAAAAGAGGCTTAATGCAAGCGATGTAAAGCGCAAATAGTGTTACCCATGGAAAGAAAAGAGAGAAACAAATGTATTACCCGGTAACAAGAATGCTGACTTGTAACATGGAGGCAGTTGCTGTACGCCAAATTAATTTGAAAAGGGTGAAAGGGTTCCATGTGTCTTTAAAAATGAAACTTCATTTGATTGGCTGTGACACATTTAAATGAGCTGAACGGATGCCGTGTTTTTTTGTGTGGTGGGAGGGGGGTGTTGCTTTAACTTGCTGCACGGATAGGGAGCTGTTTGGCTTTAGTTAAAAAATCGAAGCAGCCCATGTTATATGTACATTTAAAGTTCACTTTGTAGTTGGACCGCTCCACGCTTGAGTGATGGGGGTGGGGCTAGACCATTTATGTTTGCGTGTTATTTTCGTGTTGTAATGAACGTTTTGTATGGGAGGGTGTTTGAAAGCATGTACATTATGACCACTGGAAGCACGCCTCTTGTATTTGTTTGCTGTCTGAAAATCCAATCCTGTGTCTACTCAGTAATTAACAGGGTTGGATTTTCTGACAGCGTGGCTTTAGCCTTTCTTGCTTTTAAAGATCTAAACCGTATGCACGTTCAGTGTGCTCAGTGAGGGTTTCCGTGAACACAAGCAAGGCGGTTTACATTTAGTGGGTAAGGGGGTACGTTTGAGCAATTGAGCTGTCGCGAAATGCACGGACCGTTGCCACAAAAGCAGGACCTCCCTTTCAGGCGTTGTGGCGCTGTTGAATGCTGTTTGGCAAAGCGCAGCAGGTTTTTTTGTGTTTATAAATGGCAAACGCGGCTGTACCCTGGGTCGCACAACTGTGTGTTTGAATGATTGCGAGTTACTTGTTCGAGCCTTGCGAAAAAAGAGAAAGATGTGTTGCCGGGTTACAAGAAGGCTGATCGGCAGCATTCAGGCAGTTGCCTAATTTGTACCCCAAATCGGGTCTCAAGTCGAGGGTAACCCCCCCACCCCCCGCCCGACACCTAAAATGAGAAACATTGAATGACCCCTCTGAATTTATGCATATGTTTTTAAAAACTATTAGAGGGAAATATCCTTTCGGTTTTGTATGCATTGATTTTTATGAAAGGCGAATTCCATTCATCCTGTGCAATTTGGGTGGTTATGTAAAGCCAGTTGAATGAAATGTGTGTATTTCACCTTGATATCCTAATTTCTGGCAACGTCGCATCCAAATGCGTTTGTTGAGGCGTCCCCCCACTTTAATTTTTAGGACTTGACCCCTGCCCCAAATTAATAAATTAATTTGAAAAAGGTGAAGGGGTTGCATGCGTCTTTTTTTACTTCATTTGATTGGCTGTGACACTATTAAATGAGCTCCGAGGATGTCGTTTTTCTTTTTAGGGGAGGGTGCAGGGGTTGCTTTAGCTTGCTATGCGGGTAGGGAGCGGTTTGGTTTTTGTTATAAAAAAATGGAAGCCGCCCATGTTTTCATTTAGTTAAAGTTCACGTTTGTAGTTGGACCGCTCCACTCTTGAGTGATGGGGCTAGACCATTTGTTTGTGTGATTTTCATTCTTTTCATGTTGTAATAAACGTTTTGTATGTGAGGGTGTTTGAAAGCATGTAGCTTATGACCACTGGAAAACATGTACGCCTCTTGCATTCGTTTGCTGTCAGAAAATCCTGGTTGGATTTTCCGACCGTGTGGATCGAGCCTTTCTGGCTTTTAAAGACATAAATACATTGGGTAGCAAGCTTCTATGCAGCTAACTGCTTATGGTGAGTAGAGCACTTTGGGACAAGGCAGAATGTAGTCTAAAGGGAAAGCTAAAGTGGTGCTGGGATTTTCAGGAGATGGCAGCCAGCACGGAGCTGCAACAATAATTGGCCCAGTGAGGAGGCTAAACACTCTTTTGCCAGCTAGTGGATGAGGTGGAGGATTTGGGGTTATAAGGCAATGAAGTTATAACACTTGTATCCCACAGGAAGGGAAAAAGAAGCTTGTACTGCAAGCGATGTAAAGCGCACGTTTCCCCCAGAACGAAATTGGATAATAAAATGCATTGCCGGGTAACGAGAAGGCTGACTGGCAACATTGAGGCAGTTGCTGTACCCCAAATTAATTAAAGGTTGAAAGGCACTGATGCCACCCAGGTTGATGCAGGCTCTGCATCCAAGCTTTTTGGCCTTCAGGCGAGATTAAGGGGGTACGTTTGTAGAAGACTGTGGTATGAGGTACTAGCAGGGCAGTACCCATCATTGCAAGAAGGTGGGAGAACCACGAAAAATGTCCCGCTTCCTGCCCCTTGCACCTCCACTCATATGCAGACTGCACGATTTCATATGGCCTCATTCGTGCCCCCAAACCTCCCACCTATGCTCCAAGTTACTTTTTTGGTAACAGTGGCGGATGGCAGTTTAACACGTAACAAAAACAGAACTGCAGGAATGTTGCAGATGCAGAAAAGTCATCTATTAAGCGATCTGTCCAGGCGCTCGGGGGTAAAATGCATGCAACCCTCCTAATTTGCACATGGATTGCATCAACAGAAGTGACTTCACAGAAAAGGACATTGCAGGGAGCATCATCATTCTTTGAATAAGTTGCTATTAGGAAACCATGTGGCAAATAACTTTGGTGCAAAATACCTAAATTGCATTATTATGTATGGAGCAACTCGTGGCATTTTGAAACACTATTCAGTTGTATAAAGCGCCTAACAAATGCTCAATAACTGAAGAAAATAAGTCACTAGGCTTTTTAAAAAAAAAAAAGCATGATATATTAACATAAGCTATGAAGTGATTCAGAACCTTAGAAAGCTGCAGATAACATCTTGAGAGTAAATTATTTGCCCAGTATCACACACTTCAGTTAAATGGTGAAACCGGGATGTGGACAATTTAAGTAACTGAGCACACCTTCACAGATTTAGTTGATGTAGATATTAAGGTTTTGCTTTGCATTTCATGTGCTTAAAGAATACTGTTTATTGCAATGCCTTGGAAGCAAACCAATTACATAATAACCTTAGACTTTCGTAGTAAACTAGCTATATAAACATTGTCATAGCAATATGTTGAGCAATATGAGCATGGCTTTAGTTTTATTCTCCCCATCCCGCATGCAAAGTCACAATAGCATAACGCAGATTAATGTGAGCTAACAAATAAGCCATAGTCATTATTTCATAAAGTATGCACCCTTCTCACTTCGGATCACTCCCTCCTGTCGTGGGTTGTTACGTGGTCACACCCAACTCTTGGAGTTTCTTTCCCTGCAATGAATGTGCCGCACAAAGCATTTTTAGTTTTTGTTAAGACTCAATGTGGTAAGGCCTCCAACTCAACCCCCGACAAGTACCCGTTGCCACAATGGGCCAGGAACCACGCCGGTGTGTATTCAGAATATATATTTATTTAAACCAAATTTCACAGAGATTAACATCAGCCACCACTGCTGTTGCAACACAAGAACAAAAATTACTTCAGTACAGGGACCAACACAGAGATAATACTAATATATGTAGTCACAATTATTTCGTTTTAAATCACCCACCAATCCAGAAAAAGGACAATTTAACAAAGTGATTTCTGATTTGGGTCAGAATACTTTTCTCCCAGCAACCCCCTCCTCCAAACATCAAATAGAGTTGGCCGCTCTGAACTGAAGGCCAGTGGCAACACATGGGAAAATCGGTTTTGGGATTAGAATCACAGATGCAATATGAGAGAGAAAAGCACATGGGAACATTTGTTTTGCCACATCTAAAAAGAACAGGCAGGTCTTTGGGGTTTTGGTCGGAGCACAGTGGATACAAAGGGACAATTTTGTTTTGCACCTTGCATATGCAAATACACTACCAGGCTTCACACTTCTGATTTAAAATGAAGGGGATCAATGGGGAATTTTGTGGGAACAGGGTTTTGGGGTTAATTATTTTGGCAAGTCTTTGTCTATACCGGCTCAATACACATTGTGAAGCGTTTGTTTGTTTTGAATGCCAACAAACCACCACCCGTGATTTCTATAGGGGAATTCATTGATTTACTTTAAATATGCAAGGTATCTACACAGAGAAATTGGATATTTTCCTATGGGGAAATAACTAGAACAATGCTTTAAAAATGATCGGGCCTACACAATCTACGGCTTTGCAGTAGTTTTACTTACAGGAGAGGCCATGAAATGGGCATCAGGGAACATCAGGGCACCGCTGGGACAGCAAGGGGGTAAGTCAAGGATGTCCTCTGAATCCTCCAAGGGGGCCCCCCATCGGCTTCTATGTCTCCTGGTTCCTGTCTACAGTGCACGATTTAGGCCTCTTTGCTGGGATGTTTCTCGCAAAAAATGTCAGCAGCAGGTTGCCTCTCGGAAGTAGTGGAAGAAGTCAGTTCTGATGGAAAATGACATCACAACATTTGTCATGATGCTCACAAAAGGGAGTGCTTGATTTTTCACTACCCACCTGTTTGCTAAAAGGACAAGGGGATGGGGGAGTGAGTTATGACAGCTGTGGGCGGATAAGGCTTCATCATCCCACTTTGATAGGGGGGCTTGGCCTGCTTTACACACACACACACACTCAACATGGCAAGTACCCTACATTTTCAAATCTTTACATGTATGCATATATTTTTGAGAACTACATTTGAAGGTTAAGGCTAGTCTGAAGTCGGCACGCCCTTACTATACAGAGATACAGCGTTTCTTTTACTCAGGAGTCATATAGGTGAAAAATATGCCATTTTATAGTTTTCATGTTAGTTATCTCCCTCACGCTCATAACAAAATTCACATCCCTCTGAATCAATGGAAGGCCCAAATCAGCTAAGTTTCCTATCGTGGAATTGCTTTCTAAAAATGTTGGGGGGGGGGGGGCGGGGGCATGACATCGAAAGGAAATATGCCCCTGCCAAATAAATCGGGTCTAACTGGTGTACGGGACAAACACCCTTGTCACCACTATAATTGTGCCCATGGAACTTTAGCATGGTTAAACAAGGGTGACTGTCACCTTTTAATAAAAGTCTGGAATGACCCTTGTGGTGTCTATGCTGCCCTTTTTATGCAATAAAATGTATTTTTCCATTCATTTAAACTCCAGCTCCACAGGCGGCACTCAAGCCCCCACTTTTTTTCCTGTATGTTTCATTTATTCTTACAGGTGACTAGGCAGGTCCTGGCTCATGTTTGTTTGCCTCTCCTTTCAAGGCATGTGAGGCCCTGATGACTCTTAATGGACATTTTATGGGACTTGTGACCTAAAGGTCACTCCTGCTGCAAGAAAAGACATGGCTTTATCCGTTTTTCACTGCATTTTTGGATCTTAAAAGTGTTTTTCTTATCTTTTTGAGTAATGGCCATGATTGATGATGACAACCAGGCCGGTCTTCAGGGCAGCAGAGTGATGGTCCTGGAGCTTCGTTTCATGTTGGGGGAAAAAATGACACTTGTACCCAACAACAAATGGCCTTTTTAAACTCCCACCCAAATGCATTATACATGTCATCTTATCAGGCTTTCACAGTTTCAAATACAGGCGTATTACTTCTGAATTGGCCATATGTATAAGGCTGTTAAATGTTAACCATGTTAAAGCTTTGAGTCTATTGAGCATCTCTTAGCATACTGTCAATTTGGATGTGGAAAAAACCAAAATGACATTCTTTTATTGTACGTACAATGGGCTTGGTTTCACTTTAGCTGCTTGGAGCACAATCTGGTATTCCATTGAAGATACTGTACACACTGCCGTTTCTTTATGTAGCAGTGCAGCTCGCCATGGATTGACAGCCACATGTCTTTCCTTTCCTTCCTGAATTGCATTGGGCATATCTTCATGCTTTTGGTCTAGGCCCACTTTCATTCCTTGGTGTTTTAGGTTCAATAGGCCTTATGTCTGACATCATTTCTGTGCTATCATACATTTCAGTGACCCTTTACAATTGACTTGGTCTCTGAATTTCTAGCATTCATGGGCTACATTGCACCCCACACTCGCATTCCCATTTCTAAAGGGACAAAAGTAGTAGCAAGTGGGGGGAATATTGTATTTCAGTATAAAAATGCGTTACGGTCAGTGTGCCCATGGGTAGAATCACACGCCTAGGGGCCCTTTCATGTCGGTAGAGCAGCAGTTTGCTAAGTAGTGCATTTTCCCAGACCACGATTCGGTGCGTATAGCATGGTAGCATTGTCATCACACCTATTAGATAATGTTTGTAAATACATATGTACTTGCCGGATGTTGCCATCCATTAGATTATGAGCTCCCGGACATTCCCTTGGAGGTCAGAGGGCCTTCAGCCCCATTCACTTTTAGAATGTCTGTTGCAACGTCATCAAGGGTGCATCGTGACCTTTCATTTGAAGGTTATTCTGTAAGGTGAACTAGAAAATGCATGTATATTGTATTGCGGGCCTCATGTCATGTGCAAAATCACAATATCAGAATGGGACTCTTGATACAGAAACTGTTTTGTAGACCTGAAAAAATGCTAACATTGAAAACTAATAAAAGATGTAAAAGAATGCTGTGAGTTTAAGTTTCCTTGCCACAGCAGTAAAAGTTGTCTCTGAACATGCACTGCTCTGGAGGGCAGCACATCAGAAGAGGCAGCCTGGGAATGCCATGACAAGGCTCTGGGCTCAGCCCATCAGAAGATGCAGCCTGGGAGCGCAATGACGGGGCTCTGGGGGTCAGCCCATCAGAAGAGGCAGACCGGTAACACGTCACAGGGCTCCGGGCTCTGGGCTCAGACCATCAGAAGATGCAGTCTGGGAGCATGCCTGTGACAGGTCTCTGGGTCAGCCTATCAGAAGTGGCAGTCTGTTAGCATGCGTGATGGGGATCCGGGCTCAGCCCATCAGAGGCAGCCTGGCAGCGCCATGACAGGGCTCCACCCATCAGACGAGGCAGAGTGCGTGATGGAGAGGGGTGGGGAGGTATTGGAGTTCAGCCCATCAGAAGTCAGTCTGGGAGCGCTCAGCCCAGTGGGGGCATAGTGACTGATGACCTTCCCATTACCTCACAAGTTTCGCAATTGGAATGAAATGGATAAACTGGGATAATGCAGACAGAAGTTGATCCTTTCAAAATAAAACGATCGAAGGACATCTGGATTTTATTTCACTGGATTGGGATGTCTAAAATACCTGAAACATGGAAAAAGGAGGGAATGTGAACTTACCGAAGAAGAGAAGGCAGTGAGCCTTCTTAGTAAAACATGTGATGGATATTTAAATGAATGTGCCAGCTGTATTTCATAAAGAAATATTTCTCTGAAAGAAGGAGCATTTCATGGGCACTCTGTTTAGATGGGGTATATGAGCTGCGACTAAAGACATGCTACTAATCACAATTACCATCATATATTAATGTTCGGAATATGTTTAAGGAGTTGATAAAACTCTTGCACAACATGAGGCTTAATAGCACTGACACTAAGAGCAAGGGAGAAATTAATTTGAAGAGATACATTTTAGCTAGAGAGGAATCGCTTCAATAAAATCAATCAAGCATGACGAAAATGTGAAATGGCACCTGGGGAAACCAGGGATTTTTCAGTTGCTTCTTCTGTGCTAGCCTTCGTTTACCAGCGTTTGTATCTCTTGGTTGGTAACACTTTTATACAATGGGAGATTTAACTTTATTGCTGAGACAGGACGTGTTGGGACAATGTCCTTAGCTGAAACCAGACGAGATTCACTGCATCATTGCTGTGGCTTTTGGTGTGGTTCTATGAATGGAGATCACAAAAGATTAATATCACAAGAGAAATAATGAATTATATGTGCACCTGCCCAAAGATCTCCATTTGCCGGTCCTGTAACTGCCGTTGCTGTGCAGTTTCGGAGTCAGCACGGATCTGGCTTCACTGCTGTTGTGCCACATAACACTTTCTAACTTATTGAGCATTTTAAGCAAAGTTTTGGTTCCACAAGTCCATTTCAGAATAACCTTCTGTGCATAGTGTTTCACTACAGGGGTCCATGAAAATTTGCAATTCTTAGATTTGATCTCTAAAATCTGAGATGCCAAAGCAGCGGCCATTTGAATCATATATTCAAGTATGTATTGCTTGTTAGTCTTACCAATTATGGGTAAACGAGGATAAATTTAATTGTCAACCACCTTGATAGAATCCCGGTTAATCTTCCAATTAAACTTTTTCCTATACTTAGTAAACTTCATAACCTTGGTATTCCTTGTATTAATGTTTAAAGAATTCTCTTCAGCACATTCTGACAAAGCTATAATCAACTGCTCTAAACTCATAGGGGTGTGATCAAATACCAGAAAATCGGCATAAGAAAGCCAGACTAATTTACACGACCCTAATTTTAGAAGAATAAACAAGCACAATTCCAAACACTCATGTACATCCGACATGCACATTTTAAAGAGGCCAAAATGCACCAATTGATAACATAATTGTGAAAATTCCTAGGCTTATATTCAGTGATATCAACTTGCCTGAGTGGAGCAAACAATCTTGGAACCAATGTCCAGTGTAATCAAATAGTCAATAAACTCCACTCTCTCAATGTCCTTAGTAGATATAGCACAAAGATTCAGAACTTCGGCAAAGAGGGACAAAATATTCAACCAATAGAAGATCAATTGCTTATCTTCGCTACATAAACACTCCAGCAAAATCCTGTTTGACTTAACATGAGGTTTATTATCATTTGCTGACCGCAATTTCTGCCTTTGCTGGTTTTTGAGCTCAGAAGCTTGTCGTCCCTTGCACATGCAGACTTATCCAACCTCCCATACCCCTCAAAATATTTAAACAGTTGTTCCCTAGCACTTGCTGCTTTCCAAGCCCAGGCAATTCTTCCATACAGGGAGTCTTAGTCCTTCCTTCAAGAAAAGTAACAGATTGATTTGATCTCAAGACTGCTATATAGGCGTCTGCTCCATGTTGCTTCTTATCCATACCACCAGCAAGTGCTCTACTTTTTGACCCCACATCCCTGGTATTAAGCGCACTAACTGGACAGAATACACTTTGTCCGGGCCTCATTGGTCAAAGTGGTTATTGGTGTAATGTTGCTCCCTGATGACAAACTCATACATGATCTGCTTGTACCGTGATCGAAGAGAAGCCCTGACCAGGGACGTATTTTTAACCTTATGCCAACAATGGTCATAGCTAGTCACAGCAACAAAGTCAAAACAGGGTTGCACAAAGTCGGGTCACTAACCAGACATCGCTCATTCTCCAAGGAGCCGTTTGATCCCACCTGTATAGGATTTGCCTTTGTGACTCCGATCTGATAATTAGCATGACTTTTAACATGTAAAAAACATTTCTGAATCGTGAGAGGAGAGGCAAAGAGACAGTCGGAGCAAGCTCTTTTCTGCTCATTGTGGAGGTGGCGTTCTAATAAACAAAAACCCCTTCCTCCTGTGGTAGCGGCTCAGAGAGGCAGTCGGAGCAGTCTGTCGTCCGTGCGGACCATGTCCAGACTGTCTCCCATCGCGTGAGTTTCTCCTTTAGAAACTAAAGGTCAAAATATTTTACCATATGCTTTGCTCGTGTGGTAGATTTAAGGATATGAAGCCCTCCTTCCCCCTTGATGGTTTTCTTTTGTATGCAACTGCCTGCCTTTGGAAACACACGTCTCAACTTCTGAGGCAACTGTTTGGAGCACCCGTGGGAATTGATTGAGCCTTGTGTCTTCCCCTGGTGCGCTTTACCTTTCCTCAGAGCTTCTTATCAGGGATTTGCCTTGAATGAACTTGCACGGTTATTGATAATTGGAAATAACCGACCTAGTGTTGCTCTTAAACCAGAAACTGCGGGCCACTGGAGACTTGGAACTGATTTTGGTATTCTACAATTTTGGTTTCAGCACTGAAACGTTCATGCTTTTAGTTTCGGGTGGTGACTGCAGGCCTTGGAGCCTTTGAGCCGACTCAGTTACACATTTAACAGGTAACTGTAGGTTGTTGGAGGCTTTGAGCTGATGGAACTAATATACTCTGGTTTTATTATTGAACATGTATTTGATTTTATCAGTCGTTGGTCTGTGTCTACGGCCCACAGCGCCTTTGAGTGGATCATATTGTTTTACTTAAGTGCTTTTGTACCAAGGGTTTATGACTTTTTCATCATTGTTTTACATTTGGTTCTGTGTTCTGTATTCTAGAGTAGATCTTTGCCTAAAGTAGAGTACATTATTGTTGGACTTATTTCTTATGCCTATATGTTAAAATAATCAATGCCACAAAAGGAAACCCAATGAACAGGACAAGGTGCGATAGTGCTCTCTGCAAACTCAAAGAGCTCAGGGCAAAGAAATAAATTACACTCGCTCAACTAGAGAGCCCCTTGAATTCTGTCCAAAAATTACTTCGACATTAGATCTTATTGGACAAATACAGAGGAACAGGAAAAACACTCGTATCCAAACTCCAAGTGAATTACTTCCTGTCCGCCTCAGAAACCCACTTTACAAAAGCAGCATAACGGGGAGATCCTTTTAATAAACTTTGAAGAAATTCCAGACTCTTCCCTTGCAGAGGAAGTCAGACAAAATGAGGACATCATTATACATTCGCAATTGGACAGACTCTCTGGCCAGACCATAGGGGCAACTATGGAGGAACAACTTCAACCTCCATTTTGTTTATCCTAGGACTGAGATACAGGTTCATTTTGACCATCTCAGATATTGACTAGCTCATCAAGAAAGGAACACGGAAACCAAAAGCTATCATAGGCCCTGAGCCAGGCCTTGGGTCTACTGACTAGGGAAAACTGTTTGGATCTAGCAGCCCGGATGAAATCATTTTAGTACAAGAAAAATACAATTGCGAGCACTCTTGCTGGCTATCTGGTTAAATCTATGCGCTCCCCAATTGTATATACCGAATCACTAAATTCCATACCTCATCCTCTGCAGTTTCTTTTGTAAATCCAACTCCAAGACAATCTTTTGATCTGAATCTCTAACTGCTATGAATAATAGTATCATGGCTTTAACAAACATATTTGAAATAATGGAGAAAAAATAGATACTCATTCAATACTATTAATCTCACTTGTAAATACAATTTCATCTTCAATTTTAAAACACAATGAGAATCAAGGAGGTAATACCACCAATAAAACCTTTATTTACTTACATTAAACAATATTACACCCGTGGTAAATCATACTGGATGTATCATTGACTATTGATCTTGGAAGAGCACATTACACTGATTCTACAGGACTGTGAGTTGAAACATATTAAACTCCATCAGATCAAAACATTTTAAAATCTCCTTGATTTAGAAAGTAGAAATCGTCACAAGACCTTATTCAATACATTTACAAATAAAGAGGAAAGGTCTGGTCAACATTTAAAAAATCCAAAAAACAACCTTTGATACTAAAATCAACAAAGTTTGGCTCCAGGAAGTTCCTAGGAGCATTCAGGCTTTTGGTTGTAAGCAAGGGAACATATAACTCTCCAGGGGACGAGAACCTGCAAAATCTCTCAACTCCTAATCCAACTACGCCTAGTGGGCCCGATTCGGTTATAACTCGCCATATGCAATGTATTGCGACGCATTTAGAAAAAAAGAGAGCGTTTAATTTGGACACCACACTTGAACAGAGAAGACTCCACTCATTACAAGACCAGGAGAGGTCCACTCAATGTCCTGAATATACCCCTCATAAGGCTAAGGGGAGCCATAGGAATGCAAATAGGTTTAGGAGTGGGAGCTTTAGCACCCTGATAGAAGGGCATACATCCTATAAACAAAATGGAAGACTAAGCTCCTTTCCTATGATTATAGAAAAAAAGGGTAGGGGACAGCACATTGCTTATACCTACATATAAAGGATAGGCAGGGGTGAGACGCCTATTGTAACAGAACATATGTTCTAGCACTTATGGAAGCAATCCTGGGCCTAGCAGCAATTCAGTCTAGGGATATAACCCAGACACAATTTAATCAAAATGTCCTAGACAAAGTAAAGCTGGTAGTTCCATCAACAAAGCCTTATGGGAGGCAAAACATTTTAAGCAGCAAGGATTTAGATTAGAGAAGGATAACTGTGATCCTAACTGTAAACCTTCATATTCAGAGGTTAATATCCCCAACAATCGAACCTCATTTGGGGTATTTATCCTTGCACGTTCCTTGCCAAGGAGATCAGGGACATTTAGTGAGAAGTTGTTATTGCACATAACACAAACATCACAGATCAAACTGATTGGTCATGATTACAAGGTGCCTTAGGGAAGGACACAAATACCCCGCGAAAGTGATGTCTTAACAACTACTACAAAACACAATATATGACTTGCCTCACGGAACACTGGAGGCTTTTCTCATTTACTATCGCATATAAACACCACACTATCTTTTTTTCAAGAGAAGTGGCTTCTTGATCTGCCACTATGGGAAATCATGAGATTTTGGCCGTTAAGGGTGAAAAAAGGGAGGCCTTCAGCCAGTTTGACAGCATGTAAATTAGACATTAACCCTGGAACCTTGTGTGGCTTCTAATGCATTTATCCAACTGACGAGACTGTATGGGCAAAAGACAAGTCTCCCCCTTGAAACAGCATGCTGTGCTGAATCTATACTGAAATATGCAAGCTATTGTTTATAGGAGCAGTGGAATCTATGTTGGATCTCTGTCAGGCTGATGACAACATAGACATTATAGCGGGTGACCTGAACATCAAGTGTTTTCAGACTGGAGTATCCCCCAGAGGACGACGATGGCTACACCTAATGAACAACAGAGGTTTTGTGATGTTGAATTGGGGCCCTTAACTGAGAGATTCTCCTCCTGCATCCAACCTGGAGGCACCTCTCTAGCAGAAATTGACTACGTATTTGTTTCCATACACTCCTTTAATGAAATGGTTGAGGTTCGCATTTCCACTCAACATCTAAGTGACCATGACATCCTCGGTGTCCTGGGAACTACCAGTTACCCCTCCTCCCCCTCCCCCTGAGAAGTATCTTTAACTACAGGGTAGTGATTGAAGGTGGGAGAAATAGATTCAAGTGGACGGAACCTACGCTAGAAAAACTGAAGGGGTGTCTCTAAACAGAATTATAGAAGTGGTGTTGGAATTGAAGGGAGATATGTGTCAGTCCTAAACTTAATGGAAAACAAGCAGTATGGGCAGTGCAGCACTTTTGCATAGGAAGACTTCATTGCGATGGCAAATACGTAATCGACCTCCCCAGATTGTGCCAGAATATTTTCATTTGGGAGTGAATATAAGTACTAATAATCCCACTAGTCCTTAAAAACTGGTGTTGAGACGTAAAATGGAAACAATGGTGGCTCAAGCACCATTGTCCATAAAAAATATGGGAAATGCTCAGCTATTCCAGTGATTACCTTTTTATAAGCAAAAAGCAGTCCCTACGGTAATCTACGGGGCGTAGACAAAATTAGAGGAGCATAGATCCAATTGGGAGAAATTAGAGGTACTGTATTGGAAAAGAGCATTACTACTTCCAAAAGGTTTTCCTACACAGATAATCATCTTTGTTCTTCCGCCTTTGAGAGGCATGGTAACTTGGTGTATTCTGGTACTGTATAGGAAATGTTTCATGAATCGCTATACTACCTGCTTCCTACTGGTTTTTGCTCAGTATGTTTGCTATTAAAGTGCTCCATCAAATTCCTATATACTACAGAAATGTCTGAACCCTAGATATTCCAATTTGTTTTTAAGGCTACCTTTAACTTCTGGATCACCAGAGAGGTTTTAGTAACCCATTCAAAATGGTGAAATGACCCAAAATCTTGTAGATTCTTCCAAGACAGGGACAAGCTTAAAACATTAAAACACATTATTGTCGCTTGCCCAAATCTACTGATAAAAATTAAGCAATTTTTCCACAGACACTAATTATATTATACATTGCTGACTAAGGATAAAATGTGGGGCATTTTTTTATGGTAAATTTTAGCTGCAGTGAATGATTTGCTGTTCTTGAAGATTTTACCAAGTAAAGATGAAGGGGTTTCTATTTAATGTTGGAAAATTGTGAAAATCAATGGCTTTGTTTTTAGAAATTGGAGAAAGATTCATAAAATTCTTTATGTATTCAATCGAATTATATATACATGTGTCATTTTATGTAGAATAGAATATTGAAAGGTTCAACATTTTCAGCCAAACCATAAAAGTAAAACCTCAAGCATTTCCTGAAGGATTTCCTAGACCCTAGTGGCATTTTTCGTTAGAATGTTTTTAGACTTTTTCCCTTACACAATCTTCCATTCTTACTCTTCTGGACCAATGTCTTTCCCAGAGGCTCAACATGTGTAACTGCTTTCGATGCTATAGGAGGATTGCCAGCATCCTTCACCAGAGCCAAAACCTTGGTCAACTCGGTTGCTCAGATTGTATCGGTTGAGACAAACCTGATTCTGCAGTAAAGAAATGGCTTGAAGCAAGTGGCAGAGGTGGGGTCCAGGTGTTTTAGTGTTTTCAAATCCAACTCATTTGCTGCATTATCCAAATATTTTAGGATCGAATTGAGCAGTATGATATACACCTTTACCTCAGATTTAATATTCTCATATTAAGAAACTAACATCAAAAGCACATAATTCAGCACCACGAGAGCTTTATGAGCACTGCCATCCATTTCCATATCTGTTTGCTTAAGTGGCTTGTACCTCATAAACCAGGACGAGGAGCAGATATATAAGAGGACAAGAGGTATCATTGTTCTCACTCATCTTCTGAAGGAATTTGAGGCGTGTTGTCACAGGTATAATTTGAAAAATCTCCATGCCCTTCAAGCCCTCCACAACCTGTACTTCAGCACATGGGTTGGAATCGATGGACCTATCCTTTCCCACAGTATTAAAAAAAATATGATTTCTTTCCATTTTCTTTCATTTTTAGACACCTGCCCAGCTTCGAAATCCTCACTCGCAGGATGTTGATACCTAGTTCACTTCCGTCCTACCCCAGAAACATTGGGACAGGAAGGGCACAAGCCATTTTAAGCATCTATTCATTTAGCAGCACATTACTCGACCGCTTCTTGATGCATACATGATTACAATACATCTGCTGGCGAAACTCACCGAAGCTCTGCTGTCCTTATACAGTCTGTGCCTATCTCCCGCACTCAAACACTCGTCATGCACTCTGCGTGCGCCCCACGTCAACCAGGGTGTTTTGTAGAGAATAGGTGTCACAATAGAAACAGTCCACACAGAAAGACATAAAAACAAAGTAGCAAATTTTCAGGCAGTGCCAACAGCACTGGTGCACCCCATAGGCGCTTGTTAGAGATCTTTTTGGGTTATTTTTTTTTTAGTATCTCATGGTATTTTGGTATAGTGATATTTTTGTTAGCTCCTGGTAATTTGTATTGTATTTATTTGTATAGTGCGCCAGACTCTAGGGCAACCGGGTGCATATCTTCGAGCAACAGGTACATGAATGGCATGGAATACAGTTACAATTGATCAATTACATTCACAAGAGCAGTAAAGTACATAGTGCAGATTTGCCAGCAGATTGGCACAGAGGTAATTGTCAAGAAAAATAAAGAGAAAAAAAAGGTGGGGAAGATCAGATGGCCTGTGCAATTGGTCAAATGTAGCAGATAGCCAGAGATTTGCTTTGTGTTTGAATAATGTAGGAGATGGCAAAGTTCTAATGGTGAGTGGTGAGTGGCAGTGTGTTCCAGAGTTTGGCAGCTAGGACTGGGAAGCTAGCACCTCCGGCTGTCTGTAGTTTGTATCTAGGGATCATGAGGCAATGTGCTTAATAAGATCTGAGTGTTCGTGAAGGTATGTGCTGAGAGAACCGAGAGGCTAGGTATATGGGGGCCTGGTTATTTACACATTTGTGGGTAATGGCCAGGGATTTCAGTGAAATCCTTTGGGCAATTGAGAGCCAGTGTAGGCTAGTTTGTTATTTGTGCAGATCTAGGAATGTTAAGGGTCACTCTAATAGCATTATTTTGAGTGATCTGGAGTTTGTTGAGGTTGCGTTGGTTGGTCCTTTGATAAAGTGCATTACAATAATCAAGTTTGGACATAACCAGAGTCCTAGCAAGAATAATGCAGTTCTGAGTGGAGAGGAATGGACGGCAGGCTGTGATCAGCTTACATGTGTAGACAGAGGCATCGACGATCGCATTAGTTTGTCTATTGAGGGAGAGTGTAGAATCGAGGTAAATTCCCAGTGTTTTAGTATCTTTGGATACTTTGATGGAGTTGCCATCGATATTGAAAGTGTTAAACGAAGGGTCAAGTTTATTCAGTCTTTGTTTGGTACCAAGGATGAGGAGCTCTGTCTTGTCATCGTTGAGACAGAGCTCGTGTTGGGCCATCCAGGCTTCGACAACTTGATAGATGTAATTCAAGGCTTTAGAGTCAGCAATGTAGTCACCAGTGATGGGGATGAGTATCTGGGTGTCATCAGCATAGTTGGTGCAGGTGACACGCAGATAGTCGAGCACATCGAACAGAGGATTGGTAAATACATAGTAAAGTGTAGGGGACACACAAGACCTTGTGGGACTCCACAGGGGACCAGGGTTGGATCTTCCGATGAGGTTGGTGAGAATACTCTCGTATGTCTATTGTCCAGAAAGGAGCTAATCCAATTGGTGGCTTTTTCAGAGAAATGGGCGGCTGATTTCAAATGATGGCAGAGGATTTGGTGTTTGACCAAATTGAAAGCTGCTGATAGATCCAGGAGTAGGAGGGCCAGTTTGCCATTGTCTTTTAAATCCTCAATTTGAGTTTTGAGATCTAATGGGGCTGTTTCTGTCCCGTGCTTAGTTCTAAAGCCAGATTGTCCTGTGCCGTGTAAGTTATTAGTTTCCAGATACTTCTGTATCTGTGGGTAGGCTGCTCTATCTAGTATTTTTAAAAGGAACGGGACTGTGGTGATGGGTCTGTAGTTGGATGGTATCGATGGATCCAGTGTAGGTTTTTTTAACAAGGGGATGACACATGCATCCTTATATTGTAATATATTGTGGTAAATCTATTGGTATCTTTTTTGTGTTGAGACTAACTTAAAAATGCTGCCTAATCATTATTTTACCAAGGTCACAAACGGTAAACAAGTACTGGACTTGGTACACCCTGAATAAACAGCTCATGCCCTCCTTTGGTATCTTATGTATGATACCACATTATGCCTTTTTGGCTATGTTTAAAAAATACAGTGATCATTTCACAACCAAATAGCTGTACTCGCATGCACGCCTAGCACTTCTGAAAACACAACTCCATGTGGTAATGTGAATTACCACTTGCAGTAAAATAAGCTTATCACCTGTTGGACCTCAGTCTATGAGCTAACAATAACTTGGACACACAATAAGAATGCTGATCGAATTTGTTTTTCTCTTTTGTGGCTTTATAAAATGTTAACATTCAGAAAATTGGCAGTTGCACTATACTGGACTCATTTAACAGTGGCTTGTACTTGAAAATTGATAAAATGCATTTCATTAGAGAGCTTGCACACATTAAATAGATTTTCTAATAATAAGCTCCAGTTACACAATAGTTGCTGGTTGACCTGCGCTCAGTCTGAGGGAACTTTGGATGTTTCTCTCACAATCCTTGGAAGTTGGAGACTGGTATCTTTAAAAAAGCTCACTTCATAAATGGGAGTCCTTGTAAAATATAGATTGTGAATTACTTTAAAAAAAAAACATTTATATTTTCATCGCACAACATGTAAGCATTTATCACGTATAGTACACACTCCTCAATTAGTGTAGAATTACATAAACCTGTTGTTGATATTCCCCAATTGAGCTTGGACAATATAGGATAGGAGAATTCTTATCAGGTCCACTCCCTTTCTGCCTGGAAAGAATGAGTCATTCTTTCAACTTCCCAAAGTCAGCCAGAGATGAGGGTACTGTAGTCGTCTCTCTCTCTCTGCCAGTTCTTCTGCTTCCTACGCCAGTGAGTGAATGGCCCAGCCCTCTGCTTCAAGCCTTTTTCTCAAACTCATGTGTCATTCAAAGAGAATCTTCCCTTGACAAAACAACCCCTTAAATAGCACGCAATTTCCTTTGTGCCTTTGACAGAGATTCAAACTGCAGTGCAGAAGAGAAAAATGTGACATTCATCCGGAGCCATTTCCTCTTTCATAAATGAACGATTGAGTATAGGGAAATACTTTTCCCTATTCTGAATTTCAACAAGGTAGCTCCACATTTCATCATGCACAGTTTAGCCAAAGTCTGAATTTTAACTCGCGCCAAGGGTGTCAGACTCATGTGTGAGCCTCAAGCTGTGTCTAATAGATGTGAGTATTATAACACAAAAAGCACTAGCCAGCCAATTTGAATTTGACCCTGAACAGCAGGTTTTATCATTTGCCCAACACCACACCAATGGACTAAATGCAATGAAAGTAAAATAACACACTAATTCTACTAACATTCCAGCAGCCAATAACCTATTCCCCTACTAATATTCGATGCAATTTAGGCCATTGCTTATGTGTGCAAAACGTTGGTGCATAGGGGCAAAGTGGCCCATTTCATAAAATGTAAAGCTATTTGAACAGCGGAAAGCAAACTGGAAATGTAGAATTAGATTTGTTCTGCAGTGAATACGTGACAGGGTTGACATGCAAGTTGATTTATTCAAACTGCTTCAATTGTTCATTAATAAAAAAAGAGTAAACTGCCCCGGATGAATGTCACATTTTTCTTCTCTTCAGCGCTGCAGTTTGAATCTCTGTCAAAGGCACAAAGGAAATCGCATGCAATTTAATGGATTGTTTTGTCAAGGGGAGGTTCTCTTTGAATGACACATGAGTTTGAGAAAAAGACTTGAGGCAGAGAGGGCTGGGTAATTCACTCACTGACTGGTGAAGGTAGCAGTAGGACTGGCAGAGAGAGGTAGCGGACTACAGGGCTCTTATCGCTTGCTGTCTTTGGGGAGTTTAAACGCTGACTTATTTGTTACAGGCAGAAAGGGAGAGGATGTGATAAGAATTCTCCTATCCTGTCCAAGCTGTGTCAGGGAATATTTCTAACAGATTTAGTAATTATACAGTTATTGAGGAGCATGTAATAATCATGAGAAATGCTTACAGGTTGTGTGATAGAAATATGTTTGTTTTTTTAAAGTAATTCATAATCTATATTTTACATGGACTCCCATTTATGAAGTGATCTTTTGTTAAGATAAGTCCCCTAACTTTCAAGGATTGTGAGAGAAACATTCAAGGGCCCCTCATCAGACTGTGCCCTGGCCAGCCAGCAACACATGTGTAACTGAAGCTTATTATTAGAAAAGCTATTTAATGTGTGCAAGCTCTCTAATGAAATGCATTTTATCCATGTTCAAGTATAAGCCACTGTAAAGAAGTACAGTAAATGCAACGGTTTGGTAATTTACTCAATTTTATCATTTTATAAAGCCACAAAAGAGAAACTTATTGGGTTAGCATTCTTATTAGGTGTCTTAGTTATTGTTGGCTCATAGACTGAGGCCCAACAGTGGTAAGCCTATATTACTGCATGTGATAATTCACATTCGCACATGTAGTAAAATGTAAGATAAATAATTTTTTGTGTGGCTATATAAAATGTAAAAATTCAGAAAATGACCAGTTGACACCAGAAGTGGTATCCTCAGAAAGACAATAAAACAAAGTATCAACGTTCCAAGCAGTGCAAAGAGCACTTGTCATGCACTCCAGAGGTGCTGCATGCCGACTACAGTGTTTGGTAGAGAATAGTTGTCACACTAGAAGCAGTCTGCCCAGCAACACTCCAAACAGTCCGTACAGCACTCATTGTGCACTCCGTCTGGAATCAGAATAATAGGTTCCCATTTGTACTTTTTGGGTTCAATTCAAAAGAAAATAAAACACTTCAGCGAATCTTTAGACATCTGAGAAACTTTGGCTAATCAGGAAATAGGAATATCAAAATCCACGATCGAACGCTGCCAAAAGGTTAAGCATTACGATCATGCTAATATCATCTTCATTGGCAGACCCCAAAAAATGAAATCCCACAGAGCCCCAAGTGCTGTTTCAATGTCATGACAGGGCCTGAAACCACAGTGGAATGTGTCAAGAATACCATGTTCTTCAGGAAGGTTTTAGAGTTGTGAAGGGACTATCTTCTCAAGTATCATAAAAGGCCTGCAATAGGGCAGAAATTGGAGAGCAAGTTAAGGTCAAATGAGTCTTTTCTTTGAGACCAGGATCTGGGTTCTTTTGAGATCCTTTGGCATAATGCCTTGCACCAAGGAAACGTTGAAAAAAGCAGTGTTAAAATGGTACAATAAGTGGGCATGCTGTTTGGCAAGACAGACAGGAATATGGTCATAATTGTTCATGGGTGTTCAAATGAAAATGCTTATTTCCTCGGGGGTAACCGATGTAAAGATGAATTCTGGTGATGTCAGTACGGTGGCTGTCATGAAGTTGGAATCTGGCCTAGAGGTTTGTATGTTGGGGAGTTGAGTCCATATTCAATCGAATAGAGTTAACTTTCTTCATGAACTCATTAAAATCATTGGCCAATTCAAGAGAGGGTGATAAGCTGGGTAAAATTCATGGTGGGGGTTACCCAAGTTATTTATTAATTTAAAAAGTTCCTTCATTCCATTATCAGCAATCTCTATCTGGTTCTGAATTAAAAAGGACTTGGCTGATAGAATGCCCCTTTTATATAGGTTTAATGCTTCTTTTGGCAGCCTGGTGGTCAAGAGGATCTCTAGATTCAAGCCAGGTCTTTTTCCTTTATTAAATACTTTATTTAGGGCCCTTAGTGATTCAGTGTGCCACGTATTACTCTTGTTTTTTTGACTTGCTCCTGGATTTAAGAAGCGCATTCAAGTCAGACTTGATGTAGAATCAACACGTTGGAGTGAAAAGTCTTCACAATTAAAATGAGGGTTAAAAGAAATCAGTCTGGATAATATTTGCATGCCTGTAATCATGTTAAGGTTTTTCATGCTATGCAAATAGTATCAGTGGACAGGGAAACGTGTTGTCTTGTGTGATCTGTCTCAATACAGAAGGTTCTGATGTGAAGATCAGACCACACGACTGGGATAGTGTGCTGATAGAATGTAGTTTGACCTTTTAAACAATGTTAAATCTGAACAGTGACCACATTTATGAGAGGCAGAAGTCATGAGCAGCAAAATATTGTGGGACTGGAGAATTTCATTCATTAAGTTTGATGCAGTCTGGCTCATCAAGGATGTCACATCAGATAATGAAACGTCCAAGAATAAACAAGTTGAAGTAATGAAGGGCTTCTGTACCAAGGAAAAGATCTCAATTTTCCCAAAGAAATCGCAGGTAGGGTAGCTGGTAGCAAAGAACTAACCGATAAGAGTAGGTAGGTGATAGATTGCAAGCATATATTTGGGAAGTCTCATCCCAGTCCTAAGAATGCAAATTGGACAGTACCAAAGAAGGTCTGGTGATGGCAGTCTCCCCTGCACCCACCCCTTCTGGGTTTCACGGTTGAGCCAGTGATTTGGAAGTTAACTGGTACCAAAGATGAAAATGAGTAAAAGCACTGGTAGTAAACCATATTTCAGTAAGGAAAAGCACATCTAATTTTTGAGACTCAATAATGTCATTAAGTGCGGCTGCATTCTTAACAGATCTTGCATTAATAAGGCCAGCACACAAAGCAGGCTTTGAGTGATACATTTCTTGGAGTTCATGGACTGCAGTTTCCTTAATTTTATAGATACCATGATATTTAAGTTTATAAAGGGCACGCAAGTTAAAGGAACTGTGTCCAATATTTAATTCCAGAAGCTTGTTTTTTGTATATTTAAACATAATACATGGATGATATACAAGGATGGATATGGTAAATGCAAGTAAACAAGTTGTCGAAACTCACACGATAACCCCAGAAAAATGTGCATGGTTTCGCCTGCTTGTCCACCTCCTCTGTAGTGTATCCCAATTTGAGGCTAATAACCCAACCAAGTACCGAGGAGGTAGACTAAATGATGTGCTCTAGCACCTTGAAGCATCTATTGTGCTAGATGGTAAAATACTGCCTTAATCTCGAAGTAAAGCCAGACGAATAAACACTAATCAAATCGACTCATGCAAGATCATTCATTTTGAAATGATATAATGCTAGATGCGTCATCTATGACGTCCTCCTACGTGGCAAACAGTAGAACCCTATCGGGAGGTGGGATCGGATTAGCGGATCATATCTACTTCTACAAAATGTGTTTTAGTCTCTCATGGTCTCATCTGTGAGACACACACTGAGCTACTTCTAAACCCGTGGTGTAGGGTACTAGTCATAGCAGAAAATGTGGCAGTGTAATAACGTTTTGCAACAATTTATGTAAGATTGCATAGCAGGCTATTCTAATTAGTTGGCAACCCAAATCCAACCTTGGATTGTTAGTAGCACATGCATAGAAACCAAACCCAGGTGGTTGGCGATGCGTCAGCTCTCCCCTTGTTTCCCAGTTAGGCCACCCTCTCTCATTGCTAGGCCTCATGCCAGTGTCTTCTGTTTGAAGACTGACCTTGCCAGTCTGCACTGTCTCGGGACATTGGAGTCAGCATAGGTACACCGCTATCTTACCTCCAGGCTTAATGAATAGCCCTTATTTGCGAGCTCCTCAAGTGTTGCAAGACCATCAATTTGTTAATTTCGACTGTGCATTTAACACCATTTAATTCAATTATGCTGGGTTCAGTTCTCCTTTTAGCCTTTAGAGACTTGCTCATTCTATCCCATATTGACTTTATTCCCTTTTACTTTTCCAATATTTGGCATCAGTAAATGTTCTTGTTCCCTCCTAATCTTTGGGAAATATGTCCTTGAACATGGTCTGCTCATTAGACTCCCTTTGTGCTTTTCCCTTCATCTCTCGAAATAACATCCTTGGTTCAAAGCCAATGTCCTCCTCTATCTTGCAAGGAAAACAGCTTTTTCTACATCTATCCATGTTAAGATTCTGGGCTCGTATTTTGAGGTAGTTGGGTTGATTGACATAAGCCGTCGTCCATATTGTTCTGATGTTAGTCCTAAATGTTGAATATTACCTCTTGAAGCAAGCTTCTATGCATTCTTTCTACCTTGCGTTTCAGAGTATTTACAGTTATTGACCAGTGAGTCACTTCTTCTTTGTATTTATAAACACTACAACATGCAGTACATGTTTCTCTTAGTGCTGCAATCACATTGTCATTAAGTAATGTCATCTTGTTTCTATATAGGTTCATATCTTCTTTTGAACACTCTATTGCTGGCATTAGAATTTGTTTAACGTACATCCATGTCATGCATCATTTTATCCATGGCTGTATTTTGACAGCTTGGTAAGGGAGGACCTTCTTGGTAGTTTTATTCCACTGTGTCAACATGAGGGTATCTTCTGAATGCTGCCTCAGTGCATATCGTCTTTCATATAGACGACACGGTATGGATATATTGCATAAACTTGTGCATGTGTTCCCATTTGTAACTCCTAGTCTGTCACTCCAATAGGACAGGGGTGATGGGGCTGTGACTAAGGAGAATGCGTCCACCTGCTCCTCTACTATGCTATGAATGCAAGGATGACAAGAAGCTGATGAGAAAGCTAGAACAAGAAAGATGTGCGGGTGTGAAAAATTGACTTCTGCCCTGCAGGAGCACAAGGATGAGTAGTGGCTAAAATTCCCACTCATCCCTCAAACATCTACAAACCAAGAGCCAACACAATGATGAAGGTAAAACAGGCCCTTCACTCCTTTGACAGGGGTACCCCTAGCTATTCAATGTTTATATAGAGAAGGAGAGCATAAACTATCCCAGATCTACAACCCTCTTCCAGGGTTGATAGATAACACCCTTTTATTCAGGGAGTTGGGGTCTCGAGTTCACAGATAACGTGTCTTAATTACTGAGGTGAGTGCTCCCAATTCATAATATTCACTGTTCTCCCTTTTTGCTTCAAGTTTCATGGAATGTTTGGATAAGCTAATTAAGAAACTATTTATTTACTCTCTCCCAGACATCCGTTAACTCCCATGACTGTATGTGGACAGGATGCTTCATCGGGTCGGTAGGATTTCGGATGATGCCATCAGCCTTCTCTGTTGCGGGTGCCCATTCTTGCAGCCTCACCATGCTTATTCCTCTATTGATAGTGTCTTAGACTGTCCTTCTCATATAGGTCTGGGCATCCCCAGCACTCTGTAGTTGTCCCCGACACATGCTCCCTTCTCTGTCGCAATCCTGGGCTAGCGGTCTTGGCATAGTTGTCAGACCAGGCGGTTCACCCACTAAAGGTCACACCACTGCTGTACACTTTCTTTCTGTTAGGCCCTCTGAGATGCTTTCGACTAATCAGGGAAATTAATCTCACCAGGGCGAAAGGCCACTCGTTTTTCGTTGTGGTCTGATTTTTACCTGCTGTCTACTAAGTGTAATTCTGAAAAGGATTTGGCATTCTCTTTGTACAGAATGTGTGCTCCAGTATCTGCTTCTTCTCCCCCCAACACCAGAGCAGCCTGCTGGGCATCCCTGTATCCTCTCCAGAACCACACCCTCACACCTCTTTCGCGGGCTGTCCTGTTCTACCTTCTACCTTCTGCAATCTGCTCGGTCTTCATTGCCAAACCCTTCTTTCTTTTTCAGTCTCTCAACCTCTGCCTTCTCCTTGGGCTCCATTCTCATCCACGAGTTGGTCACTCCAGTCTCAACTCGCTCTTCCTCTTCGTCTTCCTCCTCCTGTTATTTTTCACTCTCTAGTACTCTCCTCTGTACCCTTCTTTGCCCTCTTCCACCTTTTGTTTGTTTCTGATGCCCTGATGTAGTAGGGCTCAACCTATCATAACATCCTTTTCATTAACTACAGCTGGGCTGGTATTTTTTCCAGTCGCTTGTAGCGTTCTTAAAAGCGTATTCGTCTCAGTACTCAAACCGTAGGGTGGTTCAATGTTTCACAGTAACACGTGGTTTTAGTGATAGACCCACAAAGTTTAGGTTCTAAACTCTATCGTCAGCCTACCGGGTTGGGATTTAAGGGGGTTGCGCCTCCCAGTCATGTCCTTGCGTATCTCTGAGATCCTCTTGCATATTACCACTCACAGTGGGACTATTGGTTAGCAGCCCACCTCCCTAACCTCTTGGAGAGCGCTTTTCACTTGGGGGGAAGTGATATAATCTGTAGGATTCTGACAGCTGGAAGAGAGGGAGGCTTAAGGTCCAACAGCAGTGTTCACCTCCAATGGTCCCTGGGGATGGTTAGGAGACAGATCTTGCTTCTGCCTTTTGAACGCCTGCCTACACCATACAACTGGAGGACTTTAGAAAGGACTGCATTCTCAGCAGGGACGAAAACAATCTTCAGGATTGTTCAAGATGAGTTGTTTCAAAGAAGTGGTGAGAGACACCTTCTTTTATAGTCAAATGTCCCCCTGGTGATTGGACTAAAGCTAGCCTGCTTAGGGGTCTAATCCCTGCTCCTGAAATGCTTGTACTTTACTTTTATGATGTTACAACCTAAGTGCCTTTCTCCAGAGAAAGGGGAGAGGACAGGAAAGAGAAAGAGAGGCAGAGAGAATCAAGATTGCAAAACCTTCCCAAACGGTACAGATGCCTCTGGCTATCCTAACTCTGCCCCTCCCCTTCTCAATAGGACCAACGCCTTTTAGAAAGACAGCACCCTGGTGTGAGGCCTAACTTTCTGTCAATGGGTGTCTTTTGGTTTTAACTCTCAGGCCAGCGTCCTGTGGAGTTGCTGTTCCAAGGAGAAGGTTGTTACCTGCCCTTACAAAGGATCAAAAAGAGGCACCCCACCAGGCTACCTTCCTGCAAGTCAGGGAAGAGTCTAGCATGTAGGGGGGGAATACTCGCAATCCTTCCAAAGCTGAACTGGGCCGACACGGATGACATATGTGGGATATTAATTTAATGTGGCTGGGATACTCCTAGATGCTGGCCACCATACCAGACTCATGTATGTCTTACATTTACCGTTGTATGTGCCACCAGGACAACATCTTCAAAGTTCTGTTGTTTTTGGAACATGGGTGCATATTTTAAATGTGTTGCTTGGCTGTCACTGCAGCTGTAAAGAGGGCATCTGTAACTTCTGAACCTGCTCTGTGCAACTTGTAAAGCAGGTGCTGCGAATCAAGATGCTGATGCAGTAAGTCACAAGTACTCGGTATGCTTTTGGCATGGAGCATAAGAAAAGGGAATCTGATTAGCAGATTTCCCTTACAGAGATAGAATTGTCCGCATCATTTTATTTAATAAGAATCAAAAAAGCCAGGGCTTTCACACCCTTGCCAAATAGCAATTCATCACAGTGGGCAACATTGCAAGCCTGGCATTATAATTGTCATTTTGTTCTGTTGTGCCAATCAGCCTGGAAGCACTGTGGGCTTGGATTGCTTAGTGTTGGACAACTTTGTTATTTTGTTGGAAATTATAAGGCACCTGGGTGGGCGACCTGTGGTTGGAACTGAACATATTGTGGAGATATCCTGACCAACCTACCATTTACTTTCATTTTGCATCTTGGTCATAAGATTTTCCGTCCCTTATTTTCCATGGCAAGCATATGACAGAGGAGGGATACAGTGTCTGTGGCAACATGGGAGGATGTTCTTAATTCCTACACTCGGTTGGGGGAAGATGGGTCATCGGCTGGCAGCAGTGGCATGTCAGCCACAGCCAAACTAAAGATAATGGTAGGAGCACTAGCTGCCACCTCCACCACTGTTACTATGCTTGGGGTACTTGTAGACAGGGTTGGTGTGCTAATTGTAGTTGCTGCCAAGAGCAGTGAAGGTCTGCCACCTTGCATTCTCGCATTCCATAAATGCAACTGTTCCTGCCATGAACCAGGTAACATTCCTGTGCCTTCCTCTCCCTCGCCTATGTTTGACACCTGTTCTTGAGGACTTTCTATTTGGTGCTGCTTATTACCTCATATACCTCCTATGCTGGTAGCTCTGTTAAAGATAGTGCTGTGGGATTGTGCACCTTCCCTCAACATCTGGGGCAATCTTCAGTGCTTCAATAAGGTAAATAAGGTAAATTGAGAAGTCTGACCTTTGGGGGGGTATGGCGGGAAGAAAAAACTAAAATAACGCTTTGGTTTCTGAGCGTGCCTCGCTGTTCTACCTTGGAATGAGTCTCAGCAACACTGGGACGATGTATATCAAGAAAACATCTTGCACAGCAAGGCAAAGAATTTGGCAATATCGATCATGAAACGATATTGTAAGTTTACCTTGCTACCAGTGATCATAGGTAACACAAATATTGATTATGGCTCAGAAGCTTCATTGGCACTATCTTATAAACCTTGGCCAAAACTGGAAGGGCTATTTCGGAGGAGTGTTCTATCTCTGCCCAATTCCACACCAGTCCAGGCCATAAGAATAGAGATTGGCCTCCTAAGAACTGAATTTGACATTTTGGAGGGTTGTAATGTCTGATTTGGACTTTATGGGAAGACTGTTGAATGCCGGGTAGAGGTAATAGTGCTTTGTAGCGGTGGTGAGTCGCTCTCAGCCAAGAGATGGGCAAGGTTCTAAATCAGTGTTATATAATTGTGATTACTTCTGCCTGGGCTACTGTGATATACCGTACGGTTTTCTTTTTCTGGTCTTCATTTTTTTTTGTTTTTTTTTATTTTTTTAATAGCTTTTTCCTGATTTGATTATTTCTTATTTTGATGGTAGAAAGGTTTGATTTTTAAACTATGTGCCTAATAAAAAAAAATGATGATAATGTGGCGTTCATCCCCCCCGTTCCAGGGACTGAAATGGGGATAATGGCCCGGCCCGGCAGCCCAAGTTATCGTCTCAAACGAAGTATGTCTGTGTGCGCCCTCATGCCTGTGGGCTTTGGCATGTTATAGATGAATAACGAGGGCTCCGGACCATTATCCTCCATTCCAGGCCCTACGATGGGTGATGAAGGTTATTCGCACCCATGCTTCCCAAAGCGAGAAACTGCAGGGCTAAAAAATAGACTTCTCTCCTACAGTGGAAATCCTTTTCCAAGATGGCCACCATTGAAAGGGAAGGCGGGGCTCCATAAAGGGCCCCTCTTCCCTTTCCATGGTAGCCTGAAGAAGGCGAAGACGGAACCCTATGACCATATTACCACAAGCACATGTTTTTCCCTTTCAAACCTATCCCACTTTTCAATAGCTACCACATAGCGGGTCTCAGGTGGACATGGCCACTTTAACCCAATTTTACGTCCCTCGCGGTCATGACCTTTACCATGACCCGGACAATCTAGCCACTGCCCATGGCCACAGGCTATACCTCAGTCACCAAAGGCATACCACTATTTCTTGTACCTACATACTTGTCAAAAAATAAAACACAGGCACATTTGCAAAAACCATGCTTTCAGGTCCTTGCCAATGCTCCTTACACAAGTTTGCTTGAAATCCGCCCATGTTTTATTTTTTGAAAGTGTCAAAATGTATGTACATATAATAGTCATATAACTTAGCCCCTTATTTGACAAAATCCATTCAGACTTTACACAAACATTCAAGGTTGGGTCTATAGTCTTTCTGAAAACTTTTCCACATTTGTCAAACGGCAACAAAGTTATAAGCCATCTAAAAAGGTTGAGATCCACCTCTAATTTAGCCCCCTCTAGACAGAATCCGACCAACCTTTGCAAAAACTTTCAGAATCCGGTCTAGAATAGAATTCCAAAATTGCATGCACTTTCATTGAGTGGCGACAAAGTTATAAGCCATCCAAAAACTGTCACCAACCCTGTAGAGCAGAAATAGGCGCAGAGGTCCCCAAACATCTGAAGTGTTAGCGAACATGAAAGGACAGTCCCTGAATATTCGCAGCATTCGCAAACTTCGGGGATGAAAAATACCAGTTTTTTGGCTTCTTGCGGCCCATCACCCCTTACCTCCCAGAAATAGTTTGATAAGTTTGACAAGTGCAATGTTGTAAATGTGTGTGTGTGTGTGTGTGGTTTGTTTAAATAATTTTTTTTTAATTTTCTTTTTTTTTGTACCGCAGTGTCTGCTGTTAGCGAATCCAACCTGGCAGGCGTTTCAAAAAATCTGACGCACTTCTCGCATTTCACCATCCAATCAGTGGGCACATCCGATATCCGCTGACATCTCATTGCCCTCTAGGCCAATCTTATGCTGTCTGCGGAACAAACAGGGAAATGGCTCCGCCGAACGAACCCGGATATCACATTTTTTTGGACCTACTTTTGGGTCGTTCAAAAAAAAAAGAGCCGGACAGATTTCCACAAGCACGCTTTCTGGGCCAGGCTGCCGCTCCGTTCGCAAATTTTGTGACAATCCGTCCAGTGGTTTGGGCTGTAGGCATGAGAAATATTTTTATTCCATTCACTCTATGGAAAAAAAAAAAAAAAAATTGGAACCCCTATTATAACTTTGCTCCCCCCGCCCCTTGACGAAACCTCCCTAAACTTGGCAATTCAGAGTGGGCCATATACTTTTATTTGCAAAGTTAGGTGAGGATTCATCCAGGGGGAGTGTAGTTATAAGCTGCCCAAAAAGTGCTCTTCTATGAGTTGAGCAACTTAACCATAACTATACGGCCGCTACCGCAATATTTGACTTCCAAAATACTTATTTTATGCTAGATGCCATTGCCTAATGAAGGAGTGAGGGGATCTTGCTGTATAAACACACCATCAGACCTAGTATAATTCCAGAAGCACATACACCTCTGAAATATTCCCTAACTTATCAGGATGTACAATCGATGTATATATTCCTGCCCCTCAGTACTTACAAATAACAGGAGGTTTATATCTATTTCTCTTTATCAGTCCCTCAGGACTATGTCCCCATTGTATCATATTTGTATAAGATATTCTTTTGGCTGTCTCTCAGACAGGTGGGCACCCTCTTAAGGACTGGTTCTATCCCCCCCCTCCCCCCCAGGAACTGGTAGACCTCAGACAGCAAGATAGCAGACACGCTGTAAATGGAAGCTGACCCTGTCTCTTCAACTAAAGAAGGCCTGGGACCTTACTCCTGGTAGGCCTCGCTACAGTGTTCTACTGAAAATCCATCAATGGCTTCAAAAGCAAATCAAGCTATTCCATCTCCTTACTGTTATCAGTTCTGCTTTCCATCCTTTTACCAAATTAGGGCGTATCCTAAAATATGTCTCTATCCTAATAGGTCAATGTGTGTGATTGGATGGGTTCCAAAAGTGACCTCCCCCTCTGTGGTCATTGGGCATATGAATAAAGGGGGCAGTCTGATGGGAGTACATTCTAAAGCATGTTTTCCTCCCATGTAATGTGATGTAATCTTGAAGATTTCTTAATTAGTAACTTTCTGTAACAGTATATTTCACAAATGTGATCATGTTACTAATTGGGTCATCAGATTTCTCTCTGTCATGAATTAAATGATGGAATTTTCATCTCCACCACTTGACTGACTTGCACATTTTGGCTTTTAACTCACTTAGTAATTTATGCACAAATTACTTTTCCATCTCAAAGTAGAGGGTGCACAAATATGGGTGCTAAGATATATGGATCAATGGTTTGTACTGTTTCTGCACAACGAAATACGAATTTGCCTAATTTACATAATGAAAACATCACAATTTCGTTTTGGGTCTATCTAATAGGGATTTTCAAGCTCAACATTTAAAAAAAAAAAAACAATTAGCCATCTCCAAGATTTTACTTAAAATGTATCACTAGACATACAAATCCAATGTGATTTCAATGATGCATTTTTTTTCTCTTCCACTTTGCACAATAACATGTAAGTATTTGATTTTTCTGCCCGGTAACCAAAACATCTGGTGTCTGATGTTAGTTAAGAGCTGGAGTATTTATGACCCAGAGGCCTTCTGCCAGTCCTTTGTATTTTAAGCTGCTGGCCCATATGACTTTAGTCCAGCCCTCTTAAAGGAGTCGCAGGGGCTGGCTTGATTTATGAAACGGACCTCCAGTCAGGAAACGTTTATTCCTTCATTCATTAAAGGCCTGACTGATTGAGATCACATATTAGCTGAGGGGACCACTGGCCAAGCTGAATTTATTGTTAATTTAAGATTTTAAGCCCAATCACATAGACAGATGCATGCCGTACATGTCAAAATTTTATTTCATTGCCAGGCATGGCTTTCTGACAGTTTTCATTTCTCCACTTCATTTCATTGAGAAAGTAAGGATCTTCCTACCCATCTTTTTGAAGGGGTTGTGGGAAGGAAGATTACCATTCGTCGGATCAAACCTATAGCTAGTGCTTGATTCAGAAATGTAGCATTTAAGTCTTTTTATTCTTCATGTGTTTAGTCACTTCAAAATTGATAAAGGCAGTGCTATAATGCTGTTGTTTTAATCTTAGTTTGGGAAAGGCTTAATTTTAATACAAGTTGCAGAATACTTTCTAATACTTTAAAATATTTATCTCGAGCCTTGTCAATTATATTTTTACTAGCCTAAGAGCCTAAGGGGATGTCCATCCTCGGATTGTATTTCATATTCCACCGAAAAAGATGAACAAATATTGTTTGCCACAAAGATAAAACACGATCCAAGTTAATTTCACTACTTAATTGAACACCACCTTCATTTATCTTGGATTTTAAATTCTCACATGAATATCATATTTGTATGCTTACTCTGATTATTTGCAGTGTTAGCAGTGGTGGCAATTGTCGCTGCACACTGCAAATAAAGACTTCCTATCACATTTTTGTAGAGTGTGAGGGAAAGCATAGGCTAGACACAGACAGACTTTTAGTTAGGATATCGGACATTGACAGCCTTTAGAAACATCAGTTAAGGGGACCCCCTTTAGAGTTGTGGCCACTTAGGCATTACACCAACCCAGAAACCTTAGTTTCAAACCCTTTATGTACTAAGATCTTTGAGTCAGTGTCTCTCTTGATACCATACCTGTCTCACACCTCACAATTAAGACAAAACAATGTGTAGGGATATCAACCATCAACTAAACAGGGTTACAAAAGTAAAGTTCAGAGCTATTTCCAGCTTGGGCCTATTCTTCAGCCTCTTTTCCCCAAATGTCAACCAGTGTATCACAATGTTAATCCAAGTCCAGAAGAAGGTAAATTGAACAAAGTTCCACAGACCTTTGTAAATGCCAGACTGCCTTTCCCCAAGATAGATGTCACAAAAAAGTATCTTAAAGCTTGCTCTTTAAAGTTTGTTTCCATAGTTCATTACAGCTCAGGATTCCCTTCCCCATATCTTATATGCACAAAGGGTAGTTTTTCCTCTTTACGCAATAGCAACCTTCCATGTTGGCATACAGGGTTTCTCTGGTCTTGGCGCTGTTAGACCAAAACGGTCCACCCATTACAGGTCATGCAACCAGGAACTTCAAGCTCACCTTGAGTAGTTTAATATTGCAGTTGAACGCATGGTGTCTTAAATGCAATTCCACAACTTTACCAAGCCAGTGTTTTCTTAAATGCAGCTCCACAGCAAGCACTTATTCAGACTTTACTTCAACTCTGCAATCAGTCTTTCATTTAGCTTGGTTATCAATTATATTCTGTTCTGTCTTAGCAAATTGGTTATTTGCATTCACTTTAGGTTTAATGTTAGCAGTTGTGCTGTTTCACGTAACTCTGTATTCAAAATGAATAGTCTGTGCCATCTTCTCACTTCGTTATTTAACATGTGCAGATTTTACTTGTTTCCTTCAATTCAGTATTTTAATAAATGTAACTTTGCTTGTTTCATTAAAATTGGTATTTACGAAGTTTAACTGTGCTTACTTCCATGGACTGCTACTTTATTCACTGTTTCTTGGAGCACCCGTGTAACTCCAATGTCCACAACACTCTTCCAGACGCAGCAGCTCCGTTTGCCGTCTTCTCCTCATGAGGGGAAAGACCTTTGCTGTGTGCTTCATTCAGCACTCACCGACTCTTGTGCGTAGCTCTGGGTCTGCTCACTGGCAGTGCCTGCAGGCCACCTTTTATACACCTGTGGTCCTTCAATGAGCTGCAGGTGTGCTCTATTATAGGTTGCCTGGCCCTGATTACCCTGACATGCCGGACTTTCATGCATCTTTTGTCCCAGTACAAAAGTGGTGAGAGTACTTGATGTATTACTCTGTTGTTGCTTCTTCGTCATCTCAGTACCGGAGCGGGGAAAGTGTATAATGTTCATAACTCTGTTGTCTCTCATCAGTACTGCTAGGTACCCCAAGAAGGAATGAAGGGGAACTGCTCTATAATTACCCATAAAGGTTGGGTATGGGGGTGGTTAGGCTGGTTGTCATGAGGATAAGGGGGATACCATGTCTTGCCTAGAGGTACATTACTACCAATACCCAAGGACAATCTGCCCAGGTGATCCTCCCTCGCTAGTCTACCCCCAGGACATGCCAGGACATGACATGGCATTTATAACATGCCTATACACAAGGATCCAATAGTGACAGCCTTTTCCTGGCCACCTGTGTAGAGGATCCAAGGGGAGTAGAAGTGAGAATACTCTCAGGTTTCTCACACATTACACTGCATTCTTGGTTACAAAAACCAATGAGTTGAAGGGATTGGTTGGGGAAATTTGTCTACATATAGGATAAAAATGGGTTGGTGTTTTCATTGGATTTGACTATCTCATGGCCCCACACCTAAATTGATACAAGTAAGAAAGATCTAATCTTAGCAACAGATAATTGGCTAATGAGAGAATTATATGGCGGCCTCGTTTTGAGAGCTGTGATTGTATTGGCATTGGTCTTACCAACCTTGGATATTTGACAGGTCATCAGCACATGACATCAGGAAGCTTCTTCTAATTGAATAAGACACCATCCCTGACTTTCTAGACCACATGCCAGTGTATCTAGCTTTGTACTTTATCTTGTATTGCGTCTCTCGTTCTGGGAATGTGTGGAGTTGAACCAGGTGTCTATCAAGTGTCTGGAGATCATGAAGGGACACTGTTTTTCAATTATAAATCACGCGTGAGGAGACCATGATTTCAATGATTCTACTGTACTATGATTTTAGCTCAAATTAATACGGGTGCTATTACTTTGGCTGGCCACTGGAGACTTGGTCGAGCTACTGACCATGCTGTGTTGAGCTTCTAATTAATGGACACCTGGCATTGAAAGGCTGATTATTTTACCTAATCTAAGAGAAATATGCCTAACACATGTGGCTTGTTCTTTTCTGTTCTTCTCAGAGCCATCCAATCCTCCCTTTTCGCAGTAACCTTGGAGGGGGCTGTGCAGCCACTGTCTGGCCTGCACAGGTATGTATTTTAGCTCATTTCAGCATGTTGAATCTCCCTGCAGCTTTGAGGCTTTTCTGAGGCTTCCCATTTACTCTCACATGGATTTGCTGTCCATTTTATTCCGAATGATCACTCACTACTGTACCATTGCTACGTTTAGCAAACTTTGTATGTATCTTGTTTGTCTTGTGTTTCAGCATAAACTTTGTTACTCATGTCTATTGGTGCAGGTAATATTCTTCATGTCTAAATGCAAGTTTGACGTAGTGTCTGTTTCTTCATGGTGAGTGCATATCTGCTTCATGTTCAGTGTATCTACGAATGTCAGTTTGGCAGTGATGTCACTTGCTCTCGTCATCTTCAGTTTGCAGATTTATCGCTTCTATTTTTCTAGGATAAGGTCGGTAGGGTTGTCTTAGTGGGTTTTGTTCAAATGAACCCGTCGAGAGGCAGATAAATATGCCATTAATCACATATTCACTAAGTTTTCTGGATCCATGTTGCCTTACTCTAAGAAGAAAAGGTAACAATCTTGGTTGTGCTTGCTAAAAACAGGTGGGTGCATGCAGACTACAGATTAGACCCTGCACTACCTATGTACACATTATATATAGATGCAGAATAATTGATAAAGACCATCTTTATGTTTCATGTACCTAAGAAGAATACTGGGATGCTCATCTTCCAGCAGGCATGGCTATTGATGAGCTGTAGGTACTTTTTCAGAGAAAATCACTGGTAAATTCCTTATTTTCCTTTGTTTTCTGCTTAACATTGATTAAATTATTATTATGTACTGCCTCATTTAATAGAAAACATTGCATCCTGTTTGCTATTGTACTCCAGAAAGGCTATCCAAAACATAGCTTTGGTAAAAAGAGTGAAGTTAAAACCTAGCTCTATGGCACAAGTCACTACCGTTACAGATGTTTATACTAAAACAAAACGTTTGTAATCCAGCTGAATAGACTCTTCTGAATGAGTTGTTGCGGCTGAGGGTCCATTCCATGCATCTTACTGCCACTGCTGCACCAGGCCTAGTGTCAGGGCCTTTAAGGTTTCATTTAGGGTTTCAGCTCCTTCGTTTCCTGCCTTTAGGAATTTAGGCACCTGGGAAAGATATTGCGAGCCTCAATTAGTGTATACTTTGATGGGAATGTGATGGTTGTGGCAGTGCTAGTTTTATTTTGTCTTCACGTTTAATGCAGATTAAAAATGTATTTGTAGGACGTTTGTTTTAACGTTAGAACCATCTGAGTGTTATACCGAATGATGGCTATTGTTCACAAAATCCCCACACCTAAAGCCTCTACCCATGTGATGCATTGACCTTTTTGGATTTTATGTTGTCATACAATACCTAATTTACATGGCCTTTAAATGTTTGTTTGGTAGCGTGAATTCAGTCTTGCTGCTGCAGCTAGGATTACTGCTTTTACACTAATTTTGAAAGGCGTTTTAAATATGCGGATCTAAAAATAGTGAATTTGGAGGGTTCCACAAGCTTGACGCTCACTGTAGATAGGTTGATGAAAATGATAAGCTTCTCCCACGAAGTAGTCCAAGTCTGGGCCTTGTTCTTCCTACATTTAATGCTTCCTACATTTAATGCAAAGCCTTTCCTGTTGGTATATTACATTGAAAAGTATTTATATTTTTCATATTGTACTTGGAATAAACAGCCGACTAACTGAGCATTCTAATTAAAGCTTTTTAAGCAGAAAGCTTAATACCACACATTTTTCTCAACACTGACAAGTGAAGTCCATCACAGGTTTATTTAAAAACAAGCCAGAGATGTAGCTGCAGCCAGAGAGGTAGCCGCTGTTCCCACCATATTGAGGCATGTTCCTCAGCCCATGGTCCTGCTTAAGATTCTCACAGGTTTCTTCTTGGTGTCATCTTCTCAAGCCTGTATTAGCCATAGGGTCTGCTATCTAATTGTCGGCAACAACTCTAACTTGTACCAGTACGTATCTTCCCCTTATGTACAAAATGATGAAAAGCATGCCTGCTTCCCCGGTGTCTTTGAAAGATAGCCTCAACCCACCCATTAAAAGAGCAGAGGCTTCCATTGTTTGTCAATTAATGAGATGATACTTGTCTGTATCCTGATTGGTTAGTTGTACAGGCATAGGTGAAGTAAAGGTCTGAAGACATGGGATAGCCACCTTGGATTTTCAATTAGTGCTTTGGATAGATGCTTTCCAATGGGTATCGTGTCTTTCTCCCCCTCCCCCAAGCACTTGCCCTCTTCAGGATTTTCACTTTGTTTGGAAATTCCTACAGTTTGATGATACTTCCAGAGGTTCTTTAATTTCGGTATTAATCATTTTGCCAAGTCTATAGTTGGTACCTTGGTCCTCTGGTAAGAATAGCAAGGCTGCTGAGGGACTTGGCGTGGTGTTGTTACAGCAGAGTTGTGCTTAGTAAGCCCAGGTGTAGTCTTTACCTTCCCCTAGGTCATCCTGCAGGCACAATGAACGACAAACTGATTCCTATGGTCTGTTCTATTATATCCAGATTTCTTCCTTTCCTGGTCTTTTGAATGGATGCCTCTCCTCCTCACTCCTGGATCTGTAAGACTGCTCTGCCTCATGGGATTGTGTGTGTCTCTGTGCCCATCTCCTAATCCGCCTATCCCTGCTTCATGTAGGCACATTTGTAGAGGTTCCTCCTTTCTCTTTCCTGGTGACGTGGTGCTTCCATCTCTGCTAAACATTTTTGTGGGAGAGCTTGTCAATTTACTGTAGGGTGGTGCAGTTTGTTACTGTCATGTTCGGTGGTGCATGGGCTGAAAATAAAGGGCCTGACACATGGGCAAAATGGACCACCAGTCTCCTCCCAGCCCCTTGTTGGGATAACCCCAAGCTGTCTTCACAGACTCTGTACCATATGTATGCCATTTTGAGGTGTAGCTGTAAGATATTGAGGTGTTGTGAGTAAGTCACTCCTCCCCAAACCCACCTGAAAACTGCTGGTCCTTTTAATTTTTCTCTCCTTCTGCTTTGACTCCCTCGAAGGCGACAACCTGCCTGCCCAGTGGCTGTATGATGGTGCTGTCCCTTGTACTTCCTGTTGTTCCTGTTATGTCACCTGAACAGGTTTGCTATGGTTCCTGGCCAGCTTTATGGGAGGTTTTAATTTTTGAGATCCTACTTGTCTGAAAATCTTTGTCTCCTGAAAACTCTGTTTTTACTGTGGGTGAGTATAAAATTGGTTGGAGAGTTCCTTTCTGTGTTGTGGTAAGCTGCTTATGCAGTGAGAATGGCCCTATGCCTGATGTCAGCAGGCTGCCCTCTCATATGTTGGGGTTTTGTAAAGTCTGCATGAGAATACTAAGAAAGTGTTTGTTTAGTAAGGTTCTTATCTGCTCTTCATGGCCCTGTCGATTTTTGTCCCCACCTACTCATAACTTCCAGTACTCATTTTGAAAATCAGGTCTGGGTTTGGTTTCTCAAAAAATGATGCAAGTGTGGGCTAGGGCGTGCATATCAATTGTTGTGAATTCTGGCCCAGGTTTTGGGTTCAGAATGGTGCTTGCTGGGAGATGTTTTGTAATCTGATTTGAGGCCAAGTGTTTAGACTACACTGGTTTGAAGTGGCGAGAGGGTACTCCTCTGGCCTTAGGGATTCTTGGTAAATTGTCGTCATTTGAATACTGTCCATAAGTTTTAAAATCTTCTACAAGTTTTATTGCTGCTATTGTAATGCATTATGCAAGATGTGGTTTGCAAATTCTCTTTCCTATGTTGATGATGTTATAATCTGGGGAAAATGTGTAGGCCAATTATTTAGAAGCTGCAGGGAATTGGAAAGAGTTTAGGATATCCTACCTGTATCGCATCCAGGGTACACTTCACAGAAGCGGTGCATACACTGTTGGCCCCTGTGTACCTCCAACTTCATTACCTAGGTTCATGTGATGGGTGAATCCATCACAGACTTGTGTGTTCATCAAGCAACTGAGTGTCTCCATTCAGCCTTTAATCTCCAGAGAGACATACAAAGTGTGTGTGCTGCCTATGCTGTGGAAATAAAATATGTATGCTTGCATCCCCTTCCTTGATGGAGTATTGCAAAAATTGTGTGAAGGAGACTCAGTTGACCTGGTGGTGTTTCCAAGCAACTAAATGTTGAATGTTTATCTCTGCTACATTTTTATCCTAGAAATGCAAAACTTAGCAGGCTTTATATTTTACATTTTAGGGCTTCATCAGCATTGTTGATTAATCATCACCTTCAAAATCTTAACAGTATAATTTTATCTTCAGAATTTGGTTGAGTTGTAACCATGAAAACAAGAATAACTCCTACAGTCCACTGCTCTGCCGACCTGTTTTTCACTGGGACAAAGGTAATTCTCTGACTCCACTATGATCCGTTGCTTGCTCTAAGCATACTGTTGCCGTTCTTGTAGGAGAAGCAGGGTCTTGGCATAGTATGCTGGTGTTGATTCATGTAGTTGAATAGCAGTTAATTGTCAAAAGGTACATGGAAACTTCTCCTGTTGTCAGAGAAAATTGCACCAACAGCACTGAAAATATGGTTCTGATTTCATTGTAGATAGGAGCAGCTTAGGATGTCGATTGCTTCACAGACGAGCACGGCTGGATTATCTTCTTTTCAGTGCTAAAATTTCACTCCAGTGCATATTCATCATGTATGTAGCATTGGGCCTGCTTCCACTAGCTATTGTACACTCTGGCCCAGGCACATTGAAGAATCAGGATCAAGAAGCACATGAGTGAGAGAGAATTGCACGTGCCACATGAGGGTCACCTGTGCCTGACGCATATGTCAGTCCCCTCTTAAAACTGCATCTGACAGATTGCTACTTGATGGTGGGGCTTCTTAGCTTTTGGTCACTCACTCCTACTATTTAAAGAATTATTCTTTCAAAAACATCTTGTGCAGTTATACACATTTTAACTAATTATCAGCAGCATCTTGAGATGCTGCTCTCCTGTCCAGTCTGAAATGCAGCCACTTTCCGCTTAGAGCAAGCAGTGGAGGTAGAGCTGAGGGGTAAGGGGGGGGGGGGGTGAGTCAATGGATGAGGTGTGACAAAGTCCCCTGCCTGCCAATTGGAGTGATGGTATGGTGTCTGGTGACACCACTCACACCATGATGCTGAACACCAGGTGGTGGAACGGGGAGGATCCCATGGCCAACTCCTTCAAACTGTGTACTGAAAGCAGGGGTTCACCACAGAATATATCAAAATGGTGATATCACTATAAGGTATTTAGGGCAGAGTTGCACACTCACACGTTAAACCACTTGGTGATTCACACCAGAGAATCAGGGCCTGGACTTTCATAGTTCACTGGACGCAGTCCACAGAGACACAATCATTGCAGAAACTACAAATATGCAATAGACATTGTGAAGGAAACCCAGACCCCAGCTGGGCGTGTACTTGGAGAATCCCTGTCCCACAACCTCACCTAGAGAAGACCAAACTGGTCCATGGATTAAATTCTTCTGACCGCACAACACTCGTAGCAAAAGCATGCAAATCAAAAGCAAAAAGGTGGTCTGTGCTTTGTTTGCTCACACAGCAGATCCATAAAAAGTGGAGACGGGGCTAAGGCAGTCATTGAGAGGTTACAAAGAAAATCATTAATGATCGAAGTTACACAGATAAACACCTGAATGCTCTGTGTCAAATGAGGCCCATATTTAAGGGGCAGGTTCTTACCAGCCAGTGCAGTTGTTTTGAAAAAGGGTGCATTCAGAACAATCTGGAGGAGAGCAGATGGAGAAAGGAGACTAAGAGGAGGAGAGTACGAATACCAGTTGAAAAGAGGGAAAGTGAAACATCTGTCTGTGAAAAGGAGGAAAGTGAAAGGAACACTGTAAAAGAGAGGGGGTGTCTCTAAGAGAAAGTTAAATTGGAGTAAAGGTAATGTCTGGCCTATATAGGACCAAGTTGGTAAAGGCATGGGGCCAATCTGGAGCATGTGAAGTTTGAGCTGGCAACAGGTGGGGAAGTGAGCATTTGTCCACAAGACTGTGATGGTGAAACCAGAATGTATCAGGACAGACTCCTGCCGAAGTAGGCTGGAGGGGGCCGAGGTGGAGCAGGGTAGAAGAATCAAGCAAAATGGGCAACACCTGTGTGAGAGAAGGGTGGGGGGCACAAGGGAACATCACGGGACACCAGAGGGGGTGGGGATTGCCTGTGGGGACAGAGAGAGCAAACACATGTTGGTGCATGCTTACCTGCTGTCTGAGCAGGGGGTCGGACCCTGGGCCCTCCTGGTCCAAACCGGTCCAAACATAAACTGCCCTTTTCTTTGTGTGCCTTTCGCTTCGGACGACCAGGTGAGAATGGCCTGCAATACTATATCTCATTTTTATCCAAGTATTGCAGAATAAAAGATTCTTTTGTCATGGAAACATTCAGTGATAATTCAGATTTTTTAAAGGGAGACAGAAATAATCTGGTAAATTAATGCCCAATATCCCTTGTGGACTCTCCGGGCAAGCTATTCACACACCTGATAGTGGAAGACCTAAAGAAATGGGTAATTAGGAATCTCCAATTTGATGCTTGCGAATCATGTTTTGTGTCAGGAATTGGGACACCGCTAAATCTACTAATAGTGACATCAATAAAAAATAGTAGTTCAAGCTGGCCAACCTGTCTATAAATAGGGTTTATAGACTTTAAAATGGCGTTTGACTCAGTGCATAGGGAATTATTGTGGACTAAGAAGAAAGAAGCAGGTTGCTCGAAATATCTTTTTAATTTGATAATTCAACTTTATTCAGGGACCTTTTATACCATGCAAGTTAAACAGGGAAGGACTATTATCAGGGCTGATACCAACCCACCCAGGTCTAAAACAAGGCTGTATTTTAGCCTTGGCTCTTTTTACCTTCTTTATTAAAGACTTAGGGAGCATCTCTGCAAAGTAAATTAATTCCAACCAAAAGTAGGGTCAGTATTAATGTAATGGTTAATACATGCAGATAATTTAGTCCTATTGGATAAAACACTGATAGGACTTCAAAGAAAGCTTCGGGCTTTAGAACAATAAGCTTTGGAAAACTTTTTTAATATCAAAGTAGAAAAATCCAAAATGTTAATGTTTGCAACAAACAAAATGCATAGGAAACCTTCATTCTGATGGCAAATTTGTAACGAGCCTCCCCAGATTGTGCCAGAATATTGTTATTTGGGAGTGAATATAAGTACTAATATTCACAAAAGTCCTTTAAAACCGGTGGTGAGACGTAAGATCGAAACAATAGTGGCTCAAGCACCATTGTGCATAAAATTATGGGAAATTTTTAGGTATTCCAGTGATGACCATTTATAAGGAAAAGGCAGTCCCTACGGTAATCCACATGGCATAGACAAGATTAGAGGAGCATAGACACAATTGTGAGAAATTAGAGGGATTGTATTGCAAAAGAGTATTACTACTTCCAAAAGGTTTTCCTATACAGATAATCCACTTCGTTCTTCCGTCTTTGAGAGGCATGGTAACTTGGCATGTTTTCTTTATTATGATTGGAGGAAGTCCTGGGAGCACTGTAATAAATATAAATTGTTAACTACTGATGTGTTTTCTATTAAAGTGCTCCATCAAATTCCTATATAATTGCAGAAATGTCCGGGCCCTAGATATTCCAATTGGTTTTTAAGGCTACTTTTTAATTTATGGATGACCAGAGAGGTTTTTGGAACCCATTCAAAATGGTCAAATGGCCAGAAATCTTGTAGGTTCTGCCAAGACAAGGACGAGCTTGAAACATTAAAACACATTGTCGCTTTTCCAAATCTACTGATACAAAGGAGGCACATTTTCCATAGACACTTCTTAAAATATAAATTGCTACCTTGGAATAAAATGTGGGACATCATTTTTAATGGTCAATTTGTTTCAATAATTTTAGCTGCAGTGAATTATTCACTGTTTTGAAGATCCTACCATGTAAAAATGAAGAAGGGGTTTCTATTTGATGCTTAGAAATTGCGAAAATCAATGGCTTTGTTTTTAGAAATTGGTGAAAGATTTATGAAATTCTTTATGTATTAGATCTAATTGTTTATAGATATGTCATTTTATGTAGACTAGAATATTGAAAGGTTGAACATTTTCAGCCAAACTTTAAAAGGTAAAAAATTGTAAAATATCTCAATCATTTCCTGAATGATTTCCTACTTGCATTTTTCCTTTTTGTTTTTAGACTTTTCCCCTTTACACAATCTTCCATTCTTAATCTTCTGGACCAACTTATTTCCCAGAAGCTCAACAATTTTAACTGTTTTTGGCCTATAGGAGGATTCCCAGCATCCTCCACAGGAGCCCAAACCTGCAGCTATTCAGGCACATTTATTAGGTACAGTGAATCACAGGAATTACTTACACAACTAGGTTGCACAGATTGTATGGGTTGAGACAAACCTGATGAGTTCAGCAGTTAAGAAATGGCTTGAAGGGAGAGGCAGAGGTGGAGTTCAGGTGTATTGGTGTTTTCAAATCCAACTCATTTGCTGTGTTAGCAATTATTTTAGGATCAAATTGAGCAGTATAATATACACCTTTATCTCCGATTGTTTATTCTCACATAAAGAAACTTAACCTCAAAAGCACATAATTCAGCAACACCAAAGCTTCTTGAGCACTGCCATCCATTTCCATATCTGTTTACTTAAGTGCAGTAGTGTACCCTCATAGACCAACCAGGATGAGTAGCAGATATACAAGAGGACAGAGAGGTATCATTGTTGTCACTGTCATCTTCTGAATGAACTGGAGGAGTGTTGTCAGAAGTATAATTTGAAACACCTCCTTGCCCTTAAAGCCCTCCGCAGCCTGTCCTTTCCCACAGTATTAAAACAATATGGGATTTCTTCTTCCATTTTTTCATTTTTAGACGCCTGCCCAGCTTAGAAATCCATAACTGGCAGGATGTTACCTAGTTCACTTCCACCCTCCCGAGAAACACCGGGACAGGAAGGGCACAAGCAATCTAAAACATCTGTTAATTTAGTGGTACATTACTCGACTTTGTGAGGCTTCTTGATGCATACAAGATACAACACACCTGGTGGCGAAACTCACCAAAGCTCTGCTGTCCTTGTACAGTGTGAGTCACCTTCAGTCTGTGCCTAGC
Organism: Ambystoma mexicanum; assembly: GCF_040938575.1. Taxonomy (NCBI): domain Eukaryota; kingdom Metazoa; phylum Chordata; class Amphibia; order Caudata; family Ambystomatidae; genus Ambystoma; species Ambystoma mexicanum. Next base: position 706,337,017 of record NC_090931.1, read on the forward strand.
TCCTGCACTGCAAACAATACTAGTCATGCACTCCATGTGTGCTCCACGCCAACCAAGGTGTTTTGTGGAGAATAGTTGTCGCACTAGAAGCGGTCTGCACAGAAAGACACACAAAGTAGCAAAATTCCAAGCAGTGCAAACAGCACTCATTATGCCCTCCCCGGGTGCTTGTTAGAGATCTTTTTAGGCTATATTTTTTATTATCTCGTGGTATCTTGCATCCTTTTGGTATAGTGGTATTTTTGTCATATCCTGGTAATATACTGTGGTAAATTTATTGGGTATATTTTTAGTGGTGAGACTAACTTGAAAATGCTGCCTAATAATTATTTTACCAAGGTTACTAACACTAAAGAAGTACTGGACTTAGTACACTATGACTGATCAGCTCATGCCCTCCATTGGTATCTTATGTATAATAACCAAATTATGCCTTTTTGGCTTTGGTTAAAAATACATTGATCATTTCACAACCAAATGTCTGTACTCCCACGCATGCCTAGCACTGCTGAAAACTCAACTAATTAAATAAAACATATTTATCTTACCTTTTACCAGATGTGGTAATGTGAATTACCGCCTGCAGTAAAATAAGCTTACCACCTGTTGGACCTCGGTCTACGAGCTAACAATAACATAGACGCATAATAAGAATGGTGATCCATTACGTTTTTCTCTTTTGCGGTTTTGAAAATGTTCACATTCAGAAAATGCCAAACAGTTGCATTATACTGTACTCCTTTACAGTGGCTTATACTTGATAAAGGATACAATGCATTTCATTAGAAAGATTGCACACATTAAATAGCTTTTCTAATAATAAGCTTCAGTTACATTTTTGTTGATGGTTGGCCAGCGCACAGTCTCATGAGAGAACCTTGAATATTTGTCTCACAATCCTTGGCAGTTAGGAGACTATTATATTTACAAAATCCCACTTCATAAATGGGCAGTCAATGTAAAATATAGATTGTGAATTACTTTAAAAAACATATAATTTTCTCTCACACAACCTATAAGCCTTTCTCACGTATAATACTTTCCTCAATTACTGTATAATTACCCAAATCTGATGGCGATATTCCCCGACTCAGCTCGGACAGGAGAATTCTTATCACCTCCACACCCTTTCTGCCTCGAACAAATGAGTCAGTCTTTCAACTCTCTGAAGTCAACCAGAGATAAGGGCCCTGTAGTCAGCTTTCTCTCTGCAAGTCCTTCTGCTACCTTCACCAGTCAGTGAGTGAATGACCCAGCCCTCTCTGCTTCAAGCCTTTTCCTCAAACTCGTGTCATTCAAAGAGAACCTCCCCTTGACAAAACAACCCATCAAATAGCACGTGATTTCAGCGCTGAAGTTTGAATCTACGGCAAAGGCACAAAGGAAGAGAAAAATGTTACATTCATCCGGCGCCATTTCCTCCTTATTCATAAATGAACAATAGACTGTAGGGAAGTATAAGGAAATAATTTTCCCTATTCTGAATTTCAACAAGAGAGATCTGCATTTCATAATCCACAGTTTAGCAAGGATCTGAATTTCAACTAGGGCCAAGTGTGCGAGAGTGAGCCTCGAGCTGTGTTTAATAGATAGATGTCAGTATTACAACGCAAAAAGCACATGCCAACCAATTTGAATTTGATCCTGCACGGCAGGTTTTATCATTTGCACCCACCACAGCAATGGACTAAATGCAGTGAAAGTAAAATAACATACTAATTCTACTAACCTTCTAGGACCCAATAACACACTCCCCTACTAATATTCAATGCAATTTAGGCCATTGCTTATGAGTGCAAAATGTTGGGGCAAAGTTGCCCATTTCATAAAATGTAAATATATTTGAGCTGCGCAAAGCAAACTGGAAATGTAGAAAAAGATTTGACCTGAAGTGAATACGTGACAGGGTTGAGATGCAAGTTGATTTATTCAAACTGCCTCCATTGCTCATTTATGAATAAGGAGGAAACGGCGCCGGATGAATGTAACATTTTTCTCTTCCTTTGTGCCTTTGCCGTAGATTCAAACTTCAGCGCTGAAATCACGTGCTATTTGATGGGTTGTTTTGTCAAGGGGAGGTTCTCTTTGAATGACACATGAGTTTGAGGAAAAGGCTTGAGGCAGAGAGGGCTGGGTCATTCACTCACTGACTGGTGAAGGTAGCAGAAGGACTGGCAGAGAGAAAGCTGACTTAAGGGCCCTTATCTCTGGTTGACTTCAGGGAGTTGAAAGGCTGACTCATTTGTTCGAGGCAGAAAGGGTGTGGAGGTGATGAGAATTCTCCTGTCCGAGCTGAGTCGGGGAATATCGCCTACAGATTTAGGTAATCATACAGTAATTGAGGAAAGTATTATACGTGAGAAAGGCTTACAGGTTGTGTGAGAATTTTGATTTTTAAAGTAATTCACAATCTATATTTTACATGGACTGCCCATTTATGAAGTGAGATTTTGTAAATATATTAGTCTCCTAACTGCCAAGGATTGTGAGAAATATTCAAGGTTCTCTCATGAGACTGTGCGCTGGCCAACCATCAACAAAAGTGTAACTGAAGCTTATTAGAAAAGCGATTTAATGTGTGCAAGCTTTCTAATGAAATGCATTTTATCCTTTATCAAGTATAAGCCACTGTAAAGGAGTACAGTATAATGCACCTGTTTGGCATTTTCAGAATGTGAACATTTTCAAAACCACAAAAGAGAAAAACGTAATGGATCACCATTTTTATTATGCGTCTGTTATTGTTAGCCCGTAGACCGAGGTCCAACAGGTAGTAAGCCTATTTTACTGCAGCAGTAATTCACATTACCACATGTGGTAAAATGTAAGTGAAATTGTTTTTTAGTGTTGCTTTATAAAATGTAAGTGAAATTCAGAAAATGACCAAACAGTTGACACTAGAAGCGGTCTGCTCAGAAAGACACAAACAGTCACAAAATTCCAAACAGTGCAAACAGCACTCGTCGTGCACTCCGCGGGTGCTCCATGCCAACTACTGTGTTTTGTAGAGAATGTGTCACACTAGAAGCATTCGCCCAGAAACAAAGTAGCAACATTCCAAGCAATCCAAACAGCACAGGTTGTGCACTCTGTCTGGAATCAGAATAATATATTCCCATTTGTACTTTTTGGGTTCGATTGAAAAGAAAAGAAACCACTTAAGCAAATCGTCACACACCAGAGAAACATTGGCTAATCGGGAAATAAGAATATCAAAATCAACTATCAAATGCTGCCGATAGGTCAAGCATTTAGAGAATGCTAAGATCACCTTAATCGGCCCACCTTAAAATGAAATCCGACAGAGCCCCAAGAGCTGTTTCAGTGCCATTACAGGACCTGAAGCCAGACTGGAATGTGTCAAGAATACCATGTTCTTCAAGAAGGTTTTGGAGGTGTGAAGTGGCAATCTTCTCAAGTATCATAACAGGCCTGCAATAGGGTAGAAATTAGAGAATAAGTTAAGGTCCAATTAGGGTTTTCTTTGAGCAAAGGTGTTGGGATATTTTTTTAGATCATTTGACACAATGCCTTGCACCAAGTTAACACTGAAAAAAGCAGTGATGGCATGCCTACTTACTGTAGATTGTTTTTTGTCAAGACAGTCCGGAATATGATCATAATTGTTTGTGGGTTTTAATTTAAAAATTAGAATGCTTATTTCCTCATGGGTAACCGAGGTAAAGAGAACTCTGTTGATGTCAGTACGGTGAGTGCCATGAAGCTGGAATCTTTAATAGAGGATTGTATGTTGGGGAGTTGAGAGTTCATATTAAATCGAATAGTTAACTTGATTCATGTGGAATCATGTGGAACTCAATAAAATCATTGGCCAATCAAGAGAGGAGGATAGGCTGCGTGAAATGCAAGGGGGGGTTAATTAAGTTATTTATTATTTATTATTCTTTATCATCGGCAAGGTCTGTCTGGTTCTGAAGGAAAATGGACTTCTCTGATAGAATGCCCTTTTTATATAAGGTTCAATGTTTCTTTCGGCACCCTGGTAGTCAAGAGGATCTCTAAATTCAAGTCAGGTTTTTTCCTTCTTTCAATACTTTCTTTAGGGCCCTTAGTGATTCAGTGTACCACTTGTTTTTTTGACTTGCTCCTGGATTTAAGAAGCACATTTGTGTAACAGATTTAATGTAGAATCGACATGTTGGAGTGAAACGTCTACACAATTAATTAAAATAAGGTTTTAAAGGAATCAGTCTGGATGATATTTGCATGCCTGTAATCATGTTAATGTCTTTTAGGCTAGGCAAATAATGGTTCCATGTCATTTCATCGCAGGATTAACCCTCGCTGGGTTTTTCTCTGCAGAAATATTATCGAAAGAACTCATTGTATTTTTTTAAAAATATTTTGGAGGGCACCCCAAACCCCACATCCCCTTTAATTTTTTTCTATTCCAAACACCCACACCCCAGAGATAGATAGATATAGATATATATAGATAGATATAGATATATATATATATATATAGATATAGATATAGATATAGATATTCCCTTCTAAAATTCGATGAGGTTTTTTTATGGTAAAACTTCCACACAAAAAAAAAACAGCGACGGCTAATCCTGCAATGAAAGGACATCGTACCACAAATAACACACGGCTTCCCTTTCCACTGATTTTGTCTTGCGTAATCTGTCTGAATACAGAAGGGTATGATGTGGTGATCAGACCACACAACCGGGATAGTGTCCTGATAGGATATATTTTGACCTTTAAACAAACCTAAATCTAAACAGTGACCACATTTATGAGAGGCAGAGGTCATGAGCAGTGAAAGATTGTGGGACTGGAGAATTTCATTCATTAAGTTTGACGCAGTATGGGTCATCGAGGACGTCGCACCAGATATTGAAGCTTCTTACACTAATCAAGCTAGAGTAGTGAAGGGCGTCTGTGCCAAGGAAAAGCTGTTTTCTACAAAAAAATAGCACCTGTAGGGTCGAGATGCTGGTAGCAAAGAACTAACTGCCATTACCTCCAGGCCTTCCTACTCCTATCAGTCTCCCCTGCCTCCACCCCTTCTGGGTTTCATGGTTGAGTCATTTGATTTGGAAGTTACCCGGTACCAACACTGGTAGTAAACCAGATTTCAGTAAAAAAAAACACATGTAATTTTTGAGACTCAATAAGGTCATTAAGTGCGGCTGCATTCTTAACAGATCTTGAATTAATTAGGCAAGCACACAAAGCAGGCTTTGATAAATATCTTGGTGGTGTTGTTTCCTTAATTTTATAGATACCATGATATTGAAGTTTATAAAGGGCATGCAAGTTAAAGGAACTGTGTACATTTTTTAATTCCAGAAGCTTATTTTTTGTATATTTGAACATACTACTTGGATGATATATGATGGATATGGTAAATGCAAGTATGACAAAACTTGCAAGATAACCCCAGAAAAATGAATATATCATTGCCTGCTTGTCCACCTCCTCTCTAGTGTATCCCAATTTGAGGCTTATAACCCAACCAAGGACCGAGGAGGTCGACTCAATGCTGTGCTCGACCACCTTGAAGCATCTGTTGTGCTGGATGCTAAAATACTGCTTTAATCTCAAGAGGTAAAGCAGGGCGAATAAACACTCATCAAATCGACTCGTGCCAGATCCCACTGTCTTATCCTACGTGGCAACTAGCATTATATAAGCTCAAAATTAATGATGAAATCATAGATGATGCAAACAGTAGAAACCTATCAAGAGGTGGGATAGGATAAGCGGATCAGATCTATTTATAGAAAATGTGCGTGTTAGTCTCTTATTGGTGGTCGCTTATCTATGAGACACATCCTGAGCTACTACTAAACACGTGGTGTAGGGTACTCGTCATAGCAGAAAATGTGGCAGCGGAATAATATTTTGCAACATTGTATGTAAAATTGCATAGCAGGCTATTCTAATTAGTTGGCAAGCCAAACCCAATCTTGAACATTCGGCTTGTTAGCAGCACGTACATAGAAACAAAACCCAGGTGGTTGGAGATGCGTCAGATATCCCCTTGTTTCCAATTAGGCCACCTTCTCTCGTCGGTAGGCCTCATGCCAGTGTCTTCTGTTTGAAGACTGACTTTGCCAGTCTGCACTGTCTCGGGGCATTCAAGGGACTATAGGTACACTGATATCTTAGCTCCAGGCCTAATGAATAGCCCCTGTTTGCGAACTACTCATCCTGTGTTGCAAGACCATGAATTTGTTCATTTCAACAGTGCATTTAAAACCATTTGATTCAATTATGCTGGGTGCAGTTCTCCTTTTAGCCTTTAGAGACTTGCTCCCTCTATCCCATATTGACTTTATTCCCTTTTAATTAGCCAATATTTGGCATCAGTAAATGTTTTTGTTACTCCTAATCTTTGAGAAATATATGTTGTTGCACATGGTCTGCTCATTAGACTCCCTTCCTGCTTTTCTCTTCATATCTCGAAATAGCATTGTTTGTTCAAAGCCAATGCCCCACCCTCTATCTTGCAAGGAAAACAGCTTTTTCATCATTTTTCTATGTTAAGATTCTGGGCTCGTATTTTGAGGTAGTTGGGTTGATTGACATACGCTGTCATCCATATTGTTCTGATGGTAGTCCTAAACGTTGAATATTACCTATTATAACCAAGCTTCTATGTATTCTTTCTACCTTGCTTTTCAGCGTATTTAGTTATTCACCACTTCATTCTTTGCATTCATAAACAATGCATTATAAAGTACATTTTTTTCTTAGTGCTCCAGTCACATTGTCATTAAGTATTTTCATATAATTTCAACATAGGTTCATATCATCTTTAGGACGCTTTTGCTGGCATTCGATTTTGTTTAACCTACATCCATGTCGCGCATCATTTTATCGATGGCTGCATTTCGACAGGACGGTAATTGATGTCCTTCTTGGTAGTTTTCTTCCACTTTGCCAAAGTGAGGTATCTTCTGAGTGGCTGCCTGAGTGCATATCGGCTTTCAGATAGACAACGGGGTATGGACATATTGCATACACTTGTGCATGGGCTCCCATTTGTAACTTAGTCCATCATTGTGTCCAACAGCTCCTCTACAATGCTATAAACCCAAGGATGATGAGAAAGCTAGAACAAAAAGAAAGTGGTGTGGGTGTGACAAGTTGACTTCTGCCCTGCAGGAGTACAAGGATGAGTACAAAGATGAGTAGAGGCTTAAATTCCCACTCATCTCTCAAACATCTGCAAACCAAGAGCCAACACCATGCTAAAGATAAAACAGGCCCTTCACTTCATTGATAGGGGGACCCCCAGCTATTCAATGTTTAGATAGAGAAGGAGATCATAAACTTTCCCAGATATCTAACCCTTTTAGGCCCCTTTTGTTTTTTCCAAGTTAGATACGCAACCCCCTTTTATGGCGTTTCAGAGAGTTGGGGGTCTCGGTTTCACAGAACTTGGATTCTCAAATACTGAGGTAGGTGCTTTCACTTCATAATATTCACTGTTCTCCCTTGTTGCTTTAAGTTTCATGGAATGTTTAAAGAGTTTCTTAAATAGCTTGTCCACTCTCTCCCAGACTTTCATTAACTCCCGTTATGTGTTGGATCCAGGATGCTGCACTGGGTCAGTAGGATTTTGGGTGATGCCATCAGCCTTCTCTGTTGGGGGGTGCAAATTCTTGCAGCCTCACCCTGCTTATTCCTTGGATATTCATAGTGGCTTTGTCTGTCCTTCTCATATAGGTCCGGGCGACAACAGCACTCTGTAGTTGTCCCCGACTCATTCTCCCTTCTCTGTAGCAAGCCTGGGATAGCAATCTCGGCATAGTGTTCAGACCAGACGGTTCACACACTACAGGTCACGCCACTGCTGTACACTTTCTTTCTTTTAGGCACTTTGTCAGCCCTGTGAGCTGCTTTCCACTCATCAGGGAAATTAGTCTCACCAGGGAGAAAGGACACTTTTTATTTTTGGTTATGGTCTTGGTGGCCGGCATGTAAAAACAAGTGTAATTATGAAATGATTTGGATTTCTGTCTTTGTACAGAACGCATGCTTCAGTCTCCGCTTCTACTTCTCCCCCTGACACCAGGGCAGCCTGCTGGGCACCTTTGTGCACTCTTCTGAATCACACCCTCAAACCCCCCTCGTGGGCTGTCCTGTTCTACCTTCTGCAATATGCAGTCTTACAGCCTCTCCCTTCTCATCGACAAGTCGGTCACTCCAGTCACTACTCGCTCTTCGTTCTTTCTCACTCTCTATAGTACTCTCCTCTGTACCCTTCTTGGTTCTCTTCTGCTTTCATTTGTTTGTGATGCCTGATATAGTAGGACCCACCGTGATGTACCGTCCATTTCATCAACTACAGCTGGGCTGGTATATTTTTTCCAGTCGCTTGTAGCGTTCTTGAAAGCTTATTTGTCTCAGTAACCGAACTGTCGGGTGGTTCAATGTTTCACAGTAACATATGGTTTTAGTCATGACCTTAGACACTCAAGGTTTAGGGTCTATGGTCAGTTTACCGGGTTGGGATTTAAGGGGGTTGTGCCTCCCAATCATTTCCTTATGCCCAGGAGAGGAGTATCTCTCAATGAGATCCTCCTGCATGTTACCACTCACAGGGGTACTATGGTTTAGCAGCCCCATCTACCTAGCCTCTTGGATAGGGCTTCTTACCTGGGGAGAAAGTGACATAATCTGAAGGATCATCACAGCAGGCAGAGAGGCAGGCTTAAGGTCCAGCAGCAGTGTTCACCTCCAATGGTCCCTGGGGATGGTTAGGAGACAGATCTTGATTCTGCCTTTGGAACCTCTACCTTCACCCCACAACTGGAGGACTTTAGAAAGGACTGCATTCTCAGCTGGGTCGAACACAATCTTCAGGATTGTTCAAGATGAGTACAGTTGATTCAAAGAAGTGGTGGGAGACACCTTCTTTTATAGTCAAAGGTCCCCAGGTGATGGGACTAAAACTAGCCTGCTTTAGGGGTCTAATACCTGCTCTTGAAATGTGTGGACTTTGGGTGTGACATCTTAACAGCAAAGTGCTTTCCTTCCGAGGAAGTGAAGTGGAGAGGACAGGAAAGAGAGGCAGAGGGAATCAAGATGGACAAACACTCCCAAATGGTACAGATGCCTCTGGCTATCCTAACTGCCTTTCCCCTTCTCAATAGGATCAAAGTCCTTTAGAAAGACAGCACCCTTGTGTGAGGCCTGACTTTAAGTAAATGAGTGTGCCTTTTGGTTTCTGCTCCCAGCCCAGCATCCTATGGAGTTGATGCCCCAGGGAGAAGGTTGTTACCTACCCTTACACAGGACCAGAGAGAGGTACCCCACCAGGCTACCTTTCTGCAAGTCGGGGTAGAGTCCAGCCTGTCGGGTGGGGGGGGGGGGTGGACCTGAGGGGGGAAACTCATAACCCTTCCAAAGCGGAACTGGGAGTCACATATGCAATATCACTTTAATGTGGCTGGGTTAACTATAAGATGCTGGCCTCCATACCCTAACTCGTTTGTCTTATATTTGTATGTGCCACCGGGCAACATCTTCAAAGTTATGTTTTTGGTACAGGGGTGCATATTTGGAAAATGCAGCCCCTGTGTTGCTTGGCTGTCACTGAAGCGGTAAAGAGGGCATCTCTAACTTTTGAGCCTGCTCTGTGCCACTGGTAGAGCAGGTGCTGCGAATCAAGCAAGTCACAAGTACACAGTATGCTTTTGGTATGGAACATATGAAAAGGGAATCTGATTAGCAGATTTCCCTTTCAGAGATAGAATTACTCACATAATTGTATTATTTAATAAGAATCAAAAAAGCCAAGGCTTTCACACCCTTCCCAGATGGCAATTCATAACAGCGGGCAACACTGCAAGCCTGGCATTATAATTGTCTTTTTGTTCTGTTGTGCCAATCGGCCTGGAAGCACTGTGGCCTGGGCTTGCTTAGTGTTGCACAACTTTTTGTTATTTCTTTTGAAATTTTAAGGCACCTGGGTGGGGGATCTATGGTTGGAGGTGTTAATATTGTGGCGATATCCTCCTCAACCTGCCATTTACCTTTTATTTTGCTTTTTGATCATTTGACGTTCCCTCCCTGCATTTATCCCCAAGAAAATGCATGTTTGATCACAATCATAGGCCAGGCAGCTAGATATTTTCAGTCACAAACCAGACATGGATCATAGGATAATGGATTTTCCTTCATTTTTTTTATGCTTAAATCATCATACGATTATCATAACTTGTCTTACCACATGCACAGTGCCTTTCACTTGTGTATTCATGTTCTGTTGTCTATTTTGGTATTTTAATTTTCAACAAGCATATCAATGGAGGTATCTCACTATATGACACAGAAGTATGTCTTATACACTGTGCTCCCCTCAAAGGACCCAAGCGCAAAGCAAACATTGTTCATGGTTTACCACTTAGTCATTTGAGAAGGTTTTTCCAAATTCCAGCTGTGACTGCAACTTCTGTCATATCAGTGCTTTGCTCACACAGTTAGTCAAGGATATGCAATGTTGAAGATGAAGTTAAGTGTAATAGCATAGATATTATCAACTGGTGGGGTGGGAGTTTGTGTTGCGCTTGCAATGCTTGCAAAGCATTTATGGTAGTGTATAACCAGCCTAAAATTGCTTAATTGCTACACTCAGACGTCGGGGGAAGATGTGTTATGGGCTGGCAGCAGTGGCATGTCAGCCACAGCCAAACTAAAGATAACAGTAGGAGCACTATCTGCCACCGCAACCAATGTTACTATGCTTGGAGTGCTTGTAGACGGGGTTGGTGTGCTAATTGTAGTTGCTGCCTAGAGCAGTGCAGGGCTGCCACTTCGGATTCTTGCATCCCCAAAAATTGCAACTGTTCCTACCATGAACCAAGTAACATCCCTGTGCCTTCCTCTCCCTCGCCTATGTTTGACACCTGTTCTTGAGGACTTTCTGTTTGGTGCTTCTTATTACCTCATATACCTCCTATGCTGGTAGCCCTGTTAAAGCTAGTTCTTTGATGTGGGAGTGTGCACCTTGCTAAAACGTCTGTGGCAATCTGCAGTGCCTCAAGACGGTCACACCAGAGCAAACTGATCCTCCATCCAGGCAGGCTGGCTTTTTGTTGAGTACATCACACATCGAATCAGCCTACCACTAACGCCATGGCCTGACCACCAACACCAAATTCAAGTGTCTGAGTGTGTGCTCATCTGAACATAACATATCACACTAGCTACAATCAAGCCATCAAAGCACACAATGTTCAACTAAGTAGGTCATGGGACCGGGAAAGTGAAATCTGTCTGACAATCCAAAAGCCCTACCAAGGCTAAGTTTAGCCTGTCTTTCTGTGAAATATTGAAAACTCTCCAAATAAATGCATGTTTAAATAGATCTGACTGGCCTATGATTGGTCGATGTTCACTTTTGTGAAAGATGTCAAACGCCTAGCCTGTCAGTGAAATATGAAAAATGCCTTTTCAAGATTCTTGCAAAAATGAAAATAAAATATTCTATCGATCAGTGCCAAAAACCAATCCCTAAAATCCTTGCTTAGAGTAAAATGTACCAAGTATCAAACACACCTCATCCTTCTACATCTCTGAAATATATCTAGTTGATGCTCAAATGCTCCAGAAGCAAGGTTCTGGCATATACAGGTTAATCTGGCTGCCTGCACCGGATTACCCAAATCTTGCAAAAGTTCCACCTCCTGGGCCAATAATAAATACATTGAAAAGTCGGGTGATACCGAGGAAGGCCACAATGATTTCCCCCACTCTGAGAGAGAGAGAGCGCAAGCAAGTGCTAGAGATAGATGGTTATAGATAGACCTTTTCCAGTTTAGGTCTGACCCTCATTCCATCCACAAGTCAGAAAAGTCCAAAAATATAGCCGATATGCTATCCTTTTTCTGGGCCAGTTGCTTGTCATCAAGATTGTCTATCCAATTCCTGATAAGGGTATATTGCTTAGGGAGGTTGGACAGACTGTTAAAACAGTTGTAAAGAAAGGTCCAGTTAATTTCTCACTCTGACTCTAGAAAGAAAAAGGTACATGTCAGCGGGACCGTGAAAATATGCTTCTTGCACTTAAACTGAATATTATGCATAGCAACTAGCATTGATTAGGATTTCCTTCCATGTGGATTAGAGGACAAGCAGAAAGATAGAGCACTGAGTGGGGTTCCGGGAAAGGGTGGGGGGGGGGAAGAGGGGTTGTGGGAAGGGGTTTGGCAGATCAATGTATGTATGCATTAGAGAGACTAGCAATGGAGCCAGCAATGAATGACCGAGAAAGATGAGCGGGATGCTGTGTGTCGGGAGCAGTCGAGGGATGGGTTTGCAGGGTTCCTGGCTTTGAACCCGCTCATCTAGTTGCGCCCACTGCATCACACTTGGTGAAGCTGACATTTTGATGGAATTTTTGATGTGGGTGGGTTTGGAAACAATTTTTGCAGATTTTTAGGGCAGTGTGGGGTGAAGTGGCGAGGCATGGCAATGTGTTACTTGGGCTTGCCCCCCATAAAAAATGTCAACCAAAAATTAAGCAAAACTGCAAATGCAAAAAGGTGTCACATATTTACTAGGCCCTCCATAGAAAGTCAGACTGAGGACATGAGCGAGGAAACAGAATGAGAAAACCTGAAGGGCTGATTATTGCATTAACCGTGTTATGTGAGAAAGGCAGCAATTGTGCAACTGGCCACTGTTAAATAGCCAGCATAGAGTGACAGAATGGTGCAAAAATGCAGAGGTGGCTTGCAGCATTGCGTTGGCTCATAAACTGGAAAGGAGGAATTGGATATGTGACAGTAGTCTTGATCTTATCGTGTTGTCAAAAGTCTAAACAAATTTGGAATTTTAAAGTGAAACATCCAAATTAAGATCCATTTAAGCATCAGCTTGTGCTGCATATTAGCTGCATTCCCATGTGGAAATGGTCCAAAAAATGTGTAATCTCATCCATTTTAGCCAGTCTGTGTCATACGTTTATTTCTTTCTCCTACCACTTCCCCACGGTTTTCCTTATATCATTTCTATCATTGCAATGCTTCCATTAGAACTAAACACCATCAATTCAGGTGAGTAAGAAATGAAAATACTGTTGCCCAAGCTTCCCAATCCCTTGCCCTCATAACAGTGATCTCCATTGGTCTAGTCATGTTCAATTCTCCCCACTAACGTCAGGAACTAAATCATAATGATCTGAAGCCATGATACATCAAAAATTAACTTAAAACTGTCCCTAGTAACATTTCCAGGCTCTAAAACCACAACATCATTAATGAAATTAACTTAATTGTCCTTTCGAGGCGATTCATTTTTTTAAATTGTAATCGGTGTCAAAATCACAAAGCATCCAAAAGGAAACCTAAACTAATAATACACATATGAATGTCTGTTGTGCACTCTAGGGTTCAAAGCTTTTTCTGTGCTCTTTGTTGGGTGACTGCAAGATCCCCACAGGTTCTTCAAGCCAGGCCGGACACTTCATCATGGGCACCACTTCTTAACACAGTTCAGTGTTGGCTACAGAGGGGCCTTGAGGACCTCCAGGAAAAGGGCCAGGCTGTGGATCTTGGGCCCTTCTATTTGGTTGTCATAAATAGGTTGGGGAAGCACAAGGGACCACCTGATGTGGTTCATAATAATTGTGAGCTGGGTTAGTGTTTTCCTAATGTAAATTCTTTGATGCTTTGCCTGGAAAGGTACAAGTCATTTCCCTTTTCTATGCGGACGGCACTAAACCCATTCAATGTCTAAACAATTGGACTGACATTTGAGAATGCATGGTAGTTTTGTCTGAGAGTGCACTTCACTTGGAATGATCTATACCCAATGTTAAGGTTTCACTGAGTTCCAGATACTGCTTTCCATAATTTGTCACCCATCACCTCCCTTTGGTTACATTAGCATTGGATAACATGCTTTTGTCTTGACTAAGTGTATGTAGTCTTTTGTTTACCACTTATGAGAACAAACATCTCAGGTTTTTGGGTGCTTCATCATGAAATACATTACTTCCCCACAGACCAGCAAAGCATTCGCATATTGAAGGCTATCTTCTATGTGCCATTGCTGGGTGCAGCTGCAGCATTCTGCACTACAGTGGGCTGAATACACCTCCCTTTGCTGGCTGCAAATGCAATAGAACATGTTATCTTTATTCGGAAAATATAACACACAATGAACGTTACAATTGCTTGTAATTGCAAGCAACCCCGTTATCACTTATTGTTTTAGCTATTCTCCACATGTGATTCTTTGATACTGTGCAAAATGTCTTCCTAACTTCATGGAGGGACACCAAGGACCCACAAGAGTCTATAATGGAGAATAGGCTCAACAAGAATGGGAAGAGACTTGTGCCCAAGACGGTGACCTATGTCTGAGTTATAAAATCACAGCCTGACAAAATGCCTAAATAATGGGGAAAGATGTATTTGCTGGTAGAGTATAAAAGGTGACGTCAGACCAGGTTAACAACCCGTAGCTATAAGCTGAGAGCATGTATGCCAAACCCATGCCTAGCAGGGGTATGCAACCCTTGCTTCAACAGATATTCTGAAAAACAACTCATCATCCCTAGCCATCAGTCAGTGGAAAGACATCAGGGGAATTTTAGTCCAGACCATGTTGGCAGCAGACACCTACACTAAAGCAATAGGGGAGACGTACTTGCTAGTAGGTGAAGATAAGAAGCAAGATTGGCCTATAGTCTTGAAACTGCCAAGCACAATGCAAGCTGAATGTTGATTTACAGAGAAAGTGAAGTCAAGAATGAGCTGGGGTCTATGACCATCAGTATAGCCAAAGAAGTGACGGGGGGCTCATCTAATGAACTGTGAAACCAAGGACTGTGGGGAAGAGGTTGGGGCAGTAGGGATTTGCCCAAAATCCCTTAAGAAGACTACATCAGCATTTTGAATTATCTGGCTCTGCCAGCCTTGTTTAGAACATCCCAAACGGGAAGAGAATTACTATAACCTGGGAAACATTATTGACCATAGGAAAAATATTTCCCCATGACGTCACACAGCTTCCATGAGCAAATGTTCACGGAGAAACCAAAGCCGACTTTCAAATGCAACCGAGTAGTACTTCACTTAAATTTCAGATGCAAGGATCTGTGGCAGCATCCTCGCTCGCAGCGGTGACCACATTAGTTCTTAGATGAAGACTGGTTATAGGTAACAAAGCTCCAGGAATGTCATGGGATTCGTTCTCCACCTCTTCTGAACATCTTTAGACTGTGGTGATTTTAAATCTCTCCTCAGTGTCCTTTGTATAACAGGCAACTGTAGTAATACTGGCCATGGTTTTTCTGATTTCCTCAACGTTAACCAAAAGGACAGCATAGATCTACACTGTCACAATCTGGGCCATATGGTGGAGTGTATAGAATAAGCATGTAATTCCAAGGAACCAGAGTCACCTACACTTATCCTCCACTTAAGAGACATTGATCAGTAAATGCCTTCCTGCAGGAGATAAAATCTGCTCTGCTCATTTAAGTCAGAGAGCAGGGGAGGAGGAGCAGAGAATAACATAAAAAATAAGCAACTTCAGATTTAGGTTAAATTTCGAATATTCTATGGTTTGTGGCCCCACTGTTGGTTAGGACTATGGAAGAGTAGGATGTTTTAATCGGGTGACATCAAATGCGGCATAATTTTCCACCCACTCCAAACCAGGCATGCACAATTTTTCCTTTATTTAATTACTAATTTTTGTAACCTTTTAACGTGGGAATCCTAAGTTAGCAACCAACTCTCCATTCTTTACAGGAAAAACACTGGATTGCACAGAAGGTATTTTTATTAATAAAATAGAATACTTGAATCAATTTAAATATCAACCGAGTTATGCATCAATGAAGTGTCACTGATGAAAAATGATCAATACACTAGTAACCTCCGTTTTCAATGCTAAAATTATAAAAAAAAATATACATAAGGTGATGTGTGTTTTTGTTTACCCTAGTAACATATGGATCATTGATTGAAAAATGCATATGGGTCTAGGGTATGATTTTCATTTGTTAAAAAGCAAATTAGTTCAAATCATCTCTGCTTACTGAATTCTCCCTACTTACCATTTATTGAAAAACAATACCCCCCACTTACTCAATTGACCTGTAAGATTGTCAGCAGCATCCTAGAAAACAAAGTTACAACAAGCTACTGGAGCTTCCTGCCTATAAATTGCTTGTACAAAGGAAAATGTATGTTCAAGATGTGCATTGGCTAAATTCCTTTCAGTGGTGCTTCTATTTCATTAATGTGAAATCGCATAGATCTCTCACTTTCAATTGCCCACTTAAAAGGGGAAAGGTGGTTATTTGCTACCCATTTTCCCACTTTTGTATTTGTATTTATTGATTTATTAAGCGCCTTACGCCAAAGCGCTGTACAATTGAACAACATAATACATAAATAATATAACATTTGAAGCAAATCCATTATGAATCAATCAACAAAACCGAAAAAAGAGCAATTAACTGAAGGGGATAGGTAGGGAAGGGGAGAGGGAGTGGATAGGAGGACAATGGTGAAGACTGGTAAGAGGGGGGAGGCAGGAGAGGGGGGGACGCAGGAGAGGGGGGACATAGGGGAAAGAATAAGGAGGGGGGAGGTGTTTCAGGGAGGAGAATGGAGTAGGGGAGATTTAAGGGAAGTGCGAAGTGCGGAATGAGGTGAAGGTGGGGGTAGAGCGGATAGCAAGAGGAAGGGAGTTCCAGTGTAGAGGTGCTAGGAGTTGGAAGGAGTGGAAACGGGAGGAGGCACAAGGGGAGGGCGGAACAGTGAGAAGGAAATGGTCAGCGGATCGAAGGGAACGGGAGGGAGAGTAGAAGGAGAGAAGGGAGGAGATAAGGGGGAGCGAGACCATGGAGAGATTTGAAGACAAGGCAGAGAAATTGATATTTAAGTTGGAAGTGAAAAGGAAGCCAGCCAAGGGAAGAGAGTTAGAGATGGAGTCACGGGTGGTAAGTAGACAGAGGGTACGCACAGCAGAGTGGTAGACTGATTTAGAAGGGGCAAGATGAGAAGTAGGAAGTCCAAAGAGTCCAAAGATTAGGGAGGAGCAGTAGAAGAGGCGGGAGAAGATGAGGGAGGAGATTAAGAGTTTAGTAGCATGGAAAGTGAGAGAAGGACGGATTACTTTTATCTTGAGCAACTCGGGATTAATAATATTCTGATTGATGGTGTTACCAGGAGTTACTTAAATTATAATATTTGACTCCCAAAATACTTCTTCAGTGCTAGATATCTTTGCCTAATGAAGGAGTGAGGGGATCTTGTTGTATACACACACACCATCAGACCTAGACTATCAAATGTATAATTCCAGAAGCACATGTACAATCAATGTTTATATTCCTGCCCCTCAGTACTTACAAATAACAGGAGATTTATATCCATATCTCTTTATAGTATCAGTCCCCTCAGGACTATTTCCCCATTATATAATATTCTATGAGATATTCTTTTGACTGTCTCTCAGACAGGTGGGCACCCTCTTAAGGACTGGTTCCGCCCCGTCACCCCCTCTAGGAACTGGTGGACATCTGCCAGCAAGATGGGGTCAGCTTCCGTTTACAGCCTGTCAACTGTCTCTTCAATTGAAGGAGGCCTGGGACCTAACGCCTGATAGGCCTTGCTACAGTGTTCTGCTGAAAATCCATCAATGGCTTCCAAAGCAAAGCAATCTATTTCATCGCCTTACTGTTATCAATTCTGCTTTCTATCTTTGTACCAATTACTCAGTGAGTCAGCAAGCGAGTCTCTCCCCAGAATCTAAAGGGTTGATCTTTTATAGAACAGAAACCACTCGCTTTTGTGGTGTGTAAATTGTCTCTATCCTAATAGGTTAATGTATGTGATTGGACAGTGTTCCAAAAGTGACATCCCCCTCTGTGGTCATTGGTATATGAATGAAGGGGCTGTCTGATGGGAGTAACCTCTAAAGCATGTTTCCCTCCAATTTGATGTGATGTAATCTTTGAGATTTCTCAATTAGTAACTTTCTGAAACAGTGTAGTCCACACATGTAATCATGCTACCAATCGGGTCATCAGATTTCTCTCTCTGTCATGAATTAAATGGTGCAATTTTCATCGCCACTACTTATGGTGACTGATTTACACATTTTGGCTTTCAACTCACTTATACATTTATGCACAAATTATTTTTCCATCTCAAAGTAGCGGGCTCACAAATATGGATGCTAAAATATATGGATCACTGGTGTGTGCTATTGTCACTATGTATTTAGTTGCAATTTGTTTTGGGTCTATATTATAAGGACTTACAAGCTAAACATTTTAAAACACAATCAGTCCTCTGAGATTTTGCTTAAAAGTTACCACTTAACATACAAATGCATTTTCTTCTCCTCCACTTTGCACAATATTACATGCAAGTCTTTTGGATACCGGGCAGAAAAACCAAACATCTGGTGTCTATGCTGTTAGTTCAGAGCTGGAGTATTTATGACCCAGAGACGTGCTGCCATGGCAATGTCCTTTGTATTTTAAGTTGCTGGGCCATATATGACTTTAGCCCTGCCGTTTTAGAGGAGTCGCAGGGCCTGGCTGGCCTTTTGAAGCAGACCTCCAGTCCGGAAACGTGTTTATTACTTCATTCATGAAAGGCCTGGCTGATTGCAATCACATATAAGCTGAAGGAACCACTGGCCAAGCTGAAATTATTGTTAATTTAAGATTGTATGCCCAAGCACATAGATATATGCGTGCCGTACATGTCAAAATTTGACTTTGCCAGTCCTGGCTTTCTGACAGTTTTCATTTCTCCACTCAAAAGAATTTAATTTCCTTGATAAAGTATTTTCCTTCTCATCTTGTTGCAGTGGTTGTGGGCAGGAAGAATACCAGACGTTAGCTCAAACCTATAGCTAGTGCTTGATTCAGAAATGTAGCATTTAAAAGTGTTTTAAAGTGACTATTAACACATGCAGAATAAAAACAGAACAACACTATAGCATTGCCTTTGCTGATCAAAGTTCTGTCCAAAACAAATCTTTAATGCTGTTCTTATATTAAAAGTAAACATTCCTCAAACTAAGTTGCAGGATACTTTCTAGTACTTGGAAATATGTATCTTGAGCCTTGTCAATTTATATTTTTACTAGCCTAGGGGGATGTCCATTCTCAATATTTGTTCATCTTTTCAGTGGAATATGAAATGAAATCTGTTTGCCACATAGGTAAATGAAAATTTGGTGTTCAATTAGTGAAATTAACGTGGATCGTGTTTTATCTCTGAAGTCTCACATGAATATCATGTGTATGCTATTTGCAGTGGTGGCAATTGTTGCTGCTAAACGCTCGCGGCAAATAAAGACTTCCTATCAAATTTTATGTTGAGAGTGAGGGCAAGCGTACTTTTAGATAGACATTTAGTTTGGACTATCAGACATTGACGGCCTTTAGAAACATCAGTTAAGGGGACCCCATTTAGAGTTGGGCCCTGCTAGGCACCAACCAAGGAATCTTAGTACATAGAGGTTTTGAAACGAAGATCTTTGAGTCTGTGTCTCTCTTGATACCACGCCTGTCTCACAGTTCACAACTAAGACAATATAATGTGTAGGGATATCAACCTTACACTAAACAGAGGTCCAAAAGGAAAGTTCAGAGTTATTTCCAGATCGGCCTATTCTTCAGCCTCTTTTCTCCAAATGTCAACCAGTGCATCACAATGTTCAATTTAACTTCTTCTGGACTTGAATTAATAAAGTTCCACACACCTTTCTAAATGTCGGGGTGCCCTTCCCCCAAGTTCAATGTCAAAAAGATGTCACAAAAGAAGCATCCTGAATCTTTCCCTTGAAAGTTTTTTTTCCCTAGTTCTTTACACCTCAGGTTCCCTTACCCAAGACTTATATGGACCAATGGTAGTTTTCCTCTTCATGCAACAGAAGCCTTCCGTGTTAGCGTATAGGTTTTCTCTGTTTTGGTGCCGTTGTTAGACCAAAACAGTCCACTCATTACAGTTCATGCAACCAGGAACCTTGCATTTGATTTCAACAGTTCTTTATTCATCAAGTAGTAGTACGCTGGTCTAGGTGCAGTTGTTAGATCACACGATCCACCCATTACAGATCATGCAAACAGGAACTTCACGCTCTTTGAGCAGTTTAATATTGCAGCAGAACCAATGGTGTCGTAAATGCAGCTCCACAATAAGCACTTATTCTCAACAAGCACTTATTTCAGCCTTTTCTTCAACTCTGCAATCAGTCTTTCATTTAGCTTGATTTTCAATTATAATGTTTTTTTGTTTATTAATTTTTATGGCGCACCAAACCCAAAAGTAGCTGGGCGCAACAGAGAACAGAAAACATGGATACTTAAAAAATTAGTTAGAATCTAATATCTGTTCTGTCTTAGCAAGTTGGTTATTTGCATTCACTTTAAGGTTTAATGTTAGCAGTTGTGCTGTTTCACGTAACTCCCTATTAAAAATGAATAGTCTTTGCCTTCCTCTCACTTCAGTATTTAACCTATGCAGGGTTTACTTGTTTCCTTCAATTCAGTATTTTAATAAATGTAACTTTGCTTGTTTCATTCAATTTGGTGTTTAATAAGTATAACTTTGCTTACTTCTATGGGCTGCTACTCCATTCACTGTCTCTTGGGTATCTCCATTGACCACAACACTCTTCCGGACCCGGCAGCTCTTTTTTAGAGCTCCCGCCCCCCCAACGGGAAAGACCTTCAATGGGTGCTTAATTCAGCACTCAATAGCTCTCTTGTGTAGCTCTGGCTCTGCTCGCTGGCAGTGCCTGCAAGCCACCTTTTATACACCTGTGGTCCTTCATATGTACTCTATCAATTAAGGTTGCCTGACCCTGAAACATGACATGCCTGACCTTCATGAATCATCTTTGTCCCATTACGAAAGTGGTGAGAGTACTTGGTGTCTATTACTCTGTTGCTTCTTCCTCATCTTGGTACTAGAGCGGAGAAAGTATATAATGTTCATTACTCTCAGTTGTCTCTTCTTCATCTCAGTACTGCTAGGTACCCAAAGAAGCGAATGAATGGAAACTGGTCTATAATGACCCATAAAGGTCGGGGTGGGTTAGGCTGTTTGTCACAGGGATACCATGTCTCACTTAGAGGTACCTAGATACCAATACCTAAGGACACTCCACCCAGGTGAATCCTCCTTTGCTTGTCCACCCCCATGGTCAGGATCCAATAGTGATAGCCTTTCCCTTGCCACCTGCATAGAGGATCCAAGGGGAGTAGGAGTGAGAATACCCTCAGGTTTCTCACTTCACACTGCATTCTTGGTTACAAAAACCTATGAGTTGAAGGGAATGGTTGGAATTGTCTACATATAGGATACATATGGGTTAGTGTTTTCATTGGATTTAAATATCTGATGGCCCCACCCCTAAATCTATACAAGTAAGAAAGATATCATCTTAGCAACAGATAATTGGCTAATGCAACAAATATACAGCAGCCTCGATTTGAGAGCTGTGATTGGTTTGGCATTACCAACCTTGGATATTTGGCAGGTCATCAGCACATGAGCAAAATTAATTGTGGGAAAAGTGACATCAGGGAACTGCTTTTTCTAATTGAATAAGACACCATCCTTGATTTTCTAGGCAACATGCCAGGGTATCTAGCTTTGTACTTGACCTTGTTTAGCGTCTCTCGTTCTGGGAATCTGTGGGGAGTTGAGGCAGGTGTCCATCAGTGTCTGGAGTTCATGAATGGACACTGTTCTTTAATTATAAAACACGTGTGGGAAGAACATGTTTTCAATGATTCTACTCTACTTTATTATGATTGTATCTCCAAATTAGCACGAGTGCTATTACTTTCACTGGTCACTGGAGACTTGGTTGAGCTACTGCCCATGCAGTATTAAGCTTCTAATTAATGGACACCTGGCATTGAAATGATGCAGATTCTTTTGCCTAATCTAAGAGAAATATTCCTAACACATGTGAATTGTTACTTTGTGTTCTTCTCAGAGCCATCCAATCCTCCTTTTTCGCACTAACCTTGGAGGGGGCTGTGTAGCCACTGTCTGGCCTGCACAGGTCTGTATTTTAGCTAATTTCAGCACGTTGAATCTCCCTGCAGCTTTGAGGCTTCTCCGAGGCGTCCCATTTGCTCTAACATGGCTTTGCTGTCCATTTTATTCAGAATGGCCACTCATTACTGTTGCGTTTCTATGTTTAGCAAGCTTTATATGTGTCTTGTGTTTCATCATATACATTGATTGTTATGTTACTCATTATTGTATTGGTGCAGGTAATATTCTTCTTTTCTAAATGCAAGTTTGACCTAGTGTCTGTGTTTGTTCATGGTGGGTGCATATCTGCTTCTTGTTCAGTGCATCTACGAATGTCAGTTTGGCAGTGATGTCACTTGGTCTCGTCATCTTCAATTACAGCGTGTTCATTTCTTCTAGAGTTTGCAGATTCATCTCTTAGATTTTTCCAGTATAAGGGCGTTAGGGTTGTCTTATTGAATATCGTCTCTTGTATTTGCAGTATAGCAGCAAGAAGCCCTCTAGTTTCTATGATATGGAGGCAGGGGAGGGGCAGATGCGATGAATGACGTACTTATCTGCCTCTCAACAAGTTCATTTGAACAAAACCCCCTGTCAGTTTGCTGATCCATGGGGTCTTGTCTAAGAAGAAAAGTTCACATAATTTTGGTTGTGCTTGTTAAAAACTGGTGGTGCAGGGTCTAATCTGTAGTCTGCATGCACCCACCTATGTACACATTACACGGTCTGCAGTAGCGGCCGTTTAGTTATGGTCAAGTTGCTCAACTCCTTAGCTGCCCAAAAACTGCTCTTTCTATATAACTTTGCTCCCTCTGGACGAATCCTTACCAAACTTTGCAAAAAAAGTATATGGCCTGCTATGAGGGACACGTTTGGGGAGGTTTCATCAAGGGGCGGCAAAGTAATAGGGGGGCACCAAAACGTTTTTTTTTTTCCATTGACGCAATGGACAAATTAAATTCTTTTGTTCACGCCTACAGCCCAACCCGCAGATGGATTTTCACCAAATGGCAGGAGCGGTGGCTTGGTCCCAAAAGCGTGCTTTTGTAAATTTGGTGTAAATCCGTACAGTAGTTTTCTTTGGAACAGGCAAAAGGAAGGCCCAAAAAGAACATTTGGGATATCTGGGTCTGCTCCGCAGACCCGTTCCCCTGTTCGCTCTGCGGACAGGACTCCGATTGGCATGGAGGGTGGTGCGATGCCCCGGGATACCCGATGTGCCCACTGATTGGCTGTTGAGAAGCGTGATGTGCGTCATATTTTTCTGAAATGCCTGCCATGTTCTATCAGTTAATAGCTGTCAGTGTGTGCAGATATCATGGTGGGAAACAGGGCTGGGAAACATGTTTTGGGGCTTCTGGTGTTGAGAAGAGTGTGCTGGGAAGGGTGGGGGAGTGGAAGGTGGTTGATATCATGTGTTTGTTTAGGTTGAAGAATACCGTGCTCAGCGCAGCAGTCTGTGGACACAGCAGTAGTCCATGGATAGGGCCTTGGGCGGGCGGCGTATCTGGTGAATGCAGTCAGGTTTCATTACGGTAGGGGAGTGGAATGTAGATGATACGAGGATGTTTCTATAGGTTAAAAATGGGCTATGCACCGAAGAATCTATGCTCTGGCACAACTACTGCAGTATCATACGGCCAAACAACTAAGAATGTACCCACAAGTATTGCAGTAGGTAGTGTTTGGTGGCCAGTTGGAGAAACATGTTAGAGCTTATTTGATGACTGCACAAGGGTTTCTTACAGTAGGGGAGTGGTGTCAGATTGATATGGTCATATTGCCATTGGTGAAAAAGGGCAAATTACTGTGTGTTGGTTGTGGCCAGTGGCCAGATTCTTGGGTGCATGGCCGTACTGTGCGGTGGTGGAACACAGTGACACAATACCATTGAAGTGGAAATAGTACTTTTTTTTATGTACCATTGCGGGCACAGATTGTGTTTTGTTGCACATGGTAATGCAGGAGAAATCTCTGAAAAAACAGCATGATATGTTAGGTAATGTACTTCACAATGTTGCATTACGCAATGTCACATATTTATTTATTTATTTATTTTTTCTTTACTTGTGTATAATCAAAACAAAATTTGATTTTTACAAGCAATCACAACTCACAAATTTGATGCACACATATGAAATGTTACACGACAAGAGTTGAGACTAAATAGAATTTGGAAGAAAGAAAGAAAAAAAGTCGGCCAGAAGGACAAAAGAAATAAAATTTCTGCTAGACGGTGCTGCATGGACTGCCAGTCTCTGTTGCTAGTTTGATTGATGCCTCCAACATCTTTACTGCTGCAGTGGACCATTTGGTCTTTTCACCTGCTACCAGGCGACACCACCATGTGTCCTCCTCACGCAGAGATGTATTTTGCATTAGGGGTAGCAGAAAAGCTTCTCGCAGATGTGCTGTTTTCGTGCAGTTTAGGAGTTAAATGTCTTACAGTTTCTACTTCTTGTGATTCTGGGCACAGTCTGCACATTTTTGACAAAGTTTTTGTCCGAATGGCTTTAATTTCTTGGGTTAAAATTAGATTCAGTCTTATTTTCATAAATGTTTTCTGCAGTCTCTTATCAGGAAATTTAATACAATAGTTCAGTGGCAAAGTGAGCTTATTTGTTGTCGGCGGTAAGTGGGCAAGTAGTTTGTTTGCCATTGCTGATTCACAAGTTTGAATCCAGTCTTCTTGAGCTATTTTTTTCTTTATCTTCTCAGGATTTAACATTAAGTCCTCTGGCGTACAAGCTAACTCTGCCAGATTTTTTTGCAGTTCTTGCTCCCATTTGTTCAAGGCGGGGCAGTGGCCTTGAGTAAGTTCCCTGCGAATGGCCTTGACTAATGGTAGGGCGTCTGGTGAGATGATTTTTCGCAGTAGTCTTAACTGGCTTTGTTTCACAGCCGCTTTCAGCGATAGTAAGCCCAGTTCACGTCTAATGGCTGTAATTGACGTTGATTTTGGAAGACCCAAAACTGTTTTCCACAAATATCCTTCTAATTTAGACCATGTTGAATCTTGGAAATGTAGTGCCGCGTCCATAGCGTAAGTCATCGCAGGGACTACCTTTTGTTTGTAAAATTGGATCGCAGGCAATAAAGAAAATTTTCCAAATTTCCGATCTACAAGCTTCGTCTGGGTAGTTAATGTTTTTATTTTTGACCATAAGGCCAAGTGAATAGCCTTTTCTGAGCGTGTCGTCAAGCATTATTCCCAAATATTTTATGGAGGTTACAATTTCAATCTTCTTTTTATTCAAAAACCAGCGCTCACTGATGGACGATTTGTTTTTCCCCATAATCAGGATTTTAGATTTGGTGATGTTTATTTCCAGATCATTTCGCTCGATATACTTTGCCAAGTTGTCTAGTTGGCGCTGGAGCCCTATTTGGGTCTGATCTATTAGGATCAGATCGTCCACGTAGAGTAGTCTAGATATTACGGTGTTTCCTACTCTTGGTGGAAAAGCTCTTACCGCTGGTTGAGTATATTGAAAGTCCCCCAAAAACGCGATGAAAAGTGCCGGGGCGAGAGGACATCCTTGCTTCACGCCACGTTCCGATGGGAATTGTTCGGTCAGCATGCCTTGTCTATTTAGACAAACTCTCAATTTTGTGTCTGTATGGAGAGCAATGATCGGTTCTAGGATTTCTCCCGGGCAGTTCCAATTTGATAATTTTAACCATAGCTTCCGTCGACTGATTTTCTCAAACGCTTGCGTTAAATCTATAAACGCTATGGAAACTTTTGGGGCACCGTTTTTCACATTTTCTTTTATGATATTTAATATCATAATGTTGATACTCGTACTTGCGTTTTTTACAAAGCCCGTTTGCAGTTCATCATAACAGGGAGCAGTTCTTGCCCATCTATGGAATCTGGTAAGTAAAAGGGTTGCGAATATCTTGCCCATAATGTCCAAGAGGGCTATAGGACGGTAGTTCGCTGGATTTTCTCTATTTCCCTTTTTAAAGACGGGCACTATCAATGCTTCCGTCCATGTTTTGGGAATTTGTTTCTTAGTCTGGCATTGATTGAATATTTTTGTTATCAAGTATGCCCATTCCTGAGGATGTTGTTTTAGATCCATATTGGTTAGACCATCTGGCCCCGGTGCCCTAGATGTCTTCAGCTTCAATATGGTAGCCAGAATTTCTTGTTGATCTGCAAGGTGAACCCATGTTGACTTTATAGGAGGTGTAAAGCTTCCAGTAGTTTCAGGTATGGCTGCGAACTGGGCTACAAAAAAAGTTGTCCAGCTCGACTCCGATATTACATTTGCGATCTGATTTGTTGTCTCTCGGCTTTTGTTTTTAATCAGCGCCCAAAAATCTCTAGAGTTTTTTGACGTCAGCGTTTTTAGCATTTGTTCAGCGTCATTCTGATACATGACTCCTTTATGTTGCTTTAGCCATGTTTTGTATGTTTTTGCGGCTGCTATAGCAATTGCTTCATAATCAATATTGCCGGAAACTCTAGCCAGACGCCTTAATTTACGAACTTCTCTTCTTCTCAAAATCACTTGCTGATCATATTTGTGTGCCCTATTTTCGTTTGAGGAAGGAAGGTTTCTTTGCGCTTTTCTATAATTCACAAGAAATTGAATTTAGTTTGGCCTGTTTTGCGCATATGCAGTGGTTTTTTCTTCGTTGTCAAATTTCTGCGAAATCTCCTTAATGTTTGCTGCTGTTAGTTTTATTCCTGAGGACTTGCGCGATACCTCCACGTCAAATGGATACATTTCTCTTGGAATATTAACTGACTCAAAAGTCATTGACAAAAGATTATGGTCACTGGCTTGAGTTCTGAGGACCTCGTAGGTTTCCACGAAAGATATTAAGGAATGTGAGATGAAAATATAGTCCAGCGTTGCAAAGGTGTCGAGCCGTTCCCAAGTTGGAATCGTTGGCAACTGGCCTCGGAGGGTTGCCACATTATGGAAGTTTCTCGAATCCATAAAATCAGACCATAGCACACCTCGTTCTCGAGATGTCGAAGAATGACTACTTAAGGGGGGGTTGTTCACACCTGGCGTTCAAATCTCTGCAGATGACAATGTGGTCAGTAAGCAGTTCAATAGTGAATTTGTCTATGGTATCCGCGATGGCATTACAAAAATCGGTGCTCTTTGTTCTTTGCGGGTTCCAGTAGACATTTATAATGGCTAAATTGGATTTAGTTTGCTCTCGAGATGGCCTTTCTAGATGACGCCATTCCGTTAGTATGGCCAAAATACCATATGTTTCTGTCACTTTTTTTATAACCGAGATACCAGATCCTAATTTGACCGCGGTTAGAAGACCAGATGATGGTCTACCAAACATGCCCTTACTAGCAAGGGAGACACAGGTTTCGTATCCATCGATTGTGGGTTGTTCCATCAGCCAGGTTTCCTGGAGGCAGATGATATCAAACTGAGACAGGTCAAAAGCATCGGGTTTGGTCAGGTGTTCGTGGCCTCTCGTATTCCATGAGCACATGGATGTTTCCTTAGATTGCATATCTTGAACGTGTTCAGCAGTTTTTCGGCGAGTCGGCGTCCCTAAACAATTTCGTTGTTATTTTTGTGAATTAGGATTTAACACCTTTTTCAGCCATCTCCATGGGCCTGTAGGTTCGCGTTTTTTGTTGTGGGACCGGTCAGAGGTTTGGTCAGACGACGATGCACGGCTGCGGTTTTTTCCCCATCTGTCGTTCATTCTTATGCTTTCTGTATGTTTTAACTTCTTATACTTTACATTTTCATTTATTGCGTTGTAGTTTGAATGTAATCTCTCTCTCCCAATATCTCCAACCTCCTTGTACTTTTCCTCTCTTTTCTTGGCAGTATGGAGTACTGTATGCGTTTGTCGTCCAGGTTCTTTTTCCGTCAGATTTTGATGAGAACTCTTTTTCACATTCACTGATGTTGTAAGTTCCACAAGGGCAAAGCCCATCTCCTTTAAGGCGATAATCACGTCTTGGTTTAGATCTGTACTTGCAGCCTTTCTAACATGCAGGTATGCTTTAGCCTTCTTGTGTCTGTGATAAGGTTCGATCAACACCAAATCTGCAGTATCTAATGCTTTCAACTTTGGTATTTTGGCTAGGATATTTAGAATCGTCTTTCTGTTTAGGATTAGAAAGTTTTTTCCAGGCGTCAGTTGCTCCATCTTGAAAGTTCGTGTTTGCATAAGTCTCGTAGCCATAATTAATCCTGTCTGTGATTTTGTCGTTTTATGTTCATTTATGAACTTTTGCCTATTTACCGGGCTGTCCATTTTATCTGGATTTTGATTTTCTTTCTGATGAGTTGTCTTTGCTGAGTCCAAGGGGGCACTAACCACTTC
This sequence comes from Ambystoma mexicanum, assembly GCF_040938575.1. Taxonomy (NCBI): domain Eukaryota; kingdom Metazoa; phylum Chordata; class Amphibia; order Caudata; family Ambystomatidae; genus Ambystoma; species Ambystoma mexicanum. The sequence continues at coordinate 706,365,366 of NC_090931.1, forward strand.
TTTGTAGATATTGATTTTGGTGGTCTGAGTACCCAGTGTAGTCGTAACTAATTGGGATAGTTTTTGTTCCCCCTGAGCAACAATGCTTTTTTCTACGGTTTCTGTCCGCTCTTTATTTACGTCGATATCAGCTGGAGAATCATCGACTCCTTCATGGTCCATATGAACTGTTAGATCCGTAAGTAACAAATTACTCGAAAGGTCAGTTGGAGATGTGACAGAATTATCTAATTCAATTATCGCTTCATCCTTCGTTGAGTTTTTGCAGGCTTGGCCTCCAGGTCTCGTCGAGGTTTTGAATGCTATCGCAGCTTTGGGAGCAATTAATTGCGTTGACTTTGTAAAGTTGAAAATAGCGGGAGTTTTGGACTTATCCTTATTTGTTTGTTCCTTTTGCCGTTTCGGGTCAGAATGGTAGGTTGTCTTGGTAGGAGCGCCATTTGCGCCATTGGTTTTCAAATTTTTTGTTCCCAAGGTTGAAACATGCTTCGTTTGGGAATTTTGATTAGATTCTCCTGGACCATTTGTGTTAAATTTGCTTTCGATTAAGTTTATTAGTTGTATGAATTTTTCATCTTGATGTTTTTCCTTCTCGATATTTTGTTGAGTTAGCGCTGTTATAAAGCCCTCTAAAAAGGTTACTCTTGTATTTATTGAAGCTGAAAGTGTTAATGAGTCTTTCATTGAATAGTTTATTGACTCATATAACTTTACAAATGGTGCCAGACCCACTGTTATTGCTGACATAATCGCGAGAAGGTCCGTTTTTTTTGTTGGAGTCTCTTTGGACAGATTTCCCAAGGTATCACTAATTCTGCCATTTCTAACCGGAGTTGAGACATTAATTAAATGTTCATTTTGAGTTGGAGGTCTCCTAGAAGGGGAGTCAGTGTTATTCCTTGTTTGACCCCCCTGGGCTAATCCTGGTTGAAGTTGGACCTGTTGGGATAAAGTTCGATGTTCCCGACCACAAATCATGTTAACTGATGGTGTTAATAAGGCATTTCCTAGTTCAGGCCTTTCAGGATGGTGGAGAGGGACTTCAGCATCAAGCAGGCTAGTTTGAGCCACAGCTGAGCCTCTAGGCAGCAGGTTTTGGCCTTTGGTCATCTCCTTTGGATCAGTAGCGTTCAGTAAGCCCAAAACCGTAACTTGTGCACAGGTGGTCTTTTCCGAGATGGTTTGAGGTATAGATGGTGTAGGTTTTCTTTGATGCACGGCTATATTTACCGAGGGCGCTTCTAAAACTGCGTCCAGTATTTCAGCATCTGAAAGTTCCACCTCGGATTCGACTTTTCTTTTTGTTTGTTTAAGGAAAAAGTCTTTAAGGGAGTGAGTCGTTAGGGAATTTTGCGAAAGTAACTTTCCTGATTCTCCCTTTTGGGCTGATGGTCTAGAGCCTTTTTTTTGATGTTGACGTTCTTGAGACATAAGATCCCCTTGCTCTTTTAGGATCTTTTTTGTCAAGGCTCTTTTTTTCAGTAATGCCATTGCAATGTCTCTTTTTTGACTGATAGTCCATCAAACTTATCAGCAAATGATATTATGTATTAAATCGCGTTCTAAATCCGGGTCCGCAAAATCATTTCCCCCTGAATTACAAAGGTTACTTTGTGTGTGAGGAGGCCGCAGAGAGACAGCCGAGGCAGCAGAGGGCGCCTCCAGAAATTCAGAACGCCTATTTAGCGCTTCTCTGTCTTGAGTTGAATGAGACAGAGCCGGTGTTGTACGGGAAAGAGCCTCTCCATCCGCATCCCTTTCCGAACCATCTCCCACGGCTTGGACTAAGGAAGCACCAGACCCGGCCGCTTCCCGGTCCTTGTCGGTTCCTGCACCGTCCGGCTCGGCTCCCACAGGCGCCTCCACGAACCGAGAGCTGAGGTCGGCCTCGCGGCGTCCTTCGACACCGTGCGGCTCCACCCCACTCGCCACGGCGGATCACAGAGGAGCGAGCCTCCGGGAGTGCTGCCGCCGCTATCAAGGGAGGGCTTGTCGGACGTCGGAGCGAAGAAGTCTCTGCAGTGTGGACCACGGCCTCCTCCTCCTCAGGTAAAGGTTCGATCGCCCGCATTAAAAGCGGGGTTGAAGATTGAAATTGGGGGACTGGAAAGACCCGAGGGGATAAAGGTGTAGATGAGACGGGTGAGTCGCCCCCACTGCTATTGTCAATGCTCGGCTCAGAATCTCTATTTACTGCATCATCCTCTACGTCCTCGAAGTCAATGGTTGCGCCCCCTATAAGACAGGGCACCGTGTCACTTGGAAAGGGTGCCATTTGAGCAAGTGTAGTGAAAACTTTACTCTGTGTAGACATATTGGCGTTTAAGGTGGTACCATCTTTTATAGACCCCGCACTTAAACTTTCCCGGGGTCTATTCTGATTCTGTAATCGAACATATTTGCTCCTCAACACCCTACCTGAAGAACTTTTTTGTTCAGGCTGGGGTTGGGGAGAAGAGTTTTCCAAGATGGGTGAATTTTCAGTATTTGAGTCTGTCGCTCTAGAGAGCAAAGGCAACGTTTTAGGGTCTATTTGCAAGACCATGTCTCCTCACTAGACGGACTCTGGCGGTGCTCGTACCGCAGGGTGATTACAATACCACAGCCCGCGGCTCACCGTGGAACACTGGAGAACACTTTTCCTTCACTTCTCCTTCCGCTTCGCTTCACTTTCGCCGTGCAAGGAGGCTTTGAAGGGTGAAAACGCACGTTGCACACTGGGAAAGCTGCTTAAAGAGGTAGCAGCCTGCAGCCTTTCTCAAACACCGGAGAACACTTTTCCTTCACTTCTCCTTCCGCTTATGTACTTTGTCGACCCTCATAATTGGTACATTGCAAGTACTATGCGTCAAACATTACTGTGCATTTTGCACAGTTGCTGTGTTTGGTTGCATAATCATTGGGTCTGTGGGAAAAAATCCATGCAGGATTAAAAACTCAACCTAGTACATTTATTTGACGTTGCATGTCACACTGTTTGTTTGAAGTGCGCAGTACTTACAGGAATTTTTAAGGTGCAGGAATACATGGTTTTGCTGTTACACCATTTCAATTCCTCCTACTGCAACTGTGTTTGTATGTGTTTTTGCTTTTTGAAAGTGATTGTGGTATGCTTGTTGTTAGAATATGCCAGCTGGTATCCAACTGTGCAGTTTTACAATTTTATGGGATATGTTTTGAAGCAGTTTCATTCCTGTTGGTGGATTTCAAGTCTTGCGCTATTGGAAAGTGATATTGCAGTATTATGGGTGCAGTTAGATACCAGTTGGTGTATTGATTGCAGTGGTATGGGCGCAGTTAGAATATGCCAACTGCTGTCGAACAGTTGATAGTTTTACAGGTTAGTGACAAAATGTACTGATTAAGAGGGTCTACAAACTTTAAAGTACTGTGGGTGAAACCATGTTAGAAATGACAACTGTGCAAAACTAGCACTGTGTGCATAATCATTGGGTCATTGGGGAACATTTTATAGCATTAGCAAAAATGTTCAACATGCACATCTGTGGCCATATTAAAACTGTTTTCCATTTCACAAACAGCAAATGCTAACTGGTATGTTAATACATCCATAGCGCTACAATGCTAAGTTTTTAATACTTTTACGGTTTGGAAGTGTATTTTTCTTTAGCACTTACTGCACAATAGATAACAGGTATGTAACTTATGTGAGTTTTACAGGTTATGGAGTACATTTAGGTTTAAGAAACATTAAGTAGGCATGTGTTAGATTTGCTTGTAATCTATATTTCAGAATAATGGGAAGTGTGTGAAGCTAGTAAGCTTGCAGTTGTTTTTGGTATCATCTGCATTGTATCTTAAAATCATTACTATTACTTATTGGCTATGACTTTGTGTAAGGTGGAAAGATTGTCTGAATTGCAAACAGTACATAATATGCCATAATTTGCATTAATTAGGTATAGATACATAAACAAATTGTTCATTAGGGACTTGCTCCTGCGCAACATGATTGCAGAGAGTGCATGTATGTTTCCACGTATACGAAATCTGCAAGATTCCATTTATAGGTATGTTTGCTTTCTAGCACTTTCAGTAAGTACATTTGAAATTCTTGAGGATCTTCCTGTGTATGTATGGTGAATCTTAGCATTCCCACACAGTAGTCCAATTCTTGCCTTATTCCTGAGACACTGTGTTGTCAGGATTGTTTGTTGCATTTCTATGAAGGAGGAGCATTTGCAAACACAACTGGTCTCTGACGTTCAAGTAAATGTTTTGCACAATTGGTGGCATTTGGAACAGAATATAGATTGCTACATTTTCATAGCAATTTACACCAGTTGCGTGGAAAATTTAAATGGACCAGAGTTCTTTGTGTCATTTGCTGGACCTCTACTTGTCTTTTTAGAAGACTAGTTTCTCTTTGTTTGTGCTGTTGGATGTGTACTTGCATTTGCACTACATAGCTTTGAGGTTGTGCAACTTGATGGGGTAGACACCGCTTTCACTTTCTTTGGTGGTACTGTTAGAAGTTCTGTTTGCATTGCTTTTCTTTTAAGAGAACGCCCCAGTTTTCCTTTTTGACAAACAGGGTATATTTCGAGATGGGGTGTGTAGAGTGCATGTAGTCTGTTGTACCCCACGATACAAGGAATGTCAGCCTTCCCTTTGCATCAGAATTGACTAGAAATAGTCCTTAGAGCATATGTATATGTGACAGTGCTGTGTAACGCATACCATCTTTTAAGGCTGTGCTGCCAGTGTCAATCAATCCCTGATCTAGGGTTAGACCTTGTGATTTGTGAATCGTGATTGCAGACAGAGAATTGTTCTCTACGTACATACATGTCTTTGTAAAGAAGGAATCATGCTGTTGAGCATCCTATCCTTTTAACTTCGTCAAAGTGGATGTTGACAAACTGAATGTTTTCACATGGATAAGTCTGGAAGCCAACACCTGTACCAAGTGCTCCTTTAACTAAACCTTGCTCCACATCAAGGTTACATTTCAGAATTGCTCTACAGTTTAAACACAATGTTAACATTTTCTCCAGGCCGGCTGTTTTCTAAGCTATTCTGTCATGATGTTGCTTGTTGACACATGGGGAGTGTCATGCCATGCACTTCCAGTTTGTCTGTGGAGTTAATATGCACTATTGATTGCATTTTTTTTAACATTGTCTCTTTGAATTGCATACAGCTTGCTAGGGTTGTCTTTAAGGACTTACATTTCACATTTTTGTGTGTTCATTCTTCCATGACATCAGGAACAGGTGTCATGCCCATACAGCTCATGGATGAGTCTACTATTTAAGATTTTGCATCCTTAGCAAGAAGACCAATGCAAATGCTTTTTAACATGTTAGCATAGGTGAGGTCTGCAGACTGAAACATGTTTTGAGTTAGTTATCTGTATTGGAAATGTTGCCAGAGATTTACATTTCCTATGATGCCAAGTGTGTTACGGCACAGTTTGTGTTCGAAGGTTTTATAGGTTCACCTTTCACTGGTGTTAATTGTAGGAGATCTCCAAAAACAATGTGTTTTCCTCCAAAGAGTTCTTTGTAGTTCATTTTAAGGGCCTCTTGCAATCTGAGGTTAATCAAAGCCAACATTAGGTTGGAGACCATGCTCACCTTCTCCATTAGGAGCATTTACATTTGCTTCAGAATTCTGCGTAGCTCCATAGCAGCTTCTTTTGAAAGTTTGTAGTACTCTAATTTGTTTTGGTGTTTTTCTGGATGGAGCAGCAGTCGGCGTAAAGTAACACCTCCTATGTTGTAGACAGCTAAACCTGTGGGGGCTGTTACAACAGCTGAAAGCTTGTTTGTCAATTTTTGTAGGAATTTTCTGATTGCAATTAAGAATGTTTTGCCTGAACCAGCTTCACCGCTTACATAGAGCAGTACAGGTTTATAATGTTGACAGCTACACGTTTTACTTTCATGCTGCAGACCATGTTCAATTTCTTTAGTTACTTCTAGGAAAATGTTACGTTGCCCATCATTGAGTTGTGATTTCAGCAGAGCAAAGTTTTTTTAATTCCTCATATTGAGACATGGTGTGTTCTACTTCAGTCATGGCTAATTGTCCTAAATTTACTATGAGTGGCTCTTCAAGTGGTTCTTGACTTCCTGTAACAGAAGGTTGACTGCCCTCAGGAGTGTCTGCATTTAGGTGTGCTTGAAGTTCTTCCTCTTGTTGACGTTCATTGTCCAACATGTTTTTCTACTACTTGAAATTGTTACTTTATACTGCTTTCATTTGCATTGGAAACATCTTCAAAGTAGTCATGGCTGCCTAATAAATTCTCTTTTCTCCATGGTTTAACAAGTTGGAGTAGAGACATGTAAAGTTATCTATGTTCATGAGTTTTAAATGATAGCTTTATATGATTCATTATGCTGGGTTTGGTAAGTTTAACAAGGCTGCCTTCATAGGTTTTGACTATGTATTTACCTTTTTATTATCTGGTTTAATATTATTCTTGTACGACAAATGTTGGGCTACGTGGTATAGGCACATATTTTCCAAAGCACAACTTCTGTTTGGGTAGTATGTGTCTAATACATTGTTTTTTCAAAATGTCCTGGCTGTTTTTGGCTATTTCTATATCTTGGTACCACTCTTTTTCTGGATGCTGCAGGACCAAGATTTTAGCCAGACTGTTTTCAGATTTAACATATAGGGCTGTGCCTGTGAAACGGTCTGCAGCTTTTGTAGCATCCACATTCTCTTTGGGAGAGCATTTTTATGCCAAAGCTGTACAATTGTAGTGAGTGTTTTGTCAGATGGTATGTCATCCCAGATGTCTTTTAGCTCTGTTTTCTCATCTTTGGTTAGGTAGGCTGTGACATATACAGTACATTGCAGACAATTCCACTGCTGTTGCACAATATCTGTTTGCAATGCAACCATTGCCCTCTTGTGGAATGTGATCATTGATGTACTTTGAAGCTTTGTTTCTTTTAAAGCAGTATGTGTTTTTAATCAATTTGCCTTTCACACTGTGTCTAAAAGAAGACATGAAGCGGTTTACTTGTCCTTTTGCTGAAAATGGTCTAGGAAAACCAAAGCAGCATTTGGTATAGTATTTGCCTTGGTTTTTATATCTGGGTTGACAATATCTGCCACATTTATGTCTTAGTGAGCTACATACACAAATGTTAAGCTTCCAATGTGTGGTTTCTGAAGGGATGTGGCAGATTACTTGTATGTGAATGAACTGAAAAACAGTGGCATCACTGCCCTGAACAAAGTTAGGAACATCTTTTATCCACAAAAGCATGTGGATGGGTGGTGCTCATCTGGACTGATATTCTATTCTCCAAAAGAAGTGTTGCACTTCTCTGAGGGGAGGAATCGTTTTATTACAGATGGAGTGCAGCATTGCAATAAAGTGGTTGTGAAATTACCTTGATACATTTAGAGGGTCAAGAGAGCAGAGTTCTCATGGTGTTTTAGGTCTATCCCTTCTTTGTTTTGGTTTGCTATGCATTGGAAGTTGTGCAAGTCTCCCCATGTATACTCTGCACCACTTAATGTGACAACCCATGTGGGTGGGCCAATGTTCCGTAGCATACACCGTACATCTGCATGACGTCAGAACCAGTATTCTTTTGTACCACGCATATTTGTCAAGATATTTGTGATACTTGACTGCAAAACCTCATCTTTGTCTTGTATCTTTTGAAGTAGTTGCGTAGCAGACATGTTAAAAAAAAAATTATTGGAACCTCTTTTCAATGAGTGTGCAATATCGTAACAGAGTTGCTAGCTCCCTTTTCAAACAGGAGGTGGAATATGTATTAAAAGTTTTGTCTAAAGCTGGGGTCTTCACAATACATTTGTAAAGAGCGGTATTCTGATGTTATATTCATCTTTCATCGTACCTTCCACCTTTTTCCAGTAGGAAACAGTAGAGGAAAGGCTTGTGCTTATACACTTTTTTCCCATGTGCTGATTGGAGATCCTTTGGCTTGCTGCATTTGATTTGTTTCTAGTGCATCATCTATGGTGTCTTTGGAGTGCAGTGGGTGAATTATATACTGGTCTAAAATATTGGATGCCATCATGGGATCCACAAGTTCAAATTGGCCAGTTGATGAGGAATCCTGAACTATTTGGTAGTATCACTTAGGTTTTATTTCTTTATAGTACTCCTTGGTCTCTTTAAGATATTGTAGGGTTTCGCTAACTTTGTTTAAGTCTACTAGTAGTTGGCCAATTTGTTTATCCTTGTGAATGGTGTACCTACGAAACACAATCAAATATTGGTCTATTGCCCGTTGCACTCCGAGTGTGTCTACATTTTCTTTAAGATCTAATGGCAAATAAACTACTTTGCCACAAATGCCTTTCAGTAATTCAGAAGGAGGCAACTTTGTTTTAGGTTGAAAGCGTATTATGGCTTGAAATTGATGTACTGTTTGGATTATAATGCACTTATATAAATTAAGCGGATGGAGAGGTTTTGGAAGTGGGCATATTTCCAAGTTATTAGTGATAGCCCGTGAAGGCATTTGGTTATTATCAAGCTTTGCAGTGCAGTATGTGCAAAATATTGAGGGGTAAGTAATTTCATATGTTTTCTGCCATAAAATAGAGAGCTAATTGGCACCATTGGGATTCATCCTTGTTTTCTATTTTGTACATTCTTTCTATAGTTTTGGTGCTCTTTGTATAAAAAGTTCTGCGACAACACACACATTTGGTTTGGTACTTTAGCCGATGTGCTTTTAAACTCTGCTATTTTCTTTTTTGTGCTTGTTCATTAGAAGATTGCCATTTATAAGGTTTTTGCTACTCTTCTCTAAAGTTACTGGATTTTCTAAGTGATCTAAACTTCCAAAATATTTGCTTTGGATGTGATCTATTTCTTCAAGGAGTTCTTTGGCTGTACCTTGAAGGAGAATGTGAACAAAATGTTCCAGTTCTAAAGCAGGACTTTTTGCATAGTACATTCTCTAGACAAGATTCCGTATAGTGGAATGGTGTATTGCTAACATTTTGATTTGGTGAAGGATGCTTCTGCAAGCAAGTCCAGGAGTGCAGGCCAATGAATGTCCTTGCAGTCCTTTGTGAAAGTAAGAGAAAATAAGAATAAAAACTTTGCAAATCCTGGACTCCTGTTCAGTGCATAATTACATAGTGATTGAGGAATTGCTGTAAAAATTTGAAGGATTGTTTTCATAGGTTACACATTGAGGTGCAGGGCCATTTGTAGATGGGACAGATAATTTTGGTGGAATGGAAAGTCGATTGTAAGTTTGTTGGGGACATTCTTTGAATGAGGCTCTCTACTGCCATAATGGTGTCTACTATTTCATACACTCGATCACTGCTATGTATGGCAATTGGGTTTGTCTGCTCTTGTTTGTATGCCTCTTCATTGAAATATGGTTCTCTGCTGGCTGTGTGAATCCACTCACCTGCATATAAGTTTGCAAAGGTATCTATGTTGACATTGCACATGTTGTGAACTACTTTTTGTAGTTTACTTATTATATTAATTTTAACCAGAATGAAACCACAACATTGAACAATTTTCTTTTGAGGCGCATTGCACTGTCAATGAGCGCTTCCAGGATTAGTCTTCTGCAATAAGGTTTAAAGGTAGAGTGGGATTTCTCTGCTGTTTTTATAAGAATCTGAAGTACTCTATGGTGGAATTTGTTTTTGTGAAATTTTTTTGGACTGCTTCACTGTGGCTACGTTAATAGCACTAGCACTGAATCTACCAATGTTGTTAGGTTTATTCTTCTTAATACATTTATTTGTACTTTTTGAAAGAGGGGCCATACTTTCTTTCCTGCTAGCTGGTTAAGTTCTGTTGAGTGACTGTATAAGCTGTTTAGTTTGAACATTTGCTACAAACTTTGCTTGTGGTGGATGACTATTTTACATGCCTTTAGGTAGGCATTCTCTTCCGTCATTTGGAGAATAAAGGAACGTGTGGGTTTGAAAGATGTTCATTGTATTTGCGTGCACTGTGATTAGTGTGTGAATATCCGGGCAGGCACAAATAAAGGGCTGTATTATTGTGCAATGGGCTGTTCTGGTTGGGAGGGTTTTAATAGTAGCTGTGTGTCGATGTGTGGTGGCTTGCTGTGGTGCTTATGACAGTGTACTGTGCATAATTAAGTAAGGACATTACGATGTTTTTACGATACTAGCTGGTGTTGCGATACTGGTGTTCAGATGAGAATACAAAGAGTGTGCCTGCTGAGGTGAAATGAGCAAGAGTGAAGCAAATGGTGTTGTATTGGATAGAACATTGTAGGCTACTACATGGCTACACTGCACTCTGAGTTTCATAAATAATACTCATACAGTACTGCACTTTGTTGGATGTGAAGAGAGGTTTTCTTCTAGTGGAGACTTTTCTGTCTTTCAGGAGGCTGTTCCTTACTGCAGTTGGAAAGAAGAAAATTAGTGGGTATGCATGCTAATGGTATAACATTTACTAGAAGAACACATTATTTTAGACTGTAGGAGGATTTGTTGGGAAGAAGAGCTAGTAACATTGCATGTAATTAGGAGTATGGTTGTAATACTGCTGTTGGTGCGGACGGGTTACCACCAGATTCCTAATACTTTTTTGGCAGGTAGCTTCCCAGTTTCACTAAGATATTACAGGCCCTGTTGGCCTGGAAAGTCAGGTGTTGGAAAATGTCACTCTCTCTGTGTGTGCAATTGTATAGCACTGTATGGGAATGGAGACTTGGGAGCACCAGCATTGTTGGTATTGGGGCCGGTGGTCCCGTGAAAAGTATGCCCTACGGGGCTGCAGTTTTCAAAGTGCAAGAGGAATTGTTGCCCTATTTGTATTGGAAATGGTGTACTACAAGTCCTAGTAGGTTGAGTAAAATGGAGAAGCCTAGAAAGATGAACAGATTCGAAAGGAGAATGTTAGTGTGCAATTTCATTAACTTTCCCACACGGATGCTTGGCACATCAGTGCTATTGCAGTATGTTTGAGAAATGTTTTTAGTTTTTTCATTTATTTATTAAAAATTACACACAGCACTGCTGTAAATGTGAACATGCATTCGTTTGGTTTCCATCACGTGGTGGTGAAATGAGTAGTTGTAAACGCAGTGCATGTTGTCATTTTTCAATCTATGTACATGGCACGCTTTGGTAAGATACATTACGTTTTTTCTTTTCAGTGTGTATTGTGGAAGTTTTACTGCAGGTGTGTTAGTGGGAGAAGTGGTTTTAAAAGTGACAGAAGGAAACACGAAAAGAACAGTTTCCACATTAGAATGGGTGATATGGGCAAGCATGCATGGCATGGTCATATCCTGAAGTTTCACATAGGATCTGGCACTTAAGCATTCTGTGGAAATGTTTCATATGTGGATTTCTTTTCTGTTAGAAAAAAATCACACTGAGTGATGCTGAAATTGAAATGTCTGTTTTGAAACTGTTATGAAAGTGCTCATTAAAAGAACTTTCTCAGCAGACACTATTGTAAGTAACTGCCACTTGATGTCAGGAGATGGGAGAAATGAGAGTAGGATTGATTTAGAAGGTTATGCAGGGTTGGTGGCAGGAACCCTGTTTAAATGCATTTGTGAAAGAGAGACATTTACATTAAAACATGTATGCATACCTGTACTTTGTGTTGCTAGATGTGGATGAATCTGGAAATAGAAATCTTTCGAGACTTTTACAGCACTTTTTGATGCAGGTGCTTGGGAATCACAGGAGACATGTACTCTGAGTGTTAAAGAGTACATCTGCAGTGTTGCACTGAAATGATAGTTACAAGTCGAGTTATTGGCTGTGATTGGTGGATGGGTGTGTGACTGCTTAACAGTAGTAAATGAGGGAGTGCTGCAAAGAGTGAAGTGGAAATGCAAGAAGGGCTGCCCCTGTGTTACGTGGACACTGCGTGTCACATCCAGGTATTCTCAGCATGCCTGGAATGGAAATGGGACTGTGGGGATTAGCCAATCAGGTGTTGAGGCTGTGCTTTATAGGAAGAGAGGGTAATGCTTTTTTTTCATTGCTGTGTGTAGTGAAGATGTCAGTCAGTGTGTTGATAATGGGAGATTTCTTTGTGAGTGATATGCACAGGGAAGAGGCATTGCTGCCAATCATGGATTTCAGGGAGTGGAGGCTTTGTGGGCGGTCTGCCTGGTGGCAATTTGCAAGGAGTGCTTGCACTTTGCAGAGATATGGCCGCTTTCAGTACTTCTGATGTTGTAGGTGTGCATTGTGGAGCACTACATTTGGGTTTTATCAGTGCTGTAAGTTGTCTGAGTGCACTGAAGGACCTAGTAAAGGCACTGATGCTGCTTTTTCCCCAGTGGAACTGTGGTTTTCTCATCACCTAGAGCAGTATGGAACAATCCCAATGTCCTCTGATCTCAGCAAGATGCAGCAAGGTCTCTTGTAAATAGAGGCAGGTCTGCATTTTTGTGTAGTGCTTGGATGTTCTCTTTACACAATGAGAACATTAATTCTTTTAGTGTGAACTTTTATTTTACTGCAGATGGCATGTCTTTGTCCACGTTTGGAAATGCCTTTTTCTTTTACAATCGAAGGGATGCTTTGAAGGGATTAATGAAAGACTATAAGAAGAGAAAAGGCAAATAGGCACACGAATACAAAAGAAAAGGTGTTTGTTTACAAGCACCTTAAAAAAAGGCTCTTTTAACGCAGGGTAGGCGATTTCCTCTTAGGTGGTGGCTCTGAAATTTCTTTCCCCACCCCCTTGAATTGGATGATATTTCTGCAGACGCTGCAGTGGTCCGTGGTTCGCATGTGGCACATCCGGGGCCTTTGAGGATGGCAGGCATGGAAATGGGACTGTGGAGGGCAGGGGATTGTCCAATAAGGTTTCCTGGGTGTGGTATGCAGGGAGAGACTGTGGCAGAAGGTATGTTTGCTGAGAGGAGTGCAGATGGCTATGGCTGTGTCTTTCAGGAGGCAGTGTGTGGATTTTTGGGAACTCATGGATACATTAGTTGCAGGTGTATGCAGAGCACTGCGGAGTGGCGGCACATCTTGGATTTGATCATGTTGCTGTGCAGTGGTATGGAGTGCGCGGCATGAAGTTGGTGGACTTAATTAATTGTGGAGAGAGCAGTTTAGTCCATGTTACCGCAATCTCACTTTATTTTGCGATGCAGGAGGCATTTGGGAAAGTCATGGACATCTGTCCAAACTCCTGAGTCATTTTTTTCTCGCATTGCCCAGAGACAGATGTGACTGCGCTCCAGTTCATTTGGTCTGCAAATGGAGAAAGCGAGGCGCAATGTCAACAAAGCTTTTTGCGCATTTTTGAGACATGTTGGCATGTCCTTCCAAAATGAAAACATTACATTTTGTAGTACCAATATTTTTCGCAGATATGGAATCCATCTTATTGATGCTGGCAATCAGCTTTTTTTCTGAAATACTTTGCTGCCCTTTTTGCAACTATAGCACGCGTTTTGTAGTAGGTGCTGCCCACTTTAAATCTTCCAAAAAACAAAATAAAAGGCTTTTTTCAGAGCCACAACTCCCCCACGGATAAGAGTGAAATGTTTTTGATGGCACCACCAGCTACATTTTCTTGAATGTCCATGGACTACCGCGCTGTCCACGGACTTCACAGGCTGCGTAGGGGCATGCACTGTTTTTTTGATACTTCTATTTTTCAACTGTGAAAGGTGGCTCTGAAAAGAACCGTTTTGTTTGTGTTTTTGTTGTTTTATGATTTTTGTGGTATTTTTATACATGACCCACAATGGGGGAGGGTGGGTGGTGAAGGAGCACCAACCACAGGGAGGAAGGGCAGGTGGATAGAGGAAGATGATGGTTGGGCCTCACTTAGGTAGGGGGGCACTGTTCCTCGTGCTCTCGGACCATAGCCTCGAAAGCACTCTGAAATTGTTCCCCCCTGCAGAGTACTGCATCGCAGTACATACACAATACAGTGTGACCCTCAAAAGGCAAGGGTCCACTGCATTATGTATGGCATGTGAGGCCTGTTCAGGGATCTGCTGCCCCACAGGAGTGTCTCTTGTGGTGACAGGAGCAGGTGTAGGGGATGGAATATAGAACTCAACCTGCTACCACCTTCAAAAGGGTCGACCCTCTGAACTGCTGCCTTGTGGTTCGACCTGAGGTGTCGCCGCATGGAGGTGGTACCATAGCTGTACAGCCCAGGCTTACCGTGACTGAGTGCTGCCTCAGAGCAGCGAACTTTGGGGGATACCCAAGGCGCTTGCGACGAAAGGTGGTAAATGGCCTTCACACTCAAGACTCAAGCTGGCAGCTGATAGTGTGGACTTCCACTACCTCATCTTCTTCCTTTGCATCACCATGCCTGTTCCCCTCCCCCAGGCCGTCTAGAAGATGGTGGTGGTTGGGGGTGGTGGTGCTGAGGAGGCAGCAGCAGGAGCAGCCATTGATGCAACAGCACTTGCGTGAGATTGCTGTTGCTGGATTCCTGCTGTGTCCTGGGTAGCCAAAAACAGAATGAGGAGCAGCAGTGGAGTGTGGCCTTTTTATAGTGGTGTGGGTGAGTGCTCCGTGGACAGTTTCCCGCTCCATGGACACTTTGAACCCCAAGCTGGGCTCTAAGTTGCAAAAAGTCTCCAGATCAACCAGGGCATGGTCTAGGACAGGGGTGCACAACTGATTTTGACAGAGGGCCGAAAGTACCTTACATGAGGGCTATAGTGGGCCGAAAAGTAAATGTGGGCGGGGCTGTAGGCGGGGCGTGGCAGGAGGCTTTTTAAACCCCCAATTTCTACTAAACACATGGAAAAATAATGTTTTTGAGGGGTAACGATTTTTATTTGCATTTCAAACTTACATTTTGTACTACACATTTTCCATTGTTATAATTTATTTCTATTTAGTTATTGTATCTCGCATGTTTAGTTAACTTATATATATTTTATTGACCCTAGATTGGACATGCCGTCATTTTGGACTGCTACAGTTTGCTATTTGGGTTGCCCAAGAGGAGTATGGCCTTCATTGAGTCAGGTTTCCTCAAAAAGCCAAAGATGAACATCTCCCAACTGTGCCTGTTTTAGCTTTATTATTGGGTTCACTCTTGGAGTGCAACACTATGCCCCATGTCCCTCACCCCCAACCAAACACTATGCCCCTTGGCCCCCTCACCCCCAACCAAACACTATGCCCCATGGCCCCCTGACCCCCAACCAAACACTATGCCCCATGGCCCCCTGACCCCCAACCAAACACTATGCCCCTTGGCCCCCTCACCCCCAACCAAACATTATGCCCCATGGCTCCCTCACCCCCAACCAAACATTATGCCCCATGGCTCCCTCACCCCCAACCAAACATTATGCCCCATGGCTCCCTCACCCCCAACCAAACATTATGCCCCATGGCTCCCTCACCCCCAACCAAACATTATGCCCCATGTCCCTCACCCCCAACCAAACACTATGCTCCATGGCCCCCTCACCCCCAACCAAACACTATGCCCCATGGCCCCCTCACCCCCAACCAAACCCTATGCTCCATGGCCCCCTCACCCCCAACCAAACACTATGCCCCATGTCCCTCACCCCCAACCAAACACTATGCCCCATGTCCCTCACCCCCAACCAAACATTATGCCCCATGGCCCCCTCACCCCCAACCAAACATTATGCCCCATGTCCCTCACCCCCAACCAAACACTATGCCCCATGGCCCCCTCACCCCCAACCAAACATTATGCCCCATGGCCCCCTCACATCCAACCAAACATTATGCCCCATGGCCTCCTCACATCCAACCAAACACTATGCTCCATGGCCCCCTCACCCCCAACAAAACACTATGCTCCATGGCCCCCTCACCCCCAACCAAACACTATGCTCCATGGCCCCCTCACCCCCAACCAAACATTATGCCCCATGGCCCCCTCACATCCAACCAAACATTATGCCCCATGTCCCTCACCCCCAACCAAACACTATGCTCCATGGCCCCCTCACCCCCAACCAAACACTATGCTCCATGGCCCCCTCACCCCCAACCAAACACTATGCTCCATGGCCCCCTCACCCCCCCAACCAAACACTATGCTCCATGGCCCCCTCACCCCCCAATCAAACAATATGCTCCATGGCCCCCTCACCCCCAACCAAACACTATGCCCCATGGCCCCCTTACCCCCAACCAAACACTATGGCAGTTGGAAAAAACATCTTTTTGGAGGTGTACCATTTTATTTGTATTTAAAACGTACATGTTGTACTATACATTTCCCCAAATCATACAGGATGAAACAGTGAACCAGACATAGTTGATCAGTGAGAAACATTGCAGCGTTTCTCAGCTGTCAGTTTCGGGATCTCGGGCTCCAGTGAGGTTGTTCCTACTCTCAGGATAGCCTGGAGATGTTGGTCAGTTAGTCTTGTCCTTAGGCTGGATTTATGTAGTTTCATTTGTGAAAAAACTTGCTCACAAATGTAAGTACTGCCAAACATAGAAACCATCTTTAATGCTTCCCGTGAAAGATTGGGGAATTGCACAGTGTCCAGAGACTGATAGAAGACTAATAAAGGCATCTCTCTGTGCTTATTTTTGAGGGCACTACAGCACTGAAGTTCAATCAGTTCCAGTTGCAGTTCAGGTTGCACACTGTCAACATCAGCTGAGAAAGGGTCTGCAAAAAGTTTGAAAGAGGCTCGCTGGGATTTGAATTGTAAGAAACGATTCTCAAAAACATTTTGCAGTTCCTTCAGGACCTTCACATGCCGATACCACCCTCCATACTTGTCATGGGGGAAAACCTCTGCACATGCAGGGTAGTGTGCCAGCATCCCTTTCTCCAGTTGGGCTGTCAGAAGCCTTAACTTTATTTCAAAGGCACAAACTGCCTCAAACAGATCCGATATGAGATTTTGGCTTCCTTGCAACTGTAAATTTAAATCATTGAAATGGCCTGTCAGGTCAGTCAGAAAAGCAAAGTCAGCTACCCAGTCAATATCTAGCATGACAGAAGTGTCCATTCCCTTTTCATCAAGGAATGCTTTAATTTCGTGCCATAAAGCAAAGAATCGCTTCAGCACATTGCCACGACTAAGCCATCGAACATCGGTGTGATATAGGACATCACCGTAATCCGCCTTTACCTCTTCTAGAAACGCCTGAAACAATCGGTGATTTAAAGAGCGTGCACGGACAAAATTAACCGTTTTCACAACAAAGTCCATCACTTGAGTGAATTTCAAATGTTTTGCACATAATGCCTCCTGGTGGATTATGCAGTGATAATTTTTTAAATGGACAGCCTTCTCGCCTAAGTGCCTTTTCAAGCAGCCAATAAACCCATTTTGCTCCCCAACCATGGCTGGCGCCCCATCAGTCGTCACGCCTACCAACGCATCCCATGGCAAATTTAAATCATCAATGACTTTTTGAAAGGCATTAAAAATGTCAGCACCAGTAGTCCTGCCATGCAAAGATACCAGGGAAGCCAGTTCCTGAAATACTTTGCATTGATTATTGACCCCCCGAATGAAAATTAAGAGTTGGGCTGTGTCACTTGCATCTGTGCTCTCATCAAGGGCAGCTGAAAAGAACTTGACATCCTTACACTGCATTTTCAGTTGGCTGTAACAATTGTCAGCCATATCTACAATACGCCGCTGGATACTCATACGTGAAAGGGGAACATTTGTAAAAACATCTTTTTTTTCTTTACACACTGCCTCGCAAATCTCCATCACGCAGTCTTTAACGAAATCCCCATCTGTGAAAGGACGTGCTGACCTTGCAATAAGCCGAGCAACCTTATAACTCGCAAAGGTGGCACATTCTGATTCTTTTTTTTTCTGGGCAAAAACACCCTGTTGCTTAGCCAGCTGTGTTTTTAGCTCCCCAGCTTTCTTAATTCTCGCTTCCCCCTGCAAATCCTTATATTGTGAATGTTTTGATTCACAATGGCGGCGGATATTATATTCCTTGGGGACTGCTATGCGTTTGAGACAAATGAGACACGAGTACACATCAGGTTTGGACTCGATGAAAAAAAACTTCTCAGTCCACTCATCCTTAAATTGACGGTGCTCCTGGTCAATCTTTCTTTTTTTTTTACTGCACTAAACATTGGCAGGGACATCTTTGGATAAAGATACGAAATCCACTGTTATGCTCCCACTACGACGGTCCAAGTCTAGAGTATATACAAATTATATACTTTTTGGAGAATCCTAGAAGCGACAAAAGAACAAGATCAGATAAAGAACATAGCCTTACCAGCATACCTTTTCATGCACCTATTCATGGATACTTTGAGGAATAGCGGGCTGCATAGCATATCAACCTGCTATGTTTGAGATTAAGGTGGAAATTGAGGACATACTTTAAAAAAAAAAATAACATTTCAAAGCACAAGCTGTTGCCAAATTATGAGCTTTTGAAAGGAATTATCACAGGATGACCAATTACTTTAGTGAACATACAAAGAAACTGATCTCAGTTTCTTCCTGGGCAGGGCAAAACTGGCAGGAGCGCCAGAGAAATAGTTTCTGCTTGTGCTTCTATCCCCCTGAACAATGCTTGATGGGGTTGTAGAAAGGTAACAATTACCCACACTCAATGGGTCTCAAACGCTTGATCGAGGTTTAGTTGCAAAATTACAGGAGCAGACATCATCCAGGACCTTACTAGAAAAGTCTGCAGCCGATTTTGAAAGCTTTAGGAATGTACAAATAACCACACCCACTGCTGACCCTTGACACTCCGGCCCAACATCTCTAATGATATGCTATGATAGTTTATTTCTGGTAGAGCCGGAGAATTACACAAGGTGAGGGAGAGGGGAGGAGAAAGGAGGGTGAGGAACAAAACAAGCTTTTATCGTACTAGGCCTGACGACATTTCAGATAGTGCTGGAGAGGGAGAGGGGATAGTAAGTAGGGGTTGGGGGCAAACATTTGTTACTATCATACCATGTCCAGGGACAATTCTGGACCTAGGAGTATGATCTTTAGGGGACTGCAGCGAATGCCAAAGAGCATCACTAAATGGGAACAGAGCTACATGGTGATGCCGATTTGGGTTTGGCCCGGGATTTACACACTGGGTGCAGTTGCTATACATCCGGCCAGTGGCCAGGGTTCGCACTGGCAAACACATTTCACTTGCCTGTGTGATCCTACAGGGCACCAGGCAAGGCTGCCAGTTGTCTCTGATGTTATTCACCCTGGCCCACCCCACCCCCCCAACTCAGCACACACACAAAGATGCACCCATACAGAACCCCCCAACTCAGCACACTCTCAAACATGCACCCATACAGACCCGAACCCCCCAGCCCCCCAACTCCAAACCCCCACCCCCCAAATCAGCACACACACACACCCAACCAGACCCGAACCCCCACCCCAACTCAGCACACTCTCAAACATGCACCCATACAGACCCGAACCCCCCACCCCCAACTCAGCACACTCTCACATGCACCCATACAGACCCGAACCCCCCAGCCCCCAACTCCAAACCCCCACCCCCAAATCAGCACACACACACACAAGCACCCAACCAGACCCGAACCCCCACCCCCCAACTCAGCACACACACAAACATGCACCCATACAGACCCGAACCCCCCACCCCCCAACTCCAAACCCCCACCCCCAAATCAGCACACACACAAGCACCCAACCAGACCCGAACCCCCACCCCCCAACTCAGCACACTCTCAAACATGCACCCATACAGAACCCCCCACCCCCCAACTCCAAACCCCCACCCCCCAAATCAGCACACACACCCAACCAGACCCGAACCCCCACCCCCCAACTCAGCACACTCTCAAACATGCACCCATACAGACCCGAACCCCCCACCCCCAACTCAGCACACTCTCAAACATGCACCCATACAGACCCGAACCCCCCACCCCCCAACTCCAAACCCCCACCCCCCAAATCAGCACACACAAACATGCACCCATACAGACCCGAACCCCCCACCCCCCAACTCCAAACCCCCACCCCCAAATCAGCACACACAAGCACCCAACCAGACCCGAACCCCCACCCCCCAACTCAGCACACTCTCAAACATGCACCCATACAGACCCGAACCCCCCACCCCCCAACTCCAACCCCCACCCCCAAATCAGCACACACACACAAGCACCCAACAAGACCCGAACCCCCCCCCCAACTCAGCACACTCTCAAACATGCACCCATACAGACCCGAACCCCCACCCCCCAACTCCAACCCCCACCCCCAAATCAGCACACACAAACATGCACCCATACAGACCCGAACCCCCCACCCCCCAACTCAGCACAAACATGCACACATACAGACCCAAACCCCCACCCCCAACTCAGCACACAGACCCGAACCCCCACCCCCAACTCAGCACACACAAACATGCACCCATACAGACCCGAACCCCCCAACTGCAAACCCCCACCCCCCAAATCAGCACACACACACAAGCACCCAACCAGACCCGAACCCCCACCCCCAACTCAGCACACTCTCAAACATGCAAACATACAGACCCAAACCCCCACCCCCCACACACATCCAACACCCCCCCACCCCCGCATCTCAACATACACACAAAATACATTCAAATCCAAACATCCGACACACATCCAACACCCCCCCACCCCCGCATCTCAACATACACATAAAATACATTCAGATCCAAACATCTGACACACATCCAACACCCCCCCACCCCAACATACACACAAAATACATTCAGATCCAAACATCCGACACACATCCAACACCCCCCCACCCCCACATCTCAACATACACACAAAATACATTCAGATCCAAACATCCGACACACATCCAACACCCCCCCCACCTCCACATCTCAACATACACACAAAATACATTCAGATCCAAACATCCGACACACATCTGACACCCCCCCCACCCCCCGCATCTCAACATACACACAAAATACATTCAGATCCAAACATCCGACACACATCTGACACCCCCCCACCCCCGCATCTCAACATACACACAAAATACATTCAGATCCAAACATCCGACACACATCCGACACACATCCGACACCCCCTCGCAACATACACACACAAACAAAGCAAAACAGACCCGACACACAAACACAAACAGACCACTTACCGGAGACGTGCTGGAAGGCAGGCAGGTAAGCGGCAGGTAAGCAGGAACGCTGGACTCGTACTACGGCTGGCGTGGTCCAAGGCTGAAATGCCTTCCGGCATCAAGACTTATGGTCCACGCCAGCTGTAGTGCTGGCCCTCCATTGGTGCAGCACACACGCATTACGTGGCTCGTAGGAGCGACGTGATGCGTGTGTTTGCTGAGCCAATGAGGGCCAGTGTTTTGTCCGGCCCGGAAGACAACAAAGACTTTCCTAATGGAGGGCGGCCGCGGGCCGCCCTCCATTAGGAAAGTCTTTGTGCCTCGCGGGCCGGACAAAAGAGCATGGCGGGCTGCAACTGGCCCGCGGGCCGTATGTTGTGCACCCATGGTCTAGGACCTCTGCAAGGGTGACGTTTCAGCTTTAAACACCCTGTATTGGACAAAAAAGCACTTTTAAACTATTCAGGGGTACGAACAGTGTCCGCGGATAGGCCTGACGCTCAGCATGGGTGTGGTCACATGGTGACATCTGTGGATAGGACGGCTGTCCGTAGGACACCTGTTGCGCGATGTGCGTATGTGCCTAGGTGTTCATAGGACTGAGGCGGGATCACCGAACTAATAAAAAGTGCGACAGTTCTGGACAGACGCTATGTCCGCGGACCCCAAATGGGGCTTTTTAAAAAGCAAAAAAAATACACATACCCACCAGCAGTATACACATAGATATTTATTTACACACAGAAATACACTACATGCATATATCAAACCTCCTTATCACTTTCCTTGCACATATACTGTGCGGACAATGCTTGTTTCCATTTTTCATGTCATGTTGAGAATTAAATATCAGATCTTATTAAGCATCCACATCACTATTGACGAATGTGGTTCCATTAAATCAGTGCATCTTTGCTAAGTAAATGCACAACAAATGAGCATTTTCACTATTTCCGGCTTGGAATCTGTTCCCAAGCAACTGGGTCACGTGACTGTCACCTGACCTATTCTGTGGAGGTTACTATAGTAACCCCCGGTCACTGCCGATGCCTTCAGCATTGAAGAAACAACCCGCCATTGTGCATACGAACATTAGGAGCCTATGCCGGTAAGCCAGGGCTGCCCCTTACTTTTCTTTCGTGCGATAGCTGATTCAACGTGTCTATATTTGCAAATCACGCAAACACGCTGTTATGATTATTTTATAGATTACGGCCGTTATTAAAGGGAAAGCACGCTAAACATGTGCGCTGTACTTCATTTCTGCTGCATCAGCGGCGCACCAGTCGAGCAACAACCATGGCTTGACTGCAACAAGCATAACCAAGAATTAATCAAGTACAATCACAACAAGGTATGACTTGATTTGACTACTATCCTAATAAACAGAGGTTTTAACTGCACGCATCATTCTAACGTTATGTTTTCATTTTCTTTCTTCTCTCCTGTTTCTTCTCTCTTTTTTGCTTTGACCCACTACCCCCTACATTAGTTGTCTTTGGACTAATTATCAAGCTGTTTATGTATTTGTATGCCCTGAGGACAGCCTTTTTGGTTGAAACACGTGTTGGCATTTCTCTAGTAATAAGGGCACTTTGTGCAAATTTTGAACCAACATATTGGATGTGTGTGCATTTCTTCAGTATTAAGGGCACTTTGTTTGCACCAAGCATTTTTTCGCAATTGTAGTGGCATTGCTCTAGTATTAAGGATACTGTGTTCAAATTTTGATAGAACCAACATATTGGATGTGTGCCACTTTTTAAGTGAATATACAAGTTTTACTCTGAATAAAAAACCGGATGAACATATTTGTGACCACTTCCCCATCCTTTCTTTGTGCCAAATTACCACATTTAGGGGTTGTGTATAGCTATCAAGCGCAGCCTGTGTAGATGGTAATTCCCAATAATTTAATTTACTCTAAGGTGATAGTGGTAGATCACCTCACCACCTACACGACAGCAGCTCTAATATTACTTAACTTGCTTATGAATATTTCTAGTGCTGCGCACTCCTGTTTTGGGCCCTACTCCCACAACCTCCTTTCTTTAGAAATACACTACATTAGGAAAGGGAAGGAGTATCAGAATGGGAAACCTATATAGGGCATATGGGGGAATTTGGGTTTTCAAGAGGCTGCTCATCATGGGAGAAAGGGATTGAGGTCTCATCATAGCGTTGGTGATGAAAGGGATTTGGTGGGGATGATTGGCTGAGACTTGGGGAAGGGGCACAGATACACGTGGGGCAGTGATATTTATTATTGTTCATTATATGCCTTTATACCAATGTCTTCAACTGTGCAAAATTGGTGTTAAGCTGATCCATTTTTGCAGAGAGACTTCTGAGTTCATCTACAACATTTACATTTTGGGTCTGTCTGTGCCCATATTCTTGCAAATTTGCTGGTAATTCCAGGCCAGTTTCCTCATTTGAACTATGTGCTGTTAAAAAACAAAAATGTTTCAGTGACATGTTTAGCAATGTACATTACTTTTACTACTTTAAAAATGTTATTGTGTACCATTAGAGTTACTTCCGTCACTCATTTAATCATGGGGGACATTTTCCTCTAAACTCCCCAGGGTGCTTGCCGTTTCTGTAGCCACCATGTTGCGCAGGGGGGGAGCGGAGGTCAGTATGATGTAAGGGACATGTAGACAAATGAAGGGTATCATGGTAAAAACATATGGAATTCTGTGAAAATACTTAGTACAATTTAACAATAACGTCCCTTTCCCACTGAATTTGATAGGTTTTTATTTGTTAGTTTTGTTGAAGGGATATTATGGTTACAAGTAAGATCAAAAAACCCCAGAAATGTGCCAGTTATGGTAAGATAAGCAACCATAACTCGCACCAACACAGTGCACTGCTAAGTCTAACACCAAGGAAATCAAAGATAACAACACAAATGTCATTGACATCACTAATAAATTTAATTTTGAGGAAGTCCCTACAAGGGGTTGTGATTATAATGTTGACAAAGATCTCCGGGGTGATCGGGAGACATAACATGAAGTACTTAAACTATTAAAGAATGTACTGCTCTAAATCACATTCCATTGCATTGTTCTTCCTAGTACAGGAACCTAATCATACGAAAACATAGGCATTGGCTGCAGTATGCACCATAGAGGTACAATATTTATAATCTTGCAATGTTGGATAGTAAAATAATGAATGCTTTCATATCAGAGTTTGGAGTACTGTCAAACATTTAATAACTAGCTAATAATTCAACACTTACTACAGACTTGTGCTACTACAAGCATTACATACAAATACCACAATGCATGCACATCAGAGGCACATACAGGGAAACTAAAGTCAGTAAAAAAGCACTATCATCACAAACTGTTAACTAAACCTTTATCTTCATGTACAGAAATGATTGGTGTGTTGGAGGCCTGATCATTGCCCCGTGTATTTGCACCATAAGCTACGAAGAAACCCTAAGGAAAATACTGAGAGAACATATGAGAAGGGTAACGTCTACTTATATAATACCTTTGAATTTTAAGTGAACAAAACCACCTGGCCTAGATATCTCGGTGAACAAAAACAAGGGGCCAGACATGTGATTTTATCAGTGATGTCCTGGGTGTTAGACTTAGCAGTTCACAGTGGTGGTGTGAGTTATGGTTGCTTAGCTTACCATAAATGGCGAATTTCTGGTGTTTTTCAATATTACTTGTAACCATAATATCCCTTCAACAAAGTTTTCCCACTGAATTTGATAGGTTTTTATTGGTACAATTTGTTAAAGGGACATTATTGTTAAAGTTGTTTCACTGAATAATATATATAGATGCAGGATAATTAATAAAGACCATCTTTACTTTTCAGGTACCTAAGTAGAATACTGGGATAATTATCTTCCAGCAGGCATGGCTATTCATGAGCTGTAGTTACTTTCCAGAGAAAATGACTGGTACATTCCTTAATTTCCTTTAATGTTAAGCAGAAAACAAAGTATATTAAAGTAGTCTGTACTGCCTGTCTTTCGCCATCTACACCGCTGCTAGGCATCACTTGCTGGCTCACACCGCTCCCCGACCCCTTAACATTGCGTTAACCCTGGTGCTCTGCACTTCAACATGGGATATGGCGGTTAGCGCCCTCCCCGCCCTCCTTGGTCCCTGCAGGCTTGCGCACATTGGTGCCTCCATCTGTGCTTTCCCTCACGTCTTTGCCTGATTGGTCATGACCTCAGCCATAGATGTGTTGCCACAAACTAAAATGCTGACATGCGTGTCACCTGCAAATTACTTATATTCTCATTCTGACTGAACTGCGAGCTGCCATTCCAAGATAGTGGCCTGCACACCGAGCAATGGAGTGCCTGGTGCTGTGCTCTGATTGGCTGGAGTTCCATCCTTAACTTCCAATCTGTAAGCCGGCAGGCTTGGCCAGCCCTCCTCCCAAGTCCTGACCCTAAGGCCCCTGTCTGCTCAGGTATGCTTCCCACCCCTTGCCCCCCCCGTGAGGTGTGTGCGCTCCCCCACCCTCCTCTGGACCCCCGTGAGCTGTGTGTGCGCGCCCCCACCATCCTCTGGACCCCTGTGAGGGGTGTGTGCGCCCCCACTGTGTGCCCCCACTGTTTGCTCCCACACACCCTCCGCTGGACCCCCGTGAGGTGTGTGCGCTCCCCCACCCTCCTCTGGACCCCCGTGAGGTGTGTGCTCCCCCACCCTCCTCTGGACCCCCGTGAGCTGTGTGTGCGCGCCCCCACCCTCCTCTGGATCCCCGTGAGCTGTGTGTGCACGTCCCCACCCTCCTCTGGACCCCCGTGAGCTGTGTGTGCACGTCCCCACCCTCCTCTGGACCCCTGTGAGGCGTGCGTGCGCGCCCCCCACCCTCCTCTGGACCCCTGTGAGGCGTGCGTGCGCGCCCCCCACCCTCCTCTGGACCCCTGTGAGGCGTGCGTGCGCGCCCCCCACCCTCCTCTGGACCCCTGTGAGCTGTGTGCACGCCCCCACCCTCCTCTGGACCCCTGTGAGCTGTGTGCACGCCCCCACCCTCCTCTGGACCCCCGTGAGCTGTGTGTGCACGCCCCCACCCTCCTCTGGACCCCCGTGAGCTGTGTGTGCACGCCCCCACCCTCCTCTGGACCCCCGTGAGCTGTGTGTGCACGCCCCCACCCTCCTCTGGACCCCCGTGAGCTGTGTGTGCACGCCCCCACCCTCCTCTGGACCCCCGTGAGCTGTGTGTGCACGCCCCCACCCTCCTCTGGACCCCCGTGAGCTGTGTGTGCACGCCCCCACCCTCCTCTGGACCCCCGTGAGCTGTGTGTGCACGCCCCCACCCTCCTCTGGACCCCCGTGAGCTGTGTGTGCACGCCCCCACCCTCCTCTGGACCCCCGTGAGCTGTGTGTGCACGTCCCCACCCTCCTCTGGACCCCCGTGAGCTGTGTGTGCACGTCCCCACCCTCCTCTGGACCCCTGTGAGGCGTGCGTGCGCGCCCCCCACCCTCCTCTGGACCCCTGTGAGGCGTGCGTGCGCGCCCCCCCACCCTCCTCTGGACCCCTGTGAGGCGTGCGTGCGCGCACGCCCCCCACCCTCCTCTGGACCCCTGTGAGGCGTGCGTGCGCGCACGCCCCCCACCCTCCTCTGGACCCCTGTGAGGCGTGCGTGCGCGCACGCCCCCCACCCTCCTCTGGACCCCTGTGAGGCGTGCGTGCGCGCACGCCCCCCACCCTCCTCTGGACCCCTGTGAGGCGTGCGCGCACGCCCCCCACCCTCCTCTGGACCCCTGTGAGGCGTGCGCGCACGCCCCCCACCCTCCTCTGGACCCCTGTGAGGCGTGCGCGCACGCCCCCCACCCTCCTCTGGACCCCTGTGAGGCGTGCGTGCACGCACGCCCCCCACCCTCTGGACCCCTGTGAGGCGTGCGTGCGCGCCCCCCTCCCTCCTCTGGACCCCTGTGAGGCGTGCGTGCGCGCCCCCCTCCCTCCTCTGGACCCCTGTGAGGCGTGCGTGCGCGCCCCCCTCCCTCCTCTGGAACCCTGTGAGGCGTGCGCGCGCCCCCCTCCCTCCTCTGGACCCCTGTGAGGCGTGCGCACGCGCCCCCTCCCTCCTCTGGACCCCTGTGAGGCGTGCGCGCGCGCGCGCCCCCCTCCCTCCTCTGGACCCCTGTGAGGCGCGCGCGCCCCCCTCCCTCCTCTGGACCCCTGTGAGGCGTGCGCGCGCGCGCCCCCCTCCCTCCTCTGGACCCCTGTGAGGCGTGCGCGCGCGCGCCCCCCTCCCTCCTCTGGACCCCTGTGAGGCGTGCGCGCGCGCGCCCCCCTCCCTCCTCTGGACCCCTGTGAGGCGTGCGCGCGCGCGCCCCCCTCCCTCCTCTGGACCCCTGTGAGGCGTGCGCGCGCGCGCCCCCCTCCCTCCTCTGGACCCCTGTGAGGCGTGCGCGCGCGCGCCCCCCTCCCTCCTCTGGACCCCTGTGAG
The DNA here is from genome assembly GCF_040938575.1 of Ambystoma mexicanum. NCBI lineage: Eukaryota > Metazoa > Chordata > Amphibia > Caudata > Ambystomatidae > Ambystoma > Ambystoma mexicanum. The sequence goes on from NC_090931.1 coordinate 706,392,861, forward strand.
GCGTGCGCGCGCGCGCCCCCCTCCCTCCTCTGGACCCCTGTGAGGCGTGCGCGCGCGCGCCCCCCTCCCTCCTCTGGAGCACTGTGAGCTGTGTGTGCGCGCTCCCCCCACCCTCCTCTGGACCCCTGTGAGGCGTGTGTGCGCCCCCACCCTCCTCTGGACCCCTGTGAGGCGTGTGTGTGTGTGTGTGTGTGTGCGCGCCCCCCCACCCTCCTCTGGACCCCTGTGAGGCGTGTGTGCATGTGTGCGCGCGCCCCCACCCTCCTCTGGACCCCTGTGAGGCGTGTGTGTGCGCGCGCCCGCCCCCACCCTCCTCTGGACCCCTGTGAGGCGTGTGTGCACCTGGATGTTTTTTCTGTGCCCCTTCCCATCGCCCCCTCTTGACCCTCAGGATGTTGCTCAGTGCCCCTCAACCCCTCTGGTCTCTCCGTTTTGTAGGTCTCTGCCCCACTACACCCTCCCTGCAGGAGCCGTCTGGATACTTTTCGTTCAACACCATCTTGTGGCCAATACTGGGTATTTCACTTTTACTCATGGAGTCATGGTGCTTTACCCTTTCTCAACTTTCATTCTGGACTGCCACTGCATCTCGGCCTCAAGGTGGCACTTGTATTATGCTGTGACATTCCTTATCTTGAATCTTGGTTTGCATTTGATTGTTCTCTTGCGTCATTATTTCGGACTCCTGCAATTGTATATCACTCTCCCCACTGGTCCCCTGTGAAGTCTGTGTGCCCCCCACCCACTCCCCTGGTGCCCTGCAGTCTTGGGATGTCTGCCCATTTGAATCCCTCTTCTGTCCCCCCTCCTCCCTTCACTATATCCTTAGCACTTATGCTATTCAGAAATGTCACCTGACCTCTTTGATAGCTGCTTGTTTGTCCCCCCACCTCATTTGTTTTTCCTACCTCACCCAGCACTATCTGAAATGTCATCAGGCCTAGTATGATTGTTGCTTGTTTTGTTCTTCTTTCTCCCTTACTCCAACCCCCATTCCCTCCTCTTGTTTAATTCCGGCACTACCTCAATTGCCGTCAGGCATAGAAATGTAGCCGCTTGTGGGTCTCATTCTCCCTCCCCCTCCTCATCATTGTCTATAGCACTTGCACTATCTGAAATGTCCCCAGGCTGATTATGATAGTTATTTTTCACATTCTGATTGTTTGAAGGACTTGTAAGAATGTCACTGTATTATTCTCCCATGGTCCCTCCCTGCTTTGAAACACATTATTTATATAGTGCTTATACGCAATCAATTCAATAGAAAACATTACATTCAGTTTGTTAGTATACTCAGGAAAGAAGGGTATCCAAAATATAGCTTTGATAAAATCAGTGAAGTTAAAACCTAGCTCCATGGCACAAGTCACTTCCATTACATATGTTTATTCAGCTGGAAAACAAACTTTTTGGTCTAGTATAGACTCTTCTGAATGAGTTGTTGTGCCTGAGGGTCCATCCCTTGCATCTTACTGTCACTTCCCACCAGGCCCAGTGACGGGGCCTTTAAGTTTTCATTTAGGGTTTTAGCTGCTTAATTTGCTGCCTTTTGTTTTGCACGCATGTGCAGAGGTCAGTAAACATGCCCTGTGATCTTGATCTCCTCTTTACCTCTGTGGCTTCTCCAGCAAAATCCTAGAAAAAGCAATGTGTGGATGTTGGTATACAAACATTCTCCAAAGAAGCATCAGTCTCACAAGTGGAATGCTGTGTGACTTTAAATGCGTGCTTGCCAGCCAGACCTCTTTAAAAGCTGTTCACTTATAACAGGCACGTGGTTCCCTGCTTTCTGTTTTGAGGGATGGGGAGTGGATAGGCTTGGGGATGAAGTTAAAGGTTGGCTTCCTGTAATGTACCCTTCATGATAAAAGCTGACAAATCGATCATTGGATTTTACATTAGGAAACGTCTGCATTACCTATGCTGTTTTATATGAGTTTTCCCAGTTGAGGTCAAGGCCTCCCCATACATCCTTTTTAAATATGCCCCAAGATTCCCAAGCATCAAAAGCCGACCCTGTCTTGGTTCCAAGTGCAAATTGTATACTATGCCTCTTGAATTGAGTTGGGAAACAAAATCAGAAATTAGGCACGTGGGAAAGACTTTGCGAGCCTCAATTAGCGTATACTTTGATGGGAATGTGATGGTTGTGGCAGTGCTACTTGAATTTATGTCTCACATTTAATGCAGATTTAAAATGTGTTTGTAGGGCGTTTGTTTTAACGTTCCAACCATCTGAGTGTTTCATACCTGATGATGGACATTCTTAATTCACAAAATACCCACACCTTAAAGCCTCTATCCATATGATGCATTTGACCTTTTTAGATTTTATGTTGTCAAACAATTCCTAATTTACATGGCCTTTACATGTTTGAATTCACGCTACCAAACAGTCTTGCTGCTGCAGCTAAGATTACTGCTTTTGCACTCACTTTGAAAGGAGTTTTTAAATGTGCGGATCTAAAAATAGTGAGTTTGGAGGGTTCCACAAGCTTGACCCTCAGTGTAGATAGGTTGATGTAAATGATAAGCTTCTCCCATGAAGTAGTCAAAGTCGGAGCCTTGTTCCTCCTACATTTAATGCAAATCCTTTCCCGTTGGTATATTACATTGAAGAGTATTTGTTGTTCATATTGTACTTGGAATAAACAGACGACAAGGTAAATCCCGAGATTAAAGTACCCAAATTCCAATTCACACCAATAACACCAGAAATCATGGCGGAGACTCTCTAACATGAACTGCACTACATGCCCTGAAAACATATTGCCCCCCAAATTCATCCTAGATAATGCAGACACTTTTTCACCCTTTCTTTGTCGCATGACAAACTCGTCTTTTAGAGACCAGACTGTTCCCACCAGCATAAAAACAGTTACAGTTACACCATTGGTTAAAAAACCCGGCCTTGACCAGCAAAATCCAGCCAATCTCCGCCCTATCACGAATTGCAACTTTTTGTTGAAAGTTCTTGATAAGGTGGCCACTCATCAACTTCAAGTGTATGTTGACAAGCACGACCTGCTACACTCACAGCAATCAGGATTCAGAAGTGCTCATAGCACGGAATCAGCATTACTCGACCTTCAATCTAAAATGCTAGAAATCCTCGATAAAGGCAAGGCCGGCCTGCTCATCCTATTGGACCTCTCGGCGGCTTTCGATTTATTAGACCACGAGAAGCTCCGTGAGGCCCTGGGAAATGCAGGAAACTGTGCCGCGGAAGCCATCGACTGGATATCCTCTTTTTTGAATGACAGAAAATCCAAAATCACCTGGGGTGGACACTCTTCTGGCACGAATCCAGTGGATTGTGGCGTCCCTCAAGGTGCTAGCTTCTCCCCTCTCCTATTCAATTTATATATCCGTGGCCTCTGTGCCCTTCTTTCACAGTTGGATATTTATTTTACCAATTTTGCAGACGATACTCAACTTATTATAGAACTCAGTGGAGACCACACCACAGACAATAACAGACTCTCAGCAATCTATAATACTATAGAAAGCTGGATGAAAGCCCACTGGATGTGTCTGAATAGTTCAAAAACAGAACTTATGACATTCGGATCTTCAAAAGCCTTATCCAATCTAGGCCCAGCCTACTCATCATTTCTTATTAAGGACTCTAGCATCACGGTCCTAACTAAGGTGAAAACACTAGGCATATACCTGCAATCCTCATTAGGAGCAGACGCTCAAGTCGCTTTTCTTAAAAAGAACTGCCAGTACCACCAGAGATTACTACGCCGCATTAGGCCATATCTCAACGCTACAAATTGCGCCACCATTGCTAGAGCCACAATATTGTCCCGACTGGATTATGGGAATGCGCTGATATTCGGTCCAAGTAAATCTTGCATTAAACAATGCCAGATCATCCAGAATAACACTGTTAGAACTATTACCGGGAAGTCCAAGCGCGAGCACATCACCCATGACCGAATAGGCCTTCACTGGCTCGGCATTGAGGAGCGTATTAAATTCAAATCCCGGACACTTGTCCACCGCTGTCTTTTTGGCACGGCTCCTACATACCTAGAGAAGGAATTTCTTTGGTACGAACGAAGCCGCTGTCTTAGATCAGCAAAAAAGGGCTACTCAAAGTTAGCCACACCAGAGTCAAAGCTACTGGACTCAGGAGAGCCTTCCCCACCAAAGCTATTGCACTCTGGAACGAGCTTCCTGAGAAACTCAGATTAGAAAGTAGCTACTCGCTATTTAGGAAGCAGCTGAAAACTCTACTTTCGATAATTCGCTACATATTCAGCATGGACTCCTTTGAGTCCCCTGTCCTCCTTTTTCATGTTGTCCTGTGATCTGTCCTATTGTGTTGTTGTCGCGCCCTGATGCTTGCGAGCTTCGGCGCGTTATAAATATATAAATAAATAACCGAGCATTCTAATAAAAGCTGTTTGAGCAGAAAGCTTAATACCACACGTTTTCTTAACGCTGACAGGTTAAGTCCATCACAGGTTTTTTTCAAAACAAGCCAGAGATGTAGCTGCAGTCTGAGAGGTAGCTGCTGTTCCCACCATATTGAGGCATGTTCCTCAGCCCATGGTCCTGCTTAAGATTCTCACAGGTTTCTTCTTGGTTTCATCTTCTCAAGCCTGTATTAGCCATAGGGTCTGCTATCTAATTGACAGCAACAACACTAACTTGTACCAGTTAGTATCTTCCCCTTATGTACAAAATGATGAAAAGCCTGCTTGCTTCCCCCGTGTCTGTGAAAGATAGTCTCAACCCACCCATTAAAAGAGCAGAGGCTTCCATTGTTTGTCAATTAATGAGAGGATACTTGTCTGTATCCTGATTGGTTAGTTGTACAGGCATAGGTGAAGTAAAGGTCTGAAGACATGGGATAGCCACCTTGGATTTTCAATTAGATGCTTTCCAATGGGTATCGTTTTTCTCCCCCTCCCCAAGCACTTGCCCTCTTCAGGATTTTCACTTTGTTTCGAAATTCCTACAGTTTTGATACTTCCAGAGGTTTTTGTATGAAAAGGGGAAAGGAAGATGCCTTTTGGTTTTTCTTTAATTTCGGTATTGATCATTCTGCCAAGTCTATAGTTGGTACCTTGGTCCTCTGGTAAGAATAGCAAGGCTGCTGAGGGACTTGGCGTGGTGGTGTTACAGCAGAATTGTTCTTAGTAAGCCCAGGTGTAGTCTTTACCCTCCCCTAGGTCATCCTGCAGGCGCAAGAGAGAAGGACAAACTGATTCCTATGGTCTATTCTATTATATCCAGATTTCTTCCTTTCCTGGTCTTTTGATTGGATGCGTCTCCTCCTCACTCCTGGATCTCTAAGACTGCTCTGCCTCATGGGATTGTGTGTGTGTGTGTGTCGCTGTGCCCATCTTCTAATCCGCCTATCCCTGCTTCATGTAGGCACATTTGTAGAGGTTCCTCCTTTCTCTTTCATGGTGACATGGTGCTTCCCTCTCTGCTAAACATGTTTGTGGGAGAGCTTGTCAATTTACTGTAGGGTGGTGCAGTTTGTAGCTCTGTCATGTTCGGTGGTGCATGGGCTGAAAATATAGGTCCTGGTACATGGGCAGAATGGACTAGCAAAGTCTCTTCTCCCTGTTCCTTTTGGGGTTGAGGGGGTGAGGGGAGACCCCAAACTGTCTTCACAGCCTCTCCACCATCCTGTAGTGCTTGTATGTGCATTGGCGCTATGTTTTTTAGCTCATTTTTCGTCATTTTGGACACTCACTTCCATTACCGCAATGAAAGCCTACGTTTTCATGGGCTCAGCAAGTAAACATGTATTTCTGCAGTCGAGGCAAGGTCATATATTGATAGTTGAACTAATTGGGAAGAAGAATAGTTATGGTATTGTCCGCCGAAGGACAAGCCAGAAAGGGAGTCGGAGCACTCTGCAGGTGCAATGATAAGGGACACTGGGAATGAAAGCAAGGAGAGAAGTTGGGTTGCTTCTGGTTCCAGCTGGAATATTCCACTCTGGGCCCCTCATGCTTATCATCTGCTCTTCGGCCGGGAGCAGTCTGGTAACCCATGATGGGTGGGGATCGAAAGTAGCCCCATGGAGCAGTTAATGGAATAAGTCAGTTAGAATTTGGACCCCGGGTGATGCAGTCTCACTGAGAGGGAGGACACTCCACCTCAGATTCCTGTTAGGAAGTGTGATCTCTTTGCATACCTGCTCTGGGACTAAGCAGTGTTTTTGTGGCTGAGATGAAGGTGTCTTCTGCAACAATCTTTCTTAACGGTGAAATTACTTTTCTGTGTTTTGTATAACTAATTGTGTGCTTATTCTTTCTATATATGTTGTAGTTTAATAAAGGGCCTATAACAAGATATTTATTTACCTAATATAGCTAAGGTGTGATATGTAGTTATGTGTCTGTCCGAGTCCAATAACTAATTTTGCTATTGGCCGGGAGGCGTAAACATTGGTTCTCCTTGTGTGGCCACGATACAAGCAAAACACATCTGTATACCTTTTTTAGGTGTAGCTGTAAGATATTGAGCTGTTTTATGTAAGCATCACTTCCTCCCCACACTAACCTGAAAACTTTTGGTACTTTTTTATTCTCCTTATCTTCTGCTTTGACTCCCTCCAAGCCGACCACCTGCAGGCCTAGTGACTGTATCATGGTGCTGTCTCTTGTACTTCCTGTTGTTCCTGGCCTGTCACCTGACCTGGTTTGCTGGGGTTCCTGGCCAGCTTTATGGGAGGTTTTCATTTTTGAGATCCTGTGTGTCTGAAAATCTTTGTCTCCTGAAAACTCTGTTTTTACTATGGGTGAGTAAAAAATGGGTTAGAGAGTTCCTTTCTGTGTTGTGGTAAGCTGCTCATGCAGTGTGACTGGTCCTGTGCCTCATACCAGCAGACTGCCCTCTCCTATATTGGGGTCTTACTTGGGGTTTTGTAATGTCTGAAATAGAACACTATGAATGTGTTTGTTAAGGTTCTCATCTGTTCTTCATGGCCCTGTCAATTTTCCTCACCTGCTCATTACTTCCAATACATAATCTTTTGATAAACCAAACCCAGACTTGATTTTCAAAATGAGTAAGTGTGGGCTAGGGCATGCATATCAATTTTTGTGAAATCTGGCCTCAGGTTTTAGGGTTCAGAATGCTGCATGCTGGGAGATGTTTTGTGATCCGATATGTTTTTGGTGTGAAATGAGGCTAAGTGTGTTAGGCTGCAATGTTTTGAAGTGGCAAGAGGGTACGCCTTTGGCCCCGTAAGATTCTTGATGTGTATGAGTGCTATACAAATAAAATATAAGTGATCCAGAGCGCAACGAGGCAAGGGAGGCCAAAACAACGATCTTACTAGGCCCAGTAACATTGAGAAAGTGCACGTGCAGGGGGGGAGGGAAGGGTGAAAGTGCTGAGCAAGGCATAAAATAAAAACTGGTGGAGCAGCCAGCGAGGAGGCAAGCACAAGATTAAGGCACAGACATGGGGTGTCTGATAAATGCAGGCAAGGGGACTGCAGGGTGTCGGATACAGACCCAAGTGCAAGGGTTGCCAGGAGGCAGTGCAGGTGTGTGGCTGGGTGGGCAGGGACCTGGGCCCGAAGATCACAGGGAACTTCCCAAGATCAGACTTTTCAAAGTTTTCCTGATTTGAATCTTGTCTGTAACTTTCAAGTTTCTCTTCAGGCTTTATTGCGGATACTGTAATGCATTATCTAAGATGTGGTTTGCAAATTTTCTTCCCTGTGATGAAGATGCTTTAATCTGGGGAATTACTCGGGACCTGCAGGGAATTGAAGGAGTTCTAGGAAATCCTTCTTGTATTGCCTCCAGGGTACACCTCGAAGAAGTGGTGCGTACACTGTTGGCCCCAGTGTACTTCCAACTTCATTACCTAGGTTCATGTGATATGTGCTTGATGAACATAATCTGAAGTCTGGGATGAATTCACCTGAGTCTCCATTCAGCCCTACGTCTCCTGAGAGAGACATACAAAGTGCATGTGCTACCTATGCTGTGGCAATAAAATCTGTATGCTTGCATCCCTTACTGGATGGAGTATTGCAAATGTTCTGTGAAGGAGACTCAGTTGACCTGGTGGTGTTTCCATGCAACACAGTGTCTAATGTTCCTCTCTGCTACATTTTGGTCCTAGACATACAAAACGTAGCAGGCTTGATATTTGACATATTAGGGGATCATCATCATCATCATTGTAAGCAATTGTCACCTTCAACATCTTCACAGTATAATTTTATCTTCTGAATTTGGGCATGTGTCTACCATGAAAACAAGAATAACCAACCCCTACAGTCCAGTGCCCTGCTGACCTGTTTTTCACCGGGACAAAGGTCATTCTCTGACTCCACTATGATGGGTTGCTTGCTCTTGGCATACTGTTGCAGTTCTTGTAGGAGAAGCAGTGTCTTGCCATGTCCTGCTGGTGTTGATTAATGTTGATGAATAGCAGTTAACTGTATAAAGGTACATGGAGGCTACTTATGTTGTCTGAGAAAATTGTGAAGCCATCGACATTCTAAGATAAGCAAAGTCAATGGAAGAGGTGTGACAAAGTCCCCTGCCTGCCCATTGGTCTTATGGTATGGGTGCCACAGGGTGTCTGGTGACACGACTCGCACCATGATGCTGAACACCAGGTGTTGGAACGGGGAGGATCAAAATGGTGATATCACTTTAAGGTATTTTAGGGCAGAGTTTCACATGCACATGTAGAAATAGTGAAAATCAATGACTCTGTTTTTAGAAATTGGAGAAAGATTTATGGCATGCTTTATGTATTTGATCTAATTGTATATACATTGTCATTTTATGTAGAATAGAATATTGAAAGGTTGACCATTTTGAGCCAAACCATAAAAGTACAAAAATAGTAAGATATCTCAAATTATTTCCTAATTTCATTTTGCGTTTGAACATTTTTAGACTTTGTGTCAAGGGAAAATCTTCAATATTTACTCCTCTGGGCCAACTTCTTTACCAGAGGCCCAACAATTTTAACTGATTTCGAGGCTGTAGCAGGATTCCCAGCATCCTCCACCAGAGCCAAAACCTGCAGCGATTCAGACACATTTATTATGTCCAGTGAATCACAGGAATTACTTGCACAACCCGGTTTCTCAGATTGTATGGGTTGAGACAAACATGGTGAATTCAGCAGTAAATAAATGGCTTGAAGCAAGTTGCAGAGGTGGGGTCCAGGTGTATTAGAGTTTTCAAATCCAACCCATTTGCTTTAACAAATTGTTTTGGGATTGAGTTGAACAGTATAATATACAATTAAAGCACATAATTCAGCCCCACCAGAGCTTTTTGAGCACTGCCATCCATTTCCATATCTGTTTGCTTAAGTGGAGTAGTGCACCTCCTTAATTGACCAGGATAATCAGCAGATATGTAACAGGACCGAGGTAACATTGTTGTCACTGTTACCTTCTGAAGGCATTGGAGTGTTGTCACAGGTATAATTTCAAACACCTCCTTGCCCTTCAAGCTCTCCGCAACTTAAGCACATGAGGTGGAATTGATTGACCTATCCTTTCCCACAGTATTAAACAAATACAGGATTTCTTTTTCCATCTTGTCATTTTTAGACACCAGCCCAGCTTTGTAATCCCCACTGGCAGGATGTTGATACCTAGGTCACTTCTGTTCTCCTTCAGAAACACCGGGACAGGAACGGCACAAGCCATCTCAAACATCTGTTCATTTAGCGGTATACGCACTCAACCGTGAGAGGCTTCTAAATGCATACAAGATGCAACACACCTGGTGGTGAAACTCACCGAAGCTCTGCTGTCCTTATACAGTCTGAGTCACCTTTGGTCCGTGCCTATCTCCCGCACTGCAAACACTTGTCATGCACTCTGTGTCCGCTCTACACCAGCCAGGGTGTTTTGTAGTGAATTGGTGTCACACTAGAAGTGGTACGCACAGACAAAGTTGCAAAATTCCAAGCAGTGCAAACAGCACACGTTGTAGAGAGAGAGAGGTAGAGAGAGAGAGGTAGAGAGAGAGAGGTAGAGAGAGAGAGGTAGAGAGAGAGAGGTAGAGAGAGAGAGGTAGAGAGAGAGAGGTAGAGAGAGAGAGGTAGAGAGAGAGAGGTAGAGAGAGAGAGGTAGAGAGAGAGAGGTAGAGAGAGAGAGGTAGAGAGAGAGAGGTAGAGAGAGAGAGGTAGAGGTAGAGAGAGAGGGAGAGGGAGGGAGGGAGAGGGAGGGAGAGGGAGGGAGAGGGAGGGAGAGGGAGGGGGAGGGAGGGGGAGGGAGGGGGAGAGGGAGAGGGAGGCCAGTCCTTCTGCTACATTCACCATTTAGTGAGTGAATGACTCAGCCCTCTCTGCCTCAAGCCTTTTTCTCACTTGTGTCACTCAAAGAGAACATCCCCTTGACAAATCAGTCCATTAAATAGCACATGATTTCCTTTGTGCCTTTGACAGTGATTCAAGCTGCATTGCTGAAGAGGAAAATGGTACATTCATCGAGCGCTGTTTCCTCCTTTTTCATAAATTAACAATGGGGTGTAGAGAAGTATAGAGAAATGATTTTCCCTATTCTGAATTTCAACAAGGTAGTTCTGCATTTCATCATCCACAGTTTAGGAAAGCTCTGAATGTTAATTAGGGCAAAGAGTGTGAGACTCATGCATGAGCCTCAAACTGTGTTTAATAGATGTCTGAATTATTACGCAAAAAGCTCAAACCAATTTGAAGTTGACCCGACACAACAGGTTGTATCATTTGCACCACACCACAGCAATGGACTAAATGCAATGAAAGTAAAATAACATACTAATTCTACTAACATTCCAGGACCCTATAACATATTCCCCTACTAATATTCAATGCAATTTAGGCCATTGCTTATGAGTGCAAAACATTGGTGCATAGGGGCAAAGCGGGCCATTTAATGCAATGTAAAGCTATTTGAACTGCGCAAAGCCAACTGGAAATGTAAAATTAGATTTGTTCTGCAGTGAATACGTGACAGGGTTGAGATGCAAGTTGATTTATTCAAACTGCCTCCATTGTTTATTTAAGAAAAAGGAGGAAACCGTGCTGGATGAATGTACCATTTTTCTCTTCAGCACTGTAGTTTGAATCTCCGTCAAAGGCACAAAGGAAATCGCGTGCTATTAATGGGCTGTTTAGTCAGAGTGCGAGAAAGCAAGCACAAGAGTGTGAGGGAGTGAGTGAGAGCGAGAGTGAAAGGGAGCGAGTGAGACAGCAAGAGTGCAACAGAGCAAGCACAAGAGAATGAGGGGAGAGAGCGAGCGAGAGTGAGCGCTAGCACAAGAGAGGGAGAGAGAGCGAGCGTCCGAGAGCAAGCATGAGGGAGAATGTGATTGAAAGAGCGAGAAAGGGTTAGAAATCGAGTGAGGGAGAGAGTGCAAGAGAGCGATCTGAGAGTGAGAGAGAGAAAACATGAGAGCAAGCAAGAGAGCACGAGAGAGACGGAGCACGAGAGAGCGAGTGACAGAACGGGAGAGCATGAATAGAGAGAGGGAGAGAAAGCAAGCAAGAGTGAGTGAGTGAGCAAGCGAGAGCGTGAGAGTGAGAGAGAGAATGCAAGAGTGAGCAAGAGTGAAAGCAAGCGAGAGTGAGAGCGAGAGAGATGGCGAGAGAGTGAACGTGAGCAAGAGCATGAGAGCAAGAAAGAATACGAGCAAGCGAGAGAGCAAGAGAGTGTGTGAGTCGAGCAAGAGAGTTTGAGAAGTGAGTGCGAGTGAGTGCAAGAGAATGAGAGTGCGAGTGTGAGCAAGAGTGATAGTGTGTGAGATTGTGAATGCGAGAGTGCGAGTGAGTGAGCTAGAGAGTGAGCTAGAGAGTGTGTGAGAAAGAGTGAGTGTGCGAGAGACGTTGTGAGTGCAAGAGAGTGTGAGAATACAAGCGAGTGTGAGAGAGTGAGAGAATGTGAGTGCAAGAGTGCAAGCAAGAGTGAGAGTACGAGTGTACGAGAGAGTGCGAGAGAAGTGTGCATGAGTGTGAGTGAATACAAGTGAGTGTGAATGTGAGTTCAAGAGAGTACAAGCAAGAGTGAGTCAAGAGTGCGAGCGAGAATTTGCGAGATTGAGTGCGAGTGAGAGAATGAGTGTGAGTGAGTGCGAGTGAGCGGGTGTGTGAGAGAGACTGAATGGAAGAGTGTGAGCATGAGTGTGCGAGATAGTGTGAGTGTGAGAGAGTGCAAGTGTGCGAGAGGAGAGTGTGCGAGTGCGAGAAAGTGTGAGAGTGTGCAAGTGAGAGAGTGAGTCTGGGAGTGAGTCTGAGAGTGTGTGAGAGAGTGTGTGTGTGAGAGTGTGCAAGAGTGAACGAGTGTGCGTTCATGCGAGCGAGAAAGTGCTAGAGTGAGTACAAGATTGTGAGTGAGAGAGCATGAGTGTGTGAGTGCGAGAGAATTTCAGTGTGCAAGTGAGTGTGTGAGAGTATGCGAGTGCATGCAAGAAACTGCAAGTGAGAGAATGCAAAAGTGAGTGCGAGAGAGTGTGAGAGTGCGAGTAGTGGGTGCAAGTGAGTGCAAGTAGTGAGTGCAAGAGAGCGAGAGTGTGAGTGAGAAAGTGAGTGTGAGCGAGTGCGAGAGTGCCAGCGAGAGAGTGTGAGTGCAAGTGTGAGAGAGTGTGAGTGATTGAGAGAGAGTACGAGTGCGAGAGTGCGAGCAAGAGATTGAGTGCGAGAGTGTGTGTGCAAGAGAGTGTGAGTGTACGAGTGAGTGAGTGTGAGAGTGAGTATGAGAGAATACAAGCGAAAGAGTGTGAATGAGAAAGAGAAAGCAAGAGAAAGGGAGCTAGAGAGTGAGCGCAAGGGAGAGTGAGCACGCGAGAGAGAGACTGTTAGTCCTTCTGCTACCTTCACCATTTAGTGAGTGAATGACTCGGCCCTCTCTGCCTCAAGCCTTTTTCTCACTTGTGTGTCACTCAGAGAACCTCCCCTTGACAAATCAGCCCATTAAATAGCACATGATTTCCTTTGTGCCTTTGACGGTGATTCAAGATGCATTGCTGAAGAGAAAAATGGTACATTCATCCAGTGTTTCCTCCTTTTTCATAAATGAACAATGGGGTGTAGAGAAGTATAGAGAAATTATTTTCCCTATTCTGAATGTCAACAAGGTAGCTCTGCATTTCATCATCCACAGTTTAGGAAAGGTCTCAATTTTAACTAGGCCAAAGCGTGTGAGACTCATGTGTGAGCCACAAACGGTGTCTGATAGATGTCAGTATTATTACGCAAAAAGCTCAAGCCAGACAATTTGAGTTTGACCCTGCACAACAGGTTGTATCATTTGTACCACACCACAGCAATGGACTAAATGCAATGAAAGTAAAATAACATACTAAATCTACTAACATTCCAAGACCCAATAACATATTCCCCTACTAATATTCAATGCAGTTTAGGCCATTGCTTATGAGTGCAAAACATTGGTGCATAGGGGCAAAGCGGGCCATTTAATACAGAGTTATTTGAACTGCGCAAAGCCAGCCTTTTTCTCACTTGTGTGTCACTCAGAGAACCTCCCCTTGACAAATCAGCCCATTAAATAGCACATGATGCGTGAGTGTGTGTTTGTGAGCGTGTGCGTGCATGTGCGTGCGAGAGAGTGCATGTGTGCGCGAGAGTGTGTGTGTGTGTGTGTGTGTGTGTGTGTGTGTGTGTGTGTGTGTGTGTGTGTGTGTGTGTGTGTGTGTGTGTGTGTGTGTGTGTGTGTGTGTGTGTGTGTGTGTGTGTGTGTGTGTGTGTGTGTGTGTGTGTGTGTGTGTGTGTGTGTGTGTGTGTGTGTGTGTGTGTGTGTGTGTGTGTGTGAGAGTGTGTGTGTGTGCGCGAGAGTGTGTGCGTGTGTGTGCAGTGTGCGCGAGAGTGTGTGTGTGCGCGCGCGCGGTGTGTGTGTGTGTGTGTGTGTGTGTGTGTGTGTGTGCGCGCGCGAGCGAGCGAGCGAGAGAGCGCGAGCGAGAGAGAGCGCGAGCGAGCGAGCGAGAGAGCGCGAGCGAGAGAGAGCGCGAGCGAGCGAGCGAGAGAGCGCGAGCGAGAGAGAGCGCGAGCGAGAGAGTGTGCGAGCGAGAGAGTGTGCGCGAGAGAGAGAGAGAGAGTGTGAGCGAGAGAGTGTGCGCGAGAGAGAGAGAGAGAGAGAGAGAGAGAGAGAGAGCGAGAGAGAGTTTGAGCAAGAGAGTGAGCTAAGTACGTGTGAGCGGATTGTGCGAGCAAGAGTGAGTGAGCAAGAGTGAGTGCAAAAGAGTGAGTGCAAGAGTGTATGAATGAGAGAATGAGAGTGCAAGAGTGAGTGTGACAGTGTGAGAGAGTGAGTGCAAGAGAATTAGTGCAAGGGTGAGTGAAAGTGCGAGTGAGTGAGTGAGTGCGAGTGAATGAGTGAGTGAGAGAGTGTGCGAGAGTGTGAGAGAAGTGCGAGTGAGAGTGCGAGCAATAGAGTAAGAGTGTGCGAGATAGTGAGTGTGAGAGAAGTGAGTGTGAATGAGTGCGAGCGAGGGTGAGAGCATGTGAGTGCATGTGAGAAGTGAGTGCGAGTGAGTATGAGAGAATGAGTGCGAGTGCCTGAGAGTGCAAGCGAGAGAGAGCGCGAGTGTGAATGTGTGAGAATATGAATGAGTGCAAGAGAGTGAGTGTGAGTGTGCGAGTGAGCATGCAAGAGTGCGAGAGCGAGAGAGTGAGTACGAGAGTGAGTTCGAGAGAATGCAAGCGAGTGTGAGTGTGAAAGCGAGAGAATGAGAGAACAAGATTGAGCAAGAGAGCTAGAGAGTGAGCGCAAGGGAGAGTGAGCACGCGAGAGACACTCTCTGCCAGTCCTTCTACTACCTTTACCATTTAGTGAGTGAATGACTCGGCCCTCTCTGCCTCAAGCCTTTTTCTCACTTGTGTGTCACTCAGATAACCTCCCCTTGACAAATCAGCCCATTAAATAGCACATGATTTCCTTTGTGCCTTTGACGGTGAGTCAAGATGCATTGCTGAAGAGAAAAATGGTACATTCATCCAGCGCCGTTTCCTCCTTTTTCATAAATGAACAATGGGGTGTAGAGAAGTATAGAGAAATTCTTTTCCCTATTCTGAATGTCAACAAGGTAGCTCTGCATTTCATCATCCACAGTTTAGGAAAGGTCTCAATTTTAACTAGGCCAAAGCGTGTGAGACTCATGTGTGAGCCACAAACGGTGTCTGATAGATGTCAGTATTATTACGCAAAAAGCTCAAGCCAGACAATTTGAGTTTGACCCTGCACAACAGGTTGTATCATTTGTACCACACCACAGCAATGGACTAAATGCAATGAAAGTAAAATAACATACTAAATCTACTAACATTCCAAGACCCAATAACATATTCCCCTACTAATATTCAATGCAGTTTAGGCCATTGCTTATGAGTGCAAAACATTGGTGCATAGGGGCAAAGCGGGCCATTTAATACAATGTAAAGATATTTGAACTGTGCAAAGCTAACTGGAAATCTAGAATTAGATTTGTTCTGCAGTGAATACGTGACAGGGTTGAGATGCAAGTTGATTTATTCAAACTGCCTCCATTGTTCATTTACGAAAAAAAGGAGGAAACGGCGCTGGTTGAATGTACCATTTTTCTCTTCAGCACTGCAGTTTGAATCTCCCTCAAAGGCACAAAGGAAATCGCGTGCTATTTAATGGGCTGTTTGTCATGGTGCGCGTGAGAGTGAAAGAGAGTGAGCGATTGAGCACGAGAGAGTGAGGGAGAGCAAGAGAGAGCATGAGCGAGCACAAGGGAGTGAGCTAGAGAGCAAGCGCAAGTGTGAGAGAGAGAGAGCGCGAGAGAGCTAGCACAAGAGTGCAAGAGAGCAAGCGAGAGAGAGTGTGAGTGAGCGACCAAGAGCAAGCACAAGAGAGAGTGCGATTGAGAGAGCGAGCAAGAGTGAAAGCAAGCGAGAATGAGAATGAACGAGAGAGCAAGTGCGAGTGAGCGAGTGAAAGAAAGCAAGGGAGAGAGTGAGAGCGAGATACAGAGGAACTGAGGGAGAGCAAGCAAGAGATAGCGAGAGAGAGCGAGAGCAAGCCAGAGAGCGAGCGAGAGATTGGAAGAGAGCAAGAGCGCAAGAGAAAGACCGAGCAAGAGAGATGACGAGAGAGCACAAGCGAGTGCAAGTGAGAGAGAGAACGAGCAAGAGCACAAGAGAGAATGCATGCGAAAGAGCGAGCAAGAGTGAAAGCAAGTGAGTGTGAGCGAACAAGAGAGCAAGTACAAGTGAGAGAGAGAGCATGCAAGAGTGAGTTAGATAGCGACTGCAAGTGAGAGAGCGAGAGAGCAAGTGAGATAAAGTGATCGAGAGTGAATCCAAGAGCGAGCGAGAGAGCGAGAGAGCAAGCTCAAGCAAGAGAGTAAGCGTGAGTAAGAAAGCATGAGAGAGCAAGCAAGCGAGAGAAAGAGAGCAAGCAAACAAGAGAGAGCAAGTGAGAGAGCAAGTGAGAGCGAGATTGCAAGAGAGCGCGAGAGAGAGAGCAAGAGTGAGCGAGAGAGAGGCAGTGAGAGCGAGCAAAAGAGCAAGTGAAAGCAAACATGAGAGAGAGCACAAGTGACAGAGCAAGAGAGCAAGTTAAAGCGAACGTGAGAGAAGACGAGAGAGCGAGCTAGAGCAAGAGAGCAAGCAGGATCAAGGGCAAGTGAAAGCAAGCGAGAGAGGGGATGAGAGCACAAGAGAGCAAGCACGAGAGTGCGAGATAGAGAGAGCAAGAGAGAAAGGGAGCGAGAGCGAGCAAGAGTTGAAAGCTAGAGAGCGAACAAGAGAGCAAGTGAGAGAGTGTTAGAGATGGTGAGAGAGTGAACATGAGCGAGAGAGATGGCAGAGAGCAAGCGAGAGAGCAAACAAGCACAAGAGAGCAAGAGAGCGAGATATAGTGAGCGAGTGAGACCAATAGCGAGTGAGAGAGCGATAGAGAGCAAGCGCAAGAACGAGAGAGCATGAGCAAGTGAGGGAGAGAGAAAAAGAGTGAGCATGAGAGAGCGAGAGGGAATGAACAGTACAGCGTGAATAGAGACAGCTAGAGAGAGAGAACAAGAGAGAGTGAGAGAGATAATGAGAGAGAGTGTGCGAGAGCGAGATAGAGAGCACGAGAGAGAGAATGAGAGAACAAGATCGAGCAAGAGAGAGAACATTAGAAAGTGAGCGCAAGGGAGAGTGAGCACGAGGGAGAGCGAGCACAAGAGGGTGTGAGTGAGCAAGTGAGAGAGAATGAGAGAGCAAGAGAGAGAGATTGCAAGAACGAGACAGATGGAGCATGAGAAAGAAGAAGAGAGAGTGAGAGAGTGCGCAAGAGAGACTCTCTGCCAGTCCTTCTGCTACCTTCACCAGTGAGTGAGTGCATGACCGAGCCCTTTCTACCTCAAGCCTTTTTCTCAAACGAATGTGTCATTCAAAGAGAACCTCCACTTCACAAATCAGCCCATTTAGTAGCACATGATTTCCTTTGTGCCTTTGACGGAGATTCAAACTGCATTGCTGAAGAGAAAAATGGTACATTCATCCAGCGCTGTTTCCTCCTTTTTCATAAATGAACAATGGGGTGTAGAGAAGTATAGGGAAATTCTTTTCCCTATTCTGAATTTCAACAACGTAGCTCTGCATTTCATCATCCACAGATTGAAAAGGTCTGAATTTTAACTAGGGCAAAGGGTGTGAGACTCATGTGTGAGCCTCAAACTGTGTCTAATAGATGTCAGTATTATTACGCAAAAAGCTCAAGCCAGCCAATTTGAATTTGACCCTGCACAACAGGTTTTATCATTTGCACCACACCACAGCAATGGACTAAATGCAATTAAAGTAAAATAACATACTAATTCTATTAACATTACAGGACCCAATAACCTATTCCCCTACTAATATTCAATGCAATTTAGGCCATTGCTTATGACTGCAAAACATAGGTGCATAGGGGCAAAGCGGCCCATTTAACCTTTTAACCATGGGTCCCCAGACCCCAACCCCTCCCCCCCGTGCCAAGGCCTTTTTTTGGTGATTTTGATATTTCACCATTCAATACCTCCTAACGTTTTCTGTTTCATTAACCCCTTAAGTGTCAAGGACGAGGTATCTCATCCTTGGCAACAGGGAGGTAATCCCAAGGACGAGATACCTTGCTCTTGGCACTTAAGGGGTAAATAAAAAGCAAAGATATTTGAACTGCGCAACGCCAACTGGAACTGTAGAATTAGATTTGTTCTGCAGTGAATACGTGACAGGGTTGAGATGCAAGTTCATTTATTCATACTGCCTCCATTGTTCATTTATGAAAAGGAGGAACCGGCGCTGGATGAATGTACCATTTTTCTATTCAGCACAGCAGTTTAAATCTCCATCAAAGGCACAAAGGAACTCACGTGCTATTTAATGGGCTGTTTTGTCAGAGCGCAAAAAAGCGAGAGTGAGAGTGAAATAGAGCAACTGAGCATGAGAGAGCGAGCTAGAGAGCAAGCACAAGTGAGGGAGAGCGAGAGAGCAAGTGTGAGAGAGAGCGTGAGAGAGAGCTAGCACAAGAGTGCGAGAGAGCAAGCGAGAGTGAGTGAGCGTCCAAGAGCAAGCACGAGAGAGAGTGCGATTGAGAGAGCGAGAAAGGGTTAGAGAGCGAGAGAGGGAAAGAGAGCGAGCCAAGAGAGGATGAGAGAGCGAGAGAATGCCAGAGAGAGACCGAGACGAAGCGAAAGAGAGATCGACAGAGAACAGGAGAGCATGAATAGAGAGACTGAAAGAAAGCAAGAGAGGGAGCAAGCAAGAGAGTGCGAGAGCAATCAAGAGAGAGAGAGGGAGCAAATGGGAGACAGAGAGCGAGAGAGCAAGCAAGACAGATGGAGAGGAACTGATGCGAGCAAGAGAGAGCGAGAGAGTGAGCGAGAGCAAGCAAGAGAAAGACCGAGTGAGAGAGTGCAAGAGAAAGACCGAGCGGGAGAGCACAAGCGAGCGAAAGAGAGCAAGCACGAAAAAGTGCGAGAGAGAGAGTGCGAGAGAATGAGCAAGAGTGAAAGCAAGCGAGAGTAAGAGAGAGCGAGAGAGCTAGCGCAAGAGAGGTAGAGTGAGCGAGCATGAGAAAGTGAGAGACCAAGAGCGAGAGATCGAGTGTAAGAGAGCTAGAGAGAGCATGCACAAGTGAGCAAGAGAACATGAGAGAAAGAGAGAACAAGCAAGAGAGGGAGAGAGAGAGTGAGAGAGCAAGCAAGTGAGAACAAGAGAGCGAGAGAGTGCAAGTGAGACCGAGAGGGAGTGAGAGAGTGTTAGAGAGAGCAAGCAAGAGCACGAGAGCAAACATGAGCGAGAGAGCAAGCGCAAGTGAGTGGGAGCTAGAGCGTGAGAAAGTGAGCGAGAGAGCAAGAGAGTGTGAGAGAGAAAGCAAGCAAGAAAAGAAGTGAAAGTGAACAGGAGAGAGAGCGCAACAGTGAGAGCGAGCATGAGCAAGCGAGAGAGAGCAAGCAAGAGAGAGCAAGTCAGAGCATGCAAGAGAGCGAGTGAGCGAGAGCTAGAGAGTGAGAGCGAGCAAGAGAGTGAGCAAGAGAGGAGAGAGCCAGCAAGAGAGAGAGCGAAATAGAGAGCGTGTGAGAGCAAGCGAGAGAGAGCGAAAGAGAGTGCAAGAGAAAGAGAGCGCACAAGAGTGTGAGTAAGAGACAGAGGGAGCGAGAGTGAGAAAGATCAAACGAGAGCAAGAGTGCACAAGCGAGAGATTGAGAGAGCGAGCGATAGAGCACAAGAGAGAGATCGAGAGGGTGCAAGAGAGAGGCAGCCCGAGAGAGAGAAAGCGAGAGGAGACAGCGAATGAGAGCAACCGAGAGAGTGAAAGTGCGAATGAGTGTGAGAGAGAGCAAGTGAGATGGAGAGACTGAGTGAGAAAGTGAGCATGAGAGTGTGAGAGAGAGCGAGCAACAGCAGGCAAGAGAGAGAGCGAGTGAAAGAGAGTGAGCGAGAGAAACCGAGAGTGGGCAAGAGCATGAGAAAGAGCAAGCGAGAGAGAGCACACAAGAGAGATGGTGAGAGAGTAAGCAAGAGAATAAGAGAGAGCAAGCTAGACAGAGCGAGAGAGAGTGCGAGAGAGCAATCGAGAGCAATCGAGGGAGCACGAGAGAGAGAGATAGCGAGAGAGCAAGCAAGTGAATGAGAGAGAGCAAGCGAGAGAGAGCACGAGAGAAAGAGCGAGAAAGAGAGCGAGCGAACACAGAGAGCAAGAGCGAGCGAGAGAAAGAGAGTGAGGGCAAGAGAGTGAGAGCACCCCCTCTTCAAACAATTGTATCAATTTTATTGTAATCTACAGACCCTCTTCACTCATATCGGACTTTAATGACGACCTTTGTCATATTCTTAACAACCTCAAAGGAAAGAACTCAGGCACACTCCTCCTGGGCGACCTAAATAGATGGAGGGGAAACCCCACTGACAAAGAGGCTATTAGCCTAGAAAAAAACCTCTCTGACATCAGTTACTCGATTGCCAACAATGGCCCCACCAACAATTCAAATAACCAACTTGATTGGATTATTACCAACAACATAGACCTCACAGTTACAAACACACAGCCCTGTATTTGGAGCAATCACTACAAAATTGAAGCCACACTCTCACTGTCATTTGTAAAAACCCTCCTCGACAACACACCCAAAACTATCCAGAGCAGAAACCTCAAGAGAATTACGCCAGATATTCTCTTGCAGGGGATCTCATACATCTTGGATAACACCTCATGATGATCCCTGTGACACTATCATTGCCACCTATAATAACCACTTCCAAGAGCTACTAGATAAGAATGCCCCACTGAAAAATAAACAAGTGCGCCCTAACCTTAACCACCAAAATTGGTACACCGCGGAACTAGGCACCCTCAAGACAGCCAAAAGGAAACTCGAAAGACAGTGGCTTAAAACCCCCACAGAACTTAATAAAGACAAATGGAAGGAATCTGACATCCTGTATAGAAATAAAGTAACCGAAACAAAGAAAAACTATTACAATGAGCAAATTATAGGTGCATCCAACTCCACAGGAAAGTTGTTTCAAATTTTAAAAACCTTCGAAAAACCGTCCACTCTCACCCCTCCCTTCCAGCCAACTATGTTGGACTGCGAAAAAGTTCAAATTGCATTCGCACAAAAAATTTCAAAAGCTAGAGATACCATCTTAAATTGCAATATCATTGACACCACACTGACGACTAACAAAGTTGACCCTGAAATTAAAGTACCCAAGTTTCATTTCACACCAATAACACCAGAAATCATGTCAGACACGCTCTCTAACATGAATTGCACATCATGCCCTGAAAACATACTGCCCCCTAAATTCATCCTAGACAATGCAGATATTTTCTCACCTTTCCTTTGCCGTATGGCAAACTCGTCCTTTAGAGACCGGACTGTTCCCACCAGTCTAAAAACAGTAACAGTCACACCATTGGTTAAAAAGCCTGGCCTTGACCTGCAAAACCCGGCCAATCTTCGACCTATCACGAACTGCAACTTCTTGTTGAAGATTCTTGATAAAATAGCCACGCACCAACTCCAAGAGTACGTAGACAAGCACGACTTGCTACACCCCCAGCAATCGGGATTCAGAAGTGCACACAGCACGGAATCTGCATTACTCGACCTTCAGTCTAAAATGCTGGAAATTCTTGATAAAGGAAAGGCCGGCCTGCTCATCCTGTTAGACCTCTCAGCGGCCTTCCATTTATTAGATCATGGAAAGCTTTGTGAGGCCATGGGAAAAGCAGGAAACTGTGCCGAGGAAGCCATCGAGTGGATATCCTCCTTCTTAGAGGACAGAAAATCTAAAATCACCTGGGGTGGTTATTCCTCTAGTACGAACCCTGTGGACTGCGGCGTCCCACAAGGCGCCAGCTTCTCCCCTCTTCTGTTTAATCTATACATTCGTTGCCTCTGCGCCCTTCTCTCGCAGTTGGGAATTTACTTTACCAACTTCGCAGATGATACACAACTGATTATAGAACTCAGCGGAGACCACACTACAGACAACAACAGGCTGTCAGCAATCTATAATACCATAGAATGCTGGATGAAGGCCCACTGGATGTGTCTGAATGGTTCAAAAACAGAACTCATGACATTTGGATCTACGAAAGCCTTATCCAATCTAGGCCCAGTCTATTCATCATTCATTATAAAAGACTCCAACATTGTGGTCTCAAGTAAAGTGAAAACACTTGGCATATATCTGCAATCCTCACTAGGAGCAGACGCACAGGTCTCATACCTTAAAAAGAACTGCCAATACTACCAGAGATTACTACACCGTATTAGGCCATATCTCAACGCCAAAAACAGCGCCACCATCGCTAGAGCCACGATTTTGTCCCGACTGGATTATGGGAATGCGTTGATGCTTGGTTCAAGCAACTCCTGCATCAAACAATGCCAGATAATCCAGAACAACGCTGTTAGAACTATCACCGGAAAATCCAAGCGCGAGCACATCACTCACGACCGAATAAGTCTCCACTGGCTTGCCATAGAGGAGCGTATTAAATTCAAATCGTTGACTCCTGTCCACCGCTGTCTATTCGGCACGGCCCCATCCTACCTCAAAAGGGAATTTCACTGGTATGAACCAAGCAGTTGCCTAAGATCAGCCAAAAAAGGGCTACTTAAAGTTAGCCACATCAGAATCAAAGCTACTGGACTCGGGAGAGCTTTTCCCACCAAAGCCATTGCACTCTGGAACGAACTTCCAGATACCCTCAGACTGGAAAGCAGTCACTCCTTATTCAGGAAGCAGCTGAAAACGTTACTTTTCCGGTAACTTGTTAATTTTTCAGCTTGGACTCCTCTGAGTCCTCCCCCTTTTTCTCTTTTACGTAGTCCTGTGACCTCTGTCTTTTCGTGTTCTTGTCGCGCCCTGTTGCTCGCGAGCTGCGGCGCGTTATAAATATATAAATAAATAAATAAAAATAGCGAAAGCAAGAGAGCGAGTGAGTGAGTATGAGAGAGCGAGCAAGCATGAGAGAGCGTGAGCGAACATGAGAGAGAGCGAGAGAGTGAGAGCAAGCGAGAGAGAGATCAAGCGAGAGAGAGAGAGATGGCGAGAGAGCCAGCGAGTGTGAGAAAGCAAGAGTGAGAGCAAGCACGAGCAATAGAGAGAACGTGATCAAGAGAGCGCGAGAGAGAACATGAGAGAGCGAGCGCGATAGAAAGTGAGCGAGCACGAGAGAGAGGGAATAAGAGAGAGCAAGAGAGTGAGAGAGAGAGCGGGAGAGCAAGATAGCAAGAGACAGTGAGAGAGAGAGAGAGTAAGCAAGAGCGAAAGAGCAAACACGAGTGAGAGCAAGCGTGAGTGAGAGCAAGCATGAGCAAGAGAGTGAGAGATAGCGAGAGAGAGCAAGCGTGTGAGCGTGAGAGCGAGAGAGAGCAAGCGAGAGAGCAAGCAAGAGAACAAGCAAGAAAGTGACAGAGCGTGAGAGAGACAGAGAGAGCAAGAGAGTGCTCGAGCATGAGAATGCAAGCACGAGAGAGAGAGAGCAAGGAAGTGTGAAAGAGAGCAAGAGAGCGAGAGAGAGAGAAAGAGAGTGGGCCTCATTACGACCCTGGCGCTAAGGGGTTAACAGCATCGTAAAACCCCTTAGCGCCTAATTATGAGGACCCTTTGCGGCTCCCGACCTTAACGGCTGGTCTGGACCAGCCGTTAAAGTAGGGACCCGCAAAGGGACCGTGAAGGTAATTACGGTACTGCAATTTGCGGTACCGTAAATAACGCCTTCCCCATTCCCATTGAGCACTATGGGGCAAAAATGGGAATGGGGAAGGGCCAATGGTGCATGGGGAATTACCGCCCTGCCAACCTTGGAATGCGGTGGTAATTCCCCATTGCACCATGGCGGACTCGTTACAATACCGGCAGCAACCATGGTGCTAATAGCGCCATTTGTTACCGCCGGTGTTGTAATGAGGGCCAGTGAGCGAGAGAGGCTGCACTGCCACCGTTCATTGCCTTTATAATTTATTTTTCTTATGTATTTATGTACAAAATGAGCTGCAGGACTGAGCCTCTTGCTTTCTATTGACAAAAAAATCTATGGTGTGTTATGCTGTATTATTGGCATTTGTTCCAAGCACACTGCCATTTTCATGGTTTCCAGGTGCTCGCATGGATCTGAAACAAAATGGAGGGATGTTGTGGTTAGGAGGTATGGGGGAAAGCCATGTGTTTTGCTTTAACATTGGTGCATGTAGAACTCAGAGCAATTGGCGTCTGTGTGGGTGTTTTCTCTTTGAGGATTGTGATTTGTACCCCAGAGGCTTTTTTGTTTTCAGATGGGAGACCTGGAGTCTGTGGAGTATCTGAGTGTTTTAGCCAGTGGTACAGGTTTTCAAGTTGATTGGAGAGATGTAGAGTTGTGACTATAATGGTGTGTGTTGAGGATTTTTTTAAGCCATTTGTGTTAGCGAGTTTGTGAGCATGTGTTGAGTGAGTGTGGATGAAACAGGAGATTGTTAGTAGGTTATTTTCTTTGCATATTGCTTGTGAGAAAAGTTAGTTTGATGTTCTTTGCTTTCTCATTGGTCCCAGTGATGAGGAACTTTTTGAGAGAGGGTTCAGCTTTGTAGGTTTCTGGTTTCAGGTCATGTTTGAAGGAATGTATAGGCCGCGATCAGATAACAGAGTAGTGCATTTTGCTTATTTATTTAGAAGCGCCTAGATTGAGAACACGGGATATGAAGTGGTGCAATGTGCTCAGGTGTGAGAACATCCAGGTAGAAAACACATTTAAGAGCAGTGATGTGGGTTGTAGGGAAATGTAATGGGTACATGCTTTTTCCTATTCTGAATTTCAACAAGGGTAGCTCCACATTTCATTATCCACATTTTAGTAAAGGTTTGAATTGTAACTACGACCAATGCTGCGAGACTCAAGCTGTGCCTAGTAGATGTCAGTATTATAATGCATAAAGAATATGCTAGCTAATTTGAATTTGACCCTGCACAACAGGTTTTCAGCATTTGCACCACAACACAGTTATGGACTAAATGCAATGAAAAAGAAAATTAACATATTAATCCTAGTAACCCAATAGCCTATTCCATTACTAATATTCAATGCAATTTAGTCCATTGCTTATGAGTGAAAACAGTGGTGCATTGAGATAAAGTTGCCCATTTCAGAAAATGTAAAGGCATTTGAGCTGTGCAAGGCTAATGTTTATATGGAAAATCTAGAATTAGATTTGTTTTGCAGTGAATACGGGACAGGGTTTAGATAAGAGTTGATTTATTTAAACTGGCTCCATTGTACATTTATCGAGAAGGAGGAAATAGCGCTGGATGAATGTTACATTTTCCTTCAGCGCTGCAGCTTGAATCTCGGTCAATGGCACAAAGGAAATCACATGCTATCTAATGGGCTGGTTTGTCAAGGGGAGGTGGTTTGAATGACACATGAAGTTTTATAACGGGGCTTGCAGCAGAAAGTGCTGTGTCACTCCCTCTCTAACCCTCTGGTTGACGTTGTGAGCAGAAAGGCTGGCAGCTGTTTAAAGAGGACTCATCACATGTGCTCACTCTCTGGATGACTTCAGGAGCAAAAAGGCTGGCAGCTGTCTAAAGAGGGTTCGTTGCAGGTGAAAAGGTAGTGGACCAGATAAGAGTTCTTCTGTCCGATAACAAGAGTGGGGTCGTGAACAGTTCAAGACACACACATAATTAAAGATTTCTGCAGTAAGTTCAGTCAACTTGAGGAGAGTGCAGATAAGTGAATGCTTGATACTAGCAGCCTGATTCATGGAATTATTTGTCTTAAAAATGCAGATTTGAGCGCCATTCTGCCCGAAAATCCTTGTTTGAAGTATGGGTATTTTCGGGCAGAAAGGCGCGCAAATCTGCGCTTTTCACACAAATAATTGCATGAATCAGGCTGTTGGTAGTGTAGGGCAATAAGTAATTTCATTTTTTGGTGCTGCACCATGACATTTTAAATGAGTATGTAAAACTGTGATCATATTTTTTTCTCATGTTTTGCTGCAATAAAACTCAGATTGGCAGAAGCTGTGCTCTGCAAATTTTTGTTGCAAAGTGCAAGGCCATTGTTAGCAGAACTCTGGGAATTATAGCAAACAGAATGTTTTGAAACCGATTGGAGGAAAGACTTTGCTTATGTTTCAATTACAACAGGGATGTACATGTCATTCTGTGTAACTTGCATATTACTAGCTTCTGATAAAGAATAACAATTAGAAAAGGTGACAAAGCCTCAGTGTACCTATTCTGAACTCCGCTTTCTTGGCTTGGCCTGCAGAGAGATGCAGAACATGCAGTAAAAAGAAATCAAAACAAAGTTAATCACTGTAAATTGTCTTACTCTGAGAGGCTCTGAATGACCGTTTTGTCTTTCTTTTGCATTGTAAATGTATTCTGGGATGCAAGCAACAATGCATAAGGCGGTATTGTAGATAAGATACCACAGGAGGGGATGAGCTCATTGTTTAGAGTGTACTAAGTCCAGTGTTTGATTACCGTTAGTGATTCCGGTAAAATAACAATTATCCGGTGGTATTCTGAAGTTAGGCTCACCACTATAACAAAAATACCATGAGATACTAAAAGAATAGCACAACAAGATCTCTAACAGGGCTTATTTCTGAGAATACCTAATTATAAAACACAATAGGGAGCAACGTAATGCCTTTATGTCCAAGAGCCTCTAGATATAAACTATATAATGGAGCAGTATCTGCACCAAAGTGTAACAACACTCGGACAAAGAATATGGTATTGTGTGTTGCTGCCCTCTTGTATTATAGAAACGCTGTGCTACTATTTCATTTGAATTATTGTTGCTCTTTGTATGTTGGGCTACTAGATAGGTTCCTCTTCTCCTTCAATGTTTTCTTCATCCTTGTGATCTCTCTGTGTGCCCTCCGGCCCCTCTGGTTTCCCGCAATGTCTCTGTATGCCCCTGCCCCTGATCCCTGTGATGTCACTGGGTGTCCAGACCTTCTGGCTGCGCGTGTTCACTGGGTGCCCAGACCCTCTGGTTCCCTGTGTCCTCACTGCACAAACCAACCCCCTGATTCCCATGATGATGCTATATGACCCCAGCCCTCTTAGTTACCCACAATGTCGCTGATTGCCCCTGCTACCTCTGGTGCCCTAAGATATCGCTGTGTGCCCCATACCGCAATAGTTTCCTGTATTGTCACTGTGTTCCCCCACCCCTCTCGTCGCCTTGATTTCGCGGTGTAAACCCAGCCCCATTGGTTCCCGTGATGTCTCTCTGTGCCCTCCCTGGTCCCCATGCTCTTGCTGTGAACACCCAACCCCTCTGGTTCACTGTGATGTCTCTCTGTGCCCCCTCTAGTTCCCATGCTGTTGCTGTGCGCCCAGACCCTCTGGTCCTATTGTACCGTTCCCTCCTGTCTCTGTCTTGGCACTTGCACTATCTGGATGTTGCTAGACCGAGTGCAGTGGCTAGTCTTCGCATTCCTTTTCATGGCCTGTGGTAGTGTTTTTGTGTTTTCCTATGTCTTCGAGCGCTTTTAAAGCGCATCGTGAGCGGGTGCTGTGTAGATGAACCATCATATTATCTAATATATCACTATGCTTACTCTCTACTCTACACCATCACTCAATTATTGTGCTGCTACACCCCTCGATCAATTCGGCCTAGCTGCTCACATACGAACACTACCCCACAAACACCTCATTATTCTAATTGAACACAGCTATATCGCATGGAAAACCGGCATAGCTGCACATATAAGCATCCTGCAGGCCTAACGCAGCCAGACCCAGTCTTGGTCTCCACCGGCCAGACTGCGCACACTGCACTTATACCAATACCACCACGCCTAATGTTAGGATGCAGCTTCCATCAGGCAATTACATCAGCTGCACACTTAACTGGTGCACCCAAGCATCTTTCTTCACCCTACTCTTTCAACTGACCTCGACTAGGGTCCCCCGAGGGCATTTAACCTAGAAGCGCTTTGAGGTCATACCCATGATTTATAGAGCACTATATAAATGCCAAATAATATAACATAACATTCAGTGGTAACGATTTTATTTAGTTTCAATTATATTTGCAAATTGCACCTTCTTTGGCTCTACAACATGGTCTGCCTATTCCGTGCAAAATTGAGTTTCATTTCCTATGTATTGTATTTATATGTATTCAGAGGCTTGCCCCTACTTGGCTGATCTCATTGCCTTGCATCAACCTTCTCGCTCATTACACTCTGTTTATTTGTGTCTTCTTCATGTTCAGGGTCCTCCTTGTGCAACTTCTCGCTTGAGTTCATTACAACTCTTAGATGCTAAATTAAGGAATGCTTTGCTTCTTCATGTTTGTCTAACCACTACATTAACATAGTTTACAATATGACTGAAGCAACATTTTTTTCTGTCCTTAGCCTTCCTACTTAACTATGCTTATATTGGTTTGACATTGTCTATTTTTTGCACTTATCTAACATTTAAATCTGTTTAATTTTTTTTTGTACCGCCACTGTATAACGATTTGTTCTGAACTTTGATAAAAGGGCTGTAAAACTGCAACAAATAAATACAAATAAAAACACCAACAAAGAGATACAAATATAGGGCAGTGAAATGGGTACACGTCTGAGAAAACCCAAGACGAGAACACAATTTAGAGTAGTGCAACGCGTCCAAGTGTTGCCTGGACAGAAAACTCTACATAGAGCAGTGCAATCCACTTCCATGTGAGAACACCTACTGTGAAAACACAATATTGAGCGGTGCAATGCATCTATGTCTGATACACCTAGATAGAACACACACTATAGGGCAGTGCAGTCCACAAGTCTGAATACGCAAGTTGAAAACACTATGTAGAGCATTACAAAATGACATTGATCATACAATGTAATTAGCTTTGACACCTTCCATTGTAATGCACTTGTATGACAGAACCTAGATTGAAATAACATAATATAGAGCAGTACAATGTACCTATGTTTTGGAAATCCTTGATAGAGTACACAGTGTATACGAAAATAGAATGTGCTTATGCCTGACCGCATTTAGACAGAAAACTCCATATTAGGCAATGTAATCTGCCAACGTCTAAGAATATCCAGCTATGAAACACAGTATGGAGCAGTGCAATGTGTGTATGCCAGAGCATACCTAGATGCAAAACACTTCTAAGAGCAGTGCATAACACCCAGGATGAAAAATACTATGTGGAGTAGTGCAATGCAATTATGTCTGATCAACATGGTGCCAGGACATGATGATACTGTGGATTCAGCATTTGGAGAATGTAGCATAATGATGTTGGTAAGCTGTTGATTAAGCAGTCACAGTCTAGAGCAATACAATATAGTCAAGTTATGGCTTAATCTTGTTTAAAATGCAGACCAGTTATGGTGTTACTGTAAAGAGAACACAGCTGAAGATTCTCGTTACCTGAGTGTTGCTGGGAGTTTCCTTCCCAGAGGGCTGTCTGGCTAGGATGCCAGGTGAACAGGCAAACAGAATGGGCTCCTCAGGCATGGCTGTCCTGGTTTTCTGTATGAAATTTGCAATTCTGGGTGACATGACCCAGCCATCATTGAATCAGCCTTGGGGAGGGCAGGCAGTAGTACGGAGGGAGCAGAGAGCAGTGGGACTTAAGCGTGGATTCTCTTTAAAAGAATGGTTTAATTGGGGAAAAAGAGCTGGGGTGTGAGGAACACATGCTTTCCAGGCTACATGTGGAGATTGGCTCCAAAACAGCCTGAAACACTCCATGACCATCTGCCCCATTGTTCTGGGACAAAAAAAGCAATACATTATATTTCATATCCCTTAGTGGCATTTCCCATGACATGGACATGTTACCATTCCTCAATATTCAAAAGGAAAGGGTCTGTGGTAAAATAGCATTCAGTAGATCATTGATTCCCACTTAACCAGAGTTGAAGGACTCACTTGACCTTACCAAAAAATGATTTAATTGGAGTCAATTCACAAAGATATTACTCAGCATTTCAGTGATCAGGGCTCTGTAGCACAACCCTGTTTTATCCCCTTGCACCCTCTTCAGTTGTGAGAATTGATAACTGAGCACCTTTCTTATGGCACGCTGTTTTAGGAGGACATTAACCAGGACGCGCCATAGCCGTAAGAACTGATGTGTTCATACAGAAGCACATCACCACGTAATTGCTAATTACTAGACCGTTACCTGGAGCAAGTGCTCCTCTTGCCTTCCACTTTCAGTTCCCCCTTAAATTTCCCTACTCGTGTGTGGCCTTCGGCCTTCTGGGACTGGCATAGTCCCACCTTGGGACTAGTGGGATTTGTTCTGGAATTTTGGATTTCTCTTCCTAAGAAATTGCGACGCTACGTGACTTCCACTGAATTTACTATTTGGATTGGCGTTTTCCTTAATGTGTGATACTTACTAGGACTTGTGGTTCCGCCTTGATACATTCTCGTTTTGTCAGGTAGTTCGGTCCTGCACTTTTTCTCCCTTTTGGACCTTCATGATGGGATGTGTCCCAGTTGTGCTGTTTGGTTATTTTTCGTCTTGGTGCTTGCTACCTATTTTCAAAATTGCTGACCTTATTGTTGTTTACTCTTGCAGCAGCAGGTCAGTGTTATTTCTCACCCCCCCCTCTAGGTTTTGTGACACTGCCAGATGGTTCCATCTTACTTGTGGTCCTACACTGTTCTTACATTGTACAATAGATTTGTAAGTGTTCTCCTCAAGGTATCAATCCACTCAAACAGTGCTACCCCATTCACAAAAGGTGCACTATGACTCATTCAGGAGTAACTCAGACATATTCATAGTAACTTCTTTCATGAATCAAAAACCTGTCTTCAGTAGAAACTAGAGTTACTCAGAGTAACATTGTACTAACCTTGTTGTGAATTGGCCCCATTGTGTTTGTCCTAGCCATCATAAACAAGACATTCATATAAGTTTGGGTTACAGCCTAACCTAAATTGTCTTACTTGTAGATGATACACTTTAGATGTTGACTATCTTTCTTGTGTATACATTACAGGGTTTGCTTTTTAAAGTTGAGATCTATGAACATTGGGAATGCCAACGTTAATGTTTAACATATTATTGAATACTAAAAGTAAAATCAAATATACTTTAACTATTTTATAGATCGTAAACTTTTTTAATACAGTAAAGGGCATTGGACTTTTGGTGTTATGTTTATGTTGTAAAGGTTAACATTGCAACCAATTAATAAACCAATAGTTCCTATGTGATTATTCTGTTTGTGGTTGACGCTTGAGAGTGTGGATTGTTCTAGAAGTACACCTACACAAAAAGTGAAAGTGGTGTAATGTGACCTGTTACGGTTTATGTATTTGGAAGCTGGTTATTGTTTGCTCAGTAGGTTATTAACTTTGATACTTTTGATTGAGGCACCCATGATAATTTGGTGTGTGGAATATACAGCACATGGTTGACATTTGTTTTTCATGTGTGTTTGAAAAACTAACTTGAAAGTTGTGTGCTTATTTGTTCATACAGAAATCTAGGACAGAAGTTGTACTTGATCCAGATGATGTTCTATGTGCCATGTAGAAGCTCTATCAAACTTCCACATTGAGTGCAATATACAGATCTGGGGGCGAGAAGAAGACAGTAGTTATAGGGGGCCCCTTTTTTCCAATGTAAAAGTTTTGAGAGGTGGGAACGGCCCCTGGTTGTCCTTATTCCTGCCCCCTTTTGATGTGGGTGGATTTTTTTAATATGGAATTTGATATCAATTAATGTTTTATATCAAAATGTTTTGATATCAAATGTTATATCGATTTGATATCAGTTTTATATAAATGGCTATATAAAGTGTGTGTACTTTGATACGGTTTGATATAAAGTTTATATCAAAATGATATAAAGAGTATGTAAAAATATTTTTGTTTGTAAATGTTTATTCGAATAAAATATTCATTAAACACATGCATATATAATAGCACAGTAAGACATAATTCATTGGTGCATTTAAAATACGAAAGTATTCAGTACATTTTAAAACAGACACTAAAATAAAAAAGGTGCTATTGAATACACATATTACAATATCATTAAGATGCTGCCACTTGCCTTCTCAAAACCCCCCCTCTATAAAACATTGCAGACTTCAAGTACAATAACAAGGCCCAAGCTGACAGTTTTGTTTCTGCCCATAATAAGAAAGACAGTGCTGGCGCAAATCTGTGCGTCTCAGGACTTGCAATATATTCTGCTCTCTAATGACCCCATACCCTGGACAAAACAATATAAAGTGGGTCCAATTTTCAAAAGGGGCACCAAAGATGGGGGAGCTTGGATCGTCTGGATATCCTGCCCAATTTGATGTGTTGCCTCTCAAGCATAAGCAGTCAAAACAAGCCCTTGTAATGAGCCAGCTTTGATGGCCTACCCTGGCCCAGACAAGATACGGCTGTAGAGTGGACATCCCACTTATGTGCTGATGGTAACCATCTGCCTGAGACACCCATGTTACATTGGAGCATGTAGCCGCAATTTCCCTGGTTACCGCTTCCTTGGAAGATCTTACTTCCTTAGTTTGTAATATCCTGGTGGCGGGAGGCACGACCACAAGGTTCGCCTTACACATCAGCTCTTTCATTGATTTTAGCCAAGGTATTTTATGCCACAGATCCTTACTTGGGGTTGCCTTTATTATAAAGTGGCACAATGAGGCATTGGTGTTGCCCCAGATTCTTGGGGCAGCTACCCAATTGTTCTCCAAAAAAGTAATTGCCAATTCTCTGCGCCAAAGAACAAGAAGAAGAACCAGTGAGTCCCAATAACCTTTTGAAGTAACGGTTTTCCATGGCCTGCATGTCACCAGGCTTTTGATACCCCCAGAGAGCTGCTCCATATAGAGAGACTGCCTTGACTTGCATGGAATACACTTTGAGTGCCGATTCCAAGTGTTGACCTTTTCATTTAGTGGAAAAACGGTAGGGACCCTCCAAGTATTGGGACATTTTCAGCGACTGTTTTATTATATGTGTCTTACTTGTTAGAGACTCGGAGTATGATTATTTGGGTGTCAGAGTCTCGATCACCCTCGGGATCACATCCCCCTTACAGGTTATGGGGCGCATCTTGATAGACTTCATGCTTCCACTGCAACTCATGACCGCTGATTTTACAGAATTGATTTTAAGACCTAGGCTGGTCATGAAGGAGTCATAAACGTCCACCAAGGCCTGTAATGCCCTGGGGGTTCTGGCCATAAGCACTGTATCTTCGGCTTGGCTAGAACTGGGAATGGTCTGCCCCCTCCCACTCTCAGAAACTTCACAGCAGTGTTCAGCAAAACCTGCAACAGCCCATTGATGTACAGAGTGAAGAGTATGGGGGCCAATACACACCCCTGACGTACACCCAGTATGATGTCATACCACTCGGTGCATCTCCCCCCCTGGTCCAAACCGAACATTGGCTTTGGTGTTCGAGTGGATCTCCCGCAACACTTCCAGAATATCCACAGGACAACCCATGGACTTAAGCACAGCCCACAGCATTGCACGATCCACTTTATCAAAAGCTGTGCTTAAGTCCATGAACGCAAGGTAGACTACCTCGCACTTAAAGAAGACAAAGTTCGATACCAATAGGTACAGGTTGAGCACCTGCTCTATGGTGCCCAATCCAGGGCGGAAACCAAATTGTATATCCATTAAGATGTTCCTCTAAGTAAGCCAACACTTTGTGGCCCAACAGCACCCGGCCAAAAATTTTAAACTCTGTATCCAACAGAGAAATGGGGCGATACGAGGAAGGTTTGGTGAAATTCCCCTTTTTGAAAATCAGAAAAATGGTTGCCATCTTCCACAATGGTGGATGATGGCCGGTGCTTAAGCAAGCATTAAATGCTGCAGCCAGCAGCGGGCCCATAAATCAATTTGGCTCATGAAGAGGTCAGCAGGTATGGCATCCAGGCCAGGTGCTCGATTTCGAGACTGTGCCCCAATTGCTTTGGTCACCTCCTCCAAAGAAAAGCGTAGAGCCACTCCTGTGCACTGCTTTTCCTCTCTAACTCAGCCATTGTCATACAAGGTTCCAAAATAAGAGACCCAATCTTCAGCCCCCACAGTTCCCTGTGGGCCTTGAGTTCCTTTATCGCAAGACTCTTTGATACAAATTCCCAGAAGACCTTTGCATCATTTACCCTGATGGCCTCTAGAAATTCCTCCCTGGCCATGACCTCCAGCTTCCTTTGCTCAATTGTTTTAGGGCATCCAAAAGGGATGATTTTTCCAACCTGCATTTTTGATCAAACCAGCCCCACTTTCCTTCACTTCCTGGTTGTTTAGGAACAACTGAGAAACCCCCGTGAGTGCCTCCAAGATACCCACAAAGAGGCCCACCACTACCCGTTGGCTGTTTGATTCATCCATGATCCCCATTTCCAAATGCAAGCCAGAAACCAAAACATTCCCCCGTTTGATTCTTCTTTGTGATGTCACATCACTGTCTACTTGACACAAAATGCTAGAAGCGCATGCATCCACAACAGTTAATCACTTAATAGTTAATACCAATGGGTAATGATCATTGTTCCCCATTAGAGCGACTTCAAAACTCTCACTGAGTTTCAAGAGGTCCAACGTAAGACAGAAATAGGCTATGGTGGAAGAGCCCAAATGATTGCTGAGCGTGCATTTGCCGGGGATATCTGGATTAATGCGCCCATTCAGTGAGCGCAAGCCCCACTGGATAAGCCAGGTGCTCAACTGGAGGCCCCTGGTACAGACTCTTTTATCCTCCATTTCCGGGTTAAAGTACCCTAGACATTTGTTCCTCGATGGGTTCATAGAGGTCCTTAGAGAGACCACAACCATTTTTACTTTAAAGTCCCCACCCCAAATAAGTATTTTCTTGAGGTTCATTGGGCAACCATATACATATACACAAATTCCTTTAGTTTAGACCAACCCCTCCCCCACCCCTCTCTACCTTGTTTGGACTATTTGAGAAATATAAAAAAATCGAACCCTTTTGGTGCCCGGGGACTTTAACCTCAAGAGTTGTAGGAATGCCAACCTGGTCTCAACCACCTCCACCCTAGAAGGTAAGGAGGCTTTGACCATCCCTGCCAAACCACCAGAACTCCGCCCTCTCCTGTTCTTCTTGTCAAGGATGCCATAAAATGCATAGCCATCCTAACGGGGCAGCTCCAACTCCCATGTTTCTTGCAGTAGTATGATCTTGTGGCATTTCAAAAATGCCATGTTCTCATCCAACTGCAATTTGCTCCTGGAGCCAGCTATATTCCAGGAGACAAATTTGATTTCCTTATCCACCCCATTTTGTTCGAGCCATGAAGTATTGCCTGATTGCCCGCACCCCAAGGGTGAGCACGGTGCTCCCTCATCTTTGAGCCCTGTGGGAGCCCCCACATGCCCCCCCAAGGGCAAACACTGCTCTCCCTCCTGTCAATCATGGGCATCCATCGACATAAGTGGCTCAAATTGATTCTGTACAACACGGTTCCCAATCGGTTCCGCCGGCCCCGGTCGGTCACAGCCATTTATCCCCACAGTGACCCATGAAGGCACGTGTTCCACGGTGGGGGCAGCAGATAGACCAACACTACCCCGATACAAATCCCCCTGTGAAAGCCATTCCCCTCGACCCTCCGATAGGGCTGCCGCCACCCACCCTTGGGGATAAAAATAAACCAGGCCCACCAATCTGCTATCTAGTTTTGAGCCATTAGCCCTCAGACCCCTTGTTGGGTTAGAGGTCACCATGTGGCTGACTATATTGTGGTGTCATTCTTCAACCGATATTAGTCACCTTTATTTAACTTCCTGCTGGGGCCCACCCAGCCCACTCTTCTAGCCATTAGCACTGATTTTGCATTTATACTAGGGCCCATTATATTCGAGTTAATCCAGTGTATAGCTTTATTCATCAATAATGAGGTTGTTTCTAAAGCACCCACAGGTAGGCTCTGGACCCCCATTATCACACCTACAAAGGGGGCCGCCTCTGGGGGAAGATTAAGTACTGTGCTAGCCCTGCCTTCCCACCCACTGGACGTATTTTTAGACTGGACACGCAGAGGTGGATTTGCCCTCTCCATAGACAGCCCTATGCCAGTGCGACTTGTTAATACAGCTGTGGGAGTGGGCCACGGAGGGATATGGCTAGTGGCTATACCCTCCCTTTCCCCCTGCCCCATATGTCTAATTGCCCTGGTGGCAGTTTGCTCTATACGCAGTCCACTACCGGTGCTATTTTGATTGATGGCATTGACTTTCATTTTTATATCTCTAATTGAGTCATCCATTATCATCAAGGTTTCCATAACCCTTTTTTTAAATGTTTGCAACAGGGCATGTGTGGCCTCTAGTATGGTTTACCATTGAACATCAAGGGGAGGGCACCCCATCTGATGCCCTATTTTGCATCCAGTAATGAAAATCGGGGTTTCAATGTATTGTCTAATAACGCCTCCAACCAAGTTTTGTCATCATCTTTTGTAGCTGATGCTATGGAGTCATCCCTGGATAGTGATGTAGGCCCCAGATCATCTAGAGTCTCCTCAACCAGCCTGGGGATGACAGGTGATATTGCTTTTTCCCCAGGGGTGCCAGATATTGCAATATCCTTATTTACGAACAGCACCCCCCATGACAATCCCTTGGGGGCTCATGATACACGGGATGCTGGGGACAGGAATCATTTCTCCCATTTCCCCACCTGCCATTACATTAGTAACCCCTATTTAGGAGGCGGCATCCCAGATGGCTTTTTCTGTCACTTGTATTCGGTCAGCCAAGTTCCCTGCCATTGTTTTTAGATAATAGTCCTACGAAATTTGGCTCACGTTTTGTCTAGGTTTAAGGGTCCGGATGGCTGGCTTTGTGATTGTTTTAGGGGTTCTTATATGCTTTGATTTTTTGCCGCTAGTGGCCATAGTTCCCTCCTCTTAATTTGCACTTAACCATCCTTAAGGCAGATCACCTTAGCTAACCCACACAGGGACCCTTAAAAATGACTGATAGAGGAATCGTCAGGGGAGAAAGGAAAAAATGAGTTGTGGTTCAGGAGGCACCAAGAGCCGTGCCTGCACATTACAAAGTACCACAGCCGAGCAGCCAAGGTGCAGGGTACAGGGTTTTAGCTAAGGACACAATCCGACTATCTTAAAATCTGTTAGGACACAGCAGACAAGTAAAACAATATATTAGCACCAATGTTTTAAAAATAAAAATAATAAATGCAACAATGCATACAGTATTCTAAAAGCAAAAGGTTGCACCATGGGTTCCAGGTCAAAGGTTCGAATGACCAAAGGGTCGAATCAAAAGGACCGAAAACCAAAGGGTTGATTTTTTTTTTTCTTTTTTCATTTTTTTTTTGGGGGGGGTTTCCCCCCCCCCCCCCCAACCCCTGTTTTTGGTGCAAAAACCACTTTTGTTTTACTATACGAAAACCAAAAAAATATATATATTTAAAAAAAAATGTGACTCTTTGGTTTTCGGTCCTATTACCTCGACCCTTTTGTCATTCGATCCTTTTGGTGTCGAACCTTTGACTGGACACTGTTTGCATAAATTGTGCCCAAAGCTCAAATACAATATATGACCCGCAGGGAGACAGCAGACAAACTTGCTGCAATTTTAACAAAAGGTGGGGAGAGCAGAGCAACCCTGTCCTTGCAGCCCCACTAACAGCAACAAATAAAGTAAGTGTGCTTAATATTGCACAATGCCTGGGTGAAAGGCACTCCTGGACACAGGGGAGAGTTATGTCTCGCAGCCCCCTCAAAAGGAGATAACCCGTCACACAATGAGAAAGGGTAGAGGGTAGCCTTGCAGCCCTCTTTTACAAGCAGGTCAGTAGAGAAAAAGTCTAGAGCACACTCAAAGTCCTGACCAATAACTAAATGCAGCTAAACTTGAGATGTGAGATATTATAAAGAAAGAACTCACATATAACCCAACATTTGAGCCAGCAAAATAGATACATTGAATACAATGTTTAAACATGCTTCATGGTTAATACAAAAGTATGATTGTACAATTGAATGGCAACAGCAATCAGAAGTCAACAAGGAGTTCACAAAGGAGAAGAAAAATAAAAGGCACTATGGAACACCAGTCACGAGCACACGGACAGACGCTGTGTCAGATGGGAGATACGAGTTTGCTACGAAATAGCAACTTTAAAAGGAAATGTCACAAGAGCAGTCACAGTATCAATGTCAGTGTCAAAATGGCAGTTTTTTTTTAGCAGCATTCCCGTTTGTATTTCCTCTTTCGGGAATATGCAGGAATGGGCAGGGGAGCAACAAAACACGGGGGGGCCACTGCACGACTAACGAAAGCTGAGCAAGACTCCTGGGCATCGGCAATCCTCCAAGAAGGTTCGGGAGATACGTTTCCAAAGTACCGGGTCCCAGGCAAAGCAAAACGGATTGGGACAAGATCCACACTTGCATGGTAGGGGGGGCAGCAGGGTATCAAAGGCTAAAGTACCAACGTTAATACGCACGTTAAACCAGCATTACGCTGGCCAAGAAGAACAACCAGGAGCAAATGAGGACGGGGCACTCCTGACGGCTAATGGAGCTGACTTAGTCCGACTCCCCCCCGCCCTTGAGGCCCAGTCAACACAATGGATCACATTAGCTGCAGTCTGCATCGGCCCGTCTGCCAATGTGTTCCCCCAACGCCTCGTCCAGAACTGGAGATGAACAAACAGGAAGAAATCAGCAGTTGTGCAGGGACACTCGCACACGCCGCCGAAAGACGCCAAAAGCCTCAGCAGGACTTGGCTCACTCCGGTCCTGCAAACGCTTCTTAAGCAGGAAGGCCCCTCCTTACAATTGTTAACCCCTTCCGTGCCAGAGCACAGAGACCAGGGGAAAGTGCTCCAAAAACGCCAAAGGACTCAGCAGTACTCCCATTCGCAAAAGGTGCACTATGAACAATTCAGGAGTAACTCAGACTTACTCATTTGGAAGCCTGTTTTTGCTTAGTAGTTTATTAACTTTGATACTTTTCAATGAGGCACCCATGATGATTTGGTGTGTGGAATATGCAGCACATGGTTGACATTTGTTTTTCATGTGCGTTTGAAAAACTAACTTGAAAGTTATAGGCTTATTTGTTCATACAGAAATCTAGGACAGAAGTTGTACTTGATCCAGATGAAGTTCTATGTGCCACGTAGAGGCTCTATCAAACTTCCACATTCAGTGCAAAATACAGATCTGGTGGTGAGAAGAAGACAGTAGTTTTAAGGGGCCCCTTTTTTCCAATGTAAAAGTTTTGACATGTGGGAATGTCCCTTGGTTGTCCTTATTCCCGCCCCCTTTTGATATGGGTGTATTTCTTTTTGATATGGAATTTAATATCAATTGTTTGATATCAAAATGTTTTGATATAAAATGTTATATCGATTTGATATCCGTTTTATATAAAAAAAAGCTATATAAAGTGTGTTTGTGTACTTTGAATACGGTTTGATATAAAATGTATATCAAAATGTTTTTAATATAGGAGAGTGTGTGCGCGCTGTTTACTTGATGAAGGGCAAAGTGAGTTTTAAAGAGTTAGAGGGCGAGGAATAGGGTTTGATGACGCAGGAGTGGGTGGTGCTGCGTGTGTGAGAGTTTGATTGAGGTAGAATATAAAGCTAGGCAGATTGGGTGACATCACGCCGTGCTAAGAGTTTTATGAATATAAATCTAGGCACGCTAAATGACATCATGACTTGATATGGGTTTTAGAGAGTTTGAATATAATTCTAGGGGGATCGCCAACATGATTTTATATGGATTTGATATAATTTTACAACATGTCTAGCCAATATTTTTTTATATTGGATATTTTTTTGATTTCCTTTTTGATATCAAATTATTATCAGTCGTGTTTATATTGCAATTAATTTTTTGATATAAACATTTCTTGATATCAAAATAATACCATTTATATACAATTTATATAATGTTAATATAGAAGCTACGGTAATGTCGGCGGACGCAGCAATGATGACTGAGACTGCTTCCGGCCCCCAGAACCCTGATGAAAAACAGGGCCAAGTGTGCAGGGGTGGGGCAAACTAGACTATGGCAGAGACTATTGTATTTATTGCGATTGCTGTTCCAGCAGTTTTGAAACCCCAGGGTCTTTTGAAATTAGCCTGTACGGCCTGTCTAAGGCCGTTGGTCTCCAGCAGCGATAAAGACAATGCCACTATTCAATGCGTTTGTTGTTGAAAACAAATTGAAAGCCTGGCGGATATCAATCTGTGCAAGGATTATATTGTGCTAATGAAGATCGACATGGACACGCAGACCCCTTTTCGTGTTGATATTCGTGCCACCCAAGGGATTATGACCATCATAACCAGGGCGTGCTTAAAACAACACTTTTACAGGTGGTGCTACAGACATAAAATTAATGATCCACAGCAGGATGCTCAGGAGTATTTGGAAAAAGCTTAACAGATAATTCACTGCGTAAAATATGTTTTGTGTTGACACGGATAAGGATCGGAACAGGGACTGAGCAATGCATATCTAAAACATTATGGCCAATAGAATCGGTGAATAACCCAATTTTGAAAATGAAGCAGTTTAGTCACATGTGTCCGATGGGCGCTAGAAACATCATTGAAAAAACAGTTCCCAACTGGGCGAGGATAAAATATATATAAATGGAGTATAACATGACTGCTTAATGAAGCAGTGGCATACAATGTTGTTGTGCGGTATTCGCAGGTGTTATTTTAATGTGAATGTTTTAAATTGAATATATTTTGTATAAAATTGTCCTTTTTAAATGCGAATAAAAAACGTTTATAAATACTGATTGTGTCATTATGTTTTGTTACGGGGAGACATGTCTGGTCTGAAGATGTCAAAAATATATTATGATGTGGGAGGTGTCAGTAGTTATGGCGCGGTTGACAACCTGTATCATAAAATGCGAGCCTATGGTGAGATGGTGTCACGGGGGCTGTTAAGACATGGCTTTCTGGGCAGGAAGCCTACACATTGCATAAGCCGGCCCGAAACATTTTAAATGGCAAGTGACCGTGGTGTGCAACGTCACTCAACAATGGCAAGCAGATATTATGAATTTGAGCCAGCTCCGTGAAGACAGCGATGGTTTCCGCTATATTCTAGCCGTCATCGATGTTCTATCAAAATACGCCTATGTTGAGGCTTTGAAGAACAGGACGACGCTCAGCATAGCGGCGGCTTTAAAAACATATCTTTTTGGGCTACGCTAATGTAACCATTTTATTCCTTGGTATTGACTCTCCAGTTTCTGACACTGATTTCTTTGTTTTCTGTTTTGTCTGTTATGTGAGCGCGCTGAGGCCCATGGGTGAATGGCGCTATATAAGGACATAATATAGATAAATTATGCATCTGTACTGTTGTATAACTCTGTAAAGCGCTCTGTTGCTTCTTGAAGCTAGGTTTGCGCTCAATACATACCATAATAAAAACAGTGAAAGGCATTTGTCAGGCATTGTGAGGTGATTGGTCGGGGCAGGGGCACGAATCCCATGCTGTCTTCCACAAGCCTCAAACTCTTCGCACACAACCCACAAATTAGCCCCTTCCACCTGCTACAACAGCCACAAAGCAGCAGGTTTTGACGCGACACCAGGCCTCTGGTATCAGATTGATGCTGCAACCCTACCAGTGATTCTTAAAAATAAAACAAGGATCAACAAAGATGGAAGGAGGAGTGTGGATTTCTAAAAGTAAACGTCTCAGGGGAATTTCTTCATTTGTGCTACAGCTAACTGACTTCACCAGTGTAAATACAGCCATGCTTTATCCATCCATATTTTAAGGGTTGTGCTTCCAAGGGCAGAGAGGGAACATTGAAGTATGAATACCTGAGATGGTGCAAGGACATTTAGAGGAAACATATCACAATGGATTGTGCAACTGAGGATTTCTAGATAGAAAAACCTGTTAAAGGTGGGAGTCCCTTGAAATGTGGTAGTAATACTTGGAATACGATAGGAGTACGGGCACGTATCATGGAAAAACCTGGCAAAAAATTACAGTAGAAGGTTGTATGATGACAACAGCTGGCAATTGTCGTGTAAAACGTGCCTTGTACTGTAATGTAAAGACATCGTCTATGGCAGAGCAGCTGCCATTTTGTTGCGCACTGTGATCAAAGTTAAAAAGAAGTCAGACCTGGACTCAGGTTTGACTGAACCACAGTGTAGGGAAACATGCTGACTGAAGAAGCAGTTGCCATTAAACTGAAAATACACATTTATACAGTTGAACTGCCTAACAAGAAAGAACTGCACTGCTGTATATGAATGAAATGCAAAGTAATATCTCGTGCGTGAGCCAGTTTATGTCAGTAATATAGATGACAGAGAAATGCAGTGGTAATATTTTTTTGTATTCCCTTGAAAAATGATGATATAGGCTATCTTTTAATAACTTGATAGTGACACATAACTAGTAAATAGTAGCACTTATCAATTTTAAGCAAATGCTCATTTTATTTTGTACAGTTTCTGCATGAAGTAAAATGCTGTGTCAAAGCACTTGAGACTTAAGACAATTCTTGTGTCAAGCATTCTGTTGGAGCAGGCAAGGGAGATGTCCCCTTGACCTCTTGCCTTATCCCAGCATAAGAGAGATGGATGTCAGTCTGCAGGCAGGAAACCTGTGTGTTCGCTCAAGTTCACATTCAGCGCCGTTCCCTTTCTCTGATGCAGTGCTATTCCACTTTTGCTCCCTTGGTTCCTTCCTATGTCATTATAAACTTTGGCTTTGAAAGTTTAGTTGAGGCCCTCATGATCTAAAACAAAACTGTGCAAGTGCAATTGTATAAAATATTGTACACTGCAAAACAAATGTGTGTTTTTCTTTGCTCAGTCTTTGTATTTTGAATGCATGCAGAAAGGCAGCACATTCTGTGCCTTGAATGTATATGCAGGCTGTCATGTACGGCCGTGCAAGCAGTGTTAAGAAACGGCTGCGTAGCCCTTTAAGGACGCTGCAACCAGGTACCTGGAAGTTGGCATGGCAACGCTGGCATCCTCTCAGTGTTTCCTACGGCCGACGCCGGAATCCGCGTAACACTGTCATGTGACCTTTCCTTTTTAGGCACCGCCTTCACTTCGTATCGGTGCTTCTGATTGAGAATTGGTGGCGCCTTGTGCTTTGTATCCTGTTCCCTTGAACCCCTGTTGCAGTACCTGTCCTCCTCCCCATTCCCTCCTGTGTTCTTGATTGCCTTGTTTCCCTGACCCGGACCGTTACCTGGCCTTGATTCTGGACGGCCTTGTTCTTGTATACTGCCTGTATCGTGCTTCGACCTCGGACTGCTCACGGACCTTTTTGCCTTCGCCCATTTGTTTTGGTTGCTCTTCGTCTGTCTTCTGGATCCTCACTCACCTGGATTGCGTCTGGGGAATTCGTTTTTTGGAACTTTTCGAACTTTTGGATTGTTGAAAGTTTGGAACTTTTCGAACTTTTGGATTGTTGAAACTTTGGAACTTAGACTTCCCTGCTACGTACACTAACTCAAGACTGCCAAGTGTGTATTGGGCGTCCTCGTGCCGGCGGGATAGGTGGTTGGGCTTTCCTTGGATTCTGGATTGTGGATTTCGGATTTGGATTTGTTTCCCTGCTTTTTTCCACCTGACTCTCCCCGGCGCTGATTAAGAGAAAAACATGGTAAGACATAGTCTCGCATGGGAAGTGGGTTGTTATTGGAATCTGACAAACACGTATTGCATTCTTGATCTGTTGTTTTCGGGTCTTGTCAGAAGGGCGGTTGGTTATACATTCTGGGTTGTGTTAACCCCTCACTTGCAGATCCAACGCCTGTCCTCGGCCACTCGCACCACCCTGGCTTCACCGGTAACAACTCCTGCGGCACCTGTCATCATCTGGGT
The DNA here is from genome assembly GCF_040938575.1 of Ambystoma mexicanum. Taxonomy (NCBI): domain Eukaryota; kingdom Metazoa; phylum Chordata; class Amphibia; order Caudata; family Ambystomatidae; genus Ambystoma; species Ambystoma mexicanum. The sequence goes on from NC_090931.1 coordinate 706,436,698, forward strand.
CGTCTGGGTCTCATCTGGCATCCTTTCTTTCCTCTGATTGATCGCTCTGGTTGTCTATTCCTGGAGCCAGAGGGTTCCATCAGGAGGAAGAACTCATCGGCTACACGACGTGGGCAACTCGCATCTGACATAATCAGAAGCCTTTAATATGGATGCCAATGAGACGTTGACCAATATTTTACAATTGGTGGCCGACTTACGCAATGACATGACTGTGGCTCATTCAGCCACGCAGCGAAGCATTGATGAGTTACAAGCAGGGTTTCAACCCCTTGGGGCAGTTGCGCCTCCTTTGGCTAGTGTCTCTGGGGCAGGTGCTGGTCCTCCCCAACAGGGTTCTGGACCAGTTTATATGACTGCCCAGTTCCCTTTGGCTCCGCCGGAATGGTTCAATGGAGACTCCAAGACCTATAGGACCTTTTTGAACCAATGTAGACTGCATTTTCTGTGCCGTCCTGCCTCTTTTCCGCATTCCACTACCAAGGCGGCGTTTCTGTTATCCCATTTAGGGGGTACCGTGGCTGCTTGGGCCAATCTGTTGTTGTAAGATGACAGTCATCTACTTTACAATTGGAACGCCCTAATTGAGGCTATGAGTCATGTGTTTGGCACACGTTACGCAAGCTACTGATTTGGAACTGCTCGGTCTCCAACAAGGCAGTTCGCCTCTCTTGTCTTATCTAGCCAAGTTCAATCAGCTGGTGGCGGAGACCGGTTGGCCCGAAGAAAAGAAGGCCTCTCTCTTCTATAAGGGGCTATCCGACTCCCTAAAAGACACACTGGCTACCGTCCCGGTAATCCCTACAGCTTTTTCGGAACTATTGGATTTGGCTCTCCAAATCGATTCCCGACGAGCAGCACGGAGGGGTGAAAAGAGAACGGCTCCCCCTGTTTATCTCTCCGCTCCTTTACCTGCCTCTGGGTCCACGGAACCCATGCAGATCGGGGCACTTAGAACTCCTTTGTCGGCAGAAGTTAGGGAACACCGGAAGAAGAACGGCTTATGTTTCTACTGCGGAGGATCAGACCACTTACTCCGGGAATGTACCAAAAAACCCACTAAGAAACAGGGAAACGCCAAAACCCGGTGACTGAAGGGGTACAGGTGCCGGGTGGTTCTTCGGTAGATCCCACAGTTTACAGCCCTTATTGTCTGTCTGTCTTTCCCTGTCGTTCCCCAATTCTGAGAAATGGGCCGTGATGATGGTCTTGGGGAGCCACGGGGAACTACGTGGATGCCGCTTATGCCCGGGATTTGGGTCTTCCGGTTGTGCCTAAGACATGTCCTGAAGTGGTGAATTCAGTGGATGGCTCTTCCTTGGTCTCTGGGTTAGTGACGGAGCAGACCACTGATCTCACCATGACCACAGACTGCGGTCACCAAGAGAGCATATATTTTGATCTCATTGCGGCACCGCAGTTCAAATTCATCCTTGGCTTACCTTGGTTAAAATTGCATAATCCCTCTGTGGATTGGCATTCTGGGGAGGTATGTTTTCTCTCGGAATACTGTGAAAATAAGTGCCTAACTATCAGTTCAGAGACCGCCAGTCCAAGTCATGCTCTCGCTGAAACTACCCGTACTGTGGGTGCAGTAGTCAACACTGTCCTTCCTATGGTGTACAGGGAATATCAGGACGTATTCGACGCACGTGGGGCAGAGGTACTTCCGCCACACAGACCCTATGACTGCCCCATTGAACTGGTTCCTGGAGCCAAGATCCCGTCTGGGCGTATATATTCACTGACCCCTAAGGAGGACATGATTTTAAAGGAATATATTGAGAAATCCTTGAATACTGGCTTTATTCATCCTTCCCGTTCACCTGCTGCCTTCCCCAAGTTCTTTGTCCCTAACCAGGAGGGGACCTGCATCCCTGCATCGATTACCGTGCATTGAAGGCAGTCACGATCAGGAATCAATATCCGATACCTCTGATTTCAGTCTTATTGGACCAATTGGGTGCAGCTAAGGTGTTCACTAAACTGGACTTGAGGGGGGCCTACAATCTCGTACGGATTCGCAAAGGCGACGAGTGGAAGAATGCCTTCAAAACCAAATATAGCCTCTTTGAATACTGCGTTATGCCCTTTGGCCTGTGTAACGCTCCAGCGACCTTCCAATACTTTCTCAATGACGTATTTCATGACATGCTAGACCAATATGAAGTCGTTTATCTAGACGACATCTTGATCTACTCTCCTTCAGTTGACACTCACGTTGTCCATGTCTCTAACGTTTTGCAACGTTTAAGGGAAAACCACTTGTATGCCAAGTTGGACAAATGCAGGTTCCAAGAAACTGAGGTGGAGTTCCTAGGCTATGATATTACTAGCCGGCGAGTGCAGATGAGCCAGTCTAAGGTTACTGCGATATTGGAGTGGCCTTGTCCCAGTACCTTGAAGGCCCTGCAATCCTTTCTAGGCTTTGCAAATTTTTATTGGCAGTTTATCCAAGACTTCTCGGCCATCGCCTCTCCACTTACCAAACTAACCAGCACCAAATGCTTGTTTAAATGGAATGAGGACCCTCAACGGGCTTTTGAGACCTTAAAGTCTGCTTTTACCACGGCTCCCGTCCTTCAACATCCGGATCCGTCTTTGCCTTTCATTGTAGAAGCAGATGCATCAGATGTTGCACTAGGAGCCATCTTGTCCCAGCATTGCCCAGAGTCCACTGGATTACATCCTGTTGCGTATCACTCCATAAAACTCACCTCTTATGAGAGGAACTATACGATCACAGAACGTGAACTGTTAGCGGTGAGGGACGCCTTTATGGTATGGAGACATCATCTTTTGGGGTCCTCCAAACCGGTTCAAGTCTTCACTGATCACCGAAACCTTTTGGCACTGCAATCAGTGAAGTGTACCACGGCACGCCACGACAGGTGGCATGAATTCTTTGCCATGTTCAAGTTCACCATCACCTATCGCCCTGGGTCTCTGAACTCGAAGGCGGATGCTCTCTCCCGTATCCATGGGGTTCCTGAACCATCTGAGCTCAAGGGCGCCCTTGTATTACCTAATCAAGTGGTGTGTGGGTGTACCTTGCGCCCCTCTCTGAAGGCAAGGATCCAAGAGTGGGTGAGAACCACTCCCTCCGAGATTGCTAGCCTGGGATTGGAGATCATCCATTCATTGCCTTATAAAAAGGGTAAAATATATGTACCTGACTCCGACACAAGACGCATAGCCATACAATGGTGTCACGATTCAGCTGTAGCTGCACATCCAGGTACCTGGAAAATTATCGATCTTTTGAGAAGGTGGTGCTGGTGGTCCTCCATGTCACACGACGTTAGGAATACATAGTCTCTTGTGCCACTTGTGCACAGTGCAAACATCAACCGGGCAAACCTGTGGGCTTACTACAACCCATGCCTATACCAGATAGACCTTGGCTAATGGTTTCTATGGACTTCGTAGTAGAGCTTTCAGTAGTCGACGGCTACAACACTATATAGGTGGTCGTGGACTACTTCACAAATATCAGCCTTGTTTGTACCCTGCCAGGGGATTCCTTCTGCTCCTGTTATGGCAGAGTTGTTCTTGAAGAACGTCTACCGAAGATTTGGTCTGCCCTCCATTGTCGTTACTGACCGGGGACCGCAGTTCACTTCTCGCTTTTGGAGAGCGTTGACAACGACGCTGGGTATAGACGGCAGATACTCCAGTGCATACCATCCACAAACAGATGGGCAAACTGAGAGGCTGAATGCCACTATGGAGCAGTATCTACGATGTCTTACCCTCCAACGCCAAGATACGTGGGTTTCCGTTCTACCACTGGCGGAGTTCGCCCATAACAGCTCTCTGCACACGGCGACACGTGTATCTCCATTCTTTGCCTTGTATGGCCAACACCCCCGTTCTTTGCCCAGTATTGCTGATTGGCCGTTACACAATCCGGCTGCCTCTGGTTGTCTTAGGAATCTATCAGATACCCACGCTATGGTCAAAAACCAGTTACTACAGCCCCAGACACTACTAAGTCTTCTGCAGATGCACACCGCTCCCCGGCTCCTAACTACCGACCGGGTATGAAGGTCTGGCTGTCCACAAAGAACCTACGCTTGCCGGGTCGACGAGCCTTGTTACCTCGGTTTGTGGGTCCCTACAGCATTCTGCAGGTTATTAACCCTGCTGCCCTCCGATTGGCCCTTCCTACAAAATGGAAGGTACATCCGGTATTCCATGTCTCTTTAGTGAAACCATGCCACCCATCTACCAGGCTACCTGCTCGTCCTCTGCCGATTAAGGTGCACGGGTTTGATGAATTTGAGGTGGGTGCGATCTTGGATACCAAAGTTCAAAGGGGCAGGCGTCTCTATCTGGTCGATTGGAAAGGCTATGGACCTGAAGACCGTACAAGCAGTGTTAAGAAACGGCTGCGTAGCCCTTTAAGGATGCTGCAACCAGGTGCCTGGAAGTTGGCATGGCAACGCTGGCGTCCTCTCAGTGTTAACTACGGCCGACGCCGGAATCTGCGTAACACTGTCGTGACCTTGCCTTTTTAGGCACCGCCTTCACTTCGTATCGGTGCTTCTGATTGAGAATTGGTGGCGCCTTGTACCTTGTGCTTTGTATCCTGTTCCCTTGAATCCCTGTTGCAGTACCCGTCCTCCTCCCCATTCCCTCCTGTGTTCCTGATTGCCTCGTTTCCCCGACCCGGACCGTTACCTGGCCTTGATTCTGGACTGCCTTGTTCTTGTATACTGCCTGTATCGTGCTTCGACCTCGGACTGCTCACGGACCTCTTTGCCTTCGCCCATTTGTTTTGGTTGCTCTTCGCCTGTCTTCTGGATCCTCACTCACCTGGATTGCGTCTGGGGAATTCGTTTTTTGGAACTTTTCGAACTTTTGGATTGTTGGAACTTTGGAACTTAGACTTCCCTGCTACGTACACCAACTCAAGACTGCCAAGTGTGTATTAGGCGTCCTCGTGCCGGCGGGATAGGTGGTTGGGCTTTCCTTGGATTCTGGATTGTGGATTTCGGATTTGGATTTTTTTCCCTGCTTTTTTCCACCTGACTCTCCCCGGCGCTGATTAAGACAAAAACACGGTAAGCCATAGTCTCGCATGGGAAGGGGGTTGTTATTGGAATCTGACAAACACATATTGCATTCCTGATCTGTTTTCGGGTCTTGGAGGTCATCCAAGGGTGGACAAATGAAATGCACCTTGATGTATTCACACCTCAGTTGGCCCCATGTGCAAAATCACTTTGGTTCATTGACAGCAATCTCCTTCTAGAAACATATCAACCGAAAAGCCCTAAACTGGGTGATATCAACAAGCACATCTCCAGAAGATACTTTCCTTTCACCTGAGGATTTCAGAATTGCAGTCAAGACCATAGTTACCTCATTTCCTTCTCACTCTTCCCCTCCCTTCCTTATCCATGTCTTAGCTCTTGCACTATCTGAAATGTCGTCAGGTCGAGTACGATAGTTAATTTTGCATCCTTACTGTTCATGGCCTGTAAGAATGTGGCTGTATTTTCCCTATTCCCTCCCTTGCCTTGAAGCGCTTTGAAACACATTGTGTGTAGGCGCTATATAAATAAACTATCATATCATATGTCTCTGTGACAGAATTCCATCTGGTGAGGAAGGGATAGCCTGAGCCGTTTTGATTTTTATTCCATACAATGATGCAGGTAATTCTGTTTCTGAAAGGTAGGTCTGCTAACCTGACCAACTGCTCTATTCTAAAATTATAAAGCAAACATGTGCATTTGCTAAAATAATCTCCTGACACCCTCAGCACCAGCTTCAGGTTCAAATGTCACAAGCGCATTTCTGGCAGATGTTGGAACACAAAGTGGGAGCAGGTAGAGGTGGCTGTTTAACTGTGTGCTCCTTTGATAGAAATTATAATAATTTTGTGACATATGCAGCCTGATGGCGCATTAAACTGTACATTTAATCCATGCATAGTTGTGTCATGGAACTGCTTTGATCACACATTTATACAGCCACAGCAATTTGATATCGTACTAGTGTCAATTCTATGAGCAGGGTACAACTATGACAGAGCAATGTGTGTTAGCTGTCTGGCCTGACTGTCTCCACAGAGGTACCTTTTGACCATCTTGCTGAAAGGGTAACACCTTCCTTCAAGGTACATAAACACTTGTGGTAGTAGGTGCTTCAAAGTCAGCACCACTGACATAACAAAGCCACACTAACAAGGTTTTGACCACTGGAGTCCCATTGAAGTCAAGAGACATAGGAAGGGGTCTGTCAAACACCACAGTGTCCGCTGCCGCACAATGAGGTTGCAATGGCACCTAGCAGATCGAGCACAGCACAGGAGACTACTTTTCCTGGTTTCCCAAGCAAGCCACATATGCATCAGCTGATGAGTTAAATTGTGTCGGCCTCTTAAGGTGGAGGATATGGTCAGAATGCTGGGATTTTGACCCTGGCTGCTTCTCTGTGCTCATCAACTGTGCTAACAAGTATTGAGTAGCTGGTGAGCCATTCTCTTTGGTTTTTGGATTGTCTTTTGGATTGCTCTGACACCTGTTTTCTGCTTCCTCAACTAGTTTGGATCAAAGGACTTGGGTATACGTGGATGAACTCAGATTTCTGCAAAACAGATTGAACTTTGGAACACCGTCTTATGGATTTGGTGCCTTGGATTGTTTTCTCTTATGGAACGGTCTGTGGGTTCTTCTATATCTTGGAAATGCTGTCTTGGTGACTGTTTCTTGCCCCCTTCATTTTTCCCCCTTGTGTAGTGCATCCTCGTGCCATCCGGGTTTAGGTCTCTGCCTTTTTTATTCTTTTCTTATTTTCTTCACTCCCAACATCCTCGGTCAATGATCAGACTGTTATTTTACTGGCCAGACCTGCTCCTCGCCTACTCCAGGTATTTGATAAGGGGACTGTGGAATTAGAGTAATAAGTGGACTGCTAGTTCATGCTTTATTATTCACAGTATATTTTGTACCCTTTACAGCTTGGAGAGAGCCGGGTGTTGTTAGTGGAGTTAGTGGCATTTCTCCCTGGCTAATAGATTGAGAAGGTGGCCAATCACTTAAACTGGGACCTTTGTGCCTAACAGATTGAGGAGCCTTTTCCACATGAGCTGATAATGGAGGCCATATCCTCGCTCAGACGGGATATGCCCTGATAAGCGAAATGATGAAGATACCGAAACCCGGTTCAAGGACCAAGCCTGAGACCTGGAACTCCTTGTATTGACAAAGGGCAACACCAGTGTCCTAGATTATACAATATGTTTCTATCAGCTGGCTGCAGAGACAGCTTAGCTAGAACAGAAATAGGCTGCCGTCTCTTATAGGGGTATCAAAGATGGAAATAAGGACATGTTATCAGTGACACTGCCCATCCCTACTTCCTATCCTGATTTGGTAGATGTGGTCCCCCAATGTGGTATCAACCAGTCATACTGAGAGGAAGGGGGAAGTACAATCATCCCTTCTGTTTGACCAGTTGCGGGAGTCCAAACCCTACTGAACCACCCCCTGAGCCCATGCAAATCGGAGGAATTAGTGGCTTGTTAACCGCAGCTGTGAAAGAGAGAAGACGCACAGCCAGCACCTGTTTTCATCGCGGGAAAACTGGACATTTCATTAAAGAATGTCCACAGAGACCCAATGGTTTTTCAGAAGGCTCATTCATAAACCGGGTGCGTAGATGAGCCTAACTCTTGTTCACCCTCATCGTGCTAGAAACCTCACATCCTATGTTTTGGTTCTTTTCTTATTTTCTTCACTCCCAAAATAGTTTGTAATCAGTCAGGCATTTCTTCTACTAGCCTCGACCTACTCCTCACCTATTCCAGGTATTTGATAAGGGTACTGGGGAATTCGAGTAATAAGGGGACTGCTATTTCATGCTTTATGATTCACCATATATTTTGTTTCTGTTACATCTTGGAGAGAGCCTGGCAGCGCACAACCTTAACTTTCTTTTCCCCTATCTGTCTGTTAATGGAGTTAGTTCCATTTCTCCCTGGCTGATAGATTGGGAAGAAGGCCAATCAGTTCATCTGGGACCTTTATGCTTACCAGGGGCAGACTTAGAGTAGCCAGAAAATAGAGGGGGGCAAAGAGATGGGTTTAACCATCTTGGATTCTGTTAGGGCTCCCTACAACTTCCTGTCCCCTCATTTCTTGCTGGACAAGGCACTCTGGCTGTGATGTCAAAAGGCAAAGGACACTTGTTACAACAGACTGTTTTCGGTTCCTTACAGCAAGCTTGCTTTGAGCCAATCCCTTGTTATCTTTCCTTTTTAAGGAGAAGGGCATCCCTCCTTCTTTGCTTCATCTTTGGACTCTAAAGACAATAAGAAGGATTCAGTGGACCTCTGTTGGGAGTACAGTCTACTGCAAAGTCCTCTGCCAAAGAGGTACATTCAGAAGGCATCCAAGGCAGAGGCAAGCTCTGATCCCTAAACATCCATGAAAAAGTTAGGGTAAACTGCTGCGGCCTCTCTGCTGCCTGCACTGGAACCAGTATCCTGTTCACTGGAGATGGGGGACCCAGTGTAGGTGACAGCCCAATTCCTGCAGTGGAAGCGCAGAACTAAAGGACTCCCCTTGTCCCAGAGAACCTACATTGGGCCTCCCCTCAATCCAGAAATCCAGTAGTAGCTTGAAAACCTGTTTCATTGCCATAAGACATCTTCAAGTGGATCTTCTATACTCAAGGCACTTTGAGCCTCCACAGGATCCACGGTGCTGCTTTGGGCATTCCATGCAACTTCCAATCACTTGCAGCACTTTGAGCCATCCTGATGCCAGCTCGACCCATTGAAGCAGACCGACTCATTTTGATCCAATCGCAGGCTCAACATCATGAGAGCAAGTGACTCAAGTGCCGACTTAATTGCTTAAAGCCATCAACTCGCATGTTTCGTATGTCCACTCAACCCAGCATAGTCAACATCTTTCTGCCGACTCAATCACCACCTCCAAACTGTTGCAAGCCATTGTCTCGATCGTCTCAAACGCCAACAGGAGCCTGCACCTTTCAGCCCATTTAATACCAACTGGTAGTTGGGCTCCATTGGCTCAAACGTCACGACATCGGCTAAATTGGGGAAAAGGCAGAAGCGCTTAATCAGTATCAGACACAAATCAATGAATTGTAAGCAATAATTAATAAGGTCAGGGATGATAATTCTCATCTCCGACATGAGGCAGAACAGCTTCATGTACAGTGCAACAACTTAGAACAGCAAATATTTGGCACTGATGGAAACACAAATGCTTATGAATCACCTTTGAATAACGGTTTTGAATTGTTTTATGATTTAAAAATAAGAAAACAAATAAATGAAAGTGGGACAATGAATTTCAACACACACAAAAAGGGAGTGTGGTTCAATTTAGAATTCAACCAGATTATTCAGGTGTGTGAAAATGAAGAATACAAGTGGAAAAATGAACAAAAAAAAACAAAGAATAGAGAAACAGATTTAAAAAGAATATCCAATGTGAAAATAAAACACAAGGCGAAGAGTTAGGATCAACAGATTATCCTGACTTGATCGTCAGAATACTGTTGAAACCCATATAGAGGAAACAGTAGCTCAAAAGGAGGGTGCAGGTCAGTCACCTGAGGAGTATTTTGAACCACAGATATTCCAAGGGACAGGAATGATGGATTTGGTCAAAATGACCGAATCCAAATGACCTGCAGCACCAAATTACCAAAAAATAGATACTACTAAATGTCCTACTGACTAAATGTCGCAGGACATATTGTAGTATCTATTTGGTGGTGTAGGTCAATCTTTTTTGGGGGGTTTGTAACAGCTGCAGGGTATCCCCCACAACACACTGCTCACTGTACTAAAGGGGGGTATAGATTTGGGGTTGTTTTACCTTGGATGACCGAATGGGAAATGTACAATCAATTTCGTATTTTATACATTTCTTATTCGGTCATTTCCATCGCGAACTTTTCAGTCGTGGTAAAACAACCCCAAATCGAAATGACAGGCTCCATGCAAAACACAGATAGATAAGTGGCATGTGCCAAAAGTTGACAGACTTGTGAAAATACCCATTCAAAAGGTTGCAATGTAGAAATAACTGCCGAGAACCCAGACAATTAGAAAAGTGCCAGGGGAATAGACAAAGCAATTCAAAATGAAGTGGGCAAAAATGAGGGTAAGATGTAATTTCATATGCCCATTTGCCTAGAAAAGAGTAAAAAAGAACTAATGAAAGTAAGTCCTGAAATCAGCAAAAATTCACACTTTTTATGCGTGCTAGAAGAGGTTGAAGATAGGTACTATGCTCCTATTACTATTGAAGATAAATTTAATACAATCGCAATGATTGATACAGGTGCCCAAGCAACAATAATGTCAAAAGAACTAGTGAAAAGCATCAATGAAGGGAGATTCCCCACAAAATCATATAAAGGTGAGGCAAAATTAAGGCCCTGTGCACAATTTCTATAGGGGAGAATGTTAGGGAGAATTCTCCAGAATGACTAATTTCCCTTACCTACTGAGTCCCTCAGCAGCTTTGCTGGATTTCTAGGATTTATTTTTTTCACCTGGTAAGAGAGTGAGCCTTTTTTCCCACTCTTACATGTGTTTTGCTGTGTGTGTTTAACATTTTCTTGTGTTCAGAGACTGTGGAGCTTCACCTACTCCAAAGGCATCATCTTTTTACTATGTGTTACACAGCACCTTCAGTGCAGTGACACAGGGTTGTCTTTTAGACTTCCCAACTCAGACTCCATTTTCTGGGACTGATTACTGTCTCCCAGAACATGTAAAGTTGCCATTGACTTTATTAGTCTCTTTAATCCACTGACCCAGTACAAACTATCTTACCTAGAGTACTGGAAAGGGTTAATACTATCCCTTTTTGTCTGTTTCTCTTGGAGCATTGTTTCGCTCCCTTTTCATCAAGACTTGGCTGGTGGCAGTGGTAACTACCCTACTACTACTTTTCCTACCGCGGTTATCTTAAATAACCTTGGTATTGTTTTAGGCTATCTTGGTAGCCTCGAACTTAAACCCTAGACCATATACTTTATTATACGGTTCCGGCTGGGTTTATTCGCAATTTATTTTGGAAAATGTCTTTCTCGTATTTTTCTCTGTGCGCCAAACCAGGTTTGGTTCCTTTGTTCGCCGTCCTTTCGCGGGCTTCTACACAGAAGCCCTCCTTAGGTGCCTGAAAGTCTGGGTAGGCATAATGTGAGGGAGGGTTTTTAGGACCCCTGCCATGGGTTCCCTTGGTAACCCAAGTCACACCCCTGTTTGATTGGCTAGTTGACTGTCCCACCAGGACAGCCACCCTGCTGTGTGATTGACAGCCAGGCTGTGTGAATGGGGGTAAATTGCATTAAAGCAGGTCTCTGGGGCTGGAAAGGCAGAGTCACCACTGGAACAAAAGAACCGAGGAGGAGCTGACAGAAGAGGACCCCTACAGCGACTGAACCGCCCGGTGAAGCCCTGCTGCACGTCCGAATCCTCAGACTCCAACGTCTGAGAAGATCTACCAGGAATCTTCTTCCCCTGAGCTGGTGGGGCCAACCAGTCCGCCCAAACTGCAAGCCAGGACTCAATCCTCTGGTCGAATTTGCTGTACAGAGCTACAGTGAACCGGATAGCCAGGAAGGTCGGACCCAAACCTCGGTTTTAAGGAGCGCACCTTTTATTCATTGCTTTGCTCTGCTGCTAGTTTCTCCCCCGGGCAGTGCAGGATCCTCCAGTCTTCCTACTTCATGTCAGTCCGACAGTCGCTTCCGGAACCGTGATCCTGCAGGACCTGCCAGGAACGTCCGCCTCAGCTACAGCTTCTTCTCCATTTAAAGGTACTGTGCAAATCCGGTTGTTCGTTTCGTCCATCTGCGGTGAAGGTGTGAAACCTTTCGCCAGTCCCAGGGCTTGTCCTTCTCTACTCATTAATCTAACTTTTCTACCGACCAACTTCGCCACGAACTCTTGGCAAAGACTTTACCGCGAACTACCCTGAACTGTGTGATCTTGAGCAAAAGACTTTTGTCCTATTGACTTTGGCCCTTAAGCCTTTTTGATTTGATTTCATCACTGTAGTTCCTTTTTCTAGATTGCCCTGCGTACTTACCTGTTGGTGCTGCTCAATTTTAGTCTAACTTTGTCTTTCCCTCCCTTTTAAATTGCTGGAGTGCCATTTTGCTCTCACTTCATTTTGAGCCTTACTTGTACAGAATCTATTGGGTGTGGTGTGTAGTGTATTAAGCGTGTGATTTTCCAACTGCTTTACTTTAGTGAAATGTTTTACAACTGATGTGTAAATAAATGTATATTCTTTTACTCCGAAACCTTGAGTCAGTGTTTGTTTGAATCATAGTAATTGCTGTCCTTTGTGTAACTATTGATACTGCTCACTTGCTCTTGAGATAAGTCTGGCTTCTCAGCCATCGCTACAACTTTACTGTGCAGTACAGGCTTGTACCAAAGGTGAATTTGTACTGTCACTTGTAGTCTTAATTGTGTGTGGTGTTCCCAAAGGGTACTGCATATCCTTCTGCCTAACACTGGTGTACAGCGGTGTGGATCAAGTACAGTAATTACACTTAGAGTGCTGCTATTACCTTGGATCAACTAACCACAAGGCTAATCATCACTAAAAAGCAATAGAAATCATGTCTGATATGGAAAGCTACCGTCAGGAAACACTCCTTAGTTACACCGTGGATTATCTAAACAATCTGTGTAGAGAAAGGAATCTCCCTGTTAAAGGCAAAAAGTCTGAATTGATTGAAAGGTTGTTAGAGAAGCAAAGTCTGGATGGTGGTCTGAAAAACCTGACCCCTCAGCAAATGTGGAAAATAATTAGGATGATAATGTGTCTATTATAGATGAGTTAGAGGAAGTAGATGTGTCTCATAACATAGGCCTCACTGCTCCCTTACCTGCTCAACAACCTCAACCTTTGTCCACTTGGACCCCATGTCAATGATACACAATAATGGGGAAGAGAATTCAACACTCTCCCCCGAACCACAGAAGCCAAATGAATTCGGCCCTCCCACAGTGATTGGCACAGGTACCTGATGGATACAAAAACAGGACACCACGTGACAGCCATTGGGGGGAAGCGGAGTTAGGGAGAGGTTGTGGATAGGGTAGGGGAGTTTAGGAAAACCGGATAGAGGGTAAGGGAGCACCTAGTGTGGATGGGACAGGGGTAGTAACAGGGTAAAAACCCTAACCTACCTACTTCTATCCTCAGTAACTTGTAATTACCATGTACATAGAATTCCTACAATAATCATGCACCATAAATCTCTTGCTTAGCAGTACCTATAATAAGCACATTACAAAATATATGGGGGCAAAGGGTAAGGTTGACAGGGAATGGCCTTATTGAAGCAATTTATAACATGAAAGGTATGGACAATTACCAACTGTATTCCAATTTAAGTGAAAAACCAGAGTCTAGTCTATTTTCCAAAGTCAGGTAAACAACCTGTTCATTGGAATAAAACCACTGTGGTTGAGGGCACAAATTCCTCATACCTTCAAAATGTATTTACCCAAGGATTGCTAACAATCCTTGGGTAAATAAATGTGTATATAACCCATAGGATGCTGTTGCTCCCCATCACAATAACACTGTTTTTAGACCTGGTATTTGTCTCTCCCCATGCAAACACATAGGGGGAGAGAATGGTTGTAGGGCACATTTGCTGCAAGGCTGAATGGTGTATTACATTTAGAAGAAGCTAGTTTGTCCTCTTATTCTATCCCCTGTTTTTTGTAGGCGGTCCAGCAACGCTACACAGGGACAGAATAGCTGACTAGGAAGGGATACTTAGAATCTCATTCTATCCTTTTCTGTCTTCCCACACAGCCTTGCCCCTGTGGGTGTTAAAACCCACAGTAGTTCCCTCCCTCAGTAGCAACTAATTGTGCCCTCAACTATATTCTCTATATTCTCTCTAATACATGAATAGCATGCGTAGCAAAGCAAGGATGAACACATACAGCTGGGAATGTTCCCACAATGATAGACAATACACATGGCCCGCAGGGCAAGCAGAAGCAACAAGTACAAAAACTGAACATAATCTGTAACTCTCAAATGAGGTTGTCACCTGGCTTTGAAATTGAACATAAAGGATGTAATCTGCACATTCAAATCCTGAATTTCCCCAGAACTAGTTAACAGCATTGGTTAGGGATGAATTGCTGCACACCCTGATGGGAAAAGAACCTGCTTGACTTTTCCCTCCGGTGCGTCTGGAAACTTGAATAGACCGCACTGAGTTCATAGTGATTTACTGATAACGTTGTGTCTTAATCACCATGGCCATGTAATAAATGCAAGTTCGTATGCTAGCTAACTTCTAGTTCAGTGCGCACACACGTTCCACCCCTTGAAAACCCTGGTATCACTTATCTGAGATCCGGGAAGCCCCACGGGACTTCCCGGACAAGGTCTTGTACAGCAAAAGGCAGCCGACAGCGTTCTCTCCGCCCGCAGCTGCTGAATTGTTCATGCCGTTTCGAAAATGTTGGGCTCCATACACGGACGCATCTCTCGATCCTCCTCCGATGCCAACTGCATGCAGAAAACAAAATAAGCCACAGCTACCGCGCGCCGTTGGCCTGTAATAAGCTGTCTTCAATCAATGTCAGCTGGCCACATGCGCGCACGGCTACCAACTACAGATTTTCCCAAGTGCTGCTGGGAATTGATGTTTCTGAGTCTACTCCATGCCCCTCACCCTTTCAGAGCCCTGCACACTCCTCTCCTACTCCAAACCTTATTCCTGACACCCCACCAGGTCCTACACTCAGTCCTGAATTCATTGCTCTAGAAAAGATGAGGCTTGAATTGGAATTCAAACCTTTAAATGCTCAAACTGAACAAAAACACCAAGAACTTAAGCTCAGAGAAATGGAGTTGAATAATGAACTAGAAATGAAAAGGTTATCTCTTGAAAATGCTTCTCTCCCAGAGTCTTCTAGGTCTTCCAGTACTAAGAGACCCCGTATGCCTAAAGAAATTGTGGGTATGTATGAGGTTAAGCTTGATATTTTGGATTGGTTGGCAATGTTTCAATATAACCATGGGATTCAAGGTCTTACAGGGAATCAGTTGCTTCCATGGCTCTTCTCTAGGCTACCCACTGTTGCATCTGATGTTGTGATGGAGTTGGGGGAGGTGGATAGGATGGATTATGAGTGTGTGAAGCTGGTTTTAATTGCTATATTTGGGAAGACCCCTTCCCAGTACCTTAAGAGGTTTAGGACCCTCAAAAAGCATGATGGTACCCCTTGGGCTACCTGGGTATGTGAATCTTTGAAAAAATTAGATGGTTGGGTTAAGGGTTGCAAAGTAAACACTTATGAAGGTATGAGGAATCTTGTTATGTTGGAGTCAATTTATGATGCCGGCTCTGCTGAGCTCAGACAGCACTTGTCTGATTCTAAGGAGATAGATCCAAAGAAGTTAGCTAAGGCTGCTGACTTGTGGGTTGCCAACACAGCTACTCACAAGGATTCTAGGGCTACTCAGAAGAAGAATGAGGGAAAGCAGCCAAAGAAAGATAACAAGGAGGATTCTAATACCTCCAGTCCAAAAGAGGGCCACAAACAGCAACATAAGGGTAAGCCACAAGGGAAACCAAATCAGGCTAGTGCACCATCTGGACCCAAACCAGATGGAGGTCAGAACAAACCCCCATTCATCAAGACATTTGTGAAATGTTATGTTTGTGGGTCAACTGACCATGTGAAAGGGGATCCCAGATGTAAGGGTAAATCTTCAGGGGTCTACACTGTCTCCTTAGCCTTCTCCCCAAAGGAAGAAGTACCTATGGCAAGTGGAAACTTTCACCTACTGACTGATGAACCCATGAGAGTATCAGCTCGTGTTTCTTTAGTGTCCCTGGGCTTGTAGGAACAACAGAATTTAGATGTCTATAATTCCATCTCAGATAATACTAAAGAGTATTATAAAGATAGTGTTCTTGTGAATGGACAGGAGACCCCTGCCATCAGAGACACTGGAGCCAGCATAATTGTGGTGAATGAATCATTTTTCAAGGTGGAGGATGTTGCTAAGGCACCCAAACGCCTCACCAAGGTAGCTAGAGGCCCTGTGCAAATGCTTCCCCAGTTACCAGCTCTCATCCAGTGTAATGCTATGACTATCAAAATACCTGTTAGTGTGCAGAGTGAAGTGCCTGGGAGAGTCCTGTTGGGTAATGACCTGAAAACTCTTGGAGTTGTGTCAAGCACCCCCAGGCCTCCCAGTAAGAGGAGACAGGAGCTCACTAGGCCTGCAAGGGAGAGGACCTAGAGAAGCTCTCCAGAGGAGTTGATAGATGAAACTATCACTCCCACTCCACAGGAGTTGCTCACTGCTATTTCTGGAAAGAAAGAGGCAAAGGGGAAACCCAAGACCTCAAGGAAAAAGTCAGACAGCACCCCTGTGCTACCAACAAGCACATCCCCAAGATTGTCCAAGGTCACACCTGTGATCCCTCCACCTGCTGAGGCAGAGTGTGAGGTACAGAGATGTGTGGTTGAGCCAGTTTCTGAAGAGTCCGATCTGGAAGAAGACACTGTTTTGGTTGGAGATCTTGACCCTGTTGACCATCCCGAGCTGCAGTCTTTACTGGCAGAAGGTGGACCCAACAGGGCAGACTTCAGCAGAGGACAAAGAGAGTGTCCTACTCTCGAGGGTCTTCGACAACAGGCTGCTAACCAACTTGATGGGCAAGAAGTTGGAAAGCATAGGTTAAACTGGGAAGATGGCCTCTTCTACAGTGAACCGACTGAGTCTATCCCTGGGGACTGCAAAAGAATTGTAGTGCCCCTTACCAAAAGACTCCAGTTCCTACAGTTGGCCAATGAGATACCTTTGGCTGGTCATTTGAGTTTCAAAAAGAGCAAGGAAAGGCTCTCTGTATACTTCTACTGGCCTATGATGGGTTCAGAAGTTGACAAATTCTGTAGGAGCTGTCACACTTGCCAAACCTCTGGCAAGAGTGGAGCCAAGAATGTGCCACCCCTGGTGCCTCTCTGTATTGCTCTCCTCTGAAAAGTGCACGGAACTACCATAAATCACCAATGCAATTATAGAGCAAATACTTCAACCCAGAAACAGACAGACACAATAACTCACAGCCACGCACTCTTTAGAAGATAATCAGCTCTTTACGGCTATTTATTCAAAGATTACAAGTACATAGAAATAACTCATAAAACTAACATGGACATAGATCGCAGAAGAAGTAAAGACGTCAAAAGAAATACATCACCGTGAGCGTAATTCTTGTCCTCATCTCGTCCAGAAGCAGCTGGAAGACTCCGGGGGGAAGCCAGGAAGAGAGTGCTACAGCTCACAGGAAGGCCAGACGGAGCGTCCTTCTCTGGCTGAAGTCTCACCTGACCTCTCCGGGTTTCCGCCTATATAGGCACTCCAAAAAAAAGGAGTTAATTCTCGAACCTTCTGGAATTGCACCTGCACAGTTGAGGAACAGCCGTCGGTTGCCAGCTGGGTCAATTGAGAGCTCCCCCCAAGGAACGCAGGGCCTCCCTGCTCTAAAAACATGCTCCACGGAGAACAGTAGCAAGTCATAACAACGTTAGCTTTTCCCAGCAGAAATGGCCTTGACTGCATACCAAGTTTGAAAAAGCATGTTTGTCTCAGCACTGTGAATCTAACACTTCAGCAAAATGTGTGCAGCCTTTCACTGTGGAGTGAAGTAAATATCCAACATGGCTGCGAGCGCTCCCAGAATGCATCGTGCCCGCGCCATTTTGAACTAAGCATAAATTGAGCAGAACATCTCCACCCTTTGGATATTTATCTTTCGTAGCCAGGTGGCACTGGAACTGGTCCCTGAAACCTACGAAATGTTAAAACTAAATTGGGAATACATTGAAGGCAACAACAACAAGCAATTATAATGGACAAAATAATAAAAATGCAAGCAAAAATATAACGTAGTGTACCCCCAATATCAGGCATCCATGAAAATAACCAATCCCACCAGTTTCTGTTTTGATCTTGAGACACTTGAGAAATGAGATCCCTCAAACCTCTAATATGACTTTCAATGGATCATGAGTGGTCACTCAAATTGAAGCAACACATACCTTCAAAGGCATTACACCCTAAATTATGTTTCAGCAATAAGTAATCAACAGCAGCTCTGTTCTGCAAAGTAGCTTTTCTAATAACTTGACTATCAAGGAGCAACTCTTCTAAAGCTTGCGAAGTATGATTAAGACTCTTAACTACGCTAATTTCATCAAAGATTTGTAACCTCCAGCAGCTAAACCCCAAACACCTACTAATGAAAGGGTTAATGCTAAAACCTCAGATTCTGATAGCAAATGTACATGTGAATCACAGTCAGGAGATAATCCCATAGATTCAAAGGTTGACCTTTTACCTCAAGTTATCGCTGAGTGTAAAGGAAACATCATTAGTCCTAATCTAGTCAAAGCACATGGACCTCCAGAAATGATAGCTGGAATATAAGTATATGTAAGGTTACCACATGAAAAGAGCCATCCTGTTGGAAGTTTCACATGATTCAAATGACTAGCAGTTATCACTGTATGATTGCAAGACATAGGGCCTCATTACACGGACGGCGGTAAGGGTTAGCGGTCACCGTTAATGGTACCGGTGACCGTTAACCCTTACCGCCTTACTACGAGGTCCCTTTGCGGGTTGGAGACTTTAACGCCTGCTTTTTGCAGGCGTTAAAAATCAACCCGCAAAGGGACCAGGGAGCTAATTACGGTACCGCAATTTGCGGTGCCGTAATTAGCACCTTCCCCATTCCCATTATGCCCTATGGGGCAAAAATGGGAATGGGGAAGGGCAATGGGGGAATTACCGCCCCACCAACCTTGGAATAGGGCGGTAATTCCCCTTTCCTCCAAGGCGGTGCCGGTATTTTACCAGCATGGACCAAGGTGCTAATAGCACCTTGGTCCACCGCCGTCCGTGTAATGAGGCCCATAGTGTTATTTACACTGGTGCATTTGCGTGACATTCGTGAATACAGTCTCCTCTCGAATGTGGTGTGATTGTATTGATCAGTCAACTCTATTTGTCTGCATTTACCAATTTCTTGTGCTTTGAACGTCATAATATAACATACATCACCTTGGGTTACATTGTACGTGATCACACGTGTCAAATTTCTCCACTTCTTGTCGGTTTCTTGGCAGAAGCGGCAATACTCATAGACTGAAAAAGATTGTCTAATGTCTGAGTCTTGTACTAAAGAATCATTATGTGTGACGCCGAAAATATGCTTTTAAACCGGAACAGGCGTCGGCACCGCTGCTAAACATGTAGTCAATAAAGCTTCAGCATTGGCCACATCAGATAAACAGAAATGTGATATAGTCAGCACTTGCTGTGCTAAGTAGACCCACATATTTTCTTCTTGAGTGATCATAGGAGAGTGTTTCCTCCGTCCTACAAAGGGCTCCTGCACAACGGGCATCAAGGTTGTTTCCACTTGCTCCTGATGTGTTTGTCGCAATTCACGGATCCATGTGTTCGGGCTGGCTGGCTTGTCGGCACTGGCATAGGGTTGCTTGGGAACAATATTATTCATCACTATCAGTATCCCCTTGATCACTGGCACAGATCTGACATTTTTTACTGGTGACAGAAGACTTTTTAACCCGTCCAAATGGAGTCCATTTAGTGCCACAGTCGCACCAA
Source organism: Ambystoma mexicanum (assembly GCF_040938575.1). Taxonomy (NCBI): domain Eukaryota; kingdom Metazoa; phylum Chordata; class Amphibia; order Caudata; family Ambystomatidae; genus Ambystoma; species Ambystoma mexicanum. The sequence continues at coordinate 706,456,398 of NC_090931.1, forward strand.
CCAGACCCAGGATCTACAAAGCAAACCCAGAAAAGAGATATCAGTGTTGCACATCACTCTCTTAGGTAACATTTGTCTGCGGGTACATATTGCCATTTCCTTCTACCAGGCTCCATTACTAAAACCACTTGATCTTTGCCTGATATAATGACATCTGCTGGTACTGGTGGACCACTTGGCTGTTCCACCCACACCTTTGCATCCGGTACCATGCTGTCTGAAGAGCCAAAACCGCGATCCCCACGGGTAGTTAACACTGTAGGAGGCTCCCCTTTCTTAATCATGGACAACTTAATAGGAATGACTATTAATTGGACCACTCGATCACCCTTGTGGATTGATAACAATTGGTCCCCACTATTCATCAGGATGACTTTAATCTCCCCTTGATAATCAGCATCAATTACCCCTCCCAACACTTGAACTCCTTTCAATGATAGGCCAGATCTAGGGGCAATCCATCCCATATGCTCTCGGGGAATCTGTACTTCAATTCCTGTTTCAATTACAACTATTCCTCTTGGGTCTAATCTGATTTCTTCATTAGAATGCAAGTCTACCCCTGCTGACTCTGGAGTTGCTCGATAGGGAGCTAAAGAACCTGGTGTAATTTCCCAGTACAATAGTGTCTCTCTGAATGAATTGGGTTGAACCTGCAAAGTAGGAGTCATTAATCGCATCAAAGGAGTTTCGTGTTCATCCACAGGTCTATTGTTCAACACTTGCACCGCGTCAAACACACGATTACGCCAGCCTGCTAAACTGCCGTCTCCAGATTTGCGCAACTGTTCGTTCAGTATAGGTCTATGCAATTGGTGTTGGCACACGGGACACTGCAAAATAATGGTTTTCACTAATTCTAAAGGACGACTGATGCCTCAAGCTTGTGCCCACCTGATAGTAGCCTTTTCTCCAAGGTGCCCACATTTCTGATGGGCCCATTTGGCCAAACCCTCCAGATAGTCTTCCCGAGCCTCTGCATCCACTGAGGCAATCTTGGTGTGTTCATCTGCAACAGAATTAAACCAACGTTCTAATGAATCTGTGGCTCAATGCGCGTCCACATGATATACAGTGACTTCACTCTGTAACAACATTTCTGCAATATCTTGCCACAGTTCCTTTCCCCACAACTCTTTTGAATGAGTCTTCCATCCATTCTTTCGCCAAGTTGGCAACCACACTGCCAATCCATTCGCCAATGACCATGAATCTGTGTACACATAACATTGACCAGGGGTCTCTTGTTTCAATGCTTGGTAAACTGCGTAAAGTTCTGCGAACTGACTGCTCTTTCATTTCCCTGTCGTCAACATCCATTTGGTTTTGGGATTGTACAACACTGCTTTCCAGTACCGCTCAGTTCCCACATATCGGGCTGAACCATCCGTGAACCAAGCATGCTCTGTTTGTTCCACGGTCAAATCGCTGTAAGGTACTCCCCATTTCACGGGAGACTCACATGTTTCAGGCACTTCCGGTGGTATGTAATCTGAGGGCGGTATGCTGGCTACTTGCTCATGTAATTTTGCCACTCCACCCTTTCCTGATTTGGCTCTATCTTGAATGTACCATTTCCATTTAATTATGCTGGCTTCTTGAGCATGTCCTATTCTATGTGTTTTAGGAGAGCTCAGTACCCATTGCATGATCAGTATTGCTGGCCTCATCAATACGTCATGGCCCACCGTCATTTGCTCAGTATCAACAAGAGCTCAATAACATGGCAGCAATTGCTTCTCAAACGGACTATATGAGTTACCAGCATCGGGCAACTTACAACTCCAAAACCCTAATGGCACACGTTTCCTGTCTTGTTTCTGCCACACACTCCAGTTAGCATAATTGTCCTGCACGGATACATTTAATTCCACTTCGCCTTCCTTCAAGGGCCATAAATCAAGCACCTGCTGCACGGTGTCTTTCGCCATCTCAAAGGCTCTCTGCTGCTCTTCCCCCCACTGAAACTCATATATCTTTCGTGTCACCTTGTAGAAGGGGGCTAATATCTGCCCTAAATGCGGAATGTGCTGTCTCCAAAACCCAAACAGTCCTATAAACTGCTGAGCTTGCTTTTTGTTCGTTGGAGTGGTGAATTCAAGTATTTTCTGTCCACCTTTTGGCACCATTTCTCGATGCCCATGATGCCACTGAATCCCTAGAAATATCACTGTTTCAGTTGGACCTTGAATTTTACTCGGATTAATCTCCCACCCTTCCTTTTTCAATCCTTCCATAAGGACATCTAACTGACTTTGGACGCTGTGCTCATCCTTGCCCTGAATCAAAATGTCATCAATGTAATTAGAGATTTGTATGTCAGGTTTACACGGTATCTTGTCTAAGTGCTCTGCCACCAGCCGGTGACAGATAGTCAGACTGTGCATGTACCCCATGGGTAGTCTCGTGACAGTGTACTGACGTCCACCCCACGTAAATGCAAACTGTTCTTGACACTCTTCAGCAATTGGCATGGAGAAAAATGCATTGGCTAAATCAATCACTGCATACCAAGTCCCCTCGAACTTTTGGACATTCTCAATCAAATTAATAGCATCTGGGACTGGGGGCACTAAGGGAGGAGTATGTTTATTCAACTCCCTGTAATCCACTGTCATCCTCCACGACCCATCCCCTTTTTTAATGGGCCAGAGTGGATTGTTCCATGATGTGGTAATAGGGCGTAATACACCCGCCTCCACGTACTCTTTGATGGTGTCTGAAATTTCCTTGTGCCCCCCAGGAATGCAGTATTGTTTCTTTGCTACCCGCTTGGTTGCTATTGGCACTTGCACTGGGGGCATCTTCAATTTGCCTACAGTAATGGGTGTACAAATCAATGCACTCACCCCAAACTGGTATGTTTTACCGCCAAGTCCCAAGGTTAGCCCTTCCAAAATGTCAAAGCCAATTATATACTCAGGTATCGGGACAATCAACACTTGGTATTTCTGCCTCCTTAAATTGCCTATTTTCATCTCCTCTCGCGTTTGCACTGCGGGGGTCTCCTTTCCCCCTAAACCTGTGATCGTGAACTGTTTGCCTTTAAATTGTGTCGGATTACAATGAATCAAAGAGGCCTCCGCTCCGGTGTCTATCAGTGCTCGCACCCCTTGTGTATTTCCTGGCCCCCAAAAAATCTTAACATCCACATGAGGCCGCCTATCCACTTTTATGCGGGCAGACGCTGCCGGAGCTTGGCTGTAGCCCTAGTCAAACTTCGAATGAGTGTGACTTGACTCCGCCTCTAGCATTGCACTCACCACCTTTCTCACATCAGCGTATGTCGGTTGGTACGGGGAAGGTGTCCCCATAGACCCTTCATCTTGTTCTTCTGCGGGGGGAGCGGAAGGTGAGGCATCCCCCTTTGGCGTGGTGACTACTTGTTTCTTAACCTGTTTATAGCGCTCTTTTGCTGCAAGTCCTAGTTTTCTGTATAATTCATACATTACTCTGGTTTCAATGCCATCAATTTCTTCATGTGGCACACCATCTTTTAACAAAGCCAAAAACATGTCTTTTCCGGGACACTCGGGAGTCTCTGCTATCTTGCCACCTGCCTTCAGTTCTTCTCTCACTACGCCCCTCTCTCTCCCATGGGTTGTTATCGCTCTTGTCCCACTCTCCCAAATCTGCGAGTTGCCTAATGGCATCTGCTACCTCATCAGTAGCCTTGCCTGTCATGCCTACGAGCAAATTCATAATGATACTTTTGTATGCGGGTGGCGCAGTTCTAATCACCATGTTGCGGGTGGAAACTGAGAGCGGCACGGCTCCCATGTGATCAGGAGCATCTACGTGAATCGCCTCTTTCATAGCATGCTCTCTGACTTTTTGAATTGCTTCTCTCAATGTATACCACTTTGTTTCTTCACTAGACCAATCTGTGGTAATGGGGTATTTACGGTTACATGCTTGGGCTATCAGGTGCAACAAAGACACCTGCGTATCTTGACCATTTGCATCAGGGGGCGGTCCTGCTCTTAAGACCTCCTGCACATTGGTGTCAATTGACAGGGGTAAAAAAACGTGGTGAATCAGTAGAATCTACCAACAACCCTGCAGCACCCCCATCTAGCAATCTCACCATCCAAGTCAATAAAGCTTCCCCTGATTTTTGCCTCAAACGGGTAATAATTTCCCCAACCTCCTGTTGTGTGTAATCCTCCAACGTGGTCAAATCCACCATACCACCACCAGGATTCTGCGGGTGTGGTCCGGCTCACTGCCTTCTAACAGGCTTCGCCACCACTGTTTTCTGTTTCACCTCTGGTTTGGGGTCAGTCTCTTCTGCAGAACTACTTTATAGACTGGTGGAATCAAAAATATCCCCATCCCATTTGTCTGGATCCCAGTCGGCGCCAGCGGTAGCGATTACAGTTGCCACCTTTCTTTTGTTGACCCCTCCCCGTCTTTTCCTATATTTCTAACAAGCTACTCTGACTGCTGCCCTCTCGGCCACCGCCTGATATGTGTCGGCCTTATCTTTAAACAGTTTCATTTGAATCTGCTGCATTAACGCAGTCTGTTGTTCTACAGCTAGCTCTCTCTCTAATCTCAAAACCTCGTTTTTCATATCCATTTGCCTCTGATGTATTTTCCTATAAGCATGCAAAAGAACCCAACCTCGCCTACCTAATGCCACACATTCTTTACCACGTTCTACTGAAACTTGTTGCAAGCATGCAATTACATCAGCCGGATCGGCATCCCCCAATCCTTGATCCCAAGTCTCACTTAGCCCAGCACCACAAGCCCATGCCTGAGCCAATTTATCATATGGACTCTTAGTCCAGCCTGGAATAACAACATCAGAGCATTCATTGCCAGCGGTAACACTCTTTTTCCTGAACAAACTATTCATTACTGCAAAATGGTACAAAACCTCTTTATATCTATTTTTTTTTCTTTTCTCTGCAATCACTCCCACAAGCACGCCCACAACATCAAGGAAAAAAAACAGTTTAACACAGTTCGACACTCACTGCCAACTTACTTTCGCTTGCAAGATAACCGAAGCCTATCTACGTTCAAACAGAGGCTGGAATATTTGGAACACTTCATCACAAATAACCCTGCTCACAGCGCCATTATGTATTGCTCTCCTCTGAAAAGTGCACAGAACTACCATAAATCACCAATGCAATTATAGAGCAAATACTTCAACCCAGAAACAGACAGACACAATAACTCACAGCCACGCACTCATTAGAAGATAATCAGCTCTTTACGGCTATTTATTCAAAGATTACAAGTACATAGAAATAACTCATAAAACTAACATGGACATAGATCGCAGAAGAAGTAAAGAAGTCAAAAGAAATACATCACCGTGAGCGTAATTCTTGTCCTCATCTCGTCCAGAAGCGGCTGGAAGACTCCGGGGGGCATCCAGGAAGAGAGTGCCACAGCTCACAGGAAGGCCACACAGAGCGTCCTTCTCTGGCTGAAGTCTCACCTGACCCCTTCGGGTTTCCGCCTATATAGGCACTCCAGAAAAAAGGAGTTAATTCTCGAACCTTCTGGAATTGCACCTGCGCAGTTGAGGAACAGCTGTCGGTTGCCAGCTGGGTCAATCGAGGGCTCCCCCCAAGGAACGCAGGGCCTCCCTGCTCTAAAAACATGTTCCACGGAGAACAGTAGCAAGTCATAACAACGTTAGCTTTTCCCAGCAGAAATGGCCTTGACTGCATACCAAGTTTGAAAAAGCATTTTTGTCTCAGCACTGTGAATTTAACACTTCAGCAAAATGTGTGCAGCCTTTCACTGCGGAGTGAAGTAAATATCCAACATGGCTGCGAGCGTTCCCAGAATGCTTCGCGCCTACCATTTTGAACTAACCATAAATTGAGCAGAACACTCTCCCAGTGGTGGGAGTTCCTTTTGAGGGGGTGGGCATCAACATTGTTGGTCCCCTTGACCCTTCCACATCTTCAGGGAACAGGTTTATCCTGGTTGTAGTAGACCATGCTACAAGATACCCAGAAGCCATACCTATGAGAACTGTTACGGCTCAGGCTGTGGCTAAGGCTCTACTTGGTATTTTTACCAGAGTAGGGTTTCCTAAGGAAGTGATATCCGACAGGGGATCCAATTTTATGCCCCACTACATGCAAGCCATGTGGAAAAACTGTGGTGTCACTTACAAGTTCTCTACAGCATACCATCCACAGACACATGGACTGGTAAAGAGGTTTAATCGTACTATGAAGTGCATGATAGGTGCTTTAGAGGACCCCTTAAAAGAAAGTGGGATTTCTACTGCCATGCCTTCTCTTTGCTTATAGAGAAGTCCCTTAGGAGGGAGTTGGATACAGTCCCTTTGAACTTCTCTATGGTCATCCAGTCAGAGGTCCATTGGCCCTGATTAAGGTGGGGTTGGAGAGTGCTCCTTCCCCCAAGCCAGTCAGGGTGACTGACTATGTGATAGGTCTCCGGAGGAGAATGTCACATATAATGGCAGAAGCTGGTGATAACTTAAAAGCAGGTCAGGCTCTGGTCCAACATTGGCATGACCAGAAGGCCAGCATGGTTGAGTTTACTCAAGACCAGCTTGTATTATTTATGGTGCCAACAAGGCAGCGGGCGTTGCAGGACAAATGGATAGGACCTTCAAGGTTGTGAGCAAACCTGGAGAGGTGAACAATTTGGTGGACTTAGGCAGACCTAAGTAGGCTCCCAGAGTCTTTCACACCAACCGTTTGAAGGCATATGTCTCGAGACCAGAAGTGGGAGCTTTGCTTCTAGCTTCAGCTCAAGAGGAGGAGGAGAGTGAACCTCTACCTGAACTCCTCAGAGGCCATCCTTTGGATGAGAAAATAGAAGGAGTCAATCTCTCTTCTCAACTGACACCTGAACAACAGGAGTGCAACATTCTGTTAAATCAGTTTACCTCCCTGTTTTCACTGCACCAGGCTTGACCCCTTGGGGCCAGCATGATATTCTCACTCGTGACTGTCTACTGTGAAAAGCAGAGGTTACAGAATGTCAGAACATGTGAGATCCCACATCAAAGGAGAGGTCAACAAGATGCTTGATCTCAGGGTTATAGAGTGTTACACTACAGCAGCAGCAGCAAAGAGTTTACTTATGAAGAACTTCCCGACCATGGAATCCGCTTTGGCATCGTTACAAGTTGCCTTGAAAAGTGTTCAGGTCACGTAAACGTGCTAGTTAGCTGATCGGACGTGCTTCACATACACGGAAGCCACGCACCCTTGTTCCTTAAAGCCTTCAGCCGCGGGAACTTCGTTGCTGCTAATTGTACGTTACTACGTGCCTTTTCGTAGCCCCGCCTACGGCACTGTTTGTCTTCCTCGGATTTCCCTCCGTGAACCTTTGACTCTGAACTCTCGTTACCAGACCTCGGCTTTGTACTCTGTTTCTGCTTATCTGGATTACCCTATGGATTTGTTGCCACAGTAGTTTTACTTTACTACCGTTAAACCGCAGGAGCCTCCCCACTCAACTATCAGTTCTACGGGCTCTGTGGGTCTTCACTTCCGCTCAAAACTGAATGCCTTTGCTTTCCATCTGAGTTCCGGCTCTTCAATCAAGATCTGTTGAGATCCGCTTCAGCGCTCCGCTGCTTGGTCCTTTCTTCCTGTTCTATCTGAATCATCTATTTGGAATAAGACCATTCCTACCAGTGCTGCTTATCAAGGACTGCCTTTGCTCCAACTATCTGATTAACTGTATTCGCATACTGAGAGACTGTTTGTTTTTCTACTGAAGTGCATTTGCGAACGCTTTCCAGGACATGCACCAACCCGGCCCTAGTGCGTCCTTCGTGCCGTTCGGGTTGTTCTTCCTATACTAACTTTCCCATTTTATTATTTTTTCCTGTCGTTTTCATCAACCATTTGGGTTTTGGTATTCCTCATCGTAACTCGTCCAGGATTCCCTCTCAGGTCTACTCACATACACTATCTCAGGTACCGGCAGTTCTATTGTGTTTAATAGAATTAATTAAAAAGAAACAATTTAGGCATAATGCTCAAAACCTTTCTGTATCTCTTGCAGCATTGGTCTGGCGGCACGCTCAATCCCGCTCTTTTGCATTATAGATTACTCTGTCTGTTCTTACATAAATAGCAGAGTGGTACATCGTGAAAAAGAGCCCGTCTCGAAGAGGAAGCCTGATTCTTGAAATCAGGGGAACTGGGTTTTCGGAGACGTCTACGGCTCATCCTACATCTCGATCCAGGTTGGGGTCATGCACGCCTTCCGGCTCGATGAGTAACATAGAGCCATCTACAAGTCCATGGTCTAGTCCAGTTCTAGTACCAAAGGCAGGATCCAAGGAGTTGAGATTCTGTATGGACTATAGCGCTCTAAATGCAGTCACTAAAACTGATGCCCATCCTTTGCCAAGAGTTTAGAGCAAACAAGGCTGCTAAATTACCCCTCTCCTAGTCTACCTTTAGAAGGAGTCAGAAGAAACAAACACAACTGGATAGACTATCTAATTCATCTGTCCAGGTAATTATGCCAAACAGGTAATCATTTAAAAACACATTTTAATCTACATTCAATTCAATACAAAATCGTGCTATGTGTGCTGTCCAGTTGTGTTTGTTTCTTCTGACTCCTTCTAAAGGTACACTAGGAGAGGGGTAATTTAGCAGCCTTGTTTGCTCTAAACTCCATATAAGTGGTCCCTATACTGCTTAAATTCCCCTAAAACAAAAAATGTCGGGACCTACCCAATTTTTTCCTCCCATCCTTTTCCAAGGACAGATGAACTGGTGAATTGACTTGGTTCAGCCAAGTACTTCAGTACATTTGATCTGACGTCAGGCTATTGGCAAATAGCCCTGACAGACCATTCCAAGGGGAAAACTGCATTTTCCATCCCAGCAGGCCTCTACCAGTTCAAGGGTATGAATTTTGTATTAAAGAATGCACCTGATAATTCCAGAGGATGGAGGACTTCTGCATGGCATACTTGGATGACATTGCAATGTTCAGCCCTACATGGAAAAAACATATTGATCACTTAGGATATGTTTTGCAGGTGCTTGAGCAGGCCCATCGGACCATAAAGGCAAGCAAATGTCAAATTGGTCAGGGCAAAGTGGTCTACCTTGGTCATGAGGTAGGAGGAGGTGAAATAAGGCCATTGCATAGCAAAGTACAAGCTGTACACAACTGGGCCACCCCTACTACTCAAACCCAAGTGAGAGCTTTCCTAGGTCTCACTGGGTACTACAGGAATTTCATAGAGAACTATGGGACCATAGCTTATCCATTGAATGGGATCTCCTCTCCAAAATTCCCTAAAAAGGTTAGATGGAATGAGGAGTGCACTCAAGCCTTTGAAAACCTGAAGAAAGCCCTTTGTCAAGCTCCAGTCCTAAGAGCTCCTGATTATCACCAACCCTTCATTGTGCAAACAGATGCCTCCAATACAGGTATAGGTGCAGTCCTTAGTCAACTGGATGAAAAAGGTAGGGAGCTCCCCATTTGCTTCATCAGTAGGAAACTGAAGGAACCAGAATCAAGGTGGGTAACCATAGAGCGTGAATGTTTTGTCTCTGAAGAAGTTTAGGACATACTTGTATGGATCTACTTTTGTGATTCAGACAGACCACCTACCCTTGAGATTGTTAATGCAAATGAAAGGGGAAAACCCAAAACTTCTGAGATGGACAATCTGCCTGCAAGGGTTTGATTTCACCATTGAGCACAGAGCAGGATGTCACCACCAAAATGCTGATGGTCTCTCAAGGATGTTTTTAACCGACTACAGGTAGATATTCATCCAGGAGTGGATTAAATCCTCCTGTTCCTTAGTCTCGGGAGGGCGAGTGTTAGGAAGAATTCTCCAGAATGGCTAATTTCCCTTACCTACTGAGTCCCTGAGCAGCTTTGCTGGATTTCTAAAATTTATTTTTTTCACCTGGTAAGAGTGTGAGCCTTTTTTCCCACTCTTAAATGTGTTTTGCTGTGTGTGTTTAACATTTTCTTGTGTTCAGAGACTGTGGAGCCTCACCTACTCCACACACAGAAGCCATCCTAAAATGCCTGAAAGTCTGGGTAGGCAGGATGTGAGGGAGGGGTTTTAGGACCCCTGCAATGGGTTTCCGTGGTAACCCAAGTCGCACTCCTGTTTGATTGGCTAAGTGACTGTCCCGCCAGGACAGCCACCCTGCTGTGTGATTGATAGCCAGGCTGTGTGAATGGGGGAAAACTGCATAAAAAGCAGGTCTCTGGGGCTGGAAAGGCAGACTCGTCACTGGAACAAAAGAACCGACGAGGAGCTGACAGAAGAGGACCCCTACAATGACTGAACCGCCTGGTGAAGCCCTGCTGCACGTCCGAATCTTCAGACTCCAACGACAGAGAATATCTGCCAGGAATCTTCTGTCACTGAGGTTGACAAAAAGATTGGGAAGCATCGGATGAGATAGGAAGTGTTGATCGCATACATTAATGAAATACCGTTTCTCATAGGGACAAATTGCCTGAAGAGGTTGTCGCCCTTCACATTGATTGGGTAAATGGATATTGTGATCCAAGCCATTCAGACCCAAGAAAATAATGACCTAAAGCAACACTTTAAAAAAATGCAACACCATTGCTAAATCAGAAAGTGCAGTGGAACTATATCTTCAGAACTGCTGTGTGCCCAGTGTCATTGTCATTCTCATATGTCAGGATGAAACGCAAGGAGCTTCCCTCAAGTACACATACACATACTCATACTCATAATGGTGCTATAATGGCCCAGGGCTTTCAGCCCAGCCTCTGCCTTCTTGACAGGCATCTTCCTTCTCTCTTCAACTTCCCTCCCTCTCCTTCCACCCCTCCTTCCCTCATTCCCCCCCTCTCTCCTCCTCTCCAGTGCTGGCCCCCCCACCTCTGTGCCCACCTCACAAATATTTTAAAAGGGGCAACCAGCGTCACTTTGCCACCCTCAATTCTCGCTCTGCTGTCAAACATTGTTCTTACATCTGTCACCTCCTTGAAGACCTTGATCTTGATGCCCTTGCTCTCACTGACACATGGTTCAAGGCCAGATCCATGACTGCTTTTGACACTATTCTCCCTGAAGGCTAGACGACCTGCCCAATCCTAGGTCCTCGTGGGCTGGTGGTGGAGTGGCTCTGATCTTCCCTGAGTCGGTTCCTGCCTCCATCATCCCCACTCAAACCTGCTCCACCTTTAAAAGCCTAGTCTGCAGGACGTCTGGCTCACCTACTTTCTTTCTTACTCTCGCTACCATCTAAAGACCCCTCGGACCGTCCTCCCTCTTCCTCTCAGAATGTGCCGACAAGTCATCATCCCTTCTTGCCTCCTCCCCCAAACCTATCTTCCTTGGGGACTTCAAGATCCATCTCAACTCTCTCAATGGGGCCACTGTTCTCTTCCACAACCTTTGTGACACTCTTTCCTTCTCTATCCTTCTTTCCGGACCAAACCACTCAGCCAGACACACCCTTGATGCTCTCATCTCAACACACATCCTTCTCTATAACCCTCTTACTGTCCCTCTCTCCTGGTCTGACCACTCTCTCCTCTCTTCCCACCTTGACCTTCCCTGTACCCTGACGCCTCCACCTGCACTGCCATTCTCCTTCTCCCTCATTCGACCAATGAGGTGTGTGACAGTCGCTGCATTTGCCTCTTCCTTCATCCCTCCTCCACCCCCTTCATTAGTCTCTTCCTCTGACTCTTTTCTTGCTTAAATCCATTTCTCTATCTCCAACACCCTGGACATCCATGCCAACATCATGAGTATCCGCATGAAGCCTGCATCCAAATGCAACTCTTGGTATGACTCTGATTTGACCACTTTGAAATGCAAGTGCAAAGCTGCAGAGCGGAAGTGGACGCATCGAGCACATCCCCTGAAAAACTGGCCTGCCGCCTACTCTAGAGGCCTTACTGTCTCTCCATCTGTACCAAGAAGAGGGCTCATGTCCAAGCCTGCATCACAGGAGCCACCAACAACATTGCTGAACTCTTTAAAATTTTCAAGGAACTTGCCAATCCTACTGCAGTCTCCTCTTACCCTATCCCCTCCCAGCCCTCTGTTCTGCACTGGCCGTCCACTTCTTCTCCAAAACTTTGGACATCTTGTCCTTTGTCATCTGCTCCCCCCTCCATCCCCTCACCGCCTCTCTCGCCTCCCTTTGCACCCCTGGCTCCTAACTCTCCTCTTTCTCTCCCATTCCGCCATATGAGATCTCAAGAGTCGTCCGCTCTATGAAAGTCTCCTCTGAACAGGGGCTTCCCTGCTCCTCCAGTACCATCAAGGACAACATTACCTCTCTTGCTCTAGCCTTGGCTGACCTCTGAAACCACTCATTTGCCACTGTCTCCTTCCCCCCAACACCTCAAGCACTCTCTTGTTCACCCTCTCCTAAAAAGATGTCTGCTGGCCCTTCTTGCCCGGCTAACTATCGCCCTATCTCTATAGCCCCTTTCTTGGGTAAACTCATGGAGAAGCTGGTCATCACTCAACTGACCCTGTGCACCGAAATGGCCGGCTGCCTCTACGACCACCAGTCTGGTTTTAGGACTGCCATAGGCACAGAAACTGCTCTCCTGAATACCCATAAAGACCTACTCTCCAGCCTTGATTCCAACTCTCCCTCTGTTCTGATCCTCCTCAATCTCTCTTCTGCCTTTGACACAGTTAACATCTCCATCCTTATAAACCATTTCCATGGTACTCTAGGCATCACAGACAGTGCACTGGCGTGGATTGCCTCCTTCCTTTAAAACAGACCCTCCCAAGTGCAAATGGGTCCTTTTCTCCCCTCCACCACACTCTCTACCTGTGGCATCCCTCAGGGCTCCAGACTATCCCCATGGCTCTTCAACATTTACCCAGCCCCTCTGACCCACCTTATCTCTGCTCTCACCCCTCATTTCCAGTGTTATGCAGGTGACACACAGCTCACGTACAAGCTGTCATCCACTACCCCTTCGCTCATACCTGACTGCTAATCAGACATGGTGCTCTGCCAATGATCTCTGCCTTAACACCAGTAAGACAGAGATCCTACTCATGGGACCTGTGCTCCTTGTTCTCCCCTCTCTCTGGCCAGACTCCCTGGGTCTCAGTCCCTCACCAAGCAGTGAGGCAAAAAACATTGGGATCATCTTTGACTCCCCTCTCTCTTTCTGTCCACATATCACAGATCTTGCCAAGAAGTCCAACTTTCAGCTCAGCCTTCTCAGGGGCAGTCTACCTTTTCTCACCTTCCCCCAGAAGCTCAACATTTCTAGAGCCCTGGTTCTCTCTAGGCTAGACTACTGAAACAGTCTCTTCCTCAATCTGCCTCTTTCCTCCCTTCGCCCCTTGCCCCTCTAACTAATCCAGAAAGGACTGCAAGACTTATTCTTGGCCTCAAGCCCAGGGACCACATCTCTCCAGCCCTAAAATATCTCCACTGGTTCCTGGTGAACGCAGGGATCAAATTCAAGACCCTCTGCATCATTTACAAGGCTCTCTTGGGCCTGGGACCTCTTTACATCCAGCTTTCCCTCCCTCTCTAAATACCTCCTGGCCAGAGTCCTTTGGTCATCTGGCTCCAACTCCCTGCAGGTCAAACGTTTCTCCAAGCAGAGAGTGGGAGGTATATCCCTTTCCTCCGCTGGCTTTGCCCTCTGGAATGGCCTCCCTTCCCCCCTCCGACCTGAGTCGGATATTCTAAAGTTCCAGATACTTCTCCAGACTTTACTTTTCTCCTCTTCTTTCCCTCTCCCCCTCCCATGCTAACTCTCCCTCTGCAACTTGGGACTGGTCACTTCAGAGTCATACAGGGGCCAGACCAACCCCCACCAGTCCCGCCTGCATTCTTTGCCAGCACTTGTCCTCGGGCTACTGGTGTAACAGGGGCCCCCCGCAGCCCCTGCGGTGTGGGAGGCCCCACGACCACATGTCCTGGGAGGGGACCTCTTGAATTAACTCTGCATTTATAAAGAAATAATTTCTGTAACAGAAATAATTTCTTAATGAAGGCAGAGTGAATACAAAAAGAAACATTCTTTTTGAAGTCTGGGGGCTAGCCCCACCCCATGACATGAAGACCCCAGGCTGGAGCCTCCGTGTAATGGGGTAGGGGATGCCCAATGATTTCTAAAATAGTTTATTTTTGAAGTCACTCTGCCTTCATAAAGACATTATTTCTATTATGGTTCAGTCCTTAACGGAAACAATTTCTTTATGAAGTCAGAGTGACTTCAAAAAGAAACAATGGGCCTCATTACGACTCTGGTGGTAGCCATGCCGGTAAAACTGGCACAGCTGCTGCCGGAGTCTTTTTTTTCTGGCACCCGGGAATGGGCAATTACTGGGGTATTTCAACCCTGGCGGACCCGGTAATTGCCCATTCCTGGGCACCGGAAAATATTCTTCCCCATTTCCATTTGAGCCCCATATGACTCAATGGGAATGGGGAAGCTGAAGCCGGATGCACCGGCACTATTCGTGAATGGTGCCGGTGCATCCGACATGGTCTGCTCGCCAGGTCAGACCTGGCGCGTGAAATGACACCCGCGAGCAGACCCTGTAGTTTGCTGGTCCGGTGACAACTGTGCCGATAGCTTACCGGCACCATTGTTACCGGACCGGCAAACTTGTAATGAGGCCCAATGTATTTATGAAGTATTATGGCTTCCCTCAACCCCATGACTTGTGTGAGTGTATGGTGAAAGAGCACACACAGATGTATGGGTGGCTGGGTATGCATGTGTGAGTGTACGGTGAAAGGATGCACACTTAAATGAATAGGTGGCTGCCTGTGTGAGTGTATGGTGAAAGGGTGCACACAAATGTATGGCTTCCTGGGTGTGCCTGTATGGTGAAAGGGTGCACACTAAAATGTATGGGTGACTGCCTGGGTGTGCCTGTATAGTGAAAGAGTGCACACCTACATGTATGGATGGCTGGGTGTGTGTGTGTGTGTGTGTGTGTGTGTGTGTGTATGGTGAATGATGTGTGTGCTTTTGCTCAGGAGTGCAACAAATCCTTCATTTCAGGGGGGCTAACCCATCAAATGTTGGGAGAGGTGCTAACTTCACGTGTGGTGGGGAGGAACAAACTTATTTGTGTGGGGGCATCTAACTACTTTATGCATTTTAATGAGACTATTCTAGTGCAGCTTCAATGTTACAAGCAGTTAACTCTCTCCTTTAAGTCTGAAAGCATCCACTTATGGACTGCTGTGAGAATAACTGGTCTCCTGTTCCCTCTCTACTCTTCCAATCACACCCCTGGCATGCAAGTACTAAACCCGCATCACAATTTCAATTGCTTAAATAAATTCGCATTTGAATGAATGTACTAACAGTGAAATGCTGTACATTAGTAATTGCTGGGCCGGGCCGTTGTTAACAGCGAAACCCAGGTGCTGTTTAACATATGTGTCCTTTTCTGTCCTGCAACTGCTCTGTAGGTCAGCCAGGTCAAGTCAACACAGCCCACAATTTCAGGGGGCAGTGCTGAAGCCCAGTCAGTTCAATGGTGTTGCACCACTACTTGTGTTTAATGATTACTCCTAGCCCTATTCTTCCTCATCCCAGTAATTGTGTATGAGGCATTATTTGTGTATGAGGCACTCTGCCTCATACACAAGTACTGGGGTGAGGTAGCGGTACATGAAGGTAATGCCTGACTTAGCTACCTGTAATCTTCATTACTCCTAGTCCCATTCTTCCTCATCCCAGTACTTACCTATGAGGCAAGGAGCCACATACGTAAGCACTAGGACAAGGAAGAGGGACATGATGGTCATTCTGGGCCAATGAGCAGATTTTGGAGGTTGTTGTAGGGGAAGGGAGGGAGAGGGGATGTGTGGAGGGGGTGGGATTGTGCAATTAATCATAATGGTCGTCCATGTCCATGCTAAGCAGGCATAATATGTGATATTAGTAGCTAGAGAGGCATTTTGGTGCAGCCAGTCTAGTCATTCCTCAGTTTGGCATGACTTTTTTTTAACTCAGCATTTCTGATAAAGCAGTCCTGATAAGTGTAATTACCTGGCTAGACTGGCATTTGGGTTCTGCCAGTCTAGCCGTTTCTTACTGCGGCACTGTATATTTTTATGGGCATCTGTGATAAAATTATATGATATGATAAGTCATATATAACGCGTCTGTACACAAGTTTTTTTAGGCACGACAAGACAAGGGAAGGAAAACAGAGGGAGGACAAGACAAATGATCTTACTAAGCCTTGTGTCACTCAGATAGTGCAAGTGCGAGAATGAGAAGTGCAAGGGGAAAGGGAGGGGGGAAGTGTAAGGGAGAGGGGAGGGGAAAACAGGGCAGCAATGCTCTGAGTAAGTGCGGCCAGGGCAGCGCGGCTCTGGGTAGTGCAAGGAGAACAAAGGACTGTAGGGTTACAGTTACAGCCCCTAACTGCGTGGTAGGCCCGGAGGCAGTGCAAGGGTGACTGATCAAGAAAGAGCCTGGCCAAGCAACCAGTTGGTACAGCAGACAGGTAGGACAGGTAGGTCAGCAGGGGAGGGAGAGAGAGAAAGCAGAGGAGAAGAGGAACGTTTTGAGCTACTTCTGGAACTTCATGTTGTCTGGCTCAAGTTTGGGAGGGGCAGGGAGGCCATTCCAGAGGGAGGCACCTGCAGGGGGGAGGGATCTACCCCCACCCCCACTCTCTGCCTGGAGAAGCACCTAACCCTTAGGGCTCAAGAAGGAAGGTATTTTGGAAGAGAGTGTTGGATGTAGTGCAGATTCCAGCCCCAGAAAGCCTTGTGGACAATGCAAAGGGTCTTGATCTTGATCCTTGCAGCCACCGGGAGCCAGTGGAGAGATTTCATGGCTGGAGAGATACGGTCCCTGGGCTTGAGGCCAAGGATAAGTCTCACAGTCCTGTTCTGCATTAATTGCAGAGGGTGGAGAGTAGAGGAAGGCAGATTGAGAAAGTGGCTGTTGGAGTAGTCCAGCCTAGAGAGAACCAGGGCTCTGGAGACAGTGATCTTCTGGTGGAAAGTGAGAAAGGGAAGAGTCCCTTTGAGGGGATGCAGCTTGTAGTGGGACTTCTTGGCAATGTCTGAGATGTGAGGAGAGAAAGAGAGATTGGAGTTGAAGATGACACCAGGAATGAGCGAGAGAGGAGAGAAGGCTGAGGGGAGCCTGAAGGAAAGCTGAGTGTCATCCGCATTACACTGAAAGTTAGAGGAGAAGGTAGAGATCAGGTGGGT
This sequence comes from Ambystoma mexicanum, assembly GCF_040938575.1. Classification (NCBI taxonomy): domain Eukaryota; kingdom Metazoa; phylum Chordata; class Amphibia; order Caudata; family Ambystomatidae; genus Ambystoma; species Ambystoma mexicanum. The sequence goes on from NC_090931.1 coordinate 706,473,572, forward strand.
CAAAGGGGCCAAGTAGAGGTTGAAAAACCAGGGTGAGAGGATAGAGCCTTTGGGAACGTCACAGGTTGAAAGAGGTGGTGGAGTGAAAGGGACCAAGTTGGACCTGGGAGGGGCGGTCCAAGAGGAAGGAGTTCAGCCACTCCAGGGCCTGATCCATGATGCCCAGGTTCTCACGGAGTCGACTGATCAGGATCGTGGTTGACCATGTCGAAGGCAGAGGCAAGTTCAAGGAGGATGAGGACATAAGGAATGCTGGAATCAAGGTTAGAGATCAGATCTTCACAGGTGTTCAGGAGAGCAGTTTCCATGCCTCTTGCAGCTCTTAAGCCAGACTGATGGTCATGGAGACAACCAACAGATTCAGTGTGGAGAGTAAGCTGGGAGATGGCTAGCTTTTCCAAGAGTTTGGGAGAGGGGAAAGTTCCAGTGGAAAAAGAATGATTACAGAAATCGGCCAAGGCTGGAGCAAGGGTGTCAGTATGGTCCTTGATAGTTTGGGGGAGTGGGCGAGCACCTGTTCGAGCACCTGTTCTGATGACACTTCTATAGATGGGACTTGTCTAGAAACCTCGTCAGGTGTTAGGCAGAAAGAGGAGAACAGAGGAGGAGAGGGAGAGATCGCCAAAGGGGGGCCGAGAGAGGAAGAGGGAGAGGCAGAGGAGATTAGTGGACAGGATGTCTAGAGTTTTAGCAGAGAAGCAAGAGGCCAAACCCGTATAGAGGGCCTGTTGATGGAACAGGAGAGGTAGAGACCGCAACAGGATTGACCAGTTCCTTGCAGATTTGAAAGAGCTGAGCCGTGTTGTTAGAGGCTGCAGAGACGCAGGCTTGAATGTGTGCTCTCTTCTTGATGAGTCATATTGCTTTGACTGTCATTTTGGTGCAACCAGTCTAGGTATGTCTAAATGTGGCCCGGCTTGCTTTACTGTAATGTTATTATGTGTCTACACTGGTCTACATTGTGCAGCCAGTTGGACATGTTTTCATTGTGGCATGGCATTTTTAATAGCAAAGCATTAATGTTCATGTGCACTGTTGGTGACTTGCATTTATTGGATTGGTGTTACCCTACAAAACAATAGCAAACACTGTAACTTTTTAGCCAATTTGTCTCAGAAAGTGAGGTGTACATTGCATTAAAACACATATTTATATATTTCTCCTAGTGCAGTGTGTGGCATACCTCTTCAGCAGCACGTTTGTGCGTATTGTGCAAGCGTGGTAATCTAGGCCGGCCCAGAGTGTGGCGTGATCCGTAATTTGTTGCCGAGTTGGGCGGGGCCCCCTTAGCATGGCTTGCAGGGGGGCCCCCAGATCTTGTGTTATGCCACAGCCTCGGCCTCTGGCTCCCTGTCCAGGAGTAGGCCAACTTCCCCCCTTTCCCCTGGCACTTGCTACCTTGGTCTTCCCAGCACTTCCCTGCCCCCTTCCCTGCAGGCTCCCCACTCCTGCACTTCTCACTCTACCCCTACCCCCTGCACTTACCACTTTCTCAAGCACTTGCATGATAGGATTGTCACAAGGCCAATATTTTTTGTTCTATTTGTATTTTGTATTTGTATTTTATTTATTTGTATAGCGCACCAGGCCCAGGGGCAACCGGGCGCATAACTTGGTTACAACATAAGAAAAACAGACAGAGCAATAATTACAAAAGATTACAGGTATAATACAGGATTTACAAGTTAAGCAATGAACCCAGAGCTAGATGTCTTGGGCAGCCAACCAAGTTTTGGTATGGTGTTTGAATCTCAAGAAGGAGGGTTCTGCTCTAAGCTCATTGGGAAGTGTGTTCAATAGTTTAGCTGCCATAATAGGGAAGCTGATTCCACCTGATGTTTGGAGATTGAAACGCGGAACGACAAGGCAGTTAGATTGAGCCGTTCTGCGGGGTCTGATGGAGTTGTGGAGGGCAAATCGGTTGGCCAGGTAACAAGGAGCTTGGTTGTGAAGGCATTTGTGGGTAAGAGCCAGGGTTTTTAGGGAGATTCGGTGTGGGATGGAAAGCCAGTGAATGTTGCGTCTAGTGTCAGATATGTGTTGGCGCCTGGAAATGTTGAGGGCAGCTCTAATCGCATTGTTTTGGACAATTTGTAACTTGTTTAGGTTGCAGCGATTAATACCTAGGTACAGTGCATTGCAGTAATCAATCTTAGATAGTACAAGAGTCCTAGCCAAGGTAACACAGTTGGTTGCAGAGAGAAAAGGGCGACATGCTGTAATAAGCTTGCAGGTATATGCCGATGCGGAAGAGACTGAGTTGGTTTGTTGGTCAGGGATAGAGTAGAGTCAATGTAGATTCCTAAGGTTTTTGTGTCCTTGGCGGTAGGGATAGTATTCCTATCGATGATGAAGGACTTAAACTCAGGCTCGAGTTTGGTAAGTTTTTGAGGCGAACCAAGAATAAGGAGCTCTGTCTTATCATCATTAAGACAGAGTCCGTGTTGTGCCATCCATGCTTGAATGACTTGGTAGATGACATTGATAGCTAGGGAGTCAGCAGCGTAGTTGCCTGAGACGGGGATTAGTATCTGCGTGTCGTCGGCGTAATTGGTGTAAGTGACACCCATATAGTCCAAGATATCGAAAAGGGGTTTAGTGAACACGTTATACAACGTGGGTGAAACACAAGATCCTTGTGGAACGCCGCAGGAGACAGGTGGGGCAGCTGCTAGTGGGCAGAACACGCGCATTGATCTATTGTCTAAGAAGGACCTAATCCAAGTTGTAGCTTTATCGGAGAAGTGTGCAGCTGATTTAAGGTGGTGGCAAAGAATATCATGATTGACGAGATCAAAGGCTGCCGAGAGGTCCAGAAGGAGTAAGAGAGCAAGTTTGCCTTTGTCTTTTAGATCTTCAATCTGTGTTTTTAGATCTATGAAGGCAGTTTCGGTGCCATGACGTGGCTGAAATCCGGATTGCCTGAGTCCCAGAAGTTTGTTGGATTCAAGGTAATCTTGAATTTGTAGATATGCTGCACGGTCGAGGATTTTTAGTAGAAACGGGACCATGGTGATTGGCCTGTAGTTTGTGGGTATGCTAGCGTCCAAGGTAGGTTTTTTCAATAGGGGGATGACCCACGCATCCTTTAGATTGTCAGGTACAATCCCAGAGCTAAAGGAAGAGTTGATGAGCGTAGTGATGAATGGCGCTAGGTCGTGAGCTGCTTCCTTAATAATGGGTGCCGGACAGAGGTCGCCTTGGCAATTGGATGGTTTAAGGCTGGTGATGATCTTTTCTACTTCGGAAATGGAAAGTGGAGTGAAGCTAAAAGGAGTCGGAGAATCAGGGATGGAGTGGTTGAGGGTGGGGATAGGGTTAGGTTGTGGGTTGGATTGTAGGCTCGTTTGTTGTTATTGATTTTGATTTGGAGGGAGGCAATCTTGCTGAGGAGAGCCTCTTGGATTTTGGTGCACCAAGTGCTATCTTTGATGCAAGCATCTGGTGCCGTGAAGGGAGTTTCAAGTTCTTTTAGGATTCTAAACAATTCTTTGGTGTTAGATTTGGTTTGTTCGATACGTTTATTGTAAGTGTCTTTTTTAGCCTGGAATATGGCTTCCTTGTAGTTAAGGGTGGCCAGGAAGAGACACGATTTGTTCGCTGCGGACTGGTTGCTTTTCCAATGTGATTCGGCAGTTCGTTTTCCTTTGCGCAGGGTTCTAAGCTGGGGAGTGAACCAAGAGTTCAAGTGGGCACGAGGTTTGGGATTTCTCAGTTTGGATGGGGCGATGATGTCTAAGGCTTTTTGCATAGCGAGTTTAAAGGTGTCGACCAACGCCGTGGGGTCAGAACATGAACTCACCTGGTCATTGAGAGCAGGAAGGAGGAGGGGGAGGAGTCTGTCGCAAGTGATATCTCGTTTGTTGCGGGTGGTGGTTCTACGTTCATGATTCCCTTGTAACCTCCCCCCAGCCCCTCCATCTTGTCTTGTGACACCTGGAAATACTTGTGCATGGGCGCCACACAAATGTACCATAAATAAATAAATAAATAAATCCATACTGTGAGAATTCTTCATGCAGAAATTCCCTTCCATTTCAGTTACATTTCAATGTAGAGGAGAGTGCAAACACTCTATTAGTAGTAATCATATATAACACTACAGAAATCGTATTGTATTTTAATATCTGAAGTATTCACTACTGCTACTCAATTTTCTAGTACACTTCAAAGAGCTGTTATAAAATGCCTTCCTTTTAAGTGGGGGCGTTATGAGCGACCGTCTCATCTCAACCATCATCTCCTTATATGCTTGGTCTGTGTAGTATGTTCACTTGCATCAGTAGTCTGCTGTTGCCCACCACCTTCTTCAGGGCATTACTCCAATCATGATGGTCAGATCACATTTTCTAAGACATCTGGCCTTGCTCACGGAGTCGCATTTGTGGTGAAGTCTGTGCTCTTGCACACTTCTTCCTGTAATCATTGATCGCTCACTGAATTATATTTTGCCATGTGACATAAATATAATATGCTCCCTTCACTTCCTAAATCTCTGCATCCATATTTCGATCAAGCAATGTATTGTGAATATTTGTGTTTCTGGGATATTTACTTACTTTTGACTTGTTTTAAGTTACAGTTAAAGATTGAAAGGGAAATTAACTGACACGATTGATAGAATATTCTGAAGTAATTCACCTGCTAGAATATACATTTCTGTATGTGGCTCTAGTTTAACTTTCTTGTGTTGGAAAGTGAAAGGACCTTAAAATTGATTCTTTTTCAGTTGCATATAGATTTTGTATTTAATGTTGTGAAAACAAAAGGACACTGGAAAGTGTCCACCCCTTCCATAAGACTAACTTAACGACCTACATATTCATTAGTATATGATCAGTTAGTTGCAGCAATATCTTACACTTAAGAATTCAAAAACACATCTTAGTGAGAAATGCTTTATTGATAAGCTCTTAATAAGTTACATTGGAATCATTTTGGGGACTTTAGATATGATCGACACGTCTGAAGGAGCCAATCCTGGGGCTCATGGCTCCCCAGTCGCTGTATCTCCTGTACTCGCCGGGTCTCAGGTAGTATTGGCGTCCTCTGTAATTGGGCTCCTCATAGAAGATCCAGTGCCCGTCCTGAACATTGCAGGAGTGGATGTCATTGAAGTGGAACCTGTCGTAAACATTAGGGCAGTCATCAGTGAAGTCCATCATCTGTCCCCCAAAGTCAACTCTCTCGTACAGCCTGATTCTGAAGGAGCCGCGATGCTATGAAAGGAAACATAATAAGTAAATATAATTTAAAAGCTTTTGACAGTTTTATAAAGAAAATAAGGAGACCACTTGCTTTCAAATACATCATTTAGTTGTATTCACCCAGTCCATTCATGCAAGCAATTTAGGTAAAGACCAGAAGATCTGACATCTAAGGACCTTATTAGTTATAATGTTTCTTTGTCCAAATACTGAGGGCTTTTTATTGATGATATTCTGGAAGAGGATTATATCACACTGCATGTGCTGATGCACTTAACATGTTGTCATTTTGCCAGCTGCAGGAAGTTCTCATTTGTGTAGTGCTTAGTTCCATTTAAATGGTCTGCCAAACCCAACCAGCAGTTAACTTCCGATTAGAGGGAGGGAAATTGTCTCTATCACTACTGATCGAAAACAGGGGTGTTGAAGTTGGGTGGCGATGAAGAAAAAAAATCCCTTCACAAGGCCATATAGACTGATCTCAACCCCAGCTCTGGTGCAAATGTTTAAGAATATTGGCATATTCTTTGATTCATATCTGACCTCCACCCCATGAAGAAAATAAGGAAGGCAAAAGCACCTATTCCAAGCTTTGAATGCTCTAAAAACTACCTCCGCTCCTAAAAACATACCACCAGTTCAAACTGAGTCATGCCTGCCTAGACTACTGCTACCTCATATAGAAGAGGGTATGAGCATGCTAAATTTGCAGTAAAGATACTAGTCTAGCTCCTGGAGCTCAGGATTAATATTAATACAAAATAACCTGCAATATGCATAAGATGCTCTGGAGCAAGTGGTGAGGATGTCTTCAGAACCCCACTCCTCACTACCCAAGCAAACATAAGTGGCAAAGCGTAGGCCCAGTCTCTTCAAGAACATGGCCTCAGGATTTTGAATTCCCCTGAGCATGTTAAATCTTTGACAGTTTTCTTAAAAGTTGAAATATTCAAGCTTGACCGGAGTGCTAATACAGGATGTCTATGCACTGACATAGGAATTCCAGAATGGGGACGCCCATTCATTGTTTGATCCAGACATGATCCAAATGTATATCTCTCCATCCTAGTAATTTCACAACACCCATATAACAGCCATGCTGAACAAACACTGCAACCATCTGGCCCCCTGGCCTATGCACGGTGTTCCTTGATTGTTTGCTTGTCAGTATAAACGTGTCCTAAAGAGTTTAAAAAGTGATTATAGTATGAAGCTATTGTCATAAATGAAAATGGTCTTGCAAGAGATTGTGCCGCTAATTGAATTGTACAGCATGTTAACTATGGACAACCAACAACCTTTGTGGGTCAGCACTACACTATACGAACATTTACGAATGCTGAGGTTTATTGAATTAGATATCAAAGTAAAGTTGACACAAGTCCCATAAGAAGTAGCGACTACATTTAAATTATATTTGGCCAGATATGTTGGACAAAGCAAGTGATTCTAGTAGCAAGCAATATAAGTTTCAATACCGATGTATAGTGGCATTTGACAGTTTTTTAAAATGAATTTTTCCTGGCTTAAATAAATGTTAACACCAGCCACTTAAATTTCATTCTTTCCTGAAGCTCGTGTTTTACCTCCTGCCAAAGCAATTGAATGGGTCAAGAAAGTTGATCCACAATGGGAATCTGGATTGTATGTAGAGCTCTGAGTGAGTGTTTGGTGAGTCACTCCTCGTGCTGAAGATTTCACAGTCATATTTTGCTTTTCTTGACTCTTACATAGGTGTATTTGTTTGATGTCCATTCTTGTTAACAGCAGCAATAAAACCACACTAAGAAAAACTGTTCTCTGTCAGAAAGGGCTTATTATTTGGAGTACTTAGTGGTTAGGAAAGGAAACTCCTCTTCCATTGAAAGGAGCACTGTTCACTCTGTGGGGCATTTATTGCCCCCATGAAAATGTGTACATAGAGCTGGAAGGATTATCAAATGTAGGCATTTGGGAGTTCAGTTCAAAAGATTTAGTGAACAACAATGCTTTCAGTGGTCATAGATAGGAGTTTGGGATTTATGAGGTCCTCTTGGCAGTCTGGGATTTTTAGTTCTTTTGTGTAGAGGAGGACAGCCCCATCAATTGACTTATTTTTAGGATTGTGATTTATAGCCTACCGGACTGCTGAGAGAATCATAATGATCGGAAATGAACAAAGATTTGGATTAACCCATTGCTAGAACCAAAAAGTGGGTGCGACCAGACTGATATGCAAATGTTTATTTCTCCTGTCTGAAAGGTACAGTGAGCTAAAACGTGGTTGTATAGCCTTTCCAGAGAACAGGTTATTTGCCTGTGTTCCTTCTCGGAGGGTCTCCCAGACCCTTTTTTTTTAAACCAAGAAGCTCTAACAGTTTGTGTTGATGCGAAATGTGGATTGGAAACTTCAAACTATGTCTTGATGGTTTCATTGATGAATAGATAAATTGATGGGTGTGGCTGGCAAGCTCTGAGAAGAGTGACACACTTGTTTATTTCACTGTGCCTAACATTAGCGTTAAAACCAGCCATTTCAGCCAGAGAGAGTCTTGAAATGGCAACTGTCAGCTCCCCTAAGAAGGACTCAATAGCAGGTTGGTAGGCCACAGAATTTGGTGGAGAATGTATATGAACAAATAGATCTAGCTTTCAAATGCATATTTTTAGGATGGTGGGGCTGTTATGGAGCAAAGCATTGTTACCAAATATTGGATTTTAAAGAGATATCTATTAGCTTTTTATCCACACGACACTATATTTTAACAATAAATATATACCGTAGACAACTTTTAGAGCAGGTGAATCCTATTGGGACATCTTAATAACTTCTTCATGTTAGTGTTCAGTGCGGGCGTTGTCGGGCATTCTAGTCTGCCTACATCTTTTTCTGTGCGCTATCAGGGTGTCCAATAGATGTATGAGGTCACACTTACCTTAAAGGGGAACACACAAGTGAGAAGAATACAATCCCTTCTTCCACTTGACCTAAATCCACCTGTTATCTAATTCTCTAGAGGCATGGGTTAGAAAAATAGCATTTTAAGGTCCCACCCCTGCAAGCCATGTCTTTTAGGCATTGAGAGATTCTCCGATCCTGTCTGATTCCAACCTAACTAATGTACATCTATGGGCGGAGCATCAGAGGCAAGCGGGGCTGGGCCAAGTGAGCATTCCTCTACATGTTGATTAAAACCATACATTCAGGAAATTATGTTATGAAAATGAAATATGGCAAACTACCTCAACATTTTTAAGATCTTTTTTGCCAATTACAAGTACCCTTCTGGCTCTCTGCAAAGCTTATTAGCTTGCACTTTCTACACAGAACACAAACGATCAATTAAATGCGTGCAATGACAAATACTCGCAGCTGTCTTGTGGGGGTGGTGTAAGTGCAAAACACAATCCTCTGTCAGGGAGCACTGGCAGCTATGTTTTGAATACTTACCTCTGGGATCATGCGGCAGGACCGGATGGAGTCGTTGTAACCCATCCACGTCTGGTAATCGGGGTACTCTCCCCTCCTCAGGTAATACTGGTGCCCCTTGTAGTTGGGGTGCTCATAGAGCATCCAGCAGCCATTGTGAACCCGTAGAGAGTTGCAGCGACTGAAGTAGGACTTCAGGTCTGCACAGTCAGAGCTGCAGTCATAAGAGCGGCCGCCGAAATTCCGGTCCTCGTAGAAGGTGATCTATAAAGAATATTTAGGATGGAAAAAATATTTAGATTTCTTGCTTTACATTTAGTACTGTTTTCTTTAATCATGGTAGACATAGTTACATGCAACAGATAGCGAAGTCTTAATCATACAGAACAATTATTGTTTTTTGAATCTGATTTTCTTTTATGTTTTTAGGTTTTTATTGAAATTATACATATGCAACACATCCAGTTTAGCATTTTAAATATTACTGATCTGAGTTTTCTTTATTGAAATGTTGTAAATACAATTGAGCAGGTTTAGTTCAACACATTATAAATGCATGTGAGCACATCATTGCTGAGAGAACACCATGTTTGCAATATATAACATGTTCAATTTTGTGCATTCAAGTTAAGCGCTCCATGTATAAAATCAGGAAAAGCGCTCTTTACCATCATGCTCAAGCTGTGCTTAATTGGCCCAACATTTAAGCGAGTAATGAACATTTAGGGGGGAAATTAGCTGGCAGGTTCTCATTGCTGACAGCTTCGCCCTGAATTTCACCAACGAATCCACTTGTATCTATGAAAATGTACTTATGATATATAATCAAATCAGTTTATGAAATCTAATAAAATTCGGCTGTTATTAAGCAGATAAATAGGATAACAGTAGTGCTCTTACCTTTCCCATGTTGGCTGGTGGTAGTGGTTCCTCACTGCTCGCAGACCCTGCCCTTATATACCCCCGATCACACCAGAACTGCACACTCAGCAGGCTCAGCTGTTCTGTCCATGAAAGAATATGTGCGACTCCATCCATTCTTCATTGTGATGGGTCCCGCCCTTTCTTTGTGCCCAGGTTGCTTTTGCTTTTGTTTATATGGGAAAAGGTGAAGGGTCACTACATTGTTAGTAAAAACCTACAAAAGAGCACTGGTCCTGTTTTGTTACAAACTTTATGAAACATCAGTCGAAAAGCATTATTTTGGCTGCAGACTGAAGCGTTGGCAGAAGACAATAGGGAACACAGTCAGACATGGGCCCAAATGACATTTATTTTAAAGATTTGTAATGGAGCCTTGCTAACTGTATTCAATCTATCTGGCATTCCAGGCATCACTGTCTTCAATTATGTTGTAACAGCGTAAGAATATATCATAGCTCACATTTACCTGTTGGATTCTTTTTGAAAAAACTAGAAGATGTTTAAATTGGAAATATGAATACAAAATATGCGAGCACTAATCACATTTGAACTTTGGTATATTACATACTATTTCGAACATGGTTGCCTGCATAATGACGCATACCTAGATGTACAATCATTCACACTAGTGGTGCTGGAACTTCTCAAAATGTAACTAGTGAGAAAATTAAGCTTTTCTGAGTATTCCCATGGGGTTTCTTGAAGGTCGAACCCCACTGCGTGGTTGGAAGCCCTATGTCCAACGAAACTTCAGAAGGGATTTCGAACAAGCAATCAGAGGCCTTCAGCCATTTTAAAAACAGTTTGAGTGCCTTTAAAAGGCAGAGCTGGCTTCATGCTTCTTTTGTGGATTTTGGTTGTCAAGTTAGGAGTGGACAGTACAGGCTCACAAAATGATAGTTGTGGGGGAGTTTTGGAATGACTTTCATAGATCTCAGAGTGTTTTTCGAGGGGTTTGTTAGTTGTTTGTGGTGTTTTGGGTACTTCTTGATCCCTGTTTTATCCCCTTGTGTCCAGGGTCGGACTGGGAGAAGAAATAAGACCGGTCACCTAAAAAAATGTGGGCCACCCCTCGCCTCAAGAAAGTGGCCCACCCCTCCCCTCACGACCCTTGACCTCTGATGACATCACCGGAAATTATGTCATTTGACCCCACCGCAAAGTGACATCCCGGGAAGCGATGAAACACGACCTTTCACCCCTTGATAAAATAGGAAGTGGCATCAAATAGCATTGTTCCTAAGTACACTAAATTACTGTGAATCCAAGCAGACGGCCAAATGATAATGTTATTGTATAGCACTTACGCTTAAGCTCTTTTTTATAGAACAAATATGCATACAATATCACCCAATCTGTGTGGTACTCATTTATCAACCTTTGAAGGATGAAAGGCTTTTTGAAAAAATAAAATATATATATATATATATTGTTTACATTTTTTTTCCCCAAACCGCCCGAGGCATGGCCAGAATCTGGCCACTACTCCCCAGGGACGATTTCAGCCCAGCCGCGGGCCAACAGGCAGAAGGGCCAATCTGACCCTGCTTGTGTCTGTGTGTATGTGTTCTTTAGGCTCTTGTTCCAGTCTTCCCTTTTATCTTTACTTACTTTTAAAGAATACAAAACAAAGAAAAACTGTCCTCCGGTACATTTTCCTGTTTTCTTTGCGCTAGCAAAAACATTTGAAAAAATAAAAACGTTTTCTAACACCTTTCCTTTTCCTGTAATTGTAGTGAAGACTTTGTGTTTGATGGCGCAGGAAAAAAGTGGAGGTAATTCGGTTCCCGCCATCTTTTTTGGCAGTAACGGAATTACCTCAAATTTCCCGTATTGCCAAATTACAAGTTTTGGCAGAATTACCACCAGTGTAATTACCGAGTGGTAATTCTGCAGATTTTTTGAGGATTATTTCCTCTGAAAATCAGTGGAATTATTACTCAGTAATTCTGCCTGTCGTAATTGTGTCAAAAATCCCCAATTTAGTCCCATGGACTCCATAGCAAGCCCCGTCCACCTAGTGCCTTCCTGGTTTCCGCTCTTTTTCTCTACTTAAGGAGCTCTGCAGCCTCTTTTCCTTTGCAGATGGGGGCAGGTGCAAGTGGGTCTAGGTCACTGGCCTAAGATCCACCCACCTGGTGCCTTCCTGGTTGCTGCTCTTTTTCCCCACTAAGCAAGCCCCGCCCACCTGGTGCCTTCCTGGTTGCAGCTCTTTTTCCCTACTTAGCAAGCCCTGCCCACATGGTGGCTTCCTGATTGCCGTTCTTTTTCCCCACTTAGCCAGCCCCGCCTTCCTGGTTGCTGCTCTTTTTCCCTAATTAAGAAGCCCTCCAGCCTCCTTTCCTTTGTAGATGGGGAGCAGGTGCAAGTGGATCTAGGTCACCTGACCTAAGCACCACACACTTTCTTAGCCCTGCCTCTTCCTTCCTTCTCTTAACTCTTAGATCAAGGCTGTCTCTTGCCCGGGCGTCCGAAGCGAAAGGAAGACAAAGAAAAGGGGAATTCCTGTTTGGACCAGGAGGACCTGGGGCCCGACCCCCTTCTCAGACAGCATGTAAGCATGCACCCACATGTGTTTACTCCCTCTGTCCCCACAGGCCATCCCCCCTGATGTTCCCTTGTGCACCCCTTCTCGCACACAGGGTTTGCGTGTTTTGCTTGATTCTTCTACGCTGCTCCCCCTCACCCCCTTCCAGCCTACTTCTGCAGGAGTCTGTCCTGATAATTCTGGTATCACCATCACCGTCTTGTGGCCAAAGCTGGATTTGACTTTTATGGACTTCATTGATTCACAGTGTGTCACCCTTTCTCAACTCTCATGCTGTACTTCCTTTGCATCTTGTACTCATGGTGGCCCTGAATCATGCTGTTCCCATCTTCATGTTGGATCCTGGCTTGCAACATTATGTGTTACTACTGACTTCTGCAATTGTATTCACTCTCCCCTCTCGCTTCTCCACTCTTTTTGACTGCTTACTCTCTGTTCTCTCCTCCTCTCCCTTTCACCCTTTTCCTATCTCTTCCCCTCCTCCCCTTACTTTCTTCTATGCACTTACTCTATCAGAATTGTCCCTGGACCTAGTATGATAGCAACCTTCTCTGTCTCCTCCCCATTTCTTATTTGCACCCCCCCCCCGCCCCTCCAGCACTATCTAAAATCTCGTCAGGCCTAGTACGATGGTCGCTTATTTTGTTCCTCCCCTCCCTTTCTGCACCCCTCTCCCTCACCTTTTGTTTTCTCCGGCTCTACCGGAAATGTCATCAGGCCTAGTAGGGTAGACACCTGTGTGTTTCCATTTCCTTCCCACTCTCCCCCTCCCTACCTTATCGATGTCTTAGCTCTTGCACTATCTGAAATGTCGTCAGGCCGAGCATGATAGTTAATTTCACACCCTTACTGTTCATGGCCTGTAAGAATGTCATTGTATTTTCCCTTGTCCCCCCCCCTTGCCTTGAAGCGCTATATAAATAAACTATCATATCATGTCATATCATATCATATATCATATCATAAATGGGGACTAACACTGCCCTACCAACACTTGTAATCCTGTGTATAAGCACACACAATTTTCCTGTGCTCAGTCACCTTCCCTACTGTTTGTGTGTTTAGAGAACACTTTCCCATTGTGTGAGTCTCGTGAGAATCCCTTTGTCTTTTTCACTACGTTTGTATTTTGCCCCTTGGCACCTTAGGCCCATTAGGCTCCTTAGTCATATTTGTATTTTGCATGTTGGAACCTTAGGTTAGATGCCCTTTTATTTGAAGGGAGTGCTGGGGAGAGAAGATGAGGAGCTGGACACCTCTCCCATGTCAGACGTTGAGGGAGTCCGCCAACAGGGGGTGAGAAAAGCCCAATGAGGAGGGGCAGTAGGTGGCTGAATTGAATTATGAGGTCATGGAGACAGTGGTTGAGATGGAGAGATACTGTTTTAGGAGACAGAGGTAGTTTTGAGTAGAGGGATATGGAGCATGAGGGGGGATAAAAGAGCACAAGGAGGGGAGATACAGCATGAGGACAATGACATGTAGCATGAAGAGGAGGATGTGGCTACCAAACTAGAGGAGGAAGTAGTATAGGCAAAGTCATTCAAGTAGTACCAGCAGAAGGTAGACTAATACCATGAACTTGGATTTGGGGGCAGTGGGTAATACTGTAGGCTCAGCGGAGAGAGGTAGCCACATAGGTGTAGGGGGGTCAGTGGCAGAGGAGAGAGGAGGTGGTGTTGTGACAGGAGTCCAAAGAGAACCAAGTGGAGGAGTGAGGCATGGTCCCGAAGAAAATGTCCCAGAAGGGAGAGACTCGGGCCACTCACCATTGCCTGCCCATGCGGAAGAGCATGCTAGCCTCAGCCTTTCCTCAAGAGGGTCAAGTCAGGTCAGAAGGAATGCTCACACAAGACAATACTGCCCATCTGGTAATGGATGACAGATTTCTTCAGCTTGTTAGAAGGTGTTACTGTCAGAGGGAGGCAGGTAGTGTCCGATGCATCCTCTGCCAGAAGACATTTCATTGAGGTAAGTCAAGTTAGAGTGCCTTTGGCAACTCCTCAAAGTGCAAGCACTGTAGGCTGGGTCAGAATGATGTGTTTAAGGAGAGCATCTCACGTGCAACAGATGTAGCATAGTGCAACACCCACCCGTAGCAGTGTTGGTGGCTGCAAGACAATGTCAGATGACACGCCAGCTCATCTCTGGTCATGCTCTTGCAAGCAAAACAAAAGCCCCCTAACTCTGGGTCAGCCACATTTCTCCCCCACCAAACAATTATGGCCCAGTGCTACCTGTCACAGTGCGCCCATCGACTAGCAGGATACTTTACCACCACTAGCTTTGCAGCCTCCTGTTGGTGGTGGTAGAAATCCGGGTGTGACACAATTTGGACAGAATTGGCGAGACAGAATGAGGAATGCAGGCACATATTGCATGCATTGCCTGTCATCTGTCTGTATGTCTGTCTGAGGTAGTTAATGAGGTAGTGGAGGTTGCCATGGAAAAGCACATGCTCCTGCAAATCCCTACATTTTTCTAGATGACTGGCAAGAGAGGAACTAAAAGGGGGGACATGTGAAATGGGAGAGTGGCAAAAATGGCTGTTAGAGCCAAATAAATGCATAACCTCCAGTTTTTGAGCATGGTTGTAGTACTCAAAGAGGAGCTGCGTTGGCGAAGCCAAATACATTTAAAAAAGGGGAAACTCAATTCATGCTGCTCAATCCATGTGGCTGAAGCTGTCATGCACCCAAATGTTCTTCATCGAGAAATCTGTTGTGTGGTCTTCCAAGCAATTTGCCTGGTGTTGCTACCCGCCAGAGTCTTCAGTGTTAAAATTGTCCTTCCTTTTAATACATTACATCTCTCTGTTGTGTGAGGTGTCTCCTGTGGTCTGGGACAATAGCCCCAGAAGTGCTACAACATGTCCACAATTCAAACTAGCCGGCGGGCAGTTTAGGCTTTCCATAGTTAATGAAACATAGACAGCTGGCCACACTGACTGCTTGCCAAGCCACTACTGCTGTGGATTGTTAACACTACCAGATTGGAATGTGTTGAGAACCCAGACATCAATCCTCTGGTCTGTAGTAGGCCCACTTAATTCTCCTGGAAACCCAGGTGCATATTGCAAGCCAGACGGTAGGAGACATCAGTCCCACACCCTTACATGTTTTTACTTTCTGAAAACGTGCCTTAGTGGCACCTAAACTCGTATCAAGAGTTGTGAAGGACAACTATGCACTGTCAAATTAGGTTATTTGCAGTGGTGGCATTCCACACTGGGGTGTTGATCTGACCTTTGGCTCTCATATTTTGTTCAAACAGGTTTTCTGAACATCTCTTTGCATCCTTACAAATGACTAGCACATCCTCTTGCAAATGACAACCTACTTTACTTTCCTCATCCTATCAAACATGATATTTAAAATTACACCTTTGATTTTAAACTGTGGGCCAGAAAAAGGAGTCCAACATCACAATGTTTGGAGCCCATCAGAGGGTTGAGAGCAGGTTCATAGCCAGTTGCCCTGATTCTGCATCACCAGCTGGTTCATATACATGTATTGCATTAGATAGTTGAATTTCAGCAGTGCCAGTACTTTGCTGAGTGATGTAGTGATCAGGCTAACCCACTGATGGGCATTATTAAATGTCTCCATAAAAGAGCGAACATTGTCCAACATTTGCCACTGTGTCGATGTTAAGTATGCACTATCCAGTTGCAGGCTATGGCTATTGCAGTAGTCGGTCAAAGTGTTACAAATGCTACAGCATATGGAGGGTTGAATTCCAACAAAACGTCATTGGAGTTTTCTGCTGATTGTAGGGGGCTTTTGTTTTGCTTGCAAGAGCATGACCAGAGGGAGCTGGTGGTGTGATATCATTTTTCTGAACATGTTCTGGTCACTGTAGGAGCCGCTGATAAATTGGGCGCCGATCTTCTGGAGCACACGTATCATCTTATCTACTGGCTTATGAAGCAAGTCACCACAAGAAGGACACGGGAAAAGCTATTCCTCCTCAGGGCATCGTCATCATAAAATAGATGATCAGCAGTACAATTCCCACTTGTAAACATCGAGGACTGAGCCAATGTGCACAACCTCTCTGTTTCTCACAGAGAGGTTCCCCTGTGGGACCTCATCTCAAATTCTTGCATTCACATTGTATTGCCTTGCTAGACATGTGTGTAGTTTAGCAATGTGCTCCTCCATAAGACTATACGGTACTACTTGCCATTGCTGGGTGCCATTGCCCTAGTTGATTCATGCCTATCCAACTTATTGCTTTTGCTTTGCTAGCCATGTGTGCACTTTAGCAACTTGTGCCTCCATACGACTATACTTATCACTTTTTTATTTCTTATGATGTCTGGATTTGGCAAAACATTCTAAGCACAGGTTGACCTGCCTACATGCCTTGCTCCTTCTTCACTATGTACATGCACTGTTTTAAATATGGCCCACCTCTGATACTTAACACCAGATTCATAATAGCCTGCACCCTCCCTAATTGCAGCAGGGTCACACTCACTCAGCCCACTTCCACAGTGAAATGTACCGCTAATATGCTGTGCTCCTTACGTCCCATTAGTTCGAGCCCACCACTCAGAGAGAACACTCCCCACACCTCTTTGCCTCACTCCAAACACTATACCATCAGCACTTTGCCCTCCACCACAGAGTTACCCTTGAACCCTTACCTTAATTCACCCGCCTTATGGCTGGAGCACTTCGCTTCCGAACCTACCCCTAATCAACCTTGCACCCTGCAGCGCAAGAATCACAGATCAGGCTCCTGATTCCCTCGCACTACACTTCATTCGCACCCTCGTACTACAAGCGACAAAGTTCTCAATACTCCTGGCAAACACACACAAAGACCAAAGTTAACAGGTATCAAGAATATCATACCTAAAGCTTCCATGCATATTAACAACACTGATCCCCCTACCGTCAAAGACATTATGCTTAAGGGCGCCCTCGTCAATGATAGGTCCCTTCTGGCCCATGCACTAGATATTGCTGATCTCATCACAACACAAGATCTAGATTAACTTGCAATTACGGAGACCTGGTTACATTCAGCATCTGGACCATTACTCTCTCTCGCCATTCCCAATGGTTATTCCATGAATTCTGCGTAAGGAAAAGAGGAACGCCGAATCCCATTGGAAAAGCCTTCCCTCAGCCTCAAATAAGGATAGCCTTGTTTATAGCATCCCTGAATAATAGAGGCAATTTTCCAAGCCAAAAAGATACTTATAACAAACGAATCTTGCAAGTTGAATCCAACACTAAAGAGCTCTTTAAGATACTCAAAGAACTTGAATCTCCTTCAGCCGCACCCGACACCTGCACCAAAGATATTACATGGTGTTCTAATATTCAAAAAGCACTCCTGAACAAAATCACTACCTTACAAACTAAAATCAATGCCAAAAAAGCTGTCTACTTACTGTCTCACAGTTAAGTACTCCCACGGGTAAGACCACCTTCCCTCTTCACACCCATGAACCATTCAGCTTTTCACCCCTCTCTATAAATGAGGTTGAAAATATCATCTCTAAACTCAAACCCTCCAATTGCCAGGGAAACACCTGCCCAGCCCCTATCATTAATCCTTTAAGTAAAAAGGGGGAGGTATCTCGTCCTTGGAAGTGCATACGCAGTGCCAAGGACGAGATAGCTCGTCCTTTTTGGCACCTTGTTTTGAGCGATCCCTGCAAAGTAAAGCAAAGCAGGGATCGCTCAAAACTGTAATCCAACACCCGGGCTATGTGAGGGGGAGGTCCCCCTCACTGCCAGGGGGCTGCATTACCTTCAGCTTCACGTCGGCGTTCGTAAAGCACGTCGTTGTGTGAGTAATTTTCACCGCAGCAGCCATTTCGGGCGGTGTGCAGTCATAATGTCGACTGCAAAAAAGTTGAAAACAAAAATGTCTAAAAAAAAATTTTAAAAAAAATAGTTTTTTTTTTATTTGTATATTTTTTTGGGTTTGGGTAGTAAAACTAAAAGGCGGGCTGGGGGGGGGAACAACCCCATTAAAAAAAAAAAATCACTTTTTTTTTCCCCACATTTTTGTATTCGACTTTTTTGAATTCGACATTATCACTATGAACCATTTCGGGCTGCTGCGGGGAAAACAGAAGGTGAGTGTTCACCTTTCTCCACCTCGATCTCTGGCTGTATTTCAAGCCGGAGATTGAGGCGGGTATCGTTGGAAAGCGGGGATTCTCCCCTTTCTAACAATACCCATTGTGTGGCATTGCTGCCCGCGATCGGGCGCAGGGCGCGTGATCCGTGGGCAGCAATGTCACCGGATCAATACAGATCTGTTTGTGATGCGGGGGAGGGGGGCTGCTTACTAGGTAAGCGGCCCCATTCCATGGGGCCACAGCGCCGGAGACCCCTGGGGGCAGATGATCACTGCTCCCAGGGGTGAAAATAAAAAAAATAAAAAAATTAAAAATTCGGGGGGAGGGGGTTTGGGGCCCTGGGGCCCACTAGGCCACCAGGGATAGAGGAAAAAGTGGTGTCCTTGGAAAGGGGAGTTTCTCCCCTTTCCAAGGACACCACATATATGAGGCATTGCTTGTCACGGATCAGCGCAGAGCGCTCGATCCGTGACCAGCAACCCACTGGACCACCATTGATCCGTTTGTGATTTGGGGACGGGGGGCTGCTTTAAGTAGGCAGCCCTCTCCCCCCGTCCCCCCCTGGCCCCCAAAGCATGGGGGCACATAGGTGCACAACCCTGGGAGCAGATGGCTGATCATCTGCCCCCAGGGAAGGGGACAAAAAAAAATACGTGATGGGAATGGGGGAGAGGGTTTGGGGGCCCTAGCCACCAGGGATTTTTTCAGAAATTGCGTCCTTGGAAAAGGGAGATTCTCCCCTTTCCAAGCCCTCACCCCCCTGGCCCCCAAAGCATGGGGGCACATGTGTACAACCCTGGGGGCAGATGGCTGATCATCTGCCCCCAGGGGGCAAAAAAATAATAATAAAAAACGAGAAAAAAAACATGATGGGAACGGGGGAGGGGGTTTGGGGGCCCTCGCCACCAGGGATCTTTTCGGAAATGGTGTCCTTGGAAAGGGGAGATTCTAACCCCAGGGAGGGCTGCATGAGATGGCCCCCTTCTTATCTGCCCCCATGGAGGGCTGAATGAGATCCCCCCCCTGAATTTGGTGTGGGGGGTAGAGGGTCACCCCCCATTACATTAGAAAAATACCTGGCGGTTTTGGGTGCCCCTCAGCCCGCCCTAAAGTGTAGTGTACCATTTTTCATTTTTTTCTTTGTTTACGAAACTTGCCTTGGCGCAGAGGGGCACATTGGTGTGCCAATCTGGCGCCGAGTTGCCCAAACCTTACTGCCCCAACCACTGGGGGGCTTGTCCCATTTTTGGGGGCCCTCTTCTCCCCCACCTCAAATGGAGGGGGGTGCACCTCACAGAGCCGTTTGTAGGAGGCCCAGGGAGGCCTGCATGAGGTGCCCCCGCCACCCATTTGGGGTGAGGGGAGAGAGGCCCCCAAAAATGGTGGGACAGGCCCCCCAGTGGGTGGAGTAGTAAGGTTTGGGCACCCCAGGGCCAGATTGGCACATCAATGTGCCTCTCTGCACCAAGGGGAGTTGGGTTACCAAAGGAAAAAAGTGAAAATGGTGGAACGCCTTTTAGGGGGGGTGGGGCACCCCAAAGGGATGGGGAATTTTCTAATGGGATGGGGCGTTGACCCCCTCCCCCCCACCCGCAATGGAGTGGGTGCCATGTCATGCAGCCCTCCCTGGGACCAGATATCTGCTCCTAGGAACAGACGCCTGAGCCCAGGGAGGAGTGCAGTACAGGCCCCCCCTTATCTGCCCCTGCGGAGGGCTACATGAGATGGGCCGCCCCTCCAATTGGGGTGGGGGTGGAAAGGTGCACCCCTCTTCACGTTAGAAAATCTCACAGCGGTGTAGGGGCCCATCCGCCCTCGCTAAAGAGCAGCCTGCCATTTTGAATTGTGTTCTTTGTTTACCATACCTGCCTTGGCGCAGGGGGGCACATTGGTGGGCCAATCTGGTGCCGGGGTGCCCAAACCTTACTGCCCCACCCACTGGGGGGGCCAGTCCCACCATTTTTGGGGGCCCTCTCCCCCCCACCCCAAATGGAGGGGGTGTGTACCTCACACAGCCGTTTGTAGGAGGCCCAGGGAGGCCTGCATGAGGTGCCCCAACACCCATTTGGGGTGAGGGGGGAGAGGGCCCCGATAAATGGTGGGACAGGCCCCCCAGTGGGTGGGACAGTAAGCTTTGGGCTCCCCGGTGCCAGATTGGCTCACCAATGTGCCTCTCTGCACCAAGGGGAGTTGGGTTACCAAAGGAAAAAAGTGAAAATGGTGGAACGCTTTTTAGGGGGGGCGGTGGGGCACCCCAAAGGGTCAGGGAATTTTCTAATGGGATGGGGCGTTGACCCCCTCCCCCCCACTCGCAATGGAGTGGGTGCCATGTCATGCAGCCCTGCCTGGGACCAGATATCTGCTCCTAGGAAGGGACGCCTTCCAGGGAGGAGTGCAGGACAGCCCCCCCCTTATCTGCCCCCGGGGAGGGCTACATTTTGCTGGTGTGACCGAAGGTAACACATGTTTTTTGTTTTGTTTACAGCTTTTTCTACCCGAGAAGCTGAAACGTTATGTGAGTACTGTTCTTTATTATTCTTTATTAATCTATGGTTAGGGCCCACTGTCAGTGGGGTGGGTGAGACTGGGGCTGGATTGTGGGTGGTAATGGCCCGTCTGGGCAGATCACCTCCAACTGTCCTGGAGTTGCGGCTGGGCTGCATTACAGCTTTTCCCTTCTGGGAGGTATTGGCACGCTGGCGAGACTCCTTGGTGGGGAGAAGCTGTAACGCAGGGCAGCCAGGGCTCCAGCAAAGTCGGCAGTAATATCCCTGGCCTTGGGCACCCTTCTCCCATGTGGGTCTTTGTCGGGGATTGTGGCTAATAAGAACTGGGGCAATTTGCGCAAAGCAGACCTCTGTGGATTCCCACGGGTGTCCTCTTTTGGGAAATTCATGGGGTTCCCTGTTTTCTTAGGTGAATGGTCAGTGGCGAAAGGCTTGGGGTTACCAGTGGATTACCCTTTTCCTTTTGCGCCCCCGGTAGGTGCACCCACACATGTGAGGTACCGTTTTGATCGGGACACAGGTGGGGACGCGGAAAGGTAGGCCACGTGTTGTTGGCGGTGTGTTTCGGTGGGTGGCCAGAGCAAAATGTCTGAGAATTGTCTTCATTTCCAGCCAATTTCAGAGACATTTCCCTGTGTCCACTCACCGAAACATGTCGCCAACAACAGATGTCATACCTTCTCGCGTTCCCACAGGTGTCCCGATGAAAAAGGTACCTCACATGTGTGGGTGCACCTACCGGGGACGCAAAAGGAAAAGGTTAACCAGCTGGTAACCCCAAGCCTTTCGCCACAGCACAATTTGTTAATGTGGGAAACCTACAGATTTGGGCCTAGGGTGTCGAAGCCAGCAAGGAAAACAGGGAACCCCATGCATTTCCCAAAAAGAGGACACCCGTGGGAATGCAAAGAGGTCTGACTTGCGCGAAGCGGCCCAGAATTTATTACCCAGAACCCCAGACAAAGTGAACATTGTGTTTTTTCCCCACCAAATATCACACTTTGTCGGGGATTGTGGCTAATAAAAACTGGGGCAATTTGCGCAAGGCAGACCTCTGTGGATTCCCACGGGTGTCATCTTTTGGGAAATGCATGGGGTTCCCTGTTTTCCTTGGTGGCTTGGACACCCGAGGCCCATATCTGTATGGTGTGCCGGTCATCAGAGAGTCTGAAATTCAGGTGTCCAAACAGACTTGGGGTTACTTGTGTTTTAGGCTTTCCCCTTGGCGCCCAGGTGGGTGCACCCACACATGTGAGGTACTGTTTTCATAGGGACACCTGTAGGAACGCGGGACGGTAGGCCATGTGTTGTTGGGGGCATATTTCGATGGGTGAGCCGAGTGAAATGGGCAGAAAATGCTCCCCCCCCCCACATTTTGGACTTTGCGGGGGTGTTGGGGTAATAAATTCTGGGCCGATTTGCGCAAATCATACCACTGCGGATTCCCACCGGTGTCCTCTTTTCGGAAATGCATGGGGCTCCCCGTTTTCCTTGGTGGCTTGGACACCCAAGGCCCATATCTGTATGGTGTGCCGGTCGGCAGAGAGTCTGAAAAACAGGTGTCCAAACAGACTTGGGGTTACTTGTGTTTTAGGCTTCCCCTTGGCGCCCAGGTGGGTGCATCCACACATGTGAGGTACCGTTTTCATCAGGACTCCTGTGGGAACGCGGGACGGTAGGCCATGTGTTGTTGGGGGCGTGTTTCGATGGGTGAGCCGAGCGAAATATGCAGAAAATGCGTTTTTTCCCCACATTTCGGACTTTGCGAGGGTGTCGGGGTAATAAATTCTGGGCCGATTTGAGCAAATCATACCTCTGCGGATTCCGACTGGTGTCCTCTTTTCGGAAATGCATGGGGTTCCCTGTTTTCCTTGATGGCTTGGACACCCGAGGCCCATATCTGTATGGTGTGCCGGTTGGCAGAGAGTCTGAAATTTAGGTGTCCAAACAGACTTGAGGTTACTTGTGTTTTAGGCTTTCCCCTTGGCGCCCAGGTGGGAACACCCACACATGTGAGGTACCGTTTTCATCGGAACACCTGTAGGAACGCGGGACGGTAGGCCATGTGTTGTTGGGGGCGTGTTTCGATGGGTGAGCCGAGTGAAATGTGCGGAAAATGCGTTTTTTTCCCCACATTTCGGATTTTGCGGGCGTGTCTGGGTAATAAATTCTGGGCCGATTTGCGTACATCATACCTCTGTGGATTCCCACGGGTGTCCTCTTTTTGGAAATGCATGGGGTTCCCAGTTTTCCTTGGTTTCTTGGACACCCGAGGCCCATATCTGTATGGTGTGCCAGTCGGCAGAGAGTCTGAAATTCAGGTGTCCAAACAGACTTGGGGTTACTTGTGTTTTAGGCTTTCCCCTTGGCGCTCAGGTGGGTACACCCACACATGTGAGGTACCATTTTCATTGGGATACCTGTGGGAATGCGGGACGTTAGGCCATGTGTTGTTGCGGGCTTGTTTCAATGGGTGAGCCGAGCGAAATGTGCTGAAAATGCGTTTTTTTCCCCACGCTTCGGATTTTGCGGGCGTGTCTGGGTAATAAATTCTGGGCCGATTTGTGTAAATCATACCTCTGCGGATTCCCACGGGTGTCCTCTTTTCGGAAATGCATGGGGTTCCCTGTTTTCCTTGGTGTCTTGGACACCGAGGCCCATATCTGTATGGTGTGCCAGTCGGCAGAGAGTCTGAAATTCAGGTGTCCAAACAGACTTGGGGTTACTTGTGTTTTAGGATTTCCCCTTGGCGCCCAGGTGGGTGCACCCACACATATGAGGTAACTTTTTCATCAGGACACCTGTGGGAACGCGGGAAGGTATAACATTTGTTGTGTTTGTGTGGTTTTTATAACGTTTTGACCCATTTGCTGGTCCCTTTGTCACACAACACTTTCATTTCCCAAATGTGACCTACATGTAGTCGCTGCTTTAGGCACCATACACTTTTGTAACCTGCACAAGTAACCTACCCTTGAAAAGGTCCGCCTGTGCTCTTTCAAAAAAATGTATTCTTGCCGTTCCTCACCACATTGGTTTTCCCGATTTACACATGCTAAGTGTGTCTGTTCAGGCCGTGAGCGTAAAACCCCTATGTACCATGGCTCAGTGTTTGGCTTGTGGTAATGCTTGTTTTGTAAAACACTACAAAAATGTGTGCTTTCCTAATTGCAAGAGTCGGGGAAATGTAGCGGAGCATTGCTTTTCTCAAAATTCATAGAAGCCATAGCCGTACCAAGCAAAACATGTCCAACACATACCTTTTTTTCAGTCATTTTCCCGCTTTTCCCCCAATCTATTGCGTTTTCCCCTAGCTAGTGTTAGCCTGACCTGTGCAAATCACACCTTCCTAAACTTGGAATTTTATCTACTTTTCAGAAATATATACCTTTCTGTCCTCCAATTCGGCTTTCTTAACCTTTTCTCCCATTCCGTCCATGCATGGCCAATTGGCAAAAATGGCCAAAATCGCCTACCTCTCACAAAACAGTTGATAACCACATCAAAATATTGTTTTTTCATTTCCACTCAACCTGTTCATGTAAGCCAGGAAATTGGGGAATTCAGCACAGCAAACCATTTGTTCCTAGCTCTTACAAGGAAAAAACCACAGGCTTCTTTGTACATCATTTTATTGGCATTTTTTGAAAAAACCCAACATTTTCCCCCTTTTTGCTTATTTTCTCTCATCCCTAAAGCAACCTTGGATTCCTGGATGGTGTTACGACCGCCTTTATGTGGGGAAAAAAGGAGCCAAATTTGGCCAAGATATCTCATGTAACTAAAAAGTTACAAGGCATTGAATGGCCACATACCGAAATCACCAAAAAAGGCCCTGGCACTGGGGGGAAATACCCATGGCACTTAAAGGGTTAAGAAAGCTACCCATGAATTAGCTCCCTTTATCACAGCCTTCATAAACTCTTCATTCAACACAGGAACGGTACCAGACAACCTCAAGGACGCATGGGTCATCCCCTTCTCAAAAAACTGCCCTTAGAACCATTTACACCCACGAATTACAGGCCTATCACCACTGTTCCATTTTTACTTAAAATCCTGGACGGAGCGGCCTTCCTGTAAATCCAGGATTAAAGGATAGTTCCGGGACTTTTTTTTATTGTCCCTATGGTTCGGCCATGTGTTTTTAAGCATAAATAGGTAGATTGTAGAAAACTTTCCTATGGACCTTACCCGACTTTTCGTCCATTAACGCACTCGAAATCAGCCGCCATTTTGTGATAATCCTATCATTTCCCCCCATCGACCTGGCTCACCTGCGTTTGCGGCACTAAATCAAATCCCTCGCCCCTGAAACAGACTTTATCAAAACATTCATATTCCCCGCCTCTATCCGTGACGTGACTGTGCTGCGTAGGCAAACGCGCCCAGGCGTCTTCTACGCGACTCCACACAGAACCCGGAAACCAACACAGATCAGCTCACAACACAGCGCGCCACAATTCGGAATATGAAACTGTACTTTTAAATCAAACAGCAACACGGTACATTTGGTAAAGTACATTTATTGGACATCAAATGTTTAGAGAATATTCAGCGATTTGCATTTTTCTTTGCTCTCGATCCAAAATAGTTCGTCTTGAGGCAAGCGATGTTCGTGTGCAGTACACAGGGTGTTGGTTTACGATAAAATAAGCTCTTCGGTCGCACTGATAATCGCATGGCTGTTCCAACAACGAGGCACCAGGCCACCACAACGGTATGTATGTTGCATCTAGCCATTAGTACCGCGTAAGGGCATACTTGTACTTGGCGATCGTCCCATAAAATGGTCAGGGTGGTAACGTTGTTCACGCAGAGAAGCAACTGGCGGTTATAAAAGCCATCCGCCGGTGCTGGTACTCGTGACACGGACAATAATGAAGGATGTACCTGTTTTAAAAACATAAAAAATGAAATTAGTCTCACCATCAGATCTTTATTAAAATTATTCATTTTATATATTAGGTCGGGAAATTATTTCATAGCTAGGACAGTGCGTCATTTCCAGTAACCCACCCCCTCTCCTCCGCCTTTTTCAAAGCCGCCTGAGCGCCAGTGGACCACTTCGTCACTGATATGATATAATATGGCATTTGCAACGCGCTATAACACAAGTGTTTCAAGGCGTGGTGAGGCAGGGAGGGGGGGCAAGGAGAAGAAGTGCAGGGGTAGGGGGAAGGTAAAAGTGCAAGGGGAAGGGGAGGGGGGAAGTGGAGTACAAGGTAAGTAGCATAAAATAATAAATACATAGGGCCAGCTGGTGGCGAGTGCAAGGTAAGTGCAGAACAAGTGCTGGGAAGGGGGGGCTGTAGGATACTGAGACAGTCCCCCAGTGCAGGGGTTGACAGGGAGGCAGTGCAGGTGGAGAGTGGAAGGGCCCAGGACCGAGGTTGCAGACAGTGGACCAGTTGTAGCAGGGGAGAGGGAGAGAGAAAGCAGAAGCAAAGAGGAAGGTTTTGAGGTGCTTCCGTAAAAGGAGATGGTTCTCCTCAAGATAGTGCGCGGTACAAAACAATATGCCACATAGAACGAACAAGTACAACTTAACCCGTCTTTAAAGCTACTGTATAGTAATTAAGTTGCGGTATAAACTCATCTAAAGAGTTACTTACATTATATTTGCATTTTCCATTGTGTCTGTGCGTAGGGCAGCCCCGAAATACCACTCCTTCTATGCCGACGTTATTTCTTCTAATGAACGAACATTAAATGGCTATCGTTTCTGAAATTTTATTCATTATCGTTTCTTACGTTATTGCACCACACCCCCAAAAAGAAGTCTTTCGGGATGGTCCCGGCCTGTCAAGGTCAAATAACAATAGAACCTTATACTGAGTCGTGGGCCATTCCGGCACCCGAGCAAAAAATCAAAGCAGCTGACCTTCACTTTGAACGAGCACACATTCCTAGTTAGCTACATTCAGTGTAAGGCCATCTCACAGGACTTGAAATTTACACTCCATCTTTGCATTTTGTCTGCGTGCTTTGCAGCCCCAGAGAACCATAAATACGGAGACATTCTATATGTTTTGAAAAATGATTTATATTACTGTTTGGTTTAATTTAATGCGCAAATGAACAAGGTTGGATAGACACATTGCATGTACACTGAGCCATCACTTTTATTTACACAATACATAGCTACACATATTCAATGGGCCTGCGACATGAGGAGACTCGAGAGCAAAGTCACAGGTGACACCCGGGTGGTTCGCACTACTGCACGGTGAAGGGAGGGGCAAGGGTGGAGAGACACATTGCATGTACACTGAGGATTCACTTTTATTTACACATTACATAGATACACATATTCAATGGGCCTGCAACATGAGGAGACTCGAGAGAACAGACAATCAAATTACAATCATTTAAACCGTGATGTGTATTTCTCAATGAGCTCTGCTTTAGGTGGACATGGAACAGAGGCAATGTTGAGTGGCAATGCAGTTGTCCCCTGCACAGGTTCGTTCACAACTCCATGTATGTGCCTATCTAGGACATCAACAATAAGTCTCTCAATAAACTCATATTGCATATCCTCAAACACTGGTTTGATCACCCATTGTTTACTTCTTTTAGTGAAGGCCTTATTGTAGCGAAGCGTCCCTAAAGTTCCGGTCGTCCTACTTTTTTGACGGCCAACATTATGGTTATGTGCCAAGACCGCTAGAAGAGTCCGTTTTCTCATGCCCTCCATGCCAAAATGCAAACGTTTTGGCCTGTACTTTAGGCACATATTGTGGAACACCTCCAAATCTCCTGTGTGGCAGAATTCCGTGAGTCCCCTCAAATCTCTTGTTATAGTTTTATCAAATACAATCTTTTCAATGGCTTTGTGAGTGGGTGATGAAGGAATCAACCACTTCTTCTTCCGTGCCTCCTCTGTGGACAAATGGCCATGTTCACAATTGTGGAAATGTTGGTTCGTGGTCCAGCGGTGAATGTTGCTACAGTGTAGCATTACTGACCGCCATTTTTCCAGTAGAATTTCCAACGACCCTTCACATGTTTTTGAGCTCCACCAAAGATGGTTGCTGATTGACTTGGACCACTGTGAAATACCTTGCATATCTTTTTTTTTACCTGCAGCCGACATTTTTTTATTGATTGTTTTTGCAAGATGCCATACGTCAAATTGGTGATTTATATTTTTGTACTCTTCTCTCATTGTCTTGGCAATTGAAACGTGTCTGTCCGGGGCTATCAGGTCGATCACCATTCCCCGCGATTGTAGTTCTTGCAATGATGCTACAAAGCCAACTTTCTCCATGGCCACTGAGGATGTACTTTGTGACACCTGCACGACCACCGAACTCACAATTTTCTTACTTTCCATGTCCTGAAAGTGGTAGTGCAGTACTTGGCTGAAAATCCTGGGCTGTCGCACTGTCCATCACCGGCTAGCCTGAACCGTTTGCCCGCGAATGTACTTTCAATAGACATTTTTTCCATTCTCCAAGCTTCGCTAATGGCTGGAAATAGATAATCGGTTTGGTATTTGTAGAACTGAGTTTTCGCAATGAAATGGATTCCCACAAACTGAAAGAAATACTCTAACTTTTTAAAACTTGAACCACTAAAAAGTGCGGCCGCTGCACAAAGTAGATTGCCTGCTGGCAGTTGCCCCAGCATGGGTTGTGCAGACCATGAGAACGGATGATATTGTGTACAGGTAGCATGTATTTTAAGGTTAGTGCCTCGAATTGCACGAGTCACATTAATCAATGGCTCCCCACATACTTCCCCACCAACCGAATGCCCACATTTCAGCATAATAATAATTTCAATCAAACAACTATCGAATACAATGAATTTGGCCTCTTTCCTTATACTGTCACTCTGCATCCCAGCTGGTTCGGCCTGTAACGTTGAGGACATGTCACTCACATTAAAGGTACAATGTCTGATATCGTCTTCCGCTATGTTCTGTGATATTGATGGTGTTTCATTGTCATCCATTACATTCTCTTCCATTGCAACATCTGTTCCTTCTCCGGCAATGGGAGAATAAAACAATTTCTTCAACTTTCTCGCGGTCTTAGTTTTTGCGGGTGTGGATTCTGTGAATTGATCTCCGACTGCATCCGAACTACCAGGAGGACATTCGCTATCAATGGCTGGTGGTGGTATAGCTCCGTTGTCAATCACTTCCTATTCTTCCCATTGGCACGATGCATCTCCAGTCTCAAGTCCCTGCCAAAAGGTTTGACAAGCAACATCTCTCGTTCGCTTCACTGTCTGTGTAGATGTAGTTCGTACACCCACTCGCAACTAGAGGACAGATTGGAAAAGGGATGCTCAGTTTAAACACAACTTACAGTATTGAACTATTAACAGTGAAAAACAACATAATATAGTGACCAGGACACTAACCTTCTTTTGCTTTCTTTTCTTTGAAACTTTCTTGCCTCGAACTTCAACATCTGGACGCTGTTGCTCCGACTCGTGTGTGCATGTCTCCACTTCCTCTTGCGCTGCAACGACTATATTCTCATGATAAGCACATCCATCACGCACTGACGCTCCATCGACTCCCTGAAACATAGAACTTTCATTAGTATGTATAATAATATTGAAAACACAAAATGTACTTTGGGACCAATACCCACGTACATCTCAATAGCAAAACACGAATGAACGCATTGTGTAGAACATTCAAACGACAATTATTCACGCATTGTTGATCTAGTTAGATGGAACTGTCAAGATCCATACCTCGGGCTCCGCATAGACTTCCATTGATGATATTATTGAAGATGACGCTTCAGTAACTCCCTGAAACACAGTAATTGCATTAGCATGGTTTTCTATTTTGTTAAAAAGAACATAAACTTTGTGCAGGCGTCAACGGCACATCTAAATAGACCTGCACAAATGATCAGTTGTCTAAAATAAATAATGGATATCTAAATATGATTCGATTTGCTCGATCGTAGGAAGTGTCACCACCCAGAGATCTGCATCCACTCCTAGGGGTGATGTTCTTGTAGAAGAAGCTCCGTCATCTCCCTGAAACATAGTACTTGCGTTAATAAAGAAGGAAGTATAGTGGATGTAATCACGTCATATGATCTCGCTTGATCGAACTGTCAGTATCCATACCTCGAAATGCATAAGAACATCAAGGGACGCTGTAACTGTGGTGCACACTTCTGCAAGCTTTTGCGCCGACCCGTAACTGCATGCTCCCCCTTCTTCTTGGACTAATGCTCCATCGACTCCCTGAAACGTGGGACTTTCATTAGTAATGAACACAATATTGAAAAAAGAAGACACATAGGAGGGCGACGACAGAAGGACATATCAATGGCTAAAAACGAAAGAAACATTGTGTGTAACAATCACGCTACAAGAATGCAAGATCTGATGATCTCCATCGATGGAACTGTCCGGAAACGTACCTCGAGCATCTGAGTGACATCAACGGTTGTCGTCAATGCGTTGGACTCCTCAGCATCTCCCTGAAAGACAGTACAGTAATTATAACTGAAAACAAAGACTAGAGGACGAGTACTAGGGTGTACCATTAGGTAAAATAATTACACGATAAATTAAAACTATTGATTTACATGCCTAAAACAAGTCAGTGGCAGAATAGCTAAGTAAGATTACCCGATAGGCGCTTGAAGTGGCTGATGACTGCAATAACGACACGGATGGAGAATCTTCCGCCTTCATATTGAGTGGATACATAAATGGGGAAATTATTGTTAGCTAATGCTACACACTACCGCAAGGCCGAGAGCTAAACCCGTAAACTTGACTCACCAGTGGAGGGATGTGGACGAATAGAGTGGGAATAGCGGTTGAGAGCAATTTTCGCCTCGCTCGCGGTGTTTTCTTCTTTATTTGCAATGATGTGTAGTACATGTCTGAGCTAAAGTGCCTGCTGCAGATGCGGTATCGATCACCCCTCTTGTCCGCAAAGACTTCTAGGGCTCTACCTTCAAGCTCAGACGGTGGATATCCGCAATATCGGACCCATTCTCTTATCTGATCTATTGTTTTAGGGAAAACATGCATTATAGTACCTTCAGATTTATTATGGGTCTTCGAAGGGCAACCGCAAATGGAACAGGCAGGCATTGTGGAAAGTTCTGAAAAGTAAAGATCAACAATTCTCAATGAATACCAATGTGTTAAAAAATTAAATGACACATAAAAGGTCCAATGCAAGGTTCGTTTTGGTTCTTGAAACTATACACGTTATTCACATGCGGATAAGTATTTGAATAACTTTAAAAAAATAGAAAAATAATTTGACTAAACTCAGAACATGTGACTAGTTCCTTGCATGTACTGTCTTGAACGAAAAGAAAACATGGATGCAATTTGATGACTATTAGCAAATAGATATAAATTAAAAAATTGGACGCAAAATGATTATGGTACATGGCCTTACCTTGACGAACAAACAGTTAGATGCAGGGATCAGAGTAGTTTCTTGTCGTAGAATATGGAGCAGTTCACAGGTTGCAAACTGACGAGTTTGCTCGAAGTGGTCACGGAAGTTCACAGAGACGAAGAGCAGATAACCAGCACCTTCATGGGTTGACTAGCAAAGCGCAAAGAAGTTCTCATTCGAAATATGAAGTGGGTTATAAAGAATTCGAAACAGGGGTGTGTTTGTGAATGAATGACGTGTATATGTTGTGGCATTATGCGGTTTGCAGGGGGGCAGCCAGCGTGAGGGGGGATGCTTGGCAGGAGACACGGGGTCTGGAGGTAGACATGGGAACAACAACCCATGCTCTATAGACCACTTTGAAGTGTACATGGTCTTTGGCACCTCTTGGCCTTTATCGCTCCCTGACAGCTCCACTTGACTTGCCAGCGCACGTACCCCGGTGCGAACTGCCTTTGATAGGGCGGGGGGTGGATTGGGGCGGTGGTCGTGCAGACTGGACACAGGAAGACTCGTGAATGGAGACACACTTATGTGGATTGAAGGTGGGCGGCCAGCGTGAGGGAGGATGCTTGGCAGGAGACACGGGGTCTGGAGGTAGACATGGGAACAACAACCCATGCTCTATAGACCACTTTGAAGTGTACATGGTCTTTGGCACCTCTTGGCCTTTATCGCTCCCTGACAGCTCCACTTGCCAGCGCAAGTACCCCGGTGCGAACTGCCTTTGATAGGGCGGGGGGTGGATTGGGGCGGTGGTCGTGCAGACAAGACTCGTTTGCCGCAGGGCCTCACCAAGGAGAGGCCATCTAACTGCATGTAAGAGGCAGGCTGCAGGATCTAGTACATGGAAGGCAGGGGGGTGAGTTTATAAATACCTCACCTTCCCAGGAGAATATATGGGTGCAGTTCACCCTGGAGACCCTGGATGCCTAGGCAGTTAGTCAGCCTGTACCCGGTGCCCAAAAGGATGATTTATTATGATCAACCATATTGATTATTTACCTATAACAATGTTTTGTATCAATAAAATCCAACGGCCTTTTATTGCCAACGCTTGAACAAAGTGGTGTGGTAAGTATTTTTGGGGGAGGAGGCAAGGCCGGGAGGCTTGATGCCAACCGCAAAATAACATATGTATGTCTGCTGCATATGGGTTCAACGGTTATGTGGATTGAAGGTGGGCGGCCAGCGTGAGGAAGGATGCTGGCCGGAGACATGTGGTGTGACAAGACAAGGCACAGGAAGACTATTCAATGGAGACACACTAGATTCATTTAAAAAATCAAAACAACCATTGTTAAAATATATGTTGGGTTTTATGTTAGATCTTAATTTCAATTGAACATAAATAATAAACATTACACATTGTAAAGTTCCGGTTGCAGCACATCCAGGGAAAATCCGCGGTATTGTCCACTGTCGCTGGGGAAATGTTGTCTAATGGCAAGTACCGCACAGGCAGGTATTACTCTCCGAACGCGGTGTCCGAGCCTCCCGTGAAGCCACCAAGTGAAGCAACGATAGACCACCAGCCTGTACCACCTGTGAAAAAGAAAGATGCAATGGAACCAATTTACATGCGTTCGAATGATATGTAGATGTAATTTTATATGTGGGAGACGACCATGAAATAGTAGTGGCATCACTGACATCACAACCAGAGTATACTTACTCGTTACTCGGATTACGCGGACGAACAGTGCCGCGAAGTTCGTGCATAAGCACCATCATCATCCTCAACACGGTCCGTGAGAGGCAGGCTTCCCTGAACTCTGGCAGCTCAGTGATGCATTGCGGACTTGGCTCGCCTTCCGAAATGTAGGCCAAGCACCCGGAATTTTCACGGCAGCAGCAGTTCTCCTCCTCAGTTGGCATTAGCTCGCACCGTTTGCACGTGCACCAGGTGGAGACGCCGTCCATGCGACATGGTCCAGGCTCTTCATCCGTTGACTGGTCCTCCCAACTGCCGTCCGAATCCCCATCGTTTTCGCGTGCTTGCCTTTCCAGTAGTTCCTCCTCGGTGTACTCGGGCTCGTACATATACGGCATTATTGTAGCCATTGTGTGGTAAAGAAAGTAAAATAATTTACAGAGATGGTACAGGTGTTCACAAGGCCTAGAAGCGGCGAAGGTGGCTGACCAGAGCACAGAAACGAGTCACAGAATACTCAAAGTAACATAGCAGCAGATTTTCGATTCCATTCCTCTCTCTATGTGTTGTGAAATGGTGTGTTTATACTTATTGAGGAAAGAGGCGTCCTGCCATTTCCATGGCGACACTTCATTAGCTGAGGCACAGCGATTGTTGACACGAAACGTGCTTTGGCATTGGCAAATGGGCGGTACGCGTCTGCTGATGTCAGGCTCAGGGGCGGGGGATTTGATTTAGTGCCGCAAACGCAGGTGAGCCAGGTCGATGGGGGGAAATGATAGGATTATCACAAAATGGCGGCTGATTTCGAGTGCGTTAATGGACGAAAAGTCGGGTAAGGTCCATAGGAAAGTTTTCTACGATCTACCGATTTATGCTTAAAAACACATGGCCGAACCTTAGGGACAATAAAAAAAAAGTCCCGGAACTATCCTTTAACTAGGCGGCAGACAATCTGGTTTCCGACTCAAGCATGGAACTGAAAGTGTGCTAATAGATATAAAAACTCAAATTGAGGACTTTAAAGATAAAGGCAAGATGGCCCTCCTCCTATTGCTAGACTTATCTGCAGCTTTTTACCTGGTTAACCATCAAATTCTTTGTCACCATCTCAAATCTGCAGCCCACTTTTCCGACAAAGCCACCACCTGGATCAGATGCTTCTTGGCAAATAGATCCATGAGGGTCTTTTCACTATTGCCATCAGCTGAACCTTCACCAATCTTATGCGGGGTACCTCAAAGATCGTGTGTTTCACCTACACTTTACAACGTGTTCACAAAACCACTTTTCGATATTCTTGACTATTTAGGTGTCACCTACACTAACTACGCAGATGACACCCAAATACTGATCCCTATCACTGGTGACCACACAGCCGACACCGAAGCTCTAAATGACGTCTATCAGGTCATCCAGGCATGGATGGCACAGCACGGGCTGTGTCTCAACGATGACAAGATTGAGCTACTCATTCATGGCTCGCACCACAGACTCAATAGACTTAATCCCGCCTTTAAATCATTCATCATCGATGGCAATACCATCAAGGTCTCCAAAGACACGAAAACTCTAGGCATTTATCTTGTCTCAACCTTATCCCCGACAAGACAAACCAATTCCGTCATCTCTTCCTCTGCCTATACATTCAAACTTATAACAGCATGCCGACCTTTCCTTACCACGGCGAACTGTACTATCTTTGCCAGAACCCTAATCATGTTGAAACTCGACTATTGTAATGCGCTCTACCTTGGGGCCAGTCAACGTAACATTAGCAAGTTACAGGTAATGTAAAATAACGCTATTAGGGCAGCTCTAAACATCCCTAGGAACCAACATATTTTCGACACCAGACGCAGCCGTTGTTGGCATTTGGTCGCCCAAAGAATCTCACTCAAAACTCTCGCTCTCAGGCACAAATGTCTAGCCAACCAGGCTCCTAAATACTTGGCTAACCAGTTCACTCCCCACACATTCACCCGCCCTCTTAGAGCAGCCCAAGCCAACTGTCTCCTACTACTTAGATTCAAGCTTCAGAAAGTAGGGGGATGCAGTTTCCCATTCCTCACCTCAAGTTATGGAACTCGCTTCCCAACCCTCTCAGAGCTGTATCCTGCTTCCATTCTTTCAAGCAAAAAGCCAAATGCTGGCTTACAGCGCAGGATTCGTAAATCCTGCACCCGCCATTCCCCACTGCCTGAACATACCAACCCTCACTGCTTCCCTCTGCCTGGCCTCGCCAGGCCAAGCTGTCTCCGCTAAACACCTTGTAATTTTTTCTGTAATTTGTATACTTATAATGTAAATATCGAAGTGTATACTGATCTATGGCTGCGTTTCACCATGTTACTATAACCTTGTATTTTATTCCTATTTCGCTGTATGTTTCTATAACCTTGTATATTATTCCATGTTTGCTGTACATCATTATTCTGTATCTTGTAAGAAAATGTACCCAGATGCCTTTGGGCCAGGCGCGCTGTATAAATAAACAAAATACACAACACAAATTCAAGTTAGCCTACTGAGAAATGACATTCGGCATATTCTGTCCTGTTTTTTGCTGTTCAGAGGTACTAGGGAAAGTGACTAAGTGCCCAGTGATGGCCATGAAATCTGTGCCTTTACACCACTGGTCCACATGTTCATTGTTAGTTGGACTTTTTTATCCTCACAGTTGTCCAGTGACATTCCCACCGCTTCCATGACGTAGTCATAGAGGCAAGCCACTGAAGTTTGTGTGAAGCCGCGCAGACTCAGAATTTCCAAATGGAAATCAACAAAGCAAAATAACCATCTAAATCCATAGTTTTCTACATAGAAATAGTGCAGAAAATGCATTGCCAACCTTACACCAAGGTTGTCATTGAAAAAACACAACTTTTGTCTCTTTTGTGA
The DNA here is from genome assembly GCF_040938575.1 of Ambystoma mexicanum. Lineage (NCBI taxonomy): Eukaryota > Metazoa > Chordata > Amphibia > Caudata > Ambystomatidae > Ambystoma > Ambystoma mexicanum. The sequence continues at coordinate 706,509,236 of NC_090931.1, forward strand.
TTTTTTGTGACAAGCCGCAGCAATGGTGGAATAGCACATTGAGGAGGAAATAAGTTATCTGCGTTTCTTGGGAACTGCAGGCAGAGATGGTGTTCCAAAAGGGACTGGGAAAATCTGTGAATGGGCACGTGTATATGGTCCAGTGGTGTAGGGCAGTCATCCAAATGTGCCCATTGCCTGCAGTTTTTTTTAGAAAATTGTTACCAAGCTTCACTGGCAACTCACTATGCTTGCATTTATGGCAGGCAAAAATATAAGTTTGATTTATTTTTACAGATAAAACACCTCCACTCTCCTGATTGATAGAGAAAGCTTAAATGGGCCATTACCGCTCCTGCTTCTTGGGGTACACTTGGTGTAATTTGTGGTGAGTGTTGGGTGGGTGCTGTTGACTGTGAGGTTGTTTTCAACAATTGCAAAGTTGAACTACACTCGCATGAGTTTTCTAGACCATCCTTTGGAAAATATTGTACACTGGCACAACGAGAGTGTCTGAAGTTTGCTTCCTGTTTACAGTGCTTGAATTTGACAATTATATGGGTTTGCTCTTGTCTGCACTCCCTTCTTCTCTCTCTTATTCTCGTTAGCTATCGCTGGAATCATCAAAGAAGAGGTGTATTAGTCTTGATCTTTTATTAGAGGATGGATCCTAATCATTGTCATGTTCTTCATTATCATATGTTTTCATGGAAATCATGGGTGGAGAATTTTCAGGAATCACCTGTTCCTCCTCATCAATGGATTTTGTTGTTGTTGCTGAGCTGTTGTCATATGTTCCTCCGCCTGCACCTTGCTTTGTGATAGCTTAACTTCCTTCTCCTCTTCTTGCACTACATCCTCTGGCACGTGATGCATGTGCAAGGGTGATGCATGCACAGCTACATTTCTTCCCATTGCAGCATATTGTTTTAATACAGATGCCCTTGTTCTTTGTACTGTGGCAACTGATTGAACGGCATGGCCGGCTTTTACATACACATACATTCTGGGTTTCTCAGCACAAAAAGCTTCTGCTGAAGCAGGCGAACCTTTCCCAACAGATACATTCCTTGCAGACCCTTACCCGACACTTACCCCATCCCCTACACATTTGGGCACTGCAATAGTTTTAGATACTTTAATTTAATTCACCACTTCCCATCAATAAGTTCACCTGGGTTCTCAATATTTGCCCGTCTCCACCACCTATCAAATGCAAGTGGGGTTTTCAGTGCATTGCCCTTCTCCTTCACCTACTGAGTGTGCATGTGGTTCCCAGTGCTTTCCCCTTCTTCTACCCTCATACATGTACATGGTGTTCTCAGGACGCTGATCTTCTATGCTACCTACTAATTGCACTTGGGTTCATGGTACCCTGGCCTTCTCCTACACCGAATAAATACAAACTGGCTCTAAGTGTTTTGGCCTTCTCCTATGCCTACAAATGCATTTGGTGTTCTCAGTGCTTCACCCTTCGCTGCCACCTACTAAATGCACATGAGGTTCTCAGTGCTTTGGTCTTCTTCTGCACCTAGTAAATGTATGTGGAGTTCTTATTGTTTTGATGTGCTCCGAAGCCTACTGAACACACTTGGCAATTTCAGTGCTTTGGCCTTCTCCTATGCCTGGTAAATGCACATGGAGTTCTCAGTGCTTCAGCCTTCTCCTATGCCTACCAAATGCATGTGGGAATTTTCAGTGTTGTGGTGTTCTCCCCCTTTTACTAAATGCACATGGGGTCTCAATGCTTTGGCCTTCTCCAAAGCATAGTAAGTGCATTTGGTATTCTCATTCCTATGTCGTTTTGTTTCTAAGTGCTTTTGCCTTCTCCTCTGCCTAATGAATCCATGCAGTAGGTTCAGTGCTAGGTTCTTCTCAACCATCGAAACATACATGGGTTCTCAGTGATTTTTTTTCACCAACTCCTAGTAAATGCATGTGGGGTTCCCAGGGGTTTGGCCTCCTCATATTCCTAGTAAATGCATATGAAGTTATCAGTGCTTTGGCATTGCCTTACTCCTAATAGATGACTGTGGGGCTTTCAGTGCTTGACCTTTTCATACAGGATGCATGTGGGTTGTACTGACCCTCCTCCCTCAAATCATCCTCCCATCAACCCATTAATCATGTGTCTTCAAAACGGTATTGTATTGTTTCATCCCCAGGTATTTTTTCAATGTCATAGTTTTCAAAATAATTACACTGAAAAAACTCATCAAAATATTTGGGGGGCGGTAAGGAGTTACAAGGGGTGGGGAAGTGTTTGGGTTCAGGGTTTATAATTAAAAAATACATTTTGATGAGTTTTCTCGAAACAATTTTTTTGCAAAAAGCATATTTTGAAAAAACTCATGTCGATGTAGGGACGTAGAACCCTTGAAATCACTCTACGATAATTCACTATCAATTTAGGTCTACTCTAACCTTACTATCCTGCTAATCCCATGCCTAACAAGCCTGTGCTGCTCTTACCTCGACAAATGCCAACAATTGAGTGTCCCAAGTTTCTGCTTGCTTGTACTTATATAGAAGGGAGTTTAAACCAGAAGTAACTGTTATCTTGAACCTCTGGAAAACGCATAATGTTTAATTTGGTTGAATCCCTGAAAATTCCATGGGTTAAAATTTTGCTCAAACCATCTGTGGCGCTGCCCCTTTTACAGGGACGTGCACGCGGCGGCGTGACGTTGCACGCCGCCGTGTGCAGCATAAATAAAGGGGGCGTTCCCGGACGCGAGCAGAGCGACCGGGAAGCCCGAACAGCAAGGACGTGTGTGTGTGTGTGTTGTCCTTGCGAGGTTGGGGGCTTACGGGCATTGCTTGAGGGGTCTGGACAAACCCCCAACAGTGGCGACGGGTGGATGATGATGCCTGGGCCCGGCGGTGACGAAGTTGAATCGTTTTTTCCCTGAAACGGAATTAACAGACATTTCGTTTCGTGCCGTGGCCGTGCATCGCACACGTGGCTGGCGGCCATTTTGTCAATGAGGCCGTGGAACTTCACTGAGCTCCGGTTTGGGCGGCGAGTGGCATCCAGGCCTTATTTTTGGACACACTGCTAGCAGGCAGTTATACCTGCATGCCCATGCCCGATTTTTGATTTTTCTTCAAGATTTGGGTCTCCTACGTCGAGTGTAAGCAAGGAGAGGGGCTATAATGGCTGGGCCTGCATAGCCCAGCTCTCTTTCTTTGGCTCAATTGTTGGGCCTCCTACACCCACTGGGTGCTACTGCAGCTGGGATGAAGGTGCTTCTTCATCCCCTTCATCATTAGGCTGCTGAGGCTTCTTTCTTCATCCTCTTCATCATCAGTGAGGATTGCTACAGTGGTGGACCCTCCATTTTGGTTTCGTTTTCTGGTTCTTCGTCAGGTCCAGTTGCTGTGTGGGTGCATGAGGCGGCCTGGAGCCAGAGGCATTGCACCATCATCATACTCCCCCAGGTTGGACTTTTCATTTTCCTGGGTGGGGCATCAGAACTGTGCTGTGGTGGTGGGCGATTGAGTTGCGGCCCCCAAAGTCCAAATGGGGGTGCCTGTGCACTCAGGCCCATGAGTGATTCTGAAGATCTAGACGGTGGGCTCCCAGCAGCCCAACAGCTCCCCCACAAGATGGCGGACAAGCAGCGGCTCAACAACAAGTCCCTCTAGCTCCAGCAAGGGGTCAGGTCCCTGTGCCTCCGGTGCAGCCACAGATAGCAGCTCCACAGCAACTCCCTCAAGTTAAAGCAGGTGGGCAAGCTCCTTTTCCTCAGGGGCCGCCGGCGGCGGTGCAGATTGCTCAGCAAGGGCCTCCCATCATGGCCCAGGCACGTACCCAGGCGGCCCTACAGCCCATCCCTGAGTTCGACGTATCGGGCCCGCCATCCAGCATTGGGCCCAGATGGAAGAGGTGGGTCGACCGCCTCAACATGTATTTTAGAGCTGCACAAGTGACAGATGATGACAGCAGGCTAGCAACTATGCTGTATTCGGCGGGGCCTTCGGTCCAAGAGATTTTTGAGGCGCTTCCACCGGGAGATGGCTCCTATGACGCAGCTAAGACTGCCCTCCAGGCTCATTTTCTGCCTCTCGCCAACTCAGACTATGAAAGGTTTGTGATGCTGTTGGCGAAACAAAAGGAAGATGAGAAGCTGGATACCTTTTATGGATGCCTGCGTCGCCTCTCGCTGGCATGTGCGTGGGGAGACGCAGAGGACATGATACGAACTATGCTGATCCAGGCTCGCTCCTCAGGCAAACTCAGAACACAGGTCCTGAGAGAGCCGGGACTCACTCTCCCCCACATCCTTGAGCTGGGCCGGTGTCATGAGGTGGCAGAGGCTCGGGCAGCCAGGATGGAGACGGGGTCCCGCTCAGTCAAGTCTGAGGAGGTGTGTGCCATGGGGCGAGGTGGCAGAGGAGTCAGAAGACCGTGGGCAGGCCCCCGTGACAGAGCAGGAAGAGCGGGTGAATCGTGCCAGAAGTGTGGGTATGATCTTCCTCACCCAACTGAGTGTCCGGCGGCGGGGAGGACATGTGATAGGTGCGGTCTGCCTGACCATTTCACAAGGGTGTGCAAGGCAGCCCTACCCATAATGGTGCCGAGAGGCCCGGCCTGGTCCGGGTTCCAGCGCCAAAGCCACCCGCCAAATGTAGCTCAGGTGGACCAGGGTGAGGAGGATGCCCAGGTGGAGGAGGCAGAGGAGGAAGAGGAAGAGAACGTTTTCCTTGTCTCCAGCATGGGAATCCTGAGAGGAAAGAACCGGAGACAACCAAAGTGTGTGGTGGAGGTCAACAACTCGCCAGTCCTGGTAGATACGGGGGCATCGGTCAATGTGATGGCCCGGGGACATTATGATGCCATGGACTCGCCCCCAAGCTACTAACACCGAAGGCTTGCATATTTGCGTTTGGGGGACTGGAGCCGATCCCACTGGATGGGGCCTTTGTGGCGAAGGTGGAGCACGAGGGCTCGCAGATCAAAGCCCGATTCTACGTGACGCCAATAAGCAACAACACTCTGCTGAGCTGTGCCGCCGCTGAGGCTCTTGGAATTGTTAGCTTCACGTACTCGGTATACCTCGAGGACATCAACGACCTGCTCGAGAAGTATGCCGCTCTCTTCAACGGGATTGGGCTGATGACTGGCAACCCCGTGAGGATGCATATTGATGACTCTGTGCAGCCCATCACCCTGAAACACCGCAGGGTGCCGTTCCATCTCCGTGAACAGGTGGACAAGGAACTGGACAACCTGGTGGACCTCAACATCATTGAGAAAGTAGAGGGCCCGACCCCCTGCGTGTCCACGATTGTCGTGGCTAGGAAGCCCAAGCAACCTGACTCTGTCTGCATCTGTGTAGATATGAGGCTGCCGAACAAGGCCATTCAGGGGGAAGAGGCATCTTACCCCTACTATTGATGACATTATTGCGGAAGTGCAGGGGGCTCGCTTCTTTTCCAAGCTGGACCTCCGGGCGGGCTACCATCAGGTGGTCCTCCATCCTGAATCGAGGTACATCACCACATTCACCACCCAACGGGGACTATACCGCTACAAAAGACTAAGCTTCGGAGTGTCCTCGGCAGCGGAATTCTTTCAGAATATTATCAGAGGCGCCCTCGCAGATCTGGAGGGCGTACTAAACATCAGCGATGATATCTTGGTGTTTGCAAGGACGGAGGTGGATCATCTGAGGAAGCTGACGAGGACGTTCGAGAGACTGCAGTCACTGGGACTCACCCTTCACAGGGATAAGTGCGAATTCCTGTGCCCTTCCATTGAGTTCTTCGGATTCGTATTCAAAGAGGGAGGGGTATCGCCGGACCCCAAGAAGGTTCAGGACATTAAGAAGGCGCAGCCGCCCGAGTCAGTGTCCGATGTCAGGAGCTTCCTCGGTATGGTCACTTACTGTGGGCGGTTCATTCAAAACCTTGCCTCCAGATCTGAGCCTCTCAGGGCACTAACAAAGAAGTAATCCACCTGGCACTGGGGCCCACTTGAACAGGCGGCGTTTGAGGACATCAAGGGTGCGCTGGCGGCTGAGGACACAATGGCGTTTTTCCATCCTGCATTGCCATCGGAGATCATCGTGGATGCTAGTCCTTTTGGCCTGGGCACCGTACTGACTCAGATAGATTGTGACGGGGGTGTCCGGCCAGTGGCATACGCCAGCAAGGCGCTGTCCGAGACTGAGCAAAGGTATTCCCAGATTGAGCGCGAGGCACTGGCGGTTCTCTGGGGTTGCAGGCACTTCCGGCTCTATGTCCTGGGGCGGCTGGTGACGGTCGTGACTGACCATAAGCCCCTGATTCCTATTTTGGCAGGGTCATCATCGAAGCCACCGGCGAGGATCGAGAGGTGGATGCTCGCCCTTCTGGAGTATGGAGTCACCTTGGTGTACAGACCTGGGGCCAACAACGCAGCAGACTATCTCTCCCGGCACCTGGGAGTGCGTGGGGGAGTGGAATATGACACCTGTTCGGAGGAGGCCGACGATCATATCCGAATGGTGATGGAGGCGGCCACTCCCAATGCCATGCCCCTGGCGGAGCTAGAAGCGGCAGCTGCCGAAGATAAATGCTTTCGAATCCTAAAGCAGCCCATGCAACAGGGGTTGTGGAAGTCAGTGCTAGAATTTTTGGCAGGGCGGACCCAGGAAGCCAAGACCTGACTCGAGCAGCTGTGGAAGGTCAGGGAGGAACTGTCATTCTCGGCGTCGGGCCTGCTGCTCCGAGGTGACCGGATAGTAGTCCCCCAGTCAAAGGTGAAGGACGTGATCAGTCTAGCTCACCATGGACACCAGAGCGCTGCGGAGACCAAGGCCAGGCTGCGGCTGAAGGTGTTACACCTTTTCGCCGATGGCAGCTTAGACGGCATTGGTCCCTGTGTGGAGCTATGATTCGAGGAAACTCTGATATAGCAAGAGAATCCTATGCCAGCAGTCTAGTTGTTTCACGTTGCCGTCAGGAGCACGTGATCAGTCATCTGATCCCTCTTAAGGAACCCGAAACTCCGCTTCAACGCGTCGCTTCTGCTGAATGTGATGCTCCAATTGTATCTCGTCCTGGCCTGCTCACTTCCTCTCCTTCGTTCAGTCCAGGGAATTCCCTCCTCTCTTCAAACAGGGCTCTCCATTTGATATTCTGCTCTAGTCAGAAGCTCCGCCTATCGGAAGTAAGTCCAATTCCTACATTTGGTCTTTCCCTCCTTTGTTCAGAACCACACTTACCATTCTCCCTTTTTCAGTTGTTACCCTCTTCTTTGGAATACCACTCTTTCGACTGCCCGGGAATACCCATTCGAAGGATCTAACTCCAGTCATCTCCAAAGTTAGTTCCGTACTTTCCTCATCAATTTACCCTTCATTCTGCTTTCCGTATACTTACCTGTTATTCTCGTCCTGTAGGTCTCTTTCCACTCGCCACTTAGAGAAGGGCCATCCTGAGAGACAACCAGTCCTGACATCCTTATAAGAAGGCTAATTCAAGATCTCCAGGGTTTTCTTCCCGAGAGGATTTCCCTGGGGTCTGTGTTTCCCCTCACTGATTCTTTTATGTTCGGTACTAGGGGGAACAGGGATTCCGGGGTGATTCTTCTCTTCTGCTGTTGCTGCTCTGAACACGTTGGCATCCGATCAGGTTAGTGTTTTTCTAAATATCCTTTTTTTGGGAATTGATAACCTCAGCGAAGTTACAACTGTGACAGAAGGTTTCGTTCCCGGAACTCGAGCGGAAGGTCGATGACTTCGTAGCGGGCTGTGTGTGGTGTCAAGCGGCATCCCCATTACAGAGGGAACCTGCCATTGAGACGATGCCCCTGGTCAATGCGGACTTTGGATCGACGACCATGGGCATGGTCGACGAGTACTCGAGATATCCGGAAGTGGAGTTTGTGGAGTCTGTGGCGTTAGAACATGTGGTGGTCGGTGTGGAGAAAATGTTTTGCGGCCCACATGTTCCCCCACACGCTGTGCTCCGATAACGGGGCGCCCTTCAAGAGTGAAAGGTTCTCGGAGCTGATGGAGAGCTGCGGAGTGCGACACCGGAAGATAACCCTGTTGTGGCCCAGGGCGAATGGAGAGGCAGAAAGGCTAATGCGGACACTCAACAAGACCTTCATGATCACCCAAGGACAGGGACAGTCCCTCCAGAGAGCTCTTTATCAGTTTCTGTGGGTGTACCGCACCACCCCGCATGCTTCCACGGGTGTCGCTCCGGCGGAGGCATTGTTCAGGCGCTGCCCGCGGGGTCTGCTTACCAAGGTTGGGGAGAAGGAGCCAGGGGTGATTGACAACCAACAGGTCGAGCCGGACCGGCGAGTGAGGATCGAGCAAGAGAACTTGTGAAGGGGGCTTTGCCCGCAGCGGCTGGAGCCCGGGGACGAAGTGCTCATCCGCAATCGTCACCCCCACGGGAAACTCTCCCTCCCCTATGAGCCAGAGCCGTTGGACGTTGTGGCCGTCAAGGGGTCCATGGTAACTGCCTCTGACGGAAGGTCTGCCATCACCAGGAATGTTAGTTTCTTTAAGAAGCTTGGGATCCCAGAACGGAACCACCTCTGGAATCTGACTTGGTGGAGATACCGGACAATGGAGGAGGGTCTCCCAGCACTCCAGAATCCCCTGTCCAGGGGGCGTCGTCGGAAAGACTACCCGTGCCGGAGGTAAGCGTGAGGTACCCCCAGAGGGCTGGGCGAGGGAAACCCACTTACCTCAGTGATTACGTGCTGGGACAATTGTCGGATCAACCTGAGTCCAGGAAGTGTTAAGTAAGGGGACCCGGGTGGCTGATAATAAAGGGGCCAGTGGAGAAACTGTATTGATCGGTTGTGTTAATAATTTTGTGTAGTTTGCAGAGTGTATTATTCTAGTATTTTGTGTGTCCTCCCGAAAAAGGAGGAGTGTGGCGCTGCCCACACACACTCATTGAGTGTTTCGTGATGCTGTTTATCATTTCACCACTTGGTAGCTCTGAGCCATTGGCTGGTGCACAGGCACCAGAGCCTTCATGGATTTGCCACAGGGGCTAGCCAGTGGGAGGATAGTTTGATATAGGAGTCCATTCAAGCATTCAGACACCTTGCATGCTACGTAATGGTGTATGTTTTTAGTCAGTTTACAGTAAAGCAACTGTGCCGTATTGCGGTAATGGCCTTTTCCCATGAAAATGTAATTGATATTGTAATACATACATCCCTGCATCTCGGCATCCTTTCAAAAAGGACATATTTGCACAGGTACCTGAGATCAATATGATGCTTGCAGAAGTGTCTGACTGTATTGGCTATGTGTCTCAGCCAACTCTGCTAACTTCCACATTCATTAAATGTGAACTTCTCAACATTTTGGACAACCTCACAATGCCCAACCCCATAATTCTGGGTTCACACCCAATCTTCTGGGCTGGCCATAGGGTGGTTGTGATGTGCTGAATGTTATGCTTACCGAACCATATGTTATTTAGGGTGTTTACTGTAAAGCAACTGTGCTGTATTGTGGTAATACATATTTTTCAATACATAATGTAATGCATGAAATGCAGTGTTTAAAAGGGTCTTGGCTACCCCTGCATAACTTGAATGGATGAAATGTACACACACATAATATTACCTCCCAGATCCTCCTAAATTCCTGGACTGCTGACCCGTCGAGGGCGTTCAACCAAAAGCTCATTGGGGCCATAACTATGGTAAAAGGCTCTATAACTAATGGCAAAATGAATGAATGATTGAATAATTCCATGCACCTCTGTACCCATTCCAGAAGCACAACTACTTTACAGTGTATGTGCCATGGAGTTATATGATTTTTGCAAAAGGGCCTCACTGTATAAAATTGACAAAATGGTGATGGAGTTAAACTAGTAGATTTAGGATTTTGCTATTTGACTGAAATTAAGATGATTTAGACACAAAGACATATGCTCTATTAATGAGATCTAAATAGAATTGAATCTGTGATCAGCATACTAAGTATGACCTACCGGTTGAGGCTACAGTCATAAAATATTGTTATGTTATTTTATTGAAAGTCTTGATTGACTTACATTATGTGTCAAACATTGGATTCACATGCGTCATATTCTTTGCAATCTGAATTTATAAGAACGATATATTACATAGTTACATATAGTAAAAGGAAATTGTCCTACTGTATTGGCTTTGTGTCCGGGCAAGCACCTTCTACACTGTCAATCTGGAAAAGTGAATACCCTTCATTTGAATGATGGACGTATCTTGATGGCCGAAGGCCAACCGTCTTATGCACAGAATTATAGAAATACAGACTGCTATGCTTGACCAACAAGCGGCCATTTTAAACGTAGCAAGAATCGCCATTTTTGCTTGTTAACCTTTGCTAATTGCTTTCTGTCTAAACTGCTTTGCAGCTTGCAATTCTTGCGAATTCTGCTTACTCTGCTCAACTGTTAACATTGTTGTCTGAATATGAAAGGGCATGGTCGTGGGACTGAGGAGTTCGTTGAAACTCCTCATGAGTAGCCCCGAAAGGAATGTCCATGCTCCCTCTCTGTAGCCTTGAGGGAGAGCTGCAGGGCATTTAATAATTTCACAGCTGCCAGCCAGTCTCATACTGTGGTAGAATATGTTAGAATAAAGCAGCTAAAGGCTTGAATTATGCTCTTCTTACGGCCCCCCTTCGCAAAACCCTTTAGAGCGTGTCGGCTCCCAGGACACGAATAGTACCTCATAGATAGCAAAGCTTGGAATGTGGCTCTTCCCCCGTGTGCAGCTTGCTTCCAAGAACAGAACCACTGTGTTCTGTTCAACAACTAGAAGATGCCTCCGCACTTTCTAATTGCACATTGTTACTAGAATAGACATCGAAAGTGTCATAATTGTCATACCCGTCGGAAATGTCCATCGTCATCCCGAGTTCAAAGAAACTTAATAAAGGGGGGTGTTAAACATGACACAGCTGATTGTATGATAGGCATTTTGTATATATGTAACTGATGTACGTAATTCGCTCTCTTGCGTCCCTCGAGGTCTAGAAAACTCACGTCGCGGGGCATGAGACCACAGTTGGCCAATTGGGACTATTTTTGCTTGCAATAAACCCTAGCATTGGGAATTTGAACCTTGTGTCTGGCGCATCCTTTCGTGTATGGTTATTGCCTTGTTTCCATATCGCAAGGGACCCCTAGGGGCCCCTTTCAAGATGGCGCCCGAATAGGGACCCTCCCCCACTTGCCCCATCGTATACATTGTAACAGAGTAAAGGCGGAAGAACGGTGAGGACGGGACAATCGAGCCAGGATCAAGAGGTGTACGGGGCGCCCTGTAGAAGTGAGGAGAGATTCCTTCCGCAGATCTGCACACATCTGATCCCTGATCGACGTACCGGGCCAGAGGGCAAAGGAGGCGAGGGTCCCGAAGCGAGGCAGAAGCCAGAGAAGCGCAGACACGACGTTGGGAGAGGTTGCGTTAGGACAGGCGACTTGTTTTATCAGGTGAGTCATTCCCCGATTCAAACAAAAACCTGATTTTTGGTAGAGTGTTGATTTTGCAAATTCAAACATCCAGGTAAAGGTTAGTTAACCAAAGGGGAAGGTTAAAAACATGCCTGGAGTACTGTCCACTTTAGCAGGGCTTTTCCGCTGCGGTAGACAGTCCTTGGAAAATGGACAAAGTGCACCGCCTGGGGGAACGCCGGTTTATGACATGTATGCAAAATATGGTGTGGGTGCGATAATATTTTGTGAAATTTGGCATAGGCAAACTAGAAAGCAACAGGACCATCAGTGGCCAATTAAGGGTAGCTTTCAGATTGCGAGGATAGATAACCTAGAAAGGGTGCTGATTAGGAAAAAAGCGCGACCCGCAGCTTTTGAGACTGTCAAAGATTGGAGGAGGGAAGCAATGCTCCGACTTAGGAGTAGAGAGAAGCATGCGCGTAGGCACAAATCGAAGCTTGAGGTAGCAGAAGAAAAGGAGGAGGAGGAGTGGACGGCAAGTCTAAGACGAGAAGGGAGACGTGAGCAAATGAACATAGAAGGAATATACCCGCAGCGGGAACTACACATAGCAGACGAATTAATGGAACATTTGTTAACTAATATGGGTCGAGGCCCAAAACCAGGATCGAAACCAAACACACAAGTAGTGACTGCGCAGGCCCAACCAGTAGCTCTCATACCCCCTCCCGTAGCCCAAGCACTTCCCCTCACGCAAGCATTAACCAAAGCCCCACCCACAGTTCGAGCCCTCCCACAAGCGCAGACCGCAGACACGCAATTTCCCAGCACCCAGCAAGGCCCTTCACAGATGCCACTTGTGTCACTTGTCCCATCCGCACCTCCCGCTCCAGAGACAGATTCAGCACCATCCGCCCCTCCCAAAGTCGAAATTGAGACCGGAGAGGCGAGAGGCGGGCTGAAGGAACAGGATTCGTACTGGTAACTCGAAGCGCGATCAGCAAAGAAAGAAAGATTGAATTACAGCGAGAGGCAGAAAGGTACATAGAAGGAAATGATGGGACGGCAGCATTGGCCTCATTGTATGGGTACAGAAGAAGCAACGAGAGACAGGTAGTGTTGGAATGCATGGGGGAAATTTTGGTGGGAGAATGGAAAAAGATACTTGGGAATTTACCGCCACAACGATTGTTAGATTTGAATAAGTTAGCAGGCAGTGAGCAAAGAGATGAGGATGTAAGAAAACGTGTACAAACTCATTGAACTGAAAAATGAAATCGAAGATAGATATGCTGAAATGTTTGCTACACCTGAATATAGTCGGGAGTGTATGAAGAAAGGTGGGAAGGAGACGTCGAGGTTGTATATGCAAAAATAGTGTCCGAGAGTTTTTTCAGGTGATGCAAAGCTTTTGCCGGCACCGGGACAAATAGGTGATAAACAAAGATTGCAGGCATGGGTGGGGGAAACAATGCGATGGATGTCGAACAAAAGAACGTCAGTGAAGGAAGTAAGTGAGATATGTAATGGGTACCCATTGGAGATGAGAAAAGAAGCGATGCGAACGATAGTAGGAGTGTTACTGCAGCAGGTAATTGGATACAATAGAGGTAGAGGGAACGCACAAGGCAGAGGAAATTTGCATAATATGCACGGGGTGTCTTTGGGATTAAATCAATGTGCGTACTGTAAGGAGCAAGGACACTGGCGAGCGCAATGCCCGCACCTACAGAATAGAGGTGGGTTTGGCCAGAGAAGGCTTCATAGAGGACATCAGGGGTCAAATGGCCCAAGCAGAAATAGCATGCAGCAGCAGCAGGGATATACCAATGGAGGTGCTCAAAACCAATCCTATGGTCAAAACCAAGCTCAACAGAACCAGGCATTGAACCAAAGTGTTCCAAACCAAAATCAGGGAGGGCAGGGCCAACAGAGAAATGATCAGAGTGGAGGACACCGAGGGGGAAATGGGAATATTTTTGATACACAGCCAAACACGTATTATAGCAGCAGCGGTGACTACACATCGGACGATGTATTATTTTCGCAATAGGACAGCCCACGGCAGGGGTCGGAACCAGTGTCTATTCCTGTGAATCAGAGAGGACCCTACATAGAAATGAGAGTCGGGAATAAGGAGCACCGTTTCCTTGTAGATACAGGGGCACAGAAGTGTTCGATAGACCACCACTTGGTTCCGGAGATCCCACTGTCGGGGCAAAAGAATGTTTCTGTAGGGTTCGAAGGTACACCAGTAATTAACCCCATGTCCGAAGCTGTCCCAATTACAATAGGACCATTTACGGAACAATGTCCATTTCTTCTGACAGAAAATTGTGGGGAGAACTTGCTATGATTAAATTTGTTGAGAAAATTGGGGGCAGTTATACAATGTACGGCAGATGGGGTGTTCCTCACGATGTGGCCTCACGATGCATCAGTGACGGAATTTATGTCAAAAGCGTTACCAGAAGAGCTAAGTAGAGTACCAACCTGTCTGTGGGCAATGCATGATAACGATGTAGGATGCTTGAAAATAGAGCCAGCAAAAATAACTTTGAAAGAAGGTGTTACATTACCACAAATTCCCCAGTATAAAACTTCTGTTGAAGGTGAGAAGGGATTAAAAAGTATTGTTACTGACCTGGTGAGATTGGGGGTGGTTGAAGAAATTGCAGGTAGCACGTGCAACAACCCGATTCTTCCAGTTTACAAGAAAGGAGGCAATGAAGTACCATATCGTTTCATAATTGGTCTGCGCGCATTGAACAAAGTGGTAGACCCACAATTCCCTTTGGTCCCAGACGTCACAACAATACTGACAATAATACCGGCCACTGCAGAATACTTTAGTGTAGTTGATTTGAAGAACGCGTTCTTTAGCATTCCAGTGGATAAAAGCAGTAGATAACTGTTCGCGTTCACTCTAGGCGGTCGATCATTCATAGTCACACGCATTCCACAAGGATACACAGAAAGCCCGAGCATTTACAGCAGAGCGCTGAAAGAGCAGCTAGACATGCTAGAATTACCCGAAGGTTGCGTACTCTTGCAGTACATAGATGACTTATTACTAGCTGCTGACACAAGAGATCTGCAAAGAAAGTACTATATTACTATTGACACACCTAGCGACGCATGGTCACAAGGCGAGTTTGAAGAAATTCCAGTATAATCGAAAAGAGGTGACTTATTTGGGTTACCTACTTTCGAAAGAAGGGAGAAGATTAACACCAGAACGCATAGAAAGTATTTCTAGTATGCCTATTCCAAAAACTCAAAAAGGAGCGATAGCTGTAATAGGCATGGCCTCTTATTGTCGGCAGTGGATCAGTAATTTTGCGTTGATTGTGAAGTCGATGATAAAATTAACTAAAAAGGATGCAGTGATGCCTTTACAGTGGGATGAGGAATGTCAGAAAGCGTTTGAGCAATTGAAAGCTGCATTGTGTGCTGTGCCAGTTTTAGGCACTCCTAACTATAAGAAGATCTTTAGACTATTTGTGAGCGAGAGTGAAGGATGTGCATTGGCGGTTTTGACACAGGAACAAGGTGGAAGAAATAGGCCGTGCGGCTATTATTCTTCCGCGCTGGACCCTGTAGCGCGCGCACTACAACGATGTTTGCGTTCTGTTGCAGCGGCGGCTGTGTCAGTGAAACAAACGGAAGGAATGGTATTGGGGCACACTTTAATTCTGATGGTGCCACATGCCATAGACGTTCTATTAAACAGGACACAGACGCAACACCTCACCTCTGCTAGACTAACAAGATATGAGCTCATCTTGTTTGCACCCCACATCCAAATTATGAGGTGTAGCGCATTGAATCCTGCAGAATTAATGCCACTGCCCATAGCAGAAATTGGTGACAACGAATCACCACCCCATGATTGTTTAATGGTCACTGAAGAAGAAACAAAGGGAAGGGTTGACTTGAGTGACATCCCACAGAAAGAGCCAGATGGGGAGTTGTTTTGTGACGGCTCTTGTTTTAAATTACCTGATGGCACATCAACAGCTGCATATGCAATTACTACCATAGAGAGTGTTGTAGAAAGCAGAAGAATCCCCTACAATTCGGCACAAGTCGCAGAAATAATAGCACTGACCCGAGCCTGTGAACTCTCTGTGAATTTGAACGTGAATATTTATACTGACAGCCAGCACGCCTTTGGCGTGGTTCATAACTTTGGCCGACTCTGGGCTGAGAGGGGTTTCTTGACATCACATGGGGCCAGGATTCAGCATGGGCCTTTGATTGTGCGATTGTTGTCTGCACTCACGTTTCCAAAGCGCCTAGCTATAGTGAAATGCGAGGCGCATAAAAAAGTAACATGTAAAGTGGGAGAGGGAAACGCGTTTGCAGACAGGATTGCGAAACAAACAGCCACAGATTTGGGAAATAAAATGATGACAGTACAGACTGAGGAAGTACCTTGTATGATAGAGAATGGAGTTGCCACAGTCAAAGAAATGCAGGCTGAGGCCACGACCAAAGAGATTCAAGGGTGGGCTGAGGGCTCTGCTGAGTTAGATTTGGAAGGATGTTGGGTGGACAAAGAGACCAAGAACTGGATGTTGCCAAATTGTTACGTAACCGCAATGGTTACAATGGCGCATAGCTCTACCCACATTTGCGTGAAGAAGATGGTACAGCATTTATCCACAGTATGGAAAAATGAGCACATAAAAAAGAATGCAGAAAGGCTAGTGCAGAATTGTATTACGTGCCTGCAACACAATGTAGGGAAGGGAACCGTGACTCCAGTAGGTAGTTTTGGCCCACCCTCTATGCCATTTGAGGTGATCCATTTTGATTTCATAGAAATGGAAAGGTGCCAGAAATACAAATATGTGCTAGTGGTGATTTGTGCATTTAGCAAGTGGGTGGTGGCATATCCTTTAAAAGACTGTACTGCCACGTCAACGGCAGAAGTAATGTTGAAAGAGTATTTCTCCCGGTTCGGGTTGCCCCGTGTCCTGTGGTCAGACAACGGCCCACATTTTGTGGGAGCAGTAGTACTACAGATCTGTGCATGTGTACAGATAGAGAAACGATCCCACAGTTCCAGGCATCCCAGTTCTGCCAGGCTTGTTGAGAGACATAACGGTATCTTAAAGTCAAAGATAGCTAAAATCTGTGCTGGGAGCAAGTTGAGTTGGGTGGATGCATTACCCCTAGAGCTATTGTGCATGCGCACTTCTGTGCAGGCTAAAACTGGTCTCTCCCCCTATGAAATTATAATGGGGAGTCCGGCAAATGTATGGTGCGCACCGCAGCCCAAAAGATTATGTGAGGTCGAGCATCCTGTGTTAAGCACGTACTGTGGCCTTTTAATGCAGAAGTTGCGTTTGATTCCTCAGCAGGTGCAGGATTTGTTACCAGTGCGATACACTGGACCGGGGCACTCGCTGGAGCCTGGAAGCTGCGTCCTGATTAAAAACTTTGAGCGGAAGACAGCATTAGCACCCAGGTGACGCGGCCCCTACCAAGTACTTTTGGCGACGCAAACGGCTATTCGAGTGGACGGTCGGAAGGCATGGATCCATGCGACACATGCCAAAAGATTCCCAGGAGTGCTAACAACTTCTGACGACCAGAGAAAGGAAACGGTCTCGGAAACGAAAGAAACTGTTGCCAGTCCACTGCCACAGCATCAGCCTGAGCGAGAAGTGAAAGTTGAAACAAAGCCCAAGCGAGAAGTGAAACTCGAAACAGAGCCTGAGGAGGCTGCCAGTAAGGGGAAAGGGCGAAGAATGCCCCAACGTTGCTCAGCAGAAACAACATCACTGCCGAGCGACACAAACTCTGCATTTCAAACACGAGCAGAAACAACGCATGTACCCATTTGGCGCCCACCAGTTTCTGCAAACGCACCAAAGCCAAAGAAAGAAACTACATCATTGCCACGGCGCTCATCGCTACCCATCATTATGCCGCAGGCTGACACTGAGCCTGATACTGGAAGTGCAACGGCACTATTCACGGATCATACAATACCAGGAGTGAAACGGTACAATTTGCGGCCTCGACAGGCAAAGTGATCCACAGATCTTTGGTGCTTTTCTTTTGCCTTTGGTTCCACTCACGGACGGAGTAGGAGCCAGGGGCGTAGAGGAGGGAAGTGTGAGAGTTGTGCAAGTCGGACAATTCAAGACTCACGGCTCCTCGGTGCGCTTATAAAAAAAAAGTACATGTGTCAGGAGCCAGAGCAGGACAAGCTGGACGCACATAAGTATTAAGGCTGATAGAGTACATGTGTCCTAAGCCAGAGCGGGACAAGCTGGATGCACATAGTACTCTATCAATAAAGAACTGTTCAGAAATCGTCTGAGCAGTGGGAAAAAGAACAACTAATCTTGCTTGGAGTGGATAAGTGATCTAGGCTGTGAAAGGGCTGGCAGAATTGAACTGTGACATTTTCGTTGAACTTTTCTGGCATCAAGAACGAGAGACATTTGCGACGAACTTTGCCAGCAAGAAGAAGGACGATGAAGAACAAATCAAGACCGGTTTCAGCCTACTCCTGCACCCCTGCTGAAAAGATTATAGTTTTAGAGACTGTACATTTAGGAAAAAAGCATGGTAAAAGGAATAAGGTACTGATTTGGACATTGGTCTTGTGTTATCGAAGTATGGTAGTACCAACAATAATAGCTATTGCACTATGGTTCCTGGAGTCCGCGCACCCATTAGAAACAGTTTGGCCTAAAGCAGCTACTGAAAGCCCGGTTCATGTAATCACTGGTACTTTGTGTCAAGAATGGCACTCTGTCAAGAGTGGCACAGGGTACCCAGGTAGGTTTTGGGTGGGTGTGCTGAAGTAAGGTAGCAGATAAGCACACACAGCAGGAAGTTATACAAGAAAGAAGAGTAGGAAACTGTAACTGTGAGCCAAAAGGGGCAAAAGATAAAAAGGTACAAACAAACTGGATTCCCTCTTGGGGTGTATGCTGAAATGGGAAAGAGTGTTCCACGAATCTTAGGAAACTCCAGCCTTCTGCACAGATTGCTATAACAGAGGCCCATGCTGTATGCTCATGGCTGGGAACAGCAGTGGGTGTCTGTAACACTGAAAACGGGACAAGGGAAGGGGCAGAGGTTGCCTGCCGGAAACCAACAGGCAAGCTCTGTACAAAGGGATTACATAAGACACATGAGAAGACAAGAAAAAAAAATATCCAGCGAAAAGGAAGTCAATGAGCAAGTAGATAACCTAAGGTGGAGTACAGAGGACTCAAGGAAGAGAACAAGGGAGCAGCAGTCAGGAAAACAGAAGGTCTGCAAAGTAGGAAGCAGGTCTGCAGTCAAGAGTGGCACTAGGTGCAGGCAAACTGTAGTGTACTGCAGAGGACTGTAGTAGGCTGCAAGGCAGGGAGTCCAGAAGAACAGGACAGAGAGAGATTAGTAGTAGGCGACAGACAGAGAGCCCAAAAGAATAGGGCCGCGAGGTAGGGAGCCCAAAGGAGCAGGGCCGTATGTAGCTAAGTGTAATACAAGCTGTAAGGCAGAGGAGTGTAGCAAGCCGCAAGGCAGGGAGCCCAGAGGACAACAAGGGCTGTAGGCAGCGGAGGGAGACAGGCTGCAAGGAAGGAGCCCAGAGGACACGGGCTGTAGGCAGCGGAGGGAGCAGGCTGCAAGAAAGGAGCCCAGAGGACAAGGGCTGCAGGCAACAAAGAGGCGCAGGCTGCAAGGTAGGGAGCCCAGAGGACAAGGGCTTGGAGACAGCAGAGGGTTGCAAGCTGCAAGGTAGGGAGCCCAGAGGACAAGGGCTGTAGGCAGCCGTAGTAAGGCAGGCCGTAGGCAGGGAGCCCAGAGGACAAGGACTGTAGGCAGCCGGAGTGAGGTAGGCTGCAGGACAGGGAGCCCAGAGGACAAGGACCGTAGGCAGCCGGAGTGAGGCAGGCTGCAGGGCAGGAAGCCCAGAGGACAAGGGTTGTAGGTAGAAGGCAGCGGAGCGAGATTGGCTGCAAGGCAGGGGGCCCGGAAAGGGCACTGGATCAAAACAGGATAATGCAGCAAATAGGAACAGCATACAAAGTAGCGGGTCAAGGCAAACAGGAGCGGGGAGATCTCAAGATACAAGACACTGTGCTCCTGCAGGCAGCTGCTTAGATACAGCCCTGCCCTGTTCTGAGGCAGGCTAATTGACAGCACCTGTAGCAGCACACCTGAAGACAATCTGCCTCCTCCCTCTCTGGTCCTGAGCAGGTGAAAGCAGCACTGGCCGCTAGGGCTTCTGGGGATTGTGGTCCCAATAACGATGAATGAGAATAGCCAGGAATTGAGGACTGCAGACAGGTGCATTATGGTAAATGTAGTTAATTGAATAAAATAAGAAAGAACCAAAGTTGAGCAAATGGAAATAAAAGACCAAGGCGTGAAAAGGAGTTGTTCAAAGAGTATTAGGAGGATAAATGAGTACCAAGTAGTCCATGATGGTTTCCAATGCGTGCGCCAGCGGCGCGGGCATGACACTTTGTCCCCAATGGAAGAAAGACATAGAGAAGGATATGGCAACAATACATTGTTGCTCATCATGAACATGACCCATGCGGTTTTAAAGAAAAAAGATTGCTGGGTTTGTCCCCATTTACGACAGCATGGTGGGAAAGGGATAGGCTGGTATGTAAACCGTTACCATTTGTTTATTCATGTGAAGTATCGTTGAGTGCAATGTTCTTTGGGAAATGGAACAAGAGTAATAATAGAGTAATAGAGTAGGGTCAGCTAGATGAGACCAATATGAATGAATTTGAGGAAGTGATCATGAGACCTGTGGGTTGTTCCATATTCCACAAAGCTTGTGTGTTTTCACCAGATCCCATGAGGAAGAATACACGAAAGACAACAAGACTAGATAGATTACATAGGCAGAATAGACCGACCCCGCCAGCAGAAGAAACATCAGTAATGACATTTCGAATGAGGGATGAATGGAATAAAGATGCTGTGCCCCCTGCCTATACAGTGGATCCCAGCCCTGAAACTGCTCCCCTATGTTTACAGAAAAAAGGTTCCTATAAAGTAGGAACGTTTAGCAACTGCCTGAACACAGTGGTTTTAAAGCACAAAATAGAACCCGTGTACGTAGGGGACCCTGTTTACTTTATATGTGGGGAAAAAGCATATCCATGGTTACCTAGGAACTGGGGAGGTACATGCTACCTAGGTCTACTGTTTCCAGGAGTGTTCCTCTTGGAAACAGCAGAAGTAGCCAGACGAACAAAAGGTAAAACTCAAAGGAGTAGTGACAATGGAATGATAGCAATAGATATAGCCAAATCATTTATACCATTCTTGGCCCAAATAGAAAATTCCTACAATATAAGAAAACTGTCTAGAATATTAAAAAAATACAATAGATTCAACAACGGATATTTTATTGAATATGACGTTGGAAGAAAAAGGAATAAGACTAATGGCACTACAAAACAGGATGGCTCTCGATATAATATTAGTTGATCGTGGGGGAGTTTGCAAACTCGTAGAAACTGCATGCTGTGTGTATATAGATGATTACTCCCCTACGATATTTAAAGCAATCCGGAAATTACATGTCCTAAGTTCCACACTCTCTATTGAAGAAGGGGGTTGGGGGATAGGATCCTGGTTGTGGGGACTATTGCGGTCCTGTGGATGGAAGTTGATTTCGATACTAATGGTGGTACTTGGTATATTCATAACATGTTGCTGTTGCATACAATGCCTACCAATAGTTTGCACTGAGATAACTGAGTGATGTACTAAGGGATGTATGCACATGATGTCGAGAGGAAAACAAACGCATGGTCGAAATAACAGAGACACTGATGAAACAAAAACAGTAAAACAATTCATGGCTATAGACATTAATGATAAAGATGATGCTTATGATAGTATGGAAGGTCCAGACATAGATACCCCAGATTTATCCTCAACAGAGGAGGATACAATGAATGAATAAGACGTTTGGCATACGGCCAAAAGGAGGGTTTGTCAATCTGGAAAAGTGAATACCCTTCATTTGAATGATGGACGTATCTTGATGGCCGAAGGCCAATCGTCTTATGCCCAGAATTATAGAAATACAGACTGCTATGCTTGACCAACAAGCGGCCATTTTAAACGTAGCAAGAATCGCCATTTTTGCTTGTTAACCATTGCTCATTGCTTTCTGTCTAAACTGCTTTGCAGCTTGCAATTCTTGCGAATTCTGCTTACTCTGCTCAACTGTTAACATTGTTGTCTGAATATGAAAGGGCAAGGTCGCGGGACTGAGGAGTTCGTTGAAACTCCTCATGAGTAGCCCCGAAAGGAATGCCCACGCTCCCTCTCTGTAGCCTTGAGGGAGAGCTGCAAGGCATTTAATCATTTCACAGCTGCAAGCCAGTCTCGTACTGTGGTAGAATATGTTAGAATAATGCAGCTAAAGGCTTGAATTATGCTCTTCTTACGGCCCCCCTTCGCAAAACCCTTTAGAGCGTGTCGGCTCCGAGGACACGAATAGTACCTCATAGATAGCAAAGCTTGGAATGTGGCTCTTCCCCCGTGTGCAGCTTGCTTCCAAGAACAGAACCGCCGTGTTCTGTTCAACAACTAGAAGATGCCTCTGCACTTTCTAATTGCACATTGTTACTAGAATAGACATCGAAAGTATCATAATTGTCATACCTGTCAGAAATGTCCATCGTCATCCCGAGTTCAAAGAAACTTTATGTTATGTTATTTTGCATTTATATAGCGCCTTATATACCATTGGTATGGTCTGAAGGCGCTGGTAGGTTGAACGCCCTTGGGAACTGAAGTTCGGGTCATTAGAGAGAGAAGAGAGAGTCCAAAAGTGCGTGTGCACACCAGGTATGTGTGCAGCATGTGCGCACCATGTATGTGTGCAGCTGGTGCGGAATTCAAGTGGTAGCTGCTTCTTAGCAGTAGTTGTGGTGGTTGAGAGATCAGGAGTATGTGTTCGCTCTGGCCGGCTTTATCCAGGACGAGTGTGGCTGTGTTAGGCCTGAGGAGAACACCTGGCTGGGGGGTGTGAAACCAGCAATGTTTACTTAGAGTGCTGTGGAGTGAGCGGGAGATGTAGATATGAGGACAGATATACCGAATGGTATCATAGTATCTCTGTTCTAGTTGAGTGGTGGTGTAAGCGAGAGGATAAGCGTGGGGTGTGTTATGATGTATGCTCTTTCAAATGTTCCCTGCATTCCAAAACATATTATGTATGTCACGCAATTCCGTGCGGGCAGGTCCGTTCTATGCATTTTTGTTCATTTCAGGCGTTCAAGATTGTCCTACACATTCATGTCTGCTCGACATATTCATGTACTCTGGTTCACCTTGCGTGCTCAAGACTATCCTTCATTCTCCAGTGTGCCTCCCGCATGCTTTCATGTGTTCCATACGTGTGCATTGTTGTTCGTCTTGCGCATGCACTCCAGTCTAGCAAGCGCATGTACTCCTGTCTGCCTACGCCTCCCGTCGGCATCCGTTTGGTACGCTCATTTGATCTACACACTCATCTGGTCTACACACTCATCCGGAATACACACTGATACGCTCAACATACTATTCATCAGCTCCACGTACTCATCCATTCAGCATACTGCTTCGTTCAGCATACTCATCCGCTCTACAAATCCGTCCGCTCCATGCGTTCGTCCGCTCCCCACAGTCATCAGCTCCGTACACTCGTCCGCTCCACAGACTCATTAGCACCACATACATTCTTACACTCCATATACACTAATTCGCTCCACATACACTTGTTCGTTCCACATACTCGTCCGCTCCACATACACTCGTCCTTTTTACACATTTGTCTGCTCCACACTTTCGTCCGCTCCACACTTTCGTCCGCTCCACACATTCGTCCGCTCCACACATTCGTCCGCTCCACACATTCGTCCGCTCCACACATTCGTCCGCTCCACACATTCGTCCAGTCTAGACACTCGTTCAGTTTATACACTCGTTCAGTTTAGACACTCATTCAGTCTAGACACTCGTTCAGTCTAGACACTCGTTCAGTCCACAACTCACCCGGTCCACCCACACATCGGCACAACATACTACTCGTCGGCTTGACAATACTACTCGTCTGCTCTGCATGTCCATCCATTCCAGACACTTATCCGCACTATGTATTTGTCCGCTCCACACATTCATCTGTTCCACACACTCATCCGCGCCACACATTCATCCACTTCACACGCTCGTCCGCTCCACATATTCATCCGCACCAAACATTCATCCGTTCCCCACACAACATCCGCTGCACATACTCACCCACACCACATATTCACCTTTTCGCACAATCATCCACTCCATGAGCTCATCCGCGCCACACATACATCCGCTCCACATATTCGTCTGTTCCAGAACACTCATCTGCTCTCCACACTCATCCGCTCTCCACACTCATCCGCTCTCCACACTCATCCGCTCTCCACACTCATCCGCTCTCCACACTCATCCGCTCTCCACACTCATCCGCTCTCCACTCTCATCCGCTCTCCACACTCATCCGCTCTCCACACTCATCCCCTCTCGCCACTCATCCGCTCTCGCCACTCATCCGCTCTCGCCACTCAACTGCATCCTCCGCTCTCCACACTCATCTGCTCTCGCCACTCATCCGCTCTCGCCACTCATCCGCTCTCGCCACTCATCCGCTCTCGCCACTCATCCGCTCTCGCCACTCATCCGCTCTCGCCACTCATCCGCTCTCGCCACTCATCCGCTCTCCACACTCAACTGCATCCTACGCTTCTGCGCTCTCCACACTTATCCGCTCTCCACACTCGCTCTGCGCTTTTCCACATTCAGTCGCTCTCCACCCTCAACCACTCTCCATGCTCCTCCGCTCTCCACGCTCGTCTGCTCTCCATGCTCTTCCGCCCTTCATGTTCATCTGCTCTCCACGCTCATCCGCTCTCCACACTCATCCGCTCTCCACACTCATCCGCTCTCCACACGCATCCGCTCTCCCTACCCATCCGCTCTCCCTACCCATCCGCTCTCCATGCTCATCCGCTCTCCACACTTATCCGTTCTCCACGCGCCACACCCATCCGCTCTCCACGCTCATCCGCCCTCCTCGCTCGTCCTCTCTACATGCTCGTTCACTCTTACACATTCGTCTGGTCAAACGTCCATCCAGTCTATACGTTTGTCCGTTCGGATTAGTCGACTGTTCTACGGCCTCCTGTGTTCTGTTCGCTTTTCTGTTTTCGCGTTCTCGTCAACTCTACACGTACTCATCAACTCTACACGCTCATCCATTCTGCACACACGTCCACTCTGTGTACTCATTGGCTCTAGTATGTTCATCTATTTCCTCTGATCTCTATATTCATTTGATCTTACTAGTCGTCTATTCTACCACTCCCGTACCCTTCCACTCAGTGTGTTCATCTGTTCTATACGCTTCATCCATTCTAGATATTTCATCTATGTCATTCATTACGTTCCCTCCTCATTCATTATGATAATTTCATCGATTCAGATATCCTAGTTTCCTGATGATTTATTCCTATTATCCACTACACTGTTTTGATCTACATTACTCGTTTAGTACTGTTTGTCTTTATGGTTTCCATTCGATTTTATTTAGTAGAAAATTTCTTGCTTCAGGTCAATTGCTGGGTCGGTGTTATTGTGATGAAGCTTGTTTGGAACTGGTTAGTTTTAGGGGAAGAGCCAGGTTTTCAGTAGTTTGCGGAAGGCCCTTAAGTCTTAAAGGGGGGTGTTAAATATGACATAGCTGATTGTATGATATGCATTTTGTATATATGTAACTGATGTACGTAATTCGCTCTCTTGCGTCCCTCGAGGTCTAGAAAACTCACGTTGAGGGCCATGAGACCACAGTTGGCCAATTGGGACTATTTTTGCTTGCAATAAACCGTAGCATTGGGAATTTGAACCTCGTGTCTGGCGCATCCTTTCGTGTATGGTTATTGCCTTGTTTCCATATCGCGAGGGACCCATAGGGGCCCCTTTCAACACCCTGGTGCATTCAATTTTTAGATGGCCTCGCAAAGCCAACCACAATCTTTATGAATTTACACCTGTTCTTCCCTAAGCATTTTGCGCTTTTCAACGTGTATCCAGCTAAAACCTAGCATGTTGGGGGGAAGGAGCACAGTGGGCACAGCACATAGATTTCCAACCTTTCTGAAACAAGTGGAGTGTGAACATTAAAATACTTTTTCGACTATTGAAGGTCACAGAGTGGAACAAGCCAGTTGAAAGCCTCTTACAATACTTTCGATAGTGAAACAAATGAATGTTTGGTGGCTCATGGTTATGCACACCTCCCCTGTCTCCTAATTACCAAGCAAGATAAACTTCATATATCTGCGGTTGGACTGTAGAATTAGCCCGGTGGATTCACTGTTTTCAAGAAGAAGATATTTCAATTGATCTGCCAAGTCTTTGGATGCCACAGGCGCTATTTGGTTTGGACTATTGAAATATACGTCAGCATTGCTGACATGTTTGAGCCATGGTATATTCTCGGCCCCTTTTTTGTGCAATAGATTAGTAATAAGAGATTGCGTAAGAACAGTTTAGAACCTTTGTTTCTTCATTATCCTTTGTCATAGATTTCCTCAAGAACACACCAACTCTCATAGAAGTTTCAATGGTTTTTATTAAGATTTATGAAAAGGGGATCACCAAGGGCTGCCTCTCTCTCTCTCTCATCTTCCGTTGGCATTTCCCTCCCTACCCCAGGAATCCCTAAACCTCAAGGTTGACACTAGAGATTGGTAACCACTAGTAGGTACTAGCTGACTTACTGGCTATCATGGCCTAAAAGCAAGCGCCTTATCTGACTCCCTCTGGGAATTCCTTGGTGGATCCTATCCAGGGGTTCAACAGAATTAACAATGTGATCTTTTTATGAATGTGTTAAGTGCCTTCTAAATACTAATTCTCCACTTGCCGTTTCCTCTCACCCCAGTGTACTCCTCTCACTGAGATTCTCTTTGTCTCCATTCCCTTTCTCCTATTCTCCTCTTGGCTATTCCTCCCACCGTCTCTCCCCTCCCTCCCTCAAACTCCCTCTTCTTTCCCTCTGATGTTCTTCTCTCCATTTCTATACTCCTATTCTCCATCCCATACCTTATTCTCTCCTACGCTCTCTTTACACTGCTCTACCCTTCACTATTCTCCACTACTTTCTCTTCCCGCTACTCACTTGTACTCTTTCCTCCCACTATTCTCACCTACACTCTCCTCCCTCTACTCTCCACTATTATCACCCTACATTCTACTCTACTACACACTCATCCCACTACACTCTTCTACCATCTCTTCCTACTACACTACACTGTCCTGCTACAACTTACCTCACAGTCACCCTTTCACTCACTCATTCACTCCTCTCATTCACTCTGAGTCACACCCTCTAGACTCTCCTAAGTCTTACTCACTCATCTTACACACGCTCTCACAACCAAGTACCACTTTCTCCTAGCAACCAATACCTCATCTTGTACATGCTCACTGTCTTTCTTACACTTAGTCTATTGGTCCTCCTGCTCCTCCTTTCACATCACCAAAATAAGAGTGACCTGATTGCTGTGCCCTTTTTTATCCTCCCCTGTCCGCTCCATCAGCAGGTCGCCGAGCCAACTGTTGAGTCCTTTTGCCCATGGGTGGGGTTACAATGAACAGAAGAGATATAACAGGTCTTAAACCTCACCCCTTTTTCATACATAGGTCTTCCAGCTTTTGAAATCACAGCCCGTTGCAAACAACGTCTATTTTAGGGTTTCCAGTTTAAGTGGACCATATAAATTGCCACTTCAATGTGCATGGCGTTCCTCAGCTGCTCCACTTGATGCCGCCTCTCTATCCGGTGAGGGGCGCTGAATTTTAACAGTTAGGTTCATCATTTCAGCATGCACAGATTACCGTGGGTTTGAACTGCAACTGGGGTCCAGGGTACGAAACTCATTACTGGACTCAAGAGTGTGAGTCTCAGGCAGAAGTAAATAGATGCCAATGCTTCAGGATGATATTTTAATGAACTGAGCTGCAATAAATATAATACTAACATAAATTAACATATTAATTTAACCCAACCTCAGTTAACATGTAACTGAATTCCTTGATAACATTTAGTGCAAATTAGTCCATGATGAAATAAGCTGAATGCAGATGGGGAAAATGCATGATGCTCTGAAAATGGGAATTTAAACGTGCAGGCTGAATCTGCGCTCAGTGATAAACTAAGAAAAATGTGAAGATCCTTTGTACTGAAAACAGGGCATTGTATTAGGGTGGGAAACACAAGGAAGATGTATCTTTTCCCCTCCAGCAATGAAATCAGGAGCCATTTCAGTGGAGTGATCTGCTCAAGGGGAGGTTTTTTCCCTGGTTGACAAATGGGCTTGTCAAAAAGGGTTTTGAGACAAACAAGCATTCATTCATCTTTCGGGCACTGGGAGACGAAGGAGCAGAGGGCTGGCTAGGCTGACAGAATTCAGTGCTGGCAAGCTGTATGATGTTGAAACTGTCTTTATCTGGGTTGACCCTGTGCAAGGCAGGCGGAAAGATTGGGGAAGATTTCGATGCCAAAATGAATCAGAAATACTGCCAACAAATCTAGGTAAATATGAAGTTAAGTGGGGGGCTGCTGTTGTGAATGAGATCTGGTATTCTATGTTAAGTAGTTCACATCATTTTAGGTGATGTCTATTTTTAACGTGCATGCAATCCTGTGTTTATTTTTCTCGAAGTCGTACTGTGTTTTTTTAAAGTGTTTTCTCTTGCCAAATTTCATGGAGAAAAGGACTCTGCCCAGATAAAGCACTGAAAGCTATTGCAAGAAGAAATAATACTTGCACTGTAAAATATAATGTGGGCATAAGTTTCATTCTGTGTAACTTGCATATTTCTATTTTACGATAAAAAACACAGATTCAACGGTAACTTAGTCTCATTACATTTGTTCCGCTTTCAGTCCATTTCATTTGACATGTTTAGGGAGACAGATGTGCGGTAAGAAATATCTCAATGTAGAGTAGCCACCGTGAGCTGTTTTTCTAAAGAGATTGAATGAATGTGCAGCATTTCATATTGCATGCTTTACAATTCTTGAAACTCTGCCAAAAGGGTGTAGTGTGGTATTGTAGATAAGGTACCACAGGAGGGCATGAGCTATCTGTCCAAAGTGTACCAAGTTCAGTATTTTGTCTGTTGTTAGTGACCCTGGTAAAAATAATTATTAGGCAGTCTTCTGAAATAAGTCTCACCACTCAAAGAATATCCCAACAACTTACCACAATATATTACCAAGGATTATAAAATACCACCAAATACCACCATAATAAAAAAAACCACGAAGTAATAGGTATAACCCCAAAATATATACAATATATTTGGTGTGTTGGCCATTGGAAAACTTTAAAACAATTACTGGTCGTGGCCTTGCACTCTAAATCATAACCATATTGTGCACTCACTAATTGAATTAGTGCTGTGAGGTAGTGCAGTACTGTGTGCTAATCTGACTCTCATTATAGTGCCATTGGCAATAGTGTCACCATGTCCCAAATTCAGGCTGACTTTTTTGAATTGGCCAACTATCTTGAGGCTAAGCTTTATGCCCAGGCAGTTTGGTCCTCAGAAAATGTGACAATATGGAAAGACAGAATTACCACATAGGTAGAATGGGAAGCGTTTGAAAATATTTTTGAGGAAGGAAGCAGTGTGCAGGTGTGCCTCCTTTGGCTGTTCCAAGCACCAGAATGCAAGGAGGAGAAAAACTGCATAATCAGATTATGCTCAAAAGTGTGGTTACTGCTACACAGGTCCATAAAGATGCAGAGGAATGACAGTAAAGTTATTAGCAAGTTACAATGCAATTCAGACAATGAATTTGCCAAATTCAAAAAAAGCCGAATTAAAATAGAAGGAGCTTGACACTGAATTTCAAGCTAAATGCAGCAATATGGCTACTGAATAGGCTCAGAGAGAGAAACAATTTAATGAGTGAGCAAGAATGAACCCACATAAAAGCAATTTTATATAAAATCGGACAAGACAAAGATGTTGGTATTTCAGAAATACAAACCCTTAGAGAAGATAACAGGGAGAAAGATAGAGAATTCCATGCTATGGAATAGGAAATATTTAAATGAATGGAAGAAAATGACAAAAAGGCAGAAGCACCTAATCAGTTTTAGACACAAATCAATGAATTCCAATCAATAAGGTCAGGGATGAGAATTCTGATCTTTGCCATGAGGAAGAACAGCTTCATGTACACTGCAACAACTTAGAACAGCAAATATTTAGTATCAAGTCTCAGGGTAGGTGGCCAAGAAACAATGTACCAACAGCTGTCCCTGTGGCCAGACTTTTTGTTATAACCCAATGGTGTGGTCCGAATCACGGGCAAATATTCACACGTATTCCTGTCCACAAGAGAACAGGAATAAGCGACAAAATGACACACACGAGAATGCACCATGTAGTCCTATTAAAATTATGAAATCTATCAAGACTTTGATTAAACCATTCAAAAAGGGAGGCGATTGTTGCATCTAAGACCATTTAGAAACCATTCACGATATATACTTAAAGCCCTCCAGATACCTAGGGATCAATATAGACAGTACTTTCACCTAACCCTAGACGCAGCATCTGCTAGTGTCATTCGTGCTCTCAATGAACAGGAAAAGCTGTCATGGGTGGATTTTGAGAAAGAGGTTAGACACATATTCTCACCTTATCAGTCTATACCGGATGCCAAAAAAGCTGCTTATACTATGATGGCAAAGCCAGATATGTCCCCTCACCAATACCTTCAATATTTGTAAGGAGCATTTTCACGCTTTGATGTGGCCTTTAACCCTAACTCTATAGAATTTAAAACTGCATACTTTTATGGACTGCAAAAAGCAATTGTTTCGCAGTTAATTTGTGAATTTGTCAGGGAAAAACCACTAGAATGGATAAAAGAACAGGGGCCCAAACTATATGAAGTCATATTTGGTCAGAGAGAGGAAGGGCCTAAGAATAAGGAGACATAACCAAAGTCTAAAGAACCAGCACCAGTGATTTTGGAGGTAAAACCTGTAAATATGCCGCTAGAATCAGCCCAAACTCAAGCATGAAACAACATGACTCCTAATCAAAGGGACATGCCTCCACCGAGGACATTACCCCAAACTCTTATGTTTCAATCAATTGATCCCAGCAATAGGGATTCTTACATTAGCACTAGATATTTGGGTAATTTTCCCAGAGTGGTATTTTGCCACGATATGTCAGGTGTAAATAACAATCAAAATCAAATGTACAATGACCCATACCAGACACTAGGGGCTCAGAGTAGATTTGACCCTTGTGGGATGTTTTTATCCATGCATCCAAGCCCTACCACCAAAGCTGTGCATTACTGGCATTGAAAACATCATTATGGCCAGAGCTCCCCAGAAAATGCACAGGAAAATCCCATTTCGCCTATATTGTGAGCTCAGAGAGGCAATGCTGATTGCCAAAAGCAAACCCATAACTGTTGGGAATTCCTTTTTCTTGAATGTCAAATATGGCAAAATCATGGGCACAGAATTACTTTACTGCAGAAACACACCAATGCCATGTCCTGAACATGGACAATATACTCCATGCAATATCACTTGCTGAAATGAATCAATCTAAAAAGAATCCCAAGGATGGATGCAGTAACCACAAAATCCTGAGGGTGGCGCTGGCGGTCTAAACTCTGACAGGAGAGCTGTCTTGCAAAACTGTCTAGTGCAAAGAAAGGGGTCTCATTTCATCAAAAGTTCAAAGGGGTTGCCTGTCCTGAGAACTCTTGACACTTCAGAACTCAACACAAGAAGCCAGGAAATCACAGGGTTCTGTTAATTAAATGCGAAGTGGCTCCCTGGCCTCCTGATGTCAGCTTCCCAGAGACCACACAATGGCCCCTCTCCTCTGAAAGGAATATGTTGATTTTTACTGTTTTACTGTCAACAAAGGCCTGCCTGCCAGAAGACATGTGACTGACCCACCCAAGTCTTGGAGGCGGACTCCAACACTCTGAGAACTGAATTGAAAGTAAAATATATATTTTACAAAAACACTGATAACTCTTTGTAATCAAATGACAGAAATGTATAACTTTGAGAGACTTAATTTAAAAAATGTACCTTTAATTCAAGCCCAAACTCCAAATTGTGGGATATTCTGGGACAAAACCCTGCTGTTTATTAATATTACAGACTCCCTGTTTCAGCTAGACAAACGAAAATGCATTGGTATGTGGGTAGATATGTGAGGAACAGTTGTATAAAATTTAATGAAGATCCAATGTTGTTTAGCACATTAAAAAGTGCTAAAAGTTGCCATTTTTGAATGCAAGCTCTTAGAAACAGCAGATTTGGGACAGAGTATACCTCATGTGATATGTGACATGGGTATGTAATTTCAAACAATATGTACCTCTGCAAATATGTATTTGGTTCAAATCTAGATTTGTGTGCAAGTTGACAGGAGGAGTGGACTTTCTGCAGGCTGTAAAATGACATCACTCTGACACAACTTAGCTCCCCCAATCAGGGGAGAAATGAAAGCTTGGCCAATGATAAGTGGAGAGGGGTAGGGTCTAGTGATGCTGCTCACACACACCCATTTTAAAAAACACATAAAAGCAGAGAGACAGGACAGATAGGGACCTTCAAATCCATTTGCAGCTGGAAGCTCTGCCGGGAAAATCCGTACTTTACCTCCATCAACCTTCAGAGAGCAGACATAGAGACTTCAAATCTATCAAGAATCCAGAAGCTGTGCAGAAAGACCCAGAGAAAGCAGAGCAGTATCCAAAACCAGAGAGAGCTGAACCGGAGTGCAGTCCAAAACCTGACCAGATCCGTGGCAAGGCATATTTCTAAATATAGTGTGAGTACCTAGCAAAACTGTGCAGAACCAATCTCTTAGTTAAAATAATATAATTCAATCCTATTTTAATCTAAGTAGAACTGTCTCCTAACTGTCACCTGTCATTTGTAAAGCTGTCACTTGTCATTTTCTATTTGCAAGCTGCACTTGTCTTTTGAACTTTAAAATTTCAAATCTGAAAAACGACCTTTATTTAATCGCTCATATCTCCGTGACCGTTTGTGCTAGAGACTTGCAGTAACTTTCCTCTGAAAGCTGGGAATCGTGGCTTTCCTACGGACCTAGAACCGCATTCCTACCCCCTATAGTTTTGCCGTAATCGTGAAAAACGCACTCGCGAATTTTGCCGCGATTTGCAAATTTCTCCACGTGTGAAAACAGAAGCTTCTTGCTTTCATTTGCCAAAAATTCGTTTAACCTGCTAGTTACACCCTAGGACATTGCTAAAGTAAGCCTGCAACTAATTTAAACCAACTAATCCTCAACCTGAACCTCTAGAGGGAATTAAAAGCAATTTTCACTTAATTGCCAGCACATATAAAAGCATTTTGCCTGTGTTTTAAACTTCTGTAGTCTAAGTTGCTGGGGTGAACTGAATTACGTTTGAATTGCATTTCTGAGAACTGTGTGCCATCCTTCCATTTCCTTGCATTGCATAAAAGGGGGGGGGTGAATTGTCCAAGGAAGTGATTACATTGTCTTTTGCTGAAATCATATCAAGTTATTTTCTGTACTGCATTTCATTCCACATTGCATCCATTTGAAACCATAAAAGTATTGTTGCTATCTTATCCATCCTATAACCACTCATCATTGATTATAAAGAAGTGTGCTAGTGCCAGACTATCCATTATTGATTACTGATCAGATTAAGTGTGATATTCAATTATTAATTTATCATAAAGTGTGATATATATCTCTATTGTTTAAATTATCAATTAAACCTTTTAACTTGCAAAACAGAACTACTTCTTGGCTCAGTGGGGTCAGGGGGATTCTGAGAGAGGGGTGTTATATAGGGGTAGTCATCCAGAACACATGAACTGGACATAAAGAGATATCAATAAGGGTTTTCATTCAGTATTATAGACTAGGCGTTGACTTAGCTGTAGTGTTGAATTGAATCCTCTTACAAATTGGGGGCTCGTAGCCGGGATTCTGGGTTAGAATACCACTTGTGCAGCTTAATACAGTGTGCTAACTGACGGGATACATACATCCAGTCGGATCACCACGCTGCATTACGCTGTGAAGCATTCCTCAAAAGGGACACTCCAAGAAAAGTTCTGTTCTGCAAAAATAAAATACTAACTTCTGTAAGTCAGGACAGAGACCAATCTCTAGAATGACGACCTTGGTAGATATGAAAATAGCCAGAGAGCACTTCTTACATAAACTATTTGTGAGAGGTGAATGGGCTGAGCAGGGCCAGGAGGCCTGGTTGCAGGCCATCACGCGACAGGCCACTGAAACAGGGTCAGGCTTATGGAGAGATCAGGGTCCATTACATGTGGCCCTGAGTGAACTATATATGGCTCCTAAGGCCAAAGATGAACACGACAAGATTGTTAGGATAGCGGCATATTTATATTTATATATGGGAGCCATACAGAATAAATGTGCTGAAGGCCAGGATCTGGCAAAAAGGCAACAGATGGCGTTAGAGAAGGCCCAATCTGATCTGGACTCTTCTGAGCAAAGGCTGCACAGAAGCCAGGAGTCAGAAAATGAGACCAGACAGTACATCACTAAAATAAAGGAGGATATGGATGTGCTGCAAAAGGAAAAGTCAGAACAGGATACCAGATTTCGGGCCTTGCAGAAGGAACACCAAGAAGGTTTGGACTCCCTACTGCAAAGCCAGAAAAAGCTGGAGCAACAACTGGACTTCAACAGGGTATGTGCTGAGCAGGTAGTCACCCTGCAAGGCCACCTAGATAGGGAAAAGGCAGAAAGCAATAAACTGATTCTGAAAGACCTGGATACCCAGGCAGAGTTTGATGAAGAGCGCCGGAAAGCTGGTGCCCTTCAAAGGCAGAGGGATGACCTGGCGGCACAGATGCAGGCTCTTAGTCAGGAAAGAGACACTTTAGGCCAGGAAGTCTGCCACTTAAAAAAGGAAATTGAAGAAAATCACCTGGCCCTCCAGGGGCTGGGTGACCTCCAAAAAGAAAACCAGAACTTGGTAGAGCACACCAGAAGGGTGGAAGATGCTCTGGCAAGAAAGGAGCAGGCCAGTAGGGATGGGACTCAGGAGGTAAACCTCCTGCAGCAAAGACTGGCCCAGTTCTCCAGGACCAACCAGGAAGCACAGAGGGAAAATGAGGCCCTCTGTCAACACAATGATAGGCTCCAACAACAGGTAGCGATGCAGGAGAGACTGATAGAGTCTAGTAAGGCCTTAACTGAGGAACTGAAGGCACAAATGCAGGCTCTTGCATTGCAACAGGGAGCAGGGGCGGATAGAGATGAGGTTCGCTGGGAAAGGGAAGCTCCGGAGCATAACCTCAGGAGCCCTAGTACCAGAGGCCCTCATACCTCTCAGTCACTGAACTCTGCCACCCCCATATTCCCTGGCGCACATGAGCACCGGGCCACAGGGATGGCAGACTACTATCCAGACAAAAGTATGGGGCTCATAGGCCAGTACCACCCAGGTATGGAGGGGCGGGCATCCGGGTATGGGCACCCCAGCACAGTGCAATTTAATGGGGAACCCCAGGAGAGTAGGCCCATTAAGGGCATCCTGAAAACCTCTGCCCAGTTAGGTCAGTGGGGGGGGGGGTACCCATCAAATCCTGGCAGCAAGGAGGAATCTGAAGACTCCTCTGAACTGCGCAGGACACAGGAGACCAGGTCCCCACATTCGGCCAGCCATTCCCAGGCTCGCAGAATCTGGGAAAACCTGGAAGAACAGACAGGAACCTCTGGGAGCAGTGCCTCTGAATCAGAGGATGAATGGACAAGGGTTACCCGAACCAAAAAGGCCAATAAGGCAAAAAGGGCCTTGCTCAAGGACCCCTTAAAACAGATTAAGGCGATCAGGAGCGTCATCACGCCTTACCATAAGAACGCTAAGTATTCTGTTTGGGAGCACTTAGAGTTGTTTGAGCAAATGATGGAGACTTTCCATTTGAAGGACAGCCAAAGCTGTATTCAATATGTAAAGTGGACCTTCTCCCCGGAATACTCCAGTTTCTTTGCGGGGCTGGAGGACCAAAATCATTTAAGATGGTCCACCTATAAGGCGGCCATCTTGAAACATTTTTCCATTCATAGAAATCCTCAAGAGGCTCGCAAGGCAGCCTACAATTTGCAATGTGGGGAGGATCAGGCCCCACAAGAATTTGTGCAAGAACTGAAACGTGCTTTTGCGCAGACCACCAGAAGGGTGCGCACAGACAGTAGAGAATTCATCAATACATTTTTTCATGCCTTGCCCAAATACATAATGACCCAGCTCGTGAGGGATTTTCACGAGAAAAGATCTTTAGACTGGGTCCTTGAACAGGCTACCCGGATCTATGAGGTGCAGAAACCGGTAGATAGCAAAAATAATGCTCAGAAAAACCCCAAAGCCAACAGCACCCCTGCTGCTGCCAAGGTGGCAGAGGTAAAGGTCACCCCCGTTTTAGAGTTGGAGATGGGGGGGCCTAAAAACCTACCTGCACCTAATAATGCTAGGCCCAGAAGGTCCTCGGGCCAGTCACAGACAGGGAGCCAGGGAGGCAGCCCCACAAATGGGGTCCCTCGCTCTCCTGATTATGTATGTCCCCGTTACAAGGGAAATCGACCCATCCTGGGTTATGTGTGGACTCCTCCAGCCCAAGGGGGGGGATCCAGCCAAGCACCTAACCCAGGGAACTTCCCTCCCAACTTCCCACAGGAGGGCAGAAATTCTCCAAATCCTGGGCAGAACTTTTTCCCCAGGTATCCACCCAATTTCCAACCCCAAAATCATCCATCCTTCTTTCCCCAATTCCCTGAGCCCAGACAACCTAATCCGGGAGAGGGGAGGCCAAGGGTGGAGGGGTACCCAAATCTTCCCAACCCGGGGTATTACCAGAGGAGGGACAGCTACCCTTCCCGGGATCAGCCCAGGGGAGAAAACAGGGCCCCGTATCAGCCTGAGCGGGTTTCCCAGTTAGAGCGCCAGGTTCAAAACATGGCGCGGGATCTGGGTCACATACTGAGGGCTCAGCAGAACCCTCAGATCGGCATGCCGGCGCAGCACGCACCCAACTCTGGACCTGGTGCCCCAGAACAATGACGGGGGCAGCACCCCGATAACTCACCGGTTCCCAGGGAGGAGGCACAAAGGGAAGGGGGGTGTAAAGCCTTGGAGGAAGCTTCCTTCCTCATTTGTAAACAGCCCCTGGAAACCCAGGAACCGGAAACAAAATCTCCTGCCCCTGAAAGTCTGCCTCCTAAGAAGCAGAGGGGTGGTAGGAGAAACAAAAGACCCAAACAGACTCAGTTTGAGGAGGAGGTACAGGTCTTCCAATTTGAGGGAGAGGGATCCTCAGAGGATCCTGGGAAAAGGATCTTCTCCTTCAGAGAGGGGGGAACTCCTCCCAAAGAAAAATGGGTCCCTAGGGATGCAAATCCAGACTGGGGAGATGTGGAGACTGAGCTACCGCCGCCCACCATCTCATCCCAGAACCAACCGCAAGAAAATCCCCTGGTTCAAACCCATCCTGGTGACTGCCTCCAAAAAGGGGGGGGCGGCCCAGAACCGGAGCCAGGGGAACCCACAATGGCTCTGATCTCCAGTTGCCAAATTTTTCTTTCAGATTCCCAAAGCTCTCCACAGAATTCTGCCCAAATCTCTTCGCTAGCGATGTCCAAAACCAGAAAGCTAGCCCACCAGTTGTCCAAAAATGTGCATTATCTGTGCCCCCTTGAGGAGAAGGAGGGAAGATATTATGCCCCGGTACAAGTACAGGGGCAGGGTACAATTTTGGCACTGGTGGACATTGGATCTCAAGCTACCCTTCTGTCCAGAAGGGCCTTTGACGAACTGAATGCAGGAAGGGGAGGGAATTACCAAATTCCTCTCACCTCTCTTCCTGGACAACTCCAGAACTTTGACGGGAAGGAAATTCCCGTCGAGGGGACGGCAGACTTGGACATTAAAATTGGGCGACACAAGTTGAAACACCCGGTCATAGTTGTGACCCCAGAGGGCACCCCTTGTTTACTAGGGAATGACCTCCTGAGAAGGTTGTCACCCCTAATAGATTGCGTAAACAAGGTCCTCTGGACCCAGACTAGCCGACCAATAAAATTAAAACAGAGTGTCAACCATGTTAGTTTAAACAGCACCTGCCACATGGTTGAACAAAAATCTGACCAAGTAGAATTTCACTTCCAGAACAACCAGATTCCAGACGTGACAGTAATAGCAGTAGGACAACAGACTGGTGATGGGAGGTCCTCTCTATTTCTGAAAATCAACCTTCCTTCCAGTTTAAGGTGGTATTCCACACTGGAAGGAAACACCCTGAAATTCTTTACTAATCCACAATCAGAAACTCCCACTCCTATAGTCCAGAAAGATGTGAAATCAGCTCAGAGCCTGGCTGAGATTCAGCAAATTGGAGAGCAGTTGTTCATCCCTGTTCAGTTAAATGAGGGGAAGGACTCTGTTCTCGCTCGAGTGTGTGTGAACAACGGTAAGAGCTTCATCAGCGAAGCCATGTTCCGCCAACTCCCAAAAGATCCAGCCATTCCCACATTCAAACTGATAGACAAATGGGAAATGGACCTGGAAGCACCTAATTCCAAACATCTCCTGCCAAGCAGGTGTATGCTCAAAATCTCCATTGGCAACAAGAGCATAGTCCACAATTGTTGGGTCGTGCGAGACGTCCCTGCCGCCTTTTACTTAGGCAGTGACATTCTCAATCGCTTTGCCATTAGTTTGGACCTAATAAACTTCAAAGCTTGGTCCCGATTAGCGGATAATCCCATGGGCTTTGATGATCCAGAAAAAGCATTTAGGTCAGCTCAATTGCTACCTTATGCAGTTGAAATTCAGATCAAAGAGGAAGTCACC
Organism: Ambystoma mexicanum; assembly: GCF_040938575.1. Classification (NCBI taxonomy): domain Eukaryota; kingdom Metazoa; phylum Chordata; class Amphibia; order Caudata; family Ambystomatidae; genus Ambystoma; species Ambystoma mexicanum. The sequence continues at coordinate 706,547,598 of NC_090931.1, forward strand.
ATCCCAGAAAGGACTCGACAATTCTCCCTGGAAGTGAAAGCTAAAAGAGGACAATATTTGCAAAACCCTGATGCTTACATACATCCAAATGCTTCTCTCCAACAGCAAGGGTTAGGGGTAAACCCAACACCATTAGTCAACATAGAACATGACACCATTCTAATAGAGGTGGATAACAGCGACTTAAAGAGTATTACTCTAGCCGCAGGCACCATTATTGGAATGGCGGTTGATGACCGACATTTTTCAATAGATTTAGGTAATGAACTGTTAGGGCCAATCCCCAAGGACTGCTTTGACAGTGACGGTGATGACAATACAACACCAGACAGGATTTTTACCCGGCATGGGGGGAACTTCCTGGTGTACACTTCCTGCCCCTATGGTAAGGAAGATGTGACTTGTGACTTCAGGAGGGAAGAGGTGATTTTCCAGGTCCATGAGGGCTGCAAGTCCCACCTGAAGCCTCTTGTCCAAATCAGCACTCTGACCAGGGACTTCTCCACCCAGCTGGAGGAGGCCGCTGAAATAGCCAAACCAGAAGTCTTTCCAGGCTTCAGGCAGATGGTGGAAGAGAGAGTCAACCTAGCTGATGCCTGTGTGACTCTGGAACAAAAGCAAAAGTTGAAACAAGTTTTCTTGGATTTCCAAGATCTCTTTGCGGTAGACTCATATGACTGTGGTCGCACCGACATCCACACAACAACAATCCCCACGGACCCTGGCATGACTCCAGTGTTTGTGAAGCAATATCGCCTGCCTCTCGCATCAATGGAGTCCCTTACTGAAATAATTAAGAACCTTGAGTCCCGGGGAATAATCCGTCCAGTCCACAGCACCTTCAATAATCCGGTGCTGGGAATATTGAAGCCAAACGGCCAGTGGAGACTCTGTGCTGACCTTAGGGAGCTCAACAAACGGGTCCATACTTCCCGATGGCCTCTGCCCTACATTGACCAAGGGCTGGCCCAGATCCAGGGGTCACAGGTATTCACTGCAATAGACCTGACCAATGGATACTGGACTGTGCCTGTCAGCAGGGAGGACCAATACAAACTGGCTTTTACCTTTGGGGGCCAGCAGTACACATGGACCCGGACTCCCTTCGGATACCTCAACTCCGGCAATGAGTTCAATATTTTCCTACATAAGGCCATGCCAGACCTGGGTGCGAGGGGTAACCTGGCTTATGTAGATGATATCCTCATCAAAAGTTCATCTGTGGAGGAACACATAGCGGAGATCCATTATGTTCTGACGCAGTTGAGGGCCGCCGGAGCAAAACTTTCCTTTCAGAAAGCACAGTGGTGTAGAACCCGTGTTAATTTCTTGGGGCATGAGATTACTGCTCAGGGCCTCTGTCCCCAGGAAAAGAAAGTGGAAGCACTTCAGAAACTGAAAGACCCCACAACTCTGCGGGAACTAAGGAGCCTCCTTGGACTGACTAATTACAGCAGAAAGTTCATTGAGGGCTACGCAGAGATCACCAGACCCCTGATTCATCTCCTGAAGGGGGGGGTCAAGTGGGAATGGGGTCCAGAACAATCCGAGGCAGTAAGACAACTCAAAAGAAGCATCTCACAAGCGCCTTGCCTAGCTTACCCTGTCAGAAACAAGGAGTTCTTCCTGGAGACAGGGTTCTCGAATACATGCTTGACGGCAGTATTATACCAAAAGCATGACAAGGTCAATAAAGTAATCTCCTATGCGAGCAAAACTTTATCCTCTGTGGAGGAAAAATTCAACGATTGTGAGAAGGCACTCCTGGCAACGGTGTGGGCATTGAAGAATTACCGCCCGTTTATCCAGGGGGAACACATCATAGTGGAGACTCCACACCAGCCTCTGCAATATCTCCAAAGTGATAGAATCCGGGCCGGAAATGTGAGTAATTCCAGAATTACTTCCTGGATTCTGTCAATGCAAGGCTTTCCTGTGGAGGTCAGATATGGCCAAAACAAGAAGAGTCCCCTCGCGCAAGGTCTGGCTGACTTGCATGATTGTGCCAGAGAAAACTGTCTCGAGGACGAAAGTCTAAAAATCGAGGACAACATGGAGGCATACCTTAATTCCCCACACAAAGTCTTTGAAGAAGACAAGTGTGAGGGAATGCCCACTGTCTATGTGGATGGATGCTCTTACCATGTTGACAACAACGGGGAGAAAGAACTGGTGGCTGGCGTAGGGAATGCATGGGTGAATGAGTCCCCAGAACCCTCCGCTGGATACAAAATTGGTCCCCGAAGTAGTCAGGTGGCAGAATTGATGGCTGTGCATCAGGCCATCCTCACTGCTGTCCAGCATCAACTCCGCGAACTGGTCATAATCACAAATTCGGATTATGTACGGAACGGGTTCGTGGAGCACCTGGTTAATTGGAAAACCAGAGGCATGTTATGTGCTAACAACAAACCCTTGAAACATGGGAAGTTGATCCAAAACATTGATGATCTGGTCACCTCGAATGAGATGACCATCTATTGGAAAAAGATCAAGGGTCATTCCAAAATAGAGGGACCAGACAAAACTGGAAATGACTTAGCTGATCAGCTGGCCAAAACCGGGGCCATCCAAGGGGATCTAATTGAGATTGAGTCCCTGTTGGGGGAAATCCAGGTCACTGCTATCACTAGGTCCCAGACAAATGCTCACAACGACCTTTCAATTGCACAATGGAGTAAGGAGACCCCTGATGCTGATTTGATTACAGCTCAGAAGGGGGATCCAATTATTGGTAAGTTTTACCAACACCTTGAGGACCCTGAGAACTTTCCCCTGACGGATACCGATTACACTGGGAAAGAGGACCTAAGAGTGTTGATGAAATGTCCAAAAATGTTCCGAATCCAAGACGGTTTGCTGGTAAGGAAATCCAAAGCTGGCCACGATCAGTGGGTGGTTCCTACCTCATTCCGAAGCCTGATTTTAAGTCACGCCCATGATGCGGCCACCGCCGGTCATAGGGGGTTTCACACCACATTGGAAATCTTAAGAGAGGTTTCATACTGGCCACATATGGGGCAGGACCTCGACCAATACTTGAAGGGGTGTCTTGTGTGTGCACAATTTCAGCCATCATCCCTCACGCACCGTGCGCCTCTCCAAAAGAGGGGGATGACCCTGCCATGGTCAGATTTACAAATCGACTTTGTAGGCCCCGTGATTCGCTCTGCTAGGGGGAATAAGTACATGTTGACTGTGACATGCTTGTTTACCAAGTGGGTGGAATGTCTCCCAGCCCCAAATTGCAAGGCAGAAACCGCAGCTGCCCTGATGATTAACCACATCTTTTCCCGTTTTGGTCTACCTCAAAGGATTGAGTCAGACAGAGGTAGCCACTTCACCAGTGAAGTAATGACAAAGATGTGGGAGATACTGGGGGTCAAGAAAAAGCTACACATTGCTTACCGGCCAGCTTCTTCTGGGGCAGTAGAGAGATATAACCGAACCATTGTGAGCATATTAAAGAAGTTTGTGGCAGATTCTGGGCCAAGTTGGGATATCCGATTACCTCTGGTCCTAATGGCCATCAGATCTACCCCTTCATCTGCAACCAAAATGTCACCATTTGAGTTGATGACTGGGTGCAAGATGGTGCTTCCTCAGCATTTGCTCTACAGGACCCAAGAGCAGACACTGATAAATGCCTCCACTACTCATGAGTATGTGGAGAATTTAAGGAAACACCTCCAACATGCTTTTGCTTACGCTCAGCGGAATCTAGAAAGTTCGGCTGATAGCATGAAGACCCACAATGACCTGAAGACTTCCAGAAAGGAATATCAGGTGGGGGACCGGGTCTATCTATACAACTTCCAAAGAAACCAGGCAAAGCAGCGGAAATTCTTGCCTACATGGAAGGGACCCTTTGAGATCATCGACAAGATCTCCCCTGTGGCCTACAAAATCCACATCCCCAAAGGTCCTTTGGCAGCGGGGGAAGACAAGTGGGTCCACATAAACCAGTTGAAATGTTGCCATCCCAGGCACACTCTACAACAACTGGAGGAATCCTCTGGAATCCTAGCGGGTACTGTCTCAGACTAATTCAGTTCCAACCATAAAACATACAACATCTAGTCTCTAAAATATTGTGATTTGCATGAAACTGTATATTAGTTATATTGTTTTTTTTTTTTTCAAAATAAGAATGTAATGTTTCGTTATGATGAAATGCACATGCTGCCCCACTATCTCAACAGTGGTGGAAAAACATCTATGAGTAGGTATTGCCGCTCTTCCTTTGTCGTCCTAGGAGAAAGAAAACCTGGAGACGGGACGAGGAGGACGATCCGGAGACCGGGAGCAGAGACGCAACGGGCCCGGGGTACCGCCCAATATTCCCATCAGGACCGGCGAGGAGAACCGATCGATCAGTACCGGATGGAGGAAAAGATGCTAAACTGTGCCATCTACCGGAAGAAGATGAGAACTACATCCCAGATCTTGCGGGTCCCACCAGTGAAGGATCAGATGGCCACCGCAAGAAGGGGGGCTTGTGGGATGTTTTTATCCATGCATCCAAGCCCTACCACCAAAGCTGTGCATTACTGGCATTGAAAACATCATTATGGCCAGAGCTCCCCAGAAAATGCACAGGAAAATCCCATTTCGCCTATATTGTGACCTCAGAGAGGCAATGCTGATTGCCAAAAGCAAACCCATAACTGTTGGGAATTCCTTTTTCTTGAATGTCAAATATGGCAAAATCATGGGCACAGAATTACTTTACTGCAGAAACACACCAATGCCATGTCCTGAACATGGACAATATACTCCATGCAATATCACTTGCTGAAATGAATCAATCTAAAAAGAATCCCAAGGATGGATGCAGTAACCACAAAATCCTGAGGGTGGCGCTGGCGGTCTAAACTCTGACAGGAGAGCTGTCTTGCAAAACTGTCTAGTGCAAAGAAAGGGGTCTCATTTCATCAAAAGTTCAAAGGGGTTGCCTGTCCTGAGAACTCTTGACACTTCAGAACTCAACACAAGAAGCCAGGAAATCACAGGGTTCTGTTAATTAAATGCGAAGTGGCTCCCTGGCCTCCTGATGTCAGCTTCCCAGAGACCACACAATGGCCCCTCTCCTCTGAAAGGAATATGTTGATTTTTACTGTTTTACTGTCAACAAAGGCCTGCCTGCCAGAAGACATGTGACTGACCCACCCAAGTCTTGGAGGCGGACTCCAACACTCTGAGAACTGAATTGAAAGTAAAATATATATTTTACAAAAACACTGATAACTCTTTGTAATCAAATGACAGAAATGTATAACTTTGAGAGACTTAATTTAAAAAATGTACCTTTAATTCAAGCCCAAACTCCAAATTGTGGGATATTCTGGGACAAAACCCTGCTGTTTATTAATATTACAGACTCCCTGTTTCAGCTAGACAAACGAAAATGCATTGGTATGTGGGTAGATATGTGAGGAACAGTTGTATAAAATTTAATGAAGATCCAATGTTGTTTAGCACATTAAAAAGTGCTAAAAGTTGCCATTTTTGAATGCAAGCTCTTAGAAACAGCAGATTTGGGACAGAGTATACCTCATGTGATATGTGACATGGGTATGTAATTTCAAAAAATATGTACCTCTGCAAATATGTATTTGGTTCAAATCTAGATTTGTGTGCAAGTTGACAGGAGGAGTGGACTTTCTGCAGGCTGTAAAATGACATCACTCTGACACAACTTAGCTCCCCCAATCAGGGGAGAAATGAAAGCTTGGCCAATGATAAGTGGAGAGGGGTAGGGTCTAGTGATGCTGCTCACACACACCCATTTTAAAAAACACATAAAAGCAGAGAGACAGGACAGATAGGGACCTTCAAATCCATTTGCAGCTGGAAGCTCTGCCGGGAAAATCCGTACTTTACCTCCATCAACCTTCAGAGAGCAGACATAGAGACTTCAAATCTATCAAGAATCCAGAAGCTGTGCAGAAAGACCCAGAGAAAGCAGAGCAGTATCCAAAACCAGAGACAGCTGAACCGGAGTGCAGTCCAAAACCTGACCAGATCCGTGGCAAGGCATATTTCTAAATATAGTGTGAGTACCTAGCAAAACTGTGCAGAACCAATCTCTTAGTTAAAATAATATAATTCAATCCTATTTTAATCTAAGTAGAACTGTCTCCTAACTGTCACCTGTCATTTGTAAAGCTGTCACTTGTCATTTTCTATTTGCAAGCTGCACTTGTCTTTTGAACTTTAAAATTTCAAATCTGAAAAACGACCTTTATTTAATCGCTCATATCTCCGTGACCGTTTGTGCTAGAGACTTGCAGTAACTTTCCTCTGAAAGCTGGGAATCGTGGCTTTCCTACGGACCTAGAACCGCATTCCTACCCCCTATAGTTTTGCCGTAATCGTGAAAAACGCACTCGCGAATTTTGCCGCGATTTGCAAATTTCTCCACATGTGAAAACAGAAGCTTCTTGCTTTCATTTGCCAAAAATTTGTTTAACCTGCTAGTTACACCCTATGACATTGCTAAAGTAAGCCTGCAACTAATTTAAACCAACTAATCCACAACCTGAACCTCTAGAGGGAATTAAAAGCAATTTAGCATATTTTTCACTTAATTGCCAGCACATATAAAAGCATTTTGCCTGTGTTTTAAACTTCTGTAGTCTAAGTTGCTGGGGTGAACTGAATTACGTTTGAATTGCATTTCTGAGAACTGTGTGTCATCCTTCCATTTCCTTGCATTGCATAAAAGGGGGGGGTGAATTGTCCAAGGAAGTGATTACATTGTCTTTTGCTGAAATCATATCAAGTTATTTTCTGTACTGCATTTCATTCCACATTGCATCCATTTGAAACCATAAAAGTATTGTTGCTATCTTATCCATCCTATAACCACTCATCATTGATTATAAAGAAGTGTGCTAGTGCCAGACTATCCATTATTGATTACTGATCAGATTAAGTGTGATATTCAATTATTAATTTATCATAAAGTGTGATATATATCTCTATTGTTTAAATTATCAATTAAACCTTTTAACTTGCAAAACAGAACTACTTCTTGGCTCAGTGGGGTCAGGGGGATTCTGAGAGAGGGGTGTTATATAGGGGTAGTCATCCAGAACGCATGAACTGGACATAAAGAGATATCAATAAGGGTTTTCATTCAGTATTATAGACTAGGCGTTGACTTAGCTGTAGTGTTGAATTGAATCCTCTTACACCCTAATACAATGGTATATTTCCACCACGAAAGTCCAAGATATGTGAATAGATTCCTTGAAAATAAAAACCAGCATAGGGGACAATTCCCACCAAATCAAAGACAAAATATGAATTATGTCCCTCTCCACCACCAGCAGTCGACCATGGTCAAAGGATGGTCACTCTGCGTTCTCCACCTCCTGTGTCACATGAATGCAGAGATAATACAAATAGAAATAAATCTCCTGAGAGGTACCAGAAAAGGCCTAACAAGGGTGAGTTTAATCACTACCGGCCTAGGCCACAAAGAGAGGAATTCCAAGACCTGTAGAGGTTTCAATGCCTAGAGGCCCAAGTCAAAATGTTGTCTGAACAGATAGGAAAGTTATGTGCAGTTCGAAAGCAACAGACAAGTGAAGGTGCAGAATGTCATAGGAGTCATCTTGTGCGTTCGGACAATAAGTGACCAGTTAATAATCTATACACTAATGGAAACACAAATGCTTATGAATCACCTTTGAATAACAGTTCTGAATTGTTTAATGATTTAAAAATAATAAAACCAACAAATGAAAGTGGGACAGAGAATTTTAACACACACAAAAAATGAGTGTGGTTCAATTTAGAATTGAACCAGATAATCCAGGTGTGTGAAAATGAAGAACACAACCGGAAAATGAACAAGAAAAACCCAAAGAACAGAGAAACAGATTTAAAAAGAGTATACAATGTGAAAATAAAACACAAGGCGGTGAGTTAGAATCAACAGATAGATTATCCTAACTTGATAGTCAGAATACTGGTGATACCTATACAGAGGAAACAGCAGCTCAAAAGGAGGGTGCAGGTCAGTCATCTGAGGAGTATTTTGAACCACAGATAATCCAAGGGACATAAATGGCAAGCTCCATGCAAAACACAGATACGTGTCATGCGTCAAAAGTTGACAGACTTGTGAAAATACTGAGTCAAAAGGTTGCACTGTAGAAATAACTGGCGAGAACCCAGACAATGAGAAAAGTGCAATAAGAAATTGGGGTGTCAACACTAGTGGTCCCAAGTCAGAGGGGCAGTCAGTTGCTACACTTCATATGTGTTCTGAGCCCAAGAGAATAGACAAAGAAATTAAAAATGAAGTGGTCAAAAGGGAGGGTAAGATGTCATTTCATGTGCCTATTTACCTAGCAAAGAGTAAAAAGGAGCTAAGGTAAGTCCTGAAATAAGCAAATCTGCACACTTTTTATGCGTGCTAGAGGAGGTTGAAGATAGGTTCTATGCTCCTATTACTTTTGAAGAAAAATGTAATACATTCACAATGATTGATACAGGTGCCCAAGCAACAATAATGTCAAAAGAACTAGTGAAAAGTGTCAATGAAGGGAAATCCCCACAAAATCATATAAAGGTGAGGCAAAAGAAAGGCCCTGTGCACAATTTCAATGGGTAAGAAATACCTATCAAAGGTGTCACTGAGGTTGACATAAAGATACGGAAGCATCGGATGAGACAGGAAGTGTTGATCACATACATTAATTAAATACCCTTTCTCATGGGGACGAATTGCCTGAAGAAGTTGTCATTCCTCACATTGATGCGGTGAATGGATTATTGTGGTCCAAGCCATTGAGACCCTAGAAAATAATGACACAAAGCAACAGAGTAAAAGAATACCACACCGTTGCTAAATCAGAAAGTGCACTGGAAGTATATCTTCAGAATGGCTGTGTGCCCAGTGTCACTGTCAAACTCATGTGTCAGGAGTAAATGCGAGGAGCTTCCCTCAAGTAGTTTAGTGTACAAAGATGTACACATACCATTACTCATACTTATACAGGTACTATCATGGCCCAGGGCTCTCAGCACATCATCCGCCTTCTTGACAGGCATCTTCCTTCTCTCCAACTTCCCTCCCTCTCCTATGTATGTTTATGTATGTATGTATAAAGCGCCGCAGCCCGTGGGCATCATGGCGCTAACAAAGAGACGTAGAACAACATAAGATGATAGGACAAGCGGGACATATCGGTCAGGTAACTGGTCGGAGGTGGGTTGGAGTGGTTACTTAAACAGAACCATTTTCGGGTTTTTTCTGAATATCAGATAGTTGGGCTCAAGTTGAAGATCGAGTGGGAGGCTGTTCCATTTAGTCATGGCTAGACTGGGGAAGGCTCGGCCCAAGCCATTGGATTTGTTTGCTTGTCCAGTTTGGATCAACCCTTTGTTTCCTGATCCTAATGTTCAGTTGGGTATGTAAGGTCTAATTTGTTTTTTGAGATAGTCGGGGGCGGAACAATAGAGACAGTGGTGAACAAGAGACATAGACTTGAAAGAGATACAATCCTCAATGGAGAGCCAGTGGAAAGCTTTTCTTTCGTCCGAGATGTGATCTCTATTGGATTTGCCAGTGATTGTTCTTATTGCATTATTTTGGATGACTTGGCATTGCTTGAGGCATTTCTTGGTGGCACCTAGCATTAGGGAGTTTTCATAATCTAGTCTGGATAATATGATGGCTCTAGCAATATTGGAGCTGTTTTGTTGACTCAGGTGGGGGGTTTATTTGTTTTAGCAGTCTTTGATGGTATTGACATGTCTTTTTAAGATATGCCACCTGTGCTTCTGCTCCCAGTGAGGCCTGCAGGTATACGCCTAGAGTCTTCACTTTTTCTGAGACCACTACTGGTGAGTCTTTAATGTAAAAGGTTGCATAAGCTGGATTTAGTTTTGCTCTTGCTTGTGGGGATCCGAAAACTATAAGTTCAGTTTTACCTCCATTGAGGCACATCCAATTGGATTTCATCCAGGCCTCAATGGAGTTGTAGACTGAATTGAGCCTTTCATTGTCCGTGGTGTGGCAGCCAGTTAGTTCTAATACCAATTGCGTATCATCTGCGAAGTTCGTGAAGAATATGCCCAGGTTGGTCAGAAGGGTGCAGAGACAACGCATATGGATGTTAAATAGCAGCGGTGAAAAACTGGCTCCTTGAGGGACTCTGCAGTCTGCCTGCTGTGAGGCCGATGAGTGGTCACCCCATTGGACCCTGGAGGTCCTATTTTCCAGGAAGGAAGCTATCCATTCAATGGCATCCGGGGAACAGTTGCCTAACTTCTCTAGGGCTTCTCGGAGCTTCTGGTGATCTAGCAGATCAAAAGCTGCCGAGAGGTCCAGCATGATTAGTTGTCCTGATTTGCCTTTTTCCATTACTCCCAGCATTTTGATCTGGAGGTCCTGTAGGGCTGATTCTGTGCTATGGGCCTCTCTGAAACCAGACTGTTGGTTGCCTAGTAAATTGTTCTGATCAATATATTTTTGCAACTGGCCTGTTGTAACCTTATCTAGAATCTTGAGGAGAAAGTTGCAATTCGTAATGGGCCGAAGAATGACTGGGTCCCGTTGGTCTAAGCCATTTCTTTTTTACAAGTGGTGTCACTGTTACTGTTTTGATGGATGTGGGTACCTTGCGGTCTCTAAAGGAGGAGTTAACCATTCTGCACAGAAATGGGCCAAAAAACTCGGGATTGTCGAGAATCATTTTGGGAGGAATAAAGTTTTCAATACAGAGGTGCACTTGGTGGATGCAAGGACTTTGGTTATTTCTTTTACTGTGGTTTGAGTGAATTGGAACTTGCTCAGTTCTGAGTGAGTAGTCTTGGTTTCGTGGTTGGGTTGAAATGAAGATAGGTTGGATGTGGAACATGTTTGGATTTTCTCTCGAAACCAAGACGACTTTGTTATGAAACGCTGTTTGTACCATTTCACAGTCTCCTTGTGACGGCTGGAATGGAGGAGATAAGGTGGCAGGTTTGTCAACTGATTTGAGGATTTGGAAAAGTTTACTTTTGAGTTGGCTACTGAGTTGATTTGGTCATTGTAGTAGCTTTTTTTGCTAACGTCAGTTTTTCTCTGTATGTCTGATCTAGCAATTTTTTTTGTTCCTAGCTGAAGGGTCCTTAGACCATTTCCTTTCGGCTTTTCTCTTTGCCTTTTTCAAGCCATTGGTTTCAGTATTGAACCAACGCTGATGGTTTTCATTGGGCCTTACTAGTTTTAGTTTGAGGGGGCGTATTGGTTGAGAATTCTTGTGAAATTATCATTGTAGGTGGCTATCAGTTTTTCACATCAATCTTCTTTCTTTGTGATAGTCAGTATGTGAGCGATGCCTTGCTCAAGATGGACTGGCGTAATTTACTGCCACCCCTCCTTCCCTCATTCCCCCTCTCTCCACGCTCCAGTGTTGGCCCCCCATCCCTTTTCCCCACTCACAAATCTTATAAAGGGGGCAACAAGCTTCACTTAGCCACCCTCAATTTTTGCTCCGCTATCAAACATTGTTCCGACATCTGTCACCTCCTTGAAGACCTTGACCTTGATGTCCTTGCTCTCACTGAGATATGGTTAAAGGCCAGCTCCATCACTGCTTTTGACACTATTCTCCCAGAGGGCTACCCAATCCATCCCAACCCCAGGACCTCTCGGGCTGGTGGTGGAGTGGCTCTGATCTTCCTTGAGTGGGTTCCTGCCTCCATCATGCCCACTCATACCTACGCCTCCTTTGAAAGCCTAGTCTGCAGGCTGTCTGTCTCACCTACTTTCTCTTTTACTCTCGATACCATCTACAGACCCCCCTGGACCGTCCTCACTTTCCCTCTCAGAATGTGCCAAAAAGTCCTCATCCCTTCTTGCCTCCTCCCCCAAACCTATCTTCCTTGGGGACATCAATCTTAACCCTCTCAGTGGGGTCACTGTTCTCTTACACAACCTTTGCAACACTCTTTCCCTCTCTATCCTTCCTTCTGGCCCAACCCACTCAGCCAGACACACCCTTGATGCTCTCATCTCAACAGACATCCCTCTCTTTAACCCTCTTACCATCCCTCTCTCCTGGTCTGACCACTCTCTCCTCTCTTCCCACCTTGACCTTCCCTGTCCCCTGATGCCTCTGCCTGCAGTGCCATTCTTCTTCTCCGTCATTCAACTGATGAAGCGTGTGACAGTCGCTGCATTTGCCTCTTCCTTCATCCCTCCTCTGCCCACTTAATTAGACTCTCCCTCGGGCTCTGTTCTTGCGAAACTCCATCTCTCTATCTCCAACACCCTGGACATCCTTGCCCCCATCATGAGGATCCGCATGAAGCCTGCATCCAAATGCAACTCTCGGCATTGAAATGCAAGTGCAAATCTGCAGAGTGGAAGTGGGAGGCATCTAGCTCATCCTCTGAAAAACTGGCCTGCTGCCTACCCCAAAGGCATTACTGTCTCTCCATCTATTCCAAGAAGAGGGCTCATGTCCAAGCGTGTATCTCTGGAGCCGCCAACAACATGGCTGAACTCTTTAAAATCTTCAAGGAACTTGCCAATCCTACCGCACTCTTCTCTTACCCTCTCCCACCCCATCCCTCTACTCTGCATTGGCCAGCCACTTCTACTCAAAAACTTTGGACATCCTGACCTCTCTGTCATCTGCTCCCCTCCATCCCCTCACTCCCTCTCTCGCCTCCCTTTGCCACCTTTTCCTCCATACTCTCCTCTTTCTCTCCCATTGCGCCATATGGGAGCTCTAGAGTCGTCCACTATATGAAAGTCTCCTCTAAACAGGGGCTTCCCTGCTCCTCCAGAACTATCAAGGACAACATTACCTCTCTCGCTCCAGCCTTGCCTGACCTCTGCAACCACTCATTTGCCACTGGTTCTTTCCCCCAACCCCTCAAGCACTCTCTTGTTTACCCTCTCCCAAAAAATCTGTCTGCTGACCCCTCTTGCCCGGCGAACTATCGCCCTACCTGACCCTCTGCACCGAAATGGCCAGCTGCCTCCACAACCACCAGTCTGGTTTTAGGATTGCCAGAGGCACACAAACTGCGCTACTGAACGCCCATGAAGACCTACTCTCCAGCTTTGATTCCAACTCTCCCTCCGTTCTGATCCTCCTCGATCTCTCTTCTGCCTTTGACACAGTTAACCACTCCCTCATAAACCATCTCCATAGTACTCTAGGCATCATGGACAGGGCACTGGCATGGATTGCCTCCTTCGTTTCAAACAGACCCTCCCAAGTGCAAATGGGTCCTTTTCTCTCCTCCACCACACTCTACCTGTGGCATCCCTCAGGGATCTATTCTATCACCATGGCTCTTCAACATCTACCTGGCCCCCCTGGTCCACCTTATCTCTGCTCTCACCCCTCATTTCCAGTGTTATGCAGATGTCACACAGCTCTCATTCAGGCTGCCATCCGCTACCCCTTCCCTCATACCTGACTGCCTTACTGCTATTCAGGCATGGTGCTCTGCCAATGATCTCTGCCTTAACACGAGTAAGGCAGATTTCCTACTCATGGGACCCCTGCTCATTGTTCCCCCCTCTCTCTGGCCAGACTTCCTGGTTCCCATTCTCTCACCCACCTGTGAGGCAAAACACATTAGGATCATCCTTGACTCCTCTCTCTCTTTCTCTCCACATATCACAGACCTCGCCAAGAAGTGCAACTTCCAGCTCCACCTTCTCAGGGGCATTCTACCCAGAAGCTCAACGTTCTAGAGTACTGGTTCTGTCTAGGCTAGACTACTGAAACCCTCTCTTCCTCAATCTTCCTCTTTCTTCCCTTCACCCCTCCTCCCTCCAACTAATCCAGAAAAGGACTGCAAGACTTATCCTTGGCCTCAAGCCCAGGGATCACATCTCTTCAGCCCTAAAATCTCTCCACCGACTCCCAGTGACTGCAAGGATCAAATTCAAGACCCTCTGCATCATCCACAGGGCTTTCTGGGGCCTGGGACTGCTTTAAATCCAGCTTTCCCTCAATACATAACTACTAGCCAGAGTCCTTTGATCCTCTGACTCCAACTCTCTGCAGGTCAAATGTTTCTCCAAGCAGAGAGTGTGAGGTAGAGAATTTCCTCGGCTGGCTCCTCCCTCTGGAACAGCCTCCCGTGCCCCCTCCAACTTGAGTCCGATGTTCTAAATTTCTGGAAACTTCTCAAGACTTTCCTGTTCTCCTCTTCTTTCCTTCAACCCCCTCTCCCATGCTAACTCTCCCTCTGCCGCTGCGACTTGGGACTGGTCCCTTCAGAGTCATACAGGGGCCAGACCAACCCCCACCAGTCCCGCCTGCAATTTTTGCCAGCACTTGCCCTTGTGCTCCCTTTCCAGGACTAGCCCAACTTGGTCCTGCCTGCCCACCACACTGAGCCTCTTTCCCCCCTTTTCCCCCCTTTTCCCCTGGCACTTGCAAGCTTGACCCACCCAGCACTTCCCTTCCCCCTTCACTGGATTCTCCCCACACCTGCACTTCTCCCTCTATCCCTACCCCCAAGCACTTACCACCTTCTCAAGCACTTGCAAGGTAGGATTGTCACAAGGCCAATGTAACTGTAATTTTACTACGTTCATGATTCCCGTGTAACCCCCCACCCCCTCCATCTTGTTTTGTGACACCTGGAAATACTTGTGTGTGGGCGCCACACAAATGTACAATAAATACATAAATAAATCCATAGTGTGAGAATTCTTCATGCAGAAATTCCCTTCCATTTCAATTACACTTCAGTGTAGAGGAGAGTGCAAACACTCTATTAGTACCTGGTCTGTCCTTAATACACTCTCATCATATATAAGAATACAGAAATCATATTTTATTTTCATATTTGAAGTATTCACTACTGCTAATCAATGTTCTAGTACTCTTCAAAGAGCTGTTATAAAATACCTTCCTTTTAAGGAATGGGGTTTATGAGCAACCGTCTCATCTCAACCATCAGATCTCCTTATACGCTTGGTCTGTGCAGTATGTTCACTTGCATCAGTAGTCTGCTGTTTCCCACCACCTTCTTCGTGATATTACTCCAATCATGATGGTCAGATCACAATTTCTAAGACATCTGGCCTGGCTCACGGAGTCGCATTTGTGGTGAAGTCTGTGCTCTTGCACACTTATTCCTGTAATCATTGATCGCTCACTGAATTATATTTTGCCATGTGCCATAAATATAATACGCTCTCTTCACTTCCTAAATATCTGCATTCATATTTGGATCGAGCAATGTATTGTGAATATTAGTGTTTCTGGGATATTTACTTACTTTTGACTTGTTTTAAGTTACAGTTAAAGATTGAAAGGGAAATTAACGGACACGATTCTCAGTGAACCTAAAAACAAGAGACAAAAAATACAGGGGCGACAAAATGAAGTAATAGAATATTCTGAAGAAATTCAGCTGCTATAATATACATGTTTGGTATGTGGCTCCAGTTTAACTTTCTTGTGTTAGAAAGTGAAAGAACCTTAAAATTGATTATTTTTCTGTTGTATACTGATTTTATATTTAATGTTGTGGAAACTAAAGGGCACTGGAAAGTGTCCACCCCTCCATAACCATCTTGTTTCAAACAATATTCATACTTACTTGCCTAACCCTAAATTAACGACCTACATATTCATTAGTATATGATCAGATAGTTGCAGCAATCTCTTATTTATACAAAGAGGCATATTGACACTTAAGAAGTCAAAAACACATCTTAGTGAGTAATGCTTTATTAATAAGCTCTTAATAAGTTACATTGGAATCATTTTGGGGACTTTAGATATAATCTACACGTCTGAAGGAGCCAATCCTGGGGCTCATGGCTCCCCAGTCGCTGTATCTCCTGTACTCTCCGGGTCTCAGGTAGTATTGGCGTCCTCTGTAGTTGGGCTCTTCATAGAAGATCCAGTGGCCGTCCTGAACATTGCAGGAGTGGATGTCATTGAAGTGGAACCTGTCGTAAACATTGGGGCAGTCATCAGTGAAGTCCATCATCTGGCCCCCAAAGTCACCTCTCTCGTACAGCCTGATTCTGAAGGAGCCGCGATGCTATGAAAGGAAACATAATAAGTAAATATAATTTTAAAGCTTTTGACAGGTTTCAGAAAGAAAATAAGGAGACCACTTGCTTTCAAATACATCATTTAGTTGTGTTCACGCAGTCCATTCATGCAAGTAATTTGGGTAAAGACCAGAAGATCTGACATCTAAGGACCTCATTAGTTATGTTTCTTGGTCCAAATGTCTTTTTGTGCCAGATATTGAGGGCTTTTTATTGATGATATTCTGGAAGAGGATTATATCACACTGCATGTGCTGATGCACTTAACATGTTGTCATTTTGCCAGCTGCAGGAATTTCTCATTTGTGTAGTGCTTAGTTCCATTTAAATGGTCTGCCAAACCCAACCTGCAGTTCATTTCCGATAAGAGGGAGGAACATTGTCTCTACCACTACTGATCCAAAACAGGGGTGTTGAAATTGGGTGGCGATGAAGAAAAAAATCTCTTCACAAGGCCATATATACTGATCTCAACCCCAGCTCTGGTGCAAATGTTTAAGAATATTGGCATATTCTTTGATTCATATCTGACCTCCACCCCATGAAGAAAATAAGGAAGGCAAAAGCACCTATTCCAAGCTTTCAATGCTCTAAAAACTACGCCCACTCCTAAAAACATACCACCAGTTCAAACTGAGTCATGCATGCCTAGACTACTGCTACCTCATATAGAAGAGGGTAAGAGCATGTTAAATTTGCACTAAAGATACTAATCTAGCTCCTGGAGCTCAGAATTGATATTAATCCAAAGTAACCTGCAATATGCATAAGATGCTCTCGAGCAAGTGGTGGGGATGTCTTCAGAACCACACTCATCACTACCCAAGCAAACATAAGTGGCAAAGCGTAGGCCCAGTCTCTTCAAGAACATGGCCTCAGGATCTTGAATTCCCCTGAGCATCTTAAATCCTTGACAGTTTTCTTAAAAGTGGAATTATTCAAGCTTGACTGGAAGTGCTAATACAGGATTTCTATGCACTGACATAGGAATTCCAGAATGGGGACGCCATCCATTGTTTGATCCAGACATGATCCAAATTTAAATCTCTCAATCATAGTAATTTCACAACACCTTTAACACATCCATGCTGAACAAACACTGCAACCATCTGGCCCCCTGGCCTATGAACAGTGTTCCTTGATTGTTTGCTTGTCAGTGTAAACGTGTCCTAAAGAGTTTAAAAAGTGATAATAGTATGAAGATATTGTCAGAAATGAAAACGGTCTTGCAAGAGATTGTGCCACTAATTGAATTGTACAGCATGTTACCTATGGACAACCAACAACCTTTGTGGGTCGGCACTACACTATACGAATATTTACGAATGCTGAGGGTTATTGAATTAGATATCAAAGTAAAGTTGACACAAGTCCGATAAGAAGTAGTGACTACATTTAAGTTATCTTTGGCCAGATATGATCGACAAAACAAGTGATTCTAGTAGCAAGCAATATAAGTTTCAATAACGATGTATTTTTGGTAGTTGACAGTTTTTTAAATTGCATTTTTCCTGGCTTAAATAAATGTTAACACCAGCCACTTAAATTTCTACAGTTTTGCCGTAATCGTGAAAAACGCACTCGCGAATTTTGCCGCGATTTGCAAATTTCTCCACATGTGAAAACAGAAGCTTCTTGCTTTCATTTGCCAAAAATTTGTTTAACCTGCTAGTTACACCCTATGACATTGCTAAAGTAAGCCTGCAACTAATTTAAACCAACTAATCCACAACCTGAACCTCTAGAGGGAATTAAAAGCAATTTAGCATATTTTTCACTTAATTGCCAGCACATATAAAAGCATTTTGCCTGTGTTTTAAACTTCTGTAGTCTAAGTTGCTGGGGTGAACTGAATTACGTTTGAATTGCATTTCTGAGAACTGTGTGTCATCCTTCCATTTCCTTGCATTGCATAAAAGGGGGGGGTGGATTGTCCAAGGAAGTGATTACATTGTCTTTTGCTGAAATCATATCAAGTTATTTTCTGTACTGCATTTCATTCCACATTGCATCCATTTGAAACCATAAAAGTATTGTTGCTATCTTATCCATCCTATAACCACTCATCATTGATTATAAAGAAGTGTGCTAGTGCCAGACTATCCATTATTGATTACTGATCAGATTAAGTGTGATATTCAATTATTAATTTATCATAAAGTGTGATATATATCTCTATTGTTTAAATTATCAATTAAACCTTTTAACTTGCAAAACAGAACTACTTCTTGGCTCAGTGGGGTCAGGGGGATTCCGAGAGAGGGGTGTTATATAGGGGTAGTCATCCAGAACGCATGAACTGGACATAAAGAGATATCAATAAGGGTTTTCATTCAGTATTATAGACTAGGCGTTGACTTAGCTGTAGTGTTGAATTGAATCCTCTTACACCCTAATACAATGGTATATTTCCACCACGAAAGTCCAAGATATGTGAATAGATTCCTTGAAAATAAAAACCAGCATAGGGGACAATTCCCACCAAATCAAAGACAAAATATGAATTATGTCCCTCTCCACCACCAGCAGTCGACCATGGTCAAAGGATGGTCACTCTGCGTTCTCCACCTCCTGTGTCACATGAATGCAGAGATAATACAAATAGAAATAAATCTCCTGAGAGGTACCAGAAAAGGCCTAACAAGGGTGAGTTTAATCACTACCGGCCTAGGCCACAAAGAGAGGAATTCCAAGACCTGTAGAGGTTTCAATGCCTAGAGGCCCAAGTCAAAATGTTGTCTGAACAGATAGGAAAGTTATGTGCAGTTCGAAAGCAACAGACAAGTGAAGGTGCAGAATGTCATAGGAGTCATCTTGTGCGTTCGGACAATAAGTGACCAGTTAATAATCTATACACTAATGGAAACACAAATGCTTATGAATCACCTTTGAATAACAGTTCTGAATTGTTTAATGATTTAAAAATAATAAAACCAACAAATGAAAGTGGGACAGAGAATTTTAACACACACAAAAAATGAGTGTGGTTCAATTTAGAATTGAACCAGATAATCCAGGTGTGTGAAAATGAAGAACACAACCGGAAAATGAACAAGAAAAACCCAAAGAACAGAGAAACAGATTTAAAAAGAGTATACAATGTGAAAATAAAACACAAGGCGGTGAGTTAGAATCAACAGATAGATTATCCTAACTTGATAGTCAGAATACTGGTGATACCTATACAGAGGAAACAGCAGCTCAAAAGGAGGGTGCAGGTCAGTCATCTGAGGAGTATTTTGAACCACAGATAATCCAAGGGACATAAATGGCAAGCTCCATGCAAAACACAGATACGTGTCATGCGTCAAAAGTTGACAGACTTGTGAAAATACTGAGTCAAAAGGTTGCACTGTAGAAATAACTGGCGAGAACCCAGACAATGAGAAAAGTGCAATAAGAAATTGGGGTGTCAACACTAGTGGTCCCAAGTCAGAGGGGCAGTCAGTTGCTACACTTCATATGTGTTCTGAGCCCAAGAGAATAGACAAAGAAATTAAAAATGAAGTGGTCAAAAGGGAGGGTAAGATGTCATTTCATGTGCCTATTTACCTAGCAAAGAGTAAAAAGGAGCTAAGGTAAGTCCTGAAATAAGCAAATCTGCACACTTTTTATGCGTGCTAGAGGAGGTTGAAGATAGGTTCTATGCTCCTATTACTTTTGAAGAAAAATGTAATACATTCACAATGATTGATACAGGTGCCCAAGCAACAATAATGTCAAAAGAACTAGTGAAAAGTGTCAATGAAGGGAAATCCCCACAAAATCATATAAAGGTGAGGCAAAAGAAAGGCCCTGTGCACAATTTCAATGGGTAAGAAATACCTATCAAAGGTGTCACTGAGGTTGACATAAAGATACGGAAGCATCGGATGAGACAGGAAGTGTTGATCACATACATTAATTAAATACCCTTTCTCATGGGGACGAATTGCCTGAAGAAGTTGTCATTCCTCACATTGATGCGGTGAATGGATTATTGTGGTCCAAGCCATTGAGACCCTAGAAAATAATGACACAAAGCAACAGAGTAAAAGAATACCACACCGTTGCTAAATCAGAAAGTGCACTGGAAGTATATCTTCAGAATGGCTGTGTGCCCAGTGTCACTGTCAAACTCATGTGTCAGGAGTAAATGCGAGGAGCTTCCCTCAAGTAGTTTAGTGTACAAAGATGTACACATACCATTACTCATACTTATACAGGTACTATCATGGCCCAGGGCTCTCAGCACATCATCCGCCTTCTTGACAGGCATCTTCCTTCTCTCCAACTTCCCTCCCTCTCCTATGTATGTTTATGTATGTATGTATAAAGCGCCGCAGCCCGTGGGCATCATGGCGCTAACAAAGAGACGTAGAACAACATAAGATGATAGGACAAGCGGGACATATCGGTCAGGTAACTGGTCGGAGGTGGGTTGGAGTGGTTACTTAAACAGAACCATTTTCGGGTTTTTTCTGAATATCAGATAGTTGGGCTCAAGTCGAAGATCGAGTGGGAGGCTGTTCCATTTAGTCATGGCTAGACTGGGGAAGGCTCGGCCCAAGCCATTGGATTTGTTTGCTTGTCCAGTTTGGATCAACCCTTTGTTTCCTGATCCTAATGTTCAGTTGGGTATGTAAGGTCTAATTTGTTTTTTGAGATAGTCGGGGGCGGAACAATAGAGACAGTGGTGAACAAGAGACATAGACTTGAAAGAGATACAATCCTCAATGGAGAGCCAGTGGAAAGCTTTTCTTTCGTCCGAGATGTGATCTCTATTGGATTTGCCAGTGATTGTTCTTATTGCATTATTTTGGATGACTTGGCATTGCTTGAGGCATTTCTTGGTGGCACCTAGCATTAGGGAGTTTTCATAATCTAGTCTGGATAATATGATGGCTCTAGCAATATTGGAGCTGTTTTGTTGACTCAGGTGGGGGGTTTATTTGTTTTAGCAGTCTTTGATGGTATTGACATGTCTTTTTAAGATATGCCACCTGTGCTTCTGCTCCCAGTGAGGCCTGCAGGTATACGCCTAGAGTCTTCACTTTTTCTGAGACCACTACTGGTGAGTCTTTAATGTAAAAGGTTGCATAAGCTGGATTTAGTTTTGCTCTTGCTTGTGGGGATCCGAAAACTATAAGTTCAGTTTTACCTCCATTGAGGCACATCCAATTGGATTTCATCCAGGCCTCAATGGAGTTGTAGACTGAATTGAGCCTTTCATTGTCCGTGGTGTGGCAGCCAGTTAGTTCTAATACCAATTGCGTATCATCTGCGAAGTTCGTGAAGAATATGCCCAGGTTGGTCAGAAGGGTGCAGAGACAACGCATATGGATGTTAAATAGCAGCGGTGAAAAACTGGCTCCTTGAGGGACTCTGCAGTCTGCCTGCTGTGAGGCCGATGAGTGGTCACCCCATTGGACCCTGGAGGTCCTATTTTCCAGGAAGGAAGCTATCCATTCAATGGCATCCGGGGAACAGTTGCCTAACTTCTCTAGGGCTTCTCGGAGCTTCTGGTGATCTAGCAGATCAAAAGCTGCCGAGAGGTCCAGCATGATTAGTTGTCCTGATTTGCCTTTTTCCATTACTCCCAGCATTTTGATCTGGAGGTCCTGTAGGGCTGATTCTGTGCTATGGGCCTCTCTGAAACCAGACTGTTGGTTGCCTAGTAAATTGTTCTGATCAATATATTTTTGCAACTGGCCTGTTGTAACCTTATCTAGAATCTTGAGGAGAAAGTTGCAATTCGTAATGGGCCGAAGAATGACTGGGTCCCGTTGGTCTAAGCCATTTCTTTTTTACAAGTGGTGTCACTGTTACTGTTTTGATGGATGTGGGTACCTTGCGGTCTCTAAAGGAGGAGTTAACCATTCTGCACAGAAATGGGCCAAAAAACTCGGGATTGTCGAGAATCATTTTGGGAGGAATAAAGTTTTCAATACAGAGGTGCACTTGGTGGATGCAAGGACTTTGGTTATTTCTTTTACTGTGGTTTGAGTGAATTGGAACTTGCTCAGTTCTGAGTGAGTAGTCTTGGTTTCGTGGTTGGGTTGAAATGAAGATAGGTTGGATGTGGAACATGTTTGGATTTTCTCTCGAAACCAAGACGACTTTGTTATGAAACGCTGTTTGTACCATTTCACAGTCTCCTTGTGACGGCTGGAATGGAGGAGATAAGGTGGCAGGTTTGTCAACTGATTTGAGGATTTGGAAAAGTTTACTTTTGAGTTGGCTACTGAGTTGATTTGGTCATTGTAGTAGCTTTTTTTGCTAACGTCAGTTTTTCTCTGTATGTCTGATCTAGCAATTTTTTTTGTTCCTAGCTGAAGGGTCCTTAGACCATTTCCTTTCGGCTTTTCTCTTTGCCTTTTTCAAGCCATTGGTTTCAGTATTGAACCAACGCTGATGGTTTTCATTGGGCCTTACTAGTTTTAGTTTGAGGGGGCGTATTGGTTGAGAATTCTTGTGAAATTATCATTGTAGGTGGCTATCAGTTTTTCACATCAATCTTCTTTCTTTGTGATAGTCAGTATGTGAGCGATGCCTTGCTCAAGATGGACTGGCGTAATTTACTGCCACCCCTCCTTCCCTCATTCCCCCTCTCTCCACGCTCCAGTGTTGGCCCCCCATCCCTTTTCCCCACTCACAAATCTTATAAAGGGGGCAACAAGCTTCACTTAGCCACCCTCAATTTTTGCTCCGCTATCAAACATTGTTCCGACATCTGTCACCTCCTTGAAGACCTTGACCTTGATGTCCTTGCTCTCACTGAGATATGGTTAAAGGCCAGCTCCATCACTGCTTTTGACACTATTCTCCCAGAGGGCTACCCAATCCATCCCAACCCCAGGACCTCTCGGGCTGGTGGTGGAGTGGCTCTGATCTTCCTTGAGTGGGTTCCTGCCTCCATCATGCCCACTCATACCTACGCCTCCTTTGAAAGCCTAGTCTGCAGGCTGTCTGTCTCACCTACTTTCTCTTTTACTCTCGATACCATCTACAGACCCCCCTGGACCGTCCTCACTTTCCCTCTCAGAATGTGCCAAAAAGTCCTCATCCCTTCTTGCCTCCTCCCCCAAACCTATCTTCCTTGGGGACATCAATCTTAACCCTCTCAGTGGGGTCACTGTTCTCTTACACAACCTTTGCAACACTCTTTCCCTCTCTATCCTTCCTTCTGGCCCAACCCACTCAGCCAGACACACCCTTGATGCTCTCATCTCAACAGACATCCCTCTCTTTAACCCTCTTACCATCCCTCTCTCCTGGTCTGACCACTCTCTCCTCTCTTCCCACCTTGACCTTCCCTGTCCCCTGATGCCTCTGCCTGCAGTGCCATTCTTCTTCTCCGTCATTCAACTGATGAAGCGTGTGACAGTCGCTGCATTTGCCTCTTCCTTCATCCCTCCTCTGCCCACTTAATTAGACTCTCCCTCGGGCTCTGTTCTTGCGAAACTCCATCTCTCTATCTCCAACACCCTGGACATCCTTGCCCCCATCATGAGGATCCGCATGAAGCCTGCATCCAAATGCAACTCTCGGCATTGAAATGCAAGTGCAAATCTGCAGAGTGGAAGTGGGAGGCATCTAGCTCATCCTCTGAAAAACTGGCCTGCTGCCTACCCCAAAGGCATTACTGTCTCTCCATCTATTCCAAGAAGAGGGCTCATGTCCAAGCGTGTATCTCTGGAGCCGCCAACAACATGGCTGAACTCTTTAAAATCTTCAAGGAACTTGCCAATCCTACCGCACTCTTCTCTTACCCTCTCCCACCCCATCCCTCTACTCTGCATTGGCCAGCCACTTCTACTCAAAAACTTTGGACATCCTGACCTCTCTGTCATCTGCTCCCCTCCATCCCCTCACTCCCTCTCTCGCCTCCCTTTGCCACCTTTTCCTCCATACTCTCCTCTTTCTCTCCCATTGCGCCATATGGGAGCTCTAGAGTCGTCCACTATATGAAAGTCTCCTCTAAACAGGGGCTTCCCTGCTCCTCCAGAACTATCAAGGACAACATTACCTCTCTCGCTCCAGCCTTGCCTGACCTCTGCAACCACTCATTTGCCACTGGTTCTTTCCCCCAACCCCTCAAGCACTCTCTTGTTTACCCTCTCCCAAAAAATCTGTCTGCTGACCCCTCTTGCCCGGCGAACTATCGCCCTACCTGACCCTCTGCACCGAAATGGCCAGCTGCCTCCACAACCACCAGTCTGGTTTTAGGATTGCCAGAGGCACACAAACTGCGCTACTGAACGCCCATGAAGACCTACTCTCCAGCTTTGATTCCAACTCTCCCTCCGTTCTGATCCTCCTCGATCTCTCTTCTGCCTTTGACACAGTTAACCACTCCCTCATAAACCATCTCCATAGTACTCTAGGCATCATGGACAGGGCACTGGCATGGATTGCCTCCTTCGTTTCAAACAGACCCTCCCAAGTGCAAATGGGTCCTTTTCTCTCCTCCACCACACTCTACCTGTGGCATCCCTCAGGGATCTATTCTATCACCATGGCTCTTCAACATCTACCTGGCCCCCCTGGTCCACCTTATCTCTGCTCTCACCCCTCATTTCCAGTGTTATGCAGATGTCACACAGCTCTCATTCAGGCTGCCATCCGCTACCCCTTCCCTCATACCTGACTGCCTTACTGCTATTCAGGCATGGTGCTCTGCCAATGATCTCTGCCTTAACACGAGTAAGGCAGATTTCCTACTCATGGGACCCCTGCTCATTGTTCCCCCCTCTCTCTGGCCAGACTTCCTGGTTCCCATTCTCTCACCCACCTGTGAGGCAAAACACATTAGGATCATCCTTGACTCCTCTCTCTCTTTCTCTCCACATATCACAGACCTCGCCAAGAAGTGCAACTTCCAGCTCCACCTTCTCAGGGGCATTCTACCCAGAAGCTCAACGTTCTAGAGTACTGGTTCTGTCTAGGCTAGACTACTGAAACCCTCTCTTCCTCAATCTTCCTCTTTCTTCCCTTCACCCCTCCTCCCTCCAACTAATCCAGAAAAGGACTGCAAGACTTATCCTTGGCCTCAAGCCCAGGGATCACATCTCTTCAGCCCTAAAATCTCTCCACCGACTCCCAGTGACTGCAAGGATCAAATTCAAGACCCTCTGCATCATCCACAGGGCTTTCTGGGGCCTGGGACTGCTTTAAATCCAGCTTTCCCTCAATACATAACTACTAGCCAGAGTCCTTTGATCCTCTGACTCCAACTCTCTGCAGGTCAAATGTTTCTCCAAGCAGAGAGTGTGAGGTAGAGAATTTCCTCGGCTGGCTCCTCCCTCTGGAACAGCCTCCCGTGCCCCCTCCAACTTGAGTCCGATGTTCTAAATTTCTGGAAACTTCTCAAGACTTTCCTGTTCTCCTCTTCTTTCCTTCAACCCCCTCTCCCATGCTAACTCTCCCTCTGCCGCTGCGACTTGGGACTGGTCCCTTCAGAGTCATACAGGGGCCAGACCAACCCCCACCAGTCCCGCCTGCAATTTTTGCCAGCACCTGCCCTTGTGCTCCCTTTCCAGGACTAGCCCAACTTGGTCCTGCCTGCCCACCACACTGAGCCTCTTTCCCCCCTTTTCCCCCCTTTTCCCCTGGCACTTGCAAGCTTGACCCACCCAGCACTTCCCTTCCCCCTTCACTGGATTCTCCCCACACCTGCACTTCTCCCTCTATCCCTACCCCCAAGCACTTACCACCTTCTCAAGCACTTGCAAGGTAGGATTGTCACAAGGCCAATGTAACTGTAATTTTACTACGTTCATGATTCCCGTGTAACCCCCCACCCCCTCCATCTTGTTTTGTGACACCTGGAAATACTTGTGTGTGGGCGCCACACAAATGTACAATAAATACATAAATAAATCCATAGTGTGAGAATTCTTCATGCAGAAATTCCCTTCCATTTCAATTACACTTCAGTGTAGAGGAGAGTGCAAACACTCTATTAGTACCTGGTCTGTCCTTAATACACTCTCATCATATATAAGAATACAGAAATCATATTTTATTTTCATATTTGAAGTATTCACTACTGCTAATCAATGTTCTAGTACTCTTCAAAGAGCTGTTATAAAATACCTTCCTTTTAAGGAATGGGGTTTATGAGCAACCGTCTCATCTCAACCATCAGATCTCCTTATACGCTTGGTCTGTGCAGTATGTTCACTTGCATCAGTAGTCTGCTGTTTCCCACCACCTTCTTCGTGATATTACTCCAATCATGATGGTCAGATCACAATTTCTAAGACATCTGGCCTGGCTCACGGAGTCGCATTTGTGGTGAAGTCTGTGCTCTTGCACACTTATTCCTGTAATCATTGATCGCTCACTGAATTATATTTTGCCATGTGCCATAAATATAATACGCTCTCTTCACTTCCTAAATATCTGCATTCATATTTGGATCGAGCAATGTATTGTGAATATTAGTGTTTCTGGGATATTTACTTACTTTTGACTTGTTTTAAGTTACAGTTAAAGATTGAAAGGGAAATTAACGGACACGATTCTCAGTGAACCTAAAAACAAGAGACAAAAAATACAGGGGCGACAAAATGAAGTAATAGAATATTCTGAAGAAATTCAGCTGCTATAATATACATGTTTGGTATGTGGCTCCAGTTTAACTTTCTTGTGTTAGAAAGTGAAAGAACCTTAAAATTGATTATTTTTCTGTTGTATACTGATTTTATATTTAATGTTGTGGAAACTAAAGGGCACTGGAAAGTGTCCACCCCTCCATAACCATCTTGTTTCAAACAATATTCATACTTACTTGCCTAACCCTAAATTAACGACCTACATATTCATTAGTATATGATCAGATAGTTGCAGCAATCTCTTATTTATACAAAGAGGCATATTGACACTTAAGAAGTCAAAAACACATCTTAGTGAGTAATGCTTTATTAATAAGCTCTTAATAAGTTACATTGGAATCATTTTGGGGACTTTAGATATAATCTACACGGTGTGCAGTCATAATGTCGACATCAATAATGTCGACAGTCAAAATGTCGACAAATTAATGTCGAAAAACAATAATGTCGACAAACAAAAATGTCGACATTATTCGATATTTTTTCGACATTAATTTAGTGTATGCATAAATAAATAAATAAATATATATATGATGTGTTGAGTATGAGGGGTGGTTGGGGGGGTGTGGGGGGGTGGCAGGGGGGTGTTGGGTGAGGGGGGGTTGGGGGGGGGGACCCCCCCATAGTAAATACAATTTTTATTTATTTAATTATTGAATAAATAAATAAATAAATAATTGGTATGTGTTGAGTATGAGGGGTGAAAGGGTGGTTGGGGGGGTGTGGGGGGGCGGCAGGGGGGTGTTGGGTGAGGGGGGGTTGGGGGGGGGACCCCCCCATAGTAAATACAATTTTTATTTATTTAATTATTAAATAAATAAATAAATAAATAAATAAATAATTGGTATGTGTTGAGTATGAGGGGTGAAAGGGTGGTTGGGGGGTGTGGGGGGGGGGGGTGGCAGGGGGGTGTTGGGTGAGGTGTTGATAGTTTTAAGGGTTTATAGTCATAATGTCAAAAAAAAAAATGTCGACATTTTTTTTTCGACATTATGACTTTTTACATTAAAAGTATAGAATGTCGACATTATTATTTTCGACATTATTTTTTCGACATTTTTGTCTGTCGACATTTTTTTGTCGACATTATGACTATAAACCAATCTACACGTCTGAAGGAGCCAATCCTGGGGCTCATGGCTCCCCAGTCGCTGTATCTCCTGTACTCTCCGGGTCTCAGGTAGTATTGGCGTCCTCTGTAGTTGGGCTCTTCATAGAAGATCCAGTGGCCGTCCTGAACATTGCAGGAGTGGATGTCATTGAAGTGGAACCTGTCGTAAACATTGGGGCAGTCATCAGTGAAGTCCATCATCTGGCCCCCAAAGTCACCTCTCTCGTACAGCCTGATTCTGAAGGAGCCGCGATGCTATGAAAGGAAACATAATAAGTAAATATAATTTTAAAGCTTTTGACAGGTTTCAGAAAGAAAATAAGGAGACCACTTGCTTTCAAATACATCATTTAGTTGTGTTCACGCAGTCCATTCATGAAAGTAATTTGGGTAAAGACCAGAAGATCTGACATCTAAGGACCTCATTAGTTATGTTTCTTGGTCCAAATGTCTTTTTGTGCCAGATATTGAGGGCTTTTTATTGATGATATTCTGGAAGAGGATTATATCACACTGCATGTGCTGATGCACTTAACATGTTGTCATTTTGCCAGCTGCAGGAATTTCTCATTTGTGTAGTGCTTAGTTCCATTTAAATGGTCTGCCAAACCCAACCTGCAGTTCATTTCCGATAAGAGGGAGGAACATTGTCTCTACCACTACTGATCCAAAACAGGGGTGTTGAAATTGGGTGGCGATGAAGAAAAAAATCTCTTCACAAGGCCATATATACTGATCTCAACCCCAGCTCTGGTGCAAATGTTTAAGAATATTGGCATATTCTTTGATTCATATCTGACCTCCACCCCATGAAGAAAATAAGGAAGGCAAAAGCACCTATTCCAAGCTTTCAATGCTCTAAAAACTACGCCCACTCCTAAAAACATACCACCAGTTCAAACTGAGTCATGCCTGCCTAGACTACTGCTACCTCATATAGAAGAGGGTAAGAGCATGCTAAATTTGCACTAAAGATACTAATCTAGCTCCTGGAGCTCAGAATTGATATTAATCCAAAGTAACCTGCAATATGCATAAGATGCTCTCGAGCAAGTGGTGGGGATGTCTTCAGAACCACACTCATCACTACCCAAGCAAACATAAGTGGCAAAGCGTAGGCCCAGTCTCTTCAAGAACATGGCCTCAGGATCTTGAATTCCCCTGAGCATCTTAAATCCTTGACAGTTTTCTTAAAAGTGGAATTATTCAAGCTTGACTGGAAGTGCTAATACAGGATTTCTATGCACTGACATAGGAATTCCAGAATGGGGACGCCATCCATTGTTTGATCCAGACATGATCCAAATTTAAATCTCTCAATCATAGTAATTTCACAACACCTTTAACACATCCATGCTGAACAAACACTGCAACCATCTGGCCCCCTGGCCTATGAACAGTGTTCCTTGATTGTTTGCTTGTCAGTGTAAACGTGTCCTAAAGAGTTTAAAAAGTGATAATAGTATGAAGATATTGTCAGAAATGAAAACGGTCTTGCAAGAGATTGTGCCACTAATTGAATTGTACAGCATGTTACCTATGGACAACCAACAACCTTTGTGGGTCGGCACTACACTATACGAATATTTACGAATGCTGAGGGTTATTGAATTAGATATCAAAGTAAAGTTGACACAAGTCCGATAAGAAGTAGTGACTACATTTAAGTTATCTTTGGCCAGATATGATCGACAAAACAAGTGATTCTAGTAGCAAGCAATATAAGTTTCAATAACGATGTATTTTTGGTAGTTGACAGTTTTTTAAATTGCATTTTTCCTGGCTTAAATAAATGTTAACACCAGCCACTTAAATTTCTACAGTTTTGCCGTAATCGTGAAAAACGCACTCGCGAATTTTGCCGCGATTTGCAAATTTCTCCACATGTGAAAACAGAAGCTTCTTGCTTTCATTTGCCAAAAATTTGTTTAACCTGCTAGTTACACCCTATGACATTGCTAAAGTAAGCCTGCAACTAATTTAAACCAACTAATCCACAACCTGAACCTCTAGAGGGAATTAAAAGCAATTTAGCATATTTTTCACTTAATTGCCAGCACATATAAAAGCATTTTGCCTGTGTTTTAAACTTCTGTAGTCTAAGTTGCTGGGGTGAACTGAATTACGTTTGAATTGCATTTCTGAGAACTGTGTGTCATCCTTCCATTTCCTTGCATTGCATAAAAGGGGGGGGTGAATTGTCCAAGGAAGTGATTACATTGTCTTTTGCTGAAATCATATCAAGTTATTTTCTGTACTGCATTTCATTCCACATTGCATCCATTTGAAACCATAAAAGTATTGTTGCTATCTTATCCATCCTATAACCACTCATCATTGATTATAAAGAAGTGTGCTAGTGCCAGACTATCCATTATTGATTACTGATCAGATTAAGTGTGATATTCAATTATTAATTTATCATAAAGTGTGATATATATCTCTATTGTTTAAATTATCAATTAAACCTTTTAACTTGCAAAACAGAACTACTTCTTGGCTCAGTGGGGTCAGGGGGATTCTGAGAGAGGGGTGTTATATAGGGGTAGTCATCCAGAACGCATGAACTGGACATAAAGAGATATCAATAAGGGTTTTCATTCAGTATTATAGACTAGGCGTTGACTTAGCTGTAGTGTTGAATTGAATCCTCTTACACCCTAATACAATGGTATATTTCCACCACGAAAGTCCAAGATATGTGAATAGATTCCTTGAAAATAAAAACCAGCATAGGGGACAATTCCCACCAAATCAAAGACAAAATATGAATTATGTCCCTCTCCACCACCAGCAGTCGACCATGGTCAAAGGATGGTCACTCTGCGTTCTCCACCTCCTGTGTCACATGAATGCAGAGATAATACAAATAGAAATAAATCTCCTGAGAGGTACCAGAAAAGGCCTAACAAGGGTGAGTTTAATCACTACCGGCCTAGGCCACAAAGAGAGGAATTCCAAGACCTGTAGAGGTTTCAATGCCTAGAGGCCCAAGTCAAAATGTTGTCTGAACAGATAGGAAAGTTATGTGCAGTTCGAAAGCAACAGACAAGTGAAGGTGCAGAATGTCATAGGAGTCATCTTGTGCGTTCGGACAATAAGTGACCAGTTAATAATCTATACACTAATGGAAACACAAATGCTTATGAATCACCTTTGAATAACAGTTCTGAATTGTTTAATGATTTAAAAATAATAAAACCAACAAATGAAAGTGGGACAGAGAATTTTAACACACACAAAAAATGAGTGTGGTTCAATTTAGAATTGAACCAGATAATCCAGGTGTGTGAAAATGAAGAACACAACCGGAAAATGAACAAGAAAAACCCAAAGAACAGAGAAACAGATTTAAAAAGAGTATACAATGTGAAAATAAAACACAAGGCGGTGAGTTAGAATCAACAGATAGATTATCCTAACTTGATAGTCAGAATACTGGTGATACCTATACAGAGGAAACAGCAGCTCAAAAGGAGGGTGCAGGTCAGTCATCTGAGGAGTATTTTGAACCACAGATAATCCAAGGGACATAAATGGCAAGCTCCATGCAAAACACAGATACGTGTCATGCGTCAAAAGTTGACAGACTTGTGAAAATACTGAGTCAAAAGGTTGCACTGTAGAAATAACTGGCGAGAACCCAGACAATGAGAAAAGTGCAATAAGAAATTGGGGTGTCAACACTAGTGGTCCCAAGTCAGAGGGGCAGTCAGTTGCTACACTTCATATGTGTTCTGAGCCCAAGAGAATAGACAAAGAAATTAAAAATGAAGTGGTCAAAAGGGAGGGTAAGATGTCATTTCATGTGCCTATTTACCTAGCAAAGAGTAAAAAGGAGCTAAGGTAAGTCCTGAAATAAGCAAATCTGCACACTTTTTATGCGTGCTAGAGGAGGTTGAAGATAGGTTCTATGCTCCTATTACTTTTGAAGAAAAATGTAATACATTCACAATGATTGATACAGGTGCCCAAGCAACAATAATGTCAAAAGAACTAGTGAAAAGTGTCAATGAAGGGAAATCCCCACAAAATCATATAAAGGTGAGGCAAAAGAAAGGCCCTGTGCACAATTTCAATGGGTAAGAAATACCTATCAAAGGTGTCACTGAGGTTGACATAAAGATACGGAAGCATCGGATGAGACAGGAAGTGTTGATCACATACATTAATTAAATACCCTTTCTCATGGGGACGAATTGCCTGAAGAAGTTGTCATTCCTCACATTGATGCGGTGAATGGATTATTGTGGTCCAAGCCATTGAGACCCTAGAAAATAATGACACAAAGCAACAGAGTAAAAGAATACCACACCGTTGCTAAATCAGAAAGTGCACTGGAAGTATATCTTCAGAATGGCTGTGTGCCCAGTGTCACTGTCAAACTCATGTGTCAGGAGTAAATGCGAGGAGCTTCCCTCAAGTAGTTTAGTGTACAAAGATGTACACATACCATTACTCATACTTATACAGGTACTATCATGGCCCAGGGCTCTCAGCACATCATCCGCCTTCTTGACAGGCATCTTCCTTCTCTCCAACTTCCCTCCCTCTCCTATGTATGTTTATGTATGTATGTATAAAGCGCCGCAGCCCGTGGGCATCATGGCGCTAACAAAGAGACGTAGAACAACATAAGATGATAGGACAAGCGGGACATATCGGTCAGGTAACTGGTCGGAGGTGGGTTGGAGTGGTTACTTAAACAGAACCATTTTCGGGTTTTTTCTGAATATCAGATAGTTGGGCTCAAGTCGAAGATCGAGTGGGAGGCTGTTCCATTTAGTCATGGCTAGACTGGGGAAGGCTCGGCCCAAGCCATTGGATTTGTTTGCTTGTCCAGTTTGGATCAACCCTTTGTTTCCTGATCCTAATGTTCAGTTGGGTATGTAAGGTCTAATTTGTTTTTTGAGATAGTCGGGGGCGGAACAATAGAGACAGTGGTGAACAAGAGACATAGACTTGAAAGAGATACAATCCTCAATGGAGAGCCAGTGGAAAGCTTTTCTTTCGTCCGAGATGTGATCTCTATTGGATTTGCCAGTGATTGTTCTTATTGCATTATTTTGGATGACTTGGCATTGCTTGAGGCATTTCTTGGTGGCACCTAGCATTAGGGAGTTTTCATAATCTAGTCTGGATAATATGATGGCTCTAGCAATATTGGAGCTGTTTTGTTGACTCAGGTGGGGGGTTTATTTGTTTTAGCAGTCTTTGATGGTATTGACATGTCTTTTTAAGATATGCCACCTGTGCTTCTGCTCCCAGTGAGGCCTGCAGGTATACGCCTAGAGTCTTCACTTTTTCTGAGACCACTACTGGTGAGTCTTTAATGTAAAAGGTTGCATAAGCTGGATTTAGTTTTGCTCTTGCTTGTGGGGATCCGAAAACTATAAGTTCAGTTTTACCTCCATTGAGGCACATCCAATTGGATTTCATCCAGGCCTCAATGGAGTTGTAGACTGAATTGAGCCTTTCATTGTCCGTGGTGTGGCAGCCAGTTAGTTCTAATACCAATTGCGTATCATCTGCGAAGTTCGTGAAGAATATGCCCAGGTTGGTCAGAAGGGTGCAGAGACAACGCATATGGATGTTAAATAGCAGCGGTGAAAAACTGGCTCCTTGAGGGACTCTGCAGTCTGCCTGCTGTGAGGCCGATGAGTGGTCACCCCATTGGACCCTGGAGGTCCTATTTTCCAGGAAGGAAGCTATCCATTCAATGGCATCCGGGGAACAGTTGCCTAACTTCTCTAGGGCTTCTCGGAGCTTCTGGTGATCTAGCAGATCAAAAGCTGCCGAGAGGTCCAGCATGATTAGTTGTCCTGATTTGCCTTTTTCCATTACTCCCAGCATTTTGATCTGGAGGTCCTGTAGGGCTGATTCTGTGCTATGGGCCTCTCTGAAACCAGACTGTTGGTTGCCTAGTAAATTGTTCTGATCAATATATTTTTGCAACTGGCCTGTTGTAACCTTATCTAGAATCTTGAGGAGAAAGTTGCAATTCGTAATGGGCCGAAGAATGACTGGGTCCCGTTGGTCTAAGCCATTTCTTTTTTACAAGTGGTGTCACTGTTACTGTTTTGATGGATGTGGGTACCTTGCGGTCTCTAAAGGAGGAGTTAACCATTCTGCACAGAAATGGGCCAAAAAACTCGGGATTGTCGAGAATCATTTTGGGAGGAATAAAGTTTTCAATACAGAGGTGCACTTGGTGGATGCAAGGACTTTGGTTATTTCTTTTACTGTGGTTTGAGTGAATTGGAACTTGCTCAGTTCTGAGTGAGTAGTCTTGGTTTCGTGGTTGGGTTGAAATGAAGATAGGTTGGATGTGGAACATGTTTGGATTTTCTCTCGAAACCAAGACGACTTTGTTATGAAACGCTGTTTGTACCATTTCACAGTCTCCTTGTGACGGCTGGAATGGAGGAGATAAGGTGGCAGGTTTGTCAACTGATTTGAGGATTTGGAAAAGTTTACTTTTGAGTTGGCTACTGAGTTGATTTGGTCATTGTAGTAGCTTTTTTTGCTAACGTCAGTTTTTCTCTGTATGTCTGATCTAGCAATTTTTTTTGTTCCTAGCTGAAGGGTCCTTAGACCATTTCCTTTCGGCTTTTCTCTTTGCCTTTTTCAAGCCATTGGTTTCAGTATTGAACCAACGCTGATGGTTTTCATTGGGCCTTACTAGTTTTAGTTTGAGGGGGCGTATTGGTTGAGAATTCTTGTGAAATTATCATTGTAGGTGGCTATCAGTTTTTCACATCAATCTTCTTTCTTTGTGATAGTCAGTATGTGAGCGATGCCTTGCTCAAGATGGACTGGCGTAATTTACTGCCACCCCTCCTTCCCTCATTCCCCCTCTCTCCACGCTCCAGTGTTGGCCCCCCATCCCTTTTCCCCACTCACAAATCTTATAAAGGGGGCAACAAGCTTCACTTAGCCACCCTCAATTTTTGCTCCGCTATCAAACATTGTTCCGACATCTGTCACCTCCTTGAAGACCTTGACCTTGATGTCCTTGCTCTCACTGAGATATGGTTAAAGGCCAGCTCCATCACTGCTTTTGACACTATTCTCCCAGAGGGCTACCCAATCCATCCCAACCCCAGGACCTCTCGGGCTGGTGGTGGAGTGGCTCTGATCTTCCTTGAGTGGGTTCCTGCCTCCATCATGCCCACTCATACCTACGCCTCCTTTGAAAGCCTAGTCTGCAGGCTGTCTGTCTCACCTACTTTCTCTTTTACTCTCGATACCATCTACAGACCCCCCTGGACCGTCCTCACTTTCCCTCTCAGAATGTGCCAAAAAGTCCTCATCCCTTCTTGCCTCCTCCCCCAAACCTATCTTCCTTGGGGACATCAATCTTAACCCTCTCAGTGGGGTCACTGTTCTCTTACACAACCTTTGCAACACTCTTTCCCTCTCTATCCTTCCTTCTGGCCCAACCCACTCAGCCAGACACACCCTTGATGCTCTCATCTCAACAGACATCCCTCTCTTTAACCCTCTTACCATCCCTCTCTCCTGGTCTGACCACTCTCTCCTCTCTTCCCACCTTGACCTTCCCTGTCCCCTGATGCCTCTGCCTGCAGTGCCATTCTTCTTCTCCGTCATTCAACTGATGAAGCGTGTGACAGTCGCTGCATTTGCCTCTTCCTTCATCCCTCCTCTGCCCACTTAATTAGACTCTCCCTCGGGCTCTGTTCTTGCGAAACTCCATCTCTCTATCTCCAACACCCTGGACATCCTTGCCCCCATCATGAGGATCCGCATGAAGCCTGCATCCAAATGCAACTCTCGGCATTGAAATGCAAGTGCAAATCTGCAGAGTGGAAGTGGGAGGCATCTAGCTCATCCTCTGAAAAACTGGCCTGCTGCCTACCCCAAAGGCATTACTGTCTCTCCATCTATTCCAAGAAGAGGGCTCATGTCCAAGCGTGTATCTCTGGAGCCGCCAACAACATGGCTGAACTCTTTAAAATCTTCAAGGAACTTGCCAATCCTACCGCACTCTTCTCTTACCCTCTCCCACCCCATCCCTCTACTCTGCATTGGCCAGCCACTTCTACTCAAAAACTTTGGACATCCTGACCTCTCTGTCATCTGCTCCCCTCCATCCCCTCACTCCCTCTCTCGCCTCCCTTTGCCACCTTTTCCTCCATACTCTCCTCTTTCTCTCCCATTGCGCCATATGGGAGCTCTAGAGTCGTCCACTATATGAAAGTCTCCTCTAAACAGGGGCTTCCCTGCTCCTCCAGAACTATCAAGGACAACATTACCTCTCTCGCTCCAGCCTTGCCTGACCTCTGCAACCACTCATTTGCCACTGGTTCTTTCCCCCAACCCCTCAAGCACTCTCTTGTTTACCCTCTCCCAAAAAATCTGTCTGCTGACCCCTCTTGCCCGGCGAACTATCGCCCTACCTGACCCTCTGCACCGAAATGGCCAGCTGCCTCCACAACCACCAGTCTGGTTTTAGGATTGCCAGAGGCACACAAACTGCGCTACTGAACGCCCATGAAGACCTACTCTCCAGCTTTGATTCCAACTCTCCCTCCGTTCTGATCCTCCTCGATCTCTCTTCTGCCTTTGACACAGTTAACCACTCCCTCATAAACCATCTCCATAGTACTCTAGGCATCATGGACAGGGCACTGGCATGGATTGCCTCCTTCGTTTCAAACAGACCCTCCCAAGTGCAAATGGGTCCTTTTCTCTCCTCCACCACACTCTACCTGTGGCATCCCTCAGGGATCTATTCTATCACCATGGCTCTTCAACATCTACCTGGCCCCCCTGGTCCACCTTATCTCTGCTCTCACCCCTCATTTCCAGTGTTATGCAGATGTCACACAGCTCTCATTCAGGCTGCCATCCGCTACCCCTTCCCTCATACCTGACTGCCTTACTGCTATTCAGGCATGGTGCTCTGCCAATGATCTCTGCCTTAACACGAGTAAGGCAGATTTCCTACTCATGGGACCCCTGCTCATTGTTCCCCCCTCTCTCTGGCCAGACTTCCTGGTTCCCATTCTCTCACCCACCTGTGAGGCAAAACACATTAGGATCATCCTTGACTCCTCTCTCTCTTTCTCTCCACATATCACAGACCTCGCCAAGAAGTGCAACTTCCAGCTCCACCTTCTCAGGGGCATTCTACCCAGAAGCTCAACGTTCTAGAGTACTGGTTCTGTCTAGGCTAGACTACTGAAACCCTCTCTTCCTCAATCTTCCTCTTTCTTCCCTTCACCCCTCCTCCCTCCAACTAATCCAGAAAAGGACTGCAAGACTTATCCTTGGCCTCAAGCCCAGGGATCACATCTCTTCAGCCCTAAAATCTCTCCACCGACTCCCAGTGACTGCAAGGATCAAATTCAAGACCCTCTGCATCATCCACAGGGCTTTCTGGGGCCTGGGACTGCTTTAAATCCAGCTTTCCCTCAATACATAACTACTAGCCAGAGTCCTTTGATCCTCTGACTCCAACTCTCTGCAGGTCAAATGTTTCTCCAAGCAGAGAGTGTGAGGTAGAGAATTTCCTCGGCTGGCTCCTCCCTCTGGAACAGCCTCCCGTGCCCCCTCCAACTTGAGTCCGATGTTCTAAATTTCTGGAAACTTCTCAAGACTTTCCTGTTCTCCTCTTCTTTCCTTCAACCCCCTCTCCCATGCTAACTCTCCCTCTGCCGCTGCGACTTGGGACTGGTCCCTTCAGAGTCATACAGGGGCCAGACCAACCCCCACCAGTCCCGCCTGCAATTTTTGCCAGCACTTGCCCTTGTGCTCCCTTTCCAGGACTAGCCCAACTTGGTCCTGCCTGCCCACCACACTGAGCCTCTTTCCCCCCTTTTCCCCCCTTTTCCCCTGGCACTTGCAAGCTTGACCCACCCAGCACTTCCCTTCCCCCTTCACTGGATTCTCCCCACACCTGCACTTCTCCCTCTATCCCTACCCCCAAGCACTTACCACCTTCTCAAGCACTTGCAAGGTAGGATTGTCACAAGGCCAATGTAACTGTAATTTTACTACGTTCATGATTCCCGTGTAACCCCCCACCCCCTCCATCTTGTTTTGTGACACCTGGAAATACTTGTGTGTGGGCGCCACACAAATGTACAATAAATACATAAATAAATCCATAGTGTGAGAATTCTTCATGCAGAAATTCCCTTCCATTTCAATTACACTTCAGTGTAGAGGAGAGTGCAAACACT
The DNA here is from genome assembly GCF_040938575.1 of Ambystoma mexicanum. Classification (NCBI taxonomy): domain Eukaryota; kingdom Metazoa; phylum Chordata; class Amphibia; order Caudata; family Ambystomatidae; genus Ambystoma; species Ambystoma mexicanum. The sequence goes on from NC_090931.1 coordinate 706,585,560, forward strand.
CTATTAGTACCTGGTCTGTCCTTAATACACTCTCATCATATATAAGAATACAGAAATCATATTTTATTTTCATATTTGAAGTATTCACTACTGCTAATCAATGTTCTAGTACTCTTCAAAGAGCTGTTATAAAATACCTTCCTTTTAAGGAATGGGGTTTATGAGCAACCGTCTCATCTCAACCATCAGATCTCCTTATACGCTTGGTCTGTGCAGTATGTTCACTTGCATCAGTAGTCTGCTGTTTCCCACCACCTTCTTCGTGATATTACTCCAATCATGATGGTCAGATCACAATTTCTAAGACATCTGGCCTGGCTCACGGAGTCGCATTTGTGGTGAAGTCTGTGCTCTTGCACACTTATTCCTGTAATCATTGATCGCTCACTGAATTATATTTTGCCATGTGCCATAAATATAATACGCTCTCTTCACTTCCTAAATATCTGCATTCATATTTGGATCGAGCAATGTATTGTGAATATTAGTGTTTCTGGGATATTTACTTACTTTTGACTTGTTTTAAGTTACAGTTAAAGATTGAAAGGGAAATTAACGGACACGATTCTCAGTGAACCTAAAAACAAGAGACAAAAAATACAGGGGCGACAAAATGAAGTAATAGAATATTCTGAAGAAATTCAGCTGCTATAATATACATGTTTGGTATGTGGCTCCAGTTTAACTTTCTTGTGTTAGAAAGTGAAAGAACCTTAAAATTGATTATTTTTCTGTTGTATACTGATTTTATATTTAATGTTGTGGAAACTAAAGGGCACTGGAAAGTGTCCACCCCTCCATAACCATCTTGTTTCAAACAATATTCATACTTACTTGCCTAACCCTAAATTAACGACCTACATATTCATTAGTATATGATCAGATAGTTGCAGCAATCTCTTATTTATACAAAGAGGCATATTGACACTTAAGAAGTCAAAAACACATCTTAGTGAGTAATGCTTTATTAATAAGCTCTTAATAAGTTACATTGGAATCATTTTGGGGACTTTAGATATAATCTACACGTCTGAAGGAGCCAATCCTGGGGCTCATGGCTCCCCAGTCGCTGTATCTCCTGTACTCTCCGGGTCTCAGGTAGTATTGGCGTCCTCTGTAGTTGGGCTCTTCATAGAAGATCCAGTGGCCGTCCTGAACATTGCAGGAGTGGATGTCATTGAAGTGGAACCTGTCGTAAACATTGGGGCAGTCATCAGTGAAGTCCATCATCTGGCCCCCAAAGTCACCTCTCTCGTACAGCCTGATTCTGAAGGAGCCGCGATGCTATGAAAGGAAACATAATAAGTAAATATAATTTTAAAGCTTTTGACAGGTTTCAGAAAGAAAATAAGGAGACCACTTGCTTTCAAATACATCATTTAGTTGTGTTCACGCAGTCCATTCATGCAAGTAATTTGGGTAAAGACCAGAAGATCTGACATCTAAGGACCTCATTAGTTATGTTTCTTGGTCCAAATGTCTTTTTGTGCCAGATATTGAGGGCTTTTTATTGATGATATTCTGGAAGAGGATTATATCACACTGCATGTGCTGATGCACTTAACATGTTGTCATTTTGCCAGCTGCAGGAATTTCTCATTTGTGTAGTGCTTAGTTCCATTTAAATGGTCTGCCAAACCCAACCTGCAGTTCATTTCCGATAAGAGGGAGGAACATTGTCTCTACCACTACTGATCCAAAACAGGGGTGTTGAAATTGGGTGGCGATGAAGAAAAAAATCTCTTCACAAGGCCATATATACTGATCTCAACCCCAGCTCTGGTGCAAATGTTTAAGAATATTGGCATATTCTTTGATTCATATCTGACCTCCACCCCATGAAGAAAATAAGGAAGGCAAAAGCACCTATTCCAAGCTTTCAATGCTCTAAAAACTACGCCCACTCCTAAAAACATACCACCAGTTCAAACTGAGTCATGCATGCCTAGACTACTGCTACCTCATATAGAAGAGGGTAAGAGCATGTTAAATTTGCACTAAAGATACTAATCTAGCTCCTGGAGCTCAGAATTGATATTAATCCAAAGTAACCTGCAATATGCATAAGATGCTCTCGAGCAAGTGGTGGGGATGTCTTCAGAACCACACTCATCACTACCCAAGCAAACATAAGTGGCAAAGCGTAGGCCCAGTCTCTTCAAGAACATGGCCTCAGGATCTTGAATTCCCCTGAGCATCTTAAATCCTTGACAGTTTTCTTAAAAGTGGAATTATTCAAGCTTGACTGGAAGTGCTAATACAGGATTTCTATGCACTGACATAGGAATTCCAGAATGGGGACGCCATCCATTGTTTGATCCAGACATGATCCAAATTTAAATCTCTCAATCATAGTAATTTCACAACACCTTTAACACATCCATGCTGAACAAACACTGCAACCATCTGGCCCCCTGGCCTATGAACAGTGTTCCTTGATTGTTTGCTTGTCAGTGTAAACGTGTCCTAAAGAGTTTAAAAAGTGATAATAGTATGAAGATATTGTCAGAAATGAAAACGGTCTTGCAAGAGATTGTGCCACTAATTGAATTGTACAGCATGTTACCTATGGACAACCAACAACCTTTGTGGGTCGGCACTACACTATACGAATATTTACGAATGCTGAGGGTTATTGAATTAGATATCAAAGTAAAGTTGACACAAGTCCGATAAGAAGTAGTGACTACATTTAAGTTATCTTTGGCCAGATATGATCGACAAAACAAGTGATTCTAGTAGCAAGCAATATAAGTTTCAATAACGATGTATTTTTGGTAGTTGACAGTTTTTTAAATTGCATTTTTCCTGGCTTAAATAAATGTTAACACCAGCCACTTAAATTTCTACTTTCCTGAAGGTCATGTTTTACCTCCTGCCAAAGAATTTGAATGGGTCAAGAAAGTTCATCCACAATGGGAACCTGGATTGCATGTAGAGCTCTGAGTGAGTGTTTGGTGAGTCACTTCTCGTGCTGAAGATCTGAGTCATATTTTGTTTTTCTTGACTCTTACTTAGGTGTAAATAAAACCAAACCAAGAGATACTGTTCTATTCTATGTCAGAAAGGACTTATTATTTGGAGTACTTAGTGGTTCGGGAAGGAAACTCCTCTTTCATTGAAAGGAGCACTGTTCACTCTGTGGGGCATTTATTGCCCCCGTGAAAATGTGTACATAGAGCTGGAAGGATTATCAAATGTAGGCATTTGGGAGTTCAATTCAAAAGATTTAGTGAACAACGTTTTCAATGATCATACATAGAATTCTGGCACATATAGCGTCCTCTTGGCAGTCTGGGATTTCTAGTTCTTTTGTGTAAAGGAGGACAGCCCTATCAGTTGACTTATTTTTAGGATTGTGTTTTAGAGTCTACCAGATTGCTGAGAGAATCATAATGATCGGAAATAAACAAAGATTTGGATTAACCCATTGCTAGAACCAAAGAGTGGGTGGGACCAGAATGATATGCAAATGTTAATTTCTCCTCTGTGAAAGGTACAGTGATCTAAAACGTGGTTGTTGAGCCTCCAAAGTGGGCACCTTCCCAGATAACAGGTTGTTTGCCTGTGTTCTTTCTCGGTGGGTCTCCCAGACCCTATTTTTTAAAACCAAAAAGCTGTATCATTTTGTATTGATACAAAATGTGGATTGGGAACTTCAAACTATGTCTTGATTGTTTCATTGATGAATAGATAAGTCGGTGGGTGTGGCTGGCAAGCTCTGAGAAGAGTGACACACTTGTTTCTTGCACTGTACCTATCATTAGCGTTAAAACCAGCCATTTCAGCCAGAGAGAGTCTTAAAATGGCAACTGTCAGCTCCCCTAAGAAGGGCTCAATAGCAGGTTGGTAGGCCACAGAATTTGGTGGAGAATGTATATGAACAAATAGATCAAGCTTTAAAATACAAATCTTTAGGATCGTGGGGCTGCTATGGAGCAAAGAATTATTACCAAATACCGGATGTTAAAGAGATATCTATTAGCTTTTTATCCAGATGATACTATATTTTAACCATAAATCCATACTTTGGGGAACTTTTAGAGCGGGTGAATCCTATTGGGACATCTAAATAACTTCTTCATATTAGAGTTCAGTGCGGGCGTTTTAGAGCATTCTAGTCTGTCTACATCTTTTTCTGTGCACTATCGGGGTGTCCAGTAGATGTATGAGGTCACACTTACCTTAAAAGGGAACACACAAGTGAGAAGAATACAATCCCTTCTTCCACTTGAATGAAATCCCCCTGTCATCTAATTCTCTAGAGGCTAGAAATATTGCATTTTAAGGTCCCACCTCTGCAAGTCATGTCTTTTAGGCATTGGGAGCTTCTCCGATCCTGTCTTATTCCAACCTAACTAATGCACATCTATGAGTAGAGCGTCAGAGGCAAGCGGGGCTGGGCCAAGTGAGCATTCCTCTACATGTTGATAAAAACCATAAATTCAGGAAATGATGTTATAAAAATGAAATATGGCAAACTACCTCAGCATTTTTAAGATTATTTTTGCCAATTACAAGTACCCTTCTGGCTCTCTGCAAAGCTTATTAGCTTGCTATTTCTACACAGAACACAAACAATCAATGAAATGTGTGCAATGACAAATACTCGCAGCTGTCTTGTGGGGGTGGTGTAAGTGCAAAACACAATCCTCTGTCAGGGAGCACTGGCAGCTATGTTTTGATTGCTTACCTCTGGGATCATGCGGCAGGACCGGATGGAGTCGTCGTAACCCATCCACCGCTGGTAATCAGGGTACTCTCCCCTCCTCAGGTAGTATTGGTGGCCCATGTAGTTGGGGTGCTCATAGAGCATCCAGCAGCCATTGTGCACTCGGAGTGAGTTGCAGCGGCTGAAGTAGGACTTCAGGTCTGCACAGTCAGAGCTGCAGTCATAAGAGCGGCCGCCGAAATTCTGGTCCTCGTAGAAGGTGATCTACAAGAATATTTAGGATGGAAACAATATTTAGATTTGTTGCTTTACATTTAGTCCTGTTTTCTTAATCATGGTAGTCACAGTTACATGCAACTGATAGCAAGGTCTTAATCATACAGAAAATGTGTTGTTTTCTGCATCTGATTTTCTTTTGTGTTTTTAGGTTTTTATTGAAACTATACATATCCAACACATCCAGTTTAGCATCTTAAATATTACTGATCTGAGTTTTCTTTATTGAAATGTTGTAAATACAATAGAGTAGGTTTAGTTCAACATATTATAACTTCATGTGAGCACATCTTTGCTGAGAGAACACCATGTTTGCTATATGCAACATGTTCAATTTTGTGCATTCAAGTTAAGCGCTCCATGCATAAAATCAGGAAAAGCGCTCTTTACCATCATGCTCAAGCTGTGCTTAATTAGCCCAACATTTAAGGGAGTAATGAACATTTAGGAGGGTATTTCGCTGGCAGGTTCACATTGCTGACAGCTTCGCCCTGAATTTCACCAACAAATCAAATTGTATCTATAAAAATGTACTTATGATATCTAATCAAATCAGTTTATGAAATCTAATAAAATTCAGCTGTTATTAAGCAGATAAATTGGATAACAGTAGTGCTCCTACCTTTCCCATGTTGGCTGGTGGTAGTGGTTCCTTACTGCTCGCAGGCCCCTGCCCTTATATACCCCCGCTCACACTAAAACTGCACACTCAGCAGGCTCAGCTGTTCTGTCCATGAAAGAAAATGTGCGACTCGAATCATTCTTCATTGTGATGGTTCACGCCCTTTCTTTGTGCCCAGGATGCTTTTGCTTTTCTTTATATGGGAAAAGGTGAGGGGTCACCACATTGTTAGTAAAAACCAACACAACAGCCTGTTTTGTTACAAACTTTATGAAATATCAGTCGAAAAGCATTATTTTGGCTGCTGACTGAAGCGTTGGCACTGGCAGAAGACAATAGGGAACACAGTCAGACATGGGCCCAAATGACATTTATTTTAAAGATTTGTAATGGAGCCTTGCTAACTGTATTCAATCTATCTGGCATTCCAGTCATCACTTTCTTCAATTATGTTGTAACAGCATAAGAAAATATTATAGCTCACGTTTACCTGTTGGATTCTTTTTGAAAAAACTAGAAGACTGTTTAAATTGGAAATATGAATAAAAAATATACGAGCACTAATCACATTTGAACTTTGTTATATTACATCACTATTTCGAACATGGTTGCCTGCATAATGACGCATACCTAGATGTACAATCATACACACTAGTGGTGCTGGAACCTCTCAAAATGTAACTAGTGAGAAAATTAAGCTTTTCTGAGTATTCCCATGGGGTTTCTTGAAGGTCCAACCCCACTGCGTGGTTGGAAGCCCTCCGTCCAACTCAAAAGCCCGAAACTTCAGAGGGGATTTCGACCATGCAATCAGAGGCCTTCAGCTATTCTAAAAACAGTTTGAGTGTCTTTAAAAGGCAGATCTTGCTTCCTGCTTCTTTTGTGGATTTTGGTTGTCAAGTTAGGAGTGGACAGTACAGGCTCACAAAATGATAGTTGTGGGGGAGTTTTGGAGTGACTTTCATAGATTTTTGTGTTTTTCGAGGGGTTTATTAGTTGTTTGTGTTGTTTTGGGTATTTCTTGATCCCTGTTGTATCCCCTTGTGCCCAGGGTCGGACTGGGAGAAGAAATAGGCCTGAAAAACAAAGAAAATGTGGCCCACCCCTTTCCTCAAAAAAGTGGCCCACCTCTCGCCTCATGACCCTTGACCTCTGAGGACATCACCGGAAATGTCATTTGACCCCACCCCAAAGTGACATCCTGGGAAGTGATGAAACACGACCTTTCACCCCTTGACAAAACAGGAAGTGGCATCAAATAGTATTGTTCCTAAGTACACTAAATTACTGTGAATCCAAGCAGACGTCCAAGGCCAAATTATAATATGTTATTGTATAGCACTTACGCTTAAGATGTTTCTTATAGAACAAATAAACATGCAATATCACCCATCCCGTGTTGCTACTCATTTATTAACCTTAGAGGATGAAAGGCTTTTTGAAAAAAAGAAAATATATAAATATATTTTTTTAACATTTTTTTTTCTTCAAACCCGCCCAGGCCCACTCCGCAGGGACGATTTCGGCGCGAAATGTAGTGGGGCCAATCTGACCCTGCTTGTGTGTGTGTGTATGTGTTCTTTAGTCTCTTGTTCCAGTCTTCCCTTTTATCTTTACTTACTTTTAAAGAATACAAAACAAAGAAAAACGGTCCTCCAGTACATTTCCCTGTTTCCTTTGCACTAGCAAAAAAATTGTAAAAAATAAAAACGTTTTCTAACACCTTTCCTTTTCCTGTAATTGTAGTGAAGCCTTTGAGTTTGATGGCGCAGGAAAAAAGTGGAGGTAATTCGGTTCCCGCCACCTTTTTTGGCAGTAACGGAATTACCTCAATTTTTCCCGTACTGCCAAATTACAAGTTTTGGCAGAATTACCACCAGTGGAATTACCGAGTGGTAATTCTGCAGATTTTTTTAGCATTCTTTCCTCTGAAAATCAGTGGAACTATCACTCAGTAATTCTGCCTGTTGTAATTCTGTCAAAAATCCACAATTTAGTCCCATGGACTCCATAGCAAGCCCTGTCCACCTGGTGCCTTCCTGGTTGCCGCTCTGTTTCTCTACTTAAAGAGCCCTGCAGCATCTTTCCTTTGCAGATGGCGAGCAGGTGCAAGTGGATCTAGGTCACCTGGCCTAAGACCCGCCCACCTGGTGCCTTCCTGTTTGCTGCTCTTTTTCCCCACTTAGCAAGCCCCGCCCACCTGGTGCCTTCCTGGTTGCAGCTCTTTTTCCCTATTTTTCCCTTCAGCACTATCTAAAATCTCGTCAGGCCTAGTTCGATAGTCGCTTATTTTGTTTCTCCCCTCCCTTTCTGCACCCCTCTCCCTCACCTTTCGTTTTCTCAGGCTCTACCAGAAATGTCATCAGGCCTAGTAGGGTAGTCGCCTGTGTGTTTCCATGTCCTTCTCACTCTCCACCTCCCTTCCTTATCGATGTCTTAGCTCTTGCACTATCTGAAATGTCGTCAGTCCGAGTACGATAGTTCATTTCACATCCTTACTGTTCATGGCCTGTAAGAATGTAATTGTATTTTCCTTTGTTCCCCCCTTGCCTTGAACGCGCTTTGAAACACATTGTGTATAGGTGCTATATAAATAAACTATCATATCATATCATATCATAAATGGGGACTAACCCTGCCCTACCAACACTTGTAATCCTGTGTGTAAGCCCACACATTTTACCTGTGCTCAGGCACCTTCCCTACTTTTTGTGTGTTTAGAGAACACTTTCCCATTGTGTGAGTCTCGTGAGAATCCCTTTGTCTTTTGCACTACGTTTGTATTTTGTCCCTTGGCACCTTCGGCCCATTATGCTCCTTAGTCATATTTGTATTTTGCACGTTTGGACCTTAGGTTACATGCCCTTTTATTTGAAGGGAGTGCTGGGGAGAGAAGATGAGGAGCTGGACACCTTTCCCATGCCAGACGTTGAGGGAGTCAGCCAACACAGGGTGATAAAGCTCAATGAGGAGGGGCAGTAGGTGGCTGGATTGAAGTATGAGGTCATGGAGACAGTGGTTGAGATGGAAAGATACTGTTTTAGGAGACAGAGGTAGTTTTGAGTAGAGGTATATGGAGTATCAGTAAGGGATAGAAGAGCACAAGGAAGGGAGATACAGCATGAGGACAATGAAATGTAGCATGAAGAGAAGGGTGTGGCTACCAAACTAGAGGAGGAAGTAGTATAGGCAAAGTCATTCAAGTAGTACCAGCAGAAGGTAGACTAATACCATGAACTTGGATTTGGCGGCAGTGGGTAATACTGTAGGCTCAGCGGGGAGAGGTAGCCACATAGGTGTTAGGGGGTGAGCCTCAGAGGAGAGAGGAAGTGGTTTTGTGACAGGAGTCCAAAGAGCACCAAGTGGAGGAGTGAGACATGGTCCCCAAGAAAATGTCCCAGAAGGTGGAGACTGGGGCCACTCACCATTGCCTGCCCATGTGGAAGGACATGCTAGCCTCAGCCTTTCCTCAAGAGGATCAAGTCAGGTCAGAAGGAATGCTCGCACAAGACAACACTGCCCATCTGTTAATGGGTGACAGACTTCTTCAGCTTGTTAGAAGGTGTTATGTCAGAGGGAGGCAGGTAGAGTACGATGCATCCTCTGCCAGAAGACATTTCATTGGGCTAAGTCAAGTTAGAGTGCTTTTGGCAACTCCTCAAAGTGCAAGCTCTGTAGGCTGGGTCAGAATAATGTGTTCAAGGAGAGCATCTCACGTGCAACAGATGTCGCATAGTGCAACACCCACCCGCGGCAGTGTTGGTGGCTGAAAGACAATGTCCGATGACACGCCAGCTCACCGCTGGTCATGCTCTAACATGCAAAACAAAAGCCCCCTAACTCTGGGTCAGCCACATTTCTCCCCCACCAAACAATTACGGCCCAGTGCTGCCTCTCCCAGTGCCCCCATCGACTAGCAGGTTGACGATATTTGGACAGAATCGGCGAGACAGAATGAGGAATGCAGGCACATATTGCATGCCTTGCCTGTCATCTGTCTGTGTGTCTGTCTGTCTGTCTTTCTGTCTGAGGTAGTTGATGAGGTAGTGGAGGTTGCCATGGAAAAGCACATGTTCCTGCAAATCCCTACATTTTTCTAGATGACAGGTCAAGAGAGGAACTAAAAGGGGGGGACATGTGAAATGGGAGAGTGGCAAAGAAAGGCATAGTGGATCTGATAGCTGTTAGAGCCAAATAAATGCATAACCTCCAGTTTTTGAGCATGGTTGTAGTACTCGAAGAGGGGCTGCGTTGGCGAAGCCAAATATATTTAAAAAAGGGGGAACTCAATTCATGGTGCTCAATTCATGTGGCTGAAGCAGTCATGCACCCAAATGTTCTTCATATAGAAATCTGTTGTGTGGTCCTCCAAGCAATGGGCCTGGTGTTGCTACCCGCCACAGTCTTCAGTGATATGATAAAACTGTCCTTCCTTTTAATACATTAAATCTCTATGATGTGTGAGGTGTCTCCTGTGGTCTGGGACAATAGCCCCGGAAGTGCTACAACATGTTCACACTGCAAACTAGCCGGCGGGCAGCGTAGGCTTTCCATAGCAAATGAAACATGCATAGTTGGCCACACTGACTGCTTACCAAGCCACTACTGCTGTGGATTGTTATCAGAACCAGATTGGAGTGTGTTGAGAACCCAGGCATCAATCCTCTGGTCTGCAATCGGCCACTTAATTCTCCTGGAAACTCAGATGCACATTGCAAGCCAGACGGTGGGAGACATCTGTCCCACACCCTTACTTGTTTGTACTTTCTGAAAACGTGCCTTAGTAGCACCTGAACTAGTATCAAGAGTTGTGAAGGACAACTATGCACTGTCAAATTAGGTTATTTGCAGTGGTGGCATTTCACACTGGGGTGTTGATCTGACCTTTGCCTCTCATATTTTGTTCAAACAGGTTTTGTGAACATCTTTTGCATCCTTACAAAAGACTAACACATCCTCTTGCAAATGACAACCTACTTTACTTTCCTCATCCTATCAAACATGATATTTAAAATGACACCCTTGATTTTAAACTGTGGGCGAGAAAAAGGATTCCAACATCCACTCCAACATCTACTCTGCATTCCACTTCATACCGACAATGTTTGGACCCTATCAGAAGGTTGAGAGCAGGTTCATAGCCAGTTGCCCTGATTCTGCATCACCAACTGGTTCATATCCATGTATTGATTAGATAGTGGAAATTCAGCAAAGCCACTACTTTGCTGAGTGATGTAGTGATCAGCTAACCCACTGAGGGGCATCTTCAAATAATTCCATAAAAGAGCAAACATTGTCCAACATTTGCCACTGTGTCGATGTTAAGCATGCACTATCCAGTTGCAGGCTCTGGCTTTTGCAGTAGTCGGTCAAAGTGTTACAAATGCTACAGCATATGGAGGGTTGAATTCCAACAAGACGTTATAGTTTTCTAAATAGAAATAGTGCAGTAAAGGTATTGCCAACCTTACACCAAGGTTGTCATTGAATAAACACAACTTGTGTCTCTTTTGTGATATTTCATGACAAGCCTCAGCAATGGTGGATAGCACATTGAGGAGGAAATAAGTTATCTGTTTTTCCTGGGAATTGCAGGCAGAGATTGTGTTCCAAAAGGGACTGGGGAAATCTGTAAATCGGAAAATGTATATGGTCCAGTGGTGTAGGGCAGTCATCCAAATGTGCCCATTGCCTGCTGTTGTGGTTGGGGTGGCTGTCCTGTCCCCCTTACCCTTTCACAAGCAGGGGAATGATGCCACCTTATTTTAGCCCACTGGGAATAGTTGCCCAAATTGCTACGCAGCTTCACTGGCAACTCACTATGCTTGCTTATAAGGCATTCATTTTCACAGATAAAACAACTCCACACTCCTGATTTTTAGAGAAAGCTTAGATGGGCCATTACCGCTCCTCCTTCTTGGGGTCCACTTGGTATAATTTGCGGTGGATGTTGGGTGGCTGCTGTTGAATGTGATGTAGTTTTGAACAATTGCAAAGTTGAATTTGCAAACTTGAACTACACATGCATCAGTCCTCTAGACCATCCTTTGGAAAATATTGTACACTGGCACACCAAGAGTGTCTGAAATGTTCTTCCTGTGTACAGTGCTTGAATTTGACAATTATATGGGTTTGCTCTTGTCTGCACCCTCTTCTTCTCACTCTTGTTCTCGTTAGCTATCGCTGGAATCATCAAAGAAGAGGTGTGTTAGTCTTGATCTTGTATTAGAGGATGGATCATAATCTTTGTCATGTTCTTCATTATCATATGTTTCCATGGAAATCATAGAGGGAGAATTTTCAGGAATCACATTTCCTCCACATCAATGGATTTTTCATGTTGTTGCTGAGTTGTTGTCATATGTTCTTCCGCCTGCACCTAATTTTGTGATAGCTTAACTTCCTTCTCCTCTTCTTGCACTACATCCTCTAGCATGTGATGCGTGTGCAAGGGTGATGCATGCACAGCTACATTTCTTCCCATTGCAGCATATTGTTTTAATACAGATGCCCTTGTTCTTTGAACTGTGGCAACTGAATGAACGGCGTGGCCGGCTTTTAGATACACATATATTCTGGGTTTCTCAGCGCAAAAAGCTTCTGCTGAAGCAGGTGAACTTTTCCCAACAGATACATTCCTTTCAGACCCTTACCCCGACACTTACTCCATCCCCTACATGTTTGGTCACTGCAGTAGATTTAGACACATTAATTTAATTCACCACTTTCCATCAATAAATTCATGTGGGGTTCTCAATATTTGCCCTTCTCCACCACCTATCAAATGCAAGTGCGGTTTTCAGTGCTTTGACCTTCTCCTCCACCTACTAAATATGCATGTGGTTCCCAGTGCTTTACCCTTCTTGTACCCTAATAGATGTACAGGGTGTTCTCAGGACGCTGATCTTCTACTCTACCTACTAAATGCATGTGGGTTCTCAGTGCACTGGCCTTCTCCTACACCTAGTAAATACAAACTGGCCTTCTCCTACTCTCCAGTGCCTCCTCGTACATAAGGAGAAGAAGTGGTGCCAGAGTGGGGGCCAGTGCCTTATAAAATTCTCCTGTGAGGCCGTCGGAACAGGTGATTTGGGTCCTGGAAGTTCCTTGATCGCCTCCAGTATTATGTCGAGGGTAAGTGGTTTGTTTAGGGTCGCCCGCAGGTCTCCCTCCACCCAGTACAGTTCCATTTCCTTGTGGTAATTGTGAAGGGGCTCAGTGAGTCCCGGGTGTTTGGAACTATATAGCTGCTTGTAGAGGTGCAGAAAACTTCTGCTATGTCCTTCAGAGTGGACTATTTCCCCTTGCGTGCTCGATATGCTTTCCACGAAGGGTGGCGGTCTATCTTCTACTATCAGCTGAGCTAGATGAGCTCCCAGCACCTGGCCTTTGCCATATTGTCGGACATGGTGTCCACGTGCTAGGAATCGAATTTTATTGTCTGCATTCATTCTAAATATTACGAGTTCTTCGCAAAGGCGGGCCATCGTTGTGGTTCCTGTTTCTCTGCGTATTCACCCTCTAGTTCTTTAATTCAGGTTTCCCCTTCTGCAAGATCCCTTCTAATGACACGTAGAATGCCATTTTCCTTAGACATACAGACCCCTCTAACATAACACTTAAGAGTTTCCCACAGCACCCCGTTAGAGTGGACGGATTCCCTATTGTTTGCTAGGAAGGACTGCCTTTCCTCCTGCAGTTCTCATGCGAATACCGGATCACGAAGCGCATCCGACTTGAACCTCCAGGATTTACCCCTTCTGCTTCCAGTCGCAGGTGCGCATTCTAGTATCACCAGGGAGTGATCAGAAGGGTCTCGGGGCAGGATGTGGCTGTCCCCCAGTGGAATCCCCCTCCCGAGACATTAGCAAGTGGTCCAATCTAGAACTTGAGCCATGGGCCCCCGAGTGGTAAGTGAAGTCTCGGATATTCGTGTGGCGGATCTGCCACACATCTATTAGGTTATATGCCGAGCAGATCTCCCAGGTCTGGAGCCCAGCCGTAGTCATTCCGCCCGGGGTTGTTCTTGATCTATCTCGCAGGGGATCTAGGGTGGTGCTCAGATCTCCTCCCCAGATTATCGTGGCCATACGAAACCCGGCTAGTTGTGTCATGACCCAGTTGAAAGCGATAGCACTGTCTACATGTGGGCTGTATGAGTTTACCAAAATGACTGTCAACCCTTCAAGAACTCTGTGTACCAGATTGCTCTCCCATCGTCATCTCTGGCTGCCGATATAAGCCGAAACTTTACTCTCTTATCTATGCAGAATGCCACCCCCTAGTGTAGGACGAGTAAGAGGAACTGTATCTATGACACCCCCAGCGTACCCCCTACTTCCCCTCAGTGGCTGGAGTGAGATGTGTTTCCTGTATCAGCGCAACATCAACGTGGTGCCTCTTAAGGTATTGCGATACCCTATGGATCTTTGCAGGGTCATTCCCTCCTCTTATGTTCCAGGTTGCTACCTTAATCCTCATTGGACCCTGCTGTTACTATGTGGTGAGGTACTTGATTTTTCCAACTTTACTTTCTCGGAGTGAGTAGAGCCTGCTTGTGTCATCAGGAGTGTGCTGGCGAGAACCAGACTCCCAACTACTAGAACTTCCTTCAAACACCCTCCCAACTACCTATTTAGTCCTCCACCCCCACGGGCAACCGGCAACCATGCCGTCAGTGATTTCCTCCCTCTTAACCTCTTCTCGAAGAACATTGCAAAGCATGTGGTGCTGGTGCCCGACCAAGCTTACAAGCTCCCTTAGTAACTGACCTATATATTACTTGTCAACCTACCAGTCTTCTCACAGTGTTGTGGGGATAGCTCTGTCAGCCCGGGTCCCCTCTGTCATGTTCATCTCTTCGGGGGCTTGGGTTATTTTTGTGCGGTTGAAAGACCAAAGAAATATTGAGGCTTAGTACCACAAAATACGCCAATCACGGGTCGAAAAGATGCAAGTATCTTTTATTCTGTACAGATTCAAAGCAAACAGATAGCTATCTGGCTCCCAACAGCACAGAGTGTGTACCAGCAGACACCGTGAGGGGTGAGAGTGCTGTACATCTTAACACTGACGTTGTTATACAATTTTCAAAACATTGTCCAGCCCCTCTCCAAACAAATAATTTACATGCCAGGGTTCGTGTCCAGTTCACATGACAAATATAACAATATTGTACAATGGATTTAACAAGTTTGCATGTCCATGAAGTTACAATGGTGACATTGGTTCTCTGATCCACAGTAAGCCTTGTTTCGAGAATCGCTACATTGCAGTTCAGCAAGATCACACGATCTGAGTTCTACATTGTCTGGTTGTGTATATGAGAATGAGGCTTGTGAGCACAGACAACACTTGGATTGCAGTTCATACGAGTCACAAGGTTTCTTTGCATAGAACAAACAGTCTGCTCTCGGTCAGCCTAAATGTTGACACAACTCAAAGTTTGTTCGGCCCGGCTAAGTTCAAAACACAGTCCACCATTTTAGGACACAAGCAAGAGTTAAAATCAGATGGCAGATGATTCTTAAAATGGCGGCGACGATGATAAAAAATCGAAACATTTCAGACGCGGTTTTCTGTGCAACGCGAATGGGCTTAGGCCAATATTCATGGCAAGGCGGTATTATACAAATACAGTTTAATACGGTCTGCCTCCTATCTCGTCCAGGAAGGAGCCTGCAGCATCCTGTAAGGTGAGGAACTGTGTTTTCCCTACATGGAGTAGAGGAGGTTGCTGTCTCTCAGACACCTCTTCACTCCAGTGAAAGAACGGCAGGACGCTTGGACTGATGCAGAAAAGTCTGGGAACACCTGGATTTTGTCACCGTTGTATTGGAGATCCCCCTTTTCTCTTGACAGTCAGAGGATCATGTCCCGGTCTCTGTAGTTAAGGAGACGTGCAATGATAGGGCGTAGGCCGTGACCTGCACCGGGTGGGTTGCTGGTACCCAGTGGGCTCTCTCGACCACGAACAGCGGGACAGCTCTGTCTCCCCAAATATTCCTTTGCACAGGGTTTCTACAAATTCCTCCATCTTGGGAAAGTTCCGTCGCTCTCTGACCCCGATTCGTTGAATGTTATTGCAGCTCACCCTTCCCTCCGGGTCTTTGTTCTTTGCTGTCACTGATTTGACCCTGTACTTTGAGTGCGACGGAGGAGTTCCCATCTTCTATCACGGATACCCTTTGCTCAACCTCATCCAGGCCTTCGCCATGTTTGTCAATTTGATGCTGCATTAGGTCGACCTTGAAGGATAGGGAGTCTAACTTTGAGTAGAATCCCACAATGCCCGCCTTGAGGTCCAACAGGATCTCCCTGATGTCTGTTTATGGCGCAGATGCAGAGCACATTTCTGCCACTCCCAATGATTCAGTCTGCTCTTCTTGAGAAGGATGAGCCCTGGGCGTCTTGGGAGTGGTGCTGCCCCAAAGTTAAGCTATCGTTGTTTGTGCGCTTTTCCCATGTTGTCTGAGTAGCTCCTTTGAGATCGGAGCATCACCCCGGGATGGGCCGTGTGAGGTCTCAAGTACGCACCGCGTCTCGTGGCTCAATAATTGTGGTCTGGCTCAGTGCAACGTTCAGAGTGGGCGGTTGGGTGTCAGTGTGCTCGCAGGCTACCGCTTGGTCAAGCGACTCGTGCCCACTCTTGGCTAGACCAGTTTATCATGTTCTTTGGTTCCTGGCCCAGTTGTTTCAGCCTGGGGATGTTGTGCGAGTCTGCTTTATGTTTAGCTGTCGTGCCGCCTGCCCTCTGTCAGTGCAGGTATGTCCAACCTCGTCTCTTCTCCACCAACTCTTCATGCTGGGCACACAGGCACATTCGCCACTCTAGGGCCTGTGACCAGCTTCGATTCTGGAGGTGTAGTACTGTTGTGGCGTCTTTGTCAGCTAGCATGTGGTTCCTCTCACCCTTGAGGGGAGCTGTTCGTTGGGTGCTCCAATGCCATGCTGGTCCAGACACCCGCAGTCGGCTCCTCTGTCCCCCAGCCGGGCCCTCAGTTGTGGCCTGTCTCTGGCCCGAGGGGTGAGGGCATGTGGTGTTGGTCGGTCCCCACACTCACCACCCCCGCATCGTTGCTGCCCGACTGTATATTTCTATCTCCCTGGCCCCCCCGCCTGTTGACAGGAGGAGCTGCTGTTGCCTGGGCCACTTCGCCCCACTCTCCCTCTGTGTCGTCTGGTTTCTCTGGGCCTAGTGGTACGTGCTCTAAGGTGACTCAATCCCACCCCATTCCTCTGAGTCCTTGAGAATTTGGGTTGGCCTTCTGTTATGCTGGGTAGCAATTAATGGCAGGGCAGGCGGCTCTCTCATCTCCCCCTGCTACTTGTTATGTTCTTTTGGCTGCAGAAGTGAATTTGTGGGCACGTAGGGGGGACTCATTCATCTTTTACGTCCATGGAGTCCCATCTATGATCCACTTGGGCATAGGCCCCAGGCTTAGATGCTGGGTCACAACCCGCCCTCGGAGCCAAGGCGTCTCCCGCCATGTGCTTGCTGTGGGTCTTGTTCCTCCCAGTCTGGCCTCCGTTGAGGGTGCCGGTTGCTACCAGGGGGGCTGAGGATAGGGCTAATCACCCCTATGACAGAGGTCCTGTTGGCTGCTTTCGGGGGAGAGGGGATCCAGGGGAACTGGCAGGCCCATGTATATGGCTTCTTCCGCGCCCGCCCACCGCTGTCGGGCCTTCTCGGCCGTTGTTAACTCCTTCCCGGGCATAATGCTGTGCGGCTGCTGCAGGCTTCCTACTTGCACTGCCTCGCCCACAGTCCGGCCCAGGCAAGCCCTCTCCACCAGGCTGTGGAAGCAGGGGGCTACCTCTGTGTCTTCACACAGCCATCTGTGCTCATGCTGGAGTGCTCGGAGGGGGGTCGGCATCTATTGCTGTTATGCAGGGCTGTCCGCCCAATCTTCTGATGACTCTGTCTACTACGTTGCACACAGGCATGCAGCACCCCAGGGTGGTCGGTGTCTGCCAGTACTAGAGCTGGCTGTCTCAAGATTTGCACCATCCTCCGTGGTACTATCGTGGACAGCAGTTAAAACGCTGAGTTGTCTGGTCCCAGCTGCTCAGGAATATGTCTCCAACACTGTCGTACCCCTTGGCACTGCACATGGAGACCAGCCACCTCCGGATCTCCACGGTTCTCCCTTTCAGTTCAGGGCGTGTGATGGGCTTGAGGTTCCACCCCCACATGCAGCTCCCATCACTGTCTCACCGTGGCAGGATCCGCTCTCTGTCCACCTCAGGCCACGGTCAGCTTTCTGGTCAGCGGGGGTCACGCTTACTGCCATGTCCTGTTGTGGGAGTCCTGGGGGCTTCATACGGTTCCCGTCGTTATTACAAATTGTTTATCTTCTCCCAGTCTGCAGTTCTCTCAGGATTAATGGGAGCTCAGCGTGGAGCTCCTAGAGGAGCAACCATCTTGGCTGCACTCTGCAAGAAGTTAAGTTGACATTGGAACCTCAATAGTTGAATTACTCAGCCAGACCCCTAGGTAGTTAAAGGATTGCACCTGATCAATTTTTTCTCCGCCGATGTACCAGAAGTGCCGGTTTGGTCCTCTCTTGCCAGTTCCCAGGGTCAAGGTTTTAGTTTTTCCCCTTGTTAATCTCCAGGTCGTTCTTTTCGATGTAATGATGTAGTTCGTCAAGTTGTCTTTGGAAAAAGACCGGGGTTTAGTCGATTAGCACGACATCGTCCTCGTAAAGCAGACGCGGTAGCTGCACTCCATCAACCTTAGGGGGAAAAGATCTGGTGGTCAAAAAGGCTTCTGGTAAGTTCTCCAAGAAAAGGTTGAAGAGTGCTGAAGCCATTGGGCACCCCTGCTTAACTCCACAAAAAGTTCTTATTTAATTCAAGAAAGTTCTGCCTTTCTTCAACCTGACTTGTAACGACGTGTCAAAATGCGTTGCTAGAATTGGATGGAATATTGGCCTTGGACAGTTTTTCTTTGCCAATTTTGAACATAGTTCACTTCTGTCAATTTGGTCAAAGGCTTGAACTAAATCCACGAACACCATATAAATCCCTGGTTTTAAGGGACCTAAATTCCCCTTCAGTAGTTGAAGTACGAGGATATTTATTGATGTGCGCAGGCCCTTAACAAAGCAAGTTTCAAATTTGTCAATACACCTTGTCTCTCTCCACCACAGGTTGAACTGGTCCAGGACGATTGAGCTATAGAATTTGCCGATGACATTGAGGAGAGCGATAGGGCAAAAGTGCTTAGGATTAACCCAATTCCACTTCTTGTGAATAGGAACCACTCTCGTTCTCCACCACAAAGTTGGAAAATGGTGAGAGATGGCTATTTAGTCAAACAATATTGCTATGAACATGGCCCAATCGTCGGGGAACTCTTTTAACATACAGTTCAACAGCCCATCAGGCCTGGGTGCTCTTGAGTCCTTCAACTTCTGAATTCTTTTTGTGATGTTGTTCGGGCTATTGGAGGTAACCCAGGGCTCGGGGCATTAACTCACCTTGATGGAATCAGTGTTGAGGTGAAATGGTGCATAGAGTTTTTGGAAGTGAGCTATCCAGGTGTCTTCGCCTATTGGGTTTGTTTGATCTGCCCTCAGTGACGATTCGTCAGCCTTGATTTATGACCAAAACCTATTCAGATCTTTGCCCACCAGGGCTTTTAACATGGCCTCTGCATCATAATTCACTATCAATTTAAGTCTACTCTAACCTTACTATCCTGCTAATCCCATCTCTAACAAGCCTGTGCCGCTCTCACCTCTACAAATGCCAACTATTGAATGTCCCAAGTTTCTGCTTGCTTGTTCTTATAGAAGGGAGTTTAAACCAAGAAGTAACTCTTATCTTGAACCTCTGGAAAGCCCATAATGTTCAACTTGGTTGAATCCCTGCAAACTCCATGGGTTCAAATTTTGCTCAAACCATCCAGTCTATGCTTAACACTTGCATGCACGTACACACACACGTGCATGTGCACTCACATACACACACCCAAACACAAACAGTACATGTCATTGAGTTCTTAAGACCCCACTGGCCTTATTAGCTTAAAAACAATAGCCATGCAAAGTGTTTGATGCTGTTTATCATTTCACCACTTGGTGGCTCTGAGCCATTGGCTGGTGCACAGGCACCAGTGACTTCATGGACTTGCCACAGGGTCTGCAAGTGGGAGGATAGTTTTATATAGGAGTCCATTCAAGCATTCAAACACCTAGCATGCTACATGATGGTGTATGTTTGTTAGTTTACTGTAAAGCAACTGTGCTGTATTGCGGTAATGCCCTTTTCCCATAAATCCGGCACTGCAGGTGAATTGGGGCATGAGAGAAGACCCTCCTGGGCTTCTAAACGCACCATTTTGGCGCGTGGTTGGGGCCCCCTGCCCCGGCCTCCGGCCCCGTTTCCTGGCTTCCCCTTCCCTCCCTCAGCCTGCCTCCCAGGCCAGCCCCCGACCCCTGATTGGGCAGACAAATGCCAGCCTCGCCAGGCCTGTTTGGAGCCCCACTCCCTGCAGCCGCCATTCCATCCGGCGCTGCAGGTGAGTTGGGGCATAAGAGAAGACCCTCCTGGGCTTCCAAACGCACCATTTTGGCGCATGGTTGGGGCCCCCTGCCCCGGCCTGAAGTCCCGTTTCCTGGCTTCCCCTTCCCTCCCTCAGCCTGCCTCCCAGGCCAGCCCCCGGCCCCTGATTGGGCAGACAACTGCCGAGCCTCGCCAGGCCTGTTTGGAACCCCACTCCCTGCAGCCGGTGTTCTGTAATATTTGGTATCCCATATCGATCCGGTATCCCCTGGTCTTCGGCTGTCTTCGGCTCATCCTGATTGGCTGTATTATGCCTGAGCAGTGGCCCCTCTTCCGAGCTGTCACAGACATAAGCAGCAGAGCACCGCGCGAGCACGTTGCTGTAATAGAATAAAAACGCTGTTCATTCTGAGAGAAAGCTTTGCATTAAAACGCGAGGCTGCCTCTGAGGAAGCCGCTGATGTAAAGCTTTCTCTCAGAATAATAAACAGTCATTAATCTATACCCACAACGGAACGAAGCTCGGCATTGCATAAACTTTAACTTGTCATTAAAATACGAGGCTTCGACTGAAGCCATTAACGACTCAGTTCATGAAATGTCGAGCTGCGCTTTGTGATAATAACAAGACAGTTACATCTCACCGATATGATTTTGTCATGAAGATGTATATTACTGCAAGTACATGTTTTTTTGTATGATCTTTGTAAAAGTTGATGTATGTACCCCCTACGCACCCCTCTATGCAGTGTCAAGCAAAATAAAATAAAGGTTTAAAAAAAAAAAAAGACAGTTACATCTTATGAAAAGCCTCCCTATATTATCATGTAAGTGGAGTATTCAGCATTGCAAGATGTGGTGAGGGGGACAGCCACGGTGAAACGCCTGCTACTTTCCCCTCAAATGCAGTGCACGCAATTCCAGGTTGTCTCATTCGCGCCCACAAACCGCCCACCCCTGCCCCAATCTATTTTTTTGGTAACATTACTAGTGGCATCTCGCATTTTAACACAACAAAAATGAAAAAGGGCAGAATCATTACAGATGCAGGGAACTCATCTATTAGAGCTCTGTCCAGGCACTGTGGGGCAAAATACATACACATCAACTCATTTGCATATGGATTGCACCAACAGAAATTACTTCACAGAAAGCAAATCGCAAGGAGCATCAACAGTCTTTGATACTGGAGGCGCCATGCAACTGACTTTAGAATAAGTTGTTATATGTAGGCCAAGTGGCAAATAATTTTCTGGTGCAAAATACCCAAATTGCATTGTTATATATGGAGCAAGTCAGGCTTTTTAAAAAAATAACAGCATGATATATTAAAGCTTTGAAGTGAATCACTTACAGAGCTGCAGATAAGACACAGTCTGATTACATGGTCTGCCCAGGATCACACACTTTGGTTAAATGGTGAAACTGGGATGTGGACAATTTAAGCAACTGAGCACTTCTTCACAGTTTTAGTTTATATAGATTTGTATTAATGTTTCCCTTTGCATTTCATCTGCTTAAATAATACTTTATCTATGTAACTGGAGGGTCAGCTCATGAACAAGTGGAAGGACTTAAGAGCTAATGATACTTGAAACGAAAGGGATGGCGTCCTGCCACTAACTTTTAGTCTCTTGACCTAAACATTTTGGTCAAGGCTAAGTTATTCAGCATGCTTAGTGCGGCAAACGCTATTTCATTAAGCTAACTGTCATACATATACAAAAAAGACGAGCTTTGGAGCCCTTCCAAGGTGCACTGTAGCTTTTTATTTAGCCATTGTCAGTGAATGCAGGGGGAATTTTTTCCCACATTTAAGTCTAACATGAAACTAATTCGTTTTCTGGTGTACATAAGGATCAAATTACAGTCATCTTATTAAACAAATGCAACAAAGAAAAGATAGCAAATGCTTAAGGGAAATTAACAAACAAGGCAAATGCATGCACAATCGTTGATGATTTGCCTAGATGTGCAATGGGTGCAGCGAAACATGGTGTATTATTTAAACACAAGGCAAACACCTATGTGGGATGTGTGGAGTCCAGACCATGTGTCAGAGAAAAGACTTTCTTTCTTTCTGAGACTGGGTAGATTTGTTACTGGCTCCTAAAGGAAAGGGACCTAGTCGTTGGTCAACGACTAGAAACGGATCGAGTTGTGAAGCGGGAATGGGGGAATAAAGCCCTCAAAAGAATGTAGTCCTGTGACGTTTCGGCGGAAAGCCTTCTTCATTTGCCTTGACTTGGTCTCCCCTATATGGAAAACAAAGGAAAGAAAAGAAAAAGAGTGAAATGGGCTCAGAAAATATTGTAGAGCTCGTCTAGGAGGTTAAAATCTGATGCTAGTTATACTGGCATGCAATAAAATCTAATTGAGACCATGTGAGTGAACAATATGTCATTGTCCACTGGTTTGCTGGCACTTGATTACTGACCTGGACAGTAATCAGAAAGTGGTCTTTTCTTCCAGTTGGTGGTACCAGGGGACTGGGAAAAATGAGTGGCGGACCACTTCAAGCAGTAGGAGGGGATTTCTGCAGCTAGGTAACTGGTGTGCTGGATGCACTTGGGTATTGGGAAAAATATTTAAAAAACACAAAGCATATATGTATGAGTAAATAAATGGTAGTCACTCATGTGTAGTGGAATGCTTGACTAAAACAGTTGACATACAAGTACCTGTTGGCACAGTCTTGCAGCCGTTTGGAGATTCTTGGCTGTGTTCAGTTGTGCGAGGACCTTATGAATGATGCTTGTAAAAGACAATCAGGCGGTGGTCCACAGATTGGTGGGGCTCCCAGGATTATGGGGTCTGAATTTTGCCGCGCCTTAATGTGGCTGCAGGACCCTGGAAATGAGAAACCATGGTACAGTTTATCAAGAAGACGCTCTAAAGAGATTCAGAAAAATCTGATGCTATGAGAATTCTGAAAGCAAGGATCGGAAGGCGCCCGCCCGTGTTGGGTTGGATCGTGCCTCCGTGAGAAGACAGGAGCTTAGGACACGGGTAGCTTCCGTGGCGGGGGCGGTAAACCCCCGGCTCCTTCGTGGCAAGCCCTGCAGGGCGCTCTTACCTATGTGTCCGAAAAGTGAGTCGATCGCTTTCTTGGGCTGTGGAGTCGGCTGCGAGAGCCGCGTCGGAACAGAGACAGTCAGAGCTGTGTCGCAAGTACGCCCAGCGCAGGCGCAGGTAAGAAGTATCTGTACCCCGGTCCAAGGGTTGGCATGGTAACCGAACAGTTTATGCGAAGCGTAATATGGCGTTAAAGAAGTGGGGTGGAATCAGAGCTTCTATCGTGTGGGCTGTGAATGGGAATATTGAATAGGGAAGATGTTGGTTGCGATTACGGAAGGCACAGATGTACATCCCCCATATACTGGTAGATTCTTATGGATTGAATAGTAAGGCAGTTTGTTGCCGCGATGACTAGGCTGCGTGTTGTTTACAAAATAGACAGTGACACAAGCATTTCAAAACTCAAAGTAAATATGCTCAGCATCAATTGGTGTGCGTATGATGATACAGTGTATATATATATATATATATATATATATATATATATATATATATGTACAAGTGATACCAAATAGAAGTGAACCATGGCATATGCAGGAAAGACAAGGTTGGCACAGGATGAAACCCATTAGCAAATATACTCTTATTGTGCATAACATTAATTGCTTTGCATGAAATGGTTGCGTGTACATTTTCACGAATGGTACATAAGGAAGCGCATTGCTAGTTAGTGCTCCACTTTATAGAAAATGTAAAGCACCTAACAATACGAGGACATGATGTGTACTTGTGCGGTCAGGCGTTGATAGCACACCGGGCATATTGCTCGAGTACAGCCACATAGTGGACTGTCCTATTTGTGTGAAGGAAAAGAAGTGGTGAGTCCCCCCACGAGTTTAGTGAAAGGGGTAGGGACTAACCGGTCATCTGAAGGTATTTGGCATGGCCTCGTTGAGACCCTTAGTAGTAGCCTTAAGTTTAAAAATCCACCATGATTCCTTATTGTTCAACGCATTGGATGCATTGGTGGTGTTGAGTACTGTATCTGCAATCCACCAGTATATATCATCCGAACTATGTTGATACTCCATGAAGTGCGAGACTAGTGGTGCTGTGTGGACTCGACATCGAATCCTAGAGCGATGTTCGCCAATTCTTTTGTTGACTTGCCTCTGGGTCTGGCCAACATATCTGAGTCCGCAAGGACATTCAATGATGTAGACCACATTTGTAGTTTTACAATTTGAGAAATGTTTGATCTTCCATTCCTTTCCTTCAATTTGGAATGATGTTGTTTTTCTAGTAAACCTGCACACATTACATAATACTTTATAGCAATGCCTTGGAAGCAAAGCACATTACATAAGAAACTACCCTTTCATTATTAACTTTAACTATACATCATTATAGAAATATGTTGAGGAATAAGAGGATGGATTTAGTTTTATTGTCCCCATCCTGCATGCAAAGTCACAATAGCATCATGCAGATTAATGTGAGCCTAACAAACCCCCCTTGGGTAAAGCCATACTCATGATTTCAAAAAGCATGCAGCAATATGCAACCGTCTCACACCTGATCACTCCCTCCCATGCACATTTCTAAATGGACAAATGTTCCTGCTAATAGTCCACCCTCCCTTCCATCAGTGCCTAATGGTTCACAATGAAATGCTCTGTTGACAGAGAGCAACTTAAGAGCCCCTCTGCTGCTGCCTGGAGCTCCTTGGGACATTGTCCTGGCAGAGGTTTCAGAAAGGGTAAAGTGTCCTGCTGCCAGGACAATTACTGTGCTGAGCAGGAATTACTCAGCATACATTGTCCTGCCAGGGGGACACCTTTCCCGTTTGGGCACCTTCATTGAGGTGCCGAACAGGAGAGGTGGCCCACTGACGAAAGTCCCGGTCAGGCTTTCAAAAGAGCCTGTGGGGTGGCAGTGTGCCCTCCCCAGCCCCCGCTCGGTACGCCACTGTGTCCAGGTGTTCTCCAGCCGATCAAGATATGAAGCTTTACAGTCCCTGGTGCCACATCTATGAGTTTATGAACCACCCATGTGCATTTTACCCATCCTACGGATTGAAGGGCTTTAACACACCACATAAGACTTCCTCCATTAGGTTCTACACTTTTTTTGTCAAAATGTTATATTCAAGAAAGAGCGTGAACAGTAATTTCAACAAAGTGATACATCCTCATCATATACCGCCACAGATTCCTTACATAAATCAAGAAATGCAACCTTTCAAATACAATTTTCCATCAAAGAGGCACTAATAAAAACAACCACAAACAGCAATACATAAGGAAAGTCGGTGGGTACAAGGTGTGTTTGTGACAGACAGCAACAGGAACATCGACAAGACAGAGCACACTGATACAACAAGCATTAGCAATGCAAACAGTTTGGGCTTTTTTGTAGGCATGGCAAAGGCACTTGTCAGGCACAGTCGCATTGGTATTAACTGCCCATTGGTAGTTGCAGGTGCAAAATGTGGCAGTATCTGGGCATCTAAGCAGTGCCCGGCAAATTCCTAATATTATACACAAGCCAAAACTGTTGGCTTTGCCAATGCCTGTGCTTAACAGCACTTCAATGAAATCAACACAGAGTGCTTATAAATTAAGTGGCTGACTGCAGACTTGGCTTCAGCATTTTTATTACACCAGTAGCGTGTTTACAGCAGCAATTAAGTCTGCAAGCTGTGTGACCCTCCTCATATGCCGACACCTGAAGGGTTTCTGTCAAAGAGGCTGATACCTTAAAAGTAGGTACTGGGACAAGGAAGAGGAACATGGAGGTAATATGCATGAGAGATATGTGTAGAAATGAGCATTTCTACACATAATGTTGACTTACGACTGTGCTGGCCAGGTAACAGCGGTGCTGGTAAGCCTACCGACACTGTTGTTACCGGACCGGCACAGTATGACTCTGCGGGCAGGTGCCGTCCCGCCCGAAGTGTTTCACGGAAGCACCAAAACCGTTATTAACGGTGACGTTGCTTCCTTGTTCCCCATTCCCATTGAGTCCTATTGGACTCAATGGGAATGGAGACAAACAGAATTACCGGCGTCTGACTTCCCGGCCACCGGGGTTGGTGTTACTGGGAAATCAGGTGCTGGTAATTTTTGTCGGGTCTGGCGGCAACCCACTGGTTTTACCGGCATGGTTACCGCCAGACCCGTAAGGAGGCCCATAGTCTTGTTATTGTTAACAAGATACAGTATTATTCTTCATAAAGTACCTATGCTGCTATCACACCCGGCTGGTGTGCATAGTGTAGTTCATTCCACAAGCAGGAGAGCCCCATGGGAGCAACCGCTCTGCCTGCCGCTCTGTGCTTTTCTGTGCAGCGCCCTGCGAGACCCTCACACGACTCCTCGACCACGAACGGCTTGCCCTTGTGGCGTCGGGCCGAGCGTTGCGGGCAACACAGTATGCTGTGCCGAAACATCAACACAGTAGGAATACATGGTTGTGCTTCTCACCCCTTACAGCATCTGCAGGTAAGAAGCCCTCAATTCCGAACACAAGTGGGATACTGCTTTGGTGCATGGGTGCAGCAGGCACGCATTATGTGGCCT
Source organism: Ambystoma mexicanum (assembly GCF_040938575.1). Taxonomy (NCBI): domain Eukaryota; kingdom Metazoa; phylum Chordata; class Amphibia; order Caudata; family Ambystomatidae; genus Ambystoma; species Ambystoma mexicanum. Next base: position 706,612,243 of record NC_090931.1, read on the forward strand.
CCCTTTTACAATGGCCTGGGCTCAAACCCTGAGTCAGGAGATAAGAGAGATGTTGTGCTGCTGCAAAGTGCCACATCTTCTCTCCTGCATGTCCTTTGGTCTCACGTACTTAGTTCAGAAGATGTGCATGAGTGGAGTACTGTACTGATGTATTCCTCTTTTGTGCAGATCAATACAGAAGCCCTGCCGGATTATTTGTCAGTGAGTAGGATTGATACAGCCTTCCCTTTCAAACCCCACTGCCACAAGCTTGTTAAAGCATGTTCGCTGCATCTAGTGCAGTTCTTGGTGTAATCCCCTGGTTTAGCAAAGTCTTCCATACCAGATGATACTCTTAGAAAGTGGAACTGTTCCTATTTCATCAACCTTGCGGCAGTGGAAGCTGCCAATGTTGTCAACGCTGTGCGGCCTCATTAGAATATGTTTCACCATTAAAATATATTAAATAAATAAAATACAAATTGTACCTACTCCTGCTCACATGGAGATCACGGTAGCAAGTGTATTAATCCTCTCCACAGCAATATTACCAGTCTAGCTATTTTATAGGCTGTGTATATCATACATTTGTTAAGAAGGAGATGCATACAGCAGGCGCAGGCAGTATGTAAAAACAGATTAATTGGCATGCTTATTAATGCCGTTCAAGGGTGTCCCAGTGATTGGTGGTGTTCCACAGGTGGGGATTATAGTTATAACATGTGTTTATCCCTTCCATGATGATTTTCTGGATGCCATATTGGGTGCTGGAATGGTAAGAGGGGAGCAGGTGCAAGTGGATCTCGGTCACCTGGCCTAAGCTCCGCCCACCTGGTGCCTTCCTGCCTGCTGCTCTTTTTCACCACTTAGCAAGCCCCGCCCACCTGGTGCCTTCCTGCTTGCCGCTCTGTTTCCCTACTTAAGGAGCCCTCCAGCCTCTTTTCCTTTGCAGATGGGGAGAAGGTGCAAGTGGATCTAGGTCACCTGGCCTAAGCACCACCCACCTTCTTAGCCCTGCCTCTTCTTTCCTGCTCTTAACTATTAGATCAAGGGCGTCTCTCGTCTGGGCGTCCTAAGCGAAGGGCAGACGAAGAAAAGGGCAATTCCTGTTTGGGCCTGCTCAGACCAGGAGGACCCAGGGCCGGACCCCCTGCTCAGACAGCAGGTACGCATGCACCAACATGTGTTACCCCCTCTGTCCCCACAGGCCATCCTCACCCTCTCTGGTCCCCCTGTGATGTTCCCTTGTGCCCCAACCCTTCTCGCACACAGGTGTTGCCTGGTTTGCTTGATTCTTCTACCCTGCTCCCCTACCCCCTTCCAGGCTACTTCTACAGGAGTCTGTCCTGATAAGTTCTGGTTTCACCATCACCGTCTTGTGGCCAATGCTGGATTTGACTTTTATGAACTTCATTCATTCACGGTGCGTCACTCTTTCTCAACTCTCATGCTGGATTTCCTTTGCATCTTGTACTCATGGTGGCCCTGAATCATGCTGTTCCCATCTTCATCTTGTATTCTGGCTTGCAACATTATGCGTTACTACTGACTTCTGCAATTCTATTTGCTCTCCACTCTTGCTTCTCCACTCTTTTTGGCTGTTTACTCTCTGTTCTCTCCTCTTTTCCCTTCTCCCTTTTCCTACGTCCTCCCCTTACTTTCTTCTATGCACTTACTCTATCAGAATTGTCCCTGGACCTAATATGATAGCAACCTCGTTTGTTTCCTCCACACTTCCATTACTGTTTTTTCCTCCCCATTCCACCTCCAGCACTATCTGAAATGTCGTCAGGCCTAGTATGATAGTCGCTTGTTTTGTTCCTCCCCTCCCTTTCTGCACCCCTCTCCCTCACCTTTTGTTTTTCTCCGGCTCTACCAGAAATGTCATCAAGCCTAGTACGGTAGTCGCCTGTCTGTTTCCATTTCCTTCCTATTCTCCCCCTCCCTTCCTTATCTATGTCTTAGCTCTTGCACTATCTGAAATGTCGTCAGGCCGAGTACGATAGTTAATTTCACATCCTTGCTGTTCATGGCCTGTAAGAATGTCATTGTATTTTCCCTTGTTCCCTCCCTTGCCTTGAAGCGCTTTGAAACACATTGTGTATAGGCGCTATATAAATAAACTATCATCATCATCATCATAAGTGTTTGTCTTTATCTCTCTCTACCTGTCTTTCTCACACAATCTTTGACAAAACACCCACCATAAACTAAATGCACTCTTGCCACTGCAATAATACACCTTGACCATTAACCTCATTTAATTTCAAGGTCTTTGATAGACCCTGAAAGTATAAAAGGTGCAGTCTAGAGGTGTTCCTCAGATCTCTGTGGTGGGGACTCAACCCACAGAACAACCTTACTGGCTCAACAGATGGCTATAGTCGGCCATGGTCCATAATCGCTGTCCATGATCGGCAAGACTTGACCATGATTGGCGATGCTTGGAAATGGTTAGCTATGATTGGGGATGGTGGGCCATGGTTGGCAATGATTGACTTGGAGATAGGCAACTGTGGTTGGTTTGGACGCTGGCGAATGTCAGCAATGGCCAACTGTGTTTGGCAATGGTCGCCTGCTGTCTGATCCTAAAATATGGTAATATGAATAATGCAAAATGCAAAACCTTTTAACTGCAGATAACCAAGACTAAAGGCAGTTCAGCCAAACAAAAGCCAGACTCTGTATCTGTCTCTGCCAACCCTTATGTCATGCTTTCGCCTACTTGGCGCTTATCTGATCAGGTTTCATTTTGGAAACGCTTTCAAATTGCGTCCCGATCCAAGATGGCTCCCAGACGCTCTTGCCACGCGGTGACATCATCGCGTTCACGTGCTTGGCAACATCTGATACCCGGAAATAAGTTTTCAGAAGGCTTCTCGCATTGCAATTGTTTTGTATTGCGGAACGCTAGTTTGCCTTGCAACCTCGTGTTTTCTACTTGTTCCTGGTTCCTGTAAAGACAGATTCCCAGAATAACAATTGTACCTGGAACGTCTTCTCAGCACCTTGTTTTTTTTCCTCCTCAAGGTTCTTTCCCCCGTGGGACCTGGCTCCCGGGGTAGCCGTAGTGCTTACCTGTTATCCTGTAATCGGGTTGCATGGTGGCTACCTGAAAGGACAGGCCTTACCTCTTCCCAGCAAAGGAGTCCAGAAGCAAAGAGGTAAGGACTGAACCTGACGCCTTATCTCCCAGTCATCATTTAGGGCATTCATTTTGGCTCACATGCAGAGGGGAACTAAACCACCACCTGATGGAGCCAAAACTTATAAATTCAAATGTAATCAGTACTCAAATAATTCTATTAAAATAAAAAGTCAAATAAAAAATGAATCAAATAAGAGTTAAAAGTAAGTTTGAGTCCCTGTAATATAGCCAGGGGTGTTAATGTCTCTGTTACAGAGATATACGTGTATCCTACGGGTCCGAATTTCCCATTCCCAGTTAGAGTGCACAAAGGGTTAATATGCCTGCTCTGATTTGTCTGTTACATCCACTGCACATACCCACCATTCCAAACAATGGAAGAGCTGTAGCCCCTGCAGCCCACCCCTGAAAAACAGAAAAATATATCACATTTGCTCCTCATAAAAACAAATGTCCCTTCTTCTGGGTGCTCCAGCACGGGAGCAGGACTTTTTTCATTTCAATAGAGCACTGCTGCTACACCAGAATGGGACAGCCTTTGAAAAACTGCCCATGCTGGTGTGGCAGCGACGCACTATTTAAGTGATAAGCTCTCCGCTCGTACACATCAGCTTGGAGCTTTTCATTTAAATAGGACGTTGCTGCTACACCGGTACAGGGTAGCTTCTGAAAGGCTTCCCTGATCTAGTGTGGCAGCGGTGCCCTATCACCCACCAGATACAGAGGGGGACACTCTGCGGCAGACCGGGCTTACAGCCGCCCGTCTGCCTCATGGGGTAGAGCTTGCTGAGGTGGGTCGTAGAAAGGTTCTGGACCGAACTGGGACTTGCCTGTACTTCAGATTCCTATTCTAGAATCAGAAGACGCTGCTCTAGTTTTTTTTGTGAGTGGGTGGGGGCTGTGCATGGGGGATGTAGCCGCTTCCCTCGTGTGCTGAGGAGGGACCCATTGAAACAATCAGTGAGGGATCCTAGCATTCTCAGTGTCCCAAAAACGAGTCTGTTTGGGTTGTAGCTGAAGACTGTGATGGGAGGCAGGCCTAGTTCTCAGTTGTCAAACCCTCAGAGGAAGCCACTCCCCAGGGTTATGATCAAGCTCAGTGGGACAACTTCTCAACTAACTGCCAACTCACCCTAGTTTTGGCAGAGCCCCCATTGTTTGTGATTGCTACAATTCCCTTTCACACTTTCCCTTCAACATAAAAAACATACAGTAGTCACTCAGTGGCCGATTAAAGCTTGCACCCTATGCCTGTTTAACCGCTGTGAGAAACCTGAAGGTGTCACCCTGGCTAAATCCCAGAGATCTGTCGTCCAGGTGGCCAGGACATGGCCATCGCTATTGGATCCTGTGGGTGGACTAGTGAGGGAGGATCACCTGGATGGGGTGTCCTCGGGGAGTGGGATTGGGACACTGACGGGTGAGACGTGGTATCCCCCTTCCTTCAACACCTTTTCCCCATCCTCTTCCGTAGGACATTCAAAAACACTGCCCCCCCCTTTTCCGACACGAACACTTTCGCACAACATGAAAGACAATGGACTAACACCAGAGCCGTTTACCTGACTTGTCCCAATACCAGGGTCAGGCAAAAGTCAGGCAATTTATCAGAATCATACACACCCGATGGCCCTTTCCCTTCCCCAGAGGGATAAAAAGGGGAGCAAGAGAGCATAGAGAGCACAGTACGAGCGAGGCAGACCGCACAATGAGACAGCTATCAAGACCAGGCAGTTCAAGAGGAAGAGAAAGGCGACAAACATCGAGAGGCAGACAAGGAGCGACACAACCTTGCCCTTCTTGACAAAACCCAGCGAAACCTCTGCAAAAGGAATCGTAAGACCGAGGACAATAGACCAAGTGTCCTGCAGCAGATGTCAAAGGTACACCGAGCGTATTGACGCTGATAAACTGGATCGAGGGAGACTCCTGCTACCATGGCACCGGCCTTGACTCCAGTTGTGAAGAAAACCAAGCGGTTCATCACAGCCAGTGAGTCGAAGGAAAAACTGATAAGAACCGGGCTGTGAGGAATGAAAGTAAAAGAAGTTCAAAGAAAAATTGTAAAGGGGAGACCAGCTGGAGAAGGGGACCAGCACCGCGTGGGTGCTGCTTCGAGAAACTCTGGTCGACTCTGTTTGATCCCTGAGTGAAACTACAGATACCAGAAGGCCGTAGGAGAGCCGTTGAGATAGCTCAAAGTGGTTACACAGGAGGTCAAGCAAAATCCATGTACAGTCGAAAGCCTTTGACCTAAGAACTATAAGAAAGCAAGGGAAGTAAGGAACAAGTTACTTACCTGTAACTGTTGTTCTCCAGCATGGGTCTGGGATGGATTCGCTGGGAATCCTCGGTAAAGAAAAAATCAGTTTCAGTTTTGTTTCTGAGCTGTCTTTCTACTAGTAACCAATGACTGGTCTCTGGGTCATACTGCCCCCAACCAATGACTGCCCTCTACCTAAGCCCCTCCTCTGGCAGCCATCTTCAGATTTGGTAGCACGTAAAGTGGCAGTATGACCAAGAGAAGAGTCGCAGAGGGGTTGGAGGGAGGGTTCACATCTGAATCCATGCCAGAACCATGCTGGAGAACACCAGTTACAGGTAAGTAACTTGTTCCTTCTCCAGCATGTGGTCTGGCATGGATTCACTTGCTCATGAATACAAGAATACATAGCAGTACAAACATGCAGAACCACGCGAGGTGGCAAGGCTCAACATTAAGCATTTCAACAACTCAACATTAAGCATCTCTTACCTCCTCACCAGGCTCACCTTCAGGCGAACAGGTTGCACAGCACTGCCTGGCCGACTCTGGACTCCTCCCTGGAATCCAGGTTGACGCAGTAGAATCTTGTGAAGGTGTGCATCAACCTCCACGTAGCAGCCCTGCAGATGTCCAGCAGGGGCACACCAGACAGGAACACCATGGTAGCAACAATCGCTCTGGTTGAATGGGCTCTCGGACAGCCGGGTAACGGTCGGTTTTCCAACAGGTGACAGAGCATGATGCAGTGCATGATGCAGCCGGAGAGCCATCTGGAAATGGAAGCCGGAGAGAGAGCCTTCCCTTGGTTCACAGGTCCAAAGTTCACAAACGGCTGTGATGTCTTCCAAAGACTCTTCGTGCGGTCCACGTAGAACTTCAGCGCTCTAGCCACATCCAGCGAGTGCAAAGTCCTCTCAGCCGGCGACGAAGGCAACGGGAAGAAAACAGGTAACACCAAAGGCTCGTTGAGATGGAAGTCCGACGGCACCATGGGCATGAAGGAGGGGTGCATCCTCAGCACTACCCTCATCTCGTGGAATGTCAGGTATGGAGGTTTACAGGAGAGGGCCTGGATCTCTCCCACTCGTCGTGCAGAGGTGATGGTCACAAGAAACACTGTTTTCCACGACAGGAACTTCAACGGTGCCAAATGCAGAGGCTCGAATGGCGGCCCCATGAGCCTGGTCAGCACCACGTTGAGCTCCCACGCCGGGGCTGGGGCCTTCACCGGCAGGAACGACCGGAACAGTCCTTTCGTGAACTCCTTCACCAGGCGATAAGACCACAGAGATGACCGCCCGAAGTTCTGGTGTAGCGGGAGATAGCCGCCAGATGGATCTTGATGGAGGCATGTGCCAGCCCCGCCTTGGCCAGCGATAGTAAGTACGGCAGCACTTGAGGGGCCGTAATCCACAGAGGGTTAATCTTCTGTGCACGGCACCAGACAGAGAAGCTCTTCCATTTGTGTCCATAGCACTTGAGAGTCGAGGACGCCCTGGCTTTTGCAAGCAAGCACCTCCTTGCAGTCCGCCGGGTTATTGTACCCTCCGAACTCTAGTGCTGCAGGAGCCAGGCCTGCAGGTTCAGCGAACCTGGGTCGTGATGGAGGATGGCGCCTCCTTTCCTGGCGGGAAGATCCGCGTCCGCCGGAAGTTTGACCAGGGGGACGCTGACATGTCCAGAAAATCCGGGAACCAGATCTGCCTCGGCCATGCCGGTGCGATGAGGATCATCCTGCACCGGGACCGTCTGAGTTGACTGAGTCGCAGCAGCAACGGCAACGGAGGGAACGCATACAGGAACAGGCCGTCCCAGGGGAATGAGAAGGCATCGCCCATGCTCCCCGGCTGGGGAAACCTGCTGGCGAACCTCTGGCACTTGGCATTCGTCACCGTTGCGAATAGGTCGAACTGGGGATTGCCCCATCGTCGGAATAGGAGATCCACTTGATCCTGCCGAAGCTCCCACTCGTGGCACGAGCGCAGCTCCCTGCTGAGTGAGTCGGCAATGGTTTTCTTTATTCCTGCCAGATGGAAAGGTACCAGGAACATCCCTTGGGCAATGGACTAGTGCTACAGATCCTGCTTCCTGATGTAGAACATTGTGGCGGTGTTGTCGGTGAAGACCCTTACCACCTTGCCCTTGAGGGACGGAAGGAACGACCTGAGGGCCCAGAACATGGCTCGGAGCTCCAGGACGTTGATTTGTAGTGACCTCTCCTCCGGGTGCCAAAGGCCTTTTGCGTGGAGATCTCCGGTGTGCGCTCCCCATCCTTCCAGGGAGGCGTCCGTCGTCACCGTTTCCTGATGTGCTGGGTCTGGAAGTCCATGCCCGCCGCTAGATGCGCGCAGGTGCCCCACCACCGGATCGCTTCGCGGAAAGTCTCGCTGAGTGAGATCCTGTCTTTGAAGCTGCCTGCCACTTGCATCCAAAAGGCGTCGAGGAACTCCTGCAGTGGTCGCATCAGCAACCTGCATAGGCGCATGCAGTAAATGCACGATGACATTATGCCGAGTAGGGACTTGATGGACCTCACCCTAGCCACGTCCATGGTCAACAGCCGTTGTACCTTGCCGAAGATGGCCTTCGTCCTTTCCTCCGACCGCGAAGCCAATCGTGCCACTGTGTCGAGTCTGGCTCCCAGGAACAGGGCGTCTTGAGACAGTACCAAGTGGGGTTTTGCGAAGTTGATCGAGAATTCCAGATCCTTGAGCAATTGGACGGTCTTCGCTGTGTGATCGACGGTGAGTTTCCTTGACTTTGCTTCGGATTAGCCAATCGTCCAGGTAGGGGTAAATGTGGATCCCCTGCAGGCGCAGCCGCGCCACCACCACCGGTGCCAGGCACTTGGTGAAGACCCTAGGTGCTGACTTCAATCCGAAGGGAAGGGCCTTGCACTGATAGTGTCGTCCTTAGACCACGAATCGTAGGAACTTTCGATGTCCTTTGAGAATGGGGATGTGGAAGTAGGCATCCTCCAAGTCCAGCGACGATAGGAAGTCGCCTTCCTCCAGCTGTCCCAACACGTGCTGGAGGGTGATCATCCGGAATTTCTGGGACTTGATGCATTTGTTTAGACGACGAAGGTCCAGGAGGGGTCGCCAACCGCTGGTCTTCTTTCGGATGAGGAAGTACCGTGAGTACACTCCGGAGCCCCTGGAGCCTCTTCGGGACAAATTCCATCGTGCCCTTTTTCAGCATCGCTTGTACCTCCGAAGTAGCTGTGGGATGTGGTTTTTCTTCCTGGCAACAGGTGGTAGACGGGGACACTTTCTTTGGAATTCCAGAGTGTGCCTGCACCCAGCGCGTCCAGCACCCAACGGTCGGTGGAGATGGACTCCCACACGCTGATGAATTTCACCAGCCGGCCTCCCACCGGGGTGCTTCGGTGGGGGCCTGATGCCGTGGCCGGTTCAATCCTACTTCGCCAAGGCCTTGGCATCTTGGCCTCCCTGGCGACGATGACGTCCTCCGGCCTTGCCACGGCCTCTGTAGGCCTCCTGTGACGATAAATGGGCCGCTTGGCGGTACGATGAGGAACCGCCACCAAATCCTTTGGAGGCACCTTGAGACTTGCCTCTGGAGGTCCGAAAGGGTGGCCGTCGTTGTTGGAGAGAACCCAAGGCCCGGGCCGTCTCGGTGTCCGCCTTGATGGCCTGCAGTGACTCGTCCACTGCCTTGCCGAACAGGTTGTTCCCGTCGAAGGCCATGTCCAGTACCCTGGTGTGCATGTTCTGACGGAAATCGGTGGCCTTAAGCCAACCACGCAGACAAAGGCAAACGCTGTTGCCCATCTGGCAAAAGCCGGTGTCGGTGATGTCCGTGGCCACCGGGATGCCGTTGTCCGAAGCCACCTCACCTTTCTGCAGGATTTCAAGGGCTTCTGCCCTCTTGTCGTCTGGGAGGAAGTCCAGGAGGGAAGCGATCTTGAACCACAGCTCCCTGTTGTAGCGCACCGCGATCGCGAGGGCGTTGGCCGCTTTGATGGTCATCGCCGCCGACGAGATGACTCGTCGCCCCATGGGGTCCAGCTTCTTCCCCTCGCCGTCCGGTGGGGAAGTGGAAGCTGATCCCGTCGCCCCTGCCGATTTCTTCTTGGCCGCTGCGAATACGGGGACGGCTGAGCTCTGGGACCCGGTACTTCTTCTCATAACGGTCCCTCTTCGCAGGAGCCGTGGACGGGTTTTTGAGTAGCGACAGTCCTTCGTCCCAGATGTCGTCTAGTAACGGTACTGAGAGGACGGTCTTCCTCTTGGCCTCCCGTCGCTGGAAGAGGAAGCCCTCCTTCTTCTGTTCTTCGGTACAAAGTTGGAAGAGCTCCGAAGGCCTGGCGATCATGGCGTGGAAAGAGCCAATTGCGTCGGGAGGGGAGGCCCGGGCAGGAGGTGATGGGAGATCGGTCCCGTCGTCACCACCGTCGTCGTCCGTCCCCGTCGTCACTGTCTCCGTTCCAGTCTCATCCCTCGGTGGAGGGGAAGGAGGTGAAGGCTGGAAAGGAGGGGGAGGATGGATTCACCTCTGCTTGTTTAGTGGGCTTCCCGACGGTCCAGGTGCTGCTGGATCATCCGCTGGGGTTAAAGGCAATCTTGTCCTTATCTCCGTACACAGGGCCTGGATAGCCATCAAGATTGCTCCTGAGTTGTCCTGTGGCATAGGCACCAGTTGCGACGGGAGCGACGGCTGGGGAGTAGGGTCCTACGTCTCCTCCACAGTCCGCGGCTCCTCGTCGGCTTCTACGTCTGCCTCGTCGGGATCCCTCCCGTGGGACTGGGCTTCCTCGAACCACTTGTCCAGGATCTTTGCGATGCCAGCCAGCTCATCTTCAGAGGTGGTATCTGTGTCCGTTATGGCTACCGTGCCCCCCCCTCTTTCTCCACCCGGGGTTTCACGGGGGTCTTATTGATAGGCTGAAAAGAGGATTCCCTCCGGGGTGGCAGGGAAACTCTAGGCCTGGATGTCATCTCTACTGGGTTAGCCTCCACAGGCTTCGCCAGGGTCGCCACGACTCCTTCGATCGAGGCCTTAGCCGGGTGAATCAGGGCCTTTGTGACTTTGGGCGCGCCTGAGGCCTTCACCTTGTGGGGAGGATCGCTGCCTCGCTCCCCCTCGGCTGTCGCCATCTGGTTCGACCGGGGCTTTCCCCTCCAGCCAGTTGGCAAGTCTGGTACGACGATCCCTCATTGTCCGTTCCGACATGTTCTCACAAAACGCACAGTCCTTATCCACGTGCAATTTGTGGTTGTGAAGGCAGTAGACGCACCGGGAGTGCTCAGCTTCCTTGAAGACATTCTGTAGTCGGCATCCAGGGCAGCTTCTGAACAGCTTGGGTCCTGGAGTCGTGCTTCTCTTGTCCTGGGCCATGACCACGCGGCGTAGGCCTCAAAGGTCTTCCGGAATCCTCCGAGAAGTGAAAAATCGACGAAAATTCGCCCTTGAGGGGCGTAGAAAATTCCAAAACGGGTCCCCGTTGATCGGAAGTAAACTCTTTGAAAAATCGAAAAATGCAGTAAAAGCTCGAGAGCTATAGCACAAGGACTCTTGAACGTGCGGTAAAAATCTGAAGATGGCTGCCAGAGGAGGGGCTCAGGTAGAGGGCAGTCATTGGTTGGGGGCAGTATGACCCAGAGACCAGTGATTGGTTACTAGTAGAAAGACATTTCAGAAACGAAACTGAAACTGATTTTTTCTTTACCGAGGATTCCCAGCCTGACGAGGGGGAATATTCATGAGCATGTGAATCCATGCCAGACCCGATGCTGGGGAAATCCTGAAAACATTGAAAGTAAATGTGAATGTGAAGTTGGACAGAGTGAACCCGGAAGAGTGATGCTGACTAAGAGGGGACAAAGTCTAAAGTCCCAAAAAACAGTGCTTTGACAAACGTGAACCTGGTAGAGAGATGTCCACTATGAACTGTTAGAAAAGACATTAAGATTTGGGAACCAAGAGAAAGCCATAGTGAACCCGGTGGAGGGAGGCTGAAAGCAAAGAGGGGTCTGCGCCCGGAAGAGCGGGACCCAGGGGTGAAGCCATCACCCGAAAAATAAGCCATAGTGAACCCAGTGGAGGGAGACGGAAAGCAACGATGGGTCTGCGCCCGGAAGAGTGGGACCCAGGGGTGAAGCCATCCCCTGAGGAATACGTAGAACAGAACTTTGCGTTTGTTGGTCATTTTTGTAAACCTATCAGGCCCTTGGAAACAGGAGACTCAACCACTGAAGGCCTTGATATCGATAGGAACTGTTTTAGGATCCAAGCCCAGAAGAGGGGATTCCCGGGGTGGAAGTCATCACCCAAGACCCACTGAAAGGGGACTGTATATATGATTTGTGGAAAGCGATTGGTACCTGAAAAAGAACTTTGTGTTTGTTATTTTACTCACCCTAGAAGGCAAGAGACTTTTTGAAGATAAAAGAGACTTGGCCATCGAGGCTCCTGATAAGCTAAAACAGAACTGTCTCATGCTGGGAGAGATCGAGATTGTGCTGTGCTCCAAGACCCCACCTTAACCCGTGCTCAAAATGTGGGCAAGGAAGATCCAGGCTACCATATCTTGACATATTATTTGTGAACACTTCTTTCTTTTTTTGAAAACTATCCCACACCCTTTTTCGATTAGTTGGAAGGCTTGGCAATAGGTTTCTTAGTATAGGCCCTTTTTCATTTGACACAATGCCACTAGGACTGCCTTATTTTCGTTTGATGGTCGATGCTTGCTCCTATCTTAGATTTAGGTTTAGATTAGGCGTTTTTCCAACCTGCATACAGTTTAATAAACACCCTTGAACTGTGATCACTTGTGTCTGTCTTTACTGTTGCCACCAGGAGTTCCTTACACCGCCCTCCCCCTTTTTCTATCTGCCCCCTCATCCACAGAACTTCCTGACAAGAGTTCATATCTGCCAACTAGATATATGCCACCACATGTAGTGCTATTGGTCTATAGGAGGTACAATTAGTGGGGTCTTTCCTGGGCTTCAGGATTAGCGTAATCATGGCTTCACCATAGGAGGAGGGAGCCTTGCTGGAAAGCTTCTTGCCAGACTTTCAACAAGTGCATGGACACATTAGGACTAAATTCGTTAAAAAAATACAGCCGTTAATCCATCCGACACCAGGACTTTTGAGGTGGGTAGCGCTGCAATGGCATTCATTATATCCTTTTCCGTGATTGGGGCATTTAAGAGTATAGGGTGCACTGATTTAACTTACGCATTGGCATATCGCATAGGTTTGCTTTGAGTTCCATAGGGAATTGTGTATGCTTCCTAGCATACAGCGTCTTGCTAGAAGTATGAAACATATACACTATCACTCAGTTCTGACATAAGTGTCCCTTCATCGTTCAATATGTTCGCTATGTTGGTAGGCCCCCATTCAGAATGCAAAACAAAAGGGGTGATGGCTGGAAGGTTTAGAATTAATCTTAACTACTGGTATTGCTCTAGGCAACCCTCCAGGCCATTGTTCTTTGCCTGCCAAGCCATTACAAAAGGGGAAAGACCATATGCAAATCAGGCTTCGTCCTACCCCAAAAGAGGCAGTCTAGCCTGAACTACTAGGTCACATCCCTTCTGCACGAGACCACAAGCATCCACAAACATGTTTTGGTCTTGTTAGGCCTCATCAGTGAGGAGTAGCTTGGGTCTCTCGGCCCAGCAGTCACGGGACCCATGTCTGGGCATACCCGTCCCACTCGGGGCGACTACAGCAAAACAAAAGAGGTGATGGCTCTTTCAGAACACAACAGTAAGGCTAGTAAGCGGCAGGTCTTCCGTCCTCTCCATATTTCGGGTCTGTGTCTGGGCAGAAACTAATTTCACCTCCTGATCTGCCAGTGAGCGGAATTGGTGCAGTTGAACTTTTATGGATGGAAGCAGGATTTTATTGCTGGACTGATCCATTTCAATCTCAAGTTGTCTGATCTCTACCTCGAGTTCCGTCAAACTCCTTCTTATGGCCTTATGGACTCCATTCTCTATGCCTATGCAGCATGAAGATAAAAGTTGACTGTGTCCCAGATAGTAAATATTCAGGGGGATCAAGCCGATATTAGTTTAAAAAAAGGTGTTAATGACCACGTTGATGTCACTTTTAAATGCTACATCCGACAGTGCATGCAATTTAAAATGCCAGAGACGTTGCTCAATCGCATTCTCCTCGAGAAGAAATGCCCACAATAAGCGGGGGTGTTCTGATAGAGTCCTGAGGAGCAGCATGCACTCTCAAGACCTATGTAACAGTCCCGTCCCGATTAAGATACATTCAATCCGTGACTGCATTTCATGGACTGAAGAGTAATATGAATATTCCCTATCACTTGGATGGAGTGTCCTCCACAGGTCTAAAAGCTCAAAATCATACATGCCCTTGTGAATTGCCTGTGCAGAGAATGAAAGAGCTCTAGCAACTCTGCTGGATCTACCTAGGGAGGTGCTTAAAATAGTGTTGAAATCTCCAGCCTTTATAAACTGGGTATGAAGATGATTAGCACATTTACTGCTGTTTTTGCTGCCTATGCTCACGTGAGGTGGAGGAGGAGGAGCATTTAACCCTAACACAAGTGCGGAGCGTGGCGCGGAGGTCAAGTCAAGGCACAAGTGATTATTTGTGGGGGACTGCCAGCCTTTCCAGTCTGTTTTTGCTGCCTATGCTCATGTGAGGTGGAGGAGGAGGAGCATTTAACCCTAACACGAGTGCGGAGTGCTGCACAGAGGTGAAGTGGAGGCACAAGTGGTTATTGGTGGTTTGTGGTGGAGCGGCATGGAGGGTGTTACTCCAGTCACTAAGGTCTGCAAGTAAGTCATTGGCTGACCTCAGTTGTTAACCCAGGTTTCCTCACCCCTCTGCACTTTGGTACTTCCGCATGATAGTGGAGTGCGGAAAACCTGTAACCCGAAAGTGGGAAAGTGAAAGCTAGACTGTTGAAAAACTGTACGTGAATATATTTGTACTGCCCTCCACTTTTGCCTGCTACTCTACGTCCAGACAACTGAGTGGCCATTTACTTATTCCGGCAATTGGATAAGGAGGAGTGTGCCAAGCTAGAATCCCTCCGGTGCTACTGGTTGACTATTGATTTGCCGCTGAAATCTATCACTCTCCAATGCCTCTGACTGTTTCAAGTTTTGTGTTTATGAGCGTGGGGTTAGGGGGAGACAGACAGACTAAGGCTGCTCCTTGAGCCATTGGGCGTTTCCTGTCCCCCCTCTCTGGGTCTCTGGAGGTTTTTCCTGAGGACTGGATGCCAGTGGCCATCTGTGACCGTGGGTGTTGTGGCTGCCTTTGGAGCCGAACAGTCCTTACTGAGCTATCAATCCAGGGTGGCGGGTGGCTGTATTTGTCCCGCAGATGGTTGTGGTCCTTTGTGGCCAACAATCCATTACCATTTGTTTCTTATGCTCTGGCGCATGCCAGAAGGTCCCACTGCATAGTCACCATTTAGACATTGACGTTTTACCGGTCTGTTTACTCTTTTTAACCAATTTTATAATGGCTCAATTTTACTGTTCTTAGGTGCATTTCCACCATAAGCAAGGGATGATCAGAGACCGGGGGCGCTGACGGAAAGGGCAAAAAAACGAAACAAATTAAAACGGCCCAGGAGCTTTCCAAGGTTAAGCCCCATCTTTTGCAACACTCCCTTGATTCGTATTTGGAAGACATGGCCAGCAAAATAGTGCATCGCGTTACTGTTACTGGAAAAGCAACATGGGATGCCATTTCAGGTTCAGGAGGGAATCCCAAAGGTTGCACCACTGAAAAAAAAAGTTGTATTGAGGGGATGGGGGCCTTTGGGGGCACAGTGGTTCAGGCAATGGCTCCACAGGAGCAGTTGCTTGGGGTGTGTATGCCTCAGGATCCTCTGCACCCTGGTATGGAGGCAGATAAGAAAGTAGAAGTGGAAGGGGAGGGTGTGAGACTAGGGATGGGGCACTGGATGGTGAGTGTTAGAGGTTACAGTTTGTCATATTAGAAGTTATTATATTTAAATGTCTATGTATTGATGGGCTTGTGTGTGCAATACATCTCATCCATAACTTGGTTACTGTTGTCATAATATGTTCACTGACATCACCTCCTGGAATGTGGAGTCTCAGTATCTGGGGGACTCCACATTCCACTAGGTCAGATGCGAAGATTTCCCCTGGCTGGGGGTCGTTGCTGTTACTAACTCAATAAAGAGTTAATTATAACTTTTGCACAGTGTGGACCCATCATTACGTGTCTTAACAGTGAGGGTGTGTAGTAATGGATCAATTGGTGAATAGACATATGGGTGGGAGCCCGGAGAGGGAACTGAGACAGGATCTCCATTCCTCCTACAGGGGGGAGGAGGATTAGCTTTGGCTGGAATCACTTCTAGATGTAAAGCTCAAGCCCCTTTAGACTATCCTAGAGTCATTGCAGATGTTTAAGTCTGGGGTAATGAACACACTGGCTATCCTGGATGACTCAGAGATCTAACAAAAAGAGTGGCAGAAATAAGTACGGTTGGGGTTGGGGCAAAGCCGGTAAAATACTATCGGGGGTGGGGCGGTTGAGGGGTGACCATCCTGGCCCGGTCACTGAGGTTGGCGGGCTGGTGATGCCGGCAAAGGATAAGGCAGTAACAACACAGTTAAGCTCAGTAACTGTTAATTCAAATTTTACGGGTACTGGGAGGTCCGACTTAAGCTTTAGGACTTTCATAGGGGACACTGGGGCTAACATGCATATAGAAGGGCTGTAGAAGAGCATTTTGAATTTGCTGCCTGCAGCAGCCCCTCTTATGGGGATTATCATGGGTGTACCGGGGCTCCCTAAGTGTGGATTTGAATGAACTATTTCCCTAATGAATAAAACGACCTATTGGATCAACACCAACCTGAATGGACCGAGCATTGACCCAAGCCTTATATTAATGGCAAGAAGGGTAGGAAGGGTAGGCCAACAACCCAAATGTATGAAGGGGCACTGCATAGTGGTTTCCTTCTCGGATGCAACGATGGTTTGTTATTTGGTCAACTCTAATTTATCCAGAGGCCTAAAACCAAACAGCTACAGTCTCCATAGTAGGCCTGTCTCTCAGGATTTGTTTTACGGTTGTACAGGGAGGGTGGCTGATTCAGGGAACCGCTTGAGCAAATTTATTAGGAGGAGGGAAGCACAGAGTTACCCCACGCACAGGGGCCTTTGTATCCACCTCTTGGCCACAGATTACCCTTGGGTTGGAGGTCCAATCCTAATTTAGAAAGATTGACCCCACAGAAGGGAGAGGCACATACTATTGGGGTTGAGCTAGCTAATCGGTATGAGGCCCTAACCTCCTGTGAAGATCTGGACTGACGTACGGCTGACCGGCTCAGCCCAGTCGACTGGGAGCTTTGTGAGGGGGGGCGGGTCCTGAGATTGGGGGGTACACATGTTATCTAAAGCAGCCCATTTGGTAGCTAGCTTGTTATCCTGGAATATAGCCAGGCCAGGGGAAAATTCAAAGGGGAAGTCACTGTGGAGATTTAAAAAACCCACAACTAGAAGACCCAAGAGTGGAACAGGGTACCCCGCGGGCTCCATCGTGGCCCAGAGGCCTTCCGCTGACCCTCGGAGGTGCACGTAGCCCGGTGCCTGGAGGAGAAGTAAACCACGAGAGCGAGACCCGACTACAGGAGAAAGAGAGTTGCCCCTGAACAGAGGCAAAGGTGCCCCCCATGCTTCGTTGGTGAGAGAGGCCTTCCCGGGGGACCCCTCGGTGCCGTGGGGCAGAGAGAGGGCTTGAAACCATCTTGTTTCGGAGTGGGGAGGCAGACGACGGGCGGTGGCTGGGGAGCCTCAAAGCACACGGGGGCCTCGCAGCACACGGCCCAATGCCACCTCGCCTCGGAAGGATCCAGAAGAAGAGGTGAGGAGGTTGCGGGGAAATGAGGAGGCCCAGAGGAAGCCAAATCACGAGCCAGGCTCCCCCCCACACCTGGCAATGCTCCGAGACATGCTGGAGGGAGCGGGGGCCCGAGAACTCTCCCAGACCCTCTTTTTCGGTGTGCGTGGGCCCCAACGTTGGAGGAGAGGGCAGCCCGTGGACTCCGGGGGCATGGAGGGGGATAAAATAGCGGCCCTCTGAGGCTTCCACATCGAACCCCGGGGTGCCAATAAACGGGACCCCGACCCGTTCCAGCGCAGAGCCCGGGAACCCCTCTGGAGACTGAAGCAGGCGCAGAAAATAAGCAGGCAGCAGGTGCCCCACCATCCCAGTCCTCGGTGGAGCTCCGAGCCACGCAATCCAGCCCACCCACGCCAGGGAGAGACAGAGAACACGGAGGGAGCCTAAGGCCAGAAGCAGAAGGCTCAACACGGGAGGCCCCACCAGAAAACTGGGCCCCAGACCTCATCTGAGGAATCTCTAAAGAACTCTGGGCTTGCAGTATGGCCCCTCCAGGGCAAAACCATATCTGGCTCAAGACATACAAAACAAGGGAGTCTAGAACGAGGTCCCAGGGGTACAGACAGGGAAGCCTGGAAGTCTGCACCAAACTATTGGAACCCAGGGGACCGGAAACCTGGAGCAACCATTGATAGGCACCCCTGAGCAACAAGCACTTACCCACGCAATCCTATCCCTCCAGCGTTTCTGTAGGCCTCAACCAACACTAGGAGCTGAGCCTGGTGACACGCACTACAATATGGCCACAGGAAGTGCCCCCCCCCGCACCACTTACCAGGGATGATCTTAAAGACATTCTGCAGGAAATCAAGGCCATAAGGACAGATACACAGGCCTCGATAGTGGCTCTTAAAGGGAGAGTTGACACTCTTGAAGAGAAAATGGAAGGTATGTAGAATAACCACCTCCAGACTGATCTGCTGGACATGAAATATGAAGCGAGGCTGACAAACCTGGAAATGAGAGAAGAGGACATGCTTTCGAAGATGGACGACCTTGAAAACAGGGAACTCCGATATAACCTGCGTATTCTAGGGGTGACCCAACAAAAGGGGGAAGACAGCGGCAGACGTTGGGAGGATAGTCCTAGGCTTAATAAAGCAACTCTGCACCCTGGAGTTGGGCAAGGAAGTCCAGCTGGAAAGAGCTCATAGGGGTGGTGGAGGCAGAGGGAAAGGCCCAAGATCCATCGTGGTGCGTTTCCTCCGCTACAGAGAAAAGATGGAGGTCCTAGAAAAGGCGAAGAGACTGGGGTGCTTCTCCTTTGAGGGGGACACAATCAGGATTTATCAAGATCTCTCCGCCCTCACACTTACCTGCAGAAGGGAATGCCGTCCCCTCACACAATGGCTCACTAACAGGATATACGATATAGATGGTCCTACCCATTTGCCCTCGAATTTGAATGGGATGGAGTGGATTATCAAGTCACGGGCGAAGGAGGCTTTACGAAGGGACCCTGACGCCCCAGGAGCATAGACGAGAACTACAGGGCCCTGGGCCAAAAAGAAGATGAAGGGCAAGAGAAAATATTTAAAAAAACAACACCCCGACGCATGATCTAGAGGAGGATTAAAAGATTGGGGCTGCATCAGAGGGGCAGGAGTCGGGAAAAGTTAAAGGACCCCAGCCGGGGGTGGCGAGGAGATAAGGACAGCGAGGGACGGACGGACCTCTTCCCCGTGTGGCTTGCCAACTGGCAAGCGTCGCAGACAAGGATGGGAGGGGGGTCGAGGGGAGGGAAAGTGTTGGGAATGTATGGGGTCAGGCACAACATAGATCGGACTCAAGAAGTGAGCTGAGCGGCTTCCATATGGCCGGAAGAGGTGTGAATCCAAAAATGTCATTCGATGACAGACAATGAGAAAAGGGGCCGGGTCGAAACTTTAAGGCTAGGATCGCTTAATGTAAAGGGCCTTAACTCACCAACAAAGCGCTCACTCCTGGGGAGGGAAACGAAGAATGCAGGTCTGGGTGTACTCCTAGTACAAGAAACTAGAACAGTGAAAGGGGAAGAAAGGCGCATTCCAGGTTCACATGAGGGCCAGATATTCTGGGCATCGGGCCCCACCAAAAAGGGAGGTGTTGGGATCCCTATTCTGCAGAAACCTTAGGCTAGAGTCGTCAGTTTGGGGCAGAGCAGATGGAAGAGCGGTGGTGGTCTCGGGAAACCTGGAAAACTCCAGAATTACCATAGCAGCCATTTATGGCCCAAATATGGGTCAGATGCAATTCATCAAGGAGGTACTGAGGGAGGTATTGGATAGGGCTGAGGGGCTCATCCTCTTGGGAGGCGATTGTAACATGTGGGTGGAGCGGGGATTGGATCATAGTGGGAAGCCGATCCCCACAGGTAGCAAGGGGGGGGCAGCCATACAGAGGGTTCTTGGACTTAATGGGGAACCACAGGTTGGTAGATCTTTGGAGGGATACTCACCCAATTATGAAAGGCTATACATTTTACTCCGCAGTCCATGGCTCCAGAACCAGGATTGATTATATATTTCTGGAACACCAGCATATGAGCAGAACTGATGCTTGTAACCATCACCGGGTTAGCTGGTCAGATCATGACCTGGTTTGGGCAGACATTATTATATCGGGTTTAAAACCGAGGGAATCATTGTGGAGGTGCAACAACCTCCTATTGAGGGATGCGGTTTTTAGAGAGCAGATGATGTTTTCAGCCATTAGAGAGTACTTTGAGTTAAACAACACTGGTGAGGTTCACTTGGAGACGGTATGGGAGGAGGCTAAAGCTACATGGCGGGGTAGATTGATTAGTGAAGGGGTGGCCAAGAAGAGAACTAGAACGCTCTTGGCCCACAAACTAAGATCTGAGATACGCCTATTGGAGAGAGTCGAGGGGAAGGAAGAGGAAGAAGAAGAGAAGGAGAGAGACCTGGGGATCACCAAAACCAAGAGACAGGAACTTAGAGAAATGGAGATGGGTAAAATTGTAGCAGGCCTCCAACACCTGAGACAGAAATATTACAAAAAAGGGGATAAGGCGGGTGCCAGGCTGGTGGCGAAGCTCCGTGCCCAGCGGCCAGATAGATGGGTGGCAAAGATCAACAATGGGAAAGAGGGGGAAAGATTGGACCCAGAGGCGATAGCAGGAGAATTTGCCAGTTTCTATGAGATATTGTACGAGAAGGAAGGAGTTATAGGAGGGGAAACATTAGAATCCTATTTGCAGGGAGTGACCCTCCCGACCTTTAGACCTGGAGAAGTCTTCACCCTAGTGGCCCCAATAAAAGCTGAGGAAGTCCTCTGGGCAATATCAGGTTTGAAGCTGGGGAATGCCCCGGGAGAGGACGGGTTCACGGCAGGCTTCTATAAGGCATTTGCAGACCAACTGGCGGATTCCTGGCGGATCTGTTCACAAATATTATGTCCACAGGGAGGGCCCCTCCGTCGTTTGGGAAAGCATTAATCACGGTCATCCCCAAAGAAGGAAAAGACCCTGCAGACTGCCAATCTTATAGACCAATCTCCCTCCTGAACGTGGATGCAAAGTTGTTCACCAGAATAATTGCAACAAGACTAGAGGGCCTCCTTCCGGGGCTCATCCAGTCTGATAAGGTGGGCTTCATACAGGGGAGGCAGGGAGCAGACACCCTCAAGAAGACTCTCCATTTTATGAGGGAGGCAGCACCCAGGGGGGGCAACCCAGTCTTGGTGGCCATAGATGCCGAAAAGGCCTTTGACCGAGTCAATTGGGAGTTTCTACATGGGGTACTAGAGAAATTTGATTTTGGTGAAGGTGCCCGACGAGCGATCAAGGCTCTGTACGCAGAACCGTTAGCCAGAGTTACGGTAAATGGGTGGCTATCATGTAGATTTAATCTTCAGCGAGGGACCCGACAGGGCTGCCCCCTCTCGCCCCTATTTTTTGCAATGACCATGGAGATTTTGGTGGAATATCTGAGGGGGTCCCCTGATGAGATGGGTATAGATGTGGGAGACAGAACCTTTAAACTCGGTTTCTATGCAGATGATATAATGCTCCACATGAGGCAGCCAGCCCAATCTGTCCCAGCCGCCTTGCGGGTGATAGAGGAGTTTGGGCATTTTTCAGGATTGGTGACACATTTGGTCCCCACCAGTGAGGGACGCGATCCCTGGCCACAAACATTATCAGTCCTGGTTTGAAGCGGGGCTTTGCAGGGTGGGTCAGTTGGTGAAAGAAAATACATTCATAAGCATCCAGGAACTGGAGGAAGCATTGGGCATTGTCAGGCTGTCCCCACTCCTCTATCTAAGATTGAAGGGGGTATTCATGGCAGGGAAAAGGAAGCAGCATTTACAGAGGCCACTCACCCCAGTATAGAAGGTCTTGCACACGCATGTAGATATGAAAGGTCTCACCTCCCTCCTGTATATAGCGCTTTTGTCCCGCCGTGAAGGAGCAATCAGGGGTCTAAGAACGAGATGGGAGAGGGACTTGGGCTGTGAAATTGGGGACGGTTTATGGGTGCGACTCTGTAGTAGGTCATTTAAGACCTCAATTTCGTGTCAATATAAGATGCACACCATAAAACTGCTTCACAGGTGGAAATATGACCGGGTAGTACTCTCCAAGATGTTTCCAGCGGTGATTCCCCGTTGCTGGCATGGATGCAGGGAAAAAGCCAATTATTGGCATATGTGGTGGACATGTCACAAAGTGCGCACATATTGGACAGAAGTGTTGAGCTGGATCAAAGAGGCGGACGGAGGATCTCACCCACTAGACCCAATCTTAGTATTATTTGGACTTGAAAGAAGGGATGAGCGGTTGGACAATCTTCCACACCTGTCACATTGTTTACTTTTAGCGGCCAGAGCCTGTCGAGCTAGAACTTGGAAAAGGACCTGCCTCCCCATGAAGAAAGAAAGGGTGGCAGTGGCCAGGGATATTTATCTTATGGAAAAGATCACAGAAGCTATACAGGGATCCAGCGTTCTGATAGAGACTGAATGGCTCGGGTTCTTTAGTGCTTTTAGTAACATGGAAAGTACTGGTTGAAATTCCCAGAGAACAGTGACTCGGCCCCACCAAATAGTTAACTTGGAAAACACAGACTTTAATTCAGAGGAATCGGCCCATTTCCGACGATCTAGTGCCCGGTCGGGACTGCAGACAATGGATTGAACAGTATAAGTGAAAGCAGCGATTAGAGACTGTGCCTTGAAAGGAGTTTGGGGGAAGGAGGGAGAGGAGGGTGTATACACCAGGGAATTATCTAATTTTTTTTGTATAAGGTTTATAGGGACACAAGTCCCTTTCATGTTTGCTCCGAAGGTTCTCTGTTGTTTCATAAAACCAATAAAAATAAATAAAATTAAAAAAACACAATGTCATTCTCCTGCAAGAGACCTGAGCCTTGGAGACCACACTGTTAGATGGCTACACATCGTAGGGGATCTCAGCAAAAAAAATGCTAGAGTAAGATGTTATGGGGGTCTGGTGATTTTGATTGAAGCCTCCCTAACCTGTAGGTTTAGGGTAGTGGAGACTTACATGGACTAGCTACAAGTGCTCCGTATTTTACCCTCTCGGGGGGACACGTTAATCATTTTGAACCTCTATAACAACCCCCATAAGGCTGAGGCAGACAGGTTAGCCAAAGTCAAGGCGTTTATTGATGAGTTATTTCTAAACAGGAGGAATCGTAATGAGCAATGCATATGGGGAGGAGATTTTAACCTCAAAATGGGTGTAGATCTGCCAAAGGATCTGTCAGATCCGCTGGAGGACTGGTCACTGAACATCCCCTTGCCCACAATGAAATATGGACGAGTGTGTGCAAAGGGTCTCCAAATGTGTTTGTGGCTCATCGAATAGGGGCTGCGCATGGTAAACGGTTGCAAAGCACCCGATATACCGGGTAACCTTACCTTCAATAATCACCAAGGTTGGAGGAGGGTGTGGCCAGCTAGCGGGCAATGAGGACGTGATTCCTCATTGCTCCCAGTCCACCAGCTAGATCCTGCCTTTATCCTGACAGTTCATGTTGTTAAACTCACAAAAATAGCTTCCAAAAGTGGAACCCTTCTGCAACGGGTCGCTGCACTATGGACCTGAACCGACGTGTGGTTCTGGAGATACGCGCTGGGGAATCCAGAAGCGGCTGACTGCGTATGCCAGACAAGATGGCCTCCGGGACTGCGAGCTAAGAGGAAGGTGCGCATTACGTTAAAGGCTCCACTGAACCAAGCGCCCCGCGACAGCAACTACCATCACATCGCTGAGGCCGAAATCAGGAAGACTAAACAGTGATCCCGACCCCAAACAACACTGCGAGTAGGCGGCGAGCGCGTCCATGAAAGCAGGCGGGCACTGGCATCCCCTGCTCCGATACGAGGTGGAGCAACCCTGCTTGAGGACGACAGAGAATACCAGCCGATGTTACGATCCTGATCACTGCAGCAACAAGGTGAGCCGCGCTATCGGTCCTCCCCCTGATGGGATCTCCAAGTGCCAGCGAGGCTCGGCTCCTACCTGCTGCCCGGGCGGTCGATGGGGCGGTCCCATCTGAGTCTGCGAGAAGCTGCTGTGGGCCCTTGGGAACGACGCGACCCGAGCTACCAGGCAAACCGAGGAAGGCTGCCTGAAGGCGCTCAGGTTGCAGGAGAGCCAGGCCGACAGCAAAGCGAGCAGCGCCTGCGATAAGGAGTGAGCGGGGGCAACCAAATCAAACACGTCTCCTACCCAGAGACGGTGCGAAAAAGCTAAACTACCTACCAACAACAATACGCAGCAGAATTATCCCTGGATCCCAACCGCTCACAGTGGGACCCTGAAAGTGGAACGCGACTCGTGGATTCCAACACACGTTCCACAAAGCAACCGAGAATGGAAGGTAAGCTGCCTACTCTGAGGGCATGGCTGTTATAAGGTGAATGAGAACTGCGCACTGAATCTACAATGCTCCGAGCTCCCAATAAAGTAGTGATGTGGCTGAGCACTGAGTGTCCAAGGTGAACCCAATAAGACTAATATCCTGTGAATACATCACCTAGCCGCCATAACACGCAGCAATGAACATGGTTTACACACTTAAAATCGCTTGTGAGCCCAGACCGTTATCAAAAGCGACCACCTGCTGGGAGGCGAGCTTGTACACAACCGGTGCGCCGACCTGAGTGGCAGCACGCACTTCAGAAGCTGAAGGGATTTGAGAGAGCAAAACAACATTCTGATATCACAGGCCCCGATGAAAGACTACTACTGGGGACAACTGAAACAAGCACGTCTCCCAGGAAAGGAGGCAACTGGAGTACTGGCCTGCTTGTCCGTGGCGTGAAGCGGCAACAGGGCCCCTAATCCTGCACTGTACGAGTCTAAGACACACGTTTGAACTGAGACTAATAGAAACACCTCCTTCCCGAAAGATAGGGTGCCGACCAAGCCAATCCTCAGGCCAACAAAACAAAGGAGGGAGAGGGCATAGGTGATTACGCAGCAGACTTTGGGGAAGAAAACCACGAAGTGGACAGTGCATATAAACCGTAAGAGAAACCAAAAGGAGGGAAGAGGTGTTAGAGATTACAACGGCACCTCCCTAGCGAGATAGAAGCCAAGGCTTGTGGCTCTGCCGTCTTTGGAGTACCGCAGCCGGGTGGTCACGGACAGCACCATTTGGTAATAAACGCTGGACAGTGCACCGGCAAAGGCGGAACAAGTGTCTCTGGTGAACCACTTGACCAGTATCCACAAGATCCTGAACAGCAACAACTGGATGGTGCCTTGCCGAATCGTTGCGCCCGAAGCGAGCACCCCACTGACCTAAACAGCTGCACAAACATCGGCTGAGAGGGAAGAGAGCAACTGCAAATCAACACTGGCTTGACCACCATGGGGAAAGATAGGGCAAAAACGCGACAACGCAGAGCAAAATGGAGCAGTACACAATCACTACCCAAGTGCCCCCGCAGGAGCAGGGCACCATGGCGATGCATTGGGACCGAAGGATGACAATATATCCCTTAAAGACATCATGAATGCTATCACCAACTCAAGGACCTCCATGGAAAAAAAGATGGATGGCATAAGTACTGAGGTGTCGCTATTGCGCCATGAGCTGCAAATATTCACGGCTCGTACCGGGGAAGCAGAGGGCCGCATGTCGTAAACAAAGGACAGCCTGAGGACTGTAAATCACCAAATGACCGGAGCATTGGCATGCCTCAAGGCACTGGAAGAATGAGTGGAAGAGAGTGAGGGCAGAGCAAGACGGAACAACATCTGGATCCTTGGATTGCCTGAAAACTCCGAAGGCCCGAGCATGGAGCTATTCCTAGAGCAATGGCTTGCGGATCTATTCACTCCCAAGACCCTATCAAAATTCTTCTCAGTTGAACGTGCTCACCAACGGGCAGACAAATACCCAGAGCTCCCCCGCGTACAGTAATAGCAAATCTCCTGAACTATAGGGATCGGGACGCCATACTGCAGATGGCCAGAACTAAGGGCTCCATAACATTTTATGGCTCCAGAATCGCCTTTTTCCCAGACTTCACCAGGGAGGTTCAGAAAGTGAGGCAGTCCTTCGACCCACTCAAGAAACGCCTTCAAGCTCTTCACATAAAATACGGACTTCTGTTCCCAGCACAACTGAAAATGTACCACAACCGTACGACATTGCATTTCACGGATCCCACAGAAGCGTGGAGCTGGGTGGAAAGAAACCTAGAGGGTGACTGGAGGCCGAATCGGAGGCAAGACATCGACAGGAGTCGCCCACAACCAGAGAGAGCACCACCTGAGCTCCCACAACAGGAGATGGAAGCACTGCCAAATGAAGGCAATGACTTCTGGAAGCTATCCCACCTGTTTTTTGAAGGGGATACTAAATATTACAGCTAATATAGGGTTGTAATATTTGGTATCCCCTTGATTTTGAGGGGTAACATTTAACAAAGCACTGCTTGAACTATCCCTTGCATTGGGGAGGGGAGTACATCATAAGCCTACACTGTGACAGCTTCTGGAAGCCATCTCATCCTTTTTATGAAGGGGTACCAAATATTACAGCTAATATAGTGTTGTAATATTTGGTATCCCCTTGATTTTGAGGGGTAACATTTAACAAAGCACTGCTTGAACTATCCCTTGCATTGGGGAGGGGAGTACATCATAAGCCTACACTGTGACAGCTTCTGGAAGCCATCTCATCCTTTTTATGAAGGGGATACCAAATATTACAGCTAATATAGTGTTGTAATATTTGGTATCCCCTTGATTTTGAGGGGTAACATTTAACAACGCACTGTTTGAACTATCCCTTGCATTGGGGAGGGGAGCACATCATAAGCCTTCAATGTGACAGCTTCTGGAAGCCATTCCATCCTTTTTTTGAAGGGGATACCAAATATAATGGCTAATATAGGGTTGTAATATTTGGTATCCCCTTGATGTTGAGGGGCAACATTTCACAAAGCACTGCTTCAACTATCCCTTGCATTGGGGAGGGGAGCACATCATAAGCCTTCACTGTGACAGCTTCTGGAAGCCATCCCATCCTTTTTGTGAAGGGGATACCAAATATTATAGCTAATATAGTGTTGTAATATTAGGTATCCCCTTGATTTTGAGGGGTAACATTTAACAAAGCACTGATTGAACTATCTCTTGCATTGGGGAGAGGAGTACATCAGAAGCCTACACTGTGACAGCTTCTGGAAGCCATCTCATCCTTTTTTTGAAGGGGATACCAAATATTACAGCTAATATAGTGTTGTAATATTTGGTATCCCCTTGATGTTGAGGGGTAACATTTAACAACGCACTGCTTGAACTATCTCTTGCATTGGGGAGGGGAGTACATCATAAACCTTCACTGTGACAGCTTCTGGAAGCCATCCCATTCTTTTTTTGAAGGGGATACCAAATATAATGGCTAATATAGGGTTGTAATATTTGGTAGCCCCTTGATGTTGAGGGGCAACATTTAACAAAGCACTGCTTAAACTATCCCTTGCATTGGGGAGAGCAGTACATCATAAGCCTACACTACAACAGCTTCTGGAAGCCATCTCATCCTTTTTTTGAAGGGGATACCAAATATTACAGCTAATATAGTGCTGTAATATTTGGTATTCCCTTGATTTTGAGGGGCAACATTTCACAAAGCACTGCTTCAACTATCCCTTGCATTCGGGAGAGGAGTACATCATAAGCCTACACTGTGACAGCTTCTGGAAGCCATCCCATCCTTTTTATGAAGGGGATACCAAATATAATGGCTAATATAGGGTTGTAATATTTGGTATCCCCTTGATTTTGAGGGGTAACATTTAACAAAGCACTGCTTGAACTATCCCTTGCATTGGGGAGGGGAGCACATCATAAGCCTTCACTGTGACAGCTTCTGGAAGCCATCCCATCCTTCTTTTGAAGGGGATACCAAATATTATAGCTAATATAGTGTTGTAATATTAGGTATCCCCTTGATTTTGAGGGGTAACATTTAACAAAGCACTGCTTGAACTATCTCTTGCATTGGGGAGAGGAGTACATCAGAAGCCTACACTGTGACAGCTTCTGGAAGCCATCTCATCCTTTTTTGAAGGGGATACCAAATATTACAGCTAATATAGTGTTGTAATATTTGGTATCCCCTTGATGTTGAGGGGTAACATTTAACAACGCACTGCTTGAACTATCTCTTGCATTGGGGAGGGGAGTACATCATAAACCTTCACTGTGACAGCTTCTGGAAGCCATCCCATTCTTTTTTTGAAGGGGATACCAAATATAATGGCTAATATAGGGTTGTAATATTTGGTAGCCCCTTGATGTTGAGGGGCAACATTTAACAAAGCACTGCTTAAACTATCCCTTGCATTGGGGAGGGCAGTACATCATAAGCCTACACTACAACAGCTTCTGGAAGCCATCTCATCCTTTTTTTGAAAGGGATACCAAATATTACAGCTAATATAGTGCTGTAATATTTGGTATTCCCTTGATTTTGAGGGGTAACATTTAACAAAGCACTGCTTGAACTATCCCTTGCATTGGGAGGGGAGTACATCATAAGCCTACACTGTGACAGCTTCTGGAAGCCATCTCAGTCTTTTTTTGAAGGGGATACCAAATATAATGGCTAATATAGGGTTGTAATATTTGGTATCCCCTTGATGTTGAGGGGCAACATATAACAAAGCACTGCTTGAACTATCCCTTGCATTGGGGAGGGCGGTACATCATAAGCCTACACTTGGACAGCTTCTGGAAGCCATCTCATCCTTTTTTTGAAGGGGATACCAAATATTACAGCTAATATAGTGTTGTAATATTTGGTATCCCCTTGATTTTGAGGGGTAACATTTAACAATGCACTGTTTGAACTATCCCTTGCATTGGGGAGGGGAGCACATCATAAGCCTTCAATGTGACAGCTTCTTGAAGCCATCCCATCCTTTTTTTGAAGGGGATACCAAATATAATGGCTAATATAGGGTTGTAATATTTGGTATCCCCTTTATGTTGAGGGGTAACATTTAACAACGCACTGCTTGAACTATCCCTTGCATTGGGGAGGGGAGTACACCATAAGCCTACACTATGACAGCTTCTGGAAGCTATCCCATCCTTTTTCTGAAGGGGATACCAAATATTACAGCTAATATAAGGTTGTAATATTTGGTATCCCCTTGATTTTGAGGGGTAACATTTAACAACGCACTGCTTGAACTATCCCTTGCATTGGGGAGGGAAGTACACCATAAGCCTACACTATGACAGCTTCTGGAAGTTACCCCATCCTTTTTCTGAAGGGGATACAAAATATTACAGCTAATATAGGGTTGTAATATTTGGTTTCCCCTTGATTTTGAGGGGTAACATTTAACAACGCACTGCTTGAAATATCCCTTGCATTGGGGAGAGAAGTACACCATAAACCTACACTATGACAGCTTCTGGAAGCTATCCCACCCTTTTTCTGAAGGGGATACCAAATATTACAGCTAATATAGGGTTGTAATATTTGGTATCCCCTTGATTTTGAGGGGTAACATTTAACAACGCACTGCTTGAACTATCCCTTGCATTGGGGAGGGGAGTACATCATAGCCCTTCACTGTGTCAGCTTCTGGAAGCTATCCCATCCTTTTTCTGAAGGGGATACCAAATATAATGGCTAATATAGGGTTGTAATATTATGTATCCCCTTGATGTTGAAGGGTAACATTTAACAACGCACTGCTTGAACTATCCCTTGCATTGGGGAGGGGAGTACATCATAAGCCTACTGTGTGACAGCTTCTGGAAGCAATCTCATCCTTTTTTTGAAGGGGATACCAAATATTACAGCTAATATAGGGTTGTAATATTTGGTATCCCCTTGGTTTTGAGGGTTAACATTTAACAAAGTGCTGCTTGAACTATCCCTTGAATTGTGTAGTGGAGTACACAAATTCTTTCTGTGCACTGTGACTCTGGGCCAGCCCAAGGTGTGCTCGGGGCACCGACACACAATTAATGTGGCAGGGATTACCCTGATCGCCGTGTTCACACGACAAGACCGCAGCTGCCGTGGGCTCCCGGACAAGCAGCTGCTCTGCGATCACACATAGGGCCAGTGGTCTGGAGACACCCAGGTTACACATGCTTGTCTGGGGGCACCCAGACTGCACCCAGACTAGCAGGGCCGCAGGCCTGTGATCACACAGGGTAGGCTTGCAGGCCCAACACAATGAGACACAGAGACAGAGTGCCATTACATTTAGTCTACCGCCGTGGTATTGTACGTGCGTGCGCAGGCAGGCTCCTTCTTTTCCCAGTCAGGTATGAGGCTGTCATGACACATCCTTAGAGGGACAATACATGTTCTTAAAAAGGAAACACCACAAATACTCCCACTATGCTAGGAGATGTGTAATATATATATATATATATATTGTCAGTCTGGTTTATTGTGTGATTTACCTGCGTTTCATGTCAACCCTGTAAAATGAAATATTATTTGTATGCGTTTTACGTGCCTGCCATGATGACTGCACCGCTACGCCACACCCTCTACAGTGAACCCATCTATCTTGTCAATTTCCCTAAAGAGGTAGTATTCCGGAGTATTTTTTCAATTTCCAGCCATAGTTTGTGTAGTCATTTCCATCACTGTTGGCAGCTGTGATTTATTAAGCTACTAATTATATAACCCACTAAGTGTTGGCAGCTATGATTTTTTAAGCTACAAATAACCATATAACCAACTAAGTTTCATTCAACTCAAAGCAGTTCGGCTGACTCATCAAGTAACAGTGGCGTACCGAGCCGCAAGAGTGGGGGGCCAAGCTGCCACCCCACAGGCTCTTTTTAGAGCCTGACCGGGACTTTCGTCAGTGGGCCACCCGTCCCGTTCGGCACCTCAATGAGGGTACCCAATGAGAAAGGTGTCCCACTGGCAGGACAATGTGTGTTGAGTAATTCCTGCTCAGCACAGTAATTGTCCTGGCAGCAGGACACCTTACCCTTTCCGAAACCTCTGGCAGGACAATGTCCCAAGGAGCTCAGGGCAGCAGCAGAGGGGCTCTCAAGTTGCTCTGTGTCAACAGAGCATTTCAATGTGAGCCATTAGGCACTGATGGGAGGGAGGGGGGACTATTAGCAGGGACTTTTGTCCCTTTAGAAATGTACACGGCAGGAAGTGATCAGGTGTGAGAAGTTTGCATAATGCTGCATGCTTTATGAAATAATGACTGTAAACAGTTGCTTAAATTGTCCACATCCCGGTTTCACTATTTTAACCAGTGTGTGATCCTGGGCAGATCATTTAATTAGACTGTCTTATCTGCAGCTCTGTAAGTGATTCACTTCAAAGCTTATGTGTTAATATATGATGCTATTTTTTTTTTAAAAAGCCTTACTTGCTCCATACATAACTGCATTTTAGGTATTTTGCCTCACAAAATTATTTGCCACTTGGCTTACTTATGACAACTTATTCTAAAGTCACTTCCATGGTGCCTCCAAGTATCAAAGACTGATGATGCTCCTTGCAATGTGCTTTCTGTGAAGTAATTTCTGTTGGTGCAATCCATAAGCAAATCAGGAGATGTGCATTTTTTTTTGCCCCAGAGCGCCTGGATAGAGCTCTAAAAGATGAGTTCTCTGCATCTGTAATGATTCAGCAGTTTTTATTGTGTCAAAATGCGATATGATGAGACAACCTGGAATTGCGTGCACTCCATTTGAGAGGGGAAAGTAGCGAGCTTTAAGAGGGGAAAGTAGCGAGTTTTGAGAAGGGAAAGTAGCAGGTTTCACCGTGGCTGTATGGAACTCGGGCGTTATGCCGGTGTTATGCAACATTTGGTATCCCATACCGAGGCTCAAAACTTACCGAGGCTCGGAACTCTCCTACTTTGGTCTGTGATCTACGAAGACAGCCGAAGACAGGGGATACCGGATCGGTATGGGATACCAAATATTACAGAACACCGCCATTCCATCTGGCGCTGTAGGTGAGTTGGGGCATGAGAGAAGACCCCCCTGGGCTTCTAAACGCACCATTTTGGCGCGTGGTTGGGGCCCCCTGTCCTGGCCTGCAACCCCGTTTCCTGGCTTCCCCTTCCCTCCCTGAGCCTGCCACCCAGCATGCCCACCCAATCCGGATTGGCCCACATACCCCACGTCAAGGACACCTTAAGGCATCCCTCTGCCCGGCAGCCCTGCGGCGAAGGACCCGTGGCAAAGGACGGCCCCAAGGTGTGTCTGCAGAAACTGTGAGTGTGGGATGGGTGGGGAGTAGAGCAATCACTCTACTCCAGAAAAATCCTGCCACTCTATCTTACCTCCCAATGACATAGAGTGCCATAATATTAGCATGTCCACACTTGGATAGAATTGTGAATATTAGCCTGTCCATACTTGGATAGAATTGTAAATATTAGCATGTCCACACTTAGATAGATTTTGAACATTAGCCTGTGTCGCATCTAGATGGACTTGTGAATATTAGCATGTCCACACTTAGATATAATTGTGAATATTAGCATGTCCAAACTTAGATAGATTTTGAACATTAGCCTGCGTCGTATCTCTATGGAATTGTGAATATTAGCATGTCCACACTTAGATAGAATTGTGAATATTAACATGTCCACACTTAGATAGAATTGTGAATATTAGCATGTCCACACTTAGATAGAATTGTGAATATTAGAATGTCCACACTTAGATAGATTTTGAAAATTAGCCTGCGTCGCATCTAGATGGAATTGTGAATATTAGCATGTCCACACTTAGATAGAATTGTGAATATTAGCCTGCGTCACATCTAGATCTAATTGTGAATATTAGCATGTCCACACTTAGATAGAATTGTGAATATTAGAATGTCCACACTTAGATAGATTTTGAACATTAGCCTGCATCGCATCTAGATGGAATTGTGAATATTAGCATGTCCACACTTAGATAGATTTGTGAATATTAGCCTGTGTCGCGTCTGGATAGTATTGTGAATGTTAGCCTGCGTCGCACCTAGATGGAACTGTGAATGTTGGCATGTCCACACTTAGATAGAATTGTAAATATTAGCATGTGCACACTTAGATAGAATTCTGAACATTAGCCTGCGCCGCGTCTGGATAGAATTGAGAATGCTAGCATGTCCACCCTTAGATAGAATTGTGAACATTAGCCTGCGTCGCATATAGATAGGATTTTGACTGAAGGATAGCATGCCCGCGCCTAGATGAAACTTGAATGTTACCATGTGCCACACTTAGAGCTGTGAACACCAGCCTGCACCGCATCCAGATAGGGCTGTGAACTCCAGAAAAATCCTGCCACTCTATCTTACCTCCCAATGACATAGAGTGCCATAATATTAGCATGTCCACACTTGGATAGAATTGTGAATATTAGCCTGTCCATACTTGGATAGAATTGTAAATATTAGCATGTCCACACTTAGATAGATTTTGAACATTAGCCTGTGTTGCATCTAGATGGACTTGTGAATATTAGCATGTCCACACTTAGATATAATTGTGAATATTAGCATGTCCAAACTTAGATAGATTTTGAACATTAGCCTGCATTGCATCTAGATGGAATTGTGAATATTAGCATGTCCACACTTAGATAGATTTGTGAATATTAGCCTGTGTCGCGTCTGGATAGTATTGTGAATGTTAGCCTGCGTCACACCTAGATGGAACTGTGAATGTTGGCATGTCCACACTTAGATAGAATTGTAAATATTAGCATGTGCACACTTAGATAGAATTCTGAACATTAGCCTGCGCCGCGTCTGGATAGAATTGAGAATGCTAGCATGTCCACCCTTAGATAGAATTGTGAACATTAGCCTGCGTCGCATATAGATAGGATTTTGACTGAAGGATAGCATGCCCGCGCCTAGATGAAACTTGAATGTTAGCATGTGCCACACTTAGAGCTGTGAACACCAGCCTGCACCGCATCCAGATAGGGCTGTGAATGTTGACATGCCCACCCCTAGATAGAATTCTGAACATTGGCCTGCGCCACATCTAGATAGGATTGTGAAGTCCAACAAGTGCCACACTTAGACAATACTGTGAATGTTAGCATGCTAAAGGTCAGATAACCACCTAACCAATACAACCTTAAACTCTGCATACTTATCTCACTCAAAAACTCACACAACCATCTCTCGCACCACGAGCCGCACGCACTTCACAACACTGCAACAACACTGCAACAACACATAAGCCGGAGCAACAGCACACGCGGACTGACACCGATCCAATACCCGCACCAAAGCTCAGCATCTGGTGTATACCTAGTTGAAGCTGCCAACAGAACACCACTCCTCTCACTATCCTACCCCCTCCTCACCTTACTAACCCATCCCCCCTTATCGTTTACAGATCCGCCAGAGCGCCTGGGGACCAATTCCGTTGGTGACGGTGCGCGGTACAAATACCTTTAAAATTTAACATTTTACATAAAAATGTAATGCATTTTGTAATACATACATCCCTGCGTCTCGGCAACCGTTCAAAAAAGGACATATTTGCACAAGTACCTGATATCAATATGATGCTTGCAAAAGTGTCTGACTGTATTGGCTATGCGTCTCAGCCAGCTCTGCCAACTTCTGCATTCATTACCTTTTAACTTCTTAACATTGTGGACAACCTCACAATGCCCAACCCCATACTTCTAGGTTCACACCTAATCTTCTGGGCAGGTCACAGGGTTGTTGTGATGTGCTGAATGTTATGCTTACTGAACCGTATGTTTTTAGGCTTTTTACTGTAAAGCAGCTGTTTACTTTACATTAGATTGGCCCGCCTCCCGTGCCTTTTTCACCAATCATTGGCAACCGACAGGCGCAGCCGTCCAGCGCAGAAGGCTCTGCAAAAGGCTCCTGTCCTGAGCATGTCGTGGCCGTACGGGGCCAGTGGCCCAGTCACACTGCCTCTCAGTGACTCTGACGCACCGGTAAGACTACTCCTCCTGCCTTGCCACCCCTACGCTGTCTGTACCTCTCCGGCTACATGCTTTCCCACTAGTTCACTAAGTAACACTGAACACGTCCGACTTCTAGATAGTGCGTGTTACACCGCACATAACCAGCCGAATGCACATAGGTCTGCGATGGCGTTAGTATCCATTAAGAGCTTTCTTTGTGCCTACTATGTATCACCACAATTTTGATTTGCATTAACCTTTCTTAAATGTACAAGCACCGTTTGTTATGGCACAGATTGTACAAGCTACTGCACGTATATCCTGCTTTATCACCTCTGCCCTCCTAAATTGGGAGCACCTTGCACTCTAATGCACCCTATTATTGCCATTTTATTGTGTGGCCATTGTTTGGAGTATATTGACTTCAAATACTTATTTCACCGTTTTGTTCGCTAATATTGTATTATAATGATCCCTTCAAATGTTTACAGTGAATGATTCTGTGTAGCTATAACTAGCCTTTTTGCACTACATCAGCTACCCACCACCTACTCACTCTTGCCACCAATGGCCCTCTGCACACACATGCTCACTCAATAGCGCCTTCCTACCGGTACTCCTCACATCATGAAACATTTAACGCTGCCCAGCAAACACACATTACACTTGCCCACACTCTCACTTTTCCTGACGTGCCTCTCTTCTGCACCTTTTTTCCTCCAACTCTCCCACAACAACCATACTACCCCCATGCATTCTCCTCCACACGTTACCATTGAACTACAGCAGCGCACGCATGCACCCAATTCCCCCACCAGACTTCACAGACTCAGAACACGCACCATACCTATGCTCATTACACCCAGCCAGCACACTTCACCGACAGAAACTCTAGACTCGGATCCTGTTCCATGGCGAGACAACTCTCCCGTTCCTCCAGCACACGTATACACAAAATCAAATCCATACAGCTATTGACACCCCCCAATCACTCCAAGCTCCCTCACCTGCCCACAGCATGCAACATCTCGATGGAGTCAGTTAAAAAACCTCAATCTGCCCTCCTCAAAAGTGCTTTACTCAATGGGCGTCATTATGACCCAGGCGTTAAGTGTTTAACGGCGCCGTAAAAGGCTGCAGCGCTGTTAAACACCTAGCGCCTAATTACGAGGTCCCTTTGCGGGACCCGACCTTAACGGCTGGTTTTACCAGCCATTAAAGTAGGGACCCGCAAAGGGACCTTGGTGCTAATTACGGTACCGCAATTTGCGGTACCGTAATTAGCGCCTTCCCCATTCTCATTGAGCCCTATGGGGCAACAATAGGAATGGGGAAGGGCCATGGCAGCATGGGGAATTACCGCCCCACCAACCTCGGAATGGAGTGGTAATTCCCCATTCCACCATGGCGGACTCCGGCATGGACCATGGTGCTAATAGCACCATGGTTTAGCGCCAGAGTCCTAATGAGGCCCAATGTCCGCTCTCTTACGGCCCACGCACTAGAAATCAATGATCTTCTACTCAGTCAAGATTTAGACATCCTATGCACCACGGAAACATGGTTACATGAAGCTTCCGGCCCCGTCATCACCCTAGCCCTACCACCTGGATACACCTTTCTCAGACAGGATAGGATCTCCAAAATAGGAGAGGGGTAGCACTAATCTACAAAGAGGACATTTCCTTAAGGTCTATACCACTCCCTACAGAAACTGGCGTTGACATACTATCAGTGAAAACTAGCCCTCTCACCCACTAATACCATCAATATTCATCTCCTCTACCGACCACGAGGACCCCAGACAGACTTCCATGGACACATTATCCACCTCCTTAGCAGAACCTAAAGAAAACCACTGAAACACTTATCTTAGGTGACTTCAATCTAGGTCTTAATGACCCCAATGACAAGGCAGCTAGCGCACTTCTAAAGGATCTCACAGACCTAGGATTCACCCAAAAAAACCTGAGCCCTACCCACACCAAAGGTCACACCCTTGATTGGGTTGCTCACCATAATTGTAATTCATCGCTCACGTCCAACAGCGCCTACCCCTGGACGGACCACCACTGCCTCCAATTCTCCAGCCCTAAAATCACCAAGCCCGCTACCTCCACTTTATCTAGAAGCTCCAAAAAACTCACAGCAGACAACAACCGACCACACCTCAACACCCCTTGCCTAGCACCTCCCTTCTCGCAAGATCCTAACATCTTGGCAGATATATTCAAGGACACTCTATCTACGGCAATTAACAATGTAGCACCTCTAGAAAGTAAAAAAGAGAAAAAATCATTTCACGCAAACTTGTGCTTCACAGATGATCTGCAAATTATGCGCTCTAATAAGCGCTTTGCACTTAAATCATGGCAATCCAACCTATGTGACTCCACAAGAAACAATTTCAAATCATTGGCAAGAATTTATAAAGAAGCCATTTCCAATGCAAACTCCCAATCCAAAGAGTTATTCATGATATTTAAGGAACTCACCATACATTCAACCAGCACAGCTGCAATCATTTTGGACGAAGCATGGTGTGACAGCATCCAAGCTGCCCTGCTAAATAAAATAGACCTCCTCCAGAAGAAAATCCAGACCCACCATAAAACATTACGCAACCAAAACCTGCCGACACAGGCCACGGCACCTGCCAGCACCTCACACCACCCCGAATTCATCTTAAAGAACATCACTGAACTCAAAGTTATAGACCTCCTCAAACACCTCAAGCCTTCACTCTGCAAAGGGGACTTCTACCCACCCAAGATTGTAAAAGACTGCGCCAAGGACCTTGCCACCCTTCTCGCAGCGTTCATCAACGCTTCATTCAATACCGCCATTGTCCCCTTCAGCCTTAAAGAAGCTTGGGTGCGCCCTCTTCTAAAAAAAAAACATCCCTAGATCCCTCTCAGCCCAACAACTACAAGCCTATCACTACTGTACCACTCCTTCTTAAACTCCTGGACAAAGCAGCCCACACGCAAATCCAACTGTACCTTGAGACTAACGCTGTCCTTGGAAAAAGACAGTCTGGATTTTGCAAAGGGCATGGCACCGAAACTGCATTACTGGATTTAAAAAACCAAATCATAGATAAAGGTAAACCGGCCCTCCTCCTCCTCCTAGACCTATTAGCCGCGTTCGACCTGGTTGACCACAACATTCTCACCACTCACCTCATCCAAGCAGCCCAATTCTACAAACAAGCAACCTCTTGGATTACCTCCTTCATTGAAGGAAGCGTAATGAAAGTGTTCTCGGATAAAGCAGATGCAGCACCCACCACAATTCATTGTGGAGTCCCCCAGGGCTCATGTACTGCACCCACACTCTATAATCTTTTTACAAAGCCTCTCTTTGATAAGCTAGATGCACTTGGGATCGCATATATCAATTATGCAGACGATACCCAAGTACTCCTAGCTCTATCTGGCTCATACGACATTGATGCTGCTGCTCTAAACCTAATCTACGCCACGATCCAGGCCTGGATGGCGGAAAATGGTCTCTGCCTTAATGGGGATAAGACCGAGATACTCATTCTGGGCCAAAAAACAACGCTAACAAATTTAGACTGCACCTACTCTAGCTTTAACAAAGACAACACCGTCATCCCCGTCCTAAAGTCTGTCAAGACCCTTGGGGTCCACCTCGACACCACGCTTTCCATGAATAAGCAAGTCAACTCCATAGCATCAGCCTCTGCCTTAAGCATAAAACTCATCAATGCCATCAAACCCTTCCTAACCAAACCTAACTGCCTCTCTATCGCCAGAGCCACTGTAGGCGCGAAGTTAGACTTTTGCAACTCACTCCTTGCAGGCACTTCTGGTAAAAACCTGAATAAACTACATATCACACAAAACAATGCACTCAGGGCAGTACTAGGCATCCCAAGAAGGGACCACATCACTCAAGCGATACAAGCAGCGCACTGGCTCCCAGTCAAGGACTGCATTACATTTAAAATTCTCACCACAAATGAGTAAACCACACAGCCCCACCCTACCTCTTAGAAACACTCTCGAAAGCCACATCAGCAAGACCCATAAGAACCCCATATGCAAACCAACTCACCATTTCCCACATCAACAAAGCAAAGGCTGGAGGATTAGGCTTCCCGTACCTAGCCCCAAAGCTATGGAATGCCCTCCCCACCTCCCTCCGAGCTGAAACCTCCTACTCGCCTTTCGAAAGAATCTGAAAACTAGTCTCTTTCACTAAACCCCACCATTCCTCTCACCTTCTACCTGCCTTGACCCACCCACCCATCAACTACCTATACTGTCCACTGCTGGTTTTATCAATAATGGTAAACTGCTTATCTACTACCACTGTAACTAAGGAATGCTCTACGCATGTAACAAGCGTTAAAACGTTCTACCATTGATATGTAACTAAGCAAATCTCTTCTCATGTAACAAACTGCAAAATGTATATCAATGATATGTAACTAAGTAAATCTTTCATGTAACAAGCGCCATGTTGCCTAAGGGCTGTTGTGCGCTCTACAAATGTGAATAAATAAATAAATAATCTGTGCTGTATTGTGGTAATACGTATATTTCAATACATAATGTAATGCAGTGTTTAGCAGGATCTTGGCCACCCTTGCATACCTCTAATGAATGAAATGCACACATGCATACTATTACCTCCCAAATCATCCTAAATTCCTGGACTCCGGACACTCTGAGGGCGTTCAACCAAAAGGGCGTTGGGACCATATCTACGATAAAAGGTGCTATAACAAATGACAAAATGCATGAATGATTGAATAATTTCATGTACCTCTGTATCCATTCCAGAAGCACAGCTACTTTACAGTGCATGTGCCATGGAGTAATATGATTTTTGCAAAAGGGTCTACACAGTATAAAATAGACAAAATGGTGATGTAGATAGACTAGTAGATATAGGATTTTGCTATTTGACTGATACTAAGATGATTTAGACACAAAGACATATGCTCTATTAATGAGATCTAAAAAGAAGTGAGTCTGTGATCAGCATACTAAGTATGACCTACCGGATGAGGCTACAGTCATAAAATATTGTTATGTTATTTTATTGATAGTCTTGATTGACTTACATTATGTTTCAAACATTGTATTCTCGTGCGTCATATTCTTTGTAATCTGAATTTGTAAAGACA
The DNA here is from genome assembly GCF_040938575.1 of Ambystoma mexicanum. Classification (NCBI taxonomy): domain Eukaryota; kingdom Metazoa; phylum Chordata; class Amphibia; order Caudata; family Ambystomatidae; genus Ambystoma; species Ambystoma mexicanum. The sequence continues at coordinate 706,652,115 of NC_090931.1, forward strand.
ATATATTACATAGTTACATATAGTAAAAGGAAATTGTCCTACTGTATTGGCTTTGTGTCTGAGTTAGCACCTTCTACACCCAGGTCCATTCAATTTGTAGACGGCCTCCCAAAGCCAACCACAATCTTTATGAATTTACACCTGTTCTCCCGTAAGCATTTTGCTCTTTTCAAGGTGTATCCAGATAAAACCTTGCATGTTGGGGGGGGGAGGAGCACAGGGGGCACATCACATAGATTTCCAACCTTTGTGCAACAAGTGGGGTGTGAATATTAAAATATATTTCGACTAGTAGTGAAGGTCACAGAGTTTAACAAGCCAGTTGAAAGCATCTTACAATACTTAGGATAGTGAAACACATGTATGTTTGGTGGCTCATGGTTATACACACCTCCCCTCTCTACTAATTACCAATCAAGAAAAAGTGTATATGTCTGGGGCTGGACTGTAGAATTAGCTTGGTGGATTCACTGTTTTCAAGAAGAACATATTTCAACCGATCGGCCAAGTCTTTCGATACTACAGGCGCTATATAGTTTGGACTATTAAAACGTACGTCAGCATTGATATTATTTAAAAGACATCTGACATGTTTGAGCCATGGTATATTCTCTGCCCTTTTTTGTGCAACAGATTACTAGTCAGAGATTGTGTAAGAACAGTTTAGAACCTTTGTTTCTTCATTATCCTTTGTCATAGATTTCCTCAAGAACACACCAACTCTCATAGAAGGTTCAATGGTTTTTATTGAGATTTATGAAAAGGGGATCACCAAGGGCTACTTCAACCCTCTCTCATCTTCTGTGGGCATTTCCCTCCCTACACCAGGCATCCCAAAAGCTCAAGGTTGACAATAGGGATTGGTAACCACTAGTAGGTACTAGCTGACTTGCTGGCCGTCATGGCCTAAAGGCAACCGCTTAATCTATCTGACTCGTTCTGGGAATTCCTAGGTGGACCCTATCCAGGGGTTCAGCAGAATGAACAATGATCTTTTTTATGACTTGGTTAAGTGCCTTTTAAATACAAATTCTCCACTTGCCCTTTCCTCTCACACCAGTGTACTCCTCTCACTGAGCTTCTCTTTGTCTCCTTTTCCTTCCTCCTATTTTCCTCTTGGCTATTCCTCCCACTGACTCTCCCCTCTCTCCCTCACAGGCCCTCTTCTTGCCCTCTGATGTTCTTCTCTCTATTTCTATACTCCTTATCTCCATCCCATACCTTATTCTCTCCTACGCTCTCTTTCCACTGCTCTTCCCTTTACGACCCTCCACTACTTTCTCTTCCCGCTACCCACTTCTAGTCTTTCCTCCCACTATTCTCACCTACACTCTCCTCCCTCTACTCTCCACTATCATCACCCTACATTCTACTCTACTACACACTCATCCCACTACACTCTTCTACCATCTCCTACTACACTACACTGTCCTGCTACAACTTACCTCACAGTCACCCTTTCACTCACTCAGTCACTCCTCTCATCCATTCTCAGTCACACCCTCTAGACTCTCCTAAGTCTTACTCACTCATCTTACACACGCTCTCTCAACCAAGTACCACTATCTCCTAGCAACCAATACCTCATCTTGTACATGCTCACTTTTCTTCTTCCACTTAGTCTATTGGTCCTCCTGCTCCTCCTTTGACATCAACAAAATAACGTACAGTGACCTGATCGCTGTGCCCTTTTTAATCCTGCCCTGTCCGCTCCATGGGATCCCCCATCAGCAGGTCCCTGAGCCAACTGTTGAGTCTTTTTCCCCAGGGGCCGGGAAACAATCAACAGAAGAGATATAACAGGTCTTAAACCTCACCCTCTTTTCATACGTAGGACTTCCAGCTTTTGAAATCACAGCCCATTGCTAACTACATCAATGTTAGTGTTTCCAGTTTAAGTGGACCATCTATATTGCCACTTTAATGTGCATGGTGTTCCTCAGCTGCTCCACTTGATGCTGCCTCTCTATCCGGTGAGGGGCTCTGAATATTAACAGTTAGGTTCATCATTTCAGCATGAACATGTTCACGTGGGTTTGAACTGCAACTGGGGCCCAGGGTATGAAACTAATTACTGGACTCAAGAGTGTGAGTCTCAGTCAGAATTAAATAGATGCCAATGCAAAATTCAGAGCACATGATTGAAATTTCACTCTGCTTCAGGATATTTCAATGAACTGAGCTGCACTTAATATAATACTAACAGCTAACTAGAGCTATGAAGTCCTCTTTTTAGGGTCTGTGTGGGTGAGCACAAATATATGTAAAAAACACAATATCCCACAGACCAGCTTCCTTCCTTTCTCTTATTATTGAGTTCTCAAATGCCCTTTGATATAGTCATGTCATACCCTTTCATCATAAATGAGGGCAAGTAACCATGGGTTATCACAAAATATACTCATATTTTAATATTTATCAAAATTACAAAAATCAACAATACATATATTTAAAAACACAATGACATAGTCATAATTCATTTTTGCATGAACATACACAATTATACATATAACACATATGTGACTCATATGGCAAAGAAGCACGTCTAATTAAGCCCATTTTGTATCTTAGCCGTGAGCTACTTAATGGCTCCACTGGAATCCTACCTAAAGAAACCCCCTTGAATGAGAGGGTAAAAACAATGTGCCTACACTTCAAACAATGTGTTTCTAGAACCAATACTAGTTTCTGGAAAACGCACACTAGTTAATTCAAATTGCATTCCTTATTGGTGCTGTCCTCAGGGCACTTATTCTGATTTTCATGGGTTCACATTCATCGTGAGACATCACAAGATTTTGCCATCTTTCCGACATTTCTACAAAAACAAACATAAAACAAATCTTAATACCATGGTTGCTATGATTTTTGACATGTCACAAAAAAACTCTTTAGGCATTTCACGTCTTCACCTTTGAATAATTTTAAACAGAAGGAATAATTTATTTTTATCGTCATTGATACTCGTAGGGGACCATTTCCCTTAGTTTACTCAATTTCCAAAATGTTAATTATATAAGGAACGCACTTAAATTTCTTCCATGTGCCCCTTCTGATGGTTGTGAGTGTTCTAATTCCACCCTTGCTTTGGCAGATACTATCATGGATCCTTACCCTTTTCAGTCCCACCATGACCTGCTGTTTGCCTTCTTTACGTATATCAATTCAGAGTGGCTTGATGTATTCTGTCACCTCGTTTGCAAATACTGGGGGAACAGGACCGCTAATTATCTTATGTTAAAAATACAGTTACTACCCCCAACTTGAAAACCACAGTTCGTTCACCAAAAAGTGCTCACCTAATGTGGTAGCTATTCCGGGGACTGTTTTTATGTGACACAGCGTGCGGTACGCGTATCCACGTCTTGTCTCCAAAACGTCTATGTAGCGTTCGTCTTCTAGGAACCTAATCCTCTCGAAGCCTGAAAAGAGATCCGTGGAATGGTGTAAGAACATTGTAATCTAGATACACAACAGCCAAAGAATACGGTTTGTATGTATCTTACCTTGTGGCGGCCGACGACTAAGCCCGCAGTTTGCTTCCGATGGCAGCGTGTCACCTGACTGGAAAGATTATGTGATACGCTGACTGTCTGTCATGCGGTTTCAAATAGCGTGTTCGCGATGACGTGGGACAGGGCCACGCCTATACTACGGGTGCCTGTCTTATGACGACGCATCTGCGTCCGCCATTTTGAAAAGGGGAATGTCTGTTCGTTCCCAAACATTTTGCTTGTCCATTGAACTTGGTATAACGAAACATCAAAATACAAACTTGTATTTGGAAAATGTCAATTCTGTGTAGAATGCGAGCAAAACATGTTGCATTTCTTTTAAAGAAGGTATAAGGAATATTTGCACTGTAAAAGCACCCACCATCTTGGAACTAGATGGATGTCCCACATCTGTTGTGTCTGAGATCTGAGCCATGATTTTAAAGTCTTAAAGTGTGATACTAGGGGTTTATATGCTACACCATTTTTGACACAAGACCCATGTTCACAGATTCTCTGCCGTATGGGCCTCTTGGTCTTTCCAATGTACAACAGCCCACATGGACATCTTATGGCATACACCACCCATTTTGAATTACAATTGGTGAAAGATTTAAGATTCCAGATTCTGCCTTTCAGGTCAACACTCTTCAAATTTGTAGTAAGATGACATACTGAACATTTACCACACTTAAAGTGGCCTACCACAGGTGGTAAATTCCAGAGCGTTTGCTGAGTATCATTACTCCCATCTCTGGGTGATCTATATGTGTGGACCAAATTATCTCTTAAATTAGGCATGCGCCTAAATGTAAAGCGTGGTTTATTAATGGCAAACTCCTCGGTATTAATCATACTCCAGTGTTTTAGTATGCTCCTATGAAGACCGTTGCTAATGGGTGAGAAAGTGGAAACACACGTTATCTTGTCTTCCTTCACTCATGGTTTTGTGGTCAGACAATCCTGTCTGTTGGTATTTCTTGCCCTTTTCATTGATCTACGGACAATATGCGAGGGGTAGCCTCTAGCCTTTAATCTGGCCGACAGGTCTTTGCTGTTTGTGTCAAAGTCATCTTTTTGACTACAGTTCCTACGTATATGTAAGAACTGTCCAAAAGGTACATTTTGTCTTAAGCTTTGCGGATGGAAACTATCAAAAAGTAGTAAGGTGTTTTTATCTGTCCCTTTTCGAAAAAGCGTGGGGACAAACTTATTGTTGTCACCTTTATAGATCTCAAAATCTAAAAATGGAATTCTGTCGACACTTGAGCTCATTGTGAAGTTAACGTAAGGATCTTGATTATTTAACAAAGTGAGGAAGGATTCCACCTCAGATGGACTATCTCTCCATGACATAAAGATATCATCGATGTATTTTACCCAAGTTTTCATCAGGTGTTTGAAGGGATTATGATCTGCATAGACTGAATGTACCTCCAGAACATCCATAAACAGGTTCGCCAGATCTGGGGCGAAGGTAGAGCCCATACTTGTACCATGCTGTTATAGGTAATATGTGTCCCGTTTTATGAAGAAATTGTTAGTGAGGGCAAGTCTAATGCATTCTAAAATGAATGCTGATGGCACAGTTGTATTATCCCTTTTCTCTAAGTATTTCTTCATTATCTTGACACATTTCATCTGAGGAATACTAGCGTATAACGCCTCAACATCTAGTGTCACAAGTATGTCATCGGCTCTCACTTCTATGGTATCCAACACCTTGATCATCTGGGTGGTGTCCTGGATATATGAGCGAATAGTTTTTACAAAAGATCTCAAAAAGAAATTGGTGTGTATCGACAAAGGTTCCAAAATAGATCCAATGGCTGCCAAAATAGGTCGGCCCGGTGGATTGTTTGGATCTTTATGTATCTTAGGTAGACAGTAAAACGCCGGTGTCACCGGATGTTGTTGTGTGACAAATACTTTCTCATCAGTGTCTATCCATCCCTCGCTTTCTGCGTGAGTCATAAGGCTTTCGATCTCCTCTCGTATTCTGGCTGTAGGATTGCAAGGTAAGGGTTTATAGAAAATAACTTTCTCAAGTTGTTTTTTGATCTCGGCATGGTATTGATCAATGCACCACACAACTATACCTCCCCCCTTATCTGCTGGTTTGATAACAAAAGTTGTATTGTCTGCCAGCTCTTTTATGGCCTTTCATTCTTCTCCAGATAGATTGTCTTTATATCGGTTTTTAGTCTTAACCAACATATTAATTTCCCTTATGATCTTGTTTTCATAGCTAATGATCTCAGATGAGACCATAGACAATAAGGAGGTAAAGGTTGAGGGCAGTTTAAGGCCTGATGCACTTTTGTCTTGTGGCTGTTGATCGTCGTAGTCCTTAAAAAAATATTTCAACTGGATAGTTCGAAAGAAATTTGAGCACTCACTCTCTGACACCCTCAGAAATCCAAGTCTTAAGTAAGGGTCTCACTTTTGTCCCGGTCAGTAAAGCAGATCTTTTCACAACAGAAGTGCAAATGCGAAATTTAGAATATAGTCTATGGTCTCATCTGAGATCATTAGCTTTGAAAACAAGATCATAAGGGAAATGAAGATGTTGGTTAAAACTAAAAACTGATATAAAGACAATCTATCTGGAGAAGAATGAAAGGCCATAAAAGAGCTGGCAGACAATACAACTTTTGTTATCAAACCAGCAGATAAGGGGAGAGGTATAGTTTTGTGAGGCATTGATCAATACCATGCTGAGATCAAAAAACAACTTGAGAACCTTATTTTCTATAAACCCTTACCTTGCAATCCTACAGCCAGAATACGAGAGGAGATCGAAAGCCTTATGACTCACGCAGAAAGCGAGGGATGGATAGACACTGATGAGAAAGTATTTCTCACACAACAACATCCGGTGACACCGGCTTTTTACTGTCTACCTAAGATACATAAAGATCCAACCAATCCACCGGATGGACCTATTTTGGCAGCCATTGGATCTATTTTGGAACCTTTGTCGATATACACCGATTTCTTTTTGAGACCTTTTGTAAAAGCTATGCGCTCATATATCCAGGACACCACCCAGATGATCAAGGTGTTGGATACCATAGAAGTGAGAGCCGATGACATACTTGTGACACTAGACGTCGAGGCGTTATACACTAGTATTCCTCAGATGAAATGTGTCAAGATAATGGAGAAATACTTAGAGAAAAGGGATGATAAAACTGTGCCATCAGTATTCATTTTAGAATACATTAGACTTGGCCTCACTAACAATTTCTTTATAGAACGGGACACATATTACCTTACAACAGCATGGTACAAGTATGGGCTCTACCTTCGCCCCAGATCTGGCGAACCTGTTTATGGATGATCTGGAGGTACATTCAGTCTATGCAGATCATAATCCCTTCAAACACCTGATGAAAACTTGGGTAAGATACATTGATGATGTGTTTATGTTATGGAGAGGTAGTCCATCTGAGTTGGAATCCTTCCTCACTTGGTTAAATAATCAAAATCCTTACATTAACTGCACAATGAGCTCATGTGTCGACAGAATTCCATTTTTAGATCTTGAGATCTATAAAGGTGACAACAATAGGTTTGGCACCACACTTTTTCGAAAAGGGACAGATAAAAACACCTTACTACTTTTCGATAGTTTCCATCCGCAAAGCTTAAGACAAAATTTACCTTTCGGACAGTTCTTACGTATACGTAGGAACTGTAGTCAAAAATAGGACTTTGACACAAACAGCAAAGACCTGTCGGCCAGATTAAAGGCTAGAGGTTAACTCTCGCATATTGTCCGTAGATCAATGAAAAGGGCAAGAAATACCAACAGACAGGATTGTCTGACCACACGACCACAAGTGAAGGAAGACAAGATAACGTGTGTTTCCACTTTCTCACCCATTAGCAACGATCTTCGTAGGAGCATACTAAAACACTGGAGTATGATTAATACCGAGGAGTTTGCCATTAATAAACCACGCTTTGCATTTAGGCGCATGCCTTATTTAAGAGATAAATTGGTCCACACATATAGATCACCCAGAGATGGGAGAAATGATTCTCAACAAACGCTCTGGAATTTACCACCTGTGGTAGGCCACTTTAAGTGTGTTAAATGTTCAGTATGTCATCTTACTTCAAATTTGAAGAGTGTTGACCTGAAAGGCAGAATCTGGAATCTTAAATCTTTCACCTATTGTAATTCAAAATGAGTGGTGTATGCCATAAGATGTCCATGCGGACTGTTGTACATTGGAAAGACTAAGAGGCCCATACGGCAGAGAATCTGCGAACATAGGTCTTGTGTCAAAAATGGTGTAGCAGATAAACCCCTAGTATCACACTTGAAGTCTGCCCATCATAGCCCAAATGAAATTCACTGGTACATTATTGAAACTATCCTTCCTCAACCTCGAGGTGGTAATAGAGATCTCAAACTGAGGCAGGCAGAACAAAAATTGATTTATTCCCTAAATACTGTGAAAGAAGGTTTAAATATCTCAATTGAGTGAGCACTGTTCATCCACCATAAACGAGTATGAAACCGCAGTATAGAGCGGTTGAAATCGGGGCTCAGATCTCAGACACAACAGATGTGGGACATCCATTTAGTTCCAAGATGGCGGGTGCTTTTACAGTGCAAATATTCTTTATACCTTCTTTAAAAGAAATGCAACATGTTTTGCTCGCATTCTACACAAAATTTATATTTTCGAAATACAAGTTTGTATTTCGATGTTTCGTTATACCAAGTTCAATGGACAAGCGAAATGTTTGGGAACGTAAAGACATTCCCCTTTTCAAAATGGCGGACGCAGATGCGTGGTCATAAAACAGGCACCCGTAGTATAGGCGTGACCCGGTCTAACGTCATCGCGGACACGCTATTTGAAACCGCATGACAGACAGTCAGCGTATCACGTGATCTTTCCAGTCAGATGACACTTTGCCATCGGAAACAAACTGCGAGCTAAGTCGTCGGCCGCCACAAGGTAAAATACATACAAACAGTATTCTTTGGCTGCTGTATATCTAGATTACAACGTACTTACACCATCCCACAGATGTGTTTTCAGGCCTCGAGAGGATTAGGTTCCTAGAAGACGAACGCTACATAGACATTTTGGAGACAAAACGTGGATACGCGTACCGCATGCTGCGTCACATAAAGACAGTCCCCGGAATAGCGACCACGTTAAGTGAGCACTTTTTGGTGAAACAACTGTGGTTTTCAAATTGGGGGTAGTAACTGTATTTTTAACATAGGATAATTAGCGGTCCTGTTTCCCCAGTATCTGCAAACGGGGTGATAGAATACATCAAGCCACTCTGAATTGATACACGTAAAGAAGGCAAACATCAGGTCATGGTGGGACTGAAAAGGGTAAGGATCCATGATAGTATCTGCCAAAGCAGGGGTGGAATTAGAACACTCACAACCATCAGAAGGGGCACATAGAAGAAATTTAAGTGCGTTCCTTATATAATGAACATTTTGGAAATTGAGTAAACTAAGGAAAATGGCCATCTACGAGTATCAATGACGATAAAAATAAATGATTCCTTCTGTTTAAAATTATTCAAAGGTGACGTGAAAGATGCCTAAAGAGTTTTTTGTGACATGTCAAAAATCATAGCAACCATGGTATTAAGATTTGTTTTATGTTTGTTTTTGTAGAAAAGTCCGAAAGATGGCAAAATCTTGTGATGTCTCACGATGAATGTGAACCCATGAAAATCAGAATAAGTGCCCTGAGGACAGCACCAATAAGGAATGCAATTTGAATTAACTAGTGTGCATTTTCCAGAAACTAGTATTGGTTCTAGAAATACATTGTTTGAAGTGTAGGCACATTGTTTTTACCCTCTCATTCAAGGGGGTTTCTTTAGGTAGGATTCCAGTGAGCCATTAAGTAGCTCACGGCTAAGATACAAAATGGGCTTAATTAGAGGTGCTTCTTTGCCATATGAGTCACATATGTGTTATATGTATAATTGTGTATGTTCATGCAAAAATGAATTATGACTGTCATTGTGTTTTTAAATATGTATTGTTGATTTTTGTAATTTTGATAAATATTTAAATATGAGTATATTTTGTGATAACCCATGGTTACTTGCCCTCATTTATGATGAAAGGGTATGACATGACTATCTCAAAGGGCATTTGAGAACTCACTAATAACAGAAAGGAAGGAAGCTGGTCTGTGGGATATTGTGTTTTTTACTTAATATAATACTTACATAAATTAACACACTAATTCAACCCAACCCCAGTTAACATGTAAAATTTAGTGCAAATTAGTCTATGATGAAATAAGCTGAATGAGATTGGGAAAATGCATGATGCTCTGGAAATGGGAATTTAAACGTGCAGGCTGAATCTGCGCTCAGTGATAAACTAAGAAAAATGTGAAGATCCGTTCCACTGAAAAAAGGGCATTGTATTAGGGCAGGAAGCACAAGAAAGATGTATATTTTTCCCTCCAGCAATGAAATCAGGAGCCATTTCAGTGGAGTGATCTGCTCAAGGGGAGATTTTTTCCTTGGTTGACAAATGGGCTTGTCAAAAAGGGTTCTGTGACATACTAGCATTCATTCATCTTTCGGTACTAGGAGACGAAGGAGCAGAGGGCTGGCTAGGCAGATGAAATTCAGTGCTGGCAAGCTGTATAATATTGAAACTGTCCTTAACTGGGTTGACCCTCTGCAAGGCTGGCAGAAAGATTGGGGAAGATTTCCATGCCAAAATGAGTCAGAAATACTGCCAACAAATATAGGTAACTATGAAGTTAAGTGGGGGGCTGCTGTTTTGAATGATATCAGGTAGTCTATGTTAAGTAGTTCACTTCATTTTAGGTGCTGTCTATTTTTAACATGCATGTAATCCTGTGTTTATATTTCTCAAAGTCGTACTGTGTTTTATTTAAAGTTTATCCTCTTGCCAAATTTCACAAGGACAAGGACTCTGCACAGATAAAGCGATGAAAGCTATTGCAAGGAGAAATAATACTTGAACTGTGAACTACAATCTGGGCATAAGTGTCATTCTGTGTAACTTGCATATTTCTATTGTATGATTTAAAAAAAAAACAGATTCAAAGGTAACTTAGTTTCATTACATTTGTTCCGCATTCAGTCCATTTCATTTTACATGTTTACGGAGACAGATGTGCGGTAAGAAATATCACAAAATTAAAGTAGCCGCCGTGAGCTGTTTTTCTAGAGAGATTGAATGAATGTGCAGTATTTCTTATTGCATGCTTTACAAATGTGGAAACTGAGCCAAAAGGGCGTTGTGTGGTATTGTGCATAAGGTACCACAGGAGGGCATGAGCCATCTATCCAGAGTGTACCAAGTTCAGTATTTTGTTTGTTTTTAGTGACCCTGGTAAAAATAATAATTAGGAAGTATTCTTAAATAAGCCTCACCACTATAAGAATATCCCAACAGGTTACCACAATATATTACCAAGGTTTATGGCAAATACCACCATAATAAAAAATACTGTGAAGTAATAGGTATAACCCCAAATATATCCAACATATTTGGTGTGTTGGCCTTTGGGAAAATTTAAAACAATTACTGGTCGTGGCCTTGCATTCTAAAGCATAACTATATTGTGCACTCACTAATTGAATTAGTGTTGTGAGGTAATGCAGTACTGTGTGCTAATCTGACTCTCATTATAGTGCCATTGGCAAAGGTGTCACCATGTCCTAAATCCAGGGACATGGTGACACAAAAACTCCACCACTTTTAAATGTATGGATGGAGATACAATTGATCAGAACACCAGGGCCGCCTTATGTGAAAACATTATGTCACATTTGATTCAAATGAGTTGACGTCCCATGTCAAAAAATATTGCTTTAGACGTGGTTGAAAAAGAAGTCACCTCTGTTACTAACATTTCACTGGTGTTCTGATCAATTGTATCTCCATCCATACATTTAAAAGTGGTGGAGTTTTTGTGTCTTCTTCAAACTTAACAGAAAATTAACTTTGCCAAGTGGTTTTGTATTGTGCATTGTGCTTTGTTGAAAGGTTTTTATAACAAGATGTTGTGATATTAATTAAAATATGTGTTTTATATTGCTTCTGGTCAGTGGTTTACACAAATGGGATATAATGAGCCGTTTATGATGTATGTGTAGAGTTGTTCATCTAGTAGGAGACAGGGTTGGTAGTGGTGGAACTGTTCGTTTGTGTCACAATTAGCTTGCAGCTGTGACATGAGCTTAGTATATAGTACTGTACAATTCATGTCAGGTTGTGCTGCAGTCAAGTCACCTAATAGTTCTTCATTGGAAATACAGTCAAGGTCCTTTTTCCAGCGTTGCAGTTTTGAACTGATGCTCATGTTCTTTCTGCATGGTGTATCAATCTATAAAGATAGTGAAATGCACCATAAGGTGGTCAGGCCAACTGAATGGAATATTTTCATGATGACATAAACTTATGCCTCTGAACAATATAGGGGGCAGGCAGCGGCCGCCACTGTGGGTCGATAGGTTAGAAATTAAATGAAGATCATGTGATTGCATAACATTATTGAGATATTTGCAATCTACTTCTTCAGGTTTGTCGCTCTATATATTAAAATCACCTAAAATAATCATCTTTGAATGACAAAGTGCCTCTCTACCTAAATAGGCATCAGGAGTATCTAAAAGGAACTGGCTGGACCTAGGGGTCCATAGCAAAAAATCAATTGACAAGATTCATTGGGGGACAGATGTAAGGTACACGCCAGTATCTGGGATGTTATGTCCCAGTTCAAGGAGTGGAAGTTTGACATTTCAAAAGTGGATCTAGCCAAAACGGCAACCCCCCTCCTTTCTGTGTCTCCATATTGAGCAATTTAATTTGAAAATGATCTGGTACTAAAAGATTTAAAAAAGTCCAAGTGGAAGTGAACCATGATTCGGTTAAAAAAGAATATCCTGGTTAGTTGAGGAAATAAATTAATTTATAGCGACAGCATTTTTATTAGCAGATCTGGAATTAATCAAGGCTAGGGTCATTGGGGTGTCATAGTAAAATCCTGACCCGCCGGTGTGTCGTAAGTAATACTAGATGATCTCATTTTGTTCTACGTCTTCAACAAAATCGCAAGTTAGGGTCTAACAGGTGCTTAGATAGCCAAGCTATATTCCAGGATAAAATGGCTAGATCTCATGATGAAAAAGGGGTCTTGGGGAGTGCAGTATAACTTTCATGCAATCCATCTGGGCGTCACTGGATGTCGTCGAGGACGCCCTCTTCAGATTTACACTCCTTAGATTGTGTCTGCATTGTTCTTGGTTTGGTGGCATTGGTTGTTGTTAGGGTTTTAGAGTGGGTGGCATAGGGGGGGGAGGATGGCTCTGACACTCTTTCAGGCCATCGTTGACTCCCATGGACTCCCGTGGAGTCGAACTGGGGGGCAAGGGTTTGGCTCTAAGTTCAATGACACAACCACTTGGTGTGTATGTTCTAAATTCTATTGACAGGAGTGCTTCAGCAATCTGGTTGTTAGCTAGCGCTATCCTTATGTAATCTATATTAGGGTTGTTTGGGGAACTGTGCCTACTGAAGGTTAAAGTATCTTCACAGATTACAGAATAGCACACTCTCTTATGCCTAAACCAAATAGCGTGTCCGCGATGACGTTAGACCGGGCCACGCCTATACTACGGGTGCCTGTTTTATGACCACGCATCTGCGTCCGCCATTTTGAAAAGGGGAATGTCTTTACATTCCCAAACATTTCGCTTGTCCATTGAACTTGGTATAACGAAACATCGAAATACAAACTTGTATTTCGAAAATATCAATTTTGTGTAGAATGCGAGCAAAACATGTTGCATTTCTTTTAAAGAAGGTATAAAGAATATTTGCACTGTAAAAACGCCCGCCATCTTGGAACTAAATGGATGTCCCACATCTGTTGTGTCTGAGATCTGAGCCCAGATTTCAACCGCTCTATACTGCGGTTTCATACTCGTTTATGGTGGATGAACAGTGCCCACTCAATTGAGATATTTAAACCTTCTTTCACAGTATTTAGGGAATAAATCCATTTTTGTTCTTATTTAGAACCTCGTCTTAGACTGCATGCATTCAACAAATAAATCAAATGTTTCCCACTTTTTAGTTGTCCAGTTATTACATCTGTGTCCAGGACCTTCTAAGCAACCAACAGGATTAAGTACCCTCGGGGTTAGTTCCTTCTCATCCTTATCCCAATAATGTGTTTCGTAAAAATACCTTGGGCCTCATTACGAGTTTGGCAGCAATCCGGCTGTAATTCCACCGAACTACCCCCAAATGGAATTATCATTACCCTCACTTGGTCCTGTGGATATACTGCATGATTTCAAGCAGTGGTGGGCTGCATAAGTTCCAATTTTTGAGAGTTTATAGGACATCTTGGAGATTTCAGCAGAATTATTGCTGGTGGTAATTCCAATGATTTTGCTGATTTTTCAGCAGTAGAAGATTTACCTTGATCATGAGGCTGGTGGTAAATACCCTACGTCAAGTCCAAACACAGGATTTGACAGAGTGGTAAAATTGGTCGTAATTCCATTACCACTACCTTTTTGCCACTCTGCCAAACTCAGAATGAGGCCTTTTTGGGGCAGGATTTTTGCTGGAGTGTACAATAATTAGCCTGCTAATTTTCTCTGTAAATTGGACAGTATTACATGCCAAAATGGGCTCATTGTTAGTTGGAATATTATTATTATGGTGTGAATTAGCTAGAGCTATATTTGGTGAGTTTGTTGCATGCAATCTACCTAGGCCCTTAATTTGATCTTGTAAGGCCACAATCATTACCCTATGAAAAGGTTGAGAAGATTGAAAATATTGGAAAGGATATCTCTCAGATTTCCAATTTCAATCAACACATATTTGCAACAACAAATAGCATCATTCACAATATTTTTTTCATAATGTGTAGATTGTATAATAGGAATGAAACTGATAATTATGCAGTACTTGATGCTGTTTACCAAAACTTGGTACCTATTCGAGGTGGTGACATTACATATTGCAACTGTTTCATTGATATGTGACTTGACCAGTCTGCAATGGAAGGCTGTGCCACTGTCTTACTTGAGGTCATAAAAGGCCCTTTTGTTGATTCTTTTTTATGGGTCCACCTATGTTTTTGCTAAGACTAGCATCTCCATGTACGTGAAAAGGGGTAGCATTGTTTTCCCCTTATTTTTGATTACCCTTTTTGGAAACTTCACAGATCGATAATATATCCATCCTCAACTGGTAAACTCCCACACAAATTAGATTTTCCCCCAGTAGTCAAACCCGTGGTTCCTTTGTACTTATACGGAATGGCGGTATGCCTTTTTAGTCATAGTGGTCAGTACCTCTTGGCCATTTGTAGGTAGTTCAAGACCAACATCACTAGTGATATCTTGATTGGCGGGACAGAAACAATTAGTAACAGCTGAGTTACTATGTGTTTTCAGAGGAGGCGCCCTCTTGCCATCTTGTTCTTCTAGGCACTATAGTAGGGACTCCATTTCGTGAATACGAACATGAGCCTCCTCTAGTCTTTGTCATGACATGCAGACGAGTTGGTGGCTGACAGGCTACTTGTTACTTTCCTTTGCCCGTGAATACAGTGTATTGAAACAGGATTTACCCAGACTAAATGAAACAGACTAACATACAATACTTGATGGTTAAATTAAAGCTAAACACCCTCAGATGACACACCTTTGATTTTAAGGCTTCTTCCTCAGTTCCTCCACAGTGTGGGGCACTGTACCTCTGTGACCGCATTGCGCATTCTGCACCAGGAAGCAATGGTACTGTTGCAGACAACAGAGCCATTTGCGAGTTCGAGTTTCTCCGCTCGGACGACCCACCTTTGCCTGTAAGGCTTCTTTCTCAGTTCCTCCACATTGTGGGGGGCTGTACTTCTGTGAACGCATAGCGCAGTCAGCACCTGGAAGCAATGGTACAGTTGCAGACAGCAGAGCCATTTGTGAGTGCAAGTTTCCCAGCTCAGACGACCCGCGTTTGCCTTTAAGGCTTCTTCCTCAGTTCCTCCGCAGAATAGGGGCGGGTCCTCTAGTAGAGCACACTGTATTCAGCGCCAGATAGCAATGGACAGCTGGAGACAGTGACGCCCTTTGCTGCATTGGGCTTCGCTGTTCAGGTGACCCACCTTTGCTTTTAAGGCATCTTCCTCAATCCCTCCACAGTTTGGGGGGATGGGCCTCTGCGAGCATTAGCGCCGCGAAGCAATGGGACAGGCCGAGACAGTGGATCCTTCCCATGCGCCCCTTTTAAAATTAGGATCATCGTGCACTTTGCTTGACCTGCCTCATGAAGTACATGAGCAGGTAATTTAACGTTGTCAAATGAAACAGCTAGGCAGACATGTATAGAACTTCCCAAACATGACCCTGGAAGACGTGCAGGAGACGGCCTGAGCACAAGAGCTGGCTGGAATTTAAGCTTCAGGGATTGAGGAAAAACTAAGGCATTTAGAAACAAACAAAGGTCAATCAAAATCAAAATCGGAACAAAAGTACGGCAAAAACTGCAAACCAGCAGTAGGCAAAACCTCACAACAGGGGGTAAGAGAAATTACTGCAGATCACAGGCAACATGTGGTGAGCAATAATACTGCTACAATTATGTAGGGCCATTTGCACATTGATCAGGATATTCTTTGACTAACCAACAGTCCTGTAATTGCATAGGACTCCATGTGCACCAATGTGGTGCTTGAAACAGGCAAGAAACTGAGCATAGGCATTTGAACTAGGCTGATGCTCAGGAAGAGGAAACGACTGTCATATGACAGAAGAAGGCCTGGGTGAATCGACTGCCAATCCAGAATTAGACTCAAGAGGATCAGTAGAAGAGTATTTGTTTGGATGGACTTCAACACTAAACCAAATCACTGTCATGGGCATACTGCCAAGGGAGTTATTGAAGATAAATGGGTGCAGACTCAATTTGTTGGTCTACA
The DNA here is from genome assembly GCF_040938575.1 of Ambystoma mexicanum. NCBI lineage: Eukaryota > Metazoa > Chordata > Amphibia > Caudata > Ambystomatidae > Ambystoma > Ambystoma mexicanum. The sequence continues at coordinate 706,668,592 of NC_090931.1, forward strand.
CTTGTTCTTTCATAAATGTGATGGCATTTAGGGAAATGGAAAAACCCTCAGCAGTGTCCCAGATTAGAACATTGATTTACACATCTGGGAGCAAGACTCAGTTGTCTGTGGAAGGTCACTTCACTGGAGGGGTGAAACATGCTAAACACGCCCGACAGTCTGTTTCCATGTAACATCTAAAGGAGAGGGTATCCTGTGAGCTTCACCACCCCTCAAGGGTTGACTCTAACTGAGATGGTTGCACATGTTGCAAAGAAAAACTGTCTATTCATCAAAAAGAAATAAACTGATAGAGGGCATTGGGAAACTATGTGTTAAGCATATCATGTTACACATAGAGCCAGTGGTCGTGCACACCAATTAGTGCCCTTTGAGCAAAGAAAGAAGGTGGAAGATTAGGTTATATCTTACTCTGAGCATCCCTGCCTCGATACTGTGAGCATCCATTTAGTGATTATACAGGTGGACCTCTGGTATGAGAGATGAGAGAATTTTCCCAAGTCAGCAGTTATATGTGAGAGGGAAAGAGGATGGATAAACCAGCGGATGTCCCTACAATGTTATCTTAGTATGTATGCCTACTGATACTTTGTACCATGACCTGACCATCCAAGAAGAAGAAGAAGAAATCAACCTACATAGAAATCATCAATGGGTGCATCATTTGAATACAATGTTTTTGGCGATGAGGTAAAACCGAGCTGCTGGGCGGGGGCAGCTTGCAACCAGCATCTGACCAAAGGTCGTTCTCAAAGCTGCCATAACAATCACATTTCTTTATAGATTACATCATCACAAAAAACTGCAAATTGTATAAGTCTCATAAACAAATGCATATCAATGCAGAGAATAATATACAACTAAATTATCATTACATACCATATATGTTCATAATCAGCAAGGTGGGCAAAGAGACAGAAAAACACAGGACATATAATAGTTCCATGATTCTTATATTACATCATTCATTGCTAAGTAGAACATTTGAAAAAACTATAATAGCACTTACATAATTGTTGGTTGTGCAGCATCATGTGCTGACACTGTTGTGCTAATGGTTGCCATTCCATGGCCCACCATGCAAATATGCCCATTCTAGGCGACTAATTGCCCAACTGGCAATTTATCTCTATTGTGCTATTTCTATTGTTGGTCCAGTAAAGTAGTGATTAGGTCTGAGATTGATATATTGTGATAATAGGGTGACAGAAATAAATTATGATTCGAATCATGCGGTAGTAGTCTTATGTATCATTTTAAGTGGTAGCTATAACGGTGGGATATTGGTCCACATACTATAGTCTTGTGGGGGAAACTAGGTGGGTGGGAGATTGTGTGACAATCTAAAATCCCAGCATGCTAACTCACCTAAGATTTGATGTGCTTGAATTCTCTGAGCTTCACAAGGAAGTAATAGAAATGCCATTAAATTAAGGTTTAAACATTGCATGGTTTGTGAAGTAGTGGAACTAGAGATTGATAACATATTGTCAATAGATGAATGCATTATGATGGTCTGATCACATTTGTGATCAATCTTACCTTGTTAGGTGTGAAATAATTTAATGCGGGTATTCCTGGTGCCTTGTATCATCGTCTTGCACGTGGGTGCTATATTGGGTCTGTGTTTATGTGGACGGCTAGCGCAGGACAGCATGATGTAAGGATGTGCACTGTCACCATGGTGATGGACGCTGTGGTCCTAGCAACGATCGCTGTGTTCTACAAGTGTTGAGGTATGTCTGGCCATTGCCTGTCAAATAATGATGGGCGTCCATAGCATTGATTCCGGTTCACTCGTATCATATTCTTTTATTGTTTGTAACTGGACAAATGTTGATTCAAGGCAGCTGCCTACACTATTATTATTAATTATAATAAAAAACTGTGGGCTTGAAGAGGCTCTTAGCTTTAAACATTGTGATCAGTGTTTACTTGAGTATGCCTAGCCGGTGCTTGATAGTTTTGGTAGTTTTGTTGATGAGATCTCTCAAAACAGTGGGTTACCTAACATTAATGACTGATAGCAATTGGTCTTTGTACCCAATGTGAACAGTGTGATTATTAAGCTCTGTAAGGAACTCATGGTGGCAACAGTAAAGACAGACACAAGTGATCATAGTTGAAGGGTGTTTATTAAACTGCAAATGCAGGGTGGAAAAACGCCTAGCCTGAACCTAAATCTAAGATAGGAGCAGGCTGTGACCATCAAATGAAAATAAGGCAGTCCTTGTGGCGTTGTGTCAAAATAAACGGGCCTTTACTAAGAAAAACCTATTGGCACTCCTTACTCTAAATACAAAAGAAGTGTGGGGTAAAAGTTCTCAATAAAGAAAGAAGTGTTACCAAAATAATAATCAGGGTTTTGGTTTAGGGGTATCCCTTCCCCACATTTTGAGCACGTGACAAGATGGATCTCCTGAGCACAACGCACACTTCAGCCTTCCCAGCACGGGTCGACAGTTATGTATTAGCTATCAGGTTCTTCTATGGTTAAGTCTCTATTCAATAAAAGTCTCTTGCTTTCGATGGCATGATGCATTCAACAAAGAAACACAAAGTTCACTTCCACATACTTTGGATGACTGCTTCACACTTGGGTCCCCGTCTTCTGGGAGATGACCCCGCACTAGTCGTATTTAACAAATCCGTGAAACGTTCCTTTCTCAATGAACTTTGGGTGATGACTTTCCACCCCTGGATCTCCCTCTTCCGTGTTTGGACTCCTTTTCAAATGGTAGCCTCCGTCGTTCGGGTTCACAATGTCTTTACTTGGGTTCATCCCTGTCAACACACTGTTCATATACTAATTTTCACCATGCAGGATTCATTTCCCTTATATTTCACAATCATCTGTCGGTCAAAGACTTTCAATGCTACAGAGGATTTTACAAGACCCTGTATGACCACTTTGACCTCCCTTCGCCTCTTCCTAAGGCCTTCTCGTTACGATAGTCTCTACCATTGAGTAATCACCCAGAGTTTCCTGCGTGAGCACCAACGTGGTGCTGGATGCCTCTGTCACAGGTTTTACTCCTTTCTCATCAAGATTTGCCTTATGCCTTTTAAAGTTCAAATTAGCTGTTTGCTACTTTTCGTTCAACACAGTTCGATTTCTGATCGACTCTCCCCTCGACTCACCAGCTGTGATGAACCGCTTGGCTTTCTTCTCCTTCGAGTCAAGGTTGGTACCACGAAGATCAGCGTCTCTCCCCGTCTTGGTTATCAGTAGAGGAGGGTCTTGTGTACCATTGACACCTGCTACAACACACACGCTGGCCTTTGTTCACGGTTTTATTTTTCCGTCTGCAGAGGTTACACTGGCCTTGGCCGGAAAGTGCAAGGTCACTTCTCTCCTTGTCATCCCCTCGGTATGTACCCTCATTCACCTCCTTTTGAACTGCCGTGCTGAGTTAGCTCTCGCGTCGTGAGGTCTGCCTTCCTCGTCCCGTGCTCTCGTGATCCACCTTTTATCCCTGTGGGAAAGGGAAAGGGCTATCAGGTGTGTGTGATTCTGGTCAATTGCCTGACTTTACCTGACCATTGTATTGGGACATGTCAGGTAAATGGCTATGGTGTTAGGCCATTTTCTTTCGTGTTGTGCGAAAGTGTTTGTGTCGGAAAAGGGGGTACAATGTTTTGGAATATCCTACATGGTAGGATGTGGAAAAGGTGTTGAAAGAAGGGGGATACCACGTCTCACCTGTCAGCGCCCCACTGCCACTTCCCAAGGACCCCCCATCCAGCTGATCCTCCCTCACTGGTCCACCCCCATGAACTGGATCCAATAGTGATGACCGTGTCCTGGAACACCTGGATGACAGATCCCAGGGGACTAGCTAGGGAGACACCTTTGGGTTTCTTACAGCTCATAAGGCTTGAAGCATAATTACCGGCATCATTAGTCGTAATGCTCTATGATGGCATTAATAGGGATACTATCATCATTGTTATTATTAATAGGTTGTGGTGTGGTATATTATGATCATGCGGTTACCTGATATGGTGAGTAAGAGTGATGTTAGTAATAATCTCTGTTTCAAGTTAGTGATGCACACTTCAATACTGTATCCAAGGGCATGGAAATGTATAGTAACATATTGTTTACGCTGCTTGTCTTGTTGTACCAGTTTCAGTAACATATGTTCATGATGAACAAGAACCCGCCACCCATATGAGGTTGTTGAAGATGCCTCATCCGTATCTCTCGTTATGTACAAAAATCTAACCATATAAGGTGATATCGTCATGCCTTTTTTGAATGTCTTTGTTACGTAACAAACAATATACTTTGCCCCAAACATAATTTAGTTTATGGGCATACTTTACACCTGTGTTACCGTGGTCAAATGGGGATAGGTATGGTATTTGTGACAGAGATATATTGCAGGAACACTTTAATTTTTTGTTTTTGTGTTGAGACCCACCACAGTGCATCATAAATAGCATATGCACTTGGCTTCCATTCGTCTGAGTTTAAGGTCTCCCCCACTTTTGCCTAATTTTGCTTTCATTAGTACTATAAATTGGAGATCCTTTTTATCTTGCATTTGGTGGTGTGTTTGCCAGTGTACAGTCAGTGGTAGTTTAGGATCCTATTTGATTAGGCTCACTAGATGTTCTCTAATTGTGATTCTTATTTGGTGTATAGTGCTTCCTATGTATAGTTTCCCACATACACAGATTATGGCATATCCAACGTGAGCTGTTTTGCAATTTATGAAGTCTTTGATGACAAATTGAGAGCCGTCTGGTTATGTATATATGTTGCAGTCAGCATGTGCGTATCGGTACATGTTGCAGGTTCCACATTTATGAAATTCTGTCGAAGTCTGCAGCCAGTTGCTGCCACTGGTGATGTCTCGGTTACTGTTGTCAAGAAAAGACAGGGCACAATTTGGTTTGAATAGTTGGCACTCGTGTGTAAACAAAACTCGGTTTCTGTGTGATGTGAGGTTTCATACTCAATATGTGCCAGTGTTTGTTCCCCATTTGATAGAGATTATGTGCATCTTTAGAATATTGTGTGATAATATCTATTGCATGATTTCCAGTTGTGTCTTTTCTCAGATTGGTCTTCAGCATTTCGTCTTGCCCTGTTAAGTGATTTTTTTCAATGTTGCAGATGGGTATCCCCTCTCTTTAAATCTTTCTGTATGTAATTGGCATTTTTTGTTAAAGAGTTCTTAACTGCTCCAGTTTCGCCATGCCCAGTGGAATTCCCCTGATGGTATATTGTTCCCAGTCGATCTCCTATGGCAGCTTTCTGCGTGCAGTGTGGATTTAACCTCTGTAGACTTTCTAAATGTTCTGGTCTCAATTTGGTTTTGGTCTATATTGATATGTAGGATCAGAAAATCAATATTACTCTCACTCCAATGGCCTGTCAGTTCAATACCAAAGGCGTTGTCATTTAGATGGTGCAGATATCTGTCAAAGCCTTGCTGAGTGTCATGCCAGATAACAAAAATATAATTGATGCAAATCTTCCACAAGATAACATTGTTATGAATTCATTATTGTATAGAGCATGAGTTTGTTCATACTGGGCGATGAACATATTGGTCAGTGAGGGTGAATACTTATCTCCCATCACCACTCTCTTCCTTTGTACATAATAACAATCAATAAAGAAAAAGACATTTTTCAGAAGTGTAAAATTCAAAAAATCTTTCAACATATTAATGTGTTTGTGATGGGAGGCCGAAAAATCTCGATAGGTGTAGTCGTTGGCTCGGATGGCTTATTTATTTTTAATTGTTGTGTACAATGCTGTTACATCCATAGTACCAAGTAGGTAGCCATCCTGCCATTGTATTTCTGCAAGAAATTGTAGTACTTAGGTGCTGTGTCTAATGTAAGAGGGTCATTTCTCCACATGCCCTTTGATGGCATTATCTATATATTGCGAATGGCCTTCGGTTGCCCAACCTATCCCACTCATTACGAGACGGACATCTGGCAATGTTGCATATGGCTAGAGTATCTTGGGCAGAAAATACATCGTCGGCATCGTTAGCTCAGTACTAATGAGAAAAAGTTTTTCTTCATCTGTGAGAAGCCCCGATGTATGCCATCCATGTAACATGATTTGTAATTCTTGAACAGTTCTCTTTGTTGGATAACTATGCAGAATTTTGTAACAACCTGGAGTCTCTAGATGTTTTTTAGCCATCTCTAGGTAATCTATTGTATATTATAATATTCCCTTGTTTTTGCCTTTGGCCAAGTTGTCCAAGGCTGACTGTTCCTTATTGCTCAGGTTAAATCTAGTCTTAGATCTCATATTAGTTTTCTTGTCCAAATATAGATGGATTTCGTTTCCTGATGGAAGGTATCAATAAAATGTTCACTGTTAGACTGTGGGGTGAATTTATATTTAGATTTCAATTCTTGTAGTTGCAAATTGCTAGCATTCACCCCTAATTCTTGGTATATATCCTCTTCCTTATGTTGAGATTATGGTTCTATGGACATAAGGAAATGTATGTTCTCTATGTTGCCCCCATAATAAGTATATTCAATGAGTCTTGTCTGGGTGGTGGAGTTTATGTTTTGACTTGAGATGCAAAACATTTTTTGTAATTTCAATTTTCTAGCACATTTGAAGATATCAATGTGGATGTTCGTAAGGTATGTACCAACGGTAGGAACACATGAAATGCCCTTGTTTAATAGACCTATCTCTGTTTGGCTGATTCGTCTACTTGATAGGTTAATGACAAGATTAGTGCCTGTCACTTCCCTGTCTGCTTTTTGAAACTGGATCTTGTCAGACTGCCCGCCTGTCCCATGTTCCTGTTTGAGCTTCCTCCAGCCCCACCTCCACCACCTTGTGTTGTGTTCCATGTTGTAGTATTTTGGACCAGTGGGTCTTGAAATCTGACTTTCTTGATACCTCTTAGTATACCTTTTCTGTACCTCCTGATCTGCTCTAAAAAACATCTACTTTGTTTGGTTTTGTCAATTGTGGTGCTTGAAGTATCAGCGCCCGAAAGTTTGGGTTGAAAAATGTATGCCCTATGCTCACGGTAGTCTCTGTTATCTCTGAAATACTTTCTGAATTTGCATAACTAAATCTCATCTTGGTAATTTTTGAAAGTTTTAATACATTTTGTTAAAGTTTCTTTATTTAGTATTATCCTGGGTCGGCAGATCAGAAACTTCTTGTTTAAGCTGGGTAAGCTGTTCTGTACTCTGGTATGTTACTTGTTAGCGTGCTCTATTAGTAATTCTATCATTTTCTTCAAACTCTGATTTAGATTATCTTCCCATTTTCCGACCAAGTCTTGGTCATCAATATTGTCAAAGTTTGGGATAATAAAAATCTGAAGACCCATGGGAATTTTACCATTTTACAGGTTGTTAGTTATAGATGCTTGTTCCCAGTATTTATTGATTTTTTTTTGTTGATAATCTCTCGAGTGTGTTGAATTTTTGACTAAGTATTTCAGACCTTCTAAGGTTGCTTCTGAACACATTACTGGTGCTACCACTCGGTGCGAAAAGGGCAGCTTGCTCCTTTTCTCCACTAAGCAGATAATCTTCCATGGCAATATTGTTGTAGCCTGTGCTGTGCCTGTGCTTAGATTATTGTACATGACGAGAGATACGCATGAAGCATCTGCAACATCCCGATCCAGGTGGAGGGTTCTTGCTCATCATCAAGATATGTTACTGAAACTGGTACAACAAGACGAGCAGAGTAAACAATATGTTACTATACAGTATCATGCCCTTTGATACAGTATTGAAGTGTACATGACTAACTCGAAACAGAGATTATTACTAACATCACTCTTACTCACCATATCAGGTAACTGCATAATCATAATATACCACACCACAACCTGCTCATAATAACGATGATGATAGTATCCCTTTTAATACCATCATAGAGCATTACGACTAATGATGCCAGTAATTATGCTTCAAGCCCTAAGAGGATAATAATCACACTGTTCATAGCGAGTGCATAAACTGATTACTATCAATGATGAATCTTGGAAAACCCATCGTTTTGAGCGATCTCATCAATAACGCTACCAGAACTAACAGGAACCGACTAGGCATGCTCAAATAAACACGGATTGCAATCTATAAAGCTAAGAGCCTCTTCAAGACCACATTGTTTTATTATCATTAATAATAATAGTGTAGGCAGCTGCCTTGAATCAACGTTTGTCCAGTTACAAACAATAAAAGAACATGATGCAAGCAAACCGAAATCAATGCTATGGACGGCCGCAATTATTTGACAGGCAATGGTCAGATATACCTCGACCCTTGAAGAACACAGCGCTCGTTGCTAGGACCACAGCGTCCATCACCATGGTGACGGCACACGTCCTTACATCATGCTCTCCTGCTCTAGCCGTCCACATAAACATGGACCCAATATGGCGCCCGCATGCGAGATGACCACACAAAGCACTGGGAATACCTGCATTAAATTATTTCACACCTAATGAGGTTATATCGATCACAAACATGATCAGACCATCATAATGTATAAACACATTGACAATATGTTATCAATCGCATACTAAACAGCCACTAGAGTCCTTGAGTTTGTTGGCTACTGGCCTTCAATACTGTAGGTTACCTAGATAACCCGACACATCAGCACAGCACCGCTATCTTACTTAACAGGGCTAATTTAGTCCTCATGTTTTACAGGTCCTTATATAGGAGTTTTACTGCATCTGTCGAATTTTTGGAAGACCATCTGTCAGTCGACGACAGATACATTCTCACATGTATTCACACTTACATATTCTGAGGAACTCCCAAGTATCCTATTTGGGCAGTGACTACGCGATAGGCAATGCCTGCACTTGTTCTAATAATTCACAAACCATGGATTTTCCCCCCCAGTACCAAGGCCTTTTTTTGTGATTTCAGTATTTCACCATCCAAAGCCTTCTAACATTTTCTCCTTCATTAACCCCTTTAGTGCCAAGGACGAGCTATCTCGTCCTTGGCACTGTGGAGGTAATCCCAAGGACGAGATACCTCATCCTTGGCACTTAAGGGAAACCTTAATGTAATGGCATGTCTATTACTTCCTTGTGAAACTCAGAGAATTCAAGCACATCAAATTGTAGGTGTGCTAGCATGCTGGGGTTTAAGATTGTCACACAATCTCCCATCCACCAACAATCCCCCACAAGACTATAGTATGTGGACCAATATCCCACCGCTATCGCTACCACTTCAAATGATACATAAGACTACTACTGCATGATCCGAATTGTAATTTCTGTCATTCTATTATCACAATATATCAATCTCAGACCTAATCACTACCTTACTGGACCAACAATGTAAATAGCACAATAGAGATAAATTGCCAGTTGAGCAATTGGTTGCCTAGAGTGGGGATGTTAGCATGCTGCGCAATGGAATCACAACCATTAGCACAACAGTGTCAGCACATGATACAGCACAACCCACAATTATGGAAGTGCTATTATAGTTTTTCAAATGTTCTACTTAGCAATGAATGATGTAATATAAGAATCATGGAAGTATGATATGTCCTGTGTTCTTCTGTCTCTTGTGTCTCTTTGCCCTCGTTGCTGATTATGAACATATATGGTATGTAATGACAATTTATTTGTGTTTTGTTCTATGCATTGATATGCATTTGTTTGTGATACTTATACAATATGCAGTTTTTTGTGTGATGTAATCTACAAATAAATGTTGTGATTGTTATGGCAGCCTTGAGAACGACCTTTGGTCGAAACACGTGTCGGTTGACAGTAGTCAATTACTGCATGTTTTTGAATAAATCATGCATTTGAGACAACCGAGCTTTCATGTGATGAATTCATATAGTATGTGTTAATGTTTCACAATTGTCCATGGGAATATAACAATTCTTCTTGCCCTGCACGACCAATATCAACTTTACTACCATATTTTTTATGGAAGACTTGGATAGAGTTTCCAGGCTTTGGAGACGCTGTGGGCGAGGTCACATATAATTGCAATACACATTTTGAGAGCCAGTGCGCACCCACAGGCATTTCTATCCCTGTATTTTTCATACCTGTAACTAGCACCCACTGCTCCAGAAGTGAGCAGCCAGTGACCCTGGTGATCACCAACATCATTGACAAGCACATAACACGTACTAAAAAAGGAGAGCACCCAAGCATGCTTTCTCCATAATTAGTGGAACATACAAAAGAGGGAAGCAAGAGTTGCAATGGATCCAGAAAGGATTGCGGGGAGAGAGGGGGCAAGTGCAGCATCAGGCAGGAGGGTCAAATTATAAGGCAGTCCTTGAACTTGCAGAAGGCCTGCAAGGTGTGACTAGGTGAAGAAGATTGGTCCCAACATTGCTTAGGAACAAATTAATAACATTGGTGCTCGAAGGACACCTAGGACTTGCACCAAAAGATGGCTGCTAGAAGCATACTCTTGGCCGGGAAATGATGTTGAGATGGAGCAGTTGATAAGGGGGTTGCACACTGTGTTCTATAAGTAATGCAGCTTCTTGTCAACTGCCTCCCAGCTTCCTGGGAATTCCAGTTCTAGAAGCTGCCCAGCATGCACAGAACACAGTAAATCAAATGTAAACACTTGCATCAAATTGGTCTAATGATATAACATGCCCCTTAAACCCAAATATAACATACTCCAATCATGATTGTCAAAACACATTTTCTAAGGCATCTGTCCATGATAATGGAGTAGCATTTGTGGTGACGTTTGCATTCTTGTACACTGCTTCTTGTAATGATGGATCACTCACTGAATTATACAGTGGAATTAATCTGATACTCTCTTTGCACTTCCTAAATCCCTGCATTCATGTTTCTACTGATGAAAGCACTGGGAATGTTTTTATTTCCTGGGATATTTACTTTCTTTCGAATTGTTTTATGTTGCAGTTAAAGAGATAAAGGGACAGTCACTGAAAAGACTGTGACTAAACCTAACAAAAAACACAACAAATACTGAGGGGCCAAAATGTAGTAATATAATATTCTGAAGTAATTCTGTTTATATAATAAACATTTTATTTTTGGTATGTGGTTTCAGTTTAATTTTCCTACACTGGAAATGAAAAGGATCTTAAAAGAGATTGTGTTTCAGTTTGCAACTGATTTTATATTTGAACCATCTTAATTCAAATCATACACATAATGTTGGTAACTAACACTAATTTACCACCCTACATTTACACCAAATTTACCACCCTACATTTACACCATTACAATATCATCAGTTAGTTGATGCAATCTCTTATTTCAACACTGAAGTCAAAAAACATGTTTTGCGATAAATGCTTTATTGATAAATTCTTAATTAGTTACAAGGGAATCATTTTTACGACTTTATATATAATCTACACGTCTGAAGGAGCCAATCCTTGGGCTCATGGCTCCCCAGTCGCTGTATCTCCTGTACTCGCCAGGTCTCAGGTAGTATTGACGGCCTCTGTAGTTGGGCTCCTCATAGAAGATCCAGTGCCCATCCTGAACATTGCAAGAGTGGATGTCATTGAAGTGGAACCTGTCGTAAACATTGGGGCAGTCATCTGTGAAGTCCATCATCTGACCTCCAAAGTCACCTCTCTCATACAGCCTGACTCTGAAGGAGCCTCGATGCTATGATCGGAAACAAAATAAATAAATATAATTTAAAAGCTATTGACAAATTACAGAAATAAAATAGGGTGACCGCATCCTTTCAAATGCATCATTTAGTTGTATTCATCCAGTCCTTTTTTCCATTCATACAAGCAATTTAGGCAAAGACAGCATTTTCCGACATGTGAGGGCCTTATGTTTCTGGGTACAACATTATTTTTGTGCCAAGAATTGGGCGCTCTTTATTGATGATATTCTGGACCTGCTGGTGTACTTAATGTATTGCCACTTGTCTGGATGCAGGCAGTACTCATTTGTATAGTGCAGAGTTCCATTCAAATGGTCTCTTAAACTCAACAGTCATTCCATTTCCTATTAGAGGGAGTGCATCAATGGCCCCTGGTCAGACTAAGCATCCAAGTATTTTTGACTATCTTGGGGGTGGCAAAAATCCCGTTATCCAATTTACCATGGCAAAGCAAAATTGCTGATTTTGATGTCACCATCTTAGGGGTGGTATCTAAACTGCTATCTCCATGGAGTGTCCTTTGGTGAGGGATAATGGAGTGTGTGAGTTGGTCCCACTGCTTGAAATAGGTGGCTTCAGGGTGTGAACCCTCTCAGAAGGACCCATCAGTAACTGATATAATAAATAGTGAGGATATGAGATGGAGCTTTCTTCTGCTTATACAGGAGCCTTTCTAAATCTGTGAGCTGTGGAATTCTGTATCAGGTGCATAGCATTGAGGGCAACCAACACATACAACTCCTCTCAGCGTGGTACTGCATCAGCTAAAGCTATGCTTCGGTTGCACTGAATTCATATTTGTAACAGGCAGCGCTTTGAATCTAATGCCTACATGGCCTAATAATGTTCCTTTAAAGTATGTAGTAGTCACCTGCATTGTGAAGAAATCCTCACAGTATTATATACTGTACTACATCTCATTTATAACATACATGTAACATGTTAGAACTAAAGTGACTCAACAACTTTAAAAACATGTGAAGCTCTACACAACCCTTTACAACTGTCATCTGGCCTCAGGCTAGCCAATGGAACATAGACCACACTCACCAACGGCAAGAAGAAATGTATCAACGCCTTAGATGAAGAACACCAACCATTCCTAATGCTTTCCAATGTTTCTGCAGACTACAGTATAACACCACAGTGTGATCATGGTGGATTGAAGGCAAGAATTGCATTAAAAGGACGGTCATCAAATAATCGTAAGTGCAATCGCATTCTACCAGAAAAATGCTATGAGTGTCACCTTGCTCAGGTGATTAAATCACATTAAGTGCAATCTCACAAGTTTGCAGATCCACAACACATATATATCCAAGAGTAAACTAGGCGAAGATCCAGAGGAACATGAACAGATAAAGCGCTGTGCTAAAACTATTATTAGTTGAAGGAAAATGGCCTCTAGCTCTCGCTATCCAGAGCAATGCTGCTGAAAGTGGGTGGCAATGAAGAACAAGAGCACCCTTCACAAGGCCTTACATTCTGAGCTCAAACCCAGCACTGGTTCAAACGTTTAAGAATCTTGGCAGCTTCTTAAATGTATATTTGACCTTCACCCCACAAATCAAATGAAGAAGACAAAAGCACCTATTTGCAGCTATCCATGCTCTGAAAACTCCTCCCACTCCTACAAAAATACGACCAGTTCAAACCGATTCATATATGCCTAAACTTCTGCAATGTCACATAGAGTACAGTAAAAGCATGCTAAATGAGCATTAATGATACTATGGCAGCCCCCGGGGGTACGGATTAATATTAATCCAAGATCACCAGCAATATGTGTTACCTTTTCTGGAGCAAGTGTCCAGAATGTGTTCAGAGTCTCGTGCCTCATTATGTATCCATCAGAAATATAGGATGAAGCAACAGGGTCTCTACACCCAAGCCAATTTAAGTGGCAAAATATGGGCCCTGTCCCTTCAATTACATGGCCTCTGTATATTCAAGCGTGGCTGCAAGTGCTAATCAGAGCATTGGTATGCATTGACAGAGGAAGCCAGAATGGGAGCAGCCATCCCTTGTCTGATCCGGACATGATCAAAAGTTAGACACGATCTGTCAATTCCAATATGTTCACATCACCTATAATGCATCCAGGAAATCCTACTATCCTCTACCCTCCTAGCGCATCCATCTAAAATCCTGAGTATTTGATTGACAGAAACTGAAATGGTTTGCTAGAGATGATATAACATGTTGACTTTCACAATTTGCTACCCATGGACCAACAGCAACCTTTGTGGGGCAGCATCACATTATAATAGCACTTACTACAGCTGAGGTTTATTGAATTAGGTACCAAAGTGAAGTTCACACAAGTGACATAAGAAGTGGTGGATATATTTAAATTATCTTTGGCCTGATATGCTGGACAAACATACAAGTGAGAAGTGAGTCTAGTTGAAAGCCAAATATTTTTTCCAACCAATATGTATGTACTAATTGACAGTGGTACTAATCATAGTATTCCTGGCATTTATAGTTTTCGACTTTTCTCCTCCACTTTACTTGCATAGGTTAATGAATACCAAGCTTTCCCACTTGTCAAAGAAATTGAATGGGTCAGGAAAGTTATTTCACAATGGCAACTTGTAATGTATGCAGAGCTCTGAGTGAGTTACTCCTCTTGCTAAAGATCTTACAGTCATAGTTTGCTTTTCTTGACTTACATTGGTGTATTAACAGCAACAATAAAGGTGCACTAAGAAATACTGTATGATTCTGTCAGAAAGGACTTGTGATTTGGGGAACTCAGTGGTTCAGAAAGGCAACATATCTTTCATTGAAAGGAGCACAGTTGACTCTATGTGCCACTTTGTGAACCCGATAAAAATGAGAACATGTAGCTGGCAAGTGTTTTGTAAGGCAATTCGGGGCAATTGCCATCTGGCAAGGGTGCAAAGGCCTAATTTGTTTAAAATTTGTATTAGTAATTAAAATGATGAGTTCAATACATCAGATCTATCCTCTCTCCCTGGCTCTTTAACATCTACCTTGCACAGCTGGCATGCCTCATCTCCTCCTTCTCCCTCAACTTCCAGTGTTATGCTGACGACACTCAACTCTTTTTCAGACTTCCTGCTGACTCACTCGCACCTTCAGTCATCCCTGACTGCCTGTCTTCCATCCAGGCTTGGTGCTCTTCCAATGATCTCTGCCTGAATGCCAGCAAAACTTAGATCCTTCCGATTGGGACCCCTGCTCCCTCCTTCTTCCCTTCTCTCTGGCCTCCCACCTTGGGTTCTGCCCCTGCTCTGTCTTCTGAAGCTAGAAACCTTGGAGTAATCTTTGATTCCTCTTTATCCTTCCTCCCTCACACACAAGACATTGCCAAGAAGTCCCACTGCCAACTCTTCCTTCTCAAAGTAATTCTCCCATTTCTCACTTTTCCCCAGAAGTTCAATGTTTCCTGAGCCCTGGTTCTATCTAGGTTTGACTATTGCAACAGCCTCCTCCTCAATCTACCTTCTTCCATTCTGCAACCTCTTCTGCTCATCCAGAATAGAGCAGAGAGATCTATCCATGGCCTTAAGCCCATCGCTCCTGCCCTAAAAAGCCTCCACTGGCTCCCGGTTCCTGCACGGATCAAATTCAAATCCCTCTGCATCATCCACATGGCTGTCTGGGGCTGGGAACCACGCTATCTACAAATCTCTCTTACCAAAGACTCTCCTTCTAGATCTCTATGCTACTCTGACACTAACTTTCTGTGTGTAATACGTTTCGCTAAACAGAGAGCAGGAGGCCGCTCGCTTTCCTCAGCTGGAACTCTCGTCTGGAATAGCCTCCCCCTCCCACTGCGTCTTGAGCAGGACCTTCTGAAGTTCCGAAAACACCTCAAGACTCTCCTCTTTTTCTCCTCCTTCCCTTCTTCCTTCCCCTGCTAATCCCACAGTTGCTGTGATTGGTGTCTTGGACCCTTATGCATCCTCTGGGCCTCTGACCATTCACACCTAATGTCCCCAGCATCTGTTTTCCTTCAGCACTTACCTTGGCACACCCTCCACACTGGAGATTTGCACTTTCCACCCAACGCGGCTCCTGGCCGTATAGCACTTACCATACCTTGTACTTCATCTGTGGCTCACCCTCGAGCACAGACACCTCAGCACCTACCCCACTGCCCTCTTCCTTCCTGCACTTGCACGTTCTGAATACTCACAAGGCATCACAAGGCATAGTGGGTTCGGCCGTCCCTTCACTCTCTGTATTGTCTGTATTTAATTGTGCTGCGACCCCATGTTCCCTTCCTGCTGCCTTGTGGGCGCTTTGAAACAAAATCTATGTCCTGTATAAGCACCTAACAAGCAAACAATAAATAAATACATTCCATTTTAAAAAGGGTCATCTGCTAACCAGATTCCCCTTTTCTGTCAACTCCATGCCAAAAGTATAGTGTACTTGGAAACCTGCTGCATCAGTAGCCTGATCCTCGATGCCGGCTCTACTTGTGGCATGGAACAGGTTCAAAGCTAATAAGATGCCCACTTGACAGCTGCAGTGACATCCAAGTCACTGTGGCACAGGGGAGGTGTTTAAGATATTTCCCCTGTACCAAAACTACAATGATCATAAGTAACGCATGATGGTGACAGGGTAATCTCTAAAATAAAGCTATGCCCGAGTGTAGGTATAGTGCATGGCACTACTTATGATCATTAATTCCACATCCCAATTGATATGGGACATGTGTCAGCTCCTTTCAGTCAGCTCTTCTGTCAAAGGTGACGTGTATTCTGGGAAGCTGCTTGTAGACTGTCAAATTGCAGGACAGGAACCCCAAGGGCCAGGTCTCTTCTTTGATCTCTTTGTGAGGGCAGGTAACACCACTTGCCCGAGACATTCAGCAGCAGCTGTCCTGGGTGCAGGCATCAAAGGAGCAAATCCATTCAAAACGAATAGCCTCACACCAGGGTCATGCATCCCTAAAGGCTTTTGTACTTAGTGAAAAGGAAGGGGCAGATTCAGAGTTATCAGGAGTGCTCTGGTCAATGGAAGGAGACTTCTACCATTTTGTTTCTCTCTGTCTCTCTTTCTCTTTCCTGTCGCCTTCACCTCTTCTGGAGCAAAGCACTTTGGATGTGACATCAGAAGGGAAAAGTCCACTCCATTCGAGAGCAGGGATTGGACCACTAAGGCATGCTAGCTTTAGCCCAATCACCTGGGAGTTTTTCCCTTTAAAAGATAAATTATCTCATCCCTTAAGCAGATATTCTCAAGAAACAGAAGATTTGCTCTGAAGCACCTGAGAAGAACTCACTGGACCTCCTTTGGGAAAGTTGCACTTTCCAAACCCCTAAGCCTGAGGTGAAGAAAGGGACGTCCAAGGCAGAAGAAAGATATGCCTCTTACCAGTCTCAGGGCAAATTGGGGGTGAACCTTTGCTGTGGACCAGGACCTGCCACTCTGCAATAGAATCTACTAAATCTGGAAGAGCAGACCCTGAATGGAACCCTTGTCTCCTTGAGTACCTCTGAGTGTGCCTCACAGATGCCAGAGGACCAGACCAGCAGAAGCTCCCTGTTTTCCTGCAACGAGCCAGTCGCTCCGTGTTCACTGCACCTTGAATGTGAGGGAAGATGCTGCCACTGGTTTTTGTGCTCCTCCTACAATCTGAACTATTACTTGCACTTCAACCAGCTCGACGCTGCATCATACTCTAGCTGTGCCCGTTACTTGCTAGGCCCAAAGCTACTGCTCCATGCCGGGACGTGACCGGAATTACTAGCAAGTAATACGTAGACTTTGACCAGGGGTTGCAACCACAGCTCAGCCAAGCTAACCTTCGAACAGCCACCTCACCAACCTGCACATTGATACACCCAAGATCACCACTTTCCACGACCGTCACACATTGACTAGGTATTTGCCTATCACCCCTGTACTCACGCTCAGGGGCCTACGCTCTCCAGTCTGTTGCTTCCGCTCTGACTTCCTGAGGGTTGTGTTTTTGTACGGTGTTTCTATTTCGTTCTAGTGCAGATCATGTGGTTACTTAGAATATACCTATTTTTATATAACCTTGATTTGACATTCTTTTTATTTTGGGCTGTGTTACTGTGTTGTTTGGCTCACTACTGAATCACATGTGCACCCCTCTTAAGAGTTTGGCTTTCCCACTGCCCACATTACCACAAAAGGCCAAAGGAGGTATATCTCTCAACTGTCCCCATTTTACCTTTATGGTGGTGCTCGGTTTGGTTTGTACAAGTATGAGAGCTGAATGGACCATTTTGACCCCTTCTCACCCTTGTACTCCTTCGAGGTAGAATTGAATTTGTCCGAGTAAGCATATCTGAGTTATATATAAATATACAACAATGTATTAAATGATCATACAGACGGACCTCTCATGCAGTATCGGATTCATAGCAGCCTTTTGTACAGTCTGGGATTGTTTGTTGTTTCCTGCATAGGAGACTTTTCCTAGCAGTTTTGAGGCAGGACTGCTTTGACATAGTATGTCCTTTTCTTAATGTCAGAAGCCAAGAAAAGATGGCTAATGATTCGTTCATGAATACCCAATGAACTGGACGCATTAGATCAACCTCTCCACCAGTAGACTTATTTTAAAGTGATGTTTTTGGGATCGTGTTCTGTTGTCTACCAGAATGCTGAAACAATCATGATTGATCCAAAAAAAAGACGCATTTGTCTCAACCTCTTGCTAAAACCAAAATAGCCAATATTTTGTATTGATACTAAAGGTGAATTGACGGTTCAAACTCTTTCTTGATTGCTTCATGGATATCTTGAAAAGATAATGGATGCAAATGTCAGTCTGTGAGAAGAGTGAAGCACTCGTTTGTTGCACTGTACCCATCATTGCATCTAAACCAGCCATTTCAGCCTGAGAGATTTCTCAAATGGCAATTGGCTAGTCCCCCAGGAATGGCTCTCTAGCAGGTCACCATGACTTAGAATTTGGTGAAGAATATATATGAACAAATAAATGCATGTTTTTAGGATGGTGGTGCTGTTATCGAGCAAAGCATTCTTCCCAAAAAACGCATGTAAAAGACAAAATAATAAGCTTTACATTCGGATTACACTGTTTCAGCAACAAATATATACATTAGGCAACTTTTATAGAGCACAGAAATAATGTTTAAGGCACCCGGTTTTCTGGCTTTATGGTAATAATTGTTTCAACATTTCCATCTGTATTTTTCCATTTTTATTTTGCAGTCATTTTATCTGTATTTATCCACATTTACATTTGCGCTGTAACAAAAAACAGTTAGTTGAAACTAGTGATTTTACACATTTACTCAATTTAAATATTTACCACTTTGATGCCTGTAATGCGAAACTCAGAGAGCTCCTATTCGTGATCTATTTTAACCTTAAAAACAAACAGCTGCCCTGTCTGCTGGCATGTTAAACATCACTGTAGCTCTTTAAACAACTTGAAAGAAAAATAAATACCTTTTTTAGCATTAACTTAATTTGCAAAGCCATTGGCTAACAACCTGAATAGCAAGGCACTTGCTTTTCAGCTTTTAGACGCTTTTTCTACATAAATACCGAAAAGAAACAGAATGATTTGCGTCTTAATTCATGTGTAAAAATTGGTTAAACAAAAGGGAAAACTGGGATTCCCTAATCATACTGGGATTTGAAAATAGCTGCTTCATATTATTGTTCAGGGCAGGGTTTACAAAACGTCCCAGTCTGTAGGCATGTGTTTCTGTGGACTGTCAGTGCATGCAGAACATGTATGAGAGCCACACTTTCCTTAAAGGGCAACACACAAGAGGGAACAACGCAAGCCCTCCCCTGACTTGCCTGAAATCCCCCTATTATTGCATTTCCTATAGCATTTTAAGGTCATCTCAACCCCCTCCAATATGAACAGTGTCACCTACCAGCCATGTCTGTTAGGCATTGGGGGCTTCTCTGACCCCGATGGACACCAACCAAACTAGTGCACACCCCTGGGTGGAGTATCAGAGCCAGGAGGGACTGGGCCTAGTGGACCACTCCTCTAAATGGTGATACCTATCATGAATACTGCATATTATATGTTGTGAAAATGAAATGTTCTAACAAAATATGGCCAACTACTTCAACATGTTCATGTTCTTATTTGTCACTTAAAAGTTCCCTTCCAGCTCTGTGCATGGTTTATCAGCTTGCTATGTCTACATAGAATAGGAACACTCAATGAGGTTTGTGCAATGACGTATACACACAACTGCCTTGTGAGGGGAGTAAGTTCGAAGCACAATCATCTGTCTGCTTTGAAAACTTACCTCTGGGATCATGCGGCAGGACCGGATGGAGTCGCTGTAGCCCATCCACCGCTGGTATTCGGGGTACTCCCCCCTCCTCAGGTAATACTGGTGCCCCTTGTAGTTGGGGTGCTCATAGAGCATCCAGCAGCCATTGTGAACCCGTAGAGAGTTGCAGCGGCTGAAGTAGGGGTTCAGGTCGGCACAGTCGGAGCTGCAGTCATAAGAGCGGCCGCCGAAGTTCCGGTCCTCGTAGAAGGTGATCTACAAGAATATTTAAGATGGAAGAAACATTTAGATTAGTTGCTTTGCATTTAGCCCTGTTTTCTTAGTCGTGGTTGACACAGTTACATGCAACAGACAATACATTTTTAATGAAACAGAAAACATTTGTTTTGCATCTGACTTTCTTATTTTGTGTTCTTACGTTTTTATGTTAATGTTGCAAATGCAATGCAGCAGGTTTAGTTCAACATAATTTTTATTTCATAAGCGCATATCTTGTTGAGAGACACGCATGTTTGCAATGATATCAAATACAATTCACTTATGACATCTAATCAGATCAACTTATCTATCATATCTAAGTAAATGCGTATGGTGAAGGGCACTCACTTTGGAAAACAGAAGAATTCTGAAAGTGTGCTCTTACCTTTCCCATGTTGGCTGGTGGTAGTGGTTCCTCAGTGCTCGCAGACCCTGCCCTTATATACCGCCGCTCACACCAGAACTGCACACTCAGCAGGCTCAGCTCTTCTGTCCATGAGGGAAAATGTGCGACTCCATCCATTCTACATTGCGAGGGGTCGAGTACCTTCTTTGTGGCCAGATTGGTTCTGCTTTTGTTTGCATGGGGAAAGGTGAAGGGTCAATACATTGTTACTAAAAAACCTATATCAATGAACTGGACCTGAATGGTTTCTAACTTTATGAAACATCAGTGGAAAAGCATCCTATCAGCTGCTGATTGAAGCATTGGCACAAGGGCCCCAGGGAACAGGGTCAGACATGGCCCCAAAGAACAATGTTTTAGGATTTTTAATAAAGCCATGTAAATTGTTTTCAGTGTACTAGGCATTCCGATCATCACTTTCTTCAATTCAGTAGGTCCAGCAAAAGAAGATTTCATAGCTTACATTTATGGGTTGGTTTATTTAAAAAGAAATATATATATATATATATACACCGTATTCTTTTATTTTTAAAAGAGTGTTTACATTAGAAATATGAATAAAACACGTGCAATCCCTGACTACATTTGAACATTTGGTACAGTGCATCAGTATTCACAACATGATTTACCTGCATATTGATACATACCTACATATGTAAAACCATACACACTAGTGGTGCTCGAATTTCCCAAAATGCGAAAAGCAGGAAAATCAAACTTTCCTGAGTGAGTTTGATTCCCCCCTCAGTATTCGCATGGGGGTTTCCTGAAGGTGGACCCCAACGTGAGTCTCACGGCCTGGTTGGAAGCCCACTGTCCAACTGCAAGACTTGAGAGGGGATTTCGACCAGCAAACCAGAGGCCATTCTAAAACAGGTTTGAGGGCCCATAAAAGACACAGCTTGCTTCCTGTTTACTGCTTCCTTTGTGGGGTTTTGGTTGGCTGTCGAGTTGAGATACAGGCTCACAAACCAGTCGTTTTGGAGGAGTTTAGGACAGTTTTGGAGTGTTATGGAGGAGCTTGTTAGTTGTTTAGGGTGTTGTTGCGTTCCTTGATCCCTGTTTCATCCACTTTTGTCTGTTTGTATGTGTTATTCAGTCTCTCACTCTAATCTTCCCCTTTGTACTGTACATTTTTTTAAAAAATTAAAAAAACCAAGAGTTCCTCTTGTTCTTTTCCCTGTTCCCTCTGTGCCAGCCAAAACATGTAAAATAAAGTTTCCTAACACCTTTCCTTTCCTGTGATTCTAGAGAAAATGCTGTGTGTAAACCCAATCATTCATACCATGCTCAGTCACCTTCCCTACTGTTAAAGTGCTGCGAGAATCACTTTGCCTTTTTGTGCTTTGCCCTTTGAAACCATAGGCCCAATATGCACCTAATGCACATTTGTATTTTGGACATGGAGACCTTAGGCAACATGCTTTTTTATTTGGAAGGAGTGCTGGGCAGAGAAGGTGAGGAGCTGGACTCCTCTTCCATGCCCGAAGTTGATGGAGTCAGCCAATGGGGATGCAAAGCCCAAGGAGGAGGAGGCTGACGAAGTCAGAGGCAATGTGTGTAGTGATGGAGACAGTGGTTGAGGATGGGGAGATGGTGATTGAGGAAGGGGAAATAGGGTTGAGGAAAGGGATATGGAACATACGGAGGAGGCAATAGAGCATAGGTGGGGAGGGTGGAGCATGACAAAGGAAATACAAAGCATGCAGTGGTGGAGGATGTGGCTGTCAATCTGGGGGAGGTTGTGATAGAGGCAAAGTTAATAAAGGAGTACCTGCAAAAGGTGGGTTATAACTCGAACTTGGGCTTGCCGGGGAGTAGAGGTACTCTGAGAACAGCAGGGAGAGGTAGCCAAAGTGGTGCAGAGGGATGAGTGGCAGAGTGTGGAGGTGGCTGTGGTGTGGCAGGAGACAAATGAGCATCAAGCGGAGGAGTGAGACATGGTTCCCCAGGAGATGGCACAGGAGAAGGAGACTTTGGCCACTGCAGAATGCCATGTGGATGGGGCATGCCAGCATTAATTTTTCCTCAAGAGTGTCAAGTCAGGTCAGAAATCATTCCCATGCATGACACCATGTGATAACGGGCGTGGGATTACTTCAGCTTGTCAGAGGGAGGCAGGCAGTTTATTATGAATCCTCTGCAGTAGAAAGTTCATTTGGCTAAGTCAAGTAAAAGTGCCATTGGCATCACCTCACTGTGCATACAAGTAGGCTGTAGCACAAGGACCCCATGTGGGGTACCGCAGGGATCCTGTATCTCACCGACTCTTTTCAACATCTACATCTTGCCTTTCTTGATGCTTCTGGATGACCTGGGTGTTCAGTGTGCTAACTATGCCAATGACACCCAGGTTGTCCTGTAGCTCTCGGGCACCTATGCACAGCATGCAGTGACCATTAATGAGATCTATGGCGCCATTCAGGCCTGGATAGCAGCCAATGCCCTGACCTTGAATAATGATAACACTGAACTTCTGATTGTTACCTTTGGGCCTCAGCTAAAAAAAACAACGTGAAGATTATCAGAGTTTCGACAATGGTGGTTCATACATCCCAGTGGCAAAGAGTGTGAAGACCCTGGGGGTCATGTTTGATGCTGAACTCCTATATTGATAAACTCCTCGGCCACATTCGCCCTTTTGTGTCACCCAAGTATATCTGTCTACGCTGAGTCACAAATGTCTTAATCATTTGGCCCCCTCATATCTCATTGATCGCACTAAGGTTTATCAACCGAGCCACACTCTCAGGTCCTCTAACCAGATGAGTCTCCAACAACCCAAATTCAAGCTAAAAGGGTTCACTGGCACTACTTTTAATGTCCTGGCCCCCTTAGTATAAAACACTCTCCCACCTGATCCAAGAAAGATAACCGCCCTGACTGCCTTAAAAAAAGTATCAAGACCCATCTTTTTAACCTTGCCCTGTAACTGATTACTTGCTACCCCTTCACTGTACCATGATTAGAAACATTTAAAAATAAATAAATAAAATAAGTAAATGTGTTCAAGGAGCACACATCATGTATAACAGACCGAGATATTGCAACATCCTCCTGTGGCAGTGATGGTGGATGGTGGATGCAAGCGATTGCCTGATGGCCCCTCTGCCTTATTACCTCCCCCACCAACCATACCTTGCCCAGCAGAGCTTGCCGCATTGCTGTAATGGACTAGCTGCACAGCCTCCTGTTTGTGGTGGTAGAAATCAGGCTGTGGTTCTGTTTGGGCAGAATTGGCAAGACAGAACAATGAGGAATGCATCCACTTAATGCAGACACTGCCTGTCCTTTGTCAGTCAGTTTGAGGAGGACAGTGGGGTAGTGGTGTATGCCACAGAGAAACACAAACTCCTGCGCGATCTTACATTATTTTAGATGACTGGGGAAGAAGGTACTAAAAGGGGGGACATGTGTGCTGCGAGAGTGGTAAAAAGAGGCCTCAGTGGCTCTGGTGGTTGTAAAGCCAAATAAACTAAGGCTGAATCTCCAGTTTGTGAGCGCGGTTCTAAGACTCAAAGAGTGGTGCCAATAGTAGAGCCAAAAACATTTAGGATGACTGGACAACTAATGATTTACTTTTTCAATGCACTCAGCCATTACAGTTAAAGTATAAGTCGTCAGCGCCTTTCCTTATACTGACAGATCTGCATGACTGCAGCTGGTGCCCACACAAATGTTCTTCATCTATGAATCTGTTGTGCTGTCTTTCAAGCAATGGGCCTGGTGTTGCTTCCTGCCATTGTCTTTAGTGATTTTAAATCTCCAAAGTAAATTCTCAATGTCCACACTTTGCTTTCAGAGGGTTCAAGCGGCTTCTCGATTGAGCCAATTACCTCAGCCCAAAGTCACCAAACAATATATTTTTCCTTATACAGCTCAGTCACCCGTGCTCCTAACTCCCTTATGCATTCTCTACAAATTGTAATTGCAGAACTGATTATCCTAATAAATAAATGTTAGAGCTTAGTGGAACTGTGGATCCCGCGCTATTGTACGTGTTGGTTCTTTATTCCGTTGCCTGCCGCCTGTAGGAGGATCTCAGTGGGACAAAGCTCCTGATGTCCCAGTGTTTGATAATGCTGTTTTGGGAGACTGAGATCCAATGGTTTGCACTTTGGCGCTGGTCAGGGGTTCCTTGATATTTAATGAGTGTTAATTTCCACACATGGTATGTGTTTGCAACACATGTCGTTTAATTGCTTTTAACGTACTTTAACCATAGATTGTCACTTTTGTGACATACATATTAGTTGTTTAAGGCTTGCATATGGTCCACCCTATTGATGAGGTCCAACCAGACCGAAACATGTGTCTGGGGTTGCTGTTGGTACCCTTGTTCAGAAGAGAATTGCCTAGCATTTCGGTGCTGGACTGCCCCTCTGTAAAAGATAGTGAGCTAAAGAATTTGGGTAAGGCTCTCGCAACCAGGACTAATGTCTGGCAGAGAGACTCCCAGGACCCCCTTTGTTTTTTTTTAATTATATTAGTACATGGAAATCGTTATTGACCTCCTCTCAGCCAATCAGAACACCTACAGTGCAGTCAGTAAATATTGGTATTTATTGCATCCTGAACATTCAGTCTTTAGAAGCAGGCAGGACAACAACAATGCAATTTCCAGGTAAGATTTTGTTTCAAGAAGACAATTCCTCTTCGGGAGGACCATTTATTGCTGCAGCATGCTACTTAACATACACAATAGAAAGGTAATACATTGGAAATTGCTTTCACTTTCTTATAAACTGTTCACTTGTGCATGACACCAAATGCATGCTAATGCTAAGCCTGTTCCAGTTCAACCAAGTTACAATTAAAATACTTAACTTATGAAGACAACCATGTTATTTAAATACTACAAAACAAAACCACATTTAATTTACCAGCTCAGTGTGTCTATTTATTGTACTCATTCTTAAAGCACCATTCTTAACTTCTCCACGAAAACTCCAATACATGAATTGTAACTACCACTAGGTGCTAATAGCTTTATAGAACTCAGGTTGGGTCATTATCGTTTGGGAAATGACCCTTCTCCAACTTATGGGCCGAGGCAAAACGGCCCCTCCCTCAGACTTTCAGACTTTAAGGCTATAATATGATTGTTAAATACCTGAAAGTATTCAGATCACATTGAATACTAATTGAATGCTTTTCGCTGTAATCCTTGTATGATTTACCTATGTAACTGTAACCAAGAGACTTCATGGTCGCATGTAACCAACCTAAACCAAAACTCTGCTACACATTCATGTAACAGCGCCACAATGCCTCCGGGCTGCATGTGCGCTATACAAATGCAAATAAATAAAAATAAATAAATAAGGTCTGATCCGTTATGTTATGTTAAAATCACTTCTACAGTGTGACCTACACTAGAGAGGGCATCATGGTGCTAAGGAGGTAAAGCTGTAAAGGCGAAATGCAGGCAGACAGGAAGACAAGACTGCGATCTCACAGAGATATAGCGATGTGGAATTACATAACTGGCCAGCGGCCACTGTAAACGAGTGCCCCCCCACCTGAGAATACTTGAAGCGAGGAACAACAATATGTAAAGTAGTAGAGGAACGCAGAGGGTGGGAGGGAACATATTGGCAGAATTTAGCTTGGAGATACTAGGGCCCAGTTTTGTAAAAAGGCCAGTGCATGATACAGAGCACCTTGAACTTTTTACCAACTGGCAACCAGTGCAAGACTTTCAGAATAGGTGATGCAGAAGAGTAGTAGGCAGCAACAGTGCCATGCCTGGCTGCAGAATTTTGGAGAATTTGAAGATGATAGAGAATGGTAACAGGTTGAGCAAGAAGAAGAGAGTTACAATAGTCCAAAGATCCCGAAATCAAAGAAGAAACCTCCAAAGAACGCAATAAAGGGGGAAGAAAAGGTAGGACTTTGCACAGGATGCAATGTTCAAAATTAACAGATTGGCACACCGCGCTGACCTGGGCCTGAATAGACAGCGAGGTTGTAAGCTTGATGCCCACGTTCTTGACCACAGCACAGGGTTAGGGTAAGAGTCCAAGCAGGCTATGCCAAAAGGCTGATGACCAAACCAAGGACTCAGGGGAGGAACCTCAGTTTTATCACCATTGAGGTGAAGCCAGTTGTTCCCCATCCAGTGGTCGACCTCATGCTGTTTTCTACTCACATGTTCTTCATCAGTGCCAACATCCAAGACAGGCACTGGTAATGGAATATAAATATTGGGTAAGCCTGCACTGCCACTATCACTCTAAGTATACGAGGGAGAAAAAAATTATCATCAATAAATGCCATCAACTAAACAGGCTACTGTAAAACCTACACACTGTATATCTGGAATGAAACTTGGCAGAAACGGAATGCAGACCCACACATAATATAGTGTTAATTCCACTTGAACCTATACCACTGAGCAGAGAAACAAGTAAAGAAATAACACTAGACTCATTTTTCCCTTGAATGTTGTGATAGCCAAGGTTGGCCCCTTCCCAAGCATCACCTTGGCATCGGCCTCAGATTGCAGCAAATAGGGAGATTAGACACAGACTGATGGGTAAACCACGAATCTTGTATGAGATAGAAAATAACCAGCATACATAGAAATGATCAACGGAGACGCAGGAAAGTACAGAAGGACAAGTAGCAGGCAGTTGGCATCCAGAGCTCTCAATGAACAGCTCTTAAGAGTGCAGGTTATGTAGCATTTCATAAACAATCACTAATATATTATAGCATGCAATTGCAGACATTTGGCTAAAGCTGTCAACACATCACTTGTGACGAAGCCTTGTGGGTGCATTGTGTTGTAATATGGATAAACAGCATTCACAGAAACCCTACTGTCATCTACGATATATGGTGCTAATGCTATACTTCCAGCGAGCAAACGGAAGAGAAGATACAACGTGTCCCTTTGCCTTGTTACGGGGTCTTGGTCTAATTTTCTCCTGGCGGGTTGTGGGCATGTCAGAGGGGCTGAGTGCAGAGGGAGGCCTCAGGCAAAGGCAAAATGTAGGATCTGAGGCCTAAATGTATGAGAGAGCATAATGTAGCATAACATATCATAGCACAACATAGCATAGCAATCCTGCCACATCAACCACCTGTTTGGTCGTCGCTGAGACTGGGCGTAGGCCACAGGTAGCAGGATTGGGGCATAGCATCAATCAAAGATGCCCATCTACATAGGAAACATAGGGTTAGGGCGGATAGGCACAGGGATTGTCACAGAAAGGAGGTTGCTTTAGAGACATAGATCGTTGGCCTCTAAAGTCCCAATTCAGAAATTCATACAATTCGGCATCAGACATTTGTCCTAACACATCTACCATCTCCTGTTCATTGGAGGTGTCCTCCTTTATTAATTATGTCTCTATTTCAAGTGGCAGCAGTCTGGCCTCGGCTGGCAAGTTAGACACCTGTTTAGCCCAGCATGACAGAAGGCAGTGAATAAGAAAAACTATCAATGCAAAGGCAGTAATCATAACAACAATTATTAAAATACCATGTAGAATGGAACCAAAAGTGTTTTGAATCCAAGTTGACAGTTAACTGACATGACCGTTGTTTATTTTGTGTAAGGTAGTACCTACCCCTTGGAGGTGTTTTATGATGTCCTCAGCCTGGGAAGAGTTATCGGGTACCCAAGTGCAGCATTCTTTTCCGATAACTTGACAGGTACCCTCTTGGGCAGCTAGTAAATAATCGAGTGCCATTCTATTCTGGAGGACCATAGTTCTTGGTGCAACATGTTCACTTTTAAGCATCTGCATTCCGTTTGCAGTGTTGTTTGCTACATCGGGGTGTGTAATGAGCTGGGCAAATGAACCCTTGGGTGCACCGCCCAGTCCAGTTGGCTGGCAGCCATTGGTTGGCGCTTGCCCCACAAAGGACATATTACCCTCTGTGGGTGTAGAGAGCTATTGCGGTGGTAGGTGTCCCATTACTATGAAATTGTCCTATCCTACTGACAGCTGTGTGGTTGTAGGTGATGGTGGTAGCACTTCTGTTAAGGACATAGGCGGTTTGTGTGATACCCATGGAAGGCAGGTGCCTATCACGGTGAAAGAGATCAGAGCATGTGGAACAAATGGGGTTGGTATCCTAGGAAGTAAAGTATTGGCGGAGCTGGGGTAGAAGAATCCCAAGGGGAAGGGATGGGACAAATTGGGACAAGAACAATCATTGATCAGGAGGTTATAACACCATTCAACAAGATTGAACGGGACGCGGAGGAAGGGAACACCCCCCACTGACGTACATAGGAGTGTGGGAGCATGCATGTCAATCGGAGGTATTCATTAGGTCAGCGTAGGGCCAAGAGAAGTTGAGGAAGGTGTTGGTATCTAGGTGTAGGATGGCGGAGGTAGGGGGAGGCAAAGCCAATACCATGGTAAGGAAAAGCAACACATGTGGGAAACAATTCAGACAGTGATTGTGTTAGCCCTTCCGGCCTGAAGAATGTCAACACACGGAATAATTCAATAAGTTACACTAACCTGATTGAAACTGGTTGGTCTAGAAGCAGCAAGAGCAGCCGACAAGAATCGTCCCGAGGTCCCTGCTCCTCCCCTCACCTGGAACTCAGAACCAGCGAGGAAGGAGCACAAACCCCAGGGAAACCCTCTGGGGAAGAAAACCCTGGGAGGCGATGATGACCGGATCTTCGGATGGGAAACTTCTAGTGAATGGGATCCTGGGAAGTCCGTAGCTTGCAGTCTTCTGAAGAGAGAAATGACAGGTAAGTATGAGGAAAAGGTAAGTGTTAGAAAATAGAAGGAAGGATGTTCAGAAGCTTACGGGAGGCCCCAAGATGAATTTGGATCCTATCAGTGAGCTGGCTCTTATCGAGGTGAGATGGCGAGGGCGAGAGCAGTCCTGAATCCTCCTGAATGGTCTGAGAGAGGAAAAGTGGTAAGTAAAGAAGAAACAAGAACAAGGGGAAAGAAAGTTCCTCCGAACTGAAAGAGAGAAGACTCACTGCAGTTAGCCACACAGGGAATGCGAAGCAGATTGAATGGGATATTACGGGAAGCGGACTCGGGAGTGAAAGCAAACCCGGAAGTAAAGACGCCTTCAGAAGCACTCCCGAAAGCCCGCACGGAATGGAAATTCTGAGGAGAGAGTAAGGGAGAATAGATTGGGTTAGATTGCAATTGGTTCTTGACAGAAAGAAAAGAGCCTAGTTTTCGAACTTACTGAGCATCTATCACAGTAGCAACGCATTGCAAAGACCGTCTCCGATCCTTAAATATGATCATGTGATTCGCCGTCGCCCTCTGCTGGAAGCGTGGCGACATCATGTGACTCGTGGCAGTCGTCCTTTGAGAACGTGAAACAACTAGACTGCTAATGCCTGAATACTTCACCCTTCCTTTTCTTGGTACTACATCAGGACGAGTCGATCCACATATTCGTTTCTGATGCAACCAAGTCCAACGGCGGAAAAGTGTAACAGATTGGGGAATTCATCCATAATGCAAAAGCAACATTATTCCTAGCTTTAGCAGTCCAACCCTATGGATATTGGGGCCTTGAGCAAAAAGTTCCAAAGAGTATCAGTCGTTACAGGATCCGGTAGACAGGAGAGAGGATGATGCAGAAGTTCAGTATCCCTACAAGGATGATAATGACAGATGCGTAGAGCTGTAAGAAATCATCTGAGATGCTGGGCACATTCAGCTGCCCCCCAAAACCCTTTGGGCTGGAGAAGTTATGCACCTACACTCCAGGTGTGCAGCATTATTGTAGCTGCTTGGTGAAAAAAACATTTGAGAGCGATGGGCCACCGTAGGAGACAGGTGTAGCAAACTTTTGAAACTGATGGGCAACCCATAGGAGACAGGTGTAGCAAAGGTAGGAAAATATTGAGAGCCTCAGGCCACCTGTAGGAGACAGGTGTAGCAGTGGTGTGCTTCTGATAGGTGTGGTTCACCTGCTGATGTCAGGTGAGATGGGGGGCGCACTGCGCAAGTTGTACCTTGAGATAGTGGAACTTCGTCATCGAAGAATGCTGGATGCAGGATCACCAGGGTTTTAGCTGCTGGGACTCCGGTGGGTATCTGAAGAGGGGTATCTTTGGTGCTGGCCAATGGCAGGGCGTCTTTGTCTTGCACCCCTTGCTGTTCTTCCTTGTTGATTGGAGGCGCTGCTTTCACAGACAGACAGTGTCTGGCATGGACCCATGAGTCTTGGCCTCCATAGCGTACTGCGGTGTGTGTTGTCAGCAGGACCTGGAACTGACCCTTCCAGAGAGGATGCAGTGAGGATTTTTGCTGATGCACTTGCAGCACTACCCAGCCTACCGGCAGGAGGCTGTGGAACAGCAATTCAGGCGGTCGAGGCAGAACTTCTTGTATTTGCTGGAGATGAGAACTGACAATGAACATTAGTCTTTTGCAATAAGAAACAACAAGATCATCATTCAGTTGTAAATCATAGAGTTCAGGGGAAGGTGGCGGAGTAACTGATTTCCTCATGGGCCTTCCATGAGAATTTCATGTGGGGAGAGGCTGTGTTCTCTATTTACATTGTTTCCTATGTCCATGAGTACAAGAGGGAGGGCATCATGCCACATTTGGCCTCTTTCCTGGCAGGCATTGGCAAGGCAGAGCTTCATGTTGAAGTTTCTGCATTCCAACGCCCCTGCCGATTGTGGGTGAAAACTACAATGAAAGTTCTGAAGGATCCCTAAGGCACTGCAAATGTTCTGTACAATCTGTCCAGGTAAATGGGTACCTCTGTCAGAGCTTTTGGAAACTGGAAGAACAAAACGTGGGATGAATTCTTTCAACAGTTACTTGGCCAATTTCTTGGCCACTGTAATGGAATCACCATATTTACAGGTGTAGGCCACAGTTCATCCAGAAAATGTGTCCATCACCACCAGGACTTAGTCAAAGGAGATGCTCTACATTATGGTAATGAAGTCAATTTGGAAATTGACAAAGGGGCCATAAGGGACTTCATGTGCCCCTGGATTTTGTTTCACAGGCTTTCCAGGGTTCAACGAGAGACATGTTGGACAGTGAGCACAGTATTTCTGAGCAATGGAGCGGTACTTGGGGGCAATCCGATATCTCTAGACCTCTGAGGTCATTGTTCCCCTGCTTGAATAGGACACGAATGAGCAACACATGCTAGATACGTTAATAGCGAGAGTGGGACCACTAACTGGTCTGAGTTATCACGCCATAGGTGATCAGAGCAACAAACACATTCTTTGCTTTCCCAGCCCTGTTTCTCTGCCTGTGGGGCCGCATCTTGGAGGTCTGCCAGGACAGAAAGAGATGCTACAGGGTCCTCAAATGACAGGAGAAACAGCGGCGCATATTCAGGAGCCTGAGGGGCATGGAGGTCCGCATTTTTTGCATGGCAGTCAGCCAATGCCTTACCCTATGAACTGTTGACAGAAAACCAAGTGTGGGCCTTGCATTTCACGATTGCCAACTCTGTGGGCAGCGGAATGCGGTTAAGCAGTGCTTTAAGATAAGGTGCATTAAGAATGGGAGTACCTTGGGCAGTCAGGTAACCTCTCTGTGTCCAGAGGGTCCCTTGGTCATGTGAGATACCAAAGACGTAACGTGAATCAGTGTATATAGTGGCTGTGCATTGAGTGGCGATCGTGCAAGCCTCTGTGAGGGCAATGAGTTTAGCAACTTGTGCTGATCATATTGATGGGAGCTGAAAAGCTTCTAACACTTCAAAGGAGGTGCAAATGGCAAAACCTGCCTGGAAATTACCTGTTGAATCTCTAAGCTAAGAACCATCTTCAAAGAGAATGAGATTTGGATTGGGGATGGGAATATCCTTTAGGTCCGTTCTTTGTGATGATACAATTTTGACCGCTGCATGGCACTCATGCGGGTCACTGTCTTCAGGTGTTGCTAGGAGGGAGGCAGGGTTGAGTGGG
Source organism: Ambystoma mexicanum (assembly GCF_040938575.1). Lineage (NCBI taxonomy): Eukaryota > Metazoa > Chordata > Amphibia > Caudata > Ambystomatidae > Ambystoma > Ambystoma mexicanum. The sequence continues at coordinate 706,701,035 of NC_090931.1, forward strand.
GCTCATCTGATGAGAGTGATGTTGGTGGCAGAGAGGACACTTTTTTCATATTTGGTGAGACGTGCAGCAGATGTGTTGTGTTTTACCCCACAGGAGGACTGATAATATAGAGTGTGGCACTGCCACGTTTATGTGGTGTGCTAGGGCAATGGTTTCTGCTTTTTTAAGGGGAGGGGCAGTGGCAGCTACTGTTCTGAGAAATCTGGGGAAAATGGAGGCAATAGGGTCTAACTGTGAGCAAAAATAAGCTACCGGGAGTTGTAGGTCCCCTAAGGACGGCATACCGCTCTTTCTCATCAAACAACAGGGCAAATGATTTAGAGTAGTCAGGAAGGGTGAAGGCAGGGGACATGGAAAGTGCAGTCTTGATCCTGGAGAAGGCTGTGGAAGCATCAAGATTCCATGTGAGCTTGTCAGGCTGGGATTCGTGTAGCATCTCTTGCATAGGTGCTACAGTAGAGGCATAATCAAGGGTCCAGGGGAAGCAGAAATGGCTCATTCCCCAAATGGAGCATAACTGTCTCTTAGTGGTGGACATGGGAAATTGTAAAATGCAGGACACCCGAGAAAGGGCAAGGTGCCCTAGGTAACGGGCAGTGGGTAGGCAGAGCTGCAATTTTCCATTTTTCAAGTTGTGGCCTTCTGCTGCTAGGACAGTGTGGAGCACTTCAGAGTCGGCGAGGGAGACCTGAAAGGAAGGTGATGCTAACAGTAGGTCATCCATGTGTTGAATCATAGTGGAGCCACCCAGGAAGGTGACATCCTGGAGGTCTTCCTGAACAATCTGGGAGAAGAAAAACGGGGAGAAAAAAAAGCCCTTGGAAGGGACAAAAAGGTGAGCTAACGTCACTTGTATGTGAATGCAAATATATACTGAGAGTCAGGGTGGATGGGGACAGAGAAGAAGGCAGAGGTAATATAAATGCTATTGAAAAATTGGGTGGTGGGCAGGATACAGGAGAGAATGATCAGGGGGTCCGGGACCTCCGGATGTGAGGGTTTTACCACCTTATTAAGGGCGTGCTAATCATCCGCAAAATGGAATTTGTCTGTCCTCTTTTTGGGCATCGTGAGTATCAGAGTATTGCAGGGGCTAGTGGTGTAGTAGAGGATGCCCTGATCAATGAGGGAAGAGATGACAGACTTTATACATTCCTCTGCTTGAGGGGATATTCTGTACTGGGGCACACGTGGGAGAGGGACCTGTGGATTGAGAGTGATGCAAACAGGTTTAGCAGAGAGAATGTGGCCTACCTCATTGGCATGTGCTTCCAAGAGGGCAACTGGCAATGAGTCAATAAGGTGTTGTACCTGTGTGGCTTGTGCAGGTGTGAGGAGTGAAGAAGGCTCTGTAGGAGTCTCTGGGTGAGTTGGTTGTTGGAGGAGAAACAAACATTCATTTTGCCTAGATTGTGGAACCTCTGGATAAATACCATTAGGTGAACAATAAATGTTACAATGCATTTTGCATAGCAGATCAATACCCAACATGTTTTCAGTTGAGCAAAGGCTCAACAGAAAGGCATGATGTTCAGTGATGGGACCAATAGAAACAGACAATTTATTTGATATTGGGTGTGGAATAATGGTTCCAGATATCCCAACAGCAGTGACAATTTCCTTTGAAACATCAACATTTGGCAATTGAGCAGCTCGCAGCGTGGAGCACCTGGCACATGTGTCAATTAAACAATTCACCCTTTTTCCTTGCATGATCAGACCAGACCATGGGAGCAAAGCAACAGAGAGCATGGTAGGGTCCCTCTGGCAATGTCATTGTCGACGATAGGAGATATGCATATCCTGGTAGCCCCCGTTAGGAGTAGGAGGAGGCAGAGGGGTGGTGTTAGGGGTGGATGGTAGAAATTAGAATTGTCATGAGGAATGGAATCATTGCGAGGAGTTATGGGACCATATTGCTGTGGTCTGGTAGGTTTGGTAAGGTATTGTTGGATGAGATGCCCCATCTTTTTACAATATCTACAGAACCGTTGCCCTGGAAGTGGTTTCTGGGCAGGCAAACGTGGGTCTGCGAAGGTCTGTTTTGGCTTGTGGCCCTGGTGAAAAGGGGAGGAGCTGACTGGGCGTTTGTTTGGCGAGGGGGTACCCGGGCCTCCCTGGCACCCAGAGGCAGTCTTTTGTTGAGCATGCTGTAACTGCAAAGCCATGAGGCGGGTAGAACCATCTTGCTCCTGGTGTCTGAGCTTGTCAAAGACATGTTGAGCTGCTTGCATGGTTTTTTCAATAGATTCAGCTTGCCACCCAATCTGAACATTCTGAATATTGTTTGAAATTTCAGGAAGGAGACATTCACAAAATGAGAAACTAATGCAGGTTTAGCTTGTTGTCCTACGTTTTCAGTACCAGGGATGGGAAATGGGGAACACATACAAACAATCTTTACAGTCACACTGCGATTGAATACAATGTCAATTAGTGCAAGCCTGGGTTACTGAGCTGGGTACCTTTTGAAGTAGTTTGTGGGGGTATTATTGAGGTTGGATCTTTCAGAGCAGCGTGACCTGATGACAACCCAATGTTTGCTTTGAAAGTAGCACCAGTAGGGTGAGGTGGGAGTCTAGTTTCCCTGTTTCATAATATATTGGAGGGAAATAAAGTACTAAAACAAAGATGAGGCTGCGTGCCAGCCCCGCCATTCAAAAAGCATCAAAATGAAGCTCTGTATAGCTGCTCACTGATCACTATAAAAGATGTATTTAAAATGATCTTCAAAACTTTACTTTCAATTAAATAAGTGGTAAAAATGGTCTGCATCCCTTTTCCTAAACTTGTTTTATTAATGGGATTTTAACCATGTGCAAATGCCCTTACACTCCAACTCGTGGCTAAAATATATAGAAACCTCAGCCATTGCACATATCACTCATATATTAAACAAATTATTTTGATTGGATTGATTGGAAAACTCTTTGGAATAAACTACTGGGAATGAAAAATTCCTAAAGTCCTTTTCAATTAAATAATGCTACTTCATGAAAATAATTGGGTGTGTATAAGTAGTAGGACCAATGGTCAAGAATGATGAAAACTGAAAACGTATTGTTAGCTTCAATACTTTTTGAATGCACGTCAGATCTGGGAGATTGTTTACCTAAATCTGCACCCTTTCAATTAACCTTGGAGAAACTGAAAATCAGCATTTTCTCATATTCATGTGCTATTGCTTTACAGATCAAAGTCCCTCCTTTTATAGAGAATGATCAATGCGATGCACAACTACATCAAATATCGTAATGTTACTATGAATTTCAAAATGAAAATGTTACGGTTTTAATGTGTTAGAAAAGGAAGAAGCTATACTATGAGTCGTCTGGTGATGGTAATTAATTTTAAGTTATAAAGCATTACAAATATCTGGAATTCTACTTTCATTACAAACTTGTCTGGAAGGATCATATAAGATATCTAAGAAGAATAGTCATGGCGATTGTGCACAATCTCCATTATCTAAATATCACATTTGATAATATACCCTGAATTATATTTTATTATATGAGGTGAAGAGCATAACTATACTATTGTATTATGAGTTAGCTTTCAATATCAAGAAATCAAATCAATTAAATTCAACTGAGCACATTGCATGGAAAACACCTGCTGGCGGTTCATAGATGCAGAAACGTTTATTATATTCATTTAATCGATTCATCCGATTTGGTCCTGACTCTCATTTACACAAGATTAGGATATATATAACTGTCAATCTATCATAACCTGATGCATGCTAAGCATTGAAAAGCATTGTGTTTAATGAAATTGTCTCAGACATGGTGTGCAAAAATGTAATGGAGTTAAGGAATATTGGTAGACACTGTTGGGACTGGGCAAAGACTTGTCAAAATCCATGCAACTGAGACTTTAAAATCACTTTTGTGCGTGAAGAAATATTTAAGATAACAAATAGATTTTGAGGTGTTATAATTCAAGTGTCTTTTTATGCATCAATTACCTATTGAATGAGGACACTTTTGCCAAAAGTATATGTTCAACTAGGTCTTATCTGTAATCATGATTAGATTAATTGAAAACACTGGCACATGAACCAATAATCCAAAAGAAGTTCCGTGGTGGAGCCAAATGAACATCTTTTTCTCACATTCAGAACTTCAGAAGGGATGTTCCCAACACTATTGAATAGAATATTTGACTGTAATGTTACTGCAAGGAATGTCAATATGAGTTAACATAATTTGGAGAGAATCTATTAATGTAATAGTGTTAGAGTGTTTTTATATTGTATGAACAATTGACTATTTAGTCTTCTTGTCAAGATATGATACTGGGTTATTTACATTATTGGTTTTGTAATTTTGTATGGTATGATTAAACCTATTCACACAAAACAAATATAATATATAGAGAGTGTAAATGGATTCGACCAATTACACCTGATATCACAGGCACTTGAAAACAAGCTCAACTCTTTCTCTATAAGGTATGGAGCAAACATGTACATTTATTGATTAGATTCCTATCTCCCAAAGAAATCAAAAGATCAAGATACTGAAACATTAAAATATGGGGATTTTTCAGAATTAATTTGCTTACTGCTATGACATTCCAATGAGAGACATCTAAAGTCCTTAATACTTTTGTTGGGTTCATGTCCTTTACCACTTTCAATAACCAATGTATATGACTCTACATCCCAAGTACAACTGAGCAATGTGTTGCAATTAGTTGATATGTGGCATTGACATTTCCACCTAACTTTGTCTACTATGAAATAAGATAATATATTTATGCAAAATGTGTAAAGCATGACATTATAAAACAGAGAATTCTTACACCATTTTATGATTCAATATTTTAATGAGCACTTGAGAATAAAATCACAGTTGACAGTTTTCCTGATTAGATTAAATATAATCAACCCGTTTGAAGGAGCCAATCCTGGGGCTGGAGGCTCCCCAGTCGCTATATCTCCTGTACTCTCTGGATCTCAGGTAATACTGACGGCCTCTGTAGTTGGGCTCCTCATAGAAGATCCAGTGCCCGTCCTGCACATTGCAGGAGTGGATGTCATTGTAGTGGAACCTGTCGTAAACATTGGGACAGTCATCGGTAAAGTCCATCATCTGACCTCCAAAGTCACCCTTCTCGTAAAGCCTGATTCTGAAGGAGCCTCGATGCTGCGATAGGAAATGAAAAAGGACAAGACTGTTAAAGAGTTCTTGATAGTGTTTCTTGCAACATCAATTCATCAGTCAGCTTGTGCATGCCTTTCTTTCCAAGCTAGCTTTCTAGATTCATGCTGACATTTTTGATAACTAAAGTGATTTGCTATGAGATCGGGAACCACTTTTGACCACTTGGATTAAGTATGGGCACTGTTAAAAATGATCACCTAAGGAAACATATACCTTTTTTTCTCTGCTCACCTTCAAAGCAATGACTGAATAAAAACATGACAAATCCAACCAGTACAGACCAGCAAGAAATCATGCTGCCAGTACATTGGTCAACAATTCTTTTTGCACAAATGGGTTTCGGGAAATAGCTCAAGTGATGCCAATTGTTCTGGACATGGACAACTAGTCTTACTGTCAAAGGCAGTAAACACAAACTTATCAGGATCACATAGCCATTGCTGTGCAAACAAAGGACAAGACATACTGGCTTGCTAGATTTCAGTGGGACCCCCTTGAGTGTTGGTATCAGGCCCTCTTACTGATGAGGCAATGCTCACATTCTGCCACATCATTGTATTTAATCCAGTGGGCCAGCTCACTTTCCCCACCCATGAATCTTTAAAGGCTAATCAACGTGTATTGCCTAGCCTGTCCCATGATATATCCAGGATAAACACATTATTGTATATACTCCAACACTCAGAATATGATGTTGTGTTTGAGGAAAGACAGAATACAAATAGTAGTGTCATATTTAAGTACATGTAAAGTAAAGACCTATTTCTGTAGTTGAAAGTCATGGTCTCAAATAGACTCTAGTAACACCTTCCCTATCATAGTACAGCCCAGCTGTACAGCGCTATCAAGATAAAAAGAAAACCCTTTGCGCTCTCAAATGGAGAATTGTGAAGGTGTGATCTTCATGTTTGTTATCACTAGAAATTCTGCTTGAGGAAACGGTTAAACATTTTCTGAAGTTTCAAAAGCAGCTTGCAATAAAAGTGCAACTCTTCATGCTACAGGGTTTACATTTCTACTGGTATGTTCCCAGTGAGGCGATTCTGAGTGCCTCAGAGACCGACACAATTTTTGTGTCGCAGCAAACCTTATCATTCAATAGCATAAAGGAGAAGCACTATGTCATCTTATTGATCCATTTTCAGACACAAACATGAATTGGCAATAATGTGGCCCCCACAAAAAAGTTGCTCTCAAACTCTCTCTCTCTCTCTCTCTCTCTCTCTCTCTCTCTCTCTCTCTCTTCTCTCTCTCTCTCTCTCTCTCTCTCTCTCTCTTTCTCTAGAAACTGTTCTTCAAAAGTAGGGTTTTGTATTTTATGATACTCCTGTGGACTAATCAGAATTCAGATATATATTGGCAATTTGGTTAAACGCATAACTCTAAAAATGTAGAGTGTCCTGTTGGATTGTTAAATATGAAAAGAAAGCAGACAGATTTCCGTATAAACTGCTGTTTGTTTGTGCACCAGCAGATATTGTCTTTCAATATTGATCTCAGGGGTTCCTTAGAAGATTCCAAAAATTATTGATGGAAATGATGTGAAGCTTGGTGGACCAAATGCCATTTTGCAGAATTAATCAAATATCTTCTTAGGCATGATGTAACTCGGGAGCCCTCTGTACTAAGCAAATATAGCAGACTATTTATTTAAACAAGTGAATCCCTGCAGGTAACAGTAACATCTGTCCATGAAATGAGTGCGGAATAGCAGCTCAGTATTTCTGATAACAACATGATTTGATCAATGGAATTCATAGAAACAATATTTTTTGTTTGCTAATTTTCTGTGGTTAAACATTGGGGAAACACCATCAAGCAAGAAGCCACCTGTAACCATTAGCCTGAACTTACTTCAGGGATCATGCGGCAGGACTTGATGGAATCATTGTAACCCATCCACCGCTGGTAATCAGGGTACTCCCCCCTTCTCAGGTAATACTGGTGGCCCATGTAGTTGGGGTGCTCATAGAGCATCCAGCAGCCATTGTGCACTCGAAGGGAGTTGCAGTGGTTGAAGTAGGAGTGCAGGTCGGCACAGTCAGAGCTGCACTCGTAGCAGCGGCCGCTGAAGTTCTTGTCCTCGTAGAAGGTGATCTACCGGGAAAAAGGATTGAAGTTTTCATTAAATGTGTACCACCACGAAAGATCCAAATTTTAACTCTCAGCAAACTCAACCAGGGGACAGATATGCATAGAATATTTGCAATATAAATAGTATTTTGCTATTATTCATTTTACATCTGGAAACTCCATTTGATGAACTCTGTAATTTTTTGTCATTTCAATCATGTTTTATTTCTTTTAACATTTGTAGCATGCTCAAGAAATCACAGCTTTAGATATAACATATTGACATTGTGGGTACGTTGCACATTTCGGCTCTAAAAGTCACTGCAAAAGCCCTCCAGCCTTTTAATTAAAACGAAACTATATTGAATATTGCATGCTAGTTTCCAACATGTTGGAAAGGATATATTGGAAAGCCCCATTTTTACGAGAACTCATTCTTCTCTCATCTAATGTTACAATTTATAGCTGTAAACATTGTCCTAACAAATATGCACCAAATAAAAGAGAAACCTGTGAGGGTCTGACATGGTTTGCCTTACCTTTCCCATGATGACTGGTGGTTGTGATACCTCACAGCACACTGATCCAGCCCTTAAATAGGCAGCAGCAAGCGCCAGCATTGCAAGCTCAACGGGCTGTGTTTCTGTCCATTTAGGGAAATGTATTGCTCTATTCTTCTTTGCTGTGACGGGATGAGCACTGCTTGTGTGATTGTTTTCTCTTTTGTTTGCCAGCGGAGCATTAAAGGTTCATTGCATTGTCAGTAAATACACTACAGCACTGAAAAGGCAGGGTTCAAAAAGGCCTCTATCAATTGGTTGATGACACCCACTGTGTCAGGTGCTGGCTCAGTGATAAGCGGGATGCACGAGGTAATATGTGGAAGAAAGGAGACAGGACAGCTGTGTAAAGAGGTTTTCACACTATATTGGTTGCCTTTTTACTCATTGCTCCAGTGATGTTACCAAAAAGAAAACAACGAATAACATGTTATCGAAAAAATACTCAAAACTAAATATATAGGGGATGGGGGTAAAGTGTTAAAAGGTGTGGGGTGTGGTTCGGGGTGGGGTTGGACATGTGGGGAAACAAGGGATTTGGGGATAACCCCCCAATAAAAAAAATGAAAATGTTGATTTCTTTTCAGTAACACTTCATTCGGTAAAATTCTGTTCGGTAAGATCACTTGGAACCGTCCACTAGATTTAGAGCCTGTTCTACAGCAAGACAATCACAGCTAAACAAAGTCAGCAGGTAGCCAGATTAACTCCACAAGCAGCTAATGTGCTGATTACTTAGCAGTAATCCTCTTTACTCAGAGTCCTAGTCCTCCTCGTTACAGTTCTTCGTTTTGCAATATCCACCACCACCACAGGAATCTAATAATCAGCCTTGAATAGTCCTTCACCCCTGGAGGTATATATTGCCTCCCGTATCCTACAATCTTTAGTTACTTTTTCCACTCAATGAGCTCTTCATACTGACTGGGCAGTAGATGTGGGTTGTAAATTCAAAAAAGGGGAACTTAAGCAGGAAGCCCCAAAAGTAGAACTCTAAACGAGATGTGAGAGAACTAGTGAAATCATCAGAGTTTTTGCAAGCGTAGAAGTTAAGGAAAGGGTTGATTTTGTAAATATTGTAAAGCTGAAATCACCAAAAATGACAAGAATGGGCGAGAGAAGATATGTGATTCAAAAAGGTAAGTGAGGGATCAATGACTAAGGGCAGGTGAAGGAAAGGGAAGAGAGTCAATAGAGAAAATAGCAGAGTGAGTGGGAGGACAGCTGAGGGGAGGGAGGAGGAAAGAATAGAATGCCAATTTTGATTGAATTAAGATGTAGAGGGTGAGTGACCTTAATTGCTTACTAGAAAGAGATAAAAGGTGGTGGCAAAATGAGGAAAAAGAGTCAAAGAATAAAAGTAGAAGAAAATGTGAAAGGAGGGATCCATCATCCCCTTGCTAGAACAAATCCCAAACAGTTATCCAAAGGCAATATTGGCTTGGTTGAAATCGTTGCATCTTGGATGCGGGAAATAGTATTTATCGTACCTTCCAAAAGGAATTAAGGTTGAATTATGCATGTCATTGTAATGGTACTCTTTTAATGACATTTCTGCTCAAGGCTCAACAGACTATATTCCTTTTAAAATAATTAAACCAGGAAAGGAAAGCTGCTCCTCTTCATTTGGGGCTCTAAAGCAAAATTATTGCTTCTCATTTAAGGATGATAGCCTGGACCTGGAAGAACTAGCACCGAGTGGTGTGTGAACGTCCCTAATCGTGTCCTACCAGAAGCCAGAGTATTTCTGGGACTTAAGGTGGGATTTGAGGGCTGACATCCTGTTGTGGCTTGGGGGTGGGGGGCTGAGGGCTCTGGTTTGAGCGAGGAGTTCAGCCTGCCAATCAGAGATTTTGAGCCATTCCGCTTCCTTTATGGGTCTTGTTTGGCTTTCAAGAAGTGGACAGAACATGCAAACAAATTGCTGGTTTTGGCAGAGTTTTGTTGTGCTTTTGGTGAGTTTAGGAGAGTTTTGGAGGAGTTTGTTTATTTTTTTGCTGTGCTTGTTGATGTCTTTATTATTATTATTATTATTATTATTATTATTATTATTATTATTATTATTATTGTGTTTATTGAGCTTGGACCTAGATTCCAGAAGCAACAGCTTGCTTTACAGAGGTATACACCATACAGACACCTAACGGAGCACTTTTCAGTGGTAAAAATAGAACAGATGTTCACTTTTTAACCCAATTTGTCTGTTTGTGTTTGTTTGTGGTGTTTGTGATTATATTGGTCGTTGTTATATCCCATTTTGCCTGTGGTCTTAGACCCCCTTTCTTATCTTTCCGTTTTACCCTTACTCCCTAACTAAAAAACTAAAAGATTGTGTGGGTCTTGAATGAATTCCTTTGCCAATTGTTTTGCAGATTGCAATCGTATTTAACCTGTTATTTTATTTCGAGGGAATGCCTGGGGCAGAAAATGAGGTGCTGGACTATTCCTTAACCTCTGTGTTAGTGGCCTACTTAGTCAGCTAGAAGGCGGGTACAGAGATTGAGGAAGGGCAGATGGACCTTGAGATGGACGACGAGGACAGTGCAACAGTGGTTGAAGAGAGAGCGCCGACTATCGAGACAGGGTACAAGGAGCTTCAGGGTTAGATAAAGCATGAGAAGAGCAGGTGGCGGGTAGACTTTTGCCCACATCTGGTGGTCTACGTAGATGCTGAGGTATATGCTCCGAGAATGTGGCTACCCTTTGAAGTGAGGTTTTGGTAGCTACAGACTCCGTTTGTGAGTTCTTGCAGTCAGTGGTGGACTGGCCTACAGGGAACTCTGGGGATTTCCCGGTAGGCCTATGCACCCGGGGCCTCTATTGTGTGGTATTTCCAAATGTTCCCATAGGAAAATGGTTGGACTTGCTGAAAATGTATAATATGGGGCCACTTTGAAAACTATTAACAGGGCCTCTTTTGGTTCCCAGTCCACCCCTGCTTGCAGTATGTGAATGGGTGCATTGGCCTCAGAGATGAAAAGGTTGTACCCCAGCTGCAGCAGAGAGAGGAGTCAGAGATGCCCCCCAGCAAGTGGGCCAGGAGGATCAGATTGGGTAAACTGCACCATTGCCTGCCCCTATAGAGAGAGCCTTTTGAAGGTGACGGTGGATCGAAAGATACTCCTACCCAAGACATCACTGCCCATCTGATCATGGGTGTGGTAATACTTCAGCTTTCTGAAGAGTACATCTGTCATGAGTGAGAAAGACAAAGTAACATGCAACCTCTATTAAAAGACAGTTAAGAAGGAACCCAATTCAAGGGTTCACAATGAAGTATCCCAGTACCTACCCAATTTCATCACTGTAAAGGCACCCACGCTCTTGCTTAGATCGAACTCGAGTATCTTACTCTTCACTCCCATGCCATATCCGGAATGAGCCATCCTTCTTTACCTTAAAAGAATTAACCAAAACATGGATGTTCAACAAATATCATTAGTATTGTCACTGTACAGAATCCCTGTGTACCTTCCCACCTACTTTCACTGCACTAACGATGTCATAACCCCAGATTTGGGTGTTGGCAACAATTTTAGAGTTGGAACACTCCTGCGCTAAGTGCTGGTTATTTTGTGTTGCTAAAGATGTTGATGCAAGGTCACAGGTTTTGTTGAGGCGAAGCCCACACCTCTTTGTATGATTGGGAAAAAAGGGGGTCCTGGCTACCTTGCAATACGGATTTTCGGAAAAAAGTAGATTTTCCACACTCTTTGCAGTTGAAACAGTGCAGATTTATTTACATTTTCAGTGTGAACTCATAGTCCTCATAGTGATCAGAAGGCTAAAATAAGAGCTCCTTAGGCACTTCATTGATGTTCAAGCACTTTATGGTGTGGAACAATGATGTGCAAAGAGAACAAATCTTGCACCACAGACCCCACTACTACAGTGCCCTCCTCCACTGGTGATGGCAGCAACAAGAGTGTTCGATCAAAGACAAGTTTGGTGCCATAGCCCCCTTCAAGTTAGCCACAGCCTCCCTTACTGTGATAAACCCGAATGTCTTTCAAACGCCCCTGTTGGACAGCACAACCTAACCCTCTGGCACCATCTTCTATCAGAGCTCCTTTAGCACCACTACCAACACTAGCAGCACAGCCTGATGTTGTGGAGGTGGAGGTCAGGGTGGGGCACTATTTGAGCAGGACAGTAATGGCATAGTGATGATGAATGCCAGCATGTACTTCCTACATTGTCTGTCACATGTGAGGGCAATCCTTTGGCAGTGGTGGATGCTATGGAGACACACATGATCCAGCATTACCCCACTGTCTTGTAGGTGTGTGGGCAAGAGTGGCGCAAAAGGAGAGGCATGTAAAACTGGAAAAGTCTAGAAATAATGCAGGCGTGGCATTACTGTTAGATAAAGCCAAATGAAATGATAAATAAAGTCCAGTTTGTTAGCGTGGTACTAGGAGTCAGAGAATGACTTCGTTTTTGATGGCTCCAAATGAATGGAGGCAGAACCTCCACTTTGTGGCTGAAGTATTAGGACTTAGAGTGTTTCCACTAGTTGGTAGATCCAAATAAATTGAGCTAGAGCCTCCAGTTTGTAAGTATGGGATTAAGACCCACGGAGGGACTCGGCTGGTTGGTAGATTCAAACAGATTGAGGCAGAACCACTAACGAATCCAATGTTGGTATTAACCTGACTGATGGCGACATGAATGTAACTGTATAGATTATGTTCTGATTGTGGTACTAGGACTTATAGAGTATCTTCAGCAGCAGTTGTTACACAAAAATATTCAGGCAGTACCTCGAGTTTGTGAGTGTAATGCCAGATAGCTGTTCCATTGGTTGCTAGAGCCAAATAAATTGAGGCAGAACCACCATTTCGTGAACATGATACTACGATCTGACTGCAGCTTCTCTTGATGGTAAAGCCAACAAAAAAAACAAGGCAGAAACACAAGTGTGTGAGTGCAGTTCTAGTACTTAGTGTCTCTTCCGGGTTGTAGAGCCAAATACATTGAAGCAGAACCTCCAGTTTGTGAGCACAGAATTGGGGATTAGAGACTGGCTCTATTGGTTGGTACTTGGTAGGGCCAAATAGGCTAAAGATGAAGGAAAGACTAAATGTTTACAGTTGCAATGCACTCAAATGTCTCATAATAGCTGACATGACTAAGTGTGCATTATCATGGACGTTTTCATACCGGACGCTGCTACAGAAACAAAAACACCACCTTTCCCCGTGTCCGAATCCATGTGACTGCAGATGGCATGCACACACATCTTCCTCATCTGTAGAATTGTTTTTCTGGTCTTCCAAGTGATGTGCCTATTTTGTCTTCTGCCACAGTCTTTGGTGATAAGATGCTCATTCATCTTTATGACAGTAAGCTCTCTCTTGGTTGTGTCTTTGAGGCATATGATGTGGTCTGAGACAATTATCCCAGGAGACATAAATACTCATTCACACTCTCCAGCACAATATCATCAGCATGCACCCCTAAGGCCCTGCTCCCAAATCCAAATTCTGCCAGGAACGCTTAGAGGAACTCCCACCCCGCTCTATCAATGGCCTTCTCTGTGTCAAGCGCTACAAGCACTGCATTCTCACCTTTCCCCCTCGCCAGGTTCATCAGGTTCAGCATTTTCTGCAAGGCATCTGCTCCCTGCCTCACCAGGATAAAACCGGCCTCATCCGAGTGAACGAAGCGGGGCATCGCCCACTCAAATCTATAGGCCAAAATTCTAGTGAAAATGTTTGCATCCACATTCAACAGTGAAATATCGATCCAGTTTGGAGTCCTAATTATCATTGGGAATAGCTACAATTAACGAATTTCGGGCCTTACCTTTGTCCATTATTGAATTAAACAATTTGGCGATGAAAGGGCCCAAGAGCCTTGTGTACTTCCTATAAAACCCTATTGAATACCCATCATCCCTCGGCGCTTTATGTGCTGGCATTCTAGCTATGGCTCTCTGAACGTCCTTGGTCGTGAAAGGGGCATTATATGGATCTAACCTGTCCTGTCTCCTTTCAGTCTAGGAAGTGGGGTGCCTTCCAAATACTGTTTCACCTTATCCGGTGCCACCATTGAGTCCACATCATAGAAGGCCTTGTAAAAGTCAGTGAAACCTTTTGATATTTTCCACGAATCTCACACCTCCCCTCTTGAATGAAGGAATGAATGAATGAATGATATTGTATTTGTATCAAGCTCATACACAGGTGTTTCAGAGAATGGCAAGGCAAGGGAGGGGAACAAGGGAGAACAAAAACTACAATCTTACTAGGCCCAGTGACATTAAGAACATGCAAATGCATAGGAGAGGAAGAAGGGGGAAGTGTATGGGATGGGGAGGAGGAAAAGTGCTGAACAAGGAGAAAATAAATCAAACATCAATAAATACATAAATAAATAAATGCAACAAACAGTGGTAGTGTAGCCGGCAAGTGGCAAGTGCTAGGTATAAGTCAGCAGACAGGGTCTGTCAGATAAGTGCAGAAAAACAGGTGGGGGGGTCTGTAGGGTTGCAGATACAGACCCCAGTGCAAGGGATTGGCAGACGGCAGTGCGCGTGGGTGGCAGGATGAGCAGGTACCTGGACCCTGAAAGTCAGAGGGTGACCAGGTGTACGATGCCGGGACAGAGCAGATCAGAAAGGGAGAGGAGGAGAGAAGGCAGAAGCAAAGAGGACATTCTTGTGGTGCTTCTGGAACCAGAGATGGTTCTCCTCAAGTTTAAGAGTGGCTGTTGCAGAGGGAGGCCTCAGCCGAAGACAGAGATCTACCCCCAGCTCGTTTCGAGATAGAGGAGGAGGAGCAAAGAGCTCGGGAGGGAATGTATTTACGGAGGGAGAGCTGAAGGTATTTTAGGCCCAGGCCCCAGAAAGCCTTGTGGACTATGCAAAGGGTCTTGAAATTAATCCTTGCAGCCACTGGGAGCCAATGGAGAGATTTCAGGGCTTGAAAGATACAATCCCAGGGCTTGAGGCCAAGGATAAGTCTTGGAGTCCTGTTCTGGATAAGTTGCAAAGGGTAGAGAGTAGAAGCAGGTAGATTTAGAAAGAGGCTGTTGCAATAGTCCAACGTAGAGAGAACCAGGGCTCGAGAGACAGTGAGCTTCTGGGGGAAGTAGAGGAAAGGTAGAATACCTCTGAGGAGGTGCAGTAGGAAGTTAGATTTTTTTTTGACACATCGGAGATGTGGGCAGAGAAGGAAAGGGTGGAGTCAAAGATGACCCAGAGGTTCTAAGCCTCACAGGTGCAGGAGCAGGAGGGCAAAGCGAGGCCGGCCAAAGAGTGAGAGGAAAGGAGGGTGAATGTGTGCGGATGAGGAGGATCTCCGTCTTACTGGGATTCAGGCATAGATCATTGGCGGCACACCAGTCCTGAATGGCAAATAGGCAGTCGGAGATGAGAGAAGGAGAAGGAGAAGAGGTGGCTGAGGGAAGCCTGAAAATGAGTTGAGTGTCATCCGCATGGTACTGGAAATTTGAGCAGAAAATGGTAATGCAGTGGGCAAGAGTTGCCAGGTATTGTTTGAAAAGCCAGGGTGAGAGGTTAGACCCCTGGGGAACACCACATGTAGAAAGGGAGATAGATGACAAGAAGGACCCAAGTTGGACCTGGGAGGGTTGATCAGAGAGGAAATAGCTTAGCCAGGCCATAGCCTGATAGGTGATAGAAAGGTTGTCACAGAGACGGTTGAGCATGATGGTATGATTGACAGTGTCGAAGGCAGAGAAGAGAAGAGTAGGATAAGGAGAGAGGGGATGTTCGAGTCAAGGTCAGAGAGCAGGTCTTCACGGATGTTCAGGAGAGCAGTTTCCGTGCTTCTGGCTGCTCTAAAGCCAGACTGATGGTCAGGGAGGCAACCAACAGAGTCAGAGTAAATGTTAAGCCGCGAGATGGCCAGATTTTCCAGGTGTTTTACCAGAAAAGGAGGGATGGAGATTGGGCGATACTTAGCCGGGCAAGAAGCGTCAGCTGTGGGTGAGACCTTCATAGATCGGCCTTGTCTTGAGACCTCGTCAGGGGAAAAAATAGGAAAGAACGAGGGCCGTACAGAGGGCCTGGGAGGCGACAGGAGATGTAGAGACTGCAACAGGATTGGCCAGCTCCTTGCAGATTTTAAAGAGTTCGACTGAGTTGTTGGCTCTCTTCTTATTGTGGACAGAGAGTCGGTAATGCCTTTGGAGCAGGCGACAGGCCAGTTTGTCAGAGGATGAACACAAAGCCCTCCATTTCCTCTCAGCCACCCTTCACTTACATTTAAGTGTAGGTAGCTCAGAGTCATACAAATAACTGCACTTGGCTGTGGGCTTCAAGCAGATCCTCATGGCAGGGGCAAGATCATCAAGAGTATCAGCAATGGAAGAGTAGAACATAGACAAGGCTGTGTCTTGATGTGAGTCAGTCAGTTGTGAAGGGGGGAGAAGGTGGTGGCAAAAGCCTTGACTGATACACGCTGCATGGGTCATATGTCCGAGGAGGTATGTGGGCAGTGTTGGAGTTGGCTTGGCCTGGGCGGTAGAAAGGGAGAGATGGGAGGAGAGGAGGGAGTGATCACTCCAGGAGAGATGTGTGGTCAGAGCGATGGAGAGGGGGAGGTTAGAAGAGATCAAGACATCAAGAGTATGCCCTGCAGATTGAGTCGGGCCAGAGGGGAAGTTAGAAAGGGAGAGGGAATCACAGAGGTCGCAGAACAGTATAGAGGAGGAACAAGGAGAGTCTAGATGGATATTGAGGTCAACAAGAAGGAGGAGTTCAGTGGTAGAAGCCAGGAGGGAGGAGGAGAGGTCGGCCCACTCAGAGAGAAATAATGTGATCTAACCAGGGGGCTGGTAGAGAGTTGCCACGGTAAGAGAGTGGCTAGGAGAGAGAGAAAGCCTGCAGAAAAGGCATTCGTAAAATTGGTAAGTCTACATGGGAATGACAGAGGAAGGAATCCACTCAGGAAAGATTAGGGCTACACACCCTCCGGACCTGGTGGATCTGGGTACAGAGAGGATTTTGTAACCATCAGGAAGTAGAGTGTCAAAGCTTGTGACAGAGCTGGCCACAAACCATGTCTCGGTAAGACCAAGGACATCAATGTCAAGTTCTTCCAGGAGGTGGCAGATGTCAGAGGAGTGTTTGACAGCAGAGCGAGAGTTGAGAGTGGCAATATGGAGAAGGTTGCCACTCTTAAAGGCCTTACGTGGGAGGGTACAGCTCAGAGGTAGGCCCTGCAGAGGTGAGGAAAGAGCCAGAGGTGGGGCAAGAGATGAGAGAGGAGAGGGCAAGGTAGCCAAGGTGGGGGAGGAGGGCACAGCAGGAGATGAAAGGTAATTGATGAGGTGAGGGAAACGCCTATCAAAGAGGAGGAGATTGTCCTGAGGGCCTTGGACCATGACAGTGCTGTTTATGTAGACATTAATGATGACCTTAGAGGAGTCGAAGTGGGCCATAAGGTCTTCCCAGCAGGTGCCACCTTTAATGGGATAGGAAGAGAGAGGAGAGAGCACAGAGATCATATGAAGAGTCCATAGATCTAACGAAAGAACGACAAAGAGGATGTCGGTGAGGGTCTGTCTGGAGGAAGCGCTCGAATAGGTATCAGTGATGGGGAGAGCAGGGCTGGCGGCCAAGATATACTTTTTAAACTTCTTCCTTCCAGACTTAGTGAGAAGGGAAGTATAGTTGATGGAGAAGCAGTTGGAGAAGATAGGAGAAATAGAAAGCGCCATGTATGCGTAGAGAGCACAGGAAAGAGTAGAACAGGGACAGTAGTCTGGAACAGTCACTGGGCCAGCAGGTTACAGAGAAGCATGTAATTCAAGTAAAAATGGCACAAGTCTACACAAGAACACTGCTAGTTCAACCCAATGCAAAATGCAGAAGCACAGCTAAGTTTGACTTTCAAATGGAATGCACAATCAGAGCTAGGTTTGACTTTCAAATAGAATGCACAAGCACAGCAATTTTGAAAAGTGCAATTGGATTAAGATGCTAGAGGTGGGAACAGAATCGCAAAGCTTTTGAGAGCATTAACATGGTAGAACAAGCAGAGAATGAAAGTAAAGGCAAAGTACGTGGGGATGGTCAGAAAGTAGGGAAATAACCCATAGTGGACCTCAGGAAGCACCTTGGTAGCGGACAGGGAGCAGACAGGGGCCTTCATTGTGGGCCTCAGTAGCTGGTGCCGGCTCTCGCCTTCCGGTGACCGTGATTGGGCTAAAGTGGAGGTCAGGGCCCAATCACCAGGGGCCAGGCTGCAGGTAAACAGAAGCACCACCAGATGGTGAAAGTGGGTCAGCCATCTTGGAAGTAGGCTGAGTCCACACACACAAAGGAACGGAAATCATCAAAGGATCTGAATGCACCTTATAAATCTTCAAATTGCAGGTGCCATTGCAGGATAAGCACCGCACCAACCATTGAAAGCAGCAAAAGTATTCTGCAGCTTAATACAGGGTGTGTCGGCCCCGTGATGAAAACAAACAAATGTCATCATTAATAAACACACAATTCAAGATGGTGCGGGCAATGGAAGAAATACAAATGTTTAAATGCAGTCCTCCCTTCTGTGAGGAGCTGGAAGCAGTACCCAGCACAGCATTTATTTATTTATTTATTTATTCACATTTGTTAAGCGCACATACAGCCCATAGGGCATCGTGGCGCTTGTTACAGAGATGACTTGTTATACATACAAAGAAGTCATTACTTAGTTACAAGAGAGTAGTAAGGAGAAGATAGGAAAGGAAAAGGAGATGATGTTGTACGACGAGCTAGTTGAACAAGGTGGTTTTCAGTTTTTTTTGGAAGGCAAAGAGAGATGTTTCTGCTCTGAGTGTGCTAGGAAGTGCGTTCCATAGCTTCAGTGCAATGTAAGGGAAGCTTATTCCACCTGCTCTGGCTCGTTTGATGCGTGGGACCCTAAGCTGTTTGGTGTGGCATTGTCTGGTTGGTCTAGTGGAGTGCGATCTGACTAGCGTGTCAGACAGGTAGGAAGGTGCAGATAGGTGAATACATTTATGTGCAGTGGTAAGTATTTTGAATGTGATGCGCTCTTTGACAGGTAGCCAGTGTGCTGCCTTTCTGGCTTGCGCGATGTGGTCCCGTTTAGGTATATTGAGGGCTGCTCTTAGTGCATTATTTTGTGTTGTTTGGAGTTTATTGAGATTAGTGATGGAAGTACCAGCCAGTAGTGCATTACAATAATCTATCTTGGCTCCTATGGTAGCTCTTGCAATAGATAAGCAATTATCTTTGGTTAGGAATGGTTTAATGGCATTAATGAGCTTAGTGCTCAGAGCGGAGGCAGAGACAATGGAGTTGACTTGCTTGTCCATGGATAGTGATGCGTCAATGTGGACTCCTAGTGTTTTTACAGAAGGTAGAACTGGGATGACACAATTGTCTATGCAGAAGTTTGTGTAGAGAGGGTCGAGATTCTTGAGAGTGGATTTTTGGCCAAGGATGAGAATTTCGGTCTTGTCACCGTTAAGACATAGGCCATTCGTGGCCATCCATGCTTGGATGGTGGCGTATATATTCTGGAGGGTGGTTGCGTCCTGGAGGTAGTGTCCTGTGAGCGGGAGGAGTACTTGGGTATCGTCAGCGTAGTTGGTGTATGTGATCCCAAGTGCGTCCAATTTGTCAAAGAGAGGTTTGGTGAAAAGATTATAGAGAGTGGGAGCTGTACATGAACCCTGAGGGACTCCATACCTGATGGTGGTAGGCTCTGCGTTGGCTATATTGGAGAACACTTTCATCACTCTGCCTTTGAGGAAAGAGGTAATCCAATTTGTGGCTTGTTTGGAGAAATGAGCGGCCTGAGTTAGGTGGTTCGTGAGAATGGCATGATCGACTAAATCAAAAGCCGCTGAAAGGTCTAGGAGGAGCAGGAGGGCCGGCTTACCTTTATCTAGGATTAGGGTGATTTGATTCTTCAGATCTAGTAACGCAGTTTCAGTTCCATGACCTTTACGGAATCCGGACTGCCTTTTGCCTAGGACAGAGTTGTTTTCCAGGTAGGCCTGTATCTGCATATGTGCAGCTTTATCTAGGATTTTTAAGAGAAATGGAACCGTTGTAATGGGCCGGTAATTGTTAGGTTGGGCGGGGTCCAAGGTTGGTTTCTTTAAGAGCGGGCGTACCCACGCCTCTTTAAGGCTGTCCGGGACTTTACCCGTCTTGAATGAGGCATTAATGAAAGCTGTGATGATCGGTGCGAGGGGTGCAGCACACTCTTTGATTATGTTGGGGGGGCAGATGTCGCCTTTGCATTGAGATGGTTTGAGCTGTTTAAGGATGTGGAGAGTGTCTGACTCGGTGATTGGCGAAACATTGAATTTTGAGGTGTGCTTATCTTTGGCGGTATTGACGGAGAGGGTCTGTTGGGGGTGTAGAGCCCTATAGTGTTCTGCTATTTTAGTTTGGAGAAGGTCTATTTTATTTAACATCGCTGTTTGGATGCTATTGCACCAGGCTTCATCCTTAACGATCTCATCTGTGCAGATAGGGGGGATAGTGAGCTCTTTAAAGATGGTGAAGAGCTCTTTTGAGTGGGAGTTGGCTTCCAGGATACGTTTATTGTAGGTTTCTGACTTTGCCTTGAATATGGCATTTTTGTATTTTTTAGAGATACAAAGGAAGTCTACTTTGGTGGCCTCACAGGGATTTGCCTGCCATGTTTTGAGGGCTTGGCGCTTACGTTGGCGCAGATTTAGTAAGTCATCCGTGAACCATGAGTTAGAATGAAACAATTTTTTTTCTTTTTTGTTTTCAAGAGGGGCTGCGGTATTGATGGCCATGGTGAGCGTGTTTTTGAAGATCTCTGCTAGAGTGTTGGGGTTGGAGGAAAACGGGGGTGCTAGGCATGGGGTGTTAAGGAAGGGACGTATATTGTCTGCTGTGAGTTTTTTGGCACTTCTGGTTAGCGTTGACGATGAAAAGGAAATGAATGGGAAGTCCTCCTTATGGGCCGTATTAGCTGGTGCCGGCTACCTCCTCCCAGTGACTGTGATTGGACTAAAGTGGAAGTCATGGCCCAATCACAAGGGGCCAGGCTGCAGGGCCTTCTAGCAAGACCATCTCATCCACCCATCTCATAGACCATTCCGCCCCTAACCTAGCAGCCAACAACGCATCTGCTTTGTCCTCCTTTTTGTGGTATTTCTGTTTATGAAACTGCAGTTTCCTGACCACATCCTCATCCCCAATTGTTTTAACTCCTGCCTCTTATCCCCGATCTCAGTCAAAAGGGCATTGGCTAACGCTCTCGAACTCTGTATTTTTGCTTTTAGCTCCCCAATCTCCTTACGTAGTGCATCTCCACTCCCACCTTCACCCTCTCCTTGTTTCCCTTGTGTCCTCTCTGATCAGGACACCACTCCATGTAGCCTTAGTTGCCTCCCATACCACGCACACATTCACCTCTTCCATATCATTGCCATTAATATATTCTTGGATGTACCTCTTCAATTCCTTTTCAAAAGGCATGTCCCTCCAGAGGGAGTCATTGCACCACTATATTCTATCCTGTGAGTCCACAACCCCGCCATGCAACATCCAATAAAACCAAGTCATGGTCGACCATCCGATGGGGATCACCTCACATGAGGCTACCTTCCCCAATTGTTCCCTGGTTAAACAGAGGTAGTCTATCCTGGTGTAGGTACCGTGGGGAGGGAGGACAGTATAACCCCGATCTCCTGGATGCTTCCGGCTCCACATGTTAGCCAAACCCCGTCCCTCCAGTACTTCCACCAGACAAACCCTCCCCTGAATATCATTCTGCAGACTGCTTTCCCAGATAGCTAACCTATCCATGGCCATATCTGCCCACATATTAAATCCCCCGCCAATAATCCATAGACTCTGCACATACTACATGATTAAGTCTAAATCTGATTTAACAAAATACTGCATGTCCCTTTTTAGGGAAATATATTGTCGCCACTGCAGCCTTAACCTCTCCCATTACACAATTCACCAGAAATACCCTCCCCTCCATTGCTATTGTTAACTGCGTAGCCCTCAAAAGTCACTGCTTGTGTAACAATATTCCCACTCCTCCCTTTTTCAAATCCCTTGATGCTTAGAAAACCTGACCTATTAATGCACTGTGAATACGCCTATCCTCCCCTTGCTGCAGCCTTGCCTCCTGTACCATTAGAATGTCCAAGCCCAGCCTACGGAATTCAAGTGTCACAAGTGCCTGCTTGGTCAGCGAGTTCAGTCCTTTTATATTCAACATTCCCACCCTCAGGTACCTTCTTTCCCCATCCCTTTGAAGCTCTATCCCCACAGCCTTCTCTCAGTCTCCAGTGTCACTTCACTTGCAAATGCGTGCCTAATCTTGATAATTCCTTCCACGTGGCACCCGTTTCCTCAGGAGAAGGCCTCTTGAAATGTTGCAGACTTTCTCACTTCCACTTCTGGTGCCACATTGCCTTTCCACTGTACATCCTCCATAAGATGTTGCAGGACCTGCAGCGCCTCCGTACCAGAGGTGATCCTGTAATCTACATCCCTCAACTTGAATATCAGTGCAAATGAATATGCCCATATATGACTGATCCCTTTTTAATTCAACCAGGCCGCGACAGGGTGACACTCCCTCCTTTTGGACAGAGTGAACACTGGACAAGTCCTGGAAGATAAAAATCCTGTCCCCTTCAAACTGCACATCTCTGTTACGTTGATCTCTGCTCAGGACCACAGATTTCTCCACATAGTGGGGGAAACGGACCACAACCAATCCACCTATTCCTCTGCCATGTTAGGAAGCACGAAGGAGGAGGAGCAAGGCTGTAACCCGATGAGGGTATCAGAGACTGAGGAACAAGATGACAGGGAGGATCGCAGCAGTAATCCTGCCCTCAGATAGCCCTGCACAAGTGCCATTTGGACATTTGTACGGCGCCCACACACAAGTGTTTACAGGTGCTACAAGACAAAAAGGGGGGGAACATAGGAACAACAAACATAAGGGTTGTACTAGGTCTTGTGATATTCTTACCGTGCAAAGTGCAGAGACAAACAAGTGAAAGGGGAGTGCAAATGGGGGAATGGCTGAGATGGGGAGGGAATGATGTTCAGAGGTGGAGGGTCCCAGGGGAGTGAGCAAGTGCTGAGGGGAACCACGAGGGCAAGTGCTGTAGGAAATATAGGAGAGGAAAAACAAGTGCAGTGGACGGGGTGGACCAGATACAGGTTAGTCCAGTTAGAGTGTCCAACGGCATTGCTGGGGGAGACTGGTCAAAGAATAGGAGGGAGCCTGGCCCTGGCAAGACTCACAAGTGACCAGGCACTAGTTTCAGGTGCAGACGGACATTAGCATAGGAGGAGGAGAGGGAAGGAGGAGGAGAAAATGTATTTATTAGTATTTATTGGAGAGGCTTGGTTCCACGTCAGATTTAGTGAGAGGCTCAGCAGGGGGCTCCAATGCACAGAAGCCTCCCCCACGGAGAGTAGAGGGGTGGAGAGAGCCTCCAGGAGAGTGAACAAGAGCAGGGCAGTGCGGGCACCTGGTGGTCTCCGCAGGACTGCAAAGTGAAGAGTGGAGCTGTACCCAGGGCTGGAGGAGGGCTCCAGGAGACCCGAAGCAGGCATGCAAAGTGCAGGGTCCCCTAGAGTCTTAGGATGGGAGGGGCTCGAGACACCACCAAGGTAAGAACAAAGGCGTGAGTGTGAAAGAATATCAGGACCAGAAACTGCAGTTACGGAGCATTGGTGATCTGAGGTGCACCTCATGGGGAGAAGTTGGCGTGCTCACTCGTATTGGACCGAGTGTACGGCACACGTGGCTGCCACACTAGGGGGCCATGCAAGTAGACAGGATAGCCGGGGTGTTGCAAACATTGAATCAGGCGTGATTGGAGATTGACCAGAAAGTATGCTAGATGGAAGGGAAGGGGACCCCTATGCCTCAGTACTCACACTTATAGAAAAGACGCCAGCGAAGAAAGGGAGAAGGAAGGGAGGAGGTCCTGAAGTGGAGCCCCATGTGGTACCCAACTGGCAAGACCCTGGGAGTGTGGCGGAAGAGGAGCACCGGATTCTCGGCATTCTCCACAACCTACTTCAAATGGTTTTGTAGTACACCTACCACAACTAAACCTTATCACTGTCTTATTGTCTTAATGCATATCCAAATTTGATCTGAAATAACCTTGTTGGATACCATGATCCTCTAGGATTTTCCACAGCATATTCCTGTCCACCGAATGAAGGGGGGTTTGCATGGTCCATAAATGCTAAACATATGGTTTCTTCTTTTATGTAGAGCAAATTAGCCATTATTGAAAGTTAGTTGCTGCATATTGATATCTTCCCTAAAGCCCAATTGTGTTAGGGCAACATTTCGTAAACTGACACCCATTCTTCTTATTTTGCCAGTATTACTTTACCAACGTTTGAAGTATCTATCCAGGAATGATGTGTGTCTACAACTAGTTGGGGAGAGCCTATCGCCTTCTTAAATATCTTTATAATATGCCGCCATTTCTATTAGTCTGGTTACAATTCAATGCAATCATTGCATTGAATGCATTATATAAAAAGGAGCCCACATTTCTGTGTGGAGTTTAAATAGATCTATTGGCACTCAGTTGACACCTGGTCTTCTATTCACTTTAAGAACATAGATATATCTATTAATGTTGGGGATAGAAAGTACTGCCAGATTTAGAGCAAACAATCACTTACCATCTTTGACAATAATAGTCATATTATCCTACCTTTTTACCAAAGTGTTCTCAATTGAGCCTGAATTTAGGCTGGGAATATGACACTCAGTATTCAACTGGAGCATTCGTTTCAATAATGATTTCACACAAAAACCCTGATAGATCAGTAAATAATTCCCAGAACCTCCTGGAATTGTCTGCCTCAACTGCTAAAATACAATTCTCCCAGACTAATTCAAAGAAGTGAATTTACTCTGCTTTAAGCTATTATTGCGAAGCTACGTAGTCCAAATATCTACATTACCTCTTCTATTGACTTGATGGTCTTAGGGAAAACAAGCTTATCCACTTTGCAGTTGCCATCTAGCCAGATATGTTTCTTTTTGGAACAATGAGATGTGATGTCAAAAGTTGAATTCACTCAGTAAGTTATCAAAATGTTCCACTATGCCCAATCAGCCTCAGGATTTACACATCCATTAATATTTTCAAAACACTGATTAAAAATTATTTCTAAAGGATCATTCAGACCTTTATCCATCATCTCCCATCATACTTCCTGCCTTTTGGCTGATGGGACTCGCTTATTTGTGAAATAGTATGGTTTAAAAGATGGATAGCAGGATAGCAGGATAAAAGATGGATGTAGTGAAGGATAGCACACTCTGATCATCAACATTTCTCGGCAATACCTAACAACTTTGTATCAGGCTTAAGAACAGGGTGATGGGCATAATGTATCTATGGTTTATTTCAATTATGTACCATTATAAGTAAGGAGTCTGGGGATATTAGGTCATAGACATCAATTCACAGGTCTCAAATCTAACTTGCTCAATAACCCAAGCAAAGACAACGCTTGACTGGCCATCTGTGTGTTCATCATTACTGGCCTATGATTAGCCAGGGCTGCATCTTCTTCTTGGGCAAATAAAAATACAGAAGAATCTTCTCCAATTTTCAATTTCACATTATCCCTGAAACCAAATTACATGTTATATGTATACATTGTTTCAAATGTTCACAAAGGATTTTAGTGAACTCTGGAGTATTAGCCTGTTCCAGGGTCATGTAACAATTGACCACCATCATATCCTCATGATTAGGTTTACTCATCTTTCCTCAATATACTCCTTTGCAAATATTTAGTATTTGCTATCACTGCAGCCATTGTCCCTAATCCATTTGATATAAGAAAACAAAAGTTAGGTGCACAATCATAAAAGTATTAAAACCATCCTTTTCCAACAGTGGGAGTAGAATGATATCAAGTAATTGAATATGTTGGGTGTATGGTGATTGAAAGGTATAACCCCACTACTTGCTATGTTAGAGTTGGACCCTCTATCCACCATTTCTTCAGCACATACATTCTTAGTCTGAAATAGACACCCACAATTGTCACTTTTGTGCATACCCTTAAATGACCATCGCTGGGATAATTCAAACTACTTATTCCTGTGTTGAAAGTGTGGAAAACAAGTAGCAAGTGGAATCGGGGTAAAATGTTGAAGCATATCCATCCTACCAGAATGTGTTTGAAAATGACAAGCCTTTCCTCCCGTCTTACCCAACCCGCACTCCGCAAGATAAAAGTAATATAATTGTGACAAAACAGTACTTTGTGCAGAATGATTAACCAACAAATCTGAATAGCAGTCATCGGTGTTGGGCCTTCCCGTGCTAAAGTTGGCAGAATACCACTCTGTTCTGCAGCACCTTTCTGTACATCAATTTCTCCTACTGCCTTCTTCAAATAGGAGTCTAGCGTTCCATCTGGCACAGGTCCCTTGTGAGACATACTGCCTGCAGGGGAACCACTTGCTTTCTATTTTAACATGTTCAGAATTCAAAATCTTGCTTCATTTGATCTTTCTTCTCTTTACTGCTTTGCCTGGGCTAAAACCACAATTCTCCTTTATTTGTTTCTGAAGTCATCCCAGCAAACTCTCTATATCCTGTGGCGTGCTTAACAACAAATAAAATGTATCAACTACAGTGGTGCAGCTCTCAACATGGTTATGCCAAGTAACCTGGGGTTATTATTCTTAAACACATGTGAAAAGGACACTTGTCCCCAAAAACTGAAATTGAAGTACAGGAAACGGTGCAAGACTACAGCAATTCTCTACTTTTTGCTGACATTTATTTTCCTTAGCACCATGAATCTGTTTAAATCCATGATGAATGGATGTCAAATAAACACCAGGTAGACAAGCATTTACAGCCATTTAGCAGTTAAAAGGTGCATCTCATTGGGCTGTTGAAGGAAATTATAAATGTGGCAGTGTGCCATGAATTTGTATGAATCAGTCATCAATCAGAAAGCAATATTATCGGACAGCCATTGTGTCTGCTGTCAAATGTCTGAATAAAGCTCTACCTTCAGCCCCAGTAATAATTTGGAGGAAAGGAATAAATTATAACATAAAACAATTTGGTGTCAAATGCTGGTAGTCAAAAATAAATCACTCAGTGTGTACAACCCCAGACTCCCTCGGCATCAGCATAGACAGCAATGCTGGGGCTAGAAAAGGTCAAGAGACAGAGAAACAGTGTGCCCCAACATGTCCTGCGATGTGGTGTTGATGTTGTGTTGGAATAACTCAGTGATGATGCACCATGTCCTGCTCATGAGATAGACCCATCCCAGTCCCTCTGCTGCACCCACACCCTACTTGTAGCCCTTAACTGTGCCACCTATGTTCACTGGTTCTTTGCTTCTTAGATAGGTTTGTGCTTTCTCTGAGGATAAAGTGATATTGATGGGAGTGTTTAATGTCAAAATGATACTGGAAAATAATATGATGTAGGGAATATATATATATATTAAATCAAGTTGGAACAGTTTCTAGAGAATTTGGCCAGATATAAAGGGAACTCATAGAGGTTAGGACCTTAAAAATGTGTGTTTTAAAAAATAACCTTGGATGTGCAAATGGGAGTTTTTTAGGAACTCTCAGAATGTACAAATTGGAGATTTTTGGACCTTTCCTTGCTACCTTTCTTACAGAAGCAAATTCGTTCATATTTTCCTTCATCTTTCATTCTTTGATTAAAGTAAGTTGGCTACTATGGAGAGCAATGATAAGATCCTGATGGTATCCTTTGAAGTAAAATGTAAATTTAGATATATGGATCCAGACTTAAAATGCATTATTGATAATCAAATTTGATGTTCAAATTCCTTGGTGAAGACTAATGTTATCTCACCAATAGTGAAGGAGGGGTTGAAATAGGCATGCACATAGATTTTTGTATAAATCTATCTTCCAATTTAATGTTTTTTTTATATGAGGTACCAGTTCTATCAATTAAGCCCTGAATGCTTCAGACATTTAACACACTTAGGAAATGAGCTATGTGATAGTCATCTGGTGAAACATTATTTGTGTAATAAGGACGTTTGTTAAGCTAGACAGTCATGCAATGCACACCTGCATGAACTGTATAACATGCAAACTAAGGCACTAATTTTGGCAAGAATGACATTAATGCAACCATATAAGTACGTTTTGGAAATCTGAAAAGCATTGTGCAAGTAAAAGAACACTGGGATGCTACAGGTGGGAACCCTGAAATATGTTTGGGATATTACTCCTAAGTGCTTTTGTAAAAGTGAAGTGCCTGTAGCATCTCAAGTAAGTGATGGGAAATGGGGAAAACATATAAACCAACATTACAGTCACCCTGCAATTGAATATGGTGGCAATTAGTGCAAGCCTTGGTTAATGCACTGGGCTCCTTTGGAAATAGTTTGTGGGGCTATTATTGAGTTTGGAATTCCACAACAGCCTGATCTGATGACAACCCAATGTTTGCTTTGAAAGTAGCACCAGCAGGGTGTGGTGGGAGTCTAGTTTCTCTGTTTTGTGATATATTGGAGGGAAATTAAATACTAAAACAATGAGGAGGCCGCGTGCTGGACCCCATTCAAAAAGAGTCAAAATTAAGCTCTGTATACCTGATGACTGATGACTTTCCAATATGTATTTAAAATGATCTTCAAAACGTTTGCCAATTCAACTAAATCAGTGGTAAAATGGTCTGTATCCCTTTTCCTGAACTTGTTTTATTAATGGGATTTTAACCATGTGCAAATGCCCTAACACTCCAACTCGTGGCTAAAAGATATACAAAAGAAATCTCAGCCATTGCACACATCACTCACATATTATTTGAATGCTTTTGATTGGGTTGATATGAAAACTCTTTGGAATACACTACTGGGAATGAGAAATTCCTCAAGTCCTCTTTAATTAAATAATGCTATTTCATGCAAATAATTGTGTTTGTATAAGTAGTAGGACTAATGGTCAAGAATGAGGAAAACTAAAAAGGTATTGTTATCCCCAATCCTTTTTGAATGCACATCAGATCTGGCAGATTGTTCATCTAAATCTGTAACCTTTCCAATTAACCTTGGAGAAACAGAAAATCAGCATCTTTTCATATTCAGATGATATTGCTTTAGAGATCAAAGTCCCTCAGTTTTAATAGAATGAACAATGCGATGCACAAGTACATCAAAAATCGCAATGTTACAATGAATTTGATGAAGAACATGTTACGGTTTTAATGTGATAGAAAAGGAAGAAGCTATATTATGAGTCATTTGTTCATAGTAATTAATATTATGTTTTACAGCATTACAAATATCTGGTATTCTACTTTGATTACAAACTTGTCTGAAAGATCATATAACATATTTAAGAAGAATAGTCATGGCAATTGTGCACAATCTGCATTATCTTAATGTCACATTTGATAATATACCTTGGATTATATTAAATTATATGAAGTGAAGAGCATAACTATACTAATGTATTATGAGTTAGCTTTCCTTATTAAGATATCAAATTAATTAAATTTAACTGAGCATATTGCTTGGAAACACCTGCTGGCGGTTCACAGACGCAGAAATATTTAATCTATTCATCCAATTTGGTCTTGACTCTCATTTGCACAAAATAGGATGTATATACCTGTCAATCTATCATAAACTGAAACATGCTAATCAGTGTTGATTGAAAAGCATTATGTTTCATCAAATTGTCTCAGACGTGTGCAAAAATGAAAGGGAGTTAAGGAATATTGGTGGACACTATTGGGACGGTGCAAAGACTTCTCAAAATGCATGCACCTGAGACTTTAAAATCTCTTCTGTGTATGATGATATGTTTAGGATAACAAATATATTTTGAGGTGTTATGGTTTAAGAGTCTTTTAATGAATCAATTACCTTTTGAATGAGGACCATTTTGCCCAAAGTATATTTTCAACTATGTCTTGCCTGTCATCACGCTAGATTAATTGAATACACTGGCACATGAACCAATAATCAAAAATAAGTTCCACTGTGTAGGGGATGTGGAGCCAAATGAACATCTCGTTTTGCATTTAGAGCTTTAGATGGGATGTTCCCAACACTATTGAATAGAATATTTGACTGTAATATTACTGCAAGGAATGTCAACATGAGTTATTAACAGAACTTGGAGAGAATGTATGAGTGTAATAGTTTTACAGTCTTTTTATATAAGATGAACAATTATTGACTATTTAGTCTTGTTGTCTCGATATGAAACTGGGTTATTTGCATTATTGGTTTTGAAATTGTGTATGTTATGATTAAAACTATTCACACACAACAAATATAATAGATAGAGAGTGCAAATTGATCCGATTAATTACACCTGATATCACAGGCATTTGAAAACAAGCTCCACTCTTTCTCTATAAGGTATGGAGAAGTAGCAAACATGTACATTCACTGACTAGATTCCCATCGACTAAAAAAGCAAAAGTCCAAAGTGCTGAAACAATTAAATGTTGGGATTTGTCAGACTTCTTTTGCTTACAGCTATGACTTTCCAATCAGTGACATCTGAAGTCCTTAATATTTGTGTTGGATACATTTCCTTTCTCACTTTCAATAACCAATGTATATGACTGCAACACATTCCTCAGTTGTACGTGGCATGTAGAATTTGGCATTGACATTTCCACCTAACATTGTCTACTATGAAAAAAAGATAATATATTTCTGCAAAATGTGTAAAGCAGGACATTATTAAACAGAATTCTCGAACAATTTTATGATTCAATATTTTATTGAGCATTTGAGAATAAAATCACAGTTGAAAGTTTTCCTGATTAGATTAAATATAATCCACCCGTCTGAAGGAGCCAATCCTGGGGCTCGTGGCTCCCCAGTCGCTGTATCTCCTGTACTCTCCGGGTCTCAGGTAATACTGACGGCCTCTGTAGTTGGGCTCCTCATAGAAGATCCAGTGCCCGTCCTGGACATTGCAGGATTGGATGTCATTGTAGTGAAACCTGTCATAAACATTGGGACAGTCATCGGTAAAATCCATCATCCGACCTCCAAAGTCACCCTTCTCGTAAAGCCTGATTCTGAAGGAGCCTCGATGCTGTGATGGGAAATGAAAAAGGACAAGACTGTTAAAGAGTTCTTGATATTGTTTCTTATAACATAAGTTCTTCATTCAGCTTGTGCATGCCTTTCTTTCCATGCCAGCTTTCCAGATTCATGCTGATGTTTTTTATAACTAAAATAATTTGCTGTGAGATCGGGGACCACTTTTGACCACTTGGATTAAGCATGAGCACTATTAATAATGATCACCTTAGGAAAGATATACCTTTTTTTCTCTGCTCACCTCCAATGGAATGACCAATTAAAAACATCACAAATCCAACCAGTGAAGACCAGTAAGAAATCATGGTGCCCAAAGATTGGTCAACAATTATTCTTGCACAACTGGATTTTGGGATAAGCTCAAGTGATACCAAATGTACTGGACATGGACAACAAGTAATACTGTCAAAGGCAGCAAACACAAACTTTTCAGGATCACATAGCCATTGCTGTGCAAACAACGAACAAGAGATGTAGGCTTGCCCGATTTTACTGGGACCCCCGTGAGTGTTGGCATCAGGCCCTCTTACTGATGAGGCAATGTTCACATTCTGCCACATCATTGTATTTAATCCAGTGGGCCAGCTCAATTTCCGGACCCATGAATCTTTAAAGGCTAATCAACGTGTATTGCCTCGCCAATCCCATGGTATGTCCAGGATAAACACATCATTGTATATACTCCAATGCTCAGAATATGATTTTGTGTTTGAGGGAAGACAGAATACAAATAATAGTGTCATATTTAAGTACATGTGAAGTAAACACCTATTTCTGTAGTTGAAAGTCATGGTCCTCAAATAGACTCTAGTAAAGCCTTCCCTAACATAGCACAGTCCAGCTGTGCAGCATTATCAAGATAAAAAGAAACCCCTTTGCACTCTCAAATGGAGAATGGTGAAGGTGTGATCTTCATGTTCGTTATCGCTAGAAATTCTGCTTGATGAAACAGTTAAACATTTTCTGAATACGTTTCAAAAGCATTTTGCAATAAAAGTGCAACTCTTCATGCTACAGGGTTTACATTTCTACCAGTATGCTCGCCGTGAGGTGTTTCTGATTACCTCAGTGACGGACACACTTTTTTGTGTTGCAAATCTTATAATTCAATAACATAAGGGTGATGCATTATAACATCTTATTGAGCCATTTTCAGACACAAAAATGAATTGGCAATAATGTGTCCCCCACAAAGAAACTGTTCTTTCAAAATAGGATCATGTATTTTATGATACTCCTTTGACTCATCAGAATTCAAATATATAGGTAATTTGGTTAAATGCATAGCTCTAAAAATGTAGACCGTCCTGTTGGATTGTGAAATTTCCGTATAAAATGTCGCTTGTGTGTGCAACAGCAGACATTGGGCCTCATTCCAAGTCCCGCGGTAACCGAGCTAGAAAAAAGGGCAGTATGCTGCCGGACTTGGAATGAATCACCAGCTCCGGAATTGCCGGAAATACCGGGACATTACAGCCCTGGTGGTCCGGTAATTCCGGAGCCGGCATTCCGTTACTCCCCATTCCCGTAGAGTCCCATGCAGTAATGGTGCCGGTGTTTCCACGTCCGTCTGCGGCCAGTAGCGTTACGCCCGCCAGGTCAGACCTGGCGGGTGTCACACCACTGCCTTCAGAACTCGTAGTTAGCCGGTCCAGAAACGGTGCCAGTACGGTTTTATCAGCACCGTTAAAGCCAGACAGGCTAACTTTTAATGAGGCCCATTGTCTTTCAATATTGATCTCATGGGTCCCTCAGAAGATTTCAAAAATGACTGATGGAAATTATGTGAAGCTTGGTGAATCCAATGCCGTTTTGCAGATTTAATCAAATGTCTTCTTAAGCATGATGTAACTCGGGAGCCCTCTGTACTAAGAAAATATAGCAGACTATTTATTTAAACAAGTGAATCCCTCAAGTAACAGTAACATCTGTCCATGCAATGAGTGCAGAAGACAGCTCAGTATTTCTGATAACAACATGATTCAATCAATGGAATTGATAGAAAAAATATTTTTTGTTTGCTAATTTTCTGTGGTTAAACATTGGGGAAACACAATCATCAAACAAGAAGCCACCTGTAACCGATTAGCCTGAACTTACTTCGGGGATCATACGACAGGACCTGATGGAATCATTGTAGCCCATCCACCGCTGGTAATCAGGGTACTCCCCCTTTCTCAGGTAATACTGGTGGCCCATGTAGTTGGGGTGCTCATAGAGCATCCAGCAGCCATTGTGCACTCGAAGAGAGTTGCAGCGGTTGAAGTAGGTGTGCAGGTCGGCACAGTCAGAGCTGCACTCGTAGCAGCGGCCGCTGAAGTTCTTGTCCTCGTAGAAGGTGATCTGCTGGGAAAAAGGATTGAAGTTTCGTTAAATGTGTAACACCACGAAAGATCCAAATTTCAACTCTCAGCAAACTCAACCAGGGGACAGATGTGCATAGAATATTTACAATATAAGTAGAGCTCTTATTATTTTGCTATTCTTCATTTTACACCTGGAAACTCCATTTGATTAACTCTGCCATTTTTGTCATTTAAAGCATATTTATTTGTTTTAACATTTGTAGCATGCTCAAGAAATCACAGTTTTAGATATAAAATTGTGGGTATGTTGCACATTTCTGATCTAAGAGCCACTGCATATGCCCACGAGCCTTTTAATTCAAACAAAACTATTTTGAATATTGCATGCAAGTTTCCAACATGTTGGAAAGGATATATTGGAAAGCCCTATTTTTACTAGTACTCATTCTTCTCTCATCTAATGTTACCATTTATAGCTGTAAACATTGTCCTAACAAACATGCACCAAATAAAGGAGAAACCCGTGAGGGTGGGACATGGTTTGCTTTACCTTTCCCATGATGACTGGTGGTTGTGATACCTCACAGCCCACAGATCCAACCCTTATATAGGCAGCAGCAAGCGCCAGCATTGCAAGCTCAACGGGCTGTGTTTCTGTCCATTTAGGGAAATGTATTGCTCTATTCATCTTTACTGTGACGAGATGAGCACTGCTTGTGTGTGACTGTTTTCTCTTTTGTTTGCCAGGGGAGCATTAAAGGTTCATTGCATTATCAGTAAATACACTGCAGCACTGAAAAGGCAGGGTTAAAAAAGGCCTCTATCAATTGGTTGATGACACCGACTGTGTCAGCTGCTGGCTCAGTGTTAAGCAGGAGGCACGAGGTAATATGGTGGAAGAAAGGACACAGGACAGCTGTGTAAAGAGATTTTCAAACTATCTAGGTTGCCTTTTGCCTGATTGCTCTGTATTTCGGGCATCTCTGTTGTCCACTAGGGTATCCAGTGTTGTTACTGAAAAGAAAACTACCAATACAATGTTACCGAAAAAATACACAAAACTAAATATATAGGGGATGGAGTAAAGTGTTATAAGGTGTGGGGTGTGGTTCGGGGTGGGGTTGGACATGTGGGGAAACGGGATTTGGGGGCAACACCCCCAAATAAAAAAAATAAAAATGTTGCTTTTGTTTCGGTAACATTTCATTCGTTAGAATTCTGTTCGCTAAAATCACATGGAACTGTCCACTAGATTTACAGCCCGCTCTACGGCAAGGCAATCACAGCTAAACACTTTAACGCACGGTCAGCAGGTCACCAGATTAACTCCACAAGCAGCTAATGTGCTAATTACTTAGCAGTAATCTTCATTACTCAGAGTCTTAGTCTTCCTCGTTACAGTACTTGGTTTTGCAGTATCCACCACAACCACAGGAATCAATTAATCAACTTTGAATAGTCCTTCACCCCTGGAGGTATATATTGCCTCCAGTATACTACAATCTTTAGTTACTTTTTCCACTCAATGAGCTTTTCATCCTGACAGAGGGGTAGACGTGGGTTGTAAGTTCACAAAAGGAGAACTTAAGCAGGAAGCCCCAAGAGTAGAACGGTAAACGAGATGTGAGAAAACTAGTGAAAGCATCAGAGTTTTTGCAAGCAGAGAAGTTAAGAAAAGGATTGATTTTGTAAATATTTTAAAGATGAAATCACCAAAAATGACAAGAACGAGAGAGAGAAGACATGTGATTCAAAAAGGTAAGGGAGGGATCAAAGTCTAGGGGCAGATGAAGGAAAAGTCAGTAGAGTAAATAGCAGAGTGAGTGGGAAGACAGCTGTGAGGGGAGGGAGGTGGAAAGAATAGAATGCCAATGTTGATTGAATTAAGATGTAGAGGGTGTGTGACCTCAATTGCTTACTAGCAAAAAGACAGAAAGTGACAAATGGAGGTGGCAAAATGAGGAAAAAGAGTCAAAGAATAAAAGTAAAAGAACATGTGAAAGGAGTGATCCATCATCCCCTTGCTAGAACAAATCCCAACCAGTTATCTAAAGGCAATATTGGCTTGGTTGAAATTGTTGAATCACGAACGCAGGAAATAGTAAAAGGAATTAAGGTTGAATTATGCATGTCATTTTAATGGTACTCTTTTAATGAAATTTCTGCTCAAGGCTCAACAGGCTATTTTCCTTTTCAAATTCTGAAACCAAGAAAGGAAAGCTGCTCCTCTTCATTTGTGGCTCTAAAGCAAAATAACTGCTTCGCATTTAATGATGATAGCCTGGACCTGGAAAAACTAGCACCTAGCGCTGTGTGAACGTCACTAATCGTGTCCTACCAGAAGCCAGAGTATTTCTGGGATTTAAGGTGGGATTTGAGGGCTGAAATCCGATTGCGGGTTAGGTGGGGGCTGAGGGCTCAGGTTTGAGCGAGGAGTTCAGCCTGCCAATCAGAGATTTTGAGCCATTCTGCTTCCTTTATGGGTCTTGTTTGGCTTTCAAGAAGTGGACAGAACATGCAATCAAATTGCTGGTTTTGGCTAAGTTTTGTTGTGCTTTTGGTGAGTTTAGGAGAGTTTTGGAGGAGTTTGTTTATTTTTTTTCTATGCTTGTTGACGCTCTTCTTCTTCTTCTTCTTCTTCTTCTTCTTCTTCTTCTTCTTCTTCTTCTTCTTCTTCTTCTTCTTCTTCTTCTTCTTCTTCTTCTTCTTCTTCTTCTTCTTCTTCTTCTTCTTCTTCTTCTTCTTCTTCTTCTTCTTCTTCTTCTTCTTCTTCTTCTTCTTCTTCTTCTTCTTCTTCTTCTTCTTCTTCTTCTTCTTCTTCTTCTTCTTCTTCTTCTTCTTCTTCTTCTTCTTCTTCTTCTTCTTCTTCTTCTTCTTCTTCTTCTTCTTCTTCTTCTTCTTCTTCTTCTTCTTCTTCTTCTTCTTCTTCTTCTTCTTCTTCTTCTTCTTCTTCTTCTTCTTCTTCTTCTTCTTCTTCTTCTTCTTCTTCTTCTTCTTCTTCTTCTTCTTCTTCTTCTTCTTCTTCTTCTTCTTCTTCTTCTTCTTCTTCTTCTTCTTCTTCTTCTTCTTCTTCTTCTTCTTCTTCTTCTTCTTCTTCTTCTTCTTCTTCTTCTTCTTCTTCTTCTTCTCTTCCAGAAGCAACAGCAAGCTTTACAGAGGTATACACCATGCAGACACCTAACAGGACACTTTACAGAGGTCTATAACATTATAGATACATAACGGAGCACTTTTCAGTGGTAACAACAGAACAGCTGTACGGTGTATAACCCAATTTGTTTGTGGTGTTTGTGATTATACTGGTCGCTGTTATATCCCATTGTGCCTGTTTGCCTGTGGTCTTAGATCCCCTTTCTTATCTTTCCTTTTTCCCTTACTCCCTAATTAAAAAACTATAAGGTTCCTCTTCTAATTCCCCTCCTCCTTCTTTCTTTAGTGTCACCCAAAAAATAAAACAAGAAATACAATTATTTCCTAACACCTTTACTTTCCTAAGACTGTAAAAACATTTGTGTGAACCCAAGAAGTCTGCTTGTGCTGTGCTACTCAGTTAGCTTCCCTACAGATTATATTTTCTCTCACCTCTTTTCCTTTGCGTGTCTTTAATGAATCTCTTAGTCAATTGTTTTGTGTTTTGCAGATTGCAATCATATTTAACCTGTTATTTTAATTCGAGGGAGTGCCTGGGGCAGAAGATGAGGTGCTGGACTGTTCCTGAACCTCTGTTTTAGTGGTCAAGTTAGTCAGCTAGAAGGTGGATGCAGAGCTTCAGGAGGGGCAGATGGACCTTGAGATGGACGACAAGGACAGTGCAACAGTGGTTGAAGAGAGAGAGACGACTATCGAGACGGGGTAGAAGGAGCAGGAGGGGTAGATGGAGCAAGAGGAAGAAGAGGTGGCGGGTAGACCTTGGCCCACACCTGGTGGTCGAAGGAGATGCTGAGGTACATGTTCGGAGGATGTGGCTACCCTTTGGAGTGAGGTTATGGTAGCTGCAGACTCAGTTTGTGAGTTCTTGCAGTATGTGAATGGGTGCATTGGCCTCAGAGATGAAAAAGTGGAACCCCAGCTGCAGCAGAGAGAGGAGTTAGAGATGCCCTCCAGCAAGTGGGCCAGTAGGATCAGATTGGGTAAACTGCACCATTGCCTGCCCCTATAGAGAGAGCCTTTTGAAGGTGACGGTGGATCAAAAGATACTCCTACCCAAGACATCACTGCCCATCTGATCATGGGTGTGGTAATACTTCAGCTTTCTGAAGAGTACAACTTTCATGAGTGAGAAAGTCAAAGTAACATGCAACCTCTATTAGAAGACAGTTAAGAAGGAACCCAATGCAGGGGTTCACAATGAAGCGCCCCAGTACCTAACCAATTCCATCAATATAAAGGCACCCACGCGCTTGCTTAGATCGAACTCCAGTATCTTACTGTTCACCACACACTTTAAGAAAAGTAAAGCTGGAGGAGTCAGCTTCAGAGTCAACGCTCTCAACTTATGGACGCACTCCGTTGCCATATCCGGAATGAGCCATCCTTCTTTACCTTCAAAAAACGAACCAAAACATGGCTGTTCAACAAATATGATTAGTATTGTCACTGTACAGAATCTCTTTGGACCTCCCTGCCTAGATTCTCTGCACTAAAGCTGTGATACCCCCGGGTTTGGGTGTTGGCAAAAATAATTAAATAAATTAATAAAATAAGAGAGAGAAGAGACTGGGCACTAGAGTTGGAAAACTACTGCACTAAACACTGGCTATTTTGTGTTGCTAATTGTGTTGATGCAAGAGCACAGGTTTTGTTGAGGTGAAGCTCACACCTCTTTGTACGATTGGGAAAAACAGGGTCATGGCTACCTTGCAATTCGGATTTTCGGAAAGTTGATTTTCCACGCTCTTTGAGGTTGAAACAGTGCAGATTTATTTAATAATTTAGTGTGGACTCATAGTCCTGGTAGTGGTCAGGCAGCTAAAGTTTAATAAAATAAGAGCTCCTTAGGCATCTCATTGATGTTCAAGCACTTTAGGGTGTGGAACAATGATGTGCAAAGAGAACAAATCTTGCACCACAGACCCCACTACTACAGTGCCCTCCTCCACTGGTGATGGCAGCAACAAGAGTGTTTGATCACAGGCAGGTTTAGTTCCATAGCCCCCTTCAAGTTAGACACAGCCTCCCTTACTGTGATAAACCCGAATGTCTTTCAAACGCCCCTGTTGGACAGCACAAACTAACCCTCTGGCACCATCTTCTATCAGAGCTCCTTTAGCACCACTACCTACACTAGCAGCACAGCCTGATGTTGTGGAGGTGGAGGTCAGGGTGGGGCACTATTTGAGCAGGACAGTAATGGCATAGTGATGATGAATGCCAGCATGTACTTCCTACATTGTCTGTCACATGTGAGGGCAATCCTTTGGCAGTGGTGGATGTTATGGAGACACACATGATCCAGCATTACCCCACTGTCTTGTAGGTGTGTGGGCAAAAAGTGGCGCAAAAGGAGAGGCATGTAAAACTGGAAAAGTCTAGAAATAATGCAGGCGTGGCATTACTGTTAGATAAAGCCAAATGAAATGATAAATAAAGTCCAGTTTCTTAGCGTGGTACTAGGAGTCAGAGAATGACTTTGTTTTTGATGGCTCCAAATGAATGGAGGCAGAACCTCCACTTTGTGGCTGAAGTATTAGGACTTAGAGTGTTTCCACTAGTTGGTAGATCCAAATAAATTGAGCCAGAGCCTCCAGTTTGTGAGTATGGGATTAAGACCCACGGAGGGACTCGGCTGGTTGGTAGATTCAAACAGATTGAGGCAGAACCACTAACGAATCCAATGTTGGTATTAACCTGACTGATGGCGACATGAATGTAACTGTATAGATTATGTTCTGATTGTGGTACTAGGACTTATAGAGTATCTTCAGCAGCAGTTGTTACACAAAAATATTCAGGCAGTACCTCGAGTTTGTAAGTGTAATGCCAGATAGCTGTTCCATTGGTTGCTAGAGCCAAATAAATTGAGGCAGAACCACCATTTCGTGAACATGATACTAGGATCTGACTGCAGCTTCTCTTGATGGTAAAGCCAAAAAAAAACAAGGCAGACACACAAGTGTGTGAGTGCGGTTCTGGTACTTAGTGTCTCTTCCGGGTTGTAGAGCCAAATGCATTGAAGCAGAACCTCCAGTTTGTGAGCACAGAACTGGTAATTAGAGACTGGCTCTGCTGGTTGGTACTTGGTAGGGCCAAATAGGCTAAAGATGAAGGAAAGACTAAATGTTTACAGTTGCAATGCACTCAAATGCCTCATAATAGCTGACATGACTAAGTGTGCATTATCATTGAAGTTTTCATACCAAACGCTGCTACAGAAACAAAAACCCCACCTTTCCCCATGTCCGAATCCATGTGACTACAGATGGCATGCACACACATCTTCCTCATCTGTAGAATTGTTTTTCTGGTCTTCCAAGTGATGTGCCTATTGTGTCTTCTGCCACAGTCTTTGGTGATAAGATGCTCATTCATCTTTATGACAGTGAGCTCTCTCTTGGTTGTGTCTTTGAGACATATGATGTGGTCTGAGACAATTATCCCAGGAGAGATAAATACTCATTCACACTCTCCAGCACAATATCATCAGCATGCACCCCTAAGTTGAATTCCCTTCCCCCCACTACCAATCCCTCACTAAAGATAGGGCAAACAGCAAGGGAGAACAATGGGCAGTCTTGTCTAGTACCCCTCAGTGGACTAAATCCCTCTGAGATCTGACTAATCACTACCACCCTTGCCCTTGGGTTTATATATATTTCCCTTATTTCTTTGCGGTCCCTGCTTCCAAATCCAAATTTCACCAGGAACCTTAGAGGAACTCCCACCCCACTCTATCAATGGCCTTCTCTGTGTCGAGCACTACAAGCACTGCATTCTCACCCTTCCCCCTCGCCAGGTTCATCAGGTTCAGCATTTTCTGCAAGGCATCTGCTCCCTGCCTCACCAGGATAAAACCGGCCTGATCCGAGTGAACGAAGCGGGCATCGCCCACTCAAATCTATAGGCCAAAATTCTAGTGAAAATGTTTGCATCCACATTCAACAGTGAAATATCTCTAGACGATCCAGTTTGGAGTCCTAATTATCCTTGGGAATAGCTACAATTAACGAATTTCGTGCCTTACCTGTGTCCATTATTAAATTAAACAATTTGGCGATGAAAGGGCCCAAGAGCCTTGAGTACTTCCTATAAAACCCTATTGAATACCCATCATCCCTCGGCGCTTTATGTGCTGCCATTCTAGCTATGGCTCTCTGAACCTCCTTGGTCGTGAAAGGGGCATTATATGGATCTAACCTGTCCTGTCTCCTTTCAGTCTAGGAAGTGGGGTGCCTTCCAAATACTGTTTCACCTTATTCGGTGCCACCATTGCGTCGACATCATAGAAGGCCTGGTAAAAGTCAGTGAAACCTTTTGATATTTTCCACGAATCTCGCACCTCCCTTTTTGAATGAATGAATGATATTTTATTTGTATCAAGCTCATACACAGGTGTTTCAGAGCATGGCAAGGCAAGGGAGGGGAACAAGGGAGAACAAAAACAACAATCTTACTAGGCCCAGTGACATTAAGTACATGCAAGTGCATAGGAGAGGAAGAAGGGGGAAGTGTATGGGATGGGGAGCATGAAAAGTGCTGAACAAGGAGAAAATAAATAAAACATAAATAAATAAATAAATACATAAATAAGAGCAACAAACAGTGTTAGTGTAGCCAGCAAGTGGCAAGTGCTAGGTATAAGTCAGCAGACAGGCTGTGTCAGATAAGTGCAGAAAAACAGGTGGTTGGGTCTGTAGGGTTTCAGATACAGACCCCAGTGCAAGGGATTGGCAGGAGGCAGTGCGCGTGGGTGGCAGGATGAGCAGGTACCTGGACCCTGAAAGTCAGAGGGTGACCAGGTGCACGATGCCGGGACAGAGCAGATCAGCACGGGAGAGGAGGAGATAAGGCAGAAGCAAAGAGGACCTTCTTGTGGTGCTTCTGGAACCGGAGATGGTTCTCCTCAAGTTTAAGAGTGGCAGGGAGGCTGTTGCAGAGGGAGTCCTCAGCCGAAGATGGAGATCTACCCCCAGCTCGTTTCTTAGAAAAATGACTGACCCTGAGTGAGATAGAGGCGGAGGAGCAAAGAGCTCGGGAGGGAAGGTATTTACAGAGGGAGAGCTGAAGGTATTTTGGGCCCAGGCCCCAGAAAGCCTTGTGGACTATGCAAAGGGTCTTGAAATTAATCCTTGCAGCCACTGGGAGCCAATGGAGAGATTTCAGGGCTTGAAAGATACGACCCCAGGCTTGAGGCCAAGGACAAGTCTTGCAGTCCTGTTCTGTATAAGTTGCAAAGGACGGAGAGTAGAAACAGGTACATTTAGAAAGAGGCTGTCGCAGTAGTCCAACCTAGAGAGAACGAGGGCTCAAGAGACAGTGAGCTTCTGGCGGAAGTAGAGGAAAGGTAGAATACCTCTGAGGAGGTGCAGTGGGAAGTTAGATTTTTTTTGAGACATCGGAGATGTGGGCAGAGAAGGAAAACGTGGAGTCAAAGATGACCCAGTGGTTCTAAGCCTCAC
The DNA here is from genome assembly GCF_040938575.1 of Ambystoma mexicanum. Taxonomy (NCBI): domain Eukaryota; kingdom Metazoa; phylum Chordata; class Amphibia; order Caudata; family Ambystomatidae; genus Ambystoma; species Ambystoma mexicanum. The sequence goes on from NC_090931.1 coordinate 706,742,843, forward strand.
AGGTGCAGGAGCAGGATGGCCAAGCGAGGCTGGCCAAAGAGTGAGAGGAAAGGAGGGTGAATGTGTGCCGATGAGGAGGATCTCGGTTTTACTGGGATTCAGGCATAGATCATTGGCGGCACACCAGTCCTGAATGGCAAATAGGCATTCGGAGATGTGAGGAGAAGGAGAAGAGGTGGCTGAGGGAAGCCTGAAAATGAGTTGAGTGTCATCCGCATGGTACTTGAAATTTGAGCAGAAAATGGTAATGCAGTGGGCAAGAGTTGCCAGGTATTGTTTGAAAAGCCAGGGTGAGAGGTTAGACCACTGGGGAACACCTAATGTAGAAAGGGCGATAGATGACAAGAAGGACCCAAGTTGGACTTGGGAGGGTCGATTAGAGAGGAAAGAGTTCAGCCAGGCCATAGCCTGATAGGTGATAGAAAGGTTGTCACAGAGACAGTTGAGCATGATGGTATGATTGACAGTGTCGAAGGCAGAGAAGAGATCGAGTAGGATGAGGAGAGATGGGATGTTGGAGTCAAGGTCGGAGAGCAGGTCTTCACTGATGTTCAGGAGAGGAGTTTCCGTGCTTCTGGCTGCTCTAAAGCCAGACTGATGGTCAGGGAGGCAACCAACAGAGTCAGAGTAAACATTAAGCCGCGAGATGGCCAGCTTTTCCAGATGTTTTACCAGAAAAGGAGTGATGGAGATTGGGCGATAGTTAGCTGGGCAAGAAGTGTCAGCTGTGGGTGAGACTTTCATAGATTGGCCTTGTCTAGAGACCTCGTCAGGGGAAAAAAGAGGAAAGAACGAGGGCCGTACAGAGCGCCTGGGAGGCGACAGGAGAGGTAGAGACTGCAGCAGGATTGGCCAGCTCCTTGCAGATTTTAAAGAGTTTGGCTGAGTTGTTGGCTCTCTTCTTATTGTGGACAGAGAGTCGGTAATGCCTTTGGAGCAGGCGACAGGCCAGTTTGTCAGAGGATGAACACAAAGCCCTCCATTTCCTCTCAGCCACCCTTCACTTACATTTAAGTTTAGCTAGCTCAGAGTAATACCAATAACTGCACTTGGCTTTGGGCTTCAAGCGGCTCCTCATGGCAGGGGCAAGATCATCAAGAGTATCAGCAATGGAAGAGTAGAACATAGACAAGGCTGTGTCTTGATGTGAGTCAGTCAGTTGTGAAGGGGGGAGAAGGTGGTGGCAAAAGCCTTGACTGATACACGCTGCATGGGTCATATGTCCGAGGAGGTATGTGGGCAGTGTTGGAGTTGGCTTGGCCTGGGCGGTAGAAAGGGAGAGATGGGAGGAGAGGAGGGAGTGATGACTCCGGGAGAGATGTGTGGTCAGAGGGATGGAGAGGTGGAGGTTAGAAGAGATCAAGACATCAAGAGTATGCCCTGCAGATTGAGTCAGGCCAGAGGGGAGGTTAGAAAGGGAGAGGGAATCACAAAGGTCACAGAAGAGTATAGAGGAGGAACAAGGAGAGTCTAGATGGATATTCAGGTCACCAAGAAGGAGGAGTTCAGTGGTAGAAGCCAGAAGGGAGGAGGAGAGGTCGGCCCACTCAGAGAGAAATGATGTGATCTAACCAGGGGGGCTGGTAGAGAGTTGCCATGGTAAGAGGGGGTAGGAGAGAGAGAAAGCCTGCAGACAAGGCATTCGTAAAATCGGTAAGTCTACATGGGAATGACAGAGGCAGGAATCCACCAGGAAAGATCAGGGCTACACCCCCTTCTGACCTGGTGGATCTGGATACAAAGAGAATTTTGTAACCATCAGGAAGTAGAGTGTCAAAGCTTGTGACAGAGCTGGCCATGAACCATGTCTCGGTAAGACCAAGGACATCAATGTCAAGTTCTTCCAGGAGGTGGCAGATGTCAGAGGAGTGTTTGACAGCAGAGCGAGAGTTGAGAGTGGCAAGATGAAGAAGGTTGCCTCCCTTATAGGCCTTACGTGGGGGGTACAGCTCAGAGGTAGGCCTTACGGAGGTGAGGAAGGAGCCAGAGGTGGGGCAAGAGATGAGAGAGGAGAGGGCAAGGTAGCCAACGTGGGGGAGGAGGGCACAGCAGGAGATGAAAGGAAATTGATGAGGCAAGGGAAACGCCTATCAAAGAGGAGGAGATTGTCCTGAGGGCCTTGGACCATGACAGTGCTGTTTATGTAGACATTAATGATGACCTTAGAGGAGTCGAAGTGGGCCATAAGGTCTTCCCAGCAGGTGCCACCTTTATTGGGATAGGAAGAGAGAGGAGAGAGCACAGAGATCATATGTAGCGTCCATAGATCTGACGAAGGAATGACAAAGAGGATGTCGGTGAGGGTCTGTCTGGAGGAAGCGCTGGAATAGGTATCAGCGATGGAGAGAGCAGGGCTGGCGACCAAGGTATCCTTTTTAAACTTCTTCCTACCAGACTTAGTGAGAAGGGAAGGATAGTTGATGGAGAAGCAGTTGGAGAAGATAGGAGAAATAGAAAGCGACATGCGTGCGTAGAGAGCACAGGAAAGAGTAGAACAGGCACAGCAGTGTGGAACAGTCACTGGGCCAGCAGGTTACAGAGACACATGTAATTCAAGTAAAAAGGGCACAAGTCTACACAAGAACACTGCTAGTTCAACCCAATGCAAAATGCAGAAGCACAGCTAAGTTTGACTTTCAAATAGAGTGCACAAGCACAGCTAGGTTTGACATTCAAATAGAATGCACAAGCACAGCAATTTTGAAAAGTGCAATTGGATTTGGATGCTAGAGGTGGGAACAGAATCGCAATGCCTTTGAGAGCATTAATATGGTAGAACAAGCAGAGAAGGAAAGTGAAGACAAGTAGGTGGGGAAGGTCAGAAAGTAGGGAACTAATCCATAGTACAAGAGGTGTAAATGTCAAGGCAGTCCAGTTTTCATTGAAGAGTGAGGTGGCAGCAGCATGAAAGAGCTGAGCGGACCTCAGGAAGCGCCTTGGTAGCGGACAGGGAGCAGGCAGGGGCCTTCATTGTGGGCCTCAGTAGCTGGTGCCGGCTCTCGCCTTCCGGTGACCATGATTGGGCTAAAGTGGAAGTCAGGGCCCAATCACAAGGGGCCAGGCTGCAGGTAAACAGAAGCACCACCAGTGAAAGTGGGCCAGCCATCTTGGAAGTAGGCTGAGTCCAAACACACAAAGGAACGGAAATCATCAAAGGATCTGAATGCACCTTATAAATCTTCAAATTGCAGGTGCCATTGCAGGATAAGCACCGCAGCAACCATTGAAAGCAGCAAAAGTATTCTGAAGCTTAATACAGGGTGTGTCGGCTCTGTGATGAAAACAAACAAATGTCATAAATAATAAACACACAATTCAAGATGGTGCGGGCCATGGAAGAAATACAAATGTTGCAGTCCTACCTTCTGTGAGGAGCTGGAAGCAGTACCCAGCACAGCATTGACAATGAAAAGGAAATGAATGGGAAGGCCTCCTTGTGGGCCGTATTAGCTGGTTCCGGCTCCCACCTCCCAGTGACCGTGATTGGACTAAAGTGGAAGTCATGGCCCAATCACAAGGGGCCAGGCTGCAGGGCCTTCTAGCAAGACCATCTCTTCCACCCATCTCATAGACCATTCCGCCCCTAACCTAGCAGCCAACAACGCATCCACTTTGTCCCCCTTTTTGTAGTATTTCTGTTTATGAAACTGCAGTTTCCTGACCACGTCCACATCCCCAATTGTTTTAACTCCTGCCTCTTATCCCCATTCTCAGTCAAAAGGGCATTGTCTAAAGCTCTCGAACCCTGTATTTTTGCTTTTAGCTCCCCAATCTCCTTACATAGTGCATCTCCACTCTCACCTCACATGAGGCTACCTTCCCCAATTGTTCCCTGGTTAAACAGAGGTAGTCTATCCTGGTGTGGGTACCGTGGGGAGGGAGGACAGTATAACCCCTATCTCCTGGATGCTTCCGGCTCCACATGTCAGCCAAACCCTGTCCCTCCAGTACTTCCACCAGACAAACCCTCCCCCGAATATCATTCTGCAGACGCCTTTCCCAGATAGCTAACCTATCCATGGCCAGATCTGCCCACATATTAAATCCCCCGCCAATAATCTATAGACTCTGCAGATCCTACATGATTAATTCTAAATCTGATCTAACAAAATACTGCATGTCCCTTTTTAGGGAAATATATTGTCGCCACTGCAGCCTTAACCTCTCCCATGACAAAATTCACCAGAAATACCCTCCCCTCCATTGCCATTGTTAACTGCGTAGCCCTCAAAAGTCACTGCTTGTGTAACAATATTCCCACTCCTCCCTTTTTCAAATCCCCTTATGCTTAGAAAACCTGACCTATTAATGCACCGTGAATACGCCTATCCTCCCCTTGCTGCAGCCTCGCCTCCTGTACCATTAGAATGTCCAAGCCTAGTGTACGAAATTCAAGTGTCACAAGTGCCTGCTTGGTCAGCGAGTTCAGTCCTTTCATATTCAACATTCCCACCCTCAGGTACCTTCTTTCCCCATCCCTTTGAAGCTCTATCCCCACCATTGTGAGCCCCCCATGTATCTCCAAACCATCTCTACATAACTGTTGCCTCTCCTGGCTGTGAGATCTCACCAACCCCTTCCTCTTCCCCTCCAACTTTCCCACCACCCTCCTCCCCTTGCCCCCCAATATGACCCTCCAATCTGCCTCTGTGAGACACCCATTAATCTATGGGCCCCTACATGAAGCCTCTTATTCCACACCCCTGTTGTTACCAATTCCTAGTCAACCCCCTTCCAAAAAAATATCATTCACAAAAGTACCCAACCCCAATCTAGAACATCTACATCCGTGACTAAGCCTTCTCTCAGTCTCCAGTGTCACTTCACTTGCAAATGCGTGCCTAATCTTGATAATTCCTACCACGTGGCACCCGTTTCCTCATGAGAAGGCCTCTTGAAATGTTGCAAACTTTCTCACTTCCACTTCTGGTGCCACATTGCCTTCCCACTGCACATCCTCCATAAGATGTTGCAGGACCTGCAGCACCGCCATACCAGAGGTGATCCTGTAATCTACATCCCTCAACTCGAATATCAGTGCAAATGAATATGCCCATATATGACTGTTCCCTTTTAAATTCAACCAGGCCGCGAGAGGGTGACACTCCCTCCTTTTGGAGAGAGTGAACACTGGACAAGTCCTGGAAAATACAAATCCTGTCCCCTTGATACTGCACATCTGTGTTACGTTGATCTCTGTCCAGGACTACAGATTTCTCCACATAGTGGTGGAAAAGGACCACAACCAATCCACCTATTCCTCTGCATGTTAGGAAGCACGAAGGAGGAGGAGCAAGGCTGTAACCCGATGAGGGTGTCGGAGACTGAGGTACAAGATGACAGGGAGGATCGCAGCAGTAATCCTGCCCTCAGATAGCCCTGCACAAGTGCAATTTGGACATTTGTATGGCGCCTATACACAAGTGTTTCCAGGCGCTACAAGACAAAAAGGGGGGGAACATAGGAACAACAAAGAATAATAGTTGCACTAGGTCTTGTGATATTCTTACCGTGCAAAGTGCAGAGACAAACAAGTGAAAGGGGAGTGCAAATGGGGGAATGGCTGAGATGGGGAGGGAATGATGTTCAGAGGTGGAGGGTCCCAGGGGAGTGAGCAAGTGCTGACGGGAACCACGAGGGCAAGTGCTGTAGGAAATATAGGAGAGGAAAAACGAGTGCAGTGGACGGGGTGGACCAGATACAGGTTAGTCCAGTTAGAGTGCCCAACGGCATTGCTGGGGGAGACTGGTCGAAGAATAGGAGGGAGCCTGGCCCTGGTAAGACTCACAAGGGACCAGGCACTAGTTTCAGGTGCAGACATACATTAGCATAGGAGGAGGAGAGGGAAGGAGGAGAAAATGTATTTATTAGTATTTATTGTAGAGGCTTGGTTCCAAGTCAGATTTAGTGAGAGGCTCAGCAGGGGGCTCCAATGCACAGAAGCCTCCCCCACGGAGAGTAGAGGGGTGGAGAGAGCCTCCAGGAGAGTGAACGAGAGCAGGGCAGTGCGGGCACCTGGTGGTCTCCGCAGGACTGCAAAGTGAAGAGTGGAGCTGTACCCAGGGCTGGAGAAGGGCTCCAGGAGACCCGAAGCAGGCATGCAAAGTGCAGGGTCCCCTAGAGTCTGAGGATGGGAGGGGCTCGAGGCACCAGCAAGGTAAGAACAAAGGCGTGAGTGTGAAAGAATATCAGGACCAGAAACTACAGTTACGGAGCATTGGTGATCTGAGGTGCACCTCATGGGGAGAAGTTGGTGTGCTCACTCGTATTGGACCGAGTGTACGACACACGTGGCTGCCACACTAGGGGGCCATGCAAGTAGACAGCATAGCCTGGGGGTTGCAAACATTGAATCAGGCATGATTGGAGATTGACCAGAAAGTATGCCAGATGGAAGGGAAGGGGACCCCTATGCCTCAGTACTCACACTTATAGAAAAGACGCCAGCGAAGAAAGGGAGAAGGAAGGGAGGAGGTCCTGAAGTGGAGCCCCATGTGGTACCCAACTGGCAAGACCCTGGGAGTGTGGCGGAAGAGGAGCACCGGATTCTCAGCATTCTCCACAACCTACTTCAAATGGTTTTGTAGTACACCTACCACAACTAAACCTTATCACTGTCTTATTGTCTTAATGCATATCCAAATTGATCTGAAATAACCTTGTTGGATACCATGATCTTCTAGGATTTTCCACAGCATATTCCTGTCCACCGAATGAAGGGGGGTTAGCATGATCCATAAATGCTAAACATATGGTTTCTTCTTTTATGTAGAGCAAATTAGCCATTATTGAAAGTTAGTTGCTGCATATTGAGATCTTCCCTAAAGCCCAATTGTGTTAGGGCAACATTTCGTAAACTGACACCCATTCTTCTTATTTTGCTAGTATTATTTTACCAACGTTTCAAGTATCTATCCAGGAATGATGTGTGTCTATAACTAGTTGGGGAGAGCCTATCGCCTTCCTAAATATCTTTATAATATTTCACCATTTCCATTAGTCTGGTTATAATTCAATACAATCATTGCATTGAATGCATTATATAAAAAGGAGCCCACATTTCTGCGTGGAGTTTAAAGAGATCTATTGGCACTCAGTTGACACCTGGTCTTCTATTCACTTTAAGAACATAGATTTATCTATTAATGTTGATGATAGAAAGTACTGCCAGATTTAGAGCAAACAATCACCATCTTTAACAATAATAGTCATATTATCCTGCCTTTTTACCAAAGTGTTCTCCCTTGAGCCTGAATTTAGACTGGGAATATGACACTCAGTATTCAACTGGAGCATTAGATTCAATAATAATTTCACACAAAAACCCTGACAGATCATTAAATATTTCCCAGAACCTCCTGCAATTGTCTCCCTCAACTGCTAAAATAAAATTCTCCCAGACTAATTCAAACAAGTGAATTTACTCTGCTTTAAACTATTATTGTGAAGCTATGTAGTCCAAATATCTACATTACCTCTTCTCTTGACTTGAGGCTCTTAGGTAAAACAAGCTTAGCCACTTTGCAGTTGCCATCTAGCCAGATATGTTTCTTTTTGGAACAATTAGATGTGATGTCAAAAGTTGAATTCACTTCAGTAAGTTATCAAAATGTTCCACTATGCCCAATCAGCCTCAGGATTTACATATCCATCAATATTTTCAAAACACTGATTAAACATTATTTCTAAAGGAAAGACCTTTACCATCATCTCCCATCATATTTCCTGCCTTTTGGCTGATGGGACTTGCTTATTTGTGAAATAGTATGGTTTAAAAGATGTGTACGTAGTGAAGGATAGCACACTCTGATCATCAACATTTCTCGGCAATACCTAACAACTTTGTATCAGGCTTAAGAACAGGGTGATGGGCATAATGTATCTATGGTTTATTTTAATTATGTACCATTATAAGTAAGGCATCTGGGGATATTAGGTCATAGACATCAATTCACAGGTCTCAAATCTAACTTTCTCAATAACCCAAGCAAAGACAACGCTTGAATGGCCATCTGTGTGTACATCATTACTGGCCTGGTAATAGCCAAGGCTGCATCTTCTTCTTGGGCCAATAAAAATACAGAAGAATCATCTCCAATGTTCAATTTCACATTATCCCTGAAACCAAATTACATGTTAAATGTATACATTGTTTCAAATGTTCACAAAGGATTTTAGTGAACTCTGCAGTATTAGCTTGTTCCAGGGTCATGTAACAATTGACCATCATCTTATCCTCATGATTAGGTTTACTCATCTTTACTCAATAGACTCCTTTGCAAATATTTAGTATTTGCTATCACTACAGCCATTTTCCCTAATTCATTTGATATAAGAAAACAAAAGTTAGGTGCACAATCATAAAAGCATTAAAACCATCCTTTTCCAACAGTGGGAGTAGAATGATATCAAGTAATTGAATATGTTGGGTATATGGTGATTGAAAGGTATAACCCCAGTACTTGCTATGTTAGAGTTGGACCCTCTATCCACCATTTCTTCAGCACATACATTCTTAGTCTGAAATAGACACCCACAATTGTCACTTTTGTGCATACCCTTAAATGACCATCGCTGGGATAATTCAAACTACCTATTCCTGTGTTGAAAGTGTGGAAAACAATTAGCAAGTGGAATCGGGGTAAAATGTTGAAGCATATCCTTCCTACCAGAATGTGTTTGAAAATGACAAGCCTTTCCTCCGTCTTACCCAACCCGCACTCCCTAAGATAAAAGTAACATAATTGTGACAAAACAGTACTTTGTGCAGAATGATTAACCAACAAATCTGAATAGCAGTCATCAATGTTGGGGCTTCCCGTGCTAAAGTTGGCAGAATACCACTCTGTTCTGCAGCACCTTTCTGTATATCAATTTCTCCTACTGCCTTCTTCAAATAGGATTCTAGCATTCCATCTAGCACAGGTCCCTTGTGAGACATACTGCCTGCAGGGGAACCACTTGCTTTCTATTTAAACATGTTCAGAATTCAAAGTGCTGCTTCATTTCTTCTCTTTACTGCTTTGTCTGGGCTAAAACCACAATTCTCCTTTACTTGTTTCTGAAGTCATCCCAGCAAACTCTCTATATCCTGTGGCGTGCTTATCAATAAATAAAATGTATCAACTACAGTGGTGCAGCTCTCAACATGGTTATGCCAAGTAACCTGGGGTTATTATTCTTAAATACATGTGAAAAGGACACTTGTCCCCAAAAACTGAAATTCAAGTACAGGAAACTGTGCAAGACTACAGCAATTCTCTACTTTTGGCTGACATCTATTTTCCTTAGCACCATGAATCTGTTTAAATCCATGATGAATGGATGTCAAATAAACACCAGGTAGACAAGCATTTACAGCCATTTAGCAGTTAAAAGGTGCATCTTATTGGGCTGTTGAAGGAAATTATAAATGTGGCAGTGCTCCATGAATTTGTATGAATCAGTCATCAATCAGCAAGCAATATTATCGGACAGCCATTGTGTCTGCTGTCAAATGTCTGAATAAAGCTCTACCTTCAGCCCCAGTAATAATGTGGAGGAAAGGAACACATTATAACATAAAACAATTTGATGTCAAATGCTGGTAGTCAAAAATAAATCACTCAGTGTGTACAACCGAAGACTCCCTCAGCATCAGCATAGACAGCAATGCTGGGGCTAGAAAGGTCAAGAGACAGAGAAACAGTGTGTCCCAACATGTCCTGCGATGTGGTGTTGATGTTGTGTTGTCCTGCTCATAAAATAGACCCATCCCAGTCCCTCTTCTGCACGCACACCCTACTTGTAGCCCTTAACTGTGCCACCTATGTTCATATAAGTAGTAGGACTAATGGTCAAGAATGAGGAAAACTAAAAAGCTATTGTTATCCCCAATCCTTTTTGAATGCACGTCAGATCTGGCAGATTGTTTATCTAAATCTGTAACCTTTTCAATTAACCTTGGAGAAACAGAAACTCAGCATTTTTTCATATTCAGATGATATTGCTTTACAGATCAAAGTCCCTCAGTCTTAATAGAATGAACAATGCGATGCACAAGTACATCAAAAATCGCAATGTTACAATGAATTTGATGAAGAACATGTTACGGTTTTAATGTGATAGAAAAGGAAGAAGCTATATTATGAGTCATTTGTTCCTAGTAATTAATATTACGTTTTACAGCATTACAAATATCTGGTATTCTACTTTGATTACAAACTTGTCTGAAAGACCATATAAAATATTTAAGAAGAATAGTCATGGCAATTGTGCACAATCTGCATTATCTTAATGTCACATTTGATAATATACCTTGGATTATATTAAATTATATGAAGTGAATAGCATAACTATACTAATGTATATTGAGTTAGCTTTCCTTATCAAGATATCAAATTAATTAAATTTAACTGAGCACATTGCTTGGAAACACCTGCTGGCGGTTCACAGACACAGAAACATTTAATCTATTCATCCAATTTGGTCTTGACTCTCATTTGCACAAGATAGGATAGACATACCTGTCAATCTATCATAAACTGAAACATGCTAATCAGTGTTGATTGAAAAGCATTATGTTTCATGAAATTGTCTCAGACATGGTGTGCAAAAATGAAAGGGAGTTAAGGAATATTGATGGACACTATGGGGACTGTGCAAAGACTTGTCAAAATGCATGCACCTGAGACTTTAAAATCTCTTCTGTGTATGATGATATGTTTAAGATAACAAATATATTTTGAGGTGTTATGGTTTAAGAGTCTTTTAATGAATCAATTACCTTTTGAATGAGGACCATTTTGCCAAAAGTATATTTTCAACTATGTCTTGCCTGTAATCACACTAGATTAATTGAATACACTGGCACATGAACCAATAATCAAAAATAAGTTCCACTGTGTACGGGATGTGGAGCCAAATGAACATCTCGTTTTGCATTTAGAGCTTTAGAAGGGATGTTCCCAACACTCTTAAATAGAATATTTGACTGTAATATTACTGCAAGGAATGTCAACATGAGTTATTAACATAACTTGGAGAGAATGTATGAACGTAATAGTTTTACAGTCTTTTTATATAATATGAACTATTATTGACTATTTAGTCTTGTTGTCTAGATATGAAATTGGGTTATTTACATTATTGGTTTTGAAATTGTGTATGTTATGATTAAAACTATTCACACAAAACAAATATAATAGATATAGAGTGCAAATTGATTCGATTAATTACACCTGATATCACAGGCACTTGAAAACAAGCTCCACTCTTTCTCTATAAGGTATGGAAAAGTAGCAAACATGTACATTCACTGACTAGATTCCTATCGGCTAAAAAAAGCAAAAGCCCAAAGTGCTGAAACAATTAAATGTTGGGATTTGTCAGACTTCTTTTGCTTACAGCTATGACATTCCAATGAGTGACATCTAAAGTCCTTAATACTTGTGTTGGATACATTTCCTTTCTCACTTTCAATAACCAATGTATATGACTCTACATGCCAAGTACAACTGATGAATGTGTTGCAATTAGTTGATATGTGGCATTGACATTTCCACCTAACATTGTCTACTATGAAAAAAAGATAATATATTTCTGCAAAATGTGTAAAGCAGGACATTATGAAACAGAGAATTCTCGAACAATTTTATGATTCAATATTTTATTGAGCATTTGAAAATAAAATCACAGTTGAAAGTTTTCCTGATTAGATTAAATATAATCCACCCGTCTGAAGGAGCCAATCCTGGGGCTCGTGGCTCCCCAGTCGCTGTATCTCCTGTACTCTCCGGGTCTCAGGTAGTACTGGCGTCCTCTGTAGTTGGGCTCCTCATAGAAGATCCAGTGCCCGTCCTGCACATTGCAGGAGTGGATGTCATTGAAGTGGAACCTGTCGTAAACATTGGGACAGTCATCGGTAAAATCCATCATCTGACCTCCAAAGTCACCCTTCTCATAAAGCCTGATTCTGAAGGAGCCTCGATGCTGTGATAGGAAATGAAAAAGGACAAGACTGTTAAAGAGTTCTTGATATTGTTTCTTATAAAATCAGTTCTTCATTCAGCTTGTGCATGCCTTTCTTTCCATGCCAGCTTTCCAGATTCATGCTGATGTTTTTTACAACTACAATAATTTGCTGTGAGTTCGGGACCACTTTTGACCACTTAGATTAAGCATGGGCAATATTAATAGTGATCACCTTAGGAAAAATATACCTTTTTTTCTCTGCTCACCTCCAATGGAATGACCGAGTAAAAACATCACAAATCCAACCAGTAAAGACCAGTAAGAAATCATGGTGCCCAAAGATTGGTCAACAATTATTCTTGCACAACTGGATTTTGGGAAAAAGCTCAAGAGATACCAAATGTTCTGGACATGGACAACTAGTAATACTGTCAAAGGCAGCAAACACAAACTTTTCAGGATCACATAGCCATTGCTGTGCAAACGACGAACAAGAGATACAGGCTTGCTCAATTTTACTGGTACCCCCGTGAGTGTTGGCATCAAGCCCTCTTACTGATGAGGCAATGTTCACATTCTGCCACATCATTGTATTTAATCCAGTGGGCCAGCTCAATTTCCCGACCCATGAATCTTTAAAGGCTAATCACGTGTATTGCCTCGCCAATCCCATGGTATGTCCAGGATAAACACATCATTGTATATACTCCAACGCTCAGAATATGATGTTGTGTTTGAGGAAAGACAGAATACAAATAGTAGTGTCATATTTAAGTACATGTAAAGTAAACACCTATTTCTGTAGTTGAAAGTCATGGTCTCAAATAGACTCTAGTAACACCTTCCCTATCATAGTACAGCCCAGCTGTACAGCGCTATCAAGATAAAAAGAAAACCCTTTGCGCTCTCAAATGGAGAATTGTGAAGGTGTGATCTTCATGTTTGTTATCACTAGAAATTCTGCTTGAGGAAACGGTTAAACATTTTCTGAAGTTTCAAAAGCAGCTTGCAATAAAAGTGCAACTCTTCATGCTACAGGGTTTACATTTCTACTGGTATGTTCCCAGTGAGGCGATTCTGAGTGCCTCAGAGACCGACACACTTTTTTGTGTTGCAAACCTTATAATTCAAGAGTATAAGGGTGATGCATTTTAACCTCTTATTGAGCCATTTTCAGACACAAAAATGAATTGGCAATAATGTGTCCCCCACAAAGAAACTGTTCTTCCAATATAGGGCCATGTATTTTATGATACTCCTTTGGACTCATCAGAATTCAAATATATAGGTAATTTGGTTAAATGCATAACTCTAAAAATGTAGACCGTCCTGTTGGATTGTGAAATATGACCAAAAACAGGCATATTTACGTATAAAATGTTGCTTGTGTGTGCAACAGCAGATATTGGGCCTCATTCCAAGTCCCGCGGTAACCGAGCCAGAAGAAAGGGCAGGTTGCTGCCGGACTTGGAATGAATTACCGGCTCTGGAATTGCCGGAATTACCGCGACATTACAGCCCTGGTGGTCCGGTAATTCCGGAGCCGGCATTCCGTTACTCCCCATTCCCGTAGAGTCCCATGCAGTAATGGTGCCGGTGTTTCCACGTCCGTCTGCGGCCAGTAGCGTTACGCCCGCCAGGTCAGACCTGGCGGGTGTCACACCACTGCCTTCAGAACTCGTAGTTAGCCGGTCCAGAAACGGTGCCAGTACGGTTTTATCAGCACCGTTAAAGCCAGACAGGCTAACTTTTAATGAGGCCCATTGTCTTTCAATATTGATCTCATGGGTCCCTCAGAAGATTTCAAAAATGACTGATGGAAATTATGTGAAGCTTGGTGAATCCAATGCCGTTTTGCAGATTTAATCAAATGTCTTCTTAAGCATGATGTAACTCGGGAGCCCTCTGTACTAAGAAAATATAGCAGACTATTTATTTAAACAAGTGAATCTCTCAAGTAACAGTAACATCTGTCCATGCAATGAGTGCAGAATAGCAGCTCAGTATTTCTGATAACAACATGATTCGATCAATGGAATTGATAGAAAAAATATTTTTTGTTTGCTAATTTTCTGTGGTTAAACATTGGGGAAACACAATCATCAAACAAGAAGCCACCTGTAACCGATTAGCCTGAACTTACTTCGGGGATCATGCGACAGGACCTGATGGAATCATTGTAGCCCATCCAACGCTGGTAATCAGGGTACTCCCCCTTTCTCAGATAATACTGGTGGCCCATGTAGTTGGGGTGCTCATAGAGCATCCAGCAGCCATTGTGCACTCGAAGGGAGTTGCAGTGGTTGAAGTAGGAGTGCAGGTCGGCACAGTCAGAGCTGCACTCGTAGCAGCGGCCGCTGAAGTTCTTGTCCTCGTAGAAGGTGATCTGCTGGTTAAAAAGGATTAAAGTTTCGTTAAATGTGTAACACCACGAAAGATCCAAATTTCAACTCTCAGCAAACTCAACCAGGGGACAGATATGCATAGAATATTTACAATATAAGTAGAGCTCTTATTATTTTGCTATTCTTCATTTTACACTTGGAAACTCCATTTGATGAACTCTGCCATGTTTGTCATTTAAAGTATATTTATTTGTTTTAACATTTGTAGCATGCTCAAGAAATCACAGTTTTAGATATAAAATTTTGGGTACGTTGCACATTTCTGATCTAAGAGCCACTGCAAATGCCCTCGAGCCTTTTAATTCAAACGAAACTATTTTGAATATTGCATGCAAGTTTCCAACATGTTGGAAAGGAAATATTGGAAAGCCCTATTTTTACTAGTACTCATTCTTCTCTCATCTAATGTTACCATTTATAGCTGTAAACATTGTCCTAACAAACATGCACCAAATAAAGGAGAAACCCGTGAGGGTGGGACATGGTTTGCTTTACCTTTCCCATGATGACTGGTGGTTGTGATACCTCACAGCCCACAGATCCAACCCTTATATAGGCAGCAGCAAGCGCCAGCATTGCAAGCTCAACGGGCTGTGTTTCTGTCCATTTAGGGAAATGTATTGCTCTATTCATCTTTACTGTGACGAGATGAGCACTGCTTGTGTGTGACTGTTTTCTCTTTTGTTTGCCAGGGGAGCATTAAAGGTTCATTGCATTGTCAGTAAATACACTGCAGCACTGAAAAGGCAGGGTTAAAAAAGGCATCTATCAATTGGTTGATGACACCGACTGTGTCAGCTGCTGGCTCAGTGTTAAGCGGGAGGCACGAGGTAATATGGTGGAAGAAAGGACACAGGACAGCTGTGTAAAGATATTTTCAAACTATCTAGGTTGCCTTTTGCCTGATTGCTCTGTATTTCGGGCATCTCTGTTGTCCACTAGGGTATCCAGTGATGTTACCGAAAAGAAAACAACGAATGCAACCGAAAAAATACACAAAACTAAATACATAGGGAATGGAGTAAAGTGTTATATGGTGTGGGGTGTGGTTCGGAGTGGGGTTGGACATGTGGGGAAATGGGATTTGGGGGCAACACCCCCAAATAAAAAAAATAAAAATGTTGCTTTTGTTTCGGTAACATTTCATTCGTTAAAATTCTGTTTGGTAAGATCACATGGAACCGTCCACTAGATTTACAGCCCGCTCTACGGCAAGGTAATCACAGCTAAACACTTTAACGCACGGTCAGCAGGTCACCAGATTAACTGCATAAGCAGATAATGTGCTAATTACTTAGCAGTAATCTTCATTACTCAGAGTCCTAGTCTTCCTCGTTACAGTACTTGTTTTGCAGTATCCATCACAACCACAGGAATCAATTATTCAACTTTGAATAGTCCTTCACCCCTGGAGGTATATATTGCCTCCAGTATCCTGCAATCTTTAGTTATTTTTCCACTCAATGAGCTTTTCATCCTGACTGAGGGGTAGACGTGGGTTGTAAGTTCACAAAAGGAGAACTTAAGCAGGAAGCCCCAAGAGTACAACGGTAAACGAGACGTGAGAAAACTAGTGAAAGCATCAGAGTTTTTGCAAGCGGAGAAGTTAAGAAAAGGATTGATTTTGTAAATATTTTAAAGATGAAATCACCAAAAATGACAAGAACGAGCGAGAGAAGACTGTGATTCAAAAAGGTAAGTGAGGTA
The DNA here is from genome assembly GCF_040938575.1 of Ambystoma mexicanum. NCBI lineage: Eukaryota > Metazoa > Chordata > Amphibia > Caudata > Ambystomatidae > Ambystoma > Ambystoma mexicanum. Next base: position 706,758,907 of record NC_090931.1, read on the forward strand.
TCAAAGACTATGGGCAGATGAAGGAAAAGTCAGTAGAGTAAAAAGCAGAGTGAGTGGGAAGACAGCTGTGAGGGGAGGGAGGTGGAAAGAATAGAATGCCAATGTTGATTGAATTAAGATGTAGAGGGTGTGTGACCTCATTTGCTTACTAGAAAAAAAGACAGAAAGTGATAAATGTAGGTGGCAAAATGAGGAAAAAGAGTCAAAGAATAAAAGTAGAAGAACATGTGAAAGGAGTGATCCATCATCCCCTTGCTAGAACAAATCCCAACCAGTTATCCAAAGGCAATATTGGGTTGGTTGAAATTGTTGAATCATGAACGCAGGAAATAGTAAAAGGAATTAAGGTTGAATTATGCATGTCATTTTAATGGTACTCTTTTAATGAAATTTCTGCTCAAGGCTCAACAGACTATTTTCCTTTTCAAATTCTGAAACCAAGAAAGGAAAGCTGTTCCTCTTCATTTGGGGCTCTAAAGCAAAATAACTGCTTTGCATTTAATGATGATAGCCTGGACCTGGAAGAACTAGCACCTAGCGCTGTGTGAACGTCACTAATCGTGTCCTACAGAAGCCAGAGTATTTCTGGGACTTAAGGTGGGATTTGAGGGCTGAAATCCGATTGCGGGTTAGGTGGGGGCTGAGGGCTCAGGTTTGAGCGAGGAGTTCAGCCTGCCAATCAGAGATTTTTGAGCCATTCTGCTTCCTTTATGGGTCTTGTTGGCTTTCAAGAAGTGGACAGAACATGCAATCAAATTGCTGGTTTTGGCTAAGTTTTGTTGTGCTTTTGGTGAGTTTAGGAGAGTTTTGGAGGAGTTTGTTTATTTTTTTGCTATGATTGTTGACGCCTTTTTTATTATTATTATTATTATTATTATTATTATTATTATTACTGTTATTTTTCTTCTTCCTCTTCTTCTTCCTCTTCTTCCTCTTCTTCTTTCTTCTTTCTTCTTTCTTCTTTTTCTTCTTTCTTCTTTCTTCTTTCTTCTTTCTTCTTTCTTCTTCTTCTTCTTTCTTCTTCTTCTTCTTCTTCTTCATGGACCTAGCTTCCAGAAGCAACAGCAAGCTTTACAGAGGTATACACCATGCAGACACCTAACAGGGCACTTTACAGAGGTCTATAACATTATAGATACATAACGGAGCACTTTTCAGTGGTAACAACAGAACAGCTGTACGTGTATAACCCAATTCGTCTGTTCGTGTTTGTTTGTGGTGTTTGTGATTATATTGGTCGCTGTTATATCCCATTGTGCCTGTTTGCCTGTGGTCTTAGATCCCCTTTCTTATCTTTCCTTTTTCCCTTACTCCCTAACTAAAAAACTATAAGGTTCCTCTTCTAATTCCCCTCCTCCTTTTTTCTTTAGTGTCACCCAAAAAATAAAACAAGAAATACAATTATTTCCTAACACCTTTACTTTCCTAAGACTGTAAAAACATTTGTGTGAACCCAAGAAGTCTGCTTGCGCTGTGCTACTCAGTTAGCTTCCCTACAGATTATATTTTCTCTCACCTCTTTTCCTTTGCATGTCTTTAATGAATCTCTTAGTCAATTGTTTTGTGTTTTGCAGATTGCAATCATATTTAACCTGTTATTTTAATTCGAGGGAGTGCCTGGGGCAGAAGATGAGGTGCTGGACTGTTCCTGAACCTCTGTTTTAGTGGTCAAGTTAGTCAGCTAGAAGGTGGACGCAGAGCTTCAGGAGGGGCAGATGGACCTTGAGATGGACGACAAGGACAGTGCAACAGTGGTTGAAGAGAGAGAGACGACTATCGAGACGGGGTAGAAGGAGCAGGAGGGGTAGATGGAGCAAGAGGAAGAGGAGGTGGCGGGTAGACCTTGGCCCACACCTTTTGGTCGAAGGAGATGCTGAGGTACATGTTCGGAGGATGTGGCTACCCTTTGGAGTGAGGTTATGGTAGCTGCAGACTCAGTTTGTGAGTTCTTGCAGTATGTGAATGGGTGCATTGGCCTCAGAGATGAAAAAGTGGAACCCCAGCTGCAGCAGAGAGAGGAGTTAGAGATGCCCTCCAGCAAGTGGGCCAGTAGGATCAGATTGGGTAAACTGCACCATTGCCTGCCCCTATAGAGAGAGCCTTTTGAAGGTGACGGTGGATCAAAAGATACTCCTACCCAAAACATCACTGACTGGAATGAGCCATCCTTCTTTATCTTCAAAAAACGAACCAAAACATGGCTGTTCAACAAATATGATTCATATTGTCACTGTACAGAATCTCTTTGTACCTCCCTGCCTACATTCTCTGCACTAAAGCTGTGATACCCCCGTGTGTGGGTGTTGGCAAAAATAATTAAATAAATTAATAAAATAAGAGAGAGAAGAGACTGGGCACTAGAGTTGGAACACTACTGCACTAAAAGCTGGCTATTTTGTGTTGCTAATTGTGTTGATGCAAGAGCACAGGTTTTGTTGAGGTGAAGCTCACACCTCTTTGTACGATTGGGAAAAACAGGGTCCTGGCTACCTTGCAATTCGGATTTTCGTAAAAGTTTATTTTCCACGCTCTTTGCGGTTGAAACAGTGCAGATTTATTTAATAATTTAGTGTGGACTCATAGTCCTCGTAGTGGCCAGCCAGGTGACCACTACGAGGACTATAAGTCCACACTAAAGTTTAATAAAAAAAGAGCTCCTTAGGCACCTCATTGATGTTCAAGCACTTTAGGGTGTGGAACAATGATGTGCAAAGAGAACAAATCTTGCGCCACAGACCCCACTACTACAGTGCCCTCCTCCACTGGTGATGGCAGCAACAAGAGAGTGTTGGATCACAGACAAGTTTGCTGCCATAGCCCCCTTCAAGTTAGCTACAGCCTCCCTTTCTGTGATAAACCCGAATGTCTTTCAAACGCCCCTGTTGGACAGCACAAACTAACCCTCTGGCACCATCTTCTAGCAGAGCTGCTTTAGCACCACTAGCACCACTGCCTCGGTTTGTGGTAGTGGATGTCAGGAGGGGGCACAATTTGAGCATGACAGTAATGGCATAGTGATGATGAATGCCAGCATGTACTTCCTACATTCCCATGCACTTGCGCGATCTGAATGACACCTGGCCTAGTAGGATCGTTGTTTTGTCCTCCCTTTGTTTCCCCTCCCTTGCCTCGTCGCGCCCTGAAACACTTGTGAATAGGCACGTTATAAATGCCATATCATATCATATCATATATCATATCATACATTGTCCGTCACATGTGAGTCAGTGGAGGGCAATCCTTTGGCAGTGGTGGATGCTATGGAGACACACATGATCCAGCATTACCGTACTGTCTTGTAGGTGCATGGGCAAGAGGGGAGCAAAAGAAGAGGCATGTAAAACTGGAAAAGTCTAGAAAAATGCAGGCGTGGCATTACTGTTAGATAAAGCCAAATAAAATGATAAAGTCCAGTTTGTTAGCGTGGTACTAGGAGTCAGGGAATTACTTTGTTGATGGCTCCAAATAAATTGAGGCAGAACCTCCACTTTGTGAGTGCAGTATTAGGACTTAGAGAGTGTTTCCACTCGTTGTTATATCCAAATAAATTGAGTCAGAATCTCCAGCTTGTGAGTATGGTATTAAGACCTAGGGAGGGGCTCGGCTGGTTGGTAGATTCAAACAGATTGCGGCAGTACCACCAACAAATCCAATGGTGGTATTAACCTGACTGAAGATGACATGAATGTAACGGTATAGATTATGTTCTGATTGTGGTACTAGGACTTATAGAGTGTCTCCAACAGCAGTTGTTCTGCAAAAATATTCAGGCAGTACCTCCAGTTTGTGAGTGTAGAGCCAGATTGGGGTTCCATTGATTGCTAGAGCCAAATAAATTGAGGCAGAACCATCATTCTGTGAACATGATACTGGGATCTGTCTGCAGCTTCACTTGTTGGTAAAGCCAAAAAAAAGGCAGACACACAAGTATGTGAGTGCAGTTCTAGTACTTAGTGTCTCTTCCGTGTTGTAGAGCCAAATAAATTGAAGCAGAACCTCCAGTTTGTGAGCACAGAACTCACAATTAGAGACTGGCTCTGCTGGTTGGTACTTGGTCGGGTCAAATAGACTTAAGATGGAGGAACGACTAAATGTTTACAGTTGCAATGCACTTAAATGCCTCATAATAGCTGACATGACTAAGTGTGCATTATCATGGAAGTTTTCATACCGGACGCTGCTACAGAAACAAAAACACCACCTTTCCCCATGACTGCATCCATGTGACTGTAGATGGCATGCACACACATCTTCCTCATTTGTAGAATTGGTTTTCTGGTCTTCCAAGTGATGTGCCTATTGTGTCTTCTGCCACAGTCTTTGGTGATAAGATGCTCATTCATCTTTATGACAGTAAGCTCTGTCTTGGTTGTGTCTTTGAGGCATATGCTGTGGTCTGAGACAATTATCCCAGGAGTGATAAAAACTCATTCACACTTCCTAGCACAATATCATCAGCATACACCCCTAAGTTGAATTACCTTCCCCCCACTACCAATCCCTCACTAAAGATAGGGCAAACAACAAGGGGGAACAACGGGCAGCCATGTCTAGTGCCCCTTAGTGGATTAAAGCTCTCTGAGATCTGACTATTCACTGCCACCCTTGCCTTTGGATTTATATATATTTCCTTATTCCTTTGAGGTCCCTGCTCCCAAATCCAAATTTCTCCAGGGCCACGTAGAGGAACTCCCACCCCACTCTATCAATGGCCTTCTCTGTGTGAAGCGCTACAAGCCCTGCCTTCTCACCCTTCCCACTTGCCAGGTCCATCAGGTTCAGAATTATCTGCAAGGCATCTGCTCCCTGCCTTCCCAGGATACAACCGGCCTGATCCGAGTGAATGAGGTGGGGCATCGCTCACTCAAATCTACAGGCCAAAATCCTAGTAAAAATGTTTGCATCCAAATTCAACAGTGAAATAGCTCTATATGATCCAGACTGTTTGGAGTCCTAATTCCCCTTGGGATTTGCTACAATTAATGACTCTTGTGCCTTACCTGTGTCCATTATTGAATTAAACAATTTGCCGTGGAAAGGGCTCAAGAGCTTTGCATACGTCTTATAAAACCCTATTGAATATTCATAATCTCTGGACGCTTTATCTGCTGGCATTCTAGCGATGGCTCTCTGAACCTCCTTGGTTGTGAAAGGGGCATTATATGGATCTAGTCTGTCCTGTCTCCTTTCAGTCTAGTTAGTGGGGTGCCTTGCAAATACTGTTTCACCTCATCCAGTGCCACCATTGAGTCCACATCATAGAAGACCCGGTAAAAGTCAGCAAAACCTTTTGATATTTTCCCCGGCATCTCACACCTCCCCCTTCTAGCAAGACCATCTCATCCACCCATCTCATAGCGCATTGTGCCCCTAACCTAGCAGCCAACAACGCATCCGCATTGTCCCCCTTTTTGTAGTATTTGTGTTTAAGAAACTGCAGTTTCCTAACCATGTCCCCATCCCTAACTGTTTTAACTCCTGCCTCTTATCCCTGATCTCAGTCAAAAGGGCATTGATTAATGCTCTTGAAACCCTGTATGTTCTAGCCCCCCAATCTCCTTACGTAGTGCATATCCACTCTCGCCCTCACCCTCTGCTTTTTTTCCTTACGTCTTCTCTGATCAGGACACCCCTTCATGTAGCCGTAACTGCCTCCCATAATACACGCACACATCCACCTCTCCCATATCATTGACATTAATATATTATTTGATGTACCTCTGCAATTCCTTTTCAAAAAGCAAGTCCCTCCAGAGGGAGTCGTTGCACCTCCATATTCTATCCTGTGAGTCCACCCACCCTGCCATGCAACATCCATTAAAACCAGGTCATGGCCGACCAACCGATCAGGATCACCTCACATGAGGCTACCTTCCCCACTTGTTCCCTAGTTAAACATAGGTAGTCTATCCTGGTGTAGGTATTGTGGGGAGGGAGGACGGTACAAGCCCTATCTCTTGGATGCTTCCAGCTCCACATATCAGCCAAACCCTGTCCCTTGGGTATTTCCGCCAGACAAACCCTCCCCTGAATATCCTTCTGCAGACTGCATATCCATATAACCAACCTATCCATGGCTGGATCTGCTCACATATTACAGCCCGCGCCAATAATCCATGGAGCCTGCACATCCTACATGATCAAGTCTAAATCTGCTCTAAAGAAATACTGCATGTCCCTTATTAGGGCAATATGTTGTCGCCACTGCAGCCTTGACCTCTCCAAAGACACAATTCACCAGCAATACCCTCCCCTTCATTGCCATTGTTAACTCTGTAGCCCTCAAAGGCCGCCGTTGTTTAACAATATTCTCACTCCTCACTTTTTCATATCCCCTGATGCCTAGAAAACCTGCCCTATTAACGCACTGGGAATACACCTCTCCTACCCTTGCTGGAGACTCGCCTCCTGTACCATTAGAATGTCCAAGTCCAGTCTTCGAAATTCAAGTGCCACAAGAGCCCGCTTGGTCAGCGAGTTCAGTCTTTTCACATTCAACATTCCCAAGCTCAAAGCTCAGATAGCTTCTTTCCCCATCCCTTTGAAGTTCTATCCCCACCATTGTGAGCCCCCATGTATCTCCAAACTATCTCTACATAACCGCTCCCTTTCCTGGCTGTGAGATCTCCACTTCTTTCTCTTCTCCTCCAATTTTCTCGACCACCGTCCCCCACTTGCCCCCCAATATGACCCTCCAATCTCCCTTACTGAGACACCTATTAATCTATGGGCCCCTAGATGAAGCCTTTTACTCCACGTCCATGTTGTTACCAATCCCTAGTCAACCCCCTTCCAAAGAATATCATGCACAAAAGGATCCAACCCGAATCTCAAACAAGTGCATCCATTACTAGGCCTTCTCTCAATGCCCAGTGTCACTTCACGGGCAAAGCTGTGCCTAATCTCGATTATTCCTACCGCTTGTCAACCGTTTCCACGGGAGAAAGCCTCTTGAAATGTTGCAGACTTTATCAAATCCCCCTTCTAGTGCCAGATTGCATTTGCACTGTCCATCCCCCAAAAGATGTTTTGTGATTCTGTAGTCTACATCCTTCAACTTGACTATCAGGGCAAATGAATATGCCCATGTATAACAACCCCATTTTAATTCAACTCGGTCGTGAAAGGGCGATACTCCCTCCTTTTGGACAACCTGGATAAGTCCTGGAAAATTCAAATCCTGTCCCCTTTATACTGCACATCTGGGTTACGTTATGCTCTGTCCAGTACCGCAGATTTCTCCACATAGTGGTGTAAATGGACCACAACCAATCCACCACTTCCGCTGCCATGTTGGGAAGCACGCAGGAGGAGGAGCAAGGCTGCAACCTGATGAGGGCCTCAGAGTTAGAGGAACAAGATGACGGGGAGGATCGCAGCAGTAATCGTGCCCTCACATAGCCCGGCACAAGTGCAGGGAAGAAGGCGCACACAAAGCAATACATTTCTTTTTTTATTTGTATTTATTTATTGGCCTTTGTATGGCACCTATACATAAGTGTTTCCAGGTGCTAAAAGACAAAAAGCAGTGGAACATAGGAACAACAAACAAAACGGTTGTGCTAGGGCTTGTGACATTCTTACCGTACAAAGTGCAGAGACAATGAAGTGCAAGGGGGAGTGGAAATGGGGTAAGGGCTGAGATGGGGGGAGGGAGTGAAGTTCAGAGATGGAGGGGCACAGGGGAGTGAGCAAGTGCTGAGGGGAGCCACGAGGGCAAGTGCAGGAGGAAATGTAGGAGAGGAAAAACAAGTGTGGTGGACGGGGTGAGCCATATACAGGTTAGTCCGGTTAGGGTGCCCAAGGGCAGTGCGGGGGAAGATTGGTCAATAAAGAGGGGGAGCCTGGTCTCCGTACGACTCATACGGGACCAGGCACCAGTCTCAGTTGGAGAGAGACATTACCATGGAAGGAGGAGAGGGAAGGAGAAAAGGTATTTATTTGTCTTTATTAGACAGGCTCGTGTCTCCGTCACATTGAGCGAGAAGCTCAGCAGGGGGTCCCCCACAGAGAGTAGATATTGATATTGATAGTTTATTTGTATAGTGCCTATACACACATGTGTTTCAAAGTTCTTCAAACACATAGTAGAGGGGCGGAGAGACCCTCCAGGAGAGTGAACGAGATTGGGGAAGTGCAGGCACCTGGTGGTTTTAGGAGGACTGCTAGGTGAGGAGTGGAGCTAGACCCATGGGTGGAGAAGTGCTCCAGGAGACCCGGAGGAGGCATGCAAAGTGCAGGGTCCCCTAGAGTCTAAGCATGGGAGGGACTGGAGACACCAGCAAGGTATGAACAAAGGCGTGAGTGTGAAAGAATGTCAGGACCAGAAACTGCAATGATGGAGCATTGGTGCTCTGTGGTGCACCTCAGGGGGAGAAGTTGGCGTGGTCACTCATATTGGACTGGGTGTACGACACATGAGGCGGCCACACTCTGGGGCCATGGAAGTAGACAGGAGAGCCTGGAGGTTGTGAACATTCAATCAGGCATGATTGGAGATCTGCCAGAAAGCATGCTAGATGGAAGTTAGGAGGATCCCTATACCTCGGTACTCACACTTATAGAGAAGAGGCCAGAGAAGTCTGGGAGAAGGCAGGGAGGAGGTTCTGAAGTGGAGCCCCAGGTGGTACCCAACTGGCAAGAACCTGGGTGTGTGGCAGAAGAGAAGCACCAGATTCTTGGCATTCTCCACAACGTACTTCAAATGGTTTCGTAGTACACCTACCACAACTAAACATTATCGCTGTCTTATTGTCTTAATACATATCCAAATTGATCTGAAATAACCTTGTGGGATACCATGATCCTCTAGGTATTTCACAGCATATTCCTGTCCAAAGAATGAAGGGGGGTTAGCATGATCCATAAATGCTAAATATATGGTTTCTTCTTTTATGTAGAACAAATTAGCAATGATTGAAAGTTAGTTGCTGCGCATTGAGATCTTCCCTAAAGCCCAATTGTGCTGGGGCATCATTTTGTAAACTGACACCAATTCTTCTTAGTTTGCTAGTATTACTTTACCAATGTTTGAAGTATCTATCCAGGAGTGGTGTGTGTCTCTAAATAGTTGTGGAGAGTATATCCCCTTTCTAAATATCTTTATAATATTTTACCATTTCCATTAGTCTCGTATCAATTCAATGCAATCATTCCATTGAATGTATTATATAAAAAATGAGTCTACATTTCTGTGTGGAGTTTAAATAGATCTATTGGCACTCAGTTAACACCTGGTCATCTATTCACTTTAAGAACATATATTTCTCTATTAATGTTGAAGATGAAAGTGCTGCTAGATTTAGAGCAAACAATCACTTACCAGGATAGCCTGGGGGTTGCAAACATTGAATCAGGCGTGATTGGAGATTGACTAGAAAGTTTGCTAGATGGAAGGGAAGGGGACCCCTATGCCTCAGTACTCACACTTATAGAAAAGACACCAGCGAAGAAAGGGAGAAGGAAGGGAGGAGGTCCTGAAGTGGAGCCCCATGTGGTACCCAACTGGCAAGACCCTGGGAGTGTGGCGGAAGAGGAGCACCGGATTCTCAACATTCTCCACAACCTACTTCAAATGGTTTTGTAGTACACCTACCACAACTAAATCTTCTCACTGTCTTATTGTCTTAATGCATATCCAAATTGATCTGAAATAACCTTGTTGGATACCATGATCCTCTAGGATTTTCCACAGCATATTCCTGTCCACCGAATGAAGGGGGGTTAGCATGATCCATAAATGCTAAACATATGGTTTCTTCTTTTATGTAGAGCAAATTAGCCATTATTGAAAGTTAGTTTCTGCATATTGAGATCTTCCCTAAAGCCCAATTGTGTTAGGGCAACATTTCGTAAACTGACACCCATTCTTCCTATTTTGCTAGTATTACTTTACCAACGTTTGAAGTATCTATCCAGGAATGATGTGCGTCTATAACTAGTTGGGGAGAGCCTATCGCCTTCTTAAATATCTTTATAATATTTCGCCATTCCCATTAGTCTGGTTATAGTTCAATGCAATCATTGCATTGAATGCATTATATAAAAAGGAGCCCACATTTCTGCGTGGAGTTTAAAGAGATCTATTGGCACTCAGTTGACACCTGGTCTTCTATTCACTTTAAGAACATAGATTTATCTATTAATGTTGAGGATAGAAAGTACTGCCAGATTTAGAGTAAACAATCACTTACCATCTTTAACAATAATAGTCATATTATCCTGCCTTTTTAGCAAAGTGTTCTTTCTCCCTTGAGCCTGAATTTAGACTGGGAATATGACACCCAGTATTCAACTGGAGCATTAGTTTCAATAATAATGTCACACACAAACCCTGACATTTCAGTAAATAATTCCCAGAACCTCCTGGAATTGTTTGCCTCAACTGCTAAAATAGAACTTCTCCCAGGGTAATTAAAACAAATGTATTTACTCTGCTTTGTAGTTGTCCAAATATCTACATTAACTTTTCTCTTGACATGAGGGCCTTAGGTAAAACAAGCTCAGTCACTTTGCAGTGGTCATCTTGCCAGATATGTTCCTATTTGGAACAATTAAATGTGATGACAAAAGTCCAATTCACTTCAATAAGTTATCAAAATGTTCTCCTATGTCCAATCTGCCTCAGTATTTACACATCCAGCAATATTTCCAAAACACTGACTAAACATTGTTTCTAAAGGATCATTCCAACCTTTATCCATCATCTCCCATCTTATTTCCTGCCTATTGTCTGATGGTTCCATGTGATAATTCCGCCGCAAAAATATTGCGATACAAAAATATCACCATATTTTTGTGGTGAAATTTACAATGCACCCTGCGGGGGACACTCCCGCAAACCTTGCATCATTTTTTAATGTGCGGGGCACACCCCCGCAACCCCTACTCCCACATAATATCCCCAATAAAAATATCGCCTATGGTGAACCAAACGACCATATCTACGTCAATATTTTTGTTGGGGATATTAATATCTAATATCTGTCTGATGGGACTTGCTTATTTGTGAGTGAAATAGTATTGTTTAAAAGATGTGTACATAGTTAAGGATAGCATAAGCACACTATGATCATTAACATTTGTCAGCAATACCTGACAACTTTTTATCAGGCTTATGAACAGGGTGATAGGCATAATGTATCTATGGTTAATTTTAATTATGTACCATTATAAGTAAGGCATCCTGGGATATTAGGTCATAGACATCAATTCATAGGTCTCAAATCTAATTCTATCAGTAACCCAAGCAAAGGCAATGTTTGAATGTCCATCTGTGAGTCCAACATCACTGGCCTGGGAATAGCCAGGGCTGCATCTTCTTCTTGGGCAAATAAAAATACGGGAGGATCTTCTCCACATTTCAATTTCACGTTATCCCTGAAACCAAATTAGATGTTCAATTTACACATTGCTTCAAATGTTCACAAAGGATTTGAATGCACTCTGCAGTATTAGCCTGTCCAAGGTTCTGTAACAATTAGCCACTATCATACCCTCATTATTATGTTTACTCATCTTTACTCAATATAATCCTTTGCAAATGTCCTGTATTTTCTAACACTACAGCTATTATCCCTAATCCTTTTGACATAGGAATACTAATTAAGTACACAATCATAAAAGCATTAAACACATCCTTTTACAACACTGGGAGTAGAATGATATCAAGTAATTTAATAATATTGAGTGTATGGTCATTGAAAAGCTTATCCCCAATACTTGTTATGTTCCATTATAGTAAGGTCATTGAGACATTAGAGTTGGCCCCTCTATCCACCATCACTTCAGCATGTAAATTCCTAGTCTGTGATAGACACCCAAAAATGTCAACCCCTTTACTGACCATCGCTGGGATAATTCAAACAACTTATTCCTGTGTTGAAAGTGTGGAAAACAATTAGCAAGTGGAATCGGAGTAAAATGTTGAAGCATATCCATCCTACCAGAATTTGTTTGAAAATGACAAGCCTTTCCTCCCGTCTTACCCAACCCGCACTCCCCAAGATAAAAGTAACATCATTTTGACAGAACAGTACTTTGTGCAGAATGATTAACCAAATCTATTCTGAATAGAAGTCGTCAGTGTTGGACCTTCCCGTGCTAAAGTTGCCGGAATACCACTCTGTTCTGCAGTACTTTTCTGTACATCACTTTCTCCTACTGGCTTCTTCAAATAGGAGTCTAACGTTCCATCTGGCACAGGTCTCTTATGAGACTTACTGCCTGCAGGGCTTTATTATTTTAACATGTTTAGAACTTAAAGTGTTGCTTCACTTGATCTTTCTCCTCTTTACTGCTTTGTATGGGCTAAACCCGCATGTGTCCTTTATTTGTTTTGGAAGTCATCCCAGCAACCTCTCTATACCCTGTGGGGTGTTTACCCATAAAAAATGTATCTACTCCAATGGTGTGCAGTTCTCAACATGGTTATGCCAAGTTATCTGGGGTTATTATTCTTAAACACATGTGGAAAGGCACTTGTCCCCAAAAACTGAAATTGAAGTACAGGAAACTGTGCAAGACTACAGCAATTCTCTACCTTTGTCTCACCTCTATATTCCTTAGCACCATAAATCTTTTTAATCCAAGATGAATGGATGTCAAATAAACACCAGTTAGACAAGCGTTTACAGCAATCTAGCAGTTAAAATGTGCATCTCCCTCAGGGTCAGCCGCATCTCCAAGCAACGAGTTGGGGGTCGATCTCTCTCCACGGCAGGGGCCTCCCTCTGGAACAGCCTCCCTGCCTCCCTGAAATTTGCAGAGAACCATCTCCGCTTCCGGAAGCACCTCAAAACCTTCCTCTTTGCTTCTGCTTTCTCTCCCCCTCTCCCCTGCTAAATTCCTGACTGAAACTGCACTGAATCTGCAAGTGGGCCACTCTGACCAATCTCGGTCCTTGGCCCAGCCACTCTCCTCTTGCACTGCCTCCCTGGCAACCCCTGCACTGCGGGACTCTCTCTGTATCCCTACAGCCCCCTTTCCCAGCACTTGTCTGCACTTACCTTGCACTTGCCACCAGCTGGCCCTTATTATTTATCTATTTATTCTACTACCCCTGTACTGCACTTTCCCCTCTCCCTTTCCCCTTGCACTTTCCCTTCCCCTCTGCCCATGCACTTGTGCGATCTGAATGACACCTGGATCGTAGTCTGTCTTCCCTTTGTCCCACCTCCCTGCCTCGTCGCGCCTTGAAACACTTGTGTATAGGCGCATTAGAAATGCCATATCATATCATCATATCATCTATTTGGGCTGTTGAATGAAATTATAAATATGGTAGTGTGCCATGAATTTGTATGAATCAGTCATCAATCAGCCAGCAATGTTATCCGACAGCCTTGTGTCTGCTGTGAAATGTCTGCAAAAACTCTACATTCAGCCCAAGTAATAATGTAGAGGAAAGGAATAAATTATAACATAAGACAATTTGATGTCAAATGCTGTTAGTCAAAAATAAATCACTCAGTGTGTACAACCGCAGACTCCCTCGGCATCAGCATAGACAGCAATGCTGGGGCTAGAAAAGGTCAAGAGACAGAGAAACAATGTGCCCCGACATGTCCTGCGATGTGGTGTGGATGTGGTGTTGGGATAACTTGCTGATGATGCATCATGACCTGCTCATGAGATAGGGCCATCCCAGCTCCTCTTCTACACCCGCACCCTACTTGTCGCGTTTAAATGTGCCACCTATGTTCAGCGGTCCTTTGCTTCTCAGATAGGTTTGTGCTTTCTCTGAGGATAAGGTGATATTAATGGGAGAGTTTAATGTCAAACTGATACTGGAAAATAATATGATGTAGGCAAAATATACATTAAATCAAGTTGGAATAGTTTCTTGAGAATTCGGCCAGATATAAAGGGAACTCATAGAGGTTAGGACCTTAAAAAGGTGTCTTTTAGAAAAAAAACTTTGGATGTGCAAATGGGAGATATTAAGGATCTCTCAGGATGTGCAAATTGGAGATTTTAGGAACTTTCTCTTGATACCTTTCTTACATAAGCAAAGTTTCTCAATAATAGATCTATGTTCCTTCCTCTGTAATTCTTTGATTAAAGTCAATCATTCAATGTGTTGACTACTATGGAGAGCAATGATAAGCTGTTGATAGATAACTTGGAATTATGAGTTGATGTAAAATGTACATTTAGATTTATGGATGCAGGCTTAAGATGCATTCTTGATGATGAAATGTGATGGTCAAATTCCCTGGTAAAGACGAATGTTATCTCAGTAATAGTGAAGGAGGGGTTCAAATGTGCATGCACAGAGATTGTTGTATACATACATTAATGTGTGTGATATGTGTGTAATATGGACGTTTCTTAAACTAGACAGTCCTGCAATACACACCTGCATGAACTGTATAAAATGAAAACTGAGGCAAGAAGGACATTAATGCAACAATATAAGCACTTTTTGAAAACTGAAAAGCATTGTGCAAGTAAAAGAGCACTGGAATGCTAAAGATGGGAACTCTAGAATATTTTGGGGTCATTAGTTCTACGGGCCTTCGAAAAAGTGAAGTGCCTGTAGCATCTCAAGTAAGGGATGGGAAATGGGGAAAACATAGAAACAATTTTTACAGTCACCCTGCGATTGAATACGGTGCCATTTAGTGCAAGCCTAGGTTACTGAGCTGGGTACATTTGGAAGTAGTTTGTGGGGCTATTATTGAGGTTGGAACTTCCAATGCAGCACGATCTGATGACAACCCAATGTTTGATTTGGAAGTAGCACCAGCAGGGTGTAGCGGGAGTCTATTTCCCTCCAATACATTACGAAATAGGGAAACTAAAGTACTAAAACTTCGATGAGGCTGTGTGCTGGCCATCATTAAAAAGAGTCAAAATTAAGCTAAGTACAGCTGCTTACTGATCACTTTCCAAGATGTATTAAAAATAATAAACTACTGGGAATTAAACATTCCTGAAGTACTCCATAATTAAATTATGCTATTTCATGCAAATAATTGGGTTTGTATAAGTAGTAGGACTAATGGTCAAAAATGATGAAAACTGAAAACGTATTGTTATCCCCAATCCTTATATGACGTGAAGAGCATAACTATACTAACGTATTATGAGTTAACTTTCAATATCAAGATATCAAATTAATTGAATTCAACTGAGCATATTTCTTGGAAACACCTGTTGGCGGTTTATAGATGCAGAAACATTTCATCTATTCATCCAATTTGGTCCTGGCTCTCATTTGCACAAGATTAGGATATACATACCTGTCAATCTAGCATAACCTGATGCATGCTAATCAGGGTTGATTAAAAAACATTATATTTTAGGACATTTTCTGAAACATGGTGTGCAAAAATGTAATGGAGTCAAGGAATATTGGTGGAAACTGTTGGGACTGTGCAAAGACTTGTCAAAATGCACGCAAACTGACACTTTAAAATCACTATTGTGTGTGATGAAATATTTAGGATAACAAATAGATTTTGAAGTGTAATAAAGTAAGAGTCTTTTTATGCATCAATAACCTTTTGAATGAGGACAGTTTTGCCAAAAGTATATTTACAACTAGGACTTGTCTGTAATCACGATTAGATTAATTGGATACACTGGCACAATTGTGTGTGATGAAATATTTAAGATAACAAATAGATTTTGAAGTGTAATAAAGTAAGAGTCTTTTTATGCATCAATAACCTTTTGAATGAGGTCAGTTTTAACAAAAGTATATTTACAACTAGGACTGGTCTGTAATCACGATTAGATTGATTGGATGCACTGGCTCAGGAACCAATAATCAAAAAGAAGATCCATAGTGTAGGGGATGCAGAGCCAAATAAACATCTTTTTCTCACATTCAGAGCTTTAGAAGGGATATTCCCAACACTATTTAATAGAATATGTGACTGTAATATTACTGCAAGGAATGTCAATATAAGTTATTAACATAATTTGGTGAGAATGTATTAATGTAATAGTGCTACAGTCTGTTTATGTAAGATGATCAATTATAGACTATTTCGTCATGTTGTGTAGATATGAAACTGAGTTATTTACATTATTGGTTTTGTAATTTTGCATGGTATGATTAAAGCCATTCCCACAAAGCACTTGAAAACAAGTTCCACTCTTTCTCGATAAGGTATGGGAAAGGAGCAAACATGTACATTCACTAATTAGATTCCTGTCTGTCAAAAATAGCAAAAGCCCAAAGTGCTGAAATAATAAAATGTGATGATTATTCAGACTTTGTTTGCTTACAGATATGCCATTCCAATAAGAGACAACTAAAGTCCTTAGTACTTTTGTTGGATGCATTTCCTTCATCACTTTCAATACCCATTGTATGTGACTCTACATCCCAAGTACAACTGAGAAATGTGTTGCAATTAGTTCATATGTGGCATTGACATTTCCACCTAACTTTGTCTACTATGAAAAAAGATAATATATTTATGCAACATGTGTAAAGCAGGACATTATGAAACCATTTTATGATTAAATATTTTATTGAGCACTTGAGAATAAAATCACAGTTCACAGTTTTCCTGATTAGATTAAATATAATCCACCCGTCTGAAGGAGCCAATCCTTGGGCTGGAGGCTCCCCAGTCGCTATATCTCCTGTACTCTCCGGGTCTCAAGTAAAACTGACGGCCTCTGTAGTTGGGCTCCTCATAGAAGATCCAGTGCCCGTCCTGCACATTGCAGGAGAGGATATCATTGTAGTGGAACCTGTCGTAAACATTGGGACAGTCATCAATAAAGTCCATCTTCTGACCTCCAAAGTCACCTTTCTCGTAAAGCCTGATTCTGAAGGAGCCTCGATGCTGTGATGGGAAATGAAAAAGGACAAGCCTGTTAAAGAGTTCTTGATAGTGTATCTTGCAACACCAATTCTTCAGTCAGCTTGTGCATGCCTTTCTTTCCATGCCAGCTTTCTGATAACTAAAGCATTTTGCTGTGAAATCAGGGACCACTTTTGACTAGTTGGATTAAGTATGGGGACTGTTAATAGTGATCACCTAAGGTAGCATATACCTTTTTTCTCTGCTCACCTCCAATGGAATGATTGAGTAAAACATGACAAATCCAACCAGTAAAGACCAACAAGAAATCATGGTCAACAATTATATTTGCACAAATGGGGTTCGGGAAATAGCTAAAGTGATCCCAAACGTTCTGGATATGGACAACTTATGATTTACTTACTTTCTGATTTAAGAGCCACTGCAAAAGTCCCCCAGCCTTTTAATTAAAACGAAACTATTTTGAATATTGCATGCAAGTTTCCAACATGTTTGAAATTATATATTGGAAAGCCCTATTTTTACTAGTACTCATTCTTCTCTCATCAATGTTACAATTTATAGCTGTAAACATTGTCCTAACAAATATGCACCAAATAAAAGGAGAACCGACATGGTTTGCCTCACCTTTCCCATGTTGACTGATGGTTGTGATACCTCATAGCCCACAGATCCAACCCTTATATAGGCAGCAGCATATGCTAACATTGCAAACTCAACGGATTGTGTTTCTGTCCATTTAGGGAAATGTATTGCTCTGTTCATCTTGACTGTGACGGGACGTGCACTGCTTGTGTATAATTGTTTTCTCTTTTGTTTTCCAGGGGAGTGTTAAAGGTGCATTGCATTATCAGTAAATACACTGCAGCACTGAAAAGGCATGGTTCAAAAAGGCATCCATCAATTAGTTGATGACACCCACTGTGTCAGGTGCTGGCTCAGTGTTAAGCGGGAGGCACGAGGTAATATGGTGGGAGAAAGGAGACAGAACAGCTGTGTAAAGAGGTGTTCAAACTATCTAGGTTGACCTTTTCCTCATTGCTCGGTATTCCCGGCATCTGTGTCGTTCACTAGATGTATGGCCCGTTCTATGGCAAGGCAATCACAGCTAAACACTTAGAGCCTGATTCACAGTGTTTGTCAATGGCATTGCGCCAATATAAAATGCGTGTGTGAATCGGGGCCTTAGAGGCACAGTCAGAGGTCGTCAGATTATTTCCACAAGCAGCTAATGTGCTGATTACATAGCAGTAATCTTCATTACTCATAGTCCTAGTCTTCCTCATTACAGTACTACGTTTTTCAGTATCCACCTCCATCACAGGAACCAATTCATCAACTATGAATAGTCATTCACCCCTGGAGCTATGTATTGCCTCCAGTATCCTACAATCTTTAGTTACTTTTTCCACTTAACAAGCTCTTCATCCTGACTGAGGGGTAGACGTAGGTTGTAAGTACTGTGATGAGGATGAGTAGGACTAATAGTAATGAAGATTACTGGTAAGTAATCAGTTCTATGTGATATTTCCGCTTGTAGGTCACCTACTAAAAAGACCAATTTGTTTTGGACAATTTTCGGCAGCCTGTAAAAAGTAGAAATATCACATTCATCTGCCCCTCCCAAGCCCACCCTAGCTGGTGTGATGTCTTTGAAATCCGGGGGTTCAACCCCCAAACCACACTTCCTGAGACACACGCACACACACACACACTCACACACTCACACTCTCTCTCTCTCTTTCTCTCTCTCTCTCTCTCTCTCTCTCTCTCTCTCTCTCTATACATATATATATATATATATATATATATATATATATTTGGCAGGAAGAGATATAAGTGTGCGTCTGTCAGGTGACCAGTGATCTACAAAGGTAAGGGATATGTAGGAGAGTGCTGGTTTAGGATTCTGTTTCCTTGACTTGTAGGACAACGAATAAAGATTCCTCTGTTTGCCATCACTTGAAATTGATGCATGAGGATAGGTTCTCCAAAAGCCTTAAGACAGCTCAGTGGGATAAGCACTCGCAACTGCGATCTGTGTATGATCTGTAGCTCACTGGTTTGAATCCCAGCAAGTCCAGCTGTGGCTTTCACACTTCTAAGATCCTTAAATCAGAAAAAGTGTTGGCTGTGTAATAATAATTGTATATAGAGCGCCCAGGGACCAATTCCATTGTTGACGGTGCGCTATATAAATGCCTTTAACATTAAAATTAACATGTAAAAATAAGTTCTATGCACAGATCGTTGGTGAAAGCACTAAATAACAAGCTATTTTTATTATGCAGAAACCACCAGGTTCCAGTGATTACGCAGCAGGCAGAGCACTCGAGGACAGAGAGTCAGGCACGCTGGAACATGCTACTTGATCTGGACAGGCAAGCATGTGTGGGGCAGCATCTTTGCCATCAGGTGTCAGGTTCTGCAGTTTGGTGGCAAGACAGAGCCGATCAACAGTCTCTGCAACCAGAGAAAGCAGAAATGTTTCTGCAGCCGACCTTTGAGGAGTTATTGAAGAGGAATCTAACCAAGAGAAGTTCTTTAAATACAATGCTTGCTTCCACAGTCTTGGAACTGCATAGCAAAGAAGCCCGCCAAGACACCGGACCAAAAGATGGTGAGTGGGGTTTGCAGTGTCTTCTTGTTGATTGTGCTCCCCCATCCCATTTTGTCTGTTTTAAAAACCTCGAGCCCCCCAGGGCCAGCAAGACAATCTGTAGGCTATAAAGAAGGAAACACCCTATTTGATGTCTGGTGGCTTGACCCCGGGTGTGCTGTTTTAACTGTACTTGTCTCTTCCAAATGCAAACACATAGTGGAAGAGTGTGGTTAAGGACCAAACAAGGCTGAATGTATTTTGTACACCTAGAAGTTGATAGTTTACCTCTTGTTCTATCTCTGTTAGATAGGAGGCACATTATCGCGACCTTGTGGACATCTCCGGGATAAGCAGGGATAGGTGGACCTTCGCTCTATCCTTTCTGTCCTTCGCACATCCTTGTACTCCTCTGTCCTGTGGTCCTTACCACTGAGGTTTTACCTTCATATTCTGAATCGAAAATTGGCTGTAACAAAATCATGATACAGATGTGTCGTCTCCAATTTTTCGTGTTAAAATATTGGAGGTATTTGTATTTGTATTTGTTTTATTTATATAGTGCGGACCCGGCCCAAGGGCAACCGGGCGCATATCTTAGTAGGACATTACAGGTATGACATATCATCACAGTGGTCAAACAGATTATAAACAAAAATATACAATTGATGTTACAAATCAGGGCAAGAAGCAGAACGGTGGTGCCGGAGCAAAGCAGAGCTGGGTCCCAGAAGAGCGGTTGTTAGTGAGATGTAGCTAACCAAAGCTTGGCTTTGTGTTTGAATAAGTTAAATGAGGGTAAAGTTCTGATAGTGAGTGGTACAGTGTTCCAAAGCTTGGCTGCCAGGACTGGGAAGCTGGCGCCCCCAGCAGTTTGCAGCTTGAATCTAGGGATCGCAAGACCTTGGGATTGTGCAGATCTAAGTGCTCGCGATGGTATGTGTTGAGTGAATCGCGAGGCTAGTTATGTGGGGACTGGTGGTTAACACATTTGTATGTGAGGGCCAGAACTTTCAGAGAGATCCTTTGGGCGACTGAAAGCCAGTTGAGGTTCTTTCTGGTTTCTGAAATGTGGGCAGATCGGGGGATATTGAGGGCCACTCTGATGGCATTATTTTGGGAAGTCTGAAGTTTGTTGAGATTGCCCTGGTTAGTGCCTTGGTACAGAGCATTGCAGTAGTCCAATTTGGACATAACCAAGGTCCTGGCCAGGGTAATGCAGTTCTGGGCGGTAAGGAATGGGCGACAGGCTGAAATCAATTTGCAAGTGTAAGCAGATGCAGCGGCCACTGCATTAGTTTGTCTAGTGAGAGTCAAGGAGGCGTCCAGGTAGATACCCAGAGTTTTGGTATCTTTGGATACTTTAATTAGATTACCATCAATATTAAAGGAGCCGAACAGGGGACTCAGTTTGTTAAGTCTCTGTTGCGTGCCTAAGATGAGAAGCTCAGTCTTGTCATCGTTGAGGCACAACTCATGCTGAGCCATCCAAGCTTGTATGACCAAGTAGATGTCATTAAGGGCTTTAGAGTCAACAATGTAGTCACCAGTTATGGGTATGAGTATCTGGGTGTCATCCGTTTAATTCGTGTAGGTGATGCCCAGATAGTCAAGCACATCAAATAGTGGTTTGGTGAACACATTGTAGAGAGTTGGGGAGACACAGGACCCTTGCGGGGCTCCACAAGGGACTGGTGTAGGATCGGCCGATGCAGTAGGTGAGAAAACTCTCATGTGCCTATTGTCGAGGAATGACCTAATCCAGTTGGATGCATTGTCAGAGAAGTGGGCAGCGGACTTCAGGTGCCGACATAGTATTTGGTGATTGACCAAATCGAAGGCAGCGGATAAGTCCAATAGTAGTAAGAGGGCCAGTTTACCGTTGTCTTTAAGGTCCTCAATTTGAGTTTTGAGGTCAAGAAGAGCTGTTTCAGTCCTGTGCTTAGGTCTGAAACCAGATTGTCTTGAGCCGAGGAGGTTATTGGTTTTCTAAGAAGTTCTGAATCTGCAGGTATGCTGCTCTGTCAAGTATTTTGAGTAGGAACGGTACGGTGGTAATAGGTCTGTAGTTAGTTGGTGTTTCAGGGTCTAGATTAGGAATGAAGAGTTAATGAAAGTAGTTATAAAAGGAGATCATGTGCCGCTTCCTTAATGATAGGTGCTGAGCAGGAGTCACCTTGGCAGTTAGAAGGTTTTAAATTGCGAATGATGTTTTCGACCTCGAGGATGGAGAGTGGGGTGAAGCTGAAAGGGGTGTGAGTAAAGGAGGCCGTCGGAGTAGTAGAGGGTTTAGTGGGGGGGTTGGTGAAAAGGGTGGTTTGTTTGGCGTTAATTTTCGATTGCAGGGTGGTGATTTTGTTGAGGAGAGCGTTTTGGATGTTGTTGCACCATACACTGTCTTTAATGCAGGTATCAGGAGCAGGGGAGGGGGATTCCAATTCTTTAAGGATTTTAAATAACTCCTTAGTGTTGGATTCTGCTTGGGTGATACATTGGTTGTAGGTCTCCTTTTTGGCTTGTAAAATTGCTTCCTTGTAATTGTGGGTGGTGATGATGAGGCGATCTTTGTTAGAGTCATATGGGTGGCTCTTCCAGAGTGATTCAGCCTTACGTTTTTCTTTGCGTAGAGCTCTTAACTGCGAGTTGAACCAGGAGTCCAGATGGGCTTGTTGTTTGGCTTTCCGTAGTTTAAGCGGTGCTATATTGTCGATGGCTTTAAGCAATGTTTGATTGAAGATATCTAGTAAGACTGTGGGGTCGTTATGTTGGGACACACATTTATTCAGGATATGAAGGATGAGTGGGAGTAGTTTATCCCTGGTGATGTCTTTTTTATTCCTTGTGGGAATGGCTGGAGCTATCGTGGGAGTGGTGTGAGGGTTGGTTGCTGGTAAGTGGAAGATGATGATGTGGTGGTCGGACCAGGCACAAGCGTGGTTGGAGTTTATGGTGGTGTTGCAATTAAGGTCAGCAATCCAGTCGAGCGTTCTGCCCTTAATATGGGTAGGTTCTTAAATGCGTTGTTGGAAGCCTAAATTAGCTAATGTGGTAGCGACCTCCGAGGCCAAGTGATCCTTAGTGTCGAGTAGGCCAAGGTTAAGGTCTCCTAAAAGCAATACCTGAGAGTTGGGTTTAGTATTGACGGTCAAAATGGCCGTGATCTCATCTATGAAGGAGCCAAGTGGTCCTGGAGGTCTATAGATAAGGTGGAGAGTTGCAGTGTTGGTTGGAGATAAGGTGAGTTTCACAGAGAGGGATTCTGCAGAGCTGAGCTCAGTGTTGGGGATGATTCTGAGTGTGATGTTATTTCTGTGTATGAATGCGACTCCACCTCCTTTGGATGTTGATTGTCGGTCAGCTCTAATGATGGAGTAATCGTTAGGGATGGCGAGGGCAAGAAATGGGCCAGAGGCTGCATGTAACCAAGTTTCAGTGATGGCCACAAAATCGAGGTTTTGAGTGGTGATGAGGTCGGAGATGTCCAGCGCGTGGGCCGTAATAGATCTGGCGTTAATGAGGGCACCCTTGAGTTCTTTGGCGGAGATGGCGCTGTGGGATGGTGGTAACATCTGTGTAGTAGTGGTAATGTGTGTGTGCTGAGTGCAAGGGGCTCGAGGGGCCTGAGGCAGTCTGGATCCGAGTCTTAAGATTCCTGACTTGGAGCGTGCAAGGTTGATTGGGTGTAGGTTTAGTGGCGAAGTGTTGGAGCCATAAGGCAGGGTCATTGAGGTATGGGTTACTGAGGAGCATTGTGGGATAGTGTAGAGTAGAGTGATGAGGGTCACTCTTAACGGTGCTGGGAGTGGGGGGACAAAGGGATGTGGTGATGATGCACCCTACGATGATAGCGAGAATAAGGTGGCTAGCATTTGGCAGTGGCCGCATATCGTGAACCAAGTGCCCTAACATTCTATGCGGTGAGGTAAGAGTGCACTGGAAGGTACGTAGAGAGGTTTTGCGCTGGGCAGGGGTAGGATCAGCCAAGAAATTGTAGTCCAGGTGCAGCTTGCTAGGTAAGTACATGTACGAAAATGCAATCAATGACTCAAGAGGCAATGGTTCAGCTAAGCTGGCTAGGTAAGTTCATGTGCAAAATGCAATCAATGACTAAAAAGACAATGGTTCAGCTAAGCTGACTAGGTAAGTACATGTGCAAAATACAATCAATGACTTGAAGGTAGGTACATGTGCAAAATGCAATCAATGACTCAAAAGGCAATGGTTCAGCTAAGCTGACTAGGTAAGTACATGTGCAGAATGCAATCAATGACTCAAAAGGCAATGGTTCAGCTAAGCTGACTAGGTAAGTACATGTGCAAAATGCAATCAATGACTTGAAGGTAGGTACATGTGCAAAATGCAATCAATGACTCAAAAGGCAATGGTTCAGCTGATCTGGCTAGGTAAGTACATGTGCAAATGCAATCAATGACTCAAAAGGCAATGGTTCAGCTAAGCTGACTAGGTAAGTACATGTGCAAAAATGCAATCAATGACTTGAAGGTATGTACATGTGCAAAATAAAAAATGCAATCAATGACTCAAAAGGCAATGGTTCAGCTGATCTGACTAGGTAAGTACATGTGCAAAATGCAGAATGCAATCAATGACTCAAGAGGCAATAGTTCAGCTCACCTGGCTAGGTGAATGCAGCAAGTTGCGAGCAGTTGGATTGATGTCAGGCGCTATGCGAGTACTGTACAAAAAGGATGGTGTGCAGCGTACTTATGAGCATTTAAGAGAGGCGGTGAATCGTGGCCAGAATGATAATATAAAGGTGATACAATGACCATCTGAGTCAGCCACATAGTGCCGCTGGGGGGCATAGAAGGTGTAAATGTCTGGCAATGACCAGAGTATCCAACAAATAATGAACTGAGGAAGCACGGAGATTGGGCAGTGCAATACAGAAGACTGGTATGGGAAGAAGTAGAATGGCGGTGAATGGGCGGTGCAGATCCATGGATAGGAGCTGCGGCACAGTATGCAGGAGGCACGATCTGGGGCATATGCATTCAATATGCTAGTGGTCCGTTTTACTGGCAATACATAGAAATCTGGAAAACCGTTTTACACGTAATCCATTTAAAAGTCCGTTTTACAGGCAGTGCAAACAGTGTTATACAGGCTACGCATTAGATCAGAAGGTGGTTATGGTACACAGTATCTAGTGGTAGGGGACGAGTGGCAGAGTAGACACTGTTTGAACATGTTCAAATGCAGACAATACAATTACTAGATAATGGCATATAGCAATCGTGGTGGGATATAGTTATTAGGGCACAAACCGGTAAAGGTGTGAGCCAGTCAGGCAAGGAGCCCCTGGTAATGTTGTACCCTTTAGTGACTCGTATCAGTGCAGGGAGCAGAACGTGAAGGCACGTGTACCAGGGTGTTTGCACAGCTAGCCCATACACTTGCAGGCAACGCAGCGAGACTCTTATGAGCCATGGATTAGTTGCTTGAGTATGTGGGGGGGTAAGATGCCGGTGCGCTCGTGAGGCCAGTGCCAGTTAGAAAACTAGGCAGAGTGTGAGCGGGCAGGTCTTACTAAAGTTATAATTGCAAAGTAAGCAGCATGGACATCGGTGAGACTGATTTTCAATTTGTCATCCCAAAACCTGACCAATACAGAAATAGCCATGCTGTCTAAAGGGTTATTGCTTATTTCCACCCAAATGATTTTCACTGTGGATGCACAACTCAAGATCTGGTGCTTTCTCTGGAAGGATAGATTGAAAAGCTTTTTTTATAAAAAAAATAAAGTTGTTGCGAATATTGATACCAGAGATCTCATACTTATATTAACAATCAGCCAGAGATCTTGACTATTGAGCACAAGATACTAGATGGGCTCCTGAAAATGTAGGACACCTCCAAGTATCATGTCACCAACCGCGCAATGGAACAATAGTGGAAATCATAATAAAGCCTGTAGATAAATGTGGCAGGATAGTGATCTTTTCCAATGACAAATATGGAAAAACTGTGATAGATCATATAGGTAATCATTTGCAATACCTATCTTTGGAAAATGACCACAGGTATCCAACTCCTGATTCAAGAAATTACAGCAAGGGATGGAGGATTTACCAGTGATCTGGCGGGGGTGGGGGATGTTCTGAATGAACTTGTAGGTTAGGCCCAAAAACCGATAGATACAAATCACTCCAAAGGGGGGCAATAATAAGTAAACGGTTCACAAGAAAAGCAAAGTTTTAATACATGCAAATACATCCGTGAGTGCCAGTCCCGAAGAACTGAAAACTCAAATCACGCTTGTCACGGCCATTTCAAGTTACATCTTTTATAGAAGAAGATCTCAAATTAACATACCCAAAGCATATAAGCTACAACATAATCCCACGTTCCCCATTAGCTAACAACTATACAGAAATCTAAACATCCCCCTATAGTTCATTACCCCATTGGTCGTGCATATCTAAATACAACCCCTTATAATATTGCCTAATTGTGCAGTCAGCAGGAAACACTGTAATGTGATTGATCCACTATATTCAGGTAAATTGTTGCAATAATGAGCTCTCCTTATTGGTCAGGACAACTTTGGCCAACTCGTGATGCGCATACCCCGAGAGAACCCAATCAGAGAGCAAATGTGAACAATGAGGTCAACCCTGCATGGTAATACAATGGTTTTCTCATATGACCAGACAATTTTGCACTCCCGAATGGCTTCTTTGACCTTGCAGCTGTACTCTTTTCACGTCAGCTCTTGCGACTCTCGTCTTAGAACACAATGTGCCTCATTACAAGCTTTCCGGTCCGGATACAACAGTACCGGTAAGCATGCAGGTACCATTGTATCCGTACCAGCAAACTCCCAGTTGTGCTCGCAGTTTGCTGGTACGGATACAATGGTACCCGACCTGCCAGAATGTAAGGCACCCACGAGCACAGCATGTCAGATGCACCGGCACCGTTATAAACTGAATACCGGCGGCAGCTGTGCCTGTATTAGAGGCACGGCTACCGCCAGCCTCGTAATGAGGCCCAATGTATCCCAACACGCCTCCTACTCTATCTCTGTTGGTAACCAGGTGCTTTATAAATAACACAGTCGAGGCACCGCTCTGAGGGATGAATTTCTCATATTTATTTCCTCTATTTAATCATACACCTGTAGTTAAAATGGACTGGTCACTTTTCAATGGGGGCACTATTACTCCAAACCTAGTTCGACACCTTAGCAGTGCCCGACACCAGGTCCTTTTCTCATGAGATTAGTCCTCCAGCTGCAGCAATAATCTAATCATCAAAAACCAATATTCCATTCCCAGACCCCGTAAACTGCTCGGCCTGGTAAAATTAACTGCTATCTGCACTGCACGTCTCCCTTCTTCCCTCAACTTGGCTGTCTGATCATTTGCTTGGCGGAAGGAAGCATAAAATCTAATTAAATGGACAGAGCTAAAGCTCCAATAGGCAGCCTAATTCTCTAACTAACAGAAGCAGCAACTTCTAACAGGGTCTAATCTAACATGGTGGAGCTCTTGCTACCGTGGCACACAGCCCTCATGTTACTAAACGCTGACACTTACCCTATCTCACTGCTGGACACTTCATATACCTTTTTACCAGCTACCAAAAGATTTCCTTGATATATATCTCCTTAATACAACCAAAGCACAGCATAAGTCACTACTGCCAGCTGCAAACTAATAAACAACTCCCTGGCTCTAACCTCTAAATATAATAAGCAACATTATTACATTATTGCTGCTTCTTTCTTCATATAAGGCTCTGTGATGCTCTCTAAAGTGTGTCAAAGCTAACTACAAATAACACATGTGCAAAACTGCCAAACCAAATGATAAAAATACTGACCCTAAATGATTAGCTCTTTTTGCTAATACAATGTACGCAGCCTAAAGCCTGAAGCTCTTTCTATGGTTGGGACGTTGCACTTGCTTCCCAACAAATTACTTATCCTCACTCTCCATCTTTTTACATCCTCCTTAAAAACTGAAGGACATCAATAAACCTCCAGGACCGCCAACCGTTCTGGCTGTTGGTCGGCACTGGAACCACTAGCCAAATAGACTGATAATTGGCACAAGAAACTCCTGCATACTTCAAGTATAGAAGTGTGACAAATAAACTGATAGAAGGTCAACTTTGCAAGAATTAACTAATTAATAGTTATCAGGATAAGGCCATCAGTGTTGCTTAAAAATATCTAGACAGTAGAACAATACCTGTCCAAGTCCCTACTAATTTCATCATTAAGTTGTTGAACTTGGCACTATTAAAGAATATCTTCCTCCATAAAGGTACCTTCAACATAAACATGTATGACATGGCTACAGGATCTCTTTCTGCTCCCAGAATCTTGATATCTTAACCTTTGAGACAGACTTTCTTTTGGCTATTGAATTTTAATATATAAATGATGTACGCCTTCGGCATTGCTATTTTGGTTATGAACGATGATGACTTGTGCATCTGTACATGGGATAGATCTTCACATTTGGCATGTGTGGACTGGCTGATTACACACAATGGTAATCTGAAATGTAGGGCACATAAAGGTACTCATTCATTGACCTGCAGATCTACCATGAACAGGGGAGAGTGTACACTAAGTCAAAATCTCAAAGTCTGATGGATGGTATCCAATATTTACAGTGTCTGAGAAGTAGAAGAAATTGCTCTTCCAAAAAGGACTACTTTCAGTAAGCACAAAATGTGAATATACAGTTCGCCAAATGAGGTTATGCATGTAGGCTTTTCAAACAGGCTAATAAAAGTGCATGGTGCAATAACATGGAATAACTGATTGCACCCTTACCTAATACCGAGCACAGAGAAACCATGGTGTGTGCACCCATGTTTTCTCGTGATAGCACTAAAATCAAAAGTTGATCAAAAAGAAATGGCATCTCCTTCAGGGGTGAGAGGATTATAAAAACATTGTCCAATTTGCATTCAAATGACAGACAAATTTAGGCAACAATCATGTGCATTCATTAAGGTGTAAATCTCAGTCTCTCAATATTTCAATCACTGCATCCTATGGCCGGACCCTTTCTACAGGACACTATCAATGCATGAACTGTGTTTCATGCAGTTTCATAAAATAAAAAAGAAACCTGTTGATATTTAATTTGTCGATTCCACAAGAACCAACTGCAATTTTACAAACTGTCAGACACACAATCGCAGTTACACGATTACCTGCCCTTGCAGAGCACTTTACATAATCAGAACCTCAAGGGAGATGACAAAAAGGAGTGGAGAGCATCACTTGTGTGTCTCTCTACAACTCCTGAGCTCCACCTTGGTAAGTCATTTTTCAGAACAGAATTATTCGTAGGTAGATATCACTTGGGTAGTTCTAGATGTTGTCACACCTAGTGAGGGGTGAAAATCAACTTAACGTAGACTATCCAAACTGGAGCAATGCTGAATCCTCAAAGCCAGAGCGCACAATCACATCCTCAATCTGTTTGATGGAATCGCCCCCTACGTGTGCACTGATCAGCAAGCTTTCTGAATTAATACTATCAGTTGACTACTATTTCTTTCGACGTTTCTCTCTATTACCCAAAACACTTTTTTGATCAATGTTGTCTCACTCAATTTCTGGTTTATAAATTCTCTGATGCCTGCAACTAAAGTGAGTTTGACCTTAGGCAGTCCAGTAATGTCAGCCAACCTACTATTACTGTTTAATTTGGATTCAAGATTTTTCATCTAAAAATTTGGATTATTTTGATTTCTCTCTTTTCTTGCTCTACATTTGCAGCATACATGCTATGCATTCTTACATGGCTGCCAGTCTATGTTGTCCAGTCTCGTTTTTACCCATAGTAATAACTGTCTAGTGGTTCCTACCCTCAACCCGATGAGCAAAGATGCAGCTTTTCTATGTGATGGGTGCCAGATTCTCCCACACAAAGCCATATTCCTTAAAAAACTGGACTTTTTTTTCATCAACATCTCTTGCACTGATCTGCTACTCCACCCGAGGTGTGTTCCTCATGCAGACCCACACATTGCTACAGTAAGAAGTTCTCATGCATCCTACTTACTAGCTTGATGCCACACACATCTCTAATAGACAGATTCATACACTCTACCATGATTTGCAGGTAACTTTACCATCCCTTATATTCAATGCTTCATGCCCGACCTATAGGCAAGAATCATCTCCAACACAGTCCCCTTTGAGGCATTACTACAGATGGT
Organism: Ambystoma mexicanum; assembly: GCF_040938575.1. Lineage (NCBI taxonomy): Eukaryota > Metazoa > Chordata > Amphibia > Caudata > Ambystomatidae > Ambystoma > Ambystoma mexicanum. The sequence goes on from NC_090931.1 coordinate 706,788,505, forward strand.
ATCCTATTTTTGACTGGGTAGGTTACCCACTTGCTTGACTCTGCTAACAACCTTCAAAAGGCTCACTGGCTCTTTCCTCACAAGGTCATGAACTCAGGACTATATGAATTCTCTGTTTATCGCCACTCCAGGTGTGCCACATTTTGCCATGCAGCCTTTCATGGCTCTGCCTCAGTTCATGCATGTCTGCCTTAAACTCTCGATCCGTGCCTTCCTTAAATTGAAGGAATCTCGGAGGCACAGAATGAACCCTGTCTATGTTCCCTTTCTTCTTTTTGTCTTCACCTTTACAGTAAATCTAAGGTTAAAACATGTTTACATTTTCATAAGGAATTAAGAATATTACCCTTCCTGAAAGTCCCCCTAAATGAAACCGAAGCTCAACATCACCAACTCAGCAGCCTCTTATGTTTCTCACAAAATAGTAACATCAGGATTATGCTGCATGATACATCCAACTGCTCACACCTGTGTTCTTTGTCCTGAGGAAGGTATTGATTGCTCTCTCTGATAAACACTAGATCTCTTCGACGAAACAAGTAGGTCCTCTTTTTCCTCTATACCCACATCAACATTTAAGCTGCCTCAGAATCCAAGTGTCTGGCTTAATTTTTTAATGGCATTGATTGTTGCAAAGGGGACATGTACACAAATGATATCCTACCATGTTTTGTTTCTGTTTTGAAAAGTTAGAAAACAGAAAATTATGTATTATGTATGATATTGATATAATCTGTTCTTCCCTGTTAGCTTTACCTCCTGTTTGTTTTTTGGACCCTTTTGGGTCTTCTGAGTGATTGAGTGCCTTGCATGATTGTGCCCTAAATGTGCAGTATGAATGAACACCTGAAAGTCACCTTTATGTGATGCAAAGTAGCACATTGAGTCCAAACATTTCTGGAGTTTATAAAAAGTGAAGATGAAAATGTTTTGCACCACATACAATTAGTAGTATGACTTCAATGATTAGTGTTGAGATTGACTGATTTACACCATACAGGTATCAAGTATTGGTGCTACATTGTGACAGTAATCCCTAGGAACGTTCCCTGTGAGTACACAAGGTCACTGAGGCATGCTTTCTTTTTTTTTATCCCTTTTAATTTGTGCTACTGACGGAAAAAAACAATATCTCACGCAGATCATGTATGTTTGGAACCGGCCTTTCCAAGCTTATTACAATTGATTCACAAAAGATTTCTGGTCACTCTGCTAACTAAATATAATTGGAAATATGGGTGATTCTGACTTACTGCGAATGAGGCCACCCCGACCTAGACCCAGTACCAAATAACGCATGCTCCTGAGTTTCATTGGACTACCACCTTCTTCTAGTCAGACAATGGTTTGCTGTGTAAAGGGGTTTCTTGGTTTCTCTACTACAGCTCTAATATGATGCTACACTCCCACTGGAAATCACCAATGTCTGGAACCTGCTGTAGAAGACAGATGAAGGTTAACACTTGTAAACACTGCCTTTGCATTCTGATTAGGCCTCTGGTGAAGGCATCTGCCAACTGTAGGTGTTTCTCCTGTGCAAAGAGCTACATCCATAAGGACGCTCAGGACCCCCATACAATTGTGGAGATTGCTCCCAACATTGCCGGTGAACAGCTACTTACTGCCTGAAATGAGGGTCTTTTTGCCAGTGAGCCCGAAATCCTACTATAGTCTGGCATAGTCCATTCTCGGTATTACCCAAATTAGTTGTTTCAAATTGACCATATGGTACAACTAGCCAAATCTGGCCAGTACCATTTAGTAGTTTTGAAACAACAGATTTGGGTAATCACTACCAAAAATGGGTAGCGGGGGTTGGTGGGGTGTCCCCCGCTCCCCAAGTTTGGTAGTGATTGCCTTTGAGTGTCCCCCGCTTTTGGAGTTCTGGAGGTGGGGGACAAAAAATGAAAAGCAGACCATGCGGCATCAGATCCGACCCATGTAGGATGGACGGATCTGACGCCGCAGGGTAAAAACATGCACAGACGGCAGAAAGGGAGTATGTGTTTTTTTTAATTAAGGCCATTTTGGCCACAGCAAAATTGGCTTTGCGGCTGAATTGACCACAGTCAATTCGGCCACGAACAATTGTGCCACGGCCAAAATGTACGCATTCCCTTGCTCTTCTGTTCTGGTCTTGCTGAGAAAGAAAATCATTGAAACTTTAATGATATTTAGACATTTCTCAGAAATACTTATATGAATTGTCATTTTCTATAATAGGTACATTAACCTTTATTGTAATAGGTAAACTAATTGACCTCAAAAGCAGATAAGTATGTTTTTCCTTTTGTCCGTTGGATTAATTCTAAAGTAATTTGGTGTAAATTCTTGACCTTTTGGCAACTTTGATGGAAGTAAACTTTTCAGCACTTCCTGTTCTATTGGTGATACAAGAGGGACTTCAAGGAACCATTTGGCCTGCCCTTTCCTTTCTCCACAAACCAAAGCTTGTTGTACTGTCACGCCCCCTCTCCCAATCATACTCCCACAATACAGTTGCTTACACACTTCACACTACTGCGATTCTTTGGTAATGGGTTAATTTCTTCAGCTATTTTCGGTAGATATGTAGGATTATTTAGCGTCTTTTTGGAGTGCAGCACCACTGCATGGGATCAATGTATTGCTATAATGTGGTACAGCAAGCCATGTGTTGCTGGTGTAACATATGGATATGTAAATGAAGACAGGCTACTCAGTCAAAAACACATCATTTTTTTTCTCACCTGAAATGCCTCTGTTGCAGGAGACACATTAGAGGATTAATTAACCAATATAATTAACAGTACTAACATGATTCTAATCAAATAACATCATAATGTGTTCTCCAGTGCAAAATGAGGTTGAAAAGACAGGCTCTGAAAGTCATTTTAAATGTGCACTTGGATTCATTTTTTTTCTCTGTTCACTGTGTTAGCTTGATGCAAAATCTGCATGCCAGGAAATGAGTAGATACAGTTTCTAAACCGTATAAGCGAAGCCATTGTTGAAAGAGGAGGATAGATTATTGTGTATTTTAATTGGTGACACGTCACCTTAGGGGCTGTAACGGAGGTTTCCTGAAGAATCTCGGGGAGAGAGAAAGGCAGTGGACATTTTTACACAGATTGGGTGAGAAGCCTGAGGGGAGTTGCTGTGGGGCTGCCTGATTGAGGGGCGTCGTTCCAGTGTACTGCTGACCTTCACAGGCTGGAGATTCCAGTCAATTGGCACCGGTTTGAGGACCAAAGAGTGCAGATTGGAACTGCATGTCCTCGCCGGGTGTTCCAAAGGGAAGCCTTGAGCCATTTAAAGAAAGCGACCTGTCCAGAGAGTTCACGTGCTGATCTGCTACAATTTTGCTGGTAATTATCTTACACAAAGCGAGAATGCGGTGTGTGAATGAAAGCTATTTCAGTCAGGCAGCGTAGCGATAGCTGCGTTCTAATGTTGCTATTCAGAAATGCAAGTCAACTGATGCACTGTTCTTTTTATTGTTGCAAAGAATCTAAATGAAATGCCATGTATTTTGCAATTGCTTCTCTTATGTTTATTCTAGAAAAGACTGCCTTGCAAAACTGGTAATGTATGATTTTTTAAATGAAACTGATGTAAATCACAATCCGTGTAAAGGCTTCTATTTGCTTCTGTTTTTCTCTGGTACAGTTCGCTCATATCACCTGATAAAAGGGGATGTTATTAGGTAATATATGTCAAGCATCCCATGTGGAAAAAGTTTTGTTATGAGTAATTATAAATAGCTATGTGTGTGGTTCCACTCAGTGTATGTGTGTGTGACTTCTGAGTGGAACACAATCTGCTAGTCTGTTGGACGTACATGAGTCAGCAGAGAAAGAGGCCTCTGGAAATAGTTTCACTAATGTAAATAAATGAGTGATTATACCACATGTTATTGTGAATACTTTATGGAAGCATAGCTCACTGGTGTAGATAAATCAGTGATAACAGCCAAAAGTGGCACTCCATATGAAAATGTGGTATTCTTGAATAATGTAGAAGCCTGAGGCCTCTAGAGATCACAAGAACAGTCTAAACAAAAGAAAGGGGTTTTGTATGTTGGGGCCACAAATAAAACAAAGTAATTATGCTCACTATACCACAACGAAATGCATACCAACTAAATGTATCTGTGTACTGAAATAATGCATAGCCACCATATCACTATAATACCAAACCCAATCTGAATGCAAGGAGTGATTGTTGCTAAATTACTTTTATTCTTGGTGGTAAGAAAATACTGCTAGGCCCCGAATCTACACAAAATACCCTACAGCTCTCAATGGGAATGTCTTTCCCTCATTCAGAGATGAAGTTCTCTTTGAAAGAGGCAGTATTCCATTTTGCAGAGAGCTCCTCTGCCTAGTTTTACCAGCTAATTAGTGGATTGATGTCGTCCTTTACCCATATCAATCCCATGACATAAAGAGCTAAGTCCACCTCCATCTCTCTCATCAGTGGACCAAGCAATTGATCCCTATGAGGTATAAACAACATCATACAGCAGTACAGCAGTAATAGCGGCTAAAAAAAAGCTGCATTGTAATGTTTCAAAAGACACGACAAACAAGTCACCTTACGGCAAAGGGGACAATAACTTCCTTTTTTAGACCAGAGACCTTTCATGAAGCACCAAATGTAATTGATATAGAAACGGAAGTCGAGGTGGAACCACAAACAAATGCAACAGTGAAGAAATGTGTTTTCCTCCTCCACACGGCAAGAAGAATTCTACCTTTCCTCTCCTTCACGCACAAAACACTCACTATCGACACCCTAATCATGTCAAAAATCGACTATGCAAACAGCCTCTACCTTGGAATACCAGAATACCTCCTGAAGAAACTGCAACAGATCCAAAATGCAGCAGCAAGACTACTCCTCAAACTATCCAGAAGAGACCACATCACTCCAGCCCTAAAAACACTACACTGGCTCCCAGTAAAACAACGCATCATCTTCAAAACAATGTGCATAACGCACAGGGCAATCAGCAGACAAGGAGCAGAATTCCTACAAAAGAAAATAAGTCTATAAGCCCACGAGACCCCTCCGATGAAGCAACAAAATCCGCCTGGAACTCAAATCATACCTTAAGAAAAAACTTGGAGGCACCTCCTTCTACCACTTAGCCGCAAAAACCTGGTACAACATCCCAAAAGAAATAAGATACGCTGAAGATCACCTAAAATTCAGGAAATCACTAAAAACCTGGCTCTTCAACACCACAGACTAAATCTGGAAACCATAACTGGAAAAAGGTTGACTAAACCGGAAAGGACACAGACATCCACCGACCCGAGAGGGTATCTCTAACAGCGCCTGGACGGGTGACACCGGATAGACTGGAACACAGGCGACACGCACGGTCAACTACCCCAGACAATCCCACCAACACTTTCGCCCCCCCTTAGTTACCGCCAGCTACCACAGTAGTGTGGAATTGTCGAGATATTGGCAATCACCACACTACCTGAGAGGTTGACATTGGCAGGTGCACTGTCCACAGGAGTATGAAGGGAGGACTAGGGGAGCAATGAGAGAGCTTGTTAGAGGTGGGGGCCAGAGGAGTAAGGAACCTTGTATGCCAGTCGGACCCAGATCAGGACAGAGCCGCATCAGGGGAGACTACGCAAACCGAGCGCCTCAATTCAGGATACAGACGCAAACTAACCAACACTACTAACAATTTCCCTTTCTGCATACACCTCTCAAACTCAAACCAGACACAACCAAAACCTACAGCACAACAAACCCTACAAACTTCACTACATTGCAACAACAAAACAAAAACACACATAGTCTTGCACAACAGTACACAACGACTACTGGCCGCAAACACCCCATGCCCAGCCAATGGACCCACCGGGCTGTGGCCGCCAACAGCACATCACTGCTCCCTGGCACTTTTCCTGCTTCCTCCCACTAACTCAACCCCTCCCCCCTCTTTCAGAGCTGCCAGAGCGCCAGGGGACCACTTCGGTGGTGATAGTGCATGGTACAAATGTCCTTTAACATTAACATTAACATCATTCACACATTCAAGTTGGCTCTGCCCTGATGGGTTTAGGAACCCCACCAGTTGCAGGGCTTCCCAGGTGTTCAATTCAACCTATGGCTATAATACTGATGGTGAAGCCACTGGCATCGTACCCAGAGACATAAGCTCAGGTCAATGGATGAGGATACACACTGTCCTTTTAGAGCAATAAAGAATCTTTGTAACACTAAAATCCCTCAAAGCTCCTTTTCTTTAGCTGGGTAAACATTTACAGCTACACAAGCACCATGTTCAAGTGAAATAGAGGGAAACATGGTCCCATCCGCATCTCCTTTGACTCAGCACACCTGCAAGGAATCAAAATGTAGAAACAGGCTATCTCTTCTGGTTAGTGCACACCACAGACCACTGGGAATCAGCTGTAGGTTTTTACTGTGGATATTGAACTCTTCGCTTGCTTCCAGAAGGTACCAGAAACCTCTCCAAGTATCCACTTTATATTATTTTGAATTGGGAATAGCTGAGAATACCTGGGGCATACGGTCAATGCTGACTAACTGAATGGGACAACTTGGTATTCCTTTTGCTCAATTATGCAGATGCAGATCTAGAACACCTTTAATATCCCCCTAATTCTCACACAAAATGCATGGTCTGGGCAGAAGTGTTTCCTGGACTATTTTCCATTTTTCAAGAACACATTTCTCAACCTTCTTTATCAGTAAAAGACCTTGGGAAGAGATTAATCAATGCACTTGTCATTTATTGCCCCAACTTGAACAGTTCCGAAGAATTCAATTATGGTCACCTGGATATATCTGAAGCTAATCTGAAAATCCCATGAACAGACAATATGGAGGCCATCAGATGACAGTACCACAGCAACAAATTCTCTTGCTCATTGTTGATTTGCCATGGACTTTCTCTATTGTAAAAGTGCTTCCTCAAAGGAGTTGCCGATATCAAAAGGACGAGCACCAGTGCTTGGCAGATAACACCCGCTACAATGTATTTCACTGAGCCATGGAATAGCTATGGATAGTTCTTATTTCTGCTGAAGCGTCTTTGGGATTTTTGGCCAATTAGGAAATTATGTTCCATAATCTTGATGCTGTAAGAGGAACAACATCTAAACAAATCTTTGTAAACCTTTTTGACTCATAATGGAGACATTTTCCTTACGAAAAGACAACCGTGTCAATATTTGGCAGTTCTATTGCATCTGTAACTACGCATAACACTAAATCTGTAATGATTCTGCTTCTGACAGCCTCCCTATGCATCATACCAGAGTGAAAGCAACTTTTGTGACACATCAGTACAATATGGGGCATAATTGTCCTATTCGGAAGGAAATCTTGCAAAACCAATATGCTTAATTTATAAGCCTGCTAGGCTGTCACCTCATGATAGCTTGTTTGTGTTTTGAAATATATCCAAACCAAAGGGAAAGGGGTGTGAGTTGGAAATCAGAGCAATGGAAAAATACCATACGAAGATTGTAAACCTCTTAGTTGTTGATTTCCCAGCTTCACAACACTCTTACTTGTATCATTGCAATCATGGCAAAACAAACACACCATGCATTAGCTTGGCAAATAGGTCTGGTTTTAATAATGTAGAGTGAGCAATTGCTTCATCCTCTAAGGGTGGGCACGCTACAGAGAAAACGTATACCTTTCACATTTATAAATGCAGAACTATTGGCTTTGCAAATATTTGTGACTGTTGGCTATTTGCGATTGAGCAAGGAAAGAGACACTATATTACCATATATAGAGTTAAATAGATTTGCTGTGGAATGCAGTGCTTTGGTAACGAGCATTGTGTTGTGAATACCAGAGCTACCATGACTATATTTGGTGTATGACTGTAGTGATTGCGAATATGATGGCAATACCCGCCAAATGGTGTGAATAACTTGGCATATGATGGCAATAACTCATAAATGCACCTACAAAGAATGCAGGTTTTATCAATGTTTGATCTTAAATGTCTGAGGAAGCATCCTTGGACTATAAAGTTAACCTCAACCATTCCTGCTTTTCTGTTGACATTCCAATTCTTCCGTCCAGGAATCTTCCAACCTTTTGGCTCCTTTAATGAGGGAGATTATCAACTGTGCTTGTCGAATCCTGGGAGTAGTATTCAATATTTTAAACTAAATGCATGTTTATTCCTCTTATTAAAAATTCTGAGTCCATTCCTTCCATGCTGGGAAAACTATGCCCCATCACAAGCCCCCCCATGACTGTCTCAATTCTTGGAGACAGTGTGATGTATATTGTAGGTGATCTTCCCTTGTTCTGAGCCGCAATGCATCAGGTTGGAAGTGTTATGCAACATGGCTGGATTTTCAAAGAGGATTTCACACCTCACGGGGACTTAAATGAATAAATACCCATCAGAGATCCAGTAGGTAGAGATTTTATACATTCATAAAGAGTAGCAGCAAAGTTATGGTCAGTTTAAAAAGGCTTGGAAAACGAATCCTTCCACCTGACATGTGAAGATAGACTAAGCCCTTTGGGAAAAGTTAAGCACAGCACAGCACAGCACTACCCAATAGCCATTGCTAGAAGTTCACGTCTAGTTCAGAGCCACATGTACAATGCATTGCTTGCTAATTTGCGCAAAGGCCAGCCTTTCTTTGTTAAAATGGCAGCGCTATTTTAAACGTAATATTGTTTTACCCAAGACAGACAGGTCTCAAAACTGCAGACAACTACCGGGTTAACCCTTATTAGGGATCATCAGTGCAGTATAGACCTGATGGGCTTATGGTTGGAGCAGTGGGATATGTTTAGCTAACAACAACAAAGGTATGGTGAGTTTAAAAAAGTTTGAATGCTGCAGGTTGGCCAAATGGCTTAATATACTTTCATATTTCAGGTCGAAGTTTTTGTTTTTTCAAACCTTTTTCAGGACTATGACTCCAATGATCTGTCAACATTGCCAATGCTGACTTGCTCTGACAGGACATATAGTCCAAAACAAATGGAGAACCAAAATCGCAGGCCCACTGGTCTATATGTTCCCTTCATGGACATGAAAATAACTTTCAGAAGTTTCCCTAGAGACCAGTTTTGTGAATTTCAGTCTAACTTGTAGACCCAAATGATTTACCAGAGGCTATTTGTAGGATTCATCTTGACAATGCAGCAACAGTTTGATGGGGTTTGGGCAATCTGTGTTAAGGGGTTCCAACAGGATTGTGACGTGTACCCACTCCTCTTAAAACGTTATATTGATGCCCTAGCTGACGATATACTCAGCCGCAATACTGTTGCTCCACATCTACATCTAGCCTAGGAATGCTCCTTGTTGCAGGTGCCTCTGCTTTAATACTAAAATCTCCAGCAGGTCTACAAAAAACACAAAAATCTTTTTCACGTGATTTGTTTCCGAGAAGGATTGAGAATAAAAACAGCAAAAACAAAGTACATTGCTGACTTGCAACCTAAGGGGCATGCCAAATTACGGCTGATTTTAACGAGTGAGATTAATGACTACACCGTATTTTTCAATTACATAGGTTTAAGGCTTAGTTGCAACTGTATATGAAACCAACAGAGCGCTAAAAGCTTCAATACTTTAAAACTGCGGTGCAGTGCAATGCCCAGCTTCTGTAAGCGTTTTCGAGTTAGGGCTAATGGACTGTCTCTGTCGAGAGTTATAGATACCAGACAGTATTAGTTGTGCTATGTAGGGGAGACTTGAGTACTTTAGCTGTTCCGAAAATAATAGCCTGTCCTTGATTGGATCCAGATCTGGACTACTAATTTATCCACTGATAAGGACGCTCTTATTGATGTGGCCAATTCTGCAAGTGTATTATCTTTTACCTGCATGTTCAGCAGGTAGCCCAGACCCTCAACATGACTTCCATTTGAGGTGATCCTGCTAGAATATGTAAATAGAACCATCTAAAAGCTAGGCATATAGAAATTGGTTACAGACTTATATTCAAGAAGCAAAATGGGCTCCGATTATTTTGGCAGTAAGTGAAGACAGACAGCAATAAATATTTGGTTATGGCAGAACCCCATTTTATTAGATTGTTTTTCTAAAGTGCAGTTTGGTACACTCACGTCATGAAAACATGGTGTACACATTTTGCAGAATGTGTCAATCATTGCAAAACCATAGCTTTTCAAATGACAACAATGTTGCAAACCGTTTGCAAACTAGTTGTTTACTGGTGTTTACACAACATGTTGATGTGGGTAAATTCTGCCTTCAAAGTGTTCACAAGAATGTAAGCCATTTGCAAACTTATGTTTACTATGTTTTGCATATTCGTAAAGTATAACAAACACAGGGTTTTACAAGTTTGCTACCATTTTGTAAACCATAAAGGCAAAATTTAGAACAATGTTGTAAACCATTTGCAAACTTGATGTTGTGTAAACATCCACAACAACTGTTGAATCTACCTTACATTTGCAAAGTTTTTCTGTTTTGTAAACCAGGTAAACCTAATGTTTACAAACTTCTGGAACTTGAAATCCAAATGAACTTGCGGAAGTACATGGTTTGCACATTTGTAAACCAACAGGTAAACCAACGTTTTCTAAAATAGTTTCAGATGCATGTAAACCACTGTAAACATATAGTTTACATTCACCTACATGCATATTAGAGAATTATTAAACTCTGAATTTCACTGTGCTATCATTAGCATGGTAGAGAGAAAGATGGGGTGATGCCAGTTCAGGACCTAAAAGAGGATGCAATTAATTTTATGTGTTGTGCTCTTATTACCAAACTGCGAGGAAAGGTTGTTTTCTCCCTATTTTAAGACACATAAGAGCCTATACTTGAAGGGAGGCAGGAGGTACATTATGATGTCAGAGTAATATTGATTCAGTGGTTTGTGAGGTAACAAGCTATTGAAGAAGGGCAAGTATATTCAGAAGCAGGTCACCGGGTGGTTTTGGGGACTTCCAGCTATTTAGCTATTTAAGTGAACAGCCAGCTTTCAGCAGTGTCAAGGTTGCGTGAGCCATAATGTCTTTTTGCTCATAATTGTATTCAGACATTACATACAATTCATCATGTTAAGAGTTACATTTTATTACTTCAGTAAGAATATGTGCTTACATGAAGTCATTATATAGTTTTAGCAGCCAGTTGCATGAATCGAAATACGTTATTAGGATCCTAAGGAATATAACTATGTGACGTGATTTACATTTTTTTTAAACAATTCTGTTTTTTTCTTATTATTTGAAAGTTTACATTATTGTATGGTCTAGTGCTCCAAAATACATTTACATTGATTGATTGATTGATTGAATTGGGGCCCTGTCCACAAATGATGAGGCCCAATACTTTATTAACAGAATGGTGACTGCAACAATAACAGTATCAGAATGAAATGCCTACTCCAACAAGCATGTCTTCAGCGATATTGTGAAGTTTGAAAGACAAGAAAAGATCCTTGATTTTGTCTTCAGGGTATTCCAGGCGCTTCAACCCGATACTTACATTATTTGGCCACAGGTTTTACGTTGCTCAAGGTGTATTTGGTGAGTAAGTAAGGACTGCAAGGTCTTATGGTACATCCCTACATTTTTCAGCACATGCATAGCCCTGGGTATAGTACTTGGTTAACTTCTGCAAGAAATAGGTGAATTATTGTTAAGGTATTGTAATTATCATCAAGAGGATAGAGCGAGGTTGATTGGGAGGTTTAATGCTAATCTCTCACCACAACAGAATATGGATGTAGAGAAAATAAATGTTTATTAATTCTAGTTGGAATATTTCTTGAAAATTCGACCAGCTCTAAAAGAAAACTGGATTTGGGAACTGGAAAATGGGGAATTGAAAAATGTTTGTTCCCTCTGTCTAACCCCACCCTTTCCAGCAGTGCTCTACATCTTCCAGGGTGCGGAGTGCTTACCGCGCGCTTAAGCGCAGTGTGTGCTTTTTACATCCTGATATTGCGGGCTGTGCAGGAGACACATTGCATCATTGCGCTACATCAGAAAGCTGCTTCATATTCAGCTGCACACGTGTGGGTCTTACTTAACTGAGTTCTTCTCAGCACTCCATCATAGCCACCCTCATCCTCTGCACTGGAGTGCCTCCGAGGGTTAGCATGGAGCCTAGTCAACAAGGCTCGTGATTGGCTGCCTTTGTGTCATCTGAGCCAGTCGGAAGCCAGGGGCGAGACAGCCACCCTCCTACATGTAGGCCTTCCACTAAGGCCCCTGTCTGGTCCTGCCTGGATCTGGAGGGAGCCCCTCTTCATGCCCATGCTGCTCAACGAACAAACTTACACTCACCCCCGTATAACGGACCTTGAAGGAAAGAAACTGCTCCTACACTGCAGCGTAAAGCACCCGGCTCGCTCTGTCCTGGTCTATAACCATCAGCCTGATTGCTCGCTGAATGCCTACCTCCCCTTCTAGCCTAATTGCAATCTGTTGCTGACCTCCTCTCATGTGTACCTACTTTAAACTCACACATTGCTCACTTTCTGCTGCTTGTTAGTGCCTTTACTAAATATTCATCTTAAGTGTACTTTTAGACCTGTGCATTTCCTATGTTTTGCTGAATTTTAGTGCTCTATTGAGACATTGAATCTAGGAGTAGATTTATATCTGTGAACTGATTATCTCCCATTGTATTGTGTGCTCTGCTAAAAAGTGGAATCTAGGCATGTTTTTAAACAAGCTCATTGCGCATCTCTGCTGCAATGCTCCATTCCACAGGGTAAGGCTTTTCCAGTCTGTTTACGTGCACCTATCTTGACAACATGATGTCTACATGCCTGATGTAGCCCCCGTAACATCAGGTGAGGCGCTGCCAGTCTGTATACTTGCATCGATCGTGTCCCATGATGTCTGCATGCCTGATGTAGCCCTGTAACATGATGTGAGGCTCTGCCAGTCTATATACTTGCACCTCTCTTGTCCCCATCATGTCTGCATGTCTGATGTAGACCCCCCACAACATGAGGTGAAGCTTTGTCAGTCCGTATACTTGCATCTATCTTGTCGCTACAATGTCTGCATGCCTCGTAACATGAGGTCAGGCTTTGTCAGTATGCATACGTGCCCGTATTGTCTCTCAATAATGTCTGCATGCCTGATGTAACCCCCTGTAACATGAAGTGAGGCATGTCAGTGTTTGTTTTCTCCAACCACCACTACGCTGTAATCCTAATGCATATTCTTGCTCCTATGAACTATAGCAAGCACTTACTGTAACTAGTGCCTCGATACCTCAGGGATTTGCACACTGAGATAAATGAAAACATAAATAAATACATTATCTACACCTTACATGTGCAAATGAGAGCACCAAACAACTCTCTAGTTAAACCTACTTAGAAGTTATTCAATCATCATCATTAACTTTATTTCGGAAAATACAATTCCATCAAAGTACAATTTTTACAATACAAAACATTAAAAACACAATTTACATTAATACCTGCACTATTCTCTGTGAATTAAAAATCATTTTGATTAGAATATGCATACAATAATACGACCATAATCAGCTTATATCAATCCCGGCCTCGGTACACGCATCCCACCCAACCTACTACTTTACCAGTTAAGTGCTCATTCTGGTCACTAACATTCTCTTCTTGAATTCAGATCTTAGATATTTTGAGACTAGAGCACATATTCGGGATGGGTGTAACATTTCAAGGCTCGAATGGCTGATGGGGTTGGGAGCTGGACAAAGTGGCTCCAGACCGGGGCAAGCCAACTCCCCATTGCCCAGGAATGGGCCTTACAAAAAAAGAAAAGATGTGCCTCGTCCTCTCGCCCCTTGCCACAAAGAGGGCATTCGGACGAGGGACAAGACCCACTCTTCCACTTAGCAGACTCATGGGCCAATGGGAGTATGCCTAATTGGAATTTAGCAAACCAGGTTTTTAATTTTGCTACCATCGGGAGGTCCAGATATACCTCCAACCCCCAGACGTCCTTAAGCAACAGGTAGGCTCTAGCTTTTTTCCCCCTTAGGCAATTGTCAACCATCCTACTCCATGCCCATTCTCTGAAGTTATTCTTGACCACCAACTTATAAGCACTACCCAGCCTTGTGTGGTCATTCCAAAGATCCCCCAAGTCAATGTTGAAAAGCATGGTTCTTACATGCCTGAACCAAGGAAGTTTCCTACCACCTGGCATCGCGAGAACCTCCTCCAAACCTTCCCTAAACAAAACCAAGGCTTCATTATTCCAAATGTGCAGCCAATAAAACACTGGCTGCATCATAATGGCATATTAAATCTTGATAAGGCCAAATTTGCATGCTACTGGCGTGGACGTCGCATTGGAGGGTAAACCCAGCAATGCTTTCAAAAATCAATTTTTCGGCTATCTGGATGGCAGTGCAATCATTTACTCCCCATAAATTGGCACCATAAATTATCCCTGGGATTGTCTGGGCCTGATAAATCTTTAGGGGTACCGAAAGAGCCTCACCCTTCAATCTTGTCACCAGATTCCTAACGAGGCTACACTGACGCATTATTTTATTCTCTTTACTATTTACTGTATTTATACATATAAAGCATTCCGTATGTTGGCTATTACATAGAGCAATTTTGGGCAACTGATAGTAAACTTGGAATTAGGAGTTGGCATACAATGTGAATTTAGAATTGAACATGTGGACTTAAGATAGATGTATGATAAACAGATGAATTGGTCATTCCCTAGTGAAGCCTCATCTTATCTGTGATGTGTTTAAGGCGATGCAATATTCAAGCCTGGAGGAATTTATATTCAATTATATAATGAATTGATAGTTTGTTGTGCAGGGCCCATTATATAAAACTACATGAATTCATCTTTGGAAACCTAAAAAGCTCAAGAAAGCTTATATCATACTAATTTCCCGAAACATAATTACTTAAGAGTGGAGTGAGAACATTGTAAAGTAAAAACCTTCATGAAACAATCAACAAACTTCATTAAATATGAAAACCATTGTGCAAATGGAGGGAAAAAAAGCTGGGATAGGCTAATTAATATTGCTAAAGGGGGAGTCCCTAAAAGAGTTTTGGGATATTATCTCCATGGGCTTCGTAACTCTGAAGTGCCTGTAACATCCGAAGTAAAGGACGACAAATGGCGTAACCACATACATTCTTTACCATCACTCTGTGATTGAATGCAGTGCCAATAAGTCTAAAGCTTTTTTTCAGAAGGTTGAGTTGTTTAACCTTTAACATCCTAAAATGTTCAAATGCAGTACCAACAAGATGTAGGGAAATTCACCTTTCCCTGTTTTGTGGGGTATTGGAGATAGCAATGCACCAATAAATTGGTGTGGTAATGTGCTGGAGCCCATTCATAAACTGAGCAATAAGAAGCTCCTAGAAAACTGCAGATGTATCACTCTCCAAAATGTCACTTTCAAATGATTTTACTGCTTTTATCTCTAGGATTGGCAAAGGTAGGAGCCCCTCTACTGAGAATAACCATGGCCAAATAACCTTTTCAGAAGCGCAGGTCCCACAACCATGCCAACTTTGTATTTATTCCTAAGGTTTTGAATTGCATTATGGGTCACATTATGTACCTTCTAAATGCTAGGAAAAGCGGAATAGAGGAAAAAGGGGAAGACTAAAAAAAGGGCACAATGCATTGAATGGTCCCAGACAACTAAGAAAACTAGAATCAAGCATGATACAGGGGTCGTGAGGTCTGTCCCCCATCCAACATCCATACTTAGGTTGCCTGTAGTGAGGGGTGTTGCTCGGTCTGGAAAAGATCTGGGGCTAGGCTAATGTCGGGACTGTCAGGACTCAGGGCTAGGTAGCCTTTTGGTTGTAGCCCCTGAGCTTCTATCTGGGGCTACAACCAACAGACCCAGGCTATGGCCACCTCAGCAGCCCCCAGCATTGCCTCTGCCTGTAGAATTCCGGGATCAGTCATAGGTCTGTTTGTAATCAGTAATTTTCTGATTTGCAAGTCATTAGATTCTGATCAAAGATTCTGCTACAGAGCGTTCCACAGTCTTGGGCCAGTTACTAAGAGTGATCTTCCTCTGTGCTTAAAATGTTTGAAGGACTGCTGCTGGTCCTCATTTGAACTAGATGACTTTCAGCAAACGGTTCAGAATATAATGATGGATTGTATTCTGGAGGTATCTTGGGGCCTCACAAATATGCTTTGACAATTGTTTTGAAATTAATTCTGAATTCTGTGAGCAATGAGTGGAGCATTTTGGGGGCCGTTCCTATGTGAGCCTTATTTAGAAAAATGAGTGTTTGCAATAATTGCTTCTTTTCACTCTCTTGAAATTGTTTTTGTTATTTGTTTAATTTATATTTGTCAGATTGACCAAATGGTGAAGCTAAACATGTAACCCTTCCACTGACTTTGGTTCAACAGAAAACCAGCATCTTATCATACTCTGATGCCATCATGATGATAGTTCCAACTCTCATCAGTGTACAGAGAGGGGTGGCTGTGATTTACAACTTCAGCAAGTATCACACTTTTAATATCAACTTGAAGAAGAAAATAATGATGTTTTTTATAGTAAATAATAGGGAGAGGCCATTAGATGGGTACTCTGTTGAAAATTGGAAATTACAAGTTGTAAAGGAATACAACCATTTGGCAGTCCACTTTCATTAAAGATTTAACTGACACCAGCTGTTTAGGAAACAGAGCCATGGTGACTGTGCAATTTTCATCCCTTTAATGTCACGCGTGGTAATGAAACTTGTATAACATTATTCAAATGATATGAGGTGGGGTTCATACCCATAATATACAGTGGCTTTTAATGCAAAACTATTTAACCAATGGAATTAATTTGAGGGAATTGCTTTGGAACATTTGCTAATGGTTGCTAGATCCAGTAAAATTGAAAAGTGTTTCCTCAATTTGAGCTTAGGTTGCATTGGCACAAGCTTAGAGTGAAATAGATGTGTACCTGTCATAACCTGATGCATCTTAAGCTAGGTTAATTAAAAAGCATAGTGTTTTAGAAAATGTACCTGCACAAATGTCATGGTGCAGAAGATATATTATTTGAAATAACTGACCCTATGTGAATTGAACATAAAGATACTAGATTGTGTCCGCTATGTTTAAAAGAAAATACTTCTGGTGATTGGGATAGCAGCATTGGCGCAAGCAATAGTGGCTATGCTCAATGTCACAGAAACAACTGGTTGCAGTTATTCGTATATGCATGTAGGCGCTCAAATACCATCTGATCTCCAATAAGTTGATGTATTGTAGTTTTTCACAGAAACACATCCTTGTCCAATTGTATTAAATTGTGCTGTTTTCATTTTGTTTAACAATAAGCCAACAGGTGTTTCGACCCAGACAGTCTTTCTCAAGGCTTAAACAATTTCACCTATATACCAATTATAGCAACATTATAATTGGAATTATTCACCAATGCCAGAAATAAAATATAACATGGTAGTAGAAATTATTTCCACATCAATAAGTGATTACTGTGAGGGGACAGCAATGAGAGGTAGACACAAAGGGATATTCTTCTCAACATTAGCCATTTTATTAAAGTATGGCAAAAGGCATGTCTTTTCAATGCTTCTGGTTGACAAAGTGTTCAATTGAAGCAAGAACTTAATATAACCAAATTCCTTTTTAAAACACAAACTCAAAGTAAGTTTCCCAGTACATTCTCCTGCCAGCAAATTCAACTGAAACCTCTTGATATCCGAGTTTACTCTCGTGCCAGGAATTTCCCCCCTTTTGTTTCAGTTAGATCCTCTGGTGTACTCTCCTGTCAGGTATTTTCTCCCAAAAAGGTTTCACTACCAATACCCTTATCAGGCTTCTCTGCAACATTCACTCTCTTCGTATGTATTTTTACAATTGCACATCGCTTAAATGAGGGTTTGTTTAAGCTCCTTCTGTCAACCTCTTTTATAATGTCTCTTGGCTCTTGGCAATGCTTGTTACAGGTTTCCCCCAACTGCCATCTCATGTCAATATAATTGTACAAAACCTGCATCTTTATTTCTCTTGCAATCTCTTTTGGCTCTTGGCATTGTTGGTTCAGGGTTTCAACCAAAGGACCTCTTCTGTCAGGAGAATTGCACCAAATGTGCCCCTGTTGTTCTTTTGGCAATGTGTTTTGGCTTAGACAATGACAGACAATATTGTTTGGCTCTTGGCAATGTTGGTTCCAGGTTTCCCCAACTGTCCTGTTGTGTCAGTAGAACTGCACCAGATGTGCCCCTGTTTTTCTTTTGGCAATGTCTTTTGGCTTAGACAATGCTGGTCACAAATTCCCCCAACTGACACCTCATGTTAGGAGAATTGCACCATATTCGCCTTTTGCTCTAACTTATATTTTGACGGTATTCAAAAGCACTTTCAAAATGCTTATTAGCATATTTGCACGTCCCGGGGACCCCTTCGATGTTAGGCTGACTCGCCAGTTCACCGTCCGTCAGCTGAGATGTGTTCGTGAGGGGACAGCTTCCTCTTCTGGGCAGAGTCTCTCCACATCGCCTCTCCCGACCTTCACCACCAAGACCCACACAGTTGTGCAGGACTGCATCTCTCCTTCCAGCCCCACTGTGCATGGTCTGCTTTTCCTCTCCCAGAGTTCCTCTTCTCCAAGGCTGAGAAACGCCAACCTGCCTTTGTTGGGCCTCTCTCCTTCTCCCCATGGCCCTCCATGGGTTTTCCTCTGCCACTGGTCATGCTTCCCGCTCTGCGCACTCAGCAGACTTCCCTCTCTATCTTACTTCATTCTTCTCATTCCTGACTTACCCCGCGTCGTCCTCCTTGACACAGATGATCTGGAGCTTTAAATGTCCTGCATAATTGACTAGGTTGATAACAACTACACTGGACATTGTTTTCAAAGTCACATTTCCTCCACATGAACTCCCTGTGCCTCCCCCTTGTCACAATAGTTAAAGCTTTCGGCAACTTGAAGTTCCAATATGTTTTAATTGATTTTGGATGACATTGTTGAACAGTTGTGTTTGAAATACAATCACCAAAAACATCAGTTTTTTCATATGTTGTATGTTCATCATATATACATGGAGAATGAATAGGGTTCTTTTTAACAAAGGGGTTTTCAGAGTTTTACAATCAAATGGTTTTGTGAAATGGCAGCAAGCCATCAAGAACTCTGGAATGAAGTCATTTCTTTACAACCTGGAGAATCATACCGCTTCTCTCTCTGTGGAGTCACCACTCTCCCCCAACAGCCATCTCCTCCCATGTGATCCCCTCAGAATAAAACCACCATGGTCAGGATCAGGTAGCAACGGCCTTCCCCAGGCCACATGGGAGGAGACTTTAGGCTGGGGATCAGTGATAACTGTGCAGGATTCATCACATTACATGCTACCCAAATGTGGAAAAATGGAGTGTGGTGATGTTAAGAACAATCATGCCTGAACATGCACCCCACTACATCCAAATCTCTCTCCCTAAATACCTCCCTGCTAGAGCCCTTCGATCTTCTAGCTCTAACTCCGCGTAGATCAAATGCTTTTCCAAGCAGAGAGTGGGGGGAGGTAGACCTCTCTCTTCTGCAGGAGCCTCTCTCTGGACTGGTCTAACTGCTTCTCTTAGGCTTGAGCTGGATCTCCTTAAGTTACAGAAGCTTCTCAAGATCCTCCTTTTCTCTTATTCCTCTCCCTCTCCCCCTCCCCTGCTTAACCCAGAATCCTCATCCTTGTCACAATACCTCATTAACAATGGCATCTCAGTGTCATCTCAGTCCCCCATTATCCTTACCTCAGCTTTCTCCCTCTTAGTCACAGATCCTCATTACCCTAACCCCAGCATCCCTCATATTTTTTTCACACTCTCAATTCATTTACCCCAGCCTCCCTCATCCTCATCACATTCCTATGTTGCTTCTACCCCAGTGTCGCTCATCCTACTCTCTCATTACCCTTACCCCAGCATCCCATATTCTTTTGACAGACACTCATTACCCCTGCATTCACCCTTCTCCAGATGTCTCCCATCCTCATCACATTCCATCAGTACCCTCATCCTGGTATCCCTCATTCTCAGTACAGTCCTCATTACCCCTAGCATTCCCCACCTAGTCACAGTCCCTCATTGCCCTTACCCTTGCATCCCCAATCCTCGTCACAGGCTCTCTTTACTCTTACCATGGGACACCTCTTTCCTATCTGAGTGCTTTGTTGCCCATACTCTAGCATCCCTCATCTATGTCGGAGCCCCTCAATACCCCTACACTAGAATCCCTCATGATTATCACAGTGCCTTATTACTCTTACTCCACCCTCCCTCTTTCTTGTTGCAGTCCCTCATTATCCTTCATCCTTGTCACAGTCACTCATAACCCCTGCATCCCTCATCCTTGTCACAGTGTCTCATTACACCCTCTTCCTTCACCCCTCTCACAGTCCCTCATTAGTCCCCCAAAGCCATTCTCATCACAATGACCCATTAGCCCAGCATTCTTCATCGTCATCATCACAGCCCCTCATTACCCTTGCCCTGGCATCCCATATCCTTGTGACAGTCAATCATTACCACTGCATCCACCCTTATTCTGAAGTCTCCCATCCTCATCACAATCCATCATGACCCTTATTCTGGTGTCACTCGTCCTCATCACAGTGCCTCATTACTCTGTTCATTCTGCTCCCAGTTCTTCATTAGCCTTATATTTCCTACATCTTCATAGTCCTTGATTACCATTATCTTTGCATCCCTGATGCCCATCACAGTATCTTATCTCATTACTCTTACCGTGGGACACCTCATGCCTATCACAGTCCTGTGTGGCCCTTTCCACAGCATCCCCCATCCCAATCTGCGTGCCTCATTAGCATTAAGCTGGGCATCCCTCATCATCACAGTTCCTCATTACCTTTACTCCAACCTCCCTTATTCTTGTCACAGTTCCTCATTACCTGTAACCTATCTAAGTCCAGTAAAGAGCAACATTGTGGGGCCTGTGACGAACTATTGCACCGAACCTCAGTGTTGGTGGGGTGACCAGGGATCCTCCCACACTGCCCCCGACCTTGCATCATGGTGCAGGTGTTTGCACCCCGCCTCCATGGTCATCTGCCCACGCATCCTAAAGGTCAGGCAGGGGACATCAGCAGCTATCTAAAATGAATATATAAATTTAAGATGGCAGCAGGCACTGGAACCTGTTTGCTTTAGAATTGTCTGTGAAAAGCTTTTTGAAAGCTATCCTACTTGATGAAAACAGGAAACAGAAGAATGCTTTGCTTGGACAAAAACACTATCCACTTAGAGTTATGGTTGTAATTTAGAGACTCAACACGTTTTTGTGTTGTAAATGTAGTGTCACATAAAAGCAAAACATTGGACCGTACTGCGGGAAATAGAATGAGCCCTCTAGCATATGTTTAATTAATGGATTTATTTAGGCATTTATATAAGCGCACCAAGGCCATGGGCATCTAGCCTCTGGTTACAATAAGGCAGACGGAAGAACATACGAGAGACACAGACAGTAAGGTAGAGGAATGTTGGTTAAAGAGGTGAGTTTTCAGCTTTTTCCTGAAGATGTTGGAGGGAGGGTCATCTCGCAGGTTCGCAGGGAGGTTCATAGAGGCTATGCTAACCAATGAACACTTCAACTTCCATCTGAATGGATATATATGTCAAAACATGGGATAATCTTGCAGTGCCCTCTAGGCCAACTATATCCCTGATATAGTGTAGTGGGATATGGTGATTGATTTTGTTAAAAGCCCATGAATGTTTTAACTGTTTTAAATAGATCTGAGTGCCGACAGTGTCAGCATTCAATATTATTTGTAGGACAGTGAGTGATGATACTACGACTGATCTGATTCAATCACTCAACCAGTGTGGAAGTCTGCATGCAGATAACAATTGATGCAGTTGCTTTCTATGTGAGACTGGATTTGATGCAGCTCATTCAAGTACTTTTGTAGATAAAAGAAGATTTACAATGTGCATGAAGTTTGCTAAATCTGAGTGTGCCATGGCAGATTTGTTGAGTAGGTAGATCGCAGCTGTTTATTTTTACAGCAATTGATACCAGTCCGGTGGCCAGTGGGGTTTGTAAAATGTCCCAGAAAGTCTTGGAGATCACAGGACTATTAGTGTTTGAATGCTACCACAGTGGAGAGGTTGGATGTCTAGCTAAAGGTTTAGTAATTGGTAAACATAATATAACCACTGTGGGTGCTGGGGAGCAGAACCTCGAGGCAGTCTTTCAGTCTCACTGGGGTCCATGGAAGAATGATACGTTGCGATGTATAGGGAATATGGAACAAAAGTCTAGAAGGTGTTAGAGTGAATGTTTCACTGGAGGCCAAAGATTCTGAGAGTGGGACTAGCACTTTGGGAAGATGAGCTTGAAAGATACATTTGTTTGGTTAATTTGCTACCCACTTGGCAATACCTGAGGTGCAATGTATAACTTTTAAGTCTTCATATAGGAAAGAAATATAGGCATCGTATTTTCTCTTTGAGGTCATGCAGGAATGGGTTGAGCTAATCTATTTACTACCGTCATTTGGGCAGTGGTCGAATTACCTTTGTGGGTGGGGATTGTCAAAGATAAGGCAGGTTTAGGTGGATTATACTCTAGTGGAGGACATGGCATTTGGCACAGTAGGGAATGTTTCAATAAGGCACACAATCAAGGTTTAGCAATACAGATAATTCACATAATACACGTTATGGAGCTTGCATGGGTAAGAGCTAATAGAATGCATGGAGGACAAAGGGTAGCAGCATGGCTTCCAGAATCTTCCCTCCATGGAATTCTGGGGTATGGTGTACAGGCAACAGGGGTAGTTCATGCATAAAGGTGTTCTGAAATTATTTGCAGTTCTAAGATGGCTGGGATATCTAGTTGAACATCCCATAGGTTGAAATCTCGCTTAACAGTAGCATTGACTGCTTAGTACGCTGAGACAGGCCGGCAGATGTAGAATCATATTTGTGAAATAAATATGGCATCATTAATGCTGGGAATGCCTTGTATACATATATATGTATTTGAGATTAGAAGAAAAAGATTACTTTTGTATGGACAGGGTAATCCGATGAGTGGTGAGGATGCCGCCACTCCAGGTCCTCACTCGGTTTCCATGTATTAAGCTATAGGCAGAAGGAGGGAGGAGTAAAATAATTGGGTTGCAGTCTCCACTAATGTATAGTTAATATTTGTGTAGTGTGTACGGGGAATGGACCTGTAGTAAAGTGAATTTGCAGGGCTTTACATCTTATAGCAAGAGAAATTACTATGATGATGATGTGGGATCGATTGCTAGCATGTATGATCAGCATTTTCATAAATCCTTTTCAATTCATTTTCTTCACTCACAGTCAATTTGATCACTCGGTTAATTAATTCACAGCCGCTTTTCATGTGACACCTCCCACCTAATTATGCCTTGCTCCAGCCTTCAAAGCCTTTACTTTTCTTGACATTTCTACATAGGCACCTGCTGCTTGCTTCAAATCTACAAGACACTTGTTAGTGTTGCGTTTGCCTCGTCTCGGCGTTATTTCCTCATGCTCATAGTTGGGGAGAATGCACTCCAACAGGTGTCATGCGTGCCTCTGTTGATTATGACCTTTACTGCATTGAGCCAATTATATTTGCCAAAAAGGTTGACTGTTCCCATGCCAGTCAAATAAATACATTTGAAGATGTATTTACTGATAGCTTTAAGTGAACTAAAAAGAAATGTGTACATGGTTTGGCAGTCCAATAAATGTTATCACTTCCTAGCAATGGGCTTCAGGGTCACTTTTGTTTACAACACTTTATTTGTGCATTTCACTTGGTTGGTTCCCAAGTAGAAGTGACCATCCAGAGAATATTAGGTTAAAATCCTAATAATCTTGCTGATTTGAGATTTTTTTCTGACCAGTTTACTGGTAAACATTGTGTATGTGAGGAGTTCTTCTCCTCACTTTTGACACTCCAAATTGTGGTGATACGGCATAGTACCAGCAAGTACATTTTAAGAATAGTTTCCCTTCCTTGTGGCTATTTAATTGTCATATGTTTGTTCACTATGGGGCGCAATTGAAAAATAGGTGTTTTCAAAAATTTGACATAATGAAATCTACTTTAGGAACCTTCTTTATATAAACAAATCATGCTCTCTAGCTCTTTAATTAACACATAGTCTGAATATTGATTGTAGAAGATATACACAGTAGCGTTATACAGCGTAAAGTCAGAGTAGCTTTATCTTTAATCTTCCCATTCACAGTCACGTCTAGGCCCATATCATTAGAAGTAGCTTCATCCTGCCCCAGCTCATGAATTAACAGCACTTTCCATGCTTGCCCTTGTAGTGTCATGTTTTACAATTATATGCCTGGTCCTATAGATCCCAGCAAGCAAAATGATCTGAACTGAAAAGCTAGATTTGCATAAGTGTGATCCTGGTGTATTCTCCATTATCTCCCTAGACACCGCCCCCTTCCTGGCTCCAAAATTCCCTTGCCCACCCTCACCTCTTAACTCCTGCATAGTTTCCTACGCGAATGCAAAGAGTGTTTTTTTAAAAAAAGAAACGTGCCTTGCTGCGCAGCCTTGTGCTGCACGGAAGTTTCCCAAGTCTGTTTCCTTGTTGATGACGTCACAGTAAGCTACTTTGAAAATTGACTTGAAAAACTATGGTGCGCCACCAGGGCCGTGCAGCAAGGTCATTTTCTCTTTTTTTAATAAATCAAACACGATTAGCACCCATGTATGAAGCTACACGGGTGCTAATAGCGATATACACCTCAGCAGTGCACTGTTACCGCCAAGGTCTGCCGCTGCCTTGATGTATATTGCCTCAATAATGGTTACTGTATGTCTGGGTTTATTACAATCAGACTAAACTGGCATGGATCTATTCAAGTGAAACAAAGGGACCTGTGATGGATTCAGATCTGGGTCATTCTTTGTTTAGATCAGAAGCCCCACCTACCCCATTGGGATACATACAATGTTTTCAGTGCTGGAAGAAGTGCAATATATTATTGTTTGAGTCTCTTTTGAACCAAAAGTGGTGAGCCTGTTTCTGTGTGATGTAAGAACAGGGAACTGCATTCTTTAAAATATAGAACATATAAACGTTCATCATTAAAATATTTTATTGGGCTTTAGTTAATATAATTAAAACATAGCTTCTTTCATCAGTTTAGATATAATCTACTCGTCTGAAGGAGCCAATCCTGGGGCTGGAGGCTCCCCAGTCGCTGTATCTCCGGTACTCTCCGGGTCTCAAGTAATACTGGCGTCCCCTGTAGTTGGGCTCCTCATAGAAGATCCAGTGGCCGTCCTGCACATTGCAGGAGTGGATGTCATTGTAATGGAACCTGTCGTAGACATTTGGACAATCCTCTGTGAAGTCCATCATCTGGCCTGCAAAATCAACCTTCTCGTAGAGCCTGATCTTGAATGATCCACGGTGCTGTAACAAGAAACAAGAAGAAAAGAACTTGTAAATGTGCTCATGGACTTCATAAAACATGGTGGTTAAATCCATGCAGCTATTTAATTATCCAATTTTCTTTATTGTGGTTCCCCCTTTTTAGTGACTTTTATGTTAACCCTTCTTGACTCCCCAGTTGCCACAGTCCTGCTCTCTTGCCAGCCTCTTTAGATGGCACTTGAGGTGGCATCTGTCAGGAAACTTTCACCCTTTTCCTCTACCTCAATGATCCCGGCACAAAATGAGCAGAGCAATCGTATTCAGGGATGCAAGAAGTCCGGAAAAAAGTGAAACAACCATTTGGCAGTTAACGGTTCATTCATCCTCAGTGGCATGATTTCCTTTGAACCCTACACAGAGGTACAGCGTGGAAGCTGATGCCAAATGTAGCCAATAAAGCATTACAAAATCCCACATTTGAAAACTCAAATAGGTTTTGGGCCAATGGTTTTTAACAGCTTGAGTGGAAAGACAATGCTCCTGAAAAAGCCATAATTATTGAGTGAATGATTGACAATGCTTACATCCGTGAGACAGCCAAGACCAACAGAGACAGCAAAGGCCACCACTTACACAAGGCTTTCCAAGAAGTGGTATGTGGTCATTCTTCACAGATCACATTCCTCTACTGACCTGAGATGCTGCTCAAGCTCTGCCCAATTATCTGCCTTGAAGGAACTGATCCTTTTTAGACAGAGCACTCCTCATACATACTCGAATTGAGGAAACAATTACATGAGGGCAAGAAACAGCACGAGGTGTTGAGTGATTTTGCAATGGCATAAGCAATATTTAGTCTTAGTTATGATAACATGGTTGTACTCAAATTTGCACATGAAGATGACAATTATTTTGGTGATTTCCTGGGTTGGAAATTGTATCAACCAATGTTATCTTAGAGAAGAGCAGCCCACAATACTAATCCAAATGAAAAGTTAGTTTGAGAGAATGAGGGACAAGTAAATGGATTGCATTAGAATGTTTCCAGGTCAGATCTTACGCTCTCAGCTTTACTAGACTTCCCTCAATTGAAATGTTGTTTTGATCAAAGGATTCCTACTTCTTTGTACTTTTCCAATTTTGGAAAAGTCAAAAGTGTACCCAGTGCAAATTGTGTGAGGTATGTTCGTGTGTGTTATTATGCAGAAGCATCTTTTATAAACCAACCTGGGATACACTCCCCAAAGTTAGGCCAGGTCTCCTTGACTCTCGTGAACACAATCTAAATGCAAAACAATTTGACACTGTCCCTTAATATCCCTTATCTTTTGGGGAGTACAGTATCTGTCTGTAACACTGGAAATGGTCTAAAAGGGTACATGGCAGAGAGGGTGTATATTTTATAACACCCATTAAAAATATTGTAAAGTTCACCTTTGAGGCTGGGACGGGCCACTTGGAATTTTAAATCATTGCAAGTCATCCAGGGCCTCGTTTGCAAATGAGAACAAACCAGCACAAAAATACAAAAGAAGAACATTCTAAAAAGTGTATTGATTGTTTTGTGATTGCACAGTTATGTAATGGGGCATTTTTTTTTTCACAAGCTAACCATGTGTTTAGGAGAGCATGTGTACTCACAATTATCTGAATTAGCTCATTTGTAAATATGTTTAAGAATTTCAGTGTTAAGTCTGACATTGTTGTGAAAACTCACATAAAATAGGAACCCATCTACAACAGAAAATCAGAACTTACTTCAGGGATCATGCGGCAGGACCGGATGGAGTCGTTGTAGCCCATCCACTGCTGGTAATCGGGGTATTCCCCCTTTCTCAAATAATACTGGTGCCCCTTGTAGTTGGGGTGTTCATAGAGCATCCAGCATCCATTGTGCACTCGGAGGGAGTTGCATCGGCTGAAGTAGGAGTGCAGGTCGGCACAGTCAGAGCTGCACTCATAGCAGCGGCCACCGAAGTTTCGGTCCTCGTAGAAGGTGATCTGCCGGCAAAAAGGATTGTTAGCTGATTTTTATAGTCTAACACACTAATAGATTTCAATGTTTAAGTATAGAAGCTATGTTCTGGTTCTGATCAGCATCTTCACCATATCGTCATGAGAGTAAACATCTGTATTGTTGCCTCATAATGTTCTTCTTTACCAATCTATTTCATGTTGATGTGCTTAACCTAAAGACTCATCTATTACTATTGGAGAGGTACAAACATTTTCGACTATGGCAACCACAACGACAAATCCCATTGGCATGAACCGTCCAAATCCAGCTGGCTTCAGATATGCTCACTTTGCTCTACTTTTTAATTACACACAACAATAGTTAGGGTTTCTGTTTGATTGCGCCTGTCCCACAGTACACAGTCATTGACAAGTTAGAATGTCTGGTGTCAAATGTGTTTGGGTTCATTTCTCAGGGATATACCACAAAGAGGAAATGTTCTGTGTAGAAATAATTGGAAGTCTTCTAGGTCCAGGTGAGAAATGTTTGGAGCCATTTTACTTTGCTGGGGCATTAGTGTTGCATACAAAGGAAATTTGAAACTTGAACTAGGATTGGACAAAAGCACAAGATACAGATCTCTGACCTGGGCGGCCAAACATAATATTGCTAGCTCCGAAGTTGTCCATAATGTGCAGCCAGATTGTCAATTAGCAATTGGCTCCAATTGTCCATCGCTCCAACTAAGAAGCCATACCACTGGCTTCACACCACCACATAGGATGCCTTGAGAACCCTCCTACCTGGCCATCAAATAAACCATTGGGAAACCCCAAAATATGTTATCGGTAAGCGCAATTAATATGCCCCGGGAATCTTCTTGTCCGATACACACACCATCTGGTCTCTATGCATGTGGTGGGTTTTTTACAGCACCCACCTATCTATAAGAATCAACAGAATGCTGCACATCGAGGGAAGACAATAATAGGGCAGAACAGTATGCATACGCAATAGAAGACAGACTATGAAGGAAACAGAACAGTATGCATACGCAATAGAAGACAGACTATGAAGGAAACAGAACAGTATGCATACGCAATAGAGGACGGACTATGAAGGATACAGAGCAGTATGCATATGCAATGGAGGACAGACTATGAAGGATATTGTTGTAAGGGTATGGAGAGAGGGGATAGCGAGGTTTGCAGGAAAGGGGACAGTTAGCGGAGAAGGCAGGCTCACTGTTGGCAAATGTGTTGGCGAAGCTACCGCTCTGCTCATGCTTAATCTATATATCTGTTCCTTTCACACAATCAGATCTTTGAAGCTATACATTTGAGGTTCTGGGAATGAAACAGTGATTGCCTCCTTTGCCTTCTTCTGCTGGGAGAGGGAATGCAAAGAGTGTTCCCTTTTAATCTTCGCAAAAGACATCAAAGGTAAAAAGTCATTAACCAACTCTTTCCCAACTCCCCTTCACCGTTTCTATGCCAGTGTTTGCCAGATTTAGAAAGGCAATCTCTGTGTAATTCACGGGCAAGAGTAGGCGGGTTTCCGGCTGCAGGGCTAAAATGGTAAATAGCATCCAGGACCGGGCTAGATGGGGAGGATGAGCACCCAAGTCGGCCATTGCTGTTGTTGGAAAGGAAAGGGAAGTCGATATGAATATTGTGTAGGAGTTCGATTAGGAACTGTGTGAGTTACCCATTGGGACAGGAAAGGGGACGCGGTCAAATGTCAGGTCCCGTTACGACTGTATGAGCACAGGCCTCGTGATTGTGTTTTTATGCAGCAAATGAAAACACAGGCGGAATTGTTCACTCCAGACAGGCCTCACAACATGAAGACAGACCCCTTAGATGTTGACAGGCCACAACAGCATTAGCACAGGACTCAAAGTAGTATTTCTTTGAGGAAAATATATATGTAAACATATGACTACAGAGGCATAATAACCCACTCTGCAGAACCCTGCCAATAAAAGGACAGTTAGGACAATTACCCTAGATCAAGACAAACCTCGTGTTCCTTATGTCATTCATTCATTTTTTTACATCGTGTTTATGTCAAAGACAGGCATGTGTAATGGTTGATGCACTCCTTACTTTGGGTGCAAAGGGATATTGTTATGCTGATTTGTTGCTATCGTTATAAAGTAGTTTTCCTTTTGCTGGGCTTGATGGCATAATAGCATTGATCAGTTTGTCTTTCTGTGCGTGTAAGGGACGGTGCGAAAACCTAGACTGATGCTTGGGGAGCAACCGCATCTTTCTTGTGAGGGTGACAACAGGTATGTCACAGTTTGGGACCATGGGCTTCATTGTACTATATTTAGTTGACTTTTAGGCACGTTGTGGAAAGGCTCCAACTTCTCTAAATATGACTTTCTTACCAGTGTAGTAACATAAGCCAAACTTGAGACAGTCATATGTCATTCCAATAGGCTTTCCCTTTGTTTTCAAACTACTGGGTACCAGGCAAGCTATGATCCCCTAATTTTTGTTTCTATCGATTTGTGTTTGCATGTAGTCTTGAGCAAGGAATATGGCACCATTCTGTACCTGATTGTGTTTGTGACTTCTCACTCATATTATTCTGTCTTATAAAATAACTACACTCTATTCTCTATTAACGTTCTCAAGAATTATGGATACTGCAGTTGTTGAATTTTGATTTTCATATGCACAACTTCGATAATTGCTTTCATTAATGAAAACTGCATGTACAGTGATCAGTGTACAGTATATAGTCTGTTCGTCTTGTTTGCAGGTTTGTTATTTTCAATTAGTACCCAGCGGGGGGCAGCGTCTCAGCCAATGAGAATGCTCCGAATGGGGGCATTACCAGCGGTAATCCCCCTGCTCCAAGTCGCCTCACGGCTGGAGGCCGCCATCTTCCCCCTCCGGGGAGGAGAGTTTCGGAGCAGAAACAAAAATGCTTTCAGTACCCCAGTCTTTTGAGACAGGGTATAATAGCAATAAGCCCTGAGCAGGGGGGTGGGGGGCATTACCACTTCAGGTAATGCCCCGAGACCCATCATTACAGTCCAGAGCGATGCTTAAGTGTCAGTCTTAAGAAGAAATGACTTTTTAATAAATAAGATCAACGTTCTGAATGTAGGGCACAGGCAGTTAATTTCTTGCACATGGCATGGGCATGTCGGGAGATGTCTAATTATTGGTAGAATGCTACACATATACTAAGCAATAAAGCAATATTGTTAATGGTGAGACGCCCCATCCCCCATCCACTACAGGATGCCTAGGGGCAGTTTGGTAATAAGAAATGCCTTAACACAATATGTGTTCAACTGGCAGTACTGTTGGACAGACGATGCCAAAAGTCGATGACTGGATGAGGGATATGCTGAATGTATACAACATTGAGAGTAACTATTGTAATCTTTTACAGGCTCGATTTAGGCCAAATAGCATATGGGAGTCACCTTGCATATTAATCAGTCATGTACAGGAAGAAGGGTAGGCAGACTCTAACGAATATACTAACTTTAAATTGAAATCTCGTAGTTTGGCCTTATAGGCTGGCACTTTGATAGATGACAATGGGCCTCATTATGAGCTGCAGCCGGTATAATTTTTTTCTGGCATCCCCGAATGGGCAATTACTGGGTCATTACGGCCCCACCGGACCTGCTAATGGCCCATTCGCGGGCACATGAATAAAATGCTCCCCATTCCCATGGGAATGGGGAGGTCGGATGCACCGGCACCATTTGTAAATGGTGCCGGTGCATCTGACATGCTCTTCTCACGGGTGCCGGTACGTCCGCCAGGTCAGACCTGGCAGGCAGGAAGGCACCCACAAGCACAACTCGTAGTTTGCCGGTCCGGTAAATCCAGGGCCCTTTCCCACACCCTTGCACATTTTTATAAATAAGGAGGCATTTCTGCGCATTTCAGTGGGCTCACCAAAGCCAGAAACAGGATGCGCCTTCAAAGCACAGAAATGAAAGGCCTTCGTCTGCACCTGATGGACAGGTGCAGGAGGAGCTGCAGTACATGACAGGGTCATTCCTGACCCTGTCATTTATTGTATTTTTCATTGAAACCGCAGCGACATGCATTGCTGATTACTATCCCTCAAACAGGAATGCACTTTTTAAAGTGTTCTTGCACTTCATAGTGACGGGCCATATATGCGCTCCTAGTCACCACCCGGGCGGTGGTAGCCAGCCCTAGATATTGTCGGGAGTGATCTGCTAGCACTCATATATGCATCATTTCTGCGGTTGGCCGGCCACAATAAAATGCACAGGTCACCTTTGAGGATAGGTGACCGATGCATCTTTCAATTCAGCGCAAATAATAAAAGCTCGTTATCTGCAAAAAAAATGTATTTGCAATTGCTTTTCAGAATCTGCCCCATTTTGTCCATCCAGAAGAATCTAAACAAGACCACTTTACATAACCAATCTCTCTGATTGAAAACCGGCTGACTGATTCCGCCAATGGATAATCGCTTGCCAAGCGCAACGAAGGCATTGCAAATTCATGAAACATTTATTGTCTCTTTAGTGGAAGGAATTAGGATATTATAAGCTCCGAAGCTCTGAAGGTGATTGTGATTCTTTATAAACTACAATCAAATACAATAAATGCTTGTAAACAAAATATCATATTCATGCTGTCCGAGAATTTACAAAAGGACAGCAACAAATCCCGGGGATCCTTCCTTGATCCTTGGATCACCAAATATGTAACAGATTGTCATTTCTTACCGTAAAGGAAGCCAGAGAGTTAATCACCCTTCTAGATTCCAAGAGTAAAACCTGAAGGGCTATGGTCCACCTTAATCAACTTTCTATTTCACCAGTTTATGGAAATATTGCTAAGGCTCAACCTGGAATTCCAATATATTAACAACAACAAAATCAAGGACCATCTCCTTCGCCAACTTTATAATCTACAGGATTCCGTTAAGATTACACAGGCTCATACGGGACATCTAAAGATTTTGGTGGACAGTGGCATCTCCTTTTACTGCTTGCCAGATGAAGCCCCCACTGAGAATTGTAGAAAGTAATGAAAGAATTGAAAAAGTTGTGAGATCAAGTATTTTTTCCACCTTCTGCCTATTTACAAGTTATGCCAAACGCCAAACAATGCCTACTGTATATATTCAAGCTAAAGGACGTACAGTCCTGCTTCTCGCACAAATGATAAACAGTGTCAGGTTGAATGGGGTGTACACATTATTAGACAGAATTACCTTAAATCTCTTGTTCTTTGCTGAAGCTAAAGGCTTAGCATTAAGTTGTGCCCCACTACCTGTTCTTGCTTCTTGATATATGGTGATTGGATCATGAGCTTCATTAGAGGTCGAAGAGCACATATGGTCACATGAATTCTTTGGGACAGAGCTTTTTAGGTAGAGGTTTGGACTTAGGGGAAATATTGAGGACTCTCCACACCTGATGAGAAATGTAGTGGGCCTTGGTGTCAGCGTTGATAGGAGGGTCAGTGAGGTGCAGGGGGGTAGACTTCCTGCCTATGGTGCATTTGTCGAGTTCAGCAATGGGGGTATTCAAGGTTAGTTTGGAGAGGTCAGTAGAGGACATGGAAAAGGGGGGTCCAGAGGGAGGAGGAAGGTCTAGGGAAACTATGCAGGCGGAAACAGAGCATAAATGCAGTCAAATGTGCTTATCTGGCAAGAAAATGTGCGTCAACAATGTTGAATTGGAACATCAATAGTGTCATTGTTGCGACTGCTTTTGATAAAGATTCTGGGTCCAGCATGTGTTTGTTTGGCTGCACAAAATGCATTATACACTCTTCAGAGTGCTAAATTGTGGGGGAAAAGCGAATACACCCAAACAGGTAAGAAGAACTTCCTATACACACAATGTAGAAGAGGAGCGGCATGGAAGGTCATTGGTATCAAGAGGTAAATTCCAGTGGGCAGCACAAAAAAAGGGAATTACTGCATAATACCTGGTCACAATGTGTTCATGTTTACTAGGTAGGGTAGAGGTGCATCATGGGAAGGACAATAAGTATTCCAACCAAGACTTTTATTTCAGTTGCCGAAACATCAGTCTGTATGTGCACGCTTACACTAACACTTCCAGATGCTCCTTCGGTTCCTTTCAGGGATCATGTCTAAGTAGAGTGGTCTTCAAGGTGTCCTGGAATCTCAGCCTCAAGGGCTGAGGAAGGTTA
Organism: Ambystoma mexicanum; assembly: GCF_040938575.1. NCBI lineage: Eukaryota > Metazoa > Chordata > Amphibia > Caudata > Ambystomatidae > Ambystoma > Ambystoma mexicanum. The sequence continues at coordinate 706,822,017 of NC_090931.1, forward strand.
GTTGGGAGTTCAAAACCCATCTCAGACGGGATTTGATCCCCTGAGGGTGTTTCTTTGGGTGCTTCGGCCGTAGAAGGCCAATCAGAGTGGAGTGCAGGGTGCTTGCGGGCTTGTAAGGTTTCCATCAATTCTTGAAATAGGTTGAAACCTTTCCATTAGGATCTGGGTGCGATCTATAGCACTTCAACCTCCATTCGTTGATGAACGCAAAGCAAGGGGCAGTGTTGAGGGTTTCAGTCATGTCATCCAGAATAGGGCAGATGTGCTGCTCTGTGTACATGCCATTACAGAAGTAAAGTTCAGGGCACTAAAGTTTGCACCGCCTCTAACATGTGAGCTAAGCCAAGCAGAGAAAGAACATGGGTTAGCATGTGTAGCTAATTATGTTTCTAATTAGGGGAGGGAAAAAAAGGTTGAACTAGAAAACAGATTCCAAATCTCCTTCCCTATTCAGCTGGACTAAAGTGGATCCTGACAACACAGTCCAGGCAAAGAGCAAACAGACATTGCATGTCTTAAGGAAAAGGATTAGTTGTTTTGCTGATAGGACACTTTTTGAATCAGTGGATGTCATCATTTCCTCTCCCACTGCATCATTTAGGAGTTACACTATCCTGATTACCAACCCACAGATTCCTATTCTCAAGCCTTAATCTGACTCCGGAGTTTGGTGGGTGATGGCACATATGTCTGGACACATGTAACTGCCCAGTCATTTCCATATATGTGCCTCGTACAGGTAATGCCACTTTATTTGTACAAACATGACTGAATGAAACCATTCTGTCATTGGAGTGCTTCGGTTTACCCCAATCCGGTATTTGATAAACTGTCAGAATCAAAGACACTGACAGGGCTGGCGTTAGAGTACCTGCCATGTACCTCTGATGCAATGATGTTTTGGAAGCATCCCAACCCTCAGAGTCTGAGGTACGCTTAATAAAGTACTGTAGTATACACAGAGGATACTCCATGATAGATATGCTGAGGATACATTAGAAATGAATCAATCAGGCTGAATGGAGCCATGCACAGGTTCCATGATCTGATCATTGCAGGCTACTAACCACTAACACAATAGGAGGACCAGAGCCAGAAGCACCTTCATGAAGTTGGGAGTGGAAGCTGTTGGCCAATGAACATTTGTGCTTCAGGTGCTGTCCACCATAGGATACCATTTTGGAATTCAAGAAGCTACACAGGTGGCATGATATGCCCATAAGGACTTTCTAAGAGGAAGAGTCATCTCATATTCAATTTCGCAATATATGAAGCAGATATTAATGACCAATAAAGTGGGCAATAATAACACCTATTATTGGCGGTTTTAGGCCTGGGATGCATCGAGCCTGTGGCGCTGGCTGTATAAAGCCATCTCCATGCAGGGCTCATGATGCTGCAGATGCCGTCACACATGATATGCATGTGCCCACGGTTCCCACAGTGCCCGAGGAACACAAGCGGCACAGGAAACACAATAGGTTCCCAGACTGCTTGCGTGGGTTTTTACTTTTGATTGCAGGAGCTACACAAAACAAATCTCAAATGGACATTAATTTGTGTTTTGAATAGCCTTTGTTCTATTTCGATAAGTACATTGTGTCAACTTAAGATAGTGTGTCGTGATGGCTCGGTAAAGGCTGCTTTTGCGAAATATAGTATGTGGTTTTTATGTTTTTTGAGTGAGTGCATTTCTTGCAACACTGGTGTGAATGTTTGTCATTATATCATCTAAAACCCCATAAATGCAAATTGGTGGGTGCATCAAATATTCTCAATTCATCCCCAGTCAGAATGGGTTTTTTTCAATTATCCAATCAAATAGCTTTTTTCTCAGGTATGTGGATCTGAATAGGTCCTCAGACCCAAATGAGAAATCAGACTTTGCAATTTTTGGTATGTGGATCCGCTGATTGGCTCATGTGTTCGACATTTCACTAACTCTATTTTTGTCCTTTTTGGACATTTTTCAGGTGGTTCACATGGAACGCTGCATGGGTTTCACCAGACCAAGAGAGGTGTGTGAGTAGGATTAGACACCTCATCCAGGTTCAGTGTACATCTACCCAGACTCCAATAATGTATGTGAGAGCAAGTTGCTTTATGGGAGTCTGCATAGGAAATTCCACTTTTGGGATCCCCCTTATAAGCGTCGCTATTGCCATATTTAATATATTATGAGCTAAGCACATTATTTCAAGCCAAAAGTATTTGTTCCAGCAGAGCGCTGGGCCAGCAGCAATGCACCAAGTGAGGCATTGAATGGTGTGAAGAGGGCATTGAATGGGACCCCGGTTTTTATTCTTTAAATTACCTTAATCAGTGGCTACATCATTTCTACTGTACCCAAGGATGATTGCAGGTGGTCCCCCGATTTGCAATATTCACGCATGTCCTAGACGTTCAGGAGGGACCTTCAATATGGACCAGGTGTTTTACGAGTAACTGGAATTAAAGAGTCCTCTGTCCAGATGTTATTGAAACTCCCAGAGATCACTGGAGCAGAACTCAAACGGAAAGAACAGCTCCTTTTCCATGGACTCTCCGCTGGCCCTCGGTCAGAAGGTCAAATGGGGAATTATGACATATGGATCTATTATTTATTTATTTTGCCATTTGTATAATGCACCGAAACCCGTAGGCATCTAGACTATTAAGCATTGGTTCCAGGAAGACCGAGGATCCCCACACTGTGGAAGGATAACATTCTGTGGACATGCAAAGCTTTTATTGACCTCCTATGTGCAATATACTTACTGTATTAAGCAGTGGGGGCAGGTGCATGCATTCTTGTATGTATTGTCTTAATGTAAATGAAGAGTCTGTGGGTGGACAGACTCGGATGCTCAAGACACGGGAATTAGTGTCAATTATATGTCTCGAAAAAACTGCTGTCTCTCCCTTTATTTGCATTACTCCTTGGTCGTTAAGAAGAACGTGGTATTTACCATTGTTTGGAGTGTTCTTGATCTGAAATGCAATTGTCAGGGTTTGTTTGTGGAAAAAGCTAAATTGGATCATTATTATTGTTGATTTAAGTAGCCCTCATGCTGTATTCCTCCTGCTTCTAAGGGCTGGACAGGGATGGAACCCAAGCTGCATGGCATCCTCCTGTTCCCAGCGGGTGCAAATTGCCATGCACCGTGCTCCTCATACGCGCTTGAGTCCCGCCTAGGCTCCCCTAACGCTCAGCATCAACCCCTTTAACGCCAGTATTGCAGTATTGCATTGATCCATCAGCACTCGCGCTCACACCGGGGATAAAAAGGAAGACCTTACCTTTCCCATGTTGGCCGGTGGATGTGATACGTCAGTGCTCCCCGACCAGGCCCTTATATACACCCACTGACAAGAGAACTGCAAGCTGGACAGGCTGTGTTTTGCCTCTGAGGGGGGACGTAAACGCTATTCTTTCAGAGGTGAGGGTAGGGTTTATTCTTTCTGCGTGTGTGCTTTTGCTTTTGTTCAGGACGAGGGGGCGTACGTTCAGTGAAGAGACAATAGCGCCATTTGGAGTTATTTGCTGACGACCTTTCTGCCGGTTGGGCGCGTGGGCATTAGTGCAGAGGCAGCAGGTGACGCAGGCAGCCATTGCAGAGAGCTAACCCTGCATTATGATATGCAACGAAGGCCTGCGCTTGTCATATTTCCCGCGTCTCGCACATCTCCTTCCTTTACAGACGGTGCGACCGAGTGAAGGGGAGCGCCTCTGGGAAGTTGTGTGGGCGCTATAGACACTGCAAACCGCATCCTCCACGCACCATTTAGGGGTTCCCTAGGTACACACACAATATAGGAATGTGTATGTTGCATTCATTGCTATGGGAATTACATGTTCATCTCCTTATGCAAATGTGTCGATGGGCTATTGGGAAGAAGTGTACGTTCTCAATAAACCCTATGACGAATGCAATGAACATGCTGCCATTTGACTGCGATGTGTTGATGATCTTTTTCTTATATGGCCGGGCCCTATGCATCACCTCCATGTGTTTCACAAATTCCTCAATGACAATGACCTGAATTTCAATTGTGTTAGGTTTACCAGCAAACAGAATATTGAGTTTTAAGATTTTAGGATTTTGGTTATCGATGGACTGATTGAAACCCAAATTTACCATAAACCCATGGCTGGTAATTGCATCTTGCAAGCACATGTGTGCCATCCTTTTGAGTACTAGCCCTAATATGCCTTATGCTGAGTTCTTCAGGACAAAACGAAACCGATCTTGGGCCCATGACTTTGAAGCTAACTGCTCAGATGTGAGCCCTAGATTCTTACAAAGAGACTATTCCAAGGAGATTATTCAGAAGGCAAAAAGTACAACTAATGTATGCATTAGGCAGGATTTATTGAAATCCCCCAAAAAACATTGTACCTAACTCAAATACTATCAGATTATTTTACCTCCTATGATATACAAGCCAAACAAACTTAGAATATCATAAATAAACATTGGCATATATTGCAAAGAGATATAGATCTGAAACCGCTGTTACATACCAAGGTACACATCACCAGTAAACGTGGTGAAAGCATTGGTGATCTTGTTACTAATAGCCATCTTGAAGTTTTTTAGGCAATCAAATTGACTTAAAAACAAATGGGATGCTTCCTGTGTGGTTCTTGCAGTGCAAGCCAACAGGTGATTAAAGGCACTAGCTTCAAAGTCAAAGCTATCAACTGGACCCATCACATTACTAATCCTATTGGTTGCAATTTTCAATATGTGGTGTATGGATTGTTGTGCCCATGTGCCTGGAGACTGCCCCTTGGTGGTAGTGGTGCGTGATAGAAGTCAACATAACATACCATAACATGTGATAAAATATACATTGGTAGCACCAAAACAGAAATAAAACACAGGTTCTAGAGCATTTGAAAGTCATAAGGCGCAAAGATGAGAATGATCCAGTGGCAACCCATTTTGCTGAATTCCATAATCAAGACCAATCACTCCTGAAATGGATTGGGTTAGCCTTGATTAAACCCCGCCCGCGCAAAGGCAATACAAAACCAGACTCACTTTGCGGTACAATAAGTACAATTCCAATGGGTCTCAATACCAGCAAACATTGCCATGTGTTCTTGTAGCCTCTCAACTCTGGTTCATTATATCATTTTTTCATATTCCAGATGTTATACCTTTTGTATAACTATGACATATATAGTCTGCTTTTTAAGTTTATTTCTGTGTATTCTATTTATGGCTCCTAAGGTTTAATAATAATTTTGGCAAATGAGGATATCGGTACTTAATCCATGTGGTGATATTCTTTCTTGATTATTTTATTAGATGACAAACATTTAAGATGTTCAAGATAATGTGTCACTATGACATGGTTTTATTTGATACACGTCGTATGATCATCATCAAATATAACATGTGGATTAAGATTTACATTAATCCTTTTTTATATCTCACTTGGCACATTATATTTTTATTTCACTGAGCAGTTTATTATATTTGTGCACTGTCGCTTTATGGACCACTTGTCATTTATTTTATTGTTTTAGGGGAACTACGTGTTTGCACAAGAAACATGGGTAATGTAGTTCGTTTTAAATGGGATTTAATTGTTAGTCCTACCTTGGCTTTCACAGCCATATTTAAGCCGTGGAATACAGCGAAACGTCAGCATTGTTCTTCCTGTCTTTAATGTTTGACAGGAAATAAAACCTATTTTTGTAACCACAGTGACCCCTTCTTTTTCTCTGATGTATTTTCGAAGATAATGCCATGCAGTGCCCAGCTGCAGAGCGTTCTAATACGCTCTCTGTCTGTGGTTGTTTGTTGACAATTATTATTATACACAACCTGCACAGTGTCCATCATTGGACACTTAAACCGTGACCTGTGAAATTTAACCAGCAAACATCTTCTCGAATTGTCCTCCAACGACTGTCAATGCTAACTTGCCCCTCCTAATAATATTGAACCAGTTTCCAGACCGCTTTTATTGCTTTGAAGCGGCACTGACAGAAACAGAAGCCAGACATTATTTGTGAAGGTGGTTGTGGCTGGGGCGGCAATGATCAGTGGGATTCATCAGCTTGGTGTTTGGCTGTAGGAGTGAAACCTAATTTAGCCCTGTTGGTAAACTAATCTTTGATTTAAGCAAATAGAACTGATCTCCAAGCACAAACCAATTTAGTCTTACATTCATGTGATTTCAGTTTTAACGACTGAAAAAAGATACTACTTAATTCCTCCAGAATAAATCATGCCCTATTAATTAGTGCTTTGATTTCCGGAATCCCGAGTTACATAAATGTCCTGTAACTCTGGAGCCTGGCTCATTGAGGACACTTTTAGTTTTTCAGAGTGAGCTCATTTCAGAGGCAATGCACAACTTACATTGGTTCTTTGAGACTCAGCATAATATGTTCAAAACTCTTGTATGACCTACATACAAATCCGTCCATCAATTCGATCCCCAATTTTTGAGACTTGCTTCATCATTAGTTCTTGAAGATTCATTGCAATTTGTCATAGCCTATTTGCTGGGCCTTGCTTTAAGAAATGGCACACAGGTGGCCAATCTTTCTCATCTCAGATTCCTCTGCTATATAACGTTCGGTCTTTGAACATTTTTATTGTTTATCAAGGATTAGTACCCGGCGAGGGTCAGTGAGACCAACAAGGCTCCGAGCCATACCGAGTCCCGGGGTTCTATCCGCGAGTAGGAACCCTGGAAAGGGAGAAGGGACTGGCCCCTTCCATGGTGGCCATTTTTAAAAACGTTTTTTTACATTAGTTTTAATAGCTGCTATGGAAAGGGATAAGGTACTACATGAAGTCCATTCTCGCCGATCCCTGGCTGCCATTTTTGTTTGCTTTTTTTTCTCACTCTGAGAAAGTCACAGCACCGTTTCTCAACTTGAGAAAACTGCTATTAGTACCCCGGTACGACATGCCGGGGTACTAATGGCAATATAACCCTCGGAGGGGGAGCATTATCGGTAGGGTAATGCCCCTGGGGCTATGTTATAGCCCTCGCTTTACTCTGGCTTCTAGCTATGACCCTGGGGGAATTACCATACCAGTAATGCCCCCCTCCTCGGGTTATATTGTCTATTTATTGTGCTTGAAAAGAAGAGAAGGATGCCACAGCTACCTAGTTCCTTGTTCTAAAACCAATAAACCTCTAGGTGGGAATTCACTCTGACCATACCCAGTATCAATAATTAAGTAAATGCTCATTTCCAACCGTTCCAATCATTTATAAACATCAGAGTATAGTCAGTAATTAATACCAGATTCAAATCGATCAGCAAAAATATGCCAGATTTTTATCAGCAATTAACGCTAGACTTTGACCAGTATCATAGACCAAATGTACATAGCAATGATGTCATATTGGAATCAGCAATATAATACAGAATCCTTGTCACCAGTGACACAATTGTAGGCAGGATTTCAAGTTTAATAAGTGATTGATGGCAGACTGTTGGCAAGAAATTGGGCTAGCTAAAATAGAACATAATATTTGACCTTGGTCAAGCTTTTAATCATATTTGACTTGATCTGGTGGCATATTGAGTGCATGCTGGTTGGATTTATTGAACGGAGTCCAGCCATATGTGGAATCTTGGGCAAGTACGAGAGAAAGGAGCGATTTAACTTTTGTTCCTCAGCTGATCTTCTCCTACTACTGCCTCAAAAACAGTACTGAATTTACATGCTTACCTCAAGCTCGATTCAAGGTGCAACAAACAAGTTGAAGGCTACATCTCATGAATGGACACTCATGAACCAACCACATTTTCTTGACCACACGCCAGAACATTTTGCTCACTGAAAACATAAAATCTTTCAACCCAAGAATGCACTTCAATCATGGACTGACTAATCACTGGATAGATGTAACTCCCTGAAATAGGCTGAGCACCAACCCACTGCAAAACCACTGGGAAGTGAACTGAATTGGACAACCCATTAAACGATAGACAATCCAACTTGACACCTTCATTGAGATAACTGGAATTCCACATTCATTGCCATAAGAGGAGGCCTCTCCAACACACTATCCAAGGTATAAGCATTAGCACTGAACCCATAATGGACAGGTCATTGCTCATGCTATCAAGGTTCAAGCTCTCGATCTTGCTGCTTTGCCTTCAACAACAAATAGACATATACCAATATGGTTCTAAGATGGATATCACAAATAAATCAATTCAATTAGCTGTAAAAACCCAATATCCTGCACCATACATAGGATTCTTTGCTGTCTTCTTCTACTATTCAAATTGTAAATAGGTATGATAGGAAGTTACAATCCTTCACAATTTCCAATACTATATGTAGCATAGAAAGAAGACATGACAATTCACCTGTGAAACAATACCAATGAACACATCCAATTGTGAGATTTCTGTGCATTCTGTGAATTGTAGTTCTGCCAAATGGTGAAAGCAATACAACCAATTCAAGAATGCAAAGTGAAAAAATAGGACTGCTTCGGCTAGTCACGTCTGACATCAAGCACAGAAAGGGGGTCTGCCCTCACTCTTCTGCTTGCAACTTGCTCCAGGCAACAACATCTGTAAACAAGGCGTCCATCCCAACACACACTTGATGCACTCAGAAATTAACAGAGGCCTTTTAAAATACTTAATTTTCGGAAAGACACTCCCTTCTCTATCCAGGTCCACATAACCATCGTGGATACAATTCTAGCACTCTTCAGACTGGACCGGTTACAGAATAGATCATCACAATTGAGTTGTAACTTAGAAGCTGTACATTGGATCACAGAGGAACGAAGATTAGCATTCAAAATCCTTTGCCTGGCCACAACATATTGAGTCACTAACATGGGGATAAGGTTTACCATGGTTAGCATAATCTCAAGAGGGATGTGTAGATACTTCTAGTAGGGGATCCAGCTTTTTGCGTTTGAAGGTTACAGTTATACAGTGAAATTCCTCAACACAGTTAAGATTTCAGACACACATTAAATCCAGAAAATCATTCAAAGAAATCATCATCTGCCAAGCCTCTGATGAACTATCTCTCGCACAACAAACATCAGGCCCAACATAGCATTGATGTATGTCGAATTGTCCCGTGACATTTTGTCTAGACAAATCCTCTTCAATTCTACAGGTCCCAACTGTCCAAACCATGCTTTTAGAGTTCAAAATGGCACGGCCCTCATGTTCTGGATTATCAATATGATATGATATGATATGATATGGCATTTATAACGCCCCTATACACAAGTGTTTCAAGGCGTGACGAGGCAAAGGTGGTGAACAAAGGGAGGACAGGCAACGATCATTCTAGGCCAGGTGTCATGCAGATCGTACATGGGAAGGGGGGAAAGGAAAAGTGCGAGGGGAAAGATGGAGGGGAAAGTGCAGTACATGGGAAGTGGAATAAATAAGATAAATAAAACACATAAAACAGCCAGCTGGTGGCAAAGTGCTGGAAAGGGGACTGAAGGGATACAGAAAACGGTCCCCAAGTGCAGAGATTGCCAGGGAGGCAGTGCAGGTGGGTAGTTGACGGGGCCTCGGCCAGAGATCAGAAAAGGGGTGGCCAGGTAACCAGTGCAATTACAGTCAGGAATTCAGCAAGGGAGGGGAGGAGAGAAAGCAGAAGCAAAGAGGAAGGTTTTGAGGTGTTTCCGGAACCGGAGATGGTTCTCCTCGAGTTTCAGGGAGCCAGGAAGGCTGTTCCAGAGAGAGGCCCCTGCCGAAGAGAGTGATCTGCCACCAACTCGTTGCTTGGAGAAGCGTCTGACCCTGAGTGAGTTGGAGCAGATGAGCGAAGAGCTCGAGAAGGAAGATATTTAGGAAGAGAGAGTTGAAGGTATTGCGGCCCTAGACCCCAGAAGGCCTTGTGTACAATGCAGAGGGTTTTGAATTTAATCCTCGCAGCCACTGGGAGCCAGTGCAGAGATTTCAGTCCTGGATTGATACGATCCCTGGGCTTGAGGCCAAGGACAAGTCTCGCAGTCCTGTTCTGGATAAGTTGCAGAGGGCGGAGAGCGGCGGCAGGAAGATTTAGATAGAGGCTGTTACAGTAGTCCAACTTGGAGAGGACCAGGGCTCTGGAGACAGTGAGCTTCTGGGGGAAGGATAGGAAAGGAAGAATACCTCTAAGGAAGTGCAGCTTGTAGTGTGACCTCTTAGAGACGTCAGAGATGTGAGGGGAGAAGGAGAGTGCAGAGTCGAAGATGACCCCAAGGTTTTTTGTCTTACAGGTGGGAGACAGAGGAGGGCCAAGAGAGGCCGGCCAGAGAGCTGCATGGAAGGAGGCAGTGGGTGTGCCGATGAGTAGAATCTCAGTCTTACTGGCATTAAGGCAGAGGTCGTTGGCGGCACACCAATCCTGGATGACAGACAGACAGACAGTCAGAGATGAGGGAAGGAGAGGTGAAGGAGGAGGCCGAGGGTAGCCAGAAAATGAGCTGGGTATCATCCGCATGGCACTGAAAGTTGGGACAGAGAGCTGCGATGCGGTGGGCATGGAGTGCCATGTATTGGTTGAACAGCCAGGGAGAGAGGTTAGATCCCTCGGGGACACCACAGGTAGAGAAAAAGATGTCGGAGAGGAAGGACCCAAGTTGGACCTGGGAGGGTCGGTCGGAGAGGAAAGAGGTCAGCCACGCCAGAGCCTGACCAATGATACCCAGGTTATCACGGAGACGGTTGAGCAGGATGGCATGGTTGACAGTGTCAAAGGCAGAAGAGAGATCAAGCAGGATAAGAACGCAAGGGGTGTTAGAGTCGAGGTTGGAGAGCAGGTCTTCACAGATGTTCAGGAGAGCAGTTTCCATGCTTCTGGCAGCTCTGAAGCCAGACTGATAGTCATGAAGACAACCAACAGATTGAGTGTGGAGATTGAGTTGGGAGATGGCCAGTTTCTCCAGGAGCTTGCCCAGGAAGGGAGTTATGGAGATTGGGCGATAGTTAGCCGGGCAGGAGGGGTCGTCAGAGGGTTTCTTAAGAAGAGGGTGCACAAGGGAGTGCTTCAGGGGGGAAGGGAAGACTCCAGTGGTGAAGGAGTGATTGCATAAATCCGCCAGGGCAGGAGCTAGGGAGTTGATGTGATCCTTGATAGTTTTGGAGGAACAGGGGTGAACCTGTTTTGACGAGACTTTCATAGATCGGACTTGTCTAGAAACCTCGTCTGGAGAGAAAAGGGGAAAGGTAGAGAAGGAGGGAGTAGGAGTGGCTGTAGAAGGGCCAGAGGAAGAGCAGGGAATAGCAGGAGGGGGATGAGAGGAGGAGAGTGAGGACAGGATGTCCTGAGTTTTAGAAATGAAGTGAGAGGCCAGTGCCGTGCAAAGGGCCTGGGAAGTGACAGGAGAGGTAGAGACTGCGGCAGGATTGGCCAGTTCCTTGCAGATTTTAAAGAGTTCAGCCGAGTTGTTAGATGCCGCAGAGACGCAGGCTTGGATATGAGCTCTCTTCTTGGTGAGGACGGAGAGCCGGTATTACCTTTGCAGCAGGCGGCAGGCCAGTTTGTCAGAGGATGAACTTGAAGCACGCCATTTCCACTCGGCAACCCTACACTTGCCTTTTAGGCGAACGTGGTCTGAGTCATACCAGGAGTTGCACTTGGCTTTGGGCTTCAGGCGGATTCTCATGAAAGGGCCAAGGATACCAAGAGTAAAAAAAAAAAGGATATCAAGAGTACCAGATATAGCAGAGTGGAGAGGGCTGTATCAGGGTGAGAGTCAGCCGGGGGGGGGGAGGTGGTGAGAAGGTGGCAGCAAAAGCTTCAACTGACATGCGCTTCATGGGTCAGGTGACCGAGAAGGTGCGTGGCAGTGATGGAGGTGGCTTGGCCTGCGGGGTAGGGAGGGTGAGGTGGGAGGATAGGAGAAAGTGGTCACTCCAGGAGAGAGGAGTGGAGAGAGGGATAGAGAGGGGAAGGTCTGAAGAGATCAGAACATCGAGAGTTTGCCCTGCAGAGTGAGTTGGGCCAGATGGGAGAATGGAGAGTGAGAGTTGCAGAGGTCGCGAAAGAGTTCAGAGGGGGAACAGGAGGCATCCAGGTGGATGTTGAAGTCTCTGAGAAGGAGGAGTTGAGTGGTTGAGGCCAGGAGTGAGGAGGCGAGGTCCGCCCACTCAGAGAGGAAGGAAGAAACCTGACCAGGTGGCCGATAGATAGTAGCCACAGTAAGGGAATGGCTAGGCGAGAGAAAGAGAGCCTTCAGACGAGGCATTAAAAAGAGGAGTAGGCCTGCGTAGGAATGACAGAGGCAGGAATCCACTCAGGGAAGATAAGGGCTACGCCCCCATCAGATCGGTTGGGCCTGGGCGCAAAACCAGAAATGGCAAAGATTGCTTAAATCTGGGGGAAGCATAGGATCCATTCTATATCTCACTTACCGAAGAGCAATTTTGCGGAAGGCCACCAACTAAAGGCTGCACCTCAGCAAGACAATTCTCAGCTTTTGCCCCACTCCCACTTCAATTTTTGTGGGGTCCCCTCACACACCCTGTGTCCGTTGTATGGCATGCCAAACCCCTTTCCTGCTGCCTCCTGTACTATTCGCCCAGTGCCCCACCCTTGCCGCTTACTTTGCTCAAGCCCATCATATCTCTAGAGACTGACCGGGAGATGCAAAACTCTATTTCGTCCATTGGTCTTGGCCCGGGTGGCCACCTGACCTCAAAAGGGATGCATGGTCTGGGTTAAACACGGTCATATGAAATAAAGAATGGACCAGCGAGGCCTTTTGACTGAGGCACCTCTATTTCCAACAAGTGCCTCAGATACCTTATCTTTTGTATCCTCTTCTTCGATGTCATATTAAAGAGTGTACACTGAGAATTAAAACACTGTTAGGGGCTCAACATTTTTGATATTTTTTCAAAGTTGTTGTATCTAAACTATCTCTTAACTGTTTTATGGATAATTTTGTATTATTTGAAGAAACATGATTGAATATTTAGAAACTTGTTTTTGACAGGTTGGACACTATGGCCCTGATTCATGGAATTATTTGCATGGAAAATAGGGTACATGCACGCCAAACTGCACCCAAATCCGCATTCGTTGATTCATGGAATCAAATGCACAGTACTTTTCCTGAACTTGCATGGAGTTTGCTAAGGCTCGGCAGGCCTCTGCGAACCACTGAGTGCCTTGCACAAGACTCCACGCAGAGCATGGGCGTGGCTTGCACAGAGGGCTGGGAAGGGGGCGGTACACCAAAAACGGGGAAGAACTTGCTAAAAAGTGGGCGTTCCGAGGGACGGCCTGCAGGCAGTCCCTTGCACACCCACAATTGCATGGCACAAGATGTATTCATGGATTCGATCGTGCAACCTCTCGGCTGGGAAATGGCCATGCTAGTCCTTCATATTGTCTGCCAACCGGAGGCAGGCGTAAGTACACTTACGCATAGGAATCGCAGTGTAGAGGTGGGTTTGCATGTTGTATTTTGGGGTGCTTGTATGCAACTGTGCTACGATCCAACTTAGGGGTTTGTATATGCAGTGTAGCGGGGTGCAGCAACGATTTATGGGGGTTTGCATGCAGATTTTCTGAGATTTCAACAGAGTTACGATTTGTCATACGCATATTGTCGGGGTGCCGGATACAGTTACCGGGGACCTTGCGCAGGGTCTCCCTGATGCAGGCCTGCTTGCGGGGGACCCCACGCACTGTTTGAAGGGTGCATGCATTCGTGCCCGGAGGGCATGCAAAGAAAGCTGTTCTGGCTTTTTTCGCTTTGCGTGGGAAAGTGTTGGGAGCGTTCCGACGAATATGGTTACTTTGCGCAGTAAATTCCATGAATACATAGAGGCGCACAATTTTTAAGCTGTGCGCAGGCTAGTGCAGTGTCTGTCTCGGCACGCGGCCCCTGTGGGATATCTGTGCACATTTCCAGAAATCGGACCCTGTGAGATAAAATGAGTTGCCCAGGATTGTATTTTAAAGCTTTAAATACACACAACACTCAGATCATACAAAAAAGTAAACTGATTTTGTGTCAAATAAGTAAACCTGAAATAGGCTTGCCAGATGCCTGTGACATTGGGACAGCTCTCTTCTCTCTGAGACCCCTTTCACTCAAATGGTCTACCATGAAAACGTAGGCAATGGGTAAACAATGCTAGCAGCGTGTGAAAAGGTACATCTTTTCACTAAAGACAGCACATTACTATAGTGTGAGATAAGATGATTTGTCCATGATCACTGTATTATTCAATGACTAAGGGGGCTTATGAGCCTTAATACTCTGCTTACACACACTTGAATTTGGCTACATAATCACTGCGAAGGATTGCTATCTGGCAAGGGTAGGGAAGCCCTGGTGTTTTGGGATTTTTATTAATTACTAGAAAAAAGAATCCATTCTTCAAACGGGTTCTGTTGACAGACATTGCAAAACTCTCCTAAATTGTTAAAAATCAGTGATCCTGTAGGAAGCTGTTCTGATTTGCTTATCACATGATGTGGTTTGCACTCTGAAGTAAACTGCACTAAGAATGGGCGTGTGTGGCTGACTGACATACCCCAGAGCAGACGTTGGGGGGAGGCGAGAGGTGGTGTGCTGCTGCATACTGGGACCTACTGCGCTCCCTCCCGACCTCCCATCCTGCTGCCTCACCCTAGCGTGTGGAGTTCGTAACGATGCATTGTGGTGCAAATGTCCTAGAACCCGTGCATTCTTAGGGTTGAGGACCAGTCCTTCTTTGACCACATTGTTGTTTCGCTGATTTCAGGCAACCGTCTCATGCGTGAAGGTGCTGAAATCCAGGGAAAGGGGTGGGGTGTTCAAATGTTATGTAGCCAGTAATGTCCGGAGTGTCCTAACAGGTGACTATGCACAATTTGGTGCAGATTAGTGCAACGGTGTGTAATAGTATAAGGAGCATTGCTTCACAAAGTGATAAACCCACAAACAAATTTTGACTTTGGTCCACTATGATTGGGTTGGCATCAACCCCACTCATACTTTTCCACCTACATCTAGCAGCTCACAGAAAGAACATCCAGGTGCAGAGAAGCTCGTCTGCACCCTAGCTTCCCACCAATTATCCTACAATCAATCATCACCTCAGTAGTCATGTGTCAATTACTTCTTTGTAGTTTGGCCTTGCGTCTGCTCTGTGCTCTGAGAACTTTTAAGGAGTATGGGCATGCGGGGATCCATGTGTAGGTGTGAAAGTCTCACTCTTCCAGCCTGCCTTTGTCACATGACTGGAACTGTGAAATCGGGTGTCTTTTTGTATATTTGATTTAATTCTACCAGTTCTCTGACGTCTGTGGCTTATCTTGACATTTCTGAACGGGATCCTCTGTTCTCTTCTCTCCTTAATTGTATCCGATGTCGGCTTATTCCAGCTAGATAAGACCTTGGCTTCTTGGCATGGTCATCCTTAGCTGAGTTTTGCGCTGTCTCGATTCTTGATTTTCCGGCTGCAACACACTCCGTTTGAGGCCTTTTGTAACCTTTGTTCAATTCTGCTCATATGCGTAGTGGACTTGCATTCATACATAAAGTGCTTCATGAGGTATATACTTGTAAACGTTTGGTGCTTGCCGCAATCTATTAACTATTAAGCATAAGCTAGCTTCATGAATTCTTTGCCTGTTGCAGTTACTTGCATCTGTACACGTTTAAACTAACTAAATATCTTCATTATGTATGTGGCATAAGTTTCTTCATTTTGAGCCCAGGCTGTCATTTATCCGTGGTATCTCCTTTATATTTCGTCTCTTGTCAGTATTTTTAGGTCGCTATACCTTCTATATGTGTGTCAGTCCGATTTATTATGACATCACCAGTCATCTTCTTTCATTATCTTCTTCGCTCCTTCGGATATTTCATTCAAACAATCATCATATTGTCTTGGATGGAGATATGGCTTTTTCAATGCATACCTTACTGTCCAGGTTTTCTTAGGTGTCAGTATATTAATAGGTGCTGTTACACTCATAGGTACTGGGCAGAGGCCATGTACTGCTCTCTGATGATTTAACTGTTCTTCATAAGTCACATACTTTGGTGCAGGGCCGGTCTTACACCAGATTGCACCCCAGGTGGGAAGCATCGTTGGAGCCCCCCCAATTCATCAGAATGCGCACCTCCTCCTCCGACTGGCTCACGTCACTCCCAAACTACACCTTTGAGACAAAACCCCTCGTCAATATGAATAAATAATTGTTATATAAATGAAGCTAGTTTCATTACATTGTAATTCAAGTACTTTACAGAAGAATTCTAATGTGAAAACACAGCTGTTGCTGCCCAAGTAAATGTTTTTTCTGTCACCTGCTCTTAGGGAAGTAGTTTCAAACTGTCCATACTGGCACACTGCAGTGTGACCAGCCTGGTAGGGGTCTGAGGGCCCACTGACCACTGGACCTGTGTTGCAGCCAGGTGTTCTGTTCGTACCACCTCACATGTATTTCACAAGGGGCAATCCTAGACTAACCATATGAATAATTTTCTGATGTGACAGATGGAAATGTGAGGAGAATGTGGTTTTACTTTGTTTCAGGTGGCGACAACAACTCCAGGCAGCGATATCTCCCAATAGACATACCAAGCCGCTGCACAAATGGTGAAAATTCAAAATGGCCCAGAAAACAGAGGCACTTTGACAGCACTCAGGGTCTGCGGCGCTAGACAAACACACCAAAACAATCCAGTTCCCAAAATCTCCCGGAGACTGGCATATTATGTCGATGAGTATAACCTGGTTGGCTGGCAGTACATGTTGCAAACTTTAGTCTACTGGCCGTGATTGATCTCCATGTGCTTGGAATTTCCACCTCATACTTGAGCTGGCATCCCTTCGTCATTGCCAACAAATGCCCAGTCCTTAATACAGGCCAAACATAAAGTAAGAAATAGCCATCTTAAGACAACTGAGCATGCTAGAACAAGTGCAACTAGTTTTAAAATAGATGCGATAATAGACATGGACAACATAATGATGATCTATGCAATGACGCTAACCGATTTAGCTGCTCCCATCATGCCTAGTATAAAGCTTATTAAACGTAGCCCCTATACGCAAGACAATATCACCACTGCCCCTATATGCCGAGTAAACCTCAACAAAAGAATGCAAGTAAGTAGAGGTCTCACGCATCACATTTTCATAGTTCGACAACATCTGCAGTTCAGTGACCTAGTCCACCTGGGCGCATAAAAAGATACCGCTTTTTAATGTCACACACTTTAATGGATTATGCAAGGGACCCCCCTTGTTATTTGCATATTTCAAGTAACTTTGGGTCTCACCCTAAGTTACTAGGGTAATCCAGACGTGGACCCCTTGCTCACTATTCTTAGAGAGACACAGCTACACCCTACTGATGAGGTTCAACCAGACCGAAACATGTGTCTGGGGTTGTTGTTGGTACTCTTGTTCAGAGGAGAATAGCCTAGCATTTCGGTGCTGGACTGCCCCAGGGCATGACAAAGAATGATATGTGTGGGATATTTCTTCTCTGTGAAAGATAGTGAGCTAAACACTCTGGGGAAGGCTCTTGTAACCAGGACTCATGTCTGTCAGAGAGTCTCCAAGGAGCATCCTTGATATTTGCATATTTCAAGTAACTTTAGGTCTCACCCTAAGTTACTAGGGTAATCCAGACGTGGACCCCTTGCTCACTATTCTTCGACAGACACAGCTACAACCTACTGATGAGGTTCAACC
Source organism: Ambystoma mexicanum (assembly GCF_040938575.1). NCBI lineage: Eukaryota > Metazoa > Chordata > Amphibia > Caudata > Ambystomatidae > Ambystoma > Ambystoma mexicanum. The sequence goes on from NC_090931.1 coordinate 706,839,664, forward strand.
AGACCGAAACATGTGTCTGGGGTTGTTGTTGGTACTCTTGTTCAGAGGAGAATTGCCTAGCGTTTCGGTGCTGGACTGCCCCAGGGCAGGACAAAGACTGATATGTTTGGGATATTTCTTCTCTGTGAAAGATAGGGAGCTAAAGACTCTGGGGAAGGCTCTTGTAACCAGGACTCATGTCTGGCAGAGTGTCTCCCAGGACCCCCCTTGTTATTTGCATATTTCAAGTAACTTTAGGTCTCAGCCTAAATTACTAGGGTAATCCAGACGTGGACCCCTTGCTCACTATTCTTCGAGAGACACAGCTACCACCTACCGATGAGGTTCAACCAGACCAAAACATGTGTCTGGGGTTGTTGTTGGTACTCTTGTTCAGAGGAGAATTGCCTAGCATTTCAGTGCTGGACTGCCCCAGGGCAGGACAAAGACTGATATGTTTGGGATATTTCTTCTCTGTGAAAGATAGTGAGCTAAAGACTCTGGGGAAGGCTCTTGTAACCAGGACTCTTGTCTGGCAGAGAGTCTCCCAGGACCCCCCTTGTTATTTGCATATTTCAAGTAACTTTAGGTCTCAGCCTAAGTTACTAGGGTAATCCAGACGTGAACCCCTTGCTCACTATTCTTCGAGAGACATAGCTACAACCTACTGATGAGTTTCAACCAGACCAAAACACGTGTCTGGGGTTGTTGTTGGTACTCTTGTTCAGAGGAGAATTGCCTAGCATTTCAGTGCTGGACTGCCCCAGGGCAGGACAAAGACTGATATGTTTGGGATATTTCTTCTCTGTGAAAGATAGTGAGATAAAGACTCTGGGCAACTCTCTTGTAACCAGGGCTCATGTCTGGCATAGAGTCTCCTAGGACCCCCCTTGTTATTTGCATATTTCAAGTAACTATGGGTCTCACCCTAAGTTACTAGGGTAATCCAGACGTGGACCCCTTGCTCACTATTCTTAGAGAGACACAGCTACACCCTACTGATGAGGTTCAACCAGACCGAAACACGTGTCTGGGGTTGTTGTTGGTACTCTTGTTCAGAGGAGAATTGCCTAGCATTTCGGTGCTGGACTGCCCCAGGGCAGGACAAAGACTGATATGTTTGGGATATTTCTTCTCTGTGAAAGATAGTGAGCTAAAGACTCTGGGGAAGGCTATTGTAACCAGGACTCATGTCTGGCAGAGAGTCTCTCAGGACCCCCCTTGTTATTTGCATATTTCAAGTAACTTTGGGTCTTACCCTAAATTACTAGGGTAATCCAGACGTGGACCCCTTGCTCACTATTCTTCAAGAGACACAGCTACACCCTACTGATGAGGTTCAACCAGACCGAAACACGTGTCTGGGGTTGTTGTTGGTAGTCTTGTTCAGAGGAGAATTGCCTAGCATTTCAGTGCTGGACTGCCCCAGGGCAGGACAAAGACTGATATGTTTGGGATATTTCTTCTCTGTGAAAGATAGTGAGCTAAAGACTCTGGGCAACTCTCTTGTAACCAGGGCTCATGTCTGGCATAGAGTCTCCTAGGACCCCCCTTGTTATTTGCATATTTCAAGTAACTATGGGTCTCACCCTAAGTTACTAGGGTAATCCAGACGTGGACCCCTTGCTCACTATTCTTAGAGAGACACAGCTACACCCTACTGATGAGGTTCAACCAGACCGAAAAACATATCTGGGGTTGTTGTTGGTACTCTTGTTCAGAGGAGAATTGCCTAGCATTTCAGCGCTGGACTGCGCCAGGGCAGGACAAAGACTGATATGTTTGGGATATTTCTTCTCTGTGAAAGATAGTGAGCTAAAGACTCTGGGGAAGGCTCTTGTAACCAGGACTCATGTCTGGCAGAGAGTCTCCCAGGACCCCCCTTGTTATTTGCATATTTCAAGTAACTTTAGGTCTCAGCCTAAGTTACTAGGGTAATCCAGACGTGAACCCCTTGCTCACTATTCTTCGAGAGACATAGCTACAACCTACTGATGAGGTTCAACCAGACCAAAACACGTGTCTGGGGTTGTTGTTGGTACTCTTGTTCAGAGGAGAATTGCCTAGCATTTCAGTGCTGGACTGCCCCAGGGCAGGACAAAGACTGATATGTTTGGGATATTTCTTCTCTGTGAAAGATAGTGAGCTAAAGACTCTGGGGAACTCTCTTGTAACCAGGGCTCATGTCTGGCATAGAGTCTCCTAGGACCCCCCTTGTTATTTGCATATTTCAAGTAACTATGGGTCTCACCCTAAGTTACTAGGGTAATCCAGACGTGGACCCCTTGCTCACTATTCTTCGACAGACACAGCTACAACCTACTGATGAGGTTCAACCAGACCGAAACATGTGTCTGGGGTTGTTGTTGGTACTCTTGTTCAGAGGAGAATTGCCTAGCGTTTCGGTGCTGGACTGCCCCAGGGCAGGACAAAGACTGATATGTTTGGGATATTTCTTCTCTGTGAAAGATAGGGAGCTAAAGACTCTGGGGAAGGCTCTTGTAACCAGGACTCATGTCTGGCAGAGTGTCTCCCAGGACCCCCCTTGTTATTTGCATATTTCAAGTAACTTTAGGTCTCAGCCTAAGTTACTAGGGTAATCCAGACGTGGACCCCTTGCTCACTATTCTTCGAGAGACACAGCTACCACCTACCGATGAGGTTCAACCAGACCAAAACACGTGTCTGGGGTTGTTGTTGGTACTCTTGTTCAGAGGAGAATTGCCTAGCATTTCAGTGCTGGACTGCCCCAGGGCAGGACAAAGACTGATATGTTTGGGATATTTCTTCTCTGTGAAAGATAGTGAGCTAAAGACTCTGGGGAAGGCTCTTGTAACCAGGACTCATGTCTGGCAGAGAGTCTCCCAGGACCCCCCTTGTTATTTGCATATTTCAAGTAACTTTAGGTCTCAGCCTAAGTTACTAGGGTAATCCAGACGTGAACCCCTTGCTCACTATTCTTCGAGAGACATAGCTACAACCTACTGATGAGGTTCAACCAGACCAAAACACGTGTCTGGGGTTGTTGTTGGTACTCTTGTTCAGAGGAGAATTGCCTAGCATTTCAGTGCTGGACTGCCCCAGGGCAGGACAAAGACTGATATGTTTGGGATATTTCTTCTCTGTGAAAGATAGTGAGATAAAGACTCTGGGCAACTCTCTTGTAACCAGGGCTCATGTCTGGCATAGAGTCTCCTAGGACCCCCCTTGTTATTTGCATATTTCAAGTAACTATGGGTCTCACCCTAAGTTACTAGGGTAATCCAGACGTGGACCCCTTGCTCACTATTCTTAGAGAGACACAGCTACACCCTACTGATGAGGTTCAACCAGACCGAAACACGTGTCTGGGGTTGTTGTTGGTACTCTTGTTCAGAGGAGAATTGCCTAGCATTTCGGTGCTGGACTGCCCCAGGGCAGGACAAAGACTGATGTGTTTGGGATATTTCTTCTCTGTGAAAGATAGTGAGCTAAAGACTCTGGGGAAGGCTATTGTAACCAGGACTCATGTCTGGCAGAGAGTCTCTCAGGACCCCCCTTGTTATTTGCATATTTCAAGTAACTTTGGGTCTTACCCTAAATTACTAGGGTAATCCAGACGTGGACCCCTTGCTCACTATTCTTCGAGAGACACAGCTACACCCTACTGATGAGGTTCAACCAGACCGAAACACGTGTCTGGGGTTGTTGTTGGTAGTCTTGTTCAGAGGAGAATTGCCTAGCATTTCAGTGCTGGACTGCCCCAGGGCAGGACAAAGACTGATATGTTTGGGATATTTCTTCTCTGTGAAAGATAGTGAGCTAAAGACTCTGGGCAACTCTCTTGTAACCAGGGCTCATGTCTGGCATAGAGTCTCCTAGGACCCCCCTTGTTATTTGCATATTTCAAGTAACTATGGGTCTCACCCTAAGTTACTAGGGTAATCCAGACGTGGACCCCTTGCTCACTATTCTTAGAGAGACACAGCTACACCCTAATGATGAGGTTCAACCAGACCGAAACACGTGTCTGGGGTTGTTGTTGGTACTCTTGTTCAGAGGAGAATTGCCTAGCATTTCGGTGCTATACTGCCCCAGGGCAGGACAAAGACTGATATGTTTGGGATATTTCTTCTCTGTGAAAGATAGTGAGCTAAAGACTCTGGGGAAGGCTATTGTAACCAGGACTCATGTCTGGCAGAGAGTCTCCCAGGACCCCCCTTGTTATTTGCATATTTCAAGTAACTTTGGGTCTTACCCTAAATTACTAGGGTAATCCAGACGTGGACCCCTTGCTCACTATTCTTCGAGAGACACAGCTACACCCTACTGATGAGGTTCAACCAGACCGAAACACGTGTCTGGGGTTGTTGTTGGTACTCTTGTTCAGAGGAGAATTGCCTAGCATTTTGGTGCTGGACTGCCCCAGGGCAGGACAAAGACTGATAGATATGTTTGGGATATTTCTTCTCTGTGAAAGATAGTGAGCTAAAGAATCTGGGGAAGGCTCTTGTAACCAGGACTCATGTCTGGCAGAGAGTCTCCCAGGACCCCCCTTGGTATTTGCTTAATACAGGTCATACATAAAGTAAGAAATAGCCATCTGAAGACAACTGAGCATGCTAGAACGAGTGCAACTAGTTTTAAAATTGATGCGATAACAGACATGGACAACATAATGACAATCTATACAATGACGCTAACCGATTTAGCCGCTCCCATCATGCCTAGTATAAAGCTTATTAAACGTAGCCCCTAAACGCAAGACAATTTCACCACTGCCCCTATATGCCGAGTAAACCTCATCAAAAGAATGCAAGTAAGTAGAGGTCTCACGCATCACATTTTCATAGTTCGACAACATCTGTAGTTCAGTGACCTAGTCCACCCGGGCGCATAAAAAGATACCGCTTTTTAATGTCACACACTTTAAGGGATTATGCATTGCCTATTCTAATTTTCGGGCGTTTTACACAAATGTGCATTATTTTTTTGTAACACAGGCAGCAATTAATGTGGAATACGCAGTTTTGCTACATGTGGTGGGATTACTTTTCAAAAGGAGCTCTATAAGAGCAGAGGGATAATAATAATGATGACTTGGTGCCATACCTGCCTAACCTCCTTTTTTTTCTGGAGACTCTGGAATTTTAACCATTTCTCTGGGTCTCCGGGAAAGACCCTGGAATCTCAGGAATTTTGGTGGGGGACACCTTTCACTGATTACTTCTTTTTTGTTTTGTTATGCTTGCAGGACTGCACTGCCATGGAATCCCTGCCTGAGTGTGGCTTTGTCTCTGCAGTCATGACTGTAACGCTTCCAGCACATTGGCAAAAAGAATGCAGGTGAAGCAAAATAACACGCGTTTATTTTGCTTCACCTTTCATTCGTTTTTGCCGACTTTCAATGCGAACGCGCGTTTCCGTTGCTTTCTTTTTGCCCGGGGTAGGGTGGAATTAGCACCATTGAACCACACCCATCAGGCTTGCAGTCTGGACAATTCACCACTGCACGACACTGCCATCATGGACTCCCTGCCTGAGTGTGACTTTGTCTCGACAGTAATGACTGTAACGCTTCCAGCACATTGGCAAAAAGAATGCAGGTGAAGCAAAATAACGCACGTTTATTTTGCTTCACCTTTCATTCTTTTTTGCCGACTTTCAATGCGAACGTGCGTTTTTTTTTGCTTTCTTTCCTTTTGCCCAGGTTAGGTTAGCCCCATTGAACCACAGCCATCAGGTTTGCAATCTGGACAACTCACCAATGCACTACATAACCTGATGAAAAACAACTAAGGTGAAATGTCCAATTTCGGTACTGCAAAATTCAGGAAAAACCTTTGTATGCATAAATCTCAGGAATTTTGATTTTCAAATTTAGGCATGCATGCTTGGTGCACTGCTCGACGTAGCGTTTCACGCTGGAATCCCTGTGGCTGGATTCCAAGCGCTCTAATAATGGACGTCTCTGTTATTACACACTTGTGCTACTAGTGCACTTTGACAGAGATTGGAGGCAAACAATATCTGTCAAAGTGCACTAGAGCAGTGGGGGACACCCAGGCAAACACACAAGTCGGCCCAAACGCTTACCTGATGTGCTGCTGCTGCATCCACCACTCGCTCCTCTTTCCGAATCGCCGGGGCGCCAGCCAGCCCCAATCATCAATCTATCAGGGCGTGCACGCACATAGCCTCAGGGCACGCTGCACGTGCGGTGCGCCCATGGGCCTGGCTGGCACCAGCGGTGCCCGGTGAAGTGAAAGCAACTAGCAACAAACAAATGTTGCTAATTTGTCAATTACTGCCCTGTCCTGCCTGAGGGCAAAGGCAGCCTGAAGCAGCAGTAATCGTTGTTTGATATGTGAGGGACATAAAAATGATTCTGAATAGGCCTGGTTGGTGCATGTGGCCTGGTTTGCAGGACTCAGAGCGCTGCCGCGCGGCGCCCTCTACAGGCTGACTTAAGGAAGGCTGCCGCCTGAGCTGCCTGACACAAAGACCAGCCCTGCTTTGGTGTGAACTCGATAGACAATGGGACGGGGGCAACTGGAGTGGGGGCGATGCTTGACACTTCCTCTTCAGTAGTTCCCAGACTGCCATACTCGTAATGACCCCCAGAGTCTTTTTTATGGATAAACTGGCCATATTCGGTATAGGTCGAATATTTGCCAATACTGTCAACAGTCTCCACCCAATCAGACTCAAACAATCTTCTTTTCGAAACACCAGGTCTGGTTCCATGTCATTTCATCGCCTGCCTGTTCTTCCCCAGGCTTTTTAACGTGCACATTCCACCGAATGTGCTCATCGTTTTTCTTTTTTTTTCTTTTTGGGGGGATACCCCCCAACCCTCCTCCCACACTTATTTTTTGCTATTTCCCACCCGCCCAAACCCTTATCTGCCCTTTCCCACCGCCCCTAAAAAGTTTGATGAGCACATTCGATGGAATGTGCACATTAAAAAGCCTGGGGATGAACAAGCAGGCGATGAAAGGACGTTGTACCCCAGGTCAATATGTCAACTCATCTTTGGAGCTCACAATAAGAATTAGCGCATCATTAATCCAACCCTTAAATGAATTAATAGACATGGTGGACTCTTCCATCATAATGCAATTCAGGTGTCCGTATAATGAGTTAGCCTCAGGATACAGAATGTTCCTTTATGTTGACATATGTCTCCACATGAGGCGTGACTTCAGGAAAATGAGACACAGCTCATGCCTAATGACTAAATTGGTGACTGCCAAAGACACATTTAGTACTGCTTCTATAATTTGCCTTGAATGGTATTTAACATACAACCTATATCAAGAAGCATTTGTCCAACCTATAAAGAAAAATCACTAAAAAGGTAGTAGGCACCCCTCTCTAGAAAGAACAAGGCATGATAACCTGTTATGAGGTTTTTTTTCCCACTTTGAGAGTCCACAGCCATCGATTTTAGTTAACTTTATTTTTCACAAAGGAGGAATTTCCATTTGCATATCAGTCTTTGTCCCGCCCACAAGGGCAGTCCAGCACTGAAATGCCAGGCAAACCTCCTTTGAAAAAGAGTACCAACAGCAACTGCAGACACATGAGAACGTGACAAATTGAACTTGCTTCCTGCGGGCTCCCTTCCCCATTCTTAATAGCTCCTTTTAGCTTTCAACTTTAGCGTGTCATGCAGTTCATTTGTTTAATGGGGCTCCCATCGTCATGGTGCAGTTGTCAGACAGCACAGTCCACCCATTGCAGGTCGCGCAACCAGGTTCCTTAAGCTTTAGCTGTGCCCTCTTTTCCTTCTAGTGGGGTCTCTGCGGTCATCCTGGATCATTCGCCCACTGGTGGCCTCCCCAGTGCTTATCCATCATACTTTCCTTTGTTTAAACTCTTCATGTCTTTAGGGGTTTTGCTCCCACTTCACCTTCTTGCGTGGCTCACCCTTTTTGTGATTTCTATTTTGCTCACACTTCGTGTCTGCGCACAGCTCCCCTCTTTACAGAATGTTTCCTTCATTTACAGTCTTTTGAGAACGTGTATTCATACATGCGACCACTCTATAACTATGTATCCCTGTATTGCTCTCTTCATCATTTGACATTTTCACTCAACGCTTCTCTCTTCCTACGTGATTGAGCTGCTACATTGTATCTCACTCGCTTGCTTAACAGATACCGGATTTCCGGTTGCATTCAATTCACTGTTTGTGTTTTCTCAGCCTTTTTATCAACATCCTTTCCATCTGAAGTCAGGGTCTCACCTCTTTCACCTCAGACACTCCTGGGCTCCTGTCCTGGCCCAGGGGAATGAACATTTACTGGTATATTTTCCAAAAGGGATTAGACACTTCCCGGCTCCCTTCCACTGACTTCTCTGGCTCTCTAGAGACACAGCTGCTATCCGCGTTTTTCCTGGTTGATTCCGAATGCAGACCCTCAGTGTCTCGGCATCCTCTTTTCTTTCAGCTGGTCCCGGGCAGCGCTGGCGTCTCAGCTCTCCACCCATCTCGTTCAACTTGCTTTCTAACTGGGTCCGTTTTATACTCTCCTCAGTTTGTAACAGGCTGCAGGTGGGCATGCTTGACTTCAATTGCCTGACCTTGCCTGACCTTATTATTGGGATATTTCCATTGAGTATACTGGTGTGCCTCTTTTTGCATCTTCTTCGTCCCAGTACCATAATGGTGTTTCACATGGGAAGTTTGTATTCCTCCTGACTTCTTCTTCTTCATCACAGTACTTGAGTGGTACTTTGGGAAATGAAGACTGTGTGATTTATAATATCACATGAAGGCTGAGGGGGCTGGGGGAGTTGGGTAGGTCAATGTCAGAGAAAAGGGGATACCATGTCTGACCCGCGGGTATTTCCTCCCCAATCCCTGACAACCCTCTACACAGGTGATCCTCCTTCGCTTGTCCACCCCAATGGTCAGGATCCAAAAGCGATGGCCATTCACCGGCCACTGTGTAGGACTTCCCTGGGGAGTAGGCTGGGAAAGACCCATTCATTTTTCACTTGCAGGACCCTTTTTAAAAAAAAACCAAACAACACTTGCATTTCATGAAATGTGAAATGCTATCACATGAGCATCTGTATGATTTAAAGAAAAATATTCTTGAAATTCTTGAATATGGTGCATACAGACATTTTTAAGAGTTAATTTTATCAAGAGATTTGTTTTATTTTTGACATGATAGTGGGGGAAATCTTTATTTTCATAGATCAGGTTAGCTCAATAAAAAACTTAGAGGAATTCACTATTCATATATGGGAATTTTGAAAATGCTTTTAATGGTATTGACAAATGAATCTCCTTTTGTGCAGGACCTGAATTTGTCTTTGCATTCCAGCATTTGTAGTTGTGTATTTATAATATACCAGATCAAATCAAAGCATGGGATAAAGGATTCACACCTAATATGGAACATCCTGTGGTTTCTGGGATTTTGCTCCTATTAAATATTGATTCAGTAAAGGTGTGTGTTCCAGAAAATAAATATATTTTTTAAGAGGATATTCTTAAAATTAAGGAAGTAGGCTCCAAATAAAACAGTGCATTAAGAAAACAGTTCAGCTTCTCAGTGCAGTTGGTGCATTAGTTCAGCAAGTAGGGCACTCACATCAGAGAGGTATGCACAGTCTGAGTTCAAATGATAGAATCTCAGCCCTTCATCATTCCAAGGTCAATATATTAAATATTGACTTCTGGTGAACGTGGTGGACGTAATACTGCAATAAGTGCTTTCCTCTAGTCTGTAATATGGGCCGTGCAGCCCTGGAGTGAGGGTTTCTCTTGTTCTACTACACAGTCCTGTGTATTAGACCCGTGTTGGGTGACGTTGGGTGCTGAGGAAAATGCAGAGGAAAGCTATTGAAAGCTGATGTTTGAATTATTCACTTATTTCTCACTAAGTGACTACTAGCATCTGCGCACAACCAATTAAGGATCTGCTCTATTGTAAGCAACAGTCACCAGATGTCTTGTGATTATTTGTGTGCATCTTTTAAAGGGTGACTGATGGCATTCTTTGCCTTTAAGCCCTTTATTGAATCTGTTAGCATACATTGTGAAAACATTACACAGAATGACTGTTGGTGCTTATCCTTGGAGCTCTGTGTGGAATGTGTGCACTCAACCAATGGCAGGAAAGTGCTGAAAATACTTAATTTCTTTTTCACAGAGTGACTGCGGGCATCTTTGCCTTTGAGCACTGTTTGTGTGGAATATCTCTGAGAAGTTTGGATAGTTTCTGACATTTCTGTTGACTAGCTCAGTGATTTGATTGGTTTCAACCTGTTGAAGTAGTGAAGTGGGCTACTTTCGACTGGGATTTTTTATTGTACAATTGTTGAAGGTACAGGGGAGCAGTTAAATAATGCTTGGAAGGAAACGCTACAACCTGAGGTCTGCTGACAGGACTCCACTTGATAACGAAGTGGTGCGGAATATACAAGTGGAACAAAAGAAACGTGAAACAGATTGCAAAAAAATATCTTTTTATCTGCAGGTTTCACGATAAACGTTTAGTCAGGCTCCGACCTGAGCTGAATCAATAACAGATTCTGTGATGGTCGCTAATGCAAGTGAATGTGTGGACAGTTGTGACATTTCTGGTCCAGTCCTAAGTGAAGTAGAAAGACGGATCAGTCAGTCATTTGTGGACATTTGTGTACTTCTTGAGGATGGAATTCATGCATTGGAGGTAACATCTACTTGTTTCAGTGTGTCACCTAGATTGTTTCATTCACCAATATATCATGTCAGTACTGTTTCGAATGGTTCAGAAGTTCCTGATTCAAGAAATGAGAAGGAGAAGGAGGGAATAGCTCCCATATCTGACATTAAGGCAGCCTCGAGCAAAACTGCCAAAGTAAATAATAAACAGATGAACTGCAATGACCCAAAAAAAACTAAGAATGTGAATGGGCAAATCAAATATGATAACAGAGGATACATGACATTTCTGAGAAAGTTACTAAAATCTTGCAGGGCAGGAGATGCCCCTAATTATGCACCTAACACCCATGTGATCCCTGAGGCAGTTGTTATAAATGATGCTCCTAGTCAGTATCAGATTAGTACAGAGGGAAGGACAAGAAGCTCAGAAGCACATGAAGAGGTAAATGAGACGACTGAATGTTGGGAGTATGTAGGTCCGAAAAATACAATGACCAACTCACGTAAAATAAATTCTCAGAAAAAAACACGGAATAAAAAGATGGTTTTGCATGACAATCATGAATGAGGATGATGAGAGAGTAATTGAAGAAGTTGTCCAGAATCCGAATGAGAGGAGTGGTAAGGAATCATCAGTCTTGTTTCAGGCAAATGTCAATAATGGGGTCAAAATCGCTGCATGTGATACTGGTTGACATGTCTGCATGTAAAAAGTGTCCATGTTGAAAGACCCGAAAAGCTAGTAGAGAGGTCCCCCAAAGTGACCATGACAAAAAGGAAACCCTGCAATAACAACGCAAAGGAAACATGTAATGTCATCTATAGTGAAATGAATTCTAGTGGTGACCAATCTAAGGAATCTAAACCGATTGTTTTTCGATCTGTAATGGCTAATGAGAAACATGTATTACTAAACAGGTCAAAGATCCTGTCTCTGCTCTCATTGATACCTGAATTATCAACCATAGTGTCCAAAGACATAACGTTTGTGCATTTGTATGATCGTAAAGAAGTTGGCAAATGTGAAGTGCACTTTCATTCACTTCTAGTGAAAACAACTGTTATGAATTGTCATGCAGAATTCATAAAAAACGGGTTTGACTGCTATGAGAAAAGTGTGGCTATCAATGAGGTGAGCGAGGGTCAAAAAAGGGTAATGGGATTACAGACAATCTTAATATACAATGCTTGGAAAGTGAAGGTGGCAAGTCACAATTGATTTTGAGTCAGCTGGTTGGGCCTTTCTTACATCATTGCTCAAACTCCTTCCCACCACCAGTGCAGTATGATAAAAAGGGCATTTGGAAAATCTGTTCATAGAATACAAGAGGTCATAACAGTTTCCTAGATGAGGAGATGAGCAACAAATTCTCTGAGCACAATCTTGTTTGCTTGTTGCTTGCAAGAAACGTGGTTGTGCTCTACTCCGATCTTTGATGGCTTTAGTATTACTGAAAGATATGCAAAGAAAAGTGCCCATTGGTCGTCCGAAAGGGGGGATTTTAACTGCGGTGAGAAGCATTCAAGTCACTCAATTGAGAAAATTGGATGCAATTCGGACTCAATACTTTATACCACAATAAAGATCAAAATGGTAAAGTGTCTCTACCCACCTTAGCTATTAATGTGTATTTCAATCCTGTCTGCATTGACCTAGATGAAGTCATTAATGATATTGATATTGTGCTAGTTGACTTCATGAGTATACCTAAGAGGCGATTCATTGTCATTGCGGGAGACTTGAATAGTGTGTGCCCCCACATAGATCTGGAAGAAATTAATTCTGGTGGTTTGAATGATATGTTGGCTGAGATCTGCCTTAAATCACATGGTAATAAACATTGCAATAGAGCTATCTGGGCCACATTTTTAGCTAGGTGGCGCTTTTATCAGTTGAATACACTGTTTAAGAAAACTGATAAGCTGACAGACACCACCTGATTTGGAATGGGATCAGAATCTACTATAGATTACATTTTCATAGTGAACATAGACATTCAATGAATAAGTAGTTTTGAAGTAACACAAATTCATAGAAGTGATCATGCCATGCTGTCCGCTTCAATTGTGCCCTTGAAGGTGGAGCAGGTTAGGGACTAATTGGATTGTGTCAACTTGGCTATGAACTGTTCTGGAAATAGGGTGACTGATTAAGCCAGAAATAATACAAGTTAACAAGTCAATGGCCCTCATTACAACCCTGGCATTGGACCATGGTGCTAATAGCACCATGGTCCATGCCGGTAATTTACCGACTCTGCCATGGCGGAATGGGGAATTACCGCCCCATTCTGAGGTTGGCGGGGCGGTAATTCCCCATGCGGCCATGGCCCTTCCCCATTCCCATTTTTGCCCCATAGGGCTCAATGGGAATGGGGAAGGCGCTAAGTACGGTGCCGCAAATTGCGGCACCGTACTTAGCACCAAGGTGCCTTTGGGGGTTGTTTTTTAACGCCTGCAAAAAGCAGGCGTTAAAATCGCCAACCCGCAAAGGGACCTCGTAATCAGGCGTTAAGGGGTTAACGGCGCCGCCACCTTTTACGCCGCCGTTAACCCTTTAACGCCAGGGTTGTAATGAGGGCCAATATCATTGTGGTCGGACAATATTGATGAATATGAGAAAGACCATAGTTGCACTCCGGGAGAATGTTCCAACACACTATTAATGCTCCAACATGCTGCTCCAAAAATTCTCAAATTATGACCAAGAATTTAATGTTTAAAAACGCATATCTAGATGTAATGTGAGGCAAGTAAACAAATCAATAGGAAATCTGGAGTCTAAAATGATGGAGATTAGATCTCTTAAGAATAAATACAAATCCTGGTTGAAAAATCATAAGCTTCTGAGTTATATCAAAACTAACCAAGATTTGTTGTCTGACATAATCAGGAGTAATTCCAGATCCATTTGGTAGAGGTTAAATGTTAAACAGACTGATCAGGTGGTAAAACAATCTACTAACATAGCAGAAAATGATTGGGTGGTCTATCATAAGACAACATTTTGGAGTGATAGGGCTCTTGCTAGTAATAATTGTATCGGAAATAAGAATGATTCAATTTGGAGTTTGGATTTTGATAAAGATCAAATTATATATGTCATCAACAAACTGAAAAATTCAAGGGCTTGTGGGCCCGGGAGAGAGTTATGAATAGCCTCTTGAAATCAGACCCTCTACTTTGGTCTGAAATCCTATTCCAACCGTTTACTCAGGTTGTAAAGTTGGGTAGCATTCCTGCCTCATGGCACACAGCTATTGTGGTGCCTATTTTTAATATATGGACTAGAACTGACCCACTGAGTTATCGCCCTATCTCCCTTACAGATGTGTCCTCGAAGATATTCTCGGCTCTTCTTATAAGAGAAGTCAATATATGGATGAAGGCAGAAAGAATTATACACCTTTTGCAAATGGGCTATCAAAAAGGAGTGAGCACAGTGCTAAGTGGTTTTACACCATCAACATGTCTTCCACAGACAGGTAGAAAGACTGGGAGGTTCTTGTATGTGGCAGTATTGATTCTCTCCTCTGCATTTGACAATGTAGACCGTAACATTTTATGGAGCAAATTGGTGAAATTTAATCTGCATATGTCAGATCTATGGAATTGTATCAATGAGTGGAATATGTACTCTCCTGAACGTGGTCGTCTTAGTGTTAATTGGTTGGCTTATGCGGACAACCTTAGTCTTTTGGACTTTACTCCTGCTGGTTTGCAGTGAACATTAGATGGCGTGTCCAAGTACTTAAAATAGAACAATTTAATACTTAATCCCCTTAAGTCCAAGATTATGGTCTTATTTCACAATGGTCCAAAAAGAGCTCTGTCTGCAGGGCAGAGGCGTAGCTAGGGCTGTCTAACAAGTGGCGACTGAAGCTAATGTAGTTGGGCCCACTGCAGTGGCATAAACATCTATAAATGCCCACACAGTGCTGCTGAGTGGGCATTTACAGATTTTGGGTGGGCCTTGCCCCCTCAGGCCCTACCCTGTCTACACCTCTGATGCAGGGTCAATAATATCAGACTCCTGGAAAAAGACAGCTTCAACTATCTGGGTTTTCTGTTCTCAAATAAGAAGTTAAGAATGTGTACTTCTATGGTTAGAATAATTCATAGGCGGTTTTGTGCTTATTCCTTAACACCATTCCTAGAATTGTTTAGGTTAAAAGCGACCCTGATTGTTCTGTATGGAATCGAGCAAATGTCCGTGAACAGCAGAAACATCTTGGACAGTTCAGGGGGTCGAACATAATAAAGGAAGCCCTATGCATACCAAAGTTTGTTCCAATAAGAGTAATCAGATTGGAGTTAGTGCTTCAGTCTTGGTGGTCAATTTACATCTACAAGAGTTTGTCAATATACCTACACATCTTTGGAGTTGAGGAATCTGGTATTATTCCCCATTTATAAAAAATGATCTCTCAGTATGCTCTTAAAACACTATTAAGAAGTGGGATAAAATCTGGGACATTGCAGATCTGCAAAGACTGAAAAGGTACAATACTCAAAGTCTGCTATATGTTCCCAGTTTAACTTTGAGACCATATTTGGCAAAATATCCCTCAACATCTGCCCGTCCATGGTATTTTAAATTTTTATAGAACTGTTTGCCACAGTTAGAAGTTTTAGGACCCCAATTAACATACCTCACGAACTAAGAACGTGCAGACTTTGCACAGACCACAGCACTGAGTCACTTTTTAATTTAGTAATAGAATGCACAGTACTGACCATATCAAAGATTATACATTTCAAATCTCAGGTAAATTCTATTGAGTGTGTAGATGGAAATTCCCTTTGGAACTGTCTGATGACGAGTCGTCAGTGTCTTGCTTTTAGCTCTCCCCTAGTGGTAGGGGAATTCTACCACTAGTTCTGCCAAGCACAGTGCCCCTCCCAGAATCGCAGTACCTGACTCTAGTGTGGCTGATGGGTTTAATAAAATGACAAACTACGAGGTTCTGGCCTTTGATGCTGACCCTGAGATGCAATTGTCCTGTTCGTCCCAATCATTGGACAATAATTGATCCCTGTTGGGACTTTGTAAATCCATTCGCCATAATTCCTTGGGTCCTCCATTGTCCACACGAGACTCCTCTCTGTCTTCTAATTTATCTAACAGTCCCAACTTGGAGGCATTGGTAACTGGTTAGGAGGGGGTCTTGGCTCCTAACAAAAGTTCTGAGGACCCCACGCAGCTGTCTGCAGCGAGTGGCTCTGGTGGAGTAAACGAACATTCCAACTTGCTGATTGTCATTATAGCCAAGGTTGAAGCTTTGTTTGCCCAATGTTCTGTAATGGCTACAGACCAGCAGACCTTAAACACCTGATGGTTAAACTGTTGGACCCTAGCAGGGTGACCCATGCGACTTCTACCCCAACCCGGTCAATGCCCTCCTCCACCTATGAGTCTGCACCACTCGATGACTATCTGGTCGGAGCCTCCAAAATTGTACCAGACACTTTGGCAAAGAGTGGCTGTAGGGAAGCTTTGGCTGAAATGGCGCATAGGGTGATGGTTTCCTCCCATGCTTCTGAAGTGACCTGGAGGTCCCAAGACTCTTTTAACATTGCGTCAGGGACGGAGGAGGATGCATTAGAAGCTTTATGTGCCGAGAAATCAAAGGTGGAAGCTACCCTGCCAACTCCTAAGCCCATCCCACACTGAAGGAAGCGGTGGGGGACAGACCCAGATAGGCCTAATCTACCTACCCACCTTCCTATGGGGGTGAGGGTGCTGCTCTTCCAATCAATGACAACATATCTGATAAGGCACCTAAGGTCATTTCTAAGGTATTGGGTGATGGTTCTAGGCGTACTGTGTCCCTCCTTGGCCCAATGGATAAGTGGGCACGCCCTAGGCCTTCTAACTCCCATGCCCTCCAATCCTGTGGGCACCGAGTTTCCCCAGGGTAAAGTGACTGTTGGGATTTGTGATGGGGCACTGCCTCCACACATCAGGCCTAGATCATCTGGCCTACAGACTTCGTTTGAGAGGAGCCCTGGGGGTTGGTGCATACTGACTGGCCGTCGGTTGTAAAATCCTCCGAACATGTTATTGGCTCCTGATCCTGGGTAGAAACACCTCGTAGGGTCTCATCTTCAGACCCACCAAATGTTATGATGGAGCTTGGACCTTACATTGTGAGCACTGGTAACTGGATTATGGGTCTGTTGCAGCTTGCCTCCTCTGTAAAGCTTGAGGAGATTCATACCACAGACAATAGCCCATTCTTAAATAGAACATCTCTCCTCCGGCTATGGGCCTCAGCAACCTGGCTATCCACGATTACCTCTGGCGATATGCTGCAAATAGAGCTCCCAAGTGGGCTAGTTCTACCAGCTGGGTTTTGATTCGTTTTTCCTCTCCCACTGTGGTGTCTTTATTGTGTGTTAATGCCAATGTCTTGTTTAACCTGGGTCTGAAACTAACAGTCTCTCATAAACTGCTAGCCACTAGCCAGTCTGGCCAACTCTTCAGCATACAATGCAGATTATGCCTGCACGGATGGGTCACGGTGGGTGGGTAACTTGCATCATTTGTGGATTTCGCAGCAGGTACTGGGTGAAGAGTACTCTGGTTATAAATCCATCTCTTGGGCCCCTCTGCCTGATGTTGAGGGCCCTAACGATACCCAGGTAGGTGGGCACTGACTCCTCAGGATAGCCAGTTGGAATACACAGGGACACAGTCGCGTATTGCACACTAATGGGTCTATGCATGTCTTGACAAATGTTGATGTCTTTTTGTTACAGGAGACTTGGTTAGATTGCCCCCTTCAGCTTGACGGCTACCATATTTACCAAACTCTAGCCAAAAAGGGTTCTTAGCGAAGGCCCTTTGGGGGACTTATAATTGGGGTAAGGCTCCTCTTTGGCTCCTGCCATGTTGTGACATCCACTGCCCGAGATAACGTCCTGGCAGTGGAGATGTGGCAGGAGGAAGGGGGAGATTAGTGGAGAATGTTGATTTTAAACTTATATGTCCCTCCGAATTCTAAACTCCTGGACGAAATCCAATCTAGAATTGAAGAAACCTTGGTTTCATGTGAAGGGAACAATGTAGAGCACCTCATCGCTTTGGGGGGGATTTAAATGCCAGGTGTGTGGGCGACACGTTGTGTGCCTCCTACAGCAATGTCATAAATAGGAGTGTGATGGTTCAAGGGAAAAGTAATCCTAAAGGGAGACTTTGGGTTCCCTTTTTAAGTCAGTGGGAACTACACATGTTAAATGGTTGAAATAAGGGTGATACCCGGACAATTATAAATGGTTCAGGAATAATAGCAAGGCTACCCTTGACTATTTCTTTGGCAACAACGCCTGTCTCGTGGTGGTTGACGACTTAATTGTTGTTCCAATTGAGTATTGTGATCATAACATACTTGCGCTTACTATTAATTTGCAATGCACAGTGCTCACTGCTAGTGACTGTATCAGTATTCAATCTAACCACGCCAGAAATTGTATTTGTTGGACAGCGGAGCATTTGCAAAAAGTGGGCAGGATAATCTCTGAGCTCCAGGATGAGGATGTCGATGCTTTGGGCCCCCTGAGTTGTGATGAGTTAGAGGAATGCTTCAAGAAACTGACTATTAAAACTGGCTCTAGTCCCAATGGGCTCTTGTTGGCCTGTAATAAAACCAGTCACACCTTTTATGGTGCCATTTGCGATGCCAAGAGAGTGATGTGTGGAGAACTCAGAGTGGTCCGCGGCCAAGGGCTGTCAGCACCTGAGTTGACCATACGAGTCAGGTGTATTAAGAAAAACTATCAGGCATGGCTTTAGCACTGGAGGTACTCGATCCTCAATACACGTTGGCAGAGCATGATTACGGCACTTTGAAGTGGCAATCCTAAGAAGATATGGGGCATGTTAGCCGATGCCAAGGGGGATCGTAGGAAATATATCCTAAAGCCTATACAGGAGCTGGAATGGATTGGGTACGTTAGAGGGAAATGTAGTGTCATAACTGGGGCTTCTCCCTGGATTATATGATTGGGGGTTGGCTATGGCCATTGATGAAGCCGATATTCAAGTCTCCATTTTAAAGCTTAAAAACTCCAAGGCCCCTGGTCCCAATGGCTTAGCCAACATTGTACTAAAACAGAACCCTGATCAGTGGGCAAGCATACTTAAAATTTTGTTTGACAAGGTTTGTGTGACACAAGAATTCCAGACATCATGGCAGCAGTCTGTCCTTTTTCCGGTATACGAAAAAGGTGACCGTTTGCTACCAGAAAATTACAGAATGCTGTCTTTACTAGATGTTATGGGAAAAATCTTCTCCACTTTTGTCCTGAGGGCTCACCAGGCATGGGTGGAGGAAACCCAGGTGCTACAATTTATGCAGACGGGGTTTCGTCAAGGGTGTTGCATGTTGCAAAACCTTAGAATCCTGGATTCCCTGATTTGGGGCGCGATGGAGCCTGGTGGGCCTACTTTATATGTCACCTGTGTGGATTTTAGAGCAGCATTCGATGGGTCAACCGCGAGAAGCTGTGGTGTAAAATGGTATCCTGGGGGTGTCCAAAATGGCTTGTTAATGTCCTAAAAGGTCTTAATTGGAATACTCAAGCACAGGTTCGTCTGAATTAAAATGGGGGTGTGTCTGCCCCGATTATGATATTCAAAGGGGTGAAGCAGGGTTGCTTTACAATATATATGTCTGCTCTCCTTATCCAATTTGTTCGAAGCATTGGCTGTTGCCCTAAGAGAGGCAGTAGGTCCATTACCTGTATGCTCTACACCGATGATCTAGTTATGCTAAATGACACTCATCGCGGAGCCAAAGCAATGTTCGATATACTGGTTAAATATGTGGCTGAAATTAACATGGGGAAGACTACGGTTATGGTCGTGTTCCCCCAAAAGGGTGAAGTGAAGGGGGCTCACAATGTAGGACGGGACGTATGTGTGCAATGGATGCACACTTGGCATATGACGCAATGCTAGGCACAGGAGGCTGCCCCTTTCATATGATGACTTTACAACTGGCATGTGAGGCTTTAGCTGGCATAAGATGGCAGTACCTACCCATATAAGCCTTACTATTATATGGAGTCAGCGCCCCTTAACCAATGGGTATGTCGTTGGCATGTAATGAAAGCAGTCACAATATATAAAAAGAGTACCCAGGTTAAAAAAGAGCTGGAAAACAAACAAAAAAACCTGTTATCTACTTTAGAAACTATTTGATTAAGACATACTATTGTACGTTCTTTACATCAGCGATGCTACTTCCTATGAGGTCAGCACAATCAAAAATCATGAGCCGCACACTTCCTGTGATGTCATTGAGGAAAGTGGTTTTCTGACATCACTTCCTGTGATGCTTTTGTTGTCAAAGGTTGCGCAGTGTCACTTCCTGAGATGTCATCAGGTATGTAATATCACTGCTGCTACCAATGATATTTTGGTGAAAGGACAACACTCGGACCTGGCAGTTCACATTTAAAAATCAATCAAAGTGTAACTGGGAAAACGGGCAATTGGTGCCAATGCATATACATTCATGGTAAACACTTGAAAACTTGCTTTAACTATTACTAGAGAGTACGAGTTTCCAACAATCTCAGCTGATAAGCATATATTTTGAAACAATCAGAGAGCAGGTGGGTAGAGTCGAACAGGGCAGGGGGATGTTAAGGTTTGCTCCAATTTTCAAGGGCCATTCTATTGAGATTCTGATAAAATTCTACGACGCCGCATTAGTTGCCAGTGCTGCATACGCGGCTGCTATTTGGGGTTATGTCAACTGTTATGAACTAGGTTTAAAGAGAGACGGTGTCATTTTACAAACAAATGGTAATTGCGCGCAGAGGACTAATATGGCAGGAATGTTCTGTAACTTGGATCCATTGCATGAATGTTTCATCCTTTGCTAAACGAAGTGAACAAGGAAAGAGTAAAAACAGGCAATATCACCTTCACTCATTACTTTTGCAATCCGTTTAGCAAAAGATGTAAAGGCTGTCTGAAAGTAACGCTTTGCAGATCGCATTTGCAATTGTTTCCTATGGAATTCACCTGCTAAGTGCAGGCAGAGTCCATAGGAATCCATTTGGTGTACACCTGCATGACAATCTCATACAGGCATCAAATGAAGAGGTTTTTCAGACGGAGTGGGAAGAATGAAGAGGAAACGGATTCCTTGTCTTGCCCCCCACGCTGCCTGCAACACATTTTCTAAATGACCCATCGCTGTAAACAAAGGTGCGAAAAGCTTTATGCCTTGGTTTTGGTTTTGTAAAACCTTGTTTACCACCCTGGGCCAGTGGAAATGACACCCATTGTGCGCATAAGTAGTCTATTCGGTATCACCTACTCCAAATCAGTTTACAATGTTCTCTTGGAGTTAGCCAGGTAATGCTTGCGGATGCGTTTGGAATCTACCGGATGGAGCTGTGGGCAATCATTTGGTGTAACAGGCATTGTAAGGTGCTTAATCACAATCCCAAAGACTGGCAATGTACCCAATTCCGAGGCACGATTCCTTGAGCCTGATCTTATATCTGCTAATGCAAAGCCCACAATGAATATGGAAATATACAGGAACTTAAAGCTTCAAAGGGAATCTGTGAAAGTTGGGTCCTACTATAAAGACCTTCCTGGTGACTGCTCCGATGGCTGGCCCAATCCACATTTGTTTTAGTTTTATACATTTGGACAGCCCTGATTTGTTGCAGACTTGATGTCCCCCACTTACCTCCATCATATGGATCTGTGTTAAAATACTGAAAAGAAAACACCGAGGCTGAAAACACTGATTTGTTTTTAATCGAATTTCGAAAATGCTTTTTCTTTTTTTGCACTTTATTTCGAATTTGAATACAGGGGGAGACCTCCTGCAGCCCCCTCCACACGCCCCACCATAATATATTCTCTCCCACCCCCATCTATTTTTTGGAAAAAAGTGCACACATACTCTAAGAATGTGATTAAAAGAATTTGGTGTTTTCGGCCTTGTTATTTTCCTATTTGTTTTTTTGTAGTGATACCCTTGATATGTATCAGACTAGGGAATACAGACATCAAATCTTCTCTGTTATTGTGGCAGGGCAAAAGTCCATAACCTTCTGCATGTTATTCTTTTGCCTACCTTAAGATCCCCATCATAAGTGTTTAGTTCTGTTTCTTCGGAATTTAGGGTTTGTGAAAAGGAGAGTAGCCATTTTGTTATCTTCAATTACTAGCTGACTGTGAGGAATTGCCATCAGGTGAGGGTGCAGAATCCCTGGCTTTCTTTGAAATTATATTAATTAATAAAATGATAAAGGTAATTCCATCTCAGTAAGGGTGATCTGCCAACCAGATCTCCCTTTTCATAAACTCCATGCCAAAATCATGTTGAGCACCTGTGTCCTACTGGATCAGTATTCCGATCGGCAGGGCATGCACTCTAGTAGCACAGAGCAGGTTCAGGGGTCACAGGTGCCCATTTGACAGCTGCTGTGACAGGCAAGTCGCTTCGGCACACAGGCTGCATTTAAATTCAGCACCTCTGTTCCAAAACCACACAGTCATGAAGGATCAATATTATGCTGGTAGATTCCACCATCTTGATTCTCTATTTATTCTCTTTACCTTCCTGTCCCATCCACTATCTTTAGCACAAATAACTGTATCTCTGATGTCAGAAGGCAAACTCACAAGGACAGGGATTTGTCCCCTTAAAGCAGACTTACTTTAGTCCTATCACCTGTGGATCTTTGCTTTTAGAAAAGGGGTTTCCCATTACTTCTTTGATTCACTCTTGAATAACAACTTTAGGAAGAATTCCTATGACGTCTTTTGGGGGAGTTGACTTTTCAAAGCCCTCTGCCGGTGATGAATACTGAGTGTTCAAGGCAGAGGCAAGCCCTGCTCCCTAACCATCCCCAAGGTACATTGGGCTGACCTGCTTCTGGAGAATGACCTGCCTCACAGCCAGCCACACAGGTACCCAAGACCTCACTGCAATGATGGACCTGATGCCTGCCTCCCACATCATGGCCTCAGCTCGAATTCGAAGTTCATCATTGCATCCAATGCCTTTGAAACCACTTGAAGAACTGCTAGCATTGTCATTGCCAATCTTCTTGGACAGTCAGCCAAACCCTGGGGGCCCTTCGAACCATGACCTTCAAACGCTGCCCCCAGACCACCCAACTTGGACTGAACATCCAGTCACCAGCGTCTTCCCCATCAAACGACCCTTGTGTCCCTCACGATCTGCACTTCTTCGAACTGCAACACCCTTCAGCTCTACCCCAGATGAAGCATAGCTCAGTGGCAACGTGAGCGCCTTGGAAGCAAGACGACACAAAGCAACACAGGTAAGATCCCCAGGTCCGTGCTTAGAAACCTCTGGGTGTTTAAGTGCATTATAAATACGCAACTAAAATTAAAAAAAAAACTATTACACAACTAAAAAAAACAATTCATGTAACAGCGCCTCCATGCCGGCGGGCTGTGTGAGCGCCTTAAAAATGTAAATAAATAAACAAATAAACATCTGCTTCCCGTCTGGAACAATGCAACCTCTTAAAACTTGATTCAAACCTCACAAACAGTACTGAGGACCCTGTTTCGACACTTTTGAATAATCAAGAACAGCTAAAGGTATTATTGACAGATAGGTATCCCCATGGGCAATCTTTGGACCCTAGACACTGAGTAGGTCACCTTTAATTCCTTTCCGCACCAGAACATATTCCACTTAAGAATATTGTTTTTTGATTGCCTTTCTCTCCTGTTTATTTACCCAGAGCGCTGCATCTTTCTATCTCTACATATTCTGTGTTCTTTTGACATGGTGTGTAGTGTTTTTCTATTTAGTTACTATTGCAGATGGTTTGTTCAATTAATGTTTATACATATTTATTGAACCTTGATTGGACTTTCCCTTTATTTGTTCTGCAATACTTTGCTGTTTGAAA
This sequence comes from Ambystoma mexicanum, assembly GCF_040938575.1. Classification (NCBI taxonomy): domain Eukaryota; kingdom Metazoa; phylum Chordata; class Amphibia; order Caudata; family Ambystomatidae; genus Ambystoma; species Ambystoma mexicanum. The sequence continues at coordinate 706,863,218 of NC_090931.1, forward strand.
TGCAACTGGATCACATTCACACCCCTCTTGAGAGTATAGCCTACCCCCGGCCCACGTCACCAAAAAAGGCAATCGAGGTATATTTCTTTACTGTGCCTGCTTTACTTTTATGATTGGGATCACTGTTGATTTTGAAGAAGTTTGAGGTTTGAGTAGGTGGTTTAGCCTCTACTCCTCCTTGTACTCCTGACGGGCAGAAGTTGATGCGTCACACTGACAACTCTTATTACCATGTTGTTGGGTCATTAAGACTAAGAAAAACACACCTCTTATCTTGTCAGTTATTGCTGCTTAATGTCCCAATTTTGGACTATATATTATTAATAATTACAATAGATTTGATAATATAACATCATATCAGTTAGGCCTATACATCTCATTCACGCTGAGTTTTTGCCTCAAATGATTTTTGCTTTTCCTTTTTTTCTTCTTGGTTAGCTTATTCTTTTATTGCTGCACTCTTGCAACTTATTAAATAGTACAATTGAATTTAAAAGGAAAGTAGCCAACGTTTGGTTGCCTCAGAGTCACCAAGGGCTATTACAGTTTGCACTTTGACCCTAGGTGATATACTGCTGTTGTATGTACTCTTGAGTCTTAATCAGGGGGGACACAAATTGTGCATTTTTAGATGTGTTACATATAGCTAATCGGCCTGTCATTTCTGTATTTATATATTGTTTTAATATATTTTTTGTATTGGTACTGCATTGTATTGTTGGGTTTATAGTGAAAAGACCGAAAAAAAATATCGAAAAAAAGGTCGAACCAAAAAATATCGAATTTTTTTTCAATACGTTTTTTTTTTCGAAATAGGGGGGTTCCCCCCAACTCCCCTTTTTTCATTTTTTTATTTTACCCCCTTTTTTTTCGTACCTGACCCCAAAAATACATATAAATAAATAAATAAAAAATGCAATTTTTTTTTTTCGAGATTTTTGTCATTCGATATTTTTTTCCGGCCTTTTGACTGACCACCGTATTGTTGTAGGATTTATCTGTGATGAATATCTTTTATATGTTTTTTTATCGGAAATAAAGAATTCAACCGAATTGAAGTAGGCAACAGGGTGGCCATACTTATCTGGATGGAGACATGCACTGTATTTACTTGAAGAAATTAAAATGAGCCAAATACATCTGTGTCATTGGATTGCATAACTACCGGAGGCCAGCTGTTATTTGATTGCTCACAGTGATGTTTTACACAAACCCTTCTCGAATGGTATTTAAAGAGAGCTCCGTGAGCTCTACTGCTTCTATCTCTTGTTGCTTTTATTTTGTTGTGATACTCACTGTGAAATGTAACAAATTACTTTAATAACTCTCTCAGAATACTACTGAACTTTTACGCGTTTTTAAGTTCAAACAAATTGAGATGTGATTAATGTTACAATGTACTAGTTGTTCAATATTCATATGTGCTCAACGGAATGCACCTGGCAGGGGAGTACACCAGGTCAGAGAAGGTTGTAGTAGTTGGATCTGCTGTAGTAGTGGATGTGTTCAATGCAGCGGGCTGGAAAGGGGGGCTCAACTAGTACAGACACCCCTCAACCACAGGATGATCTCAGGTGATCGCTAACCCCTTATGTCTTAAACCTATCTATCTTTGTTAAGGCATTTTCCCTTAGGTCATCACAACAATCTAATCTCCCTCTGGTAGTCATCAAGGTCGTACCCAGTCTAGGTTCACTAAAAGATGGCACAATATAAGGGTTTGTCCTTCACATACACTCAGACACCACTGGGCCTTATCCTTCTGTGCTCTGATGTTCCGCTCTCAATTCCTCTCTATTCCTCTCCCTTATCTCCTCCGACGCTCCTCCACACACCATCTGTCCTCACAATCTTGCACACAAAGACCAGACACTCAAGCAGACCACATTACAGGTGAATATCACTCACTCGCTGCATTATTTTTTCCCAAAGTGTCACTGTGGCATACTGTATCACACAGGCCATAAGTTGGGGATGGGTTACTATCCCAAGCGATAATGACCTCTACTGAGGCATACAAGGATATTAGCACCTAATAACAACAACAATGTAGGTTTTGGAATTGTGCTGGCGAAGAAAGCAAGCTAATTTAACAGTGAGAACATACACCACAGGTTTAGTGAATTGTATGTAGTTTTATTATGTATTACTTAAAATGTTGTCTTTTTAAATTATGAATTTTAATTGTAAACCTGTTCGAACTGGAACCGTTTTACCATGCGCATGCACGTGTGATGTAAAAGTGAATGATTTCTCTGTACAAAAGAGAAAGCATTATTCCATGTTTTAGTTTGTTTTAGTTTTCAATTGGGACAATGCAGTGAAATAATAGATCTTTCTTGAAAGAAATATTGCTGAGAAATTGAATTTCTGTTTCATAAATGCATATAAATGCTTTCTATTGGTGCCATCTCTGCTTCTGAATTCAGAATGATTGGAAACCAGTCAATACCAGTAGTTAATGACTGAACTGTGAGCATTCATATTGGCTGGAAGGTAAATAATGAACATCATGTATTTATGGCCCAGGGCCATAAATTAGGCAAGGGTAAATATCCCAAGTGATAATGACCCGAGGTCTATAAGGCTACTAGCACATACTGGCAATAGCAATAAAGGTTTTGTTGTGGTCGTAAAATAGAAAACATTTACTAGTGAGTAAAATAAATAATCAAAACATGTTGGCAAATTAAATATGCTTTTATTTTGTAATCTTTTGAAAAACAAGAGTGTCTTCATAAGTTTAGTATTTTAATTGAAAACTTGGTTGAACTGGAAAGGTTATGCCATAAGCAAACATTAGGTATAATGTAAAAACAAAAAAAACTCTTTCTCTATAAGAACGTGAAAGCTCTTCACATGTTTTTGCTTTCTCTGTAGTAAAATGGGAGTTCCAGTGGAAGAAAAGTCCTTCCAAAGAGGGTTTGTTTTGTTAAACGAAATCATACCTGGGAGTTGCATTACAGTTTCTCTGCGTTTGAAGTCAGAATATTCAGAATTCAGTCAATACCAGAAGTTATTGCCTGCAATCTGAACATTATGATTGGCTGAGAGGTAGTAACGACTTCTTTGTGCTAAAAATATGTATTGATGCTCCTTCCTCAGGGGTATCTGGTGTCGTATTAGTCACTGTACCCTTCATGCTGCAAACTTCATTTGGCTTGGCTGAATTGCCACAGCTTCTTTGTTTTCATTATTATACTTTTTGCAGCTTTATATATTTATTTAGAAAACAGTACCCTTTTCCCATTTTGTTAAGGATTGGTTATAAAAAAACATCATGTATACTTGTTAGCAGATTGTACTTTGTATGTGTATAGGAGTATGTTAAAAGAAATATAAAATAACACATGAAACAAGCTCCCAACAGATCATGGGGTTAAAACATACTAAACGTGCACGTGTGTTCTACTTCCAGGGATCTCTTTTATGTGTGCATATACAATGGTTCAAACACAAAACCTAAAAACTACTCTGTAAAATCCTGTTATGAGTATGATCTATGTGGCAAGGTTGCAGGATAAGCCCTTTGACTAATATTAAGATGTATTAGGAACATGGAGATCGTTACTGAGCTCTTAGCCATTCAGAATTTTCAGAGTGCAGTCAATAACTACTGGGATTTAAAAGCAGACAGCTTAACAATGAAGCAATTTGTAGACAACATTTCTTTTATCAAGACACGTCCTACTTGGGAGGCCCTTTTTCCGCTTCAACAACCAATTTAACTCAGGAAAGAGAAAGCTAAAACATGGGACAATGGGAGCGACAGTTTACTTTAATGTGGCAGGCAATGCATGCTCATGTTAAACTCGCTCCAGTTTAACGAAGTTTGCAATTAAACACCTTAACTTTTTTGGCACACAGCTGTGTAATTTAAATACTACAGCATGAAACCACATTTAATTTACTCACCTTAGTTTGTACCTTTTACTTTACTCACTAATAAAGTCACATTTTTACTTCACCAACAAATCTCCAAAACCTATACTGCTAGTAGGGGTTTATCACATTTCTGCCTCAAGTAATTATTCAGCTGGATTTTGGCTGAAAATCATCTATTCAGCTTTGGCCAATTACTTACTCAAATAGCCACTCGAAGCCGAAGTCCAGTCCACTTTCTATGATTAGCTATCTCTCTTTCTGTGTTTCAGTGGGATAGCTAATCATAGAAAGCAGGGGCAGGATGCAGCAGCCAAATAAGGTATTTCCTGCCCTCATCCAAGCTCCTACACTCCTGTTGTTAGGGGGTCGTTGAGTCTTGCCCTCGTGGCCCCCCTGCTATTAAAGTGGCTCGGAGGTCACCAGGGCAAGACCCGGTGACCCGCACAATCGTTGCTGGCAAGTCACCTGGCCTTGCACTGGCAGACCCGAGCTCATTTAAAAAAATAAAAAGCAGCAGCAGCGACCGCCAGAGCAAGACCTGGTGAGGGGTCGCTGGGCCTTGCAATGACTGCCCGAAGGCTCATTTAAAAAAAAAATGCAGCTGCGGGGGCCACCAAGATAAGACTGGACAACCCCATGTTTGTTGCTGGGAGGTCGGCAGCCCTTACACTGCTGGCCCCCCAGCTTGTCTAAGAAAACCATTTGCAGCCGCGACATCCACCAGGTCAAGATCCGGCAACCACCCTAATTCCTACTGGAAGGAAGGTCACTGGACCTTGCACTGGTGGCCCCCTGCTTATTTTTTTTAAAAAGAATGCAGCTGTGGGGGCTGCAAGGGCAAGATCTGCCCACCCCCACAGTTGTTGCTTGGGTTGCCAGGCCTTCCGCTGGTAGCCCCCCAGCTCATTTAATAAAAGAATTCAGGCGTGGAGCCGCCAGGGCTAGACCTGGCGACCCCTGTAATTGTTGCTAGGGGTCATTTTTTCAAAATAAATACAGCCGCGGGTGCCGCCAGGTCAATACCTGTGTACCCCGAAATTGTTGCTGGGAGGTCTCCAGGCCTTGCACTGGCAGCCCCCCAGCTCTGCACAAATACTTGGACCAACTATTTGGTATTCGGCCAAATAGCAAATGTACTATTGGTAGATCTCTAATTGCTACTATTACAATGTGCTAATAGTATTATAGGCATTGCAAGGGGTCATTATCAGTTTAAATAATTACTCTTCCCGAACGTGTAGCCCGATGTGGTGGTGGGGCACTATCCTGTGATAATGGCCCCTCCTGAGGTCTATAAAGCTATGTAATATTGATGCCTTCGATGTCAGTTGAACAATGAACCATCATTTTATCACTAATGTCATTCATGCCAAAATAAGTGGTGAGAAAGCACAGCACTTTCCCGAAATATGCTAGAACTGGTGTTAGTTTAGTAAATATTACCAGTGCAAATAAACGGGGGCAAGGGTGTTTAGGCGTCTAAAACATTCAGTTGAAAAGCCAGCAGTCAAATTGACAATGATTAACAGACATATACCTGTTTCATTTTATACGCTTTCTGCGGCATATGCGTGTTTTCCTTATTGTCTTTTGAAATGGAAAACCCATGGGCAAACGATGGAGGAAACATGTGACAGTGGCCATGGGATTCCATCTTCCAATCACCCTTTGCCTGCATTGCCATAAATAACTGACATTCATCTTAACATTCACCTTTTTTACATTGTGAATGCATTATTAATTCATAGATGACTACACATATCCTCCCTTTCTCAGCACCTTGAGTGTGAATGTGTGATATATATATATTCAGATAATATAAAGGCCACACTTTAGTTTCACATTTTTTTAAAATATTTTTATTGGGAATTCCGGAATAAAAATGGCGCTGAACCACATCATCCCCTCAAGCATAGTTCACCCGCCTGAAGGAGCCAATCCTGGGGCTCATGGCTCCCCAGTCGCTATATCTCCTGTACTCTCCGGGTCTCAGGTAATACTGGCGTCCTCTGTAGTTGGGCTCCTCATAGAAGATCCAGTGCCCGTCCTGGACATTACAGGAGTGGATGTCATTGAAGTGGAACCTGTCGTAAACATTGGGGCAGTCATCAGTGAAGTCCATCGTTTGGCCTCCAAAATCACCTTTCTCGTAAACTTTAATTTTGAAGTTGCCTTTGTGCTGTTAGGACAAACAGAAAAAAAATATCAAAGATCTATTTGTGGGTGAAAATAATGGTGGTAAATCACATGATCTGGGTTATCCTCTTTCCACACCTGCCTCCGTCAAGGCTCCCTGTTTAAGACATCTGGCAGCTCAGTTTCATACTGCACCTGCCGCTGCCCCATTCGCTCTATCAGAATCATGATTTGTTGAGAGAGGCTCAACAACAGGAAGGAAAGTAATCGCTGCATGGTCTAAAGTGTGTTTTGATACTCCTTTATAGCTCACAGTGAGTAGCCAGTGGTGGCCTCACACCCTTCTCCAAAGTATATTGCATCATGTACCCCAGGATTGACTTGACAACCAGTGCTCCTTACCACAACCATGTATAATATTGCCCTTACAACATTGCCCTTTGCAAGATTACACCACTGAAGCAAAATAACAGAAATTTGATTTTGCACAACATTCTTATTTTGCATGACCCAAGACAGCTAGTGCAATTGAGCAACACCTGAGTAAAACAGAAGGTGGTATACTCTGGCCAATGCATTGACATTGTTTAACTTCATTATTAAAATAGCTTGAGAAGCCCAATAAGCATTGGCAAAACCAATAGGTTCTGGCTGTCATCGTTGTTAGTTCCTGGAAGATAACTTGGGGGCAACACGTTTGGCTTGAAAGCAAGACAAGGCAGAGCAACACAGGTGTGACTCCATGTTCTGCAGTTAGAGACTGGTCTCTGGTGTTAAGTGAGTAATAAAAGATAACATTAATATTTTAGGTACATTCTGAAATGCTTAAATAATGCCTTTCGTAAGCCTGGTTTGTCACCATATGCACGGTATAGACTAGTAGGTACAGTCAAAAATGCAAGGCGCCTGCAGGAGAAGGGAGGATCATGGGAAAGAGGCTTACAGAACTGGTGAGGCCTTCCCTCTCTCTCGGGGGGCTTAACATTTTTATGAAAGGGCTTATTAACAATGATTTTCAGATTTGCCTCTTCCAAAGTCTAATGCAAAGGGTTCTTAAGGCACCTGGACCATAGGGATAGCAGAGAATAGAAACAGTGCCATTTCAATGCGCCTGAACAGCATCTAAAATAATAGCCATTGAGCTATTGCTAATGAAGTCTAACCTATAGACATGGCAATCCCCCTGCCTGGAGTATTTTTCAAAGGGCCCGCCAGGAAGCAAATGTCTGTAGCCCTTCCATCCCTCCCAAGCTCCTAAGAGAGAGAATATTTGAAGAACTGCCAAATCATAAAGGAACACATGTCATTGATGTGCGTATTTCCCTTTCTTGAGCGCTGCTGACATGATGAAAATAAGGAACAGGTTTCTGAAATTATTTTCTTTATTTTCAGTGCAAGCTTGCACGAGGAAGGGTAATAAAGAAGCATTTTCAGGGCTTGAAAAATAAAAAAAATGTTCATATGACCCACAAGTTGGGTGAAGTTGCTAGACCAATGAGTTTTCAACTTGGCCTTGTTTTCTTTCTTCTAAATTTGGAATGAAAGGAAGATTTCTGCAAGTCATAAGTACCTACAAATATGGTAGGTTCATTTAGCAATCTGATAACATATTTCATTTTACCCGGTAATTCAAGGCACCTATTAACCACTGTCAACTCACCGTTTGACCTGAAAAAACACATGGCTGCTAATAGATTTCCCTTGGTAGTGGTGTCAAGATTAGAGACAAATCTTCACGGAAATTGCAGCTCACATTGCCCCCATCTCCTCCCATAAGGCATCCTTTTCCCATCCCTACCCTAAGGTCACAGAAGGTTCAGCATGGGGAAAAGTGTATCAGCATATACTGGCATATACCATCAGAGTGGTAAGGAGCAGTGTCTTTAGGAGGAAGTCATGACATGCCATTCCTTCACACGCTGAAGGTGTTTCACTGGGTTACCAGTGATTATATCGACTAGAAAACAGCTAATGACATTTTAAAACATGAAAAAACAACTAATACCAAAATAATTAATAGTAGAAAAAACTAAAAATGCTGTTGGGAGTGGGAATAATGGTTTTGGGGGTGGGGGAAAATAATTACTAATAAGAAAGGTGGGTTTTAGGGGGGGGCCCAAAAACACCAACAAATTAATTCGTTATATTGGTATTAGTTGTTTTTTATTTTTTAAAATTTCATTTGTTGTATTTTCATTCCATGACATCACATGTAACCGTTTCATTCATATACCGTCTATTGATCGGGGTTAGTTTGAGCAACGGCTGGTTGACGTACGTCGCCCCAGGTGACCTGACCCACTACACAGCACTTTCCCCAAATTATGCTAGAACTGGTGTTAGTTTAGTAAATATTACCAGTTCAAATAAATGGGGGGATGGGTGTTCAGGCGTCTAAAAAGTTCAGTTAAAAAGCCAGCAGTCAAATTGACAACGATCAACAGACATAAAACTGTTTCATTTTATACGCTTTCTGCGGCCTATGTGTTTGTCTTCTGTTAAGGTCAGATGTGGTAGGTTTCCCTTATTGTCTTTTGAAATGGAAAACCCATGGGCAAATGATGGAGGAAACATGTGACAGTGGCCATGGGATTCCATCTTCCAATCACCCTTTTCCTGCATTGCCATAAATAATTGACATTCATCTTAACATTCACCTTTTTTACATTGTGAATGCATTATTAATTCATAGACGACTACACATATCCTCCCTTTCTCAGCACCTGGAGTCTGGGCCAGCTGTTGGTGGCTTATTTATTTGCTCTTTGTACGAGGCATACTAGATTTCCTGGGCACAATGAGGGCTCATGCGAAGCAAAGAATATTCTGATGAGGATGGTAATAAAGACAGTATACAGAGAGGCAGCAACCAGAATGCTAGGATGGCGCTAAACTCAGAAGACATGAACCCCCACTCTCAATTAGTGAGTCATGTGTTGCTGGTCTGGCATTCCAGTGGTTTTGCTCTTTCAGCCACTGGGTGACTCATTGGATTCCTGGAGTTAAGGGAGCTGCTCCCTCTCTCTTACGCCTTCAGCAATCACCTTACCACTTAAACTAAACATATGATTTCATTGCTTTCTGTAACAAAAAACACAAAGAGCAAACTCAAAAGAAAGGGGTCCATGTTATCATGCTTGGAGATAAAAATCTTCTCTAGACCTTGTATATATTAAGGAAGTTTTAATTATGACATTCAGTTGGTCCAGATTCTCAAAACATTTTTGGTCACAAGTGAGAAGATGCTTCTCCTCACTTGCATCCCCCCCAAAAAAAGGGCAGCCCAGTTCCCAGATTTGAGCAAATAAGAGGGTGTTTCTGCGCATTTAAAAGCACAACCCGAATTCAGAAATGGGAGGCGCTTTTAAATGTGCAGAAATGAGGGTCTTCCCCCTGCGCCTATTCAGATCAAGCTCAGGGAGACGCGCAAATCATGGCAGGGTCATTTCTGACCTGCTCATGATTTGTTTTCAAGTGTGACAGTGGTGCGTTAAACCGCAGCTGTCACACTCACAGTGGCATTTTCATCCGCGAAACGGGGATGGACATGCTTGGGCATTTCACTGAGACGAGCCTTTTAATGGCCCATCTCGGTAAAATGCTCTCCAGCAACCACGTGGTAGCTGGGAGCCTGGTCTCCCAACACCAATGCATGCAACAGAAGGTGTGGGGGGGGGCTGGACAGCGCATCTTTGCGCTTTCGTCCGCCAGATCCTGAAATGGAGAATAAGGTGCCGTGAGCATTTCAGCAATGAGCACACATGAAATGAGTGCATTTTCTGCACTCCTTTCATTGCGCTTATTTATGAGAATCAAGGCCAATAGTGTTCATTGGTTTGGGCCATGGATTCACACCATGTTTTAGCAATTCCAATAGAATACACATTAGCATATTATAATAGATTGCATTGTATCACAACGTACCCGACTTTTCCAGCAGTCTCTCTCAGCTTTGACCCACAACAAAATGGGGGTCTTGCCTCCATCTTTTTACCCTCCATTACATTTCCATTTATTTTGAGCTTCCTGTTCTCCTTCTGTATCTTCGAAAAGCCACTGCCCTCAGAAAGAGTGGTGACAGCTCTTCTAAGACACAGACAGATATCTGGAACCCATACTCTTCTTCTCTATGTATCATAAAACCCCTTCCTCAGAGTATAGACCTCACAAATAAATGTGAGGTTGCTACGTGTAGTATAAACAAGAGGAAATTGCTCCGGCAACTCTTCTGCCTTACCAGAACACTCAGAGCAGCATTGTGCAGAGAACTTCCCCAACCTAATCTTCGAATTCAGCTGCCTCTGATTAGCATCGATTGTCACCAGCTGCACCCCCATCTTTAGATAAGAGTGACTACCAAGGAATCTGGGAGTACTCAGCAGCAGGTCCTGCACATACCCTTAGTTCCAACTTTATAGCATGATCAATGGCTAGTCTATCAAGCAAAATGTCTTTTCACCAACAATCAGCTAGCCTTCGTCTATGCCACAGCCAATATTTCAAGGGTGCAAACTCACATTCTGAATGATTACTAACAGCTCCTCAGCACCTGTTGAACGACGCCCGAGGTGCAAATCCTTAAGACCTCCCACAGTCGTCGATAAAAGGTGCATGTGACCAATGAAGAAGAAGCCAGAATGGAGTGGAAACACACTTTGAAAATGCCAATATGCTATGATTTATTGGTGTGCAAAGCGAAACTTGCTTCGCTGAAGGACCCTTTCCCTGAAACGGCCAAACACTGTTGACTGCGTAGACAACAATGTGCAACGTCCTCTTCAGGGAATTGACTACAGCTAAAATAGCCTGTTCCAATGCTCTCCTGACTCAGGAGGATCTCAACACATTTCTGCTCACGGCACCAATGCCGGCGAGAATAGTCATGTGCCTATCAGTTTGGTCCCACCCATAAAGGGAGTCCAGCCTGAAATGCTGGGCAAATATTTTAGGGCAAGTGTACCAACAGCAACGGCACACATGTATTCTTTTTTTTTTCGGAATCATCAAGGAGATGCGGCTGTAGTCAAGCTTTCTCGCAAGGGCGAAAGGTCTAGGGGGGACTTCTGGATGGACCCCCTTTTTCACAAAGGGTAAAACACGAGTGAAGTAAAATGAGACACAAATGTGAGAAATCCTCTTACAATGAACACATGTATATTTTCCTCTGGTATCGCACAGGTCGGTTGAGGTTTTCCCAGTTGGGTTACAACCCAAAGAACAAGGTGTTGTTCATCCTCAGATTTCTCACATCTTTGTCTAATGTTGAATCACGTGGTGTGCCAACATATGTGAGCAGAGAAGTTCATATGTGGTTCTCATGCTCTCTGGAGATCCACATGCACCCCAACACTGGCTTCGGTTGCTGTTCTTACTGTTTGCTCAAAGGGTTTCCAAGCATTTCAAGCTGGGATCTGAGTTGTTTGCAAATTGATAATCTCCCCTGGGATGAGAGAGAAAACGAACATCTTTTAGCTTGTGGCCATCCCCAGCAGGGCATTTCTCATATTGCTGGCTACTTCTGAATCCCTTTGGGTTGGTTTCATCCTAAGGGAGACATTTCATGCAGTGATGGACCTCTTTATCTCTGTGCTTGAAGAGGTAGCTGCACCTTAGCCGCACCTCAGGGATGATGCCCAAACAGGCAAAAACGGCCAGGAATTGTTATTGCTACTCCTGCTCAGACATTTGCAGGTAATGTATTTCGGACTGGACGGCCTTAATGAGTGGGCACAACCTCTATGCTAATGAAACTTCTCTTCTCACATGGCAGAAAGCTGAACTCTAAAACTTGATTAAGATCCACCTGAGTGGTTTACAGCCCATCAGAAAAGCTTTTTTGCTTAGGTTTGATCTCAATGGATGAGGTCTCACATGGTGGGCTATTTGCCAACTACTTATTCATGCTGAAATCCTGAATCAGACAACCAAATCACTGCTTCAGGTAAAAAAGCATGTGAAAGCAGCTCACATATTGTTCTCTTTGGAGACCATCAAAGTAATTTGTTGAAAAGTCAAGACATTCCCCACCTGATAACAGTTGAGAAATGCAATGGTTTACATCAATAAATCATGACTTACTTCTGGGATCACCCGGCAGGACCGGATGGAGTCATTGTGGCCCATCCATCTATGGTAATCCCGATATTCGCCCATTCTCAGGATGTACTGGAATCCTCCATAACTGGGGTGCTCGTACAGCATCCAGGTTCCGCCGTACACTTGGAGCGAGTTGCATCGGCTGAAGTAGGAGGCCAGGTCCGCACAGTCAGAACTGCACTCGTAGGAGCGGCCGCCAAAGTTCCTGTCCTCGTAGAAGATGATCTTCAGAGAATTAAAATATATTGTATTCAATAACAACATCCCAAAGCAAATAAAATTGATAATAACATTGGAATATTTGTATCCAAAGAACTGCTGTGTTTCAACTTGCAGACAATTATCCAGTAGTTCTATGCTAGTCGGGGAGGAGGGAGTGACAAAAACATGAGGGGAGACGCAGGGGTTATGTAAATGCATTAAAAAACAAGTAGAATTGGTAATACAGAGATCACCAAACACACCATGCAGGTTGTTGTTGTTTTATTCAAATAATCTTCTAGGGATGACAACTATGAAGTTTCCCTAATTTGGGATAAAGTGCTGAGGACTTCAGCAACCAAATCATGTATGATAGGGGATATTGTATTCCTCATAATACACTGTCATACTCTTTAATACCCGCCTCTTGCTAATTGTAATGTAAGCGATTTTCCAGTTGCTGATGCATTGACCCAACAGTTCCAGGGAACTATAGGCCCATCACCACCGTCACTTTCCTACTAAATATTTTGGACTACCTGCAAGTCCAGAAATTCCTGGAAGACAACCGTCTCCTTGGCATGCGGCAGTCTGGCTTCCGCCCATGACATGGCACTGAAACTGCCCTCCTAGACTTAAAAAATCAAATGGACTATCTCAGAGACTCAGGCAAGCCTGCGCTCCTTTTGCTCCTTGATTTATCTGTGGGTTTCGATTTTTGGTGGATCATAACACTCTTTGCAGTCAACTCGCTTCTGCTGCCTACTTTTCCCCCAAAGCATGTGCCTGGATCACATCCTTTCTTCAAGAGAGGGCCATGGAAGTCTTCTCCGACTCAGCCTGTGCCACCCCTAGCTACATCAAATGTGGAGTCCCTCAAAGCACCTGCATTGTGGCCACTCTCTACAACCTCTTCACGAGGCCTCCATTTAGCATCAGTGATTCCTTGTGTATCTCGTACACCAACTATGCGGTTGAAAGACAGGTGCTTATCCCACTCACTGGCAACTACGAGGAAGATATGATCACTCTCACCAACATATACTCTACTATCCAGTCCCGGATGGCGGATAATTGGTTATGCGTAAATAGTGAAAAAACTGAACTCCTATTAATCGGCTGCCCACTAACTTATGCAATCTTGATCAGCAGTACCTGTCCTTCACTATCGACAATATTCCCATCAAGGTATCCAACAATGTCAAGACACTTGGAGTTTACCTAGACTCTGATCTGACCATGGACAGGCAGGTTAATGCCATTGCCTCCTCATCGGCCTACTACTCCAAAGTTCTTAACGCAGCTAGACCCTTCTTATCCCGCCAGAACTGCCTTACCATCACTAGGGCAATAATTGGATCAAGGCTTGATTATTGCAATGCCCTCCTCGTAGGGACCTCTTGTAAAAACCTGGCTAAGCTTCAAATGGTTCAGAACAAAGACCTTAGGGCTGCCACAGGAACATCGAGGAAATACCACATTCCAGAAGCGAGAAGGCAGGCCGATATTAATCCTGTCAAAGAGAGAATTGTTTTTAAAACCCTCTCCCTCATGCATAAATGCCTCCATGATCTTGCACCCCCTTCCTTGCCCAAAGAATCACTAAACATACTTCCTCAAGACCTTTGAGGAAGGGTTACTCTAACATGATTCTCACTCCCAAGACACGGAAAGTCCACGCCGGTAGCTCTAGCTATCCCACGATGGCCGCTTCCCATTGGAATGCCCTTTCCACTCACCTAAGAATGATAGAGTCCCACCAAGCATTCCGCAAAGCAGTTAAAACTAAGCTTTTTGTTTAATTGTAAAAAGTATACTATAACTGTTGTAATAAGGACTGCTATGCAAAACCTACTATAAGTTCTGCTTTGTAAAATGTACTGATGTATGTAACTGCTGACCTCACCTGTCATCAATGAAGTCACCTACTATTAATGTACCTGTACCTAAGAGACCATCCTGGTCACATGTAACCACTAAATCAAAATTTCCTACAAATCTCATGTAACAGCGCCTCAATGCCTCTGGGCTGTAAGTGAGCTATACAAAGGCAAATAAATAAATAAATAAATAAATAAATAAATGAATAAATAAAATCAATTAAAAATGTGGTTGTATTAAAATAAAAATATCCAGCTTCTAATGGGTTGCAGAAAATTAGCTTAAGCTGTTTACTAAAATTAATCTAAAAACGTTTTCATTTTGTGTTTTAAAATAAGCACATACAGATTTTTGCTATCATCTGTTAAACTCGAGCCGTGCACAAAATAAAGATATTAGCATAAACAATTCCTTATCTGTTAATTGCTGTAAAGTGTCACAGAAAGTGATTTTACAAGAAAGGAATTATCTGGTCACAGCTTTCATGAAGTGCTGCAGTAACAAGGAACCTTCTGTGCTGGGTCAAGCACCAGGCATCGTGATGTCACAACTGAAGCATAATAACTGATTACAGAGAAGCTGTGATATGATTTTCTTATTAGCACCCGGGGCAGATGAGACAACCAACCAGGTTGCTCGGATCGCAGGCTGAATCCCATGATCCAACCCTTGGTTCCAAGCAACTTGATAGCTGCTTCCCCCACCTCTGCATCTTCCCCCACCCTCCCGTCCCCTCGTGTCTCTGGTCTCCTCCAGCCCCCACTTACCTAATTTGTTCTGTTGTGGAGCCACCAATGCTCCAGCCTCCTGGTCCGCCATGGAAGTCGAAGAGGGGCTCCGTATGGAGCCCCGCCTTCCAGATCCATGGTGGCTATCTTCAGTATCTTGTTTCAATGAACACAACGCTGCGAGGCATCCCATCATTGAAAGAAAATACATTGCTCTTTGCACCCCGGGTTTCCGGATTTAAAACCGGGGTGCTAATAGCAATAACACCCAATCCGATGGGCTGTATTGGGTGGTAACTCAGGTCAGTGGTCAGGCCACGGAACTCCTCGGTGACTTGCAATATCCTGTTTATGTATAGAAGGGGTGTTATATTCCTTATAATACATTGCCACACACTGTCATTCCCTTCAATACCTCGTCTCTTGCTTAATATAATGTAAGAGCGCTTCCATTTGCTGATCCATATAATCAATATAGAATCTGTTTGGATTTTAAAAATGACAAATTATGCTCCTAATGTGTTGCAGAAAAATAGTTCAAGCAGTTTAATGAAAATGTATTGAAACAAACATTCATGTTGTGTTTTAAAATAAGTAATAGCATGCAGATTCTTTCTCACATGAGTTAAACTCCAGCAGTGCACAAATTAAACAATCTACCATAAACATGGCCTTGTCAATTACCAGGCTGCAGTGTGTCACTGAAAACTACTCGGCAAGCAAGGAATTTGAAAAGCGTTTCACAACTTTAAATAAGTGCTTCAGCGACAGTTGAAATTCCCTCTACTGACTCAAGCAGGAGACACTGTGACATCACAACTGAAGCGTAATAACTGATTACAGAGAGCTGTGATGTAAATTTCTTATTGCGGGTCAGTTGTGATGTTACAACGAGCCAGCAATAAGAACATTATTTCAGGGCTTTTATACAGATATTGCAGGCTGCCATGTATTTTAAGGATACGGATATTGCAAGTCAACAGGGAGTTCTGTGGCAAAATAAAGGAACAAAGTCGAAGGCAGAGTTCCTTTTTAATGTCACAGTACTGCAAGGTGACTTGGAATATCCTTTTTATAAACAGTAGCGGATATTTTATTCCTTTTAATAAATGGCCATGCACTGTCGTTGGGTTTAATATCTGGCCCCTTGCAGAATCTAATATGAGACCTTTAATTTACTGATACATGTAATCAATTTAGAATCTTTATGGAATAAATAATAATAATAATAAAAAACATTGTCTGATGTCTTGCAAAATAGTTTGAGAAGTTGAATAAAATGCATTTAAAATGTTTTGGGGTTGTGTATGGTTTTTGTACGCTTTCCTGGATTTTAAAGATAGATGGGCCTCATTACGAGTCCGGCGGTAACCGAGCCGGAAAAAACAGCAGGTTACCGCCGGACTCATATTACCATTCCGCCTCCGTGATTCCCAGAATCACTGGGGCATTACAACCCCGGTGACCTGGTAATTCCGGAGGCGGAATTCGGTAAATCCCCATTCACATAGGACTCCATGGGAATGGGGAAGTGGAAACACCAGCACATGCTGTAATGGTGCCGGTGTTTCCACGTCCGCCTGCAGGCGGGTGGTGTTAAACCCGCCAGGTCAGACCTGGCGGCAGTGACACCTCCCGCCTGCAGAACTCGAGATCAGCCAGGCCCGGAAAGAACAGTGGTGGTGGATTTACCACCACCGTTCTTTCCGGACCGGCTGACTCGTAATGAGGCCCATCATCTCTGCAATATTTTATTTTGCTTTTAGGTTTAACAAAAGCAAAGAAACAACCTGCATGTGAAAACAAGAATTGGGGCTGAAGACTAGCTGGCATGCCAAATGGCATTCACATGTTGGGCCTCCTATGAGGCCAGAGCGTCAGCACTCCAACTCACCAGAAAACCACAGTCACTCTTAGCAAGATGAAGCACAGGAGACACTGCTGGGTGTTTTAATTCTATGTTTATAATACACAGATTAGGGCAATGATTATATAAACTTCCTTGCCTGGTTTCATTTATTACAAACCGCCTCAAACTAAAAATGAAGTGTGGCGTGTAATAAGAAAAGAATGTCAGAATTCACTTGAAAAATCCAATTGCATGAGAGTTCTGTAGTCACAAACTGCCACAACAAAACAGAGCTAGAAACACTCAGCGACTGACTTGTTAAGTTAAGTTAACTTTCCTTTATTTCGACCCAAGTGGATCATAAAAGTCACATGCAAAAAACAACATCATTAGCATAACAGAAATATAATTTGTTTCTATACAACAGGATCTATGCAATTTAAAATATGTTAAAACATTATAATATAAATATAAAAGGCCCTATGAAGGGTCCAGTACCAAAGGATCTCTCACTGGTAAAGCTAAAAATACAGATCTCTTTTTCCAAGCCCGCAACAAATAGGTCCCAATACACTAATATGATAATTCACTTTCGCCAAACAAAGACACAGGGCCACTTTAACCGTTCTCACATGCAATTGATCAAAAAGTGGTATCAGCCAGTTTCTCCTGATGTTGGCATAGGCTGGACAGAACAGGATAAAGTGCACAGTGTTCTCTTCTTCCTTGGGTCAAAAGGGACAAACTGCTGCATTACTTGGGTTCCAGATGTACTTTAGACTAGCCATGCGTAATATACCAATATGCAACTTCATGTATTGCACCTTCATTAACCTCCCCTGCATACTATCCAGATAACTTTTCAAGTTTGGGGAAATTTCCCTGAATAGATAGGGGGCCAAACTAGCTGAGCATATCAGTTTCACTCTGGACTCTCTCTCCGATATAACTGCATTACTGCATTAGCCTTTTTGAATAACAGTTTGAAATTAGTTGGGATAGATTCAGGCTTCAGCCATTAGCCTTCCATCCCCATTGCAATCAGCTCCTTTCTTATTGCTCGAACACAGGGTAGATCACGTCCTGCCAGGGGAGACAAAACATCCCTAACAGCCCTTCTATAGTGATCCAGAATACCATTTGACCATACTCTAGCCCACAGGGATACTGGCCTTGTTTGACAAACAAAGCCAATGCCCTGTAAACCCAATTCCCACAAAACCAGGATATTGGACGCATTGGCCGGCTGCCCTAATATGGATTTAAAAAATGTTAACTCTGTCACCTGTAGCATGCCTACATTGCACATGCCCCAGAGCTTGGCCCCATAAAGGGGCTGCCTGCTGTACCTGGCTCATGTAAATCTGTAGAATGACACTTACCTGGCTAGTCCAGGCACAGTTGGCCGTCACTCGGACCCCCAGGTAGTCATAGCTTGTTACCTGCTACCTAGTGTCACCTCACAGACAGACTTTGAGCCCAGGGATTTTCCTGGTCCCCTTTTTTTCTGAATACCATTGACTGTGTTTTCTGCATGTTTATTGCGAGCCCTTTTTCCCCACAAAAACTTTCAAAGGTTGTCAGTTGCATTTGAAGACCCCCTAGGAGTCAGTGAGAGGAGAACGGCGTCATCCACAAATAGGAGGATAGGTATTGGCTTGCATGCAAGGAATGGCGCATCATTCTGCTCGCTCTCCAATAACCTCATTAATGAAAAGACAAAACAGACTTATTATGATGCATGTTGCTTCTATGCAAAGGGCTCTGTTTTTGCACAAGATGGTGTTTTGGCGTGCCGTGGGGGAAAAGGGGAAATAAGAAATGCAGATAGAGGGTAGAGAGAGGAGAACTAAAATGGGAATTTATGGGAATGGGGACACAGCTAATTAAAGAAAGATGGTAAAGGACAGTACACGAAATGCATCGCAATGGAAAGAAAATGGAATAAAATAAACAGAAGCAGGACAAAGTAAAATGATACAAATGCTGACTTATGGGGTGATATGACCAGAAAAGCAGAAACCTTTGCAAAGTAAACCATGGACGATAGCAGAACATGTTGCATACGGCACAATGCTAGAACTGTAAAAGGTAGACAAGGTGCTAAAAGAACAGGTAAAGAAAACTCTATGACTCCTATCACTACGCTCACTCCCTACTCTACATCAACACACAATAGAGCGCAGTTACACCCCTTGATCAATTCGGCCTAGCTGCTCACATATGGACAATACTCCATGAACACCTCAACATCCTGCTTGAACGCATCTATAATCCATGAAGAAACAAATAAGCATCGTACACTGGTCTAATGCTGCCAGAATGCCGTCTCGGAGGCCAACCACCAGACTGCACACATTCAACTGATTTCTCAATACCACCACACCTAATGTTAGGATGCAGCTATCATCAGGCAATCACATCAGCTGCTCACATATTGAGTGCACCCAAGCACCCTATAATACCCTACTCTCTCGACTGACCTGGTCTACAGGCCCCCGAGGGCGCTCCACCGGCAAGCGCTTTGAGGTCACTCCAATGAGATATAGGGAGCTATATTAATGCCAAATCACATAACATAACCCGCTCAACAAGCATTGTGCACTGCTCATTCGTAGCTGGTTTGCTTTTTCGACAAGCATTGTGCACTGCTCATTCGTAGCTGGTTTGCTTTTTCGATTGTTGCAGACGTCAGTGAGATAGTTTACTTCTGATCTGAACCTCATGCAGTAGCTGACACACTTTGGACGTCCCAGACACAACTCTTCCCAGGGGTGCCCATACTCTACATGTTGTAGTGTTCCAATGAATAAAACAGGCGTCTGCTCTTTTCTTAGAAAACTGAGGGATAGAATTTCCGAAAAGACGACTTGCTAATGAAAATGTGCTCTTACCTTCCCCATGTTGGCTGTTGCTATCTCGGGTGAGGCTTAAGTGGGCAGCTAGGGCAGGGCTCATATATATGTAGCCCTCTGGTATGTTACATCAACAATAAAGGACCTTTCTGTGCTGGGACACACAGTTCCATTCAATCCTCATTGTTCAGGACGCATGGTCATCCTTTTGAGTGCAACTGGCATTGCCTTTGTTTTGCCCGACCTGCATAGGTCAAGGTTCATTGCAGTGTCAGTAAATAGTGAAGCTCTAATGCCAGGGTATTGATGACTTAGTGCCGCCAAGTGCATCTGCTGACTGGAGAGCTTTCAGAGGGGTCACAGCTAAAGAAGGGGGTGGGGGGATAGGGAGCAGCATAACTGAGTGTGTGATTACGAGTGGCGGGCATTTTATGCTTCACCTAGTATGACACAGGGTTCAGTATTTTCCCAAACGGACAAGCAGGTTTTTTTTAGGATTATGGAAAATATCCAACATGAACCTGTGATTTGTTTGACAATGCGATCTATCATTCTTTTTACTCCTTATGTTTGACAATACCATGTACGAAATAATGCTATTTACCCTGAGGACAGGCAATCAGTCTACCACGTGATGCTAATTACTGAATAACGTTTATTTACGATTAGCTTAATTTAACAGAAAAAAATGCCCCCTACCTCTCACATCACAGACGCCAATGCAGGAAATTAATTAGCTGCAAAAATGTCCTTTAACACACATTTGGCTCTTGTAGTATACCCCAGGGCGACCTTAAGTCCTACCTCTCCATCACTGTCCTAATTTCATGACCTGAATCCTCCTCACAACAGACAATCCACTGCCACAGCTACACTCCACAACAATTCCCCAGAGGCCCATTGCTGGGCCAGAACTCTCCTTAATGAGTACTTGTTTACTGTAGTTGGTATTCAATGTGCTTTCAGGCCTGCCTCAGCAAAAATATGGCCACCATGACCACTTCGTGGCCTGAACCTGGTGAAGCATGAAGTTGGCCGGGTCCTATTGATGAGTTTTTGGAACTTCCTCTCAGCGCGTCTGGCCTGCTTTGAGTATTCCCAGAGACTCCCGAAGTTGGGGGCAGGTAAAATAATAAGTTGCAGATCACAACCGCAAGATTTACACATTGAAGTAACTGTTTGCAATTAGGTCTCTGATGTGCCATTTATTTTGGAGGCTATGTCATTTTTTGGCCTGTGTGTTAGGGCCTCTAAAATACCCTATTTTTTAGAAACCCCTAGCCCTTCATTTCCTGTTCTTAGGAAAACATCCTACCTTCAGGGAAAGTGTGTTTTTTGCAGTTGCTAGCTGCATCTTGCATCTCCTGAGTCTTCAGTAGGACACCCTCACACATTGTTAAAATTTACAATATCTTCTTGCAGGGGAGGACTGGCAAGGGGCGCAAAGGGGCAATTGCATCCAAGACATGGGCCCGAAATCCAAAATGTAAAAACAATGATCAAAAAAGATGAAATCCTTCAGAATCTAGCCTGCCACAAAGGAACCAAATGCTGTATAGCCTGCTCAGATTCTATGTAAATGGGGCGAGGCATTTGTCTTGATTACAACACCTGCACACATGGGCCTTCTGAGTGAGAGGGAGAGGAGTCTTTGCTGCAGGGGCATGACCATACCGCTTAGTGGCAATGTATGCATTCAAATAACAGATTCTGTGACCCTTGATGGTAATGTTGGCACCTGCTCCCCATACACCAGTGGCCTGTTACAATCCACAGCAGCTTGTCGTGACCCTGTGTGATATTTCTAAACTCAAGTACAATAAAAATGAGACTTCAGCCTCTAGGTAGTTTGTTTGGACTGAAAGAGAGCCCAATTCTTTTATTAACCAAATTAGATAAACCATGTAAAGGATACTTCTTTTCAATTCTCGCCGTCTTCAGGAAGCTGGAGGCATCCACCTGGAAATGTTCAACAGATGAGTTCTGTTATATAAAATGTCCATTCACTCTTTTCTTTTCTCTTTTAATGTCCTTGTCTTTCTCCTGCTCCTATCCTTTTCTTAACTCTTTCCAGTTGACATCATTCTTTGTCTCAAGCTAGCACTGTTTTTGTGTCTTTTCCATTTCTGCCTTACCAGACCAGCTTTGTATAGAGTTCCTCTTTACTTTGTTAATTCCTTCTGCTCCCATACGTACATAGGCAATACACTCCTTTGATGATGCCCTGGGTTAATGTACAGCTCTCTTCCTAAAAAAACAATGTATTCAAATGTCAGCATTTATGAGGCCACCAAATATATATATATATAGGTTATGCCCTCGTTACAGATCTCTCTCAATTTCTCCGGGGACTCACGGCCTCATATTTCTTTAAAGGCATGGTCTAGTAAACATTTTTATTGTCCCTACGGGTCGGCCATGTTTTTTTAAGCCTAAGTGGCTCGATTTTAGAAAACTTTCCTATGGACCTTACCCAAGTTTTTCGTCCATTAAACGCATGCGAAAACAAGCACCAGGGCGCCGCCATTTTCTGATAATCCTATCACTTGCCGCATCGCCCTAGCTGACCTGCGTTTGCGGCACTAAATCAATTCCCCCGCCCCTGAGCCTGACATTATCCAAACATTCATATTCCCCGCCTCTCTCTGTGACGTTACTGTGCTGCGTAGGCAAACGCGCCCAGTCGTCTTCTACGCGACTCCACACAGAACCCGGAAACCAACACAGACCATCTCACAACACAGCGCGCCACAATTCGGAATATGAAACTGTACTTTAAAATCAAACAGCAACACGGTACATTTGGTAAAGTACATTTATTTTTCATTAAATGTTTAGAGAATATTCAGCAATTGCCATATGAACTCCGAAAGCCATTTATTTTCTTTTATCTGTATCCGTCATGGTACACAGGGTGTTGCTTTTCGTTAAAAGAAGCACTTTGGAAGCACGGTGAACCGCAAGGCTGTTCCATCAACTAGGCACTAGTCCATCGTAAAGTTTGATATGTTGCTTCTAGCCACTAGTACAGCGTAAGGGCATGTGGGCCCTTGGCGATCGTCCCATAAAATTGTCAGTGTGCTCCAATTGTTCACACGAAGCTGCAGGTGTCTACTGTAAAAGCCATCTGCTGGTGTCTCAAACCGATGGCAGTAGCAGAAGGGGAGCAAATACCTGTTATGAAAACAAAAAAATTATAATTAGTCTCGCCAGCCGATCTTCATTAATATTACTTATTTTATTTATTGCAGCCGATCAGAAACTATTTGCTTGCAAGGATAATTCAATGGAGTAGGTTCGGCTCTAAAATCAATGCGAAAAGTAACAAAATAAATCGAGGCCAACACACAATGATAAACGACAGTTAGTCTACATGCGTGAGGAATGATATGATATATGATATGGCATTTGGAACGCGCCTATACTCAAGTGTTTCTAGGCGCGACGAGGCAGGTGGGGAACAAGGGCAGACAGACAACGATCCTACTAGGCCGGGTGTCTTTCTGATCGCGCATGGGACAGGGGGAAGGGGGTTCGGGGAAAAGTGCTGTACATGGTTAGTTGAATACAAATTAAATAATAGGGCCAACTGGTGGCAAGTGCAAGGTAAATGCCGGGAGAAGGGGCTGAAGGATGCAGAGACAGTCCCGTAGTGCAGGTAGGCAGTGCAGGGAAAAGTGGCTGGGCCAAGGACCAAGATCGGTGAGACCAGTGGACCTGCATGCCCATGTGCCCACTACGAAAACGTTTTCCTTGCTTTTCCTAGCTCTTCATTCATTCATTTATTCATGCATCCATTCATTAAATCTTCATTCCGGTATAAAAGAGTGTAAACATTTACTTACATTATATTTGAAATTTCCATTGTGTCTCTTCGTAATGCAGTCTGTAAAACGGACCGTGCTCTTGACAACGATTTTTCGTATACTGAACTAAAATGAAACTCGGTCTAGTTTCTGAATTTTCTGCCTTATCGTCTCTTACGTTATTGCGCACCCCCTTCAAATGTAGTTCTTTCGGCATGGTCCCTGTCTCAAGGTCAAAAAACAATAGACCCTTATACTTCCAGAGCGACTTGTGGGCCTCATCTGGGCGCGAGCTGAAAATCAAAGCCGCTGTCCTTCGCATTCTTTATTTGCAACATCACGTAGTATAGGCATCTGTGAGAACTTGAAGTTTAGAATCCGTCTATGTAGTGCGCCTCAATGTGCAAATGCGAACTGGCTTCTCTCCCAAATGCCACGGCCCGCTTGGCTGGCGCGTTCTAAGTGCCCCAATTTTGTCCCCGTTGTCTGCGAGCTTTGCAGCCCAAATTGAGACATTACATTTTTGGCGGAAGGTCAGGGAACATATAAAGTACCACAGGAGTTGAGTTAAAAGTTTGTTTTATTATTTGCAATACGCAAGCCTCCCCTCCGTTAACAGTGCGCAGCATTTACATGTACATGAGATGAGACATGAGAAAAATATATACATACACATATGAGGTGAATAGAGAGAATTCAAAGATGACACCCAGCTTGTTCGCCACCCATGATGGTGAAGATAGGGGTTAGGGTTACAGGTACACTGTACAATAACATTTATTTACAAAAAGACAATCGTATTGCAATTATTTAAACCGGGATTTGTACTTCACAATCAGCTGTGCTTCGGGTGGGCATGGGACAGTCGCAATGTTCGGTGGCAATGGATCACTGCTCTGCACAGAAACGTCAAAAATTCCATATCTGTGCTTCTCTAACACAGCAACAATAAGGCCTTTCACAAAGTCGAACTGCATTTCATCATAGACTGGTTTGATCACCTATTGCTTACTTCGTTTTGAAAACACCTTAGTGTAGCGAGGCATCCTTACTTTACCCCTAGTCCTAGATTGTTCACGTCCGACATTGCTGTTATGGGCCAAGACCGCTAGTAGAGTGCAATGTTTCATGCCCCGAAAGCTAAAATGCAAGCGCTTTGGCCTGTACTTTAGGCACATATTGTGGAACACCTCCAAATCTCCTGTGTGACAGAATTCTGTCAGTCCGCTCAAATCTCTTGATAGAGTTTTGTCGAAAACAATCTTCTCAATGGCTTTGTGTGTCGGTGAAGATGGAATCAACCACTTCTTCTTCCGTGCCTCCTCTGGGGACAAAGGGCCATGTTCACATTGGTGGAAATGTTGATTTGCTGTCCAGCGGTGAACGTTGGTACAGTGGTGCATCAGTGACCGCCATTTTTCAAGTAGTATTTCCACTGACCCTTCACAAGTTTTTGAGCTCCACCAAAGATGGTTGGTGATAGAATGGGACCACTGCAAAATACTTTCAAAACCTTTTTTTTCCCCTGCAGCCGAGATTTTCTTATTGATTGATTTAGCAAGATGCCATACGTCAAATTGATGTTTAATATGTGGGAACTGCTCTCTCATTGTCTTGGCAATTGAAACCTGTCTATCCGTGGCTATGAGGTCGATGTGCATTCCCCTTGTTTGTAGATATTCCACTGATTTTATAAATCCTAGTTTCTCCATGGCCACTGACGATGTACATTGTGTTACCTGCACGACCACCGAACTCACAATTTTCTTACTATCCATGTCCTGAAAGTGGTAGGTGCAGTACTTGGCAGAAAATCCAGGGCTGTCGCACTGTCCATCGCCGGCTAGCCTGAATCGTTTGCCTTCGAATGTACTTGCTAGAGACAATTGTTCAATTTTCCAAGCATCACTAATGGCCGGAAACAGATAATCACGTTGGTATATGTAGTACAGCGCTTTAGAAATGAAATGGAGTCCCACAAACTGAAAGAAAGCCTCTAACTTTCTAAAACTGGAGCCACTAAAAAGTGATGCAGCTGCACACAGTAGATTGCCTGCTGGCAGTTTCCCCAGCATCGGTTGTGTAGACCATGAGAACCTATGATTTAATCTACAGGCGGCATTATTTTGATGTTACTGCCTTTTATTTGACGAGTCACATTAATCAATGGCTTCCCACATACTTTCCCTCTAATGGAATGCACACATTTCAGCATACTTATAATTTCCATCAAACAACTGTCGAATACAATGTATTTGCTCTCTTTCATTAGACTGTCATCCTGCGTCAACGTTTTTTCGGCCTGTGACGTTGTGGAGATTTCAACACATTGGAAAGTAATATTGCTGATATCAAGTTCTGATGCGTCTATGGATGCTGCGGCTGGTTCATTCTCTGTCATTTCGACATCTATTACTTCAACATTGATGGGAGAACACAACAATGTCGACAGGTTTTTTGGTGGCAAATTTTTGGCTGGTGTAGATTGTGTGAATTGATCTGCAACTACTTTATACATTCAATAACATCTTCTTGTGGTGGTGCGGTCGCACTGTAGCTATGGTGCAATGCAACTTTGCTGTAGTCTCCAAACACAGTTTATTCATGTTCTGGCCATTGGACATGAGCATCTCAAGCCTGAACACGCCTCGCCTCAATGAATAGTTCCTCCATAGCGTACACGGTCTGGCAAGCCACATCTCTCATTCGCTTCACTGTCTGTGTATGTATAGTTCTGACACCCACGGGTAACTGGAGGAGAGATTGGAAAAGGGATGTTCAGTTTAAACACAAGATAAAGTGTAGTACAATTGACTGGAAAAAAACATAAAATAGTCCCCAGCACAAACATTTTTTTAAAGTTATGAACTGTTTGTAACTAACCTTTTTTTGTTTTTTTTTCCTTGCAACTTTTTTGACTCGACCTTCAACATCTGCATGCTGTAGCTCCGATTCGTTTCCGCATGTCCTCCCTTCCTCTTGCGCTGCAACGACTATATTTTCTGTATCCGCATAGACAGCACGGAATGAGGCTCCATCGTCTCCCTGAAACATAGTACTTTCATTACTATGTATCAAAATATTGTTAGCATAAAACACACGTGAGGACGAACAGACGGGTACATCTCAATAGCCAAACACGATTTAAACATTATGTGCAACAATCAAACGACAAGTATTCGACCAGTGATGATCTATTTCGATGGAGCTGTCAGTATCCATACCTCTGGCTCTGCATGGACTGCCATGAATGGTTGTATTGGAGAGGAGGCATCCGCATCTCCCTGAAACACAGTACTTGCATTAGTATTCTTTTCAATATTGGAAACACAACACACACTTGGGGTCGAGATAACCACAAATGATGCATTGTCCAAAAGAATCAAGGAAAATCTAAATATGATCACATTTCATCGACTTATTTCTCCGATTCCTTTACATCTGCATCATCTAAATGAGATGTTGTGATTGTGGTGGAAGCTCTGTCGTCTCCCTGAAACACAGTACTTGGATTAGTATGGTTTTCAATATTGGAAACATAACACACACTTGGGGTCGAACGCACAGGTACATATAAAGAGATAACTGCAAATGATGCATTGTCCAAAAGAATCAAGGAAAATCTAAATATGATCACATTTCATCGACTTATTTCTCTGATTTATTTACAACTGCATCATCTAAATTGGATGTTGTGATTGTAGTGGAAGCTTCGTCGTCTCCCTGAAACACAGCACTTGCGTTAATAGGGAAGAAAGTATAGGAAATGGAATCACGTTATATGATCACACATGATGGAGCTGTCATTATCCATACCTCGTGCTGCTGAAGAATATCTATGGATGTTGCAAATGTAGTGCGCACTTCCGAAAGAAAGCTGTTGCGCCGATTCGTATACGCATGGTCCCGCTTCCACTTCCCCTGGAATAACTTGAATGTCAGGCTCTGCATCAAGTGCAGGGGTTGACGCTCCATCAACTGCCTGAAACATAGTACTTGCATTAGTGAGGATTACAATAGTGAAAACATAACACACACCTGGGGTCGACAGCACAGGTACATATCAACGGCTAACCACGAATGAAACATTGTGTAGAACAATCAAACGACAAGAATTCCAGCTCTGATGATGATGCTCGATGGAGCTGTCAGTATCCATACCTCCTGCTGGTGAAGAACATCTAGAAATGTTGTAGATGTGGCGGACGCTTCAGCATCTCCCTGAAAGACAGTACTTGCATTAGTATGGATAACACTAATTATAACTGAAAACAAACACCAGTGGACGATAACTAAGGTGTATATCAATTGGAAAGCACTAACCAAACATTCGGTAAAATAATTACACGATAAAATAAAACTATTACTTGACATGCATAAAACAAGTCTGTAGCGGATTAGCCTAGTAAGATTACCTGATACGCGCTAGAAGTGGTTGATAACTGCGACCACGTCAAGGATGTAGAATGTTCTTACTTCAGAGTCAAGGGATAGTCAAGAAGTTGTAAAGGTAAATTAATGATTGATAATGAAATGCCAATATTAAAAATAGCCATGTAAGGCGACAGAATACTTGAAAAATGCTCAATACAGCACAGTTCCCTGTTCCCATATATAAACATTGCGTTTGTGGGTTTTGAAATTGAAAAAGAATATATTGATAAATGTCATTATTCAAAAAACCATACACTCATATCAATATCGAAATTATTACAAGGGATAGAACACCTACAATATCAATTAATCCGTTCGGATACCTACACACTACCGCAAGGCCTAAAGCTAAATCCGGACACTTGACTCACCGGTGGCTGAATGTGGACGAATAGAGTGGGAATAGCGTTTTCGAGCAATTTCCGTGTCGTTCGCCGTTTATTCTTCTTTGTTACCCAAGATGTTGTGTACATGTCCAAGGAAAAGTGCCGGCTGCAGATGCGGTATCGATCACCCCTCTTGTCCTGTAAGACTTGTTGAACTCTACTTTCCAGCTCATCCAGTGGATATCCGCAATGTCTGACCCATTCTCTTATTCGATCAACAGTTTTCGGGAATACATGCATTTTAGTGCCTTCAGATTTCGCATGGGTCTTCGAAGGGCAACCGCTAATCGAACAGGCAGGCATTGTTGATAAATCTGAAAAGTAAATATCGACATTATTATACAATCTTCAAGAATAAAGATTTGATACAAAAGTAAATGAATCATACAATGATCAATGGAAGGTTTGTTTTGGTCGCAGGAACTATACCAGTTCATTATGTGCGGCTTAGTATTTGCATAAGTTGCAGAAATGTATAAATGATGTGACTAAAATCTGAACATGTGACTCATCCCTTGGATGTTCTGTATTGCACGAGAAGGAAACATGCTTACATTATAGACTGGACCCCAGAAGGATGCAATTCGATGACAATAGACACAGATGAAAATAAATAGATCTATTGGTAGCGTAGCAATGGAAACTCAAGTCAATAGCAATGAGACCAATGAACATAGCACTATTGTGTACTCAACTCGAAAATAGATAGAAATTTAAAAATCTGCGAAATATGACTAGGATACATGGCCTTACCTTGACTAACAAACAGTTGGATTCAGCAAGCAGAGCAGTATGTTGCAGGAGAATAGGTGGGTGGCCACAGGTAGCACACTGATGGGTTTGCTCTAAGCGGTCACAGAAGTTCACGGATAGCACGACGACGAGCAGATTCGCGTCGATCTCAGTGGTTGCCAGGTAACACGTTCAGGAGTTGACTTGCAAAGCACAAAGATGTTCTCATGAGACATATCAAGTGGTATATAAAGTATTAGAAACAGGGGTGTGTTTGTGAATGAATGACGTATGTATGTCGTGGTCTTAGAGGGGCGGCCAGCTTCAAGGGGAGGCCTGGCTGGAGACACGGGGTCTGAGGAGGCCATGTGACGGATGGCCCCTTGGTGTTTGATACCTTTTGAAGTGTACATGTAGTTTGGCCCCTTGGCCTTTCGCGCCCCTGACAGCCCCCCATGCCAGCGCTCATCCACTGGTGCGAACCGCCTTTGATAGAGGGGGGTGGGATGGGTGGGCCTGGGGCGTGAAGATAAGGCACAGGAAGACTGCTGAATGGAGGCACACTTATGTGGATTGCAGGGGGGAGGCCAGCTTCAAGGGGAGGCCTGGCTGGAGACACGGGGTCTGAGGAGGCCATGTGACCGATGGCCCCTTGGCGTTTGGTACCTTTTGAAGTGTACATGTACTTTGGCACCTTGGCCTTTCGCGCCCCTGACAGCGCGCATCCACTGGCGCGAACCGCCTTTGATAGAGGGTGGGTGGGATGGATGGGCCTGGGGCGTGCAGATAAGGCACAGGAAGACTGCTGAATGGAGACACACTTATGTGGATTGCAGGGGGGCGGCCTGCTTCAAGGGGAGGCCTGGCTGGAGACACGGGGTCTGAGGAGGCCATGTGACCGATGGCCCCTTGGCGTTTGATACCTTTTGAAGTGTACATGTACTTTGGCACCTTCGCCTTTCGCGCCCCTGACAGCGCGCATCCACTGGTGTGAACCGCCTTTGATAGAGGGTGGGTGGAATGGATGGGCCTGGGGCGTGCAGATAAGGCACAGGAAGACTGCTGAATGGAGACACACTTATGTGGATTGCAGGGGGGCGGCCTGCTTCAAGGGGAGGCCTGGCTGGAGACGCGGGGTCTGAGGAGGCCATGTGACCAATGGCCCCTTGGCGTTTGATACCTTTTGAAGTGTACATGTACTTTGGCACCTTGGCCTTTCGCGCCCCTGACAGCCCCCCATGCCAGCGCTCATCCACTGGCGCGAACCGCCTTTGATAGAGGGGGGTGGGATGGATGGGCCTGGGGCGTGAAGATAAGGCACAGGAAGACTGCTGAATGGAGACACACTTATGTGGATTGCAGGGGGGGCGGCCTGCTTCAAGGGGAGGCTTGGCTGGAGACACGGGGTCTGAGGAGGCCATGTGACCGATGGCCCCTTGGCGTGGGATACCTTTTGAAGTGTACATGTACTTTGGCACCTTGGCCTTTCGCGCCCCTGACAGCCCCCCATGCCAGTGCTCATCCACTGGCGCGAACCGCCTTTATATCAATATATAGTATATCGCCTTTATATCAATGATAGTATATCGTTGCTTATCAATAACAAATGCCACATACCACAGATTCTTGTGAGCACAGACCCTCACTTCAACCAGTGTATTATAGTGGTCAAGAACCTAAGGCCTGTATAATCCAATGGTAATTGTTAGTATAGATATATGTGTGACTTTTATAGAGACATAACCTACTGAAAGACTTTGAACAAGTGTTATTTAGTGCATGCATTATCGAGAATATGTTATGTTAGCTTAGATAGATAGTGACCACCCTGCTTCACAGCGACCAGACCTTCACCCATTCGGAGCACAGATGTCTGACGTCCATCCTTGAATGGAGACACACTTGATTCATTTAAAAAATCGAAACAACCGTTGTTAAAATATATCTGGTGTTTTATTTTGTATCTCATTTTCATGACACAAAAATACAAGACTTTAAACATTATAGAGGTCAGGTTGCAGCACAGCGAGAGAAAATCCCCAGTACTGACCGCTGTCACTCGGGAACGTTTCTCTAATGGCACGAACGGCACAGGCGGGTATCACTCTTCGAACGCGGTCTCCAAGCCTCCCGTGGAGCCACCATGTAAAGGAACGATAGGCCACCAGCCTGTACCACCTGTGAAAATGAATGAAACAAACTGTTTTTAAATGACCAAGATAAGTTTAATAAACGTTTGTTGTCAATGACAATTCTTGTAACTAATGGCATTCTACACGGACAAATGCTATCTAGACAATGCACACTATTGAACGACTTACATGCGTTACAATGATATGTAGATGTAATTTTGGATATAGTAGAAGAACATGAAATAGGAGTGGCATGACAAGCAGAGTATACTTACTCGTTACTCGGATTACGAGGACGAACAGTTGCGCGAAGTTCGTGCATAAGCACCATCATTATCCTCAACACGGCCCGTGTGAGGCAGGCTGCCATGAAGTCTGGCAGCTCGGTGATGCATTGCGGTCGTGGCTTGCCTTCCGAAATGTAGGCCAGGCATCCCGTGTTTTCTCGGCAGCAGCAGTTCTCCTCCTCGGTCGGCATTAGCTCGCACCGATTGCATGTGCACCAGGTGGAGACGCCGTCCATGCGACTAGGCCCAGGCTCTTCATCTGTTGATTCGTCCTGCCAACTGCCGTCCGAATCCCCATCGTTTTCGCGTGCTTCCCTTTCCAGTAGTTCCTCCTCTGTATACTCAGGCTCGTACATGTAGGGCATTATAGTAGCCATTGTGAGTTAAACAAACTAAAATAATTTATAGCGTCATTAGCTGAGGCGCAGCGATTGTTGACACGAGACGTGCTTTGGCGTTGGGAAATGGGCGGTACGAGTCTGCTGATGACAGGCTCAGGGGCGGGGGATTTGATTTAGTGCCGCAAAAGCAGGTCAGCCAGGGCGATGGGGGAAATGATAGGATTATCAGAAAATGGCGGCTCCCTGGTGCTTGTTTTCGCGTGCGTTTAATGGACGAAAACTCGGGTAAGGTCCATAGGAAAGTTTTCTAAAATCGAGCCACTTAGGCTTAAAAAACATGGCCGACCCATAGGGACAATAACATTTTTTACTAGACCATGCCTTTAAGCGTTCGTTATGGCAGTACTCTCAGCTTTTCCCTCTTAATCCCGGGTGCCGCTTACTCCGGTCTGGTCTCTCTCTCATACATCGGTTTCAGCACTCGCTCTTCGCCGATCCAGTCTCAGCCCAGACAGCGTTACCTCAATAGCCCTGATGGCGGTTTGCGGCAGACACGGGATTTGGCTCCGCCCCCCGCTTTCCTCTCTTCGGCTGCTATCTTCGGCAGCCCGTTCTTCCTTCTTAAACGTCGGAGGGCTGTCTTTGGTCCCTGTAATTGCGATCGCTTCGTACCTCTTCACCGAAGCGTCACGCCACTACTCTCCCTCTCCATACATCAAATACGTGCGACAACGATCGCGGATTCACTCGATACAATGTAGCGCAACGGTGCTGGTTAATCTTCTTCAACTCGACGAGCTCTTTCATCAATAACATCCGGCAACAGAAACATATTTACAATTCCCCGCTGAAATCCTCGCAACGACGTAGGATTCGTTTTTTTCCCTTCATCAGCTGCTCTTAATACGCCCAACTGAAACCGTTGGATTCCACCTCCTCCTCTTCACCCCCGGTTTCCTAGGAAACCAACACACAGAAAACAATTAGAGGAAAGTCCATACAGCTTTCACTTCCTGCTTTTATATACCTAGACTTTAATAGGGATCCCCATTGTACATAAATAAATATATATAGGCCAGAAAAGACCACATTGTCACACCCCAGTATAGATCGAACACATTGAATGCAAACATTGCAAATCCCTTAACATGGGATTTTGTTGATTGAATTTTAGTACATTTCATTGAATAAATAGATGAGTGGTGGGGTTGGGGTATTTATTAATGTGGGGAGATGTGGGGTGTTTGCAGGGGTGTCCCCAAGCAATTTATTTGGGTATCCAGTCATTTTATTGCAAACAAAACAGAGTGGTACATAACAGAGCGGACAATAACACGGAAAAACACTGAACAGATTAAAAAAATATATAAGGGTTAGTGGGGTAAGGGGTTAAAATGGGTCGGGATGGGGTTGGGGTCGCTTTTAAAGGGTGGAAACAAGGGGTGCTTGGGGGACACCCCAAATAAAAAAAAACTAATAAATCAGTGTGTTTTGATGTTTTGTCCGCTCTGTTATGTACCACTCTGTTTTTGTGGTCGGTAAGATCGCATACAACCTTTATTTCAATAAAATCTGTTACACATCGATTAAAAATATCAATGAAAATGGGATTCGCAGCGATGGATTCGATGTTTTAATGTAGATCCGATGACTCTTCTTGCCAAGGAAGTAAGTGTCCATATCTTATTCGAATTTTGTCCTCAGTTTGATTCTGTACAAATGCTTACCTTAAGTTCTGATGAATTTCTTGATCACCACTGTGTTCATATAAAAAGGGTTTAATGGCACCCAGAATAGCACCCATGAATGTTACTTATATAGTGGTTATAGAAATGGCTGTTGGACTGTTTGTGGTACTTAGTCAGGTATTAATTAGAAGACTACAGTCTAAGGGGGTCATTTAGAGCTGGACAGATTTTTTAATACCACTGAAGAAACGGGGAATTGAGAATGTGGTGCAAGGGAAGGACACCTGTGGATGATAGTTAAAGAAAATAGGGGTAATGAGACGAAAGCACACATCTGGAATGGTAGGTCAGCAGGTTCACTGTTGCTGAGATCTATTTCTGACCTGCATGCCACTGGACCCAATTGTGGGATTGACTTGACCCCTTTCATTTTTCTGACTAAGGTTGGCATACTGTCACGCCCCTCAGAAAGCGTTGGTCTCTTTGGCATCATTGGTCTCATAGACATGTGTCATCCATTACTCCTTCCAAGATGGTGGCGGAATCTAACGGTATTGGGCTAGTTTGTCGGCCCTCGAAGGATAGGCAGACTCTGCCCCCTTTTCCAACATCCTGCATATCAGATCCTGGCATCAACGTGCGGACGCGTTGCTACTCCTTACTATCAGCGCTTCATAAGTTCGAACCTAGATTGCTTCCTTTTTCTACTTTCCTCATTACCTAAACCATTATCCTAATCCCCATTTCCGGTCCTCAGAATTCCCCAGACACTACCACGAAGTTCGAGTACCTTCCCGGTTGCGGCTCGATCCATTATGCGAACACACACTTACACAGGTGCCGGTCGAGACCTCATTGGGCGGACGGTCCAGCCATCCCAACCCAGAAGCCCGGGTATGAAAGATAGAGTCATTAGCCTCATACATTACTTGATATTTACGGCGGAGAATTCATTCGGCAGTTGTTTTTTGTTGTTGTACAGTAGTGGCGGATTGGCATACTTATCGCGAAAATCCTTCTTCGACTTGCAAAGCCGCCTACCAATACGCTCCCTCTGCCAGGTAAAGATCCTGCCTACTTTCTACAGTTCTTTACTTTGCTTCTTTTTTCTATCTTAATGAACACTTTACTTAATAGGGAACGTTCCGGGTAATCTCTCCTCTACAAACCAAACAGTAAGGAACTCCAGTCCTATCTAAGGGTAATTGTAAACTTATCTACAACTTTCTTTCTATCCCGTCTTGCATTCAAACCACTTACCTTTCTCTCTTACCTCCTTGATTAGACTCTGTTGTGTAACATCCTGCAAGATCCATCCGCAGCACGTCTCCATCTGACAACAGCGGTCCGGCAGACGATGACGCAGGTTTATTTTCCCCTCAGGGTTTCCCTGGAGTCCCTCTTCCCTTCTGAGCTTCTGCTGTAGGGAGTGGAGGAGGGATAATAGGGAGATTCCTTACTTACAACTCGCCCCCTGAATCTCTCGGGGAACGAGACAAGATTGAGAGGGAGAAAGATATTTGGTGAGTCCTTATGGTTATTTCATAGTCTACTCCAGTCATTTATAAACAGAGATATATATATTACGGTACTTCCATTTATTACACATACCTGCTTTATGAACATGTTTCAATTACTACTTCTCATATTTTTCAGGTTGCTTTATCATGTGACTTGGTGCTTTGAATGTACACACAATTGTACTGACTAAGATTATAATTATAGTACGTTTTCATTATAATTATACTCTTAGTCTGTTTCTCAGATGGATTTGCCTCAGGATACAAGTGATAAATAGGCTTCCCCTTTGTAGATGCATTGGTACTTTGAAAACCAGATTTATTGAACAGTATATTTTAGTTTCCAATATTGAAGATAGAATAGGAGAAGATGAAGCTGCTTTCTGAATTGGAAACTGTGGATCAAGGAAGACAGTGCTTGAATCCCCACCTTCATACATTATGTGATCCTGCGTAAATCACTTTTCAGCACTGTGCCTTATTTGCATTAAGCTGCATTAAGCATTTGCAGAGAAAGCCTCACTCATATGGCCTCATACTCTATAGTGTTACTCTATAAATAATTATAATTTTAAAAACATATGTTAATCATACTGTTGAGGAAGCAAGATGACAAGTGAGGGTCTTATGTTGTGGGTGGTACACAGGGTGCAGGTATGGGTATTGTGTTGTGGGTTAGGGAGGCAGGCAGCCGAGTATGGGTCATTTGCCATGCCAGCTCATGATTGACTCTGAGAGCAGACCCAGGTCCCTGGTTCAGCAATGGCTATGCTCTACCAATGAACTCTCCAGCTCCTCCATCTCTTTACATTGTTCAAAAACTAAAGATGCGATAGGATGGGAGGAGATTTAGCCTGCTGTCAAATTACACACTGTAACACACAGAAAACTGGGCTCAAATCCCAGATTTCCCATTTCACCAATTATATTATGCTTGGGAAATAATGTTACTATGTTTGGTAGGTCAAAGAATTTCAAGTGGTCTCTAAAAAACCACAAACATACTGAACAATATGCATCAGCAACCAGAAATGAGATGAGGACACAGAGGATTCATAGTGATTGCTACAAACCTTTACGGAAATATTAAGAGGGATGGAAAATGCCTCCCTGTCCATGCTCTTTGAGGTATTTCCCTACCTCAACCAGCACTAAAGGCTCTGTCTGATGTCAAGATGTTCAAAGCAAAATGTCCTGTGTCCAAAATCCTATTCTGGACCTCACATTTTAAAAGTAACTCTAAGGTGCTAAGAGTGATGTCTTTGGCTTGAAAATTGCAAAACTGTTCAAGTTCAACAAAACATGCAACTCCAACAAAAAGGTTTCCCATTAGTTGGTAATCACAGTTCCTGAGAATGTCTCCCTTCCCCAGATTTCTTTACAGCAAAACAACAATTCCAAAAATATAACCAAGTTTGTTGTAGCTCATGAAGATAGCTCCCTCTTGCTGATATTTCCAATTTTACTTCATAGACTTTGGTTCCGCCTGGTATACTCTCCTGCCAGCACTTTCTTACACAGTTCATTCAATGCACAATCCCAATGGCATAGGTCTTCCTTAAGATTCATTGTGCACAATTGGCTTTGCCCGGTATACTCTCCTTCCAGGACTTTCTTGCACAGTTCACTCAATTCACAATCCCAAGGGCATGTGTCTTCCTTAGAATTATTTTCACACACTTGACTTTTCCTGGTATACTCTCCTGGCCAGACTTTCTCATGTACTTCACTTCTCACACTTGCTAGCTTGGCTTTACCTGTATACTCTACTGCCGGGGCCTTCTAATGTGATACAACTCTTTCACACTTGGGAGTGGGTTCCAGGTTTGTAGCCCTTTTCTCATTCTTCACTCTTTAACTTGTTCATCTTTTCCCTAGATATTGGGTCCCTGATCCGTTCTCGCATTCATCAGTTTTACACCTTTGCCCCAGCATCTCAAATCCCTGCTGTGGGCTTGCTTCCACTTGCTTAGTGCTTTGCCTTCCTACGTGATGCTCCGAATGATGCATCCCAGTGTCACAGCTTCCTGCTACCGGCTCACCGGCTTTGTTCGGCTGCTCCGGAGCTCCTTGCGGTCCAAGGTGCTTCCTCTCCCTGGTTGTCGCAGGCAACTGGCATTTCTCCTGCTCCACTGTTCCCATGACGTTGGAGGGGCTTCTCATCTTCCCTTGCTCCCAACACTTACAAAGGGCTTCTCTTCTAGCAGGATTTCCATGAGCACTGTCTCCTCGAGCCGCTTTGATCTGCGTGACAGTCTGCTTCCTCCAGGATCACCAACCCAAGACAGAGGTCGTAACTCTCTCTCTCCATTCTCCAGGTGTAATCCTTTTAAATGTCCTGGTGCTTGTTAGACATCTACAACCACTAGAGCATGTCTCCAGCTTCTCTGTACCAGTGATCTGTATTGCCCCAGTCACCTTCCTCGTTCCAGTACTCCCATATATGTGGGAATGATAGGCAGTTCTTCACATGTTAAACTGAAAGATGTCATTAGTAAGTTTTGTGGATGGTTGGTGAGAACTATCACAGTAAGCCATAAAGGCATGAGACATGGAGGGAACATCCCTAAAAGGGAAAGGGGGATATGTATTTTCATCTGATGATGCTGTGTTATTGTCACGACAGCTGGCGAGTCTGGCGGAGGTGGAAACTCCGATGCCATTAGACTGCTCCGCTACGTTTCTCTGAAATGCTATTCCGCGGTCTAGTCTTTTCCAACATGTCCACCCATCGAGTAATTCAGCATTCGATACTCGGCGGCTCAGCATGTTGCAACTGTGCTTTCTCATGTTGCGTGGCTCGTATTCTGTGTTTCCTTCTGCGGTCTTAGTCCGCTTCATTCCTTCTCCCCGGTTCCTTTTCCTTCCTTGCTACCAGTTTCCCGTTCCCTTGCCCTTCCTCCCTGCCTGATGCTTCCTGGTTCCCTGCTCCTTCTCCTGCTACGTTCTGCTACATTGTGGCTGTTTTTCTCTGCTTTCACTCGCCCGTCATTGGAGTGCTCCTCCGGAGTTGCTTCTTCCATCTCTGCAAGTTACCTCACAACGGATCAGCCAAACGTCAGTCCTCTTGTGTGCATCGTGGTTTTTTTTTATGCCCTTGTGGCTTTTTCCCCTGCAACGTATCTGGCTGTCGTGGAGAGAAGTCATCGTGAATTTCTCTGTATAGGGTCACGGTGGCTTCCTTTCGAGGCAGACCGTTTCTGCTCACAAAGAAGAATTCGCGACACACCCGAAGAAAGAAGCTGAACTATTCGACTTCATCAGGTGAGGCGGAGGAAGGTACTTTGAGAGTGTGCAGTAATTCTAGTGGTGAGGAGGACATTGCAGATCCCGTGGTCAATCCAGTAGGACAGTTTTTTAGTCCTGACAGATATCCCATTGAGGATTGTCTCCCTGCATGTGGTTCTCCATAATATAGCCACCCCCAGGGTCAGGATCAGTTTGCGGCTGATGTCCCCTGGCCCCATGGGGAGAGGCTACCTCTGGGAAAGGAGTGATGACATCATCAGATTCATCACATATGTTGCATAAAAGAAAAGTTATGTCAATAAAGTCTACCATATATACTTAAGAATGTGTGGGAGGAGGAGAGGTTGGTATTGATATTGCTTATTCTGGAAGTTGGGACCGCTGCACTGTGGTCTTGGGCCATTGCACTATGGGCCAGAAATGTAAACTTGCCACCCAGGTCAAATGGTGCCAGTCCTCCCCTGGCTTCTTGGAAGAGGCCACCAATGTGAGAAGTTCTCTCCTGGCAACTAGCAAAAGCCAATCTAGACTGTTCTTGGCGTCATAACCCAAGAGAATCTCATTCAGGTTTCTCTTCGCCATACCAGAAAGAAAACACACTTGCCCATAAGTTTATCCCAACTGTAAGTGAAGGAAAACCTTATTGTGGCCCTTGTGAGAGGGTTATAACAAAAGGACAGGCTTTTTTAGTCTTTATGTCATCCAAGCAGTAGACTCCATTATTGTACATTTGTTTTGAATCACATTGGGTTCTTCCCCAAGTTAAGTAATTAATATCTTGATGCCTCAATAGAGAGGCAGATGCACATCACTGATGATGTTCAGAAAGGCAGAATAATGTGTCTCAAATTGATGTTCATATTTAGTATTTGTTTTTTTTATAGAGCACAAACCCTGCTAGGAACCCATGGAGAACTGTACATTTCATTGAGGGTAACATATGAGGTAAGGAAGGAGGGATTACAATAAGTGGCATGGAAGTTTCTGGTAATTGTGGTGGGTTGTGAAGCACCATAGTTGACAAATAGGTATTAATTGAACTTTAAGGTCATGACTTCTTTTCTGAACTGTAATAGCATTACCATGGTCCAGATTGTCATCTTGATGATGTTCCAGTATGTAGGGGCATAGGAAGAGAAGGCCTGTTTCTTATTCGTTCCTTGTATGACAGTTTCATCTGGAGCCTCGCGATGGCCTGGCACCTGGAGGAGTGTGACCCACCTGAGCTTTAGAGTTTTGCATCTAGGTCAACATACATGCAAGCCGTAGTTGCCTTGTAGGTAATGCAGGCATTCTTAAATAACTTTCTGGTTCAGCTAGAAAGCCAGTGCAGCTCCTTTAAGATTGGAGAAATATGATAATACTTCTTGTTTCTTCTTCAAAGTCGTGTCACAGTATCATGGGTGGCCCTAAGTGGGGCCCTATTTGTTGCTGGAACGCCCAAGAGGAGGACATTTCTGTTATCAAGGTTGGAGATTACCATGGTCTGGACTATGGTTCTGAAGTCCCCAGGTACAAGGAAGAATTTCATCTTCCAGTGGAGCGGAAGTGGTACCAGGTTGTTTAGGCCTTTTTTGCTGATATGCTGGTGGAAGGAGGGAGTGCTGTCAATACGGAATGCTAGAGATTTGGCAGTCAGGGCCAGATGAGGTGTGAAGCCATCAAGGTGCATGCCAATTATCCATGCTTGAGTGGGACCCTTCTTGGATGGGTGACCAAGTAGGATGAATTCCATCTTTGTGGTTTAGAGCTTCAGTACGTGCTTGTTTACCAGGCTTGGATGGCGGTGAGGCAATTCTTGAGGCGTGAGATGTCCCTGGTGCCACTGACTTTTAGGTATAATTGGGAATCGTTCACATGTTGGTAGATTGAGATGTGAAGCTCATTGAGAAGTGATCCCAATGGATCCAAGTATAGATAGAAAATCACCAGATTAAATACTGAGGGCCTCATTACAAGGTTGGAGGTAGCCTTGCCGGTAATACCCACAAGGCTACCTCCATACAAGCAAGAAAGTCTGGCATCCGCGAATGGTCAATTACCGGGGTATTCTGGCCCCGCCGGACCTGGTAATTGCCCTTTTGCGGGTGCCTTTTGCGGGTGCCGGCTGCCAGAGCCGGTAGATCCCTATTCCCATTTCAGCCCCATAGGGCTCACTGGTTCATCACCGTGCCGGTGCTACAGGCTTGCTGTGTTCGCGGGTGCCTTTCATTCCACAAGGGCAGACCTGGCGAAATGAAAGGCACCCGCAAGCACAACTCTGAGTTTTCCGGTCCGGATACAACGGTACCCGTAAGCTTACCGGTACTGTTGTATCCGGAGCGGCAACCTTGTAATAACGCATTGAGTCTTGTGGGACTCCACAGGTGACCTGTGAGATGAGTGGGGTCTGAGCTGAAGTTGCCCATCTGGACTTCTTGGTGCAGAAGCCCATTATGCTGACGAGTTGGATGATCAGAGTGAGGTGGTCTACTGTGACCAACGTTGCGCAGAGATTGACCATTATTATTATTAGGCTATTGATTGAGCACAGACCTAACATCAGGAATCAACTAAATGCTTTACTATCATGGGGGAAGAATAAGGTTAGGCAGCACAGAAACAAGGAAATGATGATCTAACAGCAGGGGAGGGTGGGCAATAGTCAGCAATAGATATACAAGTAATCAATGGAGGAAACAGTGGGTTCCGATTACCCAGTCTCAGGTTAGGTGGGGAATGTATGGTGTATGAACCTAGGTGTTAGTGAGGAGCCATTCCTTGAAGAGGAAGATCTTGAGCTCCTTCCAGAACTGTAGAAGTGAGGGGGGGGTTGGGATGTTGATGGGGAAGAGGTTCCAGTGTCTTGGGGCGTAGACAGATATGGCCCGTCTTCTTGTTTTTCCTTTCCTGCAGCAATGTTGTTTAAGTCTTCACATGTCTTTACTTCTGGTGGATCCTACGCCTCAGGAGTCACTGAGTTTCTCAGTGAGGTACCTAGGGGACCAAAGTAACAGCCTTGTAGATGATGCAGCAGGATTTGAAGATGATACAGGCTTGCAGTGGGAGTCAGTGCAGTTCGATGAGGGTTGGGGAGATATGGTCGAATTTGCAGAGTCCTTTGATGAGTGGTCATGCTGCAGCATGCAGGACACATCTCAGGGGAGCAAAGGTACTTGACGGAAGGCCTTCCAAGGGGGCATTGCCATCGTCAAGGTAGGAGAGGACCAAAGCTTGGACAGCAGATCTGAAGTTGTTTTCAGAAATTAAGGGCTTGATTCTTCGCAGGAGAAAAAGTTGGTGCAAAGCCGTATGTGCCTTTCTTGCTATGTGCTGTTTGAAGGAGAGGTGTCTGTTGATGTCGAACACAAGGGATTTGGTGTAGGTGGCCAGCTGAGGTGTGAAGCCCTTGAGGTGCATAGCAGAGGGCCAGGTCTGGTTGCTTGGGTGTTCGTTGTTGTTGGTTAGCAGTAGCAATACAGTTTTGAAGGGGTTGAGCTTCAGATAAGCACTGGATATCCACAAGTGGATCAATGAGATGCAAGTCTTGAGCCTGTGGATGTCTTCGATGGAGGATATCTTCAGGTAGAGTTGCGTGTCATCTGCATATTGGTGGATGTTGATGTTGTATGGAGCAACTAGGGATCCAAGCAGTTCCATGTAAAGATTGAAGATCAAAGTGGAGAGGATGGATCACAGCAGGATTGCACAGTAGATGGGAAGAGTTGGTGATCTGGAGGAATCCATTTGTACAAACTGGTGATTATCAAGGTGCGATTTGGACCAGCTGAAGACAATCTCACTGATCCCCAGGCAGCAATGAAGATTGTCAGTGAGTGCCTGGTGGTCTACTGTGTCAAATGCTGCTGAGAAGTCAAGAAGAACCAGGAGGCAATGATGGCCATCATCAAGGATTTTAAGGGCAAGTGTTGATTACCTCAATGGTAGACATTTTTGAGCTGCATCTGGCTCTAGAGCCAGATTAGTAGGACTAAAGGAGGTTGGTGGCTTCGATGTGT
Organism: Ambystoma mexicanum; assembly: GCF_040938575.1. NCBI lineage: Eukaryota > Metazoa > Chordata > Amphibia > Caudata > Ambystomatidae > Ambystoma > Ambystoma mexicanum. Next base: position 706,905,422 of record NC_090931.1, read on the forward strand.
TGGCGGAGTTGCGCTGCTACTGCTTTTTCAGGGATCTTACCTAGGAAAGGAAGATGAGTGATGGGGAGGTAGTTCCTCTGGTGATCAGGGATCAGTGTTGATTTCTTGAGAAGCAGGAGGATTTGTCCAGTCTTGCGGTTTGAGGGGAAAGTGCCTTGAGTTAAGGAGCTGTTGATGATTGTCAGGTAAGGGAGGAGTGCTTCAGTCAAATGCTTCTTCAGTACGGAGGCAGGGAGGATGTCGTCTGGATATTATGTGGCTTTGAGGGATGCTAGAATGGCAGTAAGGTCTTCTATAGTGAGTGTTTTGAATGTTCTCCAGGTGGTTGCAATTTTGTGAGATGGCATGTGTAGTGAGTGTCCTGTCAATTGTAGCATTGGTGTTTATGTGTTGGCGGATTATGCTGATCTTATTGATGAAGAAAGAGTTGATGGCAGTGGCGTTCTCAATGGAGTACGGTAAAGGAGGGTCAGGGAGAGGGTTGATGCAGTGCTTCATGGCTTTGAAGAGGGCTCTGCTTTCGTTGTTGGCATTGGCTCTGGTATTTTGGTAATAGTTGGCCCTGGCAGTGGTGATCAGTGATTTTCCGTGTAGCACAGAGTTCCTTGAGCATGGCGAGATCAGATGCGCTGCAGGATTTTCACTCTCTGGTTTTCTGATGGTTCATTTGTTGAAGTTGAGTTCATGAGTGTACCACGGAGTGGAAGGTTTAGGGTTGAGGGTTTGTTGTTTCACTGCGATATGGTGGTTGATGTTGGTTGTGATGGTAGTGTTGAGTTATTGGAGGGTTGCACTGAATGTTAGATTAGAACTGCTAAATGAACACCTTTTCTGTTATTTTTGGCTATCAAGGCCAAGATGAATATGTGGCAGAAATGTTCTGTATTGTGTTTGCAGAGACTCAGCTTATAGAAACCAGTGGTCACAATTGTATATTTTAGGGACCTGGCAACATAATTTCTTGTTATGGTATAGTATTGAAAAGCAAACCATGAAAAGTGAGAACCATGGTTTGGTGCTTACCTGTAACTGGGTCTGGTGGAGAGAAAGAACCGACCTACAGACAGAGATGCATAGACTCATTTGGATGGGAACTGGGCAAGAAGAATTTGTGGATATTGAGGATTGTGGGCTGTACAGGATTGAGGCACATCCTGCATGTGGTGGTATCATATTTTGTATGGGGGTCCAAGATTTCCAAATTTACATTGCTTAGTTAGCTTTGGAATATAATAATATTTTTTGGGATGCCTTTCAATTAAATAAATATTTGTACTATCCTTTCGTATTCTAGGCAATGACTAATCCAACTCCAGTTTGATATAGAGGCTAAACAATGCAGTCTTAAACAGTAAAAAAAATTCTTAGCAAAGGCTTACTTGACTCACGTGAATGTGAATGTTAGAATGCCATCAATGACATTCGTGATGTTAACTTTGATGTCCTCAGTGTCAGTCTTAGCAGTGCACGGTGGTGGCGCGAGTTATGGTTGTTTAGCTTACCATAACTGGCGAATTTCAGGTTTTTTTTCGGTTTTACTTGGAACCACAACGTCCCTTTAACAAAGTTTTTTCACTGAATTTAATAGGTTTTTAGTAGCGCAACTCAATCATAACGTCCCTTGAACAAAGTTTTTTCATTGAATGTATATATGGATAAGTTGCTCATCTCATAGGAAGAGAATTTTTGGGCGGCTTATAACTTTGCTCTCCCTGGAAGAATCCACACCCAACTTTGCAAAAAAAGTATATGGCCCACTCTCAAAGTTTGGTGAGGTTTGGTCCAGGGGCGGCAAAGTTATACAGGGGGTCCCAAAATTTCTTTTTTTCCCATAGACTGAATGGGGAAAAAACTTTGCTCACGCCTACAGCCCAAACCGCTGGATGGATTTTCACCAAATTTCTGGCAGGAGCATCGGATTGGTCCCGAAAGCGTGCTGTTGTAAATTTGGTGAAAATCCGTCCAGTAGTTTTTTTTAAAAAAAAACCAAAAAGTAGGTCACAAAAAATTAGTGATATTTATGTCCGCTCCGTGGACACACTTCCCTGTTCGCTCCGCGGACAGGACACCGATTAGTTAATCGGCTTGCGTCATGTCCGTGGACATGCAACGTGTTCGCTGATTGTATGGTGAAGAGCGTGAAGTGCGTCAGATTTTTGGAAACTCCCGCCATCTTGGATTCGCCGACAGCGGCCAGTATCATCGGACATCGCGGTAAAAACATATTAAAAAAGACAACATTGCACTTGTCAAACTTATCAAATAATCTCTGGGGAGGTGAGGGGTGATGAGGATGGGATGGGATATGGCTGCAAGAAGTAAAAAAAATGGGTGTTTTATGCCGCGAAAGTCTGCCAACAGTTCGGATGTTAGCGAACAGTCCTGAGAAGTTCCCAAACACCTCAGCATTACAGGGTTGGTGAAATGCAGTTCTTGGATGGCTTATAACTTTGGCGCCACTCAATGGAACTGCATGAAATGTTGCATGTATATTTCTGACCTGATTCTGAGTGAGTTTGCAAAGTTTGGTGGGATTCTGTTATGAGGGGCAAAATTAGAGGGGGGTCCCAAAATATTGTAAAGGCTTATAAATGTGGTGCCATTTGACAAATCTACACAAAGGTTTGCAAAAAGATTATAGATCTAGATATAGATGTTTTCGTAAAGTCTGAATGGATTTAGTCAATTGGGGGCTATGTTATATGAAGATTGTATGTGCATGCATTTGACACTTTTGACAAAATAAAACATGGGTGGATTTCCAGCAAACCTGCGCAAAGGAGCATTGGCAAGGACCTACAAGCATGGTTTTGCAAATGTGTCCGTGTTTTATTATTTGACAAGTGTCATAATGTAGCGCAAAACATAGCGGTATACCTTTAGTGACTGAGGTGTAGCCTGTGGCCATGGGCAGTGGCCAGATTGTCCGGGTCATGGAATAAGGTCATGATCTGGACAATCTCGCTACTGGCCATGACCACAAGGGAAAACACATAGGATTAAAGTGGCCATGTCCACCTGGGACTGGCTTTGTGGTAAAGTTATTCGAAATTAGGATATATCTGAAAGGGAAGAAAAATGTGCTCGAGGCAATATGGTCATAGGGTTCTCTTTTTGCCTTCTGCAGGCTGCCATGGAAAGCGAAGAGGGGCCCTGTATGGAACCCTCGCCTTCCTTTTCCATGGTGGCCGTCTTGGAAAAGGATTTTCCTTCCTACACGGGACACCGCAGGCATCCAGGTGTAGGAAGGAAAATCCTCTTTTTTAGCACCGCAGGTTCCCGCTTAGGGAACCTAGGGTGCTAATGGCCTTCATCCCCCATTTCAGGGGCTGGAATGGGGGGAAAATGGTCCAGAGACCTCGTTATCCACCCTCACTTCACTTGGGCTGATAAATTGGGCGGCTGGGCCGGTATCCACCGTTCCAGTCCCTGGAACAGAGGATGAACGCCACAGTATTCCCATTAGCATAACACAAAATGCAAATGGAAATGTTGGAAAATCTTATTGAGTCTATGTACTTTACTGAGAAATATAAAGTAGATGGAGTCTATTCCTTTATTTTTTAGTTCTATTTTTTAACTGTGAAAGGTGGTTCCTAAAGGAATATATCTTTTGTTGTTTTTGGATGTATTTTATTGGGCAGGAGAGCTAAGAACGAAAGGTGGGGAGGGAAATGAGGGAAGAGGAACCAAACACTAATATGGAGGGGTAGGTGTAAAAGGGAAAATGTTGCACATGTGTTATTTCTTAGCTAGGGGCCAGTGTTTCTCATGCTCCTTGATTACAGCAGTAGTGATGTCTCTTGGGGAGGAGGTATGGCATTAGCTGATGCCATTTTAAGACGAATAGCAGTTTAGCAGTTTTGCTAAAAGTATGTAGTGTGTACTAGATTGTTAATGGATAATGAGTAGGAATAGGTGTTGGAGCTGTGCAAGGGAAATTTTGAAGTTGAAAGTTCCTAGATGAGGAGAAACTGCAGTTCTGAATTGTCCGGGAAGCAGCGATCTTATTGTGAAGTGCGGACGAGTTCTCGGACACGTTATCATGCCGCGCGCCAGCGTATGGTCATGTGGCACTGTCCGGAGTGTCCGCTATGAAGTCAGATGTTCGTAAACGTCTACGGATGCAAAACTAGTTGAAATAGTTGCAAAAAGTGTATAGAAGTGTTAATAATGATTCCAGAAGGTGGGAAATGGCAGAGTTTTAAGGTGACACTTTGTAAATTGGACACAAACATTGCTAGATTGGGTAAGTATGATATTAGTAAATTGTAGGAAAATAGCATGCACTGGTAAAAACCTATGAAATTAACTGAAAAAACTTTGTTAAAGGGGCGTTATGGTTAAGTTGCACTAATAAAACCTATGAAATTCAATGAAAAAACTTTGTTAAAGGGACGTTATGGTTAAGTTGCACTAATAAAAACCTTTGAAATTCACTGAAAAAACGTTGTTAAAGGGATGTTATGGTTATGTTGGACTAATGAAAACCCATGAAATTCAAAGAAAAAACTTTGTTTAAGTGACGTTATGGTTTCAAGTAAAATCGAAACACCCCAGAAATTCGGCAGTTATGGTAAGCTAAACAACCATAACTCGCGCCGCAACCGTGCACTGCTAAGACTAACACCCAGGACATCAAAGATGACATCACAAATGTCATTGATGACATCATTGATGACATCACATATATGGGCCACTTGTTTTTGTTTATTGACATATATAGGGCAGGTGGTTTTGTTCACTGGCAGTCAGAATAATAAAATTGAAAAAGGTGCTAAATATCTAGATGTTAACCTTGTAATATGTTCTTTAAGTACTTTCCTCAGGGTTTGGTCTCAGCTCATAGGGCACATACATGGGGAAATGAACCGGCCTCAAACACACAATTAATTTGTATATATGAAGATAAACTTTAATGTCATTAACATTTTCTGATGGTGCAGTTTCTTTCTTCCTTACTTTAGTTTCCCTGTATGTGCCTATGATTTGTATGCATTGTGGTTCTTCATATATACTGTTTGTACCATCACAAGTGCTTTAAGTCTTGAATTGTTAGCTAGTTATTACATGTTTAACATTACTCAAAACTCTGATACAGTAGCATTCATTATTGTACTATCCTAAATTACAAGATTATAAATAGTGTACTTCTATTGTGCATGCTGCAGTCATTGCCTATGTTTATATATGATTAGGTGTCTGTATTAACGACAACACTCCAATACAATGATATTAGATAGTACATTCTTTAATAGATTAAGTAGTTCATGATAGGTCTCCCAATCACCACTGACATCTTGTTACCAACAATATAAACACAAGTCCTTGTAGGGACTTTTCATTAAAATGTATTTAACATGTGATGTCATCAGTGATGTCATCAATGACATTTGTGATGTCATCTTTGATGTCCTGGGTGTTAGTCTTAGCAGTGCACGGTGGTGGCGCGAGTTATGGTTGTTTAGCTTACCATAACTGGTGAATTTCTGGGGTTTTTCGATTTTACTTGAAACCATAAAGTCACTTTAACAAAGTTTTTTCTTTGAATTTCATAGGTTTTTATTAGTCCAACATAACTATAACGTCCCTTTGACAAAGTTTTTTCAGTAAATATATATATATATATATATATGAACAACGTGATTAGCCAAAAGTGCTCAGCCTACTCGTAGCTGGTGCGTAAGGGTGTGTAAACAGGCTGGTTTTCTCAAAATATGAGAAAACACACACTATTCCTAGGTTGTAGCACTACAGAAAACCTCAGAATGTGTTTACAAAAAATACCCAAGCACACAAGACCTTACTGCTTTTTTGATAAAATCAGTCTTTATTTTTGCATCTTAGTGCAACACACACCATTGTACGCAAGCACAAATGTTGCGCTTACCTGCATGACAGATAAGTTTAAAAAGTCACTCACCCTCCAGGGTGGACTCACGCCACGTGTTCAGCTCTCGAACCGAGCTTTGTGAGGCTAATATGATCCAAGTTTGCATCCAAACACTTGTAATTTAAAGAAAGCTACCATAAGTGGCAAACTCCTCCCCCAAGTCACATGACTAATGATCACATCGTAAAGCGTACAGGCAAATGACTGCAAAGTCCTGCTTCCATATTGGAATGTCTAGGTTTAACCAATTCTTAGTTCAAATGTCTCATATTCATTTAAAGGCAAAAAAGCCCAATAAATAAATCAGCTGTTATAAATTGGGGGTGAGCGTGTCAATGCTGGTAGACTTTATCCAAATTGCCTCATTATTTTACAATTTTCGTGTTTCTCAAAGCGCTAGTGTACCATAATTGTTAATCATTGATGTGCACTGTTATAAATAGCAGTACACATTCAAAAACGACCCTCACTGGCAGCAGTCATTCCATACTGTTAAAGTCCTTACATTGTATACTTAGAACTATGTCTTGTGTAGTACCTAAACTGTCCACATTTTAGAGCTACACATTCTCATCATTGCAATAGATGACAACACTCCACTATAGTTGAAAATACAACCGGTCACTCACAACAAAACTACAAAGTGCCAATGCATGCATATAAAATGTAAAAAAAGAAGAAAGCATATAATAAGAAAAACGGCAGCTGCCATACACATAATGTTGCCCCGCGTCTAAATGTTCTGAGAATTGAACTGTTGTTCAACGCTTTAATGATATAAAAGCCGTTTTTGTCATTATATGCTTTCTTCTTTTTTTACATTTTGTAAAAGGCTTACAAAAGGGCCCCTTGTTTTTGTTCACTGACATTCTGAATATTACAATTCAAAATGTGCTATATATGTATAGAAGTTAACCTTGTCGTATGGTCTTAAGGTTTTGTGCTTAGGGTTTGGTCTCAGCTCATGGTGCACATACATGCAGCAATACACAGGCCTCAAACACACTATTTATTTGTGTATGTGAAGATAAACTTTAATGTTATTAACATTTTCTAGTGATGCTGTTCTTTCTTCCTTACTTTAGTTTCCCTGTATGTGCCTCTGATTTGTATGCATTGTGGGTCTTCATGCGTATTGGTTGTACTAACACAAGTATGTAGTAAGTCTTGAATGATTAGCTATTGTATCCATGTTTAACATTACTCAAAATTCGGATAAAGTAGCATTCATTATTTTACGATCCAAAATTACCGGCTAACATTTTTTGTAATTCTATGGTGCATGCTACAGCAATTGCCTATGTGTATGTATGATTAGGTTCCTGTATTAACAACAACGCTCCAATATAATGGGCATCATTACGAGTTTGGAGGTAGCCATGCCCTTGAAAAGGACATGGCTACCCCCAAACTTGGGTCCGGGTCCTGCAAAAGGGGACTCACCGGGCCATTCTGACCTTGGAGGGCCCGGTAATTCCCATTCGTGAGACCCGGAACCGGTACATCCCCATTCCCATTTGAGCCCCCATAGGGCTCAATGGGAATGGGGAGGATGGTAGCAGTGGTATCGTTAATAACGTTACCGCTGGTACCATCCTGGTCTGCTTGTGGGTGCCGCTCTGCACGCCTGGTCTGAGCAGGCGCGTAGAGCGGCACCCGCAAGCAAACTCGGAATGTTGCGCGAGGTAACAACGGCTCCGGTAGCACTACCGGTGCCATTGTTGCCTTAACGCAACACTCCTAATGAGGCACAATGTTTTGTTTAGATGACTACATTCTTTAATACATTAAGTAGTTTGTGATAGGTTTTCCGATCACCACTGACATTTTGTTACCAACATTATAAACAAAACCCCATCTAGGGACTTTTCATCAAAATTAATGTCATATGTGATGCCATCAGTGATATCATCAATGACATTTATGATGTTTGGTTGCTTAGCTTACCATAACCGGAGAATTTCAAGTTTTTATTGGTATTACTTGTAACCATAACATCCCTTTAGCAACTTTTTTCACTGAATTTCATTGGTTTTTGTTTGTACTTTACCATAATGTCCATTTAACAAAGATTTTCAGTGAATTTCATGGGTTTTTACTAGTGTACCCTTAATCTGCTACAAATTCCTTATATTATACTCACCCCCAATGTGGCAGATATGGAGTCCATGGACAGTGCAGTAGTCTGCGGATGTCGAACGGCATTCACAAAGCCCAGGATCATAGGGGAGACCCAAAAAAAGTTGTACCCATCAACCAACAAACACATGTACATAAAATCATTACTTATGTTTACGACACACAAATATACCTTTTTGTGCAAACACATAGAAAAATACAAATAATGTTTTCATTTAGCACACATTACAATGGAATGAACCAATCAAAACCATAACTGTACCCTTCATATAATCTCCTCAATAGAACTCTGAATACATATTGACAAACACCAGGTTCTTATTGGAGAACACATTCTCACTAAATAGAAGTGCATAGTATTTCTTTCTTTATTATTAGAATTCATCATATAAACATGTGTCATAAGAAAGAAGCACTTTTTTTCTCACAGAAATGGCAAACACACTTCAATGGTTAGAGGAGAACTTCCCAAAAGAAGAAACAAATGATGATAACATCTCTAATGATGCACAATACATATTTAATTTAATGTAAACAAACAATGTGATTTGTACACTTCTTACTAAAATAATAATTTCTGTTTTTCTTAGAGTACATACCATGCCCCAGTTTAATTGTACACAATCCCAAGAATCACAAAGAGAAGCCCTGTTCCCAACTGTAAATAATCAAATAATGAACTTGTCTACGAAATTGGATGAACTAAGTAATGATTTTAAAGAAATTTTACAATATGTGAAAAATCATGTCATTAAAATGTTCCCTATGAATGTCCTTCTTGCACCTGTCCCTTTTGTCCCCAGCGATAATCCCTATAAAATTCTGAAATTATTAATCAAAGATGCTTTGATGAAATCTCACTCCCTTCCTCCCCTTATCATTATTGCACAGAAATTCCTAACTCTCCTATTTATGTTTCCCATTCCGCTACCCCATCCCTTTCATGAATAAATGTATTTTTTCAAACTATAAATGTGCTGTATATCCTTAGGTGTTATTGTTTTTTTTAAAAGCCCCTTAATGAGTCAGTGAACACTATGACTGTCTGGAGTGTCCGCACTCAAAATGGAGGTGCCCCAGAACAGTCGTGATGTCCGGACATTTACAGTTTAGCATGATACACTTTAAATTAGTCCACCGTGCCTGTTCTATGGACACTCAGCGCATGCGCCCTGAGATTCCCACCCGATGGGTGTCCATGACTACAGTTTAAAACTGTATTTTCCGGCAATCTAGGACGTTTCAAGCTGAAACGTTACCCTTGCACAGCTTTCAGACGCGTTTTTGTTTGATCTAGCCACTTCTTACAACTTTTCAAGGCCTATTTTTGACTCGGTTTTTGGCAGACATAACGACTGTCCATGGACGGTTCCTCAGAAGGGACCCACCCATTACTTTTCCTCATTCTCAATCTAGCTCTCCAGGAGAGATCATCTTGCAGCACCTGCTTTGCAGATTACTTGCAATTCTGCATCAATAGCATCTACTATGGCAATCTGTTTCCCAAACACCCCCACGCCCCACCACCACCACCATCTGGATGGCCTGGACAGGGGAACAGGTCCAGTGATACAGATGATGATCAAGAGGAAGAAGAGGATGAGGTTGAGTTAGTCCCTAATTCCAGTACTCAAAGTGAGTCCTGGTCTGGCAATTTTTTACGACTGTTGGCAATGTCCCGAAAGCTTGTGTAACCAAGTTGAAATGCACAGAGTGCAAAGTTGCACTCGTTCACAGGAAACCTGGCTTGTATTCCTATGGGACAACTTCCATGAGGCACAGCACCAAATCTAACGAACCAACTGCTCTGAGGAAGGCAATACATTTCTCAGGTAAGAGTCGGTTGACATCCTCCACCACATTATCTTCAACTGCTCCTGTTACCACAAAGGGGACCCACCGGTGCTGCTTCTGGAACTCATTTGAACCTCAATTCACCTCTGTTTTGCATCTGTTCAACCAGCTCTCCACTGCTTCACACTAAACAGAGCACGTCACTTGTTTGGCTCGCTCATACAGCTTCCTGCTGAAGATGACTTTGAACCACTGCCTCGTTGAACATGGCATCAGTCAATCAGCATCACAGCAACACACTGCTGGACCTCAACTCTAACAACTAAAGCATTGCATCACTTGTTGATCAGAAGCAGCTGAACCTTCAAACCAATCATGTTGAGTCTTCTGAAGTGCATCCATCAAACGCTGGGGTCAAACCACACTAAGCACCAACTCAATACCAGTTCTCTGCTTGTAGCAGAATGGCTTGCTGGGATGTATGTCTTTACTTCATCTACATTTACATCACCATATAGTCACTTTGTCACATTTACCCCTTCATACCTTTACATCTTCTGTCTTTCATTTCTTCTAACATTCACTTCGTCATACAGGGGCCGATCCCCAGCAACCCCCTTCTTTTCTCACCCATATTGTCCCTCATATACCCGTGACCCAAACCGTAAAATTACAGGTAACCTTTCTCTACCCATTGCTCTCTTGACAATGTAAAGATGAAGATGTATTGAATGTCAGAAGCAGTAATTGCATGAAGAAGTACATGTCTTTCAAAGTTCATGTAGAAGAGGTAAGTGTATACAATGTTTTTTGGTCAAGCAAAGGAGCGATAGCGACTCGCTATACTCAAACATGGTTCGACAAACATTTACAGCACCTCAAAGCCTGATTTGACATTGTTGAACCGCCATGGAAGCAGGTATTTTCAAATGATCCTGTACTAATTTTGGGGGTCCAAGAGACTGGTTAAGTCCCCTTTTCAACTGTTTCCAGGAAAACACACCATTTCAAACGGATTGAGGCATTTCACGCCCGTTTTTCCTTCCTGAAAAAATATTCAGTGTACTTATATATTTCTATTCAGCATCTTCTGTCTTATTTCACAGAGGTGCACTTTGATTGTTTTTTTAACAGCTATTTGTATAATGTCTTTGTTTAATTCAAGCATATATATTTTTATAGAACCTTGACTGGACATATCTTTTATTTTGGAACTGTTCTACTATTGCGGTTTTGGATTGCTACTGGATCTCATTCACGCCTTCCCTTAGTCCACGTCATCACAAAGGCAAAGTAATTTGTGACTGTTTTACCTTCATGATTGGGATCACTGTTGGTTTGTAGAAGTCTGAGGGCTGAGTGAGTGATTTCAGCACTACTCATCCTTGTACCGCTGCAGAGCAAAAGTCATTTAGTCACAATAAGTGTGCATGAATGATTACCGGAATGCAATTTTGCTGGGTTTTTTCAGCTTTATCCTCTTGAAGGAGCCATTTAGCTGGAACGTGTTATTTCTCGTAATGTTAGCTAAATACAGCAAAAACAAAAACAATACACAAAAATCAAAAAAGTAATTTGAATGTAAAAAATGTTCATGAATACGTTTATTGTCATTATGGCTTTGATATAGGAGTGTCTCTATTGCCTTCCTTCCTTCCTTCCTTCCTTCCTTCCTTCCTTCCTTCCTTCCTTCCTTCCTTCCTTCCTTCCTTCCTTCCTTCCTTCCTTCCTTCCTTCCTTCCTTCCTTCCTTCCTTCCTTCCTTCCTTCCTTCCTTCCTTCCTTCCTTCCTTCCTTCCTTCCTTCCTTCCTTCCTTCCTTCCTTCCTTCCTTCCTTCCTTCCTTCCTTCCTTCCTTCCTTCCTTCCTTCCTTCCTTCCTTCCTTCCTTCCTTCCTTCCTTCCTTCCTTCCTTCCTTCCTTCCTTCCTTCCTTCCTTCCTTCCTCTCTTCCTCCCTTCCTCCCTTCCTCCCTTCCTCTCTTCCTCTCTTCCTCCCTTCCTCCCTTCCTCCCTTCGTTCCTTCCTCTCTTCCTCTCTTCCTTCCTCCCGTTCCCGTATGCAGTCCTTTTCTTTTTTCACTTGGAACATTCGTTCTAACATGAATCAAAGGCAGTGTAACATGTTTTCAGCCGTTAACAGAAATTGTCATTGTGGAAGCCTCCTGAGCCATCCCTTTAATCATAAAACGACTTTGGCGGTGCACGAAAGGCTCCATTCTCTCATACAACACACAGTGGATAAACCTAGACATTTTCCATTCTGGTCAGAAAAAAAGCCACCCCTCGCCCACTCTCGTTGCTGATGTTGCAGTTCTGCATCTAGTGGACTATAAAAGGACTGTACATGGCAGCAGCGAGGGATCGAATCCTCTCTCTGACACCACCAACATGGGCAAGGTAAGGACAGCTTTACTAGGGTTATTTCACTGAAATAGATCGCGCTATATGTAAGTGTCCCAGAATAATATTGTAACTTGCTAGAAACTCTTGTTGGTAGGGTGGCTGGTGGATCTAAGTGATCCGACCGCGGCTGAAATTCCTGCGACGGAAAGTTTGCATGAGAAATATGCGAGCCACAAAAGGTTTGCACATTTCCCATGCAAACACACATTAAAACCCCCACAGACCCACACCCACACTCCCACCCACATCCTCAACACACCCCCACCCACACCTCCAACATACCCAAACCCTACTTACCTTTTCAGACGCTGTGTCCCTGCAGCGCCAGTTCCCTTTCACTTCCGTGATCGGGAACCGGCACCGCAGGGTCCTTTTCTTTTTTTTTTTCGGGAGCTGCAGGGTTGTCCCCCGCATTCCACTCGCTCACTACACCACACAATATAGTGAGTGGGGTGTTGCGGGGGACACCCCCGCAGACCTCAATTTTTTTATATACTTACCTACAATGCTACCACAAAAGGTTCGAACTTTTGGTATTCAAACCTTTGGTGGTAGCATTTTTAGGACTCTTTGTCCATGCAAACCTTTGGATGCGGTAAAAACGTACAATACCTGGCTGGTGATGTCTATTTTTGTTGTTAAAGACAACAGTTAAAAAAATCATAGGCAATTACAACAGTTTGCATTAACTGGCTATTGATGGCAGTGTGTGCAAAATGGTGTGAGTGCATGTGTATTTAATAGCAGCAGTGCCTGGCAATGCCTAATACTTATACACAAGCTAAAATTGTTACCTTTGCCAATGCTTGTTTGTAACAGGCTTTTAGTGAAAGACACGTATAATGCTTATAAATATTATTATTATTAATATTATTAAATAGAGTGGCTGATGGCAGACATGGTGAAGACATTTTTATTACACCAGTAGCGTGTTTACAACTCCAGTTAAGTTATTGGGCCTCATTACAGGTCTGGCAGTACCCCTGCCGGTGCTACCGGCAGGTTTCCACCAGACCCGTAATAATTTACGGGCGCCGACTTCCCAGTGCCACTGGCTCATTACGAGTCCAGCGGCCCAGGAAATCAGGCACCAGTAAAATGTAAGTCCCCATTCCCATAGAGTCCTATGGGAGCGGGGACATTGAAGCACTGGCACCATTAGCAACGGTGCTGGTGCTTCTGTGAAAAGTCTGCCTACCATGGCCGCTGCTCCCGGAATGGTCAGACCTGTCTGGCACAGTGGCCCCAGCAGGCAGACTCAGAGTTTGCCGATCCGGATAAAAGGATGCAGGTGAGTTTACCGGCGCCCTTGTTTCCGGACCACCAAACTGTAATGAAGCCCATTAACTCTCAGAAAAATCCTTAGAAAAACACTGGCAGGAACTTCAGTGTAAAGTTTGATTGTGAGGCTTCATTGAAGAGAACTAAAAGAGTTCCCACTGGGAGGTGTTTTGGTCGGGGGGGGGACAGGAACTGGGTGGGAATGGCCATAGGAATTAGCATGGCCATGAGCCGTCAATGATATGATATGATATGATAAGTCATTTATAACGTGCCTGCACACAAATGTTTCTAGGTGTGACAAGGCAAGAAAGGGGAAGAGAAAGTAGAACAAAACAAATGATCTTACTAGGCCTTTTGTCATTCAGATTGTGCAAGGGGAAGGGTGAGGAGAAGTGCCAGCGAGAGGGAAAGGGAGAGTGCAAGCTAAGCTGAAGTAAGTGCCACCGGGGAGGCCGGTTCTATGTAAGGGCAAGGAGGAAGGGGACTGTAGGGTTGCAGATACAGTCCCTTATGCGTGTTTGGCCCAGAGGCAGTGCATGGGGTTACTGGTTATGAAGTAGCCTGGTCCCCATAAGGTTCAGAGGGAGGCCAGGTAACCTGTTAGTGTAGCAGACAAGAACATCAGCAATAAGTGAGAGAGAAAGCAGAATCGAAATGGAAGGTCTTGAGTTGCTTATGGAATATGTGGTGGTCCTGCTCAGGTTTGAGAGAGTCAGGGAGGCTTTTCCAGAGGTAGGCACCAGCCTAGGACAGAGATCTACCCACCCATGCTCTGCCTGGAGAAGCATCTGACCCTCAAAGAGTTGGAGGCGGATGAGCGAAGGGCTTGAGAAGGAAAGTGCTTAGGAAGAGTGAGTTGGATGCAGTGTGGTGCCCGGCCCTAGAAAGCCTTGTGGACAACGAAGAGGGTCTTGAACTTGATCCTTGCAGTTACTGGAAGCCAATGGAGAGATTTCAGGGCTGGAGAGATACGATCCCTGGCCTTGAGGCCAAGGACAAGTCTTGCAGTGGGTGGGCAAACACAAAACATCTACAAGCTGTGTGTTCCTCCTCATGTGCCATTTCTCCCTATCTGTACTATAATGCAATCGTTTTGGCAAAAGCGCTACCTAATAGCCCAAGTTAATAAAAACAGACCTACAGTACGCTGATGTTCTTCATGTTGGCTAACAAGCCAAGGACGGCTACAGATGGACTTCATTTCTCATTCACAAACAAATATGTTCACAAATGCGGGGGTCACAAATTTCGGTGGAAAAGAATGTGTGTTTGCCGACATGGAGAGGTGTTCCTATCGGTACCCTTTAGTGTTGTTGCAATGTACTGCTGGTTTCACACCCCTGTCAGATGTGCAAGCGTGACCATGAATCTGCAGCTGGGCCATGTAAACACTTTGGTTAAAGGCGGTAAAGATGATTGGATGGAAATGCTGCATTTCACCCTATCTGTTTTGAAATCGAAATGAGGTCAAATGTCTGGTACTTCTCAATCTCAACTCTTCCCCGAGCCTTTGCATCTTGGCCATGTGTGGCTGAATAACGTTGATTCACAAACGTCCAGGCAGGTCTGTTTCATTTTGGGAATCTGGTACACTTTACGTAAGCAATAAGGCCTGAGCTGGGGGGGGGGCATTACCACTTCAGGTAATGTCCCGGTGCCCATAGTTACAGGCCGGAGCGAAGCAATGGCCTTAACCCAGGCACCCCTACCCCAGCGAGAGGTTTATTGCTATTAGTACCCCGGCCCGTTGGACCAGGGTACTAATAGTGACATTTTTAAAGTTTTGATATGCCTTCGGCATTGAGCAACTGAAAAAAAGAAAAGAAGGGCACTGAAAACCTGACTGTTCACCGAGAACCCAGCCATTGTCCACCTATACTGCCATTGTCAAACCTTTCCCACAAGCTAAGTGTACCTGGTTGTAACAGCGCCTTGATGCCTAAGGGATTTTGTTCGTTTACCAAATGTAATAAATAAATAAATACGTAGTCCCTTCTCCTTTTCCATGGCAGCCATTCAAACCATTGAACAGGACTGGGGAGAAGGCTTTGTCAGGCTGGTAACGACTTAGGGAGGGCCAATGATCTTGCTTGTTACATGCTCATTGTCCATCGCTGGGTACTATTTTGCATAAACCATGCATGCAAAGATATGTCGTGGTATGTTATTGGGGTTTATGCAGCATAACTGCTGACATTTTTAAGATCCTTTGGCTCTTTGGGACCAGAAATAAGCAGAGTGTGGATATGGTTTGTTGGAGACGAGGAAGCAGTGTAAGATTGCTTTGCTGTTGTGTTGATGCCTACAAATCATAAACCAACAGGCTCTGTGTGCAGGGTGAACGCCTAGTTGTTTCTAGCGCATACTGCTTTGGATGTGGCTGAGTGTTCGATGATGTGAGTACACAAGTTATGTACACGGTCAATGTGTGTTATAATTTAGTATAATGGTTATGTGGGGTTGTCTGAGGGCTAGTCTCTGCCTCAAGTGTCAGATTTTGTGTCAAATTTCCATTGGTTTAGGCATCTATGTTCTGTGCTTTTTAGTGTTCCTGATCATTGTGTTTGATGTACTG
Source organism: Ambystoma mexicanum (assembly GCF_040938575.1). Taxonomy (NCBI): domain Eukaryota; kingdom Metazoa; phylum Chordata; class Amphibia; order Caudata; family Ambystomatidae; genus Ambystoma; species Ambystoma mexicanum. The sequence continues at coordinate 706,921,507 of NC_090931.1, forward strand.
TGCAAAGTAGTGTGATGAGATGTGATGTCAGTTGTGGGTGGTGACTGAAATAAGTAAGGTGCAGTTTTGGTATCAAAATCGGACAAGAGCACAATGGGGCTCATTACAAGTTTTCCAGTCTTCTGGCAGTAAATCCACCAGAATACCAGCAATCGGAATTACCGATTCTGCCACTTGGTCAGGCGGTATTACCACTGGAGGTATTACCTCCATCGACAATACAATCTGATTATAAGTGGCGGTTTTCCAGTGTAAATCCCCATTTAATAGAGTCCATAGGTAATACCGGTGATCTTTGGTGGCAAAGTGGTGGAGGAGTTACCTCCAGCTTGAAGCATTGGGCGCTTTGAAACAGTATATTCTTATTGTATAACCGCCTAACAAGCAAAAAATACATACATTAATAAAATTACAAGATATTGGTCCTTACCAGTCTCATTCGGGGTATTATATGATTTGGTGCAAGTGTTGCTTTCCTTTGGTGAATAAACCTCATAGGTACCTACATTGGAAAGGTGTGACTAGGCTCAAATACCACCAGTGGCAATCATGCTACAACAGCATAGACTATACTCACTTTCCCGTTCTGTTGATACTTACTTTTCACTTAGGTCAGGGGATTGATAGCACATTCAGACTGTGGGTCTTGACCGTAAATCATATTACAGATGTTTAGCAATAGGTATTGGTTGATTAAAAAGATAGTGGGCCTCATTACGAGTCCGGCGGTAACTGAGGCAGTAAAACCGCCTGGTTACCGCCGGACTCGTATTACCATTCCGCCTCCGTGATTCCCGGAATTACCGGGGCATTACAACCCCGGTTTCACGGGAATCACGGAGGCGGAATGGTATCATGGAAACACCGGCAACATCTCGTAATGCTGCCGGTCTTTCCTCGTCCGCCTGCAGGCGGGCAGTGTTAAACCCGCCAGGTCAGACCTGGCGGGAACATCACCTCCCGCCTGCAGGAGTTGTGATCCCCCGGCATGGAAACAACGGTGGTGGCGGGTTTACCGCCATCATTGTTTCCATACCGGGCGATTTGTAATGAGGCATCATTTTTTTGTTTTTTGTTGATATGTTGACGGGAGGAGTGAATACTGTCAATAAAGGAACCCAAGTGACTTGGCACATGAGGTCAATTCAGGTGTGAATCCATAAAGCTACATGCCATACAGCCACCCTTGGTTGGCCTCCTGTTTTGACGGATGGCCATCCGTAAAATGTGTTCTTTTTTGTTGGGATTGATTTTCAGGCAATGCTTGCTTGCTAAGCTTGGGTGGAGGCATGCCATTTACGGAGGTGTGAAATGTCTTTAGAAAAATTCACTTTGAGGTATTGCAGAGCATTACGAGTGAACTGCTGAAGTGAGATATTAGGGGCATTGAGAATTGAGCTGGGTTGTTCCATATAGAGGTTGAAGATCACTGGGGAGAGTATTGAGCCCTGTCGGACTCTGAGGTGACCTGGTGACAGTCAGATCTGAAGATACACATCTGGACTGCTTGGTATCTTTCCGAGATGCAGGAGGTGAACCATGTGAAGACTCTACCTGTGAACCCCATTATATCTGCGAATAGACTTGTAAATATGAAGCGATCAACCATGTCACAGATGGCAGAGAGTTCATGGAGGACTAAGAGGCAGGAGTCACAATGATCCATGACGTGTCGAGCATCATCTATTTCCTGAATGTTGACAGTATCCGTGATGCATCTGGGTCTCAATCCAGAGTGGCAGTTCCAGAATAGGCCAGGTTGGTTAATCCAATTGTGGAGTTAGTTGACCAATGCCTTCTCAATGATTTTAGCACTGAACAGAAGTCTAGAGATCTGCTCGGAGTGAGCAAGATTGTCTGGCTCTGGAGTGTTTGTTTTGAGGTGTGGGTGGATTAATCCTGTGTTAAGGTGGTTGGGTAGATGTCTCAATCAAGAGAGGCATTGACTATTTTGAAAGAAGGGCGATAAGAGTGGATCCTGAGAACTGTTTCATGATAGCTGAGGGAAGAAGGTCGTCTTAGTATGAGGCAGGTTTTAGTGACGCAAAATGTTTCAGCTAGGTTCTTCTGAGTCAGAGAGGTCACGTTTTTTCATGGTTGTGTTGCACAAGATGGGAAGAGAGGTGCCGATTTTGACTCATCGATACGCTGTCTGATTGTATCTATCATGGTGATGATGCAGTTGTTGATTGTGTTACTTTTTACAATGGATTTATGGTTTACCGGGTCAGGCAATGGCTTCAATCATCAGTGTTTGACTGCAACAATGAGGGCTTTAATTCTGCTGGTGTCTCCTTTAGCTACAATGATGAGCGCCCGGCGAGTAGTGTCTAATGCCTTTAAGGGGTGCAGGTCTCCCCTCCACCTTTTGGAGAATGGAAGGATTGTTGCTCTACTGTATAGGGCTCCACGACAGGGGTGAAAGAAAGAATATGAAGTTGTAACATGGAAACCAGTCGCTGGACCTTCCACCCCCCTCAGATATTGGGAATGTAAAGTAAGAAAGCGGAGAGCGCAAAGTGGAAACCCCAAGGGGGGGGGACGGTAAAAGAGAGAGTAGGCAAGACCATTTTGGAGACTTTTTTCTTGCAACTTTTGGATATCGTAAAGTTGAGTCTCAGAATATAACCAGGAACATACTTCTTTCCCACTTCTTTCCCACATTATAGGTTTAGTAACAAAGGTAATTCAAATGTCACCCTTAGTGTCAGTAACCTCACAGGAAAACCACTTTGGGAAAAACATAATTTCTGGCAGGTGGATGTATCCAACATTCTCAAAATAAACTCCCATGACAGAAATGTAAATGCTCTATCTTGTTAATTTATGTTTTTGAGTTAACCATTTCAGATGTTCAATGCTTTCACAGAGTCTAACTTTTCAGATGAAAAAAATTGCATCCTCAGCACTATGTTACCTTTGAAGTCATACAAGTATGGGAACACGCATGCTAGGGTCTGGCTTGCCTGTGGGTGTTACACTCACAGAGAATGGTCAGAGCCAGAACGGTTAAAAGTAAGTTGAGTAGAAAGAATTTCCTTTTCGAATAGGTCAAATTATCACACTTTCAAAATTAATTAATTAAGCCAGTTAGAAAGATATATCCAGCCCAAGAGATTAACTTTATAGTCATTAAAATATATGCACTTGGCTCCAAGAGGAATGTATGGTAACAGAGAATAATTTTGTACTAATCTGTACTTGCCACAGAAACAAACACATCCTTTCTCCCGGCAGATCACCTTCTACGAGGACCGGAATTTCGGCGGCCGCTCTTATGACTGCAGCTCTGACTCCGCGGACCTGCACTCCTACTTCAGCCGCTGCAACTCTCTAAGGGTTCACAATGGCAGCTGGATGCTCTATGAGCACCCCAACTACATGGGCCACCAGTATTACCTGAGGAGGGGGGAATACCCTGATTACCAGCGGTGGATGGGCTACAACGACTCCATCCGCTCTTGCCGCATGATCCCTGAAGTAAGTTCTACTTTATCATTCCCGCATTGCTGCACAATTTGTTCTGTATAATTATTTCAATGTGAATCCTTTTGTTCTAAGGTCTGTGGCGAATCCATGACAGCATTTTCTCCTGTCATACTTTTCTTACCTAAGTGGGTTGGTTGTTGAAAACCTTTCAAAAACTATCTTTGTGAAAAGTTCAAGGAAAATTCATTTTTTGTCAAAGGTTTTTGATACTAGAAACTGCATTTGCATTACGCTGCAAATGCTCAATGCGCATTCAAAATTGGAATCCCTTCTCATGAACATATCATTATTCTACAGGCCTTTTTCTGATATATTCTAGTCTTTATGCAACAACAGGCTAGGTATGGATCTTTTTTTCTAACTCATTGTATTGGGTTATTCGGCATAAAGGTGAGAATGACAATTACAATCACTGGCGTCAGATAGTAGGCAGTTATACAACTGTTGTATTTCCCTTTGAAATCTATCTACAACTGTGCACCCTTTCCTCTTCACTTTGAATGAATTAGACAGCATGAGACTGAGTTTACTACACACCCTTCTGCTTATAATCCTTTAGTACCAGAATAAAGCACGCAAAATAAGCATTTGGGGACCACTCCGTTGGTGACGGTGCACGATACAAATACCTTTAACATTAACATTTGGAAAGGGGTGCAAATGTTTGTCAAGGGAATCAGACTCCAACTCAAGAATTTAAGACATAGCACAGGCTCATGAAGGGGCGGGGGCAGTTCACAGGTTCTGGATTCATAACGGTGCTCAGATTACAGAAAGGGGCATACATGCAGGCTAGGGCGTAGAAACATCAGACAGTGCCTAGGCTTGCTGAAGAGGTACACTCAAGCAGGCAGGCAGTGCATGGACTCAGGAAGGGTAACCTCACATACCCTCATGAAGGTAACCGCTCAAAGGCCTGAGCCTGGGGACGGCATGCATGTCCAGGGATTACGTGGTAACCAGGACAAAGAAGGGGGGAAGCTCAGAGGCTAAGGAAGGGGGATGACAGCACATGACCTAACGAGGGGGTGACAGCACACAGGCCCATAATGGCAAAATCACCAGGGCTCTGAAAGTGGGGGAGACAACCAGTGGGATGGGACAAGGTACAGGCCCAGAAAGGGGGACTACTCTAAGGAGGTCCCAAAGACATTTCCAGGGGTGCAACAACCATTCCAGTAGGCCAACAACTATTTCAAGATGGAACCAGCAATGGTTCCAGGGGGAGCTAGAAATGGTTCCTCTTTTTGAACTGTCAATAGACTTTCCCTGTAAGTGTCCAGAGGATGTCTATTGACAGTTCAAACAGAGGGCCAGTAAGAGTTCCAGTGAATGAGGACTCAGTGTTCCATGGGAAGTCCAGTGATAGTTCCAGGGGGAGATAATGACAGTTCCGGGGAAGGACCAACAACATTTCCAGGGATATTCCAGCAACAGCTCCAGGGATCATCAATGACAGTTCTCGGGTGGAGGAACCAGCAACAGTTCAAACAGGGAGCCAAGATTTCAGGGACAGCAGCACCTCTATGATCATGACTTCAGGGTGGAAGATGAGTGTTTCAGAAGAGCAATATCCTTTCTGCTGAGGTTTGATCCAATGTAGTAAAGGCACCAGCAAAAGGAAGGGCTTCAAATGAAGCCCAATACATTCGGTGTCCTAAACCTCCTACATCCCAAGCCTCAGCCACTGCTTCAGTTGCCTGCCTGTACTCTAAAATCAACCCTCCTGCCTCATTCATCAGAATGTTTACCAGTAGGAATTGAAGATGCTGTTTTCCAAGACAACTCCAGACACTGTATATATATCCCTGCCACTCAGCTCTAATTAATGCTGCCAACCGTCCATCAGGAGGCAGCCACACATATGGAAAAATACTTTTGACATGCTTTTAGGGAAAATAGTGAATATTCTTTCATCCATCTATCACACATGCCTCACCAACTCAAGTAAGGTATCAGTATCAAAACCAGGACTGACAACAGTGCAAGGGTCACCTGAACCACAATAGGTACATTCACAAAAATAAGGTTACAATTAAGTTGGTAGTAGGTTGAATCCCCCTGCCCAATGATGAAGCAGAGGAGGGATGCCAGACAACAGTAATTCCCAAAAAGGGGTAGTCTAGCCCTATAAGCCAACATTGCCCCTGTTGCATCAGCTATTCCAGCTTGTTAAACAGTAAATGCCCCAGCATGTTTCCTCCTCAACAGCCAAGTCAAATTATTTGTGAAACTTATTTTTAATGGACCCAACACCTAGCTAAAGGAGCAACCAATTATATTCAGGGTGAAAGTACATGAAACCTTTAAATGAAAATATAATTTTGTCAAAAATAATTCATTTAGCACATAACAATATTTTTTGGATCATTTGGAGCATGATAACGTATGCAGAAGTCCATGCTGCCATCACATTTGATGGGCGACTCAGGTGGCCTAAAATGGCACAACGAACCATGCACATGTAATTCTGATGACATCCTCATAATCAGGGCCTCAGTGTGCAAAGAGACTTATGTCCAAAGTCTATTTAAAATTATTCTCGTCTGATTCATATATTAGTCCATATAAGTGGTTCTGATTTCTCCTTGACTTAATCCTGAGATGGTCCCTTATATTTACAGCAAGCTACTTCGAGTAACATTGGCTTACTAGGTGTAGCTTGGAGCAGCTCAGGGATGCTCATCGTAACTTCTTTTTGCGTCAAATAGCGTCTTTGTGAATCAGCTCCACTGTGTCTGGCAGTTTTGACTGCAGTTAATAACGAAGGCAATTTCCAATGTGCATTTTCAATAATGCAATTATATATGCATATACAATCTAGCCTTTATAACACAGAGGGATGGATTTACAAAACATGTTTTGATGCACTGTGCATCGTCCTCCCCTGCACGACAACAGTTGCACCCTATTCTCATAGGGCACCCATGGAAGTCGTTATACCTTTTGTGAATATGGAGACCTGAACATTTCGTCGTTTCTGGCCGAATGTGTTTACTCATGGCCTCAGTATTGATATAACTGGAGGGGTCATTTGATCCATTGCAAAAGAAGCAGACAAGGACTAACCAGAGGCCAAAGCATCAGGACTTATGGGAGACAAAACAGGGTAGAGTCAGGCAAACATCTGGATTCCACACTAGGCAGGCAGAATTCATCGCCCAGAACTTGTGAATATGTTTTGGTTCACACTGAGTATAAGACTCTACAACAACAATACATACCAGAAATATAGGAGCCAGCATCTGAACTACAAATGTATCGTTGCTAGAGTGCCAAAACCTTTAAAAATGAGTATTTATTTTAATAAGTGGAATATGACGATTTATAGAGAATTGGAGGGAGGAGGTGGCAATAGGATTGTATGTATGATTATGTACATTTTATTGGTTTACTGTGTTGTGTTAATAGAATGTGCATTTATATTTGGTGTGACATTCTAAACGTTCCAATAAAATAAAATTACATTGAAAAATATCCCTTTTTTTACACAATAGTTTTTCTCCACTGCATTATGACATGCATGTTAACATGCTTTTATACTGCGGCAGATCGCCACTGTAACAGTTTGAGAGCACGGGTGTATGCCCATGCTGGCCTGTGATCCTTTTCTTTTATCTTGGTACATCCTCATTAGTATATCTTGCATTATAAAGTAAAACATGTGTAAGCATTTCCTTTTAAAAAAGCTCTGCCCAATGGCAAACGATGCTGTGAAGCAACCCACACAGCCCCCAGGGTTAGATGAAGGATCTGACTATAAACTATGGGGGTTCAGAATCAATCCGTAGAAAAGGGTCCTGCAATTTGTTCCAGAGCTTTCTAAACAATAACCAAGATGAATAGGTGGTCTAGAAACAAAGAAATATAACAATCTAGTGGCTCGTTGGAGATTCAGCTTCTCAGCTGCACATGGCGTTTGTTTGGAAACCTTACTACTCTGGCTATAAAGAAAAGGGTGTCCAGGTATTAACACTCCAGTGGTGAAGGCACAATCTTTACTCTGCTGAAGATGAGGCAGGAGTGAGAAGTTACTTCATGAATGTTTAAACTGTCAGTCACTGTGACTTACGCTTTGAAGAAAGTGCTATATAAATAACACATCATTATCATTATCATTACCCCTGGAAAGAAAGAGACACATTGATTCAAAAAGAAGTTACCATGTGTAACTCTGACTTGCTCCGGTAAAGGAAGTCAGGAGGAAGCCAATGTTACCACCAGGAAGTGCTTTCTGGGTCAAATAAACTGTTTCCAGGAGAGTAACTCAGAGCTACTGCAGGGTAATTGCTCGTGATGCCTTTGTGAATCAGCCCCAAAATATATAAGACTTTGCAAGGATAACTATTTCTCATACAATACAGTCTGACATTATTACTAGTGTTGACGTGGTGGTTCTTTTTTCTCACAGCATCGAGGCTCCTTCAGGATCCGGCTGTACGAGAGAAGTGACTTTGGGGGCCAGATGATGGACTTCACTGATGACTACCCCAACGTTTATGACAGGTTCCACTACAATGACATCCACTCCTGCAATGTGCAGGACGGGCACTGGATCTTCTATGAGGAGCCCAACTACAGAGGCCGGCAATACTACCTGAGACCCGGCGAGTACAGGCGATACAGCGACTGGGGAGCCATGAGCTCCAGGATTGGCTCCTTTAGACGGGTGAATCATATCTGAAATGCCAGCAATGGCAATGTTAATTTTCTTTAAATATTTTCAATAAAAAATATTTATCAAAGAAGCATTTTTAGACTTTTCTTTCATTATATATTTGTCAAATATGAGAATCAACTGTCTGAGTTTCTAAAATGTAAGTTTGTACTTGAATCAAATGAATGGTATTCTTTATTTCTATATTGAATGTAATTGAGTAGAGAATCTTACAGATAAAGTCAACTTCCAAAGTTATTGAAAGATGTATAGATGCATGTTGAGATGTAGATTTAGAAAAATGCATGAAGAGGTGCATGCTGTACTGTTATCGTTATCTGTGACTTTACATATTATGGATCATACAATATCGTTGCAGTTATTTTACTGTTCTTTTTCCCCTCCCCTTAAAATCAAAGTACCCACCCTGCAATCAATGTGCCTTGCTGTTATTATCAAACTGCTCATACTCCAACGGGACCCTTAATCTCCAAGTAATGTGGCGAAGCCAAACATTGATACAAGTGAGGCAAGGAGTGTGCAACCAAGCCTTTATTTGCAGTTAGTCTCAGGATGGAGTTGGAAACTAGGGGAAGTGAATAAAACCAAATGGGAATAGTTATGAAAATAATGTCATGGTTGGGCCAACTCAAAGGGATGGGGTCGAGATGTTCCCAACTTTGAACGTGGGCTTAACCAAGAAACCAAGCCTACTCCTAATCCATCCTCATCCTTCCTGCAATGCCCTATGCTATCCAAAACAAATTCCAATGAGACAACTAACCAAGATGTTCCAATCCTAATCTCAAATCGTTGTATTTGCCCTCAGGCTAAACCTAGAGTACACAATCCAAAGATCCACAACCTTTTACTATAATGTCCAGCCCTATACTATAATAGGAAATCAAACAGCACAAGCTGTCAGCCTCGATAATCACAATACTGAGCGGTCTTCTCAGTTACTTGACTCTTTTTCTCAGGTTTCTGGTTCTGCCTCTCCAGGCTTCTCTCACAGTTCTCAGGTTTCAACTGGAACCCTCTCACAAGGTTTCACTAGGCCGGGTTGCAGGCCTCTCCAGATTTCCTTTCCACCAGGTATTGATGTCACAAGTCACAGATTCCTCCTTTAGGCTTTCCCCAGTGTCCTTCTCTATGGTTCACTTTGCTTTGGTTCACTCCCACCGAACTCCCAGCATGCACCTCCACCAAGGCTCTCTCCTCCTAGCCCATAGATGCCAGAGTCATTTTATCAAAATCTCTAACAGTTATTCCATCTTCTCCGAAGTGGGTTCTTCCTCCTCTCTCAGGGTTGTTGTACCAGGACTTTCCAACCCGTTACGGTAAGCAGTCCTTCTGGACTTCCTTGTGTCAGACAGCAGTCTTCCAGACAGAGCGCAAGATACAAAATAACTGCTTGCAGCCTCCCTTATGCCCATGAGGTTGTAGACTTTTTTGAAATTTTGGCCTGGTAGTACTGTACATTCAGTGATATCTCTTATTGCATAAGTACCTGTTCTCTGGCATTGGTAATTGACCAAGGGCCACTTGGGTAGCAGGTGTTGTCTAATTACCTCTGGGCGTAGCTTTGGAATGCATGGTCTCCTCAAGTGCCATCTTAGTTTTCGTTTGATGCTTTGGTATCTCCACCCAACTATGTTCTCGAGCGAGGAGCATACATGGATGGATATGGCTTTCAGTGATGCTCACATAGTAAACACGCAGCTGGCACTTGTCTCTGTGATCTGTGATTCTCGTCTGGTGTCATGTTCATATGCTGGCTTGAGTTAGCAGCAATGGCTCCATGATCCATAATGCTGCAAGTCAGTGGTTGAAGATGCACATTTTAGTTATCCTTATACCTCAAATTTGATTGCATTAGTAAATGGCTACTGCATATTGGGTAAGACAGCTGCCCAGGGAATCACACTCTTTCCAACCTGTTCGGTGCAAAGTCGCCAACAACTGTACCAACCCACTCCTGTGTGACTCAGCTTTCCCCATATAAAGGATTGTGAGCTCCTCTGACTCACCACAATAACATAGAAAGAATGTGGGAAATGCAATGGCCAGCATTCATTCATCGCTACAGCAAACCTCTAACTACAGACCCTATCAATCAAATTTACAGTGATGTGACAGTAATGTATTTACCCATTGACATGTCAGAGTAAATCCTGCATGGGCCCATACACGTGTGTGCAAATTCTTATCTGTAAAATGCTACAGATGGCTTAAAGAACAATGCAACACCCAAAGACAGTTCAAGTTTTTATTGTATTTTATGACATGGCACTAGGGCTGTCCTCTCTCTTGTCTAAAAGCAGCAATCCCTACCTAGCCCAGGCACCCTCATTACCCCACTTGGTATATACTGAAGGTGTCACCGTACGGTCTAGGTTCTGTCTTACACTTGGATGGAAAAACTAAAGTACAATGCCTTATCTGGTTTAACTTCCTGAGGGACTTCTTTAACTGGGTATATACTATCAGTGTTGTTCATTCAATAAAAGGCATTATAAAGTGTGCCTTTCAGACACTCTGCCCAACTAATTCGTCTTCCTATCACACCCAAATACTCCACTCCCTCTCTCCCTCAGATCTTCTCCTCTCCTGCTCCTGACTCCATACACCTTTGCTCTTGTGCGGCAACTCCCAGTGATCAGACCAAGAAAATACAACCCGCTAGGGAAAAAGGCTAGGTGCATCCTTTTTCGAGAAAGAAAAGAGTTTTATTTTGTACACAAAAAGGAAAGCCAATGTGGTATTACGAATCCACTACCACAGAGCTCTCTGATGTCTTTCGTACAAGATTCAGGTTATAAACACACCAATCGTCCCTATTGACACATTTGATATACAGAGTTAATCCCCACCCTCATTGGTTGCCGTCTATATACATGCTAATGAGGACATGTGGCCCATGCTCCAATTAGTTCCACTGTCTTGCTCCTCTTCACCACACATGAGTAACATCCTCGTCCATCATAGAATGCGGCAAGGCAATTGGTTAACATCAGCTGGTACCACCCTACCTTCAATCTTAACCATGTGATATGCAGCTGGTTATCAATGTGAGCTCAGGGGGCAACTTCGAGGTCAGCCTGGTCCTTGCAAACAAAGCAGCCCTTTTCTCATCCCAGACATGTTGGTGCCCCCATCATGCCCTCCTCACTGTATGGGATTCATTTTTAGCTCTCCTTGGCACAAAACATAGATCATGTCATTCTCCGCTTTCCCCTTTTATTTATTTTATTTTATTTTATTTATTGAACATGTGTGTGACGCCTATACATCAAAAAGTGTTTCCAGGTGCCACAAGACAAAGGGGGCGGGGGGCAGAGGAGAAACAACAATAATGGTCCTAGTGGGCCTTGTGACATTTGGATTGTGCAAGTGCAGTAACAGGAAGTGCAGGGAGAGGGGAAGAGGGAGAAGTGCAGGGGGGAGTAGGCTCAGGGGCTAGGAAAGTGCTAAGGGAGGCCCAGGTGGGCAAGTGCTCAGGAAGTAAGGGATGGGGTGAGCTAGTGCGAAGGAGTGGGGTGGACCAGACTCCATAGGCTAGTCAGGGAAGGGTGCCCAAGGGCAAGTGCTGGTAGTTTGGGTGAGGGGGAAGACTGGTGGAAGGAGGGTCTGGTCCCTGTAAGGTTCATGGGGAAACATGCAACTAGACAGATATAGGTGGAAACTAGCAGGGGAGGGGAAGAGGCAAGGAGGAGGACAAAAAGAAGGACTTGAGAACCTTCCAGAACTTAAGTAGATCAGGTTCAAGACAGAGAGGGGCAGGGAGGCGTTACAGAGGGATGGTCCTGTCAAAGAAAGAGATCTGTCCCTCACTCCCTACTTGGAGAAACATCTGACCTGCAGAGCTAGAATTCAAAGGAATAACAGGGAGGTATTTAGGTAGGGAGAGTTGGATGTAGTGGGGTCCCAGACCTTGTGGATAATGCAGTGGGTCTTGAATTTGATCCTTGCAGCCAGAGGGATCCAAATGAGAGTTTTTAGGGCTGGAGAGATGCAGTCCCTGGGTGTGATGCCAAGGATAAGTCTTGCAGTCCTATTCTGGATTAGTTGAAGGGGCCGGAGGGGGGAAAGAGTGATTAGTCTGGAGAGAACCAGAGCTCTGGAGACATTGAGTTTCTGGGAGAAGGTGAGCAAAGGGAGGTGAAGCCGAAAATGAGAATTCTTGACCAGGTCAGCGATATGAGGTGAGAAGGAGAGAGGAGTCAATGATGACAACCTGGAGGGGAGAGGGCCAAAGGAGGGCAGCCAGAGGGAAGGAACGAAGGAGGGGGTAGGTGTCCCAATGAGAAGGATCTCAGTCTTACTGTTGTTAAGGCAGAGATTTTTAGCAGCACACCATGCCTGAGTAGCAGTCAGCTAGTCGGGAATGAGAGAGGAAGGAGAGGAGGAAGAGGAGGGAAGCATAAAGGAGAGCTCTGTGTCATCAGCATAACATTGGAAATGAGTAGAGAAGGTGGACATCAGTTGAGCGAGAGGGACAAGGTAAATAATGAAAAACCGTGGCGAGAGGATAGAGCCCTGAGGGATGCCACAGGTAGAGAGTGTGATAGCAGAGAGAAACAGGCCCAGTTGCACTTGGAAGGGCTGATTTGAGAGGAAGGCGGTCAACCAATCCAGTGCCCAGTCCGTGATGCCTAGGGTATCACCTAGCTGATTTATGAGGGTGGAATGATTGACTGTGTTAGAGGCAGAGGACAGATCGAGGAGGATGATAACGGAAGGAGAGTTGGAGTTCAGAGCAAGTCGACACGTGTTCAGGAGAGCAGTTTCCGTGCCTCTGGCTGCTCTGAAGCCATTCTGGTGGTCGTGAAGACAGACACTGCATTCAGTGTGATGTATACGTTGGGAGATGACCAACTTCTCCCAAGAGTTTGCCCAATAGGTTTTCACTTTCACAGTTTCCCTCCTCAAGAGTAAATCTAGCGTCCACTAAACAATCTAATTCGCAAAGGATTTAGAGCCCATTTCCCTGCACATCTGGTAGTTGAAATAGAGTGATCGTCATTCTGAAGAGCGCTAGTGTCTTAAATCTTGGTTAATGTTTTGGCATCCTAAGACCTTTGCTTTTGACCTTATTGCTAGGCCGCAGCCCTTCACTTCTTTGGCTGCACACATTCCAACCTAATTAGTTCAAAGGCCTAACTGATGTGGGTACATATGCGTGTCGGGATGCAATGGTTGGGCGAGATATAAGGTCTTGTTGTTCTGTGTTTCTGAGAAAAGCACAGCCTGCAAGGATTCAGGCGTACTTAAAAATGTGGTGTTAGTTCATGATATAACAGTCACGTATTCTACATCCTACATAGTTCAATTGCAACACTACTGAATAACTTCCCCTGTGTGATTTCCCAGTCGTGCCAATTATTCCCACCCATAACACATCCCCTACCCCCTACACCGTCCCATGCTAATTTCCATATCTTAATATATTTTTCTGAATCTAAATTGTCCAGGAGGGTTGGTGGTCCAAACATGCACCCCGACATTCCTCCTACTCCCAGAGTTGTCCTCTTCTGTCCCTCTCTTCTCTCTCACTCCTGCTACCACTTGCCTCCACCCTTTGATGTTATTTCACCCTAGTAATATTCCCTCCTCTACATTACTTCACACTTCTACACATGATTAACCCCCTTCTCTGCACTACTACCGCCTCCTCTTCACTATTACTACTACTCAATCCACCCCCTTCTTTTCAGTCACCCACCTTTCACTCTAATGTTCAATTACCTACCCACCCTGTAACAGTATCTCTCAGTATTCTTACATGCACCTTCACAACTCAATGCTACTTACACTCACTAACCAATACCTTGCCTTCTACAAATATTCACTTCACTCTCCACTCCGTTGTCATTTCTCCTGCTGGTCTCTTGGAGTGCCACCTCCTCCTCCTCTAACCTAATGATATGATAAGATTGTGTATAGGCGCTATATAAATAAACTATGTGTTTTTAAAGCGCTTCACTGCAAGGGAGGGAACAAGAGAAAATACGACGACATTCTTACAGGCCATGAACAGTAAGGATGCGAAATTAACTATCATACTCGGCCTGACGACATTTCAGATAGTCCAAGAGCTAAGACATAGATAAGGAAGGGAGGGGGAGAGTGGGAAGGAAATGGAAACAGACAGGCAACTTCCGTACTAGGCCTGATGACATTTCTGGTAGAGCCAGAGGAAAACAAAAGGTGAGGGAGAGGGTGCAGAAAGGGAGGGGAGGAACAAAACAAGCGACTATCGTACTAGGCCTGACAACGTTTCAGATAGTGCTGGAGGGAGGGGGGAACAGTAAAGGGATGGAGAGCGACAGACGAGGTTGCTACCATACTAGGTCCAGGGACAATTCTGCTAGAGTAAGTGCATAGAAGAAAGTAAGGGGAGGAGGGGAGGAGAGAACAGAGAGTAAGCAGTCAAAAGAGTGGATAAGCAAGAGGAGAGAGTGAATACAATTGCAGAAGTCAGTAGTAGCACATAATGTTGCAAGCCAGGATACAATATGAAGATGGGAACAGCATGATTCAGTTCCCAGAGCAACCCCCATCTCCCTGTTCCTCTGTGATTCATTATTCCCCCTCCATCTCTTCTCACTGGAGGTTTGTCCATCTCCCATCTGGCCCCGTCTTCCTTGCCCAGTGAGTGTTGCATACAGAGAGGTTTTCTAAATAGTGGAATAAGCCCTGCTCCTTTTCTCCTCATGGAACGCCGTAAGGCAGCAATGGACGCCTGAATTGTGTTATGCCCAAGTTCATGTTAGGGGTCCTTGGCGTGGCTTCCCCCAAAGTAGGTGTATTTTCTGGCAGGTTTTATTTATATCCATGGTGGTTTTTCTGTGGCTTTAATGCAGAGCACTGGGGCTGGTAAGTGGTGTGCGGCAGGCCCAGTGACCATGTAAACCTTTTAGATCATTCCCCTGCCGCATCTGTATGTTTGCTAGTCTGGTGGCTCCAGAGCTGCCATGGTAGTTGTATGGAATGCTGTCAGGCTGCATTCTTGCTGCTGGTCTCCTTTTGTTATGGTTTTAATGCTGGGTCTGAAATCAAGATAGAAATCTTGGCACACATGTGGTTCAAGAATTATGGGGAGCTGCTTAGTTCAAATATAAATCAGCAATTCTTCAGAGGGCAGGATTTGGGACACTCCCAAAAGCCACAGTCCCTCTCTGAGAGAGAAAAGACTGGTTCTGGATTCATCCCTCTTAGACCTCCCACCACCGGGTTAGGGGAGTTCCCACCCACACATGACAAGGTCAAGTTACTGCCCTTGTCACAGCTAATATATAGTTTAAATCAAGCAGACACTCTTGAAACTCTTGAAACTCTTGACAATTGGCCAGGTATTTACTCTAACTAGGACCTTGCTTATCCCTTATAAAAGCAACTAGCACAGTTAGCTATATCTCGCACTCTAACCATGGGAGCAGCAAAAACAACTGAAATGATTGCATGCCAAGCCGCCGGAGGAGAAATAGTAACATGAAATAGAGTAGAGTGAGAACCGTTCTTGTTGGAAGAGTAAGGACATGATGTTATACCATGTCAGATTTACACAATTAAACATGGCATATCACCAGATGCTATCAATTATTAATGTACCTCTTGGGGTTGCACACAAGCAACCCAATCATAGCAGAAATCTACAAGGACATATTAGCAAACATGAACATTAAATGAAAAGTTCCAGTGTTGATGTGTTTAACGGTCCTGTATTCTGCACCGTGAATATATTCCAAAATATAGTAGCAATGACACATGCGTTGGGACACGCTACATTCTCTGCATTCATCTGCATGAAGGCACATTCTGCATCAATCACATCACCACCTTTCCCAATGATAAAAGACAGTCAATTTACTCAAAGAAAAATGGTACACAGTTGTATGATACAGACTTACCCGTAGCCAGTGCCGTAAACGTGCAAAGAACCATTTTTCCAGAACAAGAAAATGCAACAAGCATTGATGATTTGTGATGCAGACCTCTGCATCATGCATTGCCATAGTTAATTCTAAGGATCCACCCATGATTCTGTGATTCTATAGAATGCTGTCTATCAGGTATTATGGAGCTGCCATCCCCTTGTCGGATGTGTCTCCAATGTACTGTGATAAAGTACACTTCCCGGCTCTGGAGACCCAAGTGGCATAGGGGGCTTGATGCTTCACTGATTCAGTGGATGATGGGATTGGGGTAGTTAGGGAGGACACATGCCATTTTCTTTTAGTTCCTGCCTCTTGGCAGAGAACTGTCATGCTAACATCACCAAAGTACTCTTAGGTCCAACACTAGTAGCCCCATCCCCAACAGCCTAATCTGCAACACACCGGTAGCCCAACAACTTCAGCCATGAAGTCGCTCTTCGGACCTTTACAGAAAAGGCATCTCAATGTCCCAATAAGAGTAGCATCTACCTAGAAACATCAGTAATCCCATGCAAGCATGAAAGAGACATATTTTGGACGGACACTGTTATTTCTGGAATCTTATGGACACGCATCAAGTGTGCAGGTTTCTGGTGCCTTCAAAAGCATTGCGTGCCCTGAAGCTTCATTGTTTCCCAATTTGTGAAAAATACATTTGTGGATCCAAGCTCTCTGTTACACTGGACAGTGTCCCCAAGGTCAGAATTACCCTGTTTACTGAATCGAGAAACTACTGGCAAAGACCCATTGTTACTAACTCCTCCTGTTATAAAAAGTACAAGAGTCCAAAGTATTACCATTTGCACTTCTGGGCCAAGCTTCAGCTTGCAATCATCCCCCAATCCAATGATCACCCCATTCAGACACCAGGAAGACTTCAGGATGTGAATGGGCTTCCAAATTGGAAGCCCACACTCATCTCATTTTGGCCCATCCCACTATGTCTCAACATAACCATGGTGTAATCAAAAACCATAGTCAATCACACACAACCTTTACTCAATTCGCTCACATGTACAGACCTTCAGGAAAAGACCCAAGCCAGGGGAGGAGGAAGCAGAGTATAACAGCCAGTTGCAACTGCATGAACTGGTGAAGGTCAGGAGCAGTTAGTTGTAGGTAGAGGTGGTTAAGATTTGGAGGAAGTGTTAGTACCCATAAAGGTGGATACAAATTGCAGTAGAAGATAACAGCTGGAGGAGGTGATGTGGAAGTTAAAAAGAGCAGAAGGACAAAGAGGCCAGGTTGGCCCAATGCAGGCTGGGATGGTGGGAATAGGTAGGAGACCCTGTCAGGCAGAATAGACCAAGTGTAGAGAGGACCCTAGTAGGAGGAAGGTCAAGGCGTATGTGCCTGAAGGTGAAGAGGGGCCCTGGAGAGCAGTGACAAATAGTGGGGACTTCTGGCTCCAACTTCAGTCACTTGAGAGACTTGAGCAATATCTATAGTAATTGAAGGAGATGCAACAGGACCTCAATGAGGGACGTTGGGAACGCCAAGGTGGTCCTGAACATTGTGAAAAAACTTGGTGGTAGACAGCCCTGGTTACAGGACCCAGACAAAACTGCATCTAGTTAGTCAATAAGGAGTAGCAACCACCTGTGGTTACAAGGGCACTGGGCACCTGGGTGAGCGACTTTGCCTGGCTATCCCTGAGATATTTTCATTAGCTGCTTTGACTTTTGTGTTGGCCATTTCCCCCAGTAAAAATAAAGACCATAAACCTCACATCATGGGCGAGTAGTGTGCACATCCCATCTGGCCTCTGTTGACAGTACATAACACGGTCCCCAGTAATCTGAAACAATCCTGGGTCCTACCATTGTTAAAAAAACAAACTCTCGACCCAGATATACCCACAAATTATAGACCCATTACCACTGTCCCATTCTTACAAAAAATTCTTGACAGAGTGGCCTATCTACAAATTCAGGATTACCTTGAGACAAACCAACTACTAGGAACTCGCCAGTCTGGCTTTCGTCCTCAACATGGGACGGGAACGGCCCTTGTTGATCTCAAGAGCCAGATAGACGAACTCAAAGATAAAGGTAGGGCTGCCATCCTTCTTCTCCTTGACCTCTCTGCTGCCTTTGACCGGGTTGACCACAAAATATTATGCAACCATATGTCATCGGCAGCACACTTCTCCCACTTTGCGGTCACATGGATCCAATCCTTCCTTGACAACAGGACCATGCGGGTCTTCTCAACCCTAGCAGCGGACAACCCTTTTCCCATTACCTGCGGTGTCCCACAAGGATCTTGTGTATCACCCACTTTGTAAAATATATTTACAAAGCCCCTATTCGACAAGTTGGACCATCTGGGTGTCACCTACACTCACTATGCAGATGACACCCAGATACTCCTCACTTTGTCCGGCAATTACATCTCGGACGCCAACCGGATCAGTGAAGTCTTCTCCATCATTCAGGCTTGAATGGCCATACATGGCCTCTGCCTGAATGATGACAAGACCGAACTGCTCCTTGTCGGCTCACCTAATACAATCCGGAATCTCAGCCCTAGTTACACTAGCTTCACCATCGATGGTAACATCATTCCCATAGCCAAGAGTGTGAAAACTCTTGGTTTCTATATAGACACGAATACCAACCTCACCAAACAAATTAATATGACAGCCTCAGCCACTGCTTACACTGGTAAACTAATTAGGGCCTGCAGACCATTGATCTCCCCTAACAACTGCCTCACTTTAGCCAGAGCACTTATACAATCCAAACTGGATTACTGTAACAGCCTTTATGTAGGTGCCAATAAAACGGTAATCAATAAATTGCAAGTCCTACAAAACAATGCACTCCGTGCCGCCCTCAATATTCCTAGAAGAGAACATATCTTGGCCACAAGAATTTCATGAAAATGGCTCTCCATCCAACAAAAAATAGACCTAAAAACCATCTGCCTGACCTACAAAGCCCTCAACTACTTAGCCCCACCATATTTAACTAATAAATTCACCTTAAGACAGAATACTAGAACCACCAGATCCTCCAATACACTACAACTGATTGTGCCCAAATACTCCCTTAAAAGAGCCAGTGGATCCAGCTTCCCAGTTCTAGTCTCACAACTGTGGAATACTATTCCACTAGATATCAAATCCACCCCCACCTTCCAACCTTTCAGAACTAAGGTCATCACCTGGCTACTCAATAAATAACCAACTATGGATATATGCCTAATGTATGAACGTATCCTTTACTATGTCTGCTCGTTATTATCTATGCACTAACTCCTGTATTGTAACCATACAAATGTACAAATGTTCCTCACTATTGCCTGTAACCTGATGTTTAAGCGCCCATATACCCCTGGGTCAGGAGCGCTATACTACAAAATAAATAAACAAACAAACAAACAAAACATAGACAAAGAATCACACACACTCCACATATCATCTCACATTTCAACATAATATGTGTTGTTAACATGCAGAGCAACAATATGGACCCTTACCTGTTGGATGTCCTCACCCACTAGCTCTGCCCTGCGACATCACTGTTTGCTGGTGGCACCAGAACCAGCGAAATGACCGGAAAAATTCCCTATACGGGCTAAACCCCTGAGAATTGCGCAGGGAAACCAGAAAGTTGGCTGACAATCTACTTTGCCTGTGTCAGTGGTGGACAGGAGACCACACTGCTAAAACCTGCCATTGGGCTGCCCACAGAGTGAAAAGGGAAACTGCATAAAAGGCAGTGCTTCATTGCAAGGAAACCCAGAAGTGCTCTGAAATCCGTTTTTCCTTGGTTGCTGAAATTACAAAACAATGGTTCCCAAACATCAGAAAAGATCCAACATGCTTGCTGGGTGTTACCCGTCACTTTATTTAAAGAATCCACATAAACACCCAATGTCAGGAAAAGCAGATTCCATCACAACAATATCCACATTAAAAAGTGTGCGTGTCTGTAAATATCTGTCAGAATTTGGGCGCAGTACCGCCGGCTGCCTGTGTGACAGCTGTCAGTTAATTACATTGGAAGCTTAACTTGTGCAGTTAAAATCATATGGTTGAAATTAAGTGACTTGCTATCAAAAACAATATAGGTTGCAACTATTTAATCTTTATGTTTAAAAAAACTGGAATTAAAGATTTGTTGGCCTGTTTTGAAAAAGGAAAAGTTTGAAAAAAAGTTTGAAAAGTTTATTCTCATCAATGAAAAATTTAAACAAAGTGGATTTTTAAAGTAAACCTCAGATGCCAGTCACAGAACTTCAAAGCAAATTCCACAATGTGCCCCAAACAAAAGGCACCTTCATCCTGCTCTCTGCACCAGGAACTTCCAGTCAGGTGTTCATGAAAAGGGGAGGGGATTTTGCTCTGCTGCTCTGGGGAAAGACAAAGGACTCCCTTGATTGAAAAGATATGCAGATGCAACTGTCAACAGAAACTCCTGCCAAAGGACACAGGCGGGGATTGCTCTTGACCCACCAAAACTTTGGGGGCGGGGACAGACAGTTATGTGTATTCTTAAAGCACAAGAAAGTATATTTTTGAAAAGGACTGACAGAGAATTGTGCAAAATTGTAATAATGTGTAAAATACAGTATTGTTAATATGAAAATTCTGGTTACGTTTTAAAGCTACTCAGAACTCTGTGCTATGTTCAGGGACACGACTACATGATTTGTGGTTTTGTAGCAATTGTGATCATGCCAGAAACATGAAACTTCACATGATTATACCCAGATATCATGCGCACGTATGTGTTAAAATGTGGACAAATCTGACATTGGGTACCAGGCCAAAAGTGCGAAAAATTACCAAATCTACACCCAAGCTCTCACCGAGACGGGGCTTGGATGAGTACTTACTCCACCAAATCTGTGATATCAACATGCTATTGGTATTAAGGTTGCAAAATTGTAAATATGTCTTGTATGAAAAATAGATGTCATGTGCAGAAACAAAGGGGAGGTCCTCCCTGGATCATAAAATACAGCGTCCCATGACACCCGGTTTTCTTCTCAATTCAGGGGAGAGGAAATACCCTAACCAATAGAATACCAGAGTGTGTGCCTAGTAGAAGTCAGCATACCCATCCTTTTAGAAAATACATAAATAGAGATAGCTTAGGACCTAGAGACACACACACATTCACCCACCATCCGTTTGCTGGCGGAGCACTTTGCAAGAGAAATGCATATTCCAGACTCCAGAACTTTGAAAGCAGAAAGGCCCATTTCCAAAGCTAAACCCTTCTCAGCTTGGCCTTTAAAAATCCTGAAACCAGATTTGACCCCAGACCTCCAAGGGGATCAAAAAAAAAAGAACAGCCTGGCTGAGCTGTGCTGCTTTCTTGCTAAGAATTCTTGCCAGAATCCAGAGATCCAACCCAGTAGAGCAGAGCTGTGACCAGATAGCTGCGAAACAGAACCAACCCGTCAGATCCAGTCAAATCCCACCGTGCAGTGTCCAGAGTGCCATGCTGAGTGCAGAACCAGAGCGCCTTCAGTCCAGTCCGGTGTGCTAGCAGAATTCCAGTCCAGAAAGTATCCCTGACCAGATCTCTGACGGGTCCATTCCAAACAGTGGTAGTGAGTATCCATAGCATAGGATTGTCGCTAGCAAATATCTAATCAAAAAGTAATCCTATCCAAACCCATTCTATTATTTCCAGAACTGCATTATAGAAAATATTTTGTCTTACCTGAATCTTTCTCTCATCCCTATAGTCCTTTGGTAATAGTAGTGTTAAAATCATCTTTGTGCTAATATATTTGCTAAAGAAAGGCAAGCGTCTTGGTGGGCAAAAACCATCCAGTGGTGTCGCTGGACTGGTGGCTGTGCTGTCGTGTAGTTTGTGGCTTCATAGTCTCCATAGTGTAGAAACCTAGTTTGTAATTTTAAAAAGCGCATTCTTGTTTTACAAATTTTGACTCTTTCTGAAAAAAAACGACCTCCACAAAACCTTAATAACTTCTACACCGTGTATGATAGAAACCAAATGTAAGTGTCAAATTGAAGCTAACATCCTCAGCTTTCCCATAGTTTTCCGCAATCGCGCTTACCATGTGTGGAAAAGTTTGCCGTGAATTTTACATTTGGCTCAAATCCATCACGTTTCAAATAGCTGTTCATTGCATCTGACCTCAGAATTAAGTTTTCAACCTGCTAGTTACTCAATAATCATTGATAGTGTTTATCTGAAACCATACAAAGCGGCTCCCACTAGTATAGAATCCATTTTAGTGAATTAAATCAATTTTTTGTGTTTTCCCATCCATTCAAAGCCACATTCGAAAACATTTTGACAAATTGCAATCATTCCTGTTTTTCTCTGTGTTTGCTGGGGGGGAAATTGGGATTGATGCTGTATTTGTTGAGTGTGTATTCCTGAAACCTGTTTTCTCTCCTTCCATCTCTTTATACTGCATATTGGGGGGGATTGAGTAGTGTGCAGGGGGAAAGGGTGATCACATTGCATTTTGATTGAACCCACACAAATTATTATTCTATGCTGCATTATTTTCCCTATCATACTCCTTCTGATTAAAGAGATTTATTGTGACATCACCCCATTGGTGATCATTGTATAAACCATTAAATAGTGTGATATATATATATATATATATATATATATATATATATATATATATATATATATATATATATATATATATATATATATATATATATATATATATAGTGAAAATACCTAAAACAAATCCTTGTTACTTTGCAAAACATCCTGCTTCCTGGTTCAGTGTGACCGGGGGGATTCAAAGAGAGGGGCGTGATATAAGGGTACATGATTCAGAAATAAAAGAACTTGTAGACATAAATAAATAATTAAGGGTTCCGGCTGTGCATCACACGCTAGGCATTGACTTAGGTGGAGTGCTGGGTTGAAATCACTTACATACAGGCAGCATGAAATAGACTACTGCACGTTATTGCACACTTGTGTATAATGTGTACATTTATGGTACTGGGATCCACAAGTATATTTTTTTACTATTACCACCCTCAGCGGCTGTGTCACCCAATCAGGTTGCTCCAAACCCAGGCTGAATCACACAATCCAAGCCCAGATTCAGAACAACCCGAGTGGTTGACGCACCCACTTGCCATTTTCCCTTCCATCCGTGACCTCCCTCGTCTGTTCCCACACCTCCTGACCTTCCCCAGCTCCCACTTACCTGCAGCAGCCATGGTCCTGGCACTTCCACAGCTCTCCGCTCCTCATCCCATGCTCCTGCCATACAGAGCCCAACCCACCATTTCTATGGTGACTATGTTGAGGTGAGGAAGTGTTTGTAAAATAAAAACAGGTCATGCACTTGCTGTGACCCATTGTTTCTCAAAATTAAATTGCTCTTAGCACCCTGAGGGTTGGCTTCAGGGTGCTTCACTGACTTGCTCAGGCCTATAACCTGTGACCTGCGCCGTGACTGGCCAGTGAAGCCCACTGAACAAGGGATTATTGCTTGATTATTGATTTGTAATATGCAATTGACAAAGGAATACACTTCTAGGCTCAGGGTAGGGGGAACAGTTGAGGGTGTTTGTGATCTTTGAAAGACTTCCTTTAGAAAATGTGTTGTGTACCTTGCGGGTGGGGTGTGCCTCACTAGGCAAAGGAATCTGTATTGTCCATGGGTGTCCTTCACACACCAAGGGTGTCATGATGCATACCCCCGGGCATCCAGACCATGTCCATCAGCCCCGTGAGCATGCATCATGCTGCCTTGAGAAAACCCAGCAACCCCTGCTAGGGGCTGTCTGGGTTCAGTCCTGGTGCCTATGGCACCAGGCTCATATGGGACATCAGTCCTGGTGCCATAGCCGCCAGGATCATAGGTGCACACTTACCTGATGCAGACCATGCTGCAAGAGGATCGAAGCCCATGTGAGGCCTGGAAGGGACTACTTTACCTTAGGGACTATTTTGTTACTCGAGTGGGGTCGGGGAGGAATACCTACCTGGGACTACTTTGGAGGCTATTTAAACCACGCCCGAAGAGCAGCACACGCTTCGCGTTATTCTGCATCCAGCAGCGTAACGCTCACCGTGCCAGCAGCAGCATCCAGCCTTCTGCCACGCCCGCCTCGAACCTGGAGCACCTACAAAGAAGGAAAGAAGCAAAGGTTAGAACAAGAGTATTATCTGATTTCTTACCTGATTCCAGATTCATCGCATCTTCAAACCAGAGGAAAGACTTTGTTTTAAACGCGTCGCATCGCCAGCAGCAGCGCCGCGCCATACTCACCGTTCCACGCAGCATCTCTTCTATCCGGCGCTGTCTCCATCTTTACATCGCCGAATCCTGGCACCTAAGGGGGACAAGAAACAACAAGGTGAGCAGAGAGAACAGACAGAGACAATCTCTTTAGCCGCCATATGCTTACCTGATTTTACCGCCGGAGGTATAATTCATCAGCACGCCACATCTTCTTATGCCGCACCTGTAAGATAAGGAGAAAGCAGCAAGTTTAACCCTTGGCATTATTTACCGGACAGTGTTGGGTAACACAGACTTTTACCGGAGCGCTTTCAGCTGTCAATCTTCTTATTGGGTTAAAGCTGCAAGATAAAAGAGGAATTGGAAAGGAGTGAATTCCAGACATTTTGAACTCTTATGAACTATATACTTACGGCTCTTCGTCAGGACCTTTTGGAGTCAGGATTAATCTACAACTCTTCCAATATCTTCAGGCCAGTGAAGTAACTGGTCATCAACGCGCCCCTGCATGCTTCGCAGGATGGAGGGCTCATCCTTCAAGAATATAAGGTGAGATTGCTGAGAGGGCGCTTCAGAGGTGATCAGTGGGGAGGAAAGTGGGGGTGCTATCACTTGAATCCACAAGTGGCTAAATCCATCTCTCTACTTGTAGGAGAATATTTCTACGGGCCAAGCAGACAAGATTAGGAGGGCAGATCCAGTCAGTCATCGCTGCACTATGCATCACGTGGGTGGAGGCCGCAGCAGTCCGGGTCCGACCGATGCCCCTGTGGGAGCCAGGTGAGCGTAACAGAATGTGAGGCCTATCTACAAATCCCCACCCGGGCGTTATGGAAACCTCAGAAACCGACCCAACTATTGGGGGAATTTAGGGCGGAAGTGCACTCCGCTCACCAAGAGACTAATGCCCTCAGAAGAGAACTAATTGTACCGAAGGAGCGCACAGATGATCTTGGTAGACAACTGCTGCAAACTCAAGCTGGACAAGCACCCCTACCTGGTTCCGGGGGAAACCCAGCTCCTGTGTTATCGAGTAACCCTGTGCAAATAAGCCTACCAGGAAATATTCCATTAGCTCCACCCGAACGCTTTGCCGGAGATCCCAAAAGGTTTGCCGTGTTTATGAACCAATGCCGCTTGCACTTTTTATGCAGACCAGGAGCCTTCCCAAACGATCAAGCCAAGGTAGCCTTTGTATTATCATATCTCAGCGGCAGTGCAGCTGATTGGTCGATTCCACTAGTTACTCAGGATGACCCAATTCTTTGGGATTTTCAGGGCTTTCAAACGAGCATGGAAAGACTATTTGCCCGGCACTCCCAAGGACAGGCCCTGGATAACGAACTTTTGTCCCTACGACAGGGTAACCAGTATCTGCTAACCTATATCACAACCTTCAATAGATTGATAGTGGAAACCGGATGGCCTGAGGAAAAACGAATTACATTGTTTCATCGTGGACTTCGGGGAGAACTTAGACGTCTTGGCTCAAGTTGTGAACCCCACCTCAGGATTGCGCAGAGTTTATAGACACAGTGGTCCAGCTGGATCATCGACTCCACCAGAATAGAAAGGCTGATCGAGCTAAGTTCGAAAATCGGGTATTTGTTAAATCCAACGTTGCCCCCAAAGGAACAGATGCATCAGAACCTATGCAAATCGGGGGGGTCAAAGGACCCTTAACTCAAAAAGAAAGGGAAAGAAGAAGACAGATGCAATTGTGTCTGTACTGTGGAACCTCAGGACATTTTCTATGGGATTGCCCAATAAAACCACCCAAGAAGGTGGTAGGAGTTGCTGATAAAAGTCCAAAAGAGCCCGATTAGGAAAACGACCACGCCCGACAAGCGCAGAGGTCCGCTTGCCGAGCTTAAAGAAGGACACTCAGACCTCGCATCTGACCATACCAATGGTCCTAATTGATCCTAGACAACCCTCACGTATGCACACAGTAAGGGCATACATTGATAGCGGGGCCGTAGGGAACTATATGGACCACGAATTGGCTTCCAGGATGAATCTACCTCTCTGCCGAAAAACCACCTCAGATGTCATCACCACAGTCGATGGAACAGAAATAGCCCCTGGGCTTGTAACTCATTCCACCACAGAGATGACACTATTGGGTCAGGATGGGCATCAAGAGACTATTGTGTTTGATCTAATCAAAGCCCCACAGTTCCAAATAATACTGGGGATACCTTGGTTGGAAACAGATAATCCTTGTATTGATTGGCGAGAGAAGAGAATAACCTTCCAGGATTGTGCACAAACCTGTTACCCAAAGAAAAATCTGAACGCAGGCGTGGCCACAGTAACCACAACAGTCATGGAACTACCTCCAGAATACCAAGAATTCCAGGATGTCTTCAAAAAGGAAAAGGCAAACACCTTACCTCCTCACAGATCGTACGATTGTCAAATCAATCTCATACCCGGTGCACAACCCCCTTGTAGCAGGATCTATGCCCTTATGGAACCTGAGAACCTTCACCTACGACAATACTTAGACCAGTACCTTGCCAATGGCTTTATTCGCCCTTCCAAGTCTCCTGTATCCTCAGCTTTGTTCTTCGTGCCAAAAAAGGAAGGTGACCTTAGAACGTGCATAGACTACCGTGCATTAAATCAGATTATGGTTAAAAACCGGTACCCATTGCCTCTGATCCCCGAATTACTAGACCAAGTAAAGGATGCTTGTATCTACACTAAGTTAGATCTCCGAGGGGCATATCATCTGGTACGTGTAAAGAAAGGCGACGAATGGAAGACGGCCTTTCACACCAAGTACGGTTTATTCTAGTATCAGGTGATGCCCTTCGGGTTGTGCAATGCACCAGCAGCCTTCTAGTATTTTATGAACAATGTCTTTCGTGAACTCATTGACGTCTGTGTTGTCGTATACATAGACGATATCCTTGTGTACTCCTCCTCAGAATCAAACCATGTTAAGCTTGTGCGTGCAGTCTTTGAGAAACTACACCAGCACAAGTTATATGCAAAATTGGAAAAATGTGTTTTTCATGTTACGGAAGTTGAATTCCTTGAATTTATCTTGACCCCAAAAGGAGTCTGAACGGACTCACGAAAGGTGGACGCAATTCTCAAGTGGCCATCACCTAGTTCAGTTAAAGGGGTGCAAAGCATGCTCGGATTTGCCAATTTCTACTGCAGATTTATTCCAAACTTCTCACATGTTGTACATCCCATCACAGCACTTTTGCGAAAGAACAAACGTTTCTTGTGGACCGAAGAGGCTGAAAAGGCCTTCCAAGAGCTGAAAGCGAAATTCATGTCTGCGCCTGTCTTAAAGCATCCATGCCCGAGCTTCCATACATAGTGGAAACTGATGCATCCAGTTTAGCCATGGGTGCTGTCCTGTCCCAGAAGGATCCTGAAACTGGTCAACTTCACCCAGTGGCATTTTGGTCCAGAAAGTTCTTGGAACCCGAGTTAAACTATGCGGTTACCGATAAAGAGTTATTAGCCAGCAAATCCGCCTTTAAGGCTTGGCGACACTTTCTTCTCGGTGCCAGGCATACCATTACTGTAATCACCGATCACCGGAACTTGCAGTATCTAAAAACAGCCAAAGCCCAATCATCGCGCCAACTTCGATGGGCATTGTTCTTTGCCAAATTCGATTTTGTGATCACTTATCGACCAGGCTGTAAAAATGGCAAGGCAGATGCCTTATCCCGAATAGGAATGGAAGAAGCATATGCGAACCCGGAACCGGTGCCTATAATTTCTGAACAAAGAATTTGTGGCATAACTACTTTACAGACACTAGAAGAAATGAATTTAAAAATCCAACAACTCTTCAATCCAGCAGCCATGCAGGACTGGGTAAAGAAAGGCCCGGATTACTCAGTCATCAATGACCTACCCTACTATCAAGGACGACTATTTCTACCACACAAGGAATTACAGGAACTTGTCATCTCCAATTATCATGATACCCTATTGGAAGGTCACCCAGGTATCGCAAAAACCGGAGCCAAAATTAAGAGACAATTCTGGTGGCCCACCTGGCGAAAAGATATAAAGTCATTTGTGATGTCTTGCGGCATTTGCGCCTAAAACAAGAGTCAGAAGAAAAAACCAGGTGGTCTTTTACAACCTTTGGATATTCCACCTACACCATGGCACACCTTATCTTTAGACTTTATTACTGATCTACCTCCATGTAATGGATTTAACACCATTCTAGTTATCGTGGATCTTTTTTCCAAGATGGCCCACTTTTTTCCTTTGAAGGGATTACCTTCTGCTTCAGTCCTGGCCAAGGAGTTCCTCGGAAACATCGTTCGAATACACGGGTTTCCTTCTGTATTGGTCTCTGACCGAGGTAGTCAATTCATTTCACATTTTTGGAAGAAATGTTGCCAATTGGCGCAAATCGACGTAAGGTTATCAACCAGTCACCAACCCCAGACCGATGGTCAGACGGAGAGGACCAACCAGACCCTTGAACAGTACCTTTGTTGCATGCTTCACCAGACCGAAAGTAATTGGAAAGATATTTTATGGATTTCCGAATATGCATACATTAACTCTGTACATTCAGGAACCGGACAAAGCCCCTTTTATACCATATATGGACACCACCCTCGAACCTCAGAACTCGATTCGCCTCAGCACTTAGAAATGCCTGCAGTTAGTCATTTACATTCTACTATTACACAAGCCTTCAAGGAAGCGACAGACCATTTGAAGCAAGCAAAAGAGAAATACAAGAAAAATGCTGATCTACATAGAAGTGAAACTCCACAGTACCAAATTGGAGATCAGGTTTGGCTAGCTACAAAACACATACCTCTGAAAGGAACTCTGACTTTTAATACTAGATATTTGGGACCTTACACCATTAAGGCCATGATCAACCCGGTGGCAGTCAAACTGGAATTACCCTCCAATATGTGAATTCACCCTGTCTTTCATGATTCACTTTTAAAACCAGTTCATCCAGGAACAAGATTAACCAAACCACCAGATCCTATCTTGATAGATGGAGAACCTGAATTCGAGGTGAAAAACTTCCTGGACTCCAAGGTGGTTAAATCAAAACATTTTTACTTAATCGATTGGAAAGGTTCCGGGCCACAGGAATGGTCATGGGAGCCTAACGACCACGTTCATGCACCACGATTAGTGAAGAGATTCCATCGGGACTTGCCAGACAAACCAGGACCAAGGGGAGGAACGACTTTAGGAGGGGCCTTGAGGGGGAGTGCTGTCATGATGCATACCCCCAGGCATCCAGACCACGTCCATCAGCCCCGAGAGCAGGCATCATGTCGCCTTGAGAAAACCCAGCAACCCCTGCTAGGGGTTGTCTGGGTTCAGCCTGGCGCCTATGGCGCCAGGCTCATATGGGACATCAGTCCTGGTGCCATAGGCGCCAGGCTCATAGGTGCACACCTACCTGAGGCAGACCATGCTGCAAGAAGATCCAAGCACATGTGAGGCCTGGAAGGGACTACTTTACCTTAGGGGCTATTTTGTTACTCGGGTGTGGTCGGGGAGGAATACCTACCTGGGACTACTTTGGAGGGGCTATTTAAACCACGCCCGAAGAGCAGCACACGCTTCGCATTATTCTGCATCCAGCAGCGTAACGCTCACCGTGCCAGCAGCAGCATCCAGCCTTCTGCCACGCCCGCCTCGAACCTGGAGCACCTACAAAGAAGGAAAGAAGCAAAGGTTAGAACAAGAGTATTACCTGATTTCTTACCTGATTCTGGATTCATCGCATCTTCAAACCAGAGGAAAGACTTTGTTTTAAACGCGTCGCATCGCCAGCAGCAGCGCTGCGCCATACTCACCGTTCCACGCAGCATCTCTTCGATCCGGCGCTGTCTCCATCTTTACATCGCCGAATCCCGGCACCTAAGGGGGACAAGAAACAACAAGGTGAGCAGAGAGAACAGACAGAGACAATCTCTTTAGCCGCCATATGCTTACCTGATTTTACCGCCAGAGGTATAATTCATCAGCACGCCACATCTTCTTATGCCGCACCTGTAAGATAAGGAGAAAGCAGCAAGTTTAACCCTTGGCATTATTTACCGGACAGTGTTGGGTTAACACAGACTTTCACCGGAGTACTTTCAGCTGTCAATCTTCTTATTGGGTCAAAGATGCAAGATAAAAGAGGAATTGGACAGGAGTGAATTCCAGACATTTTGAACTCTTACGAACTATATACTTACGGCTCTTCGCCAGGACCTTTTGAGTCAGGATTCGTCTACAACTCTTCCAATATCTTCAGGCCAGTGAAGTAACTGGTCATCAACGCGCCCCTGCATGCTTCGCAGGATGGAGGGCTCATCCTTCAAGAATATAAGGTGAGATTGCTGAGAGGGCGCTTCAGAGGTGATTAGTGGGGAGGACAGTGGGGGTGATATCACTTGAATCCACTAGTGGCTAAATCCATCTCTCCACTTGTAGGAGAATATTTCTACGGGCCAAGCTGACAAGATCAGGAGGGCAGGTCCAGTCAGTCATCGCTGCACTACGCATCACGTGGGTGGAAGCCGTAGCAGTCCGGGTCCGACCGACGCCCCTGTGGGAGCCTGGTGAGCGTAACAAAGGGTAGTATGGGACTGGCAGCCAAGTCACAACTCTTAAGAGGTTATGTGGGACTTTGTCAAACAGTATGACTTGGTATCATATGGGAATAAACAGAAAGTCCACACAGTAGATGCCAAAAATATATACACTTTATAGGGGTTTTAGGCAAAGTTTTGTATCTTACCAATATGGTCTTGTGTTGAATCCATAAAAACATATAAGGCAGCAACTTGAGTTCATACTCATGTTAGTCTGGTTTACCCATTGTCATTGATGCTGTTCACCAAAGTTTCCAGTTATAGGAGAACAGTGAAACATTCCACAGATGTATAGAGAACTTTGGACTGTCACATTTCAGAGATATTCTTAGTTGTCATTGTTCTCCGTTGTTATCAGAATAGGGTCTGTGAAGGGACCAAAACCAGGCATTCCAGGGCAATGAAATCTCAGAGAACTTGTAACTTGGCTGGTCAGACCGGGTCAAGGGGTACAGCACAAGAGCGTCTCTGAAAAAATCCAGCTTACTTTATTGGATTTTCCAGCGCTAAGCTACATCTGACTGTTTATCCATACTATGGCCCACCTTAATGATCTATTCACCTCACTTCACGCTTCTAAGATGAATGTGCCAAACAATGGTGAGTGCTACCATAACAAATGATAAAGCATCTTAGCATGCTAACCCAAAAAAATGTTAGCCTTGATATTTCACAAACTCATGATACTCGGTTAATCACTAAAGAAGTAAAGGCAGTCTCACTTGATACTACACATGTAGTGGATAATAATCTTGAAGCCATCAAGACAGTACCCCCTACTGTATCAATGAGCCCTGATGTTCAGGAATCACGTGACAATGGCTACATACATGGCACATATGAAATACACCCTCTGGATATCAATGTTGCAACCGAGGTCTGTCAGTCCACTACAGACCCATATGTGCACGCATCTCCTTCATGCTTTTCTTCATCTTTTCTCAAAATGGCTCTTCTTAACACACGCGCCTTAGTTCAGCATGGAGTGGAAGTGGAAGACTATCTATGAAGCTCTGACATAGAGATATTGGGCATTACTGAGACCTGGCTGAACGATACCGCCAATATGGCAGCCTCTTCGTCTGTTCCACAGAACTATAATAAACCTGCAGACAGACCGGTTACACCAGAGAGGGGGGGGAAGTGGCACGGCTGATAAGATACATTGGGATTGTCAAATAGTGAAACATTCTATTTTAGAAGGGCGCAAGAGCTTGCTTACCAAAAATAAAAATCCTAATACATCTATTACTATACTTATTAGCTATAGACCTCCCTAAAGAAATGTCTTTATTCAAGGGGTAATTGTTGGCCCTGTCAATAATCTAACTAAACCTAAATCTCTCATCAATATTTTGGCCGATTTTAACTTTTGGGCATAGGACAAGAAAAATAAACTGGCCAATTCATTACTGACAGCATTTGATACTATTGGATACATCCAATGGATCAAAGGTCCAACACTTGGCGATGGTCATACTATCAATTGGGTCCTTACGCATCGGTTGGATGTTTTAAACCCAGTATGTTCGATCAGTCTAAATATCAGAGAAGTCAGCAACACAGACATACCATCATCCGCAGAATTGTTATCCTTCAAACTTCCACTATCTAGCTCCCGAACAATACTAATCCATCTAATTTACAGACCTCCAGGAGCTATCACATACTTTCAGGAGGATATCTCCCATCTTTTGACTAACAACTCAAAACCAGGTTCCCAAATCGTCTTACTAGGGGATTTCAACCTTGGCCCACAAGACCCGAATGATGCAAATGCCTCTTTGATCAACAACACCATCACACAACTAGGACTGTCACAACATATCAACAAACCCACACACATAAAAGGTAGAACACTAGACTGGCTTGCTGAAGTCAACTGCGCCATCTCTGTCACTGACATCACACCATGTGCCTGGTCTGACCACCATTTTATTAATTTCTTGATACCTAAAGTCAGTCAAAAAAGCATACCCACTACTGAGTCTCCCAAAACTCTAACCAGAAACACACGCAATATAACCATCGAAAACCTGAGAACCCTGATAAAACCAATCACCTCCAAATTCATCAATTTCCCCAACATTGACCCCTCATCCCTAGTGGAACTCCACAACAACACACTAGAACAAGCCTTGAACCAAATAGCCCCTCTCAAACTTAGAAATCCGAAACCCATTGAGCATGTGAATAAATGGTTCTCAGCAGATCTAAAGGCACTTCGCAACCTCAAGGGAACAGCTGAATCTTGCTGGAGAAAAGCCCCATCAATCACGACCAATGATAATTTCTCCCAGACAGCAGCCACCTATAAAACGTCCATCACGAATGCCAAAAAAGACATCTTCAATACGAGAATTCACAATGCCAAATCTGGCAATGAAACGTTTTTCTCTATCCTACGAGAACGGGAATCACCTGTGCTCACTACAGATAACTGCATCAAGGACAAAACCTGGTGCAACAACATCCAGCAAGCGCTCTCCAACAAAGTTGCCCTATTACAAACCAAAATTGAAGCTAAAAAAGCCAATCTCTCATCGAAGGACCACCCTGGTGACTTGCTCAGCCCTCCTCACCCCAACTGCCCATGTTTCCACTTCTCACCCATTATGGAGGAAGAAGTAATAAATATAATCGCTAGCCTAAAACCATCCAACTGCCTAGGCAACCTATGCCCCGCAACAGTCATCAAGGACGGAGCCAGAGATCTCGCTCCACTTATCACAGCGCTGATAAATGCATCATTCAAAAATGCTGTAGTCCCCTTCAACCTCAAAGAGGCCTGGGTCCTACTTCTGCTCAAAAAACCTAACCTAGATACCAACACATCCACTAATTACAAGCTCATTACCAGGATACCCTTCCTTTTAAAAATTCTAGCTAGAGTAGCCAATCTCCAAATACAACAACATTTGGAAGACAGCAACCTCCTAGGACTGAGACAATCCGGCTTTAGACCTAGGCACAGGACTGAAACAGCCCTCCTAGATCTAAAAATCCAAATGGACGAAGCCAAAGATAAGGGCAACCTGGCCATTCTGCCCTTATTGGATTTGTCTGCAGCCTTCAACTTAGTACACCACCAAATACTAAACACTTGTCTCTGGCTGCTGCATTCTCCCTGGATGCCACCAATTGGATTCAGTCCTTCCTATTAGACAGATCAACCAGGGTCTTCGCCCCATCTGGCGGCGCTGCTGCTGACCCCACACTTATCCAATGTGGAGTCCCCCAAGGTTCCTGTACCTCGCCCACACTTTACAATGTCTTCACTAAGCTCCTCTTTGACCGCCTGGACAACCTGGGAGTCATATAAACTAACTATTCTGACGATACCCAGATCCTTATTGCCCACACGGGGAGCTATGACGAAGATGTTGCAAAGCTAAATGAGATCTACTTGGAAATCCAAGTATGGATGGCTACCTACAGCCTCTGTTTAAATGATGACAAAATGGAACTGCGTATTGTTGGTTCCCAGGCTCATCTCAACAAGTTAGACCCCAGATATAAAGCCTTCACCATTGATGGTAACATCATAAAAGTGTCGAAAAAAGTCAAAACATTGGGGGTGTATCTTGACTCTACACTTTCCCTTAAAAAACAAATCAATAGCACTATCTCATCCACCGCCTATACCAAGAAACTTATAAATGTCTGTAAACTGTTTCTTTCCACCAACAGCTGCCTCACACTGGCCAGAGACCTCATTTTGTCCAAGTTGAACTACTGTAACACTCTCTTCCTTGGATCGTTGAACCTTAACCTAAACAGACTACAGATACTCCAAAACAATGCCCTCCGATGCGCCCTCAATCTTTCCCGCAAGGCCCACATATCCACTGTCGGAAAGGAATCTCCCTGGCTCCCCATCCGCGAGAGAATCAAGTTACGGGCGCTGATCATTACACATACATTTTTATACCTGACAGCCCCACGCTACCTTTGAGACAAATTCACGAGACAGAACTCTACCAGACCCACTAGATCCCCCTACTTACACCAACTTAACATACCTAAGTTCAACTTGAAAACAGCTGGAGGAGCAAGCTTCCCAGTACTAGCAGCTAAACATTGGAATGCACTACCCATGACAATCAGAGCAGAAACTTCATACTGGACGTTCAGAGCCAAAGTTAAGGAACTGCTCACAACCCAACAATAATTAGACCTCCGCACTTAGCTATCTGAACTTGGCCCACACTCTTTGAAGATATTTGTCTGTCATTATGTTATCTGCATTATATGTTTCCAATCAAGGCAGAAAAGTATCCCGGTCCCGCATAAGCTATTATGCCACTTCATGGACCACCCTGTAACCAGGTCCTATGAAACATTCTCTGTACTGCATCTTATTCCTTTGACCTGTATGTGCAACATTCTGTAACCACTGTTAACCTACGTTCTAGCGCCCAGTAACCATAGGGTTCGGCTGCGCTTTACAAATAAACTAACTAAACTAACCTAAGAGTAGAGAGGAAAACGAGATCTGGACTATTATATCTGATCACCTAAGTGCCATTGAAAGTATTACATAAAATACATGGGTGTCCGTCGGTCTATTCTTAATGCATGTTTGACCAATCCCAGTTGCTGATGCACTCAGCATCTGAAATAAATGAAATGTGAATCGACACGGCAACAATAACAAACCGTGATATCCAATTTCATTCTACGCTTGCTTACAGCTCAGAAATATGTCACAATATGGGCATCCATATATTCTGCAAGATTCTCTAAATATTTCGTACTGTCATGGTTGCTGTGGTGTGCTCCAACCTGTGATCACCTAGAATGTTACAATAAAGTACACACCACGAAAATAAATACTGTTAAATAAGCCTTTGCAGTGTTGAAGAACCTATTCATTTTCCTAAGCATGACAGGGATGGGTGGGGCTGGAGAACACCTGGCTCTATGCTGCAAGTTCCAGATATTGGCCATACAGCCCAGTGCTCTCATGTCACTTGAGGGTGTGATGTGATCAACAGGGACGATGGCAATGAGCCCTGCATCCTTCTGCACAGTAAAAGGGGCATTGAAAAGCAACAAAAAAACAGTGATGGACAATTCATTTTGAAAACATGAAGCACCATATGCACATCATAATCATAGCTCCCTGCATAACCAAATTGGAGAGAAGCTTATAGTAGTGAAAGCATACTCATTCCCCTAATAGAAGGTGAGTCAGTAAGACTAGAAATCGTCAGTCAACTAGAAGTATTGCCCAGTGACCAAGAAAGGAAACTCCAGTTTGGTCACATTGTTATAGCTACTTACATGTCCCTAGGCAAGGATCATCTGGGTATACCCCCGGAGAAGGGAAAAGGAAATAATCAGGTGAGAATAAGCACTCTAAAAGAGCACCACCAGTCATACCTTCTCAGCTAGAGGCAGAAAGAGATGGACAAGGGCATCCAGTATGCCCCCTTTGAAAGAGAACACCTGTCCCAGGCAAGAGGCTAGTTTGGATCGAAGACCCTTTAAGGGCAGAAATGGTGAAAGTAATGGTGGATTAGTTATTAGAACAAGAGCTTCTGATACAACAGGCAAGCCCCTACAATACAGAATTACTTTAAATATCCAAACCAAATGGTTCATATCGATTGATAATAGATTTTTGAATCCCAAATGCTAATACACACACAGAAGCTGTACAGAACATGCATAGTTCAGGCCTTCTGGGTAACATACAGATATATCAATATAAGACTGCATTGGATTGGGGAATTGATGTTTGCAGAACCTGGAGATTCAGAACGCTATACATACACAGCTATAACTTTTATTTTATTTATTTATTTATTTATTTAACAATTGAAGTGTGCACCAAACCCATAAGCATCAAGGCGCTGGTTACATGAATAAGGCACAGAAAGGTAGATCAGGGGTCATAAACAACAACAGAAGACAACTAAATAGGGATTGAGGGGACAAGAGTTCAGGGGGGATGATGGCCTTGGCGAAGGGCTCCACCAGGTAGGGTATCCTGGGTGAACTGCAATGTCTTGAGATGCTTGCCAAAGAGAGAGTATGATGGTTCAGCTCTGAGTTTGTGTGGCATAGCGTTCCAGTGTTCTGTGGCAAGAGCAGGGAAGCTTGCACCCCCAGCTCTTTTCATTCTGTATCTTGGGGTGATCAGGAGGTTGGTATAGAGTGAACGGGTGCGTCTGTTTTGATTGAGCCTTCAGCATTTTCTGAGAGAGGTATCTTGGTGCAGTGCTTGTTATGCATTTTATGCTTAATAGCCAGTGTTCTAAACAGGATGCACTGCTGAATGGGTATACAGTGAGCATTGTGCCTGGTAGCTGAGATGTGATCATGCCTAGGAATGTTCAGAGCAGCTCTGAGGGGGTTATTTTGAATGATCTCTATTTTGTAGAGTTTTTGAAACTAGGTGCCTGCAAATAGGGTGTTACAATAGACCAGTCTTGACCCTATGAGCGCTCTCACAATCGTGAGACAGCTGTCAGGGCACAGGAATGCCTGCAGGCATAAATTACTTTTGTAGTGTATGCGGCTGAGGAGGCAATGGCACTGACCTGCCTGTTTAGCGACAAGGTGGAGTCTAGATACACGTCTAGGGTTTAAACCACAATGGGTACTGGTATTGTAATTCCATCGATGGTAAAGGCTTTGAAGTTGATGTCAAGTTTGTTGAGGGAAATCTGGGAATTCCGTTCCCTGTGCTGCTGTAAAACGGTGATTCCACCACAATAATGAGTTTGAACACTAGGATACACAAACAAAGCATATAGGGGATACATCAGCTTAGGTTGGTGAGTTACAAGGCCTCCTCCTTGCACTAAAACAAATCCACATACACCCACAGTAATTGTGTCTGATTAGTGTTTCAAGGTGCGATGAGACAAGGAAGGGAGAACAGAGGGAGGACAGAGACAACGATCTTACTAGACCAAGTGACATTGAGATCGCGCAAGTGCAGGAGAGGATGGAGGAGAAAAGTGCCAGGGGAAAGGGGAGGGGGCAGTGCAGTACATGGGATCAAAATAATAACAAGAAGTGCAGGCAGCAGGTGGCAAGTGCAAGGGTAAGTGCAGACAGCAGGTGTCCAAAAGTGCAGGTAGGGGGAATGTAGGATTACAGATACAGACCCAAGTGCAAGGGGTGCCGGGAGGCAGTGTAGGTGTGCAAATGGGCAGACAGGGACCTGGCCCGAAATAAGAGCATAGCCAGGTGACAAATGCAGTATCAGACAGGAAATCAGCAGGCAAGAGGAAGAAAGAGGGCAGAAGCAAAGAGGAAGGTCTTGAGGTGCTTCCGGAACCAGAGATGGTTCTCATCAAGCTTCAGAGAGGCAGAGAGGCTGTTCCAGAGGAATGCCCCAGCCGAAGAAAGAGATCTACCACCAACTTGTTGCTTGGAGAAGTGAATGACCCTGAGGGAGTTGGAGGAGCAAAGAGCTCGAGTAGGAAGGTATTTACGAAGCGAGAGCTATTGAGGCCCTAGGCCACAGAAGGCCTTGTGGACGATGCAGAGGGTCTTGAACTTCATCCT
Organism: Ambystoma mexicanum; assembly: GCF_040938575.1. NCBI lineage: Eukaryota > Metazoa > Chordata > Amphibia > Caudata > Ambystomatidae > Ambystoma > Ambystoma mexicanum. Next base: position 706,959,948 of record NC_090931.1, read on the forward strand.
TGCAGTCACTGGGAGCCACTGGAGAGATGTCAGTGCTGTAGAGATACGATCCCTGGGCTTGAGGCCAATGACAAGTCTTGCAGTCCTGTTCTGGATGAGTTGCAGAGGGCGGATGATGGAAGCAAGCAGATTTAGAAAGAGGCTGTTGCAGTAGTCCTGCCTAGAGAGAACCAAAGCTTTAGAGACAGTGAGCTTTTGGGGGAGGGAGAGGGAAGAAAGAATACCTCTGAGGAGGTGCAGTTCATAGTTTGACTTCTTAGAACAGGGTTATAACTTTGACCTTCAATGGTGTCAAGCCAACCTATTCAGAGATTCTAAAGGCAAGCCACTATTGTCAAAGCAAATTTGGGAAAAAATATGGAACATCAAGAAGGTTAGACCTCTCATCTGGATTATGCATACAGAAGCACACAGGAAGGATTGTGTGCACAGTGCAGGCAATGAACTTGCTGTTCACTTTGCAAGACAGCGGACGGTGCAAAAAGTGGTAGCTGTATTAACCGGATCAGCCGCATACATGGATAACAACATAAACACATGTTTAGATGCTAACAGTCCTAATACTCCCCATTACTTATACCCATGCTGTAAAAGAGAATACAGTGATAGTCACTATACCTAAGTCAAAAGAAATACCTGCTGACAGGGTACTACTGAACAAGCATGATAGAATAAAATGTATCTCTGCAGTGTGTGCAACTGTAGCCTTAGAAATCTCAGCTACTACACAACTCTTGCAGGATCGATACTGGTTGCCAGGGCTTAGTAAAGAGGTACTACAGTACATGGCAAATGGCCCCATATATTGACAGACATCCAACAGTGTACAACAATTCCCCTAGGTCACCAGTAAGCACACTAACAAGGGCAACAGTGCCTTTTTAGAATACATGTATACCACATAGGTCCACTGACACCTGTCAACAAGTACAGATATTTGTTAGTCGTGGTGGACTCGTGCACAAGGTTCACTTGGCTAATTCTTCAGAAGTAAGTTTATTGTAAAGGGGTCATAAAGGGTTTGCTGACCTTAGTAGCTATGGCAGCACCGAAATTGCTCCGAGCTCACAATAGGCCAGCCTTAGCGAGCAAAGCCTTAAGAGAGGCCCTGTCAAGCTGGGGCTCTACTCTGCAGTTCTCTAAAACAGTTTTGCCCACAAGCTAATGGTGTCATAGAGATAGCCCATGGGATAATACAGCAAGCCTTGACTAAATGCATAATTGGGCAAATTACGTACCTATAGTGCAGTCTGGCATTAACAATCTACCTCACCATTCTCAATGTGAGGGTAAAACACCTTACGAGTTGCTGTTTGGTGGTCCTATGTATATGCCTGATTTAGACAATTTGTGTAGTTTTCTCAACAGGCCAGACCAGCTGCTCCTCATAAATCTCCAAAGAGACACCATGGATGGTGCAGAAGCACCACAGCATCAAGACAAAGAAAAGTCACAGTCTGCCTTGAAGTCTGGGAACTATGTCCTGGAGAAGATCCATTATAAAGAAACACTTGGACCACAATGCCGACCTCCTGTGAAAGTATTGAAACGTATTGCCTCAAGAACAGCAGTGTTTCCAGCCCTGCCCCATATAAAAGGTACACAACAAGTGTCTGTTGACCACCTTAAGGCAGCGCCAGAGGGATATGCCCCAGTTCCTTAGGGGAGGACACTCTCTTTCTTGAACAACCTGACAAGCAGGCAATAATAGACGAAAATGTGAAGTTAACAAAAACTCCAGAAACCTCCACATCCTATGAAATCATATTTATTTTTCCGGAAATTGAAAAGCCAGAAACAAGGGTAGAAACAAAGCCAAGCGCGATGTCCATCGTGAAGATGAAGATTTATTTTGTCCGTACAAAGTGCACAGAAACCTGCAAAGTTTTTGGGGAATAGTGATCCTGTTTTACACTTTGCTGTGGCTTTCTCACCTTTTTTGTCTAATTGACTTTGGGACAATTTTTTAATCCCAATGGATATTCCAATGATCAACCGACAGTTGAACATTTCAATACAGCACACACTCCAAACCCAATACATAAGAGGGAGGTGTGGGTGGCTGATGTGGGAGGAGTACATATACAAATAAGCATATACTCACTAGACTTAGGGCAATACTGGACACACCAGTATAACACCAACCATGGGCCTAGTATGCATTGTCAGGTGCACAGACTATTGGCGATAGATGAATATAGGCTAGTGACCCATAGTATGCACACTTACCTGTTGAGATGGGAGAGCCAGGAGGTTTAGGGAGGTGAAAGTATTGATTTCTGATTGCAATCCTGACATAATATGGATGCTGGCTGAAGGACAATACTGGATTTACACAACCATCATGACAATGGGTCTCATCATAAATTGGACGGAGCGGTAAAAATGGGGCAGTAACGCTATTACTGCTGCATTACCTCTCTGCACAACTATGGGTTGGGTGGAAAGTCAGCCAGCTTTACCTTCAGCTTCCAACTGGTGGTAAATCTGTTGAGTTTCTGCCCACTTGCTGTGCAAGAATGTGGTGCAAATTGTGCCGCAGTGATTGCGGCCAATATGCCCCATTGGGTCCAAGGGACTCAATGGGAATAGAGACATCCCCCCACACCTCTCTCATGCCCTTGCCGCTGGCACACGCATTGGCAACCATCATGGACTACTTGGTACTCATTTATCCTCCTAATACTCCTTGAACAACTCCTTTTCACACCTTGGTCTTTTATTTCCATTTGCTCAACTTTGGTTCTTTCTTATTTTATTCAATTAACTACATTTACCATAATGCACCTGGCTACAGTCCTCAATTCTTGGCTATTCTCATTCATCGTTATTGGGACCACAATCCCCAGAAGCCCTAGCGGCCAGTGCTGCTTCCACCTGCTCAGGACCAGAGAGGGAGGAGGCAGATTGTCATCAGGTGTGCTGCCCCAGGTGCTGTCAATTAGCCTGCCTCAGAACAGGGCAGGGTTGTATAGAAGCAGCTGCCTGCAGGAGCACAGTGTCTTGCATCTTGAGATCTCCCCGCTCCTGTTTGCCTTGACCCGCTACTTTGTATGCTGTTCCTGTTGCTGCTTTATCTTGTTTTGATCCAGTGCCCTTTCCGGGCTCCCTGCCTTGCAGCCGATCACGCTCCGCTGCCTTCTACCTACAGCCCTTGTCCTCTGGGCTTCCTGCCTTGCAGCCTACTACAGTCCTTTGCAGCCCTCTACAGCCAGAGGCCCTGCTCCTCTGGGCTCACTCCTTGCTGCCCTGCTCTTCTGGGCTCCTTGCCTTGCAGCCTGCCTCACTCCGGCTGCCTACAGTCCTTGTCCTCTGGGCTTCCTGCCCTGCAGCCTGCCTCACTCCGGCTGCCTACAGTCCTTGTCCTCTGGGCTCCCTGCCCTACAGCCTGCAACCCTCTGCTGTCTCCAAGCCCTTGTCCTCTGGGCTCCCTACCTTGCAGCCTGCACCTCTTCGCTGCCTACAGCCCTTGTCCTCTGGGCTCCCTACCTTGCAGCCTGCACCTCTTCGCTGTCTACAGCCCTTGTCCTCTGGGCTCCTTCCTTGCAGCCTGCTCCCTCCGCTGCCTACAGCCCGTGTCCTCTGGACTCCCTGCCTTGCGGCTTGCTACACTCCTCTGCAGTACAGCCTGTTTACACTTAGCTGCCTACAGCCCTGCTCCTCTGGGCTCCCTACCTCGCGGCCCTATTCTTTTGGGCTCCCTGTCTGTCGCCTCCTACTAATCTCTCTCTGTCCTGTTTCTTCTGGACTCCCTGCCTTGCAGCCTACTACAGTCCTCCGCAGTCCACTACAGTTTGCCTGCACCTAGTCCCACTCTTGAATGCAGACCTGCTTCCTACTTTGCAGCCCTTCTCTTTTCCTGACTGCTGCTCCCTTGTTCTCTTCCTTGAGTCCTCTGTACTCCACCTTTGGTTATCTACTTCAGTCTAACTGCCTTTCCTTCATTTCCTTCTGCTAGATTGCTCATTGACTTCCTTTTCGCTGGATATATCTGTTCTTGTCTTCTCATGTGTCTTATGTAATCCCTTTGTACAGAGCTTGCCTGTTGGTTTCCGGCAGGTAACCTCTGCCCCTTCCCTTGTCGCGTTTTCAGTGTTACAGACACCCACTGCTGTTGTTCCCAGCCATGAGCATACAGCGTGGGCCTCTGTTATAGCAATCTGTGCAGAAGGCTGGAGTTTCCTAAGGTTCGTGGAACACTCTTTCCCATTTCAGCATACACCCCAAGAGGGAATCCAGTTTGTTTGTACCTTTGTATCTTTTGCCCCTTTTGGCTCACAGCTACAGTTTACTACTCTTCTTTCTTGTTTAACTCCCTGCTGTGTGTGCTTATCTGAAACCTTACTTCGGCACAGCCACCCAAAATCTACCTGGGTACCCTGTGCCACTCTTGGCAGAGTGCCATTCCTGACAACCTCGGGATCCAGCGCTAAGTGCTCTGGACCTAGTTGCGGTAACGCTATTAGCATTGGGTGGTATCCTGGTGCATTTACCGCTGGGATACCGCCCAACTTCTGAGGACCCCCAATGTCTTCTAATATTGGTGGCACTGGCATTATTGGGCAAAGACAATACAAATATGTGCTTACAGCGAGGATAATGGCATTATTATGTGCAACCAAAATGAACGTTTGCTTAAAGTGGCAGTACTGGCCATATTGGACAAAGTCATCATGAGTGTGTTCATGCAAAAGAAGCAATGGCATTATTGGGTAAAGACAATTATCAGTGTTTGTTTATAGCAGCAGTAATGAACTTATTGGCAAAATCCATCACGAGTGTTTCTGATAGTTGCAGATGTGGCATTATTAAGTAAAGACCAGCACAAGTGTCTTACAGTGGCAGTACAGCCCCCATGACAGCACCTCTCTAAATGCAAGTGGGGTGATCTCTCGATATAAAAGACTCCACTTTATTCAATTCCATTACTCTTGACCTCTTGACCTCAGGCCCAGAGAAGACTTTGTGACATTTTGTAAAGAGGATACAATGATGCTTTTTCATTGCTGCAAAAGGACTATATATTTCAATGGCTAAAAAGGCACTAACTCCACGTAGAGTTGAACTGCATGAGCTGTGAGTTAAGGGGAAAGAGAGGTACAAAATGTTAATAATACATTACGCTATAACAATATTTGTAGTCACCAAGATCTACACACACAAATCCAATGTTTTTTTGTTTTTTTTTACTGTCAGTAGTAGAGGGGAACACCATTCATCAAGCATTTCAGTTTACAGGTGGCCACGCCCCTTTCCCAGCCTCTAGTCATGCCCCCTGAAAACCTATAAATTTGATTGAACCCCAATAATTTGTATATCAATTTTTATTGACCCCAAATATTTTATATACATTTGATATAAATTCGATAATGTCCCCAATAATTGCAATATTCATTTTAATATAAATCTGACAATACCCCCAATAATGTATATATTAATTGTATATCAATTGTATATAAATTGGATAGGCTATAAATAGGCACATCTCTAGGTGCAGCACTAAGGATATGATGCTGCTGAGGATGGGTCTTACAGCGCATATGTTATTGTGGGACTCTGAAACATGTGCGCTCTTCTAACTTCCCTGGAGCTATTCAGCGTGGTATTCAGGAAACTGCAATTATGAACCGCTACAGTTATGATGAGGGAAAAACAACCCATGGAAGTACCAGCGATTCCAATGATAGTTATACACCTTATTTGTCTTATGGGTCTTGATGCGATGGAGGACTTGCAGGGTATAATGACTGATCACAAAGCCGGGGAGCTCTGCGAGAACATGGCTACACTTTCTGTCAGCAATGAGCCGTCGATCATTGCCATGGCTATGGGGCTGTCTGTTGGAGATTTTATTCAAAACATTAAGGAGGAAACAGCCATGGCCACGGTTAATCTGGAAAAGGCTACTTGGGGTGATGATGTGGTTCTGGAGCAACCTCTGGAAATGGATACTGTGCTCTAGCACTTTGAAGCGTCCTCTATGTGCTAGATGGAATTACCAGTAAATATCTTAGACCAACTAACCGGACAAACCCAAGGAAGATGGCAAAATACTGGTTTAATCTCAATGAACGAAAGCAGGGACAAGTAACTGCTATCAAAATAGATGCATGTGTATTCACACCTTAACTTGTTTGTTGAGAGTTTATATACTTTTTCATATGTCAATTATGCCGTCATCCTACGTGGCATTTGCAAAACCTCTTAACGGGAGGGATTGGATGAGGGAAACATGTCTATTTGTAAAATCATATAAGTGTTAATACCTCATTGGCTGCCCCTTGTCTGCAGGACATGCCCTGAGCTACTTCTACATACGTAATATACTGATTATAGCAGAGAATATTGCAGCGGGTTGGTAAATGAAACATTTGGATGTAAATGTGCATTGCAGGATCTATGATTGGTTGCCAACCCCATCCAACCTTGGACTTTCGGCTTGTTTAGTAGAAATTAAACCTAGGTGCTCATGATGCATCAATTAGTTTCTTATTTTACCAAATAAATCCATTGTATGTCATTGACCTGACCCTTAACGAAGGTCTTCTGTTTGTATTTGACCTTGTATTCTGCTCATTGTTCTGGAGCATTCGAGGGAGTATGAGCAGACCGCTATCTCCAGCTGGGCTTTTAATGAATAGTCACGTGTTAGGAGACCACAATTTTGTCCATATCAGCCTCTCATTTATGACTATTTGCCATTACCCTTTCTAGCCTTTAGAGACTTGGTCACTCCACCTCACACAGGCTTTTGCGCTAGTGATTGTTCAACACTTGGCACTTGCAGTAGTACTTGTCTAATCTTAGCAGAAATATGTCTTATGCACAGTTCATTCGACTCTCTTTGTGCCTTGCACCCATCTCTCAAAATAGCCTCCTTCATCCCAGGCTAAGGTACTCCCTTATTCTGCACACAAAAAAAGTTTCTTCATCAGTTCTTCAATTTGCAAACCTAGGCTTGTCTTTTGAGGTAGAAGGGTTGATTCGTAACACAGGCCATAATCCATTTTCTTCCAGTGGCCATCCTAAACATTGTGTATATACCTCTCTTTAGCAAGCTTCTATGTACCTTTTCTACCTTGCATTATAGTGTATTTACAGTTATTGGTCAGCATATTACTTCATCTTCTTATATTCACGATTACTTTGTTTTTAGGCACCTGTTTCTCTTAGTGTTTCAGTTACATTGTCCGTTTATGTATTTACATACCATTTCAGCATAGGTTCATAGATCACCTTTATGACATCATTCTGTAGTCATCAGACTTTACTTAGAGTTCATCCATATTTCTCATAGCCGCATGTGAGGGTATATTCTGAATGGCACACACAGCATCAGGGAGCGTGTATAGACCCACCTTGATACATCTAGAAAAGCGACATACTACAACTAGCATGTATCTATGGCCATTACAAGTCAGAAGCATATCTACATAATCGATATGTAGATGCTAAAATGGTCAATTCGGTCTGGGGATTACACCTCTAACTGTTCGCAAAGTGTGTCCTGCAGTACATTTCTGGCACACAATACAATTTATAATGAACTGTGCCACATGTTCAAATAGGTTAGGTACGAGCGATTCTTCTGCAATAGTAGCAGCTAGACTCTCTTGAGTCAAATGCGTTGGGTAGTGAAGTTGCTACAATGTTACCCTCAATAATGCTAGAGGCACAGCTGTCGTTCCCATGCTATCCTGTCTCCAAATTGTCTCAGTCGGGATAGAGAACATCCCTGTTTTTCTACAACTCTTTTTCTTCCTGCAATGTCTGTCCTTGAATTTCAATTAACTGTACAATGTACGTCGTATTAAATCCTTCCTTAAACACCATGCATCACACTGTTGTCTGCCTTATATTCTTAACTTCACTTTCAAATGTGGTAGGGTAATAGGCTGCTTTTTTGGCCTCTAAATCTGCGGCTTGTCTCTGGGAAACTCAGTGTTTCAATACATTTTTCTAATCAGTGTGCATGTTGCACTGAAATGCCATCTGCGCAGAGAAAGCCCCTCCTTTTCCAACGTGATAGGCCTGCATGTACTGTAATGTCACATAGGCGGAGTCAGAGTACACCGTCACTTCCTCATCATCAAAGCTTCGTAGCGCATCAATAAGCAAGCTAATTCTGCAGCCTGTGCCGAGTAATTTGGGGACAATCTTTTGTTAATCAGTACCTCAAATGGACCCTCTCAGTTGAGTTTTACCACTGCTGATCCAATATTTCTCACGCCATTTTTTGATAAATTCTCGATGACCAATCAATGAAAGCCACTTCCTCCTTCCTAGAGCATTCTCTCAAACTCGGGGAATATCATCATAACATTCAGTATACGTTATACAGTCTTGCTCATCGTCATCTTCTCCAACTGGTTGAACTATAATAATGGCTGGATTCACTGTGCTACACCTAACAATTTTGATTGCAGGGTTTAAGATAATTACCTCATACCCTGACCCTCTTTGTGTGTTCAATGTACCTTTGGGTTTCTCCAAAATAGAAAATAATGCATGCTCTACGAACAACATTACTGAACACCCCATGGTTATACTTGAGGCCTTTTCAATCGCAAATGCAGCTGGAGCTAAAAATTGCTCACAAGGATAATGTGCTTTCATGACTGGATCTACGATCCCACTATAGTAAGCCAATGGATTATGACCATGTCCTAGTGTTGTTTTCTGTGTAAGCACTGCTGCCATGAATTATCTATTTGAATGAGCGAATAAGTAAAATGATTCACCGTAATTTGGAATCCCTAGCACAGGGGCTGTGCTGATTGCTTTTTTTGTTATTCATAAAATCATTTAGTCATTTCTTCTGTCCACATTTGTTTATTTGTAGCCATCTGTGCCTCTTTGAGTCCTTCTTTTAAAATTGGGCGTATACACGTACTGTAATATAAGACCCAGGACCTGTAATAATTGCATAGGCCTAAAAATGGCTGCATTTGTCTCACTGTTCTTGACTGTTCAGTTCTCATAATAGCCTCTGACTTTTCAGGTGTTACTTGTCTTCCTTTGTGTGAGATCAACTGTCCTTTGTACAGTACTTCTTCTTGACAGTATTGTAATTTCTCCTTATCTACTTTGTACCCTTTCTGTGCCAGTACAGTCATGAGTTTGACAGAGTCTTCTCTGCACCATTCTTCTGTTTCACTGCACCCTAAAATGTAAACCACATATTGAATTACAGTACTTTCAAGATGAACATTACTCAAGTCCATCTGAAAGATACTGTTCAAACTTTGATGCGGACTCACAGTACCCATCGGGCAAATGAGTGTGTTTCAGGCAAATCGTTCCATATGAAAAGTAAATCAAATCTAGTGAGTCTTCATGAAGGGTAATTGAGAAAAATGCATTTTTTAAATGTACAACAGTCAAATACTTTTCTTTCGATGGGCTATTGCACACAATTGTCACAGGATTTGGAGGAAAACTCTGCTTTGACTATATTGCTCAAAGGGCGAAGGTCCTGGATAAATCTCCACGTCCCCCACAATAGATTTTTTGACAGGGTACACAGCCGTGTTACACAGGGAATCAGATGGTACCAAAATGCCTTGCTTCATTAAAGCGGATATGGTTTTGAATATACCTTCATCCGCTTTTCTGAACATCAGGTACTGTTTTGCATGTGGCAGAATTGCTCCTGGTTGAAGCTTAACTTTAACTGCTCCTATTCCTTTCAATAGGTCCAAGTTATATGGACTTGTAGTCCATAAGATACTGGGTACTTTTTCCAAATCTTCCTGAAAACATGGTGGCCTCTTTTTTCTGCATTCTCTCCTTTGATCCAATAAGAGAGATTTATGAAAAATACTGAGATCTTTTGAATAGTCATCCCTAAATAGCTCCTCATCTGTCAAATCTGTCAACCTATATCCTTCATTAAGGGCTACTGCCATTCTCCATCCCCGTCCGTCATCATCTGTCCCATGAAGCGTCAATCTTTCTTCTCTAACTATTGCAGCTTCTAGTTCGAAAGGGATCATTTGCCCTTCCTCGTTGTCCATAGGGATCTATGGCCTGAACAAAAACTTATCAGGTATTCTCAATAACTTACTGATCAATTTAGGCAACCATGATAATAAGACAGTCACTCCATACAAAAACACTTCCTCGTCTAGAGGTACTATGTGTAACGCTTTTTTTCCTGTAAATGCTAATATGAGCTCCCTCACATTTACATAATGTATCTCTGGAGTTGAACTCACTATTCCTTCGTCAGTAAAAGATATCGTCATTAAGTCATGCCCAAGTATGTTTATCAGCGTTTGTCTAGAGTTTAAAAATGGCATAGACATGTCATGTTAACGTATAGAAATTGGTAATTTGTCTGTAAATGGAACTAAATTCATCGCCCCAGAAAATGCCTGCACATTCATGGCATTGACGGACATTGGATATTTTCCCTCAGATGCAGGAACGAGTTGCTCCAGTGTTCACAAGAAATGAAAATGTCTTACCTCATCGTCACCTTGACCCTTTGTTCCTCTTGGGGGTCTGGTGTAAAAGATAGTACTGAACACATCAGGCCCTTCTGTGGGCTGTCCTATTATGATATAAATCCATCCCCGTACCTGTGAAAGGATTCCCTCCTACCACAGTGACACTCCCCGATTTGGACGCAGCCACTTGTGTGGCTCCCGTATCCACGTGCTATGATGTACCTGCCTGTTGCATTGGAATATATTGTATTTGTTGTGTCGAAGCCTGTTGTCTGCATAGGTGCTTGCTGTTGTTCCCCTTGTGACGTTTGCATCTGCATTGGGACTTGTTGTATTTGCTGTGATTGTGGTGCATACATCTGAGTTTGTGTGTGGTCTTGGACATAATATACTTGTGAATCTGTATTATTCTGTGGAGCATATCCCATTCATCTTCTTGGAGATTGCCAATTCTTTTGTTGCATGCCTGCCCTGCTTCTGCATACTCTTGCTAAATGTCCTAATTTACTGCAATTCCAACCTTGCAGTGATTGTCTGCTATTGAATCCTCCCCTTCCTTGAGGGTTTTTAAAACCAGCTCATCCTCCTCCACTAGGCTCATTCACTCTGCCAGACATTCTGCAGCAGGACATGTGCAAATTCTCTGACAAGATACCTCTGAATTCAATCAATTATCTGTTGCTGTAAACATTGCGAAATAAGCAAGAATGCCTTGTAGTACTCTTCATTGAACCTGGAGTCCCACAACATACTTCACCTTCTGTCACGATAGTAGGCTCATTCCAGGTTTGCGATACAGGAAAATGGAATTACCATTACGGCCACTTGGTCCAGTGGAATTGCTACCGGATTACAAATGACGGTAAGGGTTGTAAATGCCCATTTCATGAAGTCCCATTGGAGTCCATGGGGGGATTGTCCTGTATTACCTGCACCAGTAATTCAGGTTATTTCTGCATGTAAGATGCCTGACTTACCTCCAGCCCTTGGCTGGAGGTAAATCAGGTGCCCCACCGGCATACTTATAGTTGGCTGGTAACGTGCCGCTATGCGTTAATACCAGCACTTTATTACCGCACTGGCCAATTTGGAATTAGCCCATTATCCCTTAACTTGATGCACTTTGGAAATGGGAACGCGTGAGATCCCATCAAAAGTGCAAAGAGGAGGTTAGTAGTGCTCCTCTGGGTTAGCTTACTCACATGAGTTGTTGAGCTCCCACATAATCACAAATTATCTAGGAAAAAACATGTGTACCTTTTAATCAATTCATCTTTCATAACATGTTAAATACCAGCTTCTAAGGTGGGACCAGGATACGAACCTGGGATTTTCTGCGTTGTTATGCTTTCGAGACAAACGAGTTTCCCCATTGCTATCCTCCAGCTCTATGCAAAGTACATGAAATTAACCGCTGTTGCCTCGTTAACAAGAGAATGCCCCGTCAGTAAAATTGATTATGAACACCACAAAGATGCAGGAGAAGGCCTGGGTCAACTCAAATCATTGGCACTCAGAAAACAACACCAAGGACTTTAATTTAAACACGATGTGCCACCCAATTGAAAACTCATCATGCTTCCTTTTTCAACCTTAAAATGTGTACATCAATCTACCATCAACCATATGAAAATGGTCTGCAACTACAAATTGTTCTATCACGCACTCGCCACTCTTCCCTTTTGCTACCATGATCCCACCACTGCAGAACCTCCCAGAACCATCAATGCTTACAGGCTGAAATCTGTTTGTACACAACAGAGCATGACAACACCTGGAACTCCCCAATGTCAACACAAACTCCACGTACCTTAATTCCACTCACCTAGATTCTAATTTGCACACAGATATTGGGTACTTCTGTTCTTCATTTATCAACACTTATGAGTGTGCATGTTGCCTTCCACTGTGCTGTCACTAATTCCAATTCTCCATACACTTGCAGAACCAAAATGCAAGAGTCCGCCAACATGGCAGCACCATGCTATAAGAATCAGTTGCACTGCATTACATATTCTTACTGCAGCATAGGATGTGCATTTCCATATGTGACCCAGTGCAGTACATCAATTTGGGAGCTTTCTTATCATACCATGGTATGCCCACACTGCAGTCACCAGGAAATCCCCCTCACCACAGTGATACCACACCGACTACTGTCCTTACCTCAGTGACATCAAAGGGCAATTGCTCTCATTGCAGTCAAGCTATAAAATGTCATCACACTGTAGTGACATTGCAATGGAAACAACTCTTACTGAAGCAAAATACCTCTGTTCACTGCTTTTGTTGCAGTAACATCACAGGGGATACTAGTGATACTCAGCCTATAAGTAAAACACGACATTGGTTTTAAAACAGTGTGGGCAAGTAGTCCTGCTTTCCCTCTATGGATGTAGTGAATGGGTGCAAATACTGAACATTGAAATAGGAAAGCATAAGTACACATTGAAAACCTTACAGAACCTTATGCAAATGCTTGTCTTAAACCCAGATCTGGGCCTTTGCAAGCAGTGTCCAAAAAGTGAATTTAGTATAAACAAGGGTAGGCTAAGGACCAAAAGTAGCCCTGGAAATGTTTTTCAAGAGACCCCATATTACACCATGTGATTGAATGCAGAGTGCATGCCGAACCCCTCTAAAATGGGGTTGGGGCATTCTTCAACCAAGAAAGTTTGGATAAAAGGGTCCAAGTATTGAATTTTACAGCACATGTGCCACTAAATATGGATTAAAATGTAGTTAAACATGGCAATACATTTTCAAAAACACAATTATTTTGGATGCCCTACGCGGACGACTTTTTACTGTTTGACTGCTCCAGCATTGGAGTGCAGAGGTTAGTCGCGGCATTCTCTAATTTCGCAAAAGAAAATGGTTTAATATTTATTCCCTCTAAGATAAAAAACCTGGAGTTGATGGAGGCAGGAGGAGGGAGTGGGTGGGAGGGTCAGGTCAGAGACGAGCATCCCACACGTGGTCTCTACAAAAGTCTTCTGTATCTGGCATGGTTAGCTTAACAAATTTGCTATTTGCATGGCCACTTCTCTGCACATCCATCAGTGAGAAATATACAGGCATTATTTGCTCTAAAAGCAAAGAATTTAACAAACCAACTTCTAATGATTGATAGAAAATTTGACAGGTTTTCTATAAAAGCGGCTATTCAATTTTATGGGGGGAAGGTGATCCCTAAACTGATGTATGGCTTGGAGCTCTGGCCCATGAAATTGCATCCTGGACAGTCTTGAGGGGAAGATGTGGAGAACAGTACTCAGAGTTTCTAACACCGTGCTGGTGGCACCAATGAGATATGAGCTGGGGCTACTATCTCTTTGGGCCCGGGTTTGGAGGTTGACTTTATCTTTATTTCAAAAGATTGTGGCACCTGCCACTGACTCACCGTATGCTGAAGGACATTTCCTTCGACAAGCTATGGACCAATCACGATCTGCTTCTTTTAGTTTTCTTGAGAAACTGAGTATCTATTGTGAATCACTTTTGAGTAAGCTTGAAGTGGATATTGACTTATTGATATCTAGGCCGATGAAGTTAAAAGCCTTTTGCACAAGTGGGACTGGACGAATACTATTTATTCTTTCTATGGGTACTCCTCACTGCAGCACTTAACCCATGAATACAGAAATAGCGGGACGATTGCCCCGTACTTATTATTGTTTCCGAACCTGTACTATCGTTCCCTCATAATGTGTTGTTTGCTGGAATTTGCTGCCTATGAAGGAGATACTCTTAAGGAGAGGGTTGATAGATCGCTCAGATGCCACCTGTAAGTTTTTTAAGAACGAAGAAGTCTTGGAATCTGCTAAACACTTGTTTATGGAATGTCTGGCTCTTCATTTCGAAAAGCTGTCTTATTTTACCAAACTAACCTCGCCTTGACTTAAACAACTTGTGGAATAGATGTCTGCATTCTTTTTCTACTTCCAAGGCACTTGCTGTAGCAGCTTTCATAAAATCATTAAAAATTGCTGGTTGAAGAGATTACGGTAATAGTTTATTTGCCTTCGATGGCTGTTTTATTCCATTTTGGCACATTTTTTGTTATGTCTGATAGTATTCATTTTGTATTTTAAATGAGTACATGTTTTATGATGTTGTTTGGTTGTAAAGGTTTGAATAAACCATATACAAATCTAAAAAAAGAAAAAATCCCACAATTGTTAAGAGTGAGCAACCTGGAATCTCTACAACAAATTCTTGGCTCCAAAGGGATCAGGAAGATGAGGAGAGCTGGAAGCCACAGTGTGTGAGGGAAAGAGGGTCAGAACTAGAGAGACCCATGGTGTAGAGGCCTACTGCGAGATCTCCAGAATTCCTCTGCTCTAGTTACACAAGCATTTACCATCATACAGCACCGCTCTCTGACTCAAACCACCTCTCTACTCACCACTCTAAATCAACCCAACATTTTCTAATCCCTCTACCTCCAGACACGCTTACTCAGACCAGACATGTCTTTTTGCTAAACACAAAAGCTTACAAACAGAAAATCCATCCTTTCAAACCCAGGCACCCATAGAACCGGCCAGGCATCCATTCATCCACTAGTCCATCCACCCACACACTGCTAGAAAAGATTAATTAATTTAAAAAAAAGAAAGAACTTAAATAAACATGTAACATCCAAACCCCACACCAACTCTTCTGTGCATTTCTGGAGGATTTATCTGCATTATTGTTCCCACCATTTGGACTCCTCTAGACTGGTAGGCACAGTTCTAAATATACAACCCCTACCTACTGCACTACCTCTTCTCAACAAATAATATCACGCTGACCCCTTGTGCGAAATCCTCATACCTCTTTTTTTTAAACCAAACTAAGTGTGGAACCCCTGTAGGCCAAATACAAATTACACTCAAATATACTATCACCTACATCAAACAAATGTCACTGCTGATTTTCAACAAAAATAACACTCATTCCAACTGCACTTCCTTTCATCACCAAATAGTGCACTCAAAGCAAATGCACTACAACCATCCCTGCAGGCCTAATCAGACAACAATGCACATATAACCCACTCATCCCTTTCTTGCCTTGCGGACACCTAGCTCCAAGAAACTACCTCAGTGGTGTACAAGCACTCTACAAAGGACCTTAACATAAAGTAACATAACAAAAGATATCTGTAGGCCAAATACGCAAAAGCTTTTCTGTATACCAAATCTAGACCTACTGGCTTTGTTAATGCATGTTACTACTTTTGCCAACAGTGATGGAAATTATTTAAATTTATCACTTTTCGTACTGTATTTCCATTAATGAATACCAAGGTTAATTTATGAATGTTGCAGGCAATTCCAGGTGTTAAATGAATGCATGTGTGATAGAGAGAAAAACATTGAATTCATGTACGCAATATTTTCAGCTTTTTGGGGGTTTAATAAAAACGAGAACAAATAATAGTTCAAAGATTTTAATTAACCATATGGAACGAAAGGACAGTGAAATCATCCCTCATCTTTAGTGGAAGTCGACACGTTTGAAGGAGCCAATCCTAGGGTTTCTGGCTCCCCAGTCAGTGTATCTACGGTACTCGCCCGGTCTCAGGTAGTACTGGCGTCCTCTGTAGTGTGGTTCTTCATAGAAGATCCAGTGCCCCTCAAGCACGTTGCTGGACTGAATATCATTGAAGCGGAAGTAGTCGCGGAGCTGAGAGCAGTCTTCTGTGAATTCCCTCATGTAGCCACCAAAGTCCCCACTCTCGTATATCTTGATCTTGAAGGAACCACGATGCTGTGATGGAATAAGGAATAAGATCTAAGATCACGCAAAACAATGCATAGATTCACAAATTTTCATTAGTCCACATAGGGCCTGATTTACAAAGCTTGTTTCAGTGGGGATGCACCATTGTAAAAAGCTTTTGTAAATCAGGCCCATACTTTTTATGTTTCCAAAAGGAATTGATGCCAGCATATCATATCTCCAAATGAGTGCACATTATAAGGCAGAATACTGGTTCAGTTATATTTGATCTGGGTCTGCCAGTTGTTCCCAAAGCAGCCGATGCATATGCTGTAAGAGGGGACAGATAAACATTTGAGTAGCAACATCACCGGCTGTGAATTTAAATATACGGTTAATGAGTCTTAGCTCAGTTGCAACCTAGTTCACACACAAGTTACAATACTGCCTGTCTCTGTTATGTGGGGATGAAATGTAAAGCACAGTTGTCAGAAAATGAGAAGATACCAAAAGTCAGTGGAAATTAACATTGATTTTAATGATGGTTTGTGGCACAGCCAGATTTTTCAAGAACCCACCAAATTTGAAATCTGATGATGAAGGTAACAGATAATACATAAATGATTGTGTATCTAAGTATTCAGAACTTCTTTGAAGGTATACCCGTGGTTGGCATGATGGGCAGGCGGTGCAGGCGAAGAAACCGATGAGATCCCACTAGAGAGAAACCATACCACTGTATGGAGTGTGAGAAAAGTGTGCTTACAGCTCAGAACAGAACCAGCATCAGATACTCCACCGATGCACAGAGTGCAATACAAGTTTCAGGGGCCCCTTTTCCAAGAGTGTTCATCAAAGGACCCATACTGGGGGGAAACCATACCATTGCACATAGTGTGAGAAAACCTGCAGTCAGAGCTCAGATCTGCATCAGAGGAGCCACACTGGCGAATGACTGCATGAGTGTATAGAGTGTGGCAGCCGTTTGGCAGGTGTTGCACAATGCAACCTCTCCAAGGTACAAATGATCCAAAATCATGTGATCAGGATAATAGCAGGTTTCAATAGGAGGCATCATGTCACTGCCACAAGGATTTAACAGAAAATCTTCCAACCGGCCTACCAGAACTGCTAATACAAATTGCCTGATCGTACCAAGGTTCAAGCTGACAAAAGCTGGAGGAAGCAGCTTCCCAGTCAAAGCCGCACAGCTCTGGAACTCCCTGCCCCCCGCTTTGAGGGCACCCCAAACGTACTTGAACTTCAGACATAACATCAACTGGTTCAAAGAAAACCACCACTAAATGCACTTCAGTCATCGTCCTAATATCCCCTTTCCTTTGCAATATGAATACAAACCACTAGGTATAGATCATGTTGAACCTATCTTTTTCATGTAATGTCTTCCGACTATGCTTACTGTATGTATATATATATATATTGATGCTGCATTCAAACCTTTGTATTATAACTCTGTATCTGTATTATAATTGTGTAACCATGTAACTCTGGAACCATAAGCTGAAAATATTCCTGTACCCTGCACTCTGATACCCTCTGTTCTGGCACGCATTAAAAATAAAGAAAGAAAGTAACAAACAAACACCCGTGGCCACGGTATATGTCCACTTTACTCTATGGTTGAGCAGTGTTTCATGAAATGGGAAAGAGGGATTATAACCAATCATCCTACTACTAAGGCAACAAAGTAACACGAATTACTGTGCTCTTTGATTAATTACATGTACCCCCATCTCACAAATTAAATGGAGTTCCATCACTTGGCTCAACATCATGCACAAATATGTGCAGCGCTCTGCATGAGAAACAGAATAGCATGGTTGAAGGTTTGAATCCCATGCAATGGACCGTGTGGAAGATCAGTCAGTCACATGCTAGTCCTCAAGATCATTTCTTATATCCCACAGGCAGACTACCTCATGGTGAATGGAGCAAATACTACGGAATCACCCTTAGTCAGGATCCCCCGTCCCCTACCAAATCAATCACATGCAAAAGGCAAAGAAGACTGCTAACCTCTGGATATAAACATGAGTGCCTCTATTCTCTTCAGGTGGCTAGCAGAGTCAAAATCAAGGTGTATTGCCTCATATTCAAGAGCCTCCACCACGGTTTGGATACTTACCAGTGCACATCTTTTTATAAAGTGCTATTGTGAAAGTATAGGGACTTTTAGCGCAGATGGCTTTTCCCAAGGGGTGCACGGTCCACGGAGCACCTGCGGACTCAGTGCCCCCTGCCGACGCCTTCCATCCTGTATGGTGTGGAAATGGGAATGCCCGCTGCAGCTTTGTTGGCTGCCAACATTTAAGTGTTGGTCTTGTAACTGAATGCTGGGAGCGGCAACACGTCAAGCAGCGAGACCTATTGCGCCAGGCCAAACGTCATGACAGTTTAGAGGAAAGGATTAATGCAAGGTCCTTTTCTCAATGCCCACTAAAGTGAAATGAAGGAACCATTTAACTGCAGTAGATACTTCAGCATTTGTGAATGTTGAAGATGTCCGTCGGGGGGCTTTTTCTTTTACCATAATGAAGTGCATGTTAACAGCTTCCTGGATGTTTCAGGGATTTAGGTCAAAGTTAAATAGTTTTCCATCTACAGATTGCTGTTTCACATCTGTTGATTAAAATGAGACCTTGCGGTTTGTTCATTGACCTAAGTAAAATAACTCTCGTTGCAAAGTGGGCGGGGTTCGTTATGTCTAAATTCCACCATCGGAATGAGCACAATTTAGCAAACTTCTTTCTAGCCTGAGCAGAGATGCGCATGGGCGACTGAACGACGCCTCCACTGCTAAGGAAGGCTAATGGTTGCTGGCATTGAGCATCAAAGCGTACACACCACTCTCGAGGAGTACCCCTGAAGTGACCCCAAAACCAGCACCATTGAGGGGCCCTTAAGTCACCCGTCACTGTATGCACGAGTCTTCAGAATTGAAATAATTCAGTGG
The DNA here is from genome assembly GCF_040938575.1 of Ambystoma mexicanum. Taxonomy (NCBI): domain Eukaryota; kingdom Metazoa; phylum Chordata; class Amphibia; order Caudata; family Ambystomatidae; genus Ambystoma; species Ambystoma mexicanum. Next base: position 706,979,085 of record NC_090931.1, read on the forward strand.
GAAGTGCATGAGGATAAATAAATACATCACACACTGCTGCAAGGTATTTCGGGTCATTCACCCGTTCTGTAAGTCACCCTTCGCTGGAGAATATTGTGAGGTATGAAATTAGTCCTGGTTCAACGTGTTTGTTGGCAGTGCAAAGTCACTTTGGACCGCGCTACACGTTCCATGAATCAGGCCCTAAGAAGCACCTTGTAAGAGAGTTCATCAGCCATGTATCAAAGTAGTAAAGCGTTTGCTTGTCTGCACTGCATCCTGACATGGGCGGTGGGATAAGGCACGTAATTTCACCCCCGCCCTGTGTGTGTTACTGTTTATATGAACTACACTCTTCCCTGTGCAGCTCCAGTGGTAACACCTGTGTGACATGAATGTAGGCAGGCATGTTCGGCAGTGCATGGAGATGTTGTTTTTAAGTAAGTGGCACTGTGGAAAATACCCTTGAGCCTAGCACCTTATGCCATGCTCATCCCTGCGCTAGTGTTAAAAGCACATGGTAAGAATTGTTTGAATAATTGGGACATTATGACCTGTACAAAGACACATTGATAGACAGAAATAAAAACTTCCCTGAAGATCCACTGTATTTCAAAATTGGATGTCATTATGTACTCTTTTATGAAACATTAGATATGGAATTTATTTAGGGAGATCTTTTTCATCAATTGCAGTTTTGAAAAGTTTCAGTTTGTTGTTGATTGAAGCAGGCAGCAAAATAAACCAATACCTAATCTGTTAATCACTTCCAATTAAATTACTCCTTAGCAGTTTAGCCTTTGAAGCAAGACGGGATTGGGGCAAAATAGGTCTTTATTGCTGCTAGCAGGAGCCAGCATCGGCCATCTTGGAAAAGGGAGGGAGTATGGAATGTGATTTGTGCTGCCCCATGTCATTCTTTCAAGATTCAGTGACGGCCCACTGTGTTAAAAGTCCTGCGAATCGCCAAAGGCAAGTATCAGGATTGGTCCTTTAGAGGTGCACAAAACCTGACCAATCAAATAGGCATGTGTTTGTGCAAATTGCCAAGCTGGAACAACACGTCCTTTGTGACCTACAAGACTGTCCTTTCCTTTGTGGAACGTCTCCAGGTTACTTGAGAGGACCAGCCAGCTTTCTCGTATGCTTTTGTAGGGCCTGTGAACAGTTATTGCCTAATCCCGTAGCCCCTGTCTGGTTGTTCCTGCCTGTATCCTTGGGGGAGGCTGGAGAAAAGGAAGACTCTGGGGCCATGCAACGAGTACATGTAGCAATCGGAGACCCCGGTTCCAAGAGTTCTGATTTGTATCTCTATGCTTTGATGTCCCGGTGAAGAGATTGTGCTGCCTGACTTGAACCCGGTCCAGGGGTTCCTGATGAACCACTGGGGGGCCCTTGAAACACAGGAAGATGGCAATCAAAACGAGGTCATCTGTGAACCAGCTGGGACGTTCTCTTGTTTAGAGATGGATACCCCAATTCTGCTTTTATAATAGGACAAGCAAGAGGACAGGTCTGTGGGGTGAGGGAGCACTCCTGCTAGCTGAGCACATTTGACCATTGCATAGCCATACAGGCGAAAGGTTTAAGGCACAGTCTGCACACACATGCAGTGATGGAGATGACCTAATAGAGTGCTCATGGGTGTAATATGTTATTGTTAATGTTAAAGGATATTTATCCCGCACACTATCACACTGTAGTGGTCCCCTGTCGCTCTGGCGGATCTGAAAGAAAGGCGGTGCGTTAGGGCGCGTTAGTAGGACAAAGTTTGGAGAAAGAGCGAGTGGGCTGTGATGTGCTGTTGGCAGCTTCAGTTCGGTTAACACCATTCGCTGAGCTTTTTGGTGTGGTATCTGGTCGGAGTGCGTTGTATGCTGTTGTGTAATGCTCTGCTGCGTTTGTTGTTGCAATTGCTGTGTTTCAAGAGATATGGTTGTGTTTAGTTAAGGTTTGGGAGGTGTATGTGGAAGGGTGAAGGTTTTAGTAGGGTTGCTTGTTAGCATTGGAATGTGTATGCACCGTTATTTACTTGCTCACAGGATTGCCCGAGATGCCCTCATCTGGAATCTGAACTGAAGACAGATGCCTGTCCGAAGAAAAGAGGCACAATAAGTGCTCTATAATCCACACCCCCATAAATCTGAATCATTACCAATGTCTTGGGATTTAAACGAGCCCCAAAGAGACACCTCCTTGACCTGGAAGTTGCACCCCTATCGTCATCCAGCATCATTGCCCCTCTTCAGCCCTCTTCTTCTTCTCTATACTTTGTGTAAATAAGAAACATTACTATACATTTTGTGTAGAGACGTATCTGCAGAACTGTCTCATCCCAATTCTATTTCCCTTTGTTCCTCTTCCCTGAACCGGCCCTCTAATCGCAATGACATGTACCCCCTCCCAATGGAAAGAACTCTATTCTGGGATGCTTCATTTCTGTATGGTACTCCTCTCCCTTCTCTCATGAGTGCAAATACATATAAAATACCTCTCAATCTACTTTAGTACATGTGTGTTCATCATTTGCGTCGTATTTCTTGTAGTCATTGTGAACTAGTTGATACAGATCAATTCAGGATGTTGGTGTGCAATTTACAGTGAACTGTCCTCCTTTTTGAGTGATTGCCCCTTCCTTGCACACCCCATAGTAAGATAGCAGGATGGACGGAGGATGCAGTGTAGGGGAATCCTGATTCCCTCTGTCAGCACTCCAGCACACTGTTGTGGATGCATTTCCACTGCCCATACCTAAGCCTTTGGGTCTGGTCCCGTGGTTTTTTGACCACATACTAATTACCAATAGTTGGTGATTCCGAGTTACTGAGTAAGCCCACTGAAACCAGTAGCTGGATATAGATTGTAATACAATTAGGTGTACGGGAGGGATTCAAGGAGAGAGTGAGGACATACTTTGTAGCTCATGAGCGCACTAATAATCCCACACAAGCACCTAGTTCAGTTAGGCTTCTGTTTGACTATTATGTCAGAACAATTTGATGGCTACATTTTATGGAAACATATCATTATATTTCATTTAAAATAAATGCATTGGCCCATTCTTCAATCTCGGTTTCTGGTAGCAAGTTGAGATATTGAGAAAATTCACCCCTTAAAAGTTAACGCTCCCATTCTTTGTTGTACTATGGTAGGGACCTGCAACCTGTGGCTCTCCGGATGTTTTGCACTACGACTCCCAGGATCCCTCGCCATTTTTATGCCAGCTAGGGCTCATGGGATCTGCAGTCCAAATCATCTGGAGAGAGAAAGAGTGAAGACCACTATACTATCGTAGCACTGTATAGCCAGCTCTTCCCAGGAAGTAACCAGCACAGAACACTAATACATTTAGGCAGATAAGTTGATGTTAAAAAATGGATTGAGGGGATGGGAGAGTAGGTGGGAGGAAGCTAGGGCATTTAATAGTAGAGCATCATAGCCAGTAGTTTGGGGCATGACACTACGTTTTCAGAAACAAGGATAATCAATGTATCTTTAGGAGAAGACTTAATTAGTGGAGTGAAGGATGATGCCTGCGGAGATGGTATGATCCAAATCACTTGTCACCTGGCGGTGCTGTCACTTCTGAATCATATCCCACAGACACATTGGGAACGTTGATATTGTCATGAAAGCACCGCCATTTCTTCTTTTTTGCCAGCCTTTGCCATAGGCCACATATTTTACAGATTGTACTTGCCATGCCTCAGGTGGACTCCATGCTCCAATTCATCTCATTCTGCCTCTGACTCCTCCCAGACTATGATGTGTCAGCTCACTTGGCGTTGCCATTATTCCAGGAGGCTACTTTTTTTAGATAGTCCATCAAAACACATAACAAAAGACCAGTCTCCTTCATGTTAGTGCCCCCCACAGCTCTCATTAGTGAAATCACCCTCATGGAGCGGCCGTGCACGGTATGGCTCCTGAGGTGCTGATATTCCCTCCTTCCCACCACTGTGTACCCTGCATATGCCTCTTAGCACATACAATCCTTGTCTGTCTCACTGCTGATAGCTGGCTTAGCAGTCCCAAATCATACCCATGGGGTTTGCCAAGCGTACCTAAAAATTCTACTCGACAAACTGGCCTACACGTCTCAAGGGCAAGGCTAAGCACATCTCAGGGGCCATTATACACCTTTGTTTCACTCATTCTAGCACTTCTCTCCATTGTACAAGAAACTACCATCGCTGGAAAATGGCCATTAACATGAGAAGTCTTGTTTACGCTCTTTCTAGATCAGCATTTCTTCTGATCCATTTCCTACCATTACACATGCACCCCGCCTTATCCAATCACAGTCCCTGCTCCCTCCACCCCCTCGTGTATTCTCACTTGGTTAGTCTGTGTGTCCCTTTTTCTATTCCTGCTTTTCAACCCCCTTCACTTTCAGCCTTTTCCTTTTCCTCCGCAGACTTTGGTCTGGTTACCCTGGGTCGGAGCAGGGTTTGGGGGAGGGCACAAAATGCCAATTTCTTGGATAAGGTACCACATCTGTCAGACCTGTATGGTTGTTATTCGTACAATATAAAAGCTTAATAATGTTACATAACAAACTGGTAACCCAAGGGCAAATTTTATGCAGAACAAAGTACCCTAAAATGTACATGACAATCGTACTGCTAGCCCCCTTGGAGTTCCGTGACTTAATGACTGCACCTGATTTCCTGCTTTCTTTCTCTGCACAGTATAACTAATTTCTCTGTAATGTATATACATAAATAAATATATATATGGTAAAAAAAATATATATATATGAATTTGCAATCAAATATTGTATTGAAGACACTTTCAAAATTCTGTTTAAATGTCGATACATGATCTTCTCAATTGGGACCAATACGGAAACGGCCATGTTGTGAAAAGCCCTGCTGGGCAAACAATGTTAACTACCCAGGACATAGGAATGTGCATACAGTGTTCTGGACTAAGAGACATGGTTGTCTTTAGGGAGATCATAAAGCAGGCCGTACCTCTGGGATCCTACGACAGGACCGGATGGAGTCGTTGTAGCCCATCCATCTGTGGTAATCCGGGTATTCCCCCTTCCCTAGGAAGTACTGGTTCCCCATGTAATTGGGACGCTCGTAGAGCATCCAGGGGCCACTCTGCACACGGATGGAGTTGCAGCGGTTGAAGTGGGAGTGCAGCTCTGGGCAGTCTACGCTGCACTCATAGGAGCGGCCCTGGAAGTTCCTGTCCTCGTAGAAGATGATCTGGGTTGAGAAAGGAGGGCAAAGTTGAAAAACAAAATGGATGCATCACATAAATCATACTCACAGGGCACATCCGAACACACATAGGGCCTGATTCACAGCGCGTTTTTCTATGGAATTCTGCCATTATAAAACGCTTCTGTGAATCAGGCCCACAGTCTTTACGATTCAAGCAGTCACTGTATATTATTCCGACAGGCTGCATTTACAGGAGTGTTTTAGCTCAACTTCTCTTTTATTGTGTCGTATATCACAATGCACTATTACTGCTTTTGTCAAACCCTGCCGCTAAACACAGAAGGCATGCTAGGAAGAAGTCTACAGGCGATATCTCTGACCCCGGTAATATTCCTCTTAAAAATCTGCAATGAGGTTGGCTCGCGGCAACATTGTCCTGTCGAATGTAGAGTTACTCCTATTCCACTGACTAACTCCCTGCTCCTGCAGGAGCTGGGAGTTAAACAAAAATGTGCGCACTCCCCACCCTCTCCACCTCCGTGTGCCCCTGGTCAATGCTGGATGGAGGGGCCGGTGGGGGGCGCCACATTGTTCTCGCCACATTTAATGCCAGCACTGGTTGGTGTAAAAAGCCTTGCAACCATTAGACACGCGGCAATTTGCCACCCCCCACCCTAGCAACTGAGCACATTTGCTGCGTGTTTGGACAACAGATGCATCTCAGATGATGGAGCCCAGGGTAGGCGCCCAGTACTGCCTTTCTGAAGAGCTCACACTGTCGCTTTCTACCTGGGTCCAGTAGAGGCCAATGGCAGCTTTTTCAAAAACAAAGCTTGCAGGGTCTACAATGAACAGACTAATATAGTCCCTTGCTTTGCAATACAGTCAGAAATTGACTAATTTTAAATTCTCGTCAACAAGCTAACTTAAGCGATGATTGCATTCAGACCTTGCAGTGTGTGATCACTGATCAACACCTGGATACAAACACCGTTCCCACGTTAAACATACATTGATTACATGAAGCCAAATTGGTGATTGCAATAATTACATTATTTGTACCAGCTGCCCTTTACTACATGCACACACTGAAGGTGTTATAGGAAAAAATACCGACACGTTGGGCTGCATCCTAAATACGTGTGCTTTTAGATGCATGGCAAAACATTAGTATGCATTTTAATATTTAATTATATATACACAAATGCGGCAAACGACCATACTGCTTTCCAAAAAAACATGTATTTTTTTTAAGATGTTGACTGTGGTGTACAGTTCTACCATACATTAAATACATTGTGCAGTAAACGTGCAGTGCTACAAGCAACTCAAGGATAACTGCCGTGCTTCCACTCTAACACCCACACATGCGGAGACATATTTGCCTTTAAGCTAGATGACAAACAAGATACATTAGAAAAATGCACCACTATACTTAACACCCTTTAAAGGTTTTACAATGCACCTCGATTTCGTCTCCAATGCCAATATTGCTTTATACACGATAAGAGTACAATTAGGCAGTGTTTGCAAAGAGCGCTCCCAACACCTGTGAGTCTTACCTTTCCCATGCTGGCTGGAGTCATAGCGTAGATGATGGCTTGGTGCTGCCAGGCACAGCCCTTATATACATTGGCTGTTGCTGAAACTGCTGGCTCAACACGTGCCATTTCGCTGTCCAGGAAAGAGAATGTAAAGCTCTTTCCATTCATTATGGTTGCAGGGAATATTCACCCTTTGTGTTGGTCTGCTTACCCAGGGTCAAGGGTCACTGCAGTGTCAGGATGTAACAGAGCCCACGGGAACATTGGATTGTACTGAATCTTTGTAAAGTCCAATGATCGCTAGGCGTGTTACAGAAGGGTTTGCAAGACCTGCAGCTCCAGATGTAAAATATTGACTCGGCACGCAGGGGTGTGGTTGCGCTTCGCGGTTCCTGGGATAGGTCCGTGGTGTCTGGGTTTTATGGTGTTTCCAGCTCCCCTTGTAGGTGTTGAGCTTGGTGACTGAGGACTTAAGACCATCCCTGCCTCAAGGATTGCCTTGTAACTCACAGTTTAAACCATTCTCTGTTTTATGTGATTAAGCCTGAAGAAGTGTGCGGACAGTAGAAACATTGCAGGAGCATTCCCTTCAACTCCACTGTTCAGGTGGTTAAGTAGCAAACATTTAGATGATGGGTAAACGGATGGTTTGGGGGATAGCGATTGTACACAGAAGTTAAATATAGGAATGCCACAGCATCACTTTTAAAAGGCAGCATTCTCACACTAGCATAGTACCACATGGAATTCCATTCTCTACTCTTGGAGCTGCATAGACGCACAACCGCCTGCCAGATTCTTCGTCCTTAATCCAGGATGACAAACTCTCTGTTTTCTCCCAAGCATTTTGGATTGCAACCTTCTCCTGGTCCCTTTTTAGGCCACATCTCAGGCAAGTGCTGACACCTGACTGCACCTGCATCAGCTGTGAAGGATACCATAAGTCCTTCTCCGGTGCCCATGTTCATTTTATAGTCCCTGTCTTCTTCTACCGCACTAGAGCATCCTTTGACATATTTCCATCAGACTTCTGCACAATCCTTCATAAAGGTGGGTTAGCCTACCTCCTATCTTTGGCATGCACGTTATGCTCAAGTGGCATCGCTGGCTCCAGAGACTGGCTCCCCATGTGCAAGCATTAAAACGTGTTGAATGGAAAGGGTTGAATTAATCATAACCTCTGTCAATCCCTCCGCAGGGCTTTCTTTCTATTCTTTATTTAGACCAGTTGTGCTATTAAAGAAGGCAGCCCATCATATAGTAACATGTGTTGGTGCTGCCCCTAAAAAGAGCATTCCAAAATAAAGTACGAGGCCACTTTTCCTTTGCACAGATAAACAACCACAGACATATTTCAGCTTTGTTTGGCCTGGCCGGTGTGGCACAGCCTGTGATTCCTAGGCTCAGAGTGCAAGGGGCCCAGGTCTTGCTTTATCTGCTCTCATTTAAAGCACTATGCCCATACCTCTCACTGGCCATCCCCCAGACGGCACCATTCTCCAAGCAGATTGCTCCTCTGCACCAGGCCGCGGGGTAGCAATTATTGCTAAGTCATCTCTGCCACTCAGATAGATCCCGACCCTTCCTATTCCTGACTACGAAATTCTACATACCACGCTCACCTTCAACCCTCAAACCACCTTCAAGCTCCTCCTCCTATACAGACAACCCAACATGCAAAGCTGCCCTGTGCTCGATCTGCCTCTCATACTCACATCTTTCATCAAACCCGCCACCAAACTCATAATCCTGGGTGACTTCAACCTGGGTTACAACGATACCTCAGACTTGAAAGCCATAACCCTTAACAAGGGTCTCCTCGAAATGAACATCACCCAACAGGTCACCATGCCCCACTATACTAAAGGCAGCACCCTCAACAGGATCCTCACCCTCAAGACCACCAACAATTTTGTGGCTCCAGACCACTCCCTTGGACCAATCACACCCTGGTCAAATCCCAACTATCCCTCCCTCCACCCCTTCCCGCTCCAATCATCCAAGCATCCAAGATACTTGCAAGCCATACCAAGAAACTCACAGAGGAACTCCTTGCTCCCACTCTTCAGCAGTCTCTAACCTCCCACCACCGCAGCGACAACAGCCCCCAGGGACTCGTAGCATCTACAACCAGGATACCTTAGACCAACATACCCACTCGAAACCAAAACCCTCAAACCAGGAAGACAAGCCAACACATGGTTCTCAGATGTATTAATCTCCCTTCACAGACACACAGCAACCAACAGTATCAAAAACTACATGTCACTCAAAACAACACTTTACGGTCAGCACTGAACATACCAAGAAGAGAACATATCTCTGAAATCAGACACGAAGTGTGTTGGCTACCAGTTCAGGACCGGATCAATTCCAATCGCCCACAAATGCCTCACCAACATTGTTCCTAAATATCTTACTAATCTGCTTACTCCAACCCAAACCATCAAGCCCACATGCTCCACTTCAGCATTCCTTCTCACAGTTCCAAAATTCAAAAGAACCAAGGCGGAGAGACGCAGCTTCCCAGTGGTGGCATCCAAAGGCTGGAACACCCTACCTCTAGACATCAGAGCCGACCCTTCCCACACCTCATTTCGTAGAAAAATCAAGGCCCGGTTCTTCACTTCCAATGTGTAGCCCTTGTTGCTGTAATGCCTACAGTATATTAACTATACAATATGCCTCTGTAAATACTTCTACTCCACTTCATCAGTACACTACTTATGTGAATAAGATTGCACATGTAAATATCACTGATTATTATACTTACGGATCCTATGCATCTGTAAATGATACTATGTCTGTAAATATGTTCAATATAATATATGCCAAACTTATGTTTTCTATTGTTGACCGTACCGCATTACCTGTTTTCCAGCGCCCAGATACTCACGGATTTGGTGCGCTCTATAAATGTTAAATACATAAATAAATAAATAAAAGAGCAGCCAAACACACTTGGCACAAGCAACCAAATGCCACCAACCTCAAACTGTTCAACATCTCAGCCAAAACAAATAAGATTACACTGCTCAAAACCAAATCCAACTCCAACAATACCAGGATTGCCGAAGTCAACTCCAAACCTAGAGAACTTACCATCGTTAAGAACTAGAAAACCCCAACCCCATTACCACATTATTCCACAAAGACATAACATGTTTTAGAACCATCAAAGCTGCCCTCACAGATAAAACTGACAAACTGAGAGACAAAATATTCACCAAAAATCTCCAACCTGCCCTCAAGTCCACCCACACCAACTCCACACCGCCCAATCAACAATCACCCTCATCCTGCTTTCAACTTCTCCCCAGTCACTCGAGCTGAAGTAACAAAATCTATCCAATCTCTTAAACCTTCCAACTATAAAGGAGACATATGCCCAGCCTACATCTTCAAAACCTGCGTCGCCACCCTGGTGCCCACCATCACTGACTTCATCAGTGCCTCATTCTCTTCCAACTCGGTTCACACATGCCTCAAAGAAGCTTGGGTCACACCGCTCCTTAAAAAACCTACCCTCGATCTCACCACTGCTACCAACTACTGCCCCATAGCTACGGTCCCTTTTCTCCTAAAAATTCTAGATTGAGTGGCTTACGTCCAGGTACAAGCATTCCTTGAACAGCATCATTTACTAGGGTTCAACCTTCACTTGTCGGAAGCAGCTTTGATACTGCTAGTGTTGCTGGTAGAGCGAGGTGCGGATTGACGAGTGCCGAGCTAGAGGATGTTAGGAGATGCTGTGAAGTCCTTTCCTCACACATTGTGAGCAGAGGAGCAGTGGAAGAGAACTGCTTTCAAGAACGGCCTAACGAATATACCGCCAGTGCTGACCTTCCCGCCTGCCTAATTTGGTTATTTTGGTTGTGTCCTGGTCTCACAGTAGGTATACTGTGAGTATTGGGCTTGTATATCTGGCAAAGAGCGGGGTGTGCCTCTCTGTTCCTCCCCATTCTTGGGGTAGGTGGTCTGCCTGTTTTGGGGCGACCCGCCGGCGGCCCTTGCTGTGTGGTGCATAGTATGTTGTGGTGAGGCTGGTAAGGCGGTATTGTATCCAGTGACTGTGGGTTCTCTCGTACCTTGCTAGTGCTGATCCTTTGAGCTGGGCTTATTGTTGCCATTTGACTTGTGTTTGTCTTACCACTGCTCCTCCGAATAACTTCAAATGGCAGTGGTATTGAACTTTGATTTCCAATAATTGTGTCATTATGGTGCTTGGTCTTTGTGCTACCTGAATCTGGATGGACTTAGGAACAAGGAGTGAAGGAATAAGGGTGACTTGGCCATTGGAGTCCTTCTCTTGTCTTCTGGTTTCTGTCTTGGTGTGGCGCTTCATTTTATCTCAGTTCACCCAGCTTTTGGACTCCTGCAACTGGCTCCTGGTAACTAGGTTGGAACTTTCTTTTTGTTTGCTTTGGTGTTTGGGCCACACGTTAACTGGAATTTGGAATTGTCCTGAACTGGTCCCTCATCGGACTGGGCAGCCTGTTTTTTATCTCCATCCATCTCGGCTGCTCGAGGAAGCAGACTCCAATGATAACTGTATTTTCCGCATGGTGTTTGGGTGTGAGGAGAGTGAGGTACCCCTCCTTGTCAGCAGAGTTTCCTATCGAGGACCTGCGGACGCTGGTAGCATTACACCCCTTATCCGCCTTCTTTTCCAACCTTGGACGCTGTATCGTACATTCCCATTTATCAGCACATCCTTGAGCTGAGTTCCGGGGGTGTGTGGCTTGGCAGCCATGGTGTAGGCAGCTCTTACCGTTAGCTCCTGGACATCCGACGAGGATCCGGCAGCACATGATTGTAACTGAACACACAAAGAACTGGAAAAAGACATGAAGCTGTATGAACATGAGGCCCATAGAATGAACGAATGGCTGGCTGCAGCTGACATCTAAGCCCAGAGATGGGGCTTCTGAAGTGCAGAGACCCGATCCGTTTCGAGCGAGGACAAGATAGCGGCAGAGACATGACAAAGGAAATCTCTGGCGCACCCGATGGCCGTAATCTACTGCAATGTGTAGTGCGAGGCACATGAAACGAGCCGGCGAGCAATGGAACTCAGGCGAAGTTCTGTTATGAACATTGCAACACTTGAAAAGGCTGATACAAACTCGTAGCAACAATTACATTGACGGACCGCTGCTGGCGGGATGAACTAGCAACAGTAGCGAGGGGAAAAGAAGCCCGGGGACGCCTTCGCCAGGTGAGGTAGAGGAGTCGCGAGACGAGGAGCATTAAGGTGCTGGGCAGGCTCACGCAGCTGGAAAAGAAAGCTGCCGTGTGCAGGCTTTGCAGCGAGGATAGGCTGACGGAGCCTGAGACACACGTCGGAAGGAGGGGGCCGGATTGGTGGAGCACTCTCTGGGCCAAACACATCAGTAAACCGTGTAACGCCATAAGCCCTAACAAATGCAGTCAGGGGGGGCCTGGGTGCGGAGCACTGTAAAGAAATTGAATGCAGGCAAGATGGAAGGCAGAGTGCAATAAGGGAGAAAACGAAATTCCTGCTTTCTGCTACCACCCTCAGCCAACGTGCTGGAAGGTACAGACATCGATGCGGTATTGTGGGACACCCGTGCAGAGGTGGTCCCCCTTCCCGTGGCACAGAAGTACTAGAGGGTGATGTTAAGGGCTGGACAGTGCCCGCAGGTTAGTGGCAGCTGCAGTGTAACCTCAGGGGTGGTGGCACTGCCCCAGGCATACATTGACACGAAGCTGCCAAATGCAAATGACAGCTTGGGCACAGACATGCAAACAAGAAACACGAGGTGGAGTTGACTCCCAGAGTGCCTGTAGGGCCGGAGGCAGCACGTTTGGGGTGATCCCACATAACTAACGGAAGGCACTGAGGCCACGGACGGGCGGAGAGAAGAGAAGAAATCCCTTGACAAAAGGCAAGGAGGTGCTGCAGCGCTCCCGGCCCAGAGCAATCCATGAACAAGTGAAGTAGAGCATCAGCTGTGGAGCAGGGAGCTAACCTACCGATAGAAAGAGTAAGTGCGCCCCTAGACAAGGAAGGCGCGCCAGAGACATTGTCCATGCGCACACTGAGACAACAAGGGAATCGTGACGGGCCACAACACATGAAACCCACAACCAGAAGAGGAACCACGTAGCAGCACAGACCTGACCACTGCCGGTGCATCGGACTGGAGAACTAATAACAATACGGATATGTCGGTGGGACGAGGCAAGGCTAAGGGCAAGCAGCCCACAATGGACATTTTTGCTAAACCGCAGCAGTCCCCCACCACTCCAACGTAAAGTGGAGCTGCCGCATCCACAGGGGCAGCAGCGCCAAGCAAAAACCACATGATCCTAACAGCCATAACGGAACAGAAGGCCTCGTGGGGGACGATGATGGCTGAAATGAGGACTGCACTTGAAACGAAAATAGATGCGGTTGGAGTTGAGGAATAGTGGTCTGGAGAGTGCAGTGAAAATCAACACAGATACTAGCACGGCTAATGCTAAGGCAATCCACATATTGCAGCAGCAGGTAGCCAACCTGGAGAATCGAGCAGAGGAGGCAGAAGGAAGAGCTAGGTGCAACAACATACGCGTGGTCGGTCTGCCAGAAGGAAAAGAAGGCCAAGACCCTACAAATTATGTTGAAAACATGATTATGCAAGAGATAGGTGCAAATAAGCTCTCCCAAGGATTTGCGGTTGAACGTGCGCACAGGGCCTTGATGAGGAAGCCGCAACCTGGAGCCCCCCCGAGAGCAATCATAGCGAAGATCCTGAACTATAGGGATAGGGAAAAGATATTAGAGTTCTTCAGGAAAGGAGGGACGATTGAAAGAGCATTCGCGACCATCACTGCATATCCAGATTATGCAATGTTGGTTCAGAGACAGCGCTACAGCTACGTGGCGATCAAGAGGAGACTGCATACAGCCGGATTTAAATACATCTTGTTGTATCCTGCAAAACTCACGATTTTTCATAAAATCAAAGCACACTTTTTTGATTCCCCGTTAGAAGCGGCGACATGGCTGGACGCACATGGCTGCCCGGAGCGCGATGAGGAGCAAGGTAAAGGAAGATACGATAAGTGAACTAATAATTATGCATATTATGAGAAGGGCGCAGGGTAATGGGTAACTGTAATATGAGACATTTGAACATTTTGGACTCTAATATAGAATGTGTAATGTAATAAGCATTACGGAAGGTGCAATCAGCTTGATTTCTAAGTGAGGAGCAATGGTACGGATGCAACCTACCCCGAGAATTAGAATAGGAAGACCGCCACTAGGGCGATATATCCCTGCTGAGCCGCAAGTAAGGCAGCTGCCAGAACAGGGCTAGAAGCAAGGGTGCCTGAGATCCAGGGAGGGAGCTGGGCAACATTTGGGGGGCAGGGCAAGTTGGGGCAAGGAAGGGAGGTGGGAGACAGGGGGGTAGGAGAGTTAGGGAGTGTGATAGGGTTGGGAGGGATGGAGGGTGGGAGGGAGGGGGGAGTTGAGGGAGTGTTAATAGTTAGGGGAATTTGTATTTGGGAACAAGCCTACAAAAAAAAGGGAAGAACTGAGACCTGGCCAGCGTTGGTGGAGGGCGGAGTGGGACCCGGATTCGCTATGGAGAGACCTAAAAGTAGTTACCTGGAATGTTCGAGGGCTCAATAGTTATCTAAAAAGAAACAAGGTCATGATGTATCTGCGCAGGCATAAAATAGATATCGCCTTGCTGCAGGAGATGCACCTGACGCGTGAAAAGCTGGAGGTGATCCGGAAGAAGTGGAGAGGGACTGTCGTGGGCGCAATATACGCAGCTTATGCTAGAGGGGTGATCACCTGTATAGCACCGCACGTACCGTTCCAGCTATTGTGCTCTACAGCTGAACCAGATGGGAGGATAGTAGTAATAAAAGGATTGGTAGAAAATAAGGAAATATGTATTATAAACACATACGCCGCGAATCAAGATATGGCAGCATACTTTAGAACCCTATATAGCAAACTCAGTGTGAGCCTGAGAGGGTCGGTGATCTGGGGAAGAGATTTCAATTATGTGCTGGACCCGAGGCTGGACAGGTCTGACACCAAAATCGACAGACGGACCCCGGCAGCAAGGATACTGCAGTCCCTGTTAGCAGACTTTGGATTGGAAGATGTATGGAGGTCACATTATCCACAAGATCGACAAGACTCGCACTTTTCAGCCCCCCAGAATCTACATACTAGATTGGACTATATGTTTGTCACGCACGAATTGATGGCAGAATTAGTACAGACAGAATACAAAGCGAGGGTCCTTTCGGACCATTCGCCGCTGATATTGGCATGGCAGTACCGACCCCCAAGAGCAAAAGTACAGACATGGCGCCTCCGGGCAGAAGCGCTGAAGGATAACATCTTTAGGGAGGACATGAGAAAGGAAATAATACGTTTCTTTGAGACCAATACACGCAGTGTAGACTCAGCAGGTACGCTCTGGGAAGCCTTTAAAGTAGTAGTGAGGGGGTCAGCCATATCCAAGTCCAAGGGGCTACAAGGTGGGATTTGGGCGGAACTACAAGAAGCGGAAACGGAGCTAGAAAGGGCATTGAGAAGAGGTGGTAGCACCAAAGATGATAATGAAGAACTACTTAGGCTGCAGCAGAAATGTGCGGGACTCTGGGAAAGACTGTGAAAACTTACTTACAAAAAATACATGGAGAGACAGCACACAGGGGGGGACAAGCCAGGGAGAGTTTTGGCATGGCTATACAAAAGTGAAACTCCCAGGTCAGTAATCAGGACGATAGCGAGAGAGGATGGCAGACACCCAAGAGGGAGTGTTACGCTCACCTGGCTCCCACAGGGGCGTCGATCTGAACTGGACAGCTGCGGTCTCCACCAATGTGACGCGTAGTGCCGAGATGACGGACTGGACTGGCCCACCTAGCTTCGTTTGCTTGGCCCTTAGGAATATTCTTCTGATGGTTTGGAAAAATGAGCTCTCCATCCTGCATTGAGCACGGGGGCGCGTAGATAACCAGTTGCTTCACTGGCTCGAAGGAATTGGTGAGTTCCAGAACAATATTGGAATCTGAGATTTCCGGCAAGACGCCATAAGTATGTAGTTCGTAAGAGTTCAAATGTCTGACTTTCACTCTTGTCCGATTCCTTGCAGGTTGCAGCTTGACCCTAGCGAAGAGTTCCTCGTGGCAACTGGTAATATTCAGGTAAGGATATGTATTATCCAACACAGTTCGATAAAATAATGTCAGTATGTAACCTGTTGCTTTCTTCCTTATTCAGGCGCTGGGAGAAAGTATGAAGTCTCAGGGAATAAAGCCTCTGGCGGTAAAATCAGGTAAGTCTGTTGTGGTGAGGAGGTTTCCCCTTGTTTGTCCCCTTGTTTCACCTTGCTGTCCTTTTGTTTCCCCTTAGGGGCTGGGGTTTGGCTAGGATGCTGTGGAAGCTGCGCCGACCCGTGAAGAGGTATTGTACCCCCGGTGGTAAAATCAGGTAAGTCTATGGGCGGTAACTAATATTGCCTCTGTTTATTCCCTTGGCTCACCTTGCTGTTCTTGTGTTCCCCGTAGGTGCCAGGGTGCGGCGGGAACATGCAGAAGGATGCGGTGGAATGTGAAGATGCTGCGAAGGACGGTGAGTTCAGCGCGGCGCTGCAGCAGGCGAGGCGATGCGCATAAAATAACTTCTTTCTTCCAGCTCAAAGGCACGGTGGATCGGGAATTCAGGTAAGGATCAAAGGTATTGCTCTTGTTCTAACCTTTTCTCCTTCTTTCTCCCTTTTTCTAGGAGCTCCAGACTCGAGGCGGGCGTGGCAGAAGACTGGATGCAGACTTGCAAGCACGGTGAGCGTTACGCTGCTGGATGCAGAATAACGCGAAGCATGTGCTGCTCTTTGGGCGTGGTTTAAATAGCCTCCAAAGTAGTCCCAGGTAAGTATTTCTCCCCAGCCCCACCCGAGTTAAAAAATAGTCCCTAGGTAAAGTAGTCCCTTCCAAGCCTCTTTTGGCTTGGAGCTCTTGCAGCATGGTCTGCATCAGGTAAGTTTGAAGCATGGTCTGCATCAGGTATGTTTTAATCTATGTGCCTGGCACCTATGGCGCCAGGACTGACTCTCCATATGAGCCTGGCGCCATAGACGCCAGGACTGCACCCAAATAGCCCTTAGCAGGGGTTGTTGGGCTTGCTTGGAATAACTTGATGCCTGCTTCGGGGGTTGCTGGACTGGGTCTGGGTCCCCGGGGGTAGGCATCATGACAGCACTCCCCCCCAAGGCCCCTCTGAAGTCGTTCTTGCCTGTGTTTTTGGTTTGTCTGGGAAATTTCTGTGACATTTTTTCACCAATCGGGGTGCATGAACGTGGTCACTAGGTTCCCATGATCTTTCCTGTGGTCCATAGCCTTTCCAGTCGATTAAATAAAAAAGTTTTGACTTTATCAGCTTGGAGTCCAGGATGTTTTTAACCTCAAATTCAGGTTCCCCGTCTACAAGGATGGGGTCTCTTGTCCCTAGTTGCACTGGCTTCAAAAGTGACACATGAAAGACGGGGTGAATTCGCATATTAGCAGGTAAGTGCAGCTTGACAGCCACCGGGTTGATAAATGCCTTAATAGAGTAAAGTCCCATATATCTGGGGTTAAAGGTCCGTGTTCCCTTTAGAGGTATGTGTTTTGTGGCTAACCATACTTGGTCCCCTATCTGGTATTGTGGAGTGTCACTTCTATGCCGAACAGCATCTTTCTTGTATTTTTCTTTCATTTTTTTAAATGTGCAGTTGCTTCCTTAAAGGCTTGTGTAATCATAGCGTACAGATGGTCCACGGCGGGCATTTCTAAGTGTTGGGGTGAGTCAAGGTCTTAGGTTCGAGGATGGTGCCCATGTATGGTATAAAAGGGGCTTTGTCCAGTTCCAGAATGTACTGAATTATTGTATGCATATTCGGCGATCCAAAGTAATGTCTTTCCAATTACTCTCAGTCTGATGTAACATACAACGCAGGTATTGTTCGAGAGTCTGGTTGGTCCTCTCCGTTTGACCATCAGTTTGGGGGTGGTGACTGGTCGATAACCTCACATCGATTTGCGCCAATTGACAACATTTTTTCCAAAATGTGAAATGAATTGACTGCCCCGGTCAGAGACCAATACGGACGGAAATCCGTGTATGCGAACAATGTTTTCGAGGAACTCCTTGGCCAGGATTCAAGCTGAAGGTAATCCCTTTAAAGGAATAAAGTGTGTCATCTTGGAAAAAAGATCCACAATAACTAGAATGGTGTTAAATCCATTGCATGGGGGTAGATCAGTAATAAAGTCTAACGATAAGGTGTGCCATGGTGTAGGCGGAATGTCTAAAGGTTGTAAAAGTCCAGCTAGTTTTTTCTTCTGACTTTTGTTTTGGGCGCAAATGCCACAAGACATCACAAATGATTTAATATCCTTTCGCCAGGTGGGCCACCAGAATTGTCTCTTAATTTTGGCTTCAGTTTTTGCAATACCTGGGTGCCCCTCCATTAAGGTATCATGATAACGGGAAATGACTAGCTCTTGTAGTTCCTTGTGTGGCAGAAATAGCCGCCCTTGGTAATAAGGCAGGTCATTGGTGACAGAGTAGTCCGGGCCTTTCTTTACCCAGTCCTGCAGGGCTGTAGGATCAACGAGTTGCTGGATCTTTACCTGAATGTCCTCTAGTTTCTGTAGAATAGTCATGCCAAGAATCCTTTGTTCGGAAATTATAGGTACTGGTTCTAGGTTCGCTTCTGCCTCTCCCATCCCTATTCGGGATACGGCGTCTGCTTTACCATTCTTACAACCTGGTCGATAGGTTATCACAAAATCGAACTCGGCAAAGAACAATGCCCATCGGAGTTGGCGTGACGATTGGGCCTTGGCTGTCTTTAAATACTGTAAGTTCCGGTGATCGGTGATCACAGTAATGGTATGCCTGGCACCGAGAAGATAGTGGCGCCAAGCCTTGAAGGCAGATTTAATGGCTAATAACTCCTTGTCGGTAACCGCATAGTTTAACACGGGTGCCGAGAACTTTCTGGACCAAAATGCTACTGGGTGAAGCTGGCCAGTTTCAGGGTCCTTTTGGGACAGGACAGCTCCCATGGCTAGACTGGATGCATCAGTTTCCACTATGTATGTAAATTCAGGGCGCGGGTGCTTTAATACAGGTGCAGACGTGAATTTCGCTTTCAGCTCTTGGAAGGCATTTTCAGCTTCTTCAGTCCCCATAAAGTGTTTATTTTTTCGCAAGAGTGCTGTGATGGGATGTACAACATGTGAAAAATCCAAGATGAATCTGCGGTAGAAATTGGCAAAGCTGAGCATGCTTTGTGCTCCTTTAACTGAACTTGGTGATGGCCACTTAAGGATTGCGTCCACCTTTCGTGAGTCCATTCGGACTCCTCTTGGGGTCAGGATAAACCCAAGGAATTCAACTTCTGTGGCATGAAAAACACATTTTTCCAGTTTTGCATATAGTTTGTGCTGGCGCAATTTTTCAAGGACTGCTCGGACGTGCTTCACATGGTCAGATTCTGAAGAGGAGCATACTAGAATATCATCGAGATATACGACAACACAAACGTAAATAAGTTCACGAAGGACATCGTTCATAAAGTATTGGAAGGCTGCTGGTGCATTGCACAACCTGAAGGGCATCACCTGGTATTCGAATAACCCATACTTAGTGCGAAAAGCAGTCTTCCATTCGTCGCCCTCTTTTACACATACCAGATGGTATACCCCCGGAGATCTAACTTAGTGTATATGCAAGCGTCCTTCACTTGGTCTAGTAGTTCAGGGATCAGAGGCAATGGGTATCGGTTCTTATCATTTCGCTGCTTTGACAAAATCAGTTCCCGCCTAAGAGCTTGGGTTTCTTGACGGGCGGAATGCACTTCAGCCCTCAGTTTCCCTAGTAATTGGGCCAATTGGTCAGTTTCTGAGGTATCCATAACGCCCGGGTGGGAATTTGTGGGTCGGCTTTGCATTCTGTTACGCTCACCTGGCTCCCACAGGGGCGTCGATCTGAACTGGACAGCTGCGGTCTCCACCAATGTGACGCGTAGTGCCGAGATGACAGACTGGACTGGCACACCTAGCTTTGTTTGCTTGGCCCGTAGGAATATTCTTCTGATGGTTTGGAAAGATGAGCTCTCCATCCTGCATTGAGCGGGGGGCGCGTAGATAACCAGTTGCTTCACTGTCTCGAAGGAATTGGTGAGTTCCAGAACAATATTGACTCTGAGATTTCCGGCAAGACGCCGTAAGTATGTAGTTCGTAAGAGTTCAAATGTCTGACTTTCACTCTTGTCCGATTCCCTGCAGGTTGCAGCTTGACCCTAGCGAAGAGTTCCTCATGGCAATCGGTAATATTCAGGTAAGAATTTGTATTATCCAACACAGTTCGATAAAATAATGTCAGTATGTAACGTGTTGCTTTCTCCCTTATTCAGGCTCTGAGAGAAAGTATGAAGTCTCGGGGAATAATGCCTCCGGCGGTAAAATCAGGTAAGTCTATTGTGGTGAGGAGGTTTCCCCTTGTTTGTCCCTTTGTTTCACCTTGCTGTCCTTTTGTTTCCCCTTAGGGGCCAGGGTTCGGCGAGGATGCTGTGGAAGCTGCGCCGACCCGTGAAGAGGTATAGAACCCCAGGTGGTAAAATCAGGTAAGTCTATGGGGGGTAACTAATATTGCTCTGTTTATTCCCTTGGCTCACCTTGCTGTTCTTGTGTGCCCCGTAGGTGCCAGAGTGCGGCGGGAACATGCAGAAGGAAGCGGTGGAATGTGAAGATGCTGCGAAGGCCGGTGAGTTCAGCGCGGCGCTGCAGCAGGTGAGGCGGCACGCAAAAAATAACTTCTTTCTTCCAGCTCGAAGGCGCGGTGGATCGGGAATTCAGGCAAGGATCAAAGGTATTGCTCTTGTTCTAACCTTTTCTCCTTCTTTCTCCCTTTTTCTAGGAGCTCCAGACTCGAGGCGGGCGAGGCAGAACACTGGATGCAGACTTGCAGGCACGGTGAGCGTTACGCTGCTGGATGCAGAATAACGCGAAGCGTATGCTGCTCTTCGGGCGTGGTTTGAATAGCCTCCAAAGTAGTCCCAGGTAAGTATTCCTCCCTAGCCCCACCCGAGTAAAACAATAGTCCCTAGGTAAAGTAGTCCCTTCCAGGCCTCTTTTGGCTTGGAGCTCTTGTAGCATGGTCTGCATCAGGTAAGTTTGCAGCATGGTCTGCATCAGGTAAGTTTTAATCTATGAGCCTGGCCCAGGACTGACTCTCCGTATGAGCCTGCCGCCATATACGCCAGGACTGCACCTAAATAGCCCCTAGCAGGGGTTGTTGGGCTTGCTTGGAATAACTTGATGCCTGCTTCTGGGGTTGCTGGACTTGGTCTGGGTCCCCGGGGGTAGGCATCATGACAGGGAGTGAATCAAGAATTTGTAGATTTCTATCGCCTCCTGTATGGGGATGCGGAGGAAAGTGATGACAAGGAAATAAGCGAAACTTTAGAGGATATAGGATTGCCGCGGATTGGCGCTGAGGAGCGAGAGGAGCTAGACGTGCCAGTCACTCTGGAGGAACTAGAAGAAGTGGTGAGACAACTACCCACTAGTAAGAACCCGGGTCTGATGGACTCACCAGTGAATTTTATAATATATATAAGAATGAGGTACTCCCCCCACATTTGGAGATGCTCAACGAAGCATATGAAATTGGAAGGTTACCAGAGTCCCTGAGAGAGGCGATCATCATCCCGCTCCCCAAACCTAACAAACCTGGCTGTGAGTGCGGCTCCTACAGACCACTGTCGATGTTGAACCAGGATAGTCAAATATTGACGGCGGCCCTGGCAAATAGAATGCAGAAAGTTGTTAACGACCTGATACACCCTGATCAACGGGTTATGTCCCCAACAGGAATATATCCAATAATCTTAGGCGGCTCCACCGAGTCATTGAATATGCCGAAGGGGAGATGGAGGAGATGGCAATAGTGTCACTGGACACCATAAAGGCCTTTGATTCAGTCAAAAGGCCATGGCTCATGGCAACTTTGACAAGCTCTGGAATAGG
Source organism: Ambystoma mexicanum (assembly GCF_040938575.1). NCBI lineage: Eukaryota > Metazoa > Chordata > Amphibia > Caudata > Ambystomatidae > Ambystoma > Ambystoma mexicanum. The sequence continues at coordinate 707,000,842 of NC_090931.1, forward strand.
GCCAGGGTATCTTAAATGGGCCAAATTACTATACAGTGTGCCGCTGGCCAGAGTGAAGACAGGGGCAATTATATCAGACAGATGGCAACTTAGTAGAGGCACCAGACAGGGATGCCCGTGGTCCCCCATGTTGTACATCCTGGCCTTAGAGCCTTTGGCAATATACCTAAAACAGCAGTATGACACAATAGGAATCACCATAAGGGGGGAACTGCACTTAATTTCACTGTATGCTGATGACATGCTGTTGTATCTGTGCTACCCTGAAGAAAACCTCCATTATATCCTGGAAGTGATGGAACGATTTGCAAAGCTTTCGGGCATAGCTGTGAATCCCAAAATGTCTTGTGTATTTCCACTAGGAAGGTACAAAGGGATCCCGCTGGAGTGACGCGACTACCGATCCTTTAGATACCATGGCAGGTTAGCACGTTTCGCTATCTTGGGATAGACATATACCATACGGTGGAAGCGGAGCACCAATACAACACAGAGAAGGCCATCCGGCAGATTGAAAATAGTATGAGGTTTTCGGTGAAGCTTCCCCTGGCGATGATGGGAAGAGGGGCAATGCTTAAAATGGTGGTCCTGCCAAGACTGTTGCACTACTTTGGGAACATACCATACTTGATACCGAGGAGATTCTTTGCTAGGCTGAGTAGCATATGCAGGGAATTACTTTGGCAGGGGACAAGAAATAGGGTGGCACTCAGGAAGCTGCAAAACCCACATGAAAAAGGGGGTATAAAATTACCAAACTGTGAACTTTATTACATAGCAAGTCAACTTCAATATGTAGCTAAATGGCTGAGGAGCCGACCTCTGAATCCAGGTTGTTCCAATCAGATTGCGTCCCATTCTTCTTGAGAGAAATGATGTGATTTGCCTAAATCAGATATGGAAGGGCACCCATGGATGATGAAACTTGGGTTGGAGATATGGCGGAGAGCCTGTCAATTAATGGTTAGCCTGTCCCTGTGCTCCCCGCAGATACCATTGGTTGCCTTGGCGGGAAGAGAGAGGCAATTAAGACTTATGATCAGGAAGAACTGGGAGCTGGTGGGGATAGCAACAATAGGTGACATGTGGCAAGAGGGGAGCATAAAGGATTTTTAGGGGCTGGTGGAGGAAACAGGGTTACATGTAGGACAGTATATTGCATATTACAGGATGGCGCAGCGGATTAAAGAGACATGGCCTGAGGACATATTAGTAGATGAGCCAGATGCCACCGTAGATACGCTTTATGATATAGCAGAGGGGGGGCACGAAATATCGAGACTATATGAGCTGATGATGACTAAAGTGGGGAAGGAAGTGATAAAACTGAGACAAGATTGGGAAGAGGAAGCTGGGGCTTAATGACTGATGGGATGTGGGAGCGCGCCCAGGGATACCATGAAAAAGTATCAAGAAATGCGAGATTACAGCAGATACAACTATACATCACCCACAGGGCATATATGACGCCCCAAAGAATAGCCAAATTTAAAAATACAGAGCGACAATCCTGCCCCAAATGTGATGAGGAAAATGCCGGTATGGTACACATGTTTTGGTCATGCCCAATAATAGGACGTTTTTGGGGAGAAATAGCGCACAGGGCTGGAAGATAAAGAGATCGGCATAGAAATGGACACAGTATGGGCCTGTCTGTTGGGGTGGTTCCCTAGACCACATAAGCCAAGGCATGTGAGTAAACTGAAAGATCTAGCGTATGCACTAGCCAAGAGGAAAATTGCAATGGGGTGGAAAGCATGTCATAGACCGAGGATAGAAGCATGGTGGAAGGACGCACAGAAATGGGCGGAGGCAGAAACCATAGTGTGGCAAGAGGCGAGTAGCACTGGGGGGGAGGAGGAGGCGGGAACCTTACTGGCATGGAAACAACTAATAGCTGAATTGTTTGGGCCCAAGCATGACGGGGCAGATGACCAGGATCCAACGGGCACCATTGATGAGGAATCCCAAATGCAGGATGTAGAAGCTGAACAAGAAGGAGAGTAGGCTTGGGAGGGAGAGACACAGCGCATGCATATAGATAAAGTGATGTGTATTATTATTGTTCGTTGTACTGAAAGTTTGGTTTGTGTTGGTTGTTAAAATAAAATTAATAAAACTAATTAAAAAAAAAAAATCCTTGAGCTGAGTTCCGGGCACAGTCTTACAGTCTTTGCTGTCCTTGCAGTCCGCACAAGGCTGCAGGGGCACCTTTTTGCTAAAAGAGTAACATTGTGCATTTGAAGAGCTGCAATACTGTGAGTACTCTTTATAATTATAATCAGTCTGTATTTTTTTGGGTGATGCTCGACAGAAAAACAAAGACAGTAACGCCTCTTATCATCTGCGCTCCATGGCAAAGGGGCCTAGATAGAGTAATGTGAAAATAAAACAACTGCACAAAGGCTAATGTAACTCCGTGGGTTAGATGGAGCGAACCGGCTGATAATGGCTCTGTGGCTACTGCACAGGGAAAGATTGACAACATTTTTCTTCCTGTGGAAATCCATTGAGATGATAACACTGGAATGCCATTTCTACAATCATCCTCCATTGACAGTGCACAAGGGAACATAACATTACTAACCCTACCACAATTGATAACAACAATTCATTGCTCCAGCTATGTTACTCTTTACAACGTAGCTCTAATGTAGTTGAAGCAATACATGACAATCAAGTACCACCTCCTCAGACCATTAATAGGAGTACAAATGTTATCCAGGCTTCATCTACGTACCTATCTAAAATGCACTTTACTCAACCCTGTATTCAATTCTTGTATTCAATTCCTGTATTGTCTCAATTGTATGTAATTATGTAACATATGTGTAAGAAATCTGCCCAGGTTTGGTGCACTATATAAATAAACAAAATACTAATACAAATATAAACTTCACAACCAACTCACCTCTCTACCTCCCCTTTGCTCTTCATGGAAGGCAATAATGAGCAACCTAATGAGGTTACATATGTTGAAGAAACTGGAACAGAGGCAACTCGTGTGCTAAAAATGTGAAAATGGTGTGGCAAGATGTATGAAGAAATCAAAGCACATGGGGTCATGTTAAAATGTATATCAGAAGTTGGACATAATGATGAAAGTTATCATCTCACTCCCCCGTGAATCCTCTAATAATTTTATGGGGGAACAGCCCAATGACATCAGGGTGAGGAGATTGGTTGTGGTACTTGGGGACAGGATAGCCCCAATGCTGAAGATGAGCCTGTATCTGACATAGTACAACATGATGACAGTGGTAATAGTATCCATCTATCTTGTAAGGAACAGAGACTTCAGAAAAGGAGAGCACAAAGAGATTTGCAGGAGCAAAAATCAACACATACAGATATCACTGATAACCACAACCAAGAAGATACTGTTATTGATGTTACCTCATTACCAAAAAAAAAGCGAGGAAACGTGCAAGAAGAAAACTGAAAGGATCTAAAAAACAGACAGCGAACCTTAAACATTGGATTATAAAGAAACCTGCCAGTATAACCGTTAATACAGAAGTGCACCAAGTCAACACTACTACTCTAGGTGAAGCAGAGTCTGCTAGCAATGTCTCGTTCATGACCAGTATAGGCTCCACAACAGAGCCTAAATTAGTATCCAGAGCCAGGAATTACGATGTAAGTGAATATGAGGCGAATGTTCGAGCAAGGAAAGGGAATACACAAACAGGAAGTACTACATTTACTGTCAGTAGTATTTCCCCAAATCCAAAAGTAAAGTGGCTACATAGACCGGCCATTACGGACATCTTGAATACATTTCCACAACTTAGAATACTATTATCTAAGGGCCTGGATTATGTCCAGATGATTGAAAGAGCAGCAACACCTACAGCAATAGTACACTGCTGTGAATATGATTGAACCCTATTTTGAACATCTATTAAAAATGGGATATGAAGTAAGCATCACGATATGATATGATATGGCATCATTAATGCGCCTATACACAAGTGTTTCAAGGCGTGATGAGGCAAGGGAGGGGAAACAGAGGGAAGACAGAGACAACGATCTTACTAGGCCAGGTGACATCGAGATCACGCAAGTGCAAGGTGCATGCCTCATAGGACTTCTCGGGAGAATAATATAAGACTTCCTGTTGAGGGCCACAGAAACAAGACTAGTCGTCCAGCATTAGCATTGTCTCCTAACAGCAATTGCAATTGGCAAAAGAAAACAACACTTAGTAATCACCACTACGAGGACAGGAAGAAAAGTGGAAATGGATAATCATGCAATTAAACCTGGTTCCGAGGAAGGGGAATGAGCTTGGTTAGCAGGCTTCCTACCCACTAAAAAGATCCATCGAGCACTGAAGTTCAAACATTTTAACCTCGAACACTCAAGTGCATTCCCATTTCTTGCAGAAGGGTAATGGATGTATGAAATTGTTTGATTCCGATGTTTTCTTATTGCAGGAAACATGGCTTGTGGGAAACATATATTTTGATGGCTACACTGTGATCCAAATACCTGCACTTAAAGGAAAAAAAGGGCTGCCCTAGCCATGGATTACATGTTATAATAAAAAACAAGTTAGCAGCATGCAAGGTTATTAATAGAAATAGTGCACAAAATGTATTAGCTGTGGAACTAGACTCCAAATATGGTATTGAAAAGAAGAAAATCTTGATTTTCAATGTATATGCACCACTTGGAAAAGCACTCACAGCAGAGATTCAGGATACCATTGCGTGCACTATAATGGAGTAGCTGTTGACAGTAGGAAATTACATTGTCCTAATTGGTGGAGATATTAATGCCTACTGCCTGGAGAATATGACCCTGCCTATTACGGTACAAAGTAAACAACCTTACTTAATCAGCAAAAGCTGGATTACATTTATGTCTGATTAGGGACTTAATATATTAAATGGTGCTACTAATGGGGACACTACAGGTAAGCCTACCTGGAGAGGCAATGGAACCACTGCTACACTTGACTATTTCTTCATTAGTGATGATGATGAAGATCGTGTCCTGAATTTGGAGATTGACTTTCAAGCAACAATGTTATGGTGACATTGTATATAAATCTCAATAGTAATTATACATCAACAAAAAAAGTTGAGGGTGTAAGCATAAATTAAGGAACTAATCACATTAAATGGTCTGATAGAAATATCGAAACCATGAATGCTACTATGGGATATAGATTATTGAAACTTCCATCTCAAGGTATTGGTTTAATGGGTAGATGAAATTATCGAATGGTACAAACGCATAATAAGCTATTCCAAGGGGTAAGAAATGTCTGGTTAAAGAACGTGAACAGAAAAATAAGAGACCAGACCTTGCTATTAGGAATGCAAAATGCTTATTGAGACAAAAGATTAGACTATTGCTGAGGAATTAACTTGATATTACTAAGGTAATAAAGCTAATTAGAAAGGAAAATAATGCTTACCGTAATTGGTTGAAAAGATTGCAGATGTCTCATAAAAATGCCCAGTTGCGACATACGTTTATGTTACTCACTAAGGCCGATACAAATAAAATATGGAGTCTATTTAATGAGACACAGGCTATATATAAAGAAGGATATACTTTTTAACCCAATTAGTGAAGAAGAGTGGGTCAAGCATATTGGAAAGGCATATGGAAGAGATATTCCAGACAATATGGTTAGGCAGCAAGAAAGAATGGCCCCATATAATATGAACTTTGATACCCTGGATATTGTCCTAAAAATCAAGAAATTAATGGAATCAATGGCATCCTGTCCTGACGGTTACCCAACCTTGTGATTAAAGAAGATACTTAGAATCGGGGACAATTATTACACATACTCTATAGCCAAATATGCAAAGAGGGTAGACTTCCCTTGAGTTGGAAAAAGGCTATTGCCCTACCAATTTATGAAAAATGTAGGAGAATTGAACCTACTAATGATCATATATTCTCTATGATTGACTCCGCTGGCAGGCTGTTTGCATCTCTGCTCTTGGATAGAGTGAAAGCATGGGCAGATGGATGTGGTATACTTCATCCCTTCCAGATAGGTTTCAGGGCTGTTCTAGTACTGCGCATAGTTTCTTATTACTTAACACCTTGATGCAAACCCGTGCTCCACTACTTCACCTACTATACGTTGACTTTAAGTCAGCATTCATTACGGTGTGTAGAGAGAGATTTTGTGATAAATTGATTGCCTAGAATATGCCGCATAAACTGGTGTGTATATTGCGCGATTTCCACTCTGAAACATCCATACAGGTCTGAATGAATAGCATAGGCGTATGCACTAGGGACATACCAACAACTAAGGGCCTGAAACAAGGTTGTGTGCTTGCACCCATGTTTTTTAATCTATTCATGTCTCACATGCCAGAATGTTTAGAGAAATCTGTGGGGATTTTCCCTAAGATTGGGATTAACCACATACATTGGATATCATATGCCAATGATGTGGTACTTTTGGATCACACGATAGTGGGGTTACATCGCTCAGCACAGGCTTTGTATGAATACTCTGAGGTAAACAACTTATCCCTGAATAATGATAAAACTAAGTATATGCAGGTGGGTGGGGCTAGGAACAATTTGAAAAGTTGTAATATTAATGGAGTGCACATTGAATGGGTAACTGAATGCTGGTATTTGGGAGTAACTTTGGACGTGGACTTAAAGTACTCCACAATAAACAAGATAAAAGTATCAGAGCCCATGCACTCACTATATGCACTAATACATTTTCAAATACTATGGATATAGCTGAACCGGGATACTTACAGTTTACAAGCAGTGTATAGTACCAGTGGTGACATATGGACTGGAGGCTTTATGTAGCATCTACACAAACTGGTTAGATAGATTGGATGGAACCATGTGGAGATGCATTTTGGGATTACCCAATTGCGTACCAATTCAGGTCATTTGCCTTGAAATGGGGATTACCTCACTTACTGGCTTGTTATGTATTAAACGAGGCATACTGCACATAAAAGCAAAAATTAAACCACCATGCCTTATTTTGTCATGTATGGGTGACATTCTGAACACTCAGGAACTGGGTATCTTAAAGGCCTTTGAACATCAGGCTGAAAACCTGTTTGAGACTAATATAGTATTATCAAGGAGTTCACGGAAAGGCCAAGGTATGGAATTGGGGATGTAGGAGATTTTGTCTTATTGGGGTAAATTCAGATTTGGCAGTATTTTCTTACTGTAAAAAATATTGGCAGTAATTTGGCAGTAAATTAGTCTTACATTTAGAGTGGGTCTGGTATCACACTATTTTAGTGACGATACCTTATTAGCTGGTATTGGTGGTAATTTTAATGGTATCTTGTTTTGCAGTATTTTATTCCTGTGGTATAGTGGTGAGCATGCTTTCTTTTTTATACTATAACCCCATCATAAAACAAACCTTTCCTTTCTATTAGAATACCTTCTACACTTCTACATGTCTGTAGAGGGCCCCAGACTTATGCACTTTAGTAAACCCAATGAGTTTATTCAATGTGCCACCTATAGTTTGTGGCTGGTATTGCTGGCTTATGTACATCCAGTAATCTATGTATCAGATAAGACACCGTCCCATCAGTATGCAAGGAAGGGTTCACTCATGACATAGCACACACATCCGTTACCTTGTAGATATTTAGTACTGACTTTCTCTTATTTGCTATTTCAATTACAGTGGTAAATTAGTAAATGCACTAATGCACTGATATAAACCTCCCCTTTGTACTTCACTTATGTAAATAATTCACAGATGCATGAATGACACAAAAATCCCAATTGTTTTTATATATGCTTTTTGTATTGCATCTCCTTTACAAATCACCAGATCTTACCATGTGTTATTTACAGCATCATCTGCAATATAAAAAAAAAACAGAACAAGCAGGTATTTTTGAAAACATGAATCAATGTTCCCACATTGTAAATATAGAGAAAAATAAACATGCAATGATTTTCTAACTTCCATGCACTGCAATAAATTGTAGTCACACATACAGCATTTTATATGGTCCTCACTTAGCACTTATTTGACCAAGGTCGGTAATTCTTTGAAGTCCCCCGCACAACCTCTCTGTGTTTGCAGATGCAGACCCAGTTTCAGTGCGAAACTCTTCTGTAAGCTTGTGTGGGGGAGCGCCAACTGATTATGTCCCAAAGTCAGCGCTCTACCCCCTGGAACTCCGTCTGTCTGTCTCCTCAGCCCAGCATGAACTAACTGCTCTCTTCATTTCAATTTTCCAAGAAAACTTTTACTCGTCCCTTTATTGACGAGGTTTGTCTGCCTACATTTTCTCCCAATCAGGTTAAAAGAAATGTGCTCTGTGCCGGCCTTCATTTTCAGAACAAAGAAAGCTTCAGGCCCAGAGTTACTGTTTCGCTTTGTTTCCTGCTGCTTGCATATTTTCTGTTCTCCACAAGCTAAAGAAAACGCCAGTGTGCATTTAAAAATGAATCTCAGCAGTGCCACCAAAACATGGATTTCACCTCATTTTGCATAGAAGACTACATTCTCATGTTAAGTTAGCATTTAGTAGTTATGTTAATAATGTTAGTTGGTTATGTATTCTAATGTAGTCTCCATACATGAAGCATCCAAAATACATGGTGCACCTCATTATTTGAACCTGGCAGCACACTAAGTTTTTCTATGTGCGCTCTGAATATCTGCAGTTTCCAACTGGGCCTGGCTGTGTTATAAATCCTGTACTTTGCATGCTACCAATAATGCGATATATTATACTTGCAAATAAATGCTATTATATTCTGGCAAAATGCTATTATATGCGTACATGCTGGCAAAATGCTATTTATGTCCTTACATACCCTCCTTTTTCTGACAATTCTGGCTAACCAAACCCACAATTGGAGGAAACCCGAACTCTTCTTCATTTTTCTTAGAATGTATGTGCATTGGGGTATCTTTCATTTCCCATTGTTCCTAATACCATAAATAGCATCTTCATCTTTATAGACAAAATAATCGACCATCCTCCCAACACTAACATCACTACTGCCAAGCACACCATTGTGCGTTCCACCCAGGTTCCCAGTTGAACATACCCACCTCCATTACACCCAGACTACTAACTGTAATGTTATTCTTCCTCAGATTCATCTTAATAGTGTGCTTTTCCTTATGACTCAATAAAAATTCTACATCCGGATCTATCAGAAATATATCCCTTTGAAAAAACTCAATATTTTCTACTTGGCTTTCCCAAATATCATTTGCAATATGGAATTGTGTTAGACCCTCAACCGAAACGATTGTATCTTTTGGAATCTGCAAATAAAATACATTATATTTCAATTGCTTGACAACAAACGTTCCATGATCCAAATGTGTGACAGTATAATTTTTCACCGAAGTGCTCACCAACCATCTATGTTTAACCAGTTTAGCTTGTGCTAATACCACCCGAATTGCTAATGACACTTCACATCCTTCTGATACACTTGAGTCAGATTTTAAACCACAGATAGCATCTGTAGCATCAGGAACAAATGGTTTACCTGAACACATGTAATTTTGTTCTTTAAACCTTATACATGTTTCCAGGTTTGGAATCAAGTAAACCTCAGGCTCCCATGACTGAAACACCACCACCTCTGGAGTTTTAATTGTTATGTATTTCCCTTCTTGCCACAATCCCACGTTATGTACCCACTTAGTTTGGTAAATATGTTCAGGGGCTATATATGGGATGCATAGCAAAAACCCGATTTCCATTCTTTCCAAATTCACAAATAGTGGCATTGCACTGCCCATTTCAAATGCAACTTTCACCTGCATCATTTCTATTTCCCTTTTTGTGATCATCTCCATCATCTGATGAACAATGTCTTGCAAAACAAAATATAACGGTATATGTCCTTGAATTAATTGGGAAATTGCAGTTTGGACCTCCCTCATGTAATTTGTCAACAATCTATCAAGAGGATTTACTACATTCATAATGTCGCTCAATATTCAGTCATGCTTAATTATTACCTTTGGACTATGTTGAAGAATTTCAGCCTGTTCATTTAGTAATACAACATGCTCATTGACAAATTTCACTTGTTCATCCAATCCACACCTAATTCCATCCAAAGCCTTTTGGATCATTTCCAGATCATAAGTCAATTGTTGTGCTTTGGCACTCAATGTCCCTACTGAAATGGCATTAGCTATTGACATCGCAGTACCTCTTACAGCTCCAATAATAGACATTACGAAAGAGACCACAAGCATTAATGCCCCTCTCTTTCCCCTCCTTTTCTTTATATCCGCTGAATTCACAAATGTCTTTTCTAATTGTATTACCATATCTGTTATTGTCTGCTTAGCATTCTCTTTTCTCAATTCTAGCCAATCTCTAGTCTGGTCAGTTACAATTCCGTTTTTGTTAATAAATCTTTCAATTAAATTATCAGGGTTCATGGGTATGTAGATATTTTGGAAAATCAGCCTTCTATTACCCATAATAAACCCAAGCGCTTCCTCCACTGCAATGCCAGATGCTGGTCCAGGCTCATGATGACCTGTGCTTCTGTGGCTTTAAGACTCCCTGCAACCACAAGAATCATCATCCATGTTGCTGGTGTCATCATCAGTGTCATCCGTCCTGCAGACTTGGTCTTCGCCCCTGCCCGGGGCTTTTTTGGAATTTCCTCCCGTGGACTCCAGGACTCCGTCATCTCTCGTGTCCTCCGGTCCTGCGACCTCCAACCCCAATCAATTGTTGTTAGTATTCTAAACTATATATAAAAGGAACAGATTAAGTACATAGCACAATACCAATTTCATCCTTTCTACCACACAAAAACAAAAAGTAGTCCAAACCATTCCGATTGACTCTTCCGATATCTGCAACTAAGCACATGTTAGAGAGAAACAATAACATACATATGACATCATCATACATCAAAACTATTTTCATGTAGAACATCTCATTTGTACAAAACAGTGGTTGTTCCTAACAAGTCAGTTAGGAACTCCTGGCCCTGCACACTATCTACTGTCTGAACATCAGACCAAACATTCAAATGGGTAGTCAATAATTCATATAAACCATTTGGTATAGTTTCAAACATAAGCAACAATTTGATATGCGAGGTTGTTATAAGAAAAACATTTTTTTTCAATTTTTCAGCAAAATATAGTATTTTATTATACAAATGAAAAGCCCAACACGTTTCGAGTTACAAACTCTTCTTCAGGGGCAATGTAACAATTCTACTAATTTCTAAAGAGTAAAGATAGAAAAGAACACATTTTAGTATATAACACATTTTTTAGAGGAGATGAACTAAGCTCCTCTTATAATCAGAGGAGGTCTTCCCTACTGTAGTGCATCCTCAGGATAAATATGATAATTACTCAATTTTTAGATACGCCTAATGGTCTTCATTACAACAGAATAATAAGTGAATTTAGCACAGTGCTAACAACAGGAGGTTGTAATCATTAAAAGAAATCATAACACTCAATCCAACCAAAAGAGTCTAGAGAGAATACTGTCAAATGGTCTCGCTCTGTACAGTCAGTCGAAAAAACGGGGGAACATCACTTACCCCAACGGGTGGGTGTCTAGATTGAGATAAAGGACTAAAGGTGCCAATATTCATCAAGTAAATGATTCCTTAGGACATTACGTCCGATAGTGGAAAAATACCTAATCGGTTACAAAAAAATAAATATAATCAGAATAAAGTGCTCAACCTAGGTATAAAAGTAGAATGCAAGAAAGTCTGCACTTACATTCAAAATGGATATTCACGCATATGTGCATACTGCCAACGTATCTATATATAACACTTCACTTTACATATAAAGTACTGTTCTTTCCCAGCCTCTTCTATAAACCAAACACTGCTGCAACAACAATCCACCATTGCATTACCACAAGGCCACAGTTTCCCTAGTCTTTAAAAACACTGCAACAAATTATAAATACATGGCCCCACAAACACAACACTTCTTTTATTAAAATCACCAGCACAAAAATAACCTAGATATGCATCTTTTTTTCACACCCATTTTTGCCCTGTTCCTTGTAATGTCCCATACAGCACTACTCATACTCCAATTGTTCTAACACATAGTTAACATACTTTACTACACCACCAATAACACAACTTTATTAACTCTATTTCCAAAGAACTCCTCCTACCTTCATAAATAACAACATCTGTTAATAAAAGTACTTCACCATTGCCGCATATACTCACTAACTTTCTTTTACAATTACAGGAAAAAAGAACACTGCTGAAAATAGCTTGTATATCTCTCTAATTGTTCCAATGTACTTTCACTATATATTGGCCTAGAGTATTCACTTTGAGTCAACAACATGTATACACTCTTATTCATTATATTGCAACATTCACACTATTTCTTTTCCCATATAAACGTTACTCTTTATTCAATACACCACCCATATCTTAATGGCTAACAACACATCCATCTGTCATCAACTTCTATATCACAATTTTATTTCCCTACTATTCCATACCCCTATCCTCATGAGGTCCTAATTCCAACCCAACAAGCTTCACACTCATTGCATTCCAAATCACTATCACACATTACCACACATACACATACTTCCTCACCCATTTTCCCTTACACCCACACAACCCTCACACCTATGCACTAAATCACTCTATTATAACAATCACTGTTTTCCTCAAAACATCATAATGTCCCTACTTATTCAATAACACCACCACTCCCTTACTCACTAACCAAAGCCTGTCACACCTGTACAGACTCTTACTCTCACAACCTTCCCAACCACACCTATCATCCCACTACACAATCACACAGCACTATATTCATGTCTACAATCACACCCACATACCCATGCACAATACAAGCATATACTTTCCACAACTTTAAATCCTAAACTTTATTTTCTCCCAACAGACAAAACAGAATGCCTACTAAAAACCATTAGAAAATAGAGCAGAAAAGAATAAAAGCCAGCCATACAGTCATCAACCTTTAAAACAATTTATAGAAAACATTAAAACGAAACAGCTAGTAACCTCACTCAACTATCTAAACCAACTACCACTAAAAAAGTAAGGCACCTCTTGCAAAATCTAAAAGTAAAAAAAGATGTACAAACAAAAGTAGGCTGCTAATGAACCTAACACTATATATAGCAATGTTAACGTAGCCACAGTAAAGCATTCCAAAAAAATAATTAAACAAAACATTTTCCACTGTATAGATCTTCACAATCTTATAAAGACAGGTAAGAAGTCCTGATCTACCCTTAAAAACTACCACAGAAGACTAATCCTCGAAGCTCTAATTGACAGTGCATTTCTACTAAAGAGAACGTTATTTATATTGATTTGAAACAGAATGAAAACACTATCTAAATGAATCAATACATTCAAAAAAGTACTTCTAAACATACGCAATGTCAATATAGATGCCTTTTCAAACTTCTGTGAAGGTGAATGCATTCACACAAGCAGCACAGAACAATATTCCCATGAAGAGGCTAATAAACAAGAACAAAAAAAAAACAATTGCCATAGACAGCAATGACAGAGGGGATGAATGGTAGGAATCACCATTATGACAGAAGAAACCCTTATAGAAAAAAACATCTCCAACAAACTTTCAACCAAATGTTCCTTTTGCCTAAACAAACCATCCAGTGTACAAATGGACATGCATCTCAATATGTAACATACGCCAACAATCCCTCAAATCTTTACACCAATTCCTCAATCTGGGCCTCATCACGAGTCTGGAGGTAACCCTTAAAAGCGGCGGTAACGCTATTACCGCTGCATTTAAGGGTCCGCCAGATCATGGATTTGGTGGATTTCCTCCCGGCTCGATTACCGCCGGCGGGAAATCCGCCGGTGGTAATAACATGAATTTTCCCCATTGGGCCCACTGGGGAATGAGGAATTCCCGAATGGGCCCAATGCGGAATGGGCAATAACCCTTCCGCCAAACCCGTGATCCTGCGCTAATAGCGCCGGGGGGTTTGGCGGTAGGGCTATTAGCACCCAACTTGTGATGAGGCCCACTATCTAAAACTAAAAGACAAAATTAGAATGAAAACTTTGCAAATCATAAAGTCCTGGCCAGTGCGCAGCCACACTGGACTGCCAGGACATTCATTAGCCTGCATTTCAGGGATTGCTTGCAAAAGCACCTTCCACCACATAGAAATGTTAGCATACACCATTCTGCTATATGAAATCTTGTGCATAGACAGTACTATGCAAAAAGTTATTCAAATAACATTCTCCTACATGGAACAGCCGAAGAACTCCTTTGAGAAATAGAGCACATTCAAAGTAAATATTTTGAAACTGAAGTTAACTTAGAAAATTCTGTAACTTCACAAAACATTACCATAAGCCTCTCAAACACCAACCTCTTAACAAACATATACAAAAAGAAATAACTAAGTTTCAAAACACATCTGCTGAAATACCAGACCAAGTATGTGTCTGTTGTTGTTGAACTTTTCATAAAAAAAGCAATAAAATAGTACATATGGCCTAAAAAATAGAGGACAGTGAGTGATCCCAATGGTTCCAATTAGCTTTATAACTAACAACAGAAAATAAATACAAAATAACTGACCCCTCAATAATTTGTATATACTGCAATACAAAGTTTGACAATAACCAAATGCCATCACGTGCTGTCACTAATAACTTCAAATTATTCCTACTTCCGAAGGCTCTCCAACAACTTAACTTGTATGAAAGCATTATAATTTAAACAGTACACCAATTTCAAGTTATATTACACCTTCAACCGAAAATAGTCAAATTGCCTCCATCTGACTTACTAAAAGGCATTTGTGGCAAAGTAGTATATTTGCCATTAGAACTTAAAGAAAATGTAGAAACTCTAGGCGCACAACGGCCAATCGAACAATCTTTGATTGTACTAGTTAATGGTGTACCAAGACAAAAAAAAATTGGATACAACTAGTTGACTTAATCAAAGTTAGGTAAGCCCTACAATTTTTCAAAGAAAACAATACAACAATATAAACAGAGGAGAAAACTAACCATATAATTCAAGATTCACCACCAACTGGCCAATTTTGTTACTTCAGCCAACATTTTAGAACAATATACAATTCATCCCTACACTCTAAAGACACCATAGAAGATGCATTAGAAACATATCAAATGCATCAAGCCAAAGGATCCCCAATTAGCATATGGCAGAAAAGTGTAGAAGCACTTTTTTTTCCTCTACTCTTTCCTACAGGCAAAGGAGGAAGATATGATGAAAGATCCACACAAATTACTGCATCAGAATATCACTCTTTACAAATGTATTCTGAAGACCCCAGATTCAGACAAAATGTAGAATACATTTTCCACCTCCTGTTCGAAAGTTAACTTGCAACTCTATGTTATTAAAAAAGGCTCTAATTCTTTAAACATGTCCGCTGCCCAACTGCTTCAAAAGATAAAAGACAAAGATGAGGCTTTGCTGTCAAGTATCAAAAATCACTTGGCAAACATGCGCGGTACAAAAGAAGACTGGTTCCAACATCAAGCAGATGTATGTTGTCTGCTAAGGAACCTAGGCGCACCCACATTGTTTGCTAATTTAAATTGTGCAGAATATGCATGGGATGACGTGCACGACTTCTTACGCACTGCAAACCAAAATAAAGAGGAAATAGAAATAAAAACACCAGGAGAACTCTATTCTCTTGACCCTGTCAATGTATCCTGAAACCTACCTCCAAGTGTAACATCCTGTATGACTCTGAACTTGCAGACCAAAAACATAGGCACAGGGCTGCAGAAAGGAAATGACAAACCTCAGGTGCACCCTCTGACAAAATGGCCTGCCGCCTGACCCAGAGGCACTACAGATTCTCCATCTGTGCCAAAAAAGAGCTCACATTCAAGCACAAGTGTCCAATGCCTCCAACAACACAGCTGAACTCTTCAAAATCTGCAGGGAACGTGCCAACCTGTCTGTAGTATCTTCTGCTCCTACTCCTTCACAGACCCTTTGCAATTCACTCACCTCTCACTTCATTTCCAAAACCCAAGGCATACTGAACAGCCTTGTCAAGCACTCTTCTGAAACAACCCTCCCATCTCTCCCCCCACCACCCACCCTCCTCCTTCCCTCTTATCCTCCTTCAATCCTGTCTCCCCTGAAGAAATCACCAGAGTTGTCAACTCCATGAAGGTCTCTTCCAAACAGGATGCCCATTGCTCTTCTAGAACCATTAAGGACATCTCCTCTCTCGCTCCTGTTCTTGCTGATCTCTGCAACCACTCCTTTGCTACTGGTTCTTTTCCGTCCTCCCTCAAGCAGACCCTTGTGCGACCCCTCCTTAAAAAACCCTCTGCAGACCATTCCTTCCCAGCCAACTTCCAACCCATTTCCATCACCTCCTTTCTGGTGAAATTACCCAAGAAGTTGGCCCTCCCTCAACTCAACTCTTATACCAACATTTTTGGTGATCTACACGATTCTGTCTGGATTTTGAGCATCTAGAGGCATAGAAACTACTCTTCTGAACACCCGTGAAGGAACTGCTCGCATCCCTTGACTCCAACACCCCTGCTGTCCTCATCCTCCTTGATCTCTCTTCAGCATTTGACACAATTAAGCATTCAATCCTCATAAAAATGCTCCATGATACCCTTGGTATCTCGGATTGGGCATTGTACTGGCTCACCTCCTTCCTTACTGACAATTCCTCCAACACCATTCTGGGCCCTTTCTCCTCCATTACTTCCTCCTCCACATGTGGCATCCGCCAGGGCTCCATTCTCTCAACCTGCCTCTTCAACATATACCTTTCTCTGCTGGCATGCCTCATTTCCTCCTTCTCCCCCAAATTCCAGTGCTAGGCTGACAACACACAACTCTTCTTCATACTTCCCACTTACACCCTTGCACCTTCCTTCATCCCTGTCAGCCTCTCTGCCATACAGGCCTGGTGCACTGCTAATGACCTCTGCCTTAATGCCAGCAAAACAGAGATTCTCCCTATTGGGTCTCCTGCACCCTATTTCTTCCCCTCACTCTGGTCTTCCTCCATGGGCTCCCCCCTAACCACTCTTTTGTAGCCAGGAACCTCAGAGCCATCTTCGATCCCTCTCATTAATTCCTCATATTCAGGACATTATCAATAAGTCCCACTTTCAGCTCTTCCTTCTCAAAGGAACTCTACCCTTCCTCTCCTTCCACCAGAGACTTAATGTTACCCGTGCTCTGGTTCTCTCCAGGTAAGACTACTGCAATAGCCTCCTCCTTAATCTTCATGCACCCACCATGAGACCCCTTCAGCTTACCCAGAATAGGGCAGCAAGACTTTTCCTTGGGCTCAAGCCCAGGGACTGCATCTCTCCTGTCCTACAAAGCCTTTACTGGCTCCCGGTCTCAGCAGAGTTACAAATCAATGCCTCTGTATCATCCACAAGGCTATCTGGGGCCAGGGACCGCTCTGTCTTCAACACTTCCTGACTAAATACTCAAAGCCTCAAGACCTTTCTCTTTACCTCTTCCTTCTCTCCCTCTCTTCCCGGCTAATCTTACAGTAGCATGACTGATGTGCAGGGCCCTTATGTATCCTCAGGGCCCTGAACCTCCCACATCTCTCATCCCAGTCACTGTCTATTTACTGCATTTACTTGGCTCACCCTCCCCACGGGAGGTTGCACCTACATTCTTCTCCTCTTAGCACTTCATGCAGAACACTTCTCCTTAAACACCTCAGCACCTATCCCTTATACCCTACCCCCTGCAATTGCACGTTCTGAACACTCACAAGGCATAGTAGGTTTGTCTCCCCTCCCTGTTAGTCTCACTATGTGTTTGTACTATTAATTCAATTATTTATCTTTGATGTAATTCATTGTCTCCCTCCCCTGTCAACACCCTGTCACCCTGCGGGTGCTTTGAAACAGTTTTGCCAATTGTATATGCGCCTGACAAATGACCAATAAATACATTTTAAAAAAATCACAAGGTACTTTCACCATCGCTTCATTGCCTTGTTGCACTTCATCTGCAATAAAACTACCCATCCACTCGGAGAAGAGGAACACTTCTTTTGGAGAAAGGAATATCAATCCAGAGGAGCACCACACATCCACATGCTTTTGTGGCTAAAAGATGGTCTCAAATCTGGCAATGACAGTGATGCCACTGTTTTACAGTTCATTGAACATTACATTACCTACCTGCATCATCCCTTCAGAAACCACACATGTACACAAATCTTATGCTTCCAAAAACATAAGTGTGGCAAATGCTGCAGACATAGAAATTAAAACAAAGGTAAACACTCTACCAAATGTCACATTGGCTTCCCTAGACCAGTTTCTGCAAAAGGACAAGTAAATAGCTTGATGCCTTCTGTTGGACACATTGCAACAGGCAAATCTCCTAAAAAGACATACAACAGTAAATGGGACGAAGCATCCAAGTACATCAATGATTACAATGTAATAATTTCCCTCTTGTGAAATGCAAATATAGATATACAATATATTGCAGACAATTCCACTGCAGTTCCTAGATATGAAACAGCCTACCTAACCAAAGCTGAGAAAACAGAGTTAAAAGACTTCTGGTATGACATATCATGTGACAAACCATGCCACAAAAATTGTACAGCTTCGGTATAAGCATGCTCTCCCATAGAGAATGTGAGTGCTATGAAGCTGCAGACCGTTTAACAGGTACATCTTCATATGACAAATTTGAACACATTGGGCCTCATCACGAGTTGGGCGGTATCGTGGCTGTAATACCGCCTAACTATAATAGCATTAGCGGCCACCGGTGTGACGGTATTACCGCCGGATCACGGGTTGGGCATTAACTATAAATCCCCATTCCCATTGGGTCCATTGGACCCAGAGTGGAATCTTCAGCACTAATACTGCATGCTAATACAGGGTGCTAAATGGGATTTACACCTCCAGAAAAAAGCTGGTGGTAAAACAGCCCATTTAGCACCCAACTTGTAGTAGGGCCAGCCCTTAAATGTGGCAGTAATACCATTACCTCCATATTTGGTGGAAATCCATCCAGCGGTTTGGGCTGCAGGCGCAAGCAACATTTTTTTCCATTATGTCTATGAGGATTTCAAAAATGTTGGGACCCCCCTATAACTTTGCCACCCCCTGCAAAGTTTGGTGGGAATTCATCAAACGGCACCAACGTTATAAGCTGCCCAAAAAGTGTTCTTTCTATGAGTTGAGCAACTTAACCATAACTACAGGGCCGCTATTGCAGGCCCTGTAATATATTTATTAATTCATTTATTTATTTTGTTGCTTATATAGCTTGCCAAGCCCAAGTGCATCTGGGTGCTTACTTACATAAAATATTACAGTTGCTACACAGGTTACAGACTTGCAGGCACATTTACAATTTTTTACAATTTTTATACAGATTTATACATTTTTCATATTTTACAATATACAAATGTATGCATGTTTAGGATGGCATACATGCGTTGGTACAGTGGTGGCACCGGATTTGTCCTTTAGAAGCATAGTTTATGATTGAAGAGGTGTGTTTTGAGCTGTTTACGGAAAATACAGAAGGACTCCTGGGCTCTAAGTTGGATAGGCTGGGCGTTCAAGAGTTTTCTGGCCATTGTGGGGAAGCTGCTACGCCCGGCTTTTTGTAGTTTGAATTTGGGGGTGTCAAGGCGGTGCTTGTAGGCTGCTCTAGCAGGTCTGGAGGATTGAGGTTTGGATATTGTTTCTGCCAGGTAGGCGGGTACTACCCTGTGAATACATTTGTGAGTCAGCTTGAGCGTTTTGAAGAAGATCCATTCTTGGATGGGTAACCAGTGAAGTTTCTGCCTAGTTTCCGAAATGTGAGCTGATCTGGGGATGTTCAGTGCTGCTCTGATGGCATTGTTTTTAAGGACTTGGAGTTTATGTATGTTGTAAGTCGAGGTGCCGATGTAAGGGGCATTGCAGTAGTCTAGTCGGGTCAGCATTAGGGCTCTGGCCAGAGTGATGCAGCTGTCGGGAGAGAGGAAGGGTCTGCACGAGTTGATAAATTGGCACATGTAGGACGTGGCTGAGGTGGCAGTGTTCACTTGTTTAGCTAGGGTGAGGGAGGAATCTAAGTAGAAGCCCAAAGTTTTAACCTGGTTGGAAACTGTGATAGTGTTGCCATCGATGTTAAAGTATTGAAATGCAGTGCTGAGTTTGGCAAGCCTAAGTTGAGAGCCTATAAGGAGCAGCTCTGTCTTGTCGTCATTGAGACTCAGCCCACGAGGTGCCATCCATGTCTGTATTGTTAGATATATTGCATTAAGTGTGAGGGTGTCAGAAGCATGGTCTCCTGTGATGGGTATGAGGAGCTTGGTGTCATCTGCGTAGTTCGTATAGGTGACGCCCAGGCCATCAAGACGGTCAAACAGGGGCTTTGTAAATTTGTTATAAAAAGTGGGAGACACGCATGAGCCTTACGGTACTCCGCAGGTGACAAGGGTGGGTGGTGCTTCTGCCTTCAGTGAAAATACCTCCTTCATAGTTCTGTCAGGGAGGAAACACTTCATCCATTGGGTGGAGTTGGGTGATAATTGTGCAGCTGTGGTTGGTGGATGCATAGGATACTATGGTCCACCAAATTGAAGGCAGCCAAGAGGTCCAGTAAGAGGAGTAGGGAAAGCTTCCCTTTATCTTTCAAGTCGTGCATCTGGACTTTTAAATCTAGTAGTGCCATTTCTGTCCCTTGTCTGGGGTGAAATCCAGATCATCTAAGTCCCAGAATGTTGTTTTCTTCCAAGTATTTCTGAATTTGGAGGTAGGCAACTCTGTCTAAGACTTTTAGTAGAAATGGGACGGTTGTGATGGGGGGTAATTTGTGGGGATGTTGGGGTCAAGGGAAGGTTTTTTTATAATGGTAGAACCCATGCGTTTTTTAGGTCCATTGAAACACAGTTGTTTCTGAACAAGGCATTGATAAGATTGGTGATGAATGGGGCAAGTTGGGGTGCACAGTCCTTGATGACTGAAGGTGGGCAGGGATCCCCTTGGCATTTGGAAGGTTTTAAATTTGAGATGTTTAGGAGGACTTCCGTGTTGGTGACCATCGTGAATTCAAATGGGGGTGTTTCTGCATTGTTGGTGGCTTCCATTTGGTGATTGGCTGTGGCAGAGTGGTTTGCTTTTTTGCAGATATTTTAGCCTGGAGTGGAGTGATTTTGCCCACGAGAGCGTTCTGAATGTCCAGGCACCAGCTAGCATTTTTATTGCAGTTTTCTACAGGAGCGATGGGGGTTTCTAACTCTATAAGGATAGAGAATAGTTCCTTGGTTTTTGAGTTAGCCTTAGCGATTCTGTCATTGTACAGTGCACTTTTGGTTTGGAGGACTTGTAGTGTATATTCTCTGGTGGTCTTGTTGAAGGCAGTTTTATTTAGTTCGGTAAGCGATTTCTTCCACTGGGCTTCCACCTTTCTCTTTATTTTTCTTAAGGTATTTAGTGTGGGGGTGAACCATCCGTTGAGGTGCACAGGCTGTTTGGCTTTGCGAAGGGAAAGGGGGCTAGTTGGTATATGGCTGCCAGCATAGCATGCTGTCATTGTAATGTTTGGTCATAATGGTTGGGTCAGGGTTGTCCTTGAGTTGGGTTGCTAGGAAGGGTTGCAGTAACGGCAGTAGTTTGTTGGCCGTTATGTTTAGTTTATTTCTGGTTGGCGCGGCTGGAGCTAGTTTAGGGATGTTGGTGCTATTGGTCAGTGTCTCAAACTTAAAAGGTTATAAGATGGTGATCTGACCATGGACATGGGGAGTTGGATGAGATAGTGGATTTGCAATTGATGTCTGCAAGCCAATCAAGAGTGCAGCCTTTCACATGAGTAGGGTTATGGATCTTATGTGATAGCCAAAGGTCTGACGTGGTGTTGGCTAAGGCTATGGATGTTGAGAGTGGCGTTCGCATTCAGTGATATTTTTACTGCAAGGTGTTTCCGAGGTAAAGAGGGTGGTGGGTGTCTCTCTCAAGTTTAGGGAGGTTTTGGCGATGATGGCAACCCCTCCCTCTTTGGCTGTGGGTCTGTCCCTTCTGCAGATGGAATAGCTATCTGGTACGGCGATAGACAGGGCAGGGCCAGCTGCTTCGTGTAACCATGATTCAGTTATGGCCAAGAAGTCAGGTTTGTGAGAAGTGATGACATCTGCAATTTGTAATTTGTAATTTGTTTATTATTTGTATCGCGCACCTAACCCTGAGGTAACTCGGTACTGGAAAACTGAACATGTTGCACAATAGGATATAAACATGACAGGCATAAATAAACAATTGTTGGAAAGGGTAGACCTGGGTTACAGAGCGGTCTAGATCTAGTGCCTAGTGCGTGTACTTGTAGGGATCTGGCGCTCATGAGGGCTCCTAGAATATTGTGGGTGGGCGTAGGTGAGTGGGCGTGAGGGACGTTGATATAGTGGGCAGTAATGCGTGTGGTTCTCAGAGTGAGGAGAGAGTTTCTTCTAGGGATGGTAGGTGTATTGGTGGGGGTATTATCTCTGATGACCTTTTGGATGCAAGGTTGTTTTTTCTGAGTGCTGTTGGTAGTGTGTTATTTGTGCACGGGATGGTGCCCTGAGGGGAGATAAGGAGTACTAAGTGTGGTTGATTGGTGTGCGCTGGTATGAGGCCATGCAGTGTCGAGGGCCTGCTCAGAAGATTGAGTAGTGAGGCCGCCATGTTGTGATGCAAGTGTGAGAGACTCTATGGGGGCACTAGTGTAGTTGTGAGATCATGTTGCGTTCATGGGCAGGATTGTTCGAGTCCTGCACGTTGATTTGGAGCAGGTCGGTCCACTATTAGTGTGAGGTTAGGTAGAAGGGATGGGAATCAATATTCACAGTCTATGCATATACATTTCATGGCAGACTCGTAACGGAGCGTGATATGACTGGGCTGTGCATAGAGAAGGGCTAGGCAAAGTTTGGCCTGTGGCAAGGTGGCATGACTGGGCGAGCGCTTGCGACAAGGCTAGTCTAGGTGCATAACAGGGCTAGGTGTCAGACATGCGAAGAGGCATTGGCAGGGCAGTGCAGTGTGTCATGCACAGTGGCTGTACAGCCAGTAGCAAATGCTTGCTGGCAATGGAGGGCACTGTGTGATATTGAATTTGACACAAAGCAGTACAATAGCAAATGCACACGGTCAATGGGGGCACTGTGTAATTCTGAATTAGGTGCAAAGCAGTACAATAGCAAATGCATGCGGGCAATGGAGGGCACTGTGTAATTTTGAATTTGATACAAGCAGTACAAGTGCAAGTGCACATGGGCAATGGAGAGCACTGGGTAGGTTTGAATCTAGCACAGAGGAGTACAATAGGAAATGGACATGGGCAATGGAGGGCACTAGGTAGGTTTGAATTAGGTGCAAAGCAGTACAATAGCAAATGCATGCAGGCAATGGAGGACACTGGGTAAGTTTGAATCTAGCACAGATCAGTACACTAGCAAATGCACACGGTCAATGGGGGCACTATGTAATTTTGAATTTGATACAAGCAGTACAATAGCAAGTGCACATGGGCAGTGGAGAGCACTAGGTAGGTTTGAATGTAGCACAGAGGAGTACAATAGGAAATGCACATGGGCAATGGAGGGCACTAGGTAGGTTTGAATCTAGCACAGAGCAGTACAATAGGAAATGTACATGTGCAATGGAGGGCACTAGGTAGGTTTGAATCTAGCACAGAGGAGTACAATAGGAAATGCACATGGGCAATGGAGGGCACTAGGTAGGTTTGAATGTAGCACAGAGCAGTACAATAGGAAATGCACATGGGCAATGGAGGGCACTAGGTAGGTTTGAATCTAGCACAGAGCAGTACAATAGGAAATGCACATGGGCAATGGAGGGCACTAGGTAGGTTTGAATCTAGCACAGGGCAGTACAATAGCAAATGCACACAGTCAATGGGGGCCACTATGTAATTTTGAATTAGGTTCAAAACAGACCAATAGCAAATGCACATGGGCAATGGAGGGCACTAGGTAAGTTTGAATCTAGCACAGAGCAGTACAATAACAAATCCATACGGTCAATGGGCGCACTATGTAATTTTGATTTTGATACAAGCAGTACAATAGCAAATGCACACAGGCAATGAAGGCACTAGGTAAATTGCTAGGTATGCAACACTTGCATGTACAGGGCAGTGACAGTGATTGCGGCTTAGGTCTAGTATGAGCTCAAGTTCAGGTGCAAGGCAAGTAGGACGCCGTATTGGCTGGCAAGTGACAATGTCAAGGGTCTCATTCTAGCAGCTCTCTGTCAGTTGATCGTGGGCTTTACGCATGAATCGGCGGAACGAAAGGTATGAAGCTCTGGTTGGTGATTGTCAGCCGCAGACATGGAGAGTTCCGTGCAAGGTGTCCTACAAGATTGAGAGTGTCCACTTAGATCGGCATGATGTGTAGGAGGGTTAAATGCGCCAGGAACACGGTACGCTTTGTAATAGGGATAAGTCAGTAAAAGGACAGCGATGCATGCCCCACGGCATTGCAGTAGGAAAATCCATGTGAGCTGAGTCACTTACCCCACAGCGCCCCTAGTAGCCATCGATGGAAGTTCACCTCCAGTTCTGAGCCACAACAGCAGGACATTGTGGGTATGCAAATTAGTCCAAATGCAAACCTTTTCTCCCAGAAATTATCTTTGTCTAAGAGGGCAGTGTTATTTAATACACAGTGTAATCAGCCCAAGACAGACATTTTGCAAGGCTGTCAGGACAACTACATACCTGGTTTCACCCTCATTAGGGATCATCAGTGCAGTATATTACCAACAACCTTGTGGTTTGTGGTTGGAGCATTTGGCCATGTTTGCACAACACCAAGAAGGTTATGGTAGGTTCATATATATATATATATGTATATATCTTTATATGGGTGTTTAGCATAGAATAACTGATGTTTTACATGATGGAAGAGGAGGATAGCTCAGGGGCAACACGTTTGTTTTGACAGCAAGACAATGCAGAGCAACACTGGTTCGAATACTGGTCCCCAGCTTAAAGACTGGTCTCTGGTTTGAAGCACATTACAAATGATGAATTAATCATAACAACCACTCAAATGGGTTTATTATCATTAATTCATATTTTATAATGTGCTTGATGGGTTTAGTCTGCGTCTGTGCTATTGAGACTTTTTAATGTATTATGGTTTATTAGCACATGTACTTATACATGTGTGGGTGGGTGGAGTGAATGTTGAATGCCTACCACACAAAGAAAAAAAGATATGATCAGAAAGAATTTATTTTTTTAATAGTAGTAGTATTATTGTTGAAGTTGGTGTGAAGGGCTCAGAATGTCTGATGTCAAGTGACATATATGTTTTGATTAGCATGATTGAATCCGTGTAAATATATCATTGTTACAGTTTCCTAGTGGGTACATGATTGGAAATGCTTGTTCTTTACTCCGAGTTCTCGAGTGGGAGGTATACGAGTGTTCTCTAACTTATTGAACATGTTAGTTAATCAACCTAAGAACTGTGTAACTCCTTTAAGGGGGGTGTGTTGCTATTATTTGTGATCGATGTTTGTGTTTAGAGTAAAGTGCATGTTTTTGTAGAACTTTCATTTGACATACGTTTTAATGTTGGTACTGACTGCACAATGTTTATCTGGGAGCTTCTGCTGATGACTCACACCCATGGGAGTGTAGCCTGACCTTGTCCCAGGTGAAGGCAATAAAACACTCGCTTTCTTTCAATTTTATTTTTATAACTGAAGCACTGCAGAGCCGAGTTGTGATACAAGTTTGGGCTGAGCGCACAGAAGCCCTTACTCTCCCCATATACCTTTGCAGGCTAGGACAGGATGTCCACACCGCTGTTCTTGAGACCTTTACTTTCATTATAGGTTTAGTATGTCCAGTTCCACTTGCACAGAAAGAGGAGACAGCCTTGCCCGCTACCTTTCTTAACATAACTCTAGTTTGATGGCTAAGCAAGATCCAATTTTCTATTAAACTTAGGCCAAAAGGAACCTGGATAAAAACTATAAACAGACAGTGAGTCACTTTACGAGTGCTGTGGTGTGGGCAAAAACGGTGGTAATGATGTGTTAACTCTGGTACCACTGCATTGCCCCCCACATCAGCGTGGCCATGTAGTCCAACTTTGGTAGAACGGTGGAGGATTTTCCATCAGCAAGATGCTGGAGGTAAATCCTCCACCTTATGCCCCAAAAAGGCACAATCGTCAGAATGTGAGTGGAGCCATCTGCATTGAATACTACTACCCATATGTCAGCCAAACAAAAAGAATAAATAAATATTCATTTCCATTCAATTATTCCAGGCCCAGAATTTAGAAAAATAATTGGTCACTTTCAGAAAATTCCTTCATGAGAAGTGTGGAAAAATCTACTCTGGTGAAATCAACCTTAGTGGTTGGATGCATAAAATGGTAAGAGGCAAGTTGGTAGCACAATTATGTACAAACACATGTAAGATGTATGTAGTTACAGTATTTCCCTAAACTGCCTGAGTCAGCAAAGGACGTGTGCTCTTCAGCCGCTCTGATGCTTTCTGCGCATGGCATGGAAATGACAGTAGAGAAAACAATTAAATCAAATAAAATGTTTTATTTAGGTGTTATTGACAATTATACAATAATTAAAAGAAAACAGTGTCATTGTTTCAGAAAAACCCCATTCGTCTGAAGGAGCCAATCCTGGGGCTCATGGCTCCCCAGTCGCTGTATCTCCTGTACTCGCCGGGTCTCAGGTAGTACTGACGTCCTCTGTAGTTGGGCTCTTCATAGAAGATCCAGTGCCCGTCCTGAACATTGCAGGAGTGGATGTCATTGAAGTGGAACCTGTCGTAAACATTGGGGCAATCGTCTGTGAAGTCCATCATCTGGCCCCCAAAGTCACTTCTCTCGTACAGCCGGATCCTGAAGGAGCCACGGTACTGGTAGAATAACAATACAAATCTGTTAATAATCTGTTATTTATCGAGATCTTTCTCCAACCCGCTCTAGATAAAACATGTGTGTGTACAAGTATTATTACCCAACCGAAATTGGTAATCATTTGACAATTTCAGAAGTATGAGAGACTGAGTCAGCCTTGCCTAAATTCCATTTCAGGAGGAAAGACTGAGTTAGACTTGCCTAAATTCCATTTCAGAAGGATGAGGGACTGATTTAGCCTTGCCTTAATACCATTTCAGAAGGATGAGAAACTGAGTCAGCCTTGCCTAAATTCCATTTCAGGAGGAAAGACTGAGTTAGACTTGCCTAAATTCCATTTCAGAAGGCTGAGGGACTGAGTCAGCCTTGCCTTAATACCATTTCAGAAGGATGAGAGACTGAGTCAGCCTTGCCTAAATTCCATTTCAGGAGGAAAGACTGAGTTAGACTTGCCTTAATTCCATTTCAGAAGGATGAGGGACTGAGTCAGCCTTGCCTTAATACCATTTCAGAAGGATGAGAGATTGAGCCAGCCTTGCCAGTATTCAAACATGCGACATAGAGATCCCACATAGATCTCAGCAAAGCTCTTATCCTACTGAGGTAGCTTACCAGCTGTAAGGAACTGTGATTTTGTTTGAATGTGCATATTCATTCACTAGATTGTGTATACTCCTTAATAAATTGGAGAACATGACCTTTCAAAACACTGGAACAGTGCAGGAAATATCACTTTTTAAATTACTAGAATTTAAATTTCCAATATGTGAATGCAGCTGACAGTTCTTCTTTTACCTGTGGTAATTGCAAACTACAACAGCACATTCATTTCATATAGTTTCAATGTGCATTTCCTGTACTAACTTTACTGCAATGTTCAGTGCCACGTGGACAGCCTACATACGCTGCACTGTAACTGAGAATAATGAGAGGAATAGGTCCTTCAGAGAAGCATCTAAGAGACCCTTCTGAGAAGAATTGTTACATGGTGTCTAGAATTTTGCAATGCATGCTTAAAGGTGCTTCTAGAACAAACTATTTAGGGTTGCTGTGCTATTACGATTTTTTATGTAGGGATCTGAGAAGGCAGAATTTGAGAACAGTCTCAAATGTTTTTGGGGCAACACATCTTCCAAAAGGCTGACTTATAATGTACATACCATGCATATACCGACATTATGTTTTTCTGTCTTTCATTCTGTGCATAAGGCCTGGCTAATTAGGAGCAGGGCTGACATTTAAATAACAAAAAAAGAGTTTTACATATGTCGAATTGACAGGACTTTAACATGGATTTCATGAATAGATTACGAAATGACATGGTGTATCTATGTAACAATTGTTAGATTACAATAATGATTGTACATTCCTGTTCGATTATTAAATGTTGTGAGTTCACGATGATTGTGTGCCTTATAAAAACAAAGTGTTGACTAAAAACCTATTGGCTGACTGTCATTATGCATTATTGCAGCACACTCTGCCTCAACAACCTTGATGCACTGTTGGCATATCCAGAGATTATTGGAACTAGTTGGGAAACTTTGCACCAGGACAAGTGAAATTAGCACTAGTGCAAAAGTTATCCTAGTGCAAAAAAGCAAATTATGTTAATGCATTTT
The DNA here is from genome assembly GCF_040938575.1 of Ambystoma mexicanum. Lineage (NCBI taxonomy): Eukaryota > Metazoa > Chordata > Amphibia > Caudata > Ambystomatidae > Ambystoma > Ambystoma mexicanum. The sequence continues at coordinate 707,029,388 of NC_090931.1, forward strand.
AGCCCCAATTCAAAGTACTAGGGTGTCATGGTGCAAACATGCATTGAATGTGTGTACTCGTGTTAATTGCAGGTGCACTAGTGCAAAGTTTCTGTAATACCTAGACAAGGGTTAAGTTTGATTTTTAGAATTTAAAGGCAAAATGCTCAATTAAATGTATTGTTAGTATTCTCTCATAAATTAATCCGTTGTTCCCATTAAGTAAATTACTTTGATGTAATTTAGTTTGTGGAAATTACTGCAAAATACTTAGAATATTACATGCATTTGTGGGGTAAGGAGTGAAAGGGGAGTCGGGAGGGAATTGGGATGGGGTGGTAGTGAAGGGGGGGAATTCCCCCAAAAAAGAACAATTCAATGTATTTTGGCAAAGTAATTTCAGTAAAGTAAATTAGATCAAAGTAATTTACTTCGCTGAAATGACATGGAACCATTTCCCAGATATTCACTATCCGTATCCTGTGAACTGGACCATGCTTTACCTTTTAAGGTATCAGGTAATAATGTCCCATTGAAAAAAGTCATCAGGTTGGTGACTTTTTAAAAAAAATATGCATTAATGATGCACCCACCAGGCTATCAAACACTTTTCCACAAATATTCTAATACTGGAGGTAATAATATATAATTATGCCCCTCCTTGAATATTTGGGGAAATAATTTTGGTAGCCAGGAAAAAGTCGCCAGAACCTGACGACTTTTTCACAGCAACATTATTCCATGGAACCCTTTTTAATTGGTCGACTAGCCCAGCCCTAGTTAAGAACAGGTGATTCTGTCATTAGGGTGCACAGTCATAAATGGTTCTGAACCAGCCCATATCAACAAAACCATGATCAGTCCACATGAAGTTTACTTTTAGCCCAAAATGTGATGGTCAGTGTGGGAAGAGTAAGGCACACAAGAGCAGGTGGAAGAGCCATTCCTTACAAAGAAACAGATCAATATCAGTAACATTAGAAAGTAGGCTCACTCCTTGTCACGTAGGACAGAAACTGAAACCTTTTCAATCTTGATTAGCTCCTACTTTCAGCTTTGAGGCGCTAGATATGTATATTAAACAGCACCTGAAGCGATAAGGGGACCGAGTGTTCTGGGAATGCAATTCTAATGTCTACCTCTGATACCAATGTCACCCATTGTTTCTTCAAGGGCCAATATCACCTGTGGGCCACTGGCACCCAAATAAAGTGGCAGCACTCAGTACTTGGTACTTGTGCGCTGGTTTTACAATGGGATAGTAGAACACCACTGCTCAGAGGTATCTGGAGGCAAAGATTTAAATCACTAAATCCCAGACAAGGCCTGGCCTATTGTAAAGTAAGGATGCACAGCATGTCAGCGAGCATGAGAGTGTTCATTCTCACAGGCTCTAAAAAAAGTTCCACTCAGTAATGCAGAAACCTTTTTAGAAAAATTATAGAAATAGTGACAGTCCAATGGATACACTAAAGCAGGCCTTACTTCTGGGATCATGCGGCAGGAGCGGATGGAGTCGCTGTACCCCATCCATCGCTGGTATTCCGGGTACTCCCCCCTCCTCAGGTAGTACTGGTGACCCCGGTAGTTGGGGTGCTCATAGAGCATCCAGTTTCCGCTTACCACTCTGAGCGAGTTGCAGCGGTTGAAGTAGGAGTGCAGGTCCGCGCAGTCCGAGCTGCACTCGTAGCAGCGCCCGCCATAGTTCCTGTCTTCGTAGAAGATGACCTGTGGAGGGAAACGTTTTTAAGGTAATTTTTTTCAAGTCTGAACATCATTTGGCCGCATTCTAAAAGGGGCAATAAATGGGAAGAAGCAGCCTGTCCAATAGCGCATCTGCATGGCCACGCCGTTTCGGTAGAGTGACCAGACGTCCCAGGTTTTGCTATGACTGTCCAGGTAGTGGGCCCTTTGTCCCTGTCTCAAATGTTTTTTTTTTATGTTCAATACCTGTACAGGTTTTGGGGAAAGGGAGGGTGACATCTTAATCTGGCAACTATTTAAACTAAATAAACATCAAAGCACTGCAATTCTGCCATCTCATGATGGGCTAGAACCACCAACCTTACAGATCCCAGCCACATGCATCCTCTGATATCGCCATAGAGACTGACGAATACATGAGTAAATAGCAAAGCATCCTCTGCTTTGCTATTAAAGTGCTTATCTCCACAGTCAAAACCGCACCATGTTATTTAGGAGTAGTGGTGGAAATACTGTGGGGTGGGGCTGAAGGGTGGGGGAAGTGTGGGTGATGTGGGTCAGGTTAAGGGGGTTGGTGTCTGGGACAGAAAGGGGTGGTGATGAGGTGTGAGTAGGGTAGTCATTCTTTTGTGTTGTGGCCATCCCAGGTTTTTGTCTTGAAAATCTGGTCACCCTACGTTTCGCCCAAATTGTGATCCTTGTACAAATAAGGTGGGGACTGATTAGAGAGTCACATGATTTGTGCTGGGAAAAGCATGAGCACCTGAGACCTGCCAGGAGTCCAACCTTTCAACGCAGACATACACTGAGTTACAAGTGATCTTTGAAATGTGTGCGTGTGCTGCATGGCATCTGCAATGGCAGCCACCGTGACAAACATGGCGACTATCACTGCCAATTGTTTTTAACTGGCTGCACCTGCATTTTCCTAGCACAGCAAGAGTGAGCACATTATGGAGTAGTCAAAATGGTCCTCGAGCCAGCCAGCTGCAATCAGTAATCTAAACCCAGTAGAAGGGCTTGAGTATTCCCTGCACAGTGCGGAGTACCCACACATGAACTTCAGTTTGCCAACTCCAGATGGGATGTTCTTTACTGAAGGTTTCCAAGTGTCATAGATCATGAAAGTGTAGCTGGGGTTGTCCCTTGCGCACTCAGACGTTGTATGTGTGGTAAGGCTAATTTAAGTTTTGAATTGAGAATCTCTTCTTTAAATAGGGTAAGCAAAATTGCCAAACGAGGAGCAACGTAAAGTCGAAGCTATGTTCGGCTGCTCTGGAACAGCAGCCATGTCAGCAGCAGCCATGGCAGGAGCAGCGGTGGGGAACGCTGCAGGGAATGTTGCGCTGGCGAACACTGAGAAGCACAAGCAACACAGAGAATGGGGAATCAAATAATTTGAGGGGGTGCTAAAAGATGGCACAGGACAGCCTCATGTTACAGTGCTGCATACCAAGGGTCAAGTCTTATTAACATACCATTAACATACCAATTGAATGTGATATCACCAAAAATGTGCATATCAAGGTACCCTCTGAAAAATAATGGGGGACTCCTGAAAAAAATGGGGGACTCCGTCCACCCGTGTGTACCCTCAACTCAAGCCCTGCTGCGTGCAAGGACTAGATTCACTATGTCAGGAAGCAGAGACTAGGGGGGACAGGGGTGAATAATTCAGTGGAGCGATCCTCTAGCAGGACTGGAAGTGTGGGGGGGCTGCAGTTCAGATGGGCCTATGCTGGACCTGCTTGGGGAAAATCCAAGCAGTGGCAAGGACTCATTATCGGTCTAGGACCTCTTTCTTGGGCAGACACTCTCAGAGGGTTGGGGAGGGCCAAGGGGGCCACGAGTGATAACAGTGGTGAGGGCTACACTCTTCTTCTTCCCTCTTCTCCTCCACCCTCCCTGCCATGAATTAGACTGTACTGGGTGGCCCTGCAGGATAGCACTCCACTCTGGAGCATTTATTTAGACAGCTAGCTGTCTATTGCCTGGTAATGGGATGGAGCCTATGGCTGGGACTGCCCCACACTCTTTACATTTCCGAACCTTCTGGAGGACTCGGCCTTCCATGCCCCAATAGCAGCTTTACATCTGAATGGCCCCCTGCCACTGTGGTCCCCAAGACAAATAATGGATACCCCCTTCTGCATTTTCCACCTACCTGCTGCTCCCAGATTGCTTGTCTGCATCTTTTACTGAACAATGGTCTTAAATATTATCTACTGTTTCTGAGTGTTCCTTTTGGGTCTACATTTTTATTTCACACACCTTCAACAAACTGCCATCCAGCTCCAAAAGGCATCTTAGCAGTCAAAGAAGTGTTCTATCGAAGAAAACAATAAAAGTACACTCTGCCCCTGCTTCCCTTCCTTCCACAGGACTGCTACATGAACACGAGCAGAGCGGGTTGGAGAAGTGGGAACCATAAACAATGTGTTTCTTCCATCCCCCATGTCCTTAACTGAGGTTCTGCCTTTAGGGAAAGAAAACGTGCCCTCAGAACACAAACAACCTCTCCCACGGGTACCGTTCAAAATTCAGGACACAATATCACCTTTTCCAAATTCCTAAAATGCCCAGTCCACCCAACACACCAGTGTGATGGAACTAGGCGGCATGCTTAGCACTGGCCCAAACGGACTGAGCTGCCCAGGTTTCTCCTCCCGTTCCACCACCTTCACCTCACTATGTTCATTATGAATGAGGGGGGGGGGTAACCTTAAAAGCTGTCACATTGTCAATACCTGTGATGAGCTGGGATTGCACTGGATAGTTACTTTTTGGGGTACATATACCTGCATGGAGTAAATGTACCCCATGCGATAGTTTCTACATCCTCCTGTAGTGACCGCTATACAAACGAGCATATACATATAAACACACCTTTATCAGAGCTGCTGTGGTCTCTCTTAATAAAATAGCATGCTTCCCTTTCCCCAGCAGAGAGAAGCAAAAGAACAGCCAGGTGCCTGAGACCCCCCACAAATAATCAATGCACCCTGGAAATGCCACCTTACCTTTCCCATGGTGGCTGGTAAGGCAGAGGATGTGATATCGTGTTCCTTTCAGGCCACAACCCTTATATACTCGACCTACACTATGGCAACAATTCAACAAAGGAGGGCCAGCTGCTGTCCAACAGGAACACCGTATTGTGCTCTTCTTTTGTTTTTGGCGTGGAGAATATTCTTTCCCTCGTCACTGGGAATGGAAAGGCTTTGTCTTTGCTTAGTTGTGTGGGCTAGAACTCACTGCTGCTGCTTGAATGTGCTTTAAAGCACCTTTCTCTTTGCAGTTCTGCGATGTTGATTAGGCTTTCTTCAGGGCATAACCTACACAAAGGGCGGTCCGGTTGGAGCTTTTTTTTTCACAGATACAATGATGGATTTCAGATTGCATTTTGGACATTGTGGTGGTGGACATGTTGTGCCATTCATTCCATATATGACTCACTTGCGAACAGAATTGGCGAAGGGGATTTCGCATACCAGGGAGTAATCAGTTAGAATTTTAACATTCAAGGAACTAACGAAACCATGTCACATGCCCGTACCTTTTTATTTTGAAAGTGCACCCCCTAAGAGAAAATTGTGCCTAGGTGAATCCCTCAGCAGGGTGCATGAGTTACACTGATGCATCTGCAATCTGCTTCCTGCAGTTGTCCATGTTTCTGACCTGTTTTTCTCTGTCTATTTGTGCGCCCTGATGCCATCGGGCCATGGCGCGGTATAAATAAATAAATAGAATAACATAAATACAGTGTTTGGAACATGGCATCGTGGAGTCAGCGGACAGCCATGGCGTCTAAACCTCTGCACCTTAGCTTCCAATATGAAGTGGAGCACCTTTACACCTGCCATTATGCAGGTGGTGTGGCATGACTTTTCTAAAAGTCTAATTTCTGCTCAGCATACAATAGGTATAGCAGAGAAAACGATGCTGGCTAAGAGAGAGCATGTAATCACATTCTCGTGGGTGCAACATCAACATTAGTCTACCAACCATAGTACTCCAGAAAGATCCTGGTGCCAATATGCACAAGTGTGACTTTATTTGTGTGATTTGCCTGCTGGTAAATGGATGGCGCCAAACGGTAAGGGCAGGATTCTTCCATCGTTCATGAAGCAATCGTTTCTCTGGTGGACATCCATGCACTCCTGTAAAGTCCTGCTCTGTAGTGCTCAGCATTTTCTCTGACAACGAATCAGTCACTTTAAGAGTCTGAAACCCTGGTCACAGCCCACTATAGCTCCAACATACAATACTGAGGGCCTGATTTTCAAAAGCATTTTACACTGGCACCATCCCATTGAAAAACGCATAGTAAGTCAGGCCCTATGCCTCGTCTTGTTTTGCATATCATATGGATGACTGAATATAAATATATTTTTTTTCTTCGTGGTCGAATTTTTTTGTTGGATTTATACTATAAGGGCGGTCTTGGCAAATGCTCAATCATAAATTAAGTAATTGTATTTAAAATATGTTATTGTGTTATCTATACAGGGTATCATCATGTCTTCAAACTGGGTATAAATGAGTATCATAACAGTCATATTTTGATACCCTCACTGTATCGCTTATGCTGGGTGTGTGCTGGGCACTAATCATTAGAATGAATCTATCTAGATATGGACATGGCACCAATGCGCCACTCCTGCATCTGGATTGGGCACTCCCCACTATTCTGTGCTCTGTGTTTTTTTTTCAATACACTACTTTGCATAGAGAAAGATACACACAGAAAGGAATGTTTAGTCTGCATTATCCAGTTGATCCTCTCTGTGATCTACCATGTATATAAAACATGTGTCAATTAGTGTATGTGCAACCAATTTGCCAAAACTAAAAAGCTCAGTGCTGTCTACCCCTCACTTAAAGATTGTATTCATGTTTTACTTTTTATTTCGATCTACAAACACAAACAACCCGTTGTTGCCAACAGGCAACCCATATGCACCCTTTTGGGGTTGCAATAACCACTGATTTTTACATAAAGTGTAATTATTAAATTTTTTTCATTATCTTTATCAATGTTATTTGTCTTACATAAAGTATCCTCCATTACATGAATTGAAAACACAGCGCAAACATGCTCCGATTTTCATAGAAGATAATGTATACTTCTATCCAAAAACATCAAAGTATTAGTACAATTCACCTTCAAAAACAGTCAAAATCAAATCCAGCTCATAATTCTTTCATGAAATAGTGTTACATCAAATTTCACAACCAAAAGATGAAAGAAATATGAGATATAGTTGATTGTGACTAATTGTTTTTGAAGGTGAATTGTACTAAAATGTTGTTTGATGTCTTTGAATAGAAGTAAAAATTATCTTCTATGAAAATCGGACCATGTGTGCACTGTGTTTCAATTCATGTAACGGAGGATACTTTATGTAAGACAAATAACACTGATAAAAGCTAATGAACATTTTTTAATAATTAAACTTTTTAATGTAAAAATAGATGGTTATTGCAACCCCAAAAGAGTGCATAGGTGTTACCTGTTGGCAACAACGGGTTGTTTGTGTTTGTAGTTCGAGTTTCATCTCCAAGGGTCAGGAGACAATACCCGATTGCCCCTGATGTCACGACTCGCCTACCATGGAAATTCACGGCTCGCCTGCCATGGAGAGTATGGAGGAAATAGAGGAAGGACTATTCCCTGAGAACGCTGTACGCGGTCTAGACGTTTGATGCTTGCCGGCCATGTCACCATGAGCAATAGAGGAAGGACTAATTCGGCCTTTATCTTCCAGGAAATGACTAACTCATTTGCGTTGCAACTTCCAGTGCTACGGAAAGTAATCCAGCGCTCCTGTGTGTATGTACTCTTGTGCCGCTCCCAAACGGCATACAATTCGTTTCTGCCATTCTCAGACGGCTTGTACTCCTTGTGCCTTCTACCTTGCCTACCTCTTGTATTCCCCTTCTTCCCCGTGCACGCTTGTACTATCCTACGCGAGGTGCACGCCACGCTTCCTTTCCTTTTCACCTCCAGTCCCCGTGTTCCATCTGTACCGAGTTATTCAAGTATTCAGATCTTCTCCCGGAGATATCACGGAACACTTCATCAACTACACGGTGAATTCTGGGATTCGTTGTCCATCCAGCCATAACCATCTGCCAGGGTTTTTTCGGCAAAGCTTTTCCCAGGCGTGGGGTGGGCTCCCCGGTTTCCCCACTGCCAGGCAAACTGCATCTCTGGCAAAGTGGCCTCCGGTGGAGCTCACTCTCATCACTCCAAACAGGGGAGAAGGACGTGTATGAAGCCCAGCGATAATTGGAGACAGAGAAGGAAAGAGCTATCTTCGGACGACTCCTGTGACACATATACAGACAACACCTCTACCTTAAAAGCATCAGGTGAGGAGGGGGTTGGTGAAGGTATTAAAGATCACACAGAACCTGAGAGATTGCAACGCCAAACGAAAATGGCCTCCCTAGAACAATACCAAGAAATGGTAAACGCTATTCAAGCCTTAACAGCTGAAGTACAGTCTCTAAGAGCAGATAATACTACATTGCAGCAACAGATCCAACAGGTGGGACAACAGGCTCCGCAGCGGGATGATATCAGAGGAGAACTGCCTCCCCTTCCTCTGTCATGTGGGAAATATGATGGGCACCCAAAGAAGATAAAGAAGTTTTTGGACGCCTGTACCATTCAATTTACCTTTCGTCCTAGAACCTACGAACTAGACAGGACGAAGGTCGGGTTCCTAATGTCCAATCTAACAGGCAATGCACACGCATGGGCCACACCTCTAGTCACTACTTCGGACCCGGTCCTTACCAGTTACGACCCATTTGTGCAAAGACTGCGAGAGAGGTTAGAGAGACCAGAAGTCTTATATTCCACTTTCGAAAACTTACTCGACATACGACAAGGATCATCTGATGTCCAGACTTACGTTATGAGACTTCAAAGGATAGCAACAGAGGCAGGATGGCCCGAAACAGCCGAACAAACTATTTTCCGAAGAGGACTTCACGAAGACATTAAAGACGAGCTGGCGAGAGTAGCCAGACCTAGTACAATCCAAGACCTGGTCTCTTTGGTCTTACAAATAGAGTACCGTATGGCGGAAAGAAAGGCAGAGAAGAGAAAACCATGCACCTTTGTATCGGGACCAAGCCCTCCCTCGGTGCCTGAAAAGGGATCCACGGAAGAACCTATTCAGATTGGATCCACAAGAGGACCACTCTCTACCAGCATACGTAAAAGAAGGACCTTGGCTTGTGTATGCATTGTGGACCAGACAACCATTTGTTGAGGGTTTGTCCAGAAGTACCCCCCAGAAGGCTGGGAAACAAAAGACCCCAACCTTAAACAGGGAAAGGGAAGGGGTGAATACCATAAATCCCTGTCGTTTGACACAGCCTCCGATGTTGGACTGCTGCAGTCTTATGGTGATCAAGGTACTGATCGAATGGGATCCAAAGGGTTCCGTGGAATGCACAGCCATGTTGGACTGTGGAGCAGCAGGCAATTTTGTGGATGACAACTGGGCAAAGGAACATCTAATACCCAGACGCCCAAAGATTAGGTGCATACCGGTGGAAGGAGTCGATGGTACCCCACTCACTTCAGGTCCCATTAGCCACAAAACACAGGAACTGAAGATAAGGATGGCTAACCATCACAAATACCTTACCTTTGATCTGATCAGGGCAGCACATTTTCCAGTTATACTGGGAATTCCCCGGTTAAGGAAGCATAATCCTCACATCGACTGGAGTTTGAACACAGTAGACTTCAGATCACAACACTGTGATCAACATTGCTTGACTAAGGAGAGCTCCCCGGTCATTCAAGCAACACTACATCCCTCCTTCAGTGTCAACATGATACCAGCCCCATATAGGGAATTCATGGATGTGTTCACAGATGCACAACCACATCTTTTTCCCCCACACCGTAAGGAAGATTGTAAGATTGATCTGATACCGGAAGCAGTTGTACCTGTCGGTAGAATGTTCCCACTTTTTCTACCCGAAAAAGAAGCTCTGAAAGAGTATCTTGCAATCAACTAAGAAAATGGGCTCATTAGAGAGTCAACTTCTTCAGCAGGAGCTTCCCTATTCTTCATTTCCAAGAAAGGTACAACAGAACTACGTCCCTGTATAGATTACAGAGGTCTAAACAGCCTTACAGTGCGGGACAGATATCCTATGCCCTTGATGAAGGATATCATTGAAGCTGTCCAGGGTGCTCGGGTGATCACTAAATTGGACTTGAGAGGGGCATATCACCTTTTGAGACTACGCAAAGGAGATGAATGGAAGACGGCGTTCCGGATGCCACTAGGACACTACGAATACAGAGTAATGCCCTTTGGGCTTGTCAACGCACCAGCACAATTCCAAAGATTCATGGACAACCTTTTTTCAGACATGCTCTATTCTTCAGTAGTCGTTTACCTGGACGACATCCTTGTCTTCTCTACAACTTTGTCGGAACATCGCATCTTGGTTACAGAAGTTTTACAACGCTTAAGAAAAACTGTCTGCTAGCTAAACCTGAAAAGTGTGTGTTTGAGGCATCCACTGTACTGTATCTGGGTTTACTATTATCCGCAGATAACATACAGATGGACCCAGCCAAGACCAATGCGATTACCAACTGGCCTGCACCCTCCAATGTCAAAGGGATCCAACGATTCCTAGGACTAGCAAACTTTTATAGAAACTTCATCCCTAATTTCTCTGAGATTATTCTTCCTATCACCAATCTTTTGAAGAAAGGGGTGAAATTCCTCTGGGATTCCAGCACTGAACAGGCCTTCCAACTACTAAAAAGATCCTTTGTAACAGCTCCAGTCCTAAGACAACCAGATCAAACACGCCCATTCATAGTGTAAACCGACGCTTCCCATGGTGCTATTGGGGCAGCTTTACTACAGAAAGAGGAAGACGGATTAGAACATCTGGTCTCTTATTATTCCCGCACATTGACCACTAGTGAACGTAACAATTCTGTTCTAGAAAAGGAACTCCTGGCCATGCAACAGGCTTGCGAAGAATGGAGACATCTTCTACAAGGCTCTATAGTTCCGTTTTTGGTCCGTACGGATCATCAGAACCTTAAAGTACTTCAAAAGATGGAATGTCGCAATTCACGACACGCCAGGTGAGCATATTTCTTCTCACAATTTGACTTTGAGATTAACTACCTTCCAGGAAAGGACAGCACTCTGGCAGACGCCCTTTCTCGCAGCATGAGTGAGGAAACAGGAGATCCAACAGAACCGGAACTCATGTTGGCAGGAAGGATATTCATTAACGTCATAAATACGTTTTTACAACAGGTAAAGACGGAACAACAGAACAAGAGAGGCGTAAGGACGGACTTAAACTGGAAGGGCAACCTGCTCTTCAAGAAGGATGCGTTGTTTATACCAACTCAGAATCTCCAAGTACAAGCAATGTCCTGGTGTCATGATATTCCTTCTGCAGGACATAAGGGCCAAAGAGCCACTTTGGACTTAACATCCCGTCAATTTTGGTGGCCTTCTCTGATTAAGGATGTCAAGGAGTATGTTAAGGTTTGCCCGGTGTGTGCCCAAAACAAGTACGACCACCACAAACCCTTAGGACTCCTACAGCAAGAAACTCAACCCCAAGGACCTTGGCAACACATTTCTACTGATTTTATAGTAGACCTACCGGAGTCAAGTGGACACACTGCCATAATGGTCACTGTTGATTCCTTTGGCAAATGAGCTCATTTTTCACCTCTTAAAGGAATCCCTACAGCCAGAATTACTGCAGAAATCTTTCTTAAAGACATAGTCAGACTACATGGATTACCCATCAATATAGTGTCTGACAGAGGCCCTCAATTCACGTCCAAATTCTGGACTACACTGTGCAGAACACTAGGAATCCGAAGATCTCTTTCCTCAGGGTTCCACCCGGAGAGTAATGGGCAAACCGAGCGTTTGAACACCACACTAGAACAGTACATAAAGTGTTTTTGTAACCAAGAGCAGGATGATTGGTTTCATCTTCTACCCATGGCGGAATTCTCATACAATAACACTACACATACCTCTCTAGATATGAGTCCTTTCAAATGCACGTACGGTTATGACCCGAAACATATACCTCTCTCTGGTATTCCTCCTACAAATATGCCTTCAGTAGACCATCTATTAGATACCACACAGAGGATGCATCGAGAATCCAAATCCAATCTCACAAAGGCTCGACAGGATTGTAAGACATGGGCAGACAGGAAAAGAAGTCCAAACCCCAGTGGGAAGTAGGAGATCGGGTGTGGCTAGCTACGAAGTATCTACCCAGATAGGTTCATTCAGGAAAATTTGCGCACAGGTATTTAGGATTCTTTCGTATTACAGCCAAGATCAATCCAGTAGCTTATAGATTGGATCTTCCTCCAAATCTTAAAAGAATCCATCCTGTCTTTCATACCTCACTCCTCAAACCATACGTCAAGGACCCTCATTTTCGAAAGACAAAAGGACCTCCTCCCAAGATCACAGAAATAGCTGAGGAATATGAAGTTTCCAACATCCTTGATTCCAGATACAAAAGAGGCGTTCTGCAATATCTGATATTTTGGAAAGGGTATCCAAAGACAGAATGCACTTGGGAACCTGTTAAAAACATTACTGCTGCTCGGCTAATACAAAGGTTCCATCATCTTCATCCCGGGAAACCATGGGGAGGAAACCTAAGAAGGGGTCATACTGTCACGACTCGCCTACCATGGAAACTCACAGCTTGCCTGCCATGGAGAGTATGGAGGAAATAGAGGAAGGACTATTCCCTGAGAACGCTGTACGTGGTCTAGACGTTTGATGCTTGCCGGCCATGTCACCATGAGCAATAGAGGAAGGACTAATTCAGCCTTTATCTTCCAGGAAACGACTAACACATTTGCGTTGCAACTTCCAGTGCTACGGAAAGTAATCCAGCGCTCCTGTGTGTATGTACTCTTGTGCCACTCCCAAACGGCATAACCTTCGTTTCTGCCATTCTCAGACGGCTTGTACTCCTTGTGCCTTCTACCTTGCCTACCTCTTGTATTCCCCTTCTTCCCCGTGCACGCTTGTACTATCCTACGCGAGGTGCACGCCACGCTTCCTTTCCTTTTCACCTCCAGTCCCCGTGTTCCATCTGTACCGAGTTATTCAAGTATTCAGATCTTCTCCAGGAGATATCACGGAACACTTCATCAACTACACGGTGCATTCTGGGATTCGTTGTCCATCCAGCCATAACCATCTGCCAGGTTTTTTCGGCAAAGCTTTTCCCTGGCCTGGGGTGTGCTCCCCGGGGTCCCCGCTGCCAGGCAAACTGCATCTCTGGCAAAGTGGCCTCCGGTGGAGCTCACTCTCATCACTCCAAACGGGAGAAGGATGTGTATGAAGCCCTGCGATAATTGGAGACAGAGAAGGAAAGAGCTATCTTCGGACGACTCCTGTGACACAGATACAGACGACACCTCTACCTTAAAGGCATCAGGTGAGGAGGGGGTTGGTGAAGGTATTAAAGATCAGACGGAACCTGAGACCTGACATGATAGAATTTAGTTCTGTACATTTACATGAATATCATTTGACATTCAGTATACAATTTGATTGTTAAAGTGAATGGAGTGCCCCGTTTTATTGCGTTACCCCACCTTTTACTTTATTTCTATCCAATACATAGATCATAAAGTCCTACACAAAAATGTACCACATTACAAACCACACAATGCATCACAATAAATAATTGAATCATTGCTAAAACTCTATAAAATGCAGTGACTATTATACCATAAACTAGAAGCCGCAGGTTTAAAATGTGAAAATATAAAAACGTCAGACTGAGCATCAAGAGACTGACTATGAGGTGAAGTATTTAGAACTCTTCCTCCAAGATTGGAGCAAGTCATTCCCCAGACAATTAGTTGCCAACTCACAGTCCCCCGCCATGCAAAATTCAAGCGCCTCATCAATTCTTCTAATACAAAACTGTTTAAAAAGCGGTATCACAAATCTTTTCCTAATCTGAGAGAACTCAGGACAAAACAAAATAAAATGCACTATACTTTCAATCTCATATGGGCAAAAAGGGCAAGCGGCTGAGATACTCATGCTCCAATGGTGCTTGACCTTGGCTAGGGGAAGGTTGGCAATGCGCAATTTCATATACAGTGCTTTCATTGATTTCAATTTAATTATTTCCAAATAATCTTCAAAACCAGGATATTCTTTCATGGACAGATAAAGAACCAGACTATCTGACAACGCAAGTTTTGCCCGTGTTTCTCTCAACAATTTGCTTTAATAAGCCTTTATTACTAATATTGTAACATTTCCAGGGATTGTGTCCAGACGAGACCAAAAGCTCTCCAGCCCCAGGGCAATCAACTCTGAGACAAAACATCTTTAATGGCTCCCCTGTACTGGCTAAGATTGCGTTTGTCCAGAGTCTAGCCCAACAAAACAATGGCCTCATATGACATAAGAAACCAGTGCTTTGCAGGACTACCTCCCATAAAATGGGGCATTTGGGGTGTTTGCAGGCAAGCCCAGAACTGCTTTAAGAAATGTGTGTTCTATGACCTTGAGCGTGTCTGAGTTATAGTAGCCCCACAACTCAGCCCCATAAAGGGTGGCCTGCCTGGCCTGGCTCCAGGCCCTGCTCCAGCAGGGGGTTAGGGGGGGCCAGGCCCCCCCAAGGCCAGCCCCTGGCCCCCCTAGAAACAGGGCCAGTCTGGGAACCAAAAGAGGCCCTGGAAAATTTGATCAAAGTGGCCCCATATTTCGCTGCAATAGCGGGCAATATTAGTGCACAGGAAAATATTACTGCACCAAAGGGCACTATTGCAAAATAGGGCTGATCAATTCCATCTAATTGAAAACAAGCATTGGCAATGCCAGCAGTTTGTGCAGGCATGGGAAGAGCCCTTTCCAAGCACCGCCGTATTGGTATGAACTGCCCATTAATGGTAGCAGGTGCAAAACGGTGTGAGTATCTGGGCACCTATTAGCAGTGCCCGGCAAATGCCTAATACTCTTATACACAAGCCCAAACTGTTGGCTTTACCAATGTTTATTTTTAACAGGACTTAAGTGAAGGGCATGTATAGTGCTTATAAATCGAGTGGCTAGAAGCAGACATGGTGAAGACATTTTTCATTTTTATTACACCAGTAGTGGGTTTACAACAGAGTCATTAACTCTCAGAAGGCTGCTTCGACAAAACACTGGCCGGCACTTTGAGTGCAACGTTTGATGGTAAGGCTTGATTAAAGCAAAGTCAAAGAGTTCTCTGGAGCAGGTGTTTTTGGCAGGGAGGGACGGGTACTGGGTGGGAATAGCCATAGGGATTATCATGGGCAGTCAATGGGTGGGCAAATAACCAAACAACACCTACACGCTGGGTGTCCCTCCCCATAGCCGATTTTTCCCCATCTATACTTTAATGCAATAGTTTTGTTTTTATAGCTGGGGCAAGTGCCACCTAGAATCCCAAACTGATTAAAAAAACAGCACAAAGATGAGGATAAGCGAGCGTGTAGTGAATATTACAGCAGAGGAATCCCACGGCATGGGGGTGTGATTGCAAATGTGATTCTTAAAGCAGAGGGTGAAATATTACAGCACAGGGCTGGAGAATTTTGGCGCAAATACATATGTCATGGGTGGTTAAAAATCAATAACCACACTAATACCAACACCATACTCTGTCTTCCTAGCATTACTTTTTGCCTGTTCTGCTCCCAGTCCATCAGGGCACCCATTTTTGTTTGTTTAATGATGGGTAGGTCATGCTACAGCACAGGGCTGGCTTTATGCATTGCTAAGGGATTACATAATATGGAAGGGGATTTTTCTTATGTGCAAGAAATATTACTGCATGGGGCTGGGGTTTTACACACCAGGGGAACCTTTGAGCAGTAGTGGGCTGGAGGATTACACAGCATGCACAAGCTGTGGGGTGGGGTGCTCAGCGTAGCGAGAAGACAACGGCACATGCAGGCAGGCACCCATGAATCAGCCGGCCAGATATGAAGTTATCATCGGGCCGGAGGATTGGGCAGGTGGAGGGGAGGACAGAGAGTGTGTGGAGCAAGGGGGTGGGCAGGGCATAATGTACTAGCCGACGATTGCTGAGCAAAGAGAGATTTAGTGCAGGTGTTTTTGGGAAATCAGACCACACTGATATATTACAGCACACAGGGTGGGGCATTGAAGTGCAGGAAGAGAAATGCACCCCACAGGAGCGACTGTACCAGTAAAAGAGGCCAATGTTACAGCGGGAAGTGGATGGTGCAGCAAACAGTGAGAATATTACAGCACCTGGCTGGAAGAGTACAGCACTGGGAGAGCACCCCACCCCCACTGAGAATGTTACAGCACAAGAGGGTAAGCACCTTGCTAAGTGCCACCTTCAGGCCCGAGATGTCATCTGCATACCCTGCAGCCCCCCTACGCAGCCATAGACGTCTGGAATCGCTAGAATGTGTTATTGTTCTCGCAGACACAGAGGGGCCCAGAAGCAGAGATGCAATGTTAAGGCAACCAAAATACAACCGGATAAGATAAGGGGATGGCGGAGAGGGGTGCTGTAACACCCCCTTCGACTCCCCCACATACACAACTTCTCCCTGTCCAGAAACAGCATAATCTCAGACCTGGTTATCAGCGCCAACTCCGGCGGCATGCAGACCTCACCACCTACCACAAGCATGAAAGATGAGACAGCGGCTGGCCAGTTTTGCGAATAGCTGTAATAGAAACAAATGGGTTACTGCTGGTAAGGGTGGAGTAGTAGTGACAGTCAGATGAGCTTTGCGTTAGTTGCTGTAATGGAACAGCAGGTGTCAATGGAGGTCAGTGCTGAGGCGGTGTATGGCTCTAACATACTGGAATTGCGGGGGTGTGGAAGGTCAGGATTGGGAAGAGGTGCATTAGCAGAGCGGTGTGTCAGCCTCTATAATGACATATGTAGAGGCTTCTTTAGGTCATGGTAAGGTGCATTTGTAGAAGTGGGTGTGAGTGGCAGTACTGGATTGGCAGTTTAGTTTGGTCTTGCATAGCGGAGCTGAAGTGGATTATAATAGGTCTATGGACTACCAATGTTCCCACTACACCCCGATAACCATCCCCATTCAGTTCGGGGCTGGGGGATCACGGCTCAAGGATTGGATATTAGGTAAACAGGGTGCTTGTTCAGTCCATGGCATCACAGTAAGAAAAAGGTTTAGCACTTGCATACAGGATAGCAACACAAGGAAAACATTGTAGCATGATGTCTAGAAAATATTACAGCACATTGGAAAAGGTTTACCGCATAGGGTGAGAGTGAGGGTCAGAAGAACTCGGCAGAGGGGCACGCACGTACAAATAATCCCTTACCTTTCATGTCTGGATACTGTCCTCAGCTGCTCTCAGCCCCAGTCACAGCCTCACTTGGGTCACCTGCTGCTGTCTGCTAAAGGAGGCAGTGCGGCACGCCTCACCTGGTTGGTTGGCTGTCTTTCTTGAATCTGTCAGAGGATACCTTGAACACAGACACAGCACACGGCATGGGCCCGGTACCAGCACAGCGCTCAGACTGTCTGTCAGCAGTGTCTCTCAGGTGGCAATGGCACGTTCACTCACGGGCCCAGTAAACACCTGCGCATGCGACTCAACAGCACAGAGCATACTAGGGCACGTGTGGTTTCAATGCGCAAGCGCCCTAGTACGACGACAGCGCAAGACCCAAAATCCATGAGCAGGGGTGGGCCTGGCAGGCAAACAAATCATGCAGCGAACTGCCACACCCAGATTGGCCAGTATGGATACATATCCCCGAATGGCGAGTGATAGTTTCATTTTGAGTCCCCATGTATCCTTCCCCCAAGAAAAGAGGCCCTATGGACGAGGCCTACCCGGGAAACTCCTAGTGTCCTGATGGGTCAGTCCAGCCCTGCTAGAAAGGAGACCTTGTCAGTGGTGTGAGGTTTGCTTCCTTTTTTTCTTTTTTTCATCAAAAGGTTGATTGTATTTTAACTATATGCAATAAAAAAAAACTACAAATAAACGTTAACCACCACTGCTTCCCGGGGTGTATAGGGGGAGTGTAAGGGGGTAAAACAGGCTGGGGGGATTTTGCAGTTATCATTCTGAGGGGCTGCACTGCAGGAGGCTCAGTCAGGATTTGTTTGCTTGCTCTGGACAATGATTTATGCCCCACGGCCATGAAAGCAGAAATGACCAGGGATATGGAGGGCCATTCACACCTCCAAGTAAGGTAGCACACTTGCTCAAGCAGGCTGCCTACAGCTATCTAGCAAAATCCTGCATTGCTTTTTTATCTGCACTTGTAATCTTACGTTTCAAACCTCTCATTTATAAGGTAGCTATTGTTTCAATACCTATCCAGTAGATTTCTGTAATTGAATGTAGGTTTTTAATTGTGGGAATAAACTGTTGTTCCAATCATGCCTAATAAAATGGTTAACTGTAGAAAACAATAAATGGCAGGTGATGATGCTTGGACACAGATTTCTACACCAGGCGCATAAACGGCTGAGGACCCTGACAAGTTACAATGACTGGAACACAAGATACTGCAAGCATTTTTAGGCCTTGTGGTCCAGTAGTTTGGGCAGAGCTGATCACGTTAGTGGCAGGGAGGCCAAGGCTGATTCATAAATAATGGTATGGAAGCCTGACCAAAGCAATGGCAGTGGTTAAGATTGTTTCATAGACTTACATCCATCAAACTGAGAGCCCTTACAAATTCCATTCAAAGTATATATTCTGCTGCATTAACTACTTGAGTATAAGTGAAACAGTAAGGTTGGTGGTAAGAACAATGTCATTCTGGAGGGGAGAGTTTAGTAAAATCAAAGTGATTTGATGTAAGGCATTGAAGTAGGCTATTTGGTGTAAGCCAGAACAATTGCATTGGACCACCGATAGGATGGAGAAAGGATGTTTAGTGGGATACACCTTCAATGGACGTGTTTGCTCGTTCACCCATCCATTGCCATGTTAATCTCTATGGTATTCCCAACAACTACCTGCCCCCTCCCTGCTGAAACATACCCTCTTGGGTACTCTTGAGCTAGCTCTGTCACAAAGTAATATCAAACTTTGTGCTGTTTTGGGCCTGCTTGTGTTATATCTAGGCATTCTTTTGAGTGTTCAATGACTTAATTGCCTCTGTAAATGAGCTCCTGTTGTATTAAAAAATCTCTTAACATGGTGTTTTTTCAGCCAGTAGATTTAAAAGCAACATGGTGTCCTGACCTCTGTTCCTTGCACTGGAATCCTAAAACAAGCATTTGCAAAGTCAACCATTTTGAAATGTGTATAAGTATTGCACAGGCATTTTCCAGACAATGACATCATATGCCTAGCAACTCGCACCATTTTCTAGATGTTCCCACCTTATTGCCAGGTGGTACCCTTATGGCAGTGCCTGGCAAATGCCTTTTCCATGTGTTTTCAAAAGCCCTAACTGTTGGCTTTGCCAATTTGTGTTGGTTTCAGTTTATCTCCCTAAGTGAAAGTGTCAGACGTCGGTCCCACCTCCCCTATCTCCTCACCGGATTCTTCAGAGGATAGATCCTGGAGCGGATTCTTCTTCTTTGGAAGCTTCTTCTTCTTGTTGCTAGATGACTCGTCCTTATAATTCCGGACCTTCTTTTCGCGGAGATAAGGTCTATCCCCTCCAGAGGCCACCGTGACAGTAGTGGGAACCTGTCTTGGGTGCCTCCAGTGGGGCCAGCCTCACTTTCAGGGAAAAAGCCAAAGCAGAAAAAACCCTGTAGGTCTTGATGGTAGGAGGTGAGGCAGTCCTTGATAACCCAGGCCGTTGGAAGAAAGGTGGATAGCGAAGGCTGACTGGAAGTAACCAGATGTCCGCGACCAGCTTCCAGACAGAGCTCAGAATAAGTCTTGCAAGTAGAATCCTTCGATAGCAACAAGGAAATCGTAAGTAAGTAGCAGGATAATAGACGAACAATTGGAAGGAAAGGAGAACAAATGGCCTAAGAAGGAAACCCGAAATGAAATACCCAGTGGAAGGAATAGATGGCAGATACCGCCGAGTAATAAATCAACCAGATACAGGAAGGGAGTGCCGCAAGGTTAGATGTACCGGGCGGCAAAGGTAAGTAGTAAACAGTGCAAAAGAGTGCCGCGCACAGAGAAGGCTGCAGGCAGCAAGGAAGGAACGGTGAGATGTCGAGCAGAGAAGTAGGAGGAGCCAAGAATCCAGGTAAGCAAGACAGCAAGTCACTGAAGCGGTGAAACAGCGGAGTACACGCCGTGAACCCTAAGAATATGAAAGAAGGAAATGCAGCGAGAAACTAAGGTTGTACTAGATTGGATAAAGTTGGAGGCGGCTAAGGAAGTCCAAATGGAAGGGAAAATACTAGAGAGCAACGGAGCGTTAGAGTGCGAGAAGCAAACACAGATACAACGCACCGCACAGGGAGGCGGAGTCAGTACTTATAGAATCCTCCGCCATATTGGATGAGGACTAGAGCGAGGTAACCGCTAGCTAGTGCCGCCAGCGGTTCCATAACTTCCACCCCTGATTCCTGACAGAAAGTATATATGCCCTGATGTGGGAGCTTTGTTTGCAACACCTAGGGACTCAAATTGCACCTCACTGTGTTGGTCCAACAAGAACCTACCTGAACATATCAAGGCTAGGATTTCAAGTATGGACCAACTTCAGATAAATTTCTCATGCATACTTAACAGTGGGGTTCTGACCTAAATAGTATGCATATTTGTCTGTGTGGAAGCCTAGGCTGCCTGGCCAGAACTTTTCATGAAATGGGCAGATGAGTACTGCCTTAATAACGTCATAGTATTGGAGTAACAATTAACAATGTCTGTATGCAAACTGAATACATAATGTGTATTGCTAACTGCTAGGTGTTTAGGCAGTGCCAGAAATTGAAGTTATTTACTGTGGGTTCCTTCCAGTGACAGAAGGGGAGGGAGTGCGGCACTGGAGGATTGTTCCCACTTCCCCCCATAAACATTTGCCTCTCAGAAGATTGATCATAAAACCTTGAAAATAACACAAGAAAAGAGCATTTCTTAATATGTTTCTGGCAACGTATAAACGGTGCACATTTGTTAAATGTAAAAAAAGGTATCGAAATATTTCCTGCAGAGTGCAATCAGAGGTGGATTTAACAGTCGGACAATGGACAAATGTCTGTGGGGCACCCTTGCTCTGCCTTTCTCCTCTCAAAGTCAGTCAGAGCTGCACAGGTCCTCCCACTGACGCCTTATCTTTTTAACATATCTCAGAAGTAGATTATTTAAAATATGAAGTGATTAGTGATAGGAAAAGGTCGTTTATTCTTTAAATGCGCTTTTAATACACTATTTAAGTGTGGCTGTTGGGTGATTAGAAATGATGGGAGTACAGAAAAAGCTGTGTGAAACAATGACATTGTTATGAATTTCATTTCACTTTGTGCCTGTATGGGATTTTTTGTAAATTCTGATTAATTCTGATTAATTCTGGAGCTTGAGGGTTCCAATCAGAATGGGGAAAATAAAGTTACAATCAAAAATCATTTTACCGCCACATTTACCACTCCACAGGACTTGGAAAATTGCCACCTATGATTGTTACTTTATTGGTAAAAGCAAGCAGATTCCAAATTGTTAATTGTGTGAAAGATTAATACTTTTCCAGACACATATTACAAAAGTGAAGTGAAAAGGCTATGTTGCCTAGTTTTGCTATTTACTTTTCCAGTACTTTGTGGAAACAATTCAAATTGCTTGTAGGGGCCCTGAAGTACAAACAGTAGCAGTCCCCTCTATGCAATTTAGGATTCAAAGCAAAATTTCCCCAATACTCTTTTTCATCAACCCGATTTTACAATGATGAAACAATGATGAACACATTGTCGGGTTGGTTTATCATGTGACTTGTGCATTTTTTAAAGCAATCTGTATAAAAGTAAGTATTATTAGTTGTTATTGTTTGTGACTCAAGTAAGAAAAAGAAACTAAATAAAAGGAAAAAGATAAGTAAAGAGAAACATCGAATACAGGAACTTACAAATTAAACAGCATTTTTATTTTCATGGCTATAAATCATTGGTATAAAAGTATGTAATTCATAACAATAAAAAAGTTTTCCTATAAATCATCCCAATCACTTAAAGTGTCTTTTATATACAGAGTAACATGGTAAGCAGGGTATAAGTACCATTTCAAAATCTGTACAAAAATGGACTTTTGTGCAAAGACCCATAATTGTAATATTTTCAGTATTTAAAACCAAACTTCAGTACATATTTGTACCAACATTAGCTGGGCAGATGTGTGGTCAATTACCAACATTTCAGGCTATGATGACATTCTGGCTTTACCACTTAACCAAAGTGTGTAATCCTGGGAAAATCATTTCATCTTACTGTGTGCTTCCTGCCAAAATTAGGCGCCCCTAGAAGTGATCCAGTTTTCAGTATGGTTTAATAGATGGGCAGCACAGGGGTCAGGGCCAGCCAAGGAAACATACACACATCTTTATCTGGAAAATACAAGGCCACATTTATTGAGCAAAATTGTGACATTCAAAATAGCAAAACAGACATGTCAAATAAGAAGTCATCATGGACAACTGCATTTTATAAACAGTATGGAAACAGTATGTACTAGACAATGATGTATAGGGGTGACAGGGGAGCAGCAGCCCCTCCTCCCTGCCACATCCAAATGGGAGTGATGCCAGAAGGCCGGAAACCCTCCAACCTCCCCTGTCTGCCTCCTGATCCCACCAAATATCCTGTTCCTTGTTTCAATATTTATCGAGGAGTAGTGGGCTGTCTTTCACAACAAAATGGCTGTACTACAAGCACCTCCTAGGTGGCCTTCAGGGAGTAGCGACAGTATTCAGGGAGGTATTATTGAGCGCACATTATGTTAGATGGAATAAAAAGGCCAAAAAGACATGGTGGGGGAAGGGTGGGGTAGGTGGGAGTGATTGTAAATGGGAATGGTAGTCAGGGGGAAATGTTGGAAGGTGACAGGGGGTGATATTGTCACACTTTTTTTCCGCTGTACTGTTTATTATACCTCAATTATAGCAGCATGTTGAAAAAAGGTACAAAACATATTTCTTAAAGCATGAATACATGGGATTAATCTCTCAGACTCTTGTTAAGGACTCTTGTTAAGGACCTCAGACTCTTGTTAAGGGCAGTATACAGCTTTCATTTATTTTATTTTTTTGGCAAACCTTTTCCATATGGAGATACGGGAGCATATGGAAGATGAAGTGAGTAGCCAATGGAAGTTCAAAGTAGTGAGGAAGCTTATGGAAGGAAACAAAGGAGCAAATGGAAGAAGAGAGCAGAAGACTGTGGAAGGGGTACTGGAGAGCCTGTCATTTTGGAAGGGATGAGCAGGTGGAAGGCGAGAGCAGGTTTCCCATATGAACAAATTGAGTGAACCTGGGCAAATCACCTCATGTCAGCAAAACCTGGTGAGGTGAACAGGCTGTTTCCATTTAGAGTAATACCCCTAAACATACAGCTCCAATAGTAGAAAAAGACAACTTCAAAAACATGCAACATTTGTTTCACTTATGACAGCGAATAACGACTCCCACCATAAGATCCACACCCATGCCCCACCTACCCGGGACCATCTGTCAGCCTTGCACAAGAATTCATTTGGCTTAAATTTGGCAGGGAGTGCAATCCCAACAAGCATCTTTATCAGACATTCAAGTAGTCTTGCGGGTAAATATGTCAACCCTGGTCCTAACAACCTGGGTTTGAATCCAGGCTTCTGCACCGTATAAAGCAGTCTAACAGACTAAAGACGTTAAAGGCAAATTTAGGGCAAATGGATTTTTCAGAACCAGGAAGACATGTTTTGCCGGATCACGAATCTAAGAAAAGTTTGGCCCCCCTGATCACAATCCTGGCCCACCCAGATAAAAATTCCTGGAGCCGGGCCTGTCTTATAAATCTGTAAAATAGCACTTATCGGGTCTGAGCCATGAGCCTGCATAAATCTAGACATAGCTCTGCATTCTGTAGTCATATTCAAACCTGCCCGATTCTCCTGATCCTTCCATGCACAATTTGCAGTCAATGGAACCCTCAAATAATCATAACTCGTAACCAGCTCAATCACCCCGCTGCCCAGGCTGATTGTTAACCGGTTCCATGTAATTTTATTAGTGGGATGTTTTTTCGTGTATTTTTTTACCGCAGATTTTTTTATTATTTTTGGTGGCGTTCCCTCCAAACCCCTGTCCCCTTTAATTTGTAAGCCATTCTCGAACACCCACACCCCATATATATATTTTTCTACCCCCACCTAAAAATTCAATTCGTTTTTTTCGTTAAAAAATATGCGGAAAACCCCCCACAAAAAACATCCCGCAATGAAAGGACGTTGTACCTTGTTTACCTTGATGTTTTCCCATCCCTTTTCCTGCTGAACACCGTCACCTTGTTTGTTATTGAAAGTCTGTTACCTTCACAGAATCTATTTTCAATTGCTTCCGTAGGCCTTTGGGCGTCAGAGAGAGAAGGACTGCATCATCGGCAAATAAAATGATGGGGATGCGCTCCCCAGCCAACAATGGGGTGTCAGTCATCTCAGCCAACAGTGGATCAATAACCCCATTTATAAAAAGGCAAACCAGACTTAGAGCAAGGACACAGCTCTGCCTGACTCTGACATCAATTTTTATTCAAGCAGTGGTTTGCCCCTTTGACCCATACTTGATGTTCACCCCATTATTAGAGTTGAGAGATGGAATTGCTCTTAGAATACCAAGCGGCACCCCCAGTTTAGTCAATACATTCCACAGATTACTCCTTGGTACGCTGCCAAACGCAGTTTTTAAATCAACAAAAAACATGTAAATGTCCATAGCCCGTAGTGCAACATATTTGTCCAGAATCAGATGAAGCCTTAGCACTTGATCCACATTACTGATATTACTCTGCAATCCAGCCTGGAAGTGATGCAAAAACCACATCTGCTGACATTGTGCGTCCAAATGGCACAATGCTGACTCAGCAAAAACCTTGCCCCCAGCAACCAAGAGGGAGACAGGCCGGTAATTTGCCGGGCAACCCATGTCTCCCTTCTTATATATGGGTACAAGTATTGCTTGTGTCCAGGAGTAAGGTGCTCTGTTCACTTTCAGCAAAGTGTATACAAGTTTTACCAAATAAGGGAGCCATATAACCACCTCTTGCTGATACCATTCTGTGCTCTGTGTTTTTTTTGCAATGCACTAGAGATGTTTTGCAATGGAGATTTAATTTGTTTGATTTGATTTTGATTTTGATTTGATTTTATTTTATTTATAAAGCGCAAAAAACCAGGCCCAGGGGCAACCAGGCGCATACTCTTAAACATGTTACAAAAAGCAGTAGTTACAGAAGTTACAAAAATATACAGCATATATACATGTACATACTCTTAAACATGTTACAAAAAGCAGTAGTTACAGTGAGTTACAAAAATATACAGCATATATACATGTACCGAAGGGTACCATTAACAGTGTATAATACAGGGACAGAGCAGAGAGAAAATGTATATTCAGTTCTGTACCCCACATGGAGTCTGGACTGTGTCAAGGTCTCATGAGACTTGGGAGAGCAACCATGTTTTAGCATTGTTCTTGAAGGAGTGGAATGATGGTTCAATTCTGATAGGTGTGGGCAAGGTGTTCCAGAGTTTGGAGGCCAGGGCGGGGAAGCTCACCCCACCAGCTTTTTGGAGTTTGCATCTAGGCACGATGAGGCTGTGAGTTTGGGCTGCTCTGGTAGGTCGAGTGGAGGTGTGGCGTGAGAAGCGAGTGGACAGGTAAGGTGGGGCGTTGTTGTTCAGACATTTGTGAGTCAAAGCTAGGGTTTTCAGGGCAATTCTCTGTTTTACCGGGAGCCAGCGTAAATCCAATCTGACGGAGGAGATATGAGAGCGTCTCGGGATGTTTAAGGCTGCCCTTAAGGCATTATTTTGTGCAGTTTGCAATTTATTAAGGTTAGACTGACTGGTCCCTAGGTAGAGAGCCCTACAGTAGTCGGTTTTGGCCATAACAAGAGTTCTGGCGAGTGTGATACAGTTGGTGGAGTTTAGGAAGGGTCTACAGGCAGTGATAAGTTTGTAGGTATAGGCCGAAGCTGACCTAACTGCATTTATTTGTCTGTTCAGAGAAAGCGAGGAGTCAAGATAGACCCCTAGCGTCTTAGTATCTTTGGAGACTTTAATGTCATTGCCGTCAATAATGAAGGACTTGTAGGTTTGGTCTAGTTTGTTGAGCCGATGATTTGATCCTAAAAGTAAGAGCTCAGTCTTATCATCGTTAAGGCAGAGTTCGTGCTGTGCCATCCAGGCCTGGATGACCGAGTAAACATCGTTAAGGGCTTTGGTGTCAGCTGTGTAGTCTCCTGTGATAGGGATGAGTATCTGGGTGTCGTCCGCGTAGTTAGTGTAGGAGACACCCAGATAGTCAAGCACATCGAAGAGGGGCTTGGTGAATACGTTATACAAAGTAGGGGATACACACAAGCCTTGAGGAACGCCACAGTGAATGGGGGAGGGATCCGCTGATGCCAGCGGTGAGAAGACCCTCATGGATCTATTGCTCAGGAATGAGTGGATCCAGGCGTTGGCAGAGTCGGAGAAGTGGGCTGCGGATTTGAGATGCTGGCAGAGTATTTGGTGGTTGACCAGATCAAAAGCCGCAGAGAGATCGAGGAGAAGGAGAAGAGCTAGCTTCCCATTGTCCTTCAGTGACTCCATCTGAGTTTTCAAGTCGATCAGAGCTGACTCTGTGCCATGTTTAGGGCGGAACCCTGATTGTCTTAAGCCCAGGAGATTGTTTAGTTCGAGGTAATCCTGAATCTGCATGTAGGCTGCGCAGTCCAGGATCTTGAGCAGGAATGGGACCGTAGTGATAGGTCTGAAGTTAGTTGGGATATTAGGGTCAAGGGAGGGTTTTTTGAGGAGTGGGATAACCCATGCATCCTTTAGGTTGTCGGGGACAATACCTGTCTTGAAAGAGGCATTTATGTATGCTGTAATGAACGGGGCTAGCTCATGAGATGCTTCTTTGATAATAGGTGCTGGGCAGGGGTCGCCTTGGCAATTGGAAGGTTTGAAATTGTTTCTGATGTTTTCTATTTCGGGAGTAGTGAGTGGGGAGAAGGAGAAAGGTTTATGCGGATAGGTTAAATGTGTATTAAGTGTAGGTGTGGTCGGTGGTTGGTCAAGCTGTAGGGATTTCTGTTTGTCACTGATTTTAGATTGGAGGGTAGCAATTTTACCCAGGAGTGCTGACTGAATATTGGTGCAGCAAGTGTTGTCTTTGGAGCAAGAGTCAGGGGGGCTGCAGGTGTCTCGAGTGCCTTAAGGATATTAAAGAGTTCCTTAGTATTGGACTGGGCTGACATAATGCGGTTATTATAAGAATCTTTTTTTGCCTGGAGTACAGCTTCTTTATAGTTAAGGGTGGCTATCAGAAGACTGTCCTTGTGGGCGTCGGAGTGGTGACTTCTCCAGCGTGACTCTGCTGAGTGTTTCTCTTTGCGTAACACTCTAAGCTGGGGAGTAAACCACGAGTTAAGGTGTGCTCGTTGTTTGGGTTTCCTCAGTTTGAGCGGGGCGATAGAGTTGATTGCTGCAAGCAGTGACTGGTTATACATGTCGGCTAGGTTGGTGGGGTCTGAGCAAGTGTCAGGAGCGTTATATAGTGTGGGAAGGATAAGGGGGAGTATTTTTTCTGTCGTAATGTTCTTTTTATTTCTAGTGAGGGTGGCTGGGGCGACCAAAGTCCTGGGTGGTGGGGCTGCTTCAATGCTGAAAGTGATGACATGGTGGTCAGACCACAAGCAAGGGGCGTTGGAGATTACGCTAATATTGCAATTGGTGTCACTAAGCCAGTCAAGGGATCGCCCTTTAATGTGGGTGGGTTCCTGTATGTGGTGAGTGAAACCTAAATCTGTTAGGATATTAGCTAGGTCGAGGGCCGCAGGATCATTAGGGTCTTGGTGTCCTAGATTGAGGTCGCCAAGAATGATGGTTTGGGAGTTGGATTTAGCATTGTTGAGTACTAACGTAGAGATATCATCCACAAAGGATGTGGGTGGACCAGGGGGTCTGTATATTAGCTGGATGGTAGCCGTTTGGTTAGCTGAGAGTCCAAGCTTGACAGAGAGTAATTCTGCAGTTTCCACCTTAGTGCTTGGGATGATTGGTAAAATACATTATGGAATTTGCCCTATTCACTTGTTGGAAGAAAGAGGTCAGTGGTATGCTATATGTTGTTGGCTTACATGAATAATTTAGTGAGCAAGTCAGAGATTTGTTTTTAACAGTGTCATATGGTGTATTTTTACATTTATTTCTACAGTTCCTAACACAAAAAAGAACCTTGAGAGTCTAGAATATATTACATCTAAAACAAGTCTCTCTAAGTCTTGATGAAGGCCCCCTCCTGCGAACATTTGGGATGGTCTAGGATAGGCAGAACCCTTAGTAGGGGCTAGAAACACAATGTGTCGACCTATAGTCTGACCTATTAATCAAATAGGTCAGTTTGGGACCGATGTGGCTGTGTAATTTGAAATTATTAATAAATGCGCACACAAATCCAGAGATCATATTTTCCTGTGGCTCTGAAAAGGTCTTGTATGAATAAATGAAGAAAAGAAAAACCTGCCTTAATTAAAAAAAACATCTTCTTTGTTGTACAGCAAATGTATCACGTGTGGATGCGTGTCTAGGTGGCATGTTCACCAGAACCTAGATGTGTAAAAATGTTACAGCTGTGATAATTGAGTCACAACTATATACTAACCCAACATTATGAGAAGGTGTTTTTAAACATGTGGATGGGATGTCAAAGCCTTTGGGAAAAGCGACAGTATTCCATGTTTTTTTTGTATAGTCACATGTATTTTTCTACGTCTGAACTGTTTTTACTATGAATTATAGAATACTAAACTGTTTTTAACACATCTCTGACAAACGTGCATTATATGTTTTTAACCATAGCACGGATTAAGCTTTAGGCCACTGACAAACATGAAGAGGGGAGGCGGAGCCTGTTTCCTTGTTTTTCCAGGTTTCAGAAAGTAAATCATTACCATTTTCTTCTAGTGCCCCTTGCTGTCTTTTGTTCCTGCCTTGGGGCCTTGTCTTCTTCATGCAGTACCCCCTCCTTGCCTCATCACATTGCCCTCGCCAATGTGATATCTCATAACATAACATGGAGGAACCTAACACATTGGTACTGTAGTTATTTAATACAACAGTGGATTCATGTGATCTGTTGTTATTCTTGAGCTGTTTGGGATTCCTTTCAGACCTGGAATTAAGTCTCTTGACTTCCTCACAAAATAGCACATTACAATAGAGAAAGGGCCTGATTTACAGAAGGTTTTGCGCGGCCCATAAAGAATTTGTGCAAAAGAAAAGGCTCTGTGCGTTGCACAAAACTACATCCACTGATTTGCAGATCGGCCTCTGCGCAGGTTCACAGTTCTGGGTGCCATGTCCGTGCTCCCTGTGCGAGGCCTGTGGGAACGTCCAGTGCACAGACCAAGAAGGGGTCAGAATATGCAAACGGACTCATTAAAGTAGAGAAATGAGGGATAACATGGGCATGAGGGGAGGCACGTGCAAATGTACAAAAGAGGTCCCAAGAAGTGCAAACAAACCCATATTTACAGATTCACTTGTGCACCTGTGCAAACTAAAAAGGACATTCATTTAACAGCCACCCGTGACCAGGCGTAAAGAGAGACTGCGCCATGCAATTGCTGGCTTATTTATTTACTGTGACCCCCTTTACACCGCATATATATGCACGGGGAGACCCCTGCATTGCCCCCCTACTTGCATTATATACGATTATCCCCGCTCATATAAGTGTGGTGTAAAGGGGGCAGTAATGGTGTAATTCCATTTAGTTTAGTATAGAAAATAGGGGTGTTTCAACTTCCATTTCTATTTATGATATGATGTGATATGATATATTTAATTTGTATAGCGCCCATACACAAGTGTTCCAAATTGTTTGTATGCACTTTTTTTTATGCTGATGAACTGTAGCTGATGTTGATAGGTCAGTTGAATAATACAATTCTCACTTTGCTGCATCATCTAGCTGCATCTTTTTTTTTAAAAAACACAGCTGTTGTTAGAATTTAAGGTTGTCCGGGAATCCCTTGATATAGAAACCTGGCCATTATTGCGACTGATACAACCCAAAAGTAATTGCTGTGGGCATGCAATCCAAAACGAGAAAACTCTTATAACCAGGGCGAGATTTAACTGCTTCCCTCTAAGAACAACTCGGTCCCGCTGGTTAAATAACAGGGAGGAAGAAAGCTGCCCCTTTTGCCAAGCAGCAGTGGAGGCTCCTGTAGACTTCGTGATTTGTATATAAAGGCATACGAGTTAGAACTGTGATGCCTACTCTGAGAGAAGGGCAATTTACACAATGCCGTCCAGCATTGATTTATTTGCTGAGAGCAGACACCCCGAAAGTTAGTTGGTGTCGACTACAGTTTTTAAAACAAGCTTTAGCCAGAACATTTGTTTCTGTTGTCTCATTAAGCAGTGTTTTGCACTAATGTCACCCCGTTATGACATAACCAAGAGCTTTGGTTATGTAGACCGACACATGGCCATTAGCATCTTTCTGGGAGGCGTGCTTTCTATATTGCATCTTCCTTAAGGCCGCTATAATTGAAGCTGGATTGATGTATTTTATTGTCTTTTATTCTTATGAATGTGGTGGTTTTGGGATATAACGTATTGGTTGTGTCTTTTTAAACAATGGGCCTCATTACATGGTTGCCGGTACCGTTGTGTCCGGACTGGCAAACTCCGAGTTGTGCCGCGGGTACCTTTCATTCCGTCAGGTTTGCCCTGGCGGGATGAAAGGCACCCGCGAGCACTGCATGCCTTTACCATCGGCACCGTTATGCTACAGGCATCCCCATCCCCATTGAGCCCCATGGGGCTGAAATGGGAATGGGGATCTACTGGCAGCCACGAAATTACAATTACCGGGTCCGACGGGGCCAGGATACCCCGGTAATTGCTCATACACAGGTGCTGGTTTTCCATGCCGATATGGAGGTAGCCTTGCCGATTTCACCGGCAAGGCTACCTCCAACCTTGTAATTAGGCCCATTAATGTATTTTTAAATCCCTCCCAGATTGTGCCGGTAATGGCCACTTAATGAATTGTCCTGATTGTTGAGTTTTGTATTTAATGTGTTCTTACATCCTTGTAGGTCTTTTTTATCATCAATATGCTATTTTAAGCTATTTATAGAGTGGCTGATTTGTATATGAATGATAAGCGGGTGTGGCAATGATGATGATTTTACTGCACAGAATGCAGCTATTTTTGTGTTTCTATAGAACATTCCCTTTTCATGGAAATATGTATGTTTTCTCTGTCTATGAGCTTTTGTGCATTGTTTCATCCAAATAAAGTAATATGAGAGATAATGCAATTCTCATTAATTACACTGACTTCTGATATCCAAGCAAGAAAGCTACCAGTATATATTTTTCAATTTGTATTGTACATCTTGGTGTTCTTCTTATTGGCATAGTACACATAATACATGGTAATATTCAAAAGTGAATTCAAGACTAAATCATGAGAGCAATTTCTCAGGTAGAGTACATCAGAAACAAACTATCATGCAATAACTTCAGCAATGAGTCTGTGTTCGTAAAGGGAAAAAAACACATTCCTCCCAAGCACACTCATTTTAACATAAGTGTTGTAATACATTTCCATTAATTGTACGGAAAATGTTTTTGTATCTAGTCCACTTTTTTAATTTTTCACTTTTATTGTGCATTGTATGTGTTGACTTAAAGATTTTATGTCGAATAAAAGTATTTTGAGTGACTGACTGTAATACATATCAACCGGTTACACAACTAACATAGTAATAATGAATTTAACATTTTAGATTTCCCATTCCCGACAGACACATTAGACAAGAGAGCACATCTTTTTCCTTTATGCTATGTGTCTAAACATTCATGACCTGCCAGAATTTCAACTTGTTAACAATCGGGAAAACAACCCCCCTCCACTCAGCAGCTATACGCTATAACCCCCTGTAAGTGAAACAAAGTAAAATCCGACAAAAGGAGGAACGTTCTCAATGTGACTACCATTTAAAAAAGAAAAGAGTGCTATACATTGTCTACGTAGTGCTGCAGCATGCCCCGTTTTGTTGAAGGGCAATGAAAGAGCAGCGTGTGTGTATAAAAGGATGGTAGCCTGAGTGCAATCAGACATCACGGCCTCTGTCTGACACCAGCCAACATGGGAAAGGTAAGGTTACATTTGTGGGAGGTCTTTGGCCAGGATTTTGGGAATGAGTCATTACTTCTGTCCAGTGGGTGCCATGCTGCTCTCCTGCTGCATTTCTCGTGCACCTCCGACCCATATGGCCTGGTTGCCCTTGTTGGAGGACTGGGAAACTAAAGGGGGAATTCCTCTCCCACTGATGGTAGAGAGAAGCGGGGCACTGGAGCAGCATCTCTGCTCTCCCCTGAGAGGATGAACTGAGATGTGAATACATTGTATTTTATACCACTAACTTCTATATGATTGGAGTATTTTCCATCTGTTCAAAATAATGGACATCAGCGGTTACATTACCATACATTTGCGTAAAATGCAATTTCTACATGAGTAATTGCATAAGCAACAGTGGAAACACAGAGTAAAGGCATTTTCACCAGCACTGATGTGATGCCGGATACACACGCGTCTCTGGGGCAGTGATAGAAATTAAGATTGGATTCACATGAGCTAGAAGCAGATCCCAAGAATCCAGGATAACCAGTGACCAAGAGCTAGCCCTAGTGAACAAGAAGCTCGTAGACAGCGTTCCACAAATCTAACTTCGACATGAGATTCAAACCTATCATTTTGTCCATTGTTTATGATCCCCTGTGCTGTAAATGTCTTAGATGTGTCCTAATGTTTATTTATTAATTGCCTCAAAAGCACAGAGGTAAAATCGCATGGTCTGGGGAGCCAAATATAGCTCCTGGTAACTGTTGGTGTCAAACTAACCTGGCTCGTCAAGGCTAACTGCAGGAACTAAACAGCCCCCAGCTCCCCTGAATGTTGAATCCTGCTTGTGCGTGCATAACGTCCATTTGTGGATGCACCAATATATGGTAATCCATACACATGATGTGAGAACCTGGGCATTTGATGGCAATACCTGACATTGTATCTGCGTGCCTGGGCATAAGCAGGCAAAAGTGGCAACCCTAAAATGGTCAGCTTTGCCAATACTTGTCTCTGTATTTCTTTGGTGGAAGAGCCACGCAGTAGGTAGATAAGGATCACACACCAACATGAACCATCACTCCTGCACTATGATTATAGACAGGGAGTGGGAAGGGTGTTATGTGGGCGTGCAAGATAAGCAGCAACCACGTTTTGATATATTCTGCTGCCATATCAATGTGATGTCAACATCGGGGTTCAGGGCCCTCAGATGGTGCCATGTAGCGCCCTTTTTTTTTTTTAAACCGTGACACACTTGGAGCTTCAGCGTGGGAAGCATTGCTGTTACAGACAGAAATCCTTCTGCATTTCAATATATATTTTACAAATGCGTCGCTGAAGATCCAATACAAGACTGATGGGAACAGTTAGAAAGTTGACCTTTGAATGACAAACGCATGGACGCTTCTAAATAGTAGAATCTCTGAAAGTCCCATCTGATAAGAGAGGATCATGTGACTTCTTCCATTTTGTAAGGATTATAACTAAACGTGTGAGGGATGGACTAATAGTCCACATTTGACCTGCATGAGAGGGCCAGAGCTATCAGCAGAAAGGAAACAACATGCAGTTATTAGCATGTAATAAAAGCTTTTAGGCAAGAAAGGACTACATATATATTTTCCATGTGTATGGGTGGGGACTCCCCGAGCATGTAATGCACAACACTGAGGTGTCAATAATGCACTGACTGTGTAAACCTCCCTCACCACAGATCATCTTCTACGAGGACAGGAACTTCGGCGGCCGCTCCTATGAGTGCAGTTCTGACTGCACCGACCTGCACTCCTACTTCAACCGATGCAACTCACTCAGAGTGGAAAGTGGAAACTGGATGCTCTATGAGCACCCCAACTACAGGGGGCATCAGTACTACCTGAGGAGGGGAGAGTACCCCGAATACCAGCGGTGGATGGGCTACAACGACTCCATCCGCTCCTGCCGCATGATCCCAGAGGTAGGTCCTGCATTTTCACATCATTGAGATGACTGGTTTTCTGCAAAGGTTACTTTTTAAAACATTTGCCATTTTCATCCATGCATACATTTTGTTTTACCGGGCATTTAATATGATGCCAACAAGGTGCATCACTGCGAGTACAGAGCCATTATTCTCAGTGTCACCTCTCTAGATATTTAACATCGTAAAAGTGGTTTTCAAAGACATGTGGGATTTTCTAAAATAAATATATGATGGCATCTTATATAATAAAAACGACTCTAAAAACCATATCACACTGATATGATTTATCAGACATGAGTACACGTGTTTAAAGTCCCCATAGTTATGCGGACCGGATCTGTTATGTTTACACTTTGGTGTAAGCAGGTCCCCGCTGTATCATTTGCAACATTTCCATGTCAGAGTGCAAAAATGTGGTGTAAAATTCTGTTGTTTTAGCCTTTGCGCCACCATTTTGCACTCTGCCCTGTAAACTGAGTGCACACTGCCTTACCTTTATGCCTTGAAGGCAGCATTCACAATGGATTCCTAGGGGATACGCGTGCTTTTTGCTGGGGTAAAAAGGTGGCAAATTCCATAGGAATCAATAGCATATACTCCAGGTAGATAATGGGATGCTGGCATAAATGCTGAAGTATTTGTATGGCAGAGAGGAAAGGGCAGGGAGAATTGTAACCTAGAGCCTGTGCCACCTCACAAACATGTACATTCATGCATAAAAGTCTTATGCATGACTTTTACGGATTAAATGTACGTTACTACTGTGTAAGCCATTAACCTGTTTTCAGTAGTGTAGTTTGGGAAATAACTTGATGTCAGATGGTTTCCTGTCTCATCTCATCGGGGAGGTCTATTAATATCCCATCCTCAGTGCCTGTGTAGGTATATATGCCATCCCACCCCAGATGCCATTTTGGTGACTCTATCCCATTTAGTGGAGCCAGAAGTCTTGGTAGTAAATAAATAATGCCCTCTGGTGACTTTTTGCTGGTGGCATCATAGTCTGGCATCTATAAATGCTTTAGTTTAACATTGGCCCTGCCAATCCTGTAACCTATTGTTTTTAGCACTGTTGCTACAAGGACATGTCCATGGATCATATGACAAGAGGGCACCACAACATCCCAACCAACCACCCACCACTATACTATCTATGTTTAGGATTTGAAACATGGTTTCCAAATGTGTGTGGAGAAGTGATTAATCTGTCTGTACCATATTGATCTCTGTCCTTTATGGCTCTGCAATCATCTTGTTGACCTTATATAGACTGTGATAAAGCACTTCGGTATACTTTCCTAAAAAAGTGCACTTAATTACTTAGGAATCTACTGTTTATTGAAATGGTGAAACTAACTTGGAGAACCCTTCTGCACTCCTTTAGTCAAAAATAGATTTAGATATATTTATAATATATCTGATGTATAATTTTGAAAGTATGCTTGTCTGTTTGTCCACTATAGAAATTAAGGGGGAACTATCTAAAGGGACAGAAAGGGGTTTAACCCGATTATCATTTCTTGTGGAATCTAATGGTGTGGTTTCCTTTGCACCCCTGGTGTATAAAATCAAGAAAAATGCATATTTTGGTCAATTTAAAGTTGCTAAAGTGCCGCTGCTGGTGGATGAAATTGGAACTAATGCTTATTTTCCTTACTGAACAATTATTACAAAAGCCACACATTTGCTTAACAAACTATCATTCTTGGAGACTAACCATCTTATCGGTAAAAGGCAATCTGGATCTCGCCATAAGCATAGTACAGAAACAGCGGTACTGTATTTAAAAATGCAAATGGACACCATCCGTGACTCCAGCAAATTAGCCATCCCCCTCCTGCTTGATCTTTCTTTGGTTTTCAACCTTGTTGATCACAATATGCTCTGCCAACACCTTGGCCAGCACTTCCATTTCTCCTTGGAAGCCACCCTTTGGATCAAATCCTTTCTTAGTGATCGGACCACACATATGTTCATAGGGGAAGCTTGTGTCTCACACTCCCTCTACACCACCTACACAAAACCACTTTTTGATATCCTCGATGCGAGAGGGATAATTTATACCAACTTCGCTGATGATACAGAAATTCTTATCCCTACCATGGGTGATCATAACGCTGATATAGTCAGAATTAATACAGTTTATAGTACAATTCAGAATTGGATGGCTATGCATAACTTGTGCCTCAATGGTGAAAGAACTAAACTTCTCATCATTGGCTACGCACATCATTTTAGGCACTTGAATACCACCTTCTCCTCCTTTTGTATTGATTTCACATGCACTAGGTGTACATTTGGATGCAAATCTATCCGTGTCTAAACACATTAATGCCACAGCATGGGCCACTGCCTAAACAGCCAGACTTATCTCCCTGAGTAGACAGCTCATTCTCTGAGAAACTGTCTCACACTCGCAAGAGCACTGATCCCCTCAAAACTTGATTACTGTAAAATGCTACTTATGGGTACCTCGACAGCTAAACTTTCCACACTCCAACTGTTCCTAAATAAATCACTATGGTCTGCACTTGGTCATAAACGTCTGACAACATCTCAGCCACCAGACGCGACTCAAACTAGCTCCCTATCAAAGCATAAGGTTGAATACAAAACCCTTTTCATCGCCCCCCCTTGTACCTCAACAATTGCATCATCCAAACTGCCCACGTGCATGCACTCAGATCTAGCTCAAGCATCTCGCTGCACACACCCTGGTACAGGTCCAAAAAAGCATGTTGAGTCAGCTTCTGCATCACGGCTCCCGCACTCTGGAAACCACTGCCCCATATCATCAGATACTAACAATCAGTGTCCACCTTCAAAAAACTAGTTAAGACCTGGTTGTTTGACAAATATGAGTCAAAGGCTCAGGCTACTACTATGTATACCGCTCTCCTCACCCATGTACTGTACTAACGACATGATACCTTTGGGTCTGGGCATTTCAAAAATGTAAAAAATTAAAAATTAAAAATAAATAAAAGCTCAGAATGCACTAAACATTAATACAAGTAATCCGGGACACCTAATACAAGGACATCTGGCAAATTCATTTTATCAACACTCAAGAAGTACACATCCCCAAAGAGGCAGCCAGGGCAACAGAGACCAGAGGTCCCAGACACCATTGAACAACACCATCAAAGTATTAAAACACAAGCAAGCAGACAGGTAGCACTGAGACAGCAAGACACACCGAACCTGTAATTCAATCATCACGTCACTGAAGACCGAATCTACTTTTAGGAAGTCGCCTGATGCTCAACTTAGAGAGGCTGCCAGGGCAGCAGAGCAGAGACAGATGAACAACCCCATCAAAGACTTCAAGCATAGGCAGGCAGACAGACAGCACTGAGGCAGCAGGCCACATCAGAACAGTGGCAAGCCAGACAACATGCTGATGCAGTCGTCTGATGCTCAGCATAAGGATGCAGCCAGGGCAGCAATGAAAAACCATATGAAACGTTTGGTTACGGGTATATCTGGTAGTCCTTCTATAAAATTATTTAATGGAGTACAATAATGGCTTGCTTTTAAAACATAAATAGAAAAAATATATTGCCTATATAATAAAATTGCATTTATATGCTAATGCAGCAATAGCACATATGATATACTCTTCCATATTTTTATTTCCTTCCATTATCCCAGTATCGCGGCACATTCAGGATCAGGCTGTACGAGAAAAGTGACTTTGGGGGCCAGATGATGGACTTCACAGACGACTGTCCCAATGTTTACGACAGGTTCCACTTCAATGACATCGACTCCTGCAATGTGTTTGAGGGCCACTGGATCTTCTATGAGGAGCCCAACTACAGAGGACGTCAGTACTACCTGAGACCTGGCGAGTACAAGAGATACAGCGACTGGGGAGCCATGAGCCCCGGGATTGGATCTTTCAGAAGAATGGGATTTTTCTAAAACACTTCAAATGCATGTATTTTGAATGGCATTAGAATGTATCAATACAACTTAGATAAAATATATTGGTTTCCAATTGTCCTTGTCTTCTTTGAGATAGCTCACAAATCATGTGACACATTTTATGACAAATTAGACATTGTTCCATTTCAGCATGAAGTGTATCAAGAGTTCAACTATTTGGTGGTTTGCACTATTTGGATTGTCAATAGATGCAGGCTGTTACATTGTTTATTCACCTTCAACTATTTGAAAATAATGATATCAAAAATGTTTTAAGTAAGAAGGAACTAGTTTAGGTGTCTGTCATTGCTGTCTTAATCAGGGCAGAACCAGGAGACTGCAGATTAGCAATTAAAGCAGCAAATCTGACCCCATAATGACCCACTTCAGCTCACAGCTGAGTACACACGGCTTTCTCAATCATGTTCTCTTTATGTTCTTTATTTATTTATTTATCTATTTATTGGACATGTATAATGTGCCTATACACAATATGTATCGAGGAGCAACAATACAAGAGAGTCGGATCGTACAAGTGCAGTAAAGAGAAGTCGAGGGGGAGGAGAAGGGGGAAAGTGCTGGTCAGGGCAGAAAGGCCTGTGAGAAAATTGAGTGCCAGGGGAGGCCAGGTGGACAGAGCCAGGGGAAGCCGAGTGTGCAGGGAAAAAAGGTCCATGCGCTAAGTGTGAGGTAAGGGGCTGGATGCGCTAAAAGGGTGCATCCCCAGCCAGGCTAGTGTGGGGGCAGGGAACTAGAAGGGCAAGGGGTTCTGGTGGCCCCAAGTGCAGGGGTAGACTGGACTAGGGCAGCCTGGTGCCCTGTAAATCTCTGAGGAAACCAGGAAACCAGTCAAGAACAGACAGGGAAATTAGCAAGGGAGGTGAGGCCGAAGGAAGAAGAGAAAAGGAAGGTTTGGGAAGCTTACAGAATTTAAGGAGATACAGCTCAAGCCTGAGAGGGGCACAGAGTCAATTCCAGAGGGAGGCATCTTCGGTGAAGAGAGATCTACCCCCCACTCCCTGCTTGGGAAAGCATCTGACTTGCAGAGAGTTAGAGCAAGATGACCGAAGGGCTCTACCAAGGATGTATTTAGGGAGGGAGTGTTGGATGTAGCGGGATCCCAGGCCCCAGAACACTTTGTGGATGATGCAGAGGGTCTTGAACTTGATCCTTGCAGCAACCGGGTGCCAGTGGAGCGATTTTAGGGCTTGATAGATGCAGTACATGGGCTTGAGGCCAAGGATAAGTCTCACAATCCTGTTCTGGATTAGATGAAGTGGGCGAAGGGAGGAGTTAGGAAGATTGAGGAAGAGGCTGTTGCAGAAGTCCAGCCTATAGAGGACAAGAGCTCTGGAGACATTGAGTTTCTGGGGAAAGGTCAGGAAAGGGAGAATGCATTTGACGAAGTGCAGCTGGAAGAGGGCCTTCTTGGCAAGGTCTGTGATGGAGAGGAGGGAGAAGAGTCAAACATGACACCAAGGTTTTTTGCCTCAAAGGAGGGCGAGGGAGGGGGCCCATGAAGGGCAGCCAGAGTGTGAGAGAGAAAGAGGGAGCAGGGGTCCCATTGAGAAGGATCTCTGCCTTGTGGGCATTAAGGCAGAGATTGTTAGTAGTGCACCATGCCTGCATAGCAGACAGGCAGTCATGAATGAGAGAGGAAGATGAGGAGGCAGAGTAGGGAAGCTTGAAGGAGATCTGTGTATCATTCGCATAACAAAGGATGTTAGGAGAGAAGGTGGAGATCAAGTGGGCTAGGGGGGCCAGGTACATGTTAAAAAGCCAAGGCAGGTTGATAGAGCCATGAGGGACACAGCAGATGGAGAGTGAGAAGTGGAGAGAAAAGGACCCAATTGAACCTGGGAAGCTCGATTCAAGAGGAAGGAGGTCTACCTTTCAAGAGCCAGGTCTGTAATGCCAAGGGTATCACAGAGCCAATTTATCAGGGTAGCATGGTTGGCCAAATTAAAGGCAGAGGAATGGTCAAGAAGGATGAGAACGTAAGAGAGTTGGAACTGAGATTAGAGAGCAAGTCATCACAGGTGTTCAGGAGAGCAGTTGCAGTGACTCTGGCTGCTCTGAAACCAGACTGGTAGTCGTGGAGACAACCAACAGATTCAGTGTGGTGGATACGCTGGGAGATGGCTAGCTTCTCCACGAGTTTGCCCAGAAAGAGGGTAATGGAGATCGGGCAGTAGTTTGCTGGACAGGAAGGGTCGGCAGAAGACTTTTTGAGGAGAGGGTGCACAAGGTAGTGCTTCAGGAGTGAGAGGGAGGATCCAGTGGCAAAGATGTGATTGCAGAAATTGGCCAAGGCAGGGGCAAGGGAGACAATGTTGTCCTTTATAGTTCTGGAGGAAGAGGGGAGCACCTGTATGGATGAGACTTGTATGTAGTGGACTTGTCTTGAAAACTCATCAGGTGGTATGGGAGAAAAAGAGGTGAGTTGGAGGGCAGAGGAGAGGGGGGCCAAGGAAGGCCACAGAGCAGGTGAGGGAGAGGAGTGTGGAGTAGAGGAGAGTGAGGACAAGATGTCCTGAGTTGTCAAAATGAAGTGAAAGGCCAGAGAAGTGCAGAGGGCCCGGGACGGCAGAGGGGAATGGGAGACTGCAGTAGGGCTGGAGAGTACTTTGCAGATTTTGAAAAATTCAGCCGTGTTGTAAGTGGCCACCGAGATGTGGGCTTGGATATAGGCCCTCTTCTTTGAGCAGGTAGACAGTCTCCTATGCATTTGGAGCAGGCGACAGGCCAGTTTGCCACAGGATGTGCTTGAAGCCTACCACTTACACTGAGCTGCTCTGCACTTACGTTTCAGTGCAGCCAGGTCAGAGTCATACTGAGAGTTGCACTTG
This sequence comes from Ambystoma mexicanum, assembly GCF_040938575.1. Classification (NCBI taxonomy): domain Eukaryota; kingdom Metazoa; phylum Chordata; class Amphibia; order Caudata; family Ambystomatidae; genus Ambystoma; species Ambystoma mexicanum. The sequence goes on from NC_090931.1 coordinate 707,070,143, forward strand.
GAGGCAGGTTTCATGTGGCTCTTCATGACAGGGCAAGGATGTACACAGTGTTGGAGATGGTAAGTTGAAGGTTAGTGAGGGCTGTGTCAGATTGAGAGTCAGTGGCAGGAGTAGGAGGTGGAGTGAAGATGGCGCCAACATCAACAATTGAAACTCGCTTCATAGGTCAAATGACAGAGAAGTAGGGTTTCAGTGTGGGTGGGGGTTTAGCCGGGGCAAACAGGAGATCCAGGTGAGAGGACAGGAGAGCATGATCAGACCAGGAGAGAGGAGTAATGAGAGGGTTGGAGATGGGTGGGGATCTGAAGATAGTAGAGTATCCAAGGTGTGTCCAGCTGAATGCTTTGGACCGGAGGGAAAAATGGAGAGGAAATGAGTGTCAGAGAGGTTGCGGAAGAGCCTGGTGGCCACATCAGGGCTGTCGAGTTGAAGATTGACGTTTCTGAGGAGGAGAAGCTTGGAGGAGTAGGCCAGGAGAGAAGAGGTGAGGTCAGCCCTTTCTGAGAGGAAGTGGGAGACCTGGCCAGGGGCCCTGTAGATGGTGGCCAAAGTTAGAGAGAGGCCAGCAGAGACACCAAGCCTGCAGAACAACCCATTCAAAAGAGGAGTAGGCCTGAATGCATAGGATAGTAGCAGGGATCCACCCAGGAAAGATTAGGGCCACTCCACCCACGGGCCGGTCACCCCTGGACTTAGAAAGGATCTTGTAACCCACAGAGAAGAGAGTGTCAAAACTCATGACAGAGCTGGCAGTCAACCACTTCTCGGTGAGAGGAAGAACATCAAGGTCCAGGTCTTCAAGGAGGTGGCAGATGTCAGAGGAGTGTTTGACGGCAGAGCGAGAGTTGAGGGTAGCTAAGTGGAGCAGGTTGCCACTGAAGGTCTTCTGAGGAGGGGTAGAGGAGTGTGCTACACCCATCAGAGGTGGCAGAGGGGCCAAAGGGGTGGCAGAAAGAGGAATGGCAGGAGAGGGGAGGAAGTTGATGAGAGATGGAAGACTCCTATAAAGAAGGAGGAGGTTGCGCTGAGAGTCCTGGACCCTGACAGTGCCATTTAGGTAGACATTAATGATACCCTAAAGGACAGAGAGGATGCCAAGAGTACTTCCTAATGGGGGCCACAATAATGGAAGAGGAAGAGAAAGCAGAGAGCACAGAGACCATAAGGGGAATCTAAATGACAAAGAGTATGTCAGTGTTATACTTCGGGCTTCCCTGCGGTCTTCCTTGCAGAATACGACTTCTTTACAAGTTCCTCTGTGGACAAGATACAGATTGCCATGGCGCCTGTACAAACTACGATGGACTCCGTGTCAGCTGACACATCCTGTACGTGGAAGACGTACGGCAAGACACGCCCCCAAACGGCTTCAAAACCACTGCCTTTCAAGGGGCTTGTTGCTGCTAATTAGCGTTACAAGCTACAGCGGTTACATCTGTTACTACTTTGTGTCTCTTTCACACAAATTCCTTATCTGCTTTCCTGAGTTTTGACCCTTGCCTGATTTCTGGAATGGCTTGCCTCCTCCTTTATTCCTATCGTGCTCGTCTGGCTTTTGACTCGCAACGTTATTGGATTCAGCTTCCTGCTGCCTCTTGCGGTACTACATTCCAGTTAGCTGCTTCTGGGCGCAAAACCACAAAGCCTTCCTCGCAGAGGACTTGCTGTCAACAATTTGGAACTTTCTACACTTACTCTGGATGCGTGTGTGCTCAGGTACATACTTATCATTGACAAATCCTGTCTCTGCTATTATTTCTCTCCACGGCCTTGTTTGGATATTTGTCTTTTGTTGGATTCTGGGACATTGAGTGACTATATTGTGAACTTGTCTTCAAGTGCATATAAACGCTCTGCTGAAACTGCACCAACCCGGCACTTGTGCGACCCTCGTGCCGTTCGGGGCTACTTCCCTATACTAACATTCCTGTTTGTTATTTTCTCCTTTCGTTGTCTTCTATTTCATGGACTACTTTCCACAAGATCTCCTTATTCAGGTTAGTTGTTACTGGTTCAATATTTAGGTGGATTGCTACTTTAGGAAGGCTCTTTAGAATTATCCCACTCATTGTGTTTATTCATATTTTTTGTAGATCCACCCCCGGGGAAGCTCTACTTCAATACTTACCTAGGTAGTTTCCCGTAAAATACAACTGTTCTGATTACTTGGTTTAATTTCAACACTGTCTAATATCTTTGTATTCCTTTGCAGCATTGGTATTGGCGGTGTGTGTTGTCCCCTCTCTTTTATTCAATTGACACCTCAGTCTATCCCAACTGAAACAGCAGAGAGGTACATTGTAGAAAAGAGCCCCTATTTGAGGAAGCCTGAGTCTTGTACTTAGGGGAGCTGGGATGGAAGGCTGAAAATCGATTCTTGTACCACCATCATCTCCAAGGTCACTCCTCCACATCTTTGGCCTATTTCAGAGTGGTGAGTAACAGTCAGTGAAAGTCTGCCTGGAAGAAGCATTGACATAGGTGTCAGCAATGGGCTGGCCTGGATTAGAAACCAGGAGATCCTTCTGAATGTTTTCCTTCCTGACTTGGACAGAGGGATAGGATAGGCAATAGAATAGCAATTAGAGAAGATTGGGGAGATAGAGAGCACCATTGAAGCAGAGTGTGAAAAAGAGGGAAGGGTAGAGAGAGAGAGAGAGAGAGGAAGGAACTGCAGAGCATGACACCAAAAGAGGCCAAGGTTACAGCATTCAGCAGAAAGCATGACAGGCAAAACCTAGTTAGGGGGATAGAGGGAAAAAAGCCTAATAGCTAAACACTGCAGCAAGTGCAAGAACACACAGATTTGACTTTCCGAGAAAAGAGTGAAAATCCAATTTTTTTAAACACAGCAGCAATGCAAGAACACGCAGATTTGACTTTCTTATAAAATAGTGAAAAGCCCACATTTTTAATCACAGCGGCAATGCAAGAACACAAAGATTCAACTTTCATAGACAAGATAGCCACATCGCTTGCCTGCATGATGGGAAAGGATTTCTTCCTAACATTGAGAACTAAGCTGGTCAGAGGAACTCTGGAACCTCTGGGGACCTGCTGAATACAAACAGTGACAAATAAAGAGTGTCAGATGCTGTGCTAGCTCCAAAGAGGGGTGTGTATCATGTGCAGAAGTAATGACATCAGCAAGCTTCAAGTCAACAGAAGTCTTAGAGATCTGCAACCCGTGGCTCTCCAGATATTTTTGGAATATGACTCTCATGATCACTCCTCATTGGCTATGCTTGCTGGGGCTGAGGGGGGGAGTTGTGGTCTAAAGCATCTGGAGAGCCAAAGCTTGCAGTCCCTTGCAATAGCAAAATATAAACATGTTTGTGAGGTGGCACCAGTGTCAATCCCAACGTCCTTACAATATATTTTCTTCAATGGAAAAACATCTTATCATTGTACATGTGCAAAATAGTTCACACAACAGATTTGCTCTCACAGTTTATAACTTGATTCACTAAGCATATGTTTCCTCTAAGCATGACTGATGCCACAGTAAATAGTTTAAGTGATGGGTGTGGAAATTGCTCTGAATGATCAACAAGAGTATCCCCAATTCACTGAGATGCTTAAGTATGTATGTCAAGTTTACACTTACCTTACACCCTGAGAGTAGATAATTCCCCAACTTGCCCCCCAAAAATCATCCAAAGTCCCAAAAAGAGAGAAATAAAATGTTATAGTGGCACTATAGCTTGGTAGTTGTGACAGACCACGAAATGCACTAACACAGCCTGCGCTCAGCTCGTTTGCACAATCGCTCATGCACACAAGTCCTGTCATGTGATGAAATTGCGGCAAAAATTGCTGTGGTTAGAAAATATCACGGCAAAAATGCTGTTGTTTTTGGGCCGCAATCCATGTAAAGGATGCGGGGGACACCCCCGCAACCCCTGGACCCATTATATCATTTAAGGGGAGCAACGCCCGCTCCCCTTAAATGGTATAATGGGGGACACCTTTACCGGGTCAAACCACGGCATTATTGCTGCGATTTGTTTTACCGCAATATTTTGGACTCGATTTTATTACCTGATACCCTGTCAACTAGCAAATGCAGATCTGAGTTTGTTTGCATTCTGCAGGCAAAGCGAATCAGTTCTTCTTTGTTTACCTGCATATGAATACATTGAGCTGTTAGCTTAGAGAGTGAACAACACAAGCAGTGCACTGATGTTAAGACTATAGTGCCCACCAGATAAATGTTTGAATGGTGGGTGTCGGCGGGTCAAGTGTAAAACACAGTGAGCAGAAAAACATTGCTCACCTGAGTTCTGTACTTGCCTGCTTGTTGTCCAACAGAGAAAGGCATGCAATATCCACTCATTATTTCTTGCAGAATGTATGGATGCAAGCAGGTCGACTTTCTCCAAGATTCATACATCACCTCTCAGACTCGACTCATGACTACGACATATCACACAGTGCTTACAGGAGCATGATGCTTTATCTAAAGCCTTTTGTAAGTGGTGCACCAACCACCAGAACGGCCTTCTTCTGGTGGTACTTTGACTGCTACTTCTTCTCTTCTCCTGTGCAAAAAGGTCAACGATTCGTGTTCATTCAACTTGGCCTTTCAGGACATGCATCATGATATCCTTCTTACACAATGTAAATGTAGAAAAGCTTCAATTGCCAAACTTCAATAACTGGCCTATTGATGCGGTCAAATGGGAAACCTCAGAGATTGGCACTACCAGTAAACTGCAAACTCTGGACAAGAAGTATTGCCTGCAAACTCGACCATCCAAAATTCCAATGACTAGGCATTCCAAAGGACAAGCGATTGATGGGGGGGGGGGGGGCTATCAAAAACGTAACCCTGTTCAGGAGGTGAACACAATGGGAGCAATTCTATTTTAATGCATCTTCAGTGCTGCCTGTGAGTTGGTGTGGTAAATAATGGAACCCTCAAAACAGACACTGTAGCAAATGGTGTCAAAGGATTTAATGCAAAACAGAAAGTTGATGCCTGGAAAGTTTTGAATTAATCACCTCTGGCATTATTGTATTACTAGTGTTCACATTCTTAAAAGAAGCCAAATGGGTAGTATGTGTGTTGCCTGCACACAGGTCCACATAGACATTACCACATGAATGGTGTGCTTAGTGGTCTCTATCATTGTTTTTCCAATTGTTGCTAGAAGTGATCTCTTAAGAACAGGTGCTGCCATTGTAGACACATTTGAGCACTGGGCACCTGATATTTTGGACAAACAGCTTTGACAAACTTCCAGAATTCTTTGGTATCTGGCAAGGAATGGGGCAGAGTTGGAATTACCCACATTTTGGTCAAATTACCATTGTAAAAATGAAACATGGGGTGATTTCTGTGGTACATTGTAGAATTGGTGAAAGCAGTCTTGATGCTGGATTATTTGCGACTAGGTTGTGAAAGTCTGATCCATACTTGCCAGCACAGGTGTCTGGCTCACTAAATTTTGTACACACATGAAGAGGGGCAATATTTGCGTGCCACCTGGATGAGGGGACAGGGTTTGTGTGACTTGATAACCTGCTCAGATTGTGAGGGTGTGTTCCTACAGATCCTTTGCTATCATCATCTTCCTGAAACAGAAGCTTACTTGATTCAAGGCCAACCTACTTTGATCATTTTTCTGAAGAGCATGTAATTTGACTCCATAATTAGTGCCATAATGTGTGCTTTAGGGATGTGTTTTTTTCACACTGGTTTAGCCAATGCAAGAGTTTACTATTTCGGTAGTGGTTGTGGCAGATTCTGTAGTGGACATAGAAATCTGGCCCATTAGGTTTGTTAAACCACGCTCCGTTACTACCACTTGATTCCAGTCCTACTCGGACTTCTTGTTCTACTGTGACTTGAGTTATTTTTCTTGGGCATAAATGACACGAATGGGTACCAAAACAGCACCCTTATTGTCATCACTAGGGTGTGCCAGTAGGCTCCTATCTTTGTTTATCATGTACAGCAGGGGTCCATAGCACGTAACTGGAACCACCATCATCACCTGAAACTGGAGATGATTAGGAAAGGCTCTCCCTTTACTCAAAGCGTGCACAACCTTAAATCTTACAGAAATGAGCTGTAGCCAGACGTTTTCTTTTTTCTCACTTTAAATGCAGCAATATTAGAAGAAACCTTTGACATTTCAAGCAATTTAACTTATTGTATGACTGAATATCATAAATGGTCATTCAACATTAAATGATTGCAAGGTATACGAATACAAAACCTTGCAGCAAAATATCCTGTTGGTTTAGGGCGCTTAAGTAGGTAGCATATCGGGCAGTAGATGGGATTCAGAGTAACTCTTACACCAAATAATCAGACCGACTCAGGAAGTTGTCAAAAAGTCTCATGGGACTGTTTTAATATCAATTGTCTAAAACAGGGAGTTTCAACAGACATCAATGGACGTCGCACACCATTCTCTCACTCGAAGCATTTCATAAAAAAGAACATTTATATAGTAAAATTTCATCACACATGACGTCATATAACGTGGCAAACAAGAAAAACCTTAAAGGGATCATCTAAGTATACTTTCTATAAGGGATCAGGTTGTGACTGTTCTACAGGCAGGGGGACAACTTATGTCCACCCCTAGTGCAAGTCATCTTCAACAATTATTTGACACACGGTACACCATTAGCTATCAAACTATAAGGCTCTTTGTTATGTGGCCTTCTATAATTGTTTGACAAGCTTGTGCCCTTCTGGAACATTTGGCACACTAGCAGCATGTAAGCTGGTACCTCAGGTGTCAGTGGTTGGACTTGACCGTGTCTCCCCACCCAATTAGCCCAACATCTCTCATTGTCCATGCCTTCTGCCATGGAGGTTGCCTTTGAACTTGGCCTTGCAAAGTATCCTCACTCCTGGGAATATAAGAGTTTGAGCATACACTATCTCAAGTCTAGAGCTGCATGCCCACCTTCTATTTCTATCCATAGCCCACGTCACAGGAGACCACAATTCGTCTCCTTTTCTAACCTCTCACAGTTTCTGTTCTTCATGGATAGATAACCAGTTCTTGGCTGCTCCATCCTTTAACACCAGGACAGACAGCCCTTATCGGTCTTTCCTTGATTCCAGCTGCTTTCTTGCTGCGACACAGCTGTCTATCTCCGTCGGTCTAAGCCTACTAAATATGTGACACTGATGTCCAGATTCTATATAATGGCAGAACCGCCTGCATATATTCACTATGTATAGCTTACCCCTATGATTGCTTTGTCTACGTGCGTTGCTGCATCTGTACTGTTATTAAATGGCTTGCATTTTCTGTAGTATTTTCACATGTGCACCCTTCACTTTACATATACAAGTTTACTTTATTCTTTACTTCATCACCATATCCATAAGATCTATAAATCCTCTTCTTTAGCCACTCTTCTCAGTGTGTCACGCTCATCTCCTGTGATGTCATCAGCTACTCTTTCATCTTCATAGTTCTTCGGGGATCTTTTCCAGGAGATTGTCATCTCTATGAGGATACATCAGATAGGGTTTTCTTAGTAAGTAACTTTTCTCGAAGGCTCTCCGCGGAACAGGCATACTCACTGTTGTCATGCATGGTGTGATTTCTGGCTTCCAGCATACATGAAGGATGGGGTGGGGTTTCCTGCAGAGGCATTTGACAGCTCCTATTCACTCCCCCCTCTGGTTAATTCATCAACCGCACCTTCATTAACCTCCACATTTTGATTGCTTCTCTTGAAGAAATGCTTCTTCGGTGTCCAAATCTTCACTACTCCCTTCAGGGATCCTGCTGATTTGACATGGTCATCTACGCTCCAGGTCATGTAGCTGCATTGTCTATTCGGATTAGAATACACCCATTGTCCCACTTACTTCTTTTGATTCCTTGGATGCAGGAACTTTGTTCCCACATGTGCTTAGATGCTGGCCTCTATATATTTTCTGATATCTTCACATGTCAACTCCTTGGGTCGAAACCCTGTTTTGACATCGATCATGATCTTCATTCCTACTGCCTTCTTTGCTGTCTTCTTGCACTGTGTAATTATTATCCTGATCACACCAAACCCAAACATCATTATCACTAATACTGCTACAAGAAAATTGAAGATGTTCGCCATCCATTGTGGAACCCATGAGAAGATAGATGCAAACCAACTGTCATCTGCAATGTGTTCTGTCTCATCTTCCATCTGATTGTGCAGTTTCATCAGCAACGTTGTGGTCTCTGTCAAGGTCCCATTCTCGTCATCATGAGAAGGTACGAACGTGCAACATGATGGCCCTATTTTGAAGCAAACTCCTCCATCCATCACTGTGATCATATAAAGGACATATCTGTTCTGGAGGGTCATCAGTCTTATGGCACTGAATTCCTCCCTGATACCATTGAATCCCTTTATGGTAGTGTTGATCATTTGCAGGAACTCGCAGTGAGTGATTTGCAACAACTTTGCATTGGCCATCATCTGCATTCCAGGCATAAAGATATTTGTGAAGATTGCAGAAGTCTGGCTAAACAATCTGTGCTCATATGGAATAAAATCACATGCTTCTATTGATTTAGCTGAGAAACAGTTCTCCCTCCTTGTTCGGGTGAGAAATTTGAGTGCTCTTCTCTTTCTCAAATGGGCATCTGCTTTTGGAAATTCACCAATGTTCAGGTCACTCTGTGTAGTTACTGATGCTGTAACATGGATAAGCACTAAGGAACGTATCCCTCCCCAGTCTTTGGGCAGCTTCATGTAGGCTCTGGACCCACAAGCCCAATATTGATCCATAAGGACGGCTGTCCCCACTCCCATTTTAGCAACATCAACTATAGTCTTGAGCCTCTGGTTTTTCCCACATCATTTTTTCCTTCTCTTCTGAAGCATAACGTCGCATTTGTCAATGGGATCACAAACATTGGACCTGATTCATTCTCGACCCACGTTAGTAGTTTGAGCATGCTTAGCCCACGACTTCAAACATTCATCGTTCACTTTCTGTACTTCTCGTATATATTAATTCTTCAGTAAGTGAGCTGTTCAGGACATCAGCCCTTCTACCCATCCCTTCTTGGATTTCACTTGTCCATAGATCAGCAGCTGAGATCGTTTCCAGCATCCAGGCATCCAAGGTATTTCTGTTCTATCATGACAGTTCAGTCTCTCCATTTCCTTAACGACTACCTCTTCTGGTCCTGTCGTGGGATAAGTAAGCATTTTGCTTTTCCATGCAGGTTCTTTTTCCATCTGTGTAGTTTTGACATAATCATCCTGAAATTGAAACAACTATTTTGCTCCCCATCGCAGAGCAGCCAAACTTCCTTGAAACTGTCCTCTGGTGGTACATGCTGCAAGATGAACAAGACATCTGGCACTGTGTTCCGGAAATTCTCTAGATAGGAAAGTTTGTCCGGTATTCATGGCAAAGGGTATGAGAGCGCAGACATAGCAACTGTCCTTATATGTTCTCTCTCCTACCTTTTTCATGTGCTGATACCACATGTTACTACCCAGGTGTGCTGTACTATCTATATATGTGTTTATCCCATCAGTATTTTCCCCTACGCTCCTCTTTTGGCTCTTTAACAGAATGGTTGCAGCCCATGGAAACAACTCTAAAGCAGCTTTACTACAGGAAATAACACAAGGGGTTTTGGCTGATCGGTAATGGGCAAATCTACAATAGTTCCTGGAGTGGTGAGGATCAAAGGGACTTCTGTCTTATTTGGACCAATGAAATAGAGAGTGTGAATCAAGAGAAATAGGAAGACACAGACAGAAACTGAACATGTGTTTATTATACACCAGAATATTAACCCACACCACTTGTGACATTTTGGAATTGGTTGGGGCTGCTCATTCCCCAAAATCGTGCCAGCTTCAGCATTCCTCATTGCTGCTGTAATTAATTTAAGGAAAAATAAACACTTTATTCCTGAAGTTGTAACACTTGTTCAATTATTGTGATTAGCAGTCTTCTTAGCTACCTTTGGGTTTGGTGCGCCATACAAATTAATAAACAAACAAATTCTAATTACTGACCATTTTTAGGATCCTGTAAAAAATGTGCGGATGTCAACGTCTCTTCTGACAAGAGCAGAATAAGCTTGAAGGATAAACACAAAAACAGCAAGCACAAGACGATGCACATCACTATCTGTGAGAACCATAAAGCTAGCCAAATAAATACTCAGTGAGAAACGAGTCAGGGTACTGCTCTCGTTTCCAATTCTTAATCAAGTGTTGTCGTTTAGGCATAATCATGATACATCAGCATTTCTCTAAAATGTATTTTTAAAGATTCCTGTGACTTTAGCAATGAATTGCAAGCCTGCTACAATGTCTATAAGGAGTGTCCAAGCGGAGTCATCACAGTCCAAATGCAAATCTGCATTTATCAATTAGTAGCTTTATCGTCCTTCTTCCTTGTCATCAATCGAGTCTGCACACGCTGAAATTCTTCTTCTTGTCTTGCTTCTGGGTTGACAGTTGGGGTGGTGCGGCCTCGCAGGTGTATAGCTTTACGTCGTTTAGATGGAGCCACGCTCGCCTGCCTTGGACTTTCACTGCTGAGGGAATTAAATTTTCAACGCAAAAGGGGCCAGTAAATCTTGGCTCATGCCACTTCCTAGTGAAGTTTCTGATTAGCACAGTATCACCAACAAAGTCTATGTGCTGATAGTAATTCAGGAGATCCGGTTGCTGAACGGTTTTCATCTGTGTTCTGAGACCGACCCCCCTGACACTTGAGTTGATCTGAAATTAGAGAGATGCTGCAGGTCATACATGTCAAATATTTATGCAGCTCATCACCTAGCAATTCCACAGTACTCTGGGCATCACTTCTACTCCTCATTGGAGGTGTAAGAGGCATTCTCATGTGCCTCTCTGTTACTAGTTCGTGGAGTGTGAGGTTGTGGTCCGAACCAGGCTGATTCCTTAGGGCATATAAAGCTATGGGTGAGCGCTGTGGTTCCAATCCAGCAATTTCATTGTTTATTTGGGCTTACAGCTGCTGCTGTGCACACCTTGCTCATTGGAATCCATTGCCAGCAACGTGGTTAATAGCTGCACCTCGCTCCGCCCATTCATAGGAGGCGCTCCGACAACATTCAGCTCCAGCCACGGATTGGCTGGCGTACACTATTTCCGCCCACCATTATCTCTGGTAAGTGGAAGCCGGCAGTGTTGACAAGGGCCGTGGATAAGGGCCTGTCTGTGCCCTGGGGATTACATAGCCACCGACACGCCAGGAGGAGAGGGCAGGAGGCTTCTCTCCCTAACCTGCTTCCCGCGACCCAGAGACATGCACCACTGCAATTTCTACATTCGACAGTGAGATACCAAGCTCAGATGAAGGGGGACCGAAATATTCTTTTTGTAGTGCCTTAATTCCCGATCACGGCACCAAAGAGCGCTGTGTTTCCAATCCAGCGATTTCACTGTTTATTTGGGCCTACAGCTGTTGCTGTGCACACCTTGCCCATTGGAATCCATTGCCAGGAACATGGTCAATGGCTGCACCTCGCTCCGCCCATTCATAGGAGGCACTCCGACAACATTCAGCTCCAGTACGGATTGGCTGGTGTACACTATTTCTGCCCACCATCATCACCGGTAGGCGGAAACTCACCGTGCCTCTACTGTGAGTACACTCCTCTCTGGTCTGACCATTTCTCCGCTTCTTGATCTTGCTCGAGTCCCCTGCCACCCTGGAGCCATACATTTTGTATACCTGCGTTGTGTATACGTCCCTTTATGAAGGTATTGCACTCCTGCTCCTACTTTATAGCCCTTGTTAGGATACGCAATAACTGGCTCTACGCGCCAAATCTGCACCATGCAATCTACCTCCGTTGACTCTGCTAACTCACTCCTAAGCTCCTGCACTCAGTGGCGTTGGATATCTCCCTTCCTGCATCGTATCTCACTCTGAGCCAGCCATCACCAGTATGACGTTGTTTACTTGAAATGGCCGCCCCACCCAATGGTACCCCGATGCATATGTGCCCGTCATTGTTACACTGACTTTGTTTTGTCAGCACCGCCCATTGTTACTGCACTTTGTTTGCACATGCTAGCCATTGGCACACCGACTTTGTTGTGTTCGCATTGCCCAATGTTACCCTAATTGCATACGTGCCTGTCACTATAAATTGCATTCATGTGCTTAGGTCCAACCACATGCCCATATGCCGCCCTCCAACTACCTGCTAGTTGCCCACTGTTGTTAGCAAGTAAGACTAACGTCTTTTAATTCTAACTCGCCTCCTTTGCCTCCTGCCTCTATTATCAATTGTGTACTACATTGCCACCTGCCTCATTTATCAATTGTGTACTCCATTGCCACTTGCCTCATTTATCAATTGTGTACTCCATTGCCACTTGCCTCACTTATCAATTGTGTAGTCCATTGCCACTTGCCTCATTTATCAATCGTGTACTCCATTGGCACTTGCCTAATTTATCAATTGTGTACTCCATTGTCACTTTCCTCATTTATCAATTGTGTACTCCATTGCCACTTGCCTCTTTTATCAATTGTGTACTACATTGCCACTTGCCTCATTTATCAATTTCTGCCTAATGCCTGCTGTGAAATTACGTTCTACCTGCTGCATGACACTTCCCTACCTATATCGATTTAAAGTGTCTCCATTGTCACCAATGTATTCCAGGTCCATTCCACAGGCATCGACACACAAACGTTGTAGAACTCACATATCTCCACACTTACCCGTCACTTGGTGCTGGCATTAGTGCTTGCCCTTATAATCCACTTCAACCATGATCCACTAACAATGTTGAACTCCAACATTACCCCATCCCAGCCTCGGCCAACACAGCTTCCAGATTTTTTAGGCTCAGGTCCAGCACTAAACCTCTACAACACCACAGCCTCCCCTTTCCGACTGCTATGAGGAATCTTAGGCTGGGCATTTGTTTGCACTGCACCTATGCCACCAAGTACACTATAGCCAAAGTATCTGACGTCTTTGCAGAAATATCACCCAAGACTTCTTCACCGTGGACTCCCAACACGCCGAATATTCCTGCACACACACGCAAAACTTACGCCACTAAGCCAGCTAACTCACCCCCCTATCCTGAGACTGCTGTCACTCAATCTACAGCTTCGAAATCCATTCACCCATGCAAGAAGAGCATATCTCCACTGGCTCTCAAATGTGCACTCATTAATGTATGTTCCCTCCCCGCCCATGCGTTGGAGATCCACAACCACCTTACCATTCACGACCTAGATCTACTTGCCATCACAGAGACATGGCTTCATAAATCTTCTGGTCCCGCTATCTCACTCGCCCTCCCACTGGGTTACCCCATCCTTGAACAAGACACACAACGGCTGAAAGGAGGAGGTGTAGCTCTTATAACAAAATATTCCCTCTGCATTAGACAGTGCATCCTCCCATGGGAAGGCAATGCCGACATAATATCCACCAAACTATCTCTATCCCGGGAGGATAGCTCAGAAGCAACTTGTTCGCCTTGGAAGCAAGACGACACGAAGCAACAAAGGTTCGATCCTCGGGCCCGCTCTTAGAAACCTCCGGGAATAAAGTGGTTATAAATAACCTATCATATCATATTATCCCTTAACTGCACCCTAAATATACATGTCATTTACTGACCTCCTAGCCCAGCCCTAGATTTCCAAGGTCATCTCCTCCATTTATTAGGAGAGAACCTTCAAAAATCGACCAAAACAATCCTACTCTGCGACCTTAACCTGGGCCTATATGACCCCAAAGATAAAGCAGCCCCAGCCCTAGAAAAATAAGTCAGTGATATGGGATTCCTTTAAAAAGTCACCAGCCCAACTCACTGCAAAGGTCACACTCTCGACTGGGTGGCTGACCAACACTGCCCTACTACTATCAGCTCCATCTATGCCTACCCGTGGATGAATCATAACTGGATTCAATTCACCATTCGTACAGCCCCAACCTCCAAAACTCTCATCTATGCTCCACCAGCTCAGGAAAGAAGCTCAAAAAAATTAACTAAGGGCAACCTTTGTCCTTTTCTGGAAGTCCCTGAACTCAAGCCTCCATTCTCTAGTGACCCCGCAACACTTGCAGATATTTACGCTGACATGCTCACCAAAGCAATTGATGCTAACGCTCTGATCAAAAGCAAAAAAGAGAAAAAAATCTATGCACGTTAACGCTTGGTTCTCAGATGAATTACAAGCTCTATGTACCAGTAAACGTAACGCTCTAACTAACTGGCAATCTAAGCTGAGTGATTCCACCAAGGAAGACTTCAAACAACTATCCTCACTATATAAAGTAGCGATTATTGAAGCTAAGTCTCTCTCCTTCAACTCACGGATTTCTAAGGCCAATTTTCAATCCAGGAAAATGTTCACCATTTTTAGAGACCATGTCACCCCTTCTACCATCCCCGACGAGATTTTTAAAGATGAAGAGTGGCACGCTAGCATACAAGCAGCCCTCTTCAGCAAAATGGAATTACTACTAGAAAAAATGTAGGCGCAATTCAAAACATTACCCAACAACAACCAGCATCCCCAGCCCTGCCACCCATCACACGACTCCAATAACCTGCTCTTCGCCTTCTGTGACATCACTGAACTGGAAGTCCTCGATCTCCTCCAACATCTTAAACCATCCATGTGCAAAAGAGTCATCTGCCCTCTTACCATTGTTAAGGAATGAGCTGACTCCCTTGAACCTCTCCTAACACCATTCATTAATGCTTCATTTACTACATGGTCCAACCCCTCCAGCCTTAAAGAACCCTCTACTAAAAAAAAACTCCTTAGACCCCCACCTCCCCAAACAAATACCGACCCATCACCACTGTCCCGTTCCTCCTAAAATTCCCGGACAAAGCGGCTGACAACCAAATTCAACATTTACTCAAATCGAACTCCATCCTAGGCAAGAGACAATCAGGCTTCCGCAAAAGGCCATGGCACAGAAAGCACCCTCCTAGACCTTAAAAACCAAATAACAGAAATTATGGACAAAGGTAAACCATCTCTCCTCCTTCTTTTGGACCTCTCTGCTGCCTTTGATCTTGTGGATCACCAGATTCTCACCGCACATCTCACTCACAAAGCACAATTCTCAAATGAGGCTTCCTTCCTAAAGGAAAGAGCTATGAAGGTTTTCTCTAAACAGGCAAATGCGGCTCCCACCACCATACACTCTGGAGTCCCTCAGGGCTCATGTACAGCTCCCACTCTCTATAACTTGTTCACAAAACCTCTCTTTTGGATGCCTTCCACATAGCATACACAAATTACGCCGATGATACGCAAGTACTCCTGCCTCTGACAGGGTCCTATGACCAAGATGCTGCAGCCCTCCATCTGATCTATAGCACCATCCAAGCCTGGATGGCGGCAAATGGGCTATGTCTCAATGGAGACAAAACTGAGATCATCATTATTGGCCCCAAAGAAACACTTGCCAAAATGGATCACAAATACTGCAACTTCCCCATCGACAACTCCCTCATCCCTGTCTCCTCCTCAGTAGACACACTAGTTGTCCACTTAGATTCCACTCTATCCAAGACGCGTGAGGTTAGTGACATTGCTTCTGTTTCTGCCCACACCACTAAGCTCATGAATGCAGTAAAACCCTTCCTATCCAAACAGAACCGACTCTCTATAGCGAGAGCCACCATTGGAGCAAAATTTGATTATTGCAATGTCCTCCTAGCAGGCACCTCTACAAAAAATCTAAACAGACTCCAAGCCATACAAAATAATGCCCTTAGACCAGCACTAAATATACCTAAAAGGGACAACATTGCATTGCACACGCTAGGCGAGATGCCCATTGGCTCCCCGTGAAGGAACGGATCACCTTCAAGACCTGAACCTTAGCACATAAGTGCTTAATACTCTCAGCCCTGGCCCACCTATCCAAGACCATTGTCAGAGACATCTCCTCACGCCCCAAAAGAAATTGCCATGCCAACCAACTGCGCATCCCTCCTATCAAAAGGGCCAAAGCAGGTGGGATTGGTTTCCCATATATTGCAGCTAAACTTTGGAATGCCTTACCCAACACACTCAGAGCCAAGACTTCCCTCCCAGCATTCAGGAAAGTTCTAAAAACCACTCTGTTGAACTAACACTGCCCCCTCTCTCCTCTCCCTCCACTTGTCCCCTCCTCTTCTTTCCTTACTCTGCATGTCATTAAGAGTGTATTATGTTGTCTTGTAACAGGGCCATGATGCCTTCGGGCTGCTGTGTGCTTTATAAATGTTAATAAATAATAATAATAATAATATTAATAATAATAATAATATAGCTAACCCCTTTTCAATATTAGCTTGAGCTTGGCAATCGTTTCTGTAGCTAACCCCTTTTCAATATTAGCTTGAGCTTGGCAATCGTTTCTTTAAGGAGGATGTTAAGTCTCTCACATATCACGTTCGCTTGGAGGTGATAAGCTTAAGAAAACTTGTGTTTTATGCTCAACAATAGTCCTATCTGTTTGTATACTTCATTAACAAAATAAGGCCCATTAGCGGATCTCAGCACTTCATACACATTCCATCTTGGAAAGACTTCACATACTAAAAACTTTGCTACACAAGTGACATCAGGGTGTGTACGCGGACTTGCTTCGATCCACCTGGAGAAAGGACACACCACCACTATCAGATACCTGTATCCATTACACACCTGCAGCATATCAACATGATTGATATGTAAATTCTGAAAAGGACCATTCGGTCAAGGAATAACTCCTCTAATCGTTCTCAGTGTATGCCCAGCTGTAAACTTCTGACATACGATGCAATTCTCTCCATAGAAAGTAATGTGCTCTAATAGATCTGGAACAAACCAGTCTTCCGCAATCGTAGCAGCAAGACTCTCCGTAGTCACATGCGTGGGATAATGCAGCTGGTCCATCGTGATCTTTAATAATGCTACTGGCATAACTTGATTTCCAGTGCAATCCTGTTGCCATAATGCTTCTGTGGGGGATAAAGAACACCCCCTTCCTTTCCATAATTCCTGCTCTTCCTGTGGTGCACTACCTTGAATTTCCATTAATTGCCTTTTTTGGCAAATGATTAAATGCTTCTTGCATTACCATACCAGTCATTTGGTCGAAAAAAATTGGTCGACCAGACAAATGGTCGAACCAATTTGGTCGAAAACCAAATGGTCGAATGTTTTTTTATTTTTATTTTCACCCCCTTTTTTTTTTTTGGTGGGGTGGGGGGGTTCCCCACCAACCCCTTTTTTTTCTAAAAACCCCCTTTTTATTAAAAACGAAAACCCGAAAAATATATATATAAATAAAAAAAAAATGAGACCATTTGGTTTTCGACCAAATTGCGTCGACCAAATGTCTTTCGACCAGTTTTCATTCGACCAAATATCTGGACACCAATCGAGACAACCTCCTCTTTGACATTTGGAGTATCAAAACCTGAGATATCTGGTGAATACGCAACCCCTTTGGCTTCTGCGGCTTTGTTCCTTCAAGAGATAAAGTCTGTATGCTTAGTATGCGCTGCGCATTTAACTATCGCTATGGCTACTGAGATTTGTAACGCCTTAATAAGCCTATTCAATAAGGATGCATGTTGCACTGGAGTAACGTCTGCTCGGAAGTATCCCCTCCTTTTCCAGCGTGCCAGCCCTGGGTGTACGGTTGACATCACGAAGGCGGAGTCACTGTACATATCACTTTCTGATTCCTTTTTTTTTTTATTATTTTTTTTTTAAACTTTATTTGTTTTTAGTCAAAAATGTAGACCTTACAAATAATTTGAGATTCTTTCAGACAATACAAAATTGTTAAAATCAAACAACATAAGATATTGTGATATGAACACAATCGATGTAACATGTTGAACGTAAAATGTCAAATTCATAAATTAAAATCTGTACAAGAGTACACTAGATTTGAGCACCATCAATTCTCAACATTCATTAGTTCTCTAAAGTTGAGACGCATTTTCCAATTCTTTCTCGATAATATTTACAAAGTTTGTTGTTTTTACTACAGAAGTGTCCGTTGATCCCCACATACATTTAGTCCAAATCCACTCTCTAGCTAGAATCGTATTAGCTTGCACAAAGGACTTTATAAGAATGCATCTTATATTTTCAAAATAACAGCAATATAAAAACAGATGTTTTAAGGTTTCCAGAGCTTGATTACAAAAATGACATACCTCGTTAGTGTGAGCCAATGTATCTTTAGACCAGTATTTCGTTCTAGATCGAGTGTGAATTAAATCTAGCCTGAAGCGCATAAATGTGCGACAGACCTTAGAGCAGGGACAAAGTATCAAGTAAGACATACGTGGTTTCTGCTTGTGAATAAATTTGCGATATTCCGCACAAGAAGGGTAGATTTCCATTTTCGAACAGGTATCGCCCCAAGACTGTAGCAATAGCTTTTTCTTGATTTTCTCTTGAAAAAGTTCCAAGTCTTCCGTTGGGAGATTGATCTTATCCAGTAAAGTTAGCATGCGTCCTTTAAAGTCCACCATAGAGGGAGGGTTGTTATCAGCTAGCATTCTGTTTAGCCCTATGTAGAGCGAGTTTCTAATAGGAAATAATATTTTAGCAAAATTATTTAGCATGCGCCAATTGTATCTGGAGGAGAGGGAGTTAATCCCCAACTCATGTCTTATCACAACATTAGGCATTGATAAAGGTAAGCCTAATACATCTTTCCAAATATGCCCTTGAAGTTGGTCCAATATTGGCCCTAAGTCATGTAAGGTAAGTTCAGCTCCATATAATAAAATGGCTTCAACTTTTTTTGAACAAAATTCCAAAAGTGGCACTAGAGAAAATTTGCAGATTTTCTTTAGTAGGATTTTCATTTGGCATTTTAATGGAGAAATTTTCGCATTCAATTGTTCCTTCATGAATTTATAGGAGGTATTCTTTGAGAGAATCAATCCTAAGTACGGTAAAGTGGGGCTGATTGTAATTGGAGAAACACCAATTTTCCATACAAATGTACGTACTTTTTTCTTATTTGAGAAAATAATAATGTTAGATTTTTGAGGATTGACTACCAAATTATTAGAGCTACAATATTGCATAAAACAATCAAGTTTAGCTTGAAGACCTGACTGAGTCCGATCGAAAAATAAGATGTCGTCAGCGTACGCTAACCAAGACAAGGTAAAGGCGCCAATGCGAATTGCAAACGACTTCTTAGCATTCCATAGATCTTCTATATCTAGTAGGTAGAGATTGAATAGTATCGCTGCTAAGTTACAGCCTTGTTTAACACCTGTAAAAGATGGAATAGCTTGGGTTAGAGACCCTTCCCTGTCGATTCTAACTTTGAAATTAGTTCTAAAGTGCAACATTTGAATAAGAATAATAAGATATTGGGGGAATTTTGCTTTCCGCAATTTTTCCCATAACTTGCTTCTAATAACCCCGTCAAACGCAGCTTTCAGATCTAAGGAGGCAACAAAGACGGGGCCATGAGACGGGCATGAGGCATGAGATAAAATATGATCCATCAAGTATGCATTAAGGGGGGTTCCCATCCCTTTGTGAAAACCCACTTGCGAAGAACATAAAGAATCGTGATTGCGTGCGAAAATTTCAAGTTCTTGTAGAATTAGAGAAGCAAATATTTTCGCAGCAACATCAATGATCGCTATAGGACGATAATTATTTGGGTCTTCAATTGAGCCTTTTTTATGTAAGGGGATGATAATTGAAGTAAGCCAAGACTCCGGTATCCTTTTGTATTTGAATATCTCTTGGAAAATCGTAAGAAAAATAGGGGCCCAGAATAAAGGATCATCCTTTATTAAGCAAGGCGGGAGTCCATCAGGACCTGCGCATTTAGAGCTTTTTAATTTCTGGATAGCCTCAAGTATGTCATTCTTTCCCCAAGGACAGACATTAGGAAGTAGATGGCAATCAGGTGGAGTATCAAGCACACTGAAATTTTCTGGGAGAGCATATTTGGCGAGAAAAAAAGAAGTCCAGGTTGCACTATCAATGCCAGAGACAAACTCACGCGATGGTTCTTTGTCTAGAGATCTTATCGTATTCCATATGTCTTTAGTCTTGCGATTGCAAAGAAGAGTTACTATTTTTTGATTTTGAAGCAGTTTGTTAGCATCATGAATCTCCTTTACTGCTTTTTTATATGAAAATAGAACCTTTTTTTTTAGCGCAAAATACTCAGCATTGAAGCACAACGTAGACTTCTTTAACATCCGTATGCGAGCATTTTCTTACTTTTTAAAACTGCTATTTTAGCACAAAAGTCATCTCTGTTATATTCACAAGAGAGTTGCTCAGACTTACGCAAAACACCCTTCACCAAATGTGTGGCAATCATTTCACAATTCCATTTTCGGATTGCAGAATTAAACATACCATTTTGTGCTTTGTCTTTCCAGAGGTCTTGATTGACAATGAATGTGAAATCTCTGCATGTAGCAGGAGACCAGTTGATTGAGGCACCTGGTCTGTGACTTTGAATTACTGCTAACTGAGCTAATGGAGGACACAAGGTAAAATAGTTCCGAATTGAGGTAGTGATCATCACATGATCGCCCATATCAGTCCTAAGGGTATTTGTTTTAGTCATAGAACGTGAAAGTCCATTTGAGGCAAACATGTGATCGATCCATGAACTTGCATTACCCCTTTTCCAAGTGATATTACAATGAGTATCTGTGTGGTCAATTAAGTGTATATTCCAGGTTTTGAGGAATTTACACCAAATCTTTCCTTTTAGACTAGAGGCATGGTGATGGTGTGAGTAGGAACTCTTAGAGATGCCATGGTATCCCATATGGGAATTAAAATCTCCTCCGATAAGGATTTCTGCATGTGGAGCTTTGCAGAGTGCACGATTAAGACCATCACCTAAGATCTCAACTGCTTTTTCAATTAGGAGTGGAGCGGGATTCCAATAAAGGGAGACCAACAATAGATTTTCATTCGTTTTAACCAAGAAGGAAATATCCAACAAGATGAACATATCCGATTCATATATATTATTGATGGTAAAATTTAAACGGGTATCAATCAAGATCGCAATGCCACCAGTAGGCCTCCCTTTCATCCCTTTTTTAGCATGGTGGGAATAGGTTTTATAGCCATCAAATTGGATGTCTTTCGTGGCCATAGACTCCTGAATAAATAGAATGTTAGGTAAGATTTTATGTTCTGCCGCTCTTCTCCATTTCAGTAAATTAAGTAGCCCACAGCAGTTCCACGACACAATGGTAAGGTCATGACTTTATGAAGAGGCTGTAGATGTACTTATATTGACAGCAGTCTTTATGAGAGGCTCCAGCCATTTAAGCCCATTTAGGGCATTAGTCAAGGCAGAAAGTTGTTCCGACATGTTTTTGTTTGATGAATTATCTACAGATGGAGAATCTGTAGAGTCACTGTTTAGTTTCGGAGGAGGTGGTTGGTATTCCAGAAAGTCCATAGCAATTTTTATTTGTGGAAAACCAACCATAACCAGACCAAGGATCGAAAGATCACTTTGGTAATCCCACATTAGCTTAGCAATTATGGGAGAAGACACTTTAGACAGCATCCTGTTGTTATTCGTATTAGGCAATCTAATCCACGCTACGTCATTTGTGACCAAATTTCTGAGTGGAGGAATTTTATATAGGGCGTTCATGAGGAACGATCTGTTAATGCGAGCTGTCCCATTGATTTTGACGTCACTGATCCATCCAATGGTATTTTTCATTTCCAAGGGGATATTCTGGAATTGGTGGATGGTTTGATTCTCTTCTACCTCATTAGGGCACTCTTGTTGGAAAGCCTCGTCAGCGATTTCTTTCCATTCTTCGGGCAAGTCACCCCCTGCATGGACATTTGTTATTCTAGGTTCAGTCCTTGTTTGACCATCTTGATCTTGTTGTATGATTGCTTCTGGAAGGGTGTTTTTAGCAAGGGTAGATACTGTAGAATCAGATATGGATTGACTAGGACCCTTCGTCTGCAGAACCTTTTCAATCAATTGACCTTGCTTAAAGTGAATATCTATGCAAGAGCTTTCATCTTTGGGGATTGATTCTAGTAGTATGGCAATTTTTTCTAAGACTTCTTTGCTATGCATTGTTTTTGAATGTTTTTCTTCTTCAATCACAGTGGTCGCAGTCTCTCCAAAACTATTCTCTTTACTTTTGAATGTAGTGTTTCTAGTGAACCCATCCGATTTTTTTGATGAAATATCGGTAAAAAATGAAGTTAAATGGGGTTGAACCATCAGCTCAGGCTGCACCTTAGATTCGATTTTCTTATGAGTTTTTCCTTTCATGTCAGCCACTTCCATATTAGAACATTTCACGAGCTGCTTCTGTATTTTTTTTTTGAGAAACCAGTTGATTCATAGCAATCTCATGAGTAGGAGATGGTTTCAGTTGCAAGGCATTTTTGCTCTCCTCATTTAACTCATTTAAGTTTAATTTTTGTTCTGGAGAGCTCACCAAAATTGCACCTAAATTAGTGCTTATGGATTCTTTATTTCCACAAGAGAGTTCTTTAGACAAATCATGCATTTTTTTCTCAGCTTTGAGGGAGATTCCTTTATTTTTGTGACATCTTTTTAACGCTTTTAAATGATTTTTCTTGGATCTTCGTGACGTGTAATAGAACTTTGCTTGAGATTCCGCGCTTTCTTGATGTTCTTCTTTGGCCGTGGCGTTATCCATTAAATCAATCAAAATCGTAGGACTGTCCGGTGCAGATTCTACCAAGTTTTTACTGTCATTGTGTGTTTGATCCTCTTTTAGCATGTCTAGTATATTATTTTTGGAGTTCATCTGGACCAAGATGTTCTCGACTTGTACCAGTCTTTCATGCTGCAGTTTAGCAACTTCCAGATAATCAATTTTATCAGATTCCGACGATGACTCCTTGTCCTCTTCTTTTTCTACTTTTTCAAACTTGCACTGCAATATTTGTGCAAAAGTCACTGGTACACCGTTTAATAGCATTGGTTCATCAGAGGTTTGTGTACCCATTTGTTTTTTTTTCAACCTGCGGGATGTTGATTTCTGCAGCATCCTTCACTTTGCAGTTCATGTGATATCCCTGCCATGCTTCTTGCGCCATGATGTAACCTTCAATTTTGGTGATGTGGCAAGTGTTGTTTAACATTTCCTCTTGTAACTCTTGCAATAGAAGATGCGAGTATTCATGACCACGATCCAACACGTTTAAAATTTTCATGAAGATAGGTAGATCATTGATTTTTTGTTCAAAGCAGTCCTCCTCAATAGTTTCTTGAGTCTGTGGCATGACGGGCACATTGGAAAGGTTAAACACAGGAACCGAAGTAGTCTTCTGCTCAAATAGTGGGCTTTGTATGAGTGGATTAGACGCGGATCTCTTTGAAGGCGAACTGTTGGACGTAAATTGTACATCAATCTTCTCTGTGATGTTTCCTGAGTCTGTACACTGATAATTGGACTCTTTAATGTTGGATTTGTGAAAGTGTACATGCTCCATCCGCATGCCTTGAGTAGACACTGGAGTGGAGGGGCCGAGTGATAAACGCACTCTTTTGTCTAAGTCTAACATAATTACAGGTGCAAGCATAGAAATATCAGAAATCGGTAAATATCTATTGTCATGGATGTCAGCAATTATATTTTGTATGTTACAGGTGTGTTCCTCTGTATCAAAGGGATCATTGGTTATGTTATCGTTTGCTTTTTTTAACGAACATACTTTATCAGACCCAACGGGTACAATTTGTTTTTCAGACATAGAGTCTACTTTATCAAACGGTTTCAACACATCGTCTTGATTTGACATAGAAGGAAACGATTGTTTACCATTAAGTGAGGTTACAGGGCTAAATTTTTTCTTTTTATTTACATTTTTTGGAGAGTCGGCGGAGGGAAGGGTTTGATAGGAACACTCCCTCCTCTTTTTGCCATTTCTTAAAGCCAAATCCATAATGCAACGGTAATTGGCACAACGAACTCTAGAAGTTCTTATAAATCACACAGAACAAGAATAATTAACCACGTGGCTTAAACAAGAAGAAAAATCAATTTCCTACCACAAGTTCACTACTGGATAAAGGAGAGAGCCAGTCCCCGCAAGCCGCACCGAGCACAGCGAACAGCAAACAGTACTCGTGGTACTCGCTAGGTGCGCAGCGCTGGTGCGCAGGAGCAGCGGTTTATGAATGATACAGGAAGAGGCGCGGCCAGGCAAGGGGCAGGCATTCTAAAATATGTAAACACAAACAAAGGAAGTAAATAGTCAGAACAAAAAAAACAACACAAATAGTCAAAGCGCCGCTCAGGCGCGGCATAGAGAAGGCACTAAGTATACGTTATAACGTTCTTAGAACGTTCTTATAACTAAACGCCCCTTTGGGCGTAGTGCGGAGAGGGCACCAATTAAATAAGTGCAGCGTCACGGGCAAGCCCAATGTGGGAAACACAAGTCTTTAGAGTCACCTTTAAACTTCCTGTGAAAGGTCAGGTAGGTAAAGTGTTGCCGCAAAAGACGTCCTCCCGGCGAAATTCAGGCAGCTTTGACACGATGTGCGGAGGGAAAACAAACAGCCGGTCCTCACAGCAAACAGTACTCGTGGTACTCGCTAGGTGCACAGGAGCAGCTGTTTATGAATGATACAGGAAGAGGCGCGGCCAGGCAAGGGGCAGGCACTCTTTAAACTTCCTGTGAAAAGTCAGGCAGGCAAAGTGTTGCCGCAAAAGACGTCCTCCCGGCGAAATTCAGGCAGCTTTGACACGATGTGCAGAGGGAAAACAAACAGCCGGTCCTCACAGCAAACAGTACTCGTGGTACTCGCTAGGTGTGCAGCGTGGGTGCGCAGGAGCAGCTGTTTATGAATGATACAGGAAGAGGCGCGGCCAGGCAAGGGGCAGGCACTCAAATATTGACTAGTCCATTCTCATCACAGTTATCGTAGTGCGGTGATGTGGCTAAACGATAGTCTGTCACAAGCAAAGATTCTGAGTGCTGCAGAACGACTTTCCTGGTTTCCTTTGTTGTCCCATTTCTATGCTTATATACTTTCTGATTCTCAAGCGTGACGATGAGCACTACCAATTCTGCTAATTGTGCTGAAAAGTGAGATGGTAGTCTTGCACTTGCTATGATATGATATGATGGGTTATTGATAACAGGCTTAATACCCAGAGGTTTCTAAGCGCGGACCCGGGGATCGAACCTGTGTTGCTCCGTGTCGTCTTGCTTCCAAGGCTAGCACGTTGACCCAGAGCTATCCTCCCGCTACAATTTCAAACTCGCCATTTGTTCTATGTGTCACTACAGCTGCACCAGAATGCCTTTCTCCACTTGTCTGATCATTTTTCAAAGATCCATCAATAATGTCCCCTCTTGGCAAGACATTCTCTTTTATTCAAGATATATCATCATAGAATCAAACATTGTTTGCACAATCATTCACATACTCACCCTCTGCCTGCACATACTAGCCCTTTGCCACTGGCTCAGCTAAAAATGTGTTGGGTTTCACTATTTTACATCTGACAAATTTGATTGTTTCATTCAAAATCATTACTTCGTACGCAGAAGCTCTCTGAGATGTCAATGTACCCTTGGGTTTCTAAAAAATGGCAAACAAAGCATGTTCGACAAAAAACGTCATAGAGCAGCCCTTTACTATATTTGTAGACTTCTCAATTATGAACGTGGCAGCTGCCAATGATTGTTCGCAAGGAAAGTGCTCTCTCATAACTGGATCTAAAATCCCACTGTAATATGCTAGAGGTTTGTAACATAATGTAGTCCTCTGTGTAAGCACTGCTGTCATGACTGTCCCATTTGTGTGCAAAAATAACAAAATCTCCTCAGCATAATTGGGGATTCCCAAAACAGGAGCTGTGCAAATTGCCCTTTTCAACTCCTCAAATCCTTCCTCCATTTCCTCAGTCCATTCTATTGTAACACCATTCACTTGTGCTTTCTTTCAAGCCTGCAAAAGGGGTCTTGTGTACAAACTGTATTCAAACACCTAGGCTCTAACATAATTGCATAGCCCCAAAATTGGTTGCATCTGTTTCACTGTCTGCGGTTTCGCAGTTTTCATTATCACCTCAGGTGTCACATTTTTTCCTTCATGTGAAATCAGCTATCCTATGTATGACACCTCTTCTTGACAATACTGTAGCTTTTCTTTGTCTACCTTGTATCCCTTGTCTGCTAGAATAGTCATCAACTGAATCGAGTCCTGTCTGTACTCATCTTCTGTAGTGCTACAAATTAAAATGTCATCTACATACTGTTTCACAACACTTTTCAATTCAAATTGCCTATGTCCATCTGTAGGTCCCTATTAAAGATTGATAGAGACTCAAAATACCTTTGGGGCGGCATAGTGTGTTCAGACGAGTCTGGCAGAATGTAAATTAAGTCAAGCGTTGTGAGTCCTTGTGCAACGGGAATGAGAAAAATTAAATATCGTGCTTCCACTAGGATACTGCATAGTATTGTCGCCGTGTTAGGAACTAAAGGAAATTCTACCTCTACACTCTGGTTAATCGGTCTCATGTCCTGTATGAATCTCCATGACCCTCCCTTTGATTTTTTCACCGTATGCACTGCAGTATTGCACGCTGATTCTGATGGCACCAGAATACCTTGTTTCATTAGTGCAGAAATAATCTTGAATATACCCTCATCAGCCTCTCGAGACATGGGATACTGTTTTGCTCAAGATAAAATCGGTCCCGGCTTCAGCTTTATTTTGACTTCCCCTATTCCCTTCAATAGTCCTACACAATAAGGGCATGTAGTCCATAAGACACTTGGCACCTTCTCCAAGTTTTCCTCAAAAAATGCTGGATGCTGCCGCATTATCGCCATTCGCTGTGGTATTTCCCTCTTCTCCATTCTTATCGCATATGTGATGCTCAGAAAGAACACTACTTCATCATCTGTTAGATCATCTCTAAACATGTCATCATCAGTAATGTCAGTCAACCTGCACCCTTCTTCAATAGCTATCACTGTCCTCCATGGTCTACCCTCACCATCCGTTCCTTCAAGCATCACCATTTCCCTTCATACTATGACTGCCTCTAACTCTAGAGGGATGGTCTGTCCTCCCTCTTTGTCCATGGGTATCTGTGGTCTAGATAAGTATTCATCAGGTATTCTCATAGTCTTTCCCACTAAGCCAGGTAGCCATGTCAATAGAATACTCATCCCATAAAGAAAAACCTCTGGCTCTACTGGTACACCTCGCAGAGCCACTTGCCCTGTGAATGCTTATATAAATTCACCCACATTCATGTAGTGTATTCCAGGAGTGGTACACACTATCCCTTCATCAGTAAAAGAAATCATCATGTTAAGTTTTGTCATCAAATCTCTTCCCAAATTGTTAACAGATGCCTGTCATGAATACAATAAGGGAGGTCTCGGGAGGATAGCTCAGCGGCAACGTGCTCGTCTTGGAAGCAAGACGACACAGAGCAACATAGGTTTGATCCCCGGGTCAGCGCTTGACAACCTCTGGGTATTAAGCATGTTATAAATAACCAATAATATCATATCGTATCATATCATAACAGACATGTCACACTCTCCGATAGATGCTGGTAATTCATCAGTAAAAGGAACTTGACTCCAGAGAACCCTTGACCATTCATGGCAATCCTTGACTTTGGACATTTTCCCTCTCATATACATGAAAGAGTAGCCCCAGGGTCCACTAAAAAAGAAAAAATATTTGCCTCGTATCGTCACATCAACCCTATCTTCCTCTTGGGGGTCTGGTATCAATGATAATACTGAACACATCAAGTCGCCCTGTAAACTGTCCTATTGTGGGTATATGCATACCCCTGTAACTGTGAAAGGATTCCCTCCCACTACAGTGGCACCTCCTATTCTAGGTGTCAGTAATTGTCCTGTGTTTGCATACTGCTGTGTCTGCATGGGGGTGTGCTGCAACTGCACCTGCAGTGGGTTTATTTGTGCTTGCTGTGTTTACTGTACCTGTTGCATTTGTGGTGCTTGTGTATGATACATTGTCCGATTTTGGGAAAACCCTTCCCTAGTGTGTGTGCTATATGTTGGAGGATAAGCTGTTCCCCTCTTGCCGCGCACAGCGTATTCATGGATTTTAGCTACCAAAACCAGCCGTGGCGCACAGTAGTGCAGCGACCCTGCAGCACCGACCAGTTACGCCCTCAAGAACGCCCCACGCGCAAGGAAAAGCCATCAAAATTCCCAATCCAGCGCAAAGGGCTGTGCTAACCCTGCGCCAGTATACAGGGCCAAAACACAGCACACGGCAAGCGGGAAACATGTATTACTGGGGTTCGCAGGAAATCTCACACGCGATAGGCCATGTGAGAGTGGGGTATGTATATTCCTGGGGTGCGCGGGAGGTTTCACACGCGATCGGAGCGGGGTACATGTAAATCGGGGGTGCACGTGAAGTTCCACACGCGATTGGCCCTGTGCGAGTGGGGTACGTGTATTCCTGGGGTGCGTGGGAGGTTTCACACGCGATCGGAGCGGGGTACATGTAAATCGGGGGTGCGCAGGAAGTTCCACACGCGATTGGCCCTGTGCGAGTGGGGTACGTGTATTCCTGGGGTGCGCCGGAATTTTCACACGCGATAGACCCTGTGTGAGTGGGGTATGTGTATTCCTGGGGTGCGTGGGAAGTTTCACACGCGATAGGCCCTGTGCGAGTGGGGTACGTGTATTCCTGGGGTGCGTGGGAAGTTTCACACGCGATAGGCCCTGTGAGAGTGGGGTACGTGTATTCCTGGGGTGCGCGGGAGGTTTTACACGCGATCGGAGCAAGGTACATGTAAATTGGGGGTGCACGGGAAGTTCCACACGCGATTGGCCCTGTGCGAGTGGGGTACGTGTATTCCTGGGGTGCGCGGGAGGTTTCACACGCGATCGGAGCGGGGTACATGTAAATCGGGGGTGCGCAGGAAGTTCCACACGCGATTGGCCCTGTGCGAGTGGGGTACGTGTATTCCTGGGGTGCGCCGGAATTTTCACACGCGATAGACCCTGTGCGAGTGGGGTATGTGTATTCCTGGGGTGCGTGGGAAGTTTCACACGCGATAGGCTCTGTGCGAGTGGGGTACGTGTATTCCTGGGGTGCGCGGGAAGTTTCACACGCGATAGGCCCTGTGCGAGTGGGGTGCATGTATTCCTGGGGTGCGCAGGAAGTTTCACACGCGATCGGAGCAAGGTACATGTAATTCGGGGGTGCGCGGGAAGTTTCAAACGCGATTGGCCCTGTGCGAGTGGGGTACGTGTATTCCTGGGGTACGCAGGAGGTTTCACACGCGATTGGCCCTGTGCGAGTGGGGTACGTGTATTCCTGGAGTGCGCGGGAAGTTTCACACGCGATATGGCCTGTGAGAGTGGGGTACGTGTATTCCTGGAGTGCGCAGGAGGTTTCACACGCGATCGGAGCAGGGTACATGTAAATCGGAGGTGCGCGGGAAGTTCCACACACGATTGGCCCTGTGTGAGTGGGGTACATGTATTCCTGGGGTGCGCGGAGGGTTTCACACGTGATCGGAGCGGGGTACGTGTAAATCGGGAGTGCGCGGGAAGTTCCACACTGGATGGCCCTGTGCGAGTGGGGTACGTGTATTCCTGGGGTGCGCGGGAGTTTTTCACACGCGATAGGCCCTGTGCGAGTGGGGTACGTGTATTGCTGGGGTGCGCAGGAAGTTTCACACGTGATAGGCCCTGCGCGAATGGGGTACGTGTAATTCAGGGGTGCGCGGGAAGTTTCACATGCGATTTTGCTGTCAGAGAGGGGTACGTGAATTTCAGGGGTGTGCGGGGAGTCCTATCCGTGAATTGGCAGTGTGGGTCCTCCCAGGTGTTCCCTCTACACGCTCCACGGCCCCTGCAGCCAGCCCACACCACAGGAGACTACCCTGCACCCGTGGTCATGTCCCGCAGGCAGCCCATCCACCATGGGCATGCCCCCAGCCAAGCCACATGTCACCTTGCACTACTGATCACCAACTCATGTCCCCCAGCACCCAAACCCCCCAGCAGTCAGGGTCACCTGCCAGCAGGCCCCCACTCATGTCCCACACATGTCCCCCAGCACCCCCACCTCCAGCAGTCAGGGTCACCTGCCAGCAGGCCCCCACTCATGTCCCACTCATGTCCCCCACCACCCCACCCCACAGCAGTCAGGGGCACCTGCCAGCAGGCTCCCACACATGTCCCCCAGCACCCCCACCCCCCAGCAGTCAGGGTCACCTGCCAGCAGGCCCCCACTCATGTCCCACACATGTCCCCCAGCACACCCACCCCCCAGCAGTCAGGGTCATCTGCCAGCAGGCCCCCACTCATGTCCCCCAGCACCCAAACTCCCCAGCAGTCAGGGGCACCTGCCAGAAGGCCACCACTCATGTCCCCCAGCACCCCCACCCCCCAGCAGTCAGGGTCACCTGCCAGCAGGCCCCCACTCATGTCCCACTCATGTCCCCCAGGACCCCCAGCCCCCAGCAGTCAGGGTCACCTGCCAGCAGGCCCCCACTCATGTCCCACTCATGTCCCCCAGCACCCCCACTCCCCAGCAGTCAGCGTCACCTGCCAGCAGGCCCCCACTCATGTCCCACTCATGTCCCTCAGCAGGCCCACCCCCCAGCAGTCAGGGGCACCTGCCAGCAGGCTCCCACACATGTCCCCCAGCACCCCCACCCCCAGCAGTCAGGGTCACCTGCCAGCAGTCTCCCACACATGTCCCCAGCACCCCCACCCCCCAGCAGTCAGGGGCACCTGCCAGCAGGCCCCCACTCATGTCCCACACATGTCCCCCAGCATCTCCACTCCCCAGCAGTCAGGGTCACCTGCCAGCAGGCCCCCACCCATGTCCCCCAGCACCCCCATGCCCCAGCAGTCAGGGGAACCTGCCAGCAGGCCCCCACTCATGTCTTCCAGCACCCCCACACCCCAGCAGTCAGGGTCACCTGCCAACAGGCCCCCACTCATGTCCCCCAGCACCCCCACCCCCCAGCAGTCAGGGGCACCTGCCAGCAGGCCCGCACTCATGTCCCACTCATGTCCCCCAGCACCCCCACCCCCCAGCAGTCAGGGTCACCTGCCAGCAGTCTCCCACACAGGTCCCCAGCACCCCCACCACCCAGCAGTCAGGGGCACCTGCCAGCAGGCCCCCACTCATGTCCCACACATGTCCCCAAGCACCCCCACCCCCCAGCAGTCAGGGGCACCTGCCAGCAGGCCCCCACTCATGTTCCCCAGCACCCCCACCCCCCAGCAGTCAGGGTCACCTGCCAGCAGGCTCCCACACATGTCCCCCAGCACCCCCACCCCCCCAGCAGTCAGGGGCACCTGCCAGCAGGCCCCCACTCATGTCCCACACATGTCCCCCAGCACCCCCACGCCCCAGCAGTCAGGGTCACCTGCCAGCAGGCCCCCACTCATGTCCCACTCATGGCCCCTGCCCCCACGTCATGTCGATCTCAATCATGGGCCAAATGACCAGCCACATCACACCCCATGCCACCCCAGCCCAAAGACCCAACCAAGTATTGCCTCCACCCACATAGAAATGCCTATTACATGATACAACCCGAATGGCAAGTATGTAAATGAACACATGTCCGTCACACACACACAATAGGTGCAAGTGAATGTGAAAACCCACATCAGGACATGCATGAAATCAATGAGAATACCACACACCGAAGTATGAAACAAAAATGTATTGAATCCAAAATGAATGTAATGAAAAGAAAACACACAATAATGTGAAGAAGAAATAAAACGCAGCATGTCCAGAAAATAATCAAAAATATGAAATCAGAATCCAAAGAAATCCAAATGAAAATGTGTCCAAAGTCTCAGTCCAACAAAGCAAATCCAAGGGGAAAAAAAGTGAAATCCATTGCTCCATGGTGAAATGAAAAGAAAAAAAAGAAAATCCACCTTTAAACTATACACAAATCACCAATCCAGGGTCCATGAGCCCAACAAATGAAAAGACTACCTAATAAAGAACTATATAGAAAAACGTGGTGCATTGTCCAATTGCCCCAAATAAAACAAAAACAGAAAGAAAACCTAACACTATCTAACTATTTACAATGGCAGCGGGCTAGACCGACGACACACTTATTGATGTCCCGGGCCAGGGCATCATCGAACTTCCGCTCAATGTCCTGAAGGCGGTCCTCTTCCATGGCCCTGAGGGTTCGCAGGGACGACATGTTCACCTCCAACTCCCTGCGAATTGCCTTGAGGCACTCGGCCCACCTCAGGGCCCTCCGCATGGAGTTCTCCACCCTGACCATTGTGAGCCTTGCCTCTTCCGCCCGCTGCCGCTCCGCATCTATGCCGTGGCCCAACCGTTGCCACACGGAAGACACTTGAAATCCGGGGTCCTCCTGCCCTATGGCCGATGCCTTCCCCTCCGATGTTGAAGGCCCCGAGCCATCATTGCTCCCACCATGTTGCTGCTGCTGTGCCTGTGCCTGTGCCTGCGCCCTGGCTTTTGCTGCCTGCATGTCCTCCTCCAGCTGGGGTGCAGTTGTCGTGGTGGCCACCCCTGCTGGACGTCTGACTCCCGACTGTGGCAGGGATGTGTCCTCCACCAGCCTGGCCGCTGGGTCAGGGGCGGCTCCACAGATACCCAGGTGACAAATGGGTGGGAAGATGGCATGGAGGACGACTGGCGCGTAGGGGGTTCAGGTGAGGAGGCGGTCGCAAGAAGGTCCAGCACATGGAGGAATCCAGCACCGGTGACCCGTCCCAGTAGGTCAACGTGGTCAAAGAGGCATGCGAGACGACGTGCAGTCTCTCCACGAAAAGACTGCAGGTCACCTCGCATGCCCCGTTGACGCAACGCTATCCCACTCAGGATAGGCTCAACACGGTCCTGGATAGCCACGTCTGCAGGGAGAGGAAGGCCAGTTGTTGTGCGCTCATCCCATCCCTGAAAACAGGTCTGGACATAGGCATCCCTGCTGGTGCCAGATGATGCAGTGACAGGATCAGGGACAGGATTACACACAGGCACCTCCGCGGGGGCCTGTGCTGCCTCCTGTCCCTGCCCCTGCACTGCACCACTAGCACCAGTGGAATCCCCACCTCCAGACCCCTTGTGTGTCCCTTCCATGGCCTCCTCCTCCACCAAACCCCCCACCAACCTGGATGACTCCATGCGATCTTCCTCCGTTGGACCCTGTGGGGTCGCATCTGCCCCTTCTGCTGCCGAGGAGTCCACCTCCAACCTCCACCTCTTGGACCTACCCTTGTCAGCTGCGGCCTGGGATGCAGCACCAAACTCCTTACTCCCCGACGAGATGACAATCTGGGAGGGGAGCCGGGCCTTGCGTCTCCGGCTGGTGGTGCAATCCCTGCTGCTGTGCTCCACAGCAACCTCTCCGCCCTCTTCATCAGTTGATGCTGCAGACAGGGAGAGATAAAGCACAGACATCAGGGCACTGTACAATGGACTGATACACACATGACAGTTGCAAATGAGTGGCAGTGTCAAACTTCAGACATGGCATCACACTCCACGACACACATGTCATTTCAACTCACACACATGAGCATTTCCACAGCAATATTGCACCAGGCAGCAACATCCATACACATACAACAGCATGAACAGCTGAACGTGAGCCTGACATCACATGAAACACAGGGAGTGCACTAGACATGCACACACACCACCACAATTACATGCATGTCTACATCTCCTCCAACTGTCGCAGTGATGCGATTGCCATACATGTCACATCTGGCATTCAGCCTTCTACATATCAGTGTCACGTGCATCCATGTTGCATCACAGTTGCACACTTGTCAAATACACACACATGCACATGTACACAGTGCCGATACATGCAGCAGGAACCACCATCCATGTGTGACACCACAACCATGCCAACGTACATACACAGAAATTCAAACATGTGTGCTACCACACCTGCATTTGCACAGCATGCTTACCAACACATACACCATTGATGTGTCTCACACCTAAGAGGACTCACATGTGCAGCCTCACGCCCCTGTTCATACACATCCCTACATGGCCCTATGGAAACACATGTGCAACCTGCACACTACTGGCACACCACCACACGCACAACGTCCAATCAGTATGCATGTACACTTACCGCTCGACTCCAGATGGGTCTGCCCCTCAAGGACCTGGATGTGGAGTGCTGGGCATATGTGTTCCAGGACCTTCATCTGGTGGTTGGACAGGTTGACCCGGCACCCCTTGGCATCCGCTGCCTTCAAGAGGCGCCGTGCCTTGTTGAGGGTCCTGGACCTGAAGTCCTCCCAGCGTTTCTTGACATGGTGTAAGTCGCGGACTGCCACACCCTCCGCGTTGATGGCAGTCACGATGTTCATCCAGATCCTGGTCCGTCCTTCATTGTCGGCGCATGAACTTCCAAAGAGGGCATCATACTGCCCCAGGACTTGCTCCACCAGGACACCAACTTCCCTGGCACTGAAGCTGGTGGCCCTCTGCCTCTCTGGCTGGGGGTTGCCAGTGGTGCCAGATGGTGTTGTGCCCGGCGTGGCAACCCCAGAGGCAGGAGTGGGTGGGCAACTGGGTCCTGGGGCTGGGCTGTGGAGCAATGGTATCCCAGTCGGGAGTCTTCGGTTCCAGCAGGGGTGGTCACAGCAACTGCACCCTTGGCTGACGTGCAGGTAGAAAATAGCTGGGCACGTGGGCAGCAGGCAGTCAGGCAGCAGCAGATGGCAGGTGGGAGCGTGCTCGGGGCTCTGAGGGGCAGTAATTCGGCCTTCTGGGCAGGAGCGTGGTCTTCCGTGTGTTGTTGCGTGGCCAGCTTGAAACAGAGTGATTTGGCACATGAAAATCTTGCACGTCAGCGTGTAATTCGAGGAAAGGCCCTTCACGCGTAAGCATGTCAGCACACGTACACGGTTTCATTGGACCAAAGGCCGTTAGCACGTAAGCGCTTCTGTGACGTGACTCGCGTGGGCATTTCCCTTGTAACGTGGCAGTGCGCGTGAAAAAACTGCATGTCCACGTGTGGATGCGTGTAATCCGAGGAAAGGGCCGACGCGCGTAAGTGACGTGACGCGCGTGGGTGTTTCCATCAACACGGGTGCATGTTCATCGTACACATCCAAAAACTGCACGTCCGAGTGTCAGCTCGTGTAATTGGAGGAAAGGGCCTTAGCGCGTACATGCGTAAGTGACGCTGTACGCGTGGGCCACTTTAAAAGGTACGTGTAGGACCCCCATTCCCTTGTACGTGCTTTTTGTGGAGAGCGAGTGGGTGAATTCTGTACTTCTTGTCGGTTCACACGCAATTACTTCACAGCGTTTCAAGTTCGTACTCCCCGTTACCTCTGACAGCGTTCTTTATTCTTTTTGGGTCTGTTTCTTCAAACAGCGTTCACTTCTTCTTTTGTCCTGTCTCCTCAGACAGCGTACAATTCTTCTTTTGGCGGGGGTGTTGCCAACGCACATATGCGCGTCTTTTTCACATTCTTTTTCCAGGCAGACAGTGAGTCGCGCACATATTTACCAACTGTGCTTGCCCCGTGTGTCTCGTACCCCCTCAGAGGTCATTGTAGGCTGCGTGTATTACGCGTACGCTTATTTTTGTGTTTCTGGGTGCCACAGCATAGTGTGGGTTCATTTTTTCACGCACGTGGTCTACGAGGGGTTGCGTGCATGTTATTCTTTGATTTTGGGCTGCCTGTGCGTTGCGTGACCCGTCATCGTCCCCCCAGGGGTCCCAGACAGCCTTGTTAGAGCACTAGGGTACAAATTCCATCTAGTACCCTAACCCTTTCACCCCCAATTGCCCAGGACAATAGTTTACTGCTACTCCCATACGCACAACAACATCGGTGCCATGGTTGGGCAGCGACTAAGCGGTAAAGGAGGCAAAGGTGGCCGACCTTCAAAAGGTGGGTGTGGTGGGCACTGTAGGGGACGTGGCCAGGATTTGCAGGGTGCCCCTAGACCCCATGTGTGGAGGACCAATCAGGGACACCCATGCCCCCCCATGGTTGTGGGAAACGTGGCTGACACCATCCCAGCTCAGCCCTTGTTTGACCAACCCATTGTGGCACCTGATCTGGCACAGGATGACTCCCAGGCTGACTTCCAGGTCAGCAAGCCTAGGCTACGTGTGGCGGTGCAAGTTGGTGTCACCAAGCCACGTGGATCTGGGGCAGCTATGTCATCTGCTGCCCCAAGTAGGCAGGGTGGGGAGGCTGCAGGGGCAGCTGCAGCTCCATCCACCCCAGCTCTGAGTCTCCCAGCCAGGACAGTGTCGGTCCAGGTCCATCAAACTGACGTTCCCCCTGCCAACATCACACTTCTGCCAATGCCTTTACCAAGGCCTATGGTCATTGTGCATTCGCACACTCCTACTACCCAGTCCACCGGTGGTTCTGCCCCTACTGACCAGAGCGGCGTAAGCCACTCAGGCTCTGCTCCACCTTTGAAAAAGAGGAAGAAGGGTGCTCTGGCACAACAGGCTGAGACCCAAGACATGGCTACACATTACAGCACGTCAAGGAAGCCTAGCTTTAATGACCCGGAACTTGCTGCACTTGTGACCTATGTGTCGGCACATAGCCACAAAATGTTGGTGACTGCAGGGTGCAAGACCACACCTGGTCAACGTAGGGCACACTGGCAGACCATCGCGGACCGCATAAGTGCCCTTGGATTTGTGAGGCGCACAGCTGATGATTGCTACGAGCGGTGGAATGACCTGAAACGCAGAGCAAAGAACAGGCTGGCCTCAAATCATGCCGCTACTCTGGTGACTGGCGGTGGGTCTCCACAAGAGGACAACAAACTTACTGAACATGAGTCTGTTGCTGGGACCTTCGTCACAGAGGAACAGATCCAAGGTGTCGGAGAACTACCTGATTACGAGGCATTGTCCGGTGAGTGCCCATGCGTGTGTGTGTAATCCATGTGTATGTTGTTTGGGTGACGGGTTCTGATTGAGTGCCAGGTGAGGGTGTGTACTCCTGAGCATTATGGGTCACCCATTTGCTTCCTCCCATACATTCACGTGCCTTGGATTTGGGTATGACTGTATCCCTTCTGCCCACAGTTGCCAATTACGCCCAGATTAGTGCACTTTACCTTGAACTGTCATCTTGCAACTACATTGGTCAGATTTTGTAAGTGTTCATTCAGGCTGATTGTTTCCACTCTCCAATTTTTAGTACACATTATTCTGCCCTATTGCAACATATGTGATATACTCGGTCATTGTTTACAGCCCACACTGGGCCACTACTTTTACCTGGTTATGTTAATGATTACACCATTCAGGCCGATGGAGTATTGGGCTGCAGAAATTGTTTATTACGGCCTGTTTGCATGTGGAAGATGACAGGTGTTTCCTGTAATGTTAAAGTGTCCAACCATTGATCAGCCCACAGTGACTGTGTTATTGGACACTGGATGTGTTTCAGTGTGTGGCACATGCATATTTTGCAACACTATTCAGCATCAATCTTCGCATCATGTCGATGTGACATGGATGTGTGACAGTACTCATTCACTGACATATTGCTGTAGTTTTGTAATTTACCGTGGCTATGCTACATGACATCTGTGTGGTGGCATGTGCCATGTATGTGTATTGGACATGCCACTCACAGCCTGATGTGTGATGCCAGTGCTACCCAACATGCTTCAAATGTGTTACATATCAATCTTGCTCTCCCCAGTGTCTGCCTTTTTGACTCCACTTCCAACTCTTTGACAGTGCATGCATGGCAGGGTTATAGTCATGTGGCACATGTGTAATGCATGTACTGGATCTTTGGCTTGTCACGGCCTATGTGTGTGCTATGGTGCTCATGCCTGTTTCCATTTGTTGTATTTCATGTTTTTGCAGGTGATGACGCACTTGGTGCTGTTGAGGTTGAGGAGATGGTGCAGACCCAGGAGGAATCTCAGGCACGACCGGGCACCAGTGGGGGACGTGGTGTGGTGGTGGCTGAAAACCCAATGTTACTGCAGACCATACTGTCCAGGGGTGCCTCTGGGTGCACCTCCCCAGACTTCTATTCAGGTGCTGAGTCGGATGATGAGACTTATGTGCAGTCGCAGGTAAGTGTTTCTGGCAGGGATTCTGTTCTGTCCAACCCACCTGAACCAGGGGTAGAGCCCTCTATGGGGATGTCAGTGTTGGTAGGTCCGCCTTTGGCGGTTACGGATGCAGGGTCACACTCCACAGCATCTGATCATGTTCCTGGGCCAGCAGATCAGAGGGGGAATGCAGTCCTGCAGCCTCAGGCAGAGCCAGCACAGCAAAGTGCAGATCACCTTGCCCCAAACAGGTGTGGTGCCCGTCGATGCGGTGGCCGTGCACCACCAGGCAATACTGTATGGGAAAACTCCATGTACAGTATGGCAACCCAACAGGCAGCATCAGTAGAAATGATGGCTCAGGCAATGGACAGGGTGGCCACTTCCATTATCCCCCCTGAAAGGCAGATGGAGCAACAACAGCAGGCAACAGACTCCATTTGCCAATCACACAGGGAAGACATGTTGGCGTCCAACAGGAACAGACGGGCGGCACTGGAGACTCTGCGCAAATCCATATCAATAGAGTCCCAGGGCCACAGAGAAGCCCTGAGGGTAGAACTCCCGAAATGTTAGGGCAGAACAGCAGCTGGAGCAGCTCACACGTTCACTCTCAGCTGAGCTGCATACAACACGTGAGGAGATCTGGGCATCACGCAAGGCCATGCGTGCAGAAATGCAGGCAACCTGTGATGTGCTGCATGGGGATCTCCGCACTTTAATCCTCCATAATCAGACCTTCCAGACCCGCATGCTTGCTGCCATGGAGGACCATACCAGGGCTTTGCGTGGGCTGCCTCCCATAGTGCCACCGCCTCCTGATGCAGCAGCAGAGGATGAGCAGAGCGATAGCAATTCTCCCACAATTCTCCCAAGGAGGTATTTTTTTTTCGCAACATCCACGCAGGTGGGTGTTGGTGTGCACCCTGTCCTCAAACCTCCTGGGTGGCCTCCCCCATACCCCTGGTGCCAACATGGCCATTTATGATTTTTTTTTTTTTTTTACAGTGTGTTGCTTTGTGTGGCTCCCGTGGGCATCCACTGTATTCCGGCTGGGCACATGCAGGCTTGTCCTGAGTTTGGGTTAGATGCTTGGGTTCGTGAGACACACACCCCTCCTGCTTCCCGTTTCCATGGGCTTCAAAAAGGGCGTGACCAAGTGACAGTGAATTACACAGTGACGTTGGGCTCCCATGAACTCTGTGGGCAGTCTGTAGTCAATACTGTGTAGACATCCCTAGTGGATATTGTTTTTGTATTGTACACTGCATGGTGTATTGATATGTGCTTGTGCATCCATGTCTTCCTCCTAACCTGCAGGTTCCTTCCTCATGTCTTCACAAGTCCGTCTACTTTGCAGGTGCAGTTCATGTTGTATGCAGTACACTGAGACATTTGCGTGGCAGCAACACTCTACAGTTGTAAGGGGTCGATGTGCTGGCGTATTCAGGTTGTAAGACTACCACTACTTGAACTTAGTAATGTCATGTTTTTGCATTTTTCCATGGTGTGTTGCAGCATTGTGTTGGTGGTAAGTATTTGGTAATGTGTGCTGTTAGTTATACATTACTGGGAGCATATTGTGTGTGGGCAGTTTCCATTAGGGACAGTGTACTTTGTGAGACTTGTGTCAGTTCTTGTGCATTGCTTTGTTTGCTTTCACATTGCATGACATGCCATGGTGTGTTTGGTGGTGGAGCTGTGGAGGGGTTGGGTAACATGGAGCTGTTCTCATGTTGTATTTAGTAAGGGGGTAATGAATTTCGCAGCATAGATGTATGTCTATTGATGACACAGCATTGTTGGTGTTTGGG
This sequence comes from Ambystoma mexicanum, assembly GCF_040938575.1. Classification (NCBI taxonomy): domain Eukaryota; kingdom Metazoa; phylum Chordata; class Amphibia; order Caudata; family Ambystomatidae; genus Ambystoma; species Ambystoma mexicanum. Next base: position 707,110,002 of record NC_090931.1, read on the forward strand.
TAGGTAGGAATGCACACAATGTAACACTTCCAGGTGACCAATCTCAGGATGGTATGGTTGTGACAGTTGAGTGTCCCTTATGTCCAATCATCATTGATTGTCTGCTGGTATGTGCCAGGGCTGTGTGCACTCCACAGGGGTGTGATTTTAGGTGAAGTAATTAGCCACCAGCTGCGTACGGGCTGCCTCACCCCGTGCACTTTCCCCTCCCATGCGCAGCGGGCGTGCATGTGGTTGGGGATGTGGGGGCACCACCATGTCCACTGGCAGGCCCCGGCGTGATGCAACGTTGTGCAGGACACATGCTGCCACTATGATCCTGCACACTACTGGGGGAGCGTATAACAGCTGCCCACCAGAGAGGTCAAGGGAGCAAAAGCGTGACTTGAGCACTCCGAATGTGCGCTCCACTATGCCCCGGGTTGCAATATGGGATGTGTTGTATCTTACCTCGGGTGGCGTTGTGGGGTTCTGAATTGGCGTCATCATGTGGGTGCTCAGAGGGTAGGCACTGTCCCCTGGGGAGCTGGTGATAGGTATCATTAGTGGGGCTGTGAAATTACTCAGTATCTGACATGCATGCATGTGCAGTGGCATTTATACTCACCAAGCAGCCATGTATCGCCATGCCACCCAGCTTCTAGGTCCTGGTTTAGGGTTGACATTCTGTAAATGAAACTGTCGTGGGTGGACCCTGGATAGTTGGCATATACTGAGGTGATGATTCCCTTGGCATCACATACTACCTGCACGTTAATGGAATGCCAGTGCTTGCGGTTTCTATAGATGTTCTCTGATGCCCTGGGAGGACATAGAGCCACATGGGTGCAGTCAATGGCATCTAGCACTTTGGGGAATTGTTCCACCCCATAGAAATCCTGGACGCCAGCCTGCCTTTCTGCAGGTGTTCTGGACAGGTATATGTGCCTGCGGACAGATGGGTGTGCAGTCATGATGGCCAACACCTGGTGTAGGCAGCGTGACTGCATGGCCTGTGACTCCCCCCCACTATAGCACTTTTCCGCTGAAATGATCCAGTGGCCAAGAAGTGCAGTACATTGAGGACCTTCTCCAGGGGGCTGAGTGCTTGGGAGCACAGAGTGGGTGATGTGAGGTCATCCTCCTACTCACTCACCAGGTCGAGTATTATGTGAGGTGGAAACTTGTACCTCCCATACACCTGGTCATCAGGCATCCCAAAAAGGCTGGTTCTGGGTGTAAAAATTCTGGGCCTGACTATCCTCCTCCTGCGGTATCCCACGACCACTGCTGCTAGGAATGGTATATTCATCTTGGCGTCTGAGCTTGTTTGTTGTTTGCGTGCACTTTTATGCTGCACAGGTCCAAGTATGCTTGCTTCCTGCTGGCGTACATGTTTCCGGATTAGCGCATCTTTTTTGGCGCACGCATTAGCCCCGTTCGATTCCATGAATACGTGTTGTAGACGCGCATTTGCCTCCTGTGCTTCCCCCGTGACGCCCACATTTTCACACGTTGTTCCCCATTCCGCGTGTTTGGAGACGTGTGCGCCAGCGTGCGCCACGCAGAATTTTAGCGCACATCCAGGGATTTACACGCACACAGACTTCCATGAATCGCTGTGCGCGGGTTTCACTGCGATTTTCACACTTGAACTGCGATTTGCACGCTTTCGCACGCTTGCGTCGAAAATTTCAGCGCACATTAATTACATGAATCGGCCTGTTAGTGTCTCCTATGTCCAGCGTGTTTCCTCCAGTCATTTTTTTCGAATTCATAAATCCATTTTGCCGCACCCGATGTGAAACCCAGGAGTTTGCATCTTAAATGAGCCTTATCCATTTCTGGCCATGGAATATACTGCGGTCTTGCTCCCCCTTTTTCCAATAAGGGAAACTGCATGAACCCTAACCCAAAATCTGCTCCCATTGTCTGCCTATTCATGGCAGGGATAATGGTCCCTGATCGTCTTCTTACTGGTAGCGATCTTAACCTACTCATATATGGCTGTGATTCTCCTTCTCACTATACAATCATTCTCTGGGATGCTCCCGCTATGCTATGGGATGTGGCATCCAATCTTAAGGCTGATCTAGATCAGACCATCTTGCTTCCTTGACCGCCTGCAGGCTTCCCTCGGGGGACATGCAGCTCCCCCCTCTGCCCCACAGAGGTTTCTCTCTCCTCATCTGACATGTCTAGTCCCCAACTACTGTGACTCTCGTCACCTTCACCCCTATCTAAGTTTAGTCTGCTTAAGTAGAAGGCTCTGTGTTCGAGGCTGAATGGAATTTCTCCTTTGCCTCATAATTGAAAAACTAGGGATTGATATCCCTTCCCTTTCTTCCCGATTTGTTACTTTCCTTCAATTCTTGATGGACCTTATCAATCCTCTCTCTGATACTTCCTATATAAAATTTCTCTTCATCTAGTGCTACTCTAGAGGCCCCTGATGTTGCTCCCTTTAACAGAAGGATCTCTTCCGTTCTGTCCCATCGTATTGCTGGACTTGGTTCCATTAACTCGTTTTGAATAAGGTTAATGTCAAGCTCCCATTGTCTCCTCTAACTTTCTAACTCTTCCTTTAATTCCATTTGCTCTCTTGCCTCCCTTTTAGTTCTCTCCTCCTCGTGCCTTCGTTCTTCGCTCCATGCTTCTGCTCTCCTTTCTTCCTCTTTTCTTCATCTCTGTATTCATTTGTCCCTTAATTTCTGCATGTCCTCCTCTTCTCTCTTCCTTTCTCATCTGTCCCTATCTTCTATTGCTATCTGCCTGTTGTCATACTTTTTTTGCTCTTCTGCCCATTCTTGTTTTTTCTCGTGCTCCTCCTGATACATCTGTTCTCGTCGCTCCTTGCTCTTTTTCTTATGATTGTCTTCCTTCAATCTCTTTTCTCGTTCCCTGTCTTTTCTATCTTGTTCATCTTGATCTTCTCTTTGCCTCACTTCCACAATGATTTTCCCATCTAGCTTGAGTAATATCTGTCCTCCCATCCATTCATTCTGCACAAGCCTTATCTCATTAGATTCATTCTTCTCCCCTTTCCATCTCTTAATCTCTCATTCTATGTCTATTAATACATTGGTTTGCTGACTTTTCTCTTCCTTATTTTGTACGATCTTAAAGATCTTCTCTTTTCTCTTTCTCTCCTCTGGACCATCGTCACTGCTATAAGCAGCCGGTTCATATATCAGATTACTGTACCCCATTGCCGCTTTCAGTTCCTTTAAAAGATACAACCCATCTTCTTCCGTATTATCGTTTTTTACTTCAGGCGAGGTAAGGGGTCCCAAGGGATCAACACCTTCCTCCTTACACTGGTTAAGAATCCACTCTTCAGGTGGCAGATCTTCTCTCTCTTCTTGGTACATCTTCCAAAGCTCTAAAATAGCAAACCTTTTCTCCAAATTTTTCCCTGTTTATGCAGCACGCATGTATGTGGTCATGTGTTGCAATACTGCTTTTGATAATGATCCCCCTTGCGGCCATGACATGAACATCCTACCTGCTGTGACTTTCACCCATTACACACTATGCTGTTTGAGCTTGGGCATGTGCTTTGGCAATGTCTTACATAAATCCATCACAGGATTTTCTCCCATTGTAAAGAGTCTCAATTGACTGTCAGGACTTACCAGACTTTATAAAAATACCTTTACCAAAAACAACAAATATGAGTGCACTCCAACAACCGCCACTCAAAACCTTTATTTCTTCAATATTATCTGTCTACATATTTATTGGTACCAACCACTTCCCTAGATAAATAGTTTAACTTCATAACTTTATCTCAATTCTTTCACATCTGCCAGTATCATTCTTTAACACATTAAAGGAATAGTGCGCTCAAAAATATTATTGTCCCGAGGGTTCGGACATGTGTTTTTAAGCATACGTTGATCAATCGTAAAAACATTTCCTATGTGCCTTTCCTTAGTTTTCCTCATTTTTACACATTCAAAATCAGGCAGCAGGTCATGGCCATCTTGTGCTAATGTTATCCGTTGCCACATCGCCCTAAGGTGAACTGCCCTGGCGGCACTAAATCATATCCCCCACCCCCGAGGCTGAGATCACTAGACGCGTACCGCCCATTTCACAACACCAATGCACGTCTCGTGTCAACATTATCTGCGCTTCAGCTAATGACATGTCTCCATGGAAATGGCAGGATGCCTCTTTCCTCAATAAGTATAAACAGACCTTTCCACATCATACAAAATCAGATTTGCTTTTCCAATCACTTGACTGTCTTTTTTTGAGCAGTCTGTGCCTCGTTTCTGTGCTCTGGTCAGCTTCCTTCATTGCTCGTATTCCGTGAGAACACATACTAGTACCATTACTATCCTTTTTTATTGTGTCCCATAATGGCAACAATAAAGCCCTACCAGTATGAGCCAGAGTATTCTGTGGCGGAATTACTCGAAAGAGAAAGATGTGGAAATGACGGGGCTTCGGACGACAGTTGGGAGGACGAATCAAGAGACTGAGCCTAGTCGAATGGACGACGTTTCCACCTGGTGTACCTGCAATTGGTGCACACATATGCCAACCGAGGAGGAGAACTGCTGCTGCCAAGAAAACTCTGAATGCTTGTCCTACATATCGGAAGGCGAGACACGGCCGCAATGCGTTACCGAGCTGCATGACTTCAGGGCAGCCTGCCTCACATTGTCTGTGTTGAGGATTATGAACTTCATGCAACAGTTCGCCCTCGCAATCCAAGTAAACGAATAAGTGTACTCTAGTTGTGATGTCACTTAGGCCACTACCATTTCACGGTTGTCTCCTATATTGTCGAAACTTTGATCTATCACTGCCAAATGAATGTAGTCTTGCAATTCTATACATCACTCGCACTTTGGGGAAATCATAGTGGTCTTCGTATGTTTATTTCATGCACAACAATGAAGCAATATTTCTTTGTGTCCCAAATGTAATGGAATGCACAGTCTTTCAATATTGTAATGTGTCTAAGTAATATTTGTACTGGCAACAATGCCATTGGATACAAGACTGCATTTTCAACTAAGGTTTAATACACTTATCTTGTTCATTTAAAAAAAGTTTGTATCTTTCTCTTCCACAGGTGGCACAGGCTGGTGGCCTTTCGTTCATTTAGATGGTGGCTTCATGGGACGCTTGGTGACCGCGTACGATGAGTAATACCCGCCTGTGTCGTTGGTGCCATTAGAGACACATTCCCCAGTGACAGCAGTCAGTATAGGGGATTGAAGTGGGAGAATGGGACAAAAGAGTCCCACCAATCCCCTCACGCCCCTGGCCTAGAGGATCGCGGCCCAGACACCCACCACGAGAGGAGTTTGCCTATCTACCAGACGACCAAATACCCCGGTACAGGAACATACGGATGTGCCCACCAGCCTGCCCACCAGCCTGCCCTGCCCAAGCCGACTCCTGCGGCATGGATGAACTCGACTGAACCATTCAACAGTAAATAAACACATCGTTAGAGATGCCATGACGACCTAGCCAACGGTCAGAACACCCGTGAAAACATGCATACTGGACACTCCCACACCAATCCACACGAAGAACATATTCAGTGCTATGACGTAGGTGACGGACACACCCACTGACGCGCATCTTTATTATTTTTCTCATAGGTTTTTCGAATGCAGAAACGCAAGACGCACAGCAAACTCATCTAAAATGCTTGCTGACGCTTCTCCTAACCCATGCATTGCAATGAGAAATATAACGAAGACATGATACTGGGGATAAAGCAATATGATACCGTAACTTAAAGCGCCGTGCATCAAACATCCCCACCTATGCACCAGGCCCAAGTAGGCCGCAAGAAAGAGCCTCCACGAACATTGAACGAGCAAGAGTACAATTGCTGACCCTGCAGAATGAGCCCGGCGAGAACAGACAGCCAAGGGAGCAATGTTGCAAACTCGCATACCACAAGCCAAAGCCAAGGTCACACCTGCAAACTAAGCCAGACACACAGTGGAAAATGCAACATTAAATGTGCAGAATTCTGCCTCAACCACGGTCTCTCCTCACGTGACCAAGCCGAACCTGACAGGGTGCCAGACCCTGGAGGGAGGAGGCACCTGGGTCCCACGTTTTGAGACACAGGCAGCTACAATGAAGCGACTCATTGGACATCTGCGGCTGTGGGAGTAGTCTGCCCTCAAGCATATGAACAAATCCACGCATTGACTGCACAAACACATAGTTACACATTTTTGCAAATGACAGGTGCAACGCGAGCTGGGAACAACTATGGTCCCAGGCTGGGGGGCTCGCAAGTGGACCAATCAGAACATGGGGCACTTATCACTGACGCCATTAACATTAGCCAATCATCAGGGGTCTTCATGTAACAATTTTCATGTATCTAATAGAAGGGACAACCCAAGTATACCACCTGACTGACCCTTAACCACTAACAGCGTTCTCTATACGTATGCTATACTAACCCTACCACTCGAGGAACCAATCCAGAGTGACGATAGGTTTTTTGCTAACTTTCCCAGGTGACGCAAGTAGCGCGTCATACTGAGGTAAAAAGGGCCTGCGAGCCCCACGAATTTCAAGAGAGAGTCAGGACGGACGCGTACGATCCTTGACCCATCCCTGCCGTTGTTTAATAAACAGCAGAACCACCTTGCTTCTTGCGTGTGCCTCATACTCATTTTTGGGATACGCGGGAGGAGTTGGGGCCTCCCTGCCCGGGGGTCCGCGGACAGCCCAGCAGACCCCGGGAGAATTTCCCCCCGACAGGATTTTCCCATACTGTGCTGCAACCCGAAGTTTATAATGTTTAGTACCTTTGTGCCATCAAAATAAGCAACAAAATAAAATACAACTGAACTTTTATGAATGGTTGTTTCAATTTTTCAGTGAATCAAGTGTATCTCCATTCAGCAGTGTTCCGGCCCTTTCCTGCCTGCCTCTTGTCCGTCTGTTCCCCCCTACCCTATCAATGACTGTTAGCACCTGTGGCTGTGCCCTCCCAAGGTGGCTGGCAGCGTGGGAATGGCCAAGTTGCCACAAACCATGTACACTTCAAAGGTATCTTACGCGCAGGGGCCATTGTTCACATGCCCTCCTCAGACCCAGTGTCTCCAGGCAGGCTCCCCTGAATCAGGCCGTGCCCCTGCAATCCACATAAGTGTGTTTCTCCTTTTAGTGGTGTTCTGGGCCTTGTCTGCATGCCGCATGCCCCTCCACCTCCCCCACCAGAATCAACGGCAGTTTGCACCCATGGATGTGCGCTGCCAAAGGGGCCTGGCAGGGATGGGAACGGCCAAGATGCCAAACATCATGTGCACTTCAAAGGTATCTTTTGCTCATGGGCCATTGTTCACATGCCCATGAGAATTTTTCAAATCAGTCACCATGAAATATCGTGCTTCCAGTGGGATACTGCATAGTATTGTCACTGTGTTAGGAACTAAAGGAAACTCTACCTCTACAATCTGGTTAAACAGTCTCATGTCCTGTATGAATCTCCACGACCCTCCCTATTATTTTTTCGCCGGATACACTGCAGTATTGCACGCTGATTCTGATGGCACCAGAATACTTTGTTTCATTAGTGCAGAAATAATCTGAATATACCCTCATCAGCCTCTCGAGACATGGGGTACTGTTTTGCTCAAGGTAAAATCGCCCCCGGCTTCAGCTTTATTTTGAGTTCCCCTATTCCCTTCAATAGTTCTACATCATAAGGGCCTGTAGTCCATAAGATACTTGGCACCTTCTCCTAATCTTCCTAAAAAAATGTTGGATGCTGCCACATTATCGCCATTCGCTGTGGTTTTTCCCTCTTCTCCATTCTTATCCAGTATGTGATGCTCAGAAAGAACACTACTTCATCATCTGTTAGATCATCTCTAAACATGTCATCATCAGTAATGTCAGTCAACCTGCACCCTTCTTCAATAGCTATCATTGTCCTCCATGGTCTACCCTCGTCATCTGTTCCTTCAAGCATCACCATTTCCCTTCATACTATGACTGCCTCTAACTCTAGAGGGATGGTCTGTCCTCCCTCTTTGTCCGTGGACATCTATGGTCTAAAGAAGAATTCATCAGGCATTCTCATAGTCTTTCCACTAAGCCAGGTAGCCATGTCAATAGAATGCTCATCCCATAAAGAAAAACCTCTAGCTCTACTGGTAAACCTCGCAGAGCCACTTGCTCTGTGCATGCTTGTATAAATTCACCCACATTCATGTAGTGTATTCCAGGAGTGGAACACACTATACCTTCATCAGTAAAAGAAATCATCATGTTAAGTTTTGTCATCAAATCTCTTCCCAAATGTTGACATGTGTCTGTCATGAATACAATAAGGGAGGTCTCAGGAGGATAGCTCATCGATAACATGCTCGTCTTGGAAGCAAGACGACACGGAGCAACATTGGTTTGATCCCCGGTTCCATGCTTAGAAACCTCTGGGTATTAAGCGCATTATAAATAACCAATCATATCATATCATATCATAACCGACATGTCACACTCTCCGATAGGGACTGGTAATACATCAGTAAAAGGAACTTGACTCGTAGCTACTGAGAACCCTTGACCATTCATGCCAATCCTCGACATTGGACATTTTCCCTCTCATATTCATGAACGAGTAGCCCCAGTGTCTACTAAAAAAGAAAAAAGATTTGCCTCCTATCTTCACGTCAACCCTATCTTCCTCTTGGGGGTCTGGTATCACTGATAGTACTGAACACATCAAATCGCCCTGTAAACTGTCCTATTGTGGGCATATGCATACTCCTGTACCTGTGAAAGGATTCCCTCCCACTACAGTGGCACCTCCTATTGTAGGTGTCAGTAATTGTCCTGTGTTGCATATTGCTGTGTCTGCATGGGGTTGTGCTGCGACTGCCTTTGCAGAGGGTCTATTTGCGCTTGCTGTATTTACTGTCCCTGTTGCATTTGTGGCGCTTGTGTTTGATACACTGTCTGATCTTGGGAAATCCCTTCCCTAGTTTGTGTGCTATATGTAGGAGGATAAGCTGTCACCCTCTTGAAAAGTGGCCATTCTGTACATACCCTTGGCACCCACATGTGCATGCAGTTTCCCCTTTCATTCCACAAGTCCAATATACACAGGCAGGCCGTCTGACTAATTCCCCTTGGTTGAATCCTTCTTGCATGTTCTGATTCCCATTCTGTGCATTCTGGAACCCACTTTGATTGTTTTGTAATCCACCCCTTTGCCTATAGCCCATGCCTCTACCTCGTGGCATGAACCCATTCCCTCCATCCTCCATCGGGTGCTGATTATTCGCCTGTGATGTACCCACTGCTTGCTGCATTCCCAGCCCTTCTCCGCTTGTCAACACCACTGTTTCTATGGCATACATTGACAATTTCTTCTGAACTAATTTAGCGTCCTCAATGTTCCTCACCTCATCTTTCTTCTGATTTTTCTCCTGTAATAGCCGACAGTGATGCACTATCATCAACTATATTTCAGCCCATCGCTCCCTTTCTATCCCCACTTGCTCCTTTATTTACCTCTGAACTTGCTTGGGCAACCCCAGACATAAAATGCCGTAAAATAATGCCACCGGTTTTCCCGGTGCTCCCTCCTTTCAAGAGTCCAGCACTCTTGAATGTCCTGAATGTAAGCAGTAGGGTCACCTTCTTTCATTTTAAGTGTCATAATTGCACCTATGTCTGATGTGTCAGGATACTGTACCCTGAGAGCCGTCCAAACATTGGATCTACAATTACTAAACAGCGCTCCATTGTGCGCTGTGTTCTCTGCTGTGCTACTTGAATAGCCTTTTCTCCTCCATATGTCATAGGCTTTTTCCCCAAGAATGGCTGCCAAGAGACCCTTAATGTCTCCTATGGCCAGCGTGTTTCCTACAGTCATTTTTTTCGAATTCATAAATCTATTTTCCTGTACCCAATGTCAAACCCGGGAGTTTGCATCTTAAATTATCCTTATCCATTTGTGGCCACGGAATATACTGCGGTCTTGCTCCTCCTTTTTCCAATAAGGGAAACTGCATGAACCCTAACCCAAAATCGGCTCCCATCGTCTGCCTATCCATGGCAAGGATAATGGTCCCTGATCGTCTTCTTACTGGTAGCGATCTTATCCTACTCACATATGGCGGTGATTCTCCTTTCTCACTATACAATCATTCTCTGGGACGCTCTGGGTATGCTATGGGATCTGGCATCCAATCCTAAGGCTGCTCTTGTCATCCGCCATCACGGCCATAGCCGAAATTGGCGGATACTTCCGCGTTGGAGCTGGAGACACAGAGGTAGGGTGTTTTAGTCCCTTCTCTGTGTTCTTGCTTCCGGCTCCAGTTACATAGCGCAGAGCCACTGGGAGTATTTAACTCCCCGCCTCCCAGCTTGACGCTGCGTTGCAACCGCCATTGGATGCTTTCCTGTTTCTGGGTTTCCTTGCTCCGATCCTCTGCCGTCCGCCTTCGGATCTGCCAGAGGGTTTCCCTGTTCTCCGGTGTTCCTGTTTTCCCTCGGAACGCTACTCTTCGCTTAATTTTTCCTACCGCTGCTCCGAGCGGTACGCTGCTGTGCTTTATCTCCTGGTGGGTTCCGTTCTGGCAGTATCCGCCTCCCTCTCTCTCTCTCTCTCTCTGTCTCTCTCTCTCTCTCTCTCTCCTTCTTCTGGGTTTTTCCCGTACTCTATTCCTGCTGGGCACCTCTGAGCTGTGCTTACTGCTTACCTTCTCCCTCTTCCTGGATCCAGTGCCACATCTTCGAACTGCCACAAGGAGCTTCTGACTTCCCTGACTCTGTTACTCCTTGGCTTCGACTACTTGGACAATCTAAAGCTACTAACTCTGCTGCTTTGCCTCTCACCGTTGCTCATGTCAGCGATTGTCCTGTCATCTGGATTGGAAGGGTTGACGCTACACCACAGGGTTTTTTCCCTTTTGGGTTTTTCCCTGATTTCTGGCTTGGTTCCGGAAAGGGAGTCACGGGGCAGCTGTTCAAACAGCAGTCACTGTGGCTTCCCTCCATGACAAGCATATCCATCTAAAGAAGGGGAGAGACTACCTTGCACAACAACGTCTACAAGAGACCGACAACTCCGACAGCTCAGGTGAGGAGAGTGTGCTTACAGGGGAGGAAGAGATTGGGTTGCACCCTACGCCACAGCTCTAGTGCTCTAGATCAGACCATCTTACTTTCTTGACCACCTGCAGGCTTCCCTCGGGGGCACATGCACCTCCCCCCTCTGCCCCACAGAAGTATTCTCTCTCCTCGTCTGACATGTCTAGTCCCCAACTAGTGTGACTCTCGTCACCTTCACCCTTATCTAAGTTTCGTCTGCTTAAGGATAAGGCTCTGTGTTCAAGGCTGAATGGAATTTCTCCTTCGCCTCGTAATTGAAATACTAGGGATTGATCTCCCTTCCCTCAGCTTCCCGATTTGTTACTTTCCTTCAGTTGTTGATAGGCCTTATCGATCCTGTCTCTGATGCTTCCTATATAAAAGTTCTCTTCATCTATTGCTAATCTAGAGGCCCCTGATGTTGCTCCCTTTAATAGAAGGGTCTCTTCCATTCTGTCCCATCGTATTGCTGGACTTGGTTCCATTAACTCATTTTGAATAAGGTTAATGTCAAGCTCCCATTGCCTCCTCTTACCGTCTAACTCTTCCTTTAATTCTCTTTGCTTTCTCGCCTCCCTTTTAGTTCTCTCCTCTTCTTGCCTTCGTTCTTCGCTCCTTGCTTATGCTGTCCTTTCGTCCTCTTCTCTTCATCTCTGTATTTTTTGTCCCTTAATTTCTGCATGTCCTCCTCTTCTCTCATCCTTTCTCATCGGTCCCTATCTTCTATTGCTATCTGCCAGTTGTCATACTTTCTTTGCACTTCTGCCCATTCTTGTTTTTTCTCTTGCTCCTCCTGATACATCTGTTCTCGTCACTCCTTGCTCTTTCTTTTATGTTTGTCTTTCTTCAATCTTTTTTCGTTCCCTGTCTTTTCTATCTTGTTCATCCTGATCTTATCTTTGCCTCACTTCCATAATGATTTTCCCATCTAGCTTGAGTAATACCTGTCCTCCCATCCATTCATTCTGCACAAGTGTTACCTCATCAGCTTTGTCCTTCTCCCCTTTCCATCTCATAATCTCGCGTTCTATTTCTATTAATACATTGGATTGCTGACTTTTCTCTTCCTTATTTTGTATGATCTTAAAGATCTTCTCTTATCTCTTACTCTCCTCTGGAACATCGTCACTGCTATAAGCAGTCAGTTCGTATATCAGATTACTATACCCTGCCGCTGCTTTCAGTTCCTATAAAAGATACAACCCTACTTCTTCCGTATTAGCGTCTTTTACTTCAGGCGAGGTAAGGGGCGCCAAGGGCTCAACACCTTCCTCCTTACACTGGTTAAGCAACCACTCTTCAGGTGGCAGATCTTCTCTATCTTCCTGGTACATCTTCCAAAACTCTAAAATAGCGAACCCTTTCTCCAAATTCTTCCCTGTGTACACAGCGTGCAAGTATGTGGTCATGTGTTGCAATATTGCTTTTGACAATGACCCCCTTGTGGCCATGGCATGAACATCTTATCTGCTGTGCCTTTCACCCATTACGGACTTTACTGTTTGAGCTTGGGCAGGTGCTTTGGCAATGTCTTACATAAATCCATCAGAGGAGTTTCTCCCATTGTAACGAGTCTCAATTGGCTGTCAATACTTACCAGCTTTATAAAAATACCTTTACCAAAAACCACAAATGTGAGCATGCTCCAACAACCGTCACTCAAAACCTCTATTTCTTCAATATTATCTGTCTACATCTTTATTGGTACCAACCACTTCCCTAGAAAGATATTATAACTTCATAACTTTATCTCAATTCTTACACATCGGCTTGTATCATTGTTTAACACCTTAAAAGAATAGTGCGCTCAACAATATTATTTACCCGAGGGTTCGGGCATGTGTTTTTAAGTGTACGTTGATCAATCGTAAAAACACATGCACCTTACCGTAGTTTTCCTCATTTTTACACATGCAAAATCAGGCAGCAGGGCGTGGCCATCTTGTGCTAATCTTATCCGTTGCCGCATCGCAGGTGAACTGCTCTGGCGGCACTAAATTATATCCCCGCCCCTGAGGCTGAGATAACTAGATGCGTACCGTCCATTTCACAATGCCAATGCACGTCTCGTGTCAACATTCTCTGCGCTTCAGCTAATGACGTGTCTCCATGGAAATGGCAGGACGCCTCTTTCCTCAATAAGTATAAACAGACCTTTTCTCATCAGATATGCTTTTCCAATTGTTTGACTGTCATTTTTTGAGTATTCTGTGCCTTGTTTCTTTGCTCTGGTCAGCTACCTTTGTTGCTCATATTCCGTGAGAACAGATACTAGTACCATTTCTATCCATTTTTATTTTGTCCCATAATGGCAACAATACAGCCCGACCCGTACGAGCCAGAGTATTCCGTGGCGGAATTACTCGAAAGAGAAAGATGCGGAAACAATCAGGCTTCGGACAACAGTTGGGAGGATGAATCAACAGATCAAGAGCCTGAGCCTAGTCGCATGAACGACATTTTCACCTGGTGTACCTGCAATCGATGTGCGCTAATGCCAACCGAGGTGGGGAACTGCTGCTGCCGAGAAAACTCTGGATGCTTGTCCTACATATCGGAAGGCGAGACACGGCTGCAATGCGTTACCGAGCTGCATGACTTCAGGGCAGCCTGCCTCACACGATTTGTGTTGAGGATTATGAACTTCACACAACAGTCCGCCCTCGCAATCCATGTAACGAGTAAGTGTACTCTAGTTGTGATGTCACTTAGGCCATTACCATTTCATGGTTATCTCCTATATTGCTGTAACTTTGATCTATCACTGCCAAATGAATGTAGTCTTGCAATTCTATGCCTCACTCGCAATTTGGGGAAATCATAGTGCTCTTCTCATGTTTAATTCATATACAATGAAGAACCAATACTTCTTTGTGTCCCAAATGTAATGGAATGCACAGTTGTTCAATATTGTAATGCGTCTATGTAACAATTGTATTGGCAACAATGCCATAGGATACAAGATTGCATTTTCAAATAAGGTTTAATACACTCATCTTGTTCATTTAAAAACAGTTTGTATCTTTCTCTTCCACAGGTGGTACAGGCTGGTGGCCTATCGTTCGTTAACATGGTGGCTTCATGGGAGGCTTGGACACTATGTTCGATGAGTAATACCCGCCTGTGTCGTTGGTTCCATTAAAGACACATTCGCCAGTGACAGCGGTCAGTACAGGGGATTTTCCCATACTGTGCTGCAACCCGAAGTTTATAATGTCTAGTGCATTTGTGCCATCAAAATCTGCAACAAAATAAAATACAACTGAACTTTTATGAAGGGTTGTTTCAATTTTTCAGTGAATCAAGAGTGTCTCCATTCAGCAGTGTTCCGGCCCTTTGCTGCATGCCTCTTGTCCGTCCGGCCCCCCTACATTATCAATGACTGTTAGCACCTGTGCCTGTTCCCACCCTGCCAGCCACCTTGGGAGGGCACGGCCACAGGTGCTAACAGTCATTGATAGGGTAGGAGGGACGGACGGACAAGAGGCATGCAGCATTCACATACACACCCACTTTTATAATTCTTTTTAAACCACTTGGTATTTATCATGAGAACATCTGTGAGCACTGCAAGTCAACTCGTGAACGTGCCACCTGAGAACTTCCGTGGCCACTGAGAGTCAGCTCGTCATTGTGCTACCTGTGAACATCTCCCTGTTCTCCTGCTACTAACTACCCTGCTTGCTGAATCTAACTGTTTGTTGGTCAAGGTAAGGGCAGGTCACCTAATCATATCTCCTTGATCTTTAAATGTATATCTATTTTGAACAAATGTAGCCAGTAGTGTAATGTTCATTCATCTCATTGCCATTACCATTGACTTAAGTTTCATTTGTTCTGTTCTCGATGTATAGCAATTGTCACCAGCGTCAATTGGGATCGAATGGCATCCTTCGCGGACCATGTCTATAAGCATGTGTCCTTTTGATGCATGATAGTACATTCAAGGGACAAGTAGCATGTTACGATTTGCGTCACATCAATCAATTGTGTATGAAAGTTATCCTATAATACAGTCGGCTACGCTACACAGGTTTTGCTTCGGTGACCAAAACATAGATTTCATAGAAAAATGTATGATATAATTCAATTTTTCTCACGCTTTTATGCAAAATAATGTTTTAATGATCTGGACCTTTTTTTCCAACAATGCCTGCATGTATGGTTTACGGTTGCCGTTCTAAGACCCATAATAAATCTAAACACACAATAATGCATATATTCCCGAGGAATGTAGATCTAATAAGAGAATGGGTCAGATATTGTGGATTTGCACCGGATGAGCTTGAAAATAGAGACCAGGATGTCTTGGGGGACTTGAGAGGTGATCAATCCTGCATCTGCAGCCTGCACATTACCACAAATATGTACGACCAATCGCAGTACACAAAGAAGCATCGACTCAGAACTTCTCGTAAATTGCTTCCAAATGCAATTCCAACTCTATTCATGCACACACTGCCTCAGGTGAGTCACGGTTCATGATTTAGCTGTAGGCTAATCGGTTGCTTTACATGTCAGTTGTTTTAGGTTAGCATTTCTAATTCAAATCTCATTTTCCCTTTTCAACTCCATGACAATGAACTGAATTTAAAGGAGCAAGATTCTGCATTCATGCCTTTCCCGGAGTCAACAACAACTTTGAGTGCGTATCAGGTAGTTTTATTTCTCTATCAGTTCCGGAAACGTATTATGCATGGAATTAGAGATGATATGATAACGTTTACATATCCTGTCATTTTTTTACATAATGTGTTCGTTGATGGGTTTTTATTGATATGTACCATTGTCTGCATTCCATTGTCTGTGTTCAATTTCACTTTTTTCATCCAAACTAAAACAAGTACTGTGTTACAGGGTGGTGCTAGTACTTCGACTACAATTACATCATCATTTCAAGCTGATCCAGAGCCTGAGGTATTCATACTGGCAGTTCCCGGGAATGAAAGAAAGTATATCATGTATCTGATATTATTAGACAGTGACAGTATTATAAACAAGCATCTTTTGCAAAACGCTTGAGGGCAACATTACAATCAGTGGGTTTCGTACAGTGATCTCTGATCGAGTACACTAGCTATCAATCAGGTGCAATTCAAAATGTATATTTTGACTAAATGACCTACACAGTGTACAAGGGTATCTATCTAAGCCGTGTGTGCAAGGAAATCATTTGATTTCAAATACGATTGACTTTTTTAAAATCACTATTCTATTCTAGGCATGTTTACAAGATCGGGAAATAGAAGAGGAGGCATGTGGATCTGAGGTGCAGTCGTTACAGTGAAGAACACAGTTTCAAAGAAAACCAAGAAAGCAAGGGTAACTAGCAAACAAGTGCGATTACAAAAAGTGTTTTGGTCAGGTGTCTTCATAACATGTTTTATTTTAAATCTAAAGTGCTATATACTGTATGTTGGTTTTACATTGAACATGTTTTCACAACCCATCTCCTAGTGGCCCAGAAGTAAACAAACTTTGATGACAGAGACAGCTACTAAAGCCAGAGATGCTGCTTGCCAAACTGATTTCACCATGGAGCAACTATTATTTGAGGCGCAGCATGTTCAAATAAATAAGCAGACTCGAGATGCTTACGCCCAATAGCCAGAAAATGAATTGAATGTGACCAGCGAAGCCAGCAAAGTGTTGTTGGACCACTTCTACAATGCGAGAACTCCACAAGATGAAGACGAAACTGAATATAATGATGATGCTTTTGAATTACTCGCAGACCACTTGACAAAAAAGGGCCACACAACACACAATCGACATTGATGTTTTCTCTGATTCATGTTGAAATAACACAAGCTGAATTAAAAGAGACTGAAGCCTCAACACAATTGAAGGAGGAACTTGCCAAAGATCTTAACTACAGTATGTCCTGTTGGCCCGATATGTCCACCACAGTTGAGTCACAAACCACATTCATGCAGGACGATAGTCTAATACAGGATCCCAAATACACTGTATTTAACAGCTGCCTGATAGAGATTATACTGATGCTGAAATGTGTCCATCCAGTGAGGGGGGGGGAAGTATGCGGGAAGCCATTGTTGAACATGACTCGAGGATCACAAGGCACTAACTTGAAAATACAAGCCACCTGTGACCTGCTCCATGCAAAATGTTCATGGTCCGCTCAACCGATGATGGGGAAAGTGGCAGCTGGAAATCTACTGTGTGCAGCAGCTTTACTTTTCATTGTCTCTACTTTTTTTTTAATAAGTTGTCCAGTTTCTGTCAATTTGTGGGACTACAGTTCCTTTCTAAAATGCAGTACTACAAATATCAACGTGAATATTTATTCCCTGCTGTGATATGATATGATATGACAATTATAATGCACCCATACACAACTGTTTCAGGTCGAAACGAGGCAAGTGAGGGGAAACAGTGGGAAACAGACAACGATCCTACTAGGCCAGGTGCCATTCAGATCACACAAGTGCATGGGTAGGGAGAAAGGGCAAGTGCCTCGGGGAAGGGAGAGGGGAAAAGTGCAGTGCAAGGGATAGAAGAATAAGTAAGATAAAGAAAGCAGCCAGATGGTGGCATGTGCAGGGTAAGAGCAGAATAAGTGCTGGTAGGGGACTGTAGAGATACAGAAAACAGCCCCTAGGTGCGATGGGTTGACAGGGGGGGGCAGGACAGGTGTGTAAAGCGGGGCCTGACCTGGACCCAAAATCAGAAATGGTTGCCAGGTAACCAGTGCAGTTTCAGCAAGGAATTTCAGCAGGGGAGAGAGGCAGAGAAAGCAGAAGCAAAGAGGAAGGTTTTGAGGTGTTTCCAGAACCGGAGATGGTTCTCCTCAAGTTTCAGGTAGGCAGGAAGGCTGTTCCAGAGGGAGCCCCTGCTGAAGAGAGAGCTTGACCACCCATTCATTGCTTGGAGAAGCGACTGACCCTGAGGGAGTTGGAGGCAGATGAGCGAAGAGCCCGAGAAGGAAGGTATTTGGGAAGAGAGGGTTGCAGGTACTGCGGCCCCAGGCCCCAGAAGACCTTGTGGACAATGCAGAGGGTTTTGAACTTAATCCTTGCAGCCACTGGGAGCCAGTGCAGAGATTTCAGTCCTGGAGAGATACGATCCCTGGGCTTGAGGCCAAGGACAAGCCTCGCAGTCCTGTTTTGGATAAGTTGCAGAGGGCGGAGAGAAGAGGGAGGCAGATTAAGATAGAGACTATTGCAATAGTCCAGTTTAGAGAGAACCAGGGCTCTGGAGACGGTGAGCTTCTGGGGAAGGAGAGGAAAGGAAGAATACCTCTGAGGAGGTGCAGCTGGTAGTGGGATTTCTTAGAGACGTCTTAGATGTGAGGAGAGAAGGAGAGTGTGGAGTCGACGATGACCCCAGGGTTTTTAGCCTTGCAGGTGGGAGAAGGAAGAGGGCAAAGAGAGGCTGGCCAGAGAGCTGCAGGGAAGGAGGAAGTGGGAGTAGGATCTCAGTCTTACTGGCATTAAGGCAGAGGTCATTGGTGGCACACCGGTCCTGGATAACAGACAGACAGTCAGAAATTAGGGAAGGAGAAGAGGAGGCCGAGGGTAGCCTGAAAATGAGCTGAGTATCATCTGCATAGCACTGAAAGTTGGGGCAGAGAGCGGCGATGCGATGGGCAAGGAGTGCCAAGTATTGGTTGAACAGCCATGGAGAGAGGTTAGACCCTTGGGGGACACCACAGGTACAGAAGAAGATAACGGAGAGGAAGGACCCAATTGGACCTGGGAGGGTCGGTTGGAGAGGAAAGAAGTCAGCCATGCCAGAGCCTGTCCAGTGATACCCAGGTTGTCACCGAGACGGTTGAGCAGGATGGCATGATTGACAGTGTCAAAGGCAGAAGAGAGATCAAGCAAGATGAGGACACATGGGGTGTTGGAGTCAAGGTTGGAGAGCAGGTCTTCACGGATGTTTCGAGAGCAGTTTCTGTGCTTCTGGCAGTCCTGAACCCAGAATGATGGTCATGAAGACAACCGACAGATTTGGTGTGGAGATTAATCTGGGAGATGGCCAATTTCTCCAGGAGCTTGCCCAGGAAGGGTGATGGAGATTGGGCGATAGTTAGCTGGGCAGGAGGGGTCAGCAGAGGGTTTCTTAAGAAGAGGGTGCACAAGGGAGTGCTTCAGGGGGGATGGGAAGACTCCGGTGACAAAGGAGTGATTGCAGAAATCGGCCAAGGCAGGAGCCAGGAAAATTGAACACATGTCAATTGAAAGGACATTCTCTGACAAACGGTTCAGGCTAGCTGGCGATGGACAGTGTGACAGCCCTGGATTTGCAGCAAAGTACTGCACATACAACTTTCAGGACTTGAAAACAAAAAAAATGGTGAGTTCGGTGGTCGTGCAGGTGTCCGAATGTAAATCTTCAGTGGCCATGGAAAAACATGGTTTCATCAAATCCCTGGAAGATCTCAAATCGAGGTGAATGCAAATTGACCTCACATCCACGGACAGACATGTTTCAATAGCCAAGACCATGAGAGAGCAGTTTCCAAATATTCGCCATCAATTTGATGAATGGAATGTTGCCAAATCATTCAATAAAAAAATCTCAGCTGCTGGAAAAGAAAGGGTTCTGAAAATATTTTACAGTGGTCCCAGTCTTTCAGCAACCATCTTTGGTGGAGCTCCAAAACCTGTGGTGGGTCTTCTACTAGAAAAATGGCGGTCACTAAAGCACCAACGTTAACTCTTGGACAGAAAACCAACATTTCCACCAATGTGCACATGGACCTTTGTCGCCTGAGCAGAAACGCAAGAAGAAGTGGTTGATTCCATCTTCACCTCCACACAAAGCTCTTGAGAAGATCGTGTTTGATAAAACTCTATCAAGAGATCTGAAGGGACTCACAGAATTCTGTCACACGGGAGATTTGGAGGTGTTCCACAATATGAGCCTAAAGTACAGGCCCAAGAGATTGCATTTCGGCATAGACGGTATGCAATATAGGACATTACTAGCAGCATGAGCATATAACAAGAACGTAGGGCGTGAACAATCGAGGACTGCAGGAAACTTTGGGATGCTTTGTTACACAATGGCCTTTACGGAAAGCAGCAAAAAATGGGTGGTCAAGCCAATATACCAGGAAATAGGAATGCAATCTTGTGAAAGATCTTATTATGACTGTCTTGGACATATATACTCACAGAATCGCACACAATTTAGTTCCGAGGACACATACATTGCCACAAAACATTGCAAACGTGCCCTGTCCACTGAAAGCAGAGCTCGTGGAAGAGTTCACTTCCCGCTTCAAATGATTGCCATTTATTTCTTTGTTCAACAATGTTTATATAAAGTGTCCAAATAAAGCATCCAATTTGTCTTTTGAAATCTATCCTCTTTGTCAATTTTTTTTTCAACAAGTGCCTATTTGAGAATGCCATACAATTTAATGCTGTGCTTTCACACTTCATGTTTCGTCTAGCTATTGTGGGTCCTTCACTGATCGTGGGAGGGTCAGATGGATAACAGCATGAAAGCAACTTTGGGGTTCTGCAGTTGCCTTACCAAACACTTGCCCAAATAGCTGAACAACTACGCGTTCCACAAAAGGAATCAGGCTAGGCTAGATAAGATACTTGGCACCCATGAACTACTGACTGTAATCAAAACAGCACATCAAAGGGCGTTGTTGGTGAGACATAGCTGCACTCTGACCTATATTTTCATGGGGGCATGTGTTGGGGTTGTTGCAATTATAAGGAAGCAGTGGGTCGGTTGAACCCCCTAATCCCATACATTCTACGCGAAAGTGACACCTTGCTCTTTCACTGATGGGGGACACCTCCTTTGCCCTTCTGCAGCCATGGGGAAGAAGGCCCTGACATAAGCAGAGGTGGGACTATTGCTAGACACACTTGGACTCCATTTTGTGAACCCTTGACTCCAACTTTGGACTAGGCCACATTCTGGCATTGCAAAGTTTCCCCTCCCCTCAGCAGCGCCGTTCACAGGGAGCACTGACAGACCCCACCTTTTTCCTCCTGCGCTTGTGCCTCCCAAGTCCCTTTCTCACGGATGCGCTGAGACAAGATGATGCAAACAAAGAATGTATTAATTTCATTCTTCCTCTGAAATCACTGTCCTTTGTGTGACAGGGCCAAACCATGACCTGTAGTTCATCCATCTCAACAAATGTGCTCCTGCAACTCTCACCCCCGCTGCTGGAAAATTACTGCTTGTTCAACCTTGTGCTCCTCCAAAGCTATTCTTTTGATGTACCAGAAGTGTGACCCTTCCTTGCTGACCACCCCAGAGTGCCTCCTAATAAAACAAGACCCCAGTCACAATATATTCCGTCCTAAACTAACATGTGTTACTCCACCCCCTTTCTTGCTCTGATGTGCCAGACCTGTCAGCTATCAATTCCGACCTTCGCAGGTCACCTCAGGGGCAAGACCCCCACACCCTTCACCTCGATAGTGACCCAAAGCATGATAGTACAAATACACGTGTGCAATTTATAGGCCTCTAATATCAAATCTCATCAGTGTTTCTCGTCTGCTTGAACATCCAGTGAGCCACTGGACCTGTGATGAGAGGATTGGTTGCAGAAGCTACTGGGGCACACCCCTCTCTTCACATGTGCTGTGGCTCACTGGATGTGCAAAGCAGACGAGAAAAACTGATGAGATTTGCCTGCATACTGTACAGTCACTCAATACTTCAGGCCAAAACCACCCCCCACATATATTTTCGGCAAAATCTACTGGAAAAAACTTGATGAAATCTACTTCAATGAAAAAGGCTGTGGCAAAATCTCCCATTCCCGTCCCAGAATACTTTAATTTCTTGAATAGTAATTGGCTCCTCCAATTCAGGGCAGATGGCAATTTTGTTCTACCTACTTCTTCTTCTGTTTGACTAGGGACGTATACTGCTCGCGGTAATTGCTCTGAAAATTCCCCATTGGGTCCAAAGGACCCAATGGGGAATAGGGAATTACGTTTACCGCTCAACCCATGATCCAGCAGTAATACTGCCAGACTGGTGGGCGGTAATGCAAATACAGTTGGGCAGTATCCCAGTCGGGATACCGCCCAACTTGTGATGAGGCCCATAGTGTCTCTCTCACATTCTCTCTAGGCTACCGCACCACACCCACCCACATGCATGCATGCTTAACATGGGTGTCTAGCAAGGACTTGGCCAACCCTGCTTACCTTCGTACTGGCTAAGTGCACACATGCACTCTATTTCTCTCTGACAAATGTTCCCATACCTGGACTTCAGTCTCCCAGGGCTGTTCAACCTACAGAGAGTTAAGACCATACCTATTGGTGAACAGCGCGATTCAATACAATACAACACATGAAGTTGCCCCCTGCCTTTGTAGTAAACCATCTGTTGCTTCCTCAAGTAATGCTCCTGTGCATTGTTGGTGACTTGCATGGATTTTTGGATACTATAATATCTCAGCAACTGCCAATGTAGGGGCTATACTTATCATATAATGACGATACCTGACATGCAGCTATAACTACCAGTAACTGGCCATACAATGCTGAAGTGGCATATCTATGGCAGTGCCTCGCCCTATGTTCATTCTATTTGGTCTAACCCTATTATATCATGACCCCATCCATGTTATATGAAGGCAGCACACTTGCTAAAATGTGGTTGGTATATAAGAAAACATTCTTGTCTGCTTTGGTACCTACTTGGAGTTTTAAAAAGTGTACATTTTATTTATTTACATCCGCAAGCCACTTCCAGTGATGTCACTAGGGTTAAAGAAGAACAGATGCCATCCAGGTCAAAGGTGATGTGACATCACTTAATGTGATGTCATCAGGTATGTGATGCCACTTCCGCTACCCCTGGGATTTTGCTGAATCGACATCACTCGCCATATGTGTTAACTAGTTCAGCGGTATATCGTGAGTTTCCTGTAATTCCTGTAATGAGCAAAGTTTACCACCATGGAACGAGTCAGCCCATGTAGCCAGGTCATTTGCCTCCCACACCATTCGTACTTGATGGATGTTCAATCGAGTTCGGTAATATAACTTCGACACCTGGGAGATCAGGGAAATAAGGCATTTCCAGTTTCAATTTTTTCCAAGCACGTAACCAAATCTCAGCAACCAGAGTCACTAGCCTCGGGGTCCATTTCTTATCTAGGGACACCCACTGTGCATCTTCCATGACATATGAGTGAAAGCACATCTCAAGATCCTTTTTTTCTGATGTTTCTTTATCAGATAAGCACCTCGCTGCTTATTGCAACTCTTTGCAGGCTATATAGTAGAGTTCAAAGTCTGGGAGGCGCAGTCCTCCCTCCTCTACCAATCTACATAGTGTTTGCAAGGCATTTTTGGTGTCTACCTGTGACTCATAATAGCATTCGCAATTTGATGTCTAATTCTCTATAAAAAAGAAACAGGATATGGTGCAGGATATTGGCAAAGAAGTCTAGCAGTCAGGGCAATATCAGCCTTTTTGGTGATGGTCACCCTACCCATCAGGGATAAAGATAGCCTCTTCCAGAACTCAATTGAGTTATCTAATCCCTGTAGCGTTTTGCACGTGTTGTACGTGTTGTTGGTATATGCATTATGTAGTTTGTAGAAGACATCTATCCTTAGATATTTAAAGTGGTCAAGGCACCAGGTCAACTGTCGTTTCAAGTCCAATGCTCCATTGTGCTGGGCTTTGTGACCAAGAGGGTAGATGCAGGATTTGCTCCAGGTTATGCAGACGCCATAGAGATTCCCGAAATTCTTGAATATTTCCAAGATACAGGGGAGAGAGCAGTCTGAATTGTGCCGGTACAGTAGTATATCATCTGCATATAATAAATGTTGTGCCAAAAATAATACATAGAATGTACTATTTATGAGGGTCAAATAAGTAAATATATATGTCAAATTGTATGCAATGAAAGCTTTTAAACTATCTTTCTTAACAAATTATACTGGTTTTATTTCACAGAAAAAGAACCAGAGATTCCATAATTATTACTGTATGCAACTAAGTAACCATAAACCATATTATCCTATTTGTTCTCTTCACAAAGAAACACATACTTATTCCATAAGCACTATCCTCAATTGTACTACAATCATAAATTCACACTTCAATTACATAATCCCACCATATTACAAATATTGCATACTCCCCAACAGTACCTATAATTACTACACACATATTACTATAGTATGTGTAGCTGTGGCCAGATTCTTGGGGGCATGGCCGTAAATCTGCCCACTGGCCACAACCATTGCAATGTAATTAAACCACATAACAAGTACGTACAATACACCTTCAAATAACAAGACCCACCCAGAACCCCCTGCAACCCAAATGATGTCCGCACCTGTACACTCTTTCATATAAATTCAGCTCCATGATAGCTTTATTCCACTCCCACACCCTTTCCAGGCCCTCTTTCAGCCACCAAATAACCCCAAATGGGTTTTCTAGCCTTTTTTCTCACTGCACTGTCGACAGTCATCGGTGATGTACGTGGACTCCTGGGACCTGCAGACCCTTTTTTCACCTATAAAAACAGCTACATATCTACTTTGTCACTCCCACACCCATTCCAGGTCCACTTTCGGCCTCCGAATAACCCCAAATGTGATTTCCAGACTTTTTGCTCACTGCGGTGTCCGCATATAGTGGCGGCTGTCCGTGGATCCAACATGGCAACTGTTTAAAAAATATCAACGCACTTCACCATCCAATCAGTGTGCATTTTTGGTGTCCGTGGACATCGAGCCACCCCCTGACTGATCAAGGGGTGTCCACGGACTCCGGATCAGGAAATGAGTCATGGAGCGGACCCAGATATCACTATTTTCTGGTACCTACTATTTGGCAATTTTTTAAAAAACTACTGGACGGATTTACACAGAATTTACAAAAGCACACTTTCGGATAAAACTGCCGCTTCTGGCACGGGTTTGGTCAAAATCAGTCCAGGGATTTGCACCGTAGGCGCAAGCAAACATTTTGTTTCATTGTGTTATAAGGATTTCAAAAATGTTCGGAGCACCCCTATAACTTTGCGACCCCCCGGGACGAAGCTGCACCAAACTTTGCAGAATCATTCCTAGGGAGCCATATCATTTTTTGCACAGTTTTTTGAAGATTCATCCGGGGGATAAAGTTAACCAAAACTGCAGGGCCGCTATCGCAGGTCCTGTAATAATATGAATATATATATATATATTAACATATATAGGTGAAAAAACATTGTTAATGGGACGTTATGGTAAAGTTGCACCACTAAAGACAAAATCGCCTACCCTGGTTGCAATGTATTCCCCCATGCCCGCACACAGCACGAAAGCCTCATCCGGAGCTTTTGAGGATGGCGGCCATGGAAATGGGACTGTGGAGGCTAAGGGATTGCACAATAACGTTTCTGGGTGTGGTGTGTACATAGAGGACTGTTGTACAGAACTGATAGTGTTACTTGGAGAGCTCTTCAATGTGATTGGTGGATGCGTGTGTTAGTATTTAACAGTACCCAATGAGGGCGTGCTGGAAAGAAGATAGTGGAAAGGGAAGAAGGACTGTTTCTGCTTTAGTGGGGCGCGGCCCTCGCGATACTTGGAGAAGCACACGTGCCACATACTACCGTTTACTGCATGCTGCCCATGGGAATGGGACAGTGGGGATTATTGGTACTGAGGGTGTGGTTCACAGGAAGGGGCGTTAAACCTTTTCTCAATTACTGTGCATAGTGGTCCGGGCTGACATGGTTGCCATTACTTGGAAAGGTAATGTAGCAGAGCAGATTTGGTCCGACATCAATTGCAGCTCAAAGCTTTGTGGGCCACTCCCCTATTCTGAAAAGCTACAAACAGATTGCAGTGCACCTCTGGAGTGTGGCCTTTTGTAGGGCTGCTGTGGAGACCTTGCACCTGGATAATAGGCCTACATCGTTCAAACAAATACATACATCTATGATGGCACATTGTGGGGTGTTTGTAAGCATGTACTTTCCCAATAACACTCTGTAGATTGCAGAACACTGTACTCTTCTGCTGTCCGAGGGTACGGATCGTGTCTGCGCAATAAGGGTCGCATGGTGACGTTGCAAAAGTTCTCGATTGGGATGGCTGTCTGCAGGATGCATTTTGGGCAGAATACTTTGTACGCGTGTCATAC
Source organism: Ambystoma mexicanum (assembly GCF_040938575.1). Taxonomy (NCBI): domain Eukaryota; kingdom Metazoa; phylum Chordata; class Amphibia; order Caudata; family Ambystomatidae; genus Ambystoma; species Ambystoma mexicanum. The sequence continues at coordinate 707,136,201 of NC_090931.1, forward strand.
CGTTGGGATATCTGGACTGATTAATAGTGCGACACAGGTGCGCCGACCATTTTGGGACAAGCTGGGTGTTTATAGGGTATAGCAGGTGGGATGTTTATGTGTACAGCTATCTGTAGGAAGTGTGTGGGTGGTTCAAACTGATTAAAGTTTGTCACAAGTTTGTTCGCATATGCTGGACAGGGGCGGTGTCACCAGGAGACAGAGAAAGAGATACGCATGCGCGTACTTGTGCAACAGAGAAACGTCCACTCCCACAACTAATTATTGATGGTTCACAAGATGCAGACATGCGGGTCGTACTGGCATCATAGGGATGCCTCCATTGTGATTGCGGATAGGCCGGGCAGGTGCGGTTTCTGTAGGACAACTCCCTTTTGCTTAGTTGCAATTATTCCCACCAATACTGTGCGACGCACAGTCACAATGACATTTTAAAAAGAAAGGAAAAGCCACATATACACTCATCAACACTTTAAATATCAACCTTTACTTACACACATTCATACATACTATTAGGTAAGGGAAGGGGTAGCACAAGTGGATACATATTGTGAGGAACTGGGGATTTGTAGAAGTTGGTCGTGAGGAGAGAAAAGGATTGAGGTATCATCGTAACGTCTCTGATGACATTGATTTTGAAGGGATGGTGGGCTGTGAAATGGAGAAGGGGTACACACGCAGGTTGGGCAGTGGTATTTTATTTTGTCCATAATATGTCCTTGTACGTAATCTTTTAAGGCGGCAAACTTTTTCACCAATTCTTCCATTTTGGTTTCCAGGCTGTTCAGTCTGCTATTTACAGAGTTCCTTTCCTTTCCTGTGCCTGTATTATGTTGTGGAAGGGGTGCCGCTTGTGCTGCCTTGCTTTCCATTCCAATATGTTCTCTTAAAGAAAAAAAAATCTGTTAGGTTTCCATCAAGCAATAGATATTAAATATTTTACATTTCAGACTGCAGTGTATTCCAATGGGGTTACTATCATAATTTATTTCGTCATGAGGGAAATTCTCTTCCAGCCACTCTAGGTAGCATGCCATTGCTTCGTAAAAAAAGGAACGTTATGCTTATCTACTATTGTATACTACACCACCTGTGCAATTATTAGACAAACTTTAGTTTGCTTACTACGTTGTAGTGACGTTCTGGTCTTAGTAATTTCCATTCCTTACTCTGGCCATTCAATCTTGGTTCCTATGTAAAGCATCAGTGCGGTAAGATTATTGAAGGCAAACATCACTTCTCTTGTTGGTGCATTCCATTACGGTGTACTCCCTATACGTTTGTGCTGTTTGTTTCATAAGAGCAAAGTTTGCAGACCTACACTATTTTCCCTTGCAATTCATTGACATGGTTCTGTTTGTATATGTTCTTTGTGTTTGCTGAATGTTACCACTATGTAAGAGAGCCCCTGCCTTTCTGAACAGGTTGGATGCCACCCAATGTCCGCAACCAGATGCATAGTCCGCGACTGCTGTGTGCATTAACATGGTGCCAGCGGTTTCAGTATGTTATACAGTACACCTTTACAAACAAAGGGTATCTTTGTAAAAACCTATGAAATTCAGTGAAAAAACATTGTTAAAGGGATGTTATGGTTAAGTTACACTAGGATACACACTCTCCAGAACAATGCTCTCAGAGGAGCTCTGGGCATCTCCAGAAGAGAACATATTACAGGAATCAGCCAACAGAACAATTGGCTTCCCACTAAAGATAAAATTCTTTTGAAAACGGCATCACTCACCCACAAATCTCTTAACAACGCTGTCCCAACATACCTGATCAACAGATTTAACAGACAGTCCTCCTTAAGACCCATCAGAACTGCATATAAAGATTGCCTATCAGTTCCCAACTACAAACGAGCTACCAGTAAAAACCTATGAAATTCAATGGAGAAACGTTGTTAAAGTGACGTTATGGTTACAGGTAAAACTGAAAACCCCCAGAAATTCGCCATTTATGGTAAGCTAAGCAAGCATAACTCGCGCCACCACTGTGCACTGCAGGGACTACCACCCATGACATCAAAGAAGACATCACAAATGTCATTAATGATATCACTGATGACATCACATGTCTGGCTCCCTCTTTTTTGTTCACTGACATATCTAGGCCAGATGGTTTTCTTCACTGACAGTCATGAATTAAAAAAGTAAAAGGTACTATATTTGAAGACCTTACCCTTCTCATAGCAGAGCGCTCGCTTTGACATCCATTCAGAGCCTGCTGACACAGGTTCGAATCCCGGCGGGGCCAAACTCAGCCTTCCATCCTTCCGATGTCGATAAATGAGCACCACACACCATGGGTAATATTAAGCAGCGCTCAGATGCCTGAGGATTCGTAGCACTATATAAATGCTAAATTATTATTATTATTATTATTATTATTATTATTATTATTATTATTATTATTATTATTATTATTATTATTATTATTATTATTATATGTTCTTACACTGCTTTCCTTAGGGTGCAGTCACATCATATGATACATATACAGAGGGGAAGAAGGAAACCTGAAACACAACAACCATTTCGGTGAATGAAGTTAATTAGTTAGGTTATGAACACTTTCTGGTAATACTGCAGTTTTTTTGCTTACTTTACTTTCTCTGTATATGCTTGTATTTGTATGCATTGTGGTCTCTTTCAGGGTAATTCATAGAATCGAGGGCACAAGTGGCGCACAGTGTGCGCGTATGACAGTCTGTGCCAGCCGCGTGCGCCAAAATCCATTTCCACGCACAGCGTATTCATGGATTTGAACATCCCTAACCAGCCGTGGCGCAGAGTGGTGCAGCGACCCTGCAGCAGCGCCAGTTACGCCTCCAACCCCTCCCCGTGTGCCATGTACAGCGCACAAATCCCGTACATGGCGCACAGGCCCCCAACCACGAAAACGCCTGTAAAACTCCCCGCACACCCCTCCGAATACATGTACCCCACTGCGCGGGGAGTAACACACACGATGAGCCGCGTGCGAGTGGGGTACGTGTATTACTGGGGTGCGTGGGAAGAATCAAATACGATTGGGCCTGTGTGAGTGGGGTACGTGTATTTCGGGGGTGCGCGGGAAGTTTCACACGCTATTGGCCCTGTGCGAGCAGGGTAAGTGTATTTCGGGAGTGCGCGGGTAGTTTCACACGCGATTGGCCCTGTGTGAGTGGGGTACGTGTATTTCGGGGGTGCACGGGAAGTTGCACACGCGATTGGCCCTGTGCGAGCAGGGTATGTGTATTTTGGGGGAACGCGGGAAGTTTCACACGCGATTGGCCCTGTGCGAGCGGGGTACATGTTTTTCAGGGGTGCGCAGGAAGTTCCACACGCGATTGGCCCTGTGCGAGCAGGGTACATGTATTTCGGGGGTACGCAGGAAGTGTCACATGCGATTGGCCCTGTGCGAGCAGGGTACATGTTTTTCGGGGATGCGCGGGAAGTTCCACATGCAATTGACCCTGTGGGAGCAGGGTATGTGTATTTCGGGGGTATGCGGGATGTGTCACATGCGATTGGCCCTGTGCGAGCGGCGTACGTGTATTTCGGGGGTGCGCAGGAAGTTTCACACGCAATTGACCCTGTGGGAGCAGGGTATGTGTATTTCGGGGGTACGCAGGAAGTGTCACACACGATTGGCCCTGTGCGAGCGGGGTACGTGTTTTTCAGGGGTGCGCAGGAAGTTCCACACGCGATTGGCCCTGTGCGAGCAGGGTACATGTATTTCGGGGGTACGCAGGAAGTGTCACATGCGATTGGCACTGTACGAGCAGGGTACATGTTTTTCGGGGATGCGCGGGAAGTTCCACACGCAATTGACCCTGTGGGAGCAGGGTATGTGTATTTCGGGGGTATGCGGGATGTGTCACATGCGATTGGCCCTGTGCGAGCGGGGTACGTGTATTTCGGGGGTGCGCAGGAAGTTTCACACGCAATTGACCCTGTGGGAGCAGGGTATGTGTATTTCGGGGGTACGCGGGAAGTGTCACACACGATTGGCCCTGTGCGAGTGGGGTACGTGTATTTCAGGGGTGCGTGGGAAGTTTCACATGCGATTGGCCCTGTGCGAGCAGGGTACGTGTATTTCCGGGGTACGCGGGAAGTTTCACACGCGATTGGCCCTGTGCGAGCGGGGTACGTGTATTTCGGGGGTGCACAGGAAGTTTCACACGCGATTGGCCCTGTGCGAGCAGGGTACATGTATTTCGGGGTGCGTGGGGAGTCCCAAACGCGATTGTCCCTGTGTGAGCGGGGTACGTGTATTACTGGGGTGCACAGGAAGTTTCACACGCGATTGGCCCTGTGCGAGCAGGGTACATGTATTACAGGGGTGCGCGGGGAGTTCCACACGCGATTGGGCCTGTGGGAGCGGGGTACGTTGATTTCGGGGGTGCGCGGGAAGATTCACACGCAATTTCGCTGTCAGAGCGGGGTACATGTATCCAGTGGGGTGCGCAGGAGTCCCAAACTTGAATTGGCAGTGTGGGTCCTCCCAGGTGTGCCCTCTACCCCCTCCACGGCCCCTGCAGGCAACCCACACCACAGGGGACTACCCTGCACCCCTGTTCATGTCCCACAGGCAGCCCATCCACCATGGGCATGCCCCCCAGCCAGCCCATATGTCACCTTCCACTAGTGATCACCAACTCATGTCCCCCAGCACCCCCACCCACCCAGCATTGATGGGCACCTGCCAGCAGGCCCGACTCATTTCCCCCAGCACCCCCACCCACCCAGCAGCGAGCCTCAGGCCCTGACTCATGTCCCCCAGCACCCCCACCCCCCAGCAGTGAGGGGCACACGCGATTTCCCGCGCATCCCCGAAAAACATGTACCCTGCTCGCACAGGGCCAATCGCATGTGACACTTCCTGCGTACCCCCGAAATACATGTACCCTGCTCGCACAGGGCCAATCGCGTGTGGAACACCTGCCAGCAGGCCCCGATTCATGTCCCCCAGTACCCCCACCCACCCAGCAGTGAGCGTCAGGCCCTGACTCATGTCCCAGCACCCCCATCCACCCAGCAGTGAGGGGCACCTGCCAGCAGGCCCCAACTCATGTGCCTCAGCACCCCCACCCACCCAGCAGTGAGGGGCACCTGCCAGAAGGCCCCGACTCATGTCCCCCAGCACCCCCACCCACCCAGCAGTGAGCCTCAGGCCCTGACTCATGTCCCCCAGCACCCCCACCCACCCAGCAGTGAGCCTCAGGCCCTGACTCATGTCCCCCAGCACCCCCAACCCCCAGCAGTGAAGGGCACCTGCCAGCAGGCCCCGACTCATGTCCCAACAAACAACATGTCCTAACAAAACAGACCCATGTCCCTAAAGCCAACCCTAATCCCCCTTGCCCCCAATCCAAGCATGCAACCATCCACAGAACTCAATCCCAAATTACCCATGCCATGATAGTCGAAATGAACCACCATGCCCATGCAGGAATGCACAGCGTAGCCACACAGTGGCTACACGTGAAACTGTCAAGGAGTTCCCCCCTTCTCACCTGAGTCCAATCTTTGCTGGATTTCTTGGTCGATGCCTTCTTGCGGGTCTTGAATAAGGCTGCACAAGTCTCTTCCAACTCCAGCGTGCGTTCAAAGTTCCGGGATGCAACGATCCAGGAAACCGGGAAATTAAGAAAGTGCACTACTCAGCACACGAGTCCAGGAAGTAAGAAAGAAAGAAGAGGGACTAGGAATGGAGTTAGTAGGGACAGAATTAGGGAAGCAATACCGCAAGCTACGGAGAACACGTCTGGTCGCTACTTCGCAATAGCATTGATTCATGCAGAGCCGCGGGGGGCGTGGTCTATTATTAGAACACGCTATGTCCAACGTGTAGAGCGAGGAAGGTGTTTCAAGCTGGACGGCCATTTTGGGAGTACCAGGGAGTGCAAGCCCCATTGAGACAAGGACCAGGAAGTCCAAAAGGGGCGCGTTCGGTAGGTCATGAGAGCATGCTTCCTCCGAAGACCCGTTCCTCCAGATTTACCCCGGTGTATGAGGTGAAATTATCTGAGCAGTCGAGGGGCCTTGAGATTAGAAAGTGGTTCCCAGATTCTTTCACTAGGAGGATATCCCTTCCCTTCAACCAGGTATTGAAGCTGACCCCGTTTATACCTGGAGTCGGCTATTCGGGACACTTCATATTCCAGTTGGTTGTCGAACAGCAGAGGAGGGGGTCTGCAGGATTTCCGGGAGGATTGGATGTAGGGTTTTAATAAGGATGTGTGAAAAACTGGGTACATTTTCTTCCAGGTGTCTGGTAGTTTGATCCGGTATGAGACTGGATTTATAATTTCCTTGATGGGAAATGGACCATAGTACCGAGGGGCCAACTTGTTTGGCCGTAGATGTCGGTGTAGTAATTTCGAGGACAACCAGACTTGATCACCAATTGCATAAGAAGGCCCTGGTCTTCTTTTGGAATCTGCATACCTCTTAGTCTGTGTTCTGGCCTTTTCTAAGTTTTCTTTGGCCTCCTGGTGTACATTGATGAGGGTTTCGATCCAGGAGTCGTAAGTAGGTACCGGCGTGGGATGAGGGAGAACAGAGGGTAGAACCGATGGATGGGAACCTTGGCTACAATAAAAGTGCTGAATGATCGGAATTGTTGTAGGCGAATTCAGTCACTGGTATCAGGAGCGACCAGTCATCCTGGACCTTGGTGGCGAAACATCGAAGATACTGTTCCAGGGTCCGATTAGCACGTTCTGTGGCCCCATTGGTTTGGGGATGATAACCTGATGAGAGGGCGCGTTGGATGCCCAAAATGCGACAGAGATGTTTCCAGAATTGTGAGACTTATTGAGGTCCTCGATCAGATATGATCTTGGAAGGAAGTCCATGCAGACGGAATATGTGTTTCAGAAAGATTCCAGCAAGTTCGGGTGAGGATGGTAGCTTACACAGGGGTGTAAAATGAGCCATATGAGTGAACAAGTCAATGGTAACCATGATGGTCGTGTATCCTCGGGAAGGTGGTAATTCCACAATGAAGTCTGTAGCAATGAATTCCCATGGCCTTGTTGGCAGTGTAGGTTGCAGTAGAAGACCTGCTGGTCTCTTGTTATCATGTTTATTTTGACAACAGATAGCACAAGCTTGGATGTACTGCTGTACGTCGGTCTTCATTCCAGGCCACCAAAACTGTCTTTGAATGAGGCAGAGGGTGTTGGTTATGCCACGATGTCCCGAGTGAAGTGTATCATGACAGAGGTTTATTATTCTTTGTTGTGATTTCTGTGTGGGAATGACCAGTGCATTGTCCTTGAATACATATCCTTCCTTGACTCTTAGATTCCATTGATTCTTCCTTGAAATATCCTTCCACAGATCAGAGGATTGGGTTTGCACTCAAATTTCTTCCAGGAGATTGACTGCTTGAGCTACAAAGATCTTGTGGGGAAACATTTTAGCATATGCCCTATCTTCAGTAGTTACATAGTCAGGACGTCGAGATAAGGTGTCAACAATCAGGTTTTGTGATCCAGGAACATGAGTGATGTGGAACTGGTACTGGGCAAAGAAGTAGGCCCAACGTGCCTGACGACTGTTCCTACACTCCAATGACTGTAGAATTTGAAGATTCCGGTGGTCCGTGCGGACCTGAACTGGATGTCTAGCACCCAGAAGTAGATGTCGCCATTCAGTGAAGGCTTGGCGGATGGCTAACAGTTCCTTTTCCAGGACGGAGTAGTGTGTCTCACTGGGAGTCAGGGTTCGTGAAAGGTAAGCAATTGGGTGTTCCAGTTTATCCTCAAATTCCTGCTTCAACACTGCTCCTATGGCGTAGTTAGAGGCATCCGGTTCCACTAGGAATGATCGATTTATGTCGGGTTGGGCTAAGATGGGAGCTTGCGTGAACTCTGCCTTTAAACGTTGGAATGCCTTATCTTGCGGTGTAGACCAGATAAAGGGGGTGTCTTTCTTCAAGAGACCAACGATAGGCTGAACGATCTCGGAAAAGGTGGATATGAACTTCCGGTAGAAGTTGGCAAGCCCCAGGAAGGATTGAACTTCTTTCACGGACATGGGAGCGGGCCATGCCAATATGGCCTTTCCCTTTCAAGGGTCCATACCAATTCCTTCTGGGCTAAGGATGAATCCTAGGTAGTGAACTGAAGTAACGTGAAACAAGCATTTTTCGGGTTTGGCTAAAAGTTTGTGTTCATGGAGTCGTTGTAATACTGCCTTTACATGTTCTTCATGCTTTAGAAGGTCCTTGGAAAAGATAAATACGTCGTCCAGATAGAGACAATGACGAAAAGGAATAACATGTCAGAGAACACCCTATCCATGAAACGTTAAAAAACTGCGGGGGCATTAGCTGGTCCAAAGGGCATGACTAGATATTCATAGTGACCAAAGGGTGTTCTAAAGGCTGTTTTCCATCCGTCTCCTTCCCGGACATGAATCAAATGGTAGGCACCCCAGAGATCCAACTCCATGAATATTACGGTGCCTCTCACAGCTTCCAGGATATCCGAGATCAAGGGCAATGGGTACCGGTCTTTGAGGGTGCATTGATTTAAGCCACGATAGTCGAGGCAAGGTCTGAGTTCCTTGGTGTCCTTCTTGGGAAAAAAGAACAACGAAGCACCCGCTGGAGATTTTGATGGTCTTATGGTGCCATTTTAAAGGTTGGTATCCAGGTATTCTCGGAGGGCCTTTTTCTCAGGTTCGGAAAGGATGAACATTCTGCCGAAGGGAATCACTGCTGAGGGATCTGTATCTATGGGGCAGTCTTCAGGTCTGTGAGGGGGTAAGGCCTGGACTATGGCCGTTGAAAATACATCAGCATAACCCTGATAGGCCTCAGGGACTTGTATTATATTGGAAACCATGAGTGGTGTTTGCTGGTCTCTTGGTGGTTCTTTAGGGGGTGTCAAGGAGGGATCCAGGAATAGACAGTGAGACATACAAAACTCTGAGCCTAGGAATAGTGATCCTGCTGTCCAATTGATATACGGATTGTGCTTCTGTAACCAGGGCATACCCAATACCATGGGGTAATGAGCTGACTTAATGATGTCAAATCTAATCCGCTCTTGGTGATGGTTTATAGAAAGCTGGATCTCTTTAGTCTGCAGGCTTATGGGCCCTGAAGTGAGGGGTCTTCCGTCGATTGCTTCCACCGGCTGCATAGTGCTTTGTCTCTCGTATGGAATGTGATGACTAACAACCCAATCTTGAGCAATGAATATTCCCATATCTCCGCAGTCTACCAAGGCCAAAATGGAATAGGTCTTATTCTTGGAGGGTGATAGGAAGACCTGCAGTATCACCAAATTGTTTTGTCCAGGAGAGTTCAATGATGTGATGTGATGTGATGTGATGTGGAGCAAACATCTCTCTCCCGAAGCCCTGCTCCATCTAGGATCGGGAGCTGGCGTTTCCCGAATGCCGAGGAGGGGCTAGAGGACATTCCCTAACCAAGTGTTTATCTGAAGCACAATACATGCACAACCCCGTATGAATCCTTCTCATCCTTTCTTGCGTGATATAGGTCCACGGAAGGCTCCTATCTGCATGGGTTCTGGTTCAATGACTGAGCCTGGGTTTGTATCCGTCTTGGTGGTGCTCTCAAAGGACACTTTCGGAGGATTTCCTCTGGATTTCTTCTCTACCTTCCTTTCCTGGATACGAAAGTCTATTTGCATGGCAAGGTCCATTAGTGCCTGGAATGAGTTTGGGCGAGCCACTCGGGCCAACTCATCCTTAAGCTCCTCATTCAGTCCTCTCCTGAAAAGGGTAAAACGCGCCTCAGGGGACCAATCAGCTTCCTTGGCTAATTGCTTGAATCGGATTACAAAGGTGAGCATATCCTGGGATCCCTGCTGAAAATCTAACAGGCGTTCCTGGGCACTATAGACCTGCTCTGGGCGGTCAAACATCGTTTTAAGGGCCTGTCTGAACACATCATAGTCATCTAGGAGAGCATCGCCGGAATTAACGAGGGGCGTAGCCCAGGTTAAGGCATTTCCTGGAAGGTGAGAAATTATGAAACCCACCTTAGCCCTGGGAGTCGAAAAGTAGTAGGGCTTAAAAGTAAAGTGGACCAAACATGAATCCAGGAATCCACAAAGGGTTTTTGCCGACCCATCGTATTTGTCAACTATGTCGCCCAGCAACACACTTTCGTTTGTAGCAGAATCACAGGATAGAACAAATTGTTTGAGAGCAGCGTTTTCCGCCTTTAAATTCTGTACCTCGGTTGTTAGTTCTTGCATGCCACGCATTAGGTCCTGAACGGCCGCTTCCATGTCCATATCGAGTTTGGTCGGGTGGCGTCTCAAACTGTCAAGGAGTTCCCCCCTTCTCACATGAGTCCAATCTTTGCTGGATTTCTTGGTCGATGCCTTCTTGTGGACGGATCGGGTCTTGAATAAGGCTGCACGAGTCTCTTCCGACTCCAGCGTGCGTTCAAAGTTCCGGGATGCAACGATCCAGGAACCCGGGAAATTAAGAAAGTGCACTACTCAGCACACGAGTCCAGGAAGTAAGAAAGAAAGGAGAGGGACTAGGAATGGAGTTAGTAGGGACAGAATCAGGGAAGCAATACCGCGAGCTATGGAGCACACGTCTGGTCGCTACTTCGCGATAGCATTGAGACGCGCGGAGCCGCGGGGGGCGTGGTCTATTAATAGAACACGCTACATCCAACGTGTAGAGCGAGGAAGGTGTTTATGCTGGACGGCCATGTTGGGAGTACCAGGGAGTGCAAGCCCTGTTGAGACAAGGACCAGGAAGTCCAAAAGTGGCGCATTCTGTAGGTCATGACAGCCTGAGGAAATGTTCAATGAGACATGCACAAAACCAATTACAGAACACAACACCAATTCAGAAGTAATAAAAAATGTATTAAAAACATAAAGAACTGACTTGGAGGAATAGTAAAATGAAAATCAATGTACAATGACCGATGTAGAAAAAAAATATTGTAAATCCAATTAAGCTAAAAAAAAGAAAAATCATGTAGAAAAAAAAAGTGGTCCATTGCCAATGTCCATAATAAAAACATAATCCAAATAAAAAATAACCATTGATCCATGGGAATATAGAAGTCTGCAACTATATACTATGTAAGTCCAAATGGTCCATGATCCACAAACAAAAGGAAACCTACAAAAAAGTCCTATGAAGAAAAAACTATATACACACAAAGTGCAGCAATGTCCATTAACTCCAAATTAAAAGAAAAACAAAGGAAACCTAACACTATGTAACTATATTCAATGGGGGCGGGCAAGTCCTGCGGCTCATTCTGTGATGTCCCGGGCCAGGGAATCATCGAACTCCATGTCGATGTCCCGGAGGCGGGCCTCTGCCCTGGCCCCAAGGTCTCGCAGGGATGCACTCATGGCCTGTTCCAACTCCCTGCGAGTTGCCTCGAGGCACTCTGCCGGCCTCAACCCCCGACGCATGGAGAACTCCGCCCTGACCATGGTGAGCCGCACCTCTTCCACCCGCCGTCGCTCCGCATCTATGCGCTGGCACAACCGCAGCCACACGGAAGACACTCCCATTCCAGGGTTCTCCTGCCCTCTGTCCGATGCCTGCCCCTCTGATGTCGATGGCCCCGAGCCATCATTGCTCCCACCTAGAGCCTGCTGCTGTTGCTGCTGTCCATGTGCCCTGTCTGATGCCTGCACATCCTCCATCTGCTGGTCTCCAGTTGTTGGGGTGTCCACCCCTGCTGGACCACCGACTCCCGACTGTGGCAGGGATGGGATCTCCACCAAGCTGGCTGTGTTGGTCAGGCCAGGTCCACAGGGGGCCCTGGTGGAATCTGGCCGGAAGACGGCAGGGAGAACGACTGGCGCATAGTCTCCACAGAGGAGGAGAGGTCCGCCAGAGTGCGCGACACATGTAGGAACCCACCGACCAAGGCCCCTCCCAACAGTGCCATGTTGCGACGCTGCTCTTCGTGATGGCGTGCGTGCTCCGCCCAGGAAGAACGCACGTCATCACGAATGTCACGCATGCACACCGCGACACCAACCAGGACGGAGCCCATACGGTCGTGGGACCCCTCGTCCGTAGGTAGGGGAGAGGCAGATGACGTGGCATTCCCCCCTACCTGCGGACGGGCCTGGGATGGGGCATCCCTGCTGGTGGATGGTGATGCAGTCACAGGGTCAAGAACAGCGACAGGCCCCTCTACAGTGACCTGTGCTGCCTCCTGACCCTGGCCCTGGACGGCACCACTTGCACCATTGGTACTACCCCCACCAGGCCCCATGTGAGGCTCAGTAGCGGGCTCCTCCTCCTCTGTGGAGACCACCAACCTGGATGTCTCCACACTGTCTTCTGCCATTGCAAGCCCCTGTGGGGGCTTTCCCGGCCCTTCCACTACAGCCGTAGTGGCAGACGCGGCACCAGCCCCCTCGCTCCCAGATGATGGCAATTCCTGGGAGGGTGGCTGGGCCTTGCGTCGCCGCCCGGTGGAGGCATCCCTGCCGCTTGCCTCCACAGCGCCGTCTCCACCCTCTTCTTCACTTGATGCTGCGTAGAGGGAGACATAGAACACAAGCCTCAGGGTACAGTACAATATTCCCCTAGACAGGAAGCAATAACACATGAGTGGCACTGTCAAATGTCACTTCCATCCTGTCCCTCCACAACACATGGGTGAATGCACGCAACACACATGCAGAAACAGTCCCGGCGCCTGCAATCAACATCAGCATCCATGTAAAAGGGCCTCTGTTACCCAAAATGTTGCCTTCAAACTCACATGCATCATGGCTCACACTGCACACACATCACCGGAGGGTCATGCATCATGGCTTGTACACCACAGACACAGTGGATAAACACAGTGGATACAACGGTGACGGCACCTCATGAGTGAATCTACACATGATCATGGGCATGTGTCATGCATCCATGGCGTTTCAAAGTCACACACACACTTCTCAGACACACACACATGTGCACCATACATGTACATGACAGCAGCACCCATCCCTCACACCCCCTTCATGTCCAAGAACAGAGACTGGCCTGCTTTCATGTGTGCATCCCGCATACAGCTCCCCATGTTGCATTGGAACACATGCACCATCCATGTGGTTCACACATTACTGGTCTCACATGCATGACCATGATGTTCCTGCACACACACATCCATACATGGCCTATTTCACACATACAGGCAAGTATCAGACTACCAGCAAACTGCAACATGCCCTGTCTAACACAGCAATGCTTGGCCACTTACCGCTCAACTCCAGACGGGTCTGCCTCCGAAGGATCTGGGCGTGGAACGCTGGGGCTATGTGTTCCAGGACCCTCATCTTGATGTTGCTCATGCTGCCCCAGCCCCCCTCCGCAAGGCGCCGGGCCTTGTAGAGGGTCCTGGACCTCAAGTCCTCCCAGCGCTTCTTGACATGCTTGATGTCGCGGGTTGCCACCCCCTCTGCGTTGATGGCAACCACTGCGTCCTTGCAGATCCTTGACCGTCCTTCCTTGTTGGCGCGTGATGTTCCCAAGAGGGCATCATAATGCCCCATGACATGCTCCACCAGGACACCAACTCCCTTCTCACTGAATCTGGTGGCCCTCTGCCTCTCTGACTGGGGGTGGCCAGTGGTCTCAGATGGTGTTTGCCCCGACATGGAGACCCCCGAGGCAGGCGTGGGTGGGCAACTGGGTCCTGGGGCTGGGTTGTGGAGCGATGGTATCCCAGTCGGGAGTCTTCTGTTCCAGCAGGGGTGGACAGAGCAACTGGACCCCTGTAGATGGCTGACCTGCAGGCACCAAATAGCAGGGCATGTGGGCAGCAGGTAGCAGCAGGTGGCTGGTGGGACTGTGCTTGGGGCCCTTGGGGGCAGGAAAATGGCCTTTTGGGCAGGAGTGTGGTCTTCCGTGTGTTTTCGCATGGCCAGCTTGATACGGAGTGATTTGGCACCTGAAAAAATTGCACGTCAGCATGTAATTCGAGGAAAGGCCCTTAGCGTGTAAGCACGTCAGTGACGTTACGTGCGCCAGCGTTGCCCACAACACGGGTGCATAGTGAATCAGCACGTGAGAAAACTGCACGTCACAGTGCTATTGGAGGAAAGGGCCTTAGCGCTTACGCGCGTAAGTGACATTTCACGTGTGGGCTGGCTTAAAAGGTATGAGTATCATGCTATTTCCTTGTACGTGCTTTTTGTGGAGAGCGAGCGGGTGTATCTTGTACTTCTTGTCGGTTCACCCGTGATTACTTCACAACGTTTCCAGTCCGTACTCCCTGTTTCCTCAGACTGCGTTCTTTTCTTCTTTTGGCGGGGGTGTTGCCAACGCGCACACGTGTGTCTTTTTCACGTTCTTTTTCAAGGCAGACGGTGAGTCGCGCACGTATTTTCCAACTGTGGTTGCCCCCGTGTGTCACGTACCCCTTCAGAGGTCATTGTAGGCTGCGTGTAAACACGTGTACGCTTATTTTTGTGTTTCTGGGTGCCACAGCGTAGTGCGGGTTTATTTTTTCACGCACGTGGTCTACCAGGGGTTGTGTGCACGTGTGCTTTTGTTTTTGGGGTGCCTGTGCATTGTGTGACCCGTCATCTTCCCCCAGGGGTCACATACAGCCTTGCTAGAGCACTAGGGTACAAATTCCATCTAGTACCCTACCCCTTTCACCCCAATTACCCAGGACAATTGTTTACTGCAACTCCCATACGCACAACATCATCAGTGCCATGGTTGGAAGGCGACCAAGCAGTAAGGGAGGCAAAGGTGGCTGACCTCCAAAAGGTGGGCGTGGTGGGTGTGGTAGGGGACGTGGCCAGGATTTGCAGGGTGCCCCTAGAGCCCCGTGTGTGGAGGACCAATCAGGGACACCCATGCCCCCCCCAATGGTTGTGGGAAACGTAGCTGACACCATCGCAGCTCAGCCCTTGTTGGACTGCCCATTTTGGCACCTGAACCAGCACAGGATGACTCCCAGGCTGACTTCCAGGTCAGCAAGTCTAAGCCACGTGTGGCGGTGAAAGTTGCTGTCACCAGGCCACGTGGATCTGGGGCAGCAATGTCATCTGCTGCCCCAAGTAGCCAGGGTGGGGAGGCTGCAGGGGCAGCTGCAGCTCAATCCACCCCAGCTCCGAGTCTCCCAGCCGGGACAGTGTCAGTCCAGGTCCATCAAACCGACGTTGGCCCTGCCAACATCACCCTGCAGCCAATTCCTGCACCAAGATCTATGGTCATTGTGACTTTACAGGCTTCTGTTACCCAGTCCACCTGCGTTTCTGCCCCTACTGACCAGAGTGGCGTAAGCCACTCAGGATCCGCACCACCTTCCAAGAAGAAGAAGAAGGGTGCTCTGGCACTACAGGCTGAGACCCCAGACACGGATACATAGTCCGGCACATCAAGGAAGCCTAGCTTTAATGACGCCGATCTTGATGCACTTGTGGCCTATGTGTCGGCAGATAGCCGCGAAATGGTGGTGACTGCAGGGTGCAAGAACACACCTGGTCAACGTAGGGCACACTGGCAGACCATCGCGGACCACATTAGTGCCCTTGGATTTGTGAGGCGCACAGCTGATGATTGCTACAAGCGGTGGAATGACCTGAAACGCAGAGCAAAGAACAAGCTGGCTTCAAATCATGCCTCTACTCTGGTGACTGGCGGTGGGTCTCCACCAGAGGACAACCAACTCACTCAACATGAGTCTGTTGCTGGAACCTTCGTCACAGAGGAACAGATCCAAGGCGTGGGAGACCTACCAGATTACAAAGCATTGTCCGGTGAGTGCCCATGCATGTGTGTGTAATCCATGTGTATGTTGCATGGGTGACGTGTTCAGATTGAGTGCCAGGTGAGGGTGTGTAGTCCTGAGTGGTATGGGTCACCCATGTGCTTCCTCCAAAACATTCATCGGCCTTGGATTTGGGTATGACAGTATCCCTTCTGACCACAGTAGCCAATTAGCGCAACATTACTGCAGTTGCCCTTGAACTGTCATCTTGCAACAACATTGTTCTGAATGTTTCAGTGTTCATTCAGCCTGATTGTTTCAATTCTCCCATTTTTGCAACGCATTTTTCAGCCCTAATGCCACATATGTGACATGCTTCTGTCATTGATTACACCCCACATTGGGCCAATGTATTACCTTGTTATGGGAATGATTAGACCATTCAGGCTGATTGAGTAAGGGCCTGCTCACAAAATTTTTTGGGGCCTGTTTGAATGTGGAACATGATAGCTTTTTCGTGTCATGTTGAAGTGACCAACCATTGATGTATCCATCTGCATGCCATCACTGTATTATTGTACACTGGATGTGTTGCAGTGTGTGGCACATGCATATTTTGTCACACTATTTTGCATTTTTCATCTCATCATGTCCATCTCACATGGATGGGTGACAGTAATCATTCACTGACATATAGCTGTACTTGTCAAATGTACCATGGTTATGCTACATGCCATCTATGTGCTGCCATGTGTCATGTATGTGTATTGGACATGCCACTCACAGGCTAATGTGTGATGCCAGTGCTACCCAGCATGCAGCAAATGTGTTGCTTTTCCATCTTGGTGTCCTCAGTGTCTGCGTTTTGCCTCCCCTTCCAACTCATTGACAGTGCATGCATGCCAGGGTTATAGTCATGTGGGACATGTGTAATTCATGTACTGGATCTCTGGCTTGTCAGGCCTATGTGTATGCTATGGTGCTCATGCCTGTTTCCATTTGTTGTCTTTCATGTTTTTGCAGGTGATAACGCACTTGATGCTGTTGAGGTGGAGGAGATGGTGCAGACCCAGAAGGAATCTCAGGCACGACCAGGCACCAGTGGGGGACGTGTTGTGGTGGTGGGTGAAAACCCAATCTTACTGCAGACCATACTGTCCAGGGGTGTCTCTGGTTGCACTTCCCCAGACCTCTAAGATTCAGGTGCTGAATCAGATGATGAGACTTATGTGCTGTGCAGGTTAGTGTTTCTGGCAGGGATTCTGTTCTGTCCAACCCACCTACACCAGGGGTAGAACCCTCTATGGGGATGTCAGTGTTAGTAAGTCCGCTTTTGGCGATTACGGATGCAGGGTCACACTCCACAACATCTGATTCTGTTCCTGGACCAACAGATCAGAGGGGGAATGCAGTCCTGCAGCCTCAGGCGGTGCCAGCACAGCAAGGTGCAGATCACCTTGCCCCAAACAGGTGTGGTGCCCGTCGACGCGGTGGCCGTACGCCACCAGGCAGTACTGTATGGGAAAACTCCATGTACAGTATAGCAGCACAACAGGGAGCATCGGTTAAAATGATGGCTCAGGCATTGGAGAGGGTGGCCACTTTCATTCTCCCCCCTGAAAGGCAGATGGAGCAACAACAGCAGGCAACAGACTCCATTTGCCAATCACACAGGGAAGACATGTTGGCGTCCAACAGGGACCGACGGGCGGCACTGGACACTCTGCGTGAAGCCATATCTCAAGAGTCCCAGGGCCACAGGGAAGCCCTGAGGTTAGAACTCCATTTCCTCAGGGAGAGTCTGGTTGAAATTGAGGCTGAACTTGAGGACCAGGCAGGATTTTAGCGCACATACCAGGATTTACACGTGCATGGACTTCCATGAATCGATGTGCGCGGCTTTCGCACACTTGCGCTGCGATTTTCGCACTTGCGCTGCGATTCACACGCTTTCGCACGCTTGCGCGGAGATTTTCGGTGCACATTAATTCCATGAATCGGCCTGTTTATGTTTTGTGTGTAGTAGTACAATTATGCAGTAAGTGACGCATTGTTAGGCACGTATGTTTCACAGTACACAAAACTATGAAATGGAATCATTCATCATTTTATTATCCAACATGCACCTTTTCATGGACCTTAGTTCAGAGAAACAGCTTTTTTTTGGTTTTTATAGCATTTTGTGTTTTCTTCTCCTCACATTCTTACAGTAAACACTTCAACGCATCCTGTAGATGGGCAAACAAAACAGCATCACCAATGGGCGACAAAAAAAATGCCACTTGCATGGAAAAACTCTGCATTTCGACAACTAATGATGTCATTGTTACAAAAGAATATTCCATGAGCGGACAAAAAATCGCACATTCTTCTGTTGATGAGACACCTTCCAACCTCTGGCTGAGAACAACACTCATTAGCATTGTCCCATACACTTCTTGGTGGTATGACTGAGAAAAGCACCTGGGCAGTGGGAAAAAGCCTCTTCACTGCATTCAGCAACCTCTTCAGTTGATGGAAGAAACGTGAACAAGCCACGTAATACAAATGGAAGCTGCCATAGTGCATGATGACAACATGAACTGTAGCAAAACTGGCCACTTGTCTGCAAAGTTGAAGCATAGTGCCGAAATTGCGGACATGGACAGCGCACCACAATTCGTCCACTCCTTTCAAACCAAAATCGCCATCAAAGTGTGCTTCCTGGGCATGCTTGGGTAGATCTATCACAAAGGGATCACCCAAAATCATACACAATCCGTCTCTCCATGTCTGCCCGCCTCACTACGAAGAGTAATGAAAAGCAGTATTACCGCCCTTTCCTGTAAACCACACCCTCACTACCTGATTGGATAATCCCCATAGTCCCATTTCCATTGGTCAGCATAGTTACACGCGTACAATGTGGCATGTGCGCTTCCTCAAGTACAGCGAGGGCCGCACCCCAGTGAAGCAGGAGCAGCCATTCTTCCCTTTCCACTATTTTTTGTCCAACACTACCTCATTGGGTACTGTTAAATAGTCACACACGCATGCACCAATCACATCCAAGACATCAGCATTTAACACTGTCAGTTCTGTACAACACTTCATATATACCATTACACATTCACACTGCAAGTGTTGTGTGATTCGAAAGAATGCCCAGTAGAAAGTTCAATAAAACTATGCAAGATGTCTGCATCCACAATCAGATTGGATCAGTAGGATGGAATGACACTCATTAGTACAAATTCATATTTTATTAAATAAATTTATCATATGAAATAACAATTTCTCAATAAAAGATTCATAAAAAACATTTCATATCCACATTCATAGCCACATACAAATCTCATTCATACATTTACACAGAACACAACAGCCCATAATATTTCACTTATCATTGGGTTTTAAGAACACAGCTTCATTTATATTGAACAATAGACCCAGTCCCTAACATTAGTCCGTATTAAGCCGGAGGAGTTGGAGTGGCACTAACGCGGTTCCGCTCTGTGACAAGCATAAGAACTTTGTGAATGAGACATCAAGTGTGCGATTTATATGCTGCGTCTTGTAGTGGTGAGACTACGACGAACGGTTTCGAGCTACACCATGAACACATGTTCAGTACTTGCACTGATTCCAGTGGAGGATTAATATCCCACATCCCGTTCACTTCTCCTCGAATTGGAACTTGGGGATTGGTCACGTGCCCCTACTTATTAAGAACTGGGCGAAGAACTCTTGCTTTGCCTTACGTCCTGAGGAAGGTCTCCGACCGAAACACGTGTCGACGTTTTCTGTGTGACAAATACCTGACCCAAAAATCTGGTGCTATATACACCATGACACCTAATGTTAGTGACTGGGTCTATTGTTCAATATAAATGAAGCTGTGTTCTTAAAACCCAATGATAAGTGAAATATCATGGGCTGTTGTGTTCTGTGTAAATGTATGAATGAGATTTGTATGTGGCTATGAATGTGGATATGAAATGTTTTTTATGAATTTTTTATTGAGAAATTGTTATTTCATAGGATAAATTTATTTAATAAAATATGAATTTGTACTAATGAGTGTCATTGCATCCTACTGATCCAATCTCTGGATATTTATTCACTATACCTGAAGGATCAGGGTTTGAAGTGCAGGTCTACCCCTTTATTTTTCTCCTGCATCCACAATCATCCACATTGGCACCCATCACCACAAACTAAAGGTATGATTAGTTTTCCTGCAATATGTTTACAACTCTGTTACAAGTGCCTCTAAGCACGATATCTGCCGCTGAACGTCCCTTACGTACTTAAAATACATAGGCCCTCATTACGACCCTGGCAGAGATCGTGGTGCAATATGCACCATGGAGCACGGCGGAAAGCTGCCGATACCGCCATGGGGGTTGGCGGATTTACCGCCCCATTCCGACCTTGGCGGGGCGGTAAATCCCCATTCCCCATTTTACCCTTCCCCATTCCCATTTCTGCCCCATAGGGTATAATGGGAGTGGGGAAGGCGTTAATTACGCCACCGTAAAATACGGTGGCGTAATTAACAACAAGGTCCCGTAGCGCCATGGATTTCTCTGCCCGGAAAAACCAGGCGGAAACCGCTCCATGGCGCTACGGGAACTCGTAGTAGGGCGGACGGGTCCGCCGCGAATACCGCTGGCGTAAACCCACTCCGCCAGGGTTGTAATGAGGGCCATACTGTTTTTCTCCCATCACCTACCATCAAGTCGCAGGCACTTCAATGATATTTGCTTTCAATGTTTTCATTTACCCATATCAGCCATTGCAATAGCCAAACAGGAACTCGCTTCTTTCCTTCTGACAATGTGACGATTTTCTTTCCGCACTAACCCATCTCCTACATAAATCGTACAAATATCGCACAAAAGCAGCACTGAATGTATCTCATCCAACCTAAACCAAGTTCTCAGAAGCTCACTGTCCCTACAGCTGTGTTTCTCTGTAGGCTGGACTATTGCAACAGCCTCTTTCTAAATCTGCCTGCTTCTACTCTCCGCCCTCTGCAACTCATCCAGAACAGTACTGCAAGACTTGTCCTTGGCCTCAACACCAGGGATCGTATCTCTCCGGGATTGAAATCTCTGCACTGGCTCCCAGTGGCTGCAAGGATTAAGTTCCAAACCCTCTGCATTATCCACAAGGCCTTCTGGGCCCTGGGGACTCAATACCTTCAACTCTCACTTCCTAAATATCTCCCTATTCGAGTTCTTCGCTCATCCGCCTCCAACTCCCTCAGGGCAAGTCCATTCTCCAAGCAACAAGTTGGTGGTAGATCTCTTTCCTCGGCTGGGGCCTCCCTCTGGAAAATCCTCCCGGCCTCCCTGAAACTTGCAGAAAACCATCTCTGGTTATGGAAGCACCTCAAAAACTTTCTCTTTGCTTCTGCTTTTTGGCCTCCTCTCCCCTGCTGACTCCCTGGCAGAAACGGATTCTGCACTGGTTACATGGACACCCTCTGATCTCGGACCCATGGCCCCTCCCCCACCAGTCGTACCCCTGCACTGCCTTTCTGACAACCCCTGCACTTCGGGACTGTTTTCTATATCCCTAACAGTCCCACCACCAACTGATTTCTGCACTTATCTTTGCACTTGCCACCAGCGGGCCATATTTTTACTTATTGTTATTTATTCTTTTTCCCACGTACTGCTCTTTTCCCTCCCCCTACCCAAGCACTTACGAGAACTGAATGACACCTGCCCTACTAGGATCGCTGTCTCTGTCTCCCCTCTGTTCTCCCTACCTTGCCTCATCACGCCTTGAAACACTTGTATACAGGAGCGTTATAAATGCCATATCATACCACATCATATCATATCGTTCACTTCACAGAATTCTTTTGCGCAGTAACCCATTTCCTACAAAATTCACAAATATATTGCACACAAGCAGCACTGAATGTATTTTAGCAACTTAAAACAAGTACATACAGTGCATGCATACAAACAGCATTCCTGCCCCTTACTTTGCACACTTCCACCATAGCCTTCTGCATTTCTCTTTACAAATAGACCTTCTGACAGAGCTGTTGTGTATATACCACAACCAGAAACTTTATTGAGCAATGCCTTAGCCTCCACAGTCCCATGCCTGCCATCCTGAAAAGGCCCGGATGTGGCACGTGTAATCCTCAAACTACTGCAGAATCCACAGTTATCCTGCTAGGAACGAGGAGTGGGGGGTAGGGGGGTGTTGTGCAAAGTTGAAACAGGGTAGGGGATTGGGTCTTAGTGGTGTCTGTGAAAAGACATTTTTTTCGTGTTTTTTTCTTAAGTGCTTGCAAACAACCCTTTTTGTTTTATTTCTTTATATGAGTTTGAGTGCTTCTCCTCCTTACATTTGTACCGAATTCTGGTCAACGATTCTTGCACAGTGTAAAATAAAATAGCATTGGCAATGGCGGTCAAAGAAATGCAATTTCCATGGAAACAGTGCATATTTTGCGACTTCATGATCTTATAGTGGGTGGATATCCCATCAGTGCACATAAATTCACACAGGCTTCTGTTTATAAGACACCTTCCGAACTCTGGCTGGGGACAAATTACACCGGCATTGTCCAATACTCCTCTTGGTGGTATGCATGAGAAAACGACCTTGGCAGTGGGAAAAATCAGCATCACTGCATTCATCAACTTCTTCAGGTGACGGAGCAAACATCCACACAACATGTAACCCAAATGTACACTTCCATAATGCACCATGACAATATTAGCAGTAGCCACAGACGCCACATATCTGCAAAGGTGAACCATCCAGCCGAAACTGCACTCATAGAGACTGCCCCACAAAGCCTCCACTCCTTCCAACCCAAAATTAGCAGCAACGCCCCTTTGCACGGCATACCTGTGCAGATCTTGCACAAAGGTATAACCCACAATCAGCACTGTGCATCTGTCCATCTCTACCAACCTCACTACACAGAGTATTGTAAAATAAATAGTACCACCCCTTCCTGTGAACCACTCCCTTGACACCTGATTGGATAATCTCACAGTTCCATTTCCATGCCCACCATGCTCTTAATGGCAGGATGTGGCACGTGCGCTTTCCCAGCTACAGCGAGGCCCGAGCCCCAGTAAAGCAGGGACAGTCCTTCTTCCCATTCTACTGTTCTTTTTCCAGCACTCTGTCATTGGGTACTGTGAAATATTCACACATGTATGCACCAATTACCTCCAAGACCTCTGCATCTAACACTATCATTTCGGTACAGCACTCCATATTCATTTCTGTGCAGCACTCCATATTTACTGTTAAACGCTCCAAGTGCACGTCGCGGGTGCTCCCAAAGCACATCCAGTAGAAAGTTCTGCAAACGAATCCACGATTTCAGCTTCCAAAATCATCCAGAGCGGCACCCATCATGACTTTGGCCACACCCACAAGAGTCTAGGCCTTGCCCACACCCAGCACAACATAATGGAGCCATACATGCAAACATGTGGTCAGATACCACAATCCACAAACGTTACATAGGCAGCGCCACTTCTACCCAACCCAGCACCATAACACACTGATGCATGCAAACATGTAACAGTTAGCAGAATCCACAAACATACCACTGCCTCCGGCACCCCTACCCACTTTCCATTCACAAAGTATTGTGTAACTGCCAACCAAACCACAAAATCTTCACAACATTGGACCTACTACCAGCAATCTGCACAAAGCAGATTACCCAACCAAATAGAAGATCCAGTTCAACGCTACCCTCTTCTATACTGACAGTATTCCAACACTGCACCCAGTGGGCACACTGCAGGACTTGTCAGCGCACCATCTCCAGCCATACACCGAAAAATGTCGAATGTTCTAACAATCACCACACCCATGGAACCAACAATATACGCATGTCAGCTCACTTCTGGTGCTCTATCAAGTCCATAATGTGCTCCACAAACATTATTTTAAGGTCACCACCCTCTGAGAGATGCGTTGCTGCAGTGGGTGTGGTCAAGGCCTTTGACCATGCACCCAATAGTCGAGGCCTTGGCCAGACCCACCACAACATAATGCAGCCATGCATGCAAACATGTGACCAAGTACCACAATCCACAAACATACCACAGCCTGTGGCAGCCCCACCCACATTCATTCACATACTATGGTGTTACTGCCAACCGAACCACAAAATCTTCACAACAGTGGCCCTGCTCCCAGCACTCTATTCAGTACACAAAACCAACACTTCATAGTGCAGTACACTAGCCAGCACTCCGCACCATTGACACTACACAAGCCTATAAAATATTCAGTTTAAACTTATACACTTCTATGCACACACTACTTGAACATTGCACCCAGTTGACACAATGCAGGAGTGTACACTTCATCAGCTCCAGCCATAGAATAAACACTGTAGGATGTGCTAACAATCACCACACCCATGGAACCATCAATGTATGCAAAGCTGACAAACCACACACACAAGGCAACAATGTCAAACCAACTTGCAACCAGTTCACATAGCTGTCGGTGCGAGGCCTCAAACCATGCATGGAAGGGGCTACGGGTTTACCACACACAACAGAACATTGTACACACTATGTTAAAATGTTCCTGTCATGTGCAATGCACTAACTTTCTGCAATTCACCTGCCACCAGTCACCACAGAAAGCTGTCGCCGGTGGAGGTACCCGTGAATTGGCGCAGTACGCACGGATACTGCAGGCACACCAGCATCTTCTTCCATCTAATAATGAGATATATCCGATGTACCACTTCTCACTCCCCCACCCTTTTCATCCATTCACCCACCACCACCACATGGTGTAACAAAGGTTTGCCAGGCCCTTTCCGCGCTGCACTGTCCACAGAGAACATGGCAGCGTAACCCAAAGTTTTGAAGCACAGCACGCTTCCCTTCAGCCAACCACCGGGCGCGTCCAATGTTCGTTGACAGTCCAGCACACTCCAAGCCAATGAGACTTTTGACTGCAGAGCGAACAGGGAAATGTGTCCGTGAAGCCAGATATCACTATTTTTTCAGACGTGCATTTCAGTTCTTTGCAACAAAAGTACTGGTCGGATATCCACCAACCATACAAAAGCACGCTTTTGGAACCAAGCCCACGCTCCTGCCGCAAATTTGGTTAAAATCCGTCCAGCCGTCTATAACTCTGCCCCCCCTTGAAGAAACCTCCCCAAACTTGCCAAATTCAGAGTGCCCCATATACTTTTTACGCAAAGTTTGGTGAGGATTCGTCTAGGGGGAGCAAAGTTATAAGCCGCCCAAAAAGAGGTCTTCCTATGGGTTTAGCAACTTAACCATAACTACATGGCCTCAAATGCGGGCTGTGTAATATATATATATATATTCAGTGAACATGCTTTGTTAAAGAGACATTATGGTTAAGTTGCACTAATAAAGACATGCGAACTTTTCAGTGAAAAAACTTTGTTAAAGGGACGTTATGGTTACAAGTAAAACCGAAAACCCCCAGAAATTTGCCAGTTATGGTAAGCTAAGCAACCATAACTCGCGCCACCACCATGCACCGCTAAGACTAACACCCAGGACATAAGAGATGACATCATAATCGAGAGGGCGGTATACAAGTGTTCTCTAACTTATTGAACATTTTAGTGAATCAACCTGAGAACTGTGTAACTCCTTGAAAGGGGGTGGGTTGCTATTATTTGTGATCATTATTCGTGTTTAGAGTAAAGTGCATGTTTTTATAGAAGTTTCATTTGACATGCTTTTTATTTTGTTGGTACTGTTGTTTATCTGGGAGCTTCTGCTGATGACTCACACCCAGAAGGCAATCAAACACTCGCTTTTATCCATTTTATATTTATTACTGAAACACTGCAGAGCCGAGTTGTGATACAAGTTTGGGCTGAGCGCACAGAAGCCCTTACTCTCCGCAATTACCTATGCAGGCTAGAGCAGGATGTCCTCACCGCTGTTCTTGAGACATTTACTTTCATTTTAGGCTTAGCATGTCCAGTTCGACTTTCACTAAAAGGGGAGACAGCCTTACCAGCTACCTTTCTTACACTCTAGTTTGACGTCTAAGCAAGATCCGATTTTCTATTAAACTTAGGTCAAAAGGAACCCGGATAAAAACTATAAACAGACAGTGAGTCTCTTTATGACTACTGTGGTTTGGGCAAAAACGTTGGTAATGATGTGTTCACTCCGGTACAACTGCATTGCCCCCACATCAGTGTACTTCTGTACAGCAACTTTGGTAGTATGATGGAGGATTCTCCATCAGCAAAATGCTGGCGGTCAACCCCTCAACTTATGCCCAAAAAATAAAAATCTGCAGAATGTGAGTGGAGTCATATGCATTGAATTGGTACTCATATGTCTGCCAAACAAAACAATACATATATATTTCCATTCAATTATTCCATGCACAGAATTTAGAAAAAAAATGTGGTCACCTTTAGAAAATTCACTCCTGGGAAGTGTGGAAAAATAAACTCTGGTGCAATCAACCTTAGTGTGTGGATACATAAAATGGTAAGAGAGAAATTGGTAGCACAATTATGTACAGACACGTGTAAGATGTACGTAGTTACTGTATTTCCCTAAACGGCCTGAGTCGGCAAAGGACGGGTGCTCTTCTGCCCCTCTGATTTTATCTGTACATCGCATGGAAATGAAGGATAATCATTGTCTGACAGAGTAGAGAAAACTATTAAATCTAACAAGATGTTTTATTTAGGTGTTATTGACAATTATACAATGATTAAAAGAAAAAAGTGTCATTTTTTCAGAAAAATCCTAATCGTCTGAAGGAGCCAATCCTGGGGCTCATGGCTCCCCAGTCGCTGTATCTCCTGTACTCGCCGGGCCTCAGGTAGTACTGGCGGCCTTTGTAGTTGGGCTCCTCATAGAAGATCCAGTGCCCGTCCTGAACATTGCAGGAGTGGATGTCATTGAAGTGGAACCTGTCGTAAACGTTGGGACAGTCATCAGTGAAGTCCATCATCTGGCCCCCAAAGTCACTTCTCTCGTACAGCCGGATCCTGAACGAGCCACGGTACTGGTAGAATAACAATACAAATCTGTTAATAATCTGTTATTTATCAAGATCTTTCTTCAACCCGCTCTAGATAGAACATTTTATGTACAATTTTTATTACCCAACCAAAATTGGTACTCATTCGATAATTTTAAAAGGATGAGAGAATGAGACAGCCTTGTTAAATTACATTTCAGAAGGATGAGAGACTGGGTCAGACTTGACTAACTTCCATTTCAGAAGGATGAAAGACTGAGTCAGCCTTGCCTAAATTCCATTTCAGAAGAATGAGAGACTGAGTCAGCTTTGCCTTAATACCATTTCAGAAGAATGCGAGATTGAGCCAGCTTGCCGATATTCATACATGCGACATGGAGATCCCACATAGATCTCAGGAAAGCTCTTATCCTACTGAGGTAGCTTACCAGCTGTAAGGAACTGTGATTTTGTGTGAATGTGCATATTCATTCACTGGATTGTGTATACTCCTTAATAAATTGGAGATCATGACCTTCCAAACACTGGAACAGTGCAGGAAATGTCACATTTTAAATTACTAGAATGTTCATTTCAAATATGTGAATGCAGCTGACAATTCTTGTGGTAATTGCAAACTACAAGGGCACATTAATTTCATATAGTTTCAATGTATGTGCTTTTTCTGTACTAACTTTACTGCAATATTCAGTGGCACATGCACAGCCTACAGATACCACAATGTAACTGAGAATACTGCAAGGAATATGTACTTTTTAATTGGTGGACTAGCCCAGCCCTAGTTAAGAGCGAGTCAACAGGGGATTCTGTCATTAGGATGCACAGTCATAAATGGTTCTGAACTAGCCCATATCAACAAAACCATGATCAGTTCACTTGAAGTTTACTTTTAGCCCAAAATGTGATGGTCAGTGTGGGAAGAGTAAGGCACACAAGAGCATGTGGAAGAGCCATTCTTTACGAAGAAACACATCAACACCAGCTCCACTGACATCAGAAAGTAGGCTCACTCCTTCTTATGTAGGACAGAAACAGAAACGTACTTCTGGGATCATGCGGCAGGAACGGATGGAGTCGCTGTACCCCATCCACCACTGGTATTCGGGGAACTCCCCCCTCCTCAGGTAGTACTGGTGACCCTGGTAGTTGGGGTGCTCATAGAGCATCCAGTTTCCGCTTTCCACTCTGAGCGAGTTACAGCGGTTGAAGTAGGAGTGCAGGTCCGCGCAGTCAGAGCTGCACTCATAGCAGCGCCCGCCATAGTTCCTGTCTTCGTAGAAGATGATCTGTGGAGAGAAAGGTTTTGAAGGTCATTTTTTTCAAGTCTGAGCATCATATGTCCGCCTTCTAAAAGGGGCAGTAAATGGGAAGAAGCAGCCTGTCCACTAGCGCATCTGCATGGCCACGCCGTTTTGGTAGAGTGACCAGACGTCCTGCTTTTTCTGGGACTGTCCAGGTATTGGGCCCTCTGTTCCCGCCCCAAAAGGTTTTTTTTATTTGGAAAAAATGTATCGGTTTTGGGGAAAGGGAGAGTGACACCTTAACCTGGCAACAATTTAAACTAAATAAACATTAAAACACTGGAATTTTGACACTTCAGGATGGGCTAGAACCACCAACCTTCCAGATCCCAGCCAAATGCATCATCTGATATCGCCATAGAGGCTGGCAGATAAATGAGTAAATAGTAAAGCATCATCTGCTTTGCTATTAAAGTGCTTATCTCCACAGTCAAAACCGCACCATGTTATTTAGGGGTAGTGCTGGAAATATTGTGGGGGTGGGGGAAGTGTGGTGAGGTGGGTCAGGTTAAGGGGGTTGGTGTGTGGGGCAGAAAGGGGGGGCAATGAGGTGTGAGTAGGGTAGTCATTCTTTTGTGTTGTTGGCCATCCCGGTTTGTGTCTTGAAAATCTGGCCACCTTACGTTTTGGACAAATTTTGATCCTTGAACAAAGAGGGTGGGGACTGATTAGAGAGTCACAGGATTTGTGCTGTGAAAAGCATGAGCACCTGAGACCTGCCAGGAGTCCAACCTTTCAACGCAGACATACAGACATGCACTGAGTTACAAGTGATCTCTGAAATGCGTGCGTGTGCTGCATGACATCTGAAATGGCATCCACCATAACAAACATGGCGACTATCACTGCCAATTGTTTTTAACTGGCTGCACCTGCATTTTCCTAGCCCAGCAAGAGTGGTCACATTATGCAGTAATGAAGATGGTCCTCAAGCCAGCCAGCTGCAATCAGTTATCTAAACCCTGTAGAGGGGCGTGAGTATTCCCTGCACAGTGCGGAGGACCCTCACATGAACTTCAGTTTGCCAATTCCAGATGGGTTGTTTTTTTACTGAGGTGTTCCAAGTGGCACAAATAATGATAGTGAGCTGGGGTTGTCCCTTGCACCCTCAAACTTTGCATGTGGGGTAAGGCTAATTTAAGTTCAGAATTGATTATATCTTCTTTAGACAGGGAAAGCAAAATTGCCAAACGATGAGCCATGTAAAGTCGAAGCTATGTTAGGCTGCTCTGGAAGAGCAGCCATGGCAGTAGCAGCTGTGGGGAACGCTGTGGGGAAGGTTGCACTGGCGAGCTCTGAGAGCCACAAGCGACACAGAGAATGGAGAATCAAAGAACTTGAGGGGGTGGTAAGAGATGGCACAGGAGAGCGTCATGGTCAAGTCCTAAACACAATTGGGGGACTCATTAACATACCAGTTGAATTTGGTATCACCAGAAATTTGCATATCAAGGTGACCTCTGAAAAATAATGGGGTGCTCCTGAAAAAAGTGAGGGGACTCTGTCCACCCGCTTGTACCCCCGACTTGAGCCATGATGTCACTGTATCAGGATGCAGAGACTTGGGGGGACAGGGGTGAATAATTCAGTGGAGCTATCCTCTAGCAGGACTGGAAGTGTGGGGGGGCTGCAGTTCAGATGGGCCTATGCTGGACCTGCTTGGGGAAAATCCAAGCAGCGGCAAGGACCCAATATAGGTCTAGGACCTCTTTCTTGGGCAGACACTCTCAGAGGGTTGGGGAGGGCCAAGGGGGCCACGAGTGATAACAGTGGTGAGGGCTACACTCTTCTTCTTCCCTCTTCTCCTCCACCCTCCCTGCCATGAATTAGACTCTACTGGGTGGCCCTGCAGGATAGCACTCCACTCTGGAGCATTTATTTAGACAGCTAGCTGTCTATTGCCTGGCAATGGGATGGAGCCTATGGCTGGGACTGCCCACACTCTTTACATTTCCCAACCTTCTGGAGGACTCGCCTTTCCATGCCCCAACAACAGCTTTACATCTGAATGGCCCCCTGCCACTGTGGTCCCCAGGACAAATGATGGATACCCCCCTATGCATTTTCCACCTACCTGCAGGTCCCAAGTTGCTTTTCTGCATCTTTTACTGAAGAATGGTCTTAAATATTATCTACTGTTTCTGCGTGTTCCTTTTGGGTCTATATTTTTATTTCACACACCTTCAACAAACTGCCATCCAGCGCCAAAAGGCATCTAAGCAGTCAAAGAAGTGTTCTATAGAAAAACCAATAAAAGTACACTCTGCTCCTGCTTCCCTTCCTTCCACAGGACTGCTACATGAACACGAGCAGAGCGGGTCGGAGAAGTGGGAACCATAAACAATGTGTTTCTTCCACCCACTATCTCCTTAACTGAGGTTCTGCCTTTAGGGAAGGAAAACGTGCCCTCAGAACACAAACACCCTCTCCCACGGGTACCGTTCAAAAATCAGGACACAATGCCACCTTTTCCAAATTCCTAAAATGCCCAGTCCACCCAAGAACCCAAAGGTCCTACAATGAGCTCTTGATTCCTGTGTGATAGAACTAGGCAGCATGCTTAGCACTGGCCCAAACTGACTGAGCTACCGCACAGGCTTCTCCTATCTTTCCACCACCTTCACCTCAGTATGTTCATTATCAGTGGGGGGGGGTAACCTTAATCGCATGTCACATTGTCAGTATCTGTGATGAGCTGGGATTGCACTGGATATTTACTTTTTGGGGTACATATACCTGCATGGAGTAAATGTACCCCATGCAGTAGTTTCTACATCCTCCT
The DNA here is from genome assembly GCF_040938575.1 of Ambystoma mexicanum. Classification (NCBI taxonomy): domain Eukaryota; kingdom Metazoa; phylum Chordata; class Amphibia; order Caudata; family Ambystomatidae; genus Ambystoma; species Ambystoma mexicanum. Next base: position 707,166,966 of record NC_090931.1, read on the forward strand.
GTAGTGACCGCTATACAAACGAGCTTACACATATCAACACACCTTTATCAGAGCTGCTGTGGTCTCTCTTAATGAAATAGCAAGCTTTCCTTTCCCCAGCAGAGAGAAGCAAAAGAACAGCCAGGTGCCTGAGACCCCCCACAAATAATCAACGCACCGTGGAAATGCCACCTTACCTTTCCCATGGTGGCTGGTAAGGCAGAGGATGTGATATCGTGTTCCTTTCAGGCCACAACCCATATATACTCGACCTACACTATGGCAACAATTCAACAAAGGGGGGCCAGCTGCTGTCCAACAGGACCACCGTAGTGTGCTCTACTTTTGTTTTTGGCGTGGAGAATATTCTTTCCCTCGTCACTGGGAATGGAAAGGCTTTGTCTTTGCTTAGTTGTGTGGGCTAGAACTCACTGCTGCTGCTTGAATGTGCTCTAAAGCACCTTTCTCTTTGCAGTTCTGCCATGTTGGTCATGCTTTCTTCAGGGTCTAACCTGCAGAAGGTGCTGACCGATTGGATATTCTATTCACAGATACAATGATGGATTTCAGATTGCATTTTGGGCAATTGATGAAAATGGTGGCAGTATACAAGGTGTGCCATTCATCCCATATATGACTCACTTGTGAGCAGAATAGGAGAGGGGATTTCGCATACCGGGGAGTAATCAGTGAGAATGTAAACATTCAAGGAACTAACGAAACCATGTCACATGCATGTACCATTTTATTTTCACAGTGCACCCGCTAAAGAGAACATTGTGCCTCAATGAATCCCTCAGCAGGGTGCATGAGTTGCAGCGAGGAATCTGCAATCTGCTTCCTGCAGTTGTCCATGTTTCTGTCCTGTTTTTCTCTGTCTATTTGTGCGCCCTGATGCCTGCGGGCTATGGCACGGTATAAATAAAATAAAAATAATACAGTGTTGGGAACATGGCTTCGTGGAGTCAGCGCACAGCCATTGCCTCTAAACCTCTGCACCGTAGCTTCCAATATGAAAGGGAGCAGCTTTACACCTGCCATTATGCAGGTAGTGTGGCGTCGCTTTTCTATAAGTCTGATTTCTGCTCAGCAGCCGAAAGATTTGGCAGAGAAAACGATGCTGGCTAAGAGAGAGCATGTGATCACATTCTCTTGGGTGCTACACCAACATGAGTCTACCTCCCACAGTGCCCCAGAAAGATCCTGGTGCCAACTGCCAATATGCATAAGTGTGACTTTATTTGCGCGATATGCCTGCTGGTAAAAGGACGGCACCAAACGGTATATTGATCCAGGGCGGCATTCTCCCCACGTTCGTTCCATAGCACGATTAAGCTTTAGGCCACTGACAAACGTGACGAAAGGAGTAGCCTGTTTCCTTGTTTTTCCAGGTTTCAGAAAGTAAATCATTACCATTTTCTTCTAGTGCCCCTTGCTGTCTTTTGTTCCTGCCTTGGGGCCTTGTCTTCTTCATGCAGTACCCCCTCATCACATTGCCCTCGCCAATGTGATATCTCATAACATAACATGGAGGAACCTAACACATTGGTACTGTATTTATTTAATACAACAGTGGATTCATGAGATCTGTTGTTATTCTTGAGCTGTTTGGGATTCCTTTCAGAACTGGAATTAAGTATCTTGACTTCCTCACAAAATAGCACCTTACAATAGAGAAAGGGCCTGATTTACAGAAGGTTTTGCGTGGCCCATAAAGAATTTGTGCAAAAGAAAAGGCTCTGTGCGTTGCACAAAACTACATCCACTGATATACAGATCGGCCTCTGCGCAGGTTCACAGCTCTGGGTGCCATGTCCGCGCTCCCTGTGCGAGGCCTATGGGAACGTCCAGTGCACAGACCAAGAGAGGGTCAGAATATGCAAACGGACTCATTAAAGTAGAGAAATGAGGGATAACATGGGCATAAGGTGAGGCGCCGTGCAATGGATCCTGATTGTAGAGTTTGGTATTTAATGGGTTCTTAATAGCATCCATATGCTATTTTAAACTATTTATAGAGTGGCTTATTTATATATGAATGATAAGTGGGTGTGGCAATGATGATGATTTTACTGTGCAGAATGCGCTATTTTTGTGTTTTTATAGAAACCTTCCCTTTCATGGAAATATGTACGTGTTCATGATTTTTCTCTGTCTATGAGCTTTTGTGCATTGTTTCATCCAAATAAAGTAATATGAGAGATAATGCAATTCTCATTAATTACACTGACTTCTGATATCCAAGCAAGAAAGCTACCAGTATATATTTTTCAATGTGTATTGTACATGTTGGTGTTCGTCTAATTGGCATAATACACATAATACATGGTAATATTCAAAAGTGAATTCAAGACTAAATCATGAGAGCAATTTCTCAGGTAAAGTACATCAGAAACAAACTATCATGCAATAACGTCAGCAATGAGTCTGTGTTCGTAAAGAGGGAAAGTATTGAAAAAACACATTCCTCCCAAGCACACTCATTTTAACATAAGTGTTGTAATACATTTCCATTAATTGTACGGAAAATGTTTTTGTATCTAGTCCACTTTTTTAATTTTTCACTTTTATTGTGCATTGTATGTGTTGACTTAAAGATTTTATGTCGAATAAAAGTATTTTGAGTGACTGACTGTAATACATATCAACCGGTTACACAACTAACATAGTAATAATGAATATAACATTTTACATTTCCCATTCCCGACAGACACATTAGACAAGAGAGCACATCTTTTTCCTTTATGCTATGTGTCTAAACATTCATGACCTGCCAGAATTTCAACGTGTTAACAATCGGGAAAACAACCCCCCTCCACTCAGCAGCTATGCGCTATAACCCCCTGTAAGTGAAACAAAGTAAAATCCGACAAAAGGAGGAACGTTCTCAATGTGACTACCAGTTAAAAAAGAAAAGAGTGCTATACATTTTCTACGTAGTGCTGCAGCAGGTCCCCTTTTGTTGATGGGCAATGAAAGAGCAGCGTGTGTGTATAAAAGGATGGTAGCCTGAGTGCAATCAGACATCACGGCCTCTGTCTGACACCAGCCAACATGGGAAAGGTAAGGTTACATTTGTGGGAGGTCTTTGGCCAGGATTTTGGGAATGAGTCATTACTTCTGTCCAGTGGGTGCCATGCTCCTCTCCTGCTGCATTTCTCTTGAACCTCCGACCCATATGGCCTGGTTGCCTTGTTGGAGGACTGGGAAACTAAAGGGTGAAAGGAGAGGGATGATGGATAGGGATAACATATTCCTCTCCCACTGATGATAGAGAGAAGCGGGGCACTGGAGCAGCATCTCTGCTCTCCCCTGAGAGGATGAACTGAGATGTGAATACATTGTATTTTATACCACTAACTTCTATATGATTGGAGTATTTTCCATCTGTTCAAAATAATGGACATCAGCGGTTAAATTACCATACATTTGCGTAAAATGCAATTTCTACATGAGTAATTGCATAAGCAACAGTGGAAACGCAGAGTAAAGGCATTTTCACCAGCACTGATGTGATGCCGGATACACACACGTCTCTGGGGCAGTGATAGAAATTAAGATTGGATTCACATGAGCTAGAAGCAGATCCCAAGAATCCAGGATAACCAGTGACCAAGAGCTAGCCCTAGTGAACAAGAAGCTCGTAGACAGCGTTCCACAAATCTAACTTCCACATGAGATTCAAACCTATCATTTTGTCCATTGTTTATGATCCCCTGTGCTGTAAATGTCTTAGATGTGTCCTAATGTTTATTTATTAATTGCCTCAAAAGCACAGAGGTAAAATCGCATGGTCTGGGGAGCCAAATATAGCTCCTGGTAACTGTTGGTGTCAAACTAACCTGGCTCGTCAAGGCTACCAGCAGGAACTAAACAGCTCCCAGCTCCCCTGAATGTTGAACCCTGCTTGTGCGTGCATAACGTCCATTTGTGGATGCACCAATATATGGTAATCCATACACATGATGTGAGAACCTGGGCATTTGATGGCAATACCTGACATTGTATCTACGTGCCTGGGCATAAGCAGGCAAAAGTGGCAACCCTAAAATGGTCAGCTTTGCCAATACTTGTCTCTGTATTTCTTTGGTGGAAGAGCCATCACACACCAACATGAACCATCACTCCTGCACTATGATTATAGACAGGGAGTGGGAAGGGTGTTATGTGGGCGAGGAAGATAATCAGCAACCAGGTTTTGATATATTCTGCTACCATATCAATGTGATGTCAACATCGCGGTTCAGGGCACTCAGATGGTGCCATGTAGCTATTTTTTAACCGTGACACACTTGGAGTTCAGCGTGGGAAGCATTGCTGTTACAGACAGAAATCCTTCTGCATTTCAATATATATTTTACAAATGCGTCGTTGAAGATCCAATACAAGACTGATGGGAACAGTTGGTTGACAAATGCATGGACGCTTCTAAATAGTAGAATCTCTGAAAGTCCCATCTGATAAGAGAGGATCATGTGACTTCTTCCATTTTGTAAGGATTATAACTAAACGTGCGAGGGATGGACTAATAGTCGACATTTGACCTGCATGACAGGGCCAGAGCTACTAACAGAAAGGAAACAACTTGCACTTATCAACACATAATAAAAGCTTTTAGGCAAGACAGGATTGCAGATATATTTTCCATGTGTGTGGGGTGGGGACTCCCTGAGCATGTCATGCACACCACTGAGGTGTCAATAATGCACTGACTGTGTAAACCTCCCTCACCACAGACCATCTTCTACGAGGACAGGAACTTCGGCGGCCGCTCCTATGAGTGCAGCGCTGACTGCGCGGACCTGCACTCCTACTTCAGCCGCTGCAACTCACTCAGAGTGGAAAGTGGAAACTGGATGCTCTATGAGCACACCAACTACAAGGGGCATCAGTACTACCTGAGGAGGGGAGAGTACCCCGATTACCAGCGGTGGATGGGCTACAATGACTCTATCCGCTCCTGCCGCATGATACCAGAGGTAGGTCCTGCATTTTCACATCATTGAGATGACTGGTTTTCTGCAAAGGTTACTTTTTCATCCATGCATACATTTTGTTTTACCGGGCATTTAATATGATGCCAACAAGGTGCATCACTGCGAGTACAGAGCCATTATTCTCAGTGTCACCTCTCTAGATATTTAACATCGTAAAAGTGGTTTTCAAAGACATGTGGGATTTTCTAAAATAAATATGTGATGGCATCTTATATAATAAAAACGACTCTAAAAACCATATCACACTGATATGATTTATCAGACATGAGTACACGTGTTTAAAGTCCCCATAGTTATGCGGACCGGATCTGTTATGTTTACACCTTGGTGTAAGCAGGTCCCCGCTGTATCATTTGCAACATTTCCATGTCAGAGTGCAAAAATGTGGTGTAAAATTCTGTTGTTTTAGCCTTTGCGCCACCATTTTGCACTCTGCCCTGTAAACTGAGTGCACACTGCCTTACCTTTATGCCTTGAAGGCAGCATTCACAATGGATTCCTATGGGATACGCGTGCTTTTTGCTGGGGTAAAAAGGTGGCAAATTCCATAGGAATCAATAGCATATACTCCAGGTAGATAATGGGATGCTGGCATAAATGCTGAAGTATTTGTATGGCAGAGAGGAAAGGGCAGGGAGAATTGTAACCTAGAGCCTGTGCCCCCTCACAAACATGTACATTCATGCATAAAAGTCTTATGCATGACTTTTACGGATTAAATGTACGTTACTACCGTGTAAGCCATTAACCTGTTTTGAGTAGTGTAGTTTGGGAAATAACTTGATGTCAGATGGTTTCCTGTCTCATCTCATCGGGGAGGTCTATTAATATCCCATCCTCAGTGCCTGTGTAGGAATATATGCCATCCCACCCCAGATGCCATTTTGGTGACTCTATCCCATTTAGTGGAGCCAGAAGTCTTGTTAGTAAATAAATAATGCCCTATGGTGACTTTTTGCTGGTAGCATCATAGTCTGGCATCTATAAATGCTTTAGTTTAACATTGGCCCTGCCAATCCTGTAACCTATTGTTTTTAGCACTGTTGCTACAAGGACATGTCCATGGATCATATGACAAGAGGGCACCACAAAATCCCAACCAACCACCCACCACTATACTATCTATGTTTAGGATTTGAAACGTGGTTTCCAAATGTGTGTGGAGAAGTGATTAATCCGTCTGTACCATATTGATCTCTGTCCTTTATGCCTCTGCAATCATCTTGTTGACCCTATATAGACTGTGATAAAGCACTTCGGTATACTTTCCTAAAAAAGTGCACTTAATTACTTAGGAATCTACTGTTTATTGAAATGGTGAAACTAACTTGGAGAACCCTTCTGCACTCCTTTAGTCAAAAATAGATTTATATATATTTATAATATATCTGATGTATAATTTTGAAAGTATGCTTGTCTGTTTGTCCACTATAGAAATGAAGGGGGAGCTATTTAAAGGGACAGAAAGGGGTTTAACTCGATTATCATTTCTCGTGGAATCTAATGGTGTGGTTTCCTTTGCACCCCTGGTGTATAAAATCAAGAAAAATGCATATTTTGGTCAATTTAAAGTTGCTAAAGTGCCGCTGCTGGTGGATGAAATTGGAACTAATGCTTATTTTCCTTACTGAACAATTATTACAAAAGCCACACATTTGCTTAACAAACTATCATTCTTGGAGACTAACCATCTTATCGGTAAAAGGCAATCTGGATCTCGCCATAAGCATAGTACAGAAACAGCGGTACTGTATTTAAAAATGCAAATGGACACCATCCGTGACTCCAGCAAATTAGCCATCCCCCTCCTGCTTGATCTTTCTTTGGTTTTCAACCTTGTTGATCACAATATGCTCTGCCAACACCTTGGCCAGCACTTCCATTTCTCCTTGGAAGCCACCCTTTGGATCAAATCCTTTCTTAGTGATCGGACCACACATATGTTCATAGGGGAAGCTTGTGTCTCGCACTCCCTCTACACCACCTACACAAAACCACTTTTTGATATCCTCGATGCGAGAGGGATAATTTATACCAACTTCGCTGATGATACAGAAATTCTTGTCCCTACCATGGGTGATCATAACGCTGATATAGTCAGAATTAATACAGTTTATAGTACAATTCAGAATTGGATGGCTATGCATAACTTGTGCCTCAATGGTGAAAAAACTAAGCTTCTCATCATTGGCTACGCACATCATTTTAGGCACTTGAATACCACCTTCTCCTCCTTTTGTATTGATTTCACATGCACTAGGTGTACATTTGGATGCAAATCTATCCGTGTCTAAACACATTAATGCCATAGCATGGGCCACTGCCTAAACAGCCAGACTTATCTCCCTGAGTAGACAGCTCAATCTCTGAGAAACTGTCTCACACTCGCAAGAGCACTGATCCCCTCAAAACTTGATTACTGTAAAATGCTACTTATGGGTACCTCGACAGCTCAACTTTCCACACTCCAACTGTTCCTAAATAAATCACTATGGTCTGCACTTGGTCATAAACGTCTGACAACATCTCAGCCACCAGACGCGACTCAAACTAGCTCCCTATCAAAGCATAAGGTTGAATACAAAACCCTTTTCATCGCCCCCAATGCGTATACAATGAGGCCCCCTTGTACCTCAACAATTGCATCATCCAAACTGCCCAAGTGCATGCACTCAGATCTAGCTCAAGCATCTCGCTGCACACACCCTGGTACAGGTCCAAAAAAGCATGTTGAGTCAGCTTCTGCATCACGGCTCCCGCACTCTGGAAACCACTGCCCCATATCATCAGATACTAACAATCAGTGTCCACCTTCAAAAAACTAGTTAAGACCTGGTTGTTTGACAAATATAAGTCAAAGGCTCAGGCTACTACTATGTATACTGCTCTCCTCACCCATGTACTGTACTAACGACATGATGCCTTTGGGTCTGGGCATTTCAAAAATGTAAAAAATTAAAAATTAAAAATAAATAAAAGCTCAGAATGCACTAAACATTAGTACAAGTAATCCGTGACACCTAATACAAGGACATCTGGCAAATTCATTTTATCAACACTCAAGAAGTACACATCCCCAAAGAGGCAGCCAGGGCAACAGAGACCAGAGGTCCCAGACACCATTGAACAACACCATCAAAGTATTAAAACACAAGCAAGCAGACAGGTAGCACTGAGACAGCAAGACACACCGAACCTGTAATTCAATCATCACGTCACTGAAGACCGAATCTACTTTTAGGAAGTCGCCTGATGCTCAACGTAGAGAGGCTGCCAGGGCAGCAGAGCAGACACAGTTGAACAACCCCATCAAAGACTTCAAGCATAGGCAGTCAGACAGCACTGAGGCAGCAGGCCACATCAGAACAGTGGCAAGCCAGACAACATGCTGATGCAGTCATCTGATGCTCAGCATAAGGATGCAGCCAGTGCAGCAATGAAAAACCATATGAAACGTTTGGTTACGAGTATATCTGGTAGTCCTTCTATAAAATTATTTAATGGAGTACAATAATGGCTTGCTTTTAAAACATAAATAGAAAAAATATATTGCCTATATAATAAAATTGCATTTATATGCTAATGCAGCAATAGCACATATGATATACTCTTCCATATTTGTATTTCCTTCCATTATCCCAGTATCGCGGCACATTCAGGATCAGGCTGTACGAGAAAAGTGACTTTGGGGGCCAGATGATGGACTTCACAGACGACTGTCCCAATGTTTACGACAGGTTCCACTTCAATGACATCGACTCCTGCAATGTGTTTGAGGGCCACTGGATCTTCTATGAGGAGCCCAACTACAGAGGACGTCAGTACTACCTGAGACCTGGCGAGTACAAGAGATACAGCGACTGGGGAGCCATGAGCCCCAGGATTGGATCTTTCAGAAGAATAGGAATTTTCTAAAACACTTCAAATGCATGTATTTTGAATGGCATTAGAATGTATCAATACAACTTAGATAAAATATATTGGGTTCCAATTGTCCTTGTCTTCTTTGAGATAGCTCACAAATCATGTGACACATTTTATGACAAATTAGACATTGTTCCATTTCAGCATGAAGTGTATCAAGAGTTCAACTATTTGGTGGTTTGCACTATTTGGATTGTCAATAGGTGCAGGCTGTTACATTGTTTATTCACCTTCAACTATTTGAAAATAATGATATCAAAAATGTTTTAAGTAAGAAAGAACTAGTCTAGGTGTCTGTCATTGCTGTCTTAATCAGGGCAGAACCAGGAGACTGCAGATTAGCAATTAAAGCAGCAAATCTGACCCCATAATGACCCACTTCAGCTCACAGCTGAGTACACACGGCTTTCTCAATCATGTTCTCTTTATGTTCTTTATTTATTTATTTATCTATTTATTGGACATGTATAATGTGCCTATACACAATATGTATCGAGGAGCAACAATACAAGAGAGTCGGATCGTACAAGTGCAGTAAAGAGAAGTCGAGGGGGAGGAGAAGGGGGAAAGTGCTGGTCAGGGCAGAAAGGCCTGTGAGAAAATTGAGTGCCAGGGGAGGCCAGGTGGACAGAGCCAGGGGAAGCCGAGTGTGCAGGGAAAAAAGGTCCATGCGCTAAGTGTGAGGTAAGGGGCTGGATGCGCTAAAAGGGTGCATCCCCATCCAGGCTAGTGTGGGGGCAGGGAACTAGAAGGGCAAGGTGTTCTGGTGAGCCCAAGTGCAGGGGTAGACTGGACTAGGGCGGCCTGGTGCCCTGTAAATCTCTGAAGAAACCAGGAAACCAGTCAAGAACAGACAGGGAAATTAGCAAGGGAGGTGAGGCCGAAGGAAGAAGAGAAAAGGAAGGTTTGGGAAGCTTACAGAACTTAAGGAGATACAGCTCAAGCCTGAGAGGGGCACAGAGTCAATTCCGGAGGGAGGCCTCTTCGGTGAAGAGAGATCTACCCCCCACTCCCTGCTTGGGAAAGCATCTGACTTGCAGATAGTTAGAGCAAGATGACCGAAGGGCTCTACCAAGGATGTATTTAGGGAGGGAGTGTTGAATGTAGCGTGGTCCCAGACCCCAGAACACTTTGTGGATGATGCAGAGGGTCTTGAACGTGATCCTTGCAGCAACCGGGTGCCAGTGGAGCGATTTTAGGGCTTGATAGATGCAGTACATGGGCTTGAGGCCAAGGATAAGTCTCACAGTCCTGTTCTGTATTAGATGAAGTGGGCAAAGGGAGAAGTTAGGAAGATTGAGGAAGAGGCTGTTGCAGTAGTCCAGCCTATAGAGGACCAGAGCTCTGGAGAAATTGAGTTTCTGGGGAAAGGTCAGGAAAGGGAGAATGCATTTGACGAGGTGCAGCTGAAAGAGGGCCTTCTTGGCAAGGTCTGTGATGTGAGGAGAGGAGGGAGAAGAGTCAAACATGACACCAAGGTTTTTTGCCTCACAGGAGGGCGAGGGGAGGGGGCCCATGAAGGGCAGCCAGAGTGTGAGAGAGAAAGAGGGAGCAGGGGTCCCATTGAGAAGGATCTCTGCCTTGTGGGCATTAAGGCAGAGATTATAAGTAGTGCACCATGCCTGCATAGCAGACAGGCAGTCATGAATGAGAGAGGAAGATGAGGAGGCAGAGTAGGGAAGCTTGAAGGAGATCTGTGTATCATTCGCATAACAAAGGACGTTAGGAGAGAAGGTGGAGATCAAGTTGGCTAGGGGGGCCAGGTACATGTTAAAAAGCCAAGGCAGGTTGATAGAGCCCTGAGGGACACAGCAGGTGGAGAGTGAGAAGTGGAGAGAAAAGGACCCAATTGAACCTGGGAAGGTCGATTCGAGAGGAAGGAGGTCAACCTTTCCAGAGTCAGGTCTGTAATGCCAAGGGTATCACAGAGCCAATTTATCAGGGTAGCATGGTTGGCCATATTAAAGGCAGAGGAATGGTCAAGAAGGATGAGAACGTAAGAGAGTTGGAACTGAGATTAGAGAGCAAGTCATCACAGGTGTTCAGGAGAGCAGTTGCAGTGACTCTGGCTGCTCTGAAACCAGACTGGTAGTCGTGGAGACAACCAACAGATTCAGTGTGGTGGATACGCTGGGAGATGGCTAGCTTCTCCACGAGTTTGCCCAGAAAGAGGGTAATGGAGATCGGGCAGTAGTTTGCTGGACAGGAAGGGTCGGCAGAAGACTTTTTGAGGAGAGGGTGCACAAGATAGTGCTTCAGGAGTGAGAGGGAGGATCCAGTGGCAAAGATGTGATTGCAGAAATTGGCCAAGGCAGGGGCAAGGGAGACAATGTTGTCCTTTATAGTTCTGGAGGAAGAGGGGAGCACCTGTATGGATGAGACTTGTATTTAGTGGACTTGTCTTGAAAACTCATCAGGTGGTATGGGAGAAAAAGAGGTGAGTTGGAGGGCAGAGGAGAGGGGGGCCAAGGAAGGCCACAGAGCAGGTGAGGGAGAGGAGTGTGGAGTAGAGGAGAATGAGGACAAGATGTCCTGAGTTGTCAAAATGAAGTGAAAGGCCAGAGAAGTGCAGAGGGCCCGGGACGGCAGAGGGGAATTGGAGACTGCAGTAGGGTTGGAGAGTACTTTGCAGATTTTGAAAAATTCAGCCATGTTTTAAGTGGCCACCGAGATGTGGGCTTGGATATAGGCCCTCTTCTTTGAGCAGGTAGACAGTCTCTAATGCATTTGGAGCAGGCGACAGGCCAGTTTGCCACAGGATGTGCTTGAAGCCTGCCACTTACACTGAGCTGCTCTACACTTACGTTTCAGTGCAGCCAGGTCAGAGTCATACTGAGAGTTGCACTTGGAGGCAGGTTTCATGTGGCTCTTCATGACAGGGCAAGGATGTACACAGTGTTGGAGATGGTAAGTTGAAGGTTAGTGAGGGCTGTGTCAGATTGAGAGTCAGTGGCAGGAGTAGGAGGTGGAGTGAAGATGGCGCCAACATCAACAACTGAAACTCGCTTCATAGGTCAAATGACAGAGAAGTAGGGTTTCAGTGTGGGTGGGGGTTTAGCCGGGGCAAACAGGAGATCCAGGTGAGAGGACAGGAGAGCATGATCAGACCAGGAGAGAGGAGTAATGAGAGGGTTGGAGATGGATGGGGATCTGAAGATAGTAGAGTATCCAAGGTGTGTCCAGCTGAATGCTTTGGACCGGAGGGAGAAATGGAGAGGAAATGAGTGTCAGAGAGGTTGCGGAAGAGCCTGGTGGCCACATCAGGGCTGTCGAGGTGAAGATTGACATTTCTGAGGAGGAGAAGCTTGGAGGAGTAGGCCAGGAGAGAAGAGGTGAGGTCAGCCCTTTCTGAGAAGGGGCCCTGTAGATGGTGGCCAAAGTTAGAGAGAGGCCAGCAGAGACACCAAGCCTGCAGAACAACCCATTCAAAAGAGGAGTAGGCCTGAATGCATAGGATAGTAGCAGGGATCCACTCAGGAAATATTAGGGCCACTCCACCCACGGGCCGGTCACCCCTGGATTTAGAAAGGATCTTGTAACCCACCGAGAGGAGAGTGTCAAAACTCATGACAGAGCTGGCAGTCAACCACTTCTCGGTGAGAGGAAGAACATCAAGGTCCAGGTCTTCAAGGAGGTGGCAGATGTCAGAGGAGTGTTTGACGGCAGAGCGAGAGTTGAGGGTAGCTAAGTGGAGCAGGTTGCCACTGAAGGTCTTCTGAGGAGAATTAGAGGAGTGTGGTACACCCATCAGAGGTGGCAGAGGGGCCAAAGGGGTGGCAGAAAGAGGAATGGCAGGAGAGGGGAGGAAGTTGATGAGAGATGGAACACTCCTATAAAGAAGGAGGAGGTTGCGCTGAGAGTCCTGGACCCTGACAGTGCCATTTAGGTAGACATTAATGATACCCTAAAGGACAGAAAGGATGCCAAGAGTACTTCCTAATGGGGGCCACAATAATGGAAGAGGAAGAGAAAGCAGCGAGCACAGAGACCATAAGGGGAATCTAAATGACAAAGAGTATGTCAGTGTTATACTTCGGGCTTCCCTGCGGTCTTCCTTGCAGAATACGACTTCTTTACAAGCTCCTCTGTGGACAAGATACAGGTTGCCATGGCGCCTGTACAAACTACGACGGACTCCGTGTCAGCTGACACATCCTGTACGTGGAAGACGTACGGCAAGACACGCCCCCAAATGGCTTTAAAACCACTGCCTTTCAAGGGGCTTGTTGCTGCTAATTAGCGTTACAAGCTACAACGGTTACATCCGTTACTACTTTGTGTCTCTTTCACACAAATTCCTTATCTGCTTTCCTGAGTTTTGACCCTTGCCTGATTTCTGGAATGGCTTGCCTCCTCCTTTATTCCTGTCGTGCTCGTCTGGCTTTTGACTCGCAACGTTTTTGGATTCAGCTTCCTGCTGCCTCTTGCGGTACTACATTCCAGTTAGCTGCTTCTGGGCGCGGAACCACAAAGCCTTCCTCGCAGAGGACTTGCTGTCAACAATTTGGAACTTTCTACACTTACTCTGGATGCGTGTGTGCTCAGGTACATACTTATCATTGACAAATCCTGTCTCTGCTATTATTTCTCTCCACGGCCTTGTTTGGATATTTGTCTTTTGTTGGATTCTGGGACATTGAGTGACTATATTGTGAACTTGTCTTCAAGTGCATAAAAACGCTCTGCTGAAACTGCACCAACCCGGCACTAGTGTGCGACCCTCGTGCCGTTTGGGGCTACTTCCCTATACTAACATTCCTGTTTGTTATTTTCTCCTTTCGTTGTCTTCTATTTCATGGACTACTTTCCACAAGATCTCCTTATTCAGGTTATTTGTTACTGGTTCAATATTTAGGTGGATTGATACTTTAGGAAGGCTCTTTAGAATTATCCCACTCATTGTGTTTATTCATATTTTTTGTAGATCCACCCCCGGGGAAGCTCCACTCCAATACTTACCTAGGTAGTTTCCCGTAAAATACAACTGTTCTGATTACTTGGTTTAATTTCAACACTGTCTAATATCTTTGTATTCCTTTGCAGCATTGGTATTGGCGGTGTGTGTTCTCCCCTCTCTTTTATTCAATTGACATCTCTGTCTGTCCCAACTGAAACAGCAGAGAGGTACATTGTAGAAAAGAGCCCCTATTTGAGGAAGCCTGAGTCTTGTACTTAGGGGAGCTGGGATGGAAGGCTGAAAATCGATTCTTGTACCACCATCATCTCCAAGGTCACTTCTCCACATCTTGGGCCTATTTCAGAGTGGTGAGTAACAGTCAGTGAAAGTCTGCCTGGAAGAAGCATTGACATAGGTGTCAGCAATGGGCTGGCCTGGATTAGAAACCAGGAGATCCTTCTTGAATGTTTTCCTTCCTGACTTGGACAGAGGGATAGGATAGGCAATAGAATAGCAATTAGAGAAGATTGGGGAGATAGAGAGCACAATTGAAGCAGAGTGTGAAAAAGAGGGAAGGGTAGAGAGAGAGAGAGAGAGGAAAGGACTGCAGAGCATGACACCAAAAGAGGCCAAGGTTACAGCATTCAGCAGAAAGCACGATAGGCAAAACCTAGTTAGGGGGATAGAGGGAAAAAGCCTAATAGCTAAACACGGCAGCAAGTGCAAGAACACACAGATTTGACTTTCCGAGAAAAGAGTGAAAATCCAATTTTTTTAAACACAGCAGCAATGCAAGAACACGCAGATTTGACTTTCTTATAAAATAGTGAAAAGCCCACATTTTTAAACACAGCGGCAATGCAAGAACACAAAGATTCTATTTTCCTAGAAAAGAGGGAAAAGCCTCATTTTTTAAACACAGCAGCAATGCGAGCACATACAGATTCAACCTTCACAGACAAGATAGCCCCATCGCTTGCCTGCATGATTGGAAAGGATTTCTTCCTAACATTGAGAACTAAGCTGGTCAGAGGAACTCTGGAACCTCTGGGGACCTGCTGAATACAAACAGTGACAAATAAAGAGTGTCAGATGCTGTGCTAGCTCCAAAGAGGGGTGTGTATCATGTGCAGAAGTAATGACATCAGCAAGCTTCAAGTCAACAGAAGTCTTCGAGATCTGCAACCCGTGGCTCTCCAGATATTTTTGGAATATGACTCTAATGATCACTCCTCATTGGGTGAGCTTGCTGGGGGTGAGGGGAGTTGTGGTCTAAAGCATCTGGAGAGCCAAAGCTTGCAGTCCCTTGCAATAGCAAAATATAAACATGTTTGTGAGGTGGCACCAGTGTCAATCCCAACGTCCTTACAATATATTTTCTTCAATGGAAAAACATCTTATCATTGTACATGTGCAAAATAGTTCACACAACAGATTTGCTCTCACAGTTTATAACTTGATTCACTAAGCATATGTTTCCTCTAAGCATGACTGATGCCACAGTAAATAGTTTAAGTGATGGGTGTGGACATTGCTCTGAATGATCAACAAGTGTATCCCCAATTCACTGAGATGCTTAAGTATGTATGCCAATCTTACACTTACCTTACACCCTGAGAGTAGATAATTCCCCAACTTGCCCCACAAAAATCATCCAAAGTCCCAAAAAGAGAGAAATAAAATGTTATAGTGGCACTATAGCTTGGTAGTTGTGACAGACCACGAAATGCACTAACACAGCCTGCACTCAGCTTGTTTGCACAATCGCTCATGCACACAAGTCCTGTCATGTGATGAAATTGCGGCAAAAATTGCTGTGGTTAGAAAATATCACGGCAAAAATGCTGTTGTTTTTGTGCCGCAATCCATGTAAAGGATGCGGGGGACACCCCCGTAACCCCTGGACCCAATATATCATTTAAGGGGAGCAACGCCCGCTCCCCTTAAATGGTATAATGGGGCACACCTTTACCGGGTCAAACCACGGCATTTTTGCTGCGATTTGTTTTACCGCAATATTTTGGACTCAATTTTATTACCTGATACCCTGTCAACTAGCAAATGCAGATCTGAGTTTGTTTGCATTCTGCAGGCAAAGCGAATCAGTCCTACTTTGTTTACCTGCATATGAATACATTGAGCTGTTAGCTTAGAGAGTGAACAATACAAGCAGTGCACTGATGTTAAGTCTATAGTGCCCACCAGATAAATGTTTGAATGGTGGGTGTCGGTGGGTCAAGTGTAAAACACAGTGAGCAGAAAAACATTGCTCACCTGAGTTCTGTACTTGTCTGCTTGTTGTCCAACAGAGAAAGGCATGCAATATCCACTCATTATTTCCTGCAGAATGTATGGATGCAAGCATGTCGACTTTCTCCAAGATTCATACATCACCTCTCAGACTCGACTCATGACTACGACATATCACACAGTGCTTACAGGAGCATGATGCTTTATCTAAAGCCTTTTGTAAGTGGTGCACCAACCACCAGAACAGCCTTCTTCTGGTGGTACTTTGACTGCTACTTCTTCTCTTCTCCTGTGCAAAAAGGTCAACGATTTGTGTTCATTCGTGTTCATTCAACTGAGTCTTTCAGGACATGCATCATGATATCCTTCTTACACAATGTAAATGTAGAAAAGTTACAATTGCCAAACTTCAATAACTGGCCTATTGATGCGGTCAAATGGGAAACCTCAGAGATTGGCACTACCAGTAAACTGCAAACTCTGGACAAGAAGTATTGCCTGCAAACTCGACCATCCAAAATTCCAATGACTAGGCATTCCAAAGGAGAAGCGATTGACGGGGGCGGGGGGCTATCAAAAACGTAATCCTGTTCAGGAGGTGAACACAATGGGAGCAATTCTATTTTAATGCATCTTCAGTGCTGCCTGTGAGTTGGTGTGGTAAATAATGGAACCCTCAAAACAGACACTGTAGCAAATGGTGTCAAAGGATTTAATGCAAAACAGAAAGTTGATGCCTGGAAGGTTTTGAATTAATCACCTCTGGCATTATTGTATTACTAGTGTTCACATTCTTAAAAGAAGCCAAATGGGTAGTATGTGTGTTGCCTGCCCACAGGTCCACATACACATTGCCACATGAATGGTGTGCTTAGTGGTCTCTATCATTGTTTTTCCAATTGTTGCTAGAAGTGATCTCAAGAACAGGTGCTGCCATTGTAGACACATTTGAGCACTGGGCACCTGATATTTTGGACAAACAGCTTTGACAAACTTCCAGAATTCTTTGGTGTCTGGCAAGGAATAGGGCAGAGTTGGAATTACCCACATTTTGGTCAAATTACCATTGTAAAAATGAAACATGGGGTGATTTCTGTGGTACATTGTAGAATTGGTGAAAGCAGTCTTGATGCTGGATTATTTGCGACTAGGTTGTGAAAGTCTGATCCATACTTGCCAGCACAGGTGCCGGGCTCACTCTTATGCATGACTTTTACGGATTAAATGTACGTTACTACCGTGTAAGCCATTAACCTGTTTTGAGTAGTGTAGTTTGGGAAATAACTTGATGTCAGATGGTTTCCTGTCTCATCTCATCGGGGAGGTCTATTAATATCCCATCCTCAGTGCCTGTGTAGGAATATATGCCATCCCACCCCAGATGCCATTTTGGTGACTCTATCCCATTTAGTGGAGCCAGAAGTCTTGTTAGTAAATAAATAATACCCTCTGGTGACTTTTTGCTGGTAGCATCATAGTCTGGCATCTATAAATGCTTTAGTTTAACATTGGCCCTGCCAATCCTGTAACCTATTGTTTTTAGCACTGTTGCTACAAGGACATGTCCATGGATCATATGACAAGAGGGCACCACAACAACCCAACCAACCACCCACCACTATACTATCTATGTTTAGGATTTGAAACATGGTTTCCAAATGTGTGTGGAGAAGTGATTAATCCGTCTGTACCATATTGATCTCTGTCCTTTATGCCTCTGCAATCATCTTGTTGACCCTATATAGACTGTGATAAAGCACTTCGGTATACTTTCCTAAAAAAGTGCACTTAATTACTTAGGAATCTACTGTTTATTGAAATGGTGAAACTAACTTGGAGAACCCTTCTGCACTCCTTTAGTCAAAAATAGATTTATATATATTTATAATATATCTGATGTATAATTTTGAAAGTATGCTTGTCTGTTTGTCCACTATAGAAATGAAGGGGGAGCTATTTAAAGGGACAGAAAGGGGTTTAACTCGATTATCATTTCTTGTGGAATCTAATGGTGTGGTTTCCTTTGCACCCCTGGTGTATAAAATCAAGAAAAATGCATATTTTGGTCAATTTAAAGTTGCTAAAGTGCCGCTGCTGGTGGATGAAATTGGAACTAATGCTTATTTTCCTTACTGAACAATTATTACAAAAGCCACACATTTGCTTAACAAACTATCATTCTTGGAGACTAACCATCTTATCGGTAAAAGGCAATCTGGATCTCGCCATAAGCATAGTACAGAAACAGCGGTACTGTATTTAAAAATGCAAATGGACACCATCCGTGACTCCAGCAAATTAGCCATCCCCCTCCTGCTTGATCTTTCTTTGGTTTTCAACCTTGTTGATCACAATATGCTCTGCCAACACCTTGGCCAGCACTTCCATTTCTCCTTGGAAGCCACCCTTTGGATCAAATCCTTTCTTAGTGATCGGACCACACATATGTTCATAGGGGAAGCTTGTGTCTCGCACTCCCTCTACACCACCTACACAAAACCACTTTTTGATATCCTCGATGCGAGAGGGATAATTTATACCAACTTCGCTGATGATACAGAAATTCTTGTCCCTACCATGGGTGATCATAACGCTGATATAGTCAGAATTAATACAGTTTATAGTACAATTCAGAATTGGATGGCTATGCATAACTTGTGCCTCAATGGTGAAAAAACTAAGCTTCTCATCATTGGCTACGCACATCATTTTAGGCACTTGAATACCACCTTCTCCTCCTTTTGTATTGATTTCACATGCACTAGGTGTACATTTGGATGCAAATCTATCCGTGTCTAAACACATTAATGCCATAGCATGGGCCACTGCCTAAACAGCCAGACTTATCTCCCTGAGTAGACAGCTCAATCTCTGAGAAACTGTCTCACACT
Organism: Ambystoma mexicanum; assembly: GCF_040938575.1. Lineage (NCBI taxonomy): Eukaryota > Metazoa > Chordata > Amphibia > Caudata > Ambystomatidae > Ambystoma > Ambystoma mexicanum. Next base: position 707,185,904 of record NC_090931.1, read on the forward strand.
CGCAAGAGCACTGATCCCCTCAAAACTTGATTACTGTAAAATGCTACTTATGGGTACCTCGACAGCTAAACTTTCCACACTCCAACTGTTCCTAAATAAATCACTATGGTCTGCACTTGGTCATAAAAGTCTGACAACATCTCAGCCACCAGACGCGACTCAAACTAGCTCCCTATCAAAGCATAAGGTTTAATACAAAACCCTTTTCATCGCCCCCAATGCGTATACAATGAGGCCCCCTTGTACCTCAACAATTGCATCATCCAAACTGCCCAAGTGCATGCACTCAGATCTAGCTCAAGCATCTCGCTGCACACACCCTGGTACAGGTCCAAAAAAGCATGTTGAGTCAGCTTCTGCATCACGGCTCCCGCACTCTGGAAACCACTGCCCCATATCATCAGATACTAACAATCAGTGTCCACCTTCAAAAAACTAGTTAAGACCTGGTTGTTTGACAAATATAAGTCAAAGGCTCAGGCTACTACTATGTATACTGCTCTCCTCACCCATGTACTGTACTAACGACATGATGCCTTTGGGTCTGGGCATTTCAAAAATGTAAAAAATTAAAAATTAAAAATAAATAAAAGCTCAGAATGCACTAAACATTAGTACAAGTAATCTGGGACACCTAATACAAGGACATCTGGCAAATTCATTTTATCAACACTCAAGAAGTACACATCCCCAAAGAGGCAGCCAGGGCAACAGAGACCAGAGGTCCCAGACACCATTGAACAACACCATCAAAGTATTAAAACACAAGCAAGCAGACAGGTAGCACTGAGACAGCAAGACACACCGAACCTGTAATTCAATCATCACGTCACTGAAGACCGAATCTACTTTTAGGAAGTCGCCTGATGCTCAATGTAGAGAGGCTGCCAGGGCAGCAGAGCAGACACAGTTGAACAACCCCATCAAAGACTTCAAGCATAGGCAGGCAGACAGCACTGAGGCAGCAGGCCACATCAGAACAGTGGCAAGCCAGACAACATGCTGATGCAGTCGTCTGATGCTCAGCATAAGGATGCAGCCAGGGCAGCAATGAAAAACCATATGAAACGTTTGGTTACGAGTATATCTGGTAGTCCTTCTATAAAATTATTTAATGGAGTACAATAATGGCTTGCTTTTAAAACATAAATAGAAAAAATATATTGCCTATATAATAAAATTGCATTTATATGCTAACGCAGCAATAGCACATATGATATACTCTTCCATATTTGTATTTCCTTCCATTATCCCAGTATCGCGGCACATTCAGGATCAGGCTGTACGAGAAAAGTGACTTTGGGGGCCAGATGATGGACTTCACAGACGACTGTCCCAATGTTTACGACAGGTTCCACTTCAATGACATCGACTCCTGCAATGTGTTTGAGGGCCACTGGATCTTCTATGAGGAGCCCAACTACAGAGGACGTCAGTACTACCTGAGACCTGGCGAGTACAAGAGATACAGCGACTGGGGAGCCATGAGCCCCAGGATTGGATCTTTCAGAAGAATGGGATTTTTCTAAAACACTTCAAATGCATGTATTTTGAATGGCATTAGAATGTATCAATACAACTTAGATAAAATATATTGGTTTCCAATTGTCCTTGTCTTCTTTGAGATAGCTCACAAATCATGTGACACATTTTATGACAAATTAGACATTGTTCCATTTCAGCATGAAGTGTATCAAGACTTCAACTATTTGGTGGTTTGCACTATTTGGATTGTCAATAGATGCAGGCTGTTACATTGTTTATTCACCTTCAACTATTTGAAAATAATGATATCAAAAATGTTTTAAGTAAGAAAGAACTAGTCTAGGTGTCTGTCATTGCTGTCTTAATCAGGGCAGAACCAGGAGACTGCAGATTAGCAATTAAAGCAGCAAATCTGACCCCATAATGACCCACTTCAGCTCACAGCTGAGTACACACGGCTTTCTCAATCATGTTCTCTTTATGTTCTTTATTTATTTATTTATCTATTTATTGGACATGTATAATGTGCCTATACACAATATGTATCGAGGAGCAACAATACAAGAGAGTCAGATCGTACAAGTGCAGTAAAGAGAAGTCGAGGAGGAGGAGAAGGGGGAAAGTGCTGGTCGGGGCAGAAAGGCCTGTGAGAAAATTGAGTGCCAGGGGAGGCCAGGTGGACAGAGCCAGGGGAAGCCGAGTGTGCAGGGAAAAAAGGTCCATGCGCTAAGTGTGAGGTAAGGGGCTGGATGCGCTAAAAGGGTGCATCCCCATCCAGGCTAGTGTGGGGGCAGGGAACTAGAAGGGCAAGGTGTTCTGGTGAGCCCAAGTGCAGGGGTAGACTGGACTAGGGCGGCCTGGTGCCCTGTAAATCTCTGAAGAAACCAGGAAACCAGTCAAGAACAGACAGGGAAATTAGCAAGGGAGGTGAGGCCGAAGGAAGAAGAGAAAAGGAAGGTTTGGGAAGCTTACAGAACTTAAGGAGATACAGCTCAAGCCTGAGAGGGGCACAGAGTCAATTCCGGAGGGAGGCATCTTCGGTGAAGAGAGATCTACCCCCCACTCCCTGCTTGGGAAAGCATCTGACTTGCAGAGAGTTAGAGCAAGATGACCGAAGGGCTCTACCAAGGATGTATTTAGGGAGGGAGTGTTGAATGTAGCGTGGTCCCAGACCCCAGAACACTTTGTGGATGATGCAGAGGGTCTTGAACGTGATCCTTGCAGCAACCGGGTGCCAGTGGAGCGATTTTAGGGCTTCATAGATGCAGTACATGGGCTTGAGGCCAAGGATAAGTCTCACAGTCCTGTTCTGGATTAGATGAAGTGGGCAAAGGGAGAAGTTAGGAAGATTGAGGAAGAGGCTGTTGCAGTAGTCCAGCCTATAGAGGACCAGAGCTCTGGAGAAATTGAGTTTCTGGGGAAAGGTCAGGAAAGGGAGAATGCATTTGACGAGGTGCAGCTGAAAGAGGGCCTTCTTGGCAAGGTCTGTGATGTGAGGAGAAGAGGGAGAAGAGTCAAACATGACACCAAGGTTTTTTGCCTCACAGGAGGGCGAGGGGAGGGGGCCCATGAAGGGCAGCCAGAGTGTGAGAGAGAAAGAGGGAGCAGGGGTCCCATTGAGAAGGATCTCTGCCTTGTGGGCATTAAGGCAGAGATTATAAGTAGTGCACCATGCCTGCATAGCAGACAGGCAGTCATGAATGAGAGAGGAAGATGAGGAGGCAGAGTAGGGAAGCTTGAAGGAGATCTGTGTATCATTCGCATAACAAAGGACGTTAGGAGAGAAGGTGGAGATCAAGTGGGCTAGGGGGGCCAGGTACATGTTAAAAAGCCAAGGCAGGTTGATAGAGCCCTGAGGGACACAGCAGGTGGAGAGTGAGAAGTGGAGAGAAAAGGACCCAATTGAACCTGGGAAGGTCGATTCGAGAGGAAGGAGGTCAACCTTTCCAGAGCCAGGTCTGTAATGCCAAGGGTATCACAGAGCCAATTTATCAGGGTAGCATGGTTGGCCATATTAAAGGCAGAGGAATGGTCAAGAAGGATGAGAACGTAAGAGAGTTGGAACTGAGATTAGAGAGCAAGTCATCACAGGTGTTCAGGAGAGCAGTTGCAGTGACTCTGGCTGCTCTGAAACCAGACTGGTAGTCGTGGAGACAACCAACAGATTCAGTGTGGTGGATACGCTGGGAGATGGCTAGCTTCTCCACGAGTTTGCCCAGAAAGAGGGTAATGGAGATTGGGCAGTAGTTTGCTGGACAGGAAGGGTCGGCAGAAGACTTTTTGAGGAGAGGGTGCACAAGATAGTGCTTCAGGAGTGAGAGGGAGGATCCAGTGGCAAAGATGTGATTGCAGAAATTGGCCAAGGCAGGGGCAAGGGAGACAATGTTGTCCTTTATAGTTCTGGAGGAAGAGGGGAGCACCTGTATGGATGAGACTTGTATTTAGTGGACTTGTCTTGAAAACTCATCAGGTGGTATGGGAGAAAAAGAGGTGAGTTGGAGGGCAGAGGAGAGGGGGGCCAAGGAAGGCCACAGAGCAGGTGAGGGAGAGGAGTGTGGAGTAGAGGAGAGTGAGGACAAGATGTCCTGAGTTGTCAAAATGAAGTGAAAGGCCAGAGAAGTGCAGAGGGCCAGGGACGGCAGAGGGGAATTGGAGACTGCAGTAGGGTTGGAGAGTACTTTGCAGATTTTGAAAAATTCAGCCATGTTTTAAGTGGCCACCGAGATGTGGGCTTGGATATAGGCCCTCTTCTTTGAGCAGGTAGACAGTCTCTAATGCATTTGGAGCAGGCGACAGGCCAGTTTGCCACAGGATGTGCTTGAAGCCTGCCACTTACACTGAGCTGCTCTACACTTACGTTTCAGTGCAGCCAGGTCAGAGTCATACTGAGAGTTGCACTTGGAGGCAGGTTTCATGTGGCTCTTCATGACAGGGCAAGGATGTACACAGTGTTGGAGATGGTAAATTGAAGGTTAGTGAGGGCTGTGTCAGATTGAGAGTCAGTGGCAGGAGTAGGAGGTGGAGTGAAGATGGCGCCAACATCAACAACTGAAACTCGCTTCATAGGTCAAATGACAGAGAAGTAGGGTTTCAGTGTGGGTGGGGGTTTAGCCGGGGCAAACAGGAGATCCAGGTGAGAGGACAGGAGAGCATGATCAGACCAGGAGAGAGGAGTAATGAGAGGGTTGGAGATGGATGGGGATCTGAAGATAGTAGAGTATCCAAGGTGTGTCCAGCTGAATGCTTTGGACCGGAGGGAGAAATGGAGAGGAAATGAGTGTCAGAGAGGTTGCGGAAGAGCCTGGTGGCCACATCAGGGCTGTCGAGGTGAAGATTGACATTTCTGAGGAGGAGAAGCTTGGAGGAGTAGGCCAGGAGAGAAGAGGTGAGGTCAGCCCTTTCTGAGAAGGGGCCCTGTAGATGGTGGCCAAAGTTAGAGAGAGGCCAGCAGAGACACCAAGCCTGCAGAACAACCCATTCAAAAGAGGAGTAGGCCTGAATGCATAGGATAGTAGCAGGGATCCACTCAGGAAATATTAGGGCCACTCCACCCACGGGCCGGTCACCCCTGGACTTAGAAAGGATCTTGTAACCCACCGAGAGGAGAGTGTCAAAACTCATGACAGAGCTGGCAGTCAACCACTTCTCGGTGAGAGGAAGAACATCAAGGTCCAGGTCTTCAAGGAGGTGGCAGATGTCAGAGGAGTGTTTGACGGCAGAGCGAGAGTTGAGGGTAGCTAAGTGGAGCAGGTTGCCACTGAAGGTCTTCTGAGGAGAATTAGAGGAGTGTGGTACACCCATCAGAGGTGGCAGAGGGGCCAAAGGGGTGGCAGAAAGAGGAATGGCAGGAGAGGGGAGGAAGTTGATGAGAGATGGAACACTCCTATAAAGAAGGAGGAGGTTGCGCTGAGAGTCCTGGACCCTGACAGTGCCATTTAGGTAGACATTAATGATACCCTAAAGGACAGAAAGGATGCCAAGAGTACTTCCTAATGGGGGCCACAATAATGGAAGAGGAAGAGAAAGCAGCGAGCACAGAGACCATAAGGGGAATCTAAATGACAAAGAGTATGTCAGTGTTATACTTCGGGCTTCCCTGCGGTCTTCCTTGCAGAATATGACTTCTTTACAAGCTCCTCTGTGGACAAGATACAGGTTGCCATGGCGCCTGTACAAACTACGACGGACTCCGTGTCAGCTGACACATCCTGTACGTGGAAGACGTACGGCAAGACACGCCCCCAAATGGCTTTAAAACCACTGCCTTTCAAGGGGCTTGTTGCTGCTAATTAGCGTTACAAGCTACAACGGTTACATCCGTTACTACTTTGTGTCTCTTTCACACAAATTCCTTATCTGCTTTCCTGAGTTTTGACCCTTGCCTGATTTCTGGAATGGCTTGCCTCCTCCTTTATTCCTGTCGTGCTCGTCTGGCTTTTGACTCGCAACGTTTTTGGATTCAGCTTCCTGCTGCCTCTTGCGGTACTACATTCCAGTTATCTGCTTCTGGGTGCGGAACCACAAAGCCTTCCTCGCAGAGGACTTGCTGTCAACAATTTGGAACTTTCTACACTTACTCTGGATGCGTGTGTGCTCAGGTACATACTTATCATTGACAAATCCTGTCTCTGCTATTATTTCTCTCCACGGCCTTGTTTGGATATTTGTCTTTTGTTGGATTCTGGGACATTGAGTGACTATATTGTGAACTTGTCTTCAAGTGCATAAAAACGCTCTGCTGAAACTGCACCAACCCGGCACTAGTGTGCGACCCTCGTGCCGTTTGGGGCTACTTCCCTATACTAACATTCCTGTTTGTTATTTTCTCCTTTCGTTGTCTTCTATTTCATGGACTACTTTCCACAAGATCTCCTTATTCAGGTTATTTGTTACTGGTTCAATATTTAGGTGGATTGATACTTTAGGAAGGCTCTTTAGAATTATCCCACTCATTGTGTTTATTCATATTTTTTGTAGATCCACCCCCGGGGAAGCTCCACTCCAATACTTACCTAGGTAGTTTCCGTAAAATACAACTGTTCTGATTACTTGGTTTAATTTCAACACTGTCTAATATCTTTGTATTCCTTTGCAGCATTGGTATTGGCGGTGTGTGTTCTCCCCTCTCTTTTATTCAATTGACATCTCTGTCTGTCCCAACTGAAACAGCAGAGAGGTACATTGTAGAAAAGAGCCCCTATTTGAGGAAGCCTGAGTCTTGTACTTAGGGGAGCTGGGATGGAAGGCTGAAAATCGATTCTTGTACCACCATCATCTCCAAGGTCACTTCTCCACATCTTGGGCCTATTTCAGAGTGGTGAGTAACAGTCAGTGAAAGTCTGCCTGGAAGAAGCATTGACATAGGTGTCAGCAATGGGCTGGCCTGGATTAGAAACCAGGAGATCCTTCTTGAATGTTTTCCTTCCTGACTTGGACAGAGGGATAGGATAGGCAATAGAATAGCAATTAGAGAAGATTGGGGAGATAGAGAGCACCATTGAAGCAGAGTGTGAAAAAGAGGGAAGGGTAGAGAGAGAGAGAGGAAAGAACTGCAGAGCATGACACCAAAAGAGGCCAAGGTTACAGCATTCAGCAGAAAGCACGACAGGCAAAACCTAGTTAGGGGGATACAGGGAAAAAGCCTAATAGCTAAACACTGCAGCAAGTGCAAGAACACACAGATTTGACTTTCCGAGAAAAGAGTGAAAATCCAATTTTTTTAAACACAGCAGCAATGCAAGAACACGCAGATTTGACTTTCTTATAAAATAGTGAAAAGCCCACATTTTTAAACACAGCGGCAATGCAAGAACACAAAGATTCTGTTTTCCTAGAAAAGAGGGAAAAGCCTCATTTTTTAAACACAGCAGCAATGCAAGCACATACAGATTCAACTTTCATAGACAAGATAGCCCCATCGCTTGCCTGCATGATTGGAAAGGATTTCTTCCTAACATTGAGAACTAATCTGGTCAGAGGAACTCTGGAACCTCTGGGGACCTGCTGAATACAAACAGTGACAAATAAAGAGTGTCAGATGCTGTGCTAGCTCCAAAGAGGAGTTTGGATCATGTGCAGAAGTAATGACATCAGCAAGCTTCAAGTCAACAGAAGTCTTAGAGATCTGCAACCAGTGGCTCTCCAGATATTTTTGGAATATGACTCTAATGATCACTCCTCATTGGCTATGCTTGCTGGGGCTGAGGGGAGTTGTGGTCTAAAGCATCTGGAGAGCCAAAGCTTCAGTCCCTTGCAATAGCAAAATATAAACATGTTTGTGAGGTGGCACCAGTGTCAATCCCAACGTCCTTACAATATATTTTCTTCAATGGAAAAACATCTTATCATTGTACATGTGCAAAATAGTTCACACAACAGATTTGCTCTCACAGTTTATAACTTGATTCACTATGTTTCCTCTAAGCATGACTGATGCCACAGTAAATAGTTTAAGTGATGGGTGTGGAAATTGCTCTGAATGATCAACAAGTGTATCCCCAATTCACTGAGATGCTTAAGTATGTATGTCAAGTTTACACTTACCTTACACCCTGAGAGTAGATAATTCCCCAACTTGCCCCCCAAAAATCATCCAAAGTCCCAAAAAGAGAGAAATAAAATGTTATAGTGGCACTATAGCTTGGTAGTTGTGACAGACCACCAAATGCACTAACACAGCCTGCGCTCAGCTCATTTGCACAATCGCTCATGCACACAAGTCCTGTCATGTGTTGAAATTGCGGCAAAAATTGCTGTGGTTAGAAAATATCACGGCAAAAATGCTGTTGTTTTTGGGCCGCAATCCATGTAAAGGATGCGGGGGACACCCCCACAACCCCTGGACCCATTATATCATTTAAGGGGAGCAACGCCCGCTCCCCTTAAATGGTATAATGGGGCACACCTTTACCGGGTCAAACCACGGCATTTTTGCTGCGATTTGTTTTACCGCAATATTTTGGACTCGATTTTATTACCTGATACCCTGTCAACTAGCAAATGCAGATCTGAGTTTGTTTGCATTCTGCAGGCAAAGCGAATCAGTTCTTCTTTGTTTACCTGCATATGAATACATTGAGCTGTTAGCTTAGAGAGTGAACAACACAAGCAGTGCACTGATGTTAAGACTATAGTGCCCACCAGATAAATGTTTGAATGGTGGGTGTCGGCGGGTCAAGTGTAAAACACAGTGAGCAGAAAAACATTGCTCACCTGAGTTCTGTACTTGCCTGCTTGTTGTCCAACAGAGAAAGGCATGCAATATCCACTCATTATTTCTTGCAGAATGTATGGATGCGAGCATGTCGACTTTCTCCAAGATTCATACATCACCTCTCAGACTCGACTCATGACTACGACATATCACACAGTGCTTACAGGAGCATGATGCTTTATCTAAAGCCTTTTGTAAGTGGTGCACCAACCACCAGAATGGCCTTCTTCTGGTGGTACTTTGACTGCTACTTCTTCTCTTCTCCTGTGCAAAAAGGTCAACGATTCGTGTTCATTCGTGTTCATTCAACTGAGTCTTTCAGGACATGCATCATGATATCCTTCTTACACAATGTAAATGTAGAAAAGTTACAATTGCCAAACTTCAATAACTGGCCTATTGATGCGGTCAAATGGGAAACCTCAGAGATTGGCACTACCAGTAAACTGCAAACTCTGGACAAGAAGTATTGCCTGCAAACTCGACCATCCAAAATTCCAATGACTAGGCATTCCAAAGGACAAGCGATTGATGGGGGCGGGGGAGGGGAGGCTATCAAAAACGTAATCCTGTTCAGGAGGTGAACACAATGGGAGCAATTCTATTTTAATGCATCTTCAGTGCTGCCTGTGAGTTGGTGTGGTAAATAATGGAACCCTCAAAACAGACACTGTAGCAAATGGTGTCAAAGGATTTAATGCAAAACAGAAAGTTGATGCCTGGAAAGTTTTGAATTAATCACCTCTGGCATTATTGTATTACTAGTGTTCACATTCTTAAAAGAAGCCAAATGGGTAGTATGTGTGTTGCCTGCACACAGGTCCACATAGACATTGCCACATGAATGGTGTGCTTAGTGGTCTCTATCATTGTTTTTCCAATTGTTGCTAGAAGTGATCTCTTAAGAACAGGTGCTGCCATTGTAGACACATTTGAGCACTGGGCACCTGATATTTTGGACAAACAGCTTTGACAAACTTCCAGAATTCTTTGGTGTCTGGCAAGGAATGGGGCAGAGTTGGAATTACCCACATTTTGGTCAAATTACCATTGTAAAAATGAAACATGGGGTGATTTCTGTGGTACATTGTAGAATTGGTGAAAGCAGTCTTGATGCTGGATTATTTGCGACTAGGTTGTGAAAGTCTGATCCATACTTGCCAGCACAGGTGCCTGGCTCACTAAATTTTGTACACACATGAAGAGGGGCAATATTTGAGTGCCACCTGGATGAGGGGACAGGGTTTGTGTGACTTGATAACCTGCTCAGATTGTGAGGATGTGTTCCTACAGATCCTTTGCTATCATCATCTTCCTGAAACAGAAGCTTACTTGATTCAATGGCCAACCTACTTTGATCATTTTTCTGAAGAGCATGTAATTTGACTCCATAATTAGTGCCATAATGTGTGCTTTAGGGATGTGTTTTTTTCACACTGGCTTAGCCAATGCGAGAGTTTACTATTTCGGTAGTGGTTGTGGCAGATTCTGTAGTGGACATAGAAATCTGGCCCATTAGGTTTGTTAAACCACGCTCTGTTACTACACCTTGATTCCAGTCCTACTCGAACTTCTTGTTCTACTGTGACTTCAGTTATTTTTCTTGGGCATAAATGACACGAATGGGTACCAAAACAGCACCCTTATTGTCATCACTAGGGTGTGCCAGTAGGCTCCCATCTTTGTTTATCAGGTACAGCAGGGGTCCATAGCACGTAACTGGAACCACCATCATCACCTGAAACTGGAGATGATTAGGAAAGGCTCTCCCTTTACTCAAAGCGTGCACAACCTTAAATCTTACAGAAATGAGCTGTAGCCAGACGTTTTCTTTTTTCTCACTTTAAATGCAGCAATATTAGCAGAAACCTTTGACATTTCAAGCAATTTAACTTATTGTATGACTGAATATCATAAATGGTCATTCAACATTAAATGATTGCAAGGTATACAAATACAAAACCTTGCAGCAAAATATCCTGTTGGCTTAGGGCGCTTAAGTAGGTAGCATATCGTGCAGTAGATGGGATTCAGAGTAACTCTTACACCAAATAATCAGACCGACTCAGGAAGTTGTCAAAAAGTCTCATGGGACTGTTTTAATATCAATTGTCTAAAACTGGGAGTTTCAACAGACATCAATGGACGTCGCACACCATTCTCTCACTCGAAGCATTTCATAAAAAAGAACATTTATACAGTAAAAATTCATCACACATGACGTCATATAACGTGGCAAACAAGAAAAACCGTAAAGGGATCATCTAAGTATACTTTCTATAAGGGATCAGGTTGTGACTGTTCTACAGGCAGGGGGACAACTTATGTCCACCCCTAGTGCAAGTCATCTTCAACAATTATTTGACACACGGTACACCATTAGCTATCAAACTATAAGGCTCTTTGTTATGTGGCCTTCTATAATTGTTTGACACGCTTGTGCCCTTCTGGAACATTTGGCACACTAGCAGCATGTAAGCTGGTACCTCAGGTGTCAGTGGTTGGACTTGACCGTGTCTCCTCACCCAATTAGCCCAACATCTCTCATTGTCCATGCCTTCTGCCATGGAGGTTGCCTTTGAACTTGGCCTTGCAAAGTATCCTCACTCCTGGGAATATAAGAGTTTGAGCATACACTATCTCATGTCTAGAGCTGCATGCCCACCTTCTATTTCTATCCATAGCCCACGTCACAGGAGACCACAATTCGTCTCCTTTTCTAACCTCTCACAGTTTCTGTTCTTCATGGATAGATAACCAGTTCTTGGCTGCTCCATCCTTAAACACCAGGACAGACAGCCCTTATCGGTCTTTCCTTGATTCCAGCTGCTTTCTTGCTGCGACACAGCTTTCTATCTCCGTCGGTCTAAGCCTACTAAATATGTGACACTGATGTCCAGATTCTATATAATGGCAGAACCGCCTGCATATATTCACTATGTATAGCTTACCCCTATGATTGCTTATCTACGTGCGTTGCTGCATCTGTACTGTTATTAAATGGCTTGCATTTTCTGTAGTATTTTCACATGTGCACCCTTCACTTTACATATACAAGTTTACTTTATTCTTTACTTCATCACCATATCCATAAGATCTATAAATCCTCTTCTTTAGCCACTCTTCTCAGTGTGTCACGCTCATCTCCTGTGATGTCATCAGCTACTCTTTCATCTTCATAGTTCTTCGGGGATCTTTTCCAGGAGATTGTCATCTCTACGAGGATACATCAGATAGGGTTTTCTTAGTAAGTAACTTTTCTCGAAGGCTCTCCGCGGAACAGGCATACTCACTGTTGTCATGCATGGTGTGATTTCTGGCTTCCAGCATACATGAAGGATGGGGGTGGGGCTTCCTGCAGAGGCATTTGACAGCTCCTATTCACTCCCCCCTCTGGTTAATTCATCAACCGCACCTTCATTAACCTCCACATTTTGATTGCTTCTCTTGAAGAAATGCTTCTTTGGTGTCCAAATCTTCACTACTCCCTTCAGGGATCCTGCTGATTTGACATGGTCATCTACGCTCCAGGTCATGTAGCTGCATTGTCTATTCGGATTAGAATATACCCATTGTCCCACTTACTTCTTTTGATTCCTTGGATGCAGGAACTTTGTTCCCACATGTGCTTAGATGCTGGCCTCTATATATTTTCTGATATCTTCACATGTCAACTCCTTGGGTCGAAACCCTGTTTTGACATCGATCATGATCTTCATTCCTACTGCCTTCTTTGCTGTCTTCTTGCACTGTGTAATTATTATCCTGATCACAACAAACCCAAACATCATTATCACTAATACTGCTACAAGAAAATTGAAGATGTTCGCCATCCATTGTGGAACCCATGAGAAGATAGATGCAAACCAACTGTCATCTGCAATGTTTTCTGTCTCATCTTCCATCTGATTGTGCAGTTTCATCAGCAACGTTGTGGTCTCTGTCAAGGTCCCATTCTCGTCATCATGAGAAGGTACGAACGTGCAACATGATGGCCCTATTTTGAAGCAAACTCCTCCATCCATCACTGTGATCATATAAAGGACATATCTGTTCTGGAGGGTCATCAGTCTTATGGCACTGAATTCCTCCCTGATACCATTGAATCCCTTTATGGTAGTGTTGATCATTTACAGGAACTCGCAGTGAGTGATTTGCAACAACTTTGCTTTGGCCATCATCTGCATTCCAGGCATAAAGATATTTGTGAAGATTGCAGAAGTCTGGCTAAACAATCTGTGCTCATATGGAATAAAATCACATGCTTCTATTGATTTAGCTGAGAAACAGTTCTCCCTCCTTGTTCGGGTGAGAAATTTGAGTGCTCTTCTCTTTCTCAAATGGGCATCTGCTTTTGGAAATTCACCAATGTTCAGGTCACTCTGTGTAGTTACTGATGCTGTAACATGGATAAGCACTAAGGAACGTATCCCTCCCCAGTCTTTGGGCAGCTTCATGTAGGCTCTGGACCCACAAGCCCAATATTGATCCATAAGGACGGCTGTCCCCACTCCCATTTTAGCAACATCAACTATAGTCTTGAGCCTCTGGTTTTTCCCACATCATTTTTTCCTTCTCTTCTGAAGCATAACGTCGCATTTGTCAATGGGATCACAAACATTGGACCTGATTCATTCTAGACCCACGTTAGTAGTTTGAGCATGCTTAGCCCACGACTTCAAACATTCATCATTCACTTTCTGTACTTCTCGTATATATTAATTCTTCAGTAAGTGAGCTGTTCAGGACATCAGCCCTTCTACCCATCCCTTCTTGGATTTCACTTGTCCATAGATCAGCAGCTGAGATCGTTTCCAGCATCCAGGCATCCAAGGTATTTCTGTTCTATCATGACAGTTCAGTCTCTCCATTTCCTTAACGACTACCTCTTCTGGTCCTGTCGTGGGATAAGTAAGCATTTTGCTTTTCCATGCAGGTTCTTTTTCCATCTGTGTAGTTTTGACATAATCATCCTGAAATTGAAACAACTATTTTGCTCCCCATCGCAGAGCAGCCAAACTTCCTTGAAACTGTCCTCTGGTGGTACATGCTGCAAGATGAACAAGACATCTGGCACTGTGTTCCGGAAATTCTCTAGATAGGAAAGTTTGTCCGGTATTCATGGCAAAGGGTATGAGAGCGCAGACATAGCAACTGTCCTTATATGTTCTCTCTCCTACCTTTTTGCATGTGCTGATACCACATGTTGCTACCCAGGTGTGCTGTACTATCTATATATGTGTTTATCCCATCAGTATTTTCCCCTACGCTCCTCTTTTGGCTCTTTAACAGAATGGTTGCAGCCCATGGAAACAACTCTAAAGCAGCTTTACTACAGGAAACAACACAAGGGGTTTTGGCTGATCGGTAATGGGCAAATCTACAATAGTTCCTGGAGTGGGGAGGATCAAAGGGACTTCTGTCTTATTTGGACCAATGAAATAGAGAGTGTGAATCAAGAGAAGGAGGAAGACACAGACAGAAACTGAACATGTGTTTATTATACACCAGAATATTAACCCACACCACTTGTGACATTTTGGAATTGGTTGGGCCTGCTCATTCCCCAAAATCGTGCCAGCTTCAGCATTCCTCATTTCTGCTGTAATTAATTTAAGGAAAAAGAAACACTTTATTCCTGACGTTGTAACACTTGTTCAATTATTGTGATTAGCAGTCTTCTTAGCTACCTTTGGGTTTGGTGCGCCATACAAATTAATAAACAAACAAACAAATTCTAATTACTGACCATTTTTAGGATCCTGTAAAAAATGTGCGGATGTCAACGTCTCTTCTGACAAGAGCAGAATAAGTTTGAAGGATAAACACAAAAACAGCAAGCACAAGACGATGCACATCACTATCTGTGAGAACCATAAAGCTAGCCAAATAAATACTCAGTGAGAAACAAGTCAGGGCACTGCTCTCGTTTCCAATTCTTAATCAAGTGTTGTCGTTTAGGCATAATCATGATACATCAGCATTTCTCTAAAATGTATTTTTAAAGATTCCTGTGACTTTCGCAATGAATTGCAAGCCTGCTGGAATGTCTATAAGGAGTGTCCAAGCGGAGTCATCACAGTCCAAATGCAAATCTGCATTTATCAATTAGTAGCTTTATCGTCCTTCTTCCTTGTCATCAATCGAGTATGCACACACTGAAATTCTTCTTCTTGTCTTGCTTCTGGGTTGACAGTTGGGGTGGTGCGGCCTCGCAGGTGTATAGCTTTACGTCGTTTAGATGGAGCCACGCTCGTCTGCCTTGGACTTTCACTGCTGAGGGAATTAAATTTTCAACGCAAAAGGGGCCAGTAAATCTTGGCTCATGCCACTTCCTAGTGAAGTTTCTGATTAGCACAGTATCACCAACAAATAGTCTATGTGCTGATAGTAATTCGGGAGATCCAGTTGCTGAATGGTTTTCATCTGTGTTCTGAGACTGACCCCCCTGACACTTGAGTTGCTCTGAAATTAGAGAGATGCTGCAGGTCATACATGTCAAATATTTATGCAGCTCATCACCTAGAAATTCCACAGTACTCTGGGCATCACTTCTACGCCTCATTGGAGGTGTAAGAGGCATTCTCCTGTGCCTCCCTGTTACTAGTTCGTGGAGTGTGAGGTTGTGGTCCGAACCAAGCTGATTCCTTAGGGCATATAAAGCTATGGGTGAGCGCTGTGGTTCCAATCCAGCAATTTCACTGTTTATTTGGGCTTACAGCTGCTGCTGTGCACACCTTGCCCATTGGAATCCATTGCCAGCAACGTGGTCAATAGCTGCACCTCGCTCCGCCCATTCATAGGAGGCGCTCCGACAACATTCAGCTCCAGCCACGGATTGGCTGGCGTACACTATTTCCGCCCACCATTATCTCTGGTAAGTGGAAGACGGCAGTGTTGACAAGGGCCGTGGATAAGGGCCTGTCTGTGCCCTGGGGATTACATAGCCACCGACACGCCAGGAGGAGAGGGCAGGAGGCTTCTCTCCCTAACCTGCTTCCCGCGACCCAGAGACATGCACCGCTGCAATTTCTACATTCGACAGTGAGATACCAAACTCAGATGAAGGGGGACCGAAATATTCTTTTTGTAGTGCCTTAATTCCCGATCACGGCACCGAAGTGCGCTGTGTTTCCAATCCAGCGATTTCACTGTTTATTTGGGCCTACAGCTGTTGCTGTGCACACCTTGCCCATTGGAATCCATTGCCAGGAACATGGTCAATGGCTGCACCTCGCTCCACCCACCATCATCACCGGTAGGCGGAAACTCGCCGTGCCACTACTGTGAGTACACTCCTCTCTGGTCTGACCATTTCTCCGCTTCTTGATCTTGCTCGAGCCCCCTGCCACCCTGGAGCCATACATTTTGTATACCTGCGTTGTGTATACGTCCCTTTATGAAGGTATTGCACTCCTGATCCTACTTTATAGCCCTTGTTAGGATACGCAATAACTGGCTCTACGCGCCAAATCTGCACGATGCAATCTACCTCCGTTGACTCTGCTAACTCACTCCTAAGCTCCTGCACTCAGTGGCGTTGAATATCTCCCTTCCTGCATCGTATCTCACTCTGAGCCGGCCATCACCAGTATCACGTTGTTTACTTGAAATGGCCGCCCCACCCAATGGTACCCCGATTCATATGTCCTCGTCATTGTTAAACTGACTTTGTTTTGTCAGCACCGCCCATTGTTACTGCACTTTGTTTGCACATGCTAGCCATTGGCACAACGACTTTGTTGTGTTCGCATTGCCCAATGTTACCCTAATTGCATACGCGCCTGTCACTATAAATTGCATTCATGTGCTTAGGTCCAACCACATGCCCATATGCCGCCCTCCAACTACCTGCTAGTTGCCCACTGTCGTTAGCAAGTAAGACTAACGTCTTTTAATTCTAACTCGCCTCCTTTGCCTCCTGCCTCTATTATCAATTGTGTACTACATTGCCACCTGCCTCATTTATCAATTGTGTACTCCATTGCCACTTGCCTCACTTATCAATTGTGTAGTCCATTGCCACTTGCCTCATTTATCAATCGTGTACTCCATTGGCACTTGCCTAATTTATCAATTGTGTACTCCATTGTCACTTTCCTCATTTATCAATCGTGTACTCTATTGCCACTTACCTCATTTATCAATTGTGTACTCAATTGCCACTTGCCTCATTTATCAATTTCTGCCTAATGCCTGCTGTGAAATTACGTTCTACCTGCTGCATGACACTTCCCTACCTATATTGATTTAAAGTGTCTCCATTGTCACCAATGTATTCCAGGTCCATTCCACAGGCATCGACACACAAACATTGTAGAACTCACATATCTCCACACTTACCCGTCACTTGGTGCTAGCATTAGTGCTTGCCCTTATCATCCACTTCAACCATGATCCACTAACAATGTTGAACACCAACATTACCCCATCCCATATTCACCCACGTGAATGGGGTACCACCACCCTCTCCGACCTACACTACGCTCACCCTGCTCACCGAGCCTCCTCTAGATGCCTCTATGCCATAACTTACGCCTCGGCCAACACAGCTTCCAGATTTTCTAGGCTCAGGTCCAGCACTAAACCTCTACAACACCACAGCCTCCCCATGTCGACTGCTATGAGGAATCTTAGGCTGGGCATTTGTTTGCACTGCACCTATGCCACCAAGTACACTATAGCCAAAGTATCTGACGTCTTTGCATAAATATCACCCAAGACTTCTTCACCGTGGACTCCCAACACACCGAATATTCCTGCACACACACGCAAAACTTACGCCACTAAGCCAGCTAACTCACCCCCCTATCCTGAGACTGCTGTCCCTCAATCTACAGCTTCGAAATCCATTCACCCACGCAAGAAGAGCATATCTCCACTGGCTCTCAAATGTGCACTCATTAATGTATGTTCCCTCCCGGCCCATGCTTTGGAGATCCACAACCACCTTACCATTCACGACCTAGATCTACTTGCCATCACAGAGACATGGCTTCATGAATCTTCTGGTCCCGCTATCTCACTCGCCCTCCCACTGGGTTACCCCATCCTTGAACAAGACACACAACGGCTGAAAGGAGGAAGTGTAGCTCTTATAACAAAATATTCCCTCTGCATTAGACAGTGCATCCTCCCATGGGAAGGCAATGCCGACATAATATCCACCAAACTATCTCTATCCCGGGAGCATAGCTCAGAAGCAACTTGTTCGCCTTGTAAGCAAGACGACACGAAGCAACAAAGGTTCGATCCTCGGGTCCGCTCTTAGAAACCTCCGGGTATAAAGTGGTTATAAATAACCTATCATATCATATTATCCCTTAACTGCACCCTAAATATACATGTCATTAACTGACCTCCTGGCCCAGCCCTAGATTTCCAAGGACATCTCCTCCATTTATTAGGAGAGAACCTTCAAAAATCGACCAAAACAATCCTACTCTGCGACCTTAACCTGGGCCTCTATGACCCCAAAGATAAAGCAGCCCCAGCCCTAGAAAAATAAGTCAGTGATATGGGATTCCTACAAAAAGTCACCAGCCCGACTCACTGCAAAGGTCACACTCTCGACTGGGTGGCTGACCAACACTGCCCTACTACTATCAGCTCCATCTATGCCTACCCGTGGATGAATCATAACTGGATTCAATTCACCATTCGTACAGCCCCAACCTCTAAAACTCTCATCTATGCTCCACCAGCTCAGGTAAGAAGCTCAAAATAATTAACTAAGGGCAACCTTTGTCCTTTTCTGGAAGTCCCTGAACTCAAGCCTCCATTCTCTATTGACCCCGCAACACTTGCAGATATTTACGCTGACATGCTCACCAAAGCAATTGATGCTAACGCTCTGATCAAAAGCAAAAAAGAGAAAAAAATCTATGCACGTTAACGCTTGGTTCTCAGATGAATTACAAGCCCTATGTACCAGTAAACGTAACGCTCTAACTAACTGGCAATCTAAGCTGAGTGATTCCACCAAGGAAGACTTCAAACGACTATCCTCACTATATAAAGTAGCGATTATTGAAGCTAAGTCTCTCTCCTTCAACTCACGGATTTCTAAGGCCAATTCTCAATCCAAGAAAATGTTCACCATTTTTAGAGACCTTGTCACCCCTTCTACCATCCCCGACAAGATTTTTAAAGACAAAGAGTGGCACGCTAGCATACAAGCAGCCCTGCTCAGCAAAATGGAATTACTACTAGAAAAAATGTAGGCGCAATTCAAAACATTACCCAACAACAACTAGCATCCCCAGCCCTGCCACCCATCACACGACTCCACTAACCTGCTCTTCTCCTTCTGTGACATCACTGAACTGGAAGTCCTCGACCTCCTCCAACATCTTAAACCATCCATGTGCAAAAGAGTCATCTGCCCTCTTACCATTGTTAAGGAATGAGCTGACTCCCTTGCACCTCTCCTAACACCATTCATTAATGCTTCATTTACTACATGGTCCAACCCCTCCAGCCTTAAAGAACCCTCTACTAAAAAGAAACTCCTTAGACCCCCACCTCCCCAAACAAATACCGACCCATCACCACTGTCCCGTTCCTCCTAAAATTCCCGGACAAAGCGGCTGACAGCCAAATTCAACATTTACTCAAATCGAACTCCATCCTAGGCAAGAGACAATCAGGCTTCCGCAAAAGGCCATAGCACAGAAAGCACCCTCCTAGACCTTAAAAACCAAATAACAGAAATTATGGACAAAGGTAAACCATCTCTCCTCCTTCTTTTGGACCTCTCCGCTGCCTTTGATCTTGTGGATCACCAGATTCTCACCGCACATCTCACTCACACAGCACAATTCTCAAATGAGGCTTCCTTCCTAAAGGAAAGAGCTATGAAGGTTTTCTCTAAACAGGCAAATGCGGCTCCCACCACCATACACTCTGGAGTCCCTTAGGGCTCATGTACAGCTCCCACTCTCTATAACTTGTTCACAAAACCTCTCTTTTGGCTGCCTTCCACATAGCATACACAAATTACGCCGATGATACGCAGGTACTCCTGCCTCTCACAGGGTCCTATGACCAAGATGCTGCAGCCCTCCATCTGATCTATAGCACCATCCAAGCCTGGATGGCGGCAAATGGGCTATGTCTCAATGGAGACAAAACTGAGATCATCATTATTGGCCCCAAAGAAACACTTGCCAAAATGGATCACAAATACTGCAACTTCACCATCGACAACTCCCTCATCCCTGTCTCCTCCTCAGTAGACACACTAGTTGTCCACTTAGATTCCACTCTATCCAAGACGCGTGAGGTTAGCGCCATTGCTTCTGTTTCTGCCCACACCACTAAGCTCATGAATGCAGTAAAGCCCTTCCTATCCAAACAGAACCGACTCTCTATAGCTAGAGCCACCATTGGAGCAAAATTAGATTATTGCAATGTCCTCCTAGCAGGCACCTCTACAAAAAATCTAAACAGACTCCAAGTCATACAAAATAATGCCCTTAGAGCAGCACTAAATATACCTAAAAGGGACAACATTGCATTGCACACGCTAGGCGAGATGCCTATTGGCTCCCCGTGAAGGAACGGATCACCTTCAAGACCTGAACCTTAACACATAAGTGCTTAAAACTCTCAGCCCTGGCCCACCTATCCAAGACCATTGTCAGAGACATCTCCTCACGCCCCAAAAGAAATTGCCATGCCAACCAACTGCGCATCCCTCCTATCAAAAGGGCCAAAGCAGGTGGGATTGGTTTCCCATATATTGCAGCTAAACTTTGGAATGCCTTACCCAACACACTCAGAGCCGAGACTTCCCTCCCAGCATTCAGGAAAGTTCTAAAAACCACTCTGTTGAACTAACACTGCCCCCCTCTCTCCTCTCCCTCCACTTGTCCCCTCCTCTTCTTTCCTTACTCTGCATGTAATTAAGAGTGTATTATGTAACTAAGTATGTTGTCTTGTAACAGGGCCATGATGCCTTCGGGCTGCTGTGTGCTTTATAAATGTTAATAAATAATAATAATAATATTAATAATAATAATAATATAGCTAACCCCTTTTCAATATTAGCTTGAGCTTGGCAATCGTTTCTTTAGCTAGCCCCTTTTCAATATTAGCTTGAGCTTGGCAATCGTTTCTTTAAGGAGGATGCTAAGTCTCTCACATATCACGTTCGCTTGGAGGTGATAAGCTTAAGAAAACTTGTGTTTTATGCTCAACAATAGTCCTATCTGTTTGTATACTTCATTAACAAAATAAGGCCCATTAGCGGATCTCAGCACTTCATACACATTCCATCTTGGAAAGACTTCACATACTAAAAACTTTGCTACACAAGTGGCATCAGGGTGTGTACGCGGACTTGCTTCGATCCACCTGGAGAAAGGACACACCACCACTATCAGATACCTGTATCCATTACACACCTGCAGCATATCAACATGATTGATATGTAAATGCTGAAAAGGACCATTCGGTCAAGGAATAACTCCTCTAATCGTTCTCAGTGTATGCCCAGCTGTAAACTTCTGACATACGATGCAATTCTCTCCATAGAAAGTAATATGCTCTAATAGATCTGGAACAAACCAGTCTTCCGCAATCGTAGCAGCAAGACTCTCCGTAGTCACATGCGTGGGATAATGCAGCTGGTCCATCGTGATCTTTAATAATGCTACTGGCATAACTGGATTTCCAGTGCAATCCTGTCGCCATAATGCTTCTGTGGGGGATAAAGAACACCCCCTTCGTTTCCATAATTCCTGCTCTTCCTGTGGTGCACTACCTTGAATTTCCATTAATTGCCTTTTTTGGCAAATGATTAAATGCTTCTTGCATTACCATACCAGTCATTTGGTCGAAAAAAATTGGTCGACCAGACAAATGGTCGAACCAATTTGGTCGAAAACCAAATGGTCGAATGTTTTTTTATTTTTATTTTCACCCCTTTTTTTTTTTTGTTTGGGGGGCGGGGGGGTTCCCCACCAACCCCCTTTTTTTCTAAAAACCCCTTTTTTTGAAAAACGAAAACCCGAAAAATATATATATAAATAAAAAAAAAATGCGACCATTTGGTTTTCGACCAAATTGCGTCGACCAAATGTCTTTCGACCAGTTTTCATTCGACCAAATATCTGGACACCAATCGAGACAACCTCCTCTTTGACATTTGGAGTATCAAAACTTGAGATATCTGGTGAATACGCAACCCCTTTGGCTTCTGCGGCTTCGTTCCTTCAGGAGATAAAGTCTGTATGCTTAGTATGCGCTGCGCATTTAACTATCGCTATGGCTACTGAGAGTTGTAACGCCTTAATAAGCCTATCCAATAGGGATGCATGTTGCACTGGAGTAACGTCTGCTCGGAAGTAGCCCCTCCTTTTCCAACGTGCCAGCCCTGGGTCTACGGTTGACATCACAAAGGCGGAGTCACTGTACACATCACTTTCTGATTCTTTTTTTTTTATTATTTTTTTTTTAAACTTTATTTGTTTTTAGTCAAAAATGTAGACCTTACAAATAATTTGAGATTCGTTCAGACAATACAAAATTGTTAAAATCAAACAACATAAGACATTGTGATATGAACACAATCGATGTAACATGTTGAACATAAAATGTCAAATTCATAAATTAAAATCTGTACAAGAGTACACTAGATTTGAGCACCATCAATTCTCAACATTCATTAGTTCTCTAAAGTTGAGACGCATTTTCCAATTCTTTCTCGATAATATTTACAAAGTTCGTTGTTTTTACTACAGAAGTGTCCGTTGATCCCCACATACATTTAGTCCAAATCCACTCTCTAGCTAGAATCGTATTAGCTTGCACAAAGGACTTTATAAGAATGCATCGTATATTTTGAAAATAACAGCAATATAAAAACAGATGTTTTAAGGTCTCCAGAGCTTGATTACAAAAACGACATACCTCGTTAGTGTGAGCCAATGTATCTTTAGACCAGTATTTCGTTCTAGATCGAGTGTGAATTAAATCTAGCCTGAAGCGCATAAATGTGCGACGGACCTTAGAGCAGGGACAAAGTATCAAGTAAGACATACGTGGTTTCTGCTTGTGAATAAATTTGCGATATTCCGCACAAGAAGGGTAGATTTCCATTTTCGAACAGGTATCGCCCCAATCCTGTAGCAATAGCTTTTTCTTGATTTTCTCTTGAAAAAGTTCCAAGTCTTCCATTGGGAGATTGATCTTATCCAGTAAAGTTAGCATGCGTTCTTTAAATTGCACCATAGAGGGAGGGTTGTTATCAGCTAGCATTCTGTTTAGCCCTATGTAGAGAGAGTTTCTAATAGGAAATAATATTTTTAGCAAAATTATTTAGCATGCGCCAATTGTATCTGGAGGAGAGGGAGTTAATCCCCAACTCTTGTCTTATCACAACATTAGGCATTGATAAAGGTAAGCCTAATACATCTTTCCAAATATGCCCTTGAAGTTGGTCCAATATTGGCCCTAAGTCATGTAAGGTAAGTTCAGCTCCATATATTAAAATGGCTTCAACTTTTTTTGAATAAAATTCCAAAAGTGGCACTAGAGAAAATGTGCAGATTTTCTTTAGTAGGATTTTCATTTGGCATTTTAATGGAGAAATTTTCGCATTCAATTGTTCCTTCATGAATTTATAGGAGGTATTCTTTGAGAGAATCAATCTTAAGTACGGTAAAGTGGGGCTGATTGTAATTGGAGAAACACCAATTTTCCATACAAATTTACATACTTTTTTCTTATTTGAGAAAATAATTTTCAGGATTGACTACCAAATTATTAGAGCTACAATATTGCATAAAACAATCAAGTTTAGCTTGAAGACCTGACTGAGTCCGATCGAAAAATAAGATGTCGTCAGCGTACGCTAACCAAGACAAGGTAAATGCGCGAATGCGAATTGCAAATGACTTCTTAGCATTCCATAGATCTTCTATATCTAGTAGGTAGAGATTGAATAGTATCGCTGCTAAGTTACAGCCTTGTTTAACACCTGTAAAAGATGGAATAGCTTGGGTTAGAGACCCTTCCCTGTTGATTCTAACTTTGAAATTAGTTCTAAAGTGCAACATTTGAATAAGAATAATAAGATATTGGGGGAATTTTGCTTTCCGCAATTTTTCCCATAACTTGCTTCTAATAACCCCGTCAAACGCAGCTTTCAGATCTAAGGAGGCAACAAAGACGGGGCCATGAGACGGGCATGTGGCATGAGATAAAATATGAGCCATCAAGTATGCATTAAGGGGGGTTCCCATCCCTTTGCGAAAACCCACTTGCGAAGAACATAAAGAATCGTGATTGCGTGCGAAAAGTTCAAGTTCTTGTAGAATTAGAGAAGCAAATATTTTCGCAGCAACATCAATGATCGCTATAGGACGATAATTATTTGGGTCTTCAATTGAGCCTTTTTTATGTAAGGGGATGATAATTGAAGTAAGCCAAGACTCCGGTATCCTTTTGTATTTGAATATCTCTTGGAAAATCGTAAGAAAAATAGGGGCCCAGAATAAAGGATCATCCTTTATTAAGCAAGGCGGGAGTCCATCAGGACCTGCGCATTTAGAGCTTTTCAATTTCTGGATAGCCTCAAGTATGTCATTCTTTCCCCAAGGACAGACATTAGGAAGTAGATGGCAATCAGGTGGAGAATCAAGCACACTGAAATTTTCTGGGAGAGCATATTTGGCGAGAAAAAAAGAAGTCCAGGTTGCACTATCAATGCAAGAGACAAACTCACGCGATGGTTCTTTGTCTAGAGATCTTATCGTATTCCATATGTCTTTAGTCTTGCGATTGCAAAGAAGAGTTACTATTTTTTTATTTTGAAGCAGTTTGTTAGCATCATGAATCTCCTTTACTGCTTTTTTATATGAAAATAGAACCTTTTTTTTAGCGCAAAATACTCGGCATTGAAGCACAACGTCGACTTCTTTAACATCCGTATGCGAGCATTTTTCTTACTTTTTAAAACTGCTATCTTAGCACAAAAGTCATCTCTGTTATATTCACAAGAGAGTTGCTCAGACTTACGAAAAACACCCTTCACCAAATGTGTGGCAATCATTTCACAATTCCATTTTAGGATTGCAGAATTAAACATACCATTTTGTGCTTTGTCTTTCCAGAGGTCTCTATTGACAATGAATGTGAAATCTCTGCATGTAGCAGGAGACCAGTTGATTGAGGCACCTGGTCTGTGACTTTGAATTAGTGCTAACTGAGCTAATGGAGGACACAAGGTAAAATAGTTCCGAATTGAGGTAGTGATCATCACATGATCGCCCATATCAGTCCTAAGGGTATTTGTTTTAGTCATAGAACGAGAAAGTCCATTTGAGGCAAACATGTGATCGATCCATGAACTTGCATTACCCCTTTTCCAAGTGACATTACAATGAGTATCTGTGTGGTCAATTAAGTGTATATTCCAGGTTTTGAGGAATTTACACCAAATCTTTCCTTTTAGACTAGAGACATGGTGATGGTGCGAGTAGGAACTCTTAGAGATGCCATGGTATCCCATATGGGAATTAAAATCTCCTCCGATAAGGATTTCTGCATGTGGAGCTTTGCAGAGTGCACGATTAAGAGCATCACCTAAGATCTCAACCGCTTTTTCAATTAGGAGTTGAGCGGGATTCCAATAAAGGGAGACCAACAATAGATTTTCATTCGTTTTAACCAAGAAGGAAATATCCAACAAAATGAACATATCCGATTCATATATATTATTGATGGTAAAATTTAAACGGGTGTCAATCAAGATCGCAATGCCACCAGTAGGCCTCCCTTTCATCCCTTTTCTAGCATGGTGGGAATAGGTTTATAGCCGTCAAATTGGATGTCTTTCGTGGCCATAGACTCCTGAATAAATAGAATGTTAGGTAAGATTTTATGTTCTGCCGCTCTTCTCCATTTCAGTAAATTAAGTAGCCCACAGCAGTTCCACGACACAATGGTAAGGTCATGACTTTATGAAGAGGCTGTAGATGTACTTATATTGACAGCAGACTTTATGAGAGGCTCCAGCCATTTAAGCCCATTTAGGGCATTAGTCAAGGCAGAAAGTTGTTCCGACATGTTTTTGTTCGATGCATTATCAACAGATGGAGAATCTGTAGAGTCACTGTTTAGTTTCGGAGGAGGTGGTTGGTATTCCAGAAAGTCCATAGCAATTTTTATTTGTGGAAATCCAACGATAACCAGACCAAGGATCGAAAGATCACTTTGGTAATCCCACATTAGCTTAGCAATTATGGGAGAAGACACTTTAGACAGCATCCTGTTGTTATTCGTATTAGGCAATCTAATCCACTCTATGGGCCTCATTACAACCTTGGTGCTAAGTGCACCAACTTTACCACCATGGTGTAAACCCTGTTTACACCATGGTGGATGGCGGATTTACCGCCCCATTCCAAGGTGAGTGGGGCGGTAAATCCCCATTTCCCATTTTCCCTTCCCCATTCCCATTTTTGCCCCATAGGGCATAATGGGAGTGGGGAAGGCGCTAATTACGCCGCCGTAAATTACGGCGGCGTAATTAGCACCATGGCAGGTTAGCGCCATGGATTTTAACGCCTGCTAAAAGCAGGCGTTAAAATCAGAATCAGGCGTTAAGGGTTAACGGTGGCGTTAACCCTTAACGCCTGAGTTGTAATGAGGCCCTATGTCATTTGTGACCAAATTTCTGAGTGGAGGAATTTTATATAGGGCGTTCATGAGGAATGATCTGTTAATGCGAGCTGTCCCATTGATTTTGACGTCACTGATCCATCCAATGGTATTTTTCATTTCCGAGGGGATATTCTGGAATTGGTGGATGGTTTGATTCTCTTCTACCTCATTAGGGCACTCTTGTTGGAAAGCCTCGCCAGCGCTTTCTTTCCATTCTTCGGGCAAATCACCCCCTGCATGGAAATTTGTTATTCTAGGTTCAGTCCTTGTTTGACCATCTTGATCTTGTTGTATGATTGCTTCTGGAAGGGTGTTTTTAGCGAGGGTAGATACTGTAGAATCAGATATGGATTGACTAGGACCCTTCGTCTGCAGAACCTTTTCAATCAATTGACCTTGCTTAAAGTGAATATCTATGCAAGAGCTTTCATCTTTGGGGATTGATTCTAGTAGTATGGCAATTTTTTCTAAGACTTCTTTTGCTATGCATTGTTTTTGAATGTTTTTCTTCTTCAATCACAGTGGTCGCAGTCTCTCCAAAACTATTCTCTTTACTTTTGAATGTAGTGTTTCTAGTGAACCCATCCGATTTTTTTGATGAAATATCGGTAAAAAATGAAGTTAAATGGGGTTGAACCATCAGCTCAGGCTGCACCTTAGATTCGATTTCCTTATGAGTTTTTCCTTTCATGTCAGCCACTTCCATATTAGAACGTTTCACGAGCTGCTTCTGTATTTTTTTTTTTGAGAAACCAGTTGATTCAGAGCAATCTCATGAGTAGGAGATGGTTTCAGTTGCAAGGCATTTTTGCTCTCCTCATTTAACTCATTTAAGTTTAATTTTTGTTCTGGAGAGCTCACCAAAATTGCACCTAAATTAGTGCTTATGGATTCTTTATTTCCACAAGAGAGTTCTTTAGACAAATCATGCATTTTTTTCTCAGCTTTGAGGGAGATTCCTTTATTTTTGTGATGTCTTTTTATCGCTTTTAAATGATTTTTCTTGGATCTTCGTGACGTGTAATAGAACTTTGCTTGAGATGCCGCGCTTTCTTGATGTTCTTCTTTGGCCGTGGCGTTATCCATTAAATCAATCAAAATCGTAGGACTGTCCGGTGCAGATTCTACCAAGTTTTTACTGTCATTGGGTGTTTGATCCTCTTTTAGCATGTCTAGTATATTATTTTTGGAGTTCATCTGGACCAAGATGTTCTCGACTTGTATCAGTCTTTCATGTTGCAGTTTAGCAACTTCCAGATAATCAATTTTATCAGATTCCGACGATGACTCCTTGTCCTCTTCTTTTTCTACTTTCAAACTTGCACTGCAATATTTGTGCAAAAGTCACTGGTACACCGTTTAATAGCATTGGTTCATCAGAGGTTTGTGTACCCATTTGTTTTTTTTCAACCTGTTGATTTCTGCAGCATCCTTCACTTTGCAGTTCATGTGATATCCCTGCCATGCTTCTTGCGCCATGATGTAACCTTCAATTTTGGTGATGTGGGAAGTGTTGTTTAACATTTCCTTTTGTAACTCTTGCAATAGAAGATGCGAGTATTCATGACCACGATCCAACAAGTTTAAAATTTTCATGAAGATAGGTAGATCATTGATTTTTTGTTCAAAGCAGTCTTCCTCAATAGTTTCTTGAGTCTGTGGCATGACGGGCACATTGGAAAGGTTAAACACAGGAACCGAAGTAGTCTTCTGCTCAAATAGTGGCTTTGTATGAGTGGATTAGACACGGATCTCTTTGAAGGCGAACTGGTGGACGTAAATTGTACATCAATCTTCTCTGTGATGTTTCCTGAGTCTGTACACTGATAATTGGACTCTTTAATGTTGGATTTGTGAAAGTGTACGTGCTCCATCCGCATGCCTTGAGTAGACACTGGAGTGGAGGGGCCGAGTGATAAACGTACTCTTTTGTCTAAGTCTGACATAATTACAGGTGCAAGCATAGAAATATCAGAAATCGGTAAATATCTATTGTCATGGATGTCAGCAATTATATTTTGTATGTTACAGGTGTGTTCCTCTGTATCAAAGGGATCATTGGTTATTTTATCGTTTGCTTTTTTTAACGAACATACTTCATCAGATCCAACGGGTACAATTTGTTTTTCAGACATAGAGTCTACTTCAACAAATGGTTTCAACACATCGTCTTGATTTGACTTGATTTGACATAGAAAGAAACAATTGTTTACCATTAAGTGAAGTTACAGGGCTAAATTCTTTCTTTTTATTTACATTTTTTGGAGAGTCGGCGGAGGGAAGGGTTTGATAGAAACACTCCCTCCTCTTTTTCCCATTTCTTAAAGCCAAATCCATAATGCAACGGTAATTGGCACAACGGACTCTAGAAGTTCTTATAAATCACACAGAACAAGAATTAACCACGTGGCTTAAACAAGAAGAAAAATCAATTTCCTACCACAAGTTCACTACTAGATAAAGGAGAGAGCCAGTCCCCGCAAGCCGCACCGAGCCCAGCGAACAGCAAACAGTACTTGTGGTACTCGCTAGGTGCGCAGCGCGGGTGCGCAGGAGCAGCGGTTTATGAATGATACAGGAAGAGGCGCAGCCAGGCAAGGGGCAGGCACTCTAAAATATGTAAACACAAACAAAGGAAGTAAATAGTCAGAACAAACAAAACAACACAAATAGTCAAAGCGCCGCTCAGGCGCGGCGTAGAGAAGGCACTAAGTATACGTTATAACGTTCTTAGAACGTTCTTATAACTAAACGCCCCTTTGGGCGTAGTGCGGAGAGGGCACCAATTAAATAAGTGCAGCGTCACGGGCAAGCCCAATGTGGGAAACACAAGTCTTTAGAGTCACCTTTAAACTTCCTGTGAAAGGTCAGGCAGGCAAAGTGTTGCCGCAAAAGACGTCCTCCCGGCGAAATTCAGGCAGCTTTGACACGATGTGCAGAGGGAAAACAAACAGCCGGTCCTCACAGCAAACAGTACTCGTGGTACTCGCTAGGTGCGCAGCGCGGGTGGGCAGGCACTCAAATATTGACTAGTCCATTCTCATCACAGTTATCGTAGTGCGGTGAAGTGGCTAAACGATAGTCTGTCACAAGCAAAGATTCTGAGGGCTGCAGAACGACTTTCCTGGTTTCCTTTGTTGTCCCATTTCTATGCTTATATACTTTCTGATTCTCAAGCGTGACGATGAGCACTACCAATTCTGCTAATTGTGCTGAAAAGTGAGATGGTAGTCTTGCACTTGCTATGATATGATATGATGGGTTATTGATAACAGGCTTAATACCCAGAGGTTTCTAAGCGCGGACCCGGGGATCGAAGCTGTGTTGCTCCGTGTCGTCTTGCTTCCAAGGCTAGCACGTTGACCCAGAGCTATCCTCCCACTACAATTTCAAACTCGCCATTTGTTCTATGTGTCACTGCAGCTGCACCAGAATGCCTTTCTCCACTTGTCTGATCAATTTTCAAAGATCCATCAATAATGTCCCCTCTTGGCAAGGCATTCTCTTTTATTCAAGATATATCATCATAGAATCAAACATTGTTTGCGCAATCATTCACATACTCACCCTCTGCCTGCACATACTAGCCCTCTGCCACTGGCTCAGCTAAAAATGTGTTGCGTTTCACTATTTTACATCTGACAAATTTGATTGTTTCATTCAAAATCATTACTTCGTAAGCAGAAGCTCTCTGAGATGTCAATGTACCCTTGGGTTTCCCTAAAATGGCAAACAAAGCATGTTCGACAAAAAACGTCATAGAGCAGCCCTTTACTATATTTGTAGACTTCTCAATTATGAACGTGGCAGCTGCCAATGATTGTTCGCAAGGAAAGTGCTCTCTCATAACTGGATCTAAAATCCCACTGTAATATGCTAGAGGTTTGTAACATAATGTAGTCCTCTGTGTAAGCACTGCTGTCATGACTGTCCCATTTGTGTGCAAAAATAACAAAATCTCCTCAGCATAATTGGGGATTCCCAAAACAGGAGCTGTGCAAATTGCCCTTTTCAACTCCTCAAATCCTTCCTCCATTTCCTCAGTCCATTCTATTGTAACACCATTCACTTGTGCTTTCTTTAAAGCCTGCAAAAGGGGTCTTGTGTACAAACTGTATTCAAACACCTAGGCTCTAACATAATTGCATAGCCCCAAAATTGGTTGCATCTGTTTCACTGTCTGCGGTTTCGCAGTTTTCATTATCACCTCAGGTGTCACATTTTTACCTTCATGTGAAATCAGCTATCCTATGTATGACACCTCTTCTTGACAATACTGTAGCTTTTCTTTGTCTACCTTGTATCCCTTGTCTGCTAGAATAGTCATCAACTGAATCGAGTCCTGTCTGTACTCATCTTCTGTAGTGCTACAAATTAAAATGTCATCTACATACTGTTTCACAACACTTTTCAATTCAAATTGCCTATGTCCATCTGTAGGTCCCTATTAAAGATTGATAGTGACTCAAAATACCTTTGGGGCGGCATAGTGTGTTTCAGACGAGTCTGGCAGAATGTAAATTAAGTCAAGCGTTGTGAGTCCTTGTGCAACGGGAATGAGAAAAATTAAATATCGTGCTTCCACTAGGATACTGCATAGTATTGTCGCTGTGTTAGGAACTAAAGGAAACTCTACCTCTACAATCTGGTTAATCGGTCTCATGTCCTGTATGAATCTCCATGACCCTCCCTTTGATTTTTTCACCGGATGCACTGCAGTATTGCACGCTGATTCTGATGGCACCAGAATACCTTGTTTCATTAGTGCAGAAATAATCTTGAATATACCCTCATCAGCCTCTCGAGACATGGGATACTGTTTTGCTCAAGATAAAATCGGCCCCGGCTTCAGCTTTATTTTGACTTCCCCTATTCCCTTCAATAGTCCTACACCATAAGGGCATGTAGTCCATAAGACACTTGGCACCTTCTCCAAGTTTTCCTCAAAAAATGCTGGATGCTGCCGCATTATCGCCATTCGATGTGGTATTTCCCTCTTCTCCATTCTTATCGCATATGTGATGCTCAGAAAGAACACTACTTCATCATCTGTTAGATCATCTCTAAACATGTCATCATCAGTAATGTCAGTCAACCTGCACCCTTCTTCAATAGCTATCACTGTCCTACATGGTCTACCCTCACCATCCGTTCCTTCAAGCATCACCATTTCCCTTCATACTATGACTGCTTCTAACTCTAGAGGGATGGTCTGTCCTCCCTCTTTGTCCATGGGTATCTGTGGTCTAGATAAGTATTCATCAGGTATTCTCATAGTCTTTCCCACTAAGCCAGGTAGCCATGTCAATAGAATACTCATCCCATAAAGAAAAACCTCTGGCTCTACTGGTACACCTCGCAGAGCCACTTGCCCTGTGAATGCTTATATAAATTCACCCACATTCATGTAGTGTATTCCAGGAGTGGAACACACTATCCCTTCATCAGTAAAAGAAATCATCATGTTAAGTTTTGTCATCAAATCTCTTCCCAAATTGTTAACAGATGTCTGTCATGAATACAATAAGGGAGGTCTCGGGAGGATAGCTCAGCGGCAACGTGCTCGTCTTGGAAGCAAGACGACACAGAGCAACATAGGTTTGATCCCCGGGTCAGCGCTTGACAACCTCTGGGTATTAAGCATGTTATAAATAACCAATGATATCATATCGTATCATATCATAACAGACATGTCACACTCTCCGATAGATGCTGATAATTCATCAGTAAAAGGAACTTGACTCCAGAGAACCCTTGACCATTCATGGCAATCCTTGACTTTGGACATTTTCCCTCTCATATACATGAGAGAGTAGCCCCAGGGTCTACTAAAAAAGAAAAAAAATTTGCCTCCTATCGTCACATCAACCCTATCTTCCTCTTGGGGGTCTGGTATCACTGAACACATCAAGTCGCCCTGTAAACTGTCCTATTGTGGGTATATGCATACCCCTGTAACTGTGAAAGGATTCCCTCCAACTACAGTGGCACCTCCTATTCTAGGTGTCAGTAATTGTCCTGTGTTTGCATACTGCTGTGTCTGCATG
The DNA here is from genome assembly GCF_040938575.1 of Ambystoma mexicanum. NCBI lineage: Eukaryota > Metazoa > Chordata > Amphibia > Caudata > Ambystomatidae > Ambystoma > Ambystoma mexicanum. The sequence continues at coordinate 707,218,319 of NC_090931.1, forward strand.
GGGGTGTGCTGCAACTGCACTTGCAGTGGGTTTATTTGTGCTTGCTGTGTTTACTGTACCTGTTGCATTTGTGGTGCTTGTGTATGATACATTGTCCGATTTTGGAGAAAACCCTTCCCTAGTGTGTGTGCTATATGTTGGAGGATAAGCTGTTCCCCTCTTGCCGCGCACAGCGTATTCATGGATTTTAGCTACCAAAACCAGCCGTGGCGCACAGTAGTGCACCGACCCTGCAGCAGCGACCAGTTACGCCCTCAAGAACGCCCCTCGCGCAAGGAAAAGCCATCAAAATTCCCAATCCAGCGCAAAGGGCTGCGCTAACCCTGCACCAGTATACAGGGCCACCACACAGCACACGGCAAGCGGGAAACATGTATTACTGGGGTTCGCAGGAAATCTCACACGCGATAGGCCCTGTGAGAGTGGGGTACATGTATTCCTGGGGTGCGCGGGAGGTTTCACACGCGATCGGATTGGGGTACTTGTAAATCGGGGGTGCACGGGAAGTTCCACATGCGATTGGCCCTGTGCGAGTGGGGTACGTGTATTCCTGGGGTGCGCGGGAGGTTTCACACGCGATCGGAGCGGGGTACATGTAAATCGGGGGTGCGCAGGAAGTTCCACACGCGATTGGCACTGTGCGAGTGGGGTACGTGTATTCCTGGGGTGCGCCGGAATTTTCACACGCGATAGACCCTGTGCGAGTGGGGTATGTGTATCCCTGGGGTGCGTAGGAAGTTTCACACGCAATAGGCTCTGTGCGAGTGGGGTACGTGTATTCCTGGGGTGCGCGGGAAGTTTCACACGCGATAGGCCCTGTGCGAGTGGGGTGCGTGTATTCCTGGGGTGCGCAGGAAGTTTCACATGCGATCGGAGCAAGGTACATGTAATTCGGGGGTGTGCGGGAAGTTTCAAACGCGATTGGCCCTGTGCGAGTGGGGTACGTGTATTCCTGGGGTGCGCGGGAGGTTTCACACGCGATTGGCCCTGTGCGAGTGGGGTACGTGTATTCCTGGAGTGCGCGGGAAGTTTCACATGCGATATGGCCTGTGCGAGTGGGGTACGTGTATTCCTGGGGTGCGCAGGAGGTTTCACACGCGATCGGAGCAGGGTACATGTAAATCGGGGGTGCGCGGGAAGTTCCACACACGATTGGCCCTGTGCGAGTGGGGTACATGTATTCCTGGGGTGCGCGGGAGGTTTCACACGTGATCGGAGCGGGGTACGTGTAAATCGGGAGTGCGCGGGAAGTTCCACACTCGATGGCCCTGTGTGAGTGGGGTACGTGTATTCCTGGGGTGCGCAGGAGTTTTTCACACGCGATAGGCCCTGTGCGAGTGGGGTACGTGTATTGCTGTGGTGCGCAGGAAGTTTCACCCCTGAATTACACGTACCCCTGTGCGAAGGGGGTACGTGTAATTCAGGGGTGCGCGAGAGGTTTCACACGCGATTGGCCCTGTTCGAGTGGAGTACGTGTAATTCGGGGGTGTGCGGGAAGTTTCACATGCGATTTTGCTGTCAGAGAGGGGTACGTGAATTTCAGGGGTGTGCGGGGAGTCCTATCCGTGAATTGGCAGTGTGGGTCCTCCCAGGTGTTCCCTCTACACCCTCCACGGCCCCTGCAGCCAGCCCACACCACAGGGGACTACCCTGCACCCGTGGTCATGTCCCGCAGGCAGCCCATCCACCATGGGCATGTCCCCAGCCAAGCCACATGTCACCTTGCACTACTGATCACCAACTCATGTCCCCCAGCACCCCCACCCCCCAGCAGTCAGGGTCACCTGCCAGCAGGCCCCCACTCATGTCCCACTCATTTCCCACACATGTCCCCCAGTACCCCCACCTCCAGCAGTCAGGGTCACCTGCCAGCAGGCCCCCACTCATGTCCCACTCATGTCCCCCAGCACCCCCAGCCCCCAGCAGTCAGGGGCACCTGCCAGCAGGCTCCCACACATGTCCCCCAGCACCCTCACCCCCCGGCAGTCAGGGTCACCTGCCAGCAGGCCCCCACTCATGTCCCCAGCACCCCCACCCCCCAGCAGTCAGGGGCACATGCCAGCAGACTCCCACTCATGTCGCCCAGCACCCCCACCCCCCAGCAGTCAGGGGCACCTGCCAGCAGGCCCGCACTCATGTCCCACTCATGTCCCCCAGCACCCCCACCCCCCAGCAGTCAGGGTCACCTGCCAGCAGTCTCCCACACATGCCCCCAGCACCCCCACCACCCAGCAGTCAGGGGCACCTGCCAGCAGGCCCCTACTCATGTCCCACACATGTCCCCCAGCACCCCCACCCCCCCAGCAGTCAGGGGCACCTGCCAGCAGGCCCCCACTCATGTTCCCCAGCACCCCCACCCCCCAGCAGTCAGGGTCACCTGCCAGCAGTCTCCCACACATGTCTCCCAGCACCCCTACCCCCCAGTAGTCAGGGGCACCTGCCAGCAGGCCCCCAGTCATGTCCCACACATGTCCCCCAGCACCCCCACCCCCCAGCAGTTAGGGTCACCTGCCAGCAGGCCCCCACTCCTGTCCCACTCATGTCCCCTGCCCCCACGTCATGACGATCCTCAATCATGGGCCTAATGACCAGCCACATCACACCCCATGCCACCCCAGCCCAAAGACCCAACCAAGTATTGCATCCACCCACATAGAAATGCCCATTACATGATACAACCCGAATGGCAAGTATGTAAATGAACACATGTCCGTCACACACACACAATGGGTGCAAGTGAATGTGAAAACCCACATCATGACATGCATGAAATCAATGAGAATACCACACACCGAAGTATGAAACAAAAATGTATTGAATCCAAAATGAATGTAATGAAAAGAAAACACACAATAATGTGAAGAAGAAATAAAACGCAGCATGTCCAGAAAATAATCAAAAATATGAAATCAGAATCCAAAGAAATCCAAATGAAAATGTGTCCAAAGTCTCAGTCCAACAAAGCAAATCCAAGGGGAAAAAAAAAGTGAAATCCATTGCTCCATGGTGAAATGAAAAGAAAAAAAAGAAAATCCACCGTTCAACTATATACAAATCAACAATCCAGGGTCCATGAGCCCAACAAATGAAAAGACTACCTAATAAAGAACTATATAGAAAAACGTGGTGCATTGTCCAATTGCCCCAAATAAAACAAAAACAGAAAGGAAACCTAACACTATCTAACTATTTACAATGGCAGCGGGCTAGTCCGACGGCTCACTTATTGATGTCCCGGGCCAGGGCATCATCGAACTTCCGCTCAATGTCCTGAAGGCGGTCCTCTTCCATGGCCCTGAGGGTTCGCAGGGACGACATGTTCACCTCCAACTCCCTGTGAATTGCCTCGAGGCACTCGGCCCGCCTCAGGGCCCTCCGCATGGAGTTCTCAACCCTGACCATTGTGAGCCGTGCCTCTTCCGCCCGCTGCCGCTCCGCATCTATGTCGTGGCCCAACCGCTGCCACACGGAAGACACTTGAAATCCGGGGTCCTCCTGCCCTATGGCCGATGCCTTCCCCTCCGATGTTGAAGGCCCCGAGCCATCATTGCTCCCACCATGTTGCTGCTGCTGTGCCTGTGCCTGCGCCCTGGCTTTTGCTGCCTGCATGTCCTCCTCCAGCTGGGGTGCAGTTGTCGTGGTGGCCACCCCTGCTGGACGTCCGACTCCCGACTGTGGCAGGGATGTGTCCTCCACCAGCCTGGCCGCTGGGTCAGGGGCGGCTCCACAGGGTACCCAGGTGACAAATGGGTGGGAAGATGGCATGGAGGATGACTGGCATGTAGGGGGTTCAGGTGAGGAGGCGGTCGCAAGAAGGTCCAGCACATGGAGGAATCCAGCAACGGTGACCCGTCCCAGTAGGTCAACGTGGTCAAAGAGGCATGCGAGACGACGTGCAGTCTCTCCACGAAAAGACTGCAGGTCACCTCGCATGCCCCGTTGACGCAACGCTATCCCACTCAGGATAGGCTCAACACGGTCCTGGATAGCCACGTCTGCAGGGAGAGGAAGGCCAGTTGTTGTGCGCTCATCCCATCCCTGAAAACAGGTCTGGACGTAGGCATCCCTGCTGGTGCCAGATGATGCAGTGACAGGATCAGGGACAGGATTACACACAGGCACCTCCGCGGTGGCCTGTGCTGCCTCCTGTCCCTGCCCCTGCACTGCACCACTAGCATCAGTGGAATCCCCACCTCCAGACCCCTTGTGTGTCCCTTCCATGGCCTCCTCCTCCACCAAACCCCCCACCAACCTGGATGACTCCATGCCATCTTCCTCCGTTGGACCCTGTGGGGTCGCAGCTGCCCCTTCTGCTGCCGAGGAGTCCACCTCCAACCTCCGCCTCTTGGACCTACCCTTGGCAGCTGCGGCCTGGGACGCAGCACCAGACTCCTTACTCCCCGACGAGATGACAATCTGGGAGGGGAGCCGGGCCTTGCGTCTCCGGCTGGTGGTGCGATCCCTGCTGCTGTGCTCCACAGCAACCTCTCCGCCCTCTTCATCAGTTGACGCTGCAGACAGGGAGAGATAAAACACAGACATCAGGGCACTGTACAATGGACTGATACACACATGACAGTTGCACATAAGTGGCAGTGTCAAACTTCAGACATGGCATCACACTCCACGACACACATGTCATTTCAACTCACACACATGAGCATTTCCACAGCAATATTGCACCAGGCAGCAACATCCTTACACATACAACAGCATGAACAGCTGAACGTGAGCCTGACATCACATGAAACACAGGGAGTGCACTAGACATGCACACACACCACCACACTTACATGCATGTCTACATCTCCTCCAACTGTCGCAGTGATGCGATTGCCATACATGTCACATCTGGCATTCAGCCTTCTACATATCAGTGTCACGTGCATCCATGTTGCATCACAGTTGCACACTTGTCAAATACACACACATGCACATGTACACAGTGCCGATACATGCAGCAGGAACCACCATCCATGTGTGACACCACAACCATGCCAACGTACATACACAGAAATTCAAACATGTGTACTACCACACCTGCATTTGCACAGCATGCTTACCAACACATACACCATCGATGTGTCTCACACCTAAGAGGACTCACATGTGCAGCCTCACGCCCCTGTTCATACACATCCCTACATGGCCCTATGAAAACACATGTGCAACCTGCACACTACTGGCACACCACCACACGCACAACGTCCAATCAGTATGCATGTACACTTACCGCTCGACTCCAGATGGGTCTGCCCCTCAAGGACCTGGATGTGGAGCGCTGGGCATATGTGTTCCAGGACCCTCATCTGGTGGTCGGACAGGTGGACCCGGCACCCCTTGGCATCCGCTGCCTTCAAGAGGCGCCGTGCCTTGTTGAGGGTCCTGGACCTGAAGTCCTCCCAGCGTTTCTTGACATGGTGTAAGTCGCGGACTGCCACACCCTCCGCGTTGATGGCAGTCACGATGTTCATCCAGATCCTGGTCCGTCCTTTATTGTCGGCGCACAAACTTCCAAAGAGGGTATCATACTTCCCCAGGACTTGCTCCACCAGGACACCAACTTCCCTTGCACTGAAGCTGATGGCCCTCTGCCTCTCTGGCTGGGGGTTGCCAGTGGTGCCAGATGGTGTTGTGCCCGACGTGGCAACCCCAGAGGCAGGAGTGGGTGGGCAACTGGGTCCTGGGGCTGGGCTGTGGAGCAATGGTATCCCAGTCAGGAGTCTTCGGTTCCAGCAGGGGTGGTCACAGCAACTGCACCCTTGGCTGACGTGCAGGTAGCAAATAGCAGGGCACGTGGGCAGCAGGCAGTCAGGCAGCAGCAGATGGCAGGTGGGAGCGTGCTCGGGGCTCTGAGGGGCAGTAATTCGGCCTTCTGGGCAGGAGCGTGGTCTTCCGTGTGTTGTTGCGTGGCCAGCTTGAAACAGAGTGATTTGGCACATGAAAATCTTGCACGTCAGCGTGTAACTCGAGGAAAGGCCCTTCGCGCGTAAGCATGTCAGCACACGTACACGGTTTCATTGGACCAAAGGCCGTTAGCGCGTAAGCGCTTCTGTGATGTGACTCACGTGGGCGTTTCCCTTGTGACGTGGCAGTGCGCGTGAAAAAACTGCATGTCCGCGTGTGGATGCGTGTAATCCGAGGAAAGGGCCTACGCGCATAAGTGACGTGACGTGCTTGGGTGTTTCCATCAACACGGGTGCATGTTCATCGTACACATCCAAAAACTGCACGTCCGAGTGTCAGCTGGTGTAATTGGAGGAAAGGGCCTGAGCGCGTACATGGGTAAGTGACGCTGTACGCGTGGGCCACTTTAAAAGGTACGTGTAGGACCCCATTCCCTTGTACATGCTTTTTGTGGAGAGCGAGTGGGTGAATTCTGTACTTCTTGTCGGTTCACACGCAAATACTTCACAGCGTTTCAAGTTCGTACTCCCCGTTACCTCTGACAGCGTTCTTTATTCTTTTTGGGCCTGTTTCTTCAAACAGCGTTCACTTCTTCTTTTGTCCTGTCTCCTCAGACAGCGTACAATTCTTCTTTTGGCGGGGGTGTTGCCAACGCGCAAATGCGCGTCTTTTTCACATTCTTTTTCCAGGCAGACAGTGAGTCGCGCACATATTTACCAACTGTGCTTGCCCCGTGTGTCTCGTACCCCCTCAGAGGTCATTGTAGGCTGCGTGTATTACGCGTACGCTTATTTTTGTGTTTCTGGGTGCCACAGCATAGTGTGGGTTCATTTTTTCACGCACGTGGTCTACGAGGGGTTGCGTGCACGTTATTTTTTGATTTTGGGCTGCCTGTGCGTTGCGTGACCCGTCATCTTCCCCCAGGGGTCCCAGACAGCCTTGTTAGAGCACTAGGGTACAAATTCCATCTAGTACCCTACCCCTTTCATCCCCAATTGCCCAGGACAATAGTTTACTGCTACTCCCATACGCACAACAACATCAGTGCCATGGCTGGGAGGCGACTAAGCGGTAAAGGAGGCAAAGGTGGCCGACCTTCAAAAGGTGGGCATGGTGGGCACGGTAGGGGACGTGGCCAGGATTTGCAGGGTGCCCCTAGACCCCATGTGTGGAGGACCAATCAGGGACACCCATGCCCCCCCCCATGGTTGTGGGAAACGTGGCTGACACCATCCCAGCTCAGCCCTTGTTTGACCAGCCCGTTGTGGCACCTGACCTGGCACAGGATGACTCCCAGGCTGACTTCCAGGTCAGCAAGTCTAGGCCACGTGTGGCAGTGCAAGTTGGTGTCACCAAGCCACGTGGATCTGGGGCAGCTATGTCATCTGCTGCCCCAAGTAGGCAGGGTGGGGAGGCTGCAGGGGCAGCTGCAGCTCCATCCACCCCAGCTCTGAGTCTCCCAGCCAGGACAGTGTCGGTCCAGGTCCATCAAAATGACGTTCCCCCTGCCAACGTCACACTTCTGCCAAGGCCTTTACCAAGGCCTATGGTCATTGTGCATTCGCACACTCCTACTACCCAGTCCACCGGTGCTTCTGCCCCTACTGACCAGAGCGGCGTAAGCCACTCAGGCTCTGCGCCACCTTTGAAAAAGAGGAAGAAGGGTGCTCTGGCACAACAGACCCAAGACACGGCTACACACTCCAGCATGTCAAGGAAGCCTAGCTTTAATGACCCGGAACTTGCTGCACTTGTGACCTATGTGTCGGCACATAGCCACAAAATGTTGGTGACTGCAGGGTGCAAGACCACACCAGGTCAACGTAGGGCACACTGGCAGACCATCGCGGACTGCATAAGTGCCCTTGCATTTGTGAGGCGCACAGCTGATGATTGCTACAAGCGGTGGAATGACCTGAAACGCAGAGCAAAGAACAAGCTGGCCTCAAATCATGCCGCTACTCTGGTGACTGGCGGTGGGTCTCCACAAGAGGACAACAAACTTACTGAACATGAGTCTGTTGCTGGGACCTTCGTCACAGAGGAACAGATCCAAGGTGTCGGAGAACTACCTGATTACGAGGCATTGTCCGGTGAGTGCCCGTGCGCGTGTGTGTGTGTAATCCATGTGTATGTTGTTTGGGTGACGGGTTCTGATTGAGTGCCAGGTGAGGGTGTGTACTCCTGAGTATTATGGGTCACCCATTTGCTTCCTCCCATACATTCACGTGCCTTGGATTTGGGTATGACTGTATCCCTTCTGCCCACAGTTGCCAATTACGCCCAGATTAGTGCACTTTACCTTGAACTGTCATCTTGCAACTACATTGGTCAGATTTTGTAAGTGTTCATTCAGGCTGATTGTTTCCACTCTCCCATTTTTAGTACACATTATTCTGCCCTATTGCAACATATGTGATATGCTCGGTCATTGTTTACAGCCCACACTGGGCCACTACTTTTACCTGGTTATGTTAATGATTACACCATTCAGGCCGATGGAGTATTGGGCTGCAGACATTTTTTTTTACGGCCTGTTTGCATGTGGAAGATGACAGGTGTTTCCTGTAATGTTAAAGTGTCCAACCATTGATCAGCCCACAATGACTGTGTTATTGGACACTGGATGTGTTTCAGTGTGTGGCACATGCATATTTTGCAACACTATTCAGCATCAATCTTCGCATCATGTCGATGTGACATGGATGTGTGACAGTACTCATTCACTGACATATTGCTGTAGTTTTGTAATTTACCGTGGCTATGCTACATGACATCTGTGTGGTGGCATGTGCCATGTATGTGTATTGGACATGCCACTCACAGCCTAATGTGTGATGTCAGTGCTACCCAACATGCTTCAAATGTGTTGCATATTAATCTTGCTCTCCCCAGTGTCTGCCTTTTTGACTCCACTTCCAACTCTTTGACAGTGCATGCATGGCAGGGTTATAGTCATGTGGCACATGTGTAATTCATGTACTGGATCTTTGGCTTGTCACGGCCTATGTGTGTGCTATGGTGCTCATGCCTGTTTCCATTTGTTGTCTTTCATGTTTTTGCAGGTGATGACGCACTTGGTGCTGTTGAGGTTGAGGAGATGGTGCAGACCCAGGAGGAATCTCAGGCACGACCGGGCACCAGTGGGGGACGTGGTGTGGTGGTGGGTGAAAACCCAATGTTACTGCAGACCATACTGTCCAGGGGTGCCTCTGGGTGCACCTCCCCAGACTTCTATTCAGGTGCTGAGTCGGATGATGAGACTTATGTGCAGTCGCAGGTAAGTGTTTCTGGCAGGGATTCTGTTCTGTCCAACCCACCTGAACCAGGGGTAGAACCCTCTATGGGGATGTCAGTGTTGGTAGGTCCGCCTTTGGCGGTTATGGATGCAGGTTCACACTCCACAGCATCTGATCATGTTCCTGGGCCAGCAGATCAGAGGGGGAATGCAGTCCTGCAGCCTCAGGCAGTGCCAGCACAGCAAGGTGCAGATCGCCTTGCCCCAAACAGGTGTGGTGCCCGTCGATGCGGTGGCCGTGCACCACCAGGCAATACTGTATGGGAAAACTCCATGTACAGTATGGCAACCCAACAGCCAGCATCAGTAGAAATGATGGCTCAGGCAATGGAGAGGGTGGCAACTTCCATTATCCCCCCTGAAAGGCAGATGGAGCAACAACAGCAGGCAACAGACTCCATTTGCCAATCACACAGGGAAGACATGTTGGCGTCCAACAGGAACCGACGGGCGGCACTGGAGACTCTGCGCAAATCCATATCAATAGAGTCCCAGGGCCACAGGGAAGCCCTGAGGGTAGAACTCCCGAAATGTTAGGGCAGAACAGAAGCTGGAGCAGCTCACACGTTCACTCTCAGCTGAGCTGCATACAACAGGTGAGGAGATCCGGGCATCACACGAGGCCATGCGTGCAGAAATGCAGGCAACCTGTGATGTGCTGCATGGGGATCTCCGCACTTTAATCCTCCAGAATCAGACCTTCCAGACCCGCATGCTTGCTGCCATGGAGGACCATACCAGGGCTTTGCGTGGGCTGCCTCCCATAGTGCCACCGCCTCCTGATGCAGCAGCAGAGGATGAGCAGAGCGATAGCAATTCTCCCACAATGGCATAGCCGTGCAGGCCATGAGCCCAAGGAGGTATTTTTTTTCCGCAACATCCACGCAGGTGGGTGTTGGTGTGCACCCTGTCCTCAAACCTCCTGGGTGGCCTCCCTCACACCCCCTGGTGCCAACATGGGCATTTATGATTTTATTTTTATTTTTACAGTGTGTTGCCTTGTGTGGCTCCCGTGGGCATCCACTGTATTCCGGCTGGGCACATGCAGGCTTGTCCTGAGTTTGGTTTAGATGCTTGGGTTCGTGAGACACACACCCCTCCTGCTTCCCGTTTCCATGGGCTTCAAAAAGGGTGTGACCAAGTGACAGTGAATTACACAGTGACGTTGGGCTCCCATGAACTCTGTGGGCAGTCTGTAGTCAATACTGTGTAGACATCCCTAGTGGATATTATTTTTGTATTGTACACTGCATGGTGTATTGATATGTGCTTGTGCATCCATGTCTTCCTCCTAATCTGCAGGTTCCTTCCTCATGTCTTCACAAGTCCGTCTACTTTGCAGGTGCAGTTCATGTTGTATGCAGTACACTGAGACATTTGCGTGGCAGCAACACTCTACAGTTGTAAGGGGTCGATGTGCTGGCGTATTCAGGTTGTAAGACTACCACTACTTGAACTTAGTAATGTCATGTTTTTGCATTTTTCCATGGTGTGTTGCAGCATTGTGTTGGTGGTAAGTATTTGGTAATGTGTGCTGTTAGTTATACATTACTGGGAGCATATTGTGTGTGGGCAATTTCCATTAGGGACAGTGTACTTTGTGAGACTTGTGTCAGGTCTTGTCCATTGCTTTGTTTGCTTTCACATTGCATGACATGCCATGGTGTGTTTGGTGGTGGAGCTGGGGAGGGGTTTGGTGACATGGCGCTGTTCTCATGTTGTATTTAGCAAGGGGGTAATGAATTTCGCAGAATAGATGTATGTCTTTTGATGACACAGCATTGGTGGTGTTTGGGTAGGTAGGAATGCACACAATGTAACACTTCCAGGTGACCAATCTCAGGATGGTATGGTTGTGACAGTTGAGTGTCCCTTATGTCCAATCATCATTGATTGTCTGCTGGTATGTGCCAGGGCTGTGTGCACTCAACAGGGGTGTGATTTTAGGTGAAGTAATTAGCCACCAGCTGCGTACGGGCTGCCTCACCTCGTGCCCTTTCCCCTCCCATGCGCAGCGGGCGTGCATGTGGTTGGGGATGTGGGGGCAACACCATGTCCACTGGCAGGCCCCGGCGTGATGCAACGTTGTGCAGGACACATGCTGCCACTATGATCCTGCACACTACTGGGGGAGCGTATAAGAGCTGCCCACCAGAGCGGTCAAGGGAGCGAAAGCGTGACTTGAGCACTCCGAATGTGCGCTCCACTATGCCCCGGGTTGCAATATGGGCTGTGTTGTATCTTACCTCGGGTGGCGTGGTGGGGTTCCGAATTGGCGTCATCATGTGGGTGCTCAGAGGGTAGGCACTGTCCCCTGGGGAGCTGGTGATAGGTATCATTAGTGGGGCTGTGAAATTACTCAGTATCTGACATGCATGCATGTGCAGTGGCATTTATACTCACCAAGCAGCAATGTATCGCCATGCCACCCAGCTTCTAGGTCCTGGTTTAGGGTTGACATTCTGTATATGAAACCTTCATGGGTGGACCATGGATAGTTGGCATATACTGAGGTGATGATTCCCTTGGCATCACATACTACCTGCACGTTAATGGAATGCCAGTGCTTGCGGTTTCTATAGATGTGCTCTGATGCCCTGGGGGGACATAGAGCCACATGGGTGCAGTCAATGCACCTAGCACTTTGGGGAATTGTGCCACCCCATAGAAATCCTGGACGGCAGCCTTCCTTTCTGCAGGTGTTCTGGACAGGTATATGTGCCTGTGGACTGATGGGTGTGCAGTCATGATGGCCAACACCTGGTTTAGGCAGCGTGACTGCATGGCCTGTGACACTCCCCCCCACTATAGCACTTTTCTGCTGAAATGATCCAGTGGCCAAGAAGTGCAGTACATTGAGGACCTTCTCCAGGGGGCTGAGTGCTTGGGAGCACAGGGTGGGTGATGTGAGGTCATCCTCCTACTCACTCACCAGGTCGAGTATTATGTGAGGTGGAAACTTGTACCTCCCATACACCTGGTCATCAGGCATCCCAAAAAGGCTGGTTCTGGGTGTAAAAATTCTGGGCCTGACTATCCTCTTCCTCCTCCTGCGGTACCCCATGACCACTGCTGCTAGGAATGGTATATTCATCTTGGCGTCTGAGCTTGTTTGTTGTTTGCGTGCACTTTTATGCTGCACGGGTCCAAGTATGCTTGCTTCCTGCTGGTGTACATGTTTCCGGATTAGCGCATCTTTTTTGGCGCACGCATTAGCCCCGTTCGATTCCATGAATACGTGTTGTAGACGCGCATTTGCCTCCTTTACTTCCCCCGTGACGCCCACATTTTCACACATTGTTCCCCATTCCGCGTGTTTGGAGACGTGTGCGCCAGCATGCGCCACGCAGAATTTTAGCGCACATCCAGGGATTTACACGCACACAGACTTCCATGAATCGCTGTGCGCGGGTTTCACTGCGATTTTCACACTTGAACTGCGATTTGCACGCTTTTGCACGCTTGCGTCGAAAATTTCAGCGCACATTACATGAATCGGCCTGTTAGTGTCTCCTATGTCCAGCGTGTTTCCTCCAGTCATTTTTTTCAAATTCATAAATCCATTTTGCCGCACCGGATGTGAAACCCAGGAGTTTGCATCTTAAATGAGCCTTATCCATTTCTGGTCATGGAATATACTGCGGTCTTGCTCCCCCTTTTTCCAATAAGGGAAACTGCATGAACCCTAACCCAAAATCTGCTCCCATTGTTTGCCTATTCATGGCAGGGATAATGGTCCCTGATCGTCTTCTTACTGGTAGCGATCTTAACCTACTCATATATGGCTGTGATTCTCCTTCTCACTATACAATCATTCTCTGGGACGCTCCGGGTATGCTATGGGATGTGGCATCCAATCTTAAGGCTCCTCTAGATCAGACCATCTTGCTTCCTTGACCGCCTGCAGGCTTCCCTCGGGGCACATGCAGCTCCCCCCTCTGCCCCACAGAGGTTTCTCTCTCCTCATCTGACATGTCTAGTCCCCAACTACTGTGACTCTCGTCACCTTCACCCCTATCTAAGTTTAGTCTGCTTAAGTAGAAGGCTCTGTGTTCGAGGCTGAATGGAATTTCTCCTTTGCCTCATAATTGAAAAACTAGGGATTGATATCCCTTCCCTTTCTTCCTGATTTGTTACTTTCCTTCAATTCTTGATAGACCTTATCGATCCTCTCTCTGATACTTCCTATATAAAATTTCTCTTCATCTAGTGCTACTCTAGAGGCCCGTGATGTTGCTCCCTTTAACAGAAGGATCTCTTCCGTTCTGTCCCATCGTATTGCTGGACTTGGTTCCATTAACTCGTTTTGAATAAGGTTAATGTCAAGCTCCCATTGTCTCCTCTAACTTTCTAACTCTGCCTTTAATTCCATTTGCTCTCTCGCCTCCCTTTTAGTTCTCTCCTCCTCGTGCCTTCGTTCTTCGCTCCTTGCTTCTGCTCTCCTTTCTTCCTCTTTTCTTCATCTCTGTATTCATTTGTCTCTTAATTTCTGCATGTCCTCCTCTTCTCTCTTCATTTCTCATCTGTCCCTATCTTCTATTGCTATCTGCCTGTTGTCATACTTTTTTTGCTTTTCTGCCCGTTCTTGTTTTTTCTCGTGCTCCTCCTGATACATCTGTTCTCGTCGCTCCTTGCTCTTTTTCTTATGATTGTCTTCCTTCAATGTTTTTTCTCGTTCCCTGTCTTTTCTATCTTGTTCATCTTGATCTTCTCTTTGCCTCACTTCCACAATGATTTTCCCATCTAGCTTGAGTAATATCTGTCCTCCCATCCATTCATTCTGCACAAGCCTTATCTCATCAGATTCATTCTTCTCCCCTTTCCATCTCTTAATCTCTCATTCTATTTCTATTAATACATTGGTTTGCTGACTTTTCTCTTCCTTATTTTGTACGATCTTAAAGATCTTCTCTTTTCTCTTACTCTCCTCTGGACCATCGTCACTGCTATAAGCAGCCGGTTCATATATCAGATTACTGTACCCCATTGCCGCTTTCAGTTCCTTTAAAAGATACAACCCATCTTCTTCCGTATTATCGTTTTTTACTTCAGGCGAGGTAAGGGGTCCCAAGGGATCAACACCTTCCTCCTTACACTGGTTAGGAATCCACTCTTCAGGTGGCAGATCTTCTCTCTCTTCTTGGTACATCTTCCAAAGCTCTAAAATAGCAAACCTTTTCTCCAAATTTTCCCCTGTTTATGCAGCACGCATGTATGTGGTCATGTGTTGCAATACTGCTTTTGATAATGATCCCCCTTGCGGCCATGACATGAACATCTTAGCTGCTGTGACTTTCACCCATTACACACTATGCTGTTTGAGCTTGGGCATGTGCTTTGGCAATGTCTTACATAAATCCATCAGAGGATTTTCTCCCATTGTAAAGAGTCTCAATTGACTGTCAGGACTTACCAGACTTTATAAAAATACCTTTACCAAAAACAACAAATATGAGTGCACTCCAACAACCGCCACTCAAAACCTTTATTTCTTCAATATTATCTGTCTACATATTTATTGGTACCAACCACTTCTCTAGATAAATAGTATAACTTCATAACTTTATCTCAATTCTTTCACATCTGCCAGTATCATTCTTTAACACATTAAAGGAATAGTGCGCTCAAAAATATTATTGTCCCAAGGGTTCGGACATGTGTTTTTAAGCATATGTTGATCAATCGTAAAAACATTTCCTATGTGCCTTTCCTTAGTTTTCCTCATTTTTACACATGCAAAATCAGGCAGCAGGTCTTGGCCATCTTGTGCTAATCTTATCTGTTGCCACATCGCCCTAAGGTGAACTGCCCTGGCGGCACTAAATCATATCCCCCACCCCCGAGGCTGAGATCACTAGACGCGTACTGCCCATTTCACAACACCAATGCACGTCTCGTGTCAACATTCTCTGCGCTTCAGCTAATGACGTGTCTCCATGGAAATGACAGGACGCCTCTTTCCTCAATAAGTATAAACAGACCTTTCCACATCATACAAAATCAGATTTGCTTTTCCAATCACTTGACTGTCTTTTTTTGAGCAGTCTGTGCCTCGTTTCTGTGCTCTGGTCAGCTTCCTTTGTTGCTCGTATTCCGTGAGAACACATACTAGTACCATTACTATCCTTTTTTATTGTGTCCCATAATGGCAACAATAAAGCCCTACCAGTACGAGCCAGAGTATTCTGTGGCGGAATTACTCGAAAGAGAAAGATGTGGAAACGATGGGGCTTCGGACGACAGTTGGGAGGACGAATCAAGAGCCTGAGCCTAGTCGAATGGATGACGTTTCCACCTGGTGTACCTGCAATTGGCACACAAATATGCCAACCGAGGAGGAGAACTGCTGCTGCCAAGAAAACTCTGAATGCTTGTCCTACATATCGGAAGGCGAGACACGGCCGCAATGCATTACCGAGCTGCATTACTTCAGGGCAGCCTGCCTCACATTGTCTGTGTTGAGGATTATGAACTTCATGCAACAGTTCGCCCTCGCAATCCAAGTAAACGAATAAGTGTACTCTAGTTGTGATGTCACTTAGGCCACTACCATTTCATGGTTGTCTCCTATATTGTCGTAACTTTGATCTATCACTGCCAAATGAATGTAGTCTTGCAATTCTATACATCACTCGCACTTTGGGGAAATCATGGTGGTCTTCGTATGTTTATTTCATGCACAAACATGAAGCAATATTTCTTTGTGTCCCAAATGTAATGGAATGCACAGTCGTTCAATATTGTAATGTGTCTAAGTAATATTTGTACTGGCAACAATGCCATTGGATACAAGACTGCATTTTCAACTAAGGTTTAATACACTTATCTTGTTCATTTAAAAAAAGTTTGTATCTTTCTCTTCAACAGGTGGCACAGGCTGGTGGCCTTTAGTTCATTTAGATGGTGGCTTCATGGGAGGCTTGGACACCGCGTACGATGAGTAATACCCGCCTGTGTCGTTGGTGCCATTAGAGACACATTCCCCAGTGACAGCGGTCAGTATAGGGGATTGAAGTGGGAGAATGGGACAAAAGAGTCCCACCAATCCCCTCATGCCCCTGGCCTAGAGGATCGCGGCCCAGACACCCGCCATGAGAGGAGTTTGCCTATCTACCAGACGACCAAATACCCTGGTCAGAACACCCGTGCAAACATGCATACTGGACACTCCCACACCAATCCACACAAAGAACATATTCAGTGCTATGACGTAGGTGACGGACACACCCACTGACGCTCATCTTTATTATTTTTCACATAGGTTTTTCAAATGCAGAAACGCAAGACGCACAACGAACTCATCTAAAATGCTTGCTGACGCTTCTCCTAACCCATGCATTGCAATGAGAAATATAACAAAGACATGATACTGGGGATAAAGCAATATGATACCGTAACTTAAAGCGCCGTGCATCATACATCCCCACCTATGCACCAGGCCCAAGTAGGCCGCAAGCAAGAGCCTCCACAAACATTGAACAAGCAAGAGTACAATTGCTGACCCTGCAGAATGAGCCCGGCGAGAACAGACAGCCAAGGGAGCAATGTTGCAAACTCGCATACCACAAGCCAAAGCCAAGGTCCCACCTGTAAACTAAGCCAGACACACAGTGGAAAATGCAACATTAAATGTGCAGAATTCTGCCTCAACCACGGTCTCTCCTCACGTGACCAAGCCGAACCTGACAGGGTGCCAGACCCAGGAGGGAGGAGGCGCCTGGGTCCCACGTTTTGAGACACAGGCAGCAACAATGAAGCGACTCAATGTACATCTGCGGCGGTGGGAGTAGTCTGCCTTCAAGCATATGAACAAATCCACGCATTGTCTGCACAAACACATAGTTACACATTGTTGCAAATGACAAGTGCACTGCGAGCTGGGAACAACGATGGTCCCAGGCTGGGGGGCTCGCGAGTGGACCAATCAGAACATGGGGCACTTATCACTGACGCCATTAACATTAGCCAATCATCAGGGGTCTTCATGTAACAATTTTCATGTATCTAATAGAAGGGACAACCCAAGTATACCTCCTGACTGACCCTTAACCACTCTCAGCGTTCTCTATACGTATGCTATACTACCCCTACCACTCGAGGAACCAATCCAGAGTGACGATAGGTTTTTTGCTAACTTTCCTAGGTGACGCAAGTAGCGCGTCATACTGAGGTAAAAAGGGCCTGCGAGCCCCACGAATTTCGAGAGAGAGTCAGGACGGACGCGTACGATCCTTGACCCTTCCCTGCCGTTGTTTAATAAACAGCAGAACCACCTTGCTTCTTGCGTGTGCCTCATACTCATTTTTGGGATACGCGGGAGGAGTTGGGGCCTCCCTGCCCGGGGGTCCACGGACAGCCCAGCAGACCCCGGGAGAATTTCCCCCCGACAAGTTGGAGGCACTGCTGAGATCTGTTTAAGATCTGCTTTTATTTTATTTTTCCGAGTGTTCTCGTTGCGAGGAGGCCTGGCGGCGTGGCCCCCTCTGCCGCTGCCCCCTTTTTGAGGACTACAGGACCATCGCGGAACTGCGAGAAGACCGGACAGCGCAATCCGGATATTGGCCTTCGGGAGCCGGTTGAGAAGTATCCCGCCCGCGGTTGGCGAGTGTCCAGACGTGGTCCAGACGAGGGGAGGTGGCGAGCCGCTTGGAGGGGTGCACGCAGTCGAGCGGCCCCGCATCAAGAGAACTTGGTGAGTATGCCACGCCCAACAAGCAATGTGAAATTGTAAGGGAGGGGGAGGGAATAGAATACGGGAGGTGGGAGGTGTTACACAGGTGCGCGGCAAAGGTTTGATTAATTAGTGTTGACGGTGAAGTGAATGGTAGCTGGACAAGTGCGAGAGCAGTCCGCTACGTTACGGAAGAGGAGGGGGCGGAGCACGAAAACATCACGTGCGGCCGCTCGTAGACACTGATTGGCCTAGGTTGCGACCACCTGTAAGGGTGTGTGTGTGTGCGGTTTCCTACGATTTGGTGATTATTGATCAATTAGTAGATGAGGATCCCTATTGATCGAGCAGAAAACTCGATAGATAGATGACGTTTCCCTTTAGGCGGTAGCTAGCTGGTTGCCTAATACGGAAGATAATTGGCTGGTTAAGCCCTCCTGTCGAGGGGCGTATCACACGCGAGGCGACGCAGCGTGCGCAGTCTGATTATATTGTTGATTACCTTGTTCCAGGCGTGACAAGAGGACAGCTGTTGGGTGAACGGGGGTAGATTGCAAGAGTATTTCGAACTTTTAAAAACATGTAAAGAACTTACCAGTAGTTTTGGAAGAGATCGGTGACGTCACCAGTAGAGCTTTCATAGGATATCTCGAACACAAGGTGAGTAGATCGGGGCAAGGTGAAAAGGGGGACGTGGCCGCGCACGGAGAACGCCGGCCACGACAAGCGAAGAAAGAGGAGGAGGGGTAAAACAAAAGTGGGACGGCTGTATAAGAACGTCACACAGGGCATGCAGCCACAGGGGGCTACGTGCGCCTCGGCCGTAGGGGGCCGTAAAGGTGTTCGGTAAAGGAAGAAAAGAAAGAAAAGAATATACGAATGCAAATGCTATATTTCACTATTTTTCCTTAGCGGACAATCGCAAGTCCCCAAAATTACGGGGCCAGGTAAAGATCTAAGGTTGTATAGCGTACACTGTTAGCAAGATAACCGCTACCAAATAGGGGTGGGATAACAAGTGAAGTGCTACTATGTCATACGGGACAGGATCGGGAGGGTGGGGGAACACCCTCACTACCCCACTACAGCATATTTGTAAAACACTGTCACCCCATAGGGAGAAACTGATCAAATACAGCATAGAATGGACACAGGGGACGGACAACAAAATGACGACACCATGGCCGCCTAATGGCAGTTTCGATCCATATACCCACGTTTCACTATTAACCCATCTGCATAAAACATACAAGGGGATGAAGTTGACACACCACGTGGAGGTGTTTAACTTATGGAGGATGTTCCAAGGGTCCCGACCAGGACCAAACGGAATGTTCACTATGGGGGAAACAACGGAAGAAAAGAAGATTAAGGAGGAAGGAGAGTATGGGGAAAAAGAGAGTCAAGGCACACAGAACACGGGGAACGGACAAAAGGGAGGAGAAAAGAGTAACAACATAAACGAAAAGGAAATAAAAAAGGAACAGAGCAACGATATGCCCCTAGCGAAGGTAGTGAAAACGGAGGGAGGGGGGTTATATCCTTTAACAGAACTACGAGAAATAGTAAGAGAACAATTAAGGGCGGCTGAGGGGTACTCGAACCCGGCATATAGCCCGCCACCATATACAGCTACAGGTGGCCACACAGGAGGGGAGCGGACTAGTACGACGGGATCAGCTCATACGAAGACGCCCGCAGGGGAGGGGAGGACTGGCGAAGAACAGATCACGGCAATAGGACATGATGAGTGGGTAGCTGCGCAGGTATTATTAAAATTACGAGGTTCATTAACAGGAGAAGAGAAGGAGGTAGTAAGGAAAAAGGACGAGGATAATACCAGAAAGAGTGAAATGAAAGGGGAAGAGAGGAAAAGAAAGGAGGATGAGCTGTTACGACAAAAGGAAGAGATTTTGGAGGAACTATCAGCAGAATTAAGGGATGAGCAGAATGCACTGATCAAGCAGCTTGAGAGAGAGGAAAGAGAGAGAGCACGGGAAAGGAAAGAAAGTAAGAATGAGTTGGAAAAAATGAGGGAACGAACTGAGGAGCAAAAGAGAGAAGCCGAAAGGGTAAAGGCAGTAGCAGAAAGGGTATCCAGAGCAGCACTGCGTGACAAGAAAAGAGAGGAAGAAGAGAAAGAAAAAGAAATGGAAATATGGAAGAGGAGATTACTATCAGAAACGACAAAGAAATACGAAGAAGGGAGGATGATAGAGAGTATATTAGAGCGGGAAAGAGCGAGATGGGAAAGGAAGAGAGAAGAAGAAAGGATATTGGAAAAGATGAGTAGTGAAGTAATGGAGGAATTAATAAAGAAAAGAGAGGAAATTGGTAGAGAAATAGCAGAGAAAAAAGAAGGGGAAAGAGAAGATAGGAGAGGGGAGAGTGAAGTAAGGAGGTATGTACACAGAGACACAGAAGTAGCAACAACATCAGCACAAAGGGGAGCGATTGGTCAAGAAGAAATGGGAGGAACGGATCTAATAGACTTAAAAACAGTAACGATTAGAGGGAAAAAGACAGATTGGGGGTTGTCATTCCTGGATGACTTTTGTAGTGAGGAAGAAGAAGGAATGGAGAAGGAAGGAAGAAATAGTGAAAGGGAAAGCCTAGATAAATTATACATCACCCGGACAAATAGGGAATCACCATGGGCCTGCAGGAGAAAGGAAGAACTGGAGGGAAGTGAGGGGGAAGAGCAAGGAATGGCGGGAAGGCAGACACGTGCAGCTACACCCTCATCATCCCGTCCAACATGCTCCACCACCCCACACTCATCCCGTGCAACATGCCCACCTACACCCGCACCAGCTCCTCGCGAACTCACACCGTATGCAAGCAGGCTTAGAGATCTCCCTGGACGCAGGCAGGAAGAACGAATACACACGCCCACATCAAATAAAGGAAATGATAAAAGAAGGGGAAGAAATGGAGGAGAAACAGTTACGAGCAGGGGAAATATGGACACAATTGACGGTGTAGACGACACGGAAGAAGAGGAGGGGTACACGGACTCGATTTTGGGGAACCCAGGGGGTCAAACAGGACACAACTTAATGCCACTTCTGGAGAGGGGAGGGGTTAGACCACAATACGTCCCTTGGAAGCATGCAGACAAGGAAAATATAAAGTGCAGGCTCCCATCATTAAGTGGAGGTGCGGGAAAATGGATATATGAAATGGAAAAACACACCGCAGGACAGAAACTGGCAGTGGGGGGATGTAAAGGGCCTTCTAATATCAATATTGGGGGATGCAGCAGATGACATCTGGAAGAGAGCAGGCTTCCCCGGGGTCACAATAACAAACACATCACACGATGGGGCACCATTCGCAAACTGCAGACATGCATTATTGCAAGCGCTGAGGGTACAGTACCCAGACACATCAGACATAGGAGCAATTACATCACGCAAGATGCGTGAGAACGAAGATCCTGTTGATTATATCCAGGAAATTCAAGAGAAGTGGCGTATGGAAACTAGAGAACAATGGGACAAAACACCAGCAATATTCTATCATATACTGATACAAGGGCTCCCAGAAGCAGTTCAGAAACAACTGAAGAAGATAGTGGGGATGGAAGCAAAAGCATGGCCAGAAATACAACTGACGATAGTACATCATTGTAGGACATGGCAAGAAAAGATGAAACAAAAGGAAGAGGATAGAAAAGCGGAAGAGGCTAAATTGGTACAGAAAAAACTTACTAAATACACGATGGAAGGTGCAATAATAACTACACCTACAACAATAACTCAAAACCCCACACAAGTAGTGGCTGCACAAGATCCCTCCCAAATACAATCATCACAGATTGTAGCACAACAGCTGCCACCACCCCAACCATACACGACTAACATGGGAGGAGGATACTCAACGCCAGGAGCTGGATATTATAATTATAACAGGGGAAGGGGAGGAATGATGAGGGGGAGGGGCTACGGCTATAACACACAACAGCAAGGGGGAGGATTCAGAAATTTCTACCCCACCGGGCAACCAGTATACCAGGACAATTCAGGGAGCTTTCCATGGCAGAACAGGGAACCACCGGTATGTTGGATTTGTGGATTACTAGGGCACATGTCACGCACATGTAGAATGAGACCCGGCACACCAGCATGGGGAGAACAGGGACAACAAGGGCCTACAAGAGAACAGCAGGGCATCCAACAACAGCAGGCACTGCAACCGGGAGATGTGCAGCAACAACTAGTAACACAACAACAGCCGCAGACATATTCACTACCACAACAACAGGTAGCGATAACACAACAACGTCAAGTGCAGCAAGTACAGCAACCTGCCCAAATTCAAGACCATAAAATAACCTCTACCAATACACAACTACAGCAAACACAACTGGGAAGGGTGACGGTCCTGGGACACAACCCTTACACAGGAAGTGGTCAATCATTATACCCACAATAGAACAGCCCACAGACGGCCTTGGTGTGTCCCATCCTGTCGGTAACACCTAATAGTGCGGAGGAACCACGCATAGAGGTAACGATAGGTGACAAAAAATTATCATTCCTTGTTGACACCGGGGCGACCCGGTCTTGCATAAGGGAAGGTAAATTTAAGATGTCAGGTGAGGCCATGAACACCCAAGGATTCTCTGGGGCTAGGGGGTTGGTTCCCTTTACTGATAGCATTCCCTTATCGATAGGGGATTATGACATGTCCGTCCCGCTTTTATATTCTAGGGACTCACCAGTAAACATACTTGAGAGAGACATAATGAGCAGGTTGAATATGACGATCTCCTTTACGGAGGACGGCATAATTTGCTCCACTCCTGGAATAAACATGCTCACTGCACGGCAAATTATGCAAGCATACTGTGGGCAGACAGTGATTAGGGCTGAGCCAGTAGATGGCGAACTGTTCCAGTACGGAACAGACATGGCATTCGCATGGATGCCAGGAATAGAAGGAAAGATCTGGAGGAGGCCAACAGCCTATTTGTTTAGACCAGAAACACCAGCCAATGAACCAGAAGGAAAGGTGATTTCAGTGAGCATGGAGAGCATTTTAACAACTGCTTATTATATCGCATGCATGCCCAAGACAGGGAAGGAAGAGCATGGAGGGCAGTGATAGCCCTAGCTGAGGGATGCAGGCTCACCCAGGTGTCAGACGAGGAGCTCTTTTCAGAAGAAAAGGAAGAAGGTGAAATGGTATTTATGATGAGTGTAGACATATGGCTAAGAGTGACATACAGACAAGTGGCACAGAAAATTGCAATGGCACTTGAAGCACCCACATCCACCCCAGTTCCCTTCTTTGAGGAGGACATGGCAAAAGTCCCAACATCATTATGGACTACTAGTCCCTATGACGTGGGGTGCATAAAGAGTATAGGGGGAGTAAGAATAAAATTGAAAAAAGGTGCAATACTCCCTAGAGTGAAGCAATACCCACTATCAAAAGAGGCAGATGAGGGCATATATGAAACAATAACGGCCCTTATAAATAATGGCATATTGGTACCATCAGAATCACCATGTAACACAGCCGTATATCCAGTGCGCAAAGCTAAAGGAGGGTCTTGGCGTTTCATCCAGGACCTCAGGCCCTTGAACAACATAGTGGAAGCAGAATACCCCATAGCAGCAAACCCCGCCACAATATTGTGTGGCATTCCGGCAGAGGCATCACGATTTACAGTGATTGACCTCAAAAATGCCTTTTTCTCAATACCCCTGCATCCAGACTCACAAGATCTAACAAGCCTCACGTACAGAAACACAAAATGGAAACACACCAGATTGCCACAAGGGTACTGCGAGTCACCCTCAATTTTCAACAGAGTAATACAGATGGACTTGGGAAACATTGAATTGGAAAGCACAGTGTTGCAGTATGTTGACGATATAATAATTTGCAGCACAAGCGAAAAAAATGCAGAGAGGACTCATTGAAGATGCTGACAATATTGGCTGAAAAGGGTTACAAGGTAGACAAAGAAAAGTTACAGTACTGTCAGGAACAGGTACTATACATTGGTCAGCTCATATCCCAATACGGAAGAAAGATTGCACCACAAAGAGCACAGGCCATATCAAAAACGCTGTTGCCACAAACAGTGAGGGAACTGCAGCAGTTCCTAGGATTGTGCAACTACTGTAGAGCATGGGTATTTGATTACAGCTCATACATAGGACCCCTACTTGAGGCATTAAGAGAAGCTAACAAAGGGGAGAAATAATTGGGGTGGACAATGGAAATGAAAGAGGCCTTTGATGAACTGAAAGATGCAATATCAACTGCTCCGGTACTGGCCACCCCAGATTATGAACGACAATTCTTTATATTTTCACATTGCGACTCAGCAGTAATGAAAGCAGTGTTGGCTCAAAAAACAAGCATGGGTTACAAACCAATAGCATTTTACAGTGGTCACTTGGATCCTGTAATGTTAGGACATTTCCCTTGCGAACAAGGTCTCGCCGCAGCTGCCTTCGCGGTAGAGAAAGCATCATCAATTACAATGGGGTGCCCAACCACACTGTTTGTGGAACATGCACTATTTGCAATATTGAACAAGCCTAAGTCCACACTAACCACGCAGAGGGCGTCAGGTTATGAGATCATCTTATCTAGACCAGAATTATCAATTGTTAGATGCAGCACAGTTAATCCTGCAAGGTTTATAGCGGAAGTCATTGAGGAAGGCGACTATGCACATGATTGTATGCAGACTACCGAAATGTACTCATGCACTAGAAAAGTTGAAGAGGACGCGCTAAATGGAGGAGAGCTCTTGTTCATTGATGGGTCATCAACAATAGACCAAAGTGATGGGATAAGGAGAATTGGGGCAGCAGTGGTAAAAATGACAGAGGAATTGGTGTGTGTGGCTTTGAAATGCGTACAATTACCACAACATTACTCTGCTCAAGCAGCAGAATTGGTTGCACTGATCTTGGCGTTGAAGGAAAGCTTTGACAAAAGAGTGACTATATATTCTGACAGAGCATATGTCACATCTACTGTCCACTCAGGATTGTCCAAATGGAGGAGAAGAGGGTTTAGGAGAGCTGACGGCACCCCAGTGCAACATGCTCTCTTGTTAGCTGAGTTAATTGAAGTAATAAATGACCCCCAAGAACTAGCTTTGGTCAAATGTCTCGCACACACTAACAGAGAAGATCATATCTCAAAAGGAAATGCAGCAGCAGACGCGCATGCAAAGTATGCCGCATATTTTGGTGAGATATGGAACCCCCCAGAGTCAGAGAGAGGGAGAGGGACGGGGATAGCTAAAGAGATGTTGATGAGAGAAGGGTACACCCATCTCCCAGCCACACAGATAATGGAGTTACAAGCGGCTGCACCAATGGCAGAAAAAGAAATATGGGTAAAAAGAGGATGTACAATGTCGCCAACTGACGCACTATGGTGCCAGGGTAACACTGGAAAGATGGTAATGCCATTGGCACTATTGAACACCGCCCTGAGCCAACTCCACCACCCAGCCCACACAGGCAAGGAAGTTATTGCAGCACGAATTAGGGAAGATTGGTTCTGTCCCGAGTTAAATTCCCATGTGACAAAGTTTATCAGCAATTGTCTCACATGTCAACAGTTTACGGCCGGTCACACGCTGAAAGTGATAAAAGGTACTATACCCCGGCCAGAGGGACCCTTCCTGCACATCCATATTGACTACGTTGATATGATCAACGTATGTCAAGGAAATAGGTATATGATTGTAGTAGTATGCCCATTCTCCAGGTGGATTGAGGCAGGAACCTGCTCACATCCAGATGCATTTAGAGCAGCTAAATTTCTAGTGAGGGAGGTTTTCCCCAGGTGGGGAGTGTGCGAGGTACTGCGGTCGGATAACGGCCCGCATTTCGCTAATGAAATGTTCCAGCACATCACATCCTTACTGAAC
Source organism: Ambystoma mexicanum (assembly GCF_040938575.1). NCBI lineage: Eukaryota > Metazoa > Chordata > Amphibia > Caudata > Ambystomatidae > Ambystoma > Ambystoma mexicanum. The sequence goes on from NC_090931.1 coordinate 707,244,107, forward strand.
ATCAAGCATAAATTTGCATGTGCATATCACCCGCAGGCCAACGGTTTATGCGAACGCCTGAATGGCCTACTGAAGGAGGCAATTGCAAAGATACAGCAAACAACAAAGAAGAGTTGGTTGTATTGCCTTCCGCTAGCTCTATTTGAGCTGAGGAATAGACCAGGCTCCGACCACCACCTCACTCCTCATGAGGTGGTGACCGGACGTCAAATGCGCCTTCCTCTAACGCCAACGTCAAGCGCATTCACAGACTATGAAAACACTGCAACTGTCCATTGTGATGAAATGTACCAATATGTGTCTTCTTTGATTACTAGTGTAGTGTTTGTGTCCCAACAGCTCGAGCGCACGCGGGGCGGGTCTAAGAGTTATCAACAAGAAGACGAGGACCAAGGATCGGAAAAGGAAAAACTATGCAAAATTGCTAAAGGTGACCTCGTGCTACTCCTCAATTTCAATAGAAAGTGGAACAGCCCACGCTTCACTGGTCCCCACCTTGTAGAGGAGGTATCTACGAGAGCAGTAAAGTTGCAGGATAAGCGTGCTTGGAATCACCTACACGACGTAAAGATCTGCAAACTCCAGACCCGCCCTAGCGTCACCGACAGGGTCATTGGAAGAACAGCGACAGCGTCACCCACGGAGGAAGAGACTTCTACCACAGCTGACGACCTAAGTGTCTCCATACCCTGCCACCCCCCAGATTCCCCAGAGACAACTACTGAAATAGAAACTGGTAATTCCCATACCGCCCACCCCATGGTCACACGATCAAAGAGTAAAGAGACTTCTGCCAGTTGAACCCCAAACCCTCTGTCCATCGACCTCCTACCCACTACAGTAACCACCCAATTGAAGGACAGTGTCTTGCACATATACACATGTAAACACTTGAATGTTCTCTTTTTTCTTTCTCGCATATGCAGGTACCGCGTATTATTGTATTGCTAAGAAAACAGATAACTAATAAAGTCCATTGCCCAGGAGTAGATGCTACCCTCAGACGATAACTACCCTGAAGCCCTATCACACCAATTTGTCTATCACATAAAAAGGCCAAAGTACCTAAAAAGAAGGAAGGTACGTGTCTACTACACAGCATTTATCTTGGCCATAGAACAATTAATGCCCCATCTTCACCAACACTTGCCTGCCCTAAGAGACAGATCGCTTAGATTGGCGTGGGAACAGCTCTTCGCCTGGGCACTGAACGACTACTTGATAGGGAGAGCTTGAAAACAACAACTAACACTAATAACAAGCATATTGAGAATTTTCAGGCGGGCAACTTTAACGTCGCAAGAATAAGCTGCCGGACTGCAGCAAGGTAAGAGCAAAATGCTGGTGAGACTAGCCTCTGTAATAAAGATGATAGGGATTTTGATGATCACTGGGTTTTTGGCTGCCTCTGTATGGCAGAAAAGTTATGCTATCAATATTTTGGCTGTACCCAAACCTAATGTACCCCCACCCACGGCTGCAACAGGTGTTACGTCAGGTGGTACTAGCAAGCCTCCACATAAGGGAAATAGAGTTAAATGTAGCACATACTCAGATAATAAAGGTATTGATAATTACATCACAGATTCAGCACACGTCTCGAACAACATGTGGTACCAACACATGACCCAAATAGGTAAGCAGACAACAGAAGACAGCTGCTACGTCTGCTCATTGATCCCATACGCCATGAGCGCTTCTAGAACATTAGTTGCCACGGAAATAGATGAAAGACAGCACGATGTATAATATACCTGGCACTGTTCCAAACGAAAGGGAGATTTCAAGGGACGGTGGTGAGACTGGTGTGGGAAACCCGAGACACGTATCCATACGAAAACAACTTCCTCAAGACTTATTTGAGTTACCACAAAAGCAGTTTGCATGCTGAAGCATTCAGATACATGACAAGTGGTCCTGAAAAGGGAAAAACAAAGAAAGTAACACTACAATACCTACCATGTGACTGGTACACCACCGAAGTTCCTGGTATACAAGGATGTTGGGAAAGACCACTGGTAACAATAACAGGGAAGGTGTACATGGACAATAAATGGGACATAGGAGTGATTGGCAGCAACATGGTAACAAGAGAAAATATTACAACTATTGATGAACACAATAACAGATGTTGGACGATTTGGGGCAAGTACGTACCCATGATGACGTGGATGGAGAAGGATGAAGACCCAGTGAGCATACTGCCGCTGTCTGCACCTAAGATATGCTACCAACATAGAGGAGAAGTGGACGTGGGATACAACACCAACTGTGCAAGCGTGATAGAGTTACCTGAGGGGGGAGCAGGAACAGCAGTATTAATGGACCATTACTGGGCCTGCGGAAACCAGGCATACCACACACTGCCCCCTCTGTGGAATGGTATATGCACAATGGTACACGTTAATGTACCATCACTAGTCGTGCCCCAGAAACATGTGAACATGGCGAACTTCCCTAAAATGGATGAAGGAAACAAGAGGAAGAAGAGATCTGTAAAACCTCAGAAGGGGTCAGAGAACGAAAACAACAACAACAATGTCCTGAATAGAAAGAAGAGACAAGGAGAACCTCTGACAGGAAATTACCTATGGGGAAGGTCGGAAACAGCACTCACTTCAATCCCACCAGAACACAGACTATTCAGCAGAGCGGCAATGTTCTTCTCGTCAATAATACATCCGGGACTACAAGCTTACGCAAACGCAAAATGGCTCCAGATAACTCGATGGGAGCTAATGATGACAATGAATTCTACAGTAAATGGATTCAACGCAATAAAAGAGGAACTGCGAGCAGTGAGGATGGTAGCACTACAGAACAGATATGTATTAGATCTCCTTACAGCAATGGAAGGAGGAGTTTGCGCAAAGATAGGACAATCATGCTGCACATTTATTCCTGCTAACGATGCTGACAATGGTACACTGACAGAAGCAGTATCACAACTGGCCCAGATGCACTCCAAAATGATGGAAGAAAGTAAAGGAGTGAAGAAGGATGACAGCTGGTTTTCAATGTTATGGTCATGGATGCCATCTTGGCTGTCGGACGGACTGAAGATTATAGTTGGATGTATAATACTGGCTGGAGCTGCACTGATCATAATAAGATTTTGGAAGGCCCGGAAGGCTCGCACTACAGACGAAATGATTGAAATGATTGGTATGCACCCTTGATGCCGACAGATGATGGCCAGCACACAGGCACAATAATAAAAGAAAGAGAAAAACTATGCAAACAGATCATCATCAACCACCTGGACCCACCATCTGTGAAGCTCGAAAACCCAAGAAACCCAAGGAGCTACATAGGGAAATGGGTATACTGCACACCTGGAGGAACCTGTCTATATATGTATTGGTCATTTGAAGACCATGTCAACCAATATGGACACTTGGGAGGAGTAACTAAAATATGGAGAGTAAGAGGAGATAAGGAAAAAGATATGTTTGTGGTCAACAAGTCGACCAGAGGGGGGACTGAAGTGGGAGAATGGGACAAAAGAGTCCCACCAATCCCCTCATGCCCCTGGCCTAGAGGATCGCGGCCCAGACACCCGCCATGAGAGGAGTTTGCCTATCTACCAGACGACCAAATACCCTGGTACAGGAACATACGGATGTGCCCACCAGCCTGCCCACCAGCCTGCCCTGCCCAAGCCGACTCCTGCGGTATGGATGAACTCGACTGAACCATTCAACAGTAAATAAACACATTGTTAGAGATGCCATGACGACCTAGCCAACGGTCAGAACACCTGTGCAAACATGCATACTGGACACTCCCACACCAATCCACACGAAGAACATATTCAGTGCTATGACGTAGGTGACGGACACACCCACTGACGCGCATCTTTATTATTTTTCACATAGGTTTTTCAAATGCAGAAACGCAAGACGCACAACAAACTCATCTAAAATGCTTGCTGACGCTTCTCCTAACCCATGCATTGCAATGAGAAATATAACGAAGACATGATACTGGGGATAAAGCAATATGATACCGTAACTTAAAGCGCCGTGCATCAAACATCCCCACCTATGCACCAGGCCCAAGTAGGCTGCAAACAAGAGCCTCCACGAACATTGAACGAGCAAGAGTACAATTGCTGACCCTGCAGAATGAGCCCGGCGAGAACAGACAGCCAAGGGAGCAATGTTGCAAACTCGCATACCACAAGCCAAAGCCAAGGTCACACCTGCAAACTAAGCCAGACACACAGTGGAAAATGCAACATTAAATGTGCAGAATTCTGCCTCAACCACGGTCTCTCCTCACGTGACCAAGCCGAACCTGACAGGGTGCCAGACCCAGGAGGGAGGATGCGCCTGGGTCCCACGTTTTGAGACACAGGCAGCAACAATGAAGCGACTCAATGGACATCCGCGGCAGTGGGAGTAGTCTGCCCTCAAGCATATGAACAAATCCACGCATTGTCTGCACAAACACATAGTTACACATTGTTGCAAATGACAGGTGCACCGCGAGCTGGGAACAACGATGGTCCCAGGCTGGGGGGCTCGCGAGTGGACCAATCAGAACATGGGGCACTTATCACTGATGCCATTAACATTAGCCAATCATCAGGGGTCTTCATGTAACAATTTTCATGTATCTAATAGAAGGGACAACCCAAGTATACCACCTGACTGGCCCTTAACCACTAACAGCGTTCTCTATACGTATGCTATACTAACCCTACCACTCGAGGAACCAATCCAGAGTGACGATAGGTTTTTTGCTAACTTTCCCAGGTGACGCAAGTAGCGCGTCATACTGAGGTAAAAAGGGCCTGCGAGCCCCACGAATTTCGAGAGAGAGTCAGGACGGACGCGTACGATCCTTGACCCATCCCTGCCGTTGTTTAATAAACAGCAGAACCACCTTGCTTCTTGCGTGTGCCTCATACTCATTTTTGGGATACGCGGGAGGAGTTGGGTCCTCCCTGCCCGGGGGTCCGCGGACAGCCCAGCAGACCCCGGGAGAATTTCCCCCCGACAGGATTTTCCCATACTGTGCTGCAACCCGAAGTTTATAATGTTTAGTACCTTTGTGCCATCAAAATAAGCAACAAAATAAAATACAACTGAACTTTTATGAATGGTTGTTTCAATTTTTCAGTAAATCAAGTGTGTCTCCATTCAGCAGTGTTCCGGCCCTTTCCTGCCTGCCTCTTGTCCGTCTGTTCCCCCCCCTACCCTATCAATGACTGTTAGCACCTGTGGCTGTGCCCTCCCAAGGTGGCTGGCAGCGTGGGAACGGCCAAGTTGCCACAAACCATGTACACTTCAAAGGTATCTTACACGCAGGGGCCATTGTTCACATGCCCTCCTCAGACCCAGTGTCTCCAGGCAGGCTCCCCTGAATCAGGCCGTGCCCCTGCAATCCACATAAGTGTTTTTCTCCTTTTAGTTGTGTTCTGGGCCTTGTCTGCATGCCGCATGCCCCTCCATCCCCCCCACCAGAATCAACGGCAGTTGCACCCATGGATGTGCGCTGCCAAAGGGGCCTGGCAGGGGTGGGAACGGCCAAGATGCCAAACATCATGTGCACTTTAAAGGTATCTTATGCTCATGGGCCATTGTTCACATGCCCCTGAGAATTTTTCAAATCAGTCACCATGAAATATCGTGCTTCCAGTGGGATACTGCATAGTATTGTCACCGTGTTAGGAACTAAAGGAAACTCTACCTCTACAATCTGGTTAATCAGTCTCATGTCCTGTATGAATCTCCATGACCCTCCCTTTTATTTTTTCGCCAGATACACTGTAGTATTGCACGCTGATTCTGATGGCACCAGAATACTTCGTTTCATTAGTGCAGAAATAATCTGAATATACCCTCATCAGCCTCTCGAGACATGGGGTACTGTTTTGCTCAAGGTAAAATCGCCCCCGGCTTCAGCTTTATTTTGACTTCCCCTATTCCCTTCAATAGTTCTACATCATAAGGGCCTGTAGTCCATAAGATACTTGGCACCTTCTCCTAATCTTCCTAAAAAAATGTTGGATGCTGCCACATTATCGCCATTCGCTGTGGTTTTTCCCTCTTCTCCATTCTTATCCAGTATGTGATGCTCAGAAAGAACACTACTTCATCATCTGTTAGATCATCTCTAAACATGTCATCATCAGTAATGTCAGTCAACCTGCACCCTTCTTCAATAGCTATCATTGTCCTCCATGGTCTACCCTCGTCATCTGTTCCTTCAAGCATCACCATTTCCCTTCATACTATGACTGCCTCTAACTCTAGAGGGATCGTCTGTCCTCCCTCTTTGTCCGTGGACATCTGTGGTCTAAAGAAGAATTCATCAGGCATTCTCATAGTCTTTCCACTAAGCCAGGTAGCCATGTCAATAGAATGCTCATCCCATAAAGAAAAACCTCTAGCTCTACTGGTACACCTCGCAGAGCCACTTGCTCTGTGCATGCTTGTATAAATTCACCCACATTCATGAAGTGTATTCCAGGAGTGGAACACACTATACCTTCATCAGTAAAAGAAATCATCATGTTAAGTTTTGTCATCAAATCTCTTCCCAAATGTTGACATGTGTCTGTCATGAATACAATAAGGGAGGTCTCAGGAGGATAGCTCTTCGATAACATGCTCGTCTTGGAAGCAAGACGACACGGAGCAACATTGGTTTGATCCCCGGTTCCATGCTTAGAAACCTCTGGGTATTAAGCGCATTATAAATAACCAATCATATCATATCATATCATAACCGACATGTCACACTCTCCGATAGAGACTGGTAATACATCAGTAAAAGGAACTTGACTCGCAGCTACTGAGAACCCTTGACCATTCATGGCAATCCTCGACATTGGACATTTTCCCTCTCATATACATGAACGAGTAGCCCCAGTGTCTACTAAAAAAGAAAAAAGATTTGCCTCCTATCGTCACGTCAACCCTATCTTCCTCTTGGGGGTCTGGTATCACTGATAGTACTGAACACATCAAATCGCCCTGTAAACTGTCCTATTGTGGGTATATGCATACTCCTGTACCTGTGAAAGGATTCCCTCCCACTACAGTGGCACCTCCTATTGTAGGTGTCAGTAATTGTCCTGTGTTGCATATTGCTGTGTCTGCATGGGGTTGTGCTGCGACTGCCTTTGCAGAGGGTCTATTTGCTCTTGCTGTATTTACTGTCCCTGTTGCATTTGTGGCGCTTGTGTTTGATACACTGTCTGATCTAGGGAAATCCCTTTCCTAGTTTGTGTGCTATATGTAGGAGGATAAGCTGTCACCCTCTTGAAAATTGGCCATTCTGTACATACCCCTGGCACCCACATGTGCGTGCAGTTTCCCCTTTCATTCCACAAGTCCAATATACACAGGCAGGCCGTCTGACTAATTCCCCTTGGTTGAATCCTTCTTGCATGTTCTGATTCCCATTCTGTGCATTCTGGAACCCACTTTGATTGTTTTGTAATCCACCCCTTTGCCTATAACCCATGCCTCTACCTCGTGGCATGAACCCATTCCCTCCATCCTCCATCGGGTGCTGATTATTCGCCTGTGATGTACCCACTGCTTGCTGCATTCCCAGCCCTTCTCCGCTTGTCAATACCACTGTTTCTATGGCATACATTGACAATTTCTTCTGAACTAATTTAGCGTCCTCAATGTTCCTCACCTCATCTTTCTTGTTATTTTTCTCCTGTAATAGCCGACAGTGATGCACTATCATCAACTATATTTCAGCCCATCGCTCCCTTTCTATCCCCACTTGCTCCTTTATTTGCCTCTGAACTTGCTTGGGCAACCCCTGACATAAAATGCCGTAAAATAATGCCACCGGTTTTCCCGGTGCTCCCTCCTTTCAAGAGTCCAGCACTCTTGAATGTCCTGAATGTAAGCAGTAGGGTCACCTTCTTTCATTTTAAGTGTCATAATTGCACCTATGTCTGATGTGTCAGGATACTGTACCCTGAGAGCCGTCCAAACATTGGATTTACAATTACTAAACAGCGCTCCATTGTGCGCTGTGTTCTCTGCTGTGCTACTTGAATAGCCTTTTCTCCTCCATATGTCATAGGCTTTTTCCCCAAGAATGGCTGCCAAGAGACCCTTAATGTCTCCTATGGCCAGCGTGTTTCCTACAGTCATTTTTTTCGAATTCATAAATCTATTTTTCTGCACCCAATGTCAAACCCGGGAGTTTGCATCTTAAATTATCCTTATCCATTTGTGGCCATGGAATATACTGCGGTCTTGCTCCTCCTTTTTCCGATAAGGGAAACTGCATGAACCCTAACCCAAAATCGGCTCCCATTGTCTGCCTATCCATGGCAGGGATAATGGTCCCTGATCGTCTTCTTACTGGTAGCGATCTTATCCTACTCACATATGGCGGTGATTCTCCTTTCTCACTATACAATCATTCTCTGGGACGCTCTGGGTATGCTATGGGATGTGGCATCCAATCCTAAGGCTGCTCTTGTCATCCGCCGTCACGGCCATAGCCGAAATTGGCGGATACTTCTGCGTTGGAGCTGGAGACACAGAGGTAGGGTGTTTTAGTCCCTTCTCTGTGTTCTTGCTTCCGGCTACAGTTACGTAGCGCAGCGCCACTGGGAGTATTTAACTCCCCCCCTCCCGGCTTGACGCTGCGTTGCAACCGCCATTGGATGCTTTCCTGTTTCCGGGTTTCCTCACTCCGATCCTCTGCCGTCCGCCTTCGGATCTGCCAGAGGGTTTCCCTGTTCTCCGGTGTTCCTGTTTTCCCTCAGAACGCTACTCTTCGCTTAATTTTTCCTACCGCTGCTCCGAGCGGTACGCTGCTGTGCTTTATCTCCTGGTGGGTTCCGTTCCGGCAGTATCCGCCTCTCTCTCTCTCTCTCTCTCTCTCTCTCTCTGTCTCTGTCTCTGTCTCTCTCTCTCTGTCTCTCTCTCTCTCTCCTTCTTCTGGGTTTTTCCCATACTCTATTCCTGCTGGGCTCCTCTGAGCTGTGCTTACTGCTTACCTTCTCCCTCTTCCTGGATCCAGTGCCACATCTTCGAACTGCCACAAGGAGCATCTGACTTCCCTGACTCTGCTACTCGTTGGCTTCGACTACTTGGACAATCTAAAGCTACTAACTCTGCTGCTTTGCCTCTCACCGTTGCTCATGTCAGCGATTTTCCTGTCATCTGGATTGGAAGGGTCAACGCTACACCACAGGGTTTTTTCGCTTTTGGGTTTTTCCCTGATTTCTGGCTTGGTTCTGGAAAGGGAGTCACGGGGCAGCTGTTCAAACAGCAGTCACTGTGGCTCCCCTCCGTGACAAGCATATCCATCTAAAGAAGGGGAGAGACTACCTTGCACGACCACGTCTACAAGAGACCGACAACTCCGACAGCTCAAGTGAGGAGAGTGCGCCTCGTAATTGAAATACTAGGGATTGATCTCCCTTCCCTCAGCTTCCCGATTTGTTACTTTCCTTCAGTTGTTGATAGGCCTTATCGATCCTGTCTCTGATGCTTCCTATATAAAAGTTCTCTTCATCTAGTGCTAATCTAGAGGCCCCTGATGTTGCTCCCTTTAATAGAAGGATCTCTTCCATTCTGTCCCATCGTATTGCTGGACTTGGTTCCATTAACTCATTTTGAATAAGGTTAATGTCAAGCTCCCATTGCCTCCTCTTACCGTCTAACTCTTCCTTTAATTCTCTTTGCTTACTCGCCTCCCTTTTAGTTCTCTCCTCTTCTTGCCTTCGTTCTTTGCTCCTTTTTTATGCTGTCCTTTCTTCCTCTTCTCTTCATCTCTGTATTTTTTTGTCCCTTAATTTCTGCATGTCCTCCTTCTCTCATCCTTTCTCATCGGTCCCTATCTTCTATTGCTATCTGCCAGTTGTCATACTTTCTTTGCTCTTCTGCCCATTCTTGTTTTTTCTCTTGCTCCTCCTGATACATCTGTTCTCCTCACTCCTTGCTCTTTCTTTTATGTTTCTCTTTCTTCAATCTTTTTTCGTTCCCTGTCTTTTCTATCTTGTTCATCCTGATCTTATCTTTGCCTCACTTCCATAATAATTTTCCCATCTAGCTTGAGTAATACCTGTCCTCCCATCCATTCATTCTGCACAAGTGTTACCTCATCAGCTTCCTCCTTCTCCCCTTTCCATCTCATAATCTCTCGTTCTATTTCTATTAATACATTGGATTGCTGACTTTTCTCTTCCTTATTTTGTATGATCTTAAAGATCTTCTCTTATCTCTTACTCTCCTCTGGAACATCGTCACTGCTATAAGCAGCCAGTTCGTATATCAGATTACTATACCCTGCCACTGCTTTCAGTTCCTTTAAAAGATACAACCCTACTTCTTCCGTATTAGCGTCTTTTACTTCAGGCGAGGTAAGGGGCGCCAAGGGCTCAACACCTTCCTCCTTACACTGGTTAAGCATACACTCCTCAGGTGGCAGATCTTCTCTATCTTCCTGGTACATCTTCCAAAACTCTAAAATAGCGAAACCCTTTCTCCAAATTCTTCCCTGTGTACACAGCGTGCAAGTATGTGGTCATGTGTTGCAATATTGCTTTTGACAATGACCCCTTGTGGCCATGGCATGAACATCTTATCTGCTGTGCCTTTCACCCATTACGGACTTTACTGTTTGAGCTTGGGCAGGTGCTTTGGCAATGTCTTACATAAATCCATCAGAGGAGTTTCTCCCATTGAGTCTCAATTGGCTGTCAATACTTACCAGCTTTATAAAAATACCTTTACCAAAAACCACAAATGTGAGCATGCTCCAACAACCGTCACTCAAAACCTCTATTTCTTCAATATTATCTGTCTACATCTTTATTGGTACCAACCACTTCCCTAGAAAGATAGTATAACTTCATAACTTTATCTCAATTCTTACACATCGGCTTGTATCATTGTTTAACACCTTAAAGGAATAGTGCGCTCAACAATATTATTTACCCGAGGGTTCGGGCATGTGTTTTTAAGTGTACGTTGATCAATCGTAAAAACACATGCACCTTACCGTAGTTTTCCTCATTTTTACACATGCAAAATCAGGCAGCAGGGCGTGGCCATCTTGTGCTAATCTTATCCGTTGCCGCATCGCACGTGAACTGCTCTGGCAGCACTAAATTATATCCCCGCCCCTGAGGCTGAGATAACTAGATGCGTACCGTCCATTTCACAATGCCAATGCACGTCTCGTGTCAACATTCTCTGCGCTTCAGCTAATGACGTGTCTCCATGGAAATGGCAGGACGCCTCTTTCCTCAATAAGTATAAACAGACCTTTTCTCATCAGATATGCTTTTCCAATTGTTTGACTGTCATTTCTTGAGTATTCTGTGCCTTGTTTCTGTGCTCTGGTCAGCTACCTTTGTTGCTCGTATTCCGTGAGAACAGATACTAGTACCATTACTATCCATTTTTATTTTGTCCCATAATGGCAACAATACAGCGCTACCCGTACGAGCCAGAGTATTCCGTGGCGGAATTACTCGAAAGAGAAAGATGCGGAAACAATCAGGCTTCGGACAACAGTTGGGAGGATGAATCAACAGATCAAGAGCCTGAGCCTAGTTGTATGAACGACATTTTCACCTGGTGTACCTGCAATCGATGCACGCTAATGCCAACCGAGGAGGGGAACTGCTGCTGCCGAGAAAACTCTGGATGCTTGTCCTACATATCGGAAGGCGAGACACGGCTGCAATGCATTACCGAGCTGCATGACTTCAGGGCAGCCTGCCTCACACGGTTTGTGTTGAGGATTATGAACTTCACGCAACAGTTCGCCCTCGCAATCCATGTAACGAGTAAGTGTACTCTAGTTGTGATGTCACTTAGGCCATTACCATTTCATGGTTATCTCCTATATTGTTGTAACTTTGATCTATCACTGCCAAATGAATGTAGTCTTGCAATTCTATGCCTCACTCGCAATTTGGGGAAATCATAGTGCTCTTCTCATGTTTAATTCATGTACAATGAAGAACCAATACTTCTTTGTGTCCCAAATGTAATGGAATGCACAGTTGTTCAATATTGTAATGCGGCTAAGTAACATTTGTACTGGCAACAATGCCATTGGATACAAGATTGCATTTTCAAATAAGGTTTAATACACTCATCTTGTTCATTTAAAAACAGTTTGTATCTTTCTCTTCCACAGGTGGTACAGGCTGGTGGCCTATCGTTCGTTAACATGGTGGCTTCATGGGAGGCTTGGACACTATGTTCGATGAGTAATACCCGCCTGTGTCGTTGGTTCCATTAAAGACACATTCGCCAGTGACAGCGGTCAGTACAGGGGATTTTCCCATACTGTGCTGCAACCCGAAGTTTATAATGTCTAGTGCATTTGTGCCATCAAAATCTGCAACAAAATAAAATACAACTGAACTTTTATGAAGGGTTGTTTCAATTTTTCAGTGAATCAAGAGTGTCTCCATTCAGCAGTGTTCCGGCCCTTTGCTGCATGCCTCTTGTCCGTCCGGCCCCCCTACCCTATCAATGACTGTTAGCACCTGTGGCCGTTCCCACCCTGCCAGCCACCTTGGGAGGGCACGGCCACAGGTGCTAACAGTCATTGATAGGGTAGGAGGGACGGACGGACAAGAGGCATGCAGCATTCACATACACACCCACCTTTATAATTCTTTTTAAACCACTTGGTATTTATCATGAGAACATCTGTGAGCACTGCAAGTCAACTTGTGAACGTGCCACCTGAAAACTTCTGTGGTCACTGAGAGTCAGCTCGTCATTGTGCTACCTGTGAACATCTCCCTGTTCTCCTGCTACTAACTACCCTGCTTGCTGAATCTAACTGTTTGTTGGTCAAGGTAAGGGCAGGTCACCTTATCATATCTCCTTGATCTTTAAATGTATATCTATTTTGAACGAATGTAGCCAGTAGTGTAATGTTCATTCATCTCATTGCCATTACCATTGACTTAAGTTTCATTTGTTCTGTTCTCGATGTATAGCAATTGCCACCAGCGTCAATTGGGATCGAATGGCATCCTTCGCGGACCATGTCTATAAGCCTGTTTCCTTTTGATGCATGATAGTACATTCAAGGGACAAGTAGCATGTTACGATTTGCGTCACATCAATCAATTGTGTATGAAAGTTATCCTATAATACAGTCGGCTACGCTACACAGGTTTTGCTTCGGTGACCAAAACATAGATTTCATAGAAAAATGTATGATAAACCTAAACATAATAATAAACCTTTCCCGGAGTCAACAACAACTTCGAGTGCGTATCAGGTAGTTTTATTTCTCTATCAGTTCCGGAAACGTGTTATGCATGGAATTAGAGATAATATGATAACGTTTACATATCCTGTCATTTGTTTACATAATGTGTTCGTTGATGGGTTTTTATTGATATGTACCATTGTCTGCATTCCATTGTCTGTGTTCAATTTCACTTTTTTCATCCAAACTAAAACAAGTACTGTGTTACAGGGTGGTGCTAGTACTTCGACTACAATTACATCATCATTTCAAGCTGATCCAGAGCCTGAGGTATTCATACTGGCAGTTCCCGGGAATGAAAGAAAGTATATCATGTATCTGATATTACTAGACAGTGACAGTATTATACACAAGCATCTTTTGGGCAACATTACAATCAGTGGGTTTCGCACAGTGATCTCTGATCGAGTACACTAGCCATCAATCAGGTGCAATTCAAAATGTATAGTTTGACTAAATGACGTACACAGTGGACAAGGGTATCTATCTAAGCCGTGTGTGCAAGGAAATCATTTGATTTCAAATACGATTGACTTTTTTAAAATCAATATTCTATTCTAGGCATGTTTACAAGATCGGGAAATAGAAGAGGAGGCATGTGGATCTGAGGTGCAGTCGTTACAGTGAAGAACACAGTTTCAAAGAAAACCAAGAAAGCAAGGGTAACTAGCAAACAAGTGCGATTACAAAAAGTGTTTTGGTCAGGTGTCTTCATAACATGTTTTATTTTAAATCTAAAGTGCTATATACTGTATGTTGGTTTTACATTGAACATGTTTTCACAACCCATCTCCTAGTGGCCCAGAAGTAAACAAACTTTGATGACAGAGCCATCTACTAAAGCCAGAGATGCTGCTTGCCAAACTGATTTCACCATGGAGCAACTATTATTTGAGGCGCAGCATGTTCAAATAAATAAGCAGACTCGAGATGCTTATGCCCAATGGCCAGAAAATGAATTGAATGTGACCGGCGAAGCCAGCAAAGTGTTGTTGGACCATTGCTACAATGCGAGAACTCCACAAGATGAAGACGAAACTGAATATAATGATGATGCTTTTGAATTACTCGCAGACCACTCGACACAATCGACACCAGCAAAAAAGGGCCACACAACACACAATCGACATTGATGTTTTCTCTGATTCGTGTTGAAATAACACAAGCTGAATTAAAAGAGACTGAAGCCTCAACAAAATTGAACGAGGAACTTGCCAAAGATCTTAACTACAGTGTGTCCTGTTGGCCCGATATGTCCACCACAGTTGAGTCACAAACCACATTCATGCAGGACGATAGTCTAATACAGGATCCCAAATACACTGTATTTAACAGCTGCCTGATAGAGATTATACTGATGCTGAAATGTGTCCATCCAGTGAGGGGGGGAAGTATGCGGGAAGCCATTGTTGAACGTGACTCGAGGATCACAAGGCACTAACTTGAAAATACAAGCCACCTGTGACCTGCTCCATGCAAAATGTTCATGGTCCGCTCAACCGATGATGGGGAAAGTGGCAGCTGGAAATCTACTGTGTGCAGCAGCTTTACTTTTCATTGTCTCTACTTTTAATAGGTTGTCCAGTTTCTGTCAATTTGTGGGACTACATTCCTTTCTAAAATGCAGTACTACAAATATCAACGTGAATATTTATTCCCTGCTACGATATGATATGACAATTATAATGCACCCATACACAACTGTTTCAGGTTGCGACGAGGCAAGTGAGGGGAAACAGTGGGAAACAGAATACGATCCTACTAGGCCGGTGCCATTCAGATCGCACAAGTGCATGGGTAGGGAGAAAGGGCAAGTGCCTCGGGGAAGGGAGAGGGGAAAAGTGCAGTGCAAGGGATAGAAGAATAAGTAAGATAAATAAAGCGGCCAGATGGTGGCATGTGCAGGGTAAGAGCAGAATAAGTGCTGGTAGGGGACTGTAGGGATACAGAAAACAGCCCCTAGGTGTGATGGGTTGACAGGGGGGGGGCAGGACAGGTGTGTAAAGCGGGGCCTGACCTGGACCCAAGATCAGAAAGGGTTGCCAGGTAACCAGTGCAGTTTCAGCAAGGAATTTCAGCAGGGGAGAGAGGCAGAGAAAGCAGAAGCAAAGAGGAAGGTTTTGAGGTGTTTCCAGAACCGGAGATGGTTCTCCTCAAGTTTCAGGTAGGCAGGAAGGCTGTTCCAGAGGGAGCCCCTGCTGAAGAGAGAGCTTGACCACCCATTCATTGCTTGGAGAAGCGACTGACCCTGAGGGAGTTGGAGGCAGATGAGCGAAGAGCCCGAGAAGGAAGGTATTTGGGAAGAGAGGGTTGCAGGTACTGCGGCCTCAGGCCCCAGAAGACCTTGTGGACAATGCAGAGGGTTTTGAACTTAATCCTTGCAGCCACTGGGAGCCAGTGCAGAGATTTCAGTCCTGGAGAGATGCGATCCCTGGGCTTGAGGCCAAGGACAAGTCTCGCAGTCCTGTTTTGGATAAGTTGCAGAGGGCGGAGAGAAGAGGCAGGCAGATTAAGATAGAGACTATTGCAATAGTCCAGCTTAGAGAGAACTAGGGCTCTGGAGACGGTGAGCTTCTGGGGAGGAAAGGAAGAATACCTCTGAGGAGGTGCAGCTGGTAGTGGGATTTCTTAGAGACGTCTTAGATGTGAGGAGAGAAGGAGAGTGTGGAGTCGACGATGACCCCAAGGTTTTTAGCCTTGCAGGTGGGAGAAGGAAGAGGGCAAAGAGAGGCTGGCCAGAGTGCTGCAGGGAAGGAGGAAGTGGGAGTAGGATCTCAGTCTTACTGGCATTAAGGCAGAGGTCATTGGTGGCACACCGGTCCTGGATAACAGACAGACAGTCAGAAATTAGGGAAGGAGAAGAGGAGGCCGAGGGTAGCCTGAAAATGAGCTGAGTATCATCTGCATAGCACTGAAAGTTGGGGCAGAGAGCGGCGATGCGATGGGCTAGGAGTGCCAAGTATTGGTTGAACAGCCATGGAGAGAGGTTAGCCCCTTGGGGGACACCACAGGTAGAGAAGAAGATAACGGAGAGGAAGGACCCAATTGGACCTGGGAGGGTCGGTTGGAGAGGAAAGAAGTCAGCCATGCCAGAGCCTGTCCAGTGATACCCAGGTTGTCACCGAGACGGTTGAGCAGGATGGCTTGATTGACAGTGTCAAAGGCAGAAGAGAGATCAAGCAAGATGAGGACACATGGGGTGTTGGAGTCAAGGTTGGAGAGCAGGTCTTCACGGATGTTTCGGAGAGCAGTTTCTGTGCTTCTGGCAGTCCTGAAGCCAGACCGATGGTCATGAAGACAACCGACAGATTTGGTGTGGAGATTAATCTGGGAGATGGCCAATTTCTCCAGGAGCTTGCCCAGGAAGGGAGTGATGGCGATTGGGCGATAGTTAGCTGGGCAGGAGGGGTCAGCAGAGGGTTTCTTAAGAAGAGGGTGCACAAGGGAGTGCTTCAGGGGGATGGGAAGACTCCGGTGGCAAAGGAGTGATTGCAGAAATCGGCCAAGGCAGGAGCCAGGAAAATTTAACACATGTCAATTGAAAGGACATTCTCTGACAAACGGTTCAGGCTAGCTGGCGATGGACAGTGTGACAGCCCTGGATTTTCAGCAAAGTACTGCACATACAACTTTCAGGACTTGAAAACAAAAAAAATGGTGAGTTCGGTGGTCGTGCAGGTGTCCGAATGTAAATATTCAGTGGCCATGGAAAAACATGGTTTCATCAAATCCCTGGAAGATCTCCAATCGAGTTGAATGCAAATTGACCTCACATCCACGGACAGACATGTTTCAATAGCCAAGACCATGAGAGAGCAGTTTCCAAATATTCGCCATCAATTTGATGAATGGAATGTTGCCAAATCATTCAATCAAAAAATCTCAGCTGCTGGAAAAAAAGGGTTCTGAAAATATTTTACAGTGGTCCCAGTCTTTCAGCAACCATCTTTGGTGGAGCTCCAAAACTTGTGGTGGGTCTGTGGAAATTCTACTAGAAAAATGGAGGTCACTAAAGCACCAACGTTCACTCTTGGACAGAAAACCAACATTTCCACCAATGTGCACATGGACCTTTGTCGCCGGAGCAGAAACGCAAGAAGAAGTGGTTGATTCCATCTTCACCTCCACACAAAGCTCTTGAGAAGATCGTGTTTGATAAAACTCTATCAAGAGATCTGAAGGGACTCACAGAATTCTGTCACACGGGAGATTTGGAGGTGTTCCACAATATGAGCCTAAAGTACAGGCCCAAGAGATATAGGACATTACTAGCGGCATGAGTGTATAACAAGAACGTAGGGCGTGAACAATCGAGGACTGCAGGAAACTTTGGGATGCTTCATTACACAATGGCCTTTACGGAAAGCAGCAAAAAATGGGTGGTCAAGCCAATATACCAGGAAATAGGAATGCGATCTTGTGAAAGATCTTATTATGACTGTCTTGGACATATATACTCACAGAATCGCACACAATTTAGTTCCGAGGACACATACATTGCCACAAAACATTGCAAACGTGTCCTGTCCACTGAAAGCAGAGCTTGTGGAACAGTTCACTTCCCGCTTCAAATGATTGCCATCTATTTCTTTGTTCAACAATGTTTATATAAAGTGTCCAAATAAAGCATCCAATTTGTCTTTTGAAATCTATCCTCTTTGTCAATTTTTGTTTCAACAAGTGCCTATTTGAGAATGCCATACAATTTAATGCTGTGCTTTCACACTTCATGTTTCGTCTAGCTATTGTGGGTCCTTCACTGATCGTGGGAGGGTCAGATGGATAACAGCATGAAAGCAACTTTGGGGTTCTGCAGTTGCCTTACCAAACACTTGCCCAAATAGCTGAACAACTACGCGTTCCACAAAAGGAATCAGGCTAGGCTAGATAAGATACTCGGCACCCATGAACTACTGACTGTAAGCAAAACAGCACATCAAAGGGGGTTGTTGGTGAGACATAGCTGCACTCTGACCTATATTTTCATGGGGGCATGTGTTGGGGTTGTTGCAATTGTAAGGAAGCAGTTGGTCGGTTGAACCCCCTAATCCCATACATTCTACGCGAAAGTGACACCTTGCTCTTTCACTGATGGGGGACACCTCCTTTGCCCTTCTGCAGCCATGGGGAAGAAGGCCCTGACATAAGCAGAGGTGGGACTATTGCTAGACACACTTGGACTCCATTTTGTGCACCCTTGACTCCAACTTTGGACTAGGCCACATTCTGGCATTGCAAAGTTTCCCCTCCCCTCAGCAGCGCCGTGCACAGGGAGCACTGACAGACCCCACCTTTTTCCTCCTGCGCTTGTGCCTCCCAAGTCCCTTTCTAACGGATGCGCTGAGACAAGATGATGCAAACAAAGAATGTATTAATTTCATTCTTCCTCTGAAATCACTGTCCTGTGTGTGACAGGGCCAAACCATGACTTGTAGTTCATCCATCTCAACAAATGTGCTCCTGCAACTCTCACCCCCGCTGCTGGAAAATTACTGCTTGTTCAACCTTGTGCTCCTTCAAAGCTATTCTTTTGATGTACCAGAAGTGTGACCCTTCATTGCTGACCACCCCAGAGTGCCTCCTAATAAAACAAGACCCCAGTCACAATATATTCCGTCCTAAACTAACATGTGTTACTCCACCCCCTTTCTTGCTCTGATGTGCCAGACCTGTCAGCTATCAAATCCGACCTCCGCAGGTCACCTCAGGGGCAAGACCCCCACACCCTTCACCTCGCTACTGACCCAAAGCAGGATAGTACAAATACACGTGTGCAATTTATAGGCCTCTAATATCAAATCTCATCAGTGTTTCTCGTCTGCTTGCACATCCAGTGAGCCACTGGACCTGTGATGAGAGGATTGGTTGCAGAAGCCACTGGGGCACACCCCTCTCTTCACATGTGCTCTGGCTCACTGGATGTGCAAAGCAGACGAGAAAAACTGATGAGATTTGCCTGCATACTGTACAGTCACTCAATACTTCAGGACAAACCCACCCCCCACATATATTTTCGGCAAAATCTACTGGAAAAAACTTGATGAAATCTACTTCAATGAAAAAGGCTGTGGCAAAATCTCCCATTCCCGTCCCAGAATACTTTAATTTCTTGAATAGTAATTGGCTCCTCCAATTCAGGGCAGATGGCAATTTTGTTCTACCTACTTCTTCTTCTGTTTGACTAGGGACGTATACTTGGGTACTGTGCAACCTGACCCAGATCTGCCAGACCTGCATCACAGACACACTGTAGATAGACACAAGATGAGCTAATTCATTTTTGCACAATACCTCGGGCCACAGAATGCAGCTACCCCCACCGACACAATTTGGTCTAGCTGCTCACAGAATGTCTCTCCTACCTCAAATATATTGCACATCACCTCTGGCACTAGAATGCATTAGGTCTAGCTGCATACATAGGACCTCATCACGAGTTGGGCGGTAGCCCTTAAATGGGACAGTAATGCTATTACCACTGCATTCAAGGGTCTGCCCAATCACAAGTCTGGAATTTCCCCCCATCTCTGAGCTTGTGGGAAATGTAAAAGTGACAGAAAAATGCTGATTTGTAGCACAATTACTGTGCGGTAATACTGCTCGCAGTAATTGCTCTGCAAATTCCCCATTGGGTCCAAAGGACCC
Source organism: Ambystoma mexicanum (assembly GCF_040938575.1). Lineage (NCBI taxonomy): Eukaryota > Metazoa > Chordata > Amphibia > Caudata > Ambystomatidae > Ambystoma > Ambystoma mexicanum. The sequence continues at coordinate 707,263,994 of NC_090931.1, forward strand.
AATGGGGAATAGGGAATTACGTTTACCGCTCAACCCATGATCCAGCAGTAATACTGCCAGACTGGTGGGCGGTAATGCAAATACAGTTGGGCAGTATCCCAGTCGGGATACCGCCCAACTTGTGATGAGGCCCATAGTGTCTCTCTCACATTCTCTCTGGGCTACCGCACCACACCCACCCACATGCATGCATGCTTAACATGGGTGTCTAGCAAGGACTTGGCCAACCCTGCTTACCTTCGTACTGGCTAAGTGCACACATGCACTCTATTTCTCTCTGACAAATGTTCCCATACCTGGACTTCAGTCCCCCAGGGCTGTTCAACCTACAGAGAGTTAAGACCATACCTATTGGTGAACAGCGCTATTCAATACAATACAACACATGAAGTTGCCCCCTGCTTTTGTAGTAAACCATCTGTTGCTTCCTCAAGTAATGCTCCTGTGCATTGTTGGTGACTTGCATGGATTTTTGGATACTATAATATCTCAGCAACTGCCAATGTAGGGGCTATACTTATCATATAATGACGATACCTGACATGCAGCTATAACTACCAGTAACTGGCCATACCATGCTGAAGTGGCATATCTATGGCAGTGCCTCGCCCTATGTTCATTCTATTGGGTCTAACCCTATTATATCATGACCCCATCCATGTTATATAAGGCAGCACACTTGCTAAAATGTGGTTGGTATATAAGAAAACATTCTTGTCTGCTTTGGTACCTACTTGGAGTTTTAAAAAGTGTAAATTTTATTTATTTACATCCGCAAGCCACTTCCAGTGATGTCACTACGGTTAAAGAAGAACAGATGCCATCCAGGTCAAAGGTGATGTGACATCACTTAATGTGATGTCATCAGGTATGTGATGCCACTTCCGCTACCCCTGGCATTTTGCTGAATCGACATCACTCGCCATATGTGTTAAAAACTAGCTCAGCGGTATATCGTGAGTTTCCTGTAATTCCTGTAATGAGCAAAGTTTACCACCATGGAACGAGTCAGCCCATGTAGCCAGGTCATTTGCCTCCCACACCATTCGTACTTGATGAATGTTCAATCGATTTCGGTAATATAGCTTCGACACCTGGGAGATCAGGGGAATAAGGCATTTCCAGTTTCAATTTTTTCCAAGCACGTAACCAAATCTCAGCAACCAGAGTCACTAGCCTCGGGGTCCATTTCTTATCTAGGGACACCCACTGTGCATCTTCCATGACATAAGGAGTGAAAGCACATCTCAAGATCCTTTTTTTCTGATGTTTCTTTATCAGATAAGCACCTCGCTGCTTATTGCAACTCTTAGGCCATATAGTAGAGTTCAAAGTCTGGGAGGCGCAGTCCTCCCTCTTCTACCAATCTACATAGTGTTTGCAAGGCATTTTTGGTGTCTACCCGTGACTCATAATAGCATTCGCAATTTGATGTCTAATTCTCTATAAAAAAGAAACAGGATATGGTGCAGGATATTGGCAAAGAAGTATAGCAGTCAGGGCAATATCAGCCTTTTTGGTGATGGTCACCCTACCCATCAGGGATAAAGATAGCCTCTTCCAGAACTCAATTGAGTTATCTAATCCCTGTAGCGTTTTGCACGTGTTGTACGTGTTGTTGGTATATGCATTATGTAGTTTGTAGAAGACATCTATCCTTAGATATTTAAAGTGGTCAAGGCACCACGTCAACTGTCGTTTCAAGTCCAATGCTCCATTGTGCTGGGCTTTGTGACCAAGAGGGTAGATGCAGGATTTGCTCCAGGTTATGCAGACGCCATAGAGATTCCCGAAATTCTTGAATATTTCCAAGATACAGGGGAGAGAGCGGTCTGAATTGTGCCGGTACAGTAGTATATCATCTGCATATAATAAATGTTGTGCCAAAAATAATACTTAGAATGTACTATTTATGAGGGTCAAATAAGTAAATATATATGTCAAATTGTATGCAATGAAAGCTTTTAAACTATCTTTCTTAACAAATTATACTGGTTTTATTTCACAGAAAAAGAACCAGAGATTCCATAATTATTACTGTATGCAACTAAGTAACCATAAACCATATTATCCTATTTGTTCCCTTCACAAAGAAACACATACTTATTCCATAAGCACTATCCTCAATTGTACTACAATCATAAATACACACTTCAATTACATAATCCCACCATATTACAAATATTGCATACTCCCCAACAGTACCTATAATTACTATACACATATTACTATAGTATGTGTAGCTGTGGCCAGATTTTTGGGGGCATGGCCGTAAATCTGCCCACTGGCCACAATCATTGCAATGTAAATAAACCACATAACAAGTACGTACAATACACCTTCAAATAACAAGACCCACCCAGAACCCCCTGCAATCCAAATGATGCCCGCACCTGTACACTCTTTCATATAAATACAGCTCCATGACAGCTTTATTCCACTCCCACACCCTTTCCAGGCCCTCTTTCAGCCACCAAATAACTCCAAATGGGTTTTCTAGCCTTTTTTCTCACTGCACTGTCGACAGTCATCGGTGATGTCTGTGGACTCCTGGAACCTGCAGACCCTTTTTCACCTATAAAAACAGCTACATATCTACTTTATGTCACTCCCACACCGATTCCAGGTCCACTTTCGGCCTCCGAATAACCCCAAATGTGATTTCCAGACTTTTTGCTCACTGCGGTGTCCGCATATAGTGGCGGCTGTCCGTGGATCCAACATGGCAACTGTTTAAAAAATATCAACGCACTTCACGTTTTTCACCATCCAATCAGTGTGCATTTTTGGTGTCCGTGGACATCGAGCCACCCCCTGACTGATCAAGGGGTGTCCGCGGACTCCGGATCAGGAAATGAGTCATGGAGCGGACCCAGATATCACTATTTTCTGGTACCTACTATTTGGCAATTTTTTTAAAAACTACTGGACGGATTTACACAGAATTTACAAAAGCACACTTTCGGATAAAACTGCCGCTTCTGGCACAGGTTTGGTCAAAATCAGTCCAGGGATTTGCACTGTAGGCGCAAGCAAACATTTTATTTCATTGTGTTATAAGGATTTCAAAAATGTTCGGAGCACCCCTATAACTTTGCGACCCCCCGGGACGAAGCTGCACCAAACTTTGCAGAATCATTCCGAGGGGGCCATATCATTTTTTGCACAGTTTTTTGAAGATTCATCCGGGGGATAAAGTTAACCAAAACTGCAGGGCCGCTATCGCAGGTCCTGTAATAATATGTATATATATATATATATATTTACATATATATATATACATATATATATATATATATATATATATATATATATATATATATATATATATATATATATATATAGGTGAAAAAACATTGTTAATGGGATGTTATGGTAAAGTTGCACCACTAAAGACAAAATCGCCTACCCTGGTTGCAATGTATTCCCCCATGCCCGCACACAGCACGAAAGCCTCATCCGGAGCTTTTGAGGATGGCGGCCATGGAAATGGGACTGTGGAGGCTAAGGGATTGCACAATAACGTTTCTGGGTGTGGTGTGTACATAGAGGACTGTTGTACAGAACTGATAGTGTTACTTGGAGAGCTCTTCAATTTGATTGGTGGATGCGTGTGTTAGTATTTAACAGTACCCAATGAGGGTGTGCTGGAAAGAAGATAGTGGAAAGGGAAGAAGGACTGTTTCTGCTTTAGTGGGGCGCGGCCCTCGCGATACTTGGAGAAGCACACGTGCCACATACTACCGTTTACTGCATGCTGCCCATGGGAATGGGACAGTGGGGATTATTGGTACTGAGGGTGTGGTTCACAGGAAGGAGCGTTAAACCTTTTCTCAATTACTGTGCATAGTGGTCCGGGCTGACATGGTTGCCATTACTTGGAAGGTAATGTAGCAGAGCAGATTTGGTCCGACATCAATTGCAGCTCAAAGCTTTGTGGGCCACTCCCCTATTCTGAAAAGCTACGAACAGATTGCAGTGCACCTCTGGATTGTGGCCTTTTGTAGGGCTGCTGTGGAGACCTTGCACCTGGATAATAGGCCTACACGTTCAAACAAATACATACATGTACGATGGCACATTGTGGGGTGTTTGTAAGCATGTACTTTCCCAATAACACTCTGTAGATTGCAGAACACTGTACTTTTCTGTTGTCCGAGGGTACGGATCGTGTCTGCGCAATAAGGGTCGCATGGTGACGTTGCAAAAGTTCTCAATTGGGTTGGCTGTCTGCAGGATGCATTTTGGGCAGAATACTTTGTACGTGTGTCATACCGTTGGGATCTCTGGACTGATTAATAGTGCGACACAGGTGCGGCGACCATTTTGGGACAAGCTGGGTGTTTATAGGGTATAGCAGGTGGGATGTTTATGTGTACAGCTATCTGTAGGAAGTGGGTGGGTGGTTCAAACTGATTAAAGTTTGTCACAAGTTTGTTCGCATATGCTGGACAGGGGCGGTGTCACCAGGAGACAGAGAAAGAGATACGCATGCGCGTACTTGTGCAACAGAGAAACGTCCACTCCCACAACTAATTATTGATGGTTCACAAGATGCAGACATGCGGGTCGTACTGGCATCATAGGGATGCCTCCATTGTGATTGCGGATAGGCCGGGCAGGTGCGGTTTCTGTAGGACAACTCCCTTTTGCTTAGTTGCAGTTATTCCCACCAATACTGTGCGACGCTCAGTCGCAATGACATTTTAAAAACAAAGGAAAAGCCACATATACACTCAGCAACACTTTAAATATCAACCTTTACTTACACACATTCTTACATACTATTAGGTAAGGGAAGGGGTAGCACAAGTGGATACATATTGTGAGGAACTGGGGATTTGTAGAAGTTGGTCGTGAGGGGAGAAAAGGATTGAGGTATCATTGTAACGTCTCTGATGACATTGATTTTGAAGGGATGGCGGGCTGTGAAATGGGGAAGGGGTACACACGCAGGTTGGGCAGTGGTATTTTATTTTGTCCATAATATGTCCTTGTACGTAATCTTTTAAGGCGGCAAACCTTTTCACCAATTCTTCCATTTTGGCTTCCAGGCTGTTCAGTCTGCTATTTACAGAGTTCCTTTCCTTTCCTGTGCCTGTATGATGTTGTGGAAGGGGTGCCGCTTGTGCTGCCTTGCTTTCCATTCCAATATGTTCTCTTAAAGAAAAAAAAATCTGTTAGGTTTCCATGAAGCAATAGATATTAAATATTTTACATTTCAGACTGCAGTGTATTCCAATGGGGTTACTATCATAATTTATTTCGTCATGAGGGAAATTCTCTTCCAGCCACTCTAGGTAGCATGCCATTGCTGCGTAAAAAAAGAAACGTTATGCTTATCTACTATTGTATACTACACCACCTGTGCAATTATTAGACAAACTTTAGTTTGCTTACTACGTTGTAGTGACGTTCTGGTCTTAGTAATTTCCATTCCTTACTCTGGCCATTCAATCTTGGTTCCTATGTAAAGCATCAGTGCGGTAAGATTATTGAAGGCAAACATCACTTCTCTTGTTGGTGCATTCTGTTACGGTGTACTCCCTATGCGTTTGTGCAAGTTTGCAGACCTACGCTATTTTCTCTTGCAATTCATTGACATGGTTCTGTTTGTATATGTTCTTTGTGTTTGCTGAATGTTACCACTATGTAAGAGAGCCCCTGCCTTTTTGAACAGGTTCGATGCCACCCAATGTCCGCAACCAGATGCATAGTCCGCGACTGCTGTGTGCATTAACATGGTGCCAGCGGTTTCAGTATGTTATACAGTACACCTTTACAAACAAAGGGTATCTTGGTAAAAACCTATGAAATTCAGTGAAAAAACATTGTTAAAGGGACTTTATGGTTAAGTTACACTAGGATACAAACTCTCCAGATCAATGCTCTCAGAGGAGCTCTGGGCATCTCCAGAAGAGAACATATTACAGGAATCAGCCAACAGAACAATTGGCTTCCCACTAAAGATAAAATTCTTTTGAAAACGGCATCACTCACCCACAAATCTCTTAACAACGCTGCCCCAACATACCTGATCAACAGATTTAACAGACAGTCCTCCTTAAGACCCATCAGAATTGCATATAAAGATTACCTATCAGTTCCCAACTACAAACGAGCTACCAGTAAAAACCTATGAAATTCAATGGAGAAACGTTGTTAAAGTGACGTTATGGTTACAGGTAAAACTGAAAACCCCCAGAAATTCGCCATTTATGGTAAGCTAAGCAAGCATAACTCGCTCCACCACTGTGCACTGCAGGGACTACCACCCATGATATCAAAGAAGACATCACAAATGTCATTGATGATATCACTGATGACATCACATGTCTGGCTCCCTCTTTTTTGTTCACTGAAATATCTAGGCCAGGTGGTTTTCTTCACTGACAGTCATGAATTAAAAAAGTAAAAGGTACTATATTTGAAGACCTTACCCTTCTCATAGCAGAGCGCTCGCTTTGACATCCATTCAGAGCTTGCTGACACAGGTTCGAATCCCGGCGGGGCCAAACTCAGCCTTCCATCCTTCCGATGTCGATAAATGAGCACCACACACCATGGGTAATATTAAGCAGCGCTCAGATGCCTGAGGATTCGTAGCACTATATAAATGCTAAATTATTATTATTATTATTATTATTATTATTATTATTATTATTATTGTTATTATTATATGTTCTTACACTGCTTTCCTTAGGGTGCAGTCACATCATATGATACATATACATAGGGGAAGAAGGAAACCTGAAACACAACAATCATTTCGGTGAATGAAGTTAATTAGTTAGGTTATGAACACTTTCTGGTAATACTGCAGTTTTTTTGCTTACTTTACTTTCCCTGTATATGCTTGTATTTGTATGCATTGTGGTCTCTTTCAGGGTAATTCATAGAATCGTGTGCGCGTGTGACAGTCTGCGCCAGCCGCGTGCGCCAAAATCCATTTCCACGCACAGCGTATTCATGGATTTGAACATCCCTAACCAGCCGTGGCGCAGAGTGGCGCAGCGACCCTGCAGCAGCGCCAGTTACGCCCCCAACCCCTCCCCGTGCGCCATGTACAGCGCACAAATCCCGTACATGGCGCAGAGGCCCCCAACCACGAAAACGCCTGTAAAACTCCCCGCACACCCCTCCGAATACATGTACCCCACTGCGCGGGGAGTTACACACACGATGAGCCGCGTGCGAGTGGGGTACGTGTATTACTAGGGTGCGTGGGAAGAATCAAATACGATTGGGCCTGTGTGAGTGGGGTACGTGTATTTCGGGGGTGCGCGGGAAGTTTCACACGCTATTGGCCCTGTGCGAGCAGGGTAAGTGTATTTCGGGAGTGCGCGGGTAGTTTCACACGCGATTGGCCCTGTGTGAGTGGGGTACGTGTATTTCGGGGGTGCACGGGAAGTTGCACACGCGATTGGCCTTGTGCGAGCAGGGTATGTGTATTTTGGAGGAACGCGGGAAGTTTCACACGCGATTGGCCCTGTGCGAGCGGGGTACGTGTTTTTCAGGGGTGCGCAGGAAGTTCCACACGCGATTGGCCCTGTGCGAGCAGGGTACATGTATTTCGGGGGTACGCAGGAAGTGTCACATACGATTGGCCCTGTGCGAGCGGGGTACATGTTTTTCGGGGATGCGCGGGAAGTTCCACACGCGATTGGCTGTGTGCGAGCAGGGTACGTGTATTTCGGGGGTATGCGGGATGTGTCATATGCGATTGGCCCTGTGCGAGCGGGGTACGTGTATTTCGGGGGTGCGCAGGAAGTTTCACACGCAATTGACCCTGTGGGAGCAGGGTATGTGAATTTCGGGGGTACGCGGGAAGTGTCACACACGATTGGCCCTGTGCGAGCGGGGTACGTGTATTTCAGGGGTGCGTGGGAAGTTTCACATGCGATTGGCCCTGTGCGAGCAGGGTACGTGTATTTCCGGGGTACGTGGGAAGTTTCACAGGCGATTGGCCCTGTGCGAGCGGGGTACGTGTATTTCGGGGGTGCACGGGAAGTTTCACACGCGATTGGCCCTGTGCGAGCAGGGTACATGTATTTCGGGGTGCGTGGGGAGTCCCACACGCGATTGTCCCTGTGTGAGCAGGGTACGTGTATTACTAGGGTGCACAGGAAGTTTCACACGCGATTGGCCCTGTGCGAGCGGGGTACGTGTATTACAGGGGTGCGCGGGGAGTTCCACACGCGAATGGGGCTGTGCGAACGGGGTACGTTGATTTCGGGGGTGCGCAGGAAGATTCACACGCAATTTCGCTGTCAGAGCGGGGTACATGTATCCAGTGGGGTGCGCGAGAGTCCCAAACTTGAATTGGCAGTGTGGGTCCTCCCAGGTGTGCCCTCTACCCCCTCCACGGCCCCTGCAGGCAACCCACACCACAGGGGACTACCCTGCACCCCTGGTCATGTCCCACAGGCAGCCCATCCACCATGGGCATGCCCCCCAGCCAGCCCATATGTCACCTTCCACTAGTGATCACCAACTCATGTCCCCCAGCACCCCCACCCACCCAGCATTGACGGGCACCTGCCAGCAGGCCCGACTCATTTCCCCCAGCACCCCCACCCACCCAGCAGTGAGCCTCAGGCCCTGACTCATGTCCCCTAGCACCCCCACCCCCCAGCAGTGAGGGGCACCTGCCAGCAGGCCCCGATTCATGTCCCCCAGCACCCCCACCCACCCAGCAGTGAGCCTCAGGCCCTGACTCATGTCCCCCAGCACCCCCACCCACCCAGCAGTGAGGGGCACCTGCCAGCAGGCCCTGACTCATGTGCCCCAGCACCCCCACCCACCCAGCAGTGAGGGGCACCTGCCAGAAGGCCCCGACTCATGTCCCCCAGCACCCCTACCCACTCAGCAGTGAGCCTCAGGCCCTGACTCATGTCCCCCAGCACCCCCACCCACCCAGCAGTGAGCCTCAGGCCCTGACTCATGTCCCCCAGCACCCCCAACCCCCAGCAGTGAGGGGCACCTGCCAGCAGGCCCCGACGCATGTCCCCCAGAACCCCCCCACCTCAGCAGTGAGGGGCACCTGCCAGCAGGCCCCGACTCATGTCCCAACAAACAACATGTCCTAACAAAACAGACCCATGTCCCTAAAGCCAACCCTAATCCCCCTTGCCCCCCAATCCAAGCATGCAACCTTCCACAGAACTCACTCCCAAATTACCCATGCCATGATAGTCGAAATGAACCACCATGCCCATGCAGGAATGCACAGCGTAGCCACACAGTGGCTACACGTGAAACTGTCAAGGAGTTCCCCCCTTCTCACCTGAGTCCAATCTTTGCTGGATTTCTTGGTCGATGCCTTCTTGCAGACGGATCGGGTCTTGAATAAGGCTGCACGAGTCTCTTCCAACTCCAGCGTGCGTTCAAAGTTCCGGGATGCAACGATCCATGAATCCGGGAAATTAAGAAAGTGCACTACTCAGCACACGAGTCCAGGAAGTAAGAAAGAAAGAAGAGGGACTAGGAATGGAGTTAGTAGGGACAGAATTAGGGAAGCAATACCGCGAGCTACGGAGCACACGTCTGGTCGCTACTTCGCAATAGCATTGAGACATGCAGAGCCGCGGGGGGCGTGGTCTATTATTAGAACACGCTATGTCCAACGTGTAGAGCGAGGAAGGTGTTTCACGCTGGACGGCCATTTTGGGAGTACCAGGGAGTGCAAGCCCCATTGAGACAAGGACCAGGAAGTCCAAAAGGGGCGCGTTCGGTAGGTCATGAGAGCATGCCTCCTCCGAAGACCCGTTCCTCCAGATTTACCCCGGTGTATGAGGTGAAATTATCTGAGCAGTCGAGGGGCCTTGAGATTAGAAAGTGGTTCTCAGGTTCTTTCACTAGGAGGATATCCCTTCCCTTCAACCAGTTATTGAAGCTGTCCCCGTTTATACCTGGAGTCGCATATTCGGGACACTTCATATTCCATTTGGTTGTCGAACAGCAGAGGAGGGGGTCTGCAGGATTTCCGGGAGGATTGGATGTAGGGTTTTAATAAGGATGTGTGAAAAACTGGGTACATTTTCTTCCAGGTGTCTGGTAGTTTGATCCGGTATGAGACTGGATTTATAATTTCTTTGATGGGAAATGGACCATAGTACCGAGGGGCCAACTTGTTTGGCCGTAGATGTCGGTGTAGTAATTTCGAGGACAACCAGACTTGATCACCAATTGCATAAGAAGGCCCTGGTCTTCTTTTGGAATCTGCATACCTCTTAGTCTGTGTTCTGGCCTTTTCTAAGTTTTCTTTGGCCTCCTGGTGTACATTGATGAGGGTTTCGATCCAGGAGTCGTAAGTAGGTACCGGTGTGGGATGAGGGAGAACAGAGGGTAGAACCGATGGATGGGAACCTTGGCTACAATAAAAGTGCTGAATGATCGGAATTGTTGTAGGCGAATTCAGTCACTGGCATCAGGAGCGACCAGTCATCCTGAACCTTGGTGGCGAAACATCGAAGATACTGTTCCAGGGTCCGATTAGCACGTTCTGTGGCCCCATTGGTTTGGGGATGATAACCTGATGAGAGGGCGCGTTGGATTCCCAAAATGCGACAGAGATGTTTCCAGAATTGTGAGACTTATTGAGGTCCTCGATCAGATATGATCTTGGAAGGAAGTCCATGCAGACGGAATATGTGTTCCAGAAAGATTCCAGCAAATTCGGGTGAGGATGGTAGCTTACACAGGGGTGTAAAATGAGCCATATGAGTGAACAAGTCAATGGTAACCATGATGGTCGTGTATCCTCGGGAAGGTGGTAATTCCACAATGAAGTCTGTAGCAATGAATTCCCATGGCCTTGTTGGCAGTGTAGGTTGCAGTAGAAGACCTGCTGGTCTCTTGTTATCATGTTTATTTTGACAACAGATAGCACAAGCTTGGATGTACTGCTGTACGTCGGTCTTCTTTCCAGGCCACCAAAACTGTCTTTGAATGAGGCAGAGGGTTTTGGTTATGCCACGATGTCCGGAGTGAAGTGTATCATGACAGAGGTTTATTATTCTTTGTTGTGATTTCTGTGTGGGAATGACCAGTGCATTGTCCTTGAATACATATCCTTCCTTGACTCTTAGATTCCATTGATTCTTCCTTGAAATATCCTTCCACAGATCAGAGGATTGGGTTTGCACTCAAATTTCTTCCAGGAGATTAACTGCTTGAGCTACAAAGATCTTGTGGGGAAACATTTTAGCATAGGCCCTATCTTCAGTAGTTACATAGTCAGGACGTCGAGATAAGGTGTCAACAATCAGGTTTTGTGATCCAGGAACATGAGTGATGTGGAACTGGTACTGGGCAAAGAAGTAGGCCCAACGTGCCTGACGACTGTTCCTACACTCCAATGACTGTAGAATTTGAAGATTACGATGGTCCGTGCGGACCTGAACTGGATGTCTAGCACCCAGGAGTAGATGTCGCCATTCAGTGAAGGCTTGGCGGATGGCTAACAGTTCCTTTTCCAGGACGGAGTAGTGTGTCTCACTGGGAGTCAGGGTTCGTGAAAGGTAAGCAATGGGGTGTTCCAGTTTATCCTCAAATTCCTGCTTCAAGACCGCTCCTATGGAGTAGTTAGAGGCATCCGGTTCCACTAGGAATGATCGATTTATGTCGGGTTGGGCTAAGATGGGAGCTTGCGTGAACTCTGCCGTTAAACGTTGGAATGCCTTATCTTGCGGTGTAGACCAGATAAAGGGGGTGTCTTTCTTCAAGAGACCAACGATCGGCTGAACGATCTCGGAAAAGGTGGACATGAACTTCCGGTAGAAGTTGGCAAGCCCCAGGAAGGATTGAACTTCTTTCACGGACGTGGGAGCGGGCCATGCCAATATGGCCTTTCCCTTTCAAGGGTCCATACCAATTCCTTCTGGGCTAAGGATGAATCCTAGGTAGTGAACTGAAGTAACGTGAAACAAGCATTTTTCGGGTTTGGCTAAAAGTTTGTGTTCATGGAGTCATTGTAATACTGCCTTTACATGTTCTTCATGCTTTAGAAGGTCCTCGGAAAAGATCAATACGTCGTCCAGATAGAGACAATGACGAAAAGGAATAACATGTCAGAGAACACCCTATCCATGAAACGTTAAAAAACTGCGGGGGCATTAGCTAGTCCAAATGGCATGACTAGATATTCATAGTGACCAAAGGGTGTTCTAAAGGCTGTTTTCCATCCGTCTCCTTCCCGGACATGCATCAAATGGTAGGCACCCCAGAGATCCAACTTCATGAATATTACGGTGTCTCTCACAGCTTCCAGGATATCCGAGATCAAGGGCAATGGGTACCGGTCTTTGAGGGTGCATTGATTTAAGCCACGATAGTCGAGGCAAGGTCTGAGTTCCTTGGTGTCCTTCTTGGGAACAAAGAACAACGAAGCACCCGCTGGAGATTTTGAAGGTCTTATGGTGTCATTTTAAAGGTTGGTATCCAGGTATTCTCAGAGGGCCTTTTTCTCAGGTTCGGAAAGGATGAACATTCTGCTGAAGGGAATCACTGCTGAGGGATCTGTATCTATGGCGCAGTCTTCAGGTCTGTGAGGGGGTAACGCCTGGACTATGGCCGTTGAAAATACATCAGCATAACCCTGATAGGCCTCAGGGACTTGTATTATATTGGAAACCATGAGTGGTGTTTGCTGGTCTCTTGGTGGTTCTTTAGGGGGTGTCAAGGAGGGATCCAGGAATACACAGTGAGACATACAAAACTCTGAGCCTAGGAATAGTGATCCTGCTGTCCAATTGATATACGGATTGTGCTTCTGTAACCAGGGCATACCCAATACCATAGGGTAATGAGCTGACTTAATGATGTCGAATCTAATCCGCTCTTGGTGATGGTTTATAGAAAGCTGGATCTCTTTAGTCTGCAGGCTTATGGGCCCTGAAGTGAGGGGTCTTCCGTCGATTGCTTCCACCGGCTGCATAGTGCTTTGTCTCTCGTATGGAATGTGATGACTAACAACCCAATCTTGAGCAATGAATATTCCCATAGCTCCGCAGTCTACCAAGGCCAAAATGGAATAGGTCTTATTCTTGGAGGGTGATAGGAAGGCCTGCAGTATCACCAAATTGTTTTGTCCAGGAGAGTTCAAGGATGGAATTGATGTGGAGCAAACATCTCTCTCCCGAAGCTCTGCTCCATCTAGGATCGGGGGCTGGCGTTTCCCGAATGCCGAGGAGGGGCTAGAGGACATTCCCTAACCAAGTGTTTATCTGAAGCACAATACATGCACAACCCCGTATGAATCCTTCTCATCCTTTCTTGCGTGATATAGGTCCACGGAAGGCTCCTATCTGCATGGGTTCTGGTTCAATGACTGAGCCTGGGTTTGTATCCGTCTTGGTGGTGCTCTCAAAGGACACTTTCGGAGGATTTCCTCTGGATTTCTTCTCTACCTTCCTTTCCTGGATACGAAAGTCTATTTGCATGGCAAGGTCCATTAGTGCCTGGAATGAGTTTGGGCGAGCCACTCGGGCCAACTCATCCTTAAGCTCCTCATTCAGTCCTCTCCTGAAAAGGGTAAAACGTGCCTCAGGGGACCAATCAGCTTCCTTGGCTAATTGCTTGAATCGGGTTACAAAGGTGAGCAAATCCTGGGATCCCTGCTGAAAATCTAACAGGCGTTCCTGGGCACTATAGACCTGCTCTGGGCGGTCAAACATCGTTTTAAGGGCCTGTCTGAACACATCATAGTCATCTAGGAGAGCATCGCCGGAATTAACAAGGGGCGTAGCCCAGGTTAAGGCATTTCCTGGAAGGTGAGAAATTATGAAACCCACCTTAGCCCTGGGAGTCGAAAAGTAGTAGGGCTTAAAAGTAAAGTGGACCAAACATGAATCCAGGAATCCACAAACGGTTTTTGCCGACCCATCGTATTTGTCAACTATGTCGCCCAGCAACACACTTTCGTTTGTAGCAGAATCACAGGATAGAACAAATTGTTTGAGAGCGGCGTTTTCCGCCTTTAAATTCTGTACCTCGGTTGTTAGTTCTTGCATGCCACGCATTAGGTCCTGAATGGCCGCTTCCATGTCCATATCGAGTTCAGTCGGGTGGCGTCTCAAACTGTCAAGGAGTTCCCCCCTTCTCACCTGAGTCCAATCTTTGCTGGATTTCTTGGTCGATGCCTTCTTGTGGACGGATCGGGTCTTGAATAAGGCTGCATGAGTCTCTTCCGACTCCAGCGTGCGTTCAAAGTTCCGGGATGCAACGATCCAGGAATCTGGGAAATTAAGAAAGTGCACTACTCAGCACACGAGTCCAGGAAGTAAGAAAGAAAGGAGAGGGACTAGGAATGGAGTTAGTAGGGACAGAATCAGGGAAGCAATACCGCGAGCTATGGAGCACACATCTGGTCACTACTTCGCAATAGCATTGAGACGCGCGGAGCCGCGGGGGGCGTGGTCTATTAATAGAACACGCTACATCCAACGTGTAGAGTGAGGAAGGTGTTTATGCTGGACGGCCATGTTGGGAGTACCAGGGAGTGCAAGCCCTGTTGAGACAAGGACCAGGAAGTCCAAAAGTGGCGCGTTCTGTAGGTCATGACAGCCTGAGGAAATGTTCAATGAGACATGCACAAAACCAATTACAGAACACAACACCAATTCAGAAGTAATAAAAAATGTATTAATAACATAAAGAACTGACTTGGAGGAATAGTAAAATGAAAATCAATGTACAATGAAAAAAAAATTGTAAATCCAAATAAGTTAAAAAAAAGAAAAATCATGTAGAATAAAAAAGTGGTCCATTGCCAATGTCCATAATAAAAACATAATCCAAATAAAAAATAACCATTGATCCATGGGAATATAGAAGTCTGCAACTATGTACTATGTAAGTCCAAATGGTCCACGATCCACAAACAAAAGGAAACCTACAAAAAAGTCCTATGAATAAAAAACTATATACACACGAAGTGCAGCAATGTCCGTTAACTCCAAATTAAAAGAAAAACAAAGGAAACCTAACACTATGTAACTATATACAATGGGGGCGGGCAAGTCCTGCGGCTCATTCTGTGATGTCCCGGGCCAGGGAATCATCGAACTCCATGTCGATGTCCCGGTGGCGGGCCTCTGCCCTGGCCCCAAGGTCTCGCAGGGAAGCACTCATGGCCTGTTCCAACTCCCTGCGAGTTGCCTCGAGGCACTCTGCCCGCCTCAACCCCCGACGCATGGAGAACTCCACCCTGACCATGGTGAGCCGCACCTCTTCCACCCGCCGTCGCTCCGCATCTATGCGCTGGCCCAACCGCAGCCACACGGAAGACACTCCCATTCCTGGGTTCTCCTGCCCTCTGTCCGATGCCTGCCCCTCTGATGTCGATGGCCCCGAGCCATCATTGCTCCCACCTAGAGCCTGTGTCATGATCTCTGCTTCCAAAAGGTCAGGGTTTTCCCAACTCCCTTGGAAGCAGATCCATAACCCAGGTTCCGAGTGCCAACCAGTCCCAATTGGGACCTTTTGGACCCAGTCCTGGCGCCAGTGGCACCAGGCTCATAAATATGCCCAGTCCCAGCGCTGGAAGCGCCGGGCTCATAATGCTTGGGTGGACTTACCTGCAGCAGACCATGCTGCTTACTTGCCTGCCAGTTGAGCCTCTGATCCTCTTCTGTTTGGAACTACTTTTCCTGTTGGGTGGGGCTGGAGCCACTCCCTAGATTTAGAACACTGGAACTCTTCTGGAAGGCAGGAACTCTTTTCTTACCAGGAACTCTTTTCTTACTTAGGCGTGGCTGTGGAAGGAGACACCTAAGCACTACAGGAGGCTATTTAAACCACACCCGGTGGATGAATCTTGCTTTGCGTTATTCTGCACCCTCTGCAGCAGGACGCTCATCGTGTCTTCTGCATCCAGTCCTGGGCCTAAGGAAAAAGGCTTACCATCCTGAATCCAGTCTTCAGCAATACCTATAAAGACAAGAAAGAACAGGTTAGCATTCCGGCATCTGAAAGGCAAAGGCTTACCTACTCTTCGTGCGCTCCGGAGGTCTTCACACTGCATTCCGGCAACTGAAAGGCAAAGGCTTACCTACTCTTCGTGCGCTCCGGAGGTCTTCATACTGCATTCCGGCATCTGAAAGACAAAAGCTTACCAACTCTTTGCACGCTCCGGAGGCCTTCGGCGCTGCATCCGCATCTGAAAGACAAAACAAGGTGCGTTTAAAGACATTGGGGAACTTTAATACTCACGTGCCATTACTCCTTTCCGCATCTAATCCAGTGGGTATTCCGGCACCCTGCAGCCGCTCCGAACTCGTACCTGCAAAATAAAAAGACAGTTAGAGCGCATCGTGAAGCAGGCAACAAGCGCTTACTCACGTGCTTCCAGGCGCTTCTATTCATCACACGGGCTCCATCTTCAACTCACTTCAGCCCGTCATCCGCCATCGCCGGAACCCTGCAAAACAAGAGACATCATTACTAAAGACTTTAAAAAGACATTTGAATGACTCGAAACTTACCGTTCGTGCAGTAAACGACGGACAGCAGTCCTCTGAAGTCAAGAGGCCTGCGCTACCTATCCAGTGAAGAAACTGGCTACAGCACCCTGCCCCGAGGCAGATGGAGAGCTCGGCATTCACTTACCTAAGGTGAGAGCGTTAACCTTTGGGGGTCTACAGGAGAGGAGAAGAGGAAAGAGATAGGGACACCCCAATAACCCCAGTTCATTAACCCCATATTTTCTATCTGCAGACATCTTACTCTACACGTCAGGCATACAGTGCACAGAGGTCCAGCCCAAAGAGCCAACCGGGTGCTACACATCACCTTTGAAGATACGGTAGTCGCCCAGTCAAGACCGGCGCCTCTGCGAGAATCAGGTGAGCGTTACAGACTGCTGCTGTTGCTGCTGTCCATGTGCCCTGTCTGATGCCTGCACATCCTCCATCTGCTGGTCTCCAGTTGTTGGGGTGTCCACCCCTGCTGGACCGCCGACTCCCGACTGTGGCAGGGATGGGATCTCCACCAAGCTGGCTGTGTTGGTCAGGCCAGGTCCACAGGGGGCCCTGGTGGAATCTGGCCGGAAGACGGCAGGGAGAACGACTGGCGCATAGTCTCCACAGAGGAGGAGAGGTCCGCCAGAGTGCGCGACACATGTAGGAACCCACCGACCAAGGCCCCTCCCAACAGTGCCATGTTGCGACGCTGCTCTTCGTGATGGCGTGCGTGCTCCGCCCAGGAAGAACGCACGTCATCACGAATGTCACACGTGCACAACGCGACACCAACCAGGACGGAGCCCATACGGTCGTGGGACCCCTCGTCCGTAGGTAGGGGAGAGGCAGATGACGTGGCATTCCCCCCTACCTGCGGACGGGCCTGGAACGGGGCATCCCTGCTGATGGATGGTGATGCAGTCACAGGGTCAAGAACAGCGACAGGCCCCTCTACAGTGACCTGTGCTGCCTCCTGACCCTGGCCCTGGACGGCACCACTTGCACCATTGGTACTACCCCCACCAGGCCTCATGTGCGGCTCAGTAGCGGGCTCCTCCTCCTCTGTGGAGACCACCAACCTGGATGTCTCCACACTGTCTTCTGCCATTGCAAGCCACTGTGGGGGCTTTCCCGGAACTTCCACTACAGCGGTAGTGGCAGACGCGGCACCAGCCCCCTCGCTCCCAGATAATGGCAATTCCTGGGAGGGTGGCTGGGCCTTGCGTCGCCGCCCGGTGGAGGCATCCCTGCCGCTTGCCTCCACAGCGCCGTCTCCACCCTCTTCTTCACTTGACGCTGCATAGAGGGAGACATAGAACACAAGCCTCAGGGTACAGTACAATATTCCCCTAGACAGGAAGCAATAACACATGAGTGGCACTGTCAAATGTCACTTCCATCCTGTCCCTCCACAACACATGGGTGAATGCACGCAACACACATGCAGAAACAGTCCCGGCGCCTGCAATCAACATCAGCATCCATGTAAAAGGGCCTCTGTTAAACAAAATGTTGCCTTCAAACTCACATGCATCATGGCTCACACTGCACACACATCACCGGAGGGTCATGCATCATGGCTTGTACACCACAGACACAGTGGATAAACACAGTGGATACAACGGTGACGGCACCGCATGAGTGAATCTACACATGATCACGGGCATGTGTCATGCATCCATGGCGTTTCAAAGTCACACACACACTTCTCAGACACACACACATGTGCACCATACATGTACATGACAGCAGCACCCATCCCTCACACCCCCTTCATGTCCAAGAACAGAGACTGGCATGCTTTCATGTGTGCATCCCGCATACAGCTCCCCATGTTGCATTGGAACACATGCACCATCCATGTGGTTCACACATTACTGGTCTCACATGCATGACCATGATGTTCCTGCACACACACATCCATACATGGCCTATTTCACACATACAGGCAAGTATCAGTCTACCAGCAAACTGCAACATGCCCTGTCTCACAAAGCAATGCTTGGCCACTTACCGCTCAACTCCAGACGGGTCTGCCTCTGAAGGATCTGGGCGTGGAACGCTGGGGCTATGTGATCCAGGACCCTCATCTTGATGTTGCTCATGCTGCCCCAGCCCCCCTCCGCAAGGCGCTGGGCCTTGTAGAGGGTCCTGGACCTCAAGTCCTCCCAGCGCTTCTTGACATGCTTGATGTCGCGGGTTGCCACCCCCTCTGCGTTGATGGCAACCACTGCGTCCTTGCAGATCCTTGACCGTCCTTCCTTGTTGGCGAGTGATGTTCCGAAGAGGGCATCATAATGCCCCATGACATGCTCCACCAGGACACCAACTCCCTTCTCACTGAATCTGGTGGCCCTCTGCCTCTCTGACTGGGGGTGGCCAGTGGTCTCAGATGGTGTTTGCCCCGACATGGCGACCCCCGAGGCAGGCGTGGGTGGGCAACTGGGTCCTGGGGCTGGGCTGTGGAGCGATGGTATCCCAGTCGGGAGTCTTCTGTTCCAGCAGGGGTGGACAGAGCAACTGGACCCCTGCAGATGGCTGACGTGCAGGCACCAAATAGCAGGGCATGTGGGCAGCAGGCAGCAGCAGATGGCTGGTGGGAGTGTGCTTGGGCCCTTGGGGGCAGGAAAATGGCCTTTTGGGCAGGAGCGTGGTCTTCCGTGTGTTTTCGCGTGGCCAGCTTGATACGGAGTGATCTGGCACGTGAAAAAATTGGACGTCAGCGTGTAATTCGAGGAAAGGCCCTTAGTGTGTAAGCGCGTCAGTGACGTTACGTGTGCAGGCGTTGCCCACAACACGGATGCATAGTGAATCAGCACGTGAGAAAACTGCACGTCAAAGTGCTATTGGAGGAAAGGGCCTTAGCGCTTACGCGCGTAAGTGACATTTCACGTGTGGGCTGGCTTAAAAGGTATGAGTATCATGCTATTTCCTTGTATGTGCTTTTTGTGGAGAGCGAGCGGGTGTATCTTGTACTTCTTGTCGGTTCACCCGTGATTACTTCACAACGTTTCCAGTCCGTACTCCCTGTTTCCTCAGACTGCGTTCTTTTCTTCTTTTGGCGGGGGTGTTGCCAACGCGCACACGTGTGTCTTTTTCACGTTCTTTTTCAAGGCAGACGGTGAGTCGCGCACGTATTTTCCAACTGTGGTTGCCCCCGTGTGTCACGTACCCCTTCAGAGGTCATTGTAGGCTGCGTGTAAACACGTGTACGCTTATTTTTGTGTTTCTGGGTGCCACAGCGTAGTGCGGGTTTATTATTTCACGCACGTGGTCTACCAGGGGTTGCGTGCAGGAGTGCTTTTGTTTTTGGGGTGCCTGTGCATTGTGTGACCCGTCATCTTCCCCCAGGGGTCACATACAGCCTTGCTAGAGCACTAGGGTACAAATTCCATCTAGTACCCTACCCCTTTCACCCCAATTACCCAGGACAATTGTTTACTGCAACTCCCATACGCACAACAACATCAGTGCCATGGTTGGGAGGCGACCAAGCAGTAAGGGAGGCAAAGGTGGCTGACCTCCAAAAGGTGGGCGTGGTGGGCGTGGTAGGGGACATGGCCAGGATTTGCAGGGTGCCCCTAGAGCCCCGTGTGTGGAGGACCAATCAGGGACACCCATGCCCCCCCCCCCAATGGTTGTGGGAAACGTAGTTGACACCATCCCAGCTCAGCCCTTGTTGGACTGCCCATTTTGGCACCTGAACCAGCACAGGATGACTCCCAGGCTGACTTCCAGGTCAGCAAGTCTAAGCCACGTGTGGCGGTGAAAGTTGCTGTCACCAGGCCACGTGGATCTGGGGCAGCAATGTCATCTGCTGCCCCAAGTAGCCAGGGTGGGGAGGCTGCAGGGGCAGCTGCAGCTTAATCCACCCCAGCTCCGAGTCTCCCAGCTGGGACAGTGTCAGTCCAGGTCCATCAAACCGACATTGGCCCTGCCAACATCACCCTGCAGCCAATTCCTGCACCAAGATCTATGGTCATTGTGACTTTACAGGCTTCTGTTACCCAGTCCACCTGCGCTTCAGCCCCTACTGACCAGAATGGCGTAAGCCACTCAGGATCCGCACCACCTTCCAAGAAGAAGAAGGGTGCTCTGGCACTACAGGCTGAGACCCCAGACACGGATACATAGTCCGGCACGTCAAGGAAGCCTAGCTTTAAGGACGCCGATCTTGATGCACTTGTGGCCTATGTGTCGGCAGATAGCCGCAAAATGGTGGTGACTGCAGGGTGCAAGAACACACCTAGTCAACGTAGGGCACACTGGCAGACCATCGCGGACCACATTAGTGCCCTTGGATTTGTGAGGCGCACCGCTGATTGCTACAAGCGGTGGAATGACCTGAAACGCAGAGCAAAGAACAAGCTGGCTTCAAATCATGCCTCTACTCTGGTGACTGGCGGTGGGTCTCCACCAGAGGACAACCAACTCACTCAACATGAGTCTGTTGCTGGAACCTTCGTCACAGAGGAACAGATCCAAGGCGTGGGAGACCTACCAGATTACAAAGCATTGTCCGGTGATTGCCCATGCATGTGTGTGTAATCCATGTGTATGTTGCATGGGTGACGTGTTCAGATTGAGTACCAAGTGAGGGTGTGTAGTCCTGAGTGGTATGGGTCACCCATGTGCTTCCTCCAAAACATTCATCGGCCTTGGATTTGGGTATGACAGTATCCCTTCTGACCACAGTAGCCAATTAGCGCAACATTACTGCAGTGGCCCTTGAACTGTCATCTTGCAACAACATTGTTCTGAATTTTTCAGTGTTCATTCAGCCTGATTGTTTCAATTCTCCCATTTTTGCAACACATTTTTCAGCCCTAATGCCACATATGTGACGTGCTTCTGTCATTGATTACACCCCACATTGGGCCAATGTATTACCTTGTTATGGGAATGATTAGACCATTCAGGCTGATTGAGTAAGGGCCTGCTCACAACATTTTTTGGGGCCTGTTTGAATGTGGAACATGATAGTTTTTTCGTGTCATGTTGAAGTGACCAACCATTGATGTATCCATCTGCATGCCATCACTGTATTATTGTACACTGGATGTGTTGCAGTGTGTGGCACATGCATATTTTGTCACACTATTTTGCATTTTTCATCTCATCATGTCCATCTCACATGGATGGGTGACAGTAATCATTCACTGACATATAGCTGTACTTGTCAAATGTACCATGGTTATGCTACATGCCATCTATGTGCTGGCATGTGTCATGTATGTGTATTGGACATGCCACTCACAGGCTAATGTGTGATGCCAGTGCTACCCAGCATGCAGCAAATGTGTTGCTTTTCCATCTTGGTGTCCTCAGTGTCTGCTTTTTGCCTCCCCTTCCAACTCATTGACAGTGCTTGCATGCCAGGGTTATAGTCATGTGGGACATGTGTAATTCATGTACTGGATCTCTGGCTTGTCAGGCTTATGTGTGTGCTAAGGTGCTCATGCCTGTTTCCATTTGTTGTCTTTCATGTTTTTGCAGGTGATAACGCACTTGATGCTGTTGAGGTGGAGGAGATGGTGCAGACCCAGGAGGAATCTCAGGCACGACCAGGCACCAGTGGGGGACGTGGTGTGGTGGTGGGTGAAAACCCAATCTTACTGCAGACCATACTGTCCAGGGGTGTCTCTGGTTGCACTTCCCCAGACCTCTAAGATTCAGGTGCTGAATCAGATGATGAGACTTATGTGCTGTGCAGGTTAGTCTTTCTGGCAGGGATTCTGTTCTGTCCAACCCACCTGCACTAGGGGTAGAACCCTCTATGGGGATGTCAGTGTTAGTAAGTCCGCTTTTGGCGGTTACGGATGCAGGGTCAGACTCCACAACATCTGATTCTGTTCCTGGGCCAACAGATCAGAGGGGGAATGCAGTCCTGCAGCCTCAGGCAGTGCCAGCACAGCAAGGTGCAGATCACCTTGCCCCAAACAGGTGTGGTGCCCGCCGACGCGGTGGCCGTACGCCACCAGGCAATACTGTATGGGAAAACTCCATGTACAGTATAGCAGCACAACAGGGAGCATCGGTTGAAATGATGGCTCAGGCAATGGAGAGGGTGGCCACTTCCATTCTCCCCCCTGAAAGGCAGATGGAGCAACAACAGCAGGCAACAGACTCCATTTGCCAATCACACAGGGAAGACATGTTGGCGTCCAACAGGGACCGACGGGCGGCACTGGACACTCTGCCTGAAGCCATATCTCAAGAGTCCCAGGGCCACAGAGAAGCCCTGAGGTTAGAACTCCATTTCCTCAGGGAGAGTCTGATTGAAATTGAGGCTGAACTTGAGGACCACGTAGGATTTTAGCGCACATCCCAGGATTTACACGTGCATGGACTTCCATGAATCGATGTGCGCGGCTTTCGCACACTTGCACTGCGATTTTCGCACTTGCGCTGCGATTCACACGCTTTCGCACGCTTGCGCAGAGATTTTCGGCGCACATTAATTCCATGAATCGGCCTGTTTATGTTTTGTGTGTAGTAGTACAATTATGCAGTAAGTGACGCATTGTTAGGTACATATGTTTCACAGTACACAAAACTATGAAATGAAATCATTCATCATTTTATTATCCAACATGCACCTTTTCATGGACCTTAGTTCAGAGAAACACCTTTTTTTTGGTTTTTATAGCATTTTGTGTTTTCTTCTCCTCACATTCTTACAGTAAACACTTCAACGCATCCTGTAGATGGGCAAACAAAACAGCATCACCAATGGGCGACAACAAAATGCCATTTGCATGGAAAAACTCTGCATTTCGACAACTAATGATGTCATTGTTACAAAAGAATATTCCATGAGCGGACAAAAAATCGCACATTCTTCTGTTGATGAGACACCTTCCAACCTCTGGCTGAGAACAACACTCATTAGCATTGTCCCATACACTTCTTGGTGGTATGACTGAGAAAAGCACCTGGGCAGTGGGAAAAAGCCTCTTCACTGCATTCAGCAACCTCTTCAGTTGATGGAACAAACGTGAACAAGCCACGTAACACAAATGGAAGTTGCCATAGTGCATGATGACAACATGAACTGTAGCAAAACTGGCCACTTGTCTGCAAAGTTGAAGCATAGTGCCGAAATTGCGGACATGGACAGCGCACCACAATTCGTCCACTCCTTTCAAACCAAAATCGCCATCAAAGTGTGCTTCCTGGACATGCTTGGGTAGATCTATCACAAAAGGATCACCCAAAATCATACACAATCCGTCTCTCCATGTCTGCCCGCCTCACTACGAAGAGTAATGAAAAGCAGTATTACCGCCCTTTCCTGTAAACCACACCCTCACTACCTGATTGGCTAATCCCCACAGTCCCATTTCCATTGGTCAGCATAGTTACACGCGTACAATGTGGCATGTGCGCTTCCCCAAGTACCGCGAGGGCCGCACCCCATTGAAGCAGGAGCAGCCATTCTTCCCTTTCCACTATTTTTTGTCCAACACTACCTCATTGGGTACTGTTAAATAGTCACATACGCATGCACCAATCACATCCAAGACATCAGCATTTAACACTGTCAGTTGTGTACAACACTTCATATATACCATTACACATTCAGACTGCAAGTGTTGTGTGATTCGAAAGCATGCCCAGTAGAAAGTTCAATAAAACTATGCAAGATGTCTGCATCCACAATCAGTGAATAAATATCCAGAGATTGGATCAGTAGGATGGAATGACACTCATTAGTACAAATTCATATTTTATTAAATAAATTTATCATATGAAATAACAATTTCTCAATAAAAAACATTTCATATCCACATTCATAGCCATATACAAATCTCATTCATACATTTACACAGAACACAACCAGTGGTCGAAGTGGAAGAAAAATAGTAGTGGAGCTATGGATTTTGTAGAAAAATTGGTGTTGTTTCCAGCGACGGCTGGTGGATTTTATAAATGGGCGGGACTGGGAATAAAAATTTACCATAAATACGTGGTAGCAACCAAGCGTAGCAAGTGAGCCTTAAATAAATGAGAAGGGTTCCGAGGGTTTTGCCCATGAGAATTATTTTTAAATAATGGGTTAAACAGTGCTTTTTTTGCAGCACATTTTCAGAGAAAATTGGGTAAAAAAATAGAAAGTTTACAAACAGATTTCTAGGGTAAGTCGTGAAAAATCAATTTGATGCAGATTCACCAACAGTGCCCAGGAGCATTTTCGAACACATTTTCATGATGCCTTTTCCCACTACAATGTAATTTTCTGCCATTGTAAAAAAAGTAATTTAATGCTGACTGCACCCATACATGTCCATGAAGGTTAAACCAATATATGCTAGTATTTACACATAAGAATGTACTAGTGTTTGCTTTGACCATATTAACAGTAAAGATACTATAGTGAAACATGTCCATACTGGCAATTGAAACAGGTCCTGACTGGCTGCACCGTGTTGGCTGGCGAGGCCACATAGAAAACACTCATCATGTTGGCTTTGCCCTTAACGTCAGTTTAAGATGGCATGCCACAGTAATAAAACATGTCCGTGCTGGAAGAACAAATTACAAATGCCCACACCACCCATATTATGGATACACTTCATGATGGCTTTGACCTCTCAACACAGATCAAAATGCCATGCCATAGTAAGAAAACCTTTCCAGGTTGGCCACGTAAGAACACTTATATTGGCTTTGCGCTTAACCCCAGTATAAAATGCAATTTATAATAAGAAATAATGTTTTAATTTGATGCATAAATGCTACTGCAATGTAAGAATGTTCATTTTATTTGCTTTCCCCGCTATGCCACCTGATAAAACATTTCAGTGCACCAACACTCCCTTAAGCCCCAACCTTCTATGCAAACACATATTCATCCACATTCACACCAGCAGGCATGCACCCATACAGGTTCTCTCAATCATTCACACACGCACAGAATATTCACACTACATTTGTATTCACATGCGCACCTATACCCACCAGTCAAACTGTACTCTTATATACCCACTAATACAGACACCTCTTGCCAAAAGACATGCACTCACATCTGACAACCACAGATGAATACACAAATGCTTTTTTTACCCATTACTTGTTTTCCTGCAGATCCGAACTCAACGAAGCTCTTCAATCCAGGCCTCCGGCTCCAGGATTCCACATATAGGAACCAGAAAGCAGGGTGAGCTTCCTGGGTCCTGACATATGTGATAGAATCACAGTACCTACATCTCATAGCCACATAGACTGAAATGCGCTGTGAGGCGCAGGAGCACCCTCACAGCATATTTGAACCTGCAGGTTGCCAGCCTGCATCCCGAATGGGCCATACAAGACTGGGGAATCAAAATACCCTGGCCTTGCTTTGCTTATTGGGCATGCGTGCTGGGGCACTGCAGATTAAAGGGAAACCAGTCTTCCTCATTACATTTTGGTGGATTGCCTATAATGTGTGGCATCTGGCAGGTTCACACCCTAACTCCCTTTTCAGACGGCCTGCTCCTGTTTTTGTGCAGGAGGCTTGTTGGGGGCATGGCTAAATCATTCAGATCTATCTTTCTGGCAATATTTCACTTAGCTAGAACTACTATCAGGGATGCATAGGTATCCATTCAAAGAAAAGGAAAAGATTGTACTATAAATCCATTTAGGGCTTGATTTTGGATGATAAGAACTGCACGGCTGGCTCTAGAAAAAGCATGTAGGTTCGGCTTCATTGATTGGTGCTGCTCAGAGTATTACAGGCGAGTACTGCCTTGTCAACCTAAAGCTGTAGCAGCTGAACAATACATATGAACTTGGCTCATTCAACAACATGCTAACTTAATAGTTGAATTACATTTTATTTTACACTTCAAGCAGAGGCAGCTGTTAATTAAGCTTATAGGCAGTAGTACTGACATAAATATATACAGAAAAACTATCAAAATAAATATTGTAATTTACATTTAAATATGTATTTAAACATTGGTACAGAGTGCAATGATATTGTGTTGTATTCCATGTACGCTGATGCTAAGGGACCTTTATTCAGAATTGTTTTGTTGCAAAGGGAACTTGTGCTCAGAAAGTAAAAATTATTCACTGGCCAGAACGTTCCAGATTTGCTTATAAGCTGATTCATTAACAACTTGTCTGCGAGCCATACAGTTTGTGGCATCAGCGCTTCTCCTGCCTTTTTGCAACCATTTCCTTACGTAGCAGTGTGGGATAAACTCTGTCACAGGAGGCCCAACAATTTTTAAGAACATTACAGAGGACAATCTAGTAACTGACATCCTATTGCGCAATGGGGTAAGCACATCATTCATCACGCTAAAGCCACGCTCACAATCAGCAGTGGATGTGGAAAATGTTTCCACAATTCTTGCTAAAGGTTTCAACTGTATAGGTATCATGCAATCTTTATTTTGTTTGTAATCCCTGAAAGCGTTTATGTACTGTCGGGCATCAAAAACATGTAACTTATCACAAAATGCCTGCAAATCAGCATCACCATACTGAATATCCACAGGAACGGGCCAATAATGTGGATTCAGAAGCTTCATTGCATCTATCAGCTGTTTGTACTCAATTTCTCCCTCTCTGTTGGAGGTATTCTTTGAAAGATTTGATGCTGTTGCTGTTGTCATTCTTTGGCAAATATTATTTGTCAAACTCCTAAAGAACTGAGCTCTTGATATGCTAATACAACCTTTGGTGTTACTGTGCTGCAGTTGTATCCCATTAAATTTCATTTGTTCGACAGCAGTAGCTGTAGCTGTAGCATAAGGCCCAGGTGACAATGCCATTGATTCAAAGACATAAATATGCGTTTGGATTATTCTGTCTGCCTCATATAATGTCATGTCACGACGCTGCAGTTGTCTGGATAAGTCACCCAGTTCTGTCAGGGCATCGAACATTATCCCCAGGTTCTCCACAAATACTGTAGATGTTAACATTCTGTTTAAGCCACAGTATTTGTTACGCTCAATTTCACTCCTCGCTGTGTCACAAGAAGATTCACCAAAATGCTTATTTAGAGCTTTATAATTATTCCACACAGCCTTTACTGACCTTTCGCTGGAGGCCACCCAACGTATATCTAAAATCTTTCCTATTTTGAGAAGCCTCACTTCTACCTGTGCTGCACATTCCCCTAGCTCGCGCTGATTTTTTGGGGAGGCATGGTAAGTTGCATACAGCTTGTCAAAAAAAATCTTAAGTTGATTAATCCCTGTGACTTCTTTTGAAACATCGCCAACCGCAAGCTCTAATTTGTGGTTAGCACAGTGCCAAATAGTCAACTGTGGATACTTAATCTTAAGTAGTGTTCCTACACCAGACTTCCTTCCTATCATGTTAGAAGCCCCATCAGTGACTAGCTGAATCAAATGCATTCTTAGATAGTCATCTGTAAGGCCATAACTCTGCAAGCATGCCAATAACTTATCAAAAATTATTTCTGCTGAAGTACCAGGCAGTTCAACAAGGTCCAAGAAAAAGGTCAAAGGTGGATCCTCCTTCTCAATGCATGCTCGTATACAAATAATTAAAGTTGTTAGTTTACTGAAGGTGGTGGATTCGTCTATTAATACAGATATTTTTGATTCATTTTGCAAGATATGGTGAACCAGTTTTGCCCTCATCGTGGTTGCTATGTGCTCAATAATGTCAGCACAGCTGTGGTCAGAATGCAACACTCTTCCCAAATCAACACCATTCATTCTTTGAACATCTACATCCAATGGTAGATCAGTAAAAGGACGTTCATGTTTACCTATTTTGTAGGCACTTCTAAATACACGGCATGTGTCTTCATATAATTTAACATGCATTCTGGAATTTAACTGAGTAATGGATTCACAAGTCCTTACATCTAAAATGGCCACTGCTTTCAAATGGCAAGCGCTGCTCTTATGGAGATACATTTTTTTACGCAGGGCGCTGTGTTGTTTCTCTTTAGTGGGACCATACGAGCTGACTGAAGAATTCACCCATTCCAGAGAGAAATGCACACCTTGACTTGTTTCTGTTCCAAGATTTTTAACTTCCCTACAGATTTTACATCCAAGCTTCCCTTTGGAAGAAGTAAGCCAAGGGTATTCTTTGCATTTATTTTCATACTGTTCCCATGACCAGCAATCAGGATGCTCACTTCTTTCCTCCTCCTCCCTCACATTTTCCTCTTCACCAAGGACCAGGTCCATTACACTGTCTCTCTCATCGGAAGCTTCTATCATCACTGGCATAACCTCTTCAGGGGGTACTTTTCTTTTTTTCTCAGGTACCTTAAGCATTTCATCTGTTCTACTTGCAGGCACTGGACTAAAGTTGCTTTCCCCGCCTAGATTTTCTGCCACTGCTGGGTCTTCTACTCTGACATCTGAGCTCTTTTGAGCTGTTTCCATAGATGTAGCTGGAGCATTTTTCTTCTTTAGCCACTTTAGCATCCTATGTAAATAGTTTTGTAAAGAAAGATACTTTTATAAATGCTCGTTATAAGCTAGTAGCTAGACATACACGTCACTTGCTATTATTAATTAAAGCCAATTCTCTAAATTCAAACAGTCTTTCTTACTCGCCCAGAGTGAATATTCACTCGCCCATTGCGAACAGTGTCTCCATGTTTTGTGGCCTATTACATCAATGTGTTTTTCCGATAAATGAATCATTCAGTTGTGTGCAATGCATTAATCTTGCATGGCAGGATAGAGATTGAAGTTGCATTTCACAATGTTTTTATTGTCTCTTTAATCAATCCACTTTATGCTTGTGTTAGGGGTTTCCCCTACCTCGGATACACCTGTACAATATAGGTCTGAGTCGAACTATTCAGGAAAGAGATAGCCCTACCTCATGGGGATATATATCAGATTTAGATATTGAAAACCCTATTCTTTGGTAAGGGTGAGAAATGCAGACCAATTTGCATGGCAAAGAGATTTATGCTTAAATCTGATTCCCCAGATTTATTTCTCTCTTTACCTTAGCAGTGATTTGAGTAGACTGGTTACAAGAGTGGGAGACTTCAAAGACTCTGGCTAAGATTGGGGATGGCTGCAGCCATCTATGGCCCTGCTAATGAAAAAGTCCTGCCTTTCTGTAGCTCTGTGTCAAATTTTGCCTCATTAAGTGGCCATATGTGTTCTCTTTTGGAAAAAATGGAGTGTAGAATCTCAGCCCACAGGCCACAACCCACAAAATCATGGCAGGTTAAGGGGTACACATGATCTGAGAGGCAAGTGGATACACCACCACAACAGCTACACCATGGATAATCTGCAGCTGCTTTCTACACATTCAGGAGCCACGTGGGACGGACTAGTAGCTATGTAAACAGACTGAATGGTGTCTTCCTTCAAGTGCTTTATCACTAATAACATATGGAAGATATACAACCATGTTCTCTTACCTTGAGCAGTCTGGAAACAACACTTCCTAAATGCCTCTGGGTTGGCTGGGCAGGATTTCAGTCACCTGGTTGTTCTCTTGTGGACAGATGAATCCCTAGGGAATGAAGAACAGGCATTCACATGTTAGAGAATGTTTGCAAAGCTTGAATCAGGTAGTCTACTAAGAGAAGGATGCGTCCAGGAAAGAGTGAAGCTTGAGGTTGAAGGATGTGGAATACTGATAAGGGCATACTCATTCTAAGAGGCTAGGAAGTCGAGTATTTAAGAAACCAGGGCACTACGAGGAGCATGCACACATGAGTGGGATCCCATGTATGGTATTCCTCATGTGCTTGGTACTCAGACCATTTCCTAGACATTACTTTACACAGATAATCTTTATCATTTGCTGGTCTTATCATGAACATCCCTTGCTTAAAAATGTGTTAAGAGCTAGGTGGGGTATGGGATACAGGGGTGAATATTTCAAGTTCCAAACTACTAGCCAGCCATAAAAAAATCACTTACCACCTCAATTGCACATATACAGCACACCATTTTCCAAATGTATCTATATAATAACACTTCTGTATATCCAGTGGGAAGAAAAAACACAGCGAGCACTGCAAAGTACACATTTCAAGCCCCAGAATGAAAATAGAGAAATGTATATATTGCAGTGTTACAAAACTGATGACTGGCAACACTGGGACTGTTGCTGGAGGGGCCCACTTGACATGAAAAGTTTGAAATGCCCTGACACTGTCCCTGTCACAGCTCAATGCATTTTATTTAGGAACTCCACTGTGCTTCCAGAAATATTTCCCTACATCGAACTTTGTTTTTCTGCTTTTGTGGGGTTGGGTAGGAAGCTGATGAAATACCCATACATCACTGCTTCCAAAGCTCATCAACTTGAAAATAAATACGTTTTAGGTAACAAAAAGAATACTGCTTTTGTATTCTGTTCAAACCTAGGATGTTTCCAGATCCTGTAGTAATGGATGACATTAATATTACTGCATTCAATAGTATTCATTTGTGTTAACTTTAGAAGGATAAAAGTCTGTGCTGGTCCTATTGGGAGGCTATCCTTTGATTACATAACATTCTTTGCAGTCGCCACATAACCCTCCTTTGACCTATTTATTAAGATTGCTTGCATCCCCCATCCATTACATTCTCTCCCAAAGAGTCAACCCCAGAAACTCTCCCTTCTCCCTGCAATCCTCTCTGGAGCAATGCAAAGCATGTAGTGTGTTACAAAAAAAAACTAATAAATAAATTAAATAAGCATCAGCTGAAATCCCATATCTACATTTTACACGTAAATTACTTTCAACTGTGCACGTCCCCAATAAAGTAACAAGAAGTTTGAGATAAATGAGGGTGCCCAATAGCTTCCAGTTGGGGGTATCTCTTACGTAATGGGCTGCCCTGCCGCAATGGGGACCATGCAGTGTATTCCGCATGCACGTTGATCAGACTCACATCAGCACATCACAACATGCATCCATTTTCAATTATGTGTTCTTTCATTATTTAGGCAAGTACTTCGTTTTGCAGGCTGCTGTCCTTTTAGAACAGGTTGTCTGAGAATGCTATAGGGGTGCACCTAGTCTAAAATTATAGGGCGGGGCGAACCCTTCAAATATTGGAAGAGGCGCTAAATTACTTGTGTAGGGGCATCTAACTTCATTACCAGTAATGAGACTATTCTAGTGCAGCTTCAATGTAACAAACAGTTAGCTCTCTCCTTTATGTCTGAAAACACCCACTTCTTGCAGATCCTGAAGATCCTAGAAAGTGTGAGAATGTCAGATGGTGGTGTGCAATGAAAGACTCAATATCATAGCATAGCAGGACATAGAGTGTGGGGCAGTACTCTGGACGAACCAAGCAACTTCAGTGGCTGGGAGCAACAGAGGAGAAAATGTAATGTTGGTTCAACCACAGTTAGTGCGCTATACTAGAATCTCTGGTGTGCTGATTCGCTGTTGAGACTATGTCTACCTGTCAAATCAAGCCCTATTCTAAGGTTTTAAATGTAATCACTTATACACACTCACATTTTTGCAGTTGAAGCCAGGGTGAGATTACATTATATGCTCAGGATCACACACTTAAGCTAAACAGTGAACAGGGATTTTAACCCACTGTGCAATTTGGGCACAGCCATCTTCTTCCATGTTTTAATCGGAACAAATATTTAAGTTTTGGGTCTCAATCAAGACCTATTATAATAATGTCCTATAGAGTTTACTTGCAAAATACACAAATTGCATAGTAAAGCATCATGACAACATGTACATTCGTATAGCAGCATGTTGGGCCAAAATAATATCAGTGTACCTTTTATTTTCCACATCCTAAATGGAAAATAATAAGATGCAAGAGGCAAAATATCTTTATTTTCAGCGATTTAAGACACACTCACAATAAAATAAGTTGTGTCATGAACTCACTTAGGTTTGGAGATTCGTCACAAACCTCCAGCGTGACGTGTTGTTATGTATGGTTTTAAGAATATTCAACTAAGGACATCAAAGCAAACTTTAGTTTTTAGCATCAAACTATTAGACATTATGGGTGGCCTGGCTGGCCCCTGACCTCCTGCCGGCACCCTGCCAGGATGAGACTGAACATCCCAGGAAACTGCGTTGGTGCTCTGACTTGGGGGGCCTTGGATCAGTGTCCTCGGGGGCAACACGAGCGAACTATCTCAGCAACCCCCCCCCCTAAAATTAATTCTCATTCTACCACCTGCATGGGACCGGATTAAGGTAAGAATCACTTTCCATTTACAGAGGACTTTGAACATGTTTAATAAACATTTACTTAGAGCTGTACTGCATTTCCCATTATATTGTAAAAAAGGTAGTGCGGGTTTGCTTGTGTTACCCAGTGCAATGCAGTTTAATTATTCGCCTGTGTGTTCTATTTTTGAAGCATTTTTATAATGCCATGGTTCCTGGATAGCTTCTAGGCGCCTGGCTATGCTCGCATAGGTAAGAAAAGCAATGGATGCCCTCAGTCTGCGAATGCTCTGGGTTTTTGTGGTCTCCAGCCTTACCCTTCCACTCTCAAATTGTATTCATTTTCCCCCACGGTCGGACTGGACCATAAAATTGTCTTGGGCACTAATGAAAAAGTGGCCCAAAGTTGCAAATGGCAATTCATTCTTTTGACACTGTTTACCCAAGGGGGAGGTATTTTTATAAAACGGGACAAAAATTGTGCATTTTAATGAATATTTATTCAGCAACACTGGTCAAAACTACTATCCGCATAGTTAAGTAACTCATAAAATTGGCCCATATTGGCCCAAAAAGTGTCTCACTCCTGCAGAAGTGGAAACACGCAGCTTCTGGGCGCTATCCTCTGAACTCATACTACTGCAGTGCAGTGCAGTACAATATGCTTGGGTCGGGAGAGAGGGACAACACTGAACCGTCCTTCTCTCGCGACCCAGCACCTGGCCCTGTGTGACCTCACGCCCGCACCAAAACCAAATAAAAAATGCTCAGGTGACCATGCTCTTGTGAGCTTCATTAGTGCGGCACCGACAGCTAGAGCGGAAGTGAAACTTCATTAACAGCCGTGTTTCTAACTGTGAGACAGTTTGCGCTGAATGTGATCGCGTCTAGGGATTCCTAAAGGGCAGTCCGTGGGCACCGAGGTTTATTGGGAAGGCATCTGCTGTAGCGCTTCACAGCACAGGGTGGGCGGAACCAGGACAGAGGCGCTGTATCTTCTGGTGACGTTGGTCCTATCCATGCCTTGATTGTGTTGGAGGTCACACCTATACTCGCATGACACGTTATTGGCGGGAATAACACCATTCAATTACAATAAGTGAAAGAGAAATTAATGCTACAGGACACTCTAGGGATCATTATGAGTTTGGTGGTCACATTGGTGGTGCTAATACCACAAAGCTGAAATACCATTACCACCTGTGGTAACAGTGGTGCCTCTGTTTTATTATGAGATTACCGTTATTCTCCATTCCGTACTCCTAAAGGACATTAAGGGGAATAGAGATATTACCAGTGGTAGTAAACTCACCATCATCCTGTGTCTGTAGGTGATACTATCATGTACATGCATGCGTTTTTCCTCATAATCAGGTGTACTTAAAAATCAGATGAAGGTGCCCGCCGCACCACCTTTATTTTCAGTTACCGCCGAGCTCGCAATGCATGAATGTGTGCCCCATGTGTGTCGATGAGAGCTAAGACTCTAATTGCAAAGGTCGAATGAGGTCATGCGAAAGTGGAAGTTCATGATTGAAACTACTAGGGGAGGACAAAGAGACCCCATGCAAGCTACCCACTCGCAGACTATACCTACACTAAGGAGAGACAGCCTCACACCAAGGCAAGCACACCACACTCCACACTTACACTCATGCCCACACACCAGTTAGGGCCCAATATACTGTAACCTCTTAAGCACATGAACTAATCCTTCCCAATGAGACAATCCGAACCAACCACAAAAACAAGGTTTCCAGAATATGGTTACAACCATCTGACCCAGCCACATTCCCTCCTGGTACACCTTTCAATATCCCAGTGGCCTCCATCCCTGTGAACCCAAATCCCTCTGAGCAACACCCCTCTCCTGCCCACCAACCATCTGACCCAGCCACATTCCCTCCTGGTACACCTTTCAATATCCCAGTGGCCTCCATCCCAGTGCACAACACCCCTCTCCTGCCCACCAACCATCTGACCCTGCCACATTCCCTCCTGCTATACCTTTCAATATGGTCAGGTGAGAGGGACGGCACTGAACCGTCCCTCTCTCCCGACCCACTAGTCATCTGGCCTGGCTGGCCCCCGACCTCCCGCCCACACCATGCACATGCACTGCACTACTGCAGTGCAGTGCAGTACAATATGCTCGGGACGGGAGAGAGGGACAGCATTGAACCGTCCTTCTCTCCCGACCCAGCACTTGGCCTGGCCCTGTTCTAACACAGATTCATCTAACGGGGAACCAATGAGCGGTTCTCCAGTGGCATTCTTTAGACTTCTCTGTCTCGGGAGGATAGTCTCAGGGGCAACGTGCTCGCCGTGGAAGCAAGACGTCATGGAGCACCACAGGTTTGATCCCCGGGTTCACGTTTAGAAACCTCTGGGTATTAAGCGCGTTATAAATAACCTATCATATCAAATTAGCCTTACCTTTTTTATTTTTCCTCAGTTTAATTAGATTACTATACATGAACGCATAATTAGATTTAGGCTTACAAGGTGCGGCATTTGTTCGGTTTTTTTTGGTCTCAGCATTTTCTTTATGGTGTACCATTTTCAATCCAGATGTGCTGGTGCTGCGTTCACATCCTACTTTCCGCCCAATGTTCATACTTTTGTGTATTAGCAGTGCCTGTATATCAATTTTTTATTCTAACCGTGCACATTTTGCCAAGAGATCTGTCAGCAGGTTCTCAAAGGCATTCAACATCATACTAGATGTCATAGTGCTATCGCCAATACTTTCATTCTTACATATACTCGGGTCAGGCAAAGCCTTTGACAGTGGAAGCGCATTAGGTGCAGAATTGTGCATGCCTGCACCCCATGACAGACCACCAGAAATAAACCCATCTTTCAAGCCACTGAGAACGCTAGGAGCGTTCATTGACCCTTGTGGGAACATCACATCCACTGCTAATGGGGACTTTTTTTATATCAACTAGAGGAGTGGAGGACTCACAAAAGGATTGGGACATGTTCTGCCCAGGAAACTGTACTCCATCGTCCTCCAACTCACATATGGGAAGATCTAATTTTAAGTTTACACACTGACTATTTATAATAGTCCTATGTACTTGGGATATAGCGCTTAGGCTATTCCCTTCCAACTTACATGGTGGATACACTGTGATCACCTCAGTTATGCAATTACTATTGCTGGATCTCTCATAAATAACGGAAGGTGCAAGGCCAGTAGACCCCACAGAAACAACTGACCTCGTAATTCAAGGAAGTGTTAGTTATCAGGGCATTTGTTACCTTTTGACTACACAACATTTGGTGCCCCTCGCCACAAATGACATCATCTAACAATTTTGAACTTACACAACCAAGATCAGAAGTGAGTTTGCCTTGATTTCCACATATTATACTGCACTGCACTGCAGTAGTGCAGTGCAGTCAGGGCTCAAGTCGAGGGTACACGCGGGGGGACGGAGTCCACCCACTTTTTTCAGTGGGTGGACTCAGTCCCCCCAGTTAAAATGAGAAACATTGAATGTGCTCTTTTAGTTTATGAATTAAAGCCAACCTCACGGATCGAGCCACAGTCGTCAGGTTTGCAGGCCTGACACTTGCCCACTGCACTATATAACCTGATGAAAAATAACAAACAACTAAAGGTGAAAATGCCCATTTTCGGTACTGCAATTTTCAGGGAAAACATTTGTTTTGGTTCTCGGAGTTTAAAACATGCACACCTTTTAATGTTTTTAAAAACACTATTCGAAGAAAATATCCTCTCTTGGTTTTGTGTGGGTGTTGATTTCATGAAGGGCAAATGCCATTTGTCTTGTGCAATTTGGGTGGTGGTTATGCAAAGGCAGTTTAATGAAATGTGCATATTTCACCTTGATATGCTCATTTCTGGCAACGTCACATCCCATTGCGTTTCTTGATGAGTCCCCCCACTTATATTTTTAGGACTTGACCCCTGACTGCAGTGCATGTGCATGGTGCGGGCGGGAGGTCGGGGGCCAGCCAGGCAGATGACTAGTGGGTCGGGAGAGACGGTTCAGTGCCGTCCCTCTCTCCCGACCTGAGCATTTTTTTTTTTGTTTTGGTGCGGGCTGCACCAAAACAAAATAAAAAATGCTCAGGTCGGAAGAGAGGGACGGCACTGAACCGTCCCTCCGAGTCCCGACCCACTAGTCATCTGTCTAGCTGGCCCCCGACCTCCCGCGACCCGCCCGCACCATGCACATGCACTGCACTGCAGTGCAGTGCATGCAGTAATATGCTCGGGTCGGGAGAGAGGGACAGCACTGAACCGTCCTTATCTCCCGACCCAGCACCTGGCCTGGCCCTGCTGTGACCTCCCGCCCACACCGAAATAAAATATGCTCAGGTCGGAGAGAGGGGCGGTTGGCACAGAACCAACCGTCCCTCTCTCCCGACCCACTATACACTCGCCTCCATCTGCCCCCCCCTTTACCTACCTGGCAGCGCAGTCTGCAGGAGGTAATGAAATTCTAGGCCTGCTGCCTGGCGAAGTCCACCTCCGACAGAGGCTGCTGGTCACTGGCCCACGCCTGCGCATAGTGAGGGGCACGTGCAGAAATGAAAGGCACTGCATCTCAATGCGCAGGCGTGGGCCAAGGCTCTGCCATCAGCCTACTGTTTGCAGCCTGCATCAGACAGTGCAGTGCTGCCACCGTTCCTATACTTTTACTTTAAAAAGGAACGCTCCGGAGCGGTTTCTTTTTAAAATAAAAGTATAGGAATGGTAATGAAGAAAAAAAAAAAGTAGAGGAGCACCGCTCCCATCCGCTCCCGCTCACTTCGATCACTGAACACAACAGCCCATGATATTTCACTTATCATTGGGTTTTAAGAACACAGCTTCATTTATATTGAACAATAGACCCAGTCCCTAACATTAGTCCGTATTAAGCCGGAGGAGTTGGAGTGGCACTAACGCAGTTCCGCTCTGTGACAAGCATAAGAACTTTGTGAATGAGACATCAAGTGTGCGATTTATATGCTGCGTCTTGTAGTGGTGAGACTACGACGAACGGTTTCGAGCTACACCATGAACACATGTTCAGTACTTGCACTGATTCCAGTGGAGGATTAATATCCCACATCCCGTTCACTTCTCCTCGAATTGGAACTTGGGGATTGGTCACGGGCCCCTACTTATTAAGAACTGGGCGAAGAACTCTTGCTTTGCCTTACGTCCTGAGGAAGGTCTCCGACCGAAACACATGTCGACGTTTTCTGTGTGACAAATACCTGACCCAAAAATCTGGTGCTATATACACCATGACACCTAATGTTAGGGACTGGGTCTATTGTTCAATATAAATGAAGCTGTGTTCTTAAAACCCAATGATAAGTGAAATATCATGGGCTGTTGTGTTCTGTGTAAATGTATGAATGAGATTTGTATGTGGCTATGAATGTGGATATGAAATGTTTTTTATGAATTTTTTATTGAGAAATTGTTATTTCATAGGATACATTTATTTAATAAAATATGAATTTGTACTAATGAGTGTCATTCCATCCTACTGATCCAATCTCTGGATATTTATTCACTATACCTGAAGGATCAGGGTTTGAAGTGCAGGTCTACCCCTTTATTTTTCTCCTGCATCCACAATCATCCACATTGGCACCCATCACCACAAACTAAAGGTATGATTAGTTTTCCTGCAATATGTTTACAACTCTGTTACAAGTGCCTATCTGCCCGATATCTGCCGCTGAACGTCCCTTACATACTTAAAATACATACTGTTTTTCTCCCATCACCTACCATCAAGTCGCAGGCACTTCAATGGTATTTGCTTTCAATGTTTTCATTTACCCATATCAGCCATTGCAATAGCCAAACAGGAACTCGATTCTCTCCTTCCGACAATGCGACGATTTTCTTTCCGCACTAACCCATCTCCTACATAAATCGTACAAATATCGCACAAAAGCAGCACTGAATGTATCTCATCCAACCTAAACCAAGTTCTCAGAAGCTCACTGTCCCTACAGCTGTGTTTCTCTGTAGGCTGGACTATTGCAACAGCCTCTTTCTAAATCTGCCTGCTTCTACTCTCCGCCCTCTGCAACTCATCCAGAACAGTACTGCAAGACTTGTCCTTGGCCTCAACATCAGGGATCGTATCTCTCCGGGATTGAAATCTCTGCACTGGCTCCCAGTGGCTGCAAGGATTAAGTTCCAAACCCTCTGCATTATCCACAAGGCCTTCTGGGCCCTGGGGACTCAATACCTTCAACTCTCACGTCCTAAATATCTCCCTATTCGAGTTCTTCGCTCATCCGCCTCCAACTCCCTCAGGGCAAGTCCATTCTCCAAGCAACAAGTTGGTGGTAGATCTCTTTCCTCGGCTGGGGCCTCCCTCTGGAACATCCTCCCGGCCTCCCTGAAACTTGCAGAAAACCATCTCTGGTTATGGAAGCACCTCAAAAACTTTCTCTTTGCTTCTGCTTTTTGGCCTCCTCTCCCCTGCTGACTCCCTGGCAGAAACTGATTCTGCACTGGTTACATGGACACCCTCTGATCTCTGACCCATGGCCCCTCCCCCACCAGTCGTACCC
Source organism: Ambystoma mexicanum (assembly GCF_040938575.1). Lineage (NCBI taxonomy): Eukaryota > Metazoa > Chordata > Amphibia > Caudata > Ambystomatidae > Ambystoma > Ambystoma mexicanum. The sequence continues at coordinate 707,303,129 of NC_090931.1, forward strand.
CTGCACTGCCTTTCTGGCAACCCCTGCACTTCGGGACTGTTTTCTATATCCCTAACAGTCCCAAAACCAACTGATTTCTGCACTTATCTTTGCACTTGCCACCAGCGGGCCATATTTTTACTTATTGTTATTTATTCTTTTTCCCACATACTGCTCTTTTCCCTCCCCCTACCCAAGCACTTATGAGAACTGAATGACACCTGCCCTACTAGGATCGCTGTCTCTGTCTCCCCTCTGTTCTCCCTACCTTGCCTCATCACGCCTTGAAACACTTGTATACAGGAGCGTTATAAATGCCATATCATACCACATCATATCATATCGTTCACTTCACAGAATTATTTTGCGCAGTAACCCATTTCCTACAAAATTCACAAATATATTGCACACAAGCAGCACTGAATGTATTTTAGCAACTTAAAACAAGTACATACAGTGCATGCATCCAAACAGCATTCCTGCCCCTTACTTTGCACACTTCCACCATAGCCTTCTGCATTTCTCTTTACAAATAGACCATCTGACAGAGCTGTTGTGTACATACCACAACCAGAAACTTTATTGAACAATGCCTTAGCCTCCACAGTCCCATGCCTGCCATCCTGAAAAGGCCCGGATGTGGCACGTGTAATCCTCAAACTACTGCAGAATCCACAGTTATCCTGCTAGGAACGAGGAGGGGGGGGGGGGAGTACAAAGTTGAAACAGGGTAGGGGATTGGGTCTTCAGTGGTGTCTGTGAAAAGACATTTTTTCGTGTTTTTTTTCTTAAGTGCTTGCAAACAACCCTTTTTGTTTTATTTCTTTATATGAGTTTGAGTGCTTCTCCTCCTTACATTTGTACCGAATTCTGGTCAACGATTCTTGCACAGTGTAAAAGGAAATAGCATTGCCAATGGCGGTCAAAGAAATGCAATTTCCATGGAAACAGTGCATATTTTGCGACTTCATGATCTTATAGTGGGTGGATATCCCATCAGTGCACATAAATTCACACAGGCTTCTGTTTTTAAGACACCTTCCGAACTCTGGCTGGGGACAAATTACACCGGCATTGTCCAATACTCCTCTTGGTGGTATGCATGAGAAAACGACCTTGGCAGTGGGAAAAATCAGCATCACTGCATTCATCAACTTCTTCAGGTGACGGAGCAAACATCCACACAACATGTAACCCAAAAGTACACTTCCATAATGCACCATGACAATATTAGCAGTAGCCACAGACGCCACATATCTGCAAAGGTGAACCATCCAGCTGAAACTGCACTCATAGAGACTGCCCCACAAAGCCTCCACTCCTTCCAACCCAAAATTAGCAGCAACGCCCCTTTGCACGGCATACCTGTGCAGATCTTGCACAAAGGTATAACCCACAATCAGCACTGTGCATCTGTCCATCTCTACCAACCTCACTACACAGAGTATTGTAAAATAAATAGTACCACCCCTTCCTGTGAACCACCCCCTTGACACCTGATTGGATAATCTCACAGTTCCATTTCCATGCCCACCATGCTCTTAATGGCAGGATGTGGCACGTGCGCTTTCCCAGCTACAGCGAGGCCCGAGTCCCAGTAAAGCAGGGACAGTCCTTCTTCTCATTCCACTGTTCTTTTTCCAGCACTCCGTCATTGGGTACTGTGAAATATTCACAAATGTATCCACAAATTACCTCCAAGACCTCTGCATCTAACACTATCATTTCGGTACAGCACTCCATATTCATTTCTGTGCAGCACTCCATATTTACTGTTAAACGCTCCAAGTGCACGTCGCGGGTGCTCCCAAAGCACATCCAGTAGAAAGTTCTGCAAACGAATCCACGATTTCAGCTTCCAAAATCATCCAGAGCGGCACCCATCATGACTTTGGCCACGCACACAAGAGTCTAGGCCTTGCCCACACCCAGCACAACATAATGGAGCCATACATGCGAACATGTGGTCAGATACCACAATCCACAAACGTTACATAGGCAGCGCCACTTCTACCCAACCCAGCACCATAACACACTGATGCATGCAAACATGTAACAGTTAGCAGAATCCACAAACATACCACTGCCTCCGGCACCCCTACCCACTTCCATTCACAAAGTATTGTGTAACTGCCAACCAAACCACAAAATCTTCACAACATTGGACCTACTACCAGCAATCTGCACAAAGCAGATTACCCAACCAAATAGAAGATCCAGTTCAACCCTACCCTCTTCTATACTGACAGTATTCCAACACTGCACCCAGTGGGCACACTGCAGGACTTGCCAGCGCACCATCTCCAGCCATACACCGAAAAATGTAGAATGTTCTAACAATCACCACACCCATGGAACCAACAATATACGCATGTCAGCTCACTTCTGGTGCTCTATCAAGTCCATAATGTGCTCCACAACCATTATTTTAAGGTCACCACCCTCTGAGAGATGCGTTGCTGCGGTGGGTGTGGTCAAGGCCTTTGACCATGCACCCAATAGTCGAGGCCTTGGCCAGACCCACCACAACATAATGCAGCCATGCATGCGAACATGTGACCAAGTACCACAATCCACAAACATACCACAGCCTGTGGCAGCCCCACCCACATTCATTCACATACTATGGTGTTACTGCCAACCGAACCACAAAATCTTCACAACAGTGGCCCTGCTCCCAGCCCTCTATTCAGTACACAAAACCAACACTTCATAGTGCAGTACACTAGTCAGCACTCCGCGCAATTGACACTACACAAGCCTATAAAATATGCAGTTTAAACTTATACACTTCTATGCACACACTACTTGAACATTGCACCCAGTTGACACAATGCAGGAGTGTATACTTCATCAGCTCCAGCCATAGAATAAACACTGTAGGATGTGCTAACAATCACCACACCCATGGAACCATCAATGTATGCAAAGCTGACAAACCACACACACAAGGCAACAATGTCAAACCAACTTGCAACCAGTTCACATAGCTGTCGGTGCGAGGCCTCAAACCATGCATGGAAGGGGCTACGGGCTTACCACACGCAACAGAACATTGTACACACTATGTTAAAATGTTCCTGTCATGTGCAATGCACTAACCTTCTGCAATTCACCTGCCACCAGTCACCACAGAAAGCGGTCGCCGGTGGAGGTACCCGTGAATTGGCGCAGTACGCACGGATACTGCAGGCACACCAGCATCTTCTTCCATCTAATAATGAGATATATCCGATGTACCACTTCTCACTCCCCCACCCTTTCCATCCATTCACCCACCACCACCACATGGTGTAACAAAGGTTTGCCAGGCCCTTTCCGCGCTGCACTGTCCACAGAGAACATGGCAGCGTAACCCAAAGTTTTGAAGCACAGCACGCTTCCCTTCAGCCAACCACCGGGCGCGTCCAATGTTCGCTGACAGTCCAGCACACTCCAAGCCAATGAGACTTTTGACTGCAGAGGGAACAGGGAAATGTGTCCGTGCAGCCAGATATCACTATTTTTTCAGATGTGCATTTCAGTTCTTTGCAACAAAAGTACTGGTCGGATATCCACCAACCATACAAAAGCACGCTTTTGGAACCAAGCCCACGCTCCTGCCGCAAATTTGGTTAAAATCCGTCCAGCCGTCTATAACTCTGCCCCCCCTTGCAGAAACCTCCCCAAACTTGCCAAATTCAGAGTGCCCCATATACTTTTTACGCAAAGTTTGGTGAGGATTCGTCTAGGGGGAGCAAAGTTATAAGCCGCCCAAAAAGAGGTCTTCCTATGGGTTTAGCAACTTAACCATAACTACATGGCCTCAAATGCGGGCTGTGTAATATATATATATATATATATATATATATGTATATATATGTATATATATATGTATATATATTCAGCGAACATGCTTTGTTAAAGTGACATTATGGTTAAGTTGCACTAATAAAGACATGCGAAATTTTCAGTGAAAAAACTTTGTTAAAGGGACGTTATGGTTACAAGTAAAACCGAAAAACCCCAGAAATTTGCCAGTTATGGTAAGCTAAGCAACCATAACTCGCGCCACCACCATGCACTGCTAAAACTAACACCCAGGACATAAGAGATGACATCATAATCGAGAGGGCGGTATACAAGTGTTCTCTAACTTATTGAACATTTTAGTTAATCAACCTGAGAACTGTGTAACTCCTTTAATGGGGGTGGGTTGCTATTATTTGTGATCATTATTTGTGTTTAGAGTAAAGTGCATGTTTTTATAGAAGTTTCATTTGACATGCCTTTTATTTTGTTGGTACTGTTGTTTATCTGGGAGCTTCTGCTGATGACTCACACCCAGAAGGCAATCAAACACTCGCTTTTATCCATTTTATATTTATAACTGAAACACTGCAGAGCCGAGTTGTGATACAAGTTTGGGCTGAGCGCACAGAAGCCCTTACTCTCCGCATATACCTATGCAGGCTAGAGCAGGATGTCCCCACCGCTGTTCTTGAGACATTTACTTTCATTTTAGGCTTAGCATGTCCAGTTCGACTTTCACTAAAAGGGGAGACAGCCTTACCAGCTACCTTTCTTACACTCTAGTTTGATGGCTAAGCAAGATCTGATTTTCTATTAAACTTATGTCAAAAGGAACCCAGATAAAAACTATAAACAGACAGTGAGTCTCTTTATGACTACTGTGGTTTGGGCAAAAACGTTGATAATGATGTGTTAACTCCGGTACAACTGCATTGCCCCCACATCAGTGTACTTGTGTACAGCAACTTTGGTAGTATGATGGAGGATTCTCCATCAGCAAAATGCTGGCGGTCAATCCCTCAACTTATGCCCAAAAAATAAAAATCTGCAGAATGTGAGTGGAGTCATATGCATTGAATTGTTACTCATATGTCTGCCAAACAAAACAATACATATATATTTCCATTTAATTATTCCATGCACAGAATTTAGAAAAAAAATGTGGTCACCTTTAGAAAATTCACTCCTGGGAAGTGTGGAAAAATAAACTCTGGTGCAATCAACCTTAGTGTGTGGATACATAAAATGGCAAGAGACAAGTTGGTAGCACAATTATGTACAGACACGTGTAAGATGTATGTAGTTACTGTATTTCCCTAAACGGCCTGAGTCGGCAAAGGACGGGTGCTCTTCTGCCCCTCTGATTTTATCTGTACATCGCATGGAAATGAAGGATAATCATTGTCTGACAGAGTACAGAAAACTATTAAATCAAACAAGATGTTTTATTTAGGTGTTATTGACAATTATACAATGATTAAAAGAAAAAAGTGTCATTTTTTCAGAAAAATCCTAATCGTCTGAAGGAGCCAATCCTGGGGCTCATGGCTCCCCTGTCGCTGTATCTCCTGTACTCGCCGGGCCTCAGGTAGTACTGGCGGCCTTTGTAGTTGGGCTCCTCATAGAAGATCCAGTGCCCGTCCTGAACATTGCAGGAGTGGATGTCATTGAAGTGGAACCTGTCGTAAACGTTGGGACAGTCATCAGTGAAGTCCATCATCTGGCCCCCAAAGTCACTTCTCTCGTACAGCCGGATCCTGAACGAGCCACGGTACTGGTAGAATAAAAATACAAATCTGTTAATAATCTGTTATTTATCAAGATCTTTCTTCAACCCGCTCTAGATAGAACATGTTATGTACAATTTTTATTACCCAACCAAAATTGGTACTTATTCGATAATTTCAAAAGGATGAGAGAATGAGACAGCCTTGTTAAATTACATTTCAGAAGGATGAGAGACTGGGTCAGACTTGACTAACTTCCATTTCAGAAGGATGAGAGACTGAGTCAGCCTTGCCTAAATTCCATTTCAGAAGGATGAGAGACTGAGTCAGCCTTGCCGATATTCATACATGCGACATGGAGATCCCACATAGATCTCAGGAAAGCTCTTATCCTACTGAGGTAGCTTACCAGCTGTAAGGAACTGTGATTTTGTGTGAATGTGCATATTCATTCACTGGATTGTGTATACTCCTTAATAAATTGGAGATCATGACCTTCCAAACACTGGAACAGTGCAGGAAATGTCACATTTTAAATTACTAGAATGTTAATTTCAAATATGTGAATGCAGCTGACAATTCTTCTTTTACTGTGGTAATTGCAAACTACAAGGGCACATTAATTTCATATAGTTTCAATGTATGTGCTTTTTCTGTACTAACTTTACTGCAATATTCAGTGGCACATGCACAGCCTACAGATACCACAATGTAATTGAGAATACTGCGAGGAATATGTACTTTTTAATTGGTGGACTAGCCCAGCCCTAGTTAAGAGCGAGTCAATAGGGGATTCTGTCATTAGGATGCACAGTCATAAATGGTTCTGAACCAGCCCATATCAACAAAACCATGATCAGTTCTGTAAGGATATTTGGCGTGTTACAGTACAGAGTACAGCACTACTGCACAGGTAGCAAACAGCACAGAGTACAGCACTACTACACAGGTAGCAAACAGCACAGAGTACAGTACTACTGCACAGGTAGAAATGTTTTTCGCAGCACCACCACAAGGGTGCGGTGCATTGCTATATGTGTTACCAGATTAACAAGGAAAGACAGGCTATTCAGTCAAAAACGATTTTAACATATAAGATGCAAATCTATTTTTACAGTTAAAAGCACACGTGCTCATTTAAAAATGCACACTATTTTTCACCTGAAATGCCTATGGTGCGAGAGACACATTTGAAAATTAACAGCTAACCTATTAACCATTAACCTGACTAATAAAACCTTATTTAACATAACCCACTAATAAAATGTGTTCTCCACTGCAGAATTAGGCATACTCTGAAAGCCATTTAAATGTGTGTGCAGATTTTTTTTTCTTCTCTTCTCTGCCTGCTTCTCCGTGTTTTTGTGCACAGTAACTGCAGGAAGAAGGAAGTCAGATTTGCAACAATTGCAAATGTATAAACAAAGCTATTGTTGAGAGTAGGAGGATGAGAGATGATGGATTTCATTGGGACACGTCATACAGAGGGCTGAGATGAAAGTTTTAGTGGGCAGTATCGGGGAAAAAGACAGGCAGACATTTTTCTGCACTACTGGGGAGAAGACCTGGCTGTGGGACTCCTGACTGAATGCAGATTCCTGCGTCCTGCTACAGTCAAGATTTGGCAGAGCTGGGAGGAAGACCTTTTCCTGGTTGGAGGCATTCCTATCTGCAAAAGCTGAGAATTCCAGGCAATGACCCCGGTTTGAAAAGGAAAGGCGATCCTTTTACTGGGGTTAATCTTCAAGGGAACCACATTCCGAAGGAGAACAGCTGAAGAAAACTTTGAACAGATAAGGTAATTACATAAGCGTGGGAGCCGTGTGTGCACGAAAATATGCAGTCAGTGTAGGAAAGGGGATTCCTGTGCGTGTCTTAATCAAATACCAATGTTGCAATTTGAGTTCTGTTCTCCGCCACGCTCTTTGCAGTGTGTCATAGACAATGCTTTTACTGTACCATTTTATTTATTTCTGTAAAGAATGAGATCGTGTTTAAATGCAACTTTTATAATACAGAAAAATATTTGAAAACAGACGGGTGGTGTATTTACTATTTACCATTACAATGCCGATGATGTGGGGAGATTTTTAAACAGTGCAATGGTCATTTTAAGACAGATGTGTGCATGTCAGAATCAGTATGAATAATTGTGAGTGACTGTAGCATAGCTCGTTGGAGGTACATGAGCCAACGGGAAGAGAGACTCTCTGAACATAGCTCCCTACCGTATATAAGGTAGTGAAAATTACCACAAGACTACCATATATAGCTCTCTGTCGTAAATAAGTCAGTGAGTTCGCCCATGGTGGCACACCAACACTATCACTGAAAAATGTGGTATTCCTAAAATGTAGGTCTGAGGTCTCTCTAGTGATCACACGAAAAATCTAAGCAAAGATAAGGGATTCTGGACATTGGGGCCACAAATAAAACAAGGGAATTATGCTCACCAAAATACCACCAACCGCGCCTACCAACCACGTATACCAAATATGCAGGTCTGGGTGCTGAAATAATGCATGTCCATTGTATTATTGTTGCACATGGCCAAATCTGAATACAAAGAGTGATTATTGCTAAGTTATTTTTCGGCGGTAATAAAATACCGTCAGGCCCCAAATCTCCATAAAATACCCTACATATTTATGGTGCGTTGCAGGCCGGGAAAGTGATCCTAGAGTACCTACTGGGCGTGGCAAGCGTGTCCCACACTGCCATTTGCACATTAGAGGGAACCCATTTTATAATAGCAGTGTGCCACTAAAAACGAATTTCAGAATGTCACAAAGGGAAACCACATTCTCAGATCTAGTGCAATATTTAGAGGCAAAGTTATTTGCACATGGGAATTGGTCTTCGAATAGCACGTTAGAATGGAGTAACCGCATTCAGGGTGAGGTGCAGAAAGAAAAACTAGACAATATTTTTGCAGAAGGCAGCATAATTCAGGTCTGCCTTACAAGATTATTGAATGCAGCCGATAAAAGTGCAGAGAAAGACTGTTTAATACGGCTATGCGGCAAAATATGGTTTATTTTAAACAAGTCCCTGTGAATGCAAGAGAATGATACTCAGCTAATTAACAGGTTAAAGACTGAATTAGAGGGGGCAAGTAAAAATCAGGAAATGTTGAGAGCAGAATTGGATGTATGCCAAAAAGACATGCAATTAAAATGCAGAGACTTTGATACTCAGTTATCCAAAAGCAAGAAACAATTTGAAGATAGTGAGCAAGAATTGGCACACTTAAAAGCCTTAGTGGATCACATTAGGCAGGATAAAGATGAGGTTGTTTCAGAAATGCAGATTTTACAAAAAGAATATTGCGAAAAAGAAGGTGATCTCCAGAGTGCAGAACAAGAAATGATTAAAATGATTCAAGAAAGAGACAAGAGAAATAAAGAGTTCAATGAATGCCAAATGCAAATGTGCGATATGCAGGAGGTGATTAATAAAATGAATGATGAAAATAATTATTTGCAAAATGAAGCAACCAGACTCCTTAAAAAGTGTAAGGACTTAGAACAGCAAATGTGCATTCCCAGGTCCCAGGAGAGGCGGCAGGGTACCACATTCAATGGAGTGGAGGTGAATTCTAGCTATGCCCAAAGAGCTAGTGCTACAGTGGCTGGGCCGGTGACTGAACTTGGTTGCAGCGCCCTTGGGGGATTTGATACTCCCATTGGGGGCAGCCACCAATCTCATACACCTGAAAACAGGATTGAATCACAAAATAGTGCAATTCCATGCATTGCAACAAGTAGCCCCATAAAAATAATGAAATCCATTAAAGCCCTGATCAAACCATTTAAAAAGGGAGGTGAATGCTGCATTGAGGATCACTTAGAAGCGGTACATGACATTTTTAAAGCACTCCAGATATCTAGGGAACAGTACAGACAATATTTTCATTTAACTTTAGATGCCCCGACGGCCAGCATCATAAGGGGATTAAATGAACAGCAGAATATGACATGGCTGGAGTTTGAAAAAGAAATTAGGCGTCATTTTTCGCCTTTTCAGTCATTGCAGGAGGCAAAGAAAGTCGCGTACACAATTACTGCTGGACCTAATACATCCCCTCGCCAATTTTTACAAGACTTAAAAAGAGCATTCTCTCGCTTTGATGTATCTTTTGACTCAAATTCCAATGAGTTTAAAACCGCATACTTCTATGGGCTACAGAAAGACATCATATCCCAATTGGTCCGTGAATTTGACCGTGACAAGTCCCTTGAATGGATTGTACATCAAAGCACAAAGCTATATGAGGTACTCTATTGTCAGGGTAGAGAAAGTGATAAAATGAAAGATACCAGGCCTAAATCTAAAGAACCCTCAGCCACAGTAATGGAAATCAGGTCAGCCAAAATGTCCCTTGAGTCTGCTCAAAGCCAAGGTAAAAATAATGTGACACCTGAACAAAGGGGTAATCAACAAAGATCGCCATTTCCTGTACCAATGTTCCAAACACATGATCCTAGTAATAGAGAGAGCTACATCAGCCCTAGATATTTAGGGGATAGACCCCGGGTAGGATATCGGCCTGATATGGCAGGTATGAACAATAACCAGAGACAAAATCAAGATCAAAGAAATGATGGTCCCTACCAGTCATTGGGGACACAGAGTAGGTTTGATCCCAACACCATGATATATGGTAATCAGGATAGGCCCCGATATGTGGATCGATTTACTGATAATGGAAATCAACATAGGGGCCAGTACCCACAATCTGAGAGACAGGACATGAGGCAAAATGTGAACTACAGTCCACGCCAGTACAATGATTCCCCACCAGGGGACTATAATCAAAGGATGGGTGAAACCCGCTCCCCTCCACAAATGAATCAAGAGTTCAGAAACCATCCCAACCGGCATCAATCACCTGAGATGTATCAGAATAGATCCAATCAGGGGGAAAACAACCAATATCGACCTAGGCCACAGAAAGAGGATCCTAGAGAGATGGAAAGGTTCCAGTGCCTTGAGGCCCAAGTGAAAATGTTAGCTGAGCAAATAGGAAAGCTCTATACAGCGCAAAAACAACCTTCCAAAGAGGGGGCTGATGGCCATAGCAATGGCCGGGGGGCTTCCGAAAAGTGACTAAGTACTCATGATAATCGCAGTGCCAAAATGACAGATTGCTCTGATATAATTTTGCATAACGACTCTGAGATGCCTAATGGATTAAAAATGAAAGTACCAGTAAATGAAATTGTGATAGAAAGTGCAAATATTTCTAAAAAAGAGGTACGGTTTAACTTAGAGTTAAATAAAACAGTAAAGATTTGCACAAATGAAAAAGAAACATTAGGAAATCCAAAAGAACAAAGGAACAGATTTAAGAAAAATGACTCATGCATGGGGAATACCAGTGAACAGGGGGTAAGTGGGGATGCCATAGCTCCTTCCCTGGGCAAGCAAAACAATGACCAAACACAGACAGAAAAAGGAAATACTCACAAGGAGGGTACAAGTCAATCACCTGAAGAATTCTTTGAGCCACATATTTTTGAAGAGGCTGAAAGGGCTGGTATTACACTAAATGATCACAAATGCACAGAATTAAAAAATGACAAATTGCTGAATGATGTTGTTACACATGTTCAGTTGGAAGGTTGTAATGTGGTCTCTGATGTTACCCAGATGGATGGGCGAACAGTGGCCACACTCCAAAAAACCTCTGAACATGGAGAAATGAATAAAATATCTCGCACAGAAATGGGTAAAAAGGAGGGAAAAATGTCTTTTCATTTACCAATGTGCTTAGCCAAAAGTGAAAAAAGATCTGAGAAAGGTGAGCCCTGAAATCAGTAAGAATTCACATTTCTTATGTGTATTAGAGGAAGTTGAGGACAGATATTATGCACCCATCACTGTAGAAGAAAAATGCCACACCTTCGCTATGATTGACACTGGCGCACAGGCCACAATTATGTCCAAGGAGCTGGTAAAGAGTATCAATGAAGGGAGGCCTCCACAGAGTCAGATCACAGTGAAGGAAAATCAAGGCCCAGTGCATAACTTTAATGGGGAGGAGGTGCCCATCATAGGTGTAACTGAGGTTGACATAAAAATAGGAAAGCACAGAATGAAACAAGAGGTATTGATCACATCTATTTGTGAAATTCCATTTCTGATGGGGACAGATTGCCTGAAAAGATTGTCTCCTCTCATAGATGGGGTGAATGGAGTGCTGTGGTCCTTAACCAAAAAACCATTGAGGCCTAAGAAACTAAAATCACAAAACAGCAATATAAATGAATGTCACACCGTTGCCAAAACAAATGATGCTGTGGAGGTATATCTCCAGAATAGCTGCATACCTAGTGTCACTGTTATATTAATGTGTCAAGACAAAATGCAGAGCGACAATGAAAAACTACCTGTACAAATATACTTGGACCCAAGGAAAGATTGGCAGACTGCCATAGATGAGCACACATTACGTTTCTATTTAAAAGAGAAAACATGCAAACAGAATATTATTCCTAAAACAGATTCAGAAAAACACATTAACACTCTGGCAGAAATACACATGGAAGATGAGCAACCATGGGTTCTTGTTGGTATAAATGATTATCTTAAAACAATAAAAGCCACTTTAGCACTTGAACATGAAAGGAGTTTCATTAATGTGAAATTGTTGCAAAAGATTATGGAGAGGGAAGAAATCCTGAAATTTAGGATTAAAAACCAATATGTTTCTGGGTTGGACAGTCCAGACTTTGAAAACCGAATTGCAGGCAGATGCATGCTTAAAATTAGCATTGGGCAGAAAACAATTTACCATAATGTATGGATAGTGAGTGGAGCACAAAATGAATTTTACATGGGCAATGACATCATGCACAGAATGTGTATGGTGTTAGATTTCCTTAATCAAAAAATATGGTCACGCCTAGGTGGTCCGGCACCTGAATTTGAAGACAAAAGAAGGGCTTATCATTGTGCACAACTGGTTCCTTATGCAGTCGAATTACAAATAAGGAAAGATACTATTATTCCTGCATTTACAAAACAGTTTGCAATAACACTGAAATGCAAAAATGGGCAGCAGATGAAAGGCTCTGATGCATTTGTATGCCTGAATGAATCCATAAAACAGCAAGGCCTGGATTATGAATACATTCCATTGGTAGACATTGGTGAGGGATCTGTAAAAATCATGGTAAATAATAAAGGTTGTCAGGATATTCATTTAGAGGAAAATTCCCCATTAGGAATGGCCATACAAAAATCACATTATACGGCAGATTTAAATAACATGGTGATTGGGAATATTCCTGAAAAATATGTAGATGCCAAGGGCGAGTTGCCAGAACACCTGGACTCTCAGCCCAAAGGAATATTTAAAATTCATTCTGTGTATCCTTATGATTCAAATGAGACAGTGTGCTGCCATCAAGAGGATTGCATAATATTTAATTTAAATGAAAATGAAACAGGAAATCAGCCCATTGAAGTGGAAGCTGATATGCCAAAATATTTAAAAGTGGCAGCTCTACAAAAAGACAGAGCCACACAGTTAGAGGAAAGCGCTGAGATTCCTTTACCAGAAGAGTTTCCAGAATTTTCCAGAATGGTAGAAGAGCAGATCTCCTTAGCGGATGCATGTGACAGCGATAAGGATAGAGACGACTTGAGGGAAATATTTATGGAGTTTAAGGATGTATTTGCAAAAGATGCTTATGATTGTGGTTTAACTGATTTACATGTGGCCACACTACCAGAAGGTTGTAGCAGGAATCCAGTGTTTGTACGCCAGTATAGACTACCACTGGCATGTTTAGAATCATTGGCAGAGATTATTAAAAATTTGGAATCACGGGGAATAATCAGGCCCATTCATAGCACATCCAATACGCCTATTTTAGGTGTGTTAAAGCCAAATGGTCAATGGCGGCTGTGTGCAGACTTAAGAGAGTTAAATAAAAGAGTACCAGTATCTAGATGGCCACTACCATTCATTGATCAGGGCCTAGCTCAGATACATGGTTCAAATGTATTTACCACGTTAGATCTCACATCTGGATATTGGTGTGTGCCATTGGCAGAGGAGATACAACACTTATTTTCCTTTACATTTGACAGGACTCAATATGCCTGGCTTAGAGCTCCGTTCGGGTACATCAATAGTGGGAGTGAATTTGGCATATTTTTGAGAAAGGCCATGCCGGATGCAGCGGAAAGAGGAACACTAATTTATGTGGATGATGTCCTGATAAAAAATGAAAGCCTGAAAAGCCATTTTGATGAAATAAGACATGTACTTGGCCAATTGCAGAAAGCAGGCGCCAAAGTATCTTTGCAAAAAGCACAATGGTGCAAGAAAAAAGTGAACTTTCTAGGGCATGAAGTGACTGAACGTGGGCTAAATCCACAAAGGAAGAAAATAGAGGCCATACAAAGATTAAAAGATCCTAAAGATGTGAAAGGAGTAAAAAGTTTATTAGGGATGACAGGCTATAACAGAAAGTTCATTGAGAATTATGCAGAAATCACTCAACCATTGACTAAACTGCTTAAACTAAATACTCCCTGGAGATGGGAAAGAGAGCAGTCTGATGCAGTGGCTAGATTGAAGGAATGTCTTGTAAAGGCACCATGTTTAGCATACCCCATAAAGGACAGGGATTTCTTTATAGAAATAGGTTTTTCTGAACATTGTATGTCAGCAGTATTATCACAAAAACACGATTTGAATCACAAAACCATTGCATATGCAAGTAAGGCATTTTCCCAAGTTGAAATGAAATTTAATGAATGTGAAAAGGCCCTATTAACCACTGTGTGGGCGCTACAACATTTCCGCCCCATTGTTCAGGGAGAAAAGGTGATTATTGAAACAAATCATCAACCTTTGCAATTTTTAGAGAGTAAAAGAATTAGATCAGGCAATCTAGCGCAATCCAGAATCACTTCATGGACGCTGGCATTACAAGGTTTTCCCGTAGAAGTGAGATATGGACAAAATAAAAAGAGCCCAATTGCTCAAGGGTTAGCTGACTTACATGACTGTGCAGCTGAACAAATACCAAATGAAATGGAAGTGGAAACTAGTTTGCAGGAATTTGAACAATCATCACACAAAGCTTTTGATGAAAAAACATGCAAGGATTTGCCAACTGTATATGTGGATGGTTGTGCTTTTCACATTGAAAATGACAGTAATAAACAGTTAGTGGCAGGAATAGGAAATGTCTGGTTGAAATGTGAAGGCGTCCCCAGTATAGGGATGAGGATTGGGGAAAGGAGCAGTCAGGTGGCGGAATTGGCAGCCATCTATAAAGCAATTGCTACTGCAGTTGATAAAAAGTTCAGTGAAATTGTCCTGGTGACTGATTCTGACTATGCACGGAATAGCTTTGTGGAGTATTTGCCTGGTTGGAAAGCAAGAGGCATGGTTACATACAACAAAAAGCCACTTAAACATGGAAAAATGATACAAGCCATAGACAAATTGGTGTCAGAAAATAATTTAACAATATACTGGAGAAAAATTTGTGGGCATTTAAAAACACTAGGAGAGGATAAGGAGGGAAATGATAAGGCAGACCATCTGGCTAAGATTGGGGCTGTGATGGGAGAATTGCTACATATTGATTATTTAATGGGTGAAATACAAATTGATGCAGTGACACGTTCTAAAGCACCAAAGGAGGTAGATCAACCGGTGGTGCAGTGGAGTCATGACACGCCAGACCAAGATTTGATTGAGGCACAAAAGAATGATCAAATTTTGGGAATCTAATATAATCATTTGATAGATCCTGAACAAAATCCTTTAACAGAAAAAGATTGTATGGGAAAAGAAGAGTTGAGGGTGTTATTAAAGAACAAAACACGAATTAGATTACAGGATGGGCTCATGATTAGAGAGTCCATAACAGGGCAAATACAGTGGGTAGTACCCCTTTCATTCAGAGGACTGATGCTACACCATGCACATGATGCCATAACTGCGGGCCATAGAGGTTCACAAAAAACATTAGAAATATTAAAAGATTATGCTTACTGGCCACATATGTCCCAAGATGTGGAATTATATACTAGAGGATGTCTAGTATGCGCCCAATTTAAACCTGCTTCACCAATGCATAGAGCACCATTGATGAAAAGAGGCCTAACTCTTCCATGGTCAGATTTGCAAATAGACTATGTAGGTCCTTTAAAAAGGTCGAGCAGGGGACACCGTTATATTTTGAGTGTGGTATGTTTGATGTCAAAGTGGATTGAATGCATTCCTGCACCAGATTGTAGTGCGCAAACAGCAGCCACATTGCTGGTGAACCATGTATTCTCAAGGTTTGGGTTGCCACAAAGAATTGAGTCAGACAGAGGAAGTCATTTCACAAGTACTCTAATGAGTAAAGTATGGCAAATACTAGGTGTGAAAAGGAAACTACATATCGCATATCGGGCGGCGTCTTCAGGTACAGTTGAAAGAAGCAATAGGTCTGTTGTGGATATTTTAAAGAAATTTGTGGCAGAAGCAGGTTCCAGCTGGGATTTACGTTTACCATTGGTTTTGATGGCAATCAGATCGACTCCTGCCAAAGCAACAGGTGTTAGCCCTCATGAGGTCTTGACAGGTAGGAAAATGGTGTTACCACAACACCTACTATACAGAACACATGAGCAAACTCTAGTGAGTGCATCCACAGTTCATGAATATATTGATGAACTGAGGAGGCATTTGCAACATGCATTTGCTTTTGTGCAGAGAAATCTGGAAAGAGCTGCTGACAGTGCAAAGTCATATTATGATAAAAAGACATCAGCAAAGGAATACAGTGTAGGGGATCAGGTGTACAAGTTTCATTTTGGAAAAAGTAAACAGAAAAATTCTAAATTTCTAGCAGCCTGGCAGGGGCCATTTCGGATTATAGATAAGGTCTCTCCTGTAGTGTATAAAATTTTGAAAAATGAAGGTGAAACTGCAATAGAGCAGTTTGTCCATGTAAATCAAATCAAACCATGCCATCCCAGACATGACATCAGGCGGCTTGAGCATGTAGAAACAGATAAAATCCCTTGAACACAAAAAGAGAAAATAAATGGGTACAATCAGGAGGCAGTGACAAAGAAGTTAAAAAGTTGATTGTTATGAAGGCACATAAACACTGTAGTATATGTAAAATATAATATAAAATAAATATAAATAAATAAATAAATAAATGCACATATAATGGAAGCTCATGGTTGGTGTGCAGAGAGAAAGTGTGTTAAATATTGAATATCTGCTTGTTTTCTTTTAACTTGTGTTTAATTTCAGAAAAAAAAAAATGAAATATTTTTACCAAGCATGTTTTATTTTTGGCAAAAGGATGAAGTTAGTATTGTGCTATGTACTTAATTTGTTTATTTTCTATTTTGATTTAGAAAATTAACATTATTTGGTCGGAGGTTCTGGGATCAGAGCCCATGGGAGACGATGGAGTCCTGGAGTCCCCTGGATGAAGACCAAAAGATGCCTGCCTCCAGGTGGAGGTGAAGACAAAATAACCGGAATGCCAAAAGAGATGACTACTGTGGATTCAAGATTGCCAAGTTGAAAGAGTACTCGAATGAACCGAATAACATCGCTGGTCGGGACATACCAAAAGAGACAAAACAAAAGTTCCGGCATATGAAGTTCCACGTATTTATTATTTTAATTATTTATTTTAATTTGTTATATTAATTATTTGTTTTAGTTGTTTTATTTCGTTGTTTTTAATTGACTTGGAATATTTAAACTTAAAGTAATGCCACTTCCACTGAGAAGGCAAATGTGGAACATTTTATGAACTGATGGACTCAGATGAAATGTTGATTGCAAATTTTCATTGATGCACATGAATATTCATTTTGTTGGATTGCTATATTGTAAAAAAAAAAGAACAAGTTGTTTTTAGGAATTGGCTTGGATTATAGCCAAGTTCTAAAAACAAAAGGAGGGTATATGTAAGGATATTTGGCGTGTTACAGTACAGAGTACAGCACTACTGCACAGGTAGCAAACAGCACAGAGTACAGCACTACTACACAGGTAGCAGACAGCACAGAGTACAGCACTACTGCACAGGTAGAAATTTTTTTCGCAGCACCACCACAAGGGTGCGGTGCATTGCTATATGTGTTACCAGATTAACAAGGAAAGACAGGCTATTCAGTCAAAAACGATTTTAACATATAAGATGCAAATCTATTTTTACAGTTAAAAGCACACGTGCTCATTTAAAAATGCACACTATTTTTCACCTGAAATGCCTATGGTGCGAGAGACACATTTGAAAATTAACAGCTAACCTATTAACCATTAACCTGACTAATAAAACCTTATTTAACTAACCCACTAATAAAATGTGTTCTCCACTGCAGAATTAGGCATACTCTGAAAGCCATTTAAATGTGTGTGCAGATTTTTTTTTCTTCTCTTCTCTGCCTGCTTCTCCGTGTTTTTGTGCACAGTAACTGCAGGAAGAAGGAAGTCAGATTTGCAACAATTGCAAATGTATAAACGAAGCTATTGTTGAGAGTAGGAGGATGAGAGATGATGGATTTCATTGGGACACGTCATACAGAGGGCTGAGATGAAAGTTTTAGTGGGCAGTATCGGGGAAAAAGACAGGCAGACATTTTTCTGCACTACTGGGGAGAAGACCTGGCTGTGGGACTCCTGACTGAATGCAGATTCCTGCGTCCTGCTACAGTCAAGATTTGGCAGAGCTGGGAGGAAGACCTTTTCCTGGTTGGAGGCATTCCTATCTGCAAAAGCTGAGAATTCCAGGCAATGACCCCGGTTTGAAAAGGAAAGGCGATCCTTTTACTGGGGTTAATCTTCAAGGGAACCACATTCCGAAGGAGAACAGCTGAAGAAAACTTTGAACAGATAAGGTAATTACATAAGCGTGGGAGCCGTGTGTGCACGAAAATATGCAGTCAGTGTAGGAAAGGGGATTCCTGTGCGTGTCTTAATCAAATACCAATGTTGCAATTTGAGTTCTGTTCTCCGCCACGCTCTTTGCAGTGTGTCATAGACAATGCTTTTACTGTACCATTTTATTTATTTCTGTAAAGAATGAGATCGTGTTTAAATGCAACTTTTATAATACAGAAAAATATTTGAAAACAGACGGGTGGTGTATTTACTATTTACCATTACAATGCCGATGATGTGGGGAGATTTTTAAACAGTGCAATGGTCATTTTAAGACAGATGTGTGCATGTCAGAATCAGTATGAATAATTGTGAGTGACTGTAGCATAGCTTGTTGGAGGTACATGAGCCAACGGGAAGAGAGACTCTCTGAACATAGCTCCCTACCGTATATAAGGTAGTGAAAATTACCACAAGACTACCATATATAGCTCTCTGTCGTAAATAAGTCAGTGAGTTCGCCCATGGTGGCACACCAACACTATCACTGAAAAATGTGGTATTCCTAAAATGTAGGTCTGAGGTCTCTCTAGTGATCACACGAAAAATCTAAGCAAAGATAAGGGATTCTGGACATTGGGGCCACAAATAAAACAAGGGAATTATGCTCACCAAAATACCACCAACCGCGCCTACCAACCACGTATACCAAATATGCAGGTCTGGGTGCTGAAATAATGCATGTCCATTGTATTATTGTTGCACATGGCCAAATCTGAATACAAAGAGTGATTATTGCTAAGTTATTTTTCGGCGGTAATAAAATACCTTCAGGCCCCAAATCTCCATAAAATACCCTACAGTTCACTTGAAGTTTACTTTTAGCCCAAAATGTGATGGTCAGTGTGGGAAGAATAAGGCACACAAGAGCAGGTGGAAGAGCCATTCCTTACGAGGAAACACATCAACACCAGCTCCACTGACATCAGAAAGTAGGCTCACTCCTTCTTATGTAGGACAGAAACAGAAACGTACTTCTGGGATCATGCGGCAGGAACGGATGGAGTCGCTGTACCCCATCCACCACTGGTATTCGGGGTACTCCCCCCTCCTCAGGTAGTACTGGTGACCCTGGTAGTTGGGGTGCTCATAGAGCATCCAGTTTCCGCTTTCCACTCTGAGCGAGTTACAGCGGTTGAAGTAGGAGTGCAGGTCCGCGCAGTCAGAGCTGCACTCGTAGCAGCGCCCGCCATAGTTCCTGTCTTCGTAGAAGATGATCTGTGGAGAGAAAGGTTTTGAAGGTCATTTTTTTCAAGTCTGAGCATCATATGGCCGCCTTCTAAAAGGGGCAGTAAATGGGAAGAAGCAGCCTGTCCACTAGCGCATCTGCATGGTCACGCTGTTTCGGTAGAGTGACCAGGCGTCCTGCTTTTTCTGGGACTGTCCAGGTATTGGGCCCTCTGTTCCCGCCCCAAAAGGTTTTTTTTATTTGGAAAAAATGTATCGGTTTTGGGGAAAGGGAGAGTGACACCTTAACCTGGCAACCATTTAAACTAAATAAACATTAAAACCCTGGAATTTTGCCACTTCAGGATGGGCTAGAACCACCAACCTTCCAGATCCCAGCCAAATGCATCCTCTGATATCGCCACAGAGGCTGGCAGATAAATGAGTAAATACTAAAGCATCCTCTGCTTTGCTATTAACAGTCAAAACCGTACCATGTTATTTAGGGGTAGTGCTGGAAATATTGTGGGGGTGGGGCAGAAGGGTGGGGGAAGTGTGGTGAGGTGGGTCAGGTTAAGGGGGTTGGTGTGTGGGGCAGAAAGGGGGGGCAATGAGGTGTGAGTAGGGTAGTCATTCTTTTGTGTTGTTGGCCATCCCGGTTTGTGTCTTGAAAATCTGGCCACCTTACGTTTTGGACAAATTTTGATCCTTGTACAAAGAGGGTGGGGACTGATTAGAGAGTCACAGGATTTGTGCTGTGAAAAGCATGAGCACCGGAGACCTGCCAGGAGTCCAACCTTTCAACGCAGACATACAGATATGCACTGAGTTACAAGTGATCTCTGAAATGCGTGCGTGTGCTGCATGACATCTGAAATGGCATCCACCATAAGAAACATGGCGACTATCACTGCCAATTGTTTTTAACTGGCTGCACCTGCATTTTCCTAGCCCAGCAAGAGTGGTCACATTATGCAGTAATCAAGATGGTCCTCAAGCCAGTCAGCTGCATTCAGTTATCTAAACCCTGTAGACGGGCGTGAGTATTCCCTGCACAGTGCGGAGGACCCGCACATGAACTTCAGTTTGCCAACTCCAGATGGGTTGTTTTTTTACTGAGGGTTCCAAGTGGCACAAATAATGATAGTGAGCTGGGGTTGTCCCTTGCACACTCAAACTTTGCATGTGGGGTAAGGCTAATTTAAGTTCAGAATTGAATATATCTTCTTTAGACAGGGAAAGCAAAATTGCCAAACGATGAGCCATGTAAAGTCGAAGCTATGTTAGGCTGCTCTGGAAGAGCAGCCATGGCAGCAGCAGCCATGGCAGGAGCAGCGGTGGGGAACGCTGTGGGGAAGGTTGCACTGGCGAGCTCTGAGAGCCACAAGCGACACAGAGAATGGAGAATCAAAGAACTTGAGGGGGTGGTAAGAGATGGCACAGGAGAGCGTCATGGTCAAGTCCTAAACAAAATTGGGGGACTCATTAACATACCAATTGAATTTGGTATCACCAGAAATTTGCATATCAAGGTGACCTCTGAAAAATAATGGGGTGCTCCTGAAAAAAGTGAGGGGACTCTGTCCACCCGCTTGTACCCCGGACTTGAGCCATGATGTCACTGTATCAGGATGCAGAGACTTGGGGGGACAGGGGTGAATAATTCATTGGAGCTATGGACTGTAAGTGTGGTGCGGGCTGCAGCGCAGATGGACCTATGCTGGACCTGCTTCGAGAAAGTCCTAGCAGCGGCAAGGACCCAATATAGGTCTAGGACCTACTTTCATGGGCAGACACTCTCAGAGGGCTGGGGCGGGTCAAGGGGGCTACGAGTGATAACAGTGGTGAGGGCTACACTCTTCTTCTCCCCTCTTCTCCTCCACCCTCCCTGCCAAGAATTAGACTGTGCTGGGTGTCCCTGCAGGATCAGGATAGCACATCACTCTGGAGCATGTATTTAAACAGCTAGTGGACTATTGCATGACTATGGGGGTGGAGCCTATGGCTGGGACTGCCCCACACTCTTTACATTTCCCAACCTTCTGGAGGACTCGCCTTTCCATGCCCCAACAACAGCTTTACATCTGAATGGGCCCCTACCACTGTGGTCCCCAGGACAAATGATGGATACCCCCCTCTGCATTTTCCACCTACCTGCTGCTCCCAAATTGCTTGTCTGCATCTTTTACTGAACAATGGTCTTAAATATTATCTACTGTTTCTGAGTGTTCCTTTTGGGTCTATATTTATATTTCACACACCTTCAACAAACTGCCATCCAGCTCCAAAAGGCATCTTAGCAGTCAAAGAAGTGTTCTATAGAAAAACCAATAAAAGTACACTCTGCTCCTGCTTCCCTTCCTTCCACAGGACTGCTACATGAACATGAGCAGAGCGGGTTGGAGAAGTGGGAACCATAAACAATGTGTTTCTTCCACCCACTATCTCCTTAACTGAGGTTCTGCCTTTAGGGAAAGAAAACGTGCCCTCAGAACACAAACAACCTCTCCCACGGGTACCGTTCAAAAATCAGGACACAATGCCACCTTTTCCAAATTCCTAAAATGCCCAGTCCACCCAACACACCAAAGGTCCTACAATGTGCCCTTGATTCCTGTGTGATGGAACTAGGCAGCATGCTTAGCACTGGCCCAAAATGACTGAGCTACTGCCCAGGCTTCTCCTCCCTTTCCACCACCTTCACCTCAGTATGTTCATTATGAGTGGGGTCGTAACCTTAAAAGCATGTCACATTGTCAGTATCTGTGATGAGCTGGGATTGCACTGGTTATTTACTTTTTGGGGTACATATACCTGCATGGACTAAATGTATCCCATGTGGTAGTTTCTACATCCTCCTGTAGTGACCGCTATACAAACGAGCATATACATATAAACACACCTTTATCAGAGCTGCTGTGGTCTCTCTTAATGAAATAGCATGCTTCCCTTTCCCCAGCAGAGAGAAGCAAAAGAACAGCCAGGTGCCTGACACCCCCCACAAATAATCAACGCACCCTGGAAATGTCACCTTACCTTTCCCATGGTGGCTGGTAAGGCAGAGGATGTGATATCGTGTTCCTTTCAGGCCACAACCCTTATATACTCGACCTACACTATGGCAACAATTCAACAAAGGGGGGCCAGCTGCTGTCCAACAGGACCACCGTAGTGTGCTCTTCTTTTGTTTTTGGCGTGGAGAATATTCTTTCCCTCGTCACTGGGAATGGAAAGGCTTTGTCTTTGCTTAGTTGTGTGGGCTAGAACTCACTGCTGCTGCTTGAATGTGCTCTAAAGCACCTTTCTCTTTGCAGTTCTGCCATGTTGGTCATGCTTCCTTCAGAGTCTAACCTGCAGAAGGTGCTGACCGATTGGATATTTTATTCACAGATACAATGATGGATTTCAGATTGCATTTTGGGCAATTGATGGAAATGGTGGCAGTATACAAGGTGTGCCATTCATTCCATTTATGACTCACTTGTGAGCAGAATAGGAGAGGGGATTTCGCATACCGGGGAGTAATCAGTGAGAATGTAAACATTCAAGGAACTAACGAAACCATGTCACATGCATGTACCATTTTATTTTCACAGTGCACCCGCTAAAGAGAACATTGTGCCTCAATGAATCCCTCAGCAGGGTGCATGAGTTGCAGCGAGGAATCTGCAATCTGCTTCCTGCAGTTGTCCATGTTTCTGTCCTGTTTTTCCCTGTCTATTTGTGCGCCCTGATGCCTGCGGGCTATGGCACGGTATAAATAAAATTAAAATAATACAGTGTTGGGAACATGGCATCGTGGAGTCAGCGCACAGCCATTGCCTCTAAACCTCTGCATCGTAGCTTCCAATATGAAAGGGAGCAGCTTTACACCTGCCATTATGCAGGTAGTGTGGCGTCGCTTTTCTATAAGTCTGATTTCTGCTCAGCAGCCAAAAGGTTTGGCAGAGAAAACGATGCTGGCTAAGAGAGAGCATGTGGTCACATTCTCTTGGGTGCTACACCAACATGAGTCTACCTCCCACAGTACCCCAGAAAGATCCTGGTGCCAACTGCCAAAATGCATAAGTGTGACTTTATTTGCGCGATATGCCTGCTGGTAAAAGGACGGCACCAAACGGTATATTGATCCAGGGCGGCATTCTCCCCACGTTCGTTCCATAGCACGATTAAGCTTTAGGCCACTGACAAACGTGACGAAAGGAGCGTTAGACTGTTTCCTTGTTTTTCCAGGTTTCAGAACGTAAATCATTACCATTTTCTTCTAGTGCCCTTTGCTGTCTTTTGTTCCTGCCTTGGGGCCTTGTCTTCTTCATGCAGTACCCCCTCCTTGCCTCATCACATTGCCCTCGCCAATGTGATATCTCATAACATAACATGGAGGAACCTAACACATTGGTACTGTATTTATTTAATACAACAGTCGATTCATGTGATCTGTTGTTATTCTTGAGCTGTTTGGGATTCCTTTCAGAACTGGAATTAAGTCTCTTGACTGTCTCACAAAATAGCACCTTACAATAGAGAAAGGGCCTGATTTACAGAAGGTTTTGCTTGGCCCATAAAGAATTTGTGCAAATGAAAAGGCTCTGTGCGTTTTCACAAAACTACATCCACTGATATACAGATCGGCCTCTGCGCAGGTTCACAGCTCTGGGTGCCATGTCCGCGCTCCCTGTGCGAGGCCTGTGGGAACGTCCAGTGCACAGACCAAGAGAGGGTCAGAATATGCAAACGGACTCATTAAAGTAGAGAAATGAGGGATAACATGGGCATGAGGGGAGGCGCCGTGCAAATGGCCAATTAATTATTTGTCCTGATTGTTGAGTTTGGTATTTAATGGGTTCTTACATCCTTGTAGGCCTTTTTTAGCATCCATATGCTAGTTTAAGCTAGTTATAGAGTGGCTTATTTATATATGAATGATAAGTGGGTGTGGCAATGATGATGATTTTACTGTGCAGAATGCGCTATTTTTGTGTTTTTATAGAAACATTCCCTTTTCATGGAAATATGTATGTGTTCATGATTTTTCTCTCTCTATGAGCTTTTATGGATTGTTTCATCCAAAGAACGTAATATGAGAGATGATGCAATTCTCATTAATTACACAGATCTGATTGTCAAACAAGAAAGCTACCAGTATATATTTTTCAATGTGTATTGTACATTTTGGTGTTCGTCTAATTGGTATTATACTTGGTAATATTCAAAAGTGAATTCAAGACTAAATAATGAGAGCAATAGCTCAGGAAGAGTACATCAGAAACAAACTATCATGCAATAACGTCAGCAATCAGTCTGTGTTCGTAAAGAGGGAAAGTATTGAAAAAACACATTCCTCCCAAGCATACTCATTTTAACATAAGTGTTGTAATACATATGCATTAATTGTACGGAAAATGTTTTTGTATCTATATGAGTCCACTTTTTAAATTTTTCACTTATATTGTGCATTGTATGACTTAAAGATTTTATGTTGAATAAATGTTTTTGACTGACTGACTGTAATACATATCAACCGGCTACACAACTAACATAGTAATAATAAATATAACAACATTTTAGATTTCCCATTCCAGACAGACAAATTAGACAAGAGAGCACATCTTTTTCCTTTATGCTATGTGTCTAAACATTCATGACCTGCCAGAATTTCAACGTGTTAACAATCGGGAAAACAACCCGCCTCCACTCAGCAGCTATGCGCTATAACCCCCTGTAAGTGAAACATAAAGTAAAATCCGACAAAAGGAGGAACGTCCTCAATGTGACTACCAGTTAAAAAAGAAAACAGTGCTATACATTGTCTACGTAGTGCTGCAGCATGCCCCCTTTTGTTGAAGGGCAATGAAAGAGCAACGTGTGTGTATAAAAGGATGGTAGCCTGAGTGCAATCAGACATCACAGGCTCTGTCGGACACCAGCCAACATGGGAAAGGTAAGGTTACATTTGTGGGAGGTCTTTGGCCAGGATTTTGGGAATGAGTCATTACTTCTATCCAGTGGGTGCCATGCTGCTCTCCTGCTGCATTTCTCTTGCAACTCTGACCCATATGGCCTGGTTGCCCTTGTTGGAGGACTGAGAAACTAAAGGGTGAAAGGAGAGGGATGATGGATAGGGATAACATATTCCTCTCCCACTGATGATAGAGAGAAGCGGGGCACTGGAGCAGCATCTCTGCTCTCCCCTGAGAGGATGAACTGAGATGTGAATACATTGTATTTTATACCACTAACCTCTATATGATTGGAGTATTTTCCATCTGTTCAAAATAATGGACATCAGCGGTTAAATTACCATACATTTGCGTAAAATGCAATTTCTACATGAGTAATTGCATAAGCAACAGTGGAAACGCAGAGTGAAGGAATTTTCACCAGCACTGATGTGATGCCGCATACACACATGTCTCTGGGGCAGGGATTGAAATTAAGATTGGATTCACATGAGCTAGAAGCAGATCCCAAGAATCCAGGATAACCAGTGACCAAGAGCTAGCCCTAGTGAACAAGAAGCTCGTAGACAGCGTTCCACAAATCTAACTTCCACATGAGATTCAAACCTATCATGTTGTACTTTGTTTATGATCCCCTGTGCTTTAAATGTCTTAGATGTCCTAATGTGTATTTATTAATTGCCCCAAAAGCACAGAGGTAAAATCACATGGCCTAGGGAGCCACATGTAGCTCCTGGTAACTGTTGGTGTCAAACTAACCTGGCTCGTCAAGGCTACCAGCAGGAACTAAACAGCCCCCAGCTCCCCTGAATGTTGAACCCTGCTTGTGCGTGCATAACGTCCATTTGTGGATGCACCAATATATGGTAATCCATACACATGATGTGAGAACCTGGGCATTTGATGGCAATACCTGACATTGTATCTGCGTGCCTGGGCATAAGCAGGCAAAAGTGGCAACCCTAAAATGGTCAGCTTTGCCAATACTTGTCTCTGTATTTCTTTGGTGGAAGAGCCACGCAGTAGGTAGATAAGGATCACGCACCAACATGAACCATCACTCCTGCACTGTGATTATAGACAGGGAGTGGGAAGGGTGTTATGTGGGCGTGCAAGATAAGCAGCAACCACGTTTTGATATATTCTGCTGCCATATCAATGTGATGTCAACATCGGGGTTCAGGGCCCTCAGAGGGTGCCATGTAGCTATTTTTTAACCGTGACACACTTGGAGTTCAGCGTGGGAAGCATTGCTGTTACAGACAGAAATCCTTCTGCATTTCAATATATATTTTACAAATGCGTCGCTGAAGATCCAATAGAAGACTGATGGGAACAGTTAGAAAGTTGACCTTTGGTTGACAAACGCATGGACGCTTCTAAATAGTAGAATCTCTGAAAGTCCCATCTGATAAGAGAGGATCATGTGACTTCTTCCATTTTGTAAGGATTATAACTAAACGCGTGAGGGATGGACTAATAGTGCACATTTGACCTGCATGAGAGGGCCAGAGCTATTAACATAAAGGAAACATCATGCAGTTATTAGCATGTAATAAAAGCTTTTAGGCAAGAAAGGACTACATATATATATTCCATGTGTATGGGTGGGGACTCCCCGAGCATGCCATGCACACCACTGAGGTGTCAATAATGCACTGACTGTGTAAACGTCCCTCTCCACAGATCATCTTCTACGAGGACAGGAACTTCGGGGGCCGCTCCTATGAGTGCAGCTCTGACTGCGCGGACCTGCACTCCTACTTCAACCGCTGCAACTCACTCAGAGTGGAAAGCGGAAACTGGATGCTCTATGAGCACCCCAACTACAGGGGTCATCAGGACTACCTGAGAAGGGGGGAGTACCCCGATTACCAGCGATGGATGGGCTACAACGACTCCATCCGCTCCTGCCGCATGATCCCAGAGGTAGGTCCTGCATTTTGACATCATTGAGATCGGGGGTTTTCTGCCAAAGTCACTTTAAAAAACATTTTCCATCCATGCATTACTGCGGGTACAGAGCCATTATTCTCAGTGTGACCTCTCTAGATATTTAACATCGTAAAAGTGGTTTTCAAAGACATGTGGGATTTTCTAAAAGAAATATGTGATGGCATCTTGTATAAGAAAAACAAATCAAAAACCATATCACACTGATATGATTTATCAGACATGAGTACACGTGCCCCATAGATTTATGGAGCTAATTTTTAAAGTCCCCATAATTACGCGCACAGGATCTGTTATGTTTACACTTTTGTGTAAGCAGGTCCACGCCATATCATTTCCAAAATTAGCATGTCAGAGTGCAAAAATGTATTGTAAAATAGAGTTGTATTAGCCTTTATGCCGCAACTTTGCACTCCGCTTTGTAAACTAAGTGAACGCTGCCTTACATTTATGCCTGGAAGGCAGCATTTACAATTGATTCCTATGGGATCCGCCTGCTTTTTGCTGGTGTAAAAAGCAAGCAAATTCCATAGGAATCAGCAATATATACTCCAGCATGAAAATGGGATGCTGGCATAAATGCTGGAGTATTTGTATGGCAGAGAGGAAAGGGCAGGGAGAACGGCCTGTGCCACCTCTCAAACTTGTAAATTAATGAAATTGAGGCATAACATAAATTCAGTGCTTAAAAATCGTATGCATGACTTTTATGGATTAAATGCATGTTACTGGCCGTGGAAGTTCACTGCAGTGGTCATTAACCGTTTTGGATTAGTGCAGTTTTGGAAATAACTGATGTACAATGGTTTATTGTCTAATCTCATGGTAATATCCCTTAACATCCCATCCTCAGGGCCTGTGTATGAATAAATGCCATCCCACTTGAAGTGCCATTTTCGTGACTCTATCCCATATAGTGGAGCCAGAAGTCTTGATGTTAGTAAATAACTAATGCCCTCTGCTGTCTCCTTGCTGGTGGCATCATAGGCTGCCTTCTGGAATTGCATTAATTTAACATTGGCTCTGCCAATCCTGCAATCTATTGTATTTAGTAGTGTCGCTTCTAATCAGAACACGTCCATGGATCAAATGACAAGAGAGTACCATTATATCCTACCCAACCACCCACCACTATACTATATATGCTTAGGATGTGGTACATGGTTTCCAAATGTGTGTGGAGAAGTGATGAATCTGTCTGTACCATATTGAACTCTGCCCTTTATGCCTCCATAATCCTCTTGCTGACCTCATATAGACTGAGATAAAGCACTTCTGGCTGACACTGGATATCACAATAATGATAATTCATGTAAACCTTCTTAAAAAAAGCTGCACTTAATTACTTAGGAATTTACTGTTTATTGAAATGGTGAAACTAACTTTGAGAACCTGTCTGCATTCCTTTAGTCAAAAATAGATTACATGTGTTTAGGAAACATTAGACAAGTCTGAAGTGCCTCTTGCACTCAGTAAAATGTGACAATACACATTGTATAGCTATTGTACATTTCTAGAAAACATATGTGATATAACAATTTTGAAAGACAGAGACTGTACTCACGGCGGTCTGGGATGAAATGTTGCAGGCAGGAGATGCCGGGAAACTCTCTATGCTTGTAATGCTCGATCTCTCAGCTGCATTTGATAAGGTGGATCATAGTATTTTGCTAGATCACCTAAAAAACCTAATCAATATGGGTCCCGGGGCACTCCAATGGTTTACATCTTTTCTTACCGACCGCCAGCAAAGTATTCGAGTAGAGGGATTTCTCTCAGAAATACTTTCTCAGTGCTGTGGGGTGCCTCAGGGATCGGCTCTCTCCCCACTTTTGTTTAATATTTACCTCCATGCTTTGATGAACATCTTCGAAAAATATAATCTCAGGTTTCACTCTTATGCCGATGATACTCAGCTGTACATCAGACTTGATGATGTAGAGGATGCTCTTACTGTGGTTACTAGTCGTCTAGACAAGATAAGCACAAAGATGGAGGAAAATTGGCTGCAATTGAACCCAAAAAAAATAGAGGTGATCCTGTTTGGGCCTAAACATCTCCTTGCAGGAGGAAAATGTCCCCCTCCTCAATTTTTGGGGGCTGGCCTAAAATATTCCACCAAGGTCAAGAATTTGGGCTGTATTTGGCAGAGTGACCTGGGATGTAACGCCCAGGTCTCAGCCAAGGTACAGTCCGTATTCTATAACATCCGCCTCCTGCACCAAGCTCTACCCTACGTGCCTAAAGTAGATTGTGCCGTAGTGGTGGGAGCACTGGTTAATTCAAATCTCGATTACTGCAATGGTCTTCTGGCCGGAGCACCAAGTAATCAAATTCATTGTCTCAGAAGGCACAAAATGCTGGAATCAGACTGGTCTTTGGTGTACCTAAAAATACCCATATATCCGGTCTTCATCGATCACTACACTGGTTGACAGTCGAAGATCGTATTAAATTTAAGACCGGTTGTTTGGTTTATCGATGTCTGCACGGCATGGCACCAGCATATCTAACAGACAAATTGAGACGATATCAACCTACTCGCACTCTTAGGTCAGAGGATCACTTCCTTCTTGTAATTCCTAGGATGAAGTATAGATCTAGGGGAGATCAGTGTTTTTCGGTGCCTGGGCCTAGATTGTGGACTAGTCTTCCGCTATCTCTGAGACAAGCCAACTCCCTGATGACCTTTAGAGCAGGTCTAAAAACTCATCTCTTTAAATAAATCTGTGATCCTGATTATTTTTTTTTTTTTGTATCGTGTCATCTACCTAGTTGGTCATTCTGGCCTTCCGAGTGTCATCTCTTCGTTCCATCTGCGCCAGAATACGATTTCGTTTGTTGTGTGCACGTTTATAAATGCTTCAAAATTCAAAAGTGTGTCTGTCTGGTTGTCCTCTATAGAAATGAAGGGGGAACTATCTAAAGGGACACAAAGGGGTTTAACAGGGTAAGCATTTATTGCAGAATCTAATGGGGTGGTTTCCTTTTCCTTTTTGGGGTGGATTAAATCAAGACAAATGCATATGTTGGTCAATTTAAAGTTGCTTATGTGCAGCTGGTGGTGGATGAAATTGGAACTAATGCTTATTTTCCTTAATGAGCAATCATAATAACAAAAGCCATACATTTGCTAAACTAACTATCATTGTTGGAGACTAACCATCTTCTAGGCAAAAGGCAATCTTGATTTCATCCTAAGTATAGTACAGAAACGGCTGTACTCTATTTAAAAATGCAAATAGACACCATCCGTGACTGCAATAAATTAGCCATCCCCTCTTACTTGATCTCTCTACGGCTTTTGACCTTGTTGATCACAATATGCTCTGCCAACACCTTAGCCAGCACTTCCATTTCTCCCTGGAAGCCACCCTGTGGATCAAATCCTTTCTTAGTGATCAGACCACACATGTGTTCGTAGGGGAAATGCAGCTGATGCCATCCCTGCTCTGCGTGGCGTGCCACAAGGATCTTTTCTCTCGCCCTCTCTCTACAACATCTACACACAACCACTTTATGATCTACTTGATGCGAGAGGGATCATTTATACCAACTTCGCTGATGACACACACATTTGTATCCCTTCCATGGGTGATCATTACGCTGATATACTAAAAATTAATGCAGTTTATAGTACAATGCAGAATTGGATGGCTATGCATAACTTGTGTCTTAATGGCTAAAAAAACAAGCTTTGCATCATTGGCTCCGCACATCATTTTAGGCACTTAGATACCACCTTCTCCTCTTTTTGTATTGATGGCACGTCCACTGGTAGTACATTTGGAAGTGGATCTATCCGTGTCTAGACAAATTAATGCCATAGCATCGTCCACTGCCTGCACAGCCAGACTTATCCCCCTGGGTAGACAGCTCCTTTCTCTGAGCAAATGTCTCACACTCGCAAGAGCACTGATCCTCTCAAGACATGATTACTGTAACATGCTACGTATGGGTACATCGACAGCTAAACTTTCCACACTCCAAATGGTTCAAAATAAAGCACTACGGTCTGCCCTTGGTCTCAAACGCTCTGACAACATCTCAGCCACCAGACGCGACTCAAACGGGCTCCCTATCAAAGCATAGGGTTGAATTTAAAACCCTTTCTATGGCCCACCACTACGTATACCATGAGGCCCCCTTATACCTCAACAATTACTTAATCCAAACCGCCCACGTGCATGCACTTAGATCTAGCTCAAGCATCTTGCTGCACACACCTTGGTACAAGTTCAAAAGAGCAGGTGAGTCAGCTTCTGCATCACGACTCCCACACTCTGGTAATCACTGCCCCATATCATCAGAAATTAACAATTGTTCTCCACCTTCAAAAAACTAGTTAAGACTGTGTTGTTTGACAAATATGAGTAACTGCTGCCAGTGGCCTCTGGCCCAGGCAAATACTATGTATGTATTCTGCTATCTGCTGTCTGCGACCAGTGGCCCTGGCTATTACTATGTATACTGCTCTCCTCACCCATGTACTGCACTAACGACATGACACCCTTTAGTCTGGGCATTTAAAAAATGTAAAAAATAAAAAATAAATAAAAGCTCACAATGCACCAAACATTAGTACAAGTAATCCAGGACACCTAATAGAAGGACATCTGGGAAATTAGTTTTAGCAACACTCAAGAAGTACACATCCCCACAGAGGCAGACAGGGCAACAGAGACTGTTGAAAAACACCATCAAAGTATTAAAACAAAAGCAAGCAGACAGGTAGCACTGAGACAGCAAGACACACCAAGCCTGTCATTCAATCATCACGCCACTGAAGACAGAATCTACTTTTAGGAAGTCGTCTGATGCTCAACGTAGAGAGGCAGCCAGGGCAGCAGAGCAGAGACAGTTGAACAACCCCATCAAAGACTTCAAGCACAGGCAGTCAGACAGACAGCAGTGAGGCAGCAAGACACATCAGAACAGAGGCAAGCCAGACAACAAGTTGCATTAATATGTTAATACAGGAATTCTAGAGTTTGAAATCGCACATATGATTTACTCTTCCATATTTCTCTTTCCTTCCATTATTCCAGTATCGCGGCATATTCAGGATCAGGCTGTACGAGAGAAGTGACTTTGGAGGCCAGATGATGGACTTCACAGATGACTGCCCCAATGTTTACGACAGGTTCCACTTCAATGACATCCACTCCTGCAATGTGTTTGATGGCCACTGGATCTTCTATGATGAGCCCAACTACAGAGGACGTCAGTACTACCTGAGACCCGGAGAGTACAAGAGATACAGCGACTGGGGAGCCATGAGCCCCAGGATTGGATCTTTCAGAAGAATGGGATTTTTCTAAAACACTTCACATGCCTATGTTTTGTATGGCATTATAATGTATCTATACAACTTAGATAAAATGTATTGGCTTCCAATTGTCCTTGTCTTCTTTGAGAAAGCTCACAAGTCGGTTGGCAAATCCTATGACAAGCTAGATATTGCTCCATTTCAGCATGGAGCGTTTGAAGAGTTCACAACTTTGGTGGCTTACACTATTTGGAATGTCAATAGATAATATGAGTCAGACATTTTGTTTCTTATACTGGAGCAAATACTGCTGGGTTCACTTGTTAACTTGTTCTCTAGATATCTCTGCTTTTCCTCAGTAGGTCTAAGGATGCCAGTTATCATGATCCTGCCCCTCCCCTAGCACAGATATTCTATCAGAATTCAATTCTCATTTGACTCTTCTAAGCTCCAATCCTGGAATATATGGATGAGCAGTAGATATTTTTTATTGCAACAGACATATTTATATAAACTCCATCAGCATACTATTTTCAGTGAGTTAATGCATTTGAAAGTAAAGATTGGCATCCTTTTGACATGCTCCTATTATATACCCTTTCTGACACATTACAGATGTAGGCTGTTACATTGTTTATTCGCTTTCAACTATTGAAAATAATTTTATCGGAAATGTTTTAAACAAAAAAGAACGCGTCTAGGTAGCTGCTATTGCTGTCATTATCAGAGAGAAATAGGAGACTTCATTTAGTCATTGAAGCATCAAATCTGGCCCCATAATGACCCACTTAAGCCAACAGCTGAGTATACATGGCACGCTTCCTCAATCATGTTAGCTTGATTTTCTTTATTTATTTATTTATTTATTTATCCATCTATTGGGCATTTACATTGCACCTATACACAATGTGTTTCGAGGTGCAACAAGACAAGAGGTTGGGGGAAAAGGGAGGAAACACAAAAAACAATCCTACTAGGCATGTGACAATCGGATTGTGCATGTGCAGTAAAGAGAAGTGTAGGGCGGAGGTGGAAAGTGCCGGTCAGGGTGGAAGGACCTGTGAGAAAAGTGAGTGTCATGGGAGGCTAGATGGATAGATCCCGGGGAAGCAGAGATTGCAGGGGAAGGATGGTCCATGTGCTAAGTGTGAGGTAAGGGGCTGGAAGGGCTACAAGGGTGCAGGCCCAGCCAGGCTAGTTCAGGTGGAGGGGCCTGACCGGCAAGTGCAGGTTGAGGGAGGCAGGGGGCGGGGAGACCAAGTGCTGGGGTAGACTGGACTAGGGGGAGGGGCTGGTGCCCTGTAGGACTCTGAAGGAACCAGGCAACCAGTCGAGAACAGACATTAGCAGGGGAGGTGAGAGCAAAGGAAGAAGAAAAAAGGATGGTCTTTAGAAGCTTCCAGAACTTAAGGAGATTCAGTTTGAGTCTGAGAGGGGCAGGGAGGCCATTCCAGAGGGAGACATCTGTGGAGGAGAGACATCTACCCCCCACTCTCTGCTTGGAAAAGCGTCCGATCTGCCGAGAGTTAGAGCTAGATGACCAAAGGGCACTAGCAGGGAGGTTTTTAGGGAGATAGAGTTGGATGTATCAGGCCCCAGACCCCAGAAAGCCTTGTGGATGATGCAGAGGGTCTTGAATTTGATCCTCGCAGCAACTGGGAGCCAGTGGAGTGATGTTATGGTTGGAGAGATGCAGTGCCTGGGCTTGAGGCCAAGGATAAGTCTTGCATTCCTGTTCTGGATTAGTTGAAGGGGGCAAAGGGATGAGTTAGGCAGATTGAGGAAGAGTCTGTTTCAGTAGTCCAGCTTAGAGAGGAACAGAGCTCTGGAGATATTGAGTTTCTGAGGGAAGGTGAGGAAAGGGAGAATGCCTCTGAGGAGGTGCAGCTCAATGTGGGCCTTCTTGGCAAGGCCTGTGATGTTAGGAGAGGAGAGAGAGGAGTCGAAGATGACACCAAGGTGTTTTGCCTCACAGAAGGATGATGGGTGTGGCTCCATGGAGGGCAGCCAGAGAGTGGGAGGGAAAGAGGGAGCAGGGGTCCCATTGAGAAGGATCTCTGTCTTACTGGCA
The DNA here is from genome assembly GCF_040938575.1 of Ambystoma mexicanum. NCBI lineage: Eukaryota > Metazoa > Chordata > Amphibia > Caudata > Ambystomatidae > Ambystoma > Ambystoma mexicanum. Next base: position 707,337,978 of record NC_090931.1, read on the forward strand.
TTAAGGCAGAGATTGTTAGCAGTGAACCATGCCTGTATAGCAGACAGGTAGTTAGGAATGAGAGCGGAAGAGGAATAGGCTAAGGGGGGATGCTTGAAGGGGAGCTGCGTGCCATCTGCATAACACTGGAAGTTAGGAGAGAAGGTGGAGATCAAATGGGCTAGGAGGGGCAGGTAGATGTTAAAAAGCCAATGCCAGAGGATAGAGTCCTGAGGGACACTTCAGGTGGAAAGTGAGATGTTGGAGAGAAAAGGGCCCGGTTGAACCTGGGAAGGTCAATTCGAGAGGAAGGAGGTCAACCAGTCCAGAGCCAGGTCTATGATGCCAAGGATATCACAAAGCCAATTTCTTCAGGGTGGCATGGTTGATCATATCAAAGGCAGAGGAAATGTCAAGAAGGATGAGAACAGAAGGAGAGCTGGAATCGGCACCTCTGAAGACAGACTGGTAGTCGCAGAGATAACCAACAGATACAGTGTGGCGGATAAGCTGTGAGATGGCTAGCTTCTCCAAGAGTTTGCCCAGAAAGGGGGTAATGCAATTGGGCAGTAGTTTGCTGGACATGAAGGACAGGCATAAGGCTTTTTGAGGAGAGGGTATACAAGGGAGTGCTTTAGGAGTGAGAGGAAGGATCCAGTGGCAATGCAGTGATTGCCAAAATCCACCAAGGCTGGAGCAAAGGAGACAATGTTGTACTTTATAGTTCTGGAGGAACAGGGGAGCACATGTATGGATGAGACTTTCATAGAGCAGACGTGTGTAGAAACCTCATCAGGTGGTATGGGAGAAAAAGAGGAGAGTATGAGGAGAGAGTGTGGCCAAATAAGGACTGAGAGTGGGTGAGGGAGAGGGATGTGGATTAGACAAGAGTAAGGACAAGATGTCCTGAGTTTTAGAAATTAGGTTAGAGGCCAGAGAAGTGAAGAGTGCCAGGGAAGGCAGAAGAGAAGTGGAGACTGCAGCAGCGTTAGCGAGTACCTTGCAGATTTTGAAAAGTTCAGCTCTGTTGTTAGTGGCCAGGAGATGCAGGTTTGGATATAGGCCCTATTCTTCAAGCAGATGGAGAGTCTGAAATTCCTTTGGAGCAGGTGGCAGGCCAGTGTGTCAGAGGATGTGCCTGAAGCCTGCCACTTCTGCTCAGCTGCTCTGCACTTGTGTTTCCGACTAGCCAGGTTGGAGTCATACAAGGAGTTGCATTTGGAGGCAGTCTTCATGCAGATCTTCATGAAGGGGGCAAGAATGTAGAGAGTGTTGGAGATGACGGGTTGAAAGTTAGTGAAGGCTGTGTCAGAGTGAGAGCCAGTGGCAGCAGTAGGAGGGAGAGTGAAGGTGGTGGCAAAAGCAGCAACTGACACACGCTTTATAGGTCGAATGCAGAGAAGGAGGGTGGAAGTGTGGGGGGGCCTAGCCAGGGGAACCAGAAGATCCAGGTGAGAGAAGAGGCGAGAATGATCAGACCAGGAGAGAGGAGTAATGAGAGGGTAGGAGATGGATGGGAATGTCTGAAGAGATGAGAGTATCCAAGGTTTGTTCGGCTGAGTGCGTCGGACCAGGGGAAGAATGGAGAGGGTAAGAGTGTCACAGAGGTTGCGGAAGAGCCCAGAGGCTGCATCAGGGGAGTTGAGGTAAAGGTTGATGTCTCCAAGGAGAAGCTTGGAGGAGAAGGCGAGGAGAGAAGAGCTGAAGTCAGCCCATTCTGAGAGAACGTGGGAGACCTAGCCAGGGGGCCTGTCGATGGTGGCCAGACTCAGAGAGAGTCCAGTAGAGACATCAACTGTATTGAAAGCCGCAGGAAAACCCTACGCTCTGGACCAGGGTATTACCATACTAGTATGCACTAAAAAATTGTCCAGAGGACACTATTCCGATATTGTGCGTCAAAAATATTTATTTGACATGATACAAAATTTACAAAAATTAATCAATCATGTATCAATCAACACTCTAAATCGCATTTAAGGTTGTAGGAAGAACAAGATTTAACACATTGCCGGGGACAAAAACTCACTTCTGCATTGAACAATGCAATCATTCTTCAACAATCATTCACATACATACATCTACATACAAAAAACATATACAGAATACATTTTTACTGTAAAAAGACATTCTAATGACCACATGAGGGAGATTTAAAAACAATTTCATAATATTTCAATAAATATAGAACATGTTGTCAGCAGTTGGAGTGGATCTGAATAAAAAATTGTTACAATTCATTTGATCACAACTCCAACTATCTTCTTTTTCCGACCGGTTTCGAAGTGTTGAAATTATTTAGTCCACGTCTTCATCAGGGAAAAATAGTGTGCTAAAACAAAATGTGCACACACTGACTTTACTGCACAGAACCAATGAACAGTGCAATAACAATAAAAAGAAGAACTATTATGTTAAAAACACCTACAACAACCAAATTAAACTAACCTTGTCAATACATGTGATCAAACAATTAATAAAATTCAAATCTCACATGCCCGGGTGCACTCATTAATAGTGCCCCACATTTCTAAGTGCCTGTGGGTGGGTGAGACCAAGAGAAATCTGTGCCCTGTCATGGAGGATAGCTGACACTGTGGAGGCCCATCTGACACTGCACCTCTAATGAAGGGGCAGAACATTGCATAGGCAGTGTGCTGAAAAGAGAAAGGCAAGGGGTTGAAGAGTAACCTCACATGTATGATGACCATTGCCTCCAAGGACACACAGGGCTATGCCTGCAATGGGCTGTCTGTGAAAAGTGACAAAAATGTCTGGGATAGTCAACACAGACACAAATCACTATTATGGGGTGATTAAAGTTGCACTGCTTCATAAATACTAATACTCCAAAAACTGCTCACCTCGCGAGGTGGAAGAAATCATTCTTTCAACTCCCACTCAATGGTGCTGCAACCAGTTATTACATCAGTATGCAGTATAAGGTGACTGTGGTGGTCTACTGTGAGGCTTATAGGCACAGTGCATATTCTGATTTGGCTGCACTTCACCACGGTCTGAGGAGTCAATAAATTACAGAAATGAAGTGAGTGAGAGACCAGCCCACTAAAAGCCATGACCTCTTGCGTAACGTCACCAGGACGCATTACGTTTGCATCTCAATATTGCCTTCGGGACCGTTTGCCATACTTGTACCTTAAATGACACTTAGTTGTTATCAGCCCAATTAGCGATAAAAGCCTACATGGGTAAAGGTGAACGTACAAAATGATTGAAAGTGATCAACATACTTGGCCCATATGATGAACCACTTAAAGTGGGTGTTAAATATCAAAACATGCCGTGCACTCTGATGCGCTAGTATTGAAGAGAGACAAATATTAATCAATTACTGCTACTGCTGTGTGCAAATAAACTGCAGTGCACACTAAAGAAAGCATGTGTGTCGAAACAACGCCACCTATATGCCTACGTGGCAAATTGCGAAAATAAAAATACAAAGATTTTCAAACTAGTCCGCGTTGGTACTTGTCTACCAACAAAGTGAAATGTGATGACTTAAAGCATGTTTATTTATCCCAATCCATATCGGAAGAAGAAAGGCAAACTTATTCTATCCTGAGGTCTGAATGCCTTTGTCGGGGTACAATGTTTGAGCTGCCATCAACTACCTGTCTAGCAATTGGAACAATACCAGCCCACCTGCCCACTTTTATAGTTAAATATAGCGGCTCTGAAGAAGTTTAATATGACACCATGTCACTTGGAATGGTCCCAACACACTACTATACTGGCTAACAATGGTATCCCCTATGTATCTAATGTAATGTACAAAATGAAAATTTGACACCCGGTCACTCGACCTGAAATGGTCCCAACACTGCTCACTTTACTTCACAACTCACTATGCACCACTCACGACTAGTAATAATGCAACCTATCCATTACCATGTACCTCTCCAATATTGGTAGCCTTGAAAAAGACCTGCATGGTCAAAACACGTGTCGGCACCACTTGTTATACTTTTATTTTAAGAATTCAATTGAGTAAAACCAAAAAAAGGAAAAATGATCTTTCTGGACCCTATTTCTCCACTCACCTGAGCAGAAACCAAATGAAGAATCCTTTTTACATAAAGGTTAGCACACGGGCCAAATGAGTAGAAACTAAAACCAGTTCTTCATGATACACACAACAGCACCACGAGCACGGACTAAGTTTCTACCAACGGGCTGCAAGTGCACCTAAAACTTGAGACGAAAGGCACCGCAACCCATGGTTCCAGGTGCTCAAACATCCTTTACCCTTGGATAATAAGCACAGTCTGCAGTGAGTATATATGCGAAAGGAATGGAGAAAATGACAGACCCATCTGCAGCGTCACTTGGGGATATATAAACTAATGGAGAAAAGACAAAGAAGTCCAACACCAAGCCTGCAGACAAGGCATTTGAAAGAGGAGTAGGCCTGTGTGGGTATGATAGTAGCAAGGACCCACTCAGGGAAGATCAGGGCCAATCCGCCCGTGCCGATTAGGCCTGGGTTTAGAGAGGATCTTGTAACCTACAGGTAGCAAAGTGTCAAAACCCATGACAGAGCTGGCAGTGAACCATGTCTCGGTGAGATCGAGGACATCAAGGTCGAGGTCTTCAAGGAGGTGACAGATGTCTGAGGAGTATTTGACGGCAAGCAAGAGTTGAGGGTAGCTAATTCGAGCAGGTTGCCACTTCTGAAGGTCTTCTGATGAGGGGTACAGGAATGTGGTACACCCATCAGAGGCGGCAGAGGGGCCAGAGGGGTGGCAGAAAGTGGAATGGCAGGAGAGGGGAAGAAGTTGATGAGAGATGGAAGACGCCTATCAAGAAGGAGGAGGTTTGGCTCAGAGCCCTGGATCCTGGCATTACCATTTAGGTAGACATGTATGATGACCCTAGAGGACAGGAAGGATGCCAAAAAGTACCTCAGAATGGGTGCCACCATTAATGGGAGAGGAAGAGCAAGGGGAGAGCACAGAGACCATAAGGGGAATCCAAATGTCTGGAGAAGGAACGACAAAGAGGATGTCAGTGAAAGTCTACCAGGAAGAGTCATTGACATAGGTGTCAGCAATGGGCAGGCCTGGATTGGAAACCAGGGGATCCTTCTTGAACGTTTTCCTTCCTGACTTCGACAGAGGGATATCATAGGCCATAGAATATCGATTAGAGAAAATAGGGGAGATGGAGAGCACCATTGAGGAAGAGAAGGAAGGGGGGATAGAGGGGGAGAGAAGCAGGAATGGCAGAGCACAACACCAACTACAACCTCACAGCAATGCAACAATCTGGAGTCAATGTTCCAGGAAAGGAAAGAGGCCTAGGATAAATCATACTGTAGAAAGCATGACACCTAGCCTAGAAGTATGAATTCTGGACAGAAGGAAAACCAAGATAGGGGGATTGAGGGAACACCCCTAATTTCTAAACACTGCAGCAAATGAAAGAACACACAGTTCGACTTTCCAAGAAAAGAGAGAAAAATCCTAACTTTAAAACACAGCAGCAATGCAAGAACACACAGATTCGACCTTCCTAGAAAAGAGGGAAAAGCCACATTTTTAAACACGACAGCAAATGCAAGAACACACAGATTCGAATTTCCAAGAAAAGAGGGAAAAGCCTAACTTTTAAACACAACAGCAAATTCAAGAACACACAGATTCGAATTTCCAAGAAAAGAGGGAAAAGCCTAACTTTTAAACACAGGAGCAGTGCAAGAACACACAGATTCAACTTTCCAAAAAAAGAGGGAAAAGCCTTCTTTTTCAAATACAGCAGCAATACATGCACACACAGATTCAACGTTCCTAGACAAGATTGCCCCATAGCTTGCTTGCTTGATTGAAAAAGATTTCTTCATGACATTGAAAACTAAGATGATATTGAATCTATTTTTGGAATGGAGCTAGTGCAATGATGAATTTACAACCTCCCTTACATCCAGCTGGTCAGAAGGACTCTGGAACCTCTGGGGACCTGCTCAATACAAACAATGACAAATAAAGACAGAGTGTCAGATGCTGTGCTGGCTCCAAAGAGGAGTTTGTATCATGTGCAGAAGTAATGACAATAGCAAGTTTCAAGTCAACAGAAGGCGTAGAGATCTGTAACCCGCGACTCTCCAGATATTATTTGAATATGACTCTTATGATCACTCCCATTGGCTATGCTTGCTGGGTCTGTGGGGAGCTGTGGTCTAAAACATCTGGAGAGCCAAAGAGTGCAGTTCCTTGCAATTGTAAAACATAAACATGTTTGTGAGGTGACACAAGTATGAATCCCAACGTCCTTACAATATCTTTTCTTCAATGGAAAAACATGTTATCATTGAAAATGTGCAATAAGTTCACACAACGGATTTGCACTCACAGTTTAAAACCTGATTCACTAAGCATATGTTTCGTCTAAGCTTTACTCATCCCACAGTAAATGGTTTAAGTGATGGGTGTGGAACTTGCTCTGAATGACCAACAAGTGTAACTCCGATTCACTGAGATGCCTAAGTATATAAATCAAGCTTACACTTAGCGTACACCCTGAGAGTAGATAAAACTACAAGAAGAAAATATATTTCCTCAAATTCACCCCTAAAAATCATCCAAACTCCCAAAAAGAGAGAAATAAAAAGTTAGAGTATCATTGTAGCTCAATAGTTGTGACAGACCACAGAATGCACTAACAAAGTCTGCACTCAGCAGGTTTGCTCAATCGCACATGCACACACGTCCTGTCAACTAGCAAAAGCAGATCTGCGTTTGTTTGCATTCTGCATGCACAGCGAATCAGTGCTACTTTGTTTACCTGCTGATGAATACATTGATCTGTTAGTAGGTCGTACTGCTTAGAGAGTGTACAACAGAAGCAGTACACTGATGCTATAGTCCCTGCCAGATAAATGTGTGAATCATGGGCGTCGGTGGGTCATGTGGAAAACACAGTGAGCCAAAAAACATTGCTCACCTGAGTTCTTCACTTGTCTGCTTGTTGTCCAACAGAGAAAGGCATGCAACATCAACTCCACATTATTCCTGCGGAATTTACGGATGCAAGCATTTCGACTTTCTCCAAGCTTCATACATCACCCTTCAGACTCGACTCATGACTTGGACATATCACACAGCGCTCACAGGAGCATGATGCTTTGTCAAAGCGTTTTATAAGTGGTGCACAAACCACCACAACGGCCCTCTTCTGGCAGTACTTTGACTGCTACTTCTCCTCTTCTCCTGTGCAAAAGGTCAACGATTCATGTTCATTAAACTCATCCTTTCAGGACATGCATCATGACATCCTTCTTACACAATGTAAATGTAGAAAAGATACAATTGCCAAACGTCAATGATTGTCCTATTAATGCGGTGCAATGGGAAATCTCAGAGATTTGCACTACTGGTAAACTGCAAACTCTGGACAAGAAGTATTCCCTGGACATTCGACCATCCAAAATTCCAATGACTGAGCATTCCAAAGTACCAGCGATTGATGAGGGGGGGGATTTCAAAAATGTAATCGTGTTGAGGAGGTGAACACAATGGGAGCCATTCTGTTTTAAAGCATCTTCAGTGCTGCCTGTGAGTTGGTGTGGTAAAGAATGAAACCCTCAAAAGAGACACTCTAGCACTGGTGCGAGAGGATTTAATGCAAAACAGAAAGTTGATGCCTGGAAGGTTTTGAATTAATCAGCTCTGGCATAATTGTATTACTGGTGTTCACATTCTTAAAAGAAGCCAAATGGGCAATATCCCTGTGCCCTGCCCACAGGTCCACATAGACATTGCCACAGGAATGGTGTGCTTAGTGGTCTCTATCATTGCTTTTCTAATTGTTGCGAGACGTGTTCTCTGAAGATCAGGCGCTGCCATTGTGGACAAATATGAGCACTGGACACCTGATATTTTGGACAAACAGCTTTGACAAACTTCCAGAATTATTTGGTGTCTGGAAAGGAATAGGGCAGAGGTGGAATTGCCCACATTTTGGTCAAATTACCATTGTAAAAATGAAACATGGGGTGATTTCTGTGGTTCATTGTAGACTTGGTGAAAGCAGTCTTGATGCTGGATTATTTGCGACTAGGTTGTGAAAGTCTGATCCATACTTGCCAGCACAGGTGCCTGGCTCACTAAATGATGTACACGCATGAAGAGGGGCAATATTTGAGTGCCACCTGGATGAGGGGACAGGGTTTGTGTGACTTGAGGACATGCACAGGTCGTGAGGATGTGTTCCGACAGATCCTTCGCCATCATCATCTTCCTGAAACAGAAGCAACATTGATTCAATGGCCGACACACTTTGATAATTTTTTTGAAGAGCATGCAATTTGACTCAATAATTAGTGCCATAATGTGTGCTTTAGGAATGTGTTTTTTTCCACACTGGCTTTGTCAGTGTTAGAGCTAACTATTTTGGTGGTGGTTGTGGCAAATTCTGTAGTGGACATAGAAATCTGGCCCATTAGGTTTGTTAAGCCACGCTCTGTTACTGCCACTTGATTCCAGTGCTACTTGGACTACTTGTCTTACTGTGACTTGATTTATTTTTCTTGGGCATCAATGACACTGATGGGCACCGAAACAGCACCATTTTTGTCATCACTAGGGTGTGTCAGTGATCTCCCATCTTTGTTTACCAGGGGCAGCAGGGGTCCATAGCAGGTAACTGGAACCACCATCATCACCTGAAACTGGAGATGATTAGGAAAGCCTGTCCTTTTACTCACTTCCACCACCCTTGCTTCTAAAAAAGTTGTCTTTCAAGAAATCACAGCTGTTCATTCTTGTTTTTTCCTAGTGTCTACTCCTCCTGTTACTGTACCTCACAATTGAATATTGTTCTCCAGGACTACATACATATTATTGGTTTCCTTTACATTTCAAATTGGATAAAGTCTGGCGCTCAAAGCCAGAATCGTTTCCATGTTCACTGCTTGGTTTGGGTACTAATGGATGCATGCGGTGCACCAGGCAGTGAATACTGTGATAGACTTCCTCCAAAGAACTGGGTTGGTTTGGTCCCAGATTGGGCAACATTGCTTGTGTTCTTGAAATTGGGCAATTTCTTGCTTGCACCATCTTGCTTTTTGGAGGCATGCTATGGTTTGGCCTTTTAGTAAAAGTAACCTCTTGAGTGATTAGATTGCTCTACCTGCAAGGAAGATAAGAAATATTGGTGTGCATGCACTGTACATGCAATACATTCACTGTTTGTTTTAGCAGTCATCAGGGTTGTTAGGAAACATGCAGCTGTCCAGGAACATATATTATTCATATTGTACATTTGTTTCTAAATGTATTACATAAACCTGTGAATTTGATTGAGCTGCTGGAACTGGATGAATACAAGGTCGTGTAAAAGCTTAAACGGGAACATTATTGATGTGACAATTCAAGCAAAGAGTGCACAACCTTAAATCTGACAGAAATGGGCTGTAGCCAGACATTTTCTTTTTTCTCACTTTAAATGCAGCAATATTAGCAGACACATGTGAAATGTTCAATCAATTTAACTTATTGTGTGATAAAATACTATAAACGGTCATTCAAGATTAAATGATTGTAAGCTATACAAATACAAAACCTTGCAGCAAAATATCCTCTTGGGTTATGGCCCTTAAATGCGTAGCATATCCTGCAGTAGATGGGATGCAGAGTAACCCTTATACCAAATGATCAGACCAACTCAGGAAGTTGGCAGAAAGTCTAATTCAACTGTTTTAATATCAATTGTCTGAAAATGGAATGAGAAATGTAAAGGAAAGTTGTAAAAGTTTGTTGATCGAACTATAAACAACGGTTAAAATAAAAAATAAATTGTAAAAAAAATTGTCTGAAACAGGGAGTTACAACGGACATCAACGGATGTCACACAGTATTCTCTCACTCGAAGCATTTAATAAAAAGTAACATTTATATAGTAAAAATTTGACATACGTTATGTCATACTATGTGGCAAACAAGAAAAGCCTACGGGTGTTGTGGTTAGCTTAAAGGGATAATCTAAGTATACTTTCTATAAGGGATCAGGTTGTGACTGTTCTACAGGCCGGTGGACAATTTATGCCCACCCCTAGTGCAGGTCATCTTCAACAATTATTTGACACACAGTACACCGTTGGCTATCAAACTATAAGGCTCATTGTTATGTGGCCTTCTATAATTGTTTGACACGCTTGTTCCCTTCTGGAACATTCGGCACACTAGCAGCACGTAAACTGGTATCCCATGTGTCAGTGGGTGGACTTGACCGTGTCTCCCCGCCCAATTAGCCCGACATCTCTCATTGTCCATTCCTTCTGCCATGGATATTGCCTTTGATCTTGGCCTTGCAAAGTATCCTTGCTCTTGGGAATATAAGGGAGTGTGAGCATACACTATCTGAAGTCTAGGACTGCATGTCCACCTTCTATTTCTATCCATAGCCCATGTGACAGGAGGCTAGAATTCGGCTCCTTTTCTTAGCATTTAATTGTAATAAATGAATAAACATGGCACTCATAGTGTTATTTGTACCATAACAAAGGATGATTCAACCTCTCAGGGTTTATGTTCTTCATGGATAGATAACCAATTCTTGGCTGTTCCAGCCTTTGACACCAGAGCAGACAGTCCTTCTCGGCCTTTCCTTGATTCCAGCTGCTTTCTTGCTGCGACAAAGCTTTCGATCTCCATCGGTCTGACCTTACTAAATAAGTGACACTGATGTCCAGATTCTATATAATGGCAGCACTGCCTGCAGTCTATTCACTACGTATGGATAACCTCTATGATTACTTAGTCTACTTGCATTGCTGCATATGTACATTTATCAAACAGCTTGCATTTTCTGTTGTGCTTTTCACATGTACACTCTTCACTTTGCATATGAAAGTTTACTTGATTCTTTACTTCATCATCAGATTCCAGAAGATCTATACGTCCTCTTCTTTAGCCACTCTTCTCAGTGTGTCACGCTCATCTCCTGTGATATCACCAGCTACTCTTTCTTTCATCTTCATATTCCTTCAGGGATCTTTTCCAAGAGATTGCCATCTCTACGAGGATACATCAGATAGGGTTTTCTTAGTGGATAACTTTTCTCAAAGGCTCTCAGCGGAATAGGCATACTCACTGGTGTCATGCATGGTGCGATTTCTGGCTTCCAGCATATAGGAAGGATGGGGGCGGGGCTTCCTGTAGTGGCATTCGGCTGCGCATGTACACACCCCCACACCTTCATTAACCTCAACATTTGTATTTCTTCTCTTGAAGAAATTCTTCTTCGGTGTCCAAATCTTTACTACTCCCTTCAGGGATCCTGCTGATTTGACCTGGTCATCTACGCTCCAGGTCCTGAAGCTGCATTGTCCATTCGGATTACAATAGATTCATTGACCCACATACTTCTTGGGATTCCTTGGATTCAGGAACTTTGTTCCCAAAGGTGCTTAGATGCTGGCCTCTATATATTTTCTGATATCTTCACATGTCAACTCCTTGGGTCGAAACCCTGATTCGACATCGATCATGATCTTCATTCCTACTGCCTTCTTTGCTGTCTTCTTGCACTGTGTAATTAGTATCCTGATCACACAGAACCCAAACATTATCATCACTAATACTGCTCCAAGAAAATTGAAGATTTTCGCCATCCATTGTGGAACCCATGAGAAGATAGACGCGAACCAACTGTCATCTACAATGTCTTCTGTCTCATCTTCCATCTGATTGTGCATTTGCGACAGCAACGTTATGGCCACTGTCAAGGTCCCATTCTCGTCATCATGAGAAGGTGTGAACGTGCAACATGATTGCCCGAATTTGGAGCAAACTCCTCCATCCATCGCTGTGATCATATCAAGGACATATCTGTTGTGAAGGGTCATCAGTCTTATGGCCCTGAATTCATCCCTGATAGCATTGAATCCCTTTATGGTATATTGTTGATCGTTTGCAGGAACTCCCAGTGAGTGATTTGCAACCACTTTGCATTGGTCATCGTCTGGATTCCATGCATAAAGATAGTAGTGAAAATTGCAGAAGTCTGGCTAAACAATCTGTGCTCATATGGAATAGCATCACATGCTTCTATCGATTTAGCTGAGAAATAGTTCTCTCTCCTTGTTCGGGTGAGAAATTTGAGTGCTCTTTTCTTTCTCAAATGGGCATCTGCTTTTGGAAATTCACCAATGTTCAGGTCACTCTGTGGAATTACTAATGCTGTAACATGGATAAGCACTAAGGAACGTATCTCTTCCCAGTCCTTGGGCAGCTTCATGTAGGCTCTGGACCCACAATCCCAATATGGATCCATCAGGATGGCTGTCCCCACTCACATTTTAACAACATCAACAATAGTCTTGAGCCTCTTTTATTTTCCACATGATTTTTTCCTTCTCTTCTGAAGCATAACTTTGCATTTGTCAATGGGATCACAAACATTGGACCTGATTCATCCTCAACCCACGTTAGTAGTTTGGCATACTTAGCCGACGACTTCAAACATTCATCGCTAACTTTCTTTACTTCTCGTATATATTAATTCTTCAGTAAGTGAACTGTACAAAACATCAGCCCTTCTTCCCGTCCCTTCCTGGATTTCACTTGTCCATAGATCAACAGCTGAGATTGTTCCCAGCATCCAGGCATCCAATGTATTTCTGTTCTATCAGAACAGTTCAGTCTCTCCATTTCCTTAACGACTACCTCTTCTGGTCCTGTCGCGGGATATGTAAGCATTTAGCTTTTCCATGCAGGTTCTTTTCCATCTGTGTAGTCTTGATATGATCATCCTGAAATGGAAACAACTATTTTGCTCCCCATCGCAGAGTGGCCGAACTTCCTTGAAACTGTCCTGTGGTCGTACATGCTGCAAGATGAACAAGAAATCTGGCACCGTGTTCCAGAATTTCTCTAGAGAGGAAAGTTCATCTGGTATTCTTCAAATAGGGTATGAGAGCGCAGAAGTAGCAACCCTCCTTAGATCTTCTCTCTCTCTCCTACCTTTTTCATGTGCTGATACCACATGTTGTTACCCACGTGTGCTGTATTATCTATATAGGTGTTTATCCCATCAGTATATTTCTCTACGCTCCTCTTTTGTCTCTTTAACAGAATGGTTGCAGGCCATGGAAACAACTCTAAAGCTGCTTTACTACAGGGAGACAACACAAGGGGTTTTGGCCGAATGGAAATGGGCAAATCTACAATAGTTCCTGGAGTGGGGAGGATCAAAGGGACATCTGTCTTAGCTGGACCAAAGAAATAGAGAGTGTGAACCAAGAGAAATAACAAGACACAGAAAGAAACTGTACAAAAAAGAAGGTGGGTGAGGCGCGCACTCCCGGTCCTGGTCAATTGAACCTGTTGCAAAAAATATAATAAGTAGCTGGGTCAAATCCCAAAATGGACAAATATTCACAGGGTTAGATCCCTTCTGCTGCAAATCAGGTACTCAGTAATAACAGGGTTAGATCCCTTGCTGCAAATCAGGTACTCAGTAATAACAGGGTTAAATCCCTCAGCTGCAGTTCTGTGGTCTGTAGTTGTTCTCCTCCTAGCGCTTTCTTATCTCAAATAATCATCAGGGAGGCTGTTGAGCAGGTGTGTCAAATTAGACTCAAAGGATTCTGGTAGCTGTAGTGAAAACGTTTTTTTCTGTTCAGGTGACCAGCAACCGACACCCCTCCAAAGCACAAGTCCTTCCCAAATTTGGGGGAGGGGAGAGAACCATCTTTATGATTCTCCAAAGTGGGGCACAGTCACCCCGTGGCGCTGCCTCTGGAGCCCGGGACTCCCATAGCATTCAGTACAAAAAAGAAGGTGGGTGAGGCGCGCACTCCCGGTCCTGGTCAATTGAACCTGTTGCAAAAAATATAATAAGTAGCTGGGTCAAATCCCAAAATGGACAAATATTCACAGGGTTAGATCCCTTCTGCTGCAAATCAGGTACTCAGTAATAACAGGGTTAGATCCCTTGCTGCAAATCAGGTACTCAGTAATAACAGGGTTAAATCCCTCAGCTGCAGTTCTGTGGTCTGTGGTTGTTCTCCTCCTAGCGCTTTCTTATCTCAAATAATCATCAGGGAGGCTGTTGAGCAGGTGTGTCAAATTAGACTCAAAGGATTCTGGTAGCTGTAGTGAAAACGTTTTTTTCTGTTCAGGTGACCAGCAACCGACACCCCTCCAAAGCACAAGTCCTTCCCAAATTTGGGGGAGGGGAGAGAACCATCTTTATGATTCTCCAAAGTGGGGCACAGTCACCCCGTGGCGCTGCCTCTGGAGCCCGGGACTCCCATAGCATTCAGTACAAAAAAGAAGGTGGGTGAGGCGCGCACTCCCGGTCCTGGTCAATTGAACCTGTTGCAAAAAATATAATAAGTAGCTGGGTCAAATCCCAAAATGGACAAATATTCACAGGGTTAGATCCCTTCTGCTGCAAATCAGGTACTCAGTAATAACAGGGTTAGATCCCTTGCTGCAAATCAGGTACTCAGTAATAACAGGGTTAAATCCCTCAGCTGCAGTTCTGTGGTCTGTAGTTGTTCTCCTCCTAGCGCTTTCTTGTCTCAAATAATCATCAGGGAGGCTGTTGAGCAGGTGTGTCAAATTAGACTCAAAGGATTCTGGTAGCTGTAGTGAAAACGTTTTTTTCTGTTCAGGTGACCAGCAACCGACACCCCTCCAAAGCACAAGTCCTTCCCAAATTTGGGGGAGGGGAGAGAACCATCTTTATGATTCTCCAAAGTGGGGCACAGTCACCCCGTGGCGCTGCCTCTGGAGCCCGGGACTCCCATAGCATTCAGTACAAAAAAGAAGGTGGGTGAGGCGCGCACTCCCGGTCCTGGTCAATTGAACCTGTTGCAAAAAATATAATAAGTAGCTGGGTCAAATCCCAAAATGGACAAATATTCACAGGGTTAGATCCCTTCTGCTGCAAATCAGGTACTCAGTAATAACAGGGTTAGATCCCTTGCTGCAAATCAGGTACTCAGTAATAACAGGGTTAAATCCCTCAGCTGCAGTTCTGTGGTCTGTGGTTGTTCTCCTCCTAGCGCTTTCTTATCTCAAATAATCATCAGGGAGGCTGTTGAGCAGGTGTGTCAAATTAGACTCAAAGGATTCTGGTAGCTGTAGTGAAAACGTTTTTTTCTGTTCAGGTGACCAGCAACCGACACCCCTCCAAAGCACAAGTCCTTCCCAAATTTGGGGGAGGGGAGAGAACCATCTTTATGATTCTCCAAAGTGGGGCACAGTCACCCCGTGGCGCTGCCTCTGGAGCCCGGGACTCCCATAGCATTCAGTACAAAAAAGAAGGTGGGTGAGGCGCGCACTCCCGGTCCTGGTCAATTGAACCTGTTGCAAAAAATATAATAAGTAGCTGGGTCAAATCCCAAAATGGACAAATATTCACAGGGTTAGATCCCTTCTGCTGCAAATCAGGTACTCAGTAATAACAGGGTTAGATCCCTTGCTGCAAATCAGGTACTCAGTAATAACAGGGTTAGATCCCTTGCTGCAAATCAGGTACTCAGTAATAACAGGGTTAAATCCCTCAGCTGCAGTTCTGTGGTCTGTAGTTGTTCTCCTCCTAGCGTTTTCTTATCTCAAATAATCATCAGGGAGGCTGTTGAGCAGATGTGTCAAATTAGACTCAAAGGGTTCTGGTAGCTGTAGTGAAAACGTTTTTTTCTGTTCAGGTGACCAGCAACCGACACCCCTCCAAAGCACAAGTCCTTCCCAAATTTGGGGGAGGGGAGAGAACCATCTTTATGATTCTCCAAAGTGGGGCACAGTCACCCCGTGGCGCTGCCTCTGGAGCCCGGGACTCCCATAGCATTCAGTACAAAAAAGAAGGTGGGTGAGGCGCGCACTCCCGGTCCTGTTCAATTGAACCTGTTGCAAAAAATATAATAAGTAGCTGGGTCAAATCCCAAAATGGACAAATATTCACAGGGTTAGATCCCTTCTGCTGCAAATCAGGTACTCAGTAATAACAGGGTTAGATCCCTTGCTGCAAATCAGGTACTCAGTAATAACAGGGTTAAATCCCTCAGCTGCAGTTCTGTGGTCTGTAGTTGTTCTCCTCCTAGCGCTTTCTTATCTCAAATAATCATCAGGGAGGCTGTTGAGCAGGTGTGTCAAATTAGACTCAAAGGATTCTGGTAGCTGTAGTGAAAACTTTTTTTCTGTTCAGGTGACCAGCAACCGACACCCCTCCAAAGCACAAGTCCTTCCCAAATTTGGGGGAGGGGAGAGAACCATCTTTATGATTCTCCAAAGTGGGGCACAGTCACCCCGTGGCGCTGCCTCTGGAGCCCGGGACTCCCATAGCATTCAGTACAAAAAAGAAGGTGGGTGAGGCGCGCACTCCCGGTCCTGGTCAATTGAACCTGTTGCAAAAAATATAATAAGTAGCTGGATCAAATCCCAAAATGGACAAATATTCACAGGGTTAGATCCCTTCTGCTGCAAATCAGGTACTCAGTAATAACAGGGTTAGATCCCTTGCTGCAAATCAGGTACTCAGTAATAACAGGGTTAAATCCCTCAGCTGCAGTTCTGTGGTCTGTAGTTGTTCTCCTCCTAGCGCTTTCTTATCTCAAATAATCATCAGGGAGGCTGTTGAGCAGGTGTGTCAAATTAGACTCAAAGGATTCTGGTAGCTGTAGTGAAAACGTTTTTTTCTGTTCAGGTGACCAGCAACCGACACCCCTCCAAAGCACAAGTCCTTCCCAAATTTGGGGGAGGGGAGAGAACCATCTTTATGATTCTCCAAAGTGGGGCACAGTCACTCCGTGGCGCTGCCTCTGGAGCCCGGGACTCCCATAGCATTCAGTACAAAAAAGAAGGTGGGTGAGGCGCGCACTCCCGGTCCTGGTCAATTGAACCTGTTGCAAAAAATATAATAAGTAGCTGGGTCAAATCCCAAAATGGACACATATTCACAGGGTTAGATCCCTTCTGCTGCAAATCAGGTACTCAGTAATAACAGGGTTAGATCCCTTGCTGCAAATCAGGTACTCAGTAATAACAGGGTTAGATCCCTTGCTGCAAATCAGGTACTCAGTAATAACAGGGTTAAATCCCTCAGCTGCAGTTCTGTGGTCTGTAGTTGTTCTCCTCCTAGCGTTTTCTTATCTCAAATAATCATCAGGGAGGCTGTTGAGCAGATGTGTCAAATTAGACTCAAAGGATTCTGGTAGCTGTAGTGAAAACGTTTTTTTCTGTTCAGGTGACCAGCAACCGACACCCCTCCAAAGCACAAGTCCTTCCCAAATTTGGGGGAGGGGAGAGAACCATCTTTATGATTCTCCAAAGTGGGGCACAGTCACCCCGTGGCGCTGCCTCTGGAGCTCGGGACTACCATAGCATTCAGTACAAAAAGAAGGTGGGTGAGGCGCGCACTCCCGGTCCTGGTCAATTGAACCTGTTGCAAAAAATATAATAAGTAGCTGGGTCAAATCCCAAAATGGACAAATATTCACAGGGTTAGATCCCTTCTGCTGCAAATCAGGTACTCAGTAATAACAGGGTTAGATCCCTTGCTGCAAATCAGGTACTCAGTAATAACAGGGTTAAATCCCTCAGCTGCAGTTCTGTGGTCTGTAGTTGTTCTCCTCCTAGCGCTTTCTTATCTCAAATAATCATCAGGGAGGCTGTTGAGCAGGTGTGTCAAATTAGACTCAAAGGATTCTGGTAGCTGTAGTGAAAACGTTTTTTTCTGTTCAGGTGACCAGCAACCGACACCCCTCCAAAGCACAAGTCCTTCCCAAATTTGGGGGAGGGGAGAGAACCATCTTTATGATTCTCCAAAGTGGGGCACAGTCACCCCGTGGCGCTCCCTCTGGAGCCCAGGACTCCCATAGCATTCAGTACAAAAAAGAAGGTGGGTGAGGCGCGCACTCCTGGTCCTGGTCAATTGAACCTGTTGCAAAAAATATAATAAGTAGCTGGGTCAAATCCCAAAATGGACAAATATTCACAGGGTTAGATCCCTTCTGCTGCAAATCAGGTACTCAGTAATAACAGGGTTAGATCCCTTGCTGCAAATCAGGTACTCAGTAATAACATGGTTAAATCCCTCAGCTGCAGTTCTGTGGTCTGTAGTTGTTCTCCTCCTAGCGCTTTCTTATCTCAAATAATCATCAGGGAGGCTGTTGAGCAGGTGTGTCAAATTAGACTCAAAGGATTCTGGTAGCTGTAGTGAAAACGTTTTTTTCTGTTCAGGTGACCAGCAACCGACACCCCTCCAAAGCACAAGTCCTTCCCAAATTTGGGGGAGGGGAGAGAACCATCTTTATGATTCTCCAAAGTGGGGCACAGTCACCCCGTGGCGCTGCCTCTGGAGCCCGGGACTCCCATAGCATTCAGTACAAAAAAGAAGGTGGGTGAGGCGCGCACTCCCGGTCCTGGTCAAGATTAGACACACCTGCTTAACAGCCTCCCTGATGATTATTTGAGATAAGAAAGCGCTAGGAGGAGAACAACCACAGAACTGCAGCTGAGGGATCTAACCCTGTTATTACTGACTACCTGATTTGCAGCAAGGGATCTAACCCTGTTAATACTGACTACCTGATTTGCAGCAAGGGATCTAACCCTGTTAATACTGAGTACCTGATTTTCAGCAGAAGGGATCTAACCCTGTGAATATTTGTCCATTTTGGGATGTGACCCAGCTACCTATTTTTTGCAACAGGTTTAATTGACCAGGACCGGGAGTGCGCGCCTCACCCACCTTCTTTTTTGTACTGAATGCTATGGGAGTCCCGGGCTCCAGATGCAGCGCCACGGGGTGACTGTGCCCCACTTTGGAGAATCATAAAGATGGTTCTCTCCCCTCCTTCAAATTTGGGAAGGACTTGTGCTTTGGAGGGGTGTCGGTTGCTGGCAACCTGAACAGAAAAAAACTTTTTTCACTACAGCTACCAGAATCCTTTGAGTCTAATTAGACACACCTGCTTAACAGCCTCCCTGATGATTATTTGAGATAAGAAAGCGCTAGGAGGAGAACAACCACAGACCACAGAACTGCAGCTGAGGGATCTAACCCTGTTATTACTGACTACCTGATTTGCAGCAAGGGATCTAACCCTGTTAATACTGACTACCTGATTTGCAGCAAGGGATCTAACCCTGTTAATACTGAGTACCTGATTTTCAGCAGAAGGGATCTAACCCTGTGAATATTTGTCCATTTTGGGATGTGACCCAGCTACCTATTTTTTGCAACAGGTTTAATTGACCAGGACCGGGAGTGCGCGCCTCACCCACCTTCTTTTTTGTACTGAATGCTATGGGAGTCCCGGGCTCCAGAGGCAGCGCCACGGGGTGACTGTGCCCCACTTTGGAGAATCATAAAGATGGTTCTCTCCCCTCCCCCAAATTTGGGAAGGACTTGTGCTTTGGAGGGGTGTCGGTTGCTGGCAACCTGAACAGAAAACAACTTTTTTCACTACAGCTACCAGAATCCTTTGAGTCTAATTAGACACACCTGCTTAACAGCCTCCCTGATGATTATTTGAGATAAGAAAGCGCTAGGAGGAGAACAACCACAGACCACAGAACTGCAGCTGAGGGATCTAACCCTGTTATTACTGACTACCTGATTTGCAGCAAGGGATCTAACCCTGTTAATACTGAGTACCTGATTTTCAGCAGAAGGGATCTAACCCTGTGAATATTTGTCCATTTTGGGATGTGACCCAGCTACCTATTTTTTGCAACAGGTTTAATTGACCAGGACCGGGAGTGCGCGCCTCACCCACCTTCTTTTTTGTACTGACAGAAAGAAACTGAACATGCGTATATTATACACCAGAATATTAACCCACACCACTTGTGACATTTTGGAATTGGTTGAGCTTGCTCATTCCACAAAATCGTACCAGCTTCAACATTCCTCATTTCTGCTGTAATTAATTTAAGGAAAAAGAAAAACTTTGCTCCTGAACTTGCAACACTTGTTTAATTATTGCGATTAGCAGTCTTCTAATTACTGCCCATTTTTAGGATCCTGTAAAAAAAGTGCAGATATCAACATCTCTTCTGACAAGAGCAGGATACGCTTGAAGGATAACCACAAAAACAGCGAGCACAATACAATGCACATCACTATCTGTGAGGACCATAGAGCTAGCCAAATAAATACTCAGTGAGAAACGAGTCAGGGTACTGCTCTCGTTTACAAATCTTAATCAAGTGTTGTGGTTTAGGCATAATCATGATGCATCAGCATTTCTCTAAAATTAATTTCAAAGATTGCTGTGACTCTAGCATTGAATTGCAAGCCTGCTACAATAACTATAAGGAGTGTCCAAGGGGAGTCATCACAGTCCAAATGCAAATCTGCATTTATCAATTAGTAGCATTATCGTCCTTCTTCCTCGTCATCGATCGAGTCTGAAATTCTTCTTCTTGTCTTGCTTCTGCTTCGACAGTTGGGGTGGTGTAGCCTCACAGGTGTATAGTTTTACGTCATTTAGATGGAGCCATGCTCATCTCCCTTGGACTTTCACTGCCGAGGGAGTGACATTTTCAATGCAAAAGGGGCCAGTAAAGCTTGGCTCGTGCCACTTCCTAGTGAAGTTTCTGATTAGCACAGTATCACCAACAAATAGTCTATGTGCTGATAGTAATTCAGGAGATCGGTTGCTGACTGGTTTTCATCTGTGTTCTGAGACCAACCCCCCCGATGCTTGAGTTGATCTGAAATGAGAGAGATGCTACAGGTCATACATGTCAAATATTTATGCAGCTCATCACCTAGCAATTTCCCGGTACTCGGGGCATCACTTCTACTCCTCGATGGAGGTGTAAGAGGCATTCTCATTCGCCTCCCTGTTGCTAGTATGTGGAGTGTGAGGTGGTGGTCTGAACCAGGCTGATTCCTTAGGGCATATAAAGCTAAGGGCAGCAATGTAGTCATCTCCTTTTCCATGTTAGCTTAGCTTGGCAATCGTTTCAGTACCCAGGAGGCTGCAGGTGAGTACCCCCCCTCTGAAAACTGCATACTCATGTTAGGCCAACCCGTCCAATCCCAGTATGTGGTTGCAAGGTGTGTGACGCATCGCGGCCACCCATTACTGCCCCTTCGTACCACTGTACCCTAGCGCCCCCTGGTACCTTAAGTACCAAAAATGTATCAACCTAAGCCCCATGGGAAAGGCATTCATGGGCACGGCACAGCAATGTGATGGGTGGGTGTGTATCAAAGCCCCCCCCTCAGCACAGCGACATGGGAGCTGTGCATTCACAACAAACATCTGAAGATGTCACACCAACATGTCCAAGCAGTGTCCCTCCCCTGTAGCACGTTCCATCAATCACAGCATGGGGACTGAGTAATGTGCAATGGGCATGCATGATGAAATCTGTGCCCTAACCCACTGTTAGGCATGAAATGCATGATACAAATGTAAGCTGCCCTCAACTCATACAACACCCTAGGACCCCACAGGCATGCAGCTAACATCGCAGGGCAATGATGATGGTGAACAAGCATCCACATCCAACCGCAGGTACTGACGTGCATCAACCAGCACCACCACTCCCCGCATAGGGACCTGCATGAGAAAGAAAGATGCAGGACACATCCTATGTCACCCCACCAAAACCCACTCATACCGGCGAAACATCCACAAGGCCGCATGGCATCACCGCCACAATCACTTGGCGTTCAGGATGTGGAGGGAGCCACCAGTGGGTCTAACTCGGACGAGGGCCA
The DNA here is from genome assembly GCF_040938575.1 of Ambystoma mexicanum. Taxonomy (NCBI): domain Eukaryota; kingdom Metazoa; phylum Chordata; class Amphibia; order Caudata; family Ambystomatidae; genus Ambystoma; species Ambystoma mexicanum. The sequence continues at coordinate 707,359,662 of NC_090931.1, forward strand.
CGCAACCACTGCATTACAATGCACTGCACTGGTGTCCTCACCCAGCCACAGTGCCACACATGAGATGAGCACACCCCAAGGGAGCCCGGAGCAGGTGTCAGTGGAAACACACACTGCCCATGTACCTGTGCGTGTACGTCGTGTCCGCACACCCATGCCGAATGTGGACACACCTTCCTATGGTTCCCCTGAAGGCAGCCCCTTCAACCGTAGCAGCCCCAACATAGATGCAACCATGTCCCTCAACAGCTCCCCTGCCGCCTGCGCAGACCTGTCAGTCCAATCAACAGCACACCTGACAGACCCATCGCCACGGTACCTGCTGTAATGGGGCGGCTGGATGTAATGGAGGCTAAACAGCTAAGAATTGAGGACATGCCTGTTGAGCACAACCGCCACATCAAGGCAATAAGCCGTGCCATACGCAATGCTGCCAAGACCATGGCACGTGATAATGCGCACATCCATAGAGTGGTGGAGGGCTGTACAGCGGTCCTGACAGGATTTGGACAAAGAGTACGCAAGCTGTATGAGTGCCAATCTGCACATGCTGAGCAGATGCGGGAGGTTAACAATCTGCTCCGCCAGCAGCTGCAGTCCTCAGGAGCTATTCCATCTACCTCTACAACACCTACAGAGAGATCCCTGGAGGCTTCACCCAGGCACCGTTCCCTGCCCACTAATCTCACACCGCTCAACAGAGGGGCCAAGACGTGAGAAGCGCCCACAACCGTCCTAGATGGCCATAGCACAGTTGGGCAGCGCCCTGGGCACATGGACCCACTTGCACTGTTTTATGGAGTTCACAGGGGGAGGGGGGATTGTGTGCTGGGAGTTTACAGGGGGCAGGGGGGATTGGGTGCTGGGGAGTTCACAGGGGGAGAGGGATTGTGTGCTGGGGAGTTCACAGGGGGAGAGGGGAATGGGTGAGGGGGAGTTCATAGAAGCGAGTGTGGATTGGGTGCTGGAGAGTTTACAGGGGGCAGGGGGGATTGGGTGCTGGGGAGTTCACAGGGGGAAGGGGGATTATTCAACTAATAATGAATCTTGTTCATCATGCATGCAAAGAATGGACATTCATGATTGTGTTAAAGTGCTCTTTATTTTACGTGTGATATGTGTTACATGTACCCATCCACCTGATCAAAAATAATTGTCAATCAGGGCCTGTATGGCCAACCTCACCCCATCCCTGTGTGCATGTGCCCCGGCTTTGAGCACATTTTCATCATCACTTCCATCCCCAGGTGGCTGGCTGTCAGCAGCGGGGGGGCAGTGGCACATGCCTGTGACAGCAAATGTTGTGCAGCATGGCACAGGTAAGTACGATTTTGGCAACTTTGTTTGGTGCATACATCAATACCCCTCCCGTACGGTCTAGGCACCGGAACCGTGCCTTCAGCAATCCAAATGCCATTTCCACACAAATGCTTGTACGCCCATGGGCAATGTTGTATGCCAGCTCAACTGCAGTGTGTGGATTACGGACAGGGGTCATGAGCCATGTGTATTGGAAGTATCCTGAATCACCTGCAGGGGAGAGAATGCAGACATTAGGCCAAGGTTGGTTCAGTGGGTGTACAAGGCACAGACATCACTGACATCAGCAGCAGAATGAAGTATGTGTTGAAAAGGTCCATGCTACCTCAGTGCAATGTTGTCATACGTCCTTCACCTTCCAGGACATGCATGGGCTGAGGTTTACATACAGCAGTGTATCAATTAACATGTTAACGCTTATGTGTGTAACACTCATCTAGTACATGTACGCTACTTTTCATATACCTACTTTCATTGTGGTGTGTGCTGTGCCAAGGCACAGCATTCAATCAATGGAGTACTTACTGCATGCACCACCACTGTGTATAAATGCCACAGTACTCTGTCCATTATTTCTGGATGACGGTACCCTTATATTTGCATGTTCAGGAGACATTTTGTTAGGCCATGTGTTGTGGCATTCGCTATGGCTGGTGTAGCGTTTGCTACTTGGCACGATCATGTACATTTGGCCAGGCATGTGATTGGCCAATCAGGGATCACTGTCTCAGGGATGGTCATTGTCGTGATTCCAACTACTCGTGTATGGTGGTTTTGTTGCTGTGCCAACATTAGGACTCTTTGGACATGACTGTCTGATGGCCAGGGTGAGATATCTCTTCTGTGTCAGGATGAGGAGCTGCAATGCGACACACACAAGATGCTTTGTGGTAGTTGGGCTTCCATATGTGACTGTGCTTTCACAAGTGTGTTCAGCTGTGTGGAACGTGTGCAAGGGTTCTCGTGTGAGGCACATGCATGGAAATTGTGCTGTGCTACTGCTGCCATGCAGGGATTCCTGTGTGTATGCCCCCCCCAACAGGTGTAATTTGGCATGCATTTCAGTTTACATTTGTACTCACCCAACATACAGGTGTTTTGGCCTCTGTACCTCTCCATGTAGGCTGGCAGGGTACTGTTGCGCAGGACCATGGAGTTTTGGGTGGATCCTAGGTAGCGGGCGCAGCATCGGGTGAAGGTTTGGTCGGGGCTACACATCATCTGCATGTTCATGCAATGGCAATTCTTACGGTTTCTGTAGGCTGCCTCATGTTTCCGGGGTGCTACTAGTGCTACATGTGTGCAGTCTAGGGTTGCTATGACGTTGGGAACTTGGGCAATGGCATGGAACTGTGCCTTGAGCTGGTTGACCTGTGCCTGTGTGGCTGGCAATGCAATGTGCTCATTGACATGGAGCAGCAGTGCATCAGCACCTGTCCCAGCACGGCACTGAAGGTGGACTGGGCTGAACCATGTATCATGGAAATGGTGTGTTGGAAGCTGCCAGTCCTGAGGTACTGTAGAATGGACACAAGCTTCACAGGTGGGGACACAGCAGTGCTGATGGCTATACAGATGTCTATGTCTGCTTGGATTGTGTCCAGCAACTGGGTGATGGTTGCCCTGTCCAGCCTGTACTCACTCACCAGCTGCCCATCAGTCAGGGCCCAGTGTGTTGATCTGACCCTGGGGATGGCTGGTTGCTTTGCTGGTGGTGGTCTCCTCATCCTCCTCATACTTCTCCTCATCCCCACCACCCCCTTTGCTCCCAGTGCCCTGGGCTGGTTGGCAGGCCTCTGTAGCTCCAGGCGCAGCAAGTACATGTCCACATCAAGGCTCCTGGCTCCAAATGGCAAAATGGTGGTGGGAAGGGTGTGTTGAGCATGGGTGGGTCTTTTATAGGTCTCTGGTGTGCATTGTTTTCACATGGGCCCTTATTGCTGTCTCCTCCCTGCTCCTGATGGTGAAATGGTGTTGGGAAGGGTGTGGTATGAATTGGTGGGTCTTCTGTAGGCCTTTGATGTGCATTGTGCTCACATGGGCCCTTATTGCTGTCTCCTCCCTGCTCCTGATGGTGAAATGGTGTTGGGAAGGGTGTGTTGTGAATTGGTGGGTCTTCTGTAGGCCTCTGATGTGCATTGTGATCACTTGGGCCCTAATTGCTGTCTCCTCCTTGCTCTTGATGCTGACATTGTGCTGGGAAGGGTGTGTTGTGCATGGGTGGGTCTTCTGTAGGTCTCTGGTGTGCATTGTTTTCACCTGGGGTGCTTATTGCTGTCTCATGTGTTCTTTTACCTCCAGCATTTGGCCAGGGGTATTTTTGGTGATTTCTCACCAGTTTTCTGGCAATAAGATCGCCAATGCTGGACTTGTGATGGCTCTGTGATTGCCCATTTGGGTGCCGGTGCTACTACAGCTGGCGCTACTACAGCCGGCTGTTCTACCGCTGGCTGTAATAGCGCTGGCGGGATTTACAGTCGTGATCCGGCAGAGCAGTATTGGCGGTGCTAATTCCATTTCCACCAGATTTAATGGTTACCGCCCAACTCGTGATGACCCCTAAAAGTCTGTTCACTTAGTATGTGCTGCACATTTAACTAACGCTATGGCTACTGGGAGTTGTAGTGCCTTAATAAGCCTGTCCAATAAGGATGCGTGTTGCACTGGAGTACCATCTGCTCGGAAGTAACCCCTCCTTTTCCAACGTGCTATCCCTGCATCTATGGTTGAAGTCACAAAGGCGGAGTCACTGTACATGTCACTTTCTGTCCTTTGTTATTCTCGAGTGCGACAATGAACGCTACCAATTCTGCTGCTTGTGCTGAAAAGTGAGACAGTAGTCTTGCACTTGCTACAATTTCAAACTTGTCATTTGCTCTATGTATCACTACAGCTGCATCAGAATGCCTTTCTCCACTTGTCTGAACAATTTTCGAAGACCCACTAATAATAAAATGCCCCCTCCTGGCAAGGCATTCTCTTTTACTCAAGGTATATCATCAGAATTGAACATAGTTTGCACAATCATGCACATTCTCACCTTCTGCTACTGGCTCAGCTAAAAATGTGTCAGGATTCACTATTTTACATCTGACAAATTTGATTGTTGCATTCAAAATCATTACTTCGTAAGCAGAAGCTCTCTGTGATGTCAATGTACCCATGGGTTTCTCTAAAATGGCAAACAAAGCATGTTCCACAAAAAGCGTCATAGAGCAGTCCATTACTCTACTTGTAGACTTCTCAACTGTGAATGTGTCAGCTGCCAATGAGTGTTTGCAAGGAAAGTGCCCTCTCATAACTGGATCTAAAATCCCACTCTAATATGCTAGAGGTTTGTACCCAAATGTAGTCCTCTGTGTAAGCACTGCTGTCATGACTGTCCTCTTTGTGTGCAAAAATAAGAAAACTCCTCAGCATAATTGGTGATTTCGAAAACAGGAGCTGCACTAAATGCCTTTTTCAACTCCTCAAATCCTTCCTCCATTTCCTCAGTCGATTCTATTGTAACACCATTCAGTTGTGCTTTCTTTAAAGCCTGCAAAAGGGGTCTTGTGTACGAACTGGAATCAAACACTGAGACACTAACATAATTGCATAGCCACAAAAATTGTTGCATCTGTTTCACTGTGTAGTTTTGCGGTTTTCATAATCGCCTGAGCCCTTTCAGGTGTCACCTTTTTCCCCTCATGTGAAATCAACTGCCCTATGTATAACACCTCTTCTTAACAATACTATAGCTTTCCTTTGTCTACCTTGTATCCCTTTTCTGCTAGAATAGTCATCAACTGAATCGAGTCCTGTCTGCACTCATCTTCTGTAGTGCTATAAATTAAAATGTCATCTACATACAGTTTCACAACACTTTTCGAATCAATATTGCCTAAGTCCATCTGTAGGACCCTTTTAAAGATTGATGGAGACTCAAAATACCCTAGTGTGTTTCAGACGAGTCTGCCGTAAAGTGAATTAAGTCAAGCCTTGGGAGTCATTGTGAAAAAGGATTGAGAAAAACACATTTTTCAAATCAATCACCGTGAAATATCATGCTTCCAATGAGATACTGCATAGTACTGTCTCTGGGTTAGGAACTAAAGGAAACTCTACCTCTACAATCTGGTTAATCGGTTGCATGTCCTGTATGAATCTCCACAACCCTCCCTTTGATTTTTTCACAGGATACACCATAGTATTGCACAATGATTCGGATGGCACCAGAATACCTTGTTTCATTAGTGCAGAAATAGTCAAGAATATACCCTCATCAGCCTATTGAGACATGGGGTACTGTTTTGCTTTAGGTAAAATCGCCCCGGCTTCAGCTTTATTTTGACTTCCCCTATACCCTTCAATAGTCCTACATCATAAGGGCCTGTAGTTCATAGGAAACCTGGAACCTTCTCCAAGTCTTCATCAAAAAATTCTGGATGCTGCTGCATTATCACCATTTGCATTGGTATTTTCCTCTTCTCTATTCTTATCGCATATGTGATGCTCATAAAGAACACTACTTCATCATCTGTTAGATCGTCTCTAAACATGTCATCATCAGTAATGTCAGTGAACATGCACCCTTCTTCAATATCTATCAATGTCCTCCATGGTCTACCCTCATCATCTGTTCCTTCAAGCATTGCCATTTCCCTTCATACTATGACTGCCTCTAACTCTAGAGGGATGGTCTGTCCTCCCTCTTCATCCATGGGTATCTGTGGTCTAAACAAGAATTCATCAGGTATCCTCATAGTCTTTCCCACTAAGCCAGGTAGCCATGTCAATAGAATGCTCATCCCATTAAGAAAAACCACTGGCCCTACTGGTATACTTTGCAGAGCCACTTGCCCTGTGAATGCTTGTATAAATTCACCCACATTCATGTAGTGTATTCCAGGAGTGGAACACACTATGCCTTTGTGAGACCGTAAAACAATTCCTACCATGGTCTAGCCCCGAATGGGTGACCATGTATCAGTCTTAGACAACCCTAGCCAATCTCCTAGGGGGGGTGGATCACTATGCCCCCCCTGCTTTTGTATCTCAGGGCCTATGTGCACTGTGTTACTCCTAGATTTCTCCTATGCAACATACTCCTGTCTTACTCCTATGGACACAATAACATAAGACACAAAGAAAATACATGAATCGATTCAATTATAACAATAGAATACATTTATTCATACATAACAATGCATGATGCAAACACTACTAAAACTATGCAAATCTCGAATTTGCACCTTTATACTTTTGGTGCAAATCTACCATGCAGTGCAAGCCTGTGATTAGCTAGATCTATAATGTCTAATGCAATATACATATGGCAAGTGCTAGCATTCAGCATTCCTCTCCATTCCACACCATTCCTCACTCTCTCTCTCTAAGACAATCACTGTCTGATCTCCCCTTCTCCAAACCCAAAGTTCTTGGTGTGAGGGTCTGCCCTAATCAATCAATCATCTTAGGCCATAAACCATACTTCCCATTTGAATGTGTCCCATCTCTCCCCTCTCCAGCTAAGCTAAGTCTGGTCACTCAAACTGCCTCAAGCCTCTGCCAAGCTCATTGATCTCTCCTCTCGTCAGAATGCTTCCCCAAGCTTCCGAACTCCCAAAGCCATCGGAGTCTGCTGCACCAAAAACACCTCTCCCTCAATCTCAGAGTCATCCAAACGTCTCTCGATCTATCTCTCAGAGAGCAGCTCCATCCAAAACTCTATCTCCAACAACTAGAAACTTCTAAAGCCTCCCATCTAGTTATACTGTGCAATGACATATACAAATCCCTATGGTTACATTAGTTCTCTAGGATAAAATGCCTCTCTCTGTCAGCAAATTCTACATTTGATGTCAAGGCGAAGTCCGTCCCAACGCGGAAGTAGCAAGAACTCCTACCTCCCCTTGACGGTCTTGGCGCCTGGATAGCTGAAACGCAGGTCACCGCGACCCCCACAGGGAAAGAGGGTTAGGGTCCACGGATTGGATGGGTTTCGGGATGGTAGGGTAACCGGATTGAGGGTTAGGGAGAGGTTATGGATAGGGAGAGGGTTTTGGGGATGAGTTGTTCCCAGACTCTGAATTCTGAGTCTGGACTACCTTCACCTTGGTAGTTGCCTTTTTAACTCCTTGGGCATTCATTCAGTCATGTATTCTAACCACATGCATGCATTACCCTCAGACTGGAACCCAGCACTTTGTTCACCTCATTCACAAGTTTGCTCCGGTCTTGGATTTCTATAAACACAATGTTCTATCTGGCTTCATATGCAGATAACGTTTCCCCCTTTTACATATCACCACAAGGTAAAACATAAATTCAAATACAATGCTTTGGTCACATAATGCACTTAGCTCTAGTGTTCCAAGTGTTCCAGTGCGCTTCTTCCGCCCGCCGGCTCCGCAGACTGTGCGTTGCGAAACAATCAGGTCGTTGTAGGTAGCGATTCACTCCTGACAAAAAGGAAGAGAATTAGCTTTGCCCTTTCACGCCTTTTGGCTTTTCACAAGTGCTCGCAACTGCGAATACGGCATAGAATGGCCCGCAACAGGCGAGCATACTGTTACGTTTGCACCCGCAACTGGCGAATGCATGTCACATGCAAGTTTAGTGGGTTAATAGTTAGTTCGCAAACTTTCGCGTATCTCCCCCGAAGTTTTAAGTCACTGGCAAGCGGAGTCTCTTTCCAGTGTTAAACTTCCCTCTGGTTAACTTTTAAAAGGGAGGCAGGGTACTTATCTTTGACACCGCGGGGCCTGAAGGTGTGTACAGTCGCGAGGGCGGCCCCGCGAGAAGCTTTGCTGGAGCTCCGTCAGGTGCGCCCTCTCGGCAGCAGAGTCGAGCAGGGACAAGCTTTCCGGGATCGCGCATGCGCGGTAGCTTCTTTGCGCATGAGCGTTGCGTCGGGCGTTGTCCAGGGCGTTTCCTGGGCTGCTGGAGCTGTAGCTTCAGGCCCGGGGCTGCTGGGAAGCGTAGTCCTTCTTGGGTTCTGTGTCCTGCACACCTTTTACCCCTACAGCAAGTACATCTGCACTGGGGACAAAGGTGGCAGCGACTCAGAAACGTTCCTCCCACAATCCCTGCAACCACCCTGCCTTTGTTCTTACCTTGAGGGCGTAATGCGGGCCGTGGGTTTATGACATTTGAGCAGTGCCAAAAAGTCTATGTTTGCATGTACTTTCACTCCGTGTTCTGGTCAATCACTGCGTGTTCTGTGTCAATGTGACATTGGTCATCATATCTACTAGCATGGCCTTCTTCTGTCTGCCTGCAATACACCATCTTACCATCTATTTCTCCATTCACAAACCATGAAATCCCTCTCTCCTTCTCGTGCATGCAAAGCTCTGCCTGCATGTGGCGCTGCCTGGCCCCCACCTTTTGCATCTCTGTGAATACCAGCCCAAGGCTGATTAGGCCTCCTTCTCCTTCCCTCTTGGACAAAGGTCGTGTTATCTGTCTGCCTGCCAAGCAACTCTTTAAATTCCTTTCCTTTACAGTGTACCATAACAACTTTGCACAGAACCAAATGGCGCTTCTGTGTGTCTCCATTCAGTGGAATGGCTTTATAATGCCATAGGCCTCATTCTTTCTAGCGTTTACTCTTTCACTTGCAAATCCAAGCGCTATCTATAATGCAGACTTATTGCATATTCTAAGTGCAATGCACACGTGTTTCTCTACTACATGCATACATAATACATAAATATCTCTACATGTGTAACGTGTCTCTACATGGCTCTTTCAAATATAACAGGCCTCATTCTATAAGCAAATGCAAATGCATACAAAGTAGCAGTCTAATAATGTGGCTAGTCTAATGATGCTACTTCAGAATGTATAATGGATAACTAAACAGGATACAATGATGGAATGATTACATAGCAAAGAGTAAGGATGCCATAATGATAACAAATCAGGCCTCTCCATTCTATCAGGTTCTACACCTTTGTCAGTGAAAGAAATCATCATGTAAAGTTTTGCCATCAAATCTCTTCCCAAAATGTTAACCGGTGTCTGCCGTGAATACAATAAAGGAACAGGCATGTCACACTCTCCTATAAAGACTGGTAATTCATCAGTAAAATGAACTTAACTAATAGCTCCAGAGAACTCTTGAGCATTCATGGCAATCCTCGACATTGGATATTTTCCCTCTCGTATACATGAACGAGTAGACCCAGTGTCTACTAAAAAAGAAAGAATTTGCCTCCTATTGTCACATCAACCCTTGCTTCCTCTTGGGGATCTGGTGTCACTGATAGTACTGAACACATCAAGTCGCCCTGTAAGCTGTCCTATTGTGGGTATATGCATACCCCTGTACCAGTGAATGGATTCCCTCCCACTACAGTGGAACCTCCTATTCTAGGTGTCAGTAATTGTCCTATGTTTGCATATTGCAATGTCTGCATGGGGTGTGCTGCGACGGCCCTTGCAGGTGGTTTATTTGCGCTTGCTGTGTTACTGTGCCTGTTGCATTTGTGGCACAGTCTGATCTTTGGAAAAACCTTCCCTAGTTTGTGTGCTATATGGTGTAGGATAAGCTGTCCCCCTCTTGAGAATTGGCCGTTCTGTACATTCCCTTCACTCCCACATATGTGTGCAATGTGCCCTGTCATCCCGTAAATCCAAAAATACAAGGGGAGACCGCCTGACTAATCCCCCTTGTTTGAATACTTTTTGCGTTTTCTGATTCTCATTCTGTGCCTTCTGGAACCCACGTTGATTGTTTTGGAATCCACCCCTTCCTCTATAGCCCATGCCTCTAACACGTGGCATGAACCCCTTCGTCCTTCGGGCGCTGTTTATTTGCCTGTGATGTACCCTCTGCTTGCTGCATTCCCAGCCCTTCTCCGCTTGTCAACACTGCTGCTTCTATGGCATACTTTGACAATTTCTTCTGAACTAATTTAGTGTAGTCAATTTAGCTTGCCTCATCTTTCTTTTTTTTCTCCTGCAATATCCGACAGTGATGCACTATCGTCAACTGAATTTCAGCCCATGGCTTCGCTTCCATCCCCACTTGCTTCTTCATTTGCTCTGTACTTGCTTGGGCAACCCCTGACATAAAATGCGGTAAAATAATGCCACCGTTTTTCCCAATGCTCCCTCCTTTCAAGAGTCCAGCACTCTTGAATGTCCTGAATGTAAGCAATAGGGTCTTCATCTTGTTTCATCTTACGTGTCATAATTGCACCTATGTCTTACGTGTCAGGATACTGTACCCTGCGAGCCCTCCAAACATCTGCTCTACAATTACTAAACAGCGCTCCATCGTGTGCTGTGTTCTGTGCTGTCACACTTGAATAGCATACTCTCCTCCATATGTCATCAGCTCTTTCCCCAAGAATGGCTGCCAAGAGACGCTTAATGTCTCCTATGGCCAGCGTGTTTCCGCCTGTCATTTTTTCAAATTCATAAATCCATTTTCCCACACCCGATGTCAAACCCGGGAGAGTGAATCTTAAAATATCCTTATCCAATTGTGGCCATGGAATATATTGCGGTCTTGCTCCCCCTTTTTCCAATAAGGGAAACCGCAAGAACCCTAACCCAAAATCGGCTCCCATCATCTACCTATCCATGGCAGGGATAATGGTCCCTGTTGTCTTCTTGCTGGTAGCGATCTTAACCTACTCACTTATGGCAGTGATTATCCTTCATCACTATACAATCATTGTATTTGTGTTGTTGTATTGTAAAGCGCTTTGGCGTAAAGCGCTATATAAACCTAATAAATACAAATAAATACAAATACAAATCCTCTAGGATGCTCTGCGTATGCTATGTGATCTGGCATCCTATCCTAAGGCTGCTCTAGATCAGACCATCTAACTTCCTTGTCCCCATGCAGGCTTCCCTCGGGGGCACATGCACCTCCACCTCGTACCCACAGAAGGATTCTGTCTCCTCGTCTGACATGTATAGTCTCCAACTAGTGTGACTCTCGTCCCCTTCACCCTTATCTAAGTTTAGTCTGCTTAAGGATAAGGCCCTGTGTTCGAGGCTGAATGGAATTTCTTCTTCATCTCGTAATTGAAATACTAGGGATTGATCTCCCTTCTCTTGGCTTCCCAATTTGCTAATTTCTTTCAACTCTTGGTAGTCCTTATCTATCCTGCCTCCGATACTTCTTATATCAAAGTTATCTTCATCTAGTGCTACTCTAGTTGCTCCTGACGTTGCTCCCTTTAACAGAAGGAACTCTTTAGTTTTGTCCCATCAAATTGCTGGACTTCGTTCCATTAACTCCTTTTGAATAAGGTTAATGTCAAGCTCCCATTGTCTCCTCTTACTTTCTAACTCTGCCCTTAATTCTCTTTGCTTTCTCACCTCCCTTTTAGTTCTCTCCTCCTCTTGCCTTTGTTCTTTGCTCCTTGCTTCTGCTCTCCTTTCTTCATCTTCTCTTCATCTCTGTATTCTTTTGTCCCTTAATTTCTGCACTTCCTCCTCTTCTCTCTTCCTTTCTCATCTGTCCCTATCTTCTATTTCTCTCTGCCTGTTGTCATACTTCCTTTGCTCTTCTGCCCGTTCTTGTTTTTTCACTTGCTCCTTCTGATACATTTGTTCTCGTCGCTCCTTGCTCTTTCTCTTATGCTCGTCTTCCTTCCATCTTTTTTCTCATTCCCTGTCTTTTCTATCTTGTTTGTCCTGATCCTCTCTTTGCCTCACTTCCTCAATGTTTTTCCCATCTAGCTTGAGTAATATCTATCCTCCCATTCATTCATTCTGCACAAGCGTTACCTTGTCAGCTTTATCCTTCTTCCCTTTCCATCTCTTGATCTGTCGTTCTATTTATGTCGATACATTCAATCACTCACTTTTCTCTTCCTTGTTTTGTATGATCTTATAGATCTCCTCTTTTCTCTTACTCTCCTCTGGACTATCATCACTGCTATAAGCAGCCGGTTTGTATATCAGATTACTATACGCCGTCGGCGCTTTCAGTTCCTTTAAAAGATACAACCTAACTTCTTCCGTACTAGTGTCTTTTACTTCAGACGAGATAAGGGGAGCCGAGGGCTCAACACCTTCCTCCTTACACTTGTTAAGCATCCATTCTTCAGGTGGCAGATCTTCCTTCTCTTCCTGGTACATCTTCCAAAGCCCTAAAATAGCGAACCTTTTCTCCAATTTCTTCCCTGTGTATACAGCGTGCAAGTATGTCGTCATGTGTTGCAATAGTGGTTTTGACAATGATCCACTTTGCGTCCATGGCATGAACATTTTATCTGCTGTGCCTTTCACCCATTCCGCACATACTGTTTGAGCTTGGGCATGTGCTTTAGCAATGTCTTACATAAATGCATCAGAGGAGTGTCTCCCATTGTGATGAGTCTCAATTGACTGTCAATACTTTATAAAAAATACCTGTACCAAAAACAACAAATATGAGAGTGCTCCAACAATCTCTGCTCAAAACCTCTATTTCTCCAATATTCTCTGTCTACATCTGGATTGGTACCAACCACTTCCCTAGATAGATAGTATAACTTCTTAACTTTATCTCAATTCTTTCACAACTGCTTGTATCGTTCTTTAACACCTTAATTCAACACAAATACATAAACAGACAGACTAGTCGACTTTACACATAAAAAACCACAGTCTTCACCCTTATTCTTTTCACCTCTAAATTAATACACTGATCACAGAATTTAGCTCATTTCATTTTCTTATATGATCCTGATCATACATAGCTTCATGATGAATTATTTGGTTGTGGGCAAACTTGGAGAGGTGAACTATCTGGTGGACTTAGGCAGACCTAAGGAGGCTCCCAGAGTCTTTCACACCAACCGTTTGAAGGCATATGTCTCGAGACCAGAAGTGGGAGCTTTGATTCTAGCTTCAGCTCAAGAGGAGGAGGAGAGTGAACCTCTACCTGACCTACTCACAGGGCAACCTTTGGATGAGAACATAGAAGGGGTCAATCTCTCTTCTAATCTGACATCTGAACAACAGGATGAGTGCAAGTATCTGTTAAATCAGTTTGCCTCCCTGTTTTCACTTTCACCAGGCTTGACCCCTTGGGGCCAGCATGAAATTCTAACCGGTGACTGTTTACCTGTGAAAAGCAGAGGTTACAGAATGTCAGAACATGTGAGATCCCACATAAAAGGAGAGGTTAACAAGATGCTTGATCTCGGGGTTATAGAGCCATCTACAAGTCCATGGTCTAGTCCAGTTGTTCTAGTACCAAAGGCAGGATCCAAGGAGTTGAGATTCTGTGTGGACTATAGAGCTCTAAATGCAGTCATTAAGACTGATGCCCATCCTTTGGCAAGGACAGATGAACTGGTGGATAGACTTGGTTCAGCCAAGTATCTCAGTACACTTGACTTGACATCAGGCTATTGGCAAATAGCCCTGACAGACCATGCCAAGGAGAAAACAGCATTCTCAACCCGAGCAGGCCTCTACCAGTTTAAGGTTATGCCTTTTGGATTAAAGAATGCACCTGCTACATTCCAGAGCATGGTCAATCAAGTTCTGAATGGGATGGAGGACTTCTGCATGGCATACTTGGATGACATTGCATTGTTCAGCCCTACATGGAAAGAACATATTGGTCACTTAGGATTTGTTTTGCATGCATTTGAGCAGGCCCATCTGACCATAAAGGCAATCAAATGTCAAATTGGTCAGAGTAGTCTACCTTGGTCATGAGGTAGGAGGAGGTGAAATAAGGTCATTGCCTAGCAAAATACAAGCTGTACAAAACTGGGCCACCCCTACTACTCAAACCAAAGTGAGAGCTTTTCTAGGTCTCACTGGGTACTACAGGAATTTATAGAGAACTATGGGACCATAGCTTCTCCTTTGAATGTGATCTCCTCTCCAAAATTCCCTAAAAAGGTTAGATGGAATGAGGAGTGCACTCAAGCCTTTGAAAACCTGAAGAAAGCCCTTTGTCAAGTTACAGTCCTAAGAGCTCCTGATTATCAGCAACCCTTCATTGTGCAGACAGATGCCTCCAATACAGGTATAGGTGCAGTCCTTAGTCAACTGGATGAGAAAGGTAGGGAGCACCCCATTTGCTTTATCAGTAGGAAACTGAAGGAACCTGAAACAAGGTGGGCAACCATAGAGCGTGAATGTTTTGCCATTGTGTGGTCTCTGAAAAAGTTTAGACCGTACTTGTATGGATCTACTTTTGTGATTCAGACAGACCACCAACCCTTGAGATGGTTAATGCAAATGAAAGGGGAAAACCCAAAACTTCTGAGATGGCAAATTTGCCTGCAAGGGTTTGATTTCACCAATGAGCACAGAGCAGGATGTCACCACCAAAATGCTGATGGTCTCTCTAGGATGTTTTCAACCGAATAGAGGTAGAGATTCATACAGGAGTGGATTAAAGCCTCCTGTCCCTTAGTCTGGGGGGGGGGCAGGGTTAGGGAGAATTCTCCAGAATGGCTAATTTCCCTTACCTACTGTGTCGCTCAGCAGCTTTGCTGGATTTCTAGGATTTATTTTTTCACCTGGTAAGAGTGTGAGACTTTTTTTCCCACTATTACATGTGTTTTGCTGTGTGTGTTTAACATTCTTGTGTTCATAGACTGTGGAGCCTCACTTACTCCACAGGCATCATCTTTTTACTGTGTGTTACATAGCACCTTCAGTGCAGTGACACAGGATTGTCTTTTTGACTTCCCAACTCAGACTCCATTTTCTGGGACTGACTACTGTCTCCCAGAACATGTAAAGTTGCCATTGACTTTATTAGTCTTTTTAAAAGCCACAAACCCAGTACAAACCATCTTACATGGAGTACTGGAGAGGGTTAATACTTATCCATGTTTGTCTGTTTCTCTTGGAGCATTGTTTTGCTCCCTTTTCGTCAAGACTTAGCTGGTGGCAGTGGTAACTATCCTATTTTTCCTACTGCGGTTATCGTAAATAACCTTGGTATTGTTTTCGGCTATCTTGGTAGCCTCAAACTTAATCCCGCTAGACCATATACGTTTTTATACGGTTCCGGCAGGGTTTATTCGCCATTTCTTTTTGAAAATGTCTTTCTCGTGTTTTACTCCATGCGCCAAACCACATTTGGTTCCTTTTTTCACTGTCTTTTTGCGGGCTTCTCCACAGAAGCCCTCCTTAGGCGCCTGAAAGTCTGGGTAGGCAGGATGTGAGGGTGGGGTTTTAGGACCGCTGCTATGGGTTCCCTTGGTAACCCAAGTCGCACTCCTGTTTGATTGGCTAGGTCACTGTCCTGCCAGGACTGCCACCCTGATGTGTGATTGACAGCCAGGCTGTGTGAATGGGGGAAAACTGCATAAAAAGCAGGTCTCTGGGATTGGAAAGGCAGAGTCGCCACTGGAATGAAAGAACTGACGAGGAGCTGACAGAAGAGGACCCCTACCACGACTGAACCACCCGGTGAAGCCCTGCTGCAGGTCTGAATCTTCAAACTCCAACGACAGAGGAGATCCTTCAGGAATCTTCTTCCCCAGAGCTGGTGGGACCAACCAGTTCGCCCAAACTGCAAGCCAGAACTCCCTCCACTGGTCGAATTTGCAGTACAGAGCTACAGTGAACAGGATAGCCAGGATGGTCAGACTCTGCTTGGGCTTTAAGGAGTGCACCTTTTATTCGTATCTTTGCTCTGCTGCTGGTTTCTTCCCTGGGAAGTGCAGGACCCTTCAGTCTTTCTACTTCATTTCAGTCAGACAGTCACTTCAGGAACTGTGAGCCTGCAGGAACTGCCAGGAATGTCCGCCTCAGCTACAGCTTCTTCTCCATTTAAAGGCACTGTGCAAATCTGGTTGTTCGTTTCGTTCAGCCGCGGTGAAAGTGTTTGAAATCTTTCTCCAATCCGAGGGCTTGTCCTTCTCTACTCTTTGAACTAACATTTCTGCTGACCAACTTCGTCTGGAACTCTTGGCAAAGAGTTAACCGCAAACTACCTGAACTGTGTGATCTTGGGCAAAATACTTTTGTCCTTTTGACTTTGGCCCTAAACCTTTTTGATTTGATTCCATCACTGTAGTTCCTCTTTCTAGATTGCCTTGCTTACTTACCTGTTGGTGCTGCTCAATTTCTGCCTAACTTTGTCTTTCCCTTCCTTTTAAATTACTAGAGTGCCATTTTGCTCCCACTTCATTTTGTGAGCTTAACTTGTCTGGAAACTATTGGGAGTGGTGTGGTGTATTAAGAGTGTGATTTTTTAACTGCTTTACTTTAGTGAGATTTTATACAACTGATGTGTAAATAAATGTATATTCTTTTACTCAGAAACCTTGAGTCAGTGTTTGTTTGAATCATAGTAATTGCTGTCCTTTGTGTAACTATTAATACTGCTCACTTACTCGTGAGATAAGTCTGGCTGCTCAGCCATCGCTACCACTTTTACTGTGTAGTACAGGCTTGTACCAAAGGTGAATTTGTACTGTCACTTGTAGTCTTAATTGTGTTTGGTGTTCCCAAAGGGTACTGTATATAATTCTGCTTAACACCCCCGCAGCACCCCCCCACTTGCATTATATACCATTACCCCCCACATATATATGTGGTATAAAGGGGGCAGTATTGGTGTAGTTCCATTTAGTTTAGTATAGACAATAGGGGTGTTTCAACTTCCATTTCTATTTATGATATATGATATGATATATCTTATTTGTATAGCGCTCATAAACACACGTTTCAAATTATTTGTATGCCGTTTTTTATGCTGATGAACTGTAGCTGATGTTGATAGGTTAGTTGAATAATACAATTCTCACTTTTCTGAATCATCTAGCTGCATCTTTTTTATTTAAACGCAGCTGTTGTTTGAACTTAAGGTTGCCCGGGAAACCCTTGACATAGAAGACTAGCCATTATTGCGACTGATACAAACCCAAAAGTGCTTACTATGGGCATACAATCCAAAACGAGAGAACACTTGTAATCAGGGCAAGATTTAACTGCTTCTCCCTCCCTTTAAGATCAACTCGGTTCCGTTGTTCAAATAAAAGGGAGGACAAAACCTCCTCTTTTGCCGAGAGGCAGTGAAGGATCCTGTACAGTTCGGTGCTGCTCTGCTCAGTATAAACAAGCATACAAGCATAATACAAGCATATCCATCTGCCTTCTCCCCCACAATCTTCTCCTCTCCTCTCCATCCTTGATTCCTATCTCCTCTCCCTCCTTCCTTCACCCTCTACTCACTCCTCTGGTTGCACTCTTGACCTCATCTTTTACTCCTCCCACCCCTCCTCCCCTGTCTCCTCGCTCCCTGCTTATCTTTCAGACCATGCCTTACTCTATTTCTCCCTTTCTCCTCTCTCTATACCTACTACTACTAATCCCTCTCCCCCAATCTACTCACGTCGTGACCTCCGGGACTTTGATGCTACCCTCTTCTTCGACAGCTGCTCTTTTTCTCTCCCATTTTACCAAGACTTTGCATTACTCTCTGCTGATGATGCTCTCTCTTCCCTTTCATCCTCTATCTCCACTACCCTTGTCCAACTTTACCCCCTTTCTCTCTTTCACCCTACTCGGAAACCTTCTCAACCTTGGCTTACCCCCCATCTCCGCTCTATGCGACGCCTTCTCAGGCGATTAGAGAGACTCTGGCTCAAAACTCCCTTGCTTTCTAATCGAACCTCTTACTTTTCTTACCACGCTCTTTACAACTCTTGTCTTGCAACCACCAGGTCCTCTTACTACTCTAACCTTCTCCAGTCTCAAGCATCTCATCCTCGTCGAATTTTTCAAACTCTTACCGTCTTCTCTCTCCTACTCCCGATCCCTCACCCAACTCCACGCTTTCTCCCTCTGACTTTGCTAACTTCTTTTCCTCCAAAATCATCTCACTCCGCCAAAAAATTAACTCCCCTTCTAGCTCCCTCTCTTCTCCTCCCCCCTCTCCTCCCTCTTCCACTATGTCTGTCTTCTCATCTGTTTCTCCTTCGGATTGTCTCCTCCCTTCTTACCAAAGCCCACCCCACATCCGCTCCCTCTGACCCTCCCCCTGAAATGGCTATCTTCCTACCTCTCTTCTCGTTCCTTTACCATCTCTTGGGGGGGTCAGACCTCTTCTTCCTTCCCTCTAATATACGGTGTTCCTCAAGGCTCTGTACTTGGTCCTTTCCTCTTCTCTCTTTACACCTCACTCATTGCCTCTGTTATCTCCTCCTTTGATATCTCCCATCACTTTTACGCTGATGATACTCAACTCTTTCTCTCTTTCTCCTCCTTCACACCTGACCTCCATCTCAATCTCTCCTCCTGTCTCACAGCTATCAAGAATTTGATGTCCTCCCGCTTCCTCTCTCTTAATACTGATAAAACCGAAGTCCTTTTCTTCCCTTCTAACTCACTTCCTCCTCCCTATCCTCCCCCATTCATCCAATTTCCTCCCTCCAACCTTCCTATCTCCTCCCATGCTCGTAATCTAGGCATTATATTGGACTCCTCTCTCTCCTTTTCACAACACATTTCACTTAGCTCTCGCTCCTATCGTTACCACCTATACAACATTCGCAAAATCCGTCCCTCCCTCACATTCCACGCAACCAAACTCCTTATCTCCTCTCTCATCTTTTCCTGACTATTCTACTGCTCCCCCTTATTCTTTGGACTTCCTGCATCCCAGCTTGCCCCCCTTAAATCCATTTACCACTCTGCTGTTCGTACTCTTTGTCTCCTTACCTCCCGTGATTCCATCTCCTCCTCACTCTCTCACCTTTGCTGGCTACCTTTCCACTTACTTGCTTTCTCTGCCTTGTTTTCAAATCCCTACATGGTCTTGCTCCTCCCTATCTCTCCTCCCTTCTCACCTTTTACTCACCCTCTCGCTCACTTCGTTCTGCTGACCATTTCCTCCTCACTGTACCTCCTTCCCCCTGTGCTTCCTCCCGGTTCCACTCCTTCCAACTCCTTGCCCCTCATCACTGGAACTCACTCCCCCTCTCAATACGCTCTTCCACGACCCTTCCCTCATTTCGCATTTCCCTTAAATCCCTTCTCCTCCACTCTCCTCCTTGAAGACCTTCCCTGTTCTCTCTTCCTCCCCCCTCTTTCCCTCTTCTAACTCCTCTCTCCCCACTCCCATTTCATTCTCCCACCCTTCTATTCATCACTCGTTCTATCCTTCTCTGTTTCCCCTCACCAATCCTACTCCCTCTCCACTTCCCCACCCCCTCAGTTAATTGCTTTTTGCACTGTTTTGTTGTCGAATTATTCATTTTGTAATTTTGCTCCCAGAGTTTATTGTTGTTCACTGTATGTGTTGTTCCATTGTACAGTGCCTTGGTGTAAGGCGCTCTATAAATAAACAAATCAATCAATCAATCAATACGAGTTAGAATTGCAATGCATGCTCTGAGAGAAGGGCAATTTACACTATGCCGTCCAGCATTGATGTATTTGCTGATGGCAGACACCCCAAGAGCTTTGGTTATGTAGACCGACACATGGCCATTAGCATCTTTCTGGGAGGCGTGCTTTCTATATTGCATCTGCCTTAAGGGCGCTATAATTGAGGCTGGATTGATGTATTTTATTGTCTTTTATTCTTATGAATGTGGTGTTTTTGGGATATAACATATTGGTTGTGTCTTTTTAAACAATGGGCCTCATTACAAGGTTACCAGTATCGTTGTGTCCGGACCGGCAAACTCCGAGTTGTGCCGCGGGTGCCTTTCATTCCATCTGGTCTGCCCTGGTGGGATGAAAGGCACCCGCGAGCACTGCATGCCTGTAGCACTGGTACCGTTATGAACGGTGTCGGTGCTACAGACATCCCCATCCCCATTGAGCCCTATGGGGCTGAAATGGGAATGGGGATCTACCGGCACTGGCACCCGCGAAGGGAAATTATTGGGTCCGGCAGGGCCGCAATACCCCAGTAATTGCCCATTCGCAGGTGCCGGATTTCCATGCCGGTATGGAGGTAGCCTTGCTGATTTTACCGGAAAGGCCACCTCCAACCTCGTAATGAGGCCCAATTCATGTGTTTTTAAATCTCTCCCAGATTGTACTGGTAATGGCCACTTAATGAATTGTCCTGATTGTTGAGTTTTGTATTTAATGGGTTCTTACATCCTTGTAAGCCTTTTTTAGCATCCATATGCTAGTTTAAGCTAGTTATAGAGTGGCTTATTTATATATGAATGATAAGTGGGTGTGGCAATGATGATGATTTTACTGTGCAGAATGCGCTATTTTTGTGTTTTTATAGAAACATTCCCTTTTCATGGAAATATGTATGTGTTCATGATTTTTCTCTGTCTATGAACTTTTATGGATTGTTTCATCCAAATAAAGTAATATGAGAGATAATGCAATTCTCATTAATTACACTGACTTCTGATATCCAAACAAGAAAGCTACCAGTATATATGTTTCAATTTGTATTGTACATTTTGGTGTTCGTCTAATCGGCATAATACATGGTAATATTCGAAAGTGAATTCAAGACTAAATAATGAGAGCAATTTCTCAGGTAAAGTACATCATAAAAAAACTATCATGCAATAACGTCAGCAATCAGTCTGTGTTCGTAAAGAGGGAAAGTATTGAAAAAACACATTCCTCCCAAGCACACTGATTTTAATATAAGTGTTGTAATACATATCCATTAATTATACCTAATTTTTTTTGTATCTATGTGAGTCCATTTCTTTAATTTTTCACTTTTATTGTGCATTGTATGTGTTGACTTAAAGATTTTATGTCGAATAAAAGTATTTTGAGTGACTGACTGTAATACATATCAACCGGTTACACAACTAACATAGTAATAATGAATATAACATTTTACATTCCCCATTCCCGACAGACACATTAGACAAGAGAGTGCATCTTTTTCCTTTATGCTATGTGTCTAAACATTCATGACCTGCCAGAATTTCAACGTGTTAACAATCGGGAAACAACCCCCCTCCATTCAGCAGCTATGCGCTATAACCCCCTGTAAGTGAAACGTAAAGTAAAATCCGACAAAAGGAGGAACGTTCTCAATGTGACTAACAGTTAAAAAAGAAAAGAGTGCTATACATTGTCTACGTAGTGCTGCAGCAGGCCCCCTTTTGTTGAAGGGCAATGAAAGAGCAGCGTGTGTGTATAAAAGGATGGTAGCCTGAGTGCAATCAGACATCACGGCCTCTGTCGGACACCAGCCAACATGGGAAAGGTAAGGTTACATTTGTGGGAGGTCTTTGGCCAGGATTTTGGGAATGAGTCATTACTTCTGTCCAGTGGGTGCCATGCTGCTCTCCTGCTGCATTTCTCTTGCAACTCTGACCCATATGGCCTGGTTGCCCTTGTTGGAGGACTGGAAAACTAAAGGGGGAAAGGAGAGGGATGATGAATAGGGATAACATATTCCTCTCCCACTGATGGTAGAGAGAAGCGGGGCACTGGAGCAGCATCTCTGCTCTCCCCTGAGAAGATGAACTGAGATGTGAATACATTGTATTTTATACCACTAACTTCTATATGTTTGGGGTATTTTCCATCTGTTTAGAATAATGGACATGAGGGGTTAAATTTCCATACATTTGCCTAAAATGCAATTTCTACATGAGTAATTGCATTAGCACCAGTGAAAACGCAGAGTGAAGGAATTTTCACCAGCACTGATGTGATGACGCATACACATACGTCTCTGGGGCAGGGATTGAAATTAAGATTGGATTCACATGAGCTAGAAGCAGATCCCAAGAATCCAGGATAACCAGTGACCAAGAGCTAGCCCTAGTGAACAAGAAGCTCGTAGACAGCGTTCCACAAATCTAACTTCCACATGAGATTCAAACCTATCATTTTGTCCATTGTTTATGATCCCATGTGCTTTATATGTCTTAGATGTGTCCTAATGTTTATTTATTAATTGCCCCAAAAGCACAGAGGTAAAATCGCATGGTCTGGGGAGCCAAATGTAGCTCCTGGTAACTGTTGCTGGTAACTGTTGGTGTCTGTCATGTCACGCGGGAGACTGGGGTCTGCCGCTCCCATTTCCTCCTGGCGAGTCTACCCGCGCGTTCGCGTCTGGGGACTCGCCGGGAGGGGAGCGACGGGTTACGGGGCCGGCGGCCTTCGGCGCATGCGCGGAGGCCTTCTCTCTCGGTTCCGCGCATGCGCCGTGGGGGCTTGCCTCCCAAGCCTCGCTCTGGGTTCGCCGGCGCCCGGAAACGGAACGGTTTGCGTTCCAGGCCTCTCGGGCGCCGGCGGCCCATAAAAGAGGCCGCGAGTCAAAGCGGGCCGCGTCTCAACGCGGTTCGCTTTGCTCACCTCGTTGTTCCTGCCCAGCCTTACCTGTGGCCTGTCCTGGGCCTGCCTGCCTCCAGCCTTACCTGTGGCCTGTCCTAGGCCTGCCTGCCTTCAGCCTTACCTGTGGCCTGTCCTGGGCCTGCCTGCCTTCAGCCTTACCTGTGGCCTGTCCTGGGCCTGCCTGCCTTCAGCCTTACCTGTGGCCTGTCCTGGGCCTGCCTGCCTTCAGCCTTACCTGTGGCCTGTCCTGGGCCTGCCTGCCTCCAGCCTTACCTGTGGCCTGTCCTGGGCCTGCCTAACTCCAGCCTTACCTGTGGCCTGTCCTGGGCCTGCCTACCTCCAGCCTTACCTGTGGCCTGTCCTGGGCCTGCCTACCTCCAGCCTTACCTGTGGCACGTCCTGGGCCTGCCTGCCTCCAGTCCTTACCTGTGGCCTGTCCTGGGCCTGCCTGCCTCCAGTCCTACCTGTGGCCTGCCCTGGGCCAGCCTGACTCCAGTCCTTACCCGGGTCCTGTCCTGGACCTGCCTGCCTCCAATCATCACCTGGGTCCGGCCCTGGGCCAGCCAGCCTCCAGCTACTACCTGGGTTCTGCCCTGGGTCAGTCTTCCCTCAGCCCATTCCGGAGTTCTGTCCACACTCTTTCCTGTCTTGCCTGACTCCGAATCTCATCCTGTGTACCATTGGAACCATCAGCACCAGCCAAGCTCCTTTTGCCTACTGCGAATACCTTTCTGCTACACTGGTCTGTCTATCAACTGTCGCTGCACTGAGGTTCTTGGAAGATTCATGGTCTTGACAACAAGCTCTACCTGGACTATGGTTCCATCCATCTGAGCCTACATCCTCTTGTCACGCTTACCTGGGAGAGTGCCTTCGTGACATTGGGGGTTGGTCCATCCTTCACCCAGTTCCTCTTTTGGGTGGTGGAGAGGCTGATTCCTCGTGCCGCTATCTCATCGGTTCCTGAACTCCAGACTGGCGACCTCTGCGAGACCAACCACCAAGACTACAGGTACGCGGTCCTCTCGGGCCAATCAGCTTGACAGATTGAGACGCCTTCCTCCTGATTCAGAGATGGATGAATCGCAGGACATGAGGAACGAGTTGCTAGCGCTCAGGGCCGAGATGACCGCCCTGCGTCAGGAGAATCAAACATTACGACAAATGATAACGCAAGGAGCACCTAGTACCTCTCAAGTAGAAGGATCATTGGCTCATACAACACCCATCAAATTCGACGGAGACCCTAGACGGGTGGCAGAGTTTTGTAACCACTGCAGGATACACTTTCTCTTCCGGTCTACCTACTTCAACAACGATAGGGCCAAGATTGGTTACATCTTGGGGAACCTAACTGGGAACGCATTAGCTTGGGCAACTCCGTTTGTGGTTACGAACAGTCCTATTTTGAATGACTTTGCTGCCTTTGAAAAGGCCTTTCTTGAGGTATTTCAGACGCCGAACCTGGCCTCCGTTGCACAGAATCAATTGATGGACTACAAACAGGGAAGCAATGACGTCATCACCTACATCAGCCGTTTCCGACTTTTGGCTACCGACTCCCAGTGGCCCGAAATTACACAGAAGACACTGTTTCGTCGAGGCCTGAGAGAGGAGTACAAGGATGAGTTACTTCACATCCCTGAACCAGAGAGCCTTCAACTCTTGATTGATCAAGTACTCCGTATTGACCAAAGGCTAGCCGAACGAAAGGCTGAGAGACGTCGGCTTGACAGAAGCGGTCCCCGGACAACCAACACACCCGCTGGTTCGTTCGGGTCGACCGAGTCCGGACCTGAGCCCATGCAAGTAGGAGCCATGAGGGGACCTTTGACGGAAGAAGAGAAGAAACGAAGGAGGTCTTTGCGTTTGTGTCTTTACTGTGGAGCAGCTGGACATTATTTGGGTACGTGTCCTTTGCGTCCGCAGAAGAAGAAGTCGGGAAACTAGGAGACCTGTCGTATACAGGAAGGGCAACGACAGGTCCCATTCCTTCCTCAGACCCTTCTGTTATTTGTTCTATTCGTCTGCCCATGCAACCAGCGGTGCTACAGACCCTGAAGGTCCGAATTAAACTACCAGACAAGAACCTGGAAGTATCCGGTCTACTGGACTGTGGGGCTTCCGGCAATTACATCGACGAAACGTTCGTCACCAGACATAAGATACCACTCGTTTCCAGACACACGCCCCTGTCGGTGGAGCTTATTGATGGTACTCCCTTGTCTTCTGGACCCGTTAGTCAGTTCACAGTTGGACTGGCCCTTCTGATTGCTGATCATTACGAGGAACTAGCCTTTGATGTTATTAAATCACCAAACTACAAGATGGTCTTGGGATTACCTTGGTTGCAACACCACAATCCATTGATAGACTGGAGAACCCAGACCTTGACCTTTTCATCTGAAAGGTGTGCCCAAGAATGCAAGCTACCGGTTCCCACCAGGACCGTCTCGACTTCTCTAGTAACGGACAGCAATGGGGTTCATCTATGTTCCACGTCTCTGGTCCCACAGGAATATTCCGAATTCAAACAGGTGTTTTCTGAACCCGGCAACATACCCCTTCCTCCACACCGTTCTTTTGATTGCTCCATTGACCTGCTACCGGACCACGTTATTCCCCATGGGAAATTATATGCTTTGACACGTGACGAGAAGCTAGTTCTTCAGGAGTATTTGTCGGAGAGTCTAGAAAAGGGGTACATTGTGCCGTCAAAATCACCTGCAGGATTCCCCCTGTTTTTTGTAAAGAAAAAAGAAGGTACATTGAGACCCTGTGTCGACTACCGGCAGTTGAATGACATAACAGCCAAGGACCGGTATCCTTTACCCTTAATTCGCAGTATCCTTGAAACCCTGCATACTGCGCGAATCTTCTCCAAATTGGACCTCCGCGGAGCTTATCATTTGGTGCGCATCAGGAGTGGGGACGAGTGGAAAACAGCTTTCAAGACATCTTTTGGGCATTTTGAATACAGGGTTATGCCTTTCGGCCTATGTAATGCCCCCGCTGTTTTTCAACGATTCATGGACTACATCTTTGGTGATCTGTTAGGATTATCCGTTTGGGTTTATCTGGACGACATATTGATATTCTCTAAATCCTTAGACAAGCATGTGGAACACGTTCGTGAGGTCCTTCATCGGCTGTCCGTCAATAACCTGTTCGCCAAAGCGGAGAAATGTAGCTTTCACCAACCCAGCATTGAGTTCTTGGGATTTGTTATCAATCAAGAAGGCATTGGGATGGATCCCAAGAAGGTGCGAGCCATACAAGAATGGAGACATCCACACGATATCAAGGCTCTCCAACGCTTTCTGGGATTCGCAAACTTTTACAGGCGCTTTATCCCACAGTTCTCACAGATCTCGGCGCCCCTCACTAGGCTAACCAGCAGCAAGATCACGTTCGAATGGGATCTCGTGGCTTCCCGGGCTTTCGACGTATTGAAGTCGGCCTTTATGGCTGCCCCGATCCTGCGCCATCCCCAGGAAGAGTTGCCTTACATAGTGGAGACCGATGCTTCCAGCTTTGCTGTAGGAGCAGTCCTTCTTCAGAAAGATCCAACCACGTTAGTAGAACATCCAGTGGCCTATTATTCTCGCAAGTTGAGTCCCAGCGAACGAAACTACGCGGTGATTGAAAGGGAACTGTTGGCCATCAAGACCGCATTCGAGGAATGGAGACATTTTCTCCTCGGAGCACGCTTTTCTGTGGAGGTGCGGACAGACCATCGCAATCTGCAATATCTTCGCTCTCTGCAGTGTCGGACTCCTCGTCAAGCCCGGTGGGCCTTCTTCTTCTCTCCGTTTGAGTTCCATGTTACTTATATCCCGGGAACCTCCAATACAAAGGCGGATGCGCTTTCCAGGTCCCTGGAAAACGTAGATGGAACGCCTTGTCCTGAACTGCCACTGATTTCTCCTCGCCATTTTCTGCTGGCCTTGTCCTCTCACCTTAAGTCCATCGCGGAAGCCACTCGGTCGGATCCAGAAAGAACGTCCCTTCTTAGTCGGCAATTGGTTTCAGAACGAGATGGACTGTTGTTTTTTCAGAGAAGACTCTACATACCTAGAGGAGCCATTAGAAGGGGCATTCTACATGGATCCCATGATTCACCCATAGGAGGACATCGCGGGGTCAGAGCCACTCGAGAGTTGATATCCCGACAGTTCTGGTGGCCTGGTTGGGCGACCGAGGTCCAGAAGTACATCGACAGCTGTCCAATTTGTGCCCAGTGCAAGGTTCCCAGAAGACGACCATTGGGTTTGTTAATGCCCACCGAAGTGGCTCCCTATCCATGGCATACCATCGCCACCGATTTCATTGTGGATTTACCTCCATCTGAAGGGTACACCTGTATAATGGTGGTTGTGGACAGCTTCACCAAACTGGCCCATTTCATCCCGTTCCAGAAAATCCCTACAGCTACTCAAATGGCTTCAGCGTTTCTGCACGACATCTACCGGTTGCACGGCCTACCGGAGAAAATCATATCGGATAGAGGTACCCAGTTCCTTTCATCATTTTGGAGACAGGTGTGTGGTCATCTGGGAATACATCGAGCTCTAAGCTCAGGCTACCACCCACAGACAAATGGGCTAACCGAAAGGACCAATCAGACTTTGGAGGGGTACCTCCGCTGTTTTGCCAATGCCACACAGTCTAATTGGAAAGGTGGGTTAGATCTGGCCGAAGTATCCTACAACAACACTGTTCATGCTTCCATTGGAGTCAGCCCATTTTTCTGTTCCACTGGTCTACATCCTCGGTTAATGCCTTTTCAACCAGTTCCATCTAGTACTGTTCCCTCTGCTGATGGTCTGGTCTTACACATCCGGGAACAGCAAGAACTTGCACGCAAGATCTTAAGTGAAGCCAAGGATCGGATGAAGAGACAGGCAGACAGGAAGAGGAGTGCAGAACCTAATTTCCAGGAGGGCGACAAGGTGTGGTTGTCCTCAAAGAACCTGCCTATCCGCAATCTGCCCATCAAACTGGCCCCTCGATATTTGGGTCCCTTTGTTATCATCAAACGGTTGTCCTCTGTAGCCTTCCGTCTTCGCCTACCCTCTTCCTGGCGTGTACATCCCATTTTTCACGTGTCCCTGTTAAAGCCCTATGTGGTCGATGATTACGGCCGCACCTCTCCTCGTCCGGCCTCTGTTTTGGTACAGGGCGTCCCTGAGTTTGAGGTACATGAGATCTGTGATGCCCGGTACCGTAGAGGGGTGCTCCACTATTTGGTTGACTGGAAGGGGTACCCAGCCTGTGATCGTACCTGGGAACCGCGCCAGCACGTGCATGCTCCCCGGCTGATACGTGAGTTCTACGTACGGTTTCCCTGGAAACCTGGGGCCCCGGGTCTTCCTGGGAGGGGGCATAGTGTCATGTCACGCGGGAGACTGGGGTCTGCCGCTCCCATTTCCTCCTGGCGAGTCTACCCGCGCGTTCGCGTCTGGGGACTCGCCGGGAGGGGAGCGACGGGTTACGGGGCCGGCGGCCTTCGGCGCATGCGCGGAGGCCTTCTCTCTCGGTTCCGCGCATGCGCCGTGGGGGCTTGCCTCCCAAGCCTCGCTCTGGGTTCCCCGGCGCCCGGAAACGGAACGGTTTGCGTTCCAGGCCTCTCGGGCGCCGGCGGCCCATAAAAGAGGCCGCGAGTCAAAGCGGGCCGCGTCTCAACGCGGTTCGCTTTGCTCACCTCGTTGTTCCTGCCCAGCCTTACCTGTGGCCTGTCCTGGGCCTGCCTGCCTCCAGCCTTACCTGTGGCCTGTCCTAGGCCTGCCTGCCTTCAGCCTTACCTGTGGCCTGTCCTGGGCCTGCCTGCCTTCAGCCTTACCTGTGGCCTGTCCTGGGCCTGCCTGCCTTCAGCCTTACCTGTGGCCTGTCCTGGGCCTGCCTGCCTTCAGCCTTACCTGTGGCCTGTCCTGGGCCTGCCTGCCTCCAGCCTTACCTGTGGCCTGTCCTGGGCCTGCCTAACTCCAGCCTTACCTGTGGCCTGTCCTGGGCCTGCCTACCTCCAGCCTTACCTGTGGCCTGTCCTGGGCCTGCCTACCTCCAGCCTTACCTGTGGCCTGTCCTGGGCCTGCCTGCCTCCAGTCCTTACCTGTGGCCTGTCCTGGGCCTGCCTGCCTCCAGTCCTACCTGTGGCCTGCCCTGGGCCAGCCTGACTCCAGTCCTTACCCGGGTCCTGTCCTGGACCTGCCTGCCTCCAATCATCACCTGGGTCCGGCCCTGGGCCAGCCAGCCTCCAGCTACTACCTGGGTTCTGCCCTGGGTCAGTCTTCCCTCAGCCCATTCCGGAGTTCTGTCCTCACTCTTTCCTGTCTTGCCTGACTCCGAATCTCATCCTGTGTACCATTGGAACCATCAGCACCAGCCAAGCTCCTTTTGCCTACTGCGAATACCTTTCTGCTACACTGGTCTGTCTATCAACTGTCGCTGCACTGAGGTTCTTGGAAGATTCATGGTCTTGACAACAAGCTCTACCTGGACTATGGTTCCATCCATCTGAGCCTACATCCTCTTGTCACGCTTACCTGGGAGAGTGCCTTCGTGACATTGGGGGTTGGTCCATCCTTCACCCAGTTCCTCTTTTGGGTGGTGGAGAGGCTGATTCCTCGTGCCGCTATCTCATCGGTTCCTGAACTCCAGACTGGCGACCTCTGCGAGACCAACCACCAAGACTACAGGTACGCGGTCCTCTCGGGCCAATCAGCTTGACAGTGTCAAACTAACCTGGCTCGTCAAGGCTACCAGCAGGAACTAAACAGCCCCCAGCTCCCCTGAATGTTGAACCCTGCTTGTGCGTGCATAATGTCCATTTGTGGATGCACCAATATATGGTAATCCATACACATGATGTGAGAACCTGGGCATTTGATGGCAATACCTGACATTGTATCTGCGTGCCTGGACATAAGCAGGCAAAAGTGGCAACCCTAAAATGGTCAGCTTTGCCAATACTTTTTTATGTATTTCTTTGGTGGAAGAGCCACGCAGTAGGTAGATAAGGATCACACACCAACATAAACCATCACTCCTGCACTATGATTATAGACAGGGAGTGGGAAGGGTGTTATGTGGGTGTGGAAGATAAGCAGCAACCACGTTTTGATATATTCTGCTGCCATATCAATGTGATGTCAACATCGCGGTTCAGGGCACTCAGATGGTGCCATGTAGCTATTTTTTAACCGTGACACACTTGGAGCTTCAGCGTGGGAAGCATTGCTGTTACAGACAGAAATCCTTCTGCATTTCAATATATATTTTACAAATGCGTCGCTGAAGATCCAATACAAGACTGATGGGAACAGTTGGTTGACAAATGCATGGACGCTTCTAAATAGTAGAATCTCTGAAAGTCCCATCTGATAAGGAGGATCATTTGACTTCTTCCATTTTGTAAGGATTATAACTAAACCTGCGAGGGATGGACTAATAGTCGACATTTGACCTGCATGACAGGGCCAGAGCTACTAACAGAAAGGAAACAACATGCACTTATCAACACATAATAAAAGCTTTTAGGCAAGACAGGATTGCAGATATATTTTCCATGTGTGTGGGGTGGGCACTCCCTGAGCATGTCATGCACACCACTGAGGTGTCAATAATGCACTGACTGTGTAAACCTCCCTCACCACAGATCATCTTCTACGAGGACAGGAACTTCGGCGGCCGCTCCTATGAGTGCAGCTCTGACTGCACCGACCTGCACTCCTACTTCAGCCGATGCAACTCACTCAGAGTGGAAAGTGGAAACTGGATGCTCTATGAGCACCCCAACTACAGGGGGCACCAGTACTACCTGAGGAGGGGAGAGTACCCCGATTACCAGCGGTGGATGGGCTACAATGACTCCATCCGCTCCTGCCGCATGATCCCAGAGGTAAGTCCTGCATTTTCACATCATTGAGATCGGGGTTTACTTTTAAAAACATTTTCCATCCATGCATATATTTAGTTTTGCCGGGCATTTAATATGATGTCAACAAGGTGCATTACTGCAGGAACAGAGCCATTATTCTCAGTGTGACCTCTCTAGATATTTAACATCGTAAAAGTGGTTTTCAAAGACGTGGGATTTTCTAAAAGAAATATGTGATGGCATCTTATATAAGAGAAACGAATCTAAAAACCATATCACACTGATATGATTTATCAGACATGAGTACACGTGTTTAAAGTCCCCATAGTTACGCGGACCGGATCTGTTATGTTTACACAGGTCCCCGCCGTATCATTTCCAATATTTGCATGTCGGAGTGCAAAAATGTAGTGTAAAATGGTGTTGTTTTAGCCTTTACGCCACCATTTTGCACTCTGCCCCGTAACCTGAGTGAACACTGCCTTACATTTATGCCTGGAAGGCAGCATTCACACTTGATTGCTATGGGAACCGCCTGCATTTTGCTGGTGTAAAAAGCAGGCAAATTCTATAGGAATCAATAGCATATACTCCAGGATGATAATGGGATGCTGGCATAAACGCTGAAGTCTTTGTATCAGAGAGGAAAGGGCAGGGAGAATTGTAAACTAGAGCCTGTGCCACCTCTCAAACATGTACATTCATGAAATTCAGGTATAACATAAATTCTATGCATATAAGTCTTATGCATGACTTTACAGATTAAATGTACGTTACTACCGTGTAAGCCATTACCCTGTTTTGAGTAGTGCAGTTTGGGAAATAACTTGATGTCAGATGGTTTCCTGTCTCATCTCATCGGGGAGGTCCATTAATATCCCATCCTCAGGGCCTGTGTAGGAATATATGCCATCCCACTCCAAGTGCCATTTTGGTGACTCTATCTCTTATAGTGGAGCCAGAAGTCTTGTTGATAGTGAATGAATAATACCCTCTGGTTTCTCCTTGCTGTTGGCATCTTAGTCTGGCATCTATAATTGCTTTAATTTAACATTGGCCCTGCAAATCCTGCAACCTATTGTTTTTAACACTGTTGCTACAAGGACATGTCCATGGATCAAATGACAAGAGAGTGCCATAACATCCTACCCAACCACCCACCTCTATACTATCTATGTTTAGAATATGATACATGGTTTCCAAATGTGTGTGGAGAAGTGATGAATCTGTCTGTACCATATTGATCTCTGCATTTTATGCCTCTTTAATCCTCTTGTTGACCTTATATAGACTGAGATAAAGCACTTCTGTCAACTTTCCTAAAAAAGTGCACTTAATTATTTAGGACTCTGCTGTTTATTGAAATGGTGAAACTAACTTTGAGAACCCTTCTGCATTCCTTTACTCAAACATTTTTTTGTGAGCTTCATGATTACATGTGTTTAGGAAACATTAGAAAAGTCTGAAGTGCCTCTTGTACTCAGTAAAATGTGACAATACAAATAGTATAGCTACTGTACATTTCTAGAAAACATATCTGATATATAATTTTGAAAGTGTGTCTGTCTGTCTACTATAGAAATGAAGGGGGAACTATCTAAAGGGCAACAAAGGGGTTTAACAGGGTTAGCATTTATTTCAGAATTTGATGGGGTGGTTTCCTTTGCACCCATGGTGTATAAAATCAAGAAAAAGGCATATTTTGCTTGATCTCTCTGCGGCTTTCAACCGTGTTGATCACAATATACTCTGCCAACACCTTAGCCAGCACTTCCATTTCTCCCTGGAAGCCACCCTGTGGATCAAATCCTTTCTTAGTGATCGGACCACACATGTGTTCATAGGGGAAGCTGCAGCTGATGCCATCCTTGCTCCGCTCAGCGTGCCACAAGGATCTTGTCTCTCGCCCTCCCCTACAACACCTACACAAAACCACTTTTTGATCTCCTCGATGCAAGAGGGATTATGTATACCAACTTCTCTGATGATACACACATTCTTATCCCTCCCATGGGTGATCATCACGCTGATATAGTCAAAATGAATGCAGTTTATAGTACAATTCAGAATTGGATGGCTACACATAACTTGTGCCTCAATGGTGAAAAAACTAAGCTTCTCCTCATTGGCTATGCACATCGTCTTAGGCACTTGAATACCACCTTCTCCTCCTTTTGTATTGATGGGATGCCCGCTGGGAGTACACTTGAAAGCAAATCTATCATTGTCTAGACACATTAATGCCATAGCATCGGCCAAGTCCTACACAGCCAGACTTATCTCCCTGAGTATACAGGTCCTTTCACTGAGCAACTGTCTCACACTCGCAAGAGCACTGATCCTCTCAAAACGTGATTATTGTAACATGCTACTTATGGGTACCTCGACAGCTAAACTTTCCACACTCCAACTGTTCCAAAATGAAGCACTACGGTCTGCCCTTGGTCTTAAACTCTCTGACAACATCTCAGCCACCAGACGCGACTCAAGTTTGCTCCCTATCAAAGCATAAGGTTGAATTGAAAACCCTTTCCATGGCTCCCAATGCATATACAATGAGGACCCCTTGTACCTCAACAATTGCATCATCGAAACTGCCCACGTGCATGCACTCAGATCTAGCACAAGCATCTTTCTGCGCACACCCTGGTACAAGTCCAAAAGAGCAGGTTGAGTCAGCTTCTGCATCACTGCTCCCGCACTCTGGAAATGACTGCCCAAATCATCAGAAACTAACAATCATTGTCCACCTTCAAAAAACTATTTAAGACCTGGTTGTTTGACAAATATGAGTCAAAGGCCCAGGCTACTACTATGTATACTGCTCTCCTCAGCCATGTACTGTACTAACGACATTATACCCTTGGGTCTGGGCATTTCAAAAATGTAAAAAATAAAAAATAAAAAATGTATAAAATCACAGTATGCACTAAACATTAGTACAAGTAATCCGGGACACCTAATACAAGGACACCTGGGAAATTCGTTTCATCAACACTCAAGAAGTACACATTCCCAGAGAGGCCGCCAGGGCAACAGAGACCATTGAACAACAATATCAAAGTATTAAAACACAAGCACGCAGACAGGTAGCACTGAGACAGCAAGACACACCAGACCTGTAATTCAATCATCATGCCACTGAAGGCAGAATCTACTTTTAGGAAGTTTCCTGATGCTCAACGTAGAGAGGCAGCCAGGGCAGCAGAGCAGAGACAGTTGAACAACCCCATCAAAGACTTCAAACACAGGCATGCAGACAGACAGCACTGAGGCAGCATGACACATCAGAACAGAGGCAAGCAAGACAACATGCTGATGCAGTCGTCTAATGCTCAGCGTAAGGATGCAGCCAGGGTAGCTTTGGAAAACCATATGAAGCGTTTGGTTACGGGTGTATCTGGTAGTCCTTCTATAAAAAATGTAAATGGAGTACAATAATGGCTCACTTTTAAAACATAAATAGAAAAAATATATTGC
Organism: Ambystoma mexicanum; assembly: GCF_040938575.1. Taxonomy (NCBI): domain Eukaryota; kingdom Metazoa; phylum Chordata; class Amphibia; order Caudata; family Ambystomatidae; genus Ambystoma; species Ambystoma mexicanum. The sequence continues at coordinate 707,393,539 of NC_090931.1, forward strand.
CTATATAATAATATTGCATTTATATGTTAATGCAGCAATCGCACATATGATATACTCTTCCATATTTCTCTTTCCTTCCATTATCCCAGTATCGCGGCACATTCAGGATCAGGCTGTATGAGAGAAGTGACTTTGGGGGCCAGATGATGGACTTCACAGATGACTGCCCCAATGTTTACGACAGGTTCCACTTCAATGTCATCCACTCCTGCCATGTGTTTGAGGGCCACTGGATCTTCCATGAGGAGCCCAACTACAGAGGACGTCAGTACTACCTGAGACCCGGCGAGTACAAGAAATACAGCGACTGGGGAGCCATGAGCCCCAGGATTGGATCTTTCAGAAGAATGGGATTTTTCTAAAACACTTTAAATGCATGTATTTTGAATGGCATTAGAATGTATCAATACAACTTAGATAAAATATATTGGTTTCCAATTGTCCTTGTCTTTTTTGAGATAGCTCACAATTCATGTGACACATTTTTATGACAAACTAGACATTGTTCCATTTCAGCATGGAGTGTTTGAAGAGTTCAAAACTTTGGTGGTTTGCACTATTTGGATTGTCAATAGACATTTTGGTTCTTATAGTGGAGCAAAGACTGTTGGGTTCACTTGTTAACTTGTTCTCTTGACATCTCTACTTTTCCTCAGTAGTTTTAAGGATGCCAGTTAGCATGATCCTGCTCCTCCACTAGCACAGATATTCTAGCAAAATTACATTTTCATTGGACTCTTCTAAGCTCCAATCTTGGAATATATGGATGAGCAGTAGATATTATACCTTGCAACAGACACGTTTTTACAAACTCAATCAGCATACTATTTGCAATGAGTTAATGCATCAGAGAGTACAGATTTTACACCCTTTGACATATTCTTATCATATACCCTTTCCCACATCACAGATGTAGGCTGTTACATTGTTTATTCACCTTAAACTATTTTAACAAATTATATCGAAAATGTTTTAAGTAAGAAAGAACTAGTCTAGGTGGCTGCCATTGCTGTCTTAATCAGGGCAGAACCAGGAGACTGCAGATTACCAATTAAAGCAGCAAATCTGACCCCATAATGACCCACTTCAGCTCACAGCAGAGTATACATCACTTTCTCAATCATGTTCACTTGATGTTCTTTATTTCTTTATTTATCTATTTATAGGGCATTTATAATGTGCCTATTCACAATGTGTATCGAGGAGCAACAAGACAAGAGAGTGGGATCATACACCTGCAGTAAAGAGAAGTGCAGGGGGGAGGAGAAGGGGAAGTGCCGGTCAGGACAGAACGAACTGTGAGAAAAGCAGTGCCAGGGAGGCCAGGTGGACAGAGCCAGAGGAAGCAGAGAGTGCAGGGAAAGGACAGTCCATGCACTAAGTGTGAGGTAAGGGGCTTGATGGGCTAAAAGGGTGCAGGCCCAGCCAGGCTAGTGTGGGGTGAGGGACCAAGAAGGGCAGGTTAGTTGGGACCAAGTGCAGGGGTAGACTCTAATAGGGGTGGCCTGATGCCCTGTAATACTCTGAAGAAAGCAGGAAACCAGTCAAGAACAGACGGGGACATTAGCAGGGGAGGTGAGATCCAAGGAAGAAGAGAAAAGGTTTTGAGAAGCTTCTGGAACTTAATGAGATCCAGCTCAAGTCTGAGAGGGGCACGGAGGCAATCCAAGAGGCAGGCATCTGCTGTGAAGAGAGCTCTACCCCTCACTCCCTGCTTGGAAAAGCCTCTGATTTGCAGAGAGTTAGAGCTAGATGACCCAAGGGCTCTACCAGGGAGGTATTTAGGGAGAGCGTGTTGGCTGTCACCGGGTCCCAGGCCCGAGAACACTTTGTGGATAATACAGAGGGTCTTGAACTTGATCCTTGCGGCAACCGGGAGCCAGTGGAGCGATTTTAGGGCTCTAGAGATGCAGACCTTGGGCTTTAGGCCAAGGATAAGTCTCACAGTCCTGTTCTGGATTAGTTGAAGGGGGCGAAGGGAGGAGTTAGGAAGACTGGGAAAGAGGCTGTTGCAGTAGTCCAGCCTATAGAGGACCAGAGCTCTGGAGACATTGAGTTTCTGGGGGAAGGTCAGGAAAGGGAGAATGCCTTTGACGAGGTGCAGCTGAAAGTGGGTCTTCTTGGCAACGTCTGTGATGTGAGGATAGGAGGAAGAGGAGTCAAAAATGACACCAAGGTTTTTTGCCTCACAGGAGGCTGAGAGGAGGGGGCCCATGAAGGGTGGCCAGAGTGTGGGAGAGAAAGAGGGAGCAGGGGTCCCACTGAGAAGGATATCTGCCTTGCTGGCATTAAGGCAGAGATTCTTTGCAGTGCACCATGCTTGCATAGCAGACAGGCTGTCATGAATGAGAGACAAAGATGAGGACGTTAGGAGAGAAGGTGGAGTTCAAGTGGGCTAGGGGGGCCAGGTACATAATAAAAAGGCAAGGCAAGAGGATGGGAGCCCTGAGGGACACCGCAAGTGGAGAGTGAGAAGTGGAGAGAAAAGGACCCAGTTGAACCTGGGAAGGTCGATTTGAGAGGAAGGAGGTCAACCAGTCCAGAGCCAGGTCTGTGATGCCAAGGGTATCACAGAGCCGATTTATCAGGGTAGCATGGTTGGTCATATTAAAGGCAGAGGAAAGGTCAAGAAGGATGAGAGCGTAAGAGAGTTGGAATTGAGATTAGAGAGTAAGTCATCACAGTTGTTCAGGAGAGCAGTTTCTGTGCCTCTGGCAGCTCTGAAACCAGACTGGTAGTCGTGGATAAAACCAACAGATTTAGTGTGGTGGACAATCTGGGAGATGGCTAGCTTCTCCAAGAGTTTGCCCAGAAAGGTGGTAATGGAGATAGAGCAGTAGTTTGCTGGACAGGAAGGGTCAGCAGAAGACCTTTTGAGGAGAGGGTGCGAAAGGGGGTGCTTGAGGAGTGAGGGGGAGGATCCAGTGGCAAAGGAGTGATTGCAGAAATTGTCCCAGGCTGGGGCAAGGGAGACAATGTTGTCCTATATAGTTCAGGGGAGCACCTGTATGGATGACACTTGCATAGATTGGACTTGTCTTGAAACCTCCTCAGGTGGTATGGGAGAAAAAGAAGAGAGTAGGAGGGGAGTGGAGAGGGGGGCAAAGGAAGGCCGCAGAGTAGGTGAGGGAGAGGAGTGTTGAGTAGAGGAGAGTGAGGACAAGATGTCCTGAGTTTTCAAAAATGAAGTGAGAGGCCAGAGAAGTGCAGAGGGCCAGTGACGGCAGAGGGGAATTGGAGACTGCAGTAGGGTTGGCGAGCCATGTTGTTAGTGGCCACAGAGATGTGGGCTTGGATATAGGCCCTCTTCTTTGAGCAGGTGGACAGTCTCTAATGCATTTGGAGCAGGCGGCAGGCCAGTTTGTCACAGGATGTGCTTGAAGCCTGCCACTTCCACTGAACTGCTCTGCACTTGCGTTTCAGTGCGGCCAGGTCAGAGTCATACTGGGAGTTGCACTTGGAGGCAGGTTTCATGTGGATCTTCATGACAGGGCAAGGATGTACACAGTGTTGGAGATGGTGAGTTAAAGGTGAGTTAAAGGTTGGTGAGAGGTCAGATTGAGAATCAGTGACAGGAGTAGGAGGCGGAGTGAAGATGGCACCAAAAGCAGCAACTGACACTCGCTTGATACATCAAATGACAGAGAAGTAGGGTTTCAGTGTGGCTGGGGGTTTAGCCGGGGCAACCAGGAGATCCAGGTGAGACGACAGGAGAGCATGATCAGACCAGGAGAGAGGAGTAATGAGAGGGTTGGAGATGGATGGGGATCTGAAGAGAGGAGAGCATCCAAGGTGTGTCCAACTGAATGCTTTGGACCGGAGGGAAAAATGGAGAGGAAATGAGTGTCAGAGAGGTTGCGGAAGAAACTGGTGGCCACAACAGGGCTGTCGAGGTGAAGATTGACATCTCCGAGGAGGAGAAGCTTGGAGGAGTAGGCCAGGAGAGAAGAGGTGAGGTCAGCCCATTCTGAGAGGACATTGGATACCTGTCCAGGGGCCCTGAGATGGTGGCCAAAGTCAGAGAGAGGCCAGGAGATACATGAAGCCTTCAGACAACGCATTAAAAAAAGGAGTAGGCCTGAATACGTATGATAGTAGCAGGGACTCACTAAGGAAAGATTATGGCCACTCCGCCCACGGGTCGGTTACCCCTGGACATAGAGAGGATTGTGTTACCCACAGAGAGGAGAGTGTCAAAACTCATGACAGAGCTGACAGTCAGCCACTTCTCGGTGAGAGCAAGGACATCAAGGTCCAGGTCTTCAAGGAGGTTGCAGATGTCTGAGGAGTGTTTGACGGCAGAGCGAGAGTTGGGGGTAGCTAAGTGGAGCAGCTTGCCCCTTTTGAAGGTCTTCCGAAGAGGGGTAGAGGAGTGTGGTACAGCCATCAGAGGTGGCAGAGGGGCCAAAAGGGGTGGCAGAAAGAGAAGTGGCTTGAGAGGGGAGGAAGTTGATGAGAGATGGAATATGCCTATAAAGGAGGAGGAGGTTGGGCTGAGAGCCCTGGACTTTGACAGTGCCATTTAGGTAGACATTAATGCTGACCCTAAAGGACAGGAAGGATGCCAAGAGTACCTCCCAATGGGTGCCACCATTAATGGAAGAGGAATAGGAAGCAGAGAACAGAGAGACCATAAGGGGAATCTAAACGACAAAGAGTATGTCAGTGAAAGTCTGCCTGGAAGAAGCAATGACATAGGCTGGCCTGAATTGGAAACCAGGAGATCCTTCTTGAATGATTTCCTTCCAGACTTCGACGGAGGGATAGGATAGGCAATAGAAGAGCAATTAGAGAAGATTGGGGAGATAGAAGGCACCCTTGAAGCAGAGTGTGGAAGAGAGGGAAGGGTAGAAAGACAGAGAGAGAGAGAAAGAGAGAGAGAGAGAGAGAGAGAGAGAGAGAGAGAGAGCAAGAGAGAGAGAGAGAGAGAGGGGGGACTGCAGAGCACGACACCTACTACAACGACCCTGCAATGCAACAATCTAGAGTTAAGTGTCCAGGAAGGGAAAGAGGTCAAGGTTACAGCATTCAGCAGAAAGTACGACACCTAGAAGTGAGTTATCTGGACAGAGGCAAAACCTAGATAGGGGATAGAAGGGAAAAGCCTTATAACTAAACACTGCAGCAAATGCAAGAACACACAGATTCGACTTTCCGAGAAAAGAGTAAAAATCCTCATTTTTTTAAACACAGCAGCCATTCAAACACACGCTCATTCGACTTTCGTAGAAGAGAGGGAAAACCCCACAATTTTAAACACAGCAGCAATGCAAGAACACTGAATCGACTTTCCAAGAAAAGAGGGAGAAGCCTAACTTTTAAACACAGCACCAATGCAAAAACACAGATTCTATTTTCCTAGAAAAGAGGGAAAAGCCTAATTTTTTAAACACAGCAGCAATGCAAGCACATATAGATTCAACTTTCCTAGATAAGATAGCCCCATCGCTTTTGCATGATAAGAAAGGATTTCTTACTAACATTGAGAACTAAGAATATCCTGAATCTAATTTTGGAATGGTGAAGCTCGGGGAACTTTTTGCGCAGTCACTCTTGGACTTCCGTGACTTAATGCAGCATAAAAATGTTACAGTATCGCACCGGTGGGAGCAGAGAACAGAGACATAGAGTTGCCCCACTCAGTTTGCAAAAAGTGAAAAAGGGTTTCTGCGCCCATCTATTACTGCGCCACAGTGAAGTTCAGGTATCAACCAAAACCAGTTTTTCTTAATTCATCTTATATTTATTGATAGCCCATAAAGATGACACGTGTTTCGGCACCCTAAGTGTGCCTTTTTCAAATCTGGGCATTAAGGCTTGATATACTATCGTCGGAATGCGTGCACTGATCTCAATCTGGTTTCCTGCTTCACGCGTCGGGTTCTCTACTAATCTTAGTAGAACCCGACGCGTGTAGCAGGAAACCAGATTGTTAAGTGCTCGCAACGCTTATGAGTCTGTTGGGACTCTCTCTGACAACACGAGATCAGTGCACGCATTCCGACGATAGTTTATCAAGCCTTAATGCCTTGAAGCTGCAGCCTCCCTTATATCCAGATGGTGAGAGGAACTCTGGAACCTCTGTGGACCTGCTGAATACAAACAGTGACTAATAAAGAATGTCAGATGATGTGCTAGCTCCAAAGAGGTGGTTGTATCATGTGCAGAAGCAATGACATCAGCAATCTTCAAGTCAACGGAAGGCTTAGAGATCTATAACCTGCAACTCTCCAGATATTTTTGGAATATGACTCTCATGATCACTCTCCATTGGCTATGCTTGCTGGGGCTGAGGGGAGTTGTGGTCTAAAACATCTGAAGAGCCAAAGCTTGCAGTCCCCTGCAATAGCAAAACATAAACATGTTTGTGAGGTGGCACAAGTGTCAATCCAAACGTCCTTACATTATCTTTTCTTCAATGGAAAAATAACTCATCATTGTAAATGTGCAAATTAGTTCACACAACAGATTTGCTCTCATAGTTTATGACTTGATTCACCAAGCATATGTTTCGTTTAAGCCTGACCCAAGGCACAATAAATAGTTTAAGGGATGGGTGTGGAAGTTGCTCTGAATGATCAACATGTGCAACCCCTATTCACTGAGATGCTTAAGTGTATCTGTCAAGCTTATAATTACCTTACACACTGAGAGTAGATCATTCCCCAAATTCCCTCCCGAAAATCATCCAAACTCCCAAAAAGAGAGAAATAAAATGTTAGAGTGGCACTATAGTTCGGTATTTATGATAGACCACAGAACCCACTAACACAGTCTGCGTTCAGCATGTTTGCACAATTGCTCGTGCACACAAGTCTTGTCAACTAGCAAATGCAAATCTGACTTTGTATGCATTCTGCATGCAAAGCGACTCAGTGCTAAATTGTTTACCTGCGGATGAATACATTGATCTGTTAGTAGGTGTTACTGCTTAGAGAGTGCACGACACAAGCAGTGCACTGATGTTAAGTCTATAGTCTGCTCCAGATAAATGTGTGAATCATGGGCGTCGGTGGGTCAAGTGAAAAACCCAGTGAGCCAAAAAACATTGCTCACCTGAGTTCTGCTTGTTGTCCAACAGAGAAAGGCCTGCAACATCAACTCCACATTATTCCTGTGGAATTTACGGATGCAAGCATATCGACTTTCTCCAAACTTCATATATCACCTTTTAGACTTGCCTCATGACTATGACACATCACACGGTGCTTATAGGAGCATGATGCTTTATCAACTATTTTTTGAAGTGGTGCACCAACCACCAGACCGGCCTTCTTCTGGCAGTACTTTGACTGCTAATTCTTCTCTTCTCTGGTGCAAAAACGTAAATGATTTGTGTTCCTTCAACTCACTGTTTCAGGACATGCGTCAGGATACTCATTTTACACAATCTAAATGTAGAAAAGCTACAATTGCCAATCGTCAATGACTGCCCTATTGATGCAGTCCAATGGGAAATTTCAGAGATCAGCACTACTGGTAAAATGCAAACTCTGGACAAGAGGTATTGCCTGGATTCTCGACCATCCAAAATTCCACTGACTGATTGATGAGTGGGGGATATCAAAAATGTAATCCTGTTCATGAGGTGAACACAATGGGAGCAATTCGGTTTCTTCA